>NC_141471.1:46058968-48458968 GCF_009769465.1 Tauraco erythrolophus | reverse complement strand
GTGTTGATGTCCATATCCACTTCCATGCCTTTTCCATATCTCCTCTCCTCAGCTCTAGTCAGATCAGGGCTGTGTCTGTCCCTAAATAGAGTTTGGTGTTTCCTCTGGTTTACAATGTACCTGTTCGTCTCTTGCTTGCACACTGAGATTAAACGATAAGGAAAAGCGAGGATATCATTCACTCAGCTGCAATAAACTAAGAACCATGACCAACTCCGAGTCACTTGCTTAAAATCTAAGTTGATAGATATCAGCTGCCTCTATTTGGCTAATGCTTAACGTAGACTTCTTTGGTCCTCTACATTAGGAAAACAAAGGCACGTCGTGTCACCATGCCTGTGTCACAGGGACACATTATCCCCACCTTAAAAAGAATTTTGTCCCAATCAGATACATAATTTAATTTCTGTTAATGATTTCAGTGCTGGCATGCAGTATTCTTTCTATACGTTTTAAGATTGAATTAGAGGTGTGTTCATCTGTCCTGAGGAGCTGGGTCAAGGCTTGTCAGAGTAATCTGCAGTTGTAACAGCGGCTCTAAAGAGCTGTGCATGATGTTCTTTCTGCCACCAGCAGGAGACATGACCTTCTGCCCCATATTCTCTGATCCTTCCTGAAATGGTAGCAGAAAACAGAAGACAGCAGTTCATGTTAGGACTTGCAAGGAGTGAGGCTGCGGTTGTTCTTAGGCTGTTCAGCATTCTAGGCAATTGCCTTCAGTTTGGGTCCAAAGCTGCCCTCTTGATGTCAATGTGAGATAAAGTACTTTTTTGCACAGTGGCCAGCTTCTTCTCCATTACGTGAAGCAAATATAGAGTAACTGCACAGAAGTTGATGAATTTATTCCAAATGTATTTCCCTTGAGGTTTACATAGCTGTTCTTCCACTGATGTCCTTTTCAGCACCTTCTCATCTTCTGCATTTTGTGGCTGTGTTTGGGATATGTGCATCTGCTGCTCCAGATCCTCATTTGGTATGAGTTGAATTAGCTCTTTATCTTTTATAGAGTCGCACCAATGAAAAAGCATTATTAAAAAAAATCGATCCCAGCGTTGGTGCAAAAAGAGATCAAGTTCCAGAGTTTTACTGGACAGTAAAGCTTCCTCCTCTCAAATGTAAGCACTTTCTCTCCAGTTTCATGTGATTCACCTTTGTCGTTGTAAAATACACAACTCAAGAGAAGCAAGACTGATATGGAGGAGTTGCAGATTAAGATGCAGCTTGGTAGTTGTGTCTTAACAGAAGTTACTAAAATATCAGAACAAGGGTATTTAGCTGGCATTATTCTGGACAATAACGGTGCTTATTTTGGTCTTAGACCATAAGTGAGTCACAAACCTAAATTTTGTCCAGTGTAAAAGCCCTTTTTTATTTTTTCACAAATTCCGTGACTGAATTCAAGCAACCTTGCTTGGGTGTGGTGGATAGCTGTATCATGCAACCAGACTGCCACTGCAGGAAAGAGGTACGGTTTGTAGCAAATTGCTGGGAGACAAAGATCTTTAAACCACTAACACTATCTAGTCATTTAGACTTACTAATGAGTTGTATGGGACTGACAGGATCATGTTGTTTTGACAGTGGGAGGTGAGATATTTCTCATATGGGAGGAAAAGAACATTTTCTTCCTGCCAGCCATCATCAGAGCTGTCTAGCTTAAGCATAAACCAGAAGTGTTTCATCCAAGAGCTGACATAAGTCCAAGCAACAACCTCCCTGTGTGTAATCAAGCATCAAGCTATTGTCCTTGTGCACCTTAGAATACCTGAGGAGTTTGGGTTGCTGATTTCTTTAAATTGTAATAATTATATTTAACTTTGAGGTAGGCTACAATAACTATGATTAAAGCAATTGTTCTGCTCAGCTGGAATGATTTCTGATCATGCCTTAACACAATGCTGCAAGATTTAAAATGCAAATATGTGGGAGGGAAGAAATGTTCTTTTGATAACTTTTTTATTTCTATTGGAATGAAACAAGAAGTCCTTTATAATAACCCAGGTTACGGTCAAATATAAGCCAGCAATTTCTCAGAAATACTGGATCTTGCTGGTAATGAGTGTCATCTACCTGTATAGATAGTTTAGGTTTTGGTACTTAAATCCCGAATCAGGTGTGAAGAATTAGTAAATTAGCTGTTTACTTCAGAGCTATTATCCTCCTCTTCTCTCTTTCCATTCTGTTCCCATGCTGTTATTACTCTTCAGTTGCTTTAGATTCTTGGATTTTTTGGCTATTTTTACTCTTGTTCATTTTAATCAGTGAAGCATTTAATGCTAGACATGGGCATACTCTCATGGCACATTTCAAATCTTTTTTGATCTAGTGTTTTCTTGAGAGGCTGCTGACTGATCTAAATAGTGCCACTAACATTTTCTGAATGAAACTGTCAGAACTGTTACAGTAGAAGACTGTGGTTTTATGTCACTATGTCTATTAATACTAGCTAAACTGCATGGTGGTATCACTTCAAAGCTCTTATGGGCATTTCCAGTGTGACTTTAATCAGTGAAATTTTCGTTGACTGTCAATATGGTTGTTAGAAGCAAACTGCATAATTTTGCTTTAGGTAATATATCCAGTTTCACATTAAATCATACTAAAATAAACATTGCTTATCACTGTGATAGAAGTGGAGATGTTTTTCAGACTTAATTTAGAAGTGACATTGAGCTTGTTCTGTCAGGTATTTTGATCTGCCACTACAAAGTACATCAAAAAGATGTCCCATTTTCTTACTATAATCCCGTGTTGTCTGTGTTCATCTTCACAGACACATCCATATAAAGCACAAAAGGTATAAAAGTGCCTTTTGGAGAAATGTGGGACAGGCAAACTATCCAGAGGGCAATAGCTAAAATGATGAACAGACAAAATGGTACTGGCAGTTAACCTGTTGTTTTGTTTTGGGATCTGTTATTTCCTGAGTTGTTGGGAGGGAGAATAAGTTGTGTGTGGGAGTGGTAACAGCTTCAAGGACCTATTTTCACAGAAAAAGAAGTGCCAGTAAAAGGAATATATACTTAAAGTCATGCAGAGAATTGGCCAAGGCCTTTCTGAGCTGCTGCCACTGCTGAGACAGATTAATGCTACCTTCAAATACTGTTCATTTTCAGAAAAAAACAAGCAACCCATTAATTAGCAACTTAGTTGATAATTATAATGTTGGTTTCATTTTACAAAGTGTGGGTTTATAGGTTTGATTTATAACGCATTGGGCTTTCCAAGGAATTCAGGGAAAGTGCTACACTAAGTACAGGTAAGCCAGCCAAAGTACCTTGGATAATTGTAGTAAAATCCAGGCTATTCTACCTGCATAACTGACTTGGACTTCAGTAGAGGCTACATACTTAGGCGTGAGCACAGAATAGATAACCAAGATTAATGTTTCATGTAATGGAGAAAAATGCAACCTAAAGGAATCTTGAGTTTAATAGATAAATGATGAGGTTAATGTTCTGATTGACATCAGTAGATGCAAGGCAGTAGCCCATAAAATAAACTTTATTTTAATTTACATTTCACCAACCGTGATAGAATTGGTCAACGTTCATCCTGTGATTCTTCATGTTTTCCACATACACTGAACAGTGGATAATTCATAACATACTTTCAGTTAAACTCTGAATCTCTTCTGTTTGGTCAGCTCTAGACCAGGGTATTGTCTACACTTGATTTAAAGCAAACAATGAGAACTCTGCAATAGCATGAAAGGAATGTTTACTTTAGTGCAAACCAAATAAAAACTGTATGCCTAAACCTCCACAAGAACTAAGAAATAGTTGGAAAAATATTTGCCTATATCTACAGGCATCTCAGAGAAATGTTTTGCAAAGACATATTGCCATCTAGTGTTAAACTCTCTTCCATTCGTTGTAATTTGAGCTAGTGTAGTTGCGGTAGGTCCCTGACAGGCACTTCTGTGAGAATCATTGGGAAACCAGTAACATATTGAGAAAAGCAGAACAGCATCACTGCAACCAGGTGTCAAGAACACATGACCACATTTCCAGGTTTAAATAAAGATTAAATTCAATATTTTCCACTACTATATTCAGGGTTGCTGGCAATATACGTTTACTCTCCAAAAGGAAAGAGTTTGTTAAAGTCTGTGTCCAGTTCTTCTTTCAGCATTGAGAGAAGTGGTGAAAAAACAATGTAGTAGGTTTTATATACTTCTAGTATTAACTCGTAAATAATTTTCTTTTTGTATATTTTCATTGGTGTTGTCATAGAAATTCAGCACCTTTCATAAGAATTCAGCATCTTTGGAGAGAGAGAGGCATCTGGATTATTTTGTGAAATGAGAGAATTTGAGTGGCCACAAAGATCAAGCTGGGGTAATGTAGCTTCTTCTCTTCCTCTTTTCAAACATTTTTTTGGGGGTTGTTTTTTCTCCTTTTCTATGCAGCTCAGTTCCAAGTTTTACTTAATGTGAAAGAGAGAAATTCTATATAGTTTATTTTTTATGGTATTCAAAGATGACATAGCTTTCACATCTCTCTTCCCTGTTTTCTCTTTACTTTGGACTCACCTGATTCATAGCAATGACTTCTAGATAGTGAACTGGAGACTAGAATTTTATCAGCTGGCTCCCAACACTTCCTCTTAGAAAGCACTTTTGCCGTGACATCCCACTTCATAGTTGTATAAAACTTTGCGATACTTTAGTGATTGAAGCTGTAATTTCCTATTTGTATGACTCAGTTGTTTTTTTTTTAAGAAAAGAAAAAAAAAAGTTTTACCTAAAAACAGTCTAACAAAAGCTCCAGTACATTCAGCAATGCTACCTTCTCTGTTAAGACATTTTTTTCAAATCATAGAGTCATAGATTCCAGGCATAGGCTGGAAGGGACCTTAGAGATCATCTAATCCAACCTCCCTGTCATGGGCAGGGACACCTCTCAACTAGATCAGGCTACTCAAGGCTCCGTCCAACTTGGCCTTGAACACCTCCAGGGAGGGGGCATCCACAACTTCTCTGGGCAATTTATTCCAAAGTCTTACCACCCTTGTACTGAAGAATTTCTTCCTAAGATCTAATTTAAATCTGTTCTCCTTCAACTTAAACCCATTTCCCCTTGTCCTATCAGTGGACACTCTTGTAAAAAGTCCCCCCCCAGCCTTCCTGTAGGTTCTCTTCAGCTATTGGAAGGCAGCTATTAGGTCCCCCCGAAGTCTTCTCTTTTCAAGGCTGAACAATCCCAGCTCCTGCAACCTGTCCTCGTAGCAGAGGTGCTCCAGCCCCTGGATCATCTTTGTGGCCCTCCTCTGAACACGCTCCAACAGATCTATGTCTCTCTTATGGTGGGGACACCAGAACTGGATGCAGTATTCGAGGTGGCGTCACACAAGAGCAAAGGGGGAGAATCACCTCTCTCGACCAAATGATGGGAAGCAACAGTTTCCAACCCTCCAGACCAACATATTTGCATGGAACATTTGTTGAAAGTCGCTGAGTGGAGGAAGGAAAAGGAAAAGGGAGTGGTTTATTGTGTATCTCATCATCTGTTAACCTTGGAAAGGTAAAAGTAAATACGGAGTTGTTTCGCTTTCCTCACTATGTATGTATAACAACTATTGGACTGTTTATGCAACTTGTTTCTTTTCATCCTGAGGATGAGCGGTTGAAGAAGCATAAGAAGCTTTCTTAGCTCTATAAAAGTGTTTAAGAATAGCAAGTATAGCTTCTGTACTTGCACCCAGACAGAATTGTCCGAGTCAAGTTAGCAGCATCTCTTGTGCTTTCTATCTGTTACTAAGCCAGTTTAAGGAGTTGGTTTGGTTTCAGATAAAATGTTGCTGTTGGAAAATCATGGCTGCAATGGAATTTTCTTTCTCACACACTGCCATATTCTATTTGCTTGTCTTTATCTTTTGATACATGTCTCTGTTATTTACTTACTGTCCAGCATTTGCTGATTGGTAGGTTGGTCATTTCTGACAGATTTCATAGCATTTTCTTCACCTCCTGTCAGTAATGGTCTAACATAATTACTTTCAAGACTTTTCTTTATTTTTCTTCCCTCCATTATCACCTTATGAAGCAAAGAGTACCTAAATCTACACTCTGCTGCTTAATTTTAGTTTCCTGGAAACAACATTTGTGACATATTGGAAGGCTTAGTGTGGCTTAATCTGTCTCTAAACTGTTAATAATATTCTATTGGAAATCTATATTTTACTGAAGTTGCTGTATTATAGACATTCGGTTTTGATAATGACATAGGCAGTCTTGGATATTTGGGGAAAATTGCAAGTAGTTGCAGTTTTGGGAATGATATATATGATTTCCTTTTAAGAAAAAGGGAAAGGGAGAGATCCCATTAGCAGATTCATTATGCATTTCTAATTGAGTTACCATCCATCTCCGATACCATAAGACAGACGTGCTGTTCTAAGACTGACCTGTGTTTTGTAATGGCTCCAGATTTATTTTGTAAGTGACTTTACTATGGAGTAACATGAACGGAAAACTGCGCAAGGATGACACAAATATTGCCATCAGGTTTCAATGAATTTTGGCTTGGCTGTTTTGTCCGTTGGATAACTGAATTTCCCTTCCCTTTTCTTTAAACTCTGGGCAGGTATTATTGCTTCTTCCCTAAAGGGCCATCATTTCTGCTCCCATAGTCCCTGAAAATAATTTTTTTGTTTGTTTTCTCCTGTCTAGCCTGTTGGCTATTGGTCAATCATTCTAGTGAACAGGAAGCTCTGAATTGGGGAACGTGAATGCTGGAGGATCGTGTTACCATGAGGCCTTATACACAGAATAGTGAGAGAGCGCAATATTCTCTTGGAATAGTAAATCAAAATTCTCCCCAGGGGCAGCTTGAAAAGAAACTAAAATATCAGCCCATCCATATTACATGCATTTACACAGAGCACACCTTCTCTGGTGTCAATTAATCTCCTAGAGACATACAATAGAAGGAACTATGTGACACTTATTTCATGGTGTTCCCCATTCTCTCAGTAGTTTTAAGTGTAACTCCCCAAAATATTAAGTAAACTCTCCTGGTTTATATATTGTGCATACAGTGCAAGCCTGTTCATGTAGTCTGGTTACACATATTGAATATTCATTGAAACAAAACTATCATGAACTGGTAACCTCAGATCCTGTGGCCTTTTATGACATCTTAAACAAGGTTAATACCACCCCTAATGTGAGACCTCATTGTTTTGCGTAGGATAAAAGTCACCTACCAGAAGGGATTTGTAAGTGTATCACTAAGAATGTGTATTTTCCCTCTGCTTAAATACGTAATAGAACAGAGAGAAGCAAAAGAAGTGAAGAAAATACACAATGTATCAGGCACTGCTTATGAACATTGAAATCTCTTACCTTTGAATAAGCAAAACAAAAAGCATATTCCTAGTATACAATATCCTGGTACTTCTGTCTATTCGTAAGACTTTGTAATTCCTAACCAGTCAGCTCTAATGAGACTCAAACATTATGTCTTGATGTACAAAGAATGTGGGAAACCTATGGCTTCCCATGGCTCTGATCAGAACAAGAAAATTTTGCTGAATTTGTACTTCTTGAAACAAAAAGATTGTACAAGGGAAATCTCTTGGAGGACTGTAAAGCCTGGCTTGCAGCTCTGACTAGGCAACAGTTTATTTTACTGTTATCAACTTCCTCTCAAAAATCAAGGGCAGCATTATAAACTTTTCATGCAAATACGTCTTCCACCTCTGTTTTTTGGGAAAGAGGAATCCTCTTCACTGTATTCTATTGTATTGAATAATATTTTAAAAATTTAAAACCAAAATGGAATTCTATGTATAAGATACAGTGAAAAGGTATTACTAACTTTTTCAGAGCTCCTGAAATGTGAGTGTTCATGTTCACTGCCATTTCATGGCTGAAAGATGTGGAGCTGTTTAGACTAAAGAAGACATCGCAATAGTTATCACATATTTAAAGGCTGCTGCTAAGAGCAAAGTAATAAATCGTCCCCATACTGGGCAAGAAAAGAAGCGTAGACTGGAATTGAAGAGAGGCAGAATGAGCTTACACATGAGCACAAACTAAAAATAAGGAGAGTGAAGCACTGCCTATAGAGACTGTAATTTCTATCACTGAAGATTTTAAGAGTTACATGAGTTTCTGTTACAGGAATATAGTTGTATACCTGCTGTGTAGAATTGGCAATAGACTAGATGACCTCTTGGTGTCACATTTACTCCCATTTTTCACCAGTTTTATGATTCCAAAACACTAATGTCTTAGGATATATTATTTACTAATAATCAGTTTGACTTAATATTCTTTTGGAACTGAAAATTCAAACAATTAAAAACTTGGTATTGGGTCTGGATAGCGGAAAATAGTTATGTCCTCCTGTCCTTAAAGACAACTTCAAAGCACCATCTCCTGGGTACTTTTAATTTCTATGCATTGGGCAGTAATGGCTTCTAATTAATGAATTTTGGTTTAAAAAACAGAGTTCACTTTCACCTGTTTTATATATTTGCCACCATTCTGCCATAGTACTGTTGAATAATTGAAGCTAAAGAGTTGGTTGAAGGCAGTGAGACTAAATTCAAGGTATCAATCCCAGTTACTTGCCCCTCCTCCTGATGCACACAGGTAAGAGATTACATTCACTGCCAACAAGTTTTTTGAGTTATATTAATCAAGCATATCCTAGATGTTTCTGTAGAAACAGAAACATCTCAACATCTCTTTGTCCTCAAATCTCTTGTCAATTCCCCTTATTGGGATTTTTGCCCAACACTCTAAATCCTTTCCACAACCAAGAAGGCTTCTGCAGTCAAGGTGTAAAAGATAGCAGCATGACAGGAAAACATCTAGAGAGCTGCAGATCAGCCGTCACATGCAAGTGATGGGCATTAACTCCGCACTGTGAACAAAGGAAAGGCATGACTGACTCTGTTCCCTACTAGCTGCTGATTTTGGTAATCAGGCTTGCAGAAAAATAGATACTTAGCTTCCTCAGTCCAAAATGGCAGGAGAGTGAGTGAACCGTCTGTGGCATAATCTGTACTATTCCAGAGAAATTGTTTTTGTGGGTGAAGCCCTGAACTGAGTTGCAAGACACATGGCTCCCATTTAAGACCACGCTTGATTTTCTGTGCGACCTTTAGGGTATATGTAAAAATCACAGTGCAATGCAGAGGTAATGAATTAGCACTGCTCTAGCTATTCCATATACCAGGAAGAGTGCAGCTGTACAACCACTGCGCTGTTACAAACTGTCCTCAGCAGTGTCAGTTGTAGCACCCTGTGATTGCCCGCTCTGGTAACATGGAGCTAAGAATAGCTGCCTGAGAAGCCAAATGAAGGAGCTGGGTTGGGGTTCTGTGATACCGTGACTGAAATCCCTCCAGGACTCATTCTCCCTGGCTTGTTACTGCTAAAGTTTCCGCAAGGGTATACCTTTCTCTGTCTGTGAAGGTCTGTTACTACTGGTGAGATAATTCATTTAGTATAAGAGCAGTAGGAAATGTGCCTGCTCCATTTTCTAATTCTTTGCCCTGATCATTATTTCTTGCATTTTAACCCAATGTTAAACTTTCCTATAAATATCACCTTTTTATTTTTAAGCTCAAAACAAAGACTTTTCTGAATAGGATTTCTGCAGTACCGTTCAGGAAGTGTTCTTTCCTTTAGGTGTCTGGAGCACAAGTCGATCACCAATTCAGACAATAAAGACATGTGTCTCCATGATATACTATTCCATGACTAAAGGCTCATTATAACATTACTTGAATGTTATAGCAACTTTCTTTCATTTTAGACCATTTTAGTTTTTGTGGCTGACTACTACCAGGCAATGCTGCATTTTAAGTTGCCTCATGCTGCTCTTCACTGCCCAGATCTTTCTACCAGGAGAATGATTTCTGCTTCTGCTCATGTGGGTAATACTCATATTAGCGCTACATGTAAGATGGCACTGTTACAACAGCCATTGAATTGGTTCAAATGAAACTTCATATTTAAAGTCCTTATGATACTTATTCAGCAAATTAAAACTTGAGTTAGTATAAAGATCTTAAGCATAAAACCAACCTTATTAGGAAAGGTAGGATGCTTCAACTGTATTTAAAACAAACAAACAAACAAAAAACCACAAACAAACAAAAAACTCCAGGACCAACCAAGCCTCATTTCAATAAATGCTGATCTAACTTTCTTCCCAGGAGTCATGTTAAGGAGTCATGTGGGAATCCACAGATGTGTGGATACATGGTCCTGGAAATGTTCTTTGTCTCTATTGCCTTTATGCAAAAACATTTCTCCAGCTACTCCAGTGACATATTTCAAGGACAGACATTAGTATATAGGTAGTTGAGTTCATATCCGCAGTGCCTTTTACCATTTACACACAGATAATCAAAATCTGCCTCCTATAGATCCTTATCCTTGCATTCTTAGAAAAGGAGAAAACTCTTTGAATTTCAAGAACACACTTCAGGCTGAGAAGCAGCAGTTCAACCTTTTGCTTCTTTCTAATAGTACCACCTGGAAAGCAACACTTAGATGCTTCTGTTCTGTAAGAGCGGAGATGACCAAACTTTCAGCCCCTATGACCCACAGACTGAGATTTGCCTATGGCAAAGACCCTCAAGATGTGTAACTCGGAGACTTGAGAGCTCTGGAAATGTTTCAGAGGGAAGGGACAGCAGCTTCTCACTTAGGATCACACAGTTTGCTGTGGGAAGAAGTAGACCGAACATAGAATCATAGAATTCTAGAATTGTTAAGTTTGGAAAAGACCTTGGAGATCATCAAGTCCAACCGTTAACCTAACACTGCCAAATCCACCACTAATTCAGGTCTCTAAGCACCGCACCACACTTACACATCTTTTAAACACCTCCAGGGATGGGGACTCAACCACCTCCCCAGGCAACCCTTTTGGTGAGGAAGTTTTTCCTAGTATCTAGTCTAAACCTCTCCTGGTGCAACTTGAGGCCCTTTCCTCTTGTCCTATCACTTGTTACTTGGAAGAAAAGACTGACACCCACCTTGCTACAACCTCCTTTCAGGTAGTTGTCAAGAGCGTTAAGGTGTCCCCCTTTTCTCCAAGCTAAACAACCCCATCTCTTCTTAAGACTTGTGCTCTAGACTTTTCATCAGCTTCGTAGCCCTTCTTTGGACACGCTCCAGCACCTCAAGGTCTTTCTTGTGACGAGGGGCCCAACACTGGACGTAGTATTCAAGGTGCAGCCTCACCAGTGCTGAGTACAGGGGAACAATCACATCCTGCTTGCCACATAATTTCTGATACAAGCCAGGGTGCTATAGACCTTCTTAGCCACCTGGACACACTGCCGCCTTACATTCAGCAGGCTATTGACCAGTACCTCCAGATCCTTTTCCTCCAGGCAGCTTTCCAGCCATGCTTCCCCAAGTCTGTAGCATTGCATGGGGTTGTTGTGACCCAAGTGCAGGACCCAGCATTTAATCTTGTTGAACCTCATACAATTTGCCCCAGCCCATTGATCCAGCCTGTCCAGATCCCTCTGTAGAGCCTTCCTTCCCTCAAGCAGATCAACACTCCCACCCAACCTGGTCACATCTGCAAACTTGATCCCCTCATCCAGATCATTGGAAAAGATATTAAACAGAGCTGGCCCCAATACTGAGCCCTGGGAAACACTGAAACACCACTTGTGACTGGCTGCCAACTGGATTTAACTCCATTCACCACAGTCATTGGGCCCAGCCAACCAGTCTTTTTTTCACCCAGCAAAGCAGATGCCTGTCCAAGCCATGAACAGCCAGTTTCATGCAGCTGGAAGGCATGCTTTTTCAGCACTCTTTGTGCCAAAAGCTCATGCCAGTTTGTTTCTTCACATGGTCAGAGATTTGGACAAACTTTCCCTCTTTGTGTTCACTGATGCTGATTAAAGGATAAAGTTTTGGGCTGGGACCCTTTTTTGCTAATAAATATGTTGATTCCTGAAAAGAAAAAGGAAGTTCTCTGATCTTGAGGACCAAAAAAATTTCCTTCATGTGAACACAGTCCTGCCACATGAGGAAATGTCAGTCACATCAACAGCATGAAAGTACCTTGGCAACTGTGACATACCCAACTGTGAAGCTGTGGGGGAAACTGTGACATCTCCTACTCAAGGGAGAAAGGCAGTTAAAAAATGGCTATTATAATAGCCAAGAATTTAAGCAAAAGAAAGGTCCTTTCAAACACTTGGTCTTCGTAACACTTTGACCAGGTGGATGGTTGAGAGTGCATATTGGATAGACTGACTCAATAAAATGGAAATCATAACAGCTGTTTAACAAAGTGCTAGGTTCCTGTAACTGCATTTTCATGGAAGAACTTCAGTTAAATGGTAAAAAATCAGAGACCTTGAAGTATGGATATCTATAAACTATCCATTTATCTGTGCAGACAGCTACAAAGTAGGGCTAGAGGGCCAAACCAAGCATGTGAGATTTGTATACTGTAAAATTTCTGCATAGAGATAGTTTGTGCAGTGCTTGAGATCTTCCTCTTTATGTTAGCCAAGGAATCGTTAACAACAGCTAGATGGGAGTGAAACTCGTATCAACTGTTTCCTTTTACAGTTTGTGTGATAATTCTTCTATAATTTCTTCTATAATTTTAGCAAAATGTTTGATGCACCTGGCAAAATTAGTTTAACAGTGTTTTCTATTTACAGCTGGTAATAAGGGTGTTTCTTTTCTGAGGTGTATCTGTGCTGGTTTTGGCTGGTAGGTTGCCTATGACAGCAATCTTGCTTGGAAAAACTGAGTATCTTTTTTGGAAAACTAACACTGAATGGAATGGAGGAGGAAAATGTTTGCGGTAGGCAAATAGTGCATTTGTTGTACTGTACCTCTGCCTTAGTGTTTGTTTCTAATCACATCTGTGACTCAGCTGTAACGTCTGTATGTACATACTTACGCATGCCCACACAAACACATGCATTCAAACTACTGGTCTCCAAAAGTCCTAGTGACCAGACTTGCAAGAAATTATAAATCGTTTTCCTGTGATATGTATAAACATCTGATGCTTGCTTGCTTGCTTCAGACTCTGATGTCTCTGATCTGTAAAACATGTTTCTTTCAGCTGGGTTTGTCACTGAGGAAACATGGAACTCCCTTTAATGTTCTCTTGGTGGGTAAACGGAACCAGCTCAGATCTGTACTGTTCTTGAGCTCCACCAAAAGAGAGGCTGTGGAATATCAAACATGCATCTTCTTTCTTTCTGATGATTACCTTGTGGCATACAAAAACTAATATTCACCTCATGTCTTCTGTAAGAATCACACGTTAATTAGACAATGCATAATTCAGTGAGTTGATTTTCAAGTTCTGAAAAACACACATTTCCTGCTGTAGTGCCTCAGAGGTACATTTAGGCCTAGAATATCTTCACTGGGCACATACAAACAGATCTAGTCTGGTTCATCTGACTTTCCTCTTTGAGTCTTTTATGCTCTACAGCATTCAATTACATGTCGTTGTTACCTCTGTGCAATATTACAGGAAGAATATTGTACAAATGGCAAACTGTTCATGTTTTTAGAATTATTTCTCAGGGTGAACATTTAAATAATGAGAGTAAAAGCAAGCAAGCATAGATTTTCTGTCAGTGTTTCAATTATATGAAATATTCTGTACCAAATTATAATAGATCACATAAATCAGTGATTTAAGTAATTTAGCTAAACTATGTAGTGTACTAATATTTGATCCAAGCAGTCGTCTTCTTTTTGTAATTTTTAAAGAGGCATACATTGAGGTTTCAGATTTGTCCATAATTTGTGCTGCATATAAATTATGACAGTTACCCTAAAAGGTATTCTTCCTTTGAGCTTGCCGGCATAAAAAAGAGGTTGAAAAGGACAGCCGAAGTGCATACTTGCAGATTTATACAGAACAGCGATGACTTGACTGAACAGTTTCATTCTTACATGGAGCTGCAGCATAACAATTGTGTCACAGTGAAGGAAACAGAGATGACTGGTATGAGACAAATAATGAGGGAAGAGACAGTGAAGAAGTGCATTTTCTAGCAGCAAATGCAGTAGTTGGATGGAAGACAATTACTAACATGACCTACTTTGATCTGCTGCACGCCAGATTGAAAATTCCATGCATCAATAATATTTTTAAAACTGCTTTATTTTAGTCCTATAATTGACCAACAACTGTTTCTTCACTAACTTATTTATTTTCTTTTCAAAGATACCATGCTTCCTGACCATGACAGTATATCTGTGACAGGTCCTAGCACCATAGAAATTGCTGTTGTAGGCTCTTCTACAATAAGAGCACCCTTTCACATGGCCAGCTAATCAAGCCTCCTTTTCACAAAAAAAAAGAAAGAGCAAGAATGAGAAGGAACAAATATCTCTGAAGTGCTGCCCCTTTCTGAAGTCATAGTATCTTAGAATCATTGAATGGTTTGGGTTGGAAGGGACCTTTCCATGCAGTATCTGACCCCTTTTTCCCATGTTAAATGGGACCCATCCAACAATATGATCTTGTTCACAATGGCTCTGTCGTCATTTTCAGCTTCTTGTAGCCTGTTTTGTGTTAGTACAATGCACATCTCAAAGCACCAGCTCTACCTGTGATTGCTCTTCAGACAAGGTGTATGTTCTATCAAAAAGAAAGGCGTGGTTCCAGACGGTAAACAAAATAATGTCAGTGGTTGTCTGCTAGACACTTACATGGGTCTTTTAACCACACCTAGAACTATGCACTTTTCACATCAGCTCTGATTTGTGACTTCAAAAAACAAACCTACATTTGTGTAACTAAACTAACACAACACTAAGTAGAGCAACCACGCCATTGTTCCTTGAGCCATCCTTCTTTTGAAATCCACTTAATACAAAATTTCCAATTTTTGCAGTTGTTGTGTTGCTAACTTTCTGTCATACTCTGAAAGATTTAGCTACCTGTACGGTAACTCTGCAAGCCATTGTGGTCTAAGGAGAATGTGAGGATCAGGAGGTTACTTTAGTACAACTCAATGGCATTGCCTAGCCATTATCTGATTTTCTGGGGGGAAAAAAATAATATTTAAGAGCAGGTCTTCTCTTCTTCCATCCTCCTCATCTTGGCATGCTCTGTGTTTGGCAATCTGCTACAATGACATTTATGGTTCTTGCCTCCGGTTTCACATCTGATGGACTCAACAGGTGTTCACATGAGATGAAGCTAACCAATTTTTGACTACTGCATGGAACCACAAGAGACATTGTGCCTTCATTCTTTCTCAGCCTTGGAATCTAAATTATCATATCATATCATATCATATCATATCAATCATCTGTGTGGATATATCTAGTCAGCAGTATCGGTTGATTACTTGAGGGCAGAGAGAATGGATGCATAGTATTTTGGTATTTTCAAGAAATGTTTGAGGAGAACCTAGAGAAAGCTGAGGGAGTTTTTATTGTTAATCTCCAAGTAGGGACAGAATTACTCAGGAAAATGGAGCCAAAATAGTGAAGGATCCTGGTTTTGCAGATCTTAACAACAGATACAAATGAAGTTATCCAGACAAATAATGAAGCACAACATTCAGAAAAATAGACCCCCATCACAGACCACAGTATTTTTTAAAAACATAGCAAGACAGTCAACACTTTTGGCCAAATTGTCAAAAAAAAAAAAGTATTCATTGACTGTAAATGAGATGAGATGTCTGGATTTGTCTGCTTCAACCTCACAATCCTGGCCCCTAACTAATACTGAGTTTCTTTTCCTGTGTAAGTACAGCTCCAAGGACTGTTGCTGGGTGCTGGCTTATTTCTTTGTGTTCAGAAAAGATACTGCAATGCTTCCTAGCTCATGTTTGGCTGCCATTTGGAAATAGCTCTGCTTCACTGAGCTGTTTTATCTGTAGTCATCATTGTTTCAAAGTATTTTTTCTCTTTGTTTATTGATCCTATTAGCATATTTTTACAGCTGAAAACCATCAAACAATTACTGTGTGGAGTTCAGGGTATGATTACTTTGCTTTAGAAATGGTCTTTTTCCTCACTGAATTGTAATACGCTATTTGTCCTTGAAGCATTAGCCAACTGGTTATTTGGCAGTGCCTGTACTGCATTTCTAATGGAATGATAGTGTAATGGACATGTGGCTGGTTTGTATGGCCACTGATACGATTTTCAAGCTTCCCAAGAGCTACTGGCTCAAACTTTTTCTCTTGAGAGGGGAAAGAATTAATGCAAGTTGTAAGTAAAATTTTCATTAAACAAATAACATGTTGATCCTCTCCCTCATACACCTGTAAATAGAAACCTGGGAAGGGCTATAACTGCAGCACTTCTGTAACTTTCCCATATGAGATTTTGAAACACTTTTCAACTGGTAATCACGTCAGGATTGTCACATTCCCAGCACACATGCATCAATTCTAGAACTAGATGATCTTTGAGGTCCCTTCCAACCCTAACTATTCTATGATTCCATGATTCTATGATTCCAGTTTACTCACAAGGAAATTGAGGAAAGAGGTGACTTGTTCACCAAAAATATCAGTGCCAATGTGTGTTGTTGTCTCCATCTTGTAATGCTCTACTAGAATAAGTTTGGTTTTTGTTTTGTTTTGTTTTGTTTGTTTGTTTGTTTGTTTTAAAGCCTATTTCTGCAAGCAGTTTTATTTTGGATGTTTGAAAGATTTTCTTTTTTCTTTTCATACTGATGGGTTTTGTTATCTCCACTGAAATGTAATTAGTAATGGCAAGACCTAAGGAGGTCATTGACTGCTTAATTTCAATAACATTGAACAGTAGCAAGCCTCCACTCATGATTTTTACCAAAAAAACCCACCAAAACCCATTAAGAGAAAATGCTTAAGGGAGGAAAAGGGAGAAAAAGATTAGTGGCATTAATAACTGAGGATGTATTAAGTATTTATGGATGACATTTATACTCTCCTAATTAAGTAAGAGTTTTGCTTGCTCTATCAGCACTCATTCAGAAATACACTGGTTTGTCACACTGAATCATCCTAAGACACACAAGCCAGGAAAATGGATCATCTTGGTACTGAGAAGACCTATTTCACATAGCTATAAGTATGCTAACTGGCAACAGTCACAGAAAATGAAGCAACTCTTTTGTACCATCAATTAACCCTTCCTCTTTTTACGTAGAGGTGCAGTTTGTCGCATCATCTATTGTGAATACATCTAAGGATATATATCTCACAGTTTATATTATGAAAGTTTTTCCTATTGTCAGCAAGATTTGAAAAGCTTTCCTTAACTTCTGCCATGAGGAAGAACTCCAACCTCTAAGTTGAGAGGTTCCAGGCAATGGAAACCAAGGAACATTGTGTGGGATTCTGGACTGAGAAATTTTAGTTTCTTTAAGTGCACTTGCCCAGACATCTGACAGGTACTGGTGGTAATCTTGAGGAAGTCCTTTTGCAGGGTGGGGCTCTGGAACACCAAGTTTTGAGATGACAGATTTTTATCCAAGATCAGAAATTCTACAGTTCTCACCAAGGCTCCCAAACTCGCTGCAGCAGCGATGAGGTGCCGCCCTAGTTGAAATGGAAGATTCTGGGGCTTTCAGACATAGTACTGTGGCAAGACTGTAGGCGTTTCCAAGGCTAGGTCATTCTATGTTATGGTGTGTCCGAGGTCAGTAACTATGAAGCCCATTGCGCAGTCATGTAGCCAGGGAATCCCACTTTTGTTTTGCTTAAAGTCCACTGAATCCAAGACACTCTGGTAATGTTTTTTAAAAGTGGAATTATATTTCACAGAGAAAAATTAACAATAGTAACATCAACAACTACAACCAACTAGTTCTATTGTGGAAAGTACTGCTGGTAACAAATAATGAGAATCTCAATACCTCTGAAAGCATTAAGGGTGGTAGATTGATGAGAAAGAAAAGGAGGGTGTGGGGTGACTAGTCCTGTTTTTTTTGCAGAGAGCTAGAATGCAACATATATTTCCAGTAGCTGGTCTATATCTTTCCTTTCGGGATAACATACGGTGGTTTCCATACAGATCTCTTCTAGCTGAATTCTATCATCCTCTTTCATCCCAGTTCTTTTTACATAGGATGTGCAGGCATAATTTCGCAACCATTTTTAATACCAAAATCTGGCCAGATGAGTTCAGTGAAGGAACATACGTTTTCAATGTGTCTGAATTTGGCTCATAACACATTACAATAATGTTCCTTCAAGAAATAGCTGGTGGAAGACTCCAATTCTTTGTTTTGCCTTGCTGCTGTTCCACTTTCTGACATTAAATTACTCAGGCAAAATGTTTCATTTGAATATCTATGGTATAAATTACCAGTGTTGTTCTTCCCTAGAATTTGCTTGACAAATTAATTACCAATGCAGTTTTTTGCAGCCTGTGCATTTGCAAAGCTGTGTAAGGTGGCAGCTGAGGGTTCAGCTTGTGTAAATTAATTATAGGTGCAATTTACCTTGTGTGAAAGTGGCTGTGGTACATATAAGATTAAGAGCTATTGTGTTAGGCTGTCACTATGAAGCACCTGCTCTTTGTATTTCTTATTCAGTCAGTGTAATGAGCAGGATTGTATCCAACAAAAGAGCATGATACCTTACTCTGGGAAGCAGGAGAGCAAGAGGAGGGAGGTAATATGGAATGAGATTGTACCTCAGACGCCTCCATTACCTGATGCATATGTGTAGAGGGGGCTATGATCCAACTTTATTCCCATAGGGTGTCGGGTAAACGGCATTCTGGAGATGTTAGGGCTGGCCTAACTCAGCCGCTGCAGACGATGGCAGTGTTACATGGAGTTATGCTAACTTCCCACTTGTGGGTGACATGCACCAATTGGTGGTACCCATGAAGCCTGCTTAGCTCTCCTGATAAATCTGCCACATAGGAAGGACAAGTCTTTTGGTCTGTGAAAATCAGGCAAGGAGAGGACACAGTGTAATTCAACGTTGGCCTCAGTTCAGAGAGACATCTGCTCAGGAGCACTTACAATCCTCAGATTGCCCAGATACTTCATTACTTTGCTGAATTAGGACTATCATTCATCTACTTGTTTCTCAAAAGAAGTTTGAATATGTAGTGTGCCTGCCGTTATGTTTTTTTTATCTTGGGATGGGGGAAAAGTTTTCGATTACATCTTTCCTTTTTTTTCTTTTTTTTTTTCCCTGCAGGTTTCATCGTCTCCTTCTGCTTGTTCCTCAACTGAAAGAATAATCTATGAAATCAATTGGGTTGCAGGAATGATTATGCACCTTGGGATGATTATGATTTCAGGTAGGGAATAAATGAAAGGATCAGACACTTCTGGAAGAATAAGTAGCTTGTAAAATTTCAGATGTCCTGGGCAAAAATACATATATAGTGCCTTAAAAAAACATTTTCCTAGTGTAGCAGTGCTTTCTGAGTGTTACCTGGGGCAGAATTACAAATACAGAAATCAAAATTATTGCATGCATAAGCTTTTACAGTGAGACCTGAAGTGCTGAACACTGCTAAGGCAAAGTGCCAGTGGCATGCTGTAGGAGTGATGCTTTATGGAAAAGTCTGGAAAATTCTCTAGACTGAATGCAATTTCTAGCTACATCAGCAGAAATTGGAGTAAGATTCCTGGAGACAGTGGCAGGGCAAGGGTATTTCATTGGTGGTGAGACATGAAGTCAGAAGCTCATCTTTCATGTATAAAGAACTCTGCACAGTTTTTCTTATTCTTTCTTCTTCCTCTGAGGAAATTATTTTCTCACTTCGGGCATTTTCATCTCTCTACATCTTCCTTCTGGCTTCTTTTTTCTGATCAAATGAGCATGATCCTAATTTGATAAGTCTGAAAGTGTTTCTAGATCTGTAGTGGAGGGCTCATGTTGGTGAAGCTGCAGAGAATTGCCAGGGCTGGATGTGACTTCTGGAGGTTTCTAGTCCAAACCCCTGCTCAAAACAGGTTCAATCCCACAACCTCACTGGGCCAGCGTTTGACTGCTCTGACTGTAAAATTTTTTTATAATGGAGCTTTCCTAAGTTCCAGCTTATGGTTATTGTCTCTCTTCCAGCCACTGTGTAACTGAAGAGTCTGACTGTCTTCTCTTCACCCTCTCATCAGGCAGTTGTAGACAGCAGCAAGGTGTCTCTGAGCCTTCTCTTCCTAAGGCTGAACAAATCAGGCTTCTGTCAGATGTCGGGTATCCATCCCACCTACCGCAGTCCTGCCCTGTTATAGATTATAATTGAGTGATTCTAAAAGTGCTGTGTGAACACTAGCAGTCTTTGTTTCAAAGAGTGAGCCTAAAGGTGAGAAACTTCATATTGTATTAATAATCTCTGTTGGCTATTGTATTAGAATTCTACCTTTTTTGAGTAAACAGTAATTTTCCATTGACTTTAGACTATTTCCATTCAATACTATAGACAGCAGCTAAAATTTTGCTGCTGAATTTGATGGGTCTAGGATTAAACATTTACACTGCAGAAAGCTGATACGAATGTGTTTGTTTCAGGAATTTCTGCAGAGCTACCAAAGGGCAGCTTCAACTGCCGTAGGGCTGTACAGAGAGAGAATTAAGTAATATTTAACAGTAATATTTAACAGTAATATTTAACAACAACAAATGAAGTCATGATGGTAGTGGGGGAAAAAAAAAGAGAGGAAAAATGTACTGATTCTCAGAAATTCACCAGAAAACCAAGGAAGAATCATGGAATGATTCTAGACACCTCAGATATTTGTGAGCAATGCACTGTGCCTAGCTTTTCGTACCAGAGCTTTTTCATTTAATACTTCCTTAATACCAGGGCTTTAGAATTAATTTATGTTCCTTAGGGTCAAATATCAACATTTCAAATTCAGCAACAACAATTTAACTCTGCAGCACATTTATCACCCTTCAGCTCTGCAATTGTTAGATGCAAATGAAATACAGGGAAAAGGATGGCTTTTATTTTTATCGTATAATATATGATCAAGTGCAGTTTACACTGAGTCTTTAGATGTCTGTATGCATTTAGTCAGTGTAACACTGCTGATGTATACAGATACAAGAAAGTGTTCTCCACCAGGGTCAGGTCATTACATGTGCTTGTGACTGGCTGTCTTGGTCACCTGGTGACAGCTACTAGATTTCTGATGTGTGTTAGCTCACTTGTAGCTAATGCTCTTAAAAATTAAAGACCTGAAAAAAAGCTTCATAGAGCTCCATAGTTGTTTTACCTGCCTTTTTGCTACCCTGGATGACATCTGGGGATGTTTGCAATGTATGGTGAGCAACAGTCCTTCCAGCATCCAGTGTGTCCTGTGAAAATGGAAATGGAGAGAATGTGTCCACCCAGAAATAAAGGGATCCAACAATGGTTCTTTAAGACAAAGCCATTATATGAGTATTTGGTTCTCTGAGATCTCTACCATCACAGAAGATGAATGTATGTAGACCCTAACATGTAGGTTTTGATGATAGCACACAAACATTGCTTCTAATCATAAGTTTCTGTGGTGGGTTGACTCTGGCTGGGTGCCAGGTGCCCACCAAACTGCTCTACCACTCCTTCTTCTCAGTTGGACAGGGGGAGAGAGAATATAATGAAAGGCTCATGGGTTGAGATAAGGACAGGGAAAGATCACTCACTAATTACCATCACAGGCAAAACAGACTCGACTCAGGGAAATTAATTTAATTTATTACCAATCAAATCAGAGTAGGGTATGAGAAATAAAACCAAATCTTAAAACACCTTCCCCCCACCCCTCTCTTCTTCCCAGAGTCAACTTCACTCCTAACTTTCTTTACCTCATCCTCTCCTGAGAGGCACAGTGGGACACTGAATGGGGTTTGTGATCAGTTCATCACACATTGTCTCTGCTGTTGCTTCCTCCTCACATTCTTCCCCTGCTGCAGTGTGGGATCCCTCCCATAGTAGATAGTCCTTCACAAATCCTTCCCACAAGCTGCAGTTCTTCATGAACTTCAGCGTGAGTCCTTTCCATGGGCTGCAGTCCTTCAGGAACAGACTGCTCCAGTGTGGGTCCCCCACAGGGTCACAAGACCTGACGGCAAACCTGCTCCAGCGTGGGCCCCTCTCTCTCCACAGGTCCTTCCAGGAGCCTGCTCCAGTGTGGGCTCTCAAAGGGATCACGGCCTCCTTTGGGCACAGCCATCCACTCTGGCATGGAGTCCTTCACGGGCTAGAGGTGAATATCTGCTCCACCGTTAACCTCCATGGTCTGCAGGGGGACAGTGTGCCTCACCATGGTCTTCACCACTGGCTGCACGGGAATGTCTGCTCAGGGGAAACCTGAAGCACCTCCTCTCCTTCCTTCTTCACTGACCTTGGTGTCTGCAGAGTTGTTTCTCACTCCTCTCTCTGCTGCTGTTCCACTGTTTGGTTTTTTTCCCCTCCTTAAAGATATTATCACAGAGGCACTACCACCATCACTGATGAGCTCAGCCTTGGCCAGTGGAAGGTCTGTCTTGGAGCAGGCTGGCATTGGCTCTGTCAGACATGGGAGAAGCTTCTAGCAGCTTCTCCCAGAAGCCACCCCTGTAGCTCCCCCAAAACCTTGCCATGCAAACCCAATGCAGCTTCATATTAGTAGAACTGATGATTTTAACTCGCACACAGCTCTGCAAAATCAAAGGCCATTGGCAGGTCCTCATTTTTGAAGCTCTGCTCTAGGTCATGTAGCCAAACAGTGCAGTGACTACCTATTAAGTGAGATCCTGACTGACTGTAGCAAATGGCAAAAGCTTTTATTGATCACAGAAGGGTCTTAATGTTATTGTCTGTGTGTAACATTAGCAACCAGATGATCTATAACAGTATTCCTAAAATAAGATGAAGCTTATCTACTGATGTGGATGATCAGTACAGGGGAAGGTCCTTAAACAAAAAGACATTGTCCAGTTGTTGTCAGGGCCCTCAGGGCACTAGCAGATTTTATTGTCTCTGAGCAACCTCACCTGAGGCCTCCACTCACACCCATTAATGCCTCATTTAAGCTTGAACCTGGGACCTTTGCTCCCTTGCAGGTAGCTGGGCTCCTGGGTGAACCCCTTGGTAGTATGTTGTAGCCTTATCTCTGGCCTTGTCTTCTTTTGCTCTGGGTTGAAACCCCCGTTGGACCCTGGACCTCATTCATCGCTTTCTGTGTCTGGAGCTATTGAAGGGCCCTTTTACCAGTCCTCAGGTCTGTCTGATGTGTTCAGACCCTGTGGGACTGTGTCCAGGCAATGAGCACACATCATGCACTGGGATCACCATCAACTCTTGGCTCCATTTCCCTGGCCCTTGCTGCTCCCTGACACAACTGGGGAAACTGCAAGTCAACACCTTAATTAAAACAAGGCTGACTACTCCTTAAATTGTTTCTTATGCCTTGCTCTTAGTGCTGTGGAACTGATTCCCTGGGTCACTTATTACTGTTCTGTTTGGAAAGGACATTAATTGGCATAAGTGAATCCATAGTTGTTCCCGTGTGAATGTCCCTGTGCTGGTCCTTCTCCCAAATGTGTTCATAGGTCAGTTCCAGACTCTAAACTTTTGCAAATAATCAAATGCCAGAAAAAGTCTGATATGAATGGTCATAGGAAAAGAAAATGGAAAAAAATAATAGAATACTTTGATTGAAGATTACCTTGTGGTTTAAATGCATGGTAATAATGAGACAAAAGGATTATTTTGAAATGTGCATGTACTACTCAACTGAAGCATTAACATGAATTTTCAGAAGCAACATCCTTCAGCTCACAGTTGTTTAATGCTTATGTGCATCAGGATGTTAGGGTAGGTATTTGTCAAATTTTAGGTGCTGAGCAAATGTGAATTCTGTGAAGTTTGGCATGGATGGTGCTCATTTGTGCTGATGTGTTGTTGATTATTCATTCTTCTCACAGAAGTGGATGGTTTGGGCAATTCTGGGCTGTTTCCAGTTAGCTGGGCAATTAAATCAGTATTTTATCTTCCCAGTATTGTGGAAAGCCAAAAACTTTGGGAGTTCCAGGTTTTGTTTAGTGAAAACACAAAACCCACCAGCTGAGCACTGCTGATTTGTAGCAACCATTTTGAGTCAACTTCTGCCTAAACAACATGCAGAAATCCTGAAAGAGCAGGTGATGAAGGTTTGTCAGAGCTGGATGTGTTTGCATAGATGGTAGGCGGCAGCAGGTCAATCACTTAATCACCAGAGTTTGGGTTGTACTTCAAAATGAGTTTGGAATTGAGTGGGGGGTTACGTTTCTTTGAGTGTGTAAATCTAGATTTTTCGTATAAACTGAACATGGAGTTTGTAGGGAAGAAATACTGTCTGATTTCCATATAAAAGACTACATCAGAAATAAGTAAGCCTTTCAAAATCAAGACATATTTTGTGCCTTATTCTCAAAATGCTAATTTATAAAAAAGAAATGAAAGGTTCAAGTAAATGACTTTCAGTGTTCGGAAAAAGTTTTTCTTCCTCTTGTCCTTCTTTGATAGGTTGTCATTTCTGTGTCCAGATCTGGACCTGAAAATTGTAAATATAAGTGCATGTATATACAATAATAAATACAATGCAGTAATGTGGTAATGTGTGGAGGTACTGTGAAGCTGTAGTATGGATCCTGGAGTTGGACTTACGATCCTTATTCTCTGTATTCTGGTGGTGGCCATGGGTTAGCGTGACGTAACTTACTGCTGTCTGGCCTCTGTTATCTGTCTTATCATCTCTGGAGATTTTTCATTCCAGAAACACATGGCAATAACTACTGATTACCCTAACCTGAGGCATTCACCGTTTGTTATATTAGTGGTGGTTCATTTCTGTCTTCCTTTTCCCAGGTTTGCTTGGCATACTGTAAGAAGTGAAGTTGCTTTATATGACTGGCCTTTTTTTAGCTGTGTGCTCTTAAGATGATGCCGCAGTGTACTTTTGTTTAGCATAAACTCTAGTGCTTTCTCATTTTGGGAAAAGAGATACTCAGGAAGTTGATGATGAGGAGAAAAGGGTATTTTACATCTTCTTCTGTGTCTTACAGTGGTTTTGTTAAACAATGGGATTGGTTGAAAACCGTCAAAACTAGTAGTAAAAAAATTACTGGCATTCAAGGTGGGTTTTTCTTTTAAATTTCCAAGAATACAACATAAAGGTTTATTTTTGAGTATGGTAACCACTTGGATAATATTTTTGACAATCACCATGAAAAAACAAATCAAGTTTATTTTCTTAAATTGGGATAGAGAATTTAATTTTGAAGAAAATTAAATACTTTTTTAAAAATAAAATAGTTTGGCTAGGTAAAAGATTGACCAATTCCTTTGAGTAACAGGGTGATGCCTTTCTTTAGTACTCAGGTGAAAGATGTGCCTCAGGAAATTCTTGCCACTGCCTCCAGGTCATAGATATACTCTGGCCCTATGCCTGGGATAGGTGACTTTCTACCTTGAACCATTTCTGCTGTTTTCACGCCCTTATGTGCCCATGTGGAGGTGAGCAGCCCTGATTACAACTGCAATTTACACAAGTTAGTACTATACAGCCCTGTTCACAAAATAGTTTCAACTCTATTCTGCTGTTGAGTCTGTTGTGAGGTTGGTTTCTTCGGTTTTTTTCCAATGAAAGTTAGGTAGTACTGAATATTTGGAATGTAGTGCTTTGTTAGTAATTTCTTCTTTAGCAGGAAGTAAGTTCCTCCTTGTATTCTCCATTGCTCCTCTCTACAGATGTCCAGTGTATTGGCCAGGGAATGGAGATTTTAGTGTTCTTTCTCGACTATTTCAGTCATGGTCTCTTTAGAAAAATGATCTTCACTCTTGTGACAGAACCATATGAGATCATATGGCATTTTCCTGATAAGATCTTTGCTTCACTAAGAGCTGTGTGTAAAGTACCTGACCACAATCTCTTTCGGGATATCTTAGTGATATTACATCGGCAGCCTCTTAATTTAATTCTGTGAATGAATTTATGAATAGATTTCCAGTTGTTCACTCTTAAGAGTTATGCTGCTGTCAGGTGGGCTCTGCATACAGTACTTAACTGCTCAGCATTGAAAAGTGAGTATAGAAGAGGCTTTTTCAGTGGAAAAGTGAAACCTCCATCTAGAAATCAAAATTCCCAAATATCTAAGTGGTGAACTACGGAGATTTACAGTGATTTAGATAAACTGTTAATTCCTTTAATAGATCATGGAAGGCAGTATTATTGGGATTCAAACAGGAATGGGAGGGATCAATGTCCTTATAGTAAAAATAACTTATTTTAAATGATGTAATAGTTGATGATCTTTAGATATTTTAGTGCAGTATTTCTGTGGATGTCTGTGATAGTCTCAGTGCCATCTAAATATACCTCTGGCCCTGAAGTGTCACTGGGCTTCATGTCAAACACACAAAGGAAGGAATTTTACAGTGTTTCACTAAATTATTTTTTTAAGGAGGTTTTTGTGAAAGCAGCATAGAGTAATGCCACTGGATATTTTTAACCTTGTGGCCAGTTGCCAGTAATGATAAGTTATCAGCAAAGAAAAGGCTGGGAGGTTTTTGCATTTGGTAAGAGTAAGTAATGAAAGGACAGATAATAGCATGGGTGTGTCAGGACACAGATAGGGAATTGTAGCCAGGACCAAATCTTCCCATTCTCAGCTGATCTTTATGTGAGACATCTTAATTACCCCCTTGCTTTCTGTATGATGAATTAACTATACAGACCATGTTCTCCTAGAGAAGTCTGTGCGGTGACTAGAACAACTCTCTGCCCTCACTAGCTCCCATGGAGTTGATAACAATCAATTTTGTAACACCAAGATTTTAGGTATAATAATTGAAATTATCGAATTTGGATGACCAGGAGTAGGCAGTGAGAGTTGGTGGCTGCAACAGTAAGCCTGGCTCTAAACTGAAGCTAAAGAGCTCCTCAGCAGTCATCCATGGGGCTTTTCTGTGTGAGTACCAAGTTTGAGCAACAGCCTCTGGAGAGGCCAGTTCTGAGGGAAGCACCTTGGCAGAAACCCTCCAGCAGGTTTCTTCCTAAGGAAGCAAATCGATATAAGCAGCCTGAAATGAATCTTTATCCTTTGCAGGAGCTTCTCCTGCCTCTAAATGCCTGACCTAAGCAGAAGTGAACACTGCTGTTAGCACACTGCACAAGAGGCAACCTCTTTCAGACGGTTTCCGTCTTGGAGCCTGGGCAGTGATGTACTGCTACGGCTGCAGGGGCAGTAGTCTACTGTGCACGTATCAGACTTAGCCTAATGTCCCTTTCCTCTTCCAGTCACAATTTGCTGTCGTGCTGTATTTTGTCATCCACAGCTTCTCACAAGATTCATACATTTGACACTAAACTTGCCCTCTGAGTGTTTTACCCCTTGACCTGTTAAGTCTGGCTGTATCGGCAGTACTGCCTTTGTCTGTGCAGCGTTTTCACAAAGATGTCTTTACTTCCTGCAACCTCTAATAACTAGCCTCCCTGAAATATATGATCTGTGCAATTATATTTTATTTCTGAAAGTTTATGATTTAGTATTTTTAAAAGGCAGTTAGAGAGCTTACTCATTTCTGAATTGAAGGTATCTGGATTTGTTTCTCTTACTAAATTCTACTTAGCAGTTTTGAAATTACAGATTCTGGCAGCAGTGAATGTAATGAATCTAAATACTTTGATACTTGCCCTTCAGGATTTTTGTATTTTAGTTGGAGCATATAGATACTAACATACAAATGTGGGAGAACCACTATGGTTTTGTTGGTGAGTCTTTCTAGCTTAGCATTTAACAAGGAGGTACACAAAGTTATGAAGGTGCATATTTCACTGTAAAGAAGAGCTACTGAAGACTTATTTTGAACTCAAGTATTTAAAGAAAAGCTCTCCTTCCCACCCACACTTCTTTAAGAATGCCACCATTTCCCTTTTTACCTTCAATTTAGCTTTTGTTAAGTTAGCTAACCTGTCAAGCTAATTTTTTGTGAGGATGAGGAAATACATTAAAGGAATTGTTGTCTCATTCTCCTAACATAGGGAAACAATATATAACCACAAAAATTCAAACAATGAAGGGTTCAAAGAGACATCCAGAACAGAAAAAAAAATAATTATATATTCTTATATTCATGGGCTTCACTGTGCTGTTTGTCTAGTTCCCGAGAACGTTAACATCAGAAGCAGGAATTTTGTTATGGATGGATAACACAGGCTATATTCCAGTCTTATGTCAATCTTTTCAAAAGTGGTACTTGAGAGGATGAGGCTGTTAAGGCTATTCCTGTAAGGAAGATATGTGATGTTACGATGGGGGAGGAAAAGCCTGTAAGTGTTTCTATAAGTGTTAATATCAAATAATTGATTTTATTTTTGAGCTAGTATGGCCAAGAATTAATGTTTTGAAGAAATCGCTGCTGGATCTGTTATATCCCTAGGATGCTATTAAGCTGTCATAAATAACTACAGGATGTCACATAGCCTTTATATTTTACTCACTGGCTTTGTTTCTTTTAAAATATCTTATATTCTTGAATGCTTTTAACTGTCATGGTTCAGAGCTTTGATTCAAATAAATACATAAGAACCTAGATGCCTTGTCTTAAACTTCTTCAAACTCCATTCGCTGGAAATATGTCTTGATAAACTTCTTGGCTTTTGTTCAGCACGGACTGTCTTGAGGAGAGCCTTTTAATATTTCAATGCTGTCATCCTGAGAAAAGCAGACATATCTAAGTATGTAATATAATATTAGCTCAGTGTTAAGTTTGGAGCAAAACTTTTGATTTCAATGGTAAATACTGATTTACGCAATCTATATTCTTCATGGGAAATTTTTAAAGACATTATAAGTATTACATTTTCTAAATAAAAATCTTGGCGATCATCATTGCTTCATATCATTGCTTAAGCTATGAAATGCGTATTTTTTTCCAAGTGGCTGGCTTTTTATCCCAATCTAAAATCTGTACCTTAACATTTTTGGAGTTCATACCTGTCCCTTGCTAAAGTGTCAGGGAGAAGCTATTTAGGTGTGAAGTCCCCAGGTGTGACCTCTTGCCTCCCACCCTGGTGGGTCTGCCTGCAGGGGCTCAGGGCATGGCTATGTCACCTTTAGTCACACTCCTGTGAAAAGGTGTGTAAGAACTGGTCAGAGGTTCCCTTGTTTGTTCTGGTGCCACAAGGTAAATCACTCACAGGCTAAGGGGAAAGCTCCAGTTACATCCCAGCCATGCCCGTGCCTGGCCAAGTACCTGACTGATGAACCCTGTGGCTTTACTTTCCAGCTTGACCTCAATGTGTCTTATTACTAAGGATTTATCTGATGATCACTGGCTCAGCAGCTTAACCAGGTTAACATCACCAGCCTTGAGCTCCTGCTTTTGTTCAGGTGCTGTGGGACTGCACACCTCTGTTTGGTGAGGCCACTGCCCCGTCTGCTTTGGTGCTACCCTCGGGTCCTGACTCTTGTTTCCTTGGGGAGCAGCTCTTTCCTGCACCTTTCCAGCAACAGACCAAAGTTCTGGTCAGGTGAACAACTTGACTTTGCATATGGAATTATCAACTCAAAATTATGAGGGACACTGCACTAAGCCATCTATGAATGGTATGTGTTCTACAGTTGACTACTGTTACGTAGTTTGAATTTGTCTGTTAGCTAATTTTGAGGCCGAAAGGGGAGAAAAAAGTCTGAAAGCCAATTTTATTTCTGGTGTAATAAAATACAATTGACTTCAGTAGAACTATATTGATTACAAGACAGCAGAGTTTATACTAGTGTCTTGCCTCAATAGAAAAGTGAGTTTAACTCTGTTACTGTTTATTTCAGTGAAAATAAAATGCTCTCAAACTCATATTTGTTTTTTAAAAGAAAAAAAAGCTTTGGGGATATGAAATGTCCAATATAATTTATTTCTCTTCTCTAGAATGTGAAAAATCCTGGAAACATACATAGTTAACAGCGTAACTGCAAATTCCAAGCATAAAAACTAATAAGAAGTATACAGACTGCTTTGTGTTTGTTCTTTCAATGTTTCAGCTTATTTCTCCAGGTGAGAACCAACTGGGAGGCGAGCTGGTTAGAGTGGAAGGTCTATTGGGATCACATGTAAACACTTGGACAATGACCCAGAATTCTCATAGCCTTTTATCAAAGAGAGATTTGGGACTTTCATATTCTGCCCATCACCAAGAGCTAGCCAAAATTAGGGAACATCTGTGTTTGTTTTTTCTCGCCAATCTTCAGTAAAACTGCAGTAGTTAAGGAGGAAAATCTTCTCAAATTGTGAGTCTAGCTTACTCTATATCTCTAGAGAATTTTACCTTCCATTCCCCATAAATCAATTTATAGTGACATGTCTTGCAGATGGTCTACCAGCAACCAAACATTTAGTGCAGCTGTCCATATATCAGGCATTCAGGTTCCAGGATATAATGTCCAGTTTTGTTTACTTGAACACTCAAATAATGGAACTACTGATTTGATTTATGGTTGAATAATTTTATGGAAAGAGAGAGGTCACTGCCATTGCATTCAGACAAAATAGTTCTGTCATTCCAGGTTCAGGGTTGTAGCCAGGTACACAGTGGTGTTTCATTTGCCTGTCTTTTAGGGATTAGCACTGTGTATTTACCTTCTAAAATGATTAACATAATACTGTGAAGAAACTCCCTAACAAACAGAGGTGTCAACAAAGATAATATGAACTGCAATGCAAGCTGAAAAGAAAAGGTGCTTGCCACATGAAGGGGGAAAAGGCAAAAAAGAGTTCTTAACTGATATTGATTGTTATGGCTCAGGCAGATGTTAAATGTACGCAGCAAATAGAGCACAATTAGAATTATAGATCTGGCCTCTTACCTCAGTTAAAGGGAAACCTGGTGTGAACAATGCGACAAGGAGGGGAACTGTTCTGTCCTTTCCTTCTGTCTTGTGAAGTGCTTCTTCCTCGGCTTCCGTGGACTGTTTAGTCGGGTCTTTCATTTGCCTATAGCCAAGATGTTAACACTTTCTGTCTTTCCTGCCAGAAAATCCATGCTTAAGAAGGAGAAAAAAGGTAGACTCTGAAAATTGTGAAGAAATCTCAGTGGGGGTGGGGAAAGGAACAAATAGTACCTTAATTGCTATTAACTGTTGCAGGTCTTCTGACTTCAGCATGCTTCCTCAGGCGCCCTACGCAAATCTATCTCTCCTCATCCTTTAGAGCAGAAGTGGCTTCCCAGCATCACTGAGTCACTCACTGGAAGAATTAGAAACAGCCTGGATGTTGACATCTGTGCTAGCTCTTCAAATCACTGTTCAGCTCCTTCCCAAATGAGCTCTGAAGATGCAGATCCACCCTCCTAATGAAGGTACTTAGCAGTACAGAACAGCTGTTTCTCACCACTACCCATAGGCATATTTATCATCATATTCTGTTAGGTGTAGAAATGTATTTCATTATTCTTAATGCTGCAGTATAACCTAGTAGGTCATCTTGTCACTTCTTGTCCCTCTGTCAGTATCACCAGGCAGCATCTGGGTTGCTGAACCTGTGGGTGAAGGGAGAATGAATATTTTTAATACAGACACAAAGCTGAACCTAGTGTTGAAAATTGAATGAAGATGAAAGGGTCTTTAGAGTGCTTCCTCTGCTAAGTTAAATTGTCAAGTTGACTCCATACTTATGAACTGATTGATATTTGACAGCAAAAGCGTAGCTTCAAATAGTGATTGAACTTATCTACCTCTTCATATGACACTTTGGTAGTTGTTGGTTAATGGTCCTCTCTCCCATCTGTAAGGGCAATGGCTGATATCTCTACAGGAGTTAACATGTACTAGAGTGTGAAAAACAACAAAAAACATATCAATATATATGCAATTGCACCTTCTAGGTTCCATGTGTAACGTGATTTAAAAAAAAAAATAATTCATCTGCTTAACCTTGTCGTGATCATACTTGCTTAAGAAAATAGTGTTAATGTGTAACTGTAGAGTAGATGGGAGTACTTCTGGACAATATACCAAGATGATCTCTGAACTGAATATTTAAGTTAAATTTGGGCTCAAAGTCCAGAGAGTATGACTGAGGCTGCAATCTTCTCAGCTTTCTTTGTATCTTCAGTCCAACATGATGAAATTTTGCAAGGCCAGCTGGTACACATCATAGATGTTTTCTTCCACCTCTTCTTGCAAGGTCCCCACAAAGAATCTCTCTTTTCTTTCAGGTATAGTGTATATCCTTTTAGGATAAATTAAGGAGGTTTTGCAGATATTTGCTCCAACAAGGGGAACTGGAAATATGGACACAAATTTCATGAGGGTAAACTGGAAGCAAACATTATTACAGGCTGCAAATCTTCTGACATTAAGAATTTGCAATAGATTGGTACTAAGCTGCACTGTGTACTTATTCAAAATCCTGTAGGTAAATAAGAGGTGGTGTTAGGTGTACTTTCACTTTAATGAATGTTTAGGACCCTTGTTTAGGCACCTGAGGATTTAGAGGGTTTTTTTTTCTGTTTTGGGGACAACTGTGCATTCCTGACTTATAGCCTCAGTAGTAAACATTACTTTTCATCTGAGAATCTGCATTATGACACACAGTGATGCAGCGGATGCTCCATTCACATCGAGCTTTCCTTAAAAGTTTATGAGCTTGTTCACTGAAATACTGTGTCTTTAGGGAAAGAAGCTCAAATAAATGTATTTGCATCATTACCAGGTTTTGATTTTGCAAAAATTCTGTTCCAGCCTTACATAAAGGTGGAAAAATGGACTCTGGCAACAACATCTATACCCACAAGACATTCCAGGCAAGGGTTTGTAAAGGTCATGAAAGACTTTGTGCCCACAGAAGGAGTTGTTCTTGCTGAGATGTTACTCTGTGTCTGGACTTGACTGACTGGTGAATGATTAAAATATAGGAGGAGTTTATTTGCTGTGATTATGTGAGGTAAAAATCCTACTCAAACTTCCAATACTTAATCTCTAACAAGAGGCTTGTATTGCATTCAGGTGGTGATAAACCCTCTTCAGAAGCTGTCAGCCAGCTATGGCTGGACCATTGGAGCAGTTTTAAGGTAAGAGTGCAAGTCTAGATCCTGATATGAAAATAATAGCCTAAACATTTTGAGGATTTTCTGCCTAATATCTGAAGGGATTGTGGGAGCTGAAATACTTTACCCTTGAGATTTTGCACTGCAATTAATCAACAGCATAGATATATTTTCTCTGCTTTTGTGATGATGAGCCTCAACAGGTGAGCCTTCTCTAGATGGAAGAATTTCACTTCTGTTCAATCAGTCTGTCACAATTTGAAGAGCTAACTAACCTAATTTTTAAAACAAACATCTGGAAATAGAAACATAGAAACAGTCTATCTTGAAAACTCAACATTTTTCTAATACTGAGTTCACTCTGCCAAGGAAAGCTCCAGATTAGCTTTCTGATAAGGCTGTGGGAGGCAGAGACCACACTAAAGTGATTCATTGATTAATCCAGAGTGGCCCACAAATTTAGGGTGAAATTTTGTGCCGCTGCCACTCAGTGTGGAATATGTGGTTTGTAAGATGACTGGGACACTCTGCCAGAGAAAGGGTGAGGGTTAAGACCAGTGTTAGAAGACTAAATAAAGTATTTCCTTCCTGAATCCAGTAAATGCCTAGAAGTAAAGCTGTGGTTCCCGTAAGTCAGTTACATACAGAGTTTGAGTAGCATCATAGTCCCTCTGCCAGAGAAAAGTAGAGTTGCAGATAGGTGACAATTATTGAAAATAAGAGTAAGGAATGTGATCTGTTTGTAAATCCTCGAAGCCTGTGAAGAGAGGATGAAGTTTAGTATTTGCATGAGACTGTGTTAAATGTATACTTGGCTGATGGTCAGACGAAGATTAGTGTTGCACAAGACGAGTGAAGATTGTTGTTTATTGTGGACTATGGAATTCAGTAGTGTTAAGACAGGACTGGTATTTCCATGGGACGGTGTTATATCTCCATTATGGTGGTCGCTGCTCAAATTAATTCTGTCATTGAAAGAATTTAGATTAGAAAGAAGGTGATGTCAAAACAACTACCTTACATGGACCCTGTGTGAGTGGTATGGATGGAAATGCCACCTCTCATCCTAACTTTGTGCAATGCTCTAGGATGTAGCAATGAAGTTAGGCTCCTTCTTCCTCTAAGCTTTTCCAGGGGAATGATAATGTTATGTGCACGGGGAAAAGGAAGCCTCATCTTTGATACAGTTTCAATGAAGCGACTGGACATACCGGGTATGAATTTGACTATTTCAGTGTCCTGGAAACAATATACTTTCAGCATACAAAACAGTAATTTCACTTGCTCTGTTTAAGATCTACTAATACTCAGTTATATTTTTGGATCTAGTGATCTTGCACAGAAAACATTCAATGCACATGGAAACACATTCAGATTGAATTAAATAGCTATTTTATTACAGAACTGTCCAGATGTCTAAGAACAGCTGCTAGGAATGTATTTCCAGAGCTGCAACTCCGTCAGATGTATTGCATAAAACAAATGCTTCTGTCACAGAAATTTGGCTTTAGTACAACTAAGAAGAAATGCTATATGTGTGTATAGGTACTTATGGAGGGACATAGAAGGAAGGTCGCAGGTGGCTATGGGAATTTCATGCTAGATTACTGAGACCAATTAAGTTTTCACTCGCTTTTAAAATGCTAAGGGATTTGAGAATTTCAAGCAAAAGTATTTTGGCCCTTAAAATGACGTGATGCAGCTTATCCCCTGCCAGAAAAAAAAAAACAGTAAAGCACTTCTAAGTAGATGCTGACTGCTGGTGGGGACTTTGGGAAAAATGTGGTTCATTGCTACTCAGCGCTTGTCTTCTCGACTTTAGTGAGTAATTAAGTTGCAGTGGCCCTTTTAGTGGTCTGAGTTATGCACAGGAGATTCAAAGCCTGAAATCCAATAGTGTGTGTTCTCCTGTTTCCTGACTAATCCTATAAGATGCAGTGGGTTGAAAGGATGATCTAATAAGAGAACTTAACTGCAGTCAGCTCACTCTTCTACAGAAATTAATAATGGAAGCCCACTGAAATAAAGAGAAGGAAACTCATTTATGAAGGAATAACAAAATAAAACAGACACAGTGGAAAGTTGTTTGTTGGAGAATCAGATCTTGTAAGCAATTGTGTTAAGTGTAAAATATATCCACTGTGCTGCATGCACCTGTGATTGCTGAGTTTCTTGAGTCTGCTCCCTCTAGTAACCACATTGACAGAAAGTAGCCTGGGAAGGTGATTTCATGCAGCACATCATTCAGATATTTTGGATACAGAATCATTTAGAAGTGGAAATAAATCTGAGAGACTTCCTCACTGGCCAAGGAAGTTTGTAAACCAAATTACTACCATATACACATAAGTAAAAACTCTACATTTATAGAAGGAAAGAAAAGGTAGACATAGAATTGCAGAAGCTGGTTATTGGGTCAGTTATTAAATTGTTTATCTCTGTAGCTCTATTACACACAGTGCAGTGTTTTCATCCTCCTGTAGGGAAAAGCTACACATGGAAGATACTTTTACAGAACTGACTGAATGCCACTCTATGCCACTCTGGAGAAATTTGCAGCCAAAAATCTTGCTTTTTAACAAAACTTTCAATAACCCTTTCGCTTTCTCTGCAGTGAAAATATCCCTTCTTTTCCAACCCAGCACTTCACTTTATTCTTACTCCAGGACTTCTATCCTCTATGCCTTCTCCAGCTCATCTTCTTTCATACTCTTCTCAGCCTCTCTGAAACCTTGATGCTGTTCTGAGCTGGTCCTAAAACAAAAAAAAAGGGAAGTAAATACAAACTGCAGGTCATTCTTCACTGCAGCTTCTTCACCTTCTGCTTTGGCAGCGGCATGATGGTGCTCCCTAGCAGCTGGCAGTTTACCATACTGCAGTTCTGCAAGATAAATCAGGGGCCAAAGCTTATCAGCTGTTTTTAAGAAGTTAGAAATTAATTTCCCCGGAAAGAGGTTTAGCTAGTGTTGTGGAACTGTCTGTACCAAACCACCCTAAGGCATTATGAACTTGGCAACTTACTAGTAGCAAATTTAACTTGTGAAATTTTGTGCTGGTGGAAGAGACTGGAAATTTTGCGGGGAAATTTACATCTCCAGTCACACATTTCTCTGTGGTGCTTTGCAACTTGTATATTCCTTCCACAAACATGTAGCTATCCTCTCCTATGTCCTCTGTGTGTCAGGACCAAGTGTTCTTGCTCTTCCCGAAGAAAATCAAGCAGTAAGTAGCTTCCTTTTCTGAGTTGTGAGGAGGCCTGGGCAAAAAGCAGAGCCTTCTCTCATATAAAACTCAATTTGGGGCACATCTGGAGCAAGGAATGGTGACAGAATGAAAACATCTCACCTAACTCTAACTTAAAAGCCTGTCTCAGTTACAGACATCTGTAACAGGGAAACAGGCTCCAGTGTGTGTAGAGGCATCACTGAAATATTGCTGATTTAATTTAGGCTTCAAGGCCCTTTGGGCAAAGTCTCTCACTGTTTTTGAACAGTGTCCAGAACACAGGAACTTCGATTTGAATATAACAATAAGGTCCCTGACAGTACATAGGTAGACTAACAACGCTGGGCAGGCAAGTGAGGGTTCATTTGCTGGACAAGACAACAGCCCTACAGCTCCCGCCTTTGAGGCAAGACCTCCGCCCTAGGGCTCTACTCTCCCACCAGCTGGATGAAATCCTGTAACTCTGAACATCAAGAAATTGAGAGGAAAGAGAGGCGTCCCTTGTGGCCGTTGGCCATACTTGGTTGCCTCGTTATCTGCAGGACATATTCTTATCCAAAATGGCATCAGATGGGGTGCAGTTTAGCATGACCATATTCTGTGTGGTAAGAGTCAGTTATAGGGCTACAGTATCTTGCAGTTTCATAGCTACAGTGGCTCAGAAATAAGTTTATAATGTTTTGACTCCTGATATTACGCATATTCAGATTCTTGAATATCCTTATGAGTTATTTTGCTATTCATTGCCTGAAAATCCACTGTTCAGAAGCAGATCACTATGCCAGGAAACAGCAATGTTAGTTTCATGAGGTATGTAACTATGGATGCTTCTTACGGAAAGTTTCTTTTGAGCCCTCATTTGTTACTTGCTGCCAACGTGGAACAATTTCTCATCTGTTTTTGCTATTGTTTTTGAATACAATGGACTAAACTCATATGTACTCTGGCTCCAGGGAAGTCAGTGGAGGTTCGGTTGGGATTAGTTATGAGCACTATTTAAACTTGAGCAGTCAGAATTAGGTTACTTTGCTATGCATCGTGTTACTCCTGAGGCTTATTCTCCATCTGCCACAACAGCCTTTTAGCCAGTTTTTGCCTGGTCCTTAACAATGGGATTGGAGGAAAGCAGGCTGGATTGCGTTGCAAACGTCTAGTTCTGTAGTAGCTGATCAGGTCACAAGCATCTACTTGCTTTCTATAGGTCATCATATACCTTGTCATTATAACAGTTTATGCTGGATTTGAGCTAACACTGTTACACTGAAGGGCTTTTGTGTCATGGCCAGATTCTGCTCCTTCCTTTTACCGAAGGAATGGAGATCTTTGGTCTGTGCCAGTTATTGTTCCCACAGACATTAGCTCCATCTTGTAGTGATGTCCTCCTGGGATTTTGTTTTATTTTACTAGAAGTCTTTCCAATTGTATGATTTTTTAAATTGTAGAACAATTAAATTTATGTGTGCAAAGGGCAAAGCTGAGCTTAGCTGTCTATCACATCTGATTTTAAACAGCAAAGGCAGGGCAGCTATGAAGACAATTAGCACAATGTTAGTTGCTGATACCAAGACCACTGGGTAGAGAGAGCATGCTCCTCTTATACTTCTGTGTGTCCCTGTGAGGGATGGACACACTCTAGTTCTTAATAAATGTGCTTCCCTTCTTAGTTATATTAAGATCTATAACATGAATCACAACACAGTCCTGGTGCCTGTATTATACTCCTACTGCATACACCTACAGCTCTCCCATGACAAACCAGCTCGCAAATTACAGCTTCTCTCTGCTACTTTGTGACAGTGATAGTGGTATTAGAATCGTAACTTATTAGCAGACTGTTCTCTCTAATCCAATAACAGCAACAGCACCTGTAAAGGAAGTGCATGGGGTCTGATTGAAAGCAGTCGAATCTGCCACTGATTTCAGGGAAGGCAGGAATAGGTTTAAAGTCAATAAGACATTGATTTCCTTGTTAAAATCAACCGTGAAATATTTTCTTTGTTTCAATTAAACAATGGGGCTTACAACAGGGACTGTTAAATTATGCTACTTTTTTTTGTGTGTATTGTCACTTCTCTTGATGTTTCCCCAAAGACATCCCATTTTGGGGGTAAAACATGTTCAGTCCAGCCTTACTGTCTTCCTGTGTGACAGGGGAAAACGAACATATTGTATCATCAGAAATAGCATTGCCTGACAGCATCTGAAAATATACATCCCACGTTGCTAGCTGTTTTAAATAGCTGGCTAAAGGAAGAAAACCTCTCCAATATATCTCAACTATGAAGTATTGACACATTAACATTTTACATAAAAGAAAGCTCCTCAGTAGCAGAAGCTTATAATAAAGTTGTTAAACATTTTTTAGCCATTTTGAACAATAGAATGAAAAGATACATTAGACTGGTTAGATCCTCTGAGGATACAGGTTTGGGAAATGCCTACAGAGAAATTAAGCAAATCAATATGCTAGATAATCACTCCATCACCTAGAGAGTATTGCCCAGTTACTATGGAAGCTCAAAACTTCCATTAATGACCCACCATCAGAACATAACACTGAGCAAAAATCAGTGCTGAAGGGAAAGGAAAGCCATACAAATCATGGGACACAATTCTGTACCCCAGTACCACCCTGAAGTGCTCTCCTGTACTCCAAGGAAGTTATTTAGTGTTTGTACTGAAATAAATTGTGAGAACTGTGGCAGCTGTTGAGAGTAGCTTTTTTTCTTCTCAAACTTGCCTGGATCTTGGAGATAGTAGGAAGTGCAGCCTTCATAGATATTCCAGCTGGCAGGACGGGGTTAGGGAATTGATTTTTGCTATTCCTTACTCTATTCACTCTTCAGAGTAGCTGACCAAGCCATGAAGTATGAAACTGTGCTGCACCTTTCCATCAACCACACTAATATTCTTTCCATCTCAACTACTGTCTGGTACTACAGGAATGTCTGCAGTTCACTGTACTGTTATTGGGGGTAACACATTAATTATTACCTTTTGCTCAAGAAGATGACCCAAAGGGCACTTTAGCCCTTGAATGGGATCAATTTAAGCACTTTTGCGCAAGCCAAAATGCTTCCTTTTGAAAACTCTTCCTTTTAAATCTACTGCATTCATTTTCTGCACGTCCTTACTTTGGAAGTGGTCACTGTAATTTTTGCTTTGAGAAGTTGGCAACAAGAAGTTACCTGCGGTATGATATACCTTGCAGGGCAGGGACACATCCCTGTAGGCTCTGAATGCACTTTGACCATCAGTTCCAGGGTTTCTTAGAATATTCCTCAGCAAGGATCTGACATCAGGGGACTTTTGAGGGTGTCCATCTGATCTTCATTGCTCAGAAGACTGAAACATGTTATTAGATTGTATCATGGAGTAAGAAATGCAGAGCTTGCTTTCTTTTGAGTTTTTAATCTCTCTTAATGCAATCCTAAAATAATACTTGGTTTGAGAGTAGCATTTTATTTAGATATTCCCTAGTTTTTATTATGTGAAAAAAAAACAAACCCTCTTGCTGACACCATGTTTACCAGCAGACAGAAAACACATTGCAAGTGATCTCTGTTCATCTTATAATTCCATAGTATAGAATGGTAGGGTTTTTTTCAGGGCTCATAACAATAAACATCTTTTTTGGAGATACTGTACTCTCCAAAACCCAGGTAGGACCTAGGTTGTGAATTGAAAAAGGCTTATATTATTGGCAACGCTTTTGACTTGCTATGAGACCTTGAATAAAAGACAGTCTGTCTACATTGCCTCAGTTTTCCTTTCCAGCCACTTCTCTATGTGTCTCTGAAACCTTTGGAACACAGATTGGCCCTTAAAGTAAAAACAAATAAGCAAATCTTTGTACATAACAGCTTTGCGGTTGGAAGTTATGACAAGAGGTTTCTTGTTCTCTCACTTTAGGAATTGCCACCTAATATAGAGGTAGCAATCCTGAGGTAGCTATCCCTCTGTCACTCAATTTCACTAGTTAGGCATGCCCTGGTAGAATAATAATGTATAATAAGATGCAATCCTTTAAAAAGGATTAAAAAAAATAAATTTAAGGATTTAAATTCTTTTAAATCCTGCAAAACTTTAATCAGGACAGATCTGTGGGGATGACACTATCAGTGTGTAAGTTCAGCCAGGAAGAACTAGTGGGTCATTCTCTGATGTCATGTGAGGAGATGGGACGCATGTTAAATTCTTCACCAGAAATTTGTCTGAGTTCTACACTGAATCCTCTTATAGTATCTGCAGGGTTAAAATAGTCATAAGGGTTTCCTATTTAGATTTCTGCAGCACTGAGAATAGGAAATGTTTTCTACACTCAAGTCTGTATTTTACAAATAAGTTAATAGCTTTGGTTAGTGGTCAAATGAGATATAAAAGTAAGGATATTTCAAAGTCATCTTGAGATCTGTATTCCAGCCCCCATCTGCAGAGTGCATGTTTAAAATGTCTGTATGATGGAGTGGTAGACACCTGTCCATTTTGACAACTAACTGCAGACTGTGAGGTAGAGTCTTTGCTTTGTTCTTTATACTTAATTTTGTTTTTTCTTATATTAGTACTTGGCTGTGTCTTTGTTTCTTGAGGATTTTTTTTCCAGACTCCTTGTTAGAACCTAATTGTCTTTTTCACTATCAGATGAGTTGGCTATCTATATGGGGGAGGAAAAAGACAAAAAATGCAGTATTATTTGAGGAACTGGCAGACTGTGGAGACACAAGTGTGGACATGTTTTGAGCTCCTGAAAGACAATTGTGGCTTGGGTGATTTCTCAAAGGCAAGTTGCTTCAGTTTTCTTCCTTTTGTTATCCTCATTAGAGGAGTTGTGGGGCTCAAAATGTTAATGAATGTAAAGCGGTAACTCAAGATTGAAGTGATTAAACTCTTCTCTTGCTATGCTTTAGCTGGTAAATAAAATAAAATGCAGGCTTGTCACCTTTCCAAGTGCTGGAGTTAGGGGTTAGTCATCCTCTGACCTCAGGTTTCCATGGCAATTTTTTGTTGTCATTCTTCAGAAGTGAAGGACTTCATGCAACAGAATACTTCAATAGGCTACCAAAAACAGATGTGTGCAGGTGGCAGTATATTGGGGTTGTGAACTATTTGTGGATAATAGATTAGTCTTTCCCTTAATAATCAATTTGTGCAGCATCCAGGAGGGAAAGAGAAAAAAAAAAAAAAAAAAGAAAGAGTGTGGATACCTTCTAATTATTTTGCTGTTCTCCAAAAAAATGCTTTTGGCAAGATATCAACAGGAATTAATAAACATTAATAAAACTTGAAAGCAACAGCGAAAAGTGTTTGATTCAGAGGTGGTAAGTACTCGCCTGCCACCATCCTAATTGATGTGCACTCTCCAAGCATGGGGGAAGCTGTACAGAGAGAAGAGCCCACTTCGATGGAAAGCTGTGGGGGGTGGCCCTGGCAGGGACATGAAAGGCTCACCTCTCACAACATGCTGTGTAATGCTGGCAGAAAATTGCTTCTGTTAGCAGAGCAGCAGGCATGGGGCTGGAAAGAAGCTCAAAAAGCACTTCTGTGAATGTGACTGATGAGGGACATAGTGAAGATAAAAGACCCTGCAACTCTACTCTCTTGGGAAGAGTCATGGAAAAGAAAGCAGAGGATGAATGGCCTAGGGAGGACAGCTCCAGCGAAAGTAGGAATGTGCTGCCCTCTGGTTTCATGCAGTCATGAGCAAAGCCTAGGATCTCCCATGTTGGTTGTTGGTCAAACTCTGTAGCCCTGAGGGTCCTTGGCACCAGGGTTGGAGATGGTCAGCCAAGGTGCAGACTGTATCAGAGAGGTGTCTGGTGTGATGTATGTGTTCTTCCCCTCTCATGGACAGAGGGAATGTTCTAGCTGATGGGCAAATCCAGGGATATCAAGACAGACAGTGATCTGGGCTGTGGCACATATGTACCAAACAATGTTTGAATATTTGCAATTGTAGAAACACTTGAATTGTGGCTCATCTGATTCCATGTGACTTGACAGGACCTTAGATAGACCACACTCCATGTGGGAGGTCATAGAATCATAGAATGGTTTGGGTTGGAAGGGACCTCAAAGATCATCTAGTTCCAACTGCCCTTCCATGGGCAAGGACACTTTCCATTAGATCGAGTTGCTCAAAGCCTCATCCAATCTGGTCTTGAACACTTCCAGGGATAGGGCATCCACAACTCCTCTGGGCAACCTGTTCTGGTACTTCACCATACTCATAGTGAAGAATTTCTTCCTTATATCTAATCTAAGTCTCCCCTCTTTCAGTTTAAAGCCATTGTCCCTTGTCTTATCACAACATGCCCTTGTAAAAAGTCCCTTTCCAGCTTTCTCGTAGGCCCCCTTTAAGTACTGGAATGATGCTAGAAGGTGCCCCTGGAGTCTTCTCTTCTCCAGTATGAATGACTCCAACTCTCTCAGCCTGTCTTCATAGGAGAAGTGCTCCAGCTTTCTGATCATCTTTGTGGCCCTCCTCTGGACCTGCTCCAACAGCTCCATGTCCTTCTTATGTTGGGGGACCCAGAGCTGAATGCAATATTCCCTATTGCCCTTGCAGCTAGGAAGTGTGGACTTTATGGGGCTGGGAGGGAGGCCCAGTGGATGCAGTAAGGAATAAAAACTGGAGCAAATGAGAGCAGGAGAAGACATGATGGCTTCAATAACTTCATGCTGCTGTTATCCTATCCAACTGGTCCTTTTTATTTCTTCCTGGTGATCCATATTTGTTTCTGTCCATAGCTGGGGCAAATACTTCACTTACTAGCTAGTCTCTGGGAGGAGAATCTCTTGTTCTGTACCCTCAGAAATGGGATTTTTTGTTTAGACGATCAGTATCAGTGCATGTTACAAACTCTTCCAATGAGTCTGGCATGTAAAGATTTTATATTTGTTACTGTCAGGGTGCTGCAAGGGCCAACTGCTCCAGAAGGGACAATGACCCAAGGGGCTTCTCAGGGCAGCAGGGCAGGGCCTCAACAGCCGGCACCCTCCCACTATCCCAGCAAGGAGCAGGGCAGCTGCAGCCTTGGGCATCAGGCACCTCCCTGGGGACAGGGATGGAATGGGATGGAATGTGGGCCCAGCTCAGTGACGCCCGTGGCTGGGCAGGGCAGGGCTATGTGGGGCTGGAGACTGGCTCTGCTGCATCATTGCTGGAGCAGGGTCTGATGGTGCCAGTGCTGGGACCATCAGACAACCATGGGCAAGGTGAGAAGAGCCCTAGGGAGGCTGGGCTGATGGTGCCCTCAGGGCCTGGCTGTTACTGTGGATGGCCTTCAAGGAGCCGGAAAGACTTCAGCAGCTAATTTGCGTCTGGCTAGAGTATGGCATATAAGAAATATAAGGTTCTTTCTTAGAAAATTATGACCCTTGAGACGAGTCTCATAACAGATGATGTGGGCATCTGTCCAGTAAGCAAGTGCAAATCTTGACAGGAGCTGCTGAACCCACTGATTCACCACTGATGAATTTACTATGGGAAATAGATGCTGTGGCTAGCTAGGGATCAGTAAATGGGATCAATAGCGTTCAGACTACTGTGTTTAGTAAGCTACATTTTAGTGGGAAGCCTTCCTGGGGAACACCTTTTTCTGGAGTTAAGCCAATTTACTGCTCAGGCACAGGAAGGTAATTATTTTCCTAATCAACTTCAGCAGTTCAGCAGATGTGTAATGAAAGATTGTTAATAAAATGATAAAATATGTCATTAACAATAATGTTGATAGTCCTGAATATTGTTAGGAAAGGAAAATAAACCCAAACCTAAGGTTAGTGAGATAGAGCTGGAAATGTAAAGTCAGTAGATGGGGGCTGAGGAAAGAGGTAGAAGCCCAGATGAAGTGCCAGGGGTAAGATTCATGAAAAGAGGCAGGGCACATACAGAGAAGATAAAAAAGGAACCTAGAAAGCATAAACCAATGAGTTTCTGATTTTTCCATAAGCTTCCTGCATGGAGCATCAGAACTGCTCCACGGCATTGGGGCGCATATACATTCTTTGCCTTTGGTTATGAATTAGAACCTCAGCTAACATTTTTTATTTAAGCAAGGTGCTATATAAAAATGCTTTTAGCAGATGATTGAATGTCTTCTTCACAGGTAACAGTTCAGGTCCATCAGGGTAGATTCTTGGAAATATTTTGTTAACTTGCAAAAAAAAAGAAAAAACTGAAAGTGTTGAAAAGGGGCACACCAGGAGATAACCCTTTCTCATTAAAACTTAGGTATAAATCACAGTGCCCTTGAAGTTCTTCTCATTACCTTCAGCCTCAATCTTCAGCAACTATGCAGAAAAATATCAGCCCAGCGGTGTTAGCCACAGTACAAACGAAAGCCTTACTGTAGGAAATCTAAGGATTCCTCAGTCCTTTTATTTATGACGTAAAACGACTGAAACATTAAAACATCACAGACACCATTTTTAGAAGCCCTGTTACAGGCTGAAAAAGCACATGCATGCACAGCAGTCTAAAGAAAGCAGGATGACAATCTTTATTTTATTTTTTTTTTTTTTAATACTTGAATATGAACTAAAGTCAGGTAGGATAAAAGTCAGCACTTTGGGGAAGACCTTAAGCAGCAGCGTGCAGGAACTTTCATGCTGAATCAGACCAATGCTTCATCTTGTTCTGACATCTCGTCTTTTCAAATGGCGACATTGCCTCAGTGGGCAGGTGATTAATGCAGAAAAAGCTGTGCATAGGCAAAATTTCTTCTTAATCTTGTCCGATAAGTGTTGGGATTTGCTGTGGTGCATGAAAAGCTACACTCTTTCCAAACAACTAGATTTTTAAATAGTCATAGGTTCTGGAAGTTGTGGTTACAAATATACTGGATGGAGTTTTTTCAAGCCCTTTTCTTGTTATGGGATTTGTTGTGACTGATCCTTGTTAAATTCTGCAGAACACTCTTGTAACCTGACAGGGCAAGAATCTCCCTGTAAGAGTCACCTTATTCTGGTTTCACTCAGCATATTTTTGTTTTCTACTTGAACTTCCATCACTCACACCTCTTCAAAACACTTCTCCTGTTGCTAGGAGAGGAGAAACAATGGGAGAGAAGAGAAAAAATGGTCAGCATCCTGCTTCACATGTTACTAGTCAAAATCATTGCAAAGAACACATTTCATGCATCCTTTTGGGTAAAATACTTTGTGTATATTTTCACCACTCCTGAAAGCCTCTTACACCGTTGCCACTGTGGTAGATCTGCAAGTCTTTCTCTTAGCCCTAGCCACAACAGACGGCAGAGTGGTTCAGGCATCTCTGTTTGCATATGATATGCTCCTCGCCCTGTCCTTGCTATAGCTCTCTGTACCCAAATGTGAAAAATACGCTGTGTACACGTGCATTTTGGGGGTAATTCTGTGCTTCTTCTTTGCAAATCCAGGGCTCATCCCAACCTAGATTGTTCTTATTGTCTGAAATGTTCACTGGGATAGCTTTACACTTCCAATTGTAAAGTTTATCCTTTTCTTGAATAAGTAGCAGTTGCTTTATGGTAAAATCTTCCCTATGCTCAAAACCAGTAGGTGACCTGTGACCATTTGGTTGTTCATGGGAGTTTAGCACACCAGGTGCTGGACTGGGAAGGGTTGATGGGAAGCCATGGATCTTCTATTGGCTCTGACACTGGTTTGTTAACATATCCTTTCAATAAATCACTTATTTCATCCATGCTGCTGTTTGCTCTCCCATGTCCATCTTCTCTATTCACATGCTTTGGGACAGGGATTGGCTGTTTTATTCTGATAAAGCCCCAAAACAAGAGGCTTCAGTTTCAGCTGGGACCTCTGGCTGCTACTTGTACTACTATATTCAGCAGGTAATCTCACCAATCTATGCTTTGCAGAAGTAGAGCTGGTGTCCCAGACGGCTTCTGCAACAATAAAAATTGAACTTTAAGTTTAGCAGAACTAAATCCGGTGTTTTAAGAGAGGAGAGAAAATCCATTTTTCATCAGTCTTGAATTCCTCTTGTAATTTCTGTTAAGGCATTTATCCATGATCTCCTGAAGCAGTCCATTCGGCTACTCATTCACTGGAAATCTGCCTTCTCTTGCCTGTTCCAAGTCACCAGCAGCCTCTTTGAAGAGTGAGGGGTAAAGAGCAGAAGCAGCCATGTGAAATAATGACATTGCAGGTGAACATACTGATACCATTGCACAATATAGAAATGAAAACCAGGCTATGGCTGCTTCTGGGTCGACTACTGAAAGAAACAGTGAGACAGATGTCATTGTGGCTAGCCTGTGAACGCTCACAGCCAGACGTTGGTGAATTTAGTTCTGATTCTTTAATTACTTTGCAGAGGTATTGATAAAATTATGTTCTTCTCCACACTTATCCACAGACGCTTTGCACGGAATCTCAAAGACTTTCTAGCTTTGCCCGCAAGTGAGAAAATAGGCCAGGGTGCTCTTCCTTCTCCTCCAGTAGTGAAGCCAACCCTTCTGTTCGGAGTACCACCTTCATGGCCTTTTCTTGCCCTGGACATCACAACTGGCTTTCCACAGCAAAGGGTAAGAAGATGAAAACAATGGTTTCCATAATCATCATTACTAAAAAGAAGGCATTGCTTAATAGCACGACTACAAAAGAGTTGCACTAGAGGTAATTTTGATCTGGAGAGCTGCTTCTCATGTGTAAAGTAAAAAGTAATAAGAGAATGTAGGAACAAGTCAGATAAGTTAACATTTTTCTGCAGTGAAATACTAAATAGTCTTATTGATAAAATTTTAATTCATCAGCTACATTAAGATATCCACTTTCTCTATTAAACACTATGCAGAGCGATTAGGAGTTTTAGCTTTGCATCAGAAGATACTGAACTTGCGCTTTTCCTGTTTCTTGCTTAGAGGATACACGTAAGAGGATTTTTCTGTTGCGAAGGTGAAAAACCGATTTTACCTTCACAGAGTACTATCTTGTTATAGAGAACAGGCTTAACGATGTCTTTAAATGGTGAAGAAAACAAGATATTTAAGGGCTCTGCATGTGCTTTTATTAGTAAATTCTCATTTGGTACAGTAACTCCATATTCTCATAAAACCAATAAACATCATCATCTGAAGGATATAGGCAATATGGGATATTAAATATCTTCTGTGATATCAAGAGCTGTAAGTGTTGCCTGGAACCATGGTACCTTGTAAAGAAACACCTCTGACTCTGACGGTAGAGACTTTTTGTTACCAAAACACTGAGATAGTCTCCTGCTGCATGCGAAACTTCAGCACAAAAGGAGCTGGGTGTTTTTAAGCAAACCATTATTTCTAACAAAAGATGTTTTTTTTCTCTCTCAGCCAATTGTCGAGAGAAAGCGACAGACACTTACTGTTAAACAAGCTTTAGAGTTTTCTGTTCCAAGGAAAATAGCATGAGGCTGGCATAATCAATCGCTATTTGACAGAGTGATGGAAAAGGCGCATGCTACACGGTAGCTAAAAGTCTGTCAGGAAGCAGCTGGAACAGCAAATGACCGAGCACATTTCAGCAACAGCATGGCCAAAGTGTTGTACGGGGCGTAATCTTTAGACTTTCTTAACTCATGAATGGACAAACACAGTTAAACTGAATTTTTACATCTAGGTGAAATGTCATATTTCATTCAGGAAAAAAAGGCTACAATGGACCAATTATTTTCAGCTTGTTGTAGGCTGTGACCTTTTCTCACTCTCTACTTTGCTCTGGAGGGAGTGGAGGGGGCACAGAAAAAGTATTATGGGCTGCCAAAACACAGAAGAGGCAAGTAAGAGAAAAAGCATATGCTTGTCAAAGTATCACCAAAGTATATTAGATGAGGCCTACTGTAATTCATCTCAGTTCCATCGTTGCTACAAGGAAAACTTTATTCCATAACACAATGCCACTTTTAAACAGTATCTATCTGTCTAGATGCTGTGATCTGTCTTCAGTTTTCACTTTTCCATGATCTCCCTATAGCTAGTTTACATTTTTAACTGTCTTTTAAATTCACCCACATTAAGTTCAGATGTAACAAATAAGGTTGCAGACAGCTTCCTTCCATGCACTGTGATCTTGCATCCTCAATCCCTTGTCACCATATGGAAGGCAGTATGATTATGACACCCTGACCAATGCTTGTTTGCAATTCTGACAGATGGCATGACAGCATCCTGCGTGTTGGGTAGGTCTGGCATCACCAGTCCATCAGCCAATGAAAGGCCATATTATCTACTTGTACTGGGCTTGAAAATCCATATAGGGTAAATGGAGCCAAAACAGTGATACTATAGAATCATAGAATCATAGAATGGTTAGGGTTGGAAGGGACCTCAAAGATCATCTAGTTCCAACCCCCCTGCCATGGGCAGGGAAATCCTCCACTACACCAGGTTGCCCAAAGCCTCATCCAACCTGGCCTTGAACACTTCCAGGGATGGGGCATCCACAACTTCTCTGGGCAACCTGTTCCAGTACCTCACCACCCACAATGTAAAGAATTTCTTCCTCATATGTAACCTAAATCTGCCCTCTTTCAGTTTAAATCCATTGCCCCTTGTCCTATCACTACACACCCTTGTCAAAAGTCCCTCTCCAGCTTTCCTGTAGGCCCCCTTTAGGTACTGGAAAGCTGCTATAAGATCACCCCGGAGCCTTCTCTTTTCCAGGCTGAACAGCCCCAACTCTCTCAGCCTGTCTTCATAGCAGAGGTGCTCCAGCCCTCTGATCATCTTCGTGGCCCTCCTCTGGACTCGTTCCAGTAGCTCCATGTCCTTCTTGTGTTGGGGACCCCAGAGCTGAACACAGTATTCCAGGTGGGGTCTCACGAGAGCTGAGTAGAGGGGCAGAATCACTTCCCTCGACCTGCTGGCCACACTCCTTTTGATACAGCCCAGGATACGGTTGGCAAGTAGTGACAGACAGACATAGCCTCTCCTAACTACTTATCTGATAGCGTAGATAACATGAAATATGTAGAGTATGGTACCAGGGAGACTTGCAGTAGGACACTCAACATTGCCTCATTGTGAAATGTATCTCTGTGATACCTAATTAGCATGAAATGAAAGCACCTGTAGCTGAATGTGTTTTGAATACGGTTACAGAGCCTATAGAGGAGCTACAGGCTCTCTTCTGTAATGAAATCCTTTTTTTTAAACAGTTCTAAATCTGATCATGGCCACAAGTTCCATAAGTTGTGCGAAGTGCTCGTTTGGCTGCTTACTCTGACCTCTGCTGTGTTACCATGACTCTTCATGAACAAACCAAGTAAAGCCTTTAGGCCAGAACCATATAGGCAGGTACTGAAACCAGTAGAGCTAGACCTAAACTCCACAGGTGGGAGCACAATTTCCATAAGCTCCACATTTCAGTCCTCTTACAGCTGCAGCTGAATTGCATCGCTACAAAACAGGAGATGTTCTTTGACATCACTGGTGACCACTGTCACTGTAGCCACAAGAAATGCCCCATGACTTTTCTAGGGAGGATGAGGGAGGATTCAATTTTCTTTTGTTAAGTTTTGGGCAGTGACAAATGCTTTTATATAGAGGTAGGATTATTTTTATTGTCTCCTCTGTTGATTGACTTGATGTCATTAAGCAAGGCTGGCTTTGTGAGATTGCACAATAGGGATGCAAGCACTGGAGAAGGGTAAGAACACCACACATGGTAAAATGGCTTGGGGACCTCTTAGCAAGCTGGGCAGGCATTTTCTTCAAGACAGGAATCTTTCTTAGAGAAACAAGGATATCTTTGTCTTTTTCTCATTCTTTCACCTGGTGTCACTTCCCAGAGATGTCAAATAGCTCAGGAGGTGGCACTGAAGATAACACAATCATGCCAAGTTAGTGGCATAAATTTCTGTGTCAGTTGTTGCTTGTGATTGTCTTGCTTGGGATAACTCTTGTCTCCCAGGAGCTGCTGGGCACTACTCAGGCTTCTCACTGTCATGCCAAGGCATGACTGACTGTGACACGGCAGTGGCAGGCAGCAACAGATGATATTGTTTATAGAATCATAGAATGGCATAGGCTGGAAGGGACCTTAGAGATCATCCAAAGGAGCTTTGCTAGAAAGTACAGTGCCTGCCTTCAGGCTAGCATGGTCTTCTCCTCTGTCACATTACTCAGTACCCCATCCTGCTGACAGCAATGGTGTCAGCTTTATGGCTATTTTGTGCTGCAAAGCTGTGCTAAGGGACAGTAGACTCATTAAGGATTGAAGCCAAGAGAATCTGGTGTAAGAGTTTGGATACTACCATACATCGGAAGATTGCCATGTTGATTTGTGTAACCATCGGGATCCAAAGCTATAGCTATAGGCCCCGCTGTTGTTGTTTGGGGTTTTGGTTTTGTGGGTTTTTTTTGTTGTTGTTGTTTGTTTTTTTTTTTTAATAATTCCTGTGCCATTTTAATTTTCTTTAATATGTTTAGTAGCTCCAAGTCCTCTAAAGGCAACAATGTGCTGGCAGAGGCTCTTGGGAACTGCTGGTTAAAATTCTGCTGCCAAAATGAGGAGAGTTTTAGGATAATTTCCTGGACTGGGAGAGCAGTTCCTCTCTGAATACTATCAAAGCTGCCAATGTGTATCTATTGTGCCTATCTATGACATAGATAAGGACCACCTACAAAACTAAGAATAGCATCACTGCTGTCAAGAAAAAAACACCCAGTCTCTGTGCCACCTACTCACGATGACTATTGTACACACAGATGTATAACTCTAAATATCAGGAGAAAAAATATTACTTTTTAGGGGGTAATAACTTCATTAAGAATAAATTCGTGGGAGGAAATGGAAAACTGGAGTTGATCCTATATCAGCATAGATCAGAGACGAGTTTTAGGGCAGTGGATGTCGCTTCTGATCCTAGAAGCACTCTGAAAGAACCCAGTTTTCATAAAGTGGATGATTTGAACCTCAGCCTTCTTTCACATACCTAAGCTTTAAAGAAAAGGGGTCATACCTCACTGGGCATTGTGGACATCAAGTATTTGGTCTCTAATGCAATGAATCCAGGCCTTTTGCAAGCCAAAATGTCAATGAAGTTCCTAAGAAAAGTGTGGTGCGAGTCTAAGTAGAAAAGTCAGGTATAAATGTTAGGTGAGCAGGTCAATGCTTGCAAAGCCAACAAACACCAACTTATATCAGTTAAAGTGCTTTTAAAGTGGGGTGAGGGGGTGGGGAAGAAAAGAAACACTCTGGTGGTGTTTTTGAAGTTCCTGTTTTCTTCCGTTTACCACTAGTGGTGGTTGCTGGGCGTAAGTTGATTAAGCTTTGTTGTAGTTGGTTTCAGGCTGTGCAATTTAGTCATATGGGCAACTGAACAGTACAAGGCACTCTCTCAAATTCTGAAGAAAGTATTCTAAAATTAGCACAAGAATGAGCTTTGTATTCTCATCTTTCATAGCCTTAAGAAACATTGGCTGTGTAATACTCTGCAGGGAAGGCAGTCATTTTCTCAGTGGTTACTCCGTATAGCTTTGGACATAGCACTTGAGTGTTTGAGAGTGCATTTGCCTCGGGGTGCACACTGACTTGTCTCAGTGTGATAAGGTCTTTGCCGATCTGTACAGCTACCAGAAACAAACATGACCGTTGTAACATGACAGTTTAAAAACACAGAACAACCACACTTGGGTTACAAGAGGAGACTCTGCTATCCTGGCTTGCACTGATACTTCTGTGTCCTGCTGGACGACCGTGATGATTCACACGTGTTCATCAGTTTATATCCATCTCATTGAGGCCTACATGAAAACATATGAAAATGCTCCTGGTAACGCTAAAGTTCCAGTTTTGCCAAACTCGTAGAAGGCAGAAGGTTTCATTATGCATTTTTGTTTTCCTTTTGTGATAACTACAATGTGTACAGGACACGGGCACAAGATGCGATAGATTGTTCTTTGTCAGACTTAAGGGGGCTGATGGAGCAAGGCTAATTCTTACTACTTTAGTTCATTCATTTCATTTAAAGATCTACTGGTTTATGTGAGCTTCTTAGCAAAAGCAGGACTTGCACTGTAATGATACTTGCTGTTGGCAAGCAGGAACAGCATCCCTCTCTTTCTTAAGCGAGCCCTGGTCCACTGAAGATACTCTGATGCCACCCGCAGGAGGACGCAGGTACTTTCAGCGGCTCTGTCCTGATTTACAGCAGCGCTCGGTCCTGTTAAAGGCGCTTTATCACTACTAGCAGGAGTCTAGCAGGTAGTATCAGCAAGCGGAGGAGACGTCAAGGCATGTAGCTGCGTGGGCACATAACTACAGGGTGACATTCAAGGCCCTTGTTGTGTCCATGCCCCAGAAGGGGAAGTATGATTTGAGTGGTGGAGCATAAGATAGAGAACAGAAATCTCACACTTAGTGTTCATCCGGACTCAGCTAAGCGCAGATGGAGGTTGGATCCTGCTCCTTCCTCTCACTGTCCCCTGCTGTAGGTTACCCTGGTGGTAGGCTCCAGTCTGCAGCTAGACCACAAATACTTTTTGTGAAAATCTTGCCAAAGCTGCAGACGTGTGAGGTCTCCTGCGTTCCTGCAGGGCATCCTGGGTTTCTCACTGTTTTCTAGAGAGCTGAGCTGAACATCCGACATCCTGGTGTGCGGAGAGGCTGTGTCCTGCTAGCAGGAAGCAGATCCAGCATGCTGTCACAGCTCCCAGCCGTGACACAGCACACAGAGTCTGGAGACCAAGCAGCCTTGGCCGACACTTCTGGGATGGCACAAACCTGCCCTTGTACTAATACATAGATTTTCCCTGGAGGCTGCACCAGTATATTTTGGTGCAATATGGTTCTGCTGTTATTGAGCTAAAAGATTGGTGAGATCCAAGTACAACTAAGGGAAACCTTGGCTTTCTGGAGAACTTGATTAGTTCTGTGGTTAGGTTATTAAGTACCGCGTGCATAAGGAAAAAAAAATCACAGCTTTACTTTTACAAAAATAGTAACAGAGAAGAGGTAAGCAGAAAAGACGGGAAAGCATACTGTTTATGACAGGAAAATATATTTAGATGAGTTTTGTGTAAACCTCACTGAACTATAAAAGTAATTGAAGTTTATTTCTGTAGATGCATAAATAGAATGACTGATCTTTGATTTTAATGCTGTGAACAAATTACTGATCAGTGATATTTTTGCACAATATGCTCAGTAAAATGCTGTTTTTTATTTGCGCTTTGTGAAAAAAATCAGGTTTACAGTGTGTATTTCCAACATGTGCAGCAGTATGATGTTAAAGTCTCTAATAACAGAGTCAAGGTTTTCTGGAAGATTTCAGCTACACCCCAAGTAGTGGTTGTTACTGTTTTTAATTTGGAAGACTTGTGATGAGTGTTCTTGGTTTGGGCTAGCAACTGTGTTTGATCACCTGCTCTCTCTTTCACACCTCAGAGTGCCCAGGAGCAGCAGCCCAGGATTTGCCAGCTCAGCAAATACCTGACATCAAATTCACAGCATAAGACTGATTTGTCTCTGTTTTGCACTCCTTTCCTTTCCTGAAAAATATGCATCACTGGAGAGATCTTCCTTGCAAAAAGTTTTGTGTATATATCTTTATGCCTGTTTGGTGGAGAACGAGATGCAATTGCAGCATCTATCTCTCAGTGGATATGCTCCAGGAGCTCTGCCATTGCCAAATTGGTGTGCCTCAGAGAGGTTTATGAATTTATGTTCATCAGATTCTTGTGAGGTAAGAAGGGGAAATTAGATTATACAGATGGGGAGCTATGGCACAAAGATGCTATATCCCACAAATATTTATGCACATATTTAACTGACAAGTGCAAATCCAATTCTCTGCGTAATCTGAGGATTTCTGGGAAGCCAGCCAGACTTTTCACAAGAACACACTTCGGCATCGCCACAGCTGATCAAGAACTGAGTGGCTGCCATGGGCGAGCAAAGTCAAAGAGTGAATCCTGATATCCCAAGTCCTTGTGATGTGTTTTAGCTGTAAGAACTCTTTTCTGCTTAGTTGGGGCCATCCTATCCCTTCTCCCTGTCAGGACATCTAGAGAGGCACTGCAGAATCAGTGATAGCCCCGACGCCCAGAGGACCAGTGGCCCCTCAGCAACCAACCAAGCCTGCTTGCTCTTGTAGGCTGACACTGCTGCTTCCGCAGATCATGGGCCTTGATGCATTTGCACTGCTTGGTGGCATGTGGATGCTGGAGCTCGAATTTAACCAAATGCTTAACTTGAGCCAGTAGGCTCACTGGAAATACTGGTTGGACTTAGCTAACCCCGTGCTCCCAGCTTCTCAGCAGTGCAAGCAAAGAGGAATTCCTCCCCTCGCGATCGGGTTAGCCGAAACCGCCCCCGAAACAGAGAAGAATTCTCTGGGGCTGGGAGGGCAGAGATGTGCACAAGAGAGGCCCAGAGGGTCTCCAGCACCCCGCCCCACAGCGCGGGCCATCACAGGGATAGGGGAGCGGGAGGTGGCCCAACACAGGGACCGGGGAGCGGGAGGTGGCCCATCACAGGGATCGGGAAGCGGCGCACGGGGAGCGCACGCTCGTACGGCCGCGCCCGCGGGGCGCGGGCAGCTCCGTCCCCGCCGCAGCCCCCAGGGGGCGCTGCCGCGGGTCCGCGGCTCCGGCACCACCGGGGCCGGGGCGGCTCCGAGCGGGGGGAGCGCCCGGCGCGTCCGCCCGCCCCCTCCCTCCCTCCGTCCCCTCCCCTCGGCCGCGGCGGTGGAGCCGCCGGGCTCCCTCGCTCTTCTTCACATGGGGCTCGCCCTGCCGGAGGGACAGCGCTCCTGCTCTCCCGCCAGCCGCTGAGCGGGACCCGGCGCGGGAGAAGGGGGCCCTCCGCTGCCGGCGGGCAGGTAGGGGCGGGCGGCGCCCCGGAGGGGAACTTGGGGAGCGGGCGCGGCGGAGGCGGCGGGACGGGCGCGCGGGGCTTTGCCGTCCCGGCGCGAGGCTGCGGCCGGCGGTGGCGGGCGCGGAGCGCGGCGCACGTGGAGCGGGCGCCGTCGCGGGGCGCCCTCCGCCCTCCGCCCCGCGGCGCCGCCGCTCCGCCCGGGTCTTCCCGCCGCGGTTCCGGCGCGGTCGCGGGCACCGCCGCTCGCTCGTGGGCGCATCGCGGGCGGCTTCTCTTCCCGCCGGCGCCCGTGGTCGGCAGCTCCCCGGCTGCCGCGGGGAGCGGCGCAACTTCAGGGAGGGACCCGAGCGGGGACGTCGGTCTTCTCCGTTTCCCCAGAGGTGATGTGGTTTCCTTAAAGAGCCGTGAATCTCCCACCGCCTGTGCCGTCTTTTCTTTTAGCTGTCGTACGAAGGTCGCAGCCGAAGAACCGGACCTTTATTTGTGAAATTATTTTATGTTAGTTTAAGGTGGTTTTTTTTTTTTTTCCCTGTACACTACCAAAGACAGAGTGCCGATGAGATTAATTTCTGTGGGTGGTAGATTAAAAGCAGGACAAATTCCTTATGCCATTGAAGTGAGAGTTACAGTCTTGCCGAGTTCATGTAATCTGATGTTTTCGTAGCTCAAAATAAACCTTTTCATTAAAAGGGAGAAAACTGGATCCAGTTCTTGCAGCTTTTGATTGATTAGAGCTCCCTCGTGGAAATCAGCAGGGAGTTTTGCCTGATTAAGACCTGTAAAATCATCCTGAGGTTTGTTATACAACTGGCTGTAGATGTGCAGTATGGGCTCAGTTAGATAACTTTGCATCTGGGTCTTGTTTTCACTGGTCCAGCTGAAGTACATTCAAGTCAAAATGAGTTTCAGTGCTCCACTTCAAGGAGTCAGCCCTCTCCACTTGACATGTCCAAGGGAGCGAGAAGAATGTTTTACCTGCATTAAAGAAGAGTAAACCTGTTGGTTAAACAGAGAAACGGGTGACAGCTGTTGGAGGTAGTGATTGACATTTAGAAATGCTCCATGTGTTTTGGTGACAGTGCCAGGTAAAATGAACTGTTTTCATCCTGAATGTGTTTTATTCCGTATTGCTTGTGTTGCAGTTGAGCCTCAGAAACCCTAGTCAAGAACCAGGGACCCCGCTGTAACAGCAGATGTACAGGCACGCGTATAATCGTAGTCTCTCCACTAAAGAGCGTACTTGCTGGTGTGACTGTGCAGAAAGGTTTCAGAAAACAGAGCCTTGCTCCCAGAAAAGCTTGCAGGTTGGAATTTCCACGCATGTGAGTCGACTATTCAGTTATTGCAGTTCTGTTTTTTCGGTGTTCCTAAAATACCTGACAGTAAGCAGATTACAGATTCTAGTCAGTTGTTTGTGGAACTTTTCTTGTTGCTACAACTGCAAACGTTGCTGTTGTTTTTTTTTTTTTTTAAGGTGTGAAAGTAAGCAAAATAAACTGGAAACTTTATTGCACTTCAAATAGCAGCAATAGAGGACCAGTCTTGGGGAGGGTGGAACAAACAAAACCCAAAACTTTTTCTTTGTGCTGTATCTACTTTCAGATGAGAAAACTCCTTTGGGATGGCATTTCCCAAGTTCGTTCTTGGGTCTTTGGAGTTTCAGGTGGGAAAAGTCTGATTGATCTAGCTCTTTGAGTGAGAAAAAGGCATCGTATTGCAGTTCATGGAGTTCGAATGCACGTTACTGGGAAGTTTCAAATAGCCTTGAAATAATCCTTAGTGGGGCAGGTGTATTTACTATGTTTGCAGCAATTGGATTTGTTTATAAAAGAACAGGTAGTGTTTCTGAAGTAGGGCACGCCAGTGTAACTCTGTTAGCTTTGGTACTTCAGTACTGGTGTTCCCGAACTGAGACCGCAATCCAGTATGAATACATGCATGTAAATTTGATGTCTGTAGATAGGTGTGTTGGTATGCTAACCTCATAACGTTGGTATGCTAACCTCGTGGCCATGTTGGAGGCTTGAATACCTAATATCCTTAAGGATAAGTCTATGGAAAAACTCAGGCATGTGCTGAACAGCTTTCCTGGGCTAGGATGATAGAAAACAAATTGTGTATCACTGAAGTTAGAAGTATTTAGGAAAGATGTTAATAACATTCAAAAAAGAGATTCTTAAGATACATGTGAAGAGCATTGTCAGTTTGTGTAGCTCAGTAGCCAGCATGTGGCTGGGCTATCGTGCCTATTGGTCCATCTCCTAATCCTTAGGGAGGGATTTTTCTAAAATAGGGTGCTTAAACATACCCCAGTTTAAAATATTGAAGAGAGGCAAATTATGGTGAACTAGTTCTACTCAAAAGACTGGATGTTTGTACCTCGGACAAGAAAAACTATCTTCTTAGCAGCATGCCAAAGCTTGGAGCTCTCCACGAGCAGAAAAGCTAATGGAGTACACATTGTGGCATTAAGTATTCAGTGCTGGTTTTCAGGAGATATTTATATGGCAGTTATCACTGATACATCACAATTGCTGATTTGTCTTCATAGGGGTGGGATAGGAAAGCACCATGGATGGATGTGGAGAGACTAAATGCCTTTCCAAGTCACTTGGGAAGTCTGAAAGAGCAAGAAGTTGAAGCCAGATGGAAAAAGGTCTAGACTGGCAATCCTACCTGGATTGTCTGCCTTATTTGCTGTAATTGTTTGAACTATGCTATAAAATAAAGATATTTCTAGATATTTCATCCAATGGTTGGCTGACAACGTTCAAAGTTTAAAAAGTGTTTTTCTGTTACGTGGCTTTCTGTATTTTTGCATGCACATGGTATTTGGTAGGCATTGGCATTTTATTATGCTGTCATAGCTTCCCTTTTCCTACGTTTGTTATTTTAATGTTTTAAAGTCATCTAGTAGACGCCATGCAAAAAACAACACTCTGTTAATGGATTGTTAAGAGTGGGGAATTTGAATGTGAGAGCGCCAGTGGTCAGCATTATGGTTCCCAATGCAACCATTAGTCAGCAACACTTCACATAAATATCCAAACTAAAATTTTATATCATCCGCTGTAGTGTACTTGCTCGGAAAGGTGACTTTAAGCAAGCAGGAAGTTCTAACTTGAGGATGAAGAATAGAAGCCTACAAAGAGCTGTGCTGAGGTTGCTGTGAAAATGGTAACTTTAGGGTTTGAGTGTTTGTGATTCAAAGTTTAAGCCAATTTTTGCTCTTAAAAACTGCAACATGCAATTTTAAAGGGTGGCTAAATAGTTTTAGTTTTTTACAAGATGCCTGACAGCAAAACCTCCACGTAGCAAGGCACGCTACTCTGAGGAGCTCTGGTTTTGCCTGCACTTGGAACTGAAGTGTCTTTTGCTGGTTCAGTTGCACGCGCCGCTGCTGCTAGCTGCTGGCAGAGAGGCATTTATTCTGTGTAAACTCAGATTTGAGTAGCTGAAGACCCTCATGTTGTCTCCTACTAATCAGCCAGTTGTAGTTTCTGTGTTTACTGCAAATTAACAGAAAGAGGTGGTGTTAATTTGCTTCTGCTTGCCCTTTTATGCTGCAAACACTACACAGCTGTGAAGTTTCTTTCTAGTTCTGGTTTAGGAGCATGTTCTTCAAGGTGGTGTGCATGTCCTTAAACAGCCTTGATTCTCAAAGAAAGGTAAGTTTGAAAGTAGCATTTGTGCCCTAGAAAAAGCTACAGAGAGAGAAGGGGAGCTACATGCATGCTTAAAAACTAGCACATGCCCAAGTGTTTTGGTGAATAAGCTTTGCTGAATCACAGCTGTGAGCTGGCAGAAACGCTGTACCTGCAAAGTCTGCTGCAGCTGAGTACAGTACTCGTAATGTATTGCAGAGCAGTTTTGGAGACCATCCGAACTGCAAAACTGAATTAGGAGAGGGGTCATACATGCTACCAGACAAGAACGGAAACGTAACATTGCAAGTGGCTTAATTTAGGCTTTGCTGGGAAATTTTACCAGAACTTGTCCCTTTCTCTCTGATACTCAAATACCAGGTGAAAACTGATGCAGTAAGTGCCTCGATTCCCAGTGGTTTCCTTAAGAAAATGACTATACAAAGGGTGTGTCCAAGTAAACTGCCTTGGGAGTGCCACCAGTGGCCTGCAGAAACTGTGGGATTTGCCTGATATTAACATTTTTGGGGCAACCTGCGATACTGATTTGATGAGTGGGACTACGGCTAAATACGGCAGCCCGCGGGGACGGGCAGTCCCGGTACCGACTCCCCTGCCTGCCGCCCTCTTCTTTCCGTTAATCTGCCCGGGACCTCCGAGGGCAGCGGCGACGCCGCGGGAAGGGAGCTGTCGGGCATCGGCCGGGCGGGGGGCGGCGGGGCGGGTGTCCCCTTCCCCGCCGGGAGCGGGGCGGCGCCGCCAGGGGGCGCGCGAGCACCGGCGGAGGGCGGCGGGCAGGGCGGGCGCGGGCGGCTCCCGCCTCTCCTCCCGGGGATCCCGGCGAGTTTGCGGGAGCGGGGAAATTAATCCCGATTAACCCGATCCGTTCCTCGGGTGAACTACACCTCCTGCCTGGGCGCGCTCCTGTGCGCAGTGAGGGGCTGCGCAACTTGCGTTGGTCTTCGGTCGCTGCCGACCGCGAGGGGGGGGCGGCCGGAATGCAGCCGCTCCGAGCGCGGCCCGTGTCGGGGCTCCGCGCGGGGCCGGGGTGGTGGGGGAAATGGGAGTGATCTGCTTCGCAGTTGTGTCCGGGCGAACTTTGCGGTGCACCCCAGCGCAAAGCAGCCTGGTGTCGCAGTGAATTTCCAGTAAATGCGTGATTGACACAGGGGGATTCCCTACAGCGTTTGATTTGCTCATGAGTGTCATTCGTGGATCAGCAAAGTCTGTAAGGGGCTGTTACTGAGAGTTGGGGGAGTACGGAATAAGATTCCCTTCAGCTGAACAGCAGACAAATGTAAAGCAAATGTGCCCTAAGCAAGAAGAGTTTTGTTGGTGGAATGAATTTTAAGCTATGGAACTACTCTGGCATGACACCTGTGCGTTTAATCTGTGCTTTCCTAATCTACTGCCTGCTGTAATTTCCTCTGGTAAAATATTTACCGCAAATTGATCACTAAATGTTACGTGGCTCGCCAGTCACCAGGCAGCAGGACAGACATTGACGGGACATCTGGAGAGGGCAAGACATCCTTCTCACAGGTGGCAAAAGTGAATCGTTTGGCTATGGGCTGCGGCTTGGACACGGGTGGTATTTGGAATGAATTTCTAGCTCTTTTTCGGTTGTCTGTTTGCTTCAGGGTGTTTTTCCTCTTGCATTATGTTGTCCAGTGCCTACAGGCAAGACGATCATCTTTAGTAACGCTTTGTCGTTGTGGCTCAGCATAATGTGACAGACTAGGATACGTTAGTTGCTACCTAGGATTCTGTCAATAAGCGACTTGATATTCTGACACATGCAGAACTGGATTGTTGAATTAAAAAATATCGTGTAAAATATCTGCAGTAAGGGAATATCTGTAGAGTTATGTGAGGGCTGTAAGTGGTACTTTGATAAAATGCTTGGAAATGTGGACAAATGAATAACCCATTGCTAACAGTGTGCTAAGTAATGTAGACAGCTGTTTCATATTTGGCTTTATGCTAGTTGCTGCTGCTGTTAACATTGCGTTTGTGAGTTGATGGAGCTGTACATCGTTTGTATACTCCTGGTGCAAATGCTGCCTTGGCACATCATGGGTTGGTAACAGATATAAGCAGATGCTTTTACTTGGCTGTTAATTTATGGTGAAAGTTTTATGGGATCGTTAAAGTTCACTGAGAAAGATTGAAAATGACTTGGATTTCTTGCCAGACATTTGGCCAGATAGGCTCAGCTTTGCATAGTGATCAAAGAATTTGAGTGGGGAATCTGAAATTATTTGTATGGAATTAGTGTGTAGATGAGGAGAAGAGTGAAGGGAAGGGGAAATAGCAAATTGGACTAGCCTGTTTGTCAGAGTGGTTTAAGTAGGGTCCAGTTCCTTGTGAGGGATTGCAGGCAGCTTCTGAACCACTTGGATATGTTCTTTCTGAACTTGCAGAAAGGCTTTCAGTCTTAAGCCTGTGTTAATGGTCTAGGCTGAGCCTTCAGCTTCACTTGCATGGAAGAAACGGAAGAAGGTTTGCTGTGCTACAGCTCGGGTTTTGGTTACTTTGCAGATGTATAAAATACAACGTCAGCTCCCATGTGTTGAGGCTGACAGTACATGTGGTAGATGGCCATAAACAAGCATAGGAAAAGCAAGCAGAAGCTTTTAAGGCACGTGTAAAGTCCTTTTGTCTTTTCATCTAGACTAAATGCTGTTTGAGTAACTTTAATTTTAATTTCACTTCTAATTGTTAGCTATGCTAACTTTGATAGACATTCCAAATAAATATGTCAGCTTTGTTTTGATATCATGAAAGCTCACATGCAACTTATATGAAAAATAACAGCATCACTCTTTCTTCTTCCTATCCATCACAATCTTATCTTCCAAAAGAAAGAATTTGCCATGGGACTGTAGACTAGACAGAACTAGGGAAGCTGGTGAACTATATTTGAAAGTCACTTTCTCTTCACAAGCTCAGCTGCCTTGTGTGTCTGTTGAAGGGCTAGGAGATGAACCTTCAACATAAATGTTTGTCATATGCATTTGTAACTGCGGTTTAAAATGTCAGAGGTAGCTTATGATTGGAAACAAGAAACTAAAACCATCTCTCTAAACATGGATTTGTAATGAATGACTGATTTAGAACAAAGTGTACACAAAAAGGCATAGAAAAACGTTTAAACGTTTTTGAGATTATCCCTTAGTATTTAATTAAATATTGTCTCACGTCTGTAATTATTATAAATGTCAGGAATGATATGAAGTCAACTGATTATACAAGAAAATATTTTTCTAGGTGGAATTTTATTAGTCTTGTTTATAGATGGACTATGTTCAGCTGTGGATCCAAGGAAGAGATACCACAAGACAGACATGAATAAACTGATGTAATGGTTCCCCATCGACTCAAACTAGTTTGAAAAATAAGTATAACTGCAATGCTGAATAAAATGGATTGCAAGGATAATTTTGTTGGAGAAGTAGTCTATAGGTGATTACTTCTAAAATATCGTGGACTGGTAAGAGAGATGGTATTCCACTTTTTGCACACAAAGGTAAAATGTCTAGTTTGTAGAGACTTATTATGATCAAAGACTTTATTATTTCGTCAGTGCATTTGTAACAGTAGAATTTTAAGAACTATTCGGTGTATTTGGTCAACAGCATAGATCCTGTCAGATAGATCCAGATCCTATTAACCCCTCGATGTGGAAAAGCTAATGCAGTTAGCTGTAATGCTGTCACTTGGTCACTTTGTTCACTCTCTACTGTGCACAAAGGGAGTATGAAAGCAAGATTAACTTTAAACTAGTTGGTTATTGACCAAGATGTGTGGTAGATAACTAGGATTAGTGAGCAACCAGGCAAAGCATTAACATATCACCTCCAGGTAAGAGACCTGGTTCACAGAGTCACAGAATAGTTGAGGTTGGAAGGGACCTCTGGAAGTCATTTGGTCCAATCCCCTTCTCAAGCAAGGCTGCCTAGAGCTACTTGCCCAGGTCTGTGTCTAGATGGTTTCTGAATTTCTCCAAGGAACGGAGACATCACGACTTCCCTGGGCAACCCAGTACTCGGTCACCCTCACAGTGAAGAAGGTGTTTCCTGATGTTCAGAAGGAACCTCCTGTATTTCAATTTGTGCCCATTGCCTCTGGTCTTGTTGCTGAGCTCCACTGGAAAGAGCCTTTCTCCGTCCTCTTTGTGCCTTCCCTTCAGGTATTTGTATATATTGATAAGATCATAGAATGGTTTGGGTTGGAAGGGACCTTAAAGATCATCTAGTTCCAACCCCCTTGACATAGGCAGGGACACTTTGCACTAGATCAAGCTGCTCAAAGCCTCATCCAACCTTGTCTTGAACAATTTCGGGGATGGGGCATCCACAACTTCTCTGGGCAACCTGTTCCAGTGCCTCACCACCCTCAGAGTGAAGAATTTCTTCCTTAGATCTAATCTCAATCTGCCCTTTTTCAGTTTAAAGCTATTATGCCTTGTCCTATCACTACATGCCCTTGTAAAAAGTCCCTCTCCAACTTTCTTGTAGACCCTCATTAAGTACTGGAAGGCTGCAATAAGATCACCCTGGAGCCTTCTCTTCTCCAGGCTGAACAGCCCCAACTCTCTCAGTCTGTCTTCATAGCAGAGGTGCTCCAGCCCTCAGATCATCTTTGTGGCCCTTCTCTGGACTTGCTTCGACAGCTCCATGTCCTCCTTGTGTTAGGGGCCACAGTACTCCAGGTGGAGTCTCATGAGAGTAGAGTAGAGGGGCAGAATTACCTCCCTTGACCTACTGGACACGCATCTTTTGATGCGGCCCAGGATGCGGTTGGCTTTCTGGGCTGCAAGCACACATTGCCGGCTCATGTTGAGCTTCTCATCAGCCAATACACCCAAGTTGTTCTCCTCAGGTCTGTTCTTGTTCCGTTCTCCACCCAACCATTTTGTATTTTCTTGAGTCTCTGAACTGTTAACAAGCTACGTTTCAAGGATCTGCTGCAAATTTACTGGTTTTATCTATCATGACTTTAGTCTAAGTATTGTCACACAACTTTCTTGCAAGCTGGCGGTTTCCTGAGAAGTTTTGTCCAAGGTTATGCAGTTCTGCTGTGTCAAAACTAGGCCTTGGATCACAGACAGCTGAACCCCTAGGAGAAGGATTCACACAAAGCAGAGGTGTGAAATCAGCATGAGCTATGCTATGCCAATTCCCTTAGGAGGACTCACAGTGAATAGTAGCTGCAAGGTTATTTGAACTACTTTCAAAATAACTGGATACCTGCAGGAGAAGCCTTGTAACTGAAACCTTCTCTGCACTGGACTTTAACCTATCAGTGTTTTTGTATGTATTTCTGACACTGATGTGGTTTTAATTGGCTCTTTGCCTGGTCTGAGACAGTCACAAGTGATGCTGATATGGATTGCCTATGGTAAGGAAAACTTAAAAAAAAAAAAAAAAAAAAAAAAGCACAAAATCCATTGAAAGAAGTAGAGGAAGATGAAGCTCAAGATGTTGACAAGAGTCGTAAAGGAGCAATTGGCTGAGGATAAAAACCAGTACGCTGGCCTGCTATATTGTATGCTATTTGATAGCTATGGAAGAGTGGGAAAGTAGGTAAAATTGGAGAGACAGAAAAATAAGAACAGGTTTTATGAAGAGGGGAGAAGATACTTTTGGTATTTCCTGAGGGGTAGAAGGATCGAAAATTAAAAGTGGATTTTAATGAAAAAACAGTGGGTAAGATTCTGACTGTTGTGAAATGCAAAGCAAAACTTCCATTGCCTTAACTGGTGCTGACATTATTCCTATCTTGAATGTCAGGAAAGAAACTAAATGTTTTTTTTGGTATTTGTAAGTTTATGTACTCGGAATGTTTGTTATGTGCAATGGAAAAACAGGTCAAACACTGGGAAAAACTTTCTCACTGGAAAACAGTTCTGAAGGAAGTGAGATTTCAGTCATCACATTACCATGTGTCTGCCATGAGGTTTTGAGATACAGTTATTTCAGTTTTGGAGGAAAGCAATAGTTCAGCCACACCCTTTGTGATTTTTATAAAATTTTTCTAAAAAGTAGACTTTCAAATATGTTTAATCCTTTCTACACAGGAGGCAAAGCTTTCTTAAATTGTAGATCTCTATGCAGCACTTTAAGGAAGCCCATGTGTTTCTGACATAAAATCACAAGAATTAACAAATTGTGAAAATAATGTGGTTGGTTTGTGGTTGGTTTGTTGTGTTTATTTTGTTTGGTTGTTTTTTTAAAACTAAGATTTCTGATAATGTGCAGCAGGCAATGGTACTAATTTGTAAACCGACTATTTATTAAGGCTCTTTGATATTTTTGCTGTTACAATGTAGATAATTATTTATCTATTTAGACAACCAGAAGTGGTTGCTATTACATGCAAGCATTAGTCTAACATCTTTGAAAAGTCCCACTCCTCTTGTGCTACTAGAGATACGTAAAGTGTGATGTGAGTGACTTCCTGCTACTTCTTATGAATAAGGACAGAGGCAGTGGTGGTGTTATCTACGAGATGCCACTTAAAGCTTCAGACATAGTGGCGTAAGTGTTCATCAGGTGTTATCAAAGTGACTGGCACAGCAGTAATTTTCTGCATTTGCTGTATCAGCTACATTTCTGCTGTAAAATGTAAGTAATCGGATGGTTAAGGAATATTTTACACACTGGAGTGGTGGTGTTTGTGTGTGGGTTTATTTGGTGTGCGGTACGTTGTGTGGTTTGTTGTTTTACTTTATTGTGTTTTTTTTTTTTTTAATATGAAGTATTCAGTTCAAGAGCAATTAAATTGTAGCAGTCTTTAGAGGACAATTCCTGTTACTTTTGTTTTTGGAAACAATCAACTGAGTGGATGACGAGACTGTAATTTCTGAAATCCTCATTTTTATCATGATGTGATGCAGATGAAGGCCTGCCTTCTATCCATCTGTGATCTTTACTTCCTGCTGTAGCAAAACAATAACTTGCAATGGTTCTTACATTTAGTTGAAACTTCTTACAGCAATGTTCTTTCCGACTGTTCATCTAAGTATGGGTTGCATTTGCTGCCTAGGTAGATGGATTTGTTTGATATTCCTTTTTTTTTTTTTTTTGAGACCAGTTGTTTCAAAGTTCAGTAGATACTTTTTTGAGGAAGCATCCTTCTAACTGTTTGGAATTAACTAGTCAAAGAGGCATATTTGAAGGTTAGCAGTGATTCTCAGGGGGAGTTTGTAAAATTGTCTATTCTAGTCTGCAGTGGAAATGGCTTTGGATTGAACCATAGTTTAACTAGTGTTCACAGAAAGTAGTTTCACTGTGAAGCTGCTTGTTTCCTGCTTTAAACAAATCGTTAATTTCTATGCCTTGCTACTTGTGATGTTAATGTATTAGTTTCCTTTCCTGTCCTATTCAGCTATATTTAGCCTCTTTTACTGAAATAAATGTGGTCCTGACAATTTTCTTACATAAATACAACTTACATAGTATTAAGAAAGTCTAAACCTGATCTGTACTGAGTGAGTATAAGGTGAAGCATGACTTTTTCAAGTGATGATGACGAAGCCAAATGTTTTCTCTAGGCGTTTAAGATCAGGATTGGCAAAAAGCAGATTTTTATGTGACTTGGAATTCTATTACCACCTTAGATGTATGTATTTCACTGTGGGCAAATAGTTACTATATAATCACTCTCTTTAGTGAGCACCTAGAGTTAATTTACTCATTTGTACTTATGTCTTGGTGGTGTTTTATTGTGGAAGTAATGTTTAACAACCCATTTAGAAGGTAATTCTTTCATGCTGTTGTATCCATTTCCCACTGACCATCCATGACTTGTCAGATTCTAATTTTTTCAAAGGGTGCAGTTTTATATCTGTGACCAGAGGCTAAACTGGAGTTGAAATAGCAAAGAGAGAATGTTGAGGGTTTGATCAATTTGAAATGGTCCATTTCTCCTGCAGTTCAAGGGAATCAGAAGATAAATGCAGCAAGTGACTTGCAACGTAGCTGATCTCCTTAACTTCACTGACAAAATATGAGCTGCACTCAAGCAATGTTCACAAATTACCGCTGTGCAGGTTGCCCGCAGAATGCATGAGATCTGCGAAAGTGGCAGTGCCTGTGCCCAGTGGTTTCTGAAAGATGTAAAAAAAACCAAAGGAGATAGTAGCCCTAACATTTTTTTAATGCAGCTGTTGCCAAGAAACTTCAGTTGAATGTAATCTCTTAGATTGTGGTTTCTGTGGCTTAGTGATGATATAAGTTAGACCACAAATTCAGTTTCTTTAAACTGATTCTGATGTGACCTATTCCTGGCTCTGCTAGCAAAGAACTTGTGTAGTGTAGATTTTGTGCTGTTTGTTTTTTGATTTTTTTTTTTAACTGGTTATGGATACCGTAAGCATATGGAAACTACCCAGTGGAATTGCAGTTGGAAAATAAGGTAGAAGTTCAAGTCACTCATGCATTAAAGTGGAGGAAGAATTAGTATGCATCTAAAAGCTTATAAGTAAGTGAAGGATTGCTATTAAATGTTCTTAATAGCCATGTGTTGGGAGAAAAACACAGGAGCTGACCTCTGTGGGAAAGGTAATGCACTAGCTGTCAGCATAAAATGTCTTGTGAGCCTTGTAAAGAGCAAGGGGGTTACATTCAGTTTGTTTGGTTCGTAATCTGCCATGGAGAGTGGGTTGCCAGGATGCCTGCAGCAGAGTGACCCATGAGCAACAGAAGCTTTGGAGCAGGGAGACTCAAAGGTGTTGATAGGAGTGGAGATGGATGGAGCTGCTGAGCTCCTTGCAGCAAGTCCTACCTGAATTGTCTGTTAATGCCTACTTGCTACGTTTGGGCTTGGGCTACATATAGATGGTGAGTGTCTGAAAGGGCCCCTTGTGACAGCTCCCACAGTGAAATCCTTTGTGTTACCAAGGTGTGATTTGTGATTCTTGTCAACCCTTTCCTGTTAAATCATCTCTGGGGTTTCTCTTCAAGGATCTTGGGTAAATGTCTGGAAGCTATGTGAGGATACTGGTGTGAGGCTCTTAGGACTAGGAAGGCTGACCACACCTGTTTTAAATAGTTTGCTAGATCATATTTGATGCTTGCAACCATCCAGCTATGTTTCCAAAGATGCACTCAGACCTTAAACAGAAAAGATTAAAAAGCTTTGAGCATGAGTATGATTTAACAACATAGGTTTCTCCAACTGACTTGGCCATGTCTCTGTGCTGCACTAGTCACTACACAGGTATTAAGGGTACACAGAGAGAGGCTGTGGGGTCTAAAGGATTTGGTGACTTTTCCTAATTAGTAGAGAGGAGATGATCAAACAATTACCTCTTGCAAGAAAGAAGCAAGGACAAAGATACTTAAAAATCAAACTAAATGATCTCAAGGAAACAGGAGACTAAGACTTTTAGTTCTTATTCCACTGCTGACAGTGTTTTTGTTGACTTAGTAGTCTGTACCCAGAAGTCCTTGCATTTTCAGCATTAGCCCCACTCCATGTTTTCATGTCATCTCCTGAACAAGAAACATGAGGCAAATGAGGGCTTACTCCTTAATTCTTTCTTGTAGGGCTTTTATGAGGTTTAAGTATTTCATGCATGTAGAGTGCTTTGAAAACAGAAAGTGAGACAGGAAACAGAATTTTTTGATATGTTTTTTCTCTGGGAGTTTATTATGTAATGCATAGTTTGGGAATTTGACTCCAAAAGCATAGCTGGTTTTCCTGACTGTTCTAGGATAAAAAGTCTGTTAGTGTAACTTGTGAGCCATAAACTCTATTGGCTTCTAGTTATTTCTTTGAACAACAGGTACCTAACTCAGTGCAGTATTACAGCATTTGCAGGGCCCAGTTTTGGGTCTTTATTGGGTTTTTTCTTTCATAAAAAATACTCACAAAGCATCAAACAACACTGAGCTGGGTAGAAAATGAGTAAAAAAACCAAACGAATGTGACACAGCTTAACAATATAATGATATTGTCATCTTGATTTTTTCTTAGAAGTGGAAATAAAAAAGAAAGTTATGAGCAGTCTTAAAGTAAACATCTAAAAAATGAAGATTTCTTTTGTTCTATTTAAACGAATAATTTATAAAGGTTTTCAACTAAGTAATTTTTTTTGGTGTTTTTCAGAGAAAAAAGGTCAGGTTTTAGCACTCATTTAATATCTAGCTCTCAGTTCTACTCAACTCTTACTGCTAGTGTATTTTAAAGTAGAATTTAATGGCTATATGATTCTCTAACTGTGTTAAGATTGAAACAGCTTTTTAAAAAACAAACTTACTTCTAATTACTTTGAATTTGTACAATAACTCTTTATTTTTCTAATTCTAGATTTACACTTCTAATCCATTGACCAGGATTGAAGCAGACTTGCTTTCTGACTTTTATGTATCAGGAAACATTTGTCTTTGCTTGCAAGATTAGGCAAATACATTATTTTATTTGTTTGGCCACTGAACCAAGTAACCATAAATGCTTGTTTGGTTTCTTCTGATACAAATCTTCCTCTAACTTGTTTTTCATTTTGAATGAAAAAGGAAAGATTTTTCTTAAAGATTTGAGAAGGTCAAATGAAATATTTGTTTCCTGAAAACAAAATTTTGTTTTCATCTGAAGTCGTTTTCATGTCAGCAGAACACATATGTGCCCTTGAACAAAATCAACAGCAAGAGTTGCCAGTCCTTTGTGCATAGGCCAGCGGTTAGAGTGCTTTCTGTGGGTAGATTGAAACTTTCCTTTTTCTGTAAAATATTTATTCTGGAGCTGGGCTGGAAGACAAGAGAACTGTCTGGCTTCCCTGCTCAGCCAGCTGTGGTAGGGAGAGGAGGTGCAGTGCCTCTGGCTGCCTGGTTTCATGTCATATTGGAGTACATCTCTTGCAGGGGCACACTGTGGGAAAGACCAAGGCAGCATCAGTGAACTGGATTAATAGCACTAATGTTTGGAAGGAGAGAGGAAAGCCTTTGAATCTTCTTGGTTAGAGGGAGGACTTGAATCTTTCTCCTCCGGGGCCCATATCCTTTGGACAAAAGAAGGGGCTGGTAATGACTCTTCACTGTAGATTGTCATTCAGTTTTGTTTGAAAGCACTTAGCAAAGTGAGCAGAGATGACGAATAACTTGGTATGACAGAAAGACTGAAACTCTGGCGTTTTGGGGTTATTTTTTTTCTAATAAACATTTTTGATAGCTCTGCCCCCGTCCAATTCAGCTTGGCTGGAAACTCCGAACAGTATTGCTATTGCACAGGGTGTTACTAGCTGTCAGGGAAAGTGATGACTGTCAGCTTTTTCTGCTCTTGTTTCTGTAGGGAGGGACAGGTATTCTGGGGAAAGCAGGGTTCAGGTGTGAGGGACAGCTGGGCAGCAATGCAGAGTGACAGATCTACCTTCACTCCCTGTCACAGTCTCTCTTACGTGAGGTGTGTATTTGGGAGCAGGTTTTAACCCCCTGGGAAGGAAGAGGCAATATGAAAGTTTGAAGCAGGAAGAAAAGGAAGGGAAGATTAAAAAGAACAACTGCCTTTGAAGTCACAGTCTAACCAGCTGATGAATTCTTACAGATATAGAAAAGTGTTGCTCCTCTGTGCCCTGGTAAATGAGTCACAAACATTGCTGCTGTGCTTTTCCAAATCCCATGTAAAGAGGGGACATAATGCTACTCCAGGTCTACTGACTGGAGACTGAGGGAGAGCAGGGTTATGTGATTGTTCTAGGGATCAGTGGCAGTGAGGCACCAGAAGAAGGATGTTTGGACTTCCAGTCCTGCACACAATTATACGCGTTTCCTCTAAAAAAAGCATTTTTGCAATATTCTATGTGTATTGGAGAAAAAGAGCGGAGCTTTGATCCCAAAATTCTAATTAATTTCTATTCAAACAAATTAAGTGACAGACATAAATAGTTGCTTGTGATAGTTCAGTAGTGCAAGAATGCTTTTGGCCCATGTAGAAGCCCTTGTGGAAAATTACTATTTATGAAGAGATTTAGAGCTATTTCTCTTCCATAAGCTATTTACTTCTTCAGCTGAGCTAACATCTATTAAACATTCATTCTGAGTAAAATGCCCTCAAGAGTCAATTTAGGTAAACTGCAGTACCTCTTTCTAGACTAAAAATTGCTTTGCGTAATGCACGTAGAAAAATCCATTAAATTAATTTTTCTGTTCCTCTTCAGTCTTTATTATACGTTGAGATTAAATTTTATTTTTTTATGAGAGAGAAGGGAAGGAGGGAAGAAAGCTCCTTTGTCAGCTGCATAAAGGGACAGTCAGAGCTTTTGTGTGTAAGGGTTTTTTTTAATCATGTCTTTAATTTTCTTCTCAAGTTGAGTATTGTTATCATGACTGCAAACTTTCACACTCCCATTGTCATAAACAATAGTCTAATAACCTTTAGAGCTTTGGCATTTTCCAGCCTGGTGACCAAATGAATGTATGGAAGAATGTTGAAGGCAGTGACTTAAATCATGTTGTAATATGCAGTTAGCCTGTCCCTTACTTCTAATAACGTGGTATTTTTAAAACCACATGCATGCAGCAGTGGACGATATTTGAGAATTAGCATCACTGTTCATTACTATTTGAGAAGACAAGCAGCTGCGTTGTGCTGGAGGTAAGGAACAAGATGCTGCAGAACTATGCAGCTTCCTGAGCTGGGAGCTTGAGGAGCCGGGAGGGGAGGACTGATCCAGGTGAGACTTGCATACAGGTGTGAACCCTGCTGGGAAACTGGAAAGATTCAGCTCATGTTCTGGGTTGGGTGGTGGTTGGTGAGGGTTTGCTGTCTCCTAGACTTACCCTGATACCAGTGTCACTCTAATCTCAGGGGTTCAGCTTTATGCTGCAGTCACTGTTAGTAGGTGTTTAAGACCCAGCTGCTAAGGGGTAGGTCATAAGTGGCACAAGGAACTGGTGCACATCAAATTTGAGGCGGTATCGTTAAGGGATGGGACCACAGCCCACTGAAGTCAGGGAATGATTTTTCTTTAGTCTCTAGTATGTTTTTGGTGGGTATATACAAAGGTTTTAACATACTGGGTATTCCTGCCAGTGCTATTTAACATCTTTGTTGGCAACATGGAGAGTGAGATCGAGTGCACCCTCAGCAAGTTTGCTGATGACACCAAGTTGTGTGGTGTTGTGGACACGCTGGAGGGAAGGGATGCCATCCAGAGGGACCTTGACAGGCTGGAGAGGTGGGCCTGTGAGAACCTAATGAAGTTCAGCAGGGCCAAGTGCAAGGTCCTGCACGTGGGTCGGGGCAATCCCAAGCTCAAGTACAGGCTAGGCAGAGAATGGATTGAGAGCAGCCCTGAGGAAGAGGACTTGGGAGTGCTGGTGGATGAGAAGCTCAACATGAGCCGGCAATGTGCGCTGGCAACCCAGAAAGCCAACTGCATCCTGGGCCGCATCAAAAGATGCGTGTCCAGCAGGTCAAGGGAGGTGATTCTGCCCCTCTACTCAGCTCTTGTGAGACCCTCCCTGGAGTACTGTGTTCAGCTCTGGAGTCCTCAACACAAGAAGGACATGGAGCTACTGGAGTGAGTCCAGAGGAGGGCCACAAAGATGATCTGATTGCTGGAGCACCTCCCCTGTGAAGACAGACTGAGAGAGTTGGGGCTGTTCAGCCTGGAGAAGAGAAGGCTCCAGGGTGATCTTATTGCAGCCTTCCAGTACTTAATGAGGGTCTACAAGAAAGTTGGAGAGGGACTTTTTACAAGGGCATGTAGTGATAAGACAAGGGGTAATGACTTTAAGCTGAATGAGGGTAGATTGAGATTAGATCTAAGGAAGAAATTCTTCACTCTGAGGGTGGTGAGGCACTGAAACAGGTTGCCCAGAGAAGTTGTGGATGCCCCATCCCTGGAAGTGTTCAAGGCCAGGTTGGATGAGCTTTGGGCAACCTGGTGTAGTGGAGGATGTCCCTGCCCATGGCAGGGGGGTTAGGACTAGATGATTTTTGAGGTCTCTTCCAACCCTAACCATTCTATGATTCCTGTGCAATGTCCTAACACTTTTTTTTTTTACCAGGATATTTGAAAGAGACAAAACCAAAAATACCATTCTGGGACTTTGTGCAAAGATTCTTTGTTCCTTTAAATGTGTTAATTCAACTTTAAATTATTCAACATTGCAAGAGGGTAGGGGAATACCAGTAGCCTGTTAGTAGTTGGTAATGTTGATTATGTTGCTGCAGTTGTCCAGTAAAGGTAATATTTACTTGTAATTTAGTGAATCTTCTCCCCATGCCCTGCCAGGGAGCAGATACTGATACACTGTCAGCTATTTCCAAGCTTAAGAAAGGAATTCAAGTTACCAATACCAGGCTCTGAACTCTTAGTCACGGAAGGCTTACAAGTTACTGAGTCATGCTAACTCTTCATGCTTGTGCTCTGAACTCTTAACTACTGTGCATCTCCATTAGACTACTTTAGCTGAATATAGGGGGGGGGGGAGGGAAGTCTTTGGCTGCAAACAGGTATTCATTTTGCTGCACTATCTGACTATTTGATGTCACCTCCTGGTACCTGCCAGTGCCATGTTGCCAGAGATAGTTCCTTTACAGCCCTGCAAGCAGAATAAAGGCTATTCTAGTGTGCTTCAGACTAAATCAGAGACTAGTTTAACCTGCTCTACCTGTGGGACTGGGTTTGAGTTAGCCCACTGGCTTTGCTAAAAGGAGATTAGAGAGTACTTTCTACAACCAGAGCCATAGGGAAGGGACAATGACAGGTAGCACAGCTGCCTGCAGAAGATGTCTTGGTAGAGCCTGTGGTTTGTCGCCAGTTCATATATTTAACATCAATACAGGTTAAAGTGTTTAAAAAGTGCTCAAGGAGGTCCAAACTATACTAGCAGGTTTGGTTTGATTTATACCTGTTATGACCATGGTAGAAGGGTTCTTACCTTTTGGTGTCTCAGCAATGTCTTTTGAGTGTAGACAAAGCACAGTGTTGATTCCTCCACCTCCTCTAGCGTTGATTATTTTAAAAATCTCTGCTTAATAAGAATCCATCCTTGTCAGGTAATGCAGCATTGACTTGCTATAATTCTGAGTGCAGCTTAACAAGTTTTAAGCTATTTTCAAGCAGGCAGACCTGTGTAAGTAAGATTTATCTCTGTAAACATCCAACAAGCCCAGCCAAGCATCTTCTTAAGCCAGGGTCCCAAAATGGCTAATTGCTGGTGTCTTTTTTTTTTTTTTCTCCATGCTGTGTACTATACTGTAGTGGAAGTATTTTGACAGTCAAACTGCAGTTCACAGTTCAAAATGCAGATTTAATTTTATTTTCTACTTATTGTTTTCTCACATGACACTTTTGCTATCTTTATTTGTAAAATACTCAAATTGAACCCTAGGAACCATATTTTCCCAGCTAAAAGTCAATTTTTTTCTCAACAGGAATTGATGGCACAGTATTTAATGCCACATAGGAGCATAGCTGTAAAAGTTTTTTTCTTTTTTTTTCTTGTTCTCCCTCTTCTCCCTTACAAAGTACTGCAAGCACACGTTAAAGTAGCAGCAATCTGGAAGTTTTTTCCAAATAATTTATTAAAATTCCGGTTTCTTTCATATTTTCATATTTCTATACCTGAAGTATGTTATTAAAAAGTAGATTTACAGCAAGAGGTAGCAGATCTCTCAGCAAAACAATTTCAAGCTCATATATCAAGAAGAGGAAAATACTGAACTAATGCTGTAAACCAATAATGAACAGCTGAGCGTATTCAATAAACCAGAGTCTTGTAGTAAGGTGTTTGTTTTAATTATAAGAGCATTTAACTTTTGGAAGCACTTATTATGGATGTAGTGAATTCATTGTTATTGTAAGTCTTAGTCATAATTTCTATCTTTTTAAAAAAAGTTTGTCCTGCCACTCAAAGATATATCGTAGGCTTGCTTTAAAAATTAGATGAAATATTCGCTTTCTGATGCAGAATATCAAACTTCCTGTTCACAGTGATCCTGTCTGCTGTTAAGATAAGGATCTGGTTGCGGAATCAGGACTTCACATTGCTGTCTTTGTTAGGGGTTGGGTAGTCTATTTATGTGGTATTCTTCAGTTGTTATAATGCACTCACCTAGTTGAATCATATCTGGGTTTTGGTGTAATTAATATGCCTACTGGTTTTCCACAGTAAAAGCAGTCTCTTCCAGCTCTTGGAGGAGAATGAAGTTGAGGAAGGGAAAGCTCAGTACATCGCACTGCTTAGGTGTTAGACTAGGGGAGATCTGATGGTTTAGCAACAATGATGTAAGAAACCAGCAAACGGCTTCTGCAATGATTCATTTTCTAATCTCTGGCAGCCATAGAAACAGATCTGAGAGCCTGTATTTCTAGTTCCTACTCTGTTACTGTGTCTACAGTAAATTGGATAATAAAATGTGAAAACAGGCTTCCCTTTAAACTACTAGTTTGTGAAGTAACAAGAGATTTGTGGATATACATATGTATGTATGTATATTTCATCCCTATTGTTTTGACACTTTATTCCATAAGTGTTTCTGCAACTCTGTTCCCCACTCCTTGTGCTTTGCTGATTACAGTAAAGTCAAGTGAGCCTACTTCAGAGTCAGCATTCTGCTTTTGGGACTTTGCCGCACAGGGCTATGAGGAAGATAAGAGTGCCAAAGAAATCTCTCTATACGTTGCCATCAAGGGTTTCTGAAACATCATGAAAACAAATGTGTTTAAGTCAGGTCTCTTTGAGGGTGTGTTGGGGTAGGGGGGCAGGGCACTATCTATTGGCTCACTGTGTTACGCCTGGCAATGTCCCATTTTAGACTTCTTTTCCCTGACCTGAATCTGTCATCTGTAAGAAAAGGCTGTTTTATAGTTCATGGAGCCTGAAGAATGTTTTCCCAGCCTCTCTTGCACATTATTTGAGTCTCTTTATGGTAATGGGTGCAAGTAAAATACAAACAGCGTGCAGACTGTAGTAGCTGAAGAAATGTGATGAGTGGTGGGTGTCTTGAAAAGAAAAAGCGGTTTTAGAAGGGCTGATTTTGATTTGCAAGATTATAGTTTGTCAGTCTGTGAGTACCGTAGACCGGTCAGATGCTGCTCATGAATCAGAAAATGAGATGAGGGAGCTTTTAAAAGGGTAAATTCTAAAAGACAGAATACGTGCAAGACGTATTTTCAATGATGACATAGAGCTCTGCTTCAGGTCACTGGTGCTTGTGTGAAGGCTCATCAGTGTTGTGCACTGGAGTGAATTTGCTGGTGCCAGGAGCTCGTTCTGTGTTTGTGTTAACAGGCTGCAGAAGGGAGGTCAGCTGTCAGCTCCCCTGCCCCAGGAGCTTTGTGCTGAAGTCTGTGTGTGCTGTGGCTGGTGGCGTACAGTGGGACAGCTGCTAGGGGTGGCATGCAAAGAACATGCCATTCTGTAATCCTTGAGTGAAACAAAGTAACTCACTCCAGGATGGAATGAGAGTGTAGGGATTTGCTATTTAATTAAAAAAAAAAAACAAACACCAGCCAAATAAAAAAAACCCTTCCCCAAACCTGAAAAATGTCCACATTTCCTCTGAATTGTTTGCATCTCCCTTTCTCCCTGGTTCTTGCTTTGGCCTCGGCTCTAGAAAGTCTGCAGTTCCCCTTTCTTGGCAGAAGAGATGGGTGCAAAAGACCAGTGGGTGCCCTTGATAGCTCTGTCAAATGGGCACCCTGTTATGTGTCAAATACCACCTTCTCAGCTCTGTGCAGTACTTGAATGGCATGCTTCGAGTGCCTCTAGTGCTGGAATCCCCTCTCTTCTCGTGCAAAGCACATCTAGGTAACGATCACAGAATATTATGTGACTGGTGCTGTAACTGTTGTTACTAATGCACTGTTCCTAATACTTTTGAATTGCTATGCCTCTAGAGTAACAGTGGGGAGAATTGCTTCTAATTAACACAGTAATAGGATTCTCAGTATGGTCATGCCTGAATTGACCTTTTTTTTTTTTTTTTGGTACTGGCAGTGCATTGCTTGCTTCGCAGTCCTATTATCAGGGCATCTTGAATATAAGTTGGAAATGTGAGGGGTTTGAAAATGGGGTTCTGGAAATACTGGTATGAATACTTGAAAGTGTTAGTGGAGGGAAATTCCCAGAAAGTCATTGTTTTACTCTGTTTCCCTCCACAAGAGGTGCCAGTGTACCTCTGAAGTGCTGGTATAGTAGGTATCCATCCCAGCAGGTACTGTCTTTTTAAAGGAGAGCGAGTGTATGGTTATCAGCCTTTCTATTCAATCTGTGTTCATGCTTTCTCAGTTCAGGTTCAGGCACCTCTAACTCACTCGTGCAAGTCCTTTTGATTAGTTAATTCATTGCCCTTATTGAATGTCATTCTGAAATTAAAAGGCTGGCGCATGAAAGCTTCAGCACAGGACCTTTGCTGGGCCTATTTGTTGAGCAGCCCAGTCTTTTTAATCAAGTTACTGAATTGCTCTGTTCCATCAGGCATGGTCTGGTCTCCTGAGGCTCAAGGAACTTGGTTGCAGGAGGAAGAAAATGTTAAATCTGTTCTAATTTAATAATCTATGTTCAGAAAAGGGTAAAATTGCTGTTTAGGTAAGTAGATAATGAGAAACTAATTTTTAAAGGAATTACTAGGGCTGCAAATATGCTTTAGCAATTTTTCATGACAAATTCAGGTATTAAGGTAATGCAGTTTTCAAGGTTTTGATTTATATGGCTGATTTTACAGTTCTGCTTTATTCTCTAGAATAAAGTGCAAAAGTCATCCTGTGAAGGTTATTTGTTGTGGTTATTTGAGACTGTACTCTTAGCCCAATAGGCTCTGTAATACAGAGGCTGTGCACCCTTTTGCAGGGAAAGGGACTGTGTTGTTTGCTCAGTACTGTGAAGAATGGAAAAAATTCTTGCTGAAACTCCTAGATGAGATATAAAATGGATGTCTAGGATTAAAAAAAGATAACTATGAATATAAACCACACAATAAAAAGACACTGCAAAACACTATAAGGTCTCTGAGTTACTGCCTGTGTTAACACCCTTTCATAGATACATGTTGAAAACTGACTGGAGAGTTGCTTACTGTGGCTAAAATTATTGCTGTGTTACAATATCGGGTTGACAATGCCACATTACTGAGAGGTCAAGTGGTAAATTCATATGTAGCCTCCAAAGTTGAGGGGAAAAAAATCAAGAACCATCTTTTCATCATGTCATTTGGAGGATGTTTCTTATTCCTCGCCACTGGTTTTAATCATCAGAGTGATTAAAAACAAAACCCAAACCTCCAAACCAACAATTACAAAAAAACCCAAAACCCAACCCACCAAAACCAAACCACAAATAGGACAGGGTGATTTGCTGAAGCTCTGTTGGGAAGTTGTGCTGGAAATTTGAATTTGACTTTCCCAAATCCTGTTCCACTGACCAATCATTCAGAAGAACCTTCCGTGATCTAAGCTAATGCCAAGAGAAAAGCTAACAGCAAACATCTATGGCATTAGATACTTTCCTGGTTCCTGTATCTGCATTGGTGGAAGTCAGTGAGAAGCTAGGCACCAAAATGGTGTGGAGCTGTCCCTACCTCTATATTTAGTGTCTTTAATTTTTTTTTTTTTAATTTAGCAGTCGCCCTAAGCTAATTGCATCAAAGTTCTATCTAGACCAAAACTGAGTCACACAGCACTGCACCTTATGCTGTGGCTGTAAAAGGAGGAATGTGCTGGGTATAGGAACAAAGTAGCTCAACTGTAACTGTGATATTCTGCTACAGAAGTTTTTTCTTGTTTAGCTTGGGGGAAGAACGTGAAGTTTGATTCTGTGGACTTCTTAGAATTGCTTCAGCTGTTTAGCCATCTTGAAGACTGCCATTCTTTTGGGGGACTGTACTGGTGCTAGCATGCTGGAAGGTTTAATATTGTCTAGAACTTCCAAAAGTCCCAGATCAGAATGGGCAAATGAAATTAATTATGCCAGGATATTATGTTGAGTTACTGAATACAAAAATCCATTTAGCAACCTCTCATTAAAGAACATGTAAAACATGGAGGAACTCTAATTAAACTGGCTATGGAGACTTCAGCCTTAGCCCTGTGATCTTAAGAGATCATTCTGTTAAATTAACATTTTTAGAAGAATTTAATGAATAAAGGCATCTATATTAGTATTTTTGTCTATGCCTGCCTAACCCCTAGTTCTCACCATTCCCCCATGTTTAAGTATGAGCAGCACAATACCACATCCCTCTCTAGAGTGCCTTAAATATAGCTGACAGAGAACTGATCTTCCTGCTGCCCATTGTGCGACAAGGGCCTTTTCACGATTTTCTCAATTTTCACAGTGACTCTGAGGTCTGGCAGGATAGAGCTGGCAGAACAGAGAGGATGTAAGCTCCTCAAACTTAATTCCATTGTCATTTCCTGAAGATGCTTTTATTTGGAAAATATTTGGGTTTTGCTTGTTTTCCAGCAGCCTTTCTTGAATGCGAATGCCTGGATAAGCATTTTGGTAAGCCTAGCTTAGTTATTTAACCTAGGACAATAATTAGGCCTTGTGTGCTTTAAAAACTGTCATATTTCACAGGCACATGTGGCTGAATAATTGATCTGGAAAGTAAACAGGAAACCTCAGCAAATGGTATCGCACAATGCAAACACGGAAATATGTCTGCTATACAGACTTCGTATAGGATCATTGTCATCTTATACATGAAAACCAGTGCAAAGCTGGTAAGAGCAGGGAAGCTCATGGCTTTACGCCAAAGCTGTGTATAACTATACACCTTTTCTTTCCAGTGCTTTTCCAGGAATGTTTTTAAGTGTGACTGTAAGGCGAAAGCACTTTTTTTCGGTACTGTTGTCTTGATGTGACTTTAGTAAAAGGCTGAGTATTCCAGTTATTGTTATTATTAGGTCTAATACACTAAATATTTTCCAGGTCAGTATTAATTTAAATGTATGGTGGTTATGGGTAACAGCCTATGCTTTATATAGGGTTGTGTAATTCACTTATTATCACAGGTCAGTTATAGGCTCCTCCTTGGCGAGTGCCAGACACTTATAATCATAGCAGATTGAAACAGCAGAAAAAGAATCCATAAATTTTCCATATTATACTCTGAATTTTTAATTAAAGCTGTTGGGAGTACTGCAGAATGCTATGGAGCATATTCTGTATAGCAGCTAGGTAAGAAATATTCTTAATGTGAAAAGAACTATTGATTTTTCTGAAGCTTATTCATTTCTTGAATGCTGTTCCTCTGAAGATGCTTGTCATGGTTTAGCCCAAGTGGCAACTACGCACCACGCAGCTGCTTGCTCACTCCTGCCCTGCAGTGGGATGGAGAGGAGAAAATATAACAGAAGGCTTGAGGGTCAAGACAAGGACAGGGAGGGGTCACTTGCCAATTATGGTCACAGGCAAAACAGACTCAATTTAGGGAAAAAAAAAATCAATTTAATTAATTACAAATCGCATCGGAGAGGATTATGAGAAACAAAGCCAGATCTTAAAACCACCTTCCACCACCCCTCCCTTCTTCTCAACTCTACTTCCTCCCCCACCAGCAGCACAGGGGGACAGGGAATGGGGGTTGTGGTCAGTGCGTCACATGTTTCTGCTGCTCCTTCCTCCTCATGCGGAGGACTCCCCATGTTCTTCCCCTGCTGCAACGCGGGGTCCCTTCCCAGAGGAGACAGTTCTTCATGAACTTCTCTGACATGGGTCTCTGCTATAGGTGCAGTCCTTCACCAACAGATTGTCCCAGTGTGGGCTTCTCGCAGAGTCCTGGCTGCTTTGGATGCAGCCACCTACTCTGCTGTAGGCTTGTCCACAGCTGCAGGTCTTCATGTACTGCCCCACCATTAATTTCCAGCTCCAGCGTGGGCTTCCCACAGAGTCACGCCACAGGCTGCAGGGGAGCCTGGGCTCTGGCACACCTCCTCCTGCTCCTTCCTCGCTGACCTGGGTGTCTGCAGAGTTTTTTCTCTCAGATCTCACTCCACTCTCCGCTGTGCCAGGCATGGCGAACTCTGGCAGACATGGTGGGACCAACTCTGCTCTGCAGATGCTCCAGGAGCAAGCAGCTTCCAAGGGTTCCAAGCCCAACCCCACCAGGGGAGGCGTGGAGGGCATGGCCCAGTGCGAACAGCCACCAGTGCCTTCCACCTCTCTGCAGGTCCTGCATGGTGCAGGTTTCTTTGTCCGTTCTGAAGTATGTTATTCACAGTGCTCAGCCCTGGCCAGAGACCAGTCTGACTTGGAGTTTGGGAATCTTCCAGCTGTTTAGTCTTCCAGGGGCTATTTCTGTAGCCTCTCCACTACTACCAGAACCTCACTGCATAAACCCCGCACAGCACTGAGTTACTTCTTGAAGGATGTTTTTGAGAATCATGATGTGTGATTGTTTGATTGGTTTTGTGTTTTTTTAAATGCCATTCCTATCATCAGATGCATAAGAGGATTTAACTTTGCTGTGGAAAGAGTTAAAGCTATTGGGAATGTAAGTCTACTTAGAGCCATATAGTCAAGAGATTATGAGAAATGAGGACTGATGCTGCCGCATGTTTCCTGAACAGAGTAATTGGGATAAAATAGGGCAGGATCAATTTGGAAGTACCAACTTTCTATGCATGTTTTTAAAGCCAAATTTGGAAAACAAAGATGTCATCAATCACAGACTACTTCAACTGCAAAACAGTTCTGAAATTTTAAAATTAACCTTGTAGACTTTTTGAATATTCCCTCATTTGGTTTAACCAGACAACCTCCAGAGGTTCATTGCAATTTTAAGATAGTCTGACTCTCCACCTTTTTTCCTCTGTCCAAAACTATTTGGTAAATTTAATTTCAAATAATTTTGTTTTCCATTAAATTCTATTTTTGAAGAATATACTGCTTATTTAGACCAGGCGGTTGCTTCCCTTTCCTTAATAGTGATTGTGAATGGAAAGGTACAAATTGAAGGAGGACTGTGCTGCTAAAAAGAATGACAATACTGTGGGTGTATAATCGGAAGCTAAGATGAGATGACACTTGCATCAGCTATGTGAAGAGTTCTGTTGTTTGGCACAGATTTGCTTGAAATCGATGGCAACTGTATCAGCATTTTTTTGCCCCTATGTTTTTTTGGTCTTTTATATAACTCATAAATTTACTTAAGTCTAGCAGAAATCTCTCCTTCAAGAATTATTTCTATACAGTACCACCGTAGTGAAACCTCCCTAATTTTGTAACTCGTTTTTGTATTGAAAATGTAACCTCACCGTAATTAAGGCTTCTGCACTCAAAGGTCAGTTCTTCCTGGAGTCTCCTTTTGTTTGGAAGATGGCATATATTAAAATTTTATAGCAGTTCCCATTAGTTCCAATCCTATAATCTTAGGATCAATCTGGCTGCCTTTCTTCATAGCCTATCAAGTGCAATAAATGCCTTAGGGGAGCAATAAAGAGACTGGAATTAGATTCTTCTAAGCAAGGCTTGTTTGCCTAAAGGTTTAAACCTGGCCACAGTTGTGCTGATAAGGCTCCTTTCACTTCAGGTGAAAGGAGCTGCTAATACTTTCACATATAAAACAGCTGATCTTATGAAATAAGATATAGTAAGTAATGGTGCATGTGGATGCAGGGCTATACTTCTAGCTGTAATTTCTTTCACTTCACAGTCTGCTCTTTGTACACAATTAAAGAAGAAATAATCTTCTCTTAGTGTAAGTGTGAATAGACAACTTCACCAAGGTTTCCAAAGGAAAAGGGATTTTTACATGATTTCTGAGAATGGTATCTGTCCTTTCCATTTCCCTCTTCATGTCTTTGCTTGGGATTTGCTCTTAATTTCAGTCGGTGCAGTCCCTGGAGAGCTGGAATTGGAGAATCCCTCCCAGCAGTTAGGAAGAGGATCCAGATTATCCAAGAATATGCTTGCTTTGATTTATGTGTGAGAAGATTGCCCTGTGGTATTCTAAGTGAGCTCTGTGGGATAGCAGTTGTGGTGGGAGTGGACTTGAGACCAGAGGCCAGAATCCTGCTTGTCCTTCAGTTACTGTAAAAGGAAGGTACTGAAAAAACACCTGTGGCTGAAAAACTGGGTTTCAGATGTTTCAATCAGAAAACTTTAGATAAGGTCAAGGCAATTATTTTTTTGCTACAGACTTACTCCACTGTGACAAATGCAATAGTCTGGTGGCTCTGGACACTATTATGCCCCTGGATGTTATTATGTGGATAATAAGATTAGCTTAAAAGCTTGGAGGAAGTCACTAAATTCATATTTTCAGTATGGGATAAATTCTTCTCAAACAGCATGACTTTTCATAATTGATTGCATTTTTTAAAATGTCAGGCAGAGTCCTGCTAAGTTTATTGATGAATGCAATGGGTGAAGTGTAATATTAAGGGTAAAAAAAATCACACAGCATCTAAGAAACAAATCACGATTTTCTTTTAAATCTCCTCTTGTCATGGTCTGTTTGAAGAATGCTGCAACATATCTTTGAGAACTAATATTACAGCTCACTGAGTATTTGTGAATGAGTAAGATTTCTGTCCTCTTGGCCAGCTCTTTAACAGGGAGGATGTTGCCAGGGCCAAACCTCCATGATGAAGCTGTTTGGACGAGCTTGCTTCTTTTTACTTTTGTAAAGAAGCCAAACTGTCAAATACCTTAACACTAAAAAGATTTATTGAGTTATGCCACAGTTGTGAAGGGTTTAGATAGCTCCTGTCACCACCCTTTGATCTGGTATGTGCCCTACTGGGACTGATTGATCACTCAGTGCTTCTCAGTGGATAAGTGTGTGAATGGGACTGAGAGGTACTGATTGAGCTGCCAGGTGCCATGACAGAAACTTGTGACAATTCCAGCATTAGGTGATGCTGTGCTCTTATATAATGTGATTGCTTGACTGAGTTGGTGATTATTTTTTTGTAGGGTTGTGGGTTTTTTTGAGTCAAGAGAGGGTGAAAAGAGTTAGTGTCTTGACACCCTTCTCACTTCATCCAAGCGTTGAGTTTGCCCAGCAAAATAAACCAATGTGGCAAGTAACTTAACAAGTCCTGTTCTCCACTTCTGTGTCTATGTATAACTCCAGACCTGCGACCTTCTGTTCTCATGGATAAACGAGTAATTAAGAAAACCCAGAGAAAGACAGGTGGATTAAATTAAGCACGTAATTTCTTCAGAATGTGGAGAGCCTTTCACAGTGTCCTGTGCAAATTGATGAGTCACATGAAATTATTTCAGGCAGTAATGCCAGCAGAAGTTCATCTTGGTAGATGCTGAAAGTGAGTTTAAATGTTATTTTAAGAGTGAAAGTACTGACAAGCTCCAAGCGGTTGATTATCTTCTGATATGTTGAGTGGGGGAGAGAAATGTCTCTCTTAATGTAGGCATAATCTGATGTTTACCTTAAACTTAATTTGCTTTCTTCAGAATGTACACTTTTCTTGCTGCAGATTTCGCTCCACTTTGTCTTCACTTCCTATATCTTGAGGAAGCTGAGGCACTGCTTTTCATCCCTTTACACTAAAGTGAAGAGCATAGTGCCAGTTATTAAGGTCATCTGACAGTTCACACTACAATACTCCATTGTGAATTGCTTGCTGACTTTGATAAACTTTTATGCTGGAATTTGTCTTTCATACAATGTGCAATCTCCTAACTGCAAAGGAAAGCAAAATATTCCTCAAGTAAGGTTCAAAGAAAGTGACATTTTTGTATTTTTAAAATAAAATACAGTTGTCTTTTCTTTGAACAAAAATAGGTTTTCTGTGTTGTAGATGAATTGAGAATTGAAATTTGGCAGTTTCAATGTTTCGTTCCGAAGAGATCAGCTAGAAGTAGGGGTATATAAGAACTGCTATGGACTACACTGAAACCCATCAAATCTGAACCTTTGTCAAGTATGCCAGGGTGTCTCATAGCTCTGACTGCTCACGAGGCTACTTATGTGTCTTTACTTCAGAGCTGCTCAAAATGCTTCAGCCAAGAGCTGCAGGGTCAGGTTAGGTTTTCTGTGTGATGGCTGCTTCCTTAGCGTCCAGCCTCTCTACTTCTTCAAGCTGGTCTTTCCTCGGCTGGCAAAATGGAGTAAGAGCTGTGCTTGAGAAGAGAAACAAACAGATTAGCCTCTGGTGGAAGGGAAGGAGGGCTATAGACCAGGCAAGGAAATTGGATGGGCTAGGCAACAATTTGGTTGGATTTGGAAAGAGCCCGGATGAGGAAGTGAGATCAGGGAAGAGGCTGGTGCTGTGGTAAGGAGGAGGACTGAACTGATCAGATACAAGAAATACAGGGTTAAAGGATTGGTTAGGAGGATGATAGGAAGCCTCCTGAGCAAGAAGAGCTGGATGGGGGAAGCAAAAGGCAAGGAAGGTTTTCTTTTTTAATAAACCAACCAGCTTCCACCCCCCCAAAAAAAAACACCCGCAAACAAAAAAAAAACCCAAAAAATCCAAAACAAATGAACTGTTGGGGCAGGGAGAGCAAAGCGGGTTGAGAAGTTCTCTAGGCCAGTAGCTACTGGAACAAGGAAATTTGGTAGAAAACTGGTGATATTAGCCCAAATGAAGAGCAGAAATTGAGATTGAGCTAAGGGTAGGAAAGAAACAGAGTAGGTAGAGGTGGCAGAAAACAGGAAGGATGAATAAAGAGTGGTGTCTGTGCTACAGGCTGGAATGGGACTCAAGGTTTCTTTTTTTTTTTCTTTTTAATTGTTCTACATCTATAATTTATAGCCAGGCTCCCAATGAAAAAAAACCTTCGTTAACCAAGTGCTTGCTTTCCATCACTTCTGCTGCTCTTGCTGTGCTTTCGGCACAAGAACTTCTGTGTTTAGTGTACTCGCTACAAAGATCTGAGTATTGTTTGCCTATGCCAGCAACTATCATAGGGAGTAATTACATGAACTGAAAGTGGATGAGCAAAGCTCCTTCGTGCAGACAAGCCCACTGCCACAGGTTGTGTTTTGTCACAGCCTTTACTTTGCTGTGGCCTACAGTAGACAGGAAAGTCTACTGCTGCTGTGACATCCCACTTCAGCTTGAAAGGCAGATATCTATGCAGAAAAAAAACCCTCAGTCTTAGGGATGTCTATGTTTGGTACCACCATGTGTTTGTGGGAATGGATTGTCTGCATATGGTTTGATTTCTAAGTAACTGACATATTTCATGTAGCTCCCCCTGCTTTTAAAAGCAAAGCCAAGCACTTGAGGATCAGGAAATGCCAGAACAAAATATGCCAGTTGGACTTTTTTGAGCCTTCTAGTTTTTCTGTTATGACGCTGTCTTTTATGAAGTGATCATATGCCTATTTTTCTGTGACAATCCTGCAACAGGAGCGCCTTTGCAGTCTTAAGCGGCAATTTTACCACTCTCTTTGAGAGCATATGGGTTTGTAGATGACTCATTCCAAAGCTTTCCTGCACCAGAGATCAAATGCTGTGAAAGTAAGTGACTACGGGGACTCCACAGCCCTTTGAAGTAAATGGCATCTTTACATTGAGTTCAGTAGGCTTTAAAGTAGGTTCAAATTGAGACAAAACTTGGATGGGAATTTCTTCCTTCTCCAATGACTTAATTGAAGGTAAGACATGCAGACCTGCTTCAGTGCTGCTCCGTGACTTTTACAAGCATGTTTGTTTTTTTTTTTTTTTCCAGACACTAAACAATGTAAAAGTTGTTTTTTCTCTTTTTAAAATATCTGTCTGAATGCTTCACTGTTCAAGTCTGATCCTCAATGTGATTCATTAGACTTCTCCTTAGGTGTAAAAACATCCTGAACAGTAAAGATTTATGTTCCAATCTAGTAAGGCAATTTACAGTGTTGTAAAAGATCTAAAATAAGGTGAAAAATCAATTCCTTTTATAATCAAGGGAACTGCAAGAACGAAGCAGTTGGTAGTGCAAGCGGTGTGTAATTGTGATGGAAGATGAACAATACTTCATCCTTACGATATCACTGGAGAGCATTTTAAGGGTCTTGGAAATCTGCATAGCTGTATTGCTTATCTTTTAATCAAAGAATGTTAATATTAAAAAACCCATAAAGTTATTTTGATCTGGTTGAAAAACAGTTACTGAAGGCAAGTCTTTCCTCTGACATGTGGTTGCTACTTCCATATGTATGTTGCAATTTTACTGTAGGGGTCTGATCTACTTTCTCAGTGTGCAGCAGCTCTGCTAAGGGTAATACTCTCATATAAGTTGCTGGAACGCCTTGGTAAATGAGAGGCTGTGGTTTGGAGAGCCACTGGAATCCTGCAGAAATGCTGGGGAAATGCCACTCTTTAGCCATAAAATGATTTTTAACTGAGCAGATAGTTTTGAATGGATACTTTATGTAGTGGGTATTTGTCTCTCGCCTTGTATTGGCAGAATGTCCATGAAGGTGGTAGTGTGCTTAGTGTATTTGCTGTTCAATAAAATTTAAGTAGCAAACAACATTCTTCAATAAATAGTGATTTCCATTTTTATTACATACTTGTGACTGGCCGGCAGGTGATATTTCTTCTTTCTGATTTGACTTTATATGACCAAAATCTCAAGGAAAGAGGATTTTCTCTTTGACTGGCGTAGAAAACGCCTCCTTTAATAAAGTTTTCTTCCTTGATACTCTGAAGGGGAAGTGCAGAGAGATTTCTTCCCTTTTCTGAGTGATGATAGGTGGGCCTGGTGTAACTATGATCAACTGTAGCAATCATCACCCTTTTTGGAGCAGCTGCAGGTTTTGCACAGGAAGTTTGCTGGATACATTTGACTCAGCAGTCCAGATCTACTTTCTTCTTTCTCCTGCCAGCTGAATGAATCCTGTCCCAACTGAAAAGCATCTGTTTGTGTTAGAGACAGAGAATGTTAATGTCATGATCTGTGCATCCTCTGCGTTCCACCTGTCATCTATAAAATCTCGTTCTAGAGCAGCAGACTCAGCTGTCCATGGCTGGCAATAGGAGTGACATTGCAGCGCTGCCAAAAAAAGTTGGGAAGCTGGCCAAAGTGAAGACGGGACAGAAGGGCCATGCTAAGTTTGACAAAGAAAAATAAATACAAAGGGAAAGTCAGAGGTAGACAATTTTGAAAAGGGTTTCAAGAGAACTGCTGCGTTTTCTGAGGGGGAATGCTGGCTTCTGTCTTCTCAAAAGTCTCAATCCTGCAGCATGTGAAGTCCCACTAAGGGGATGTTCAGGGGCAGGAACACCTTGCTATGTTCATAACCAATCTCTTGCTGTCTATGTCCTTTTCTTTCCTCTCTCATCTTTTGTGTTCCTCCTTGACTGTGCTGTTGCCACAGTGACAGTAGCTGTCCCTCTATACACTGTAGAATAGTTGAGCTAAGGGCATTAAAAGGTGCATTTTGGATGTTTTGTGCTTTTCTTGCGCAAAATTCTTTTGGAAAAATACTGCCTATATCAGATCTAAGCTCTGGCTCTAGAGGTGACAGGATTTTGTTTGCGATCAGTCTGGCTGTGGGTTGGTTGTGGAACTCTCAACCACTCAAACTTCACTGCAAACCTCACTGTCACTCCAAAAGGGAAGCAGTTGGTCTGTTTCGATTATCGGCAAGATGAGCTATAGGTTGTGCCATATACCTCTTTTCTAACCAAAGAACATGTGGGTACAGCTATTGTGTTGGCAGTAGAGGACAAAATGAGTACCCCTAATCTTACCCTTGGGACAGAACATTGTCTACTGGAAAAAGTAGTTTCTCCCCAATTTCACAGGAACTCTGTTCGGTCACAGCAACTGTGCGTTTAGGCCCCATAATATCTGCTTTGAAGATAGGAGTTACGTGTGGTTTTGGTTCGGGCTTTTTTTTTTGAGGCAAACAGGGGAGAAAGGCTTTAGTCTTATCTTCTGTGGTTTGGAAAGACAGTCATTCTTTTTTGAATAGGCAGGCTCATTAGCTGTCTTGGTGATTACTTGGAGTTCATCTTTGAATCCTGCAGGCAACAGGTTGATAATAGCTTTATTGCTCAGTGTGGAGATTGTGTTTTTTCTTGGAATTAGTGAAACAGGAGCCAGTGCAGTAATTGATACCTAAGAATTTGTTGATCTAAGGTGGAGGAGTATAGGAAATCCTAAAGGTTGCTGTTTGGGTAAGCACAAACTATGTGAAGGTCAACGTCCTATGGCAGAAGGAAGTGCCTTGTGAAATTTGCCCTCTAGCTGAAGATACTTTCTCTTATTTTAAAATGTAGTTTGTAGAACAGATGTCTGTCTTGACTACCCATGATCAATAGGGAGACAGCTAAACAGAGGTGCTGCTTTCTCCCTCTGTGTCAGTGATAAACCCCATACTCACAGGTGTTGTGGTCTGCTTGTAAGCAGACAGGGGTGTATAAGCATTTCTAATCTTGCTTGTTGGACTGGTGGTAGGAATGAACTGGACAGATGCAAGTAAGTGCTAATAGTTTTGAAATGTAACAAGCTATTAACTAATATGTAGTTCCCATTTTCCACACCCTTTCCACCGCAAATTGCATTACCCAACATTTGAGTTTCGATAGTCATAGTGCTATAGCAAGGCAAACTTAATTATCTAAGGGATTCACTTGCCTCTGTGTGGTTTGACCTTGAATGACAGCTGTGTATGATGGAACTTTCTTACAGAGGTGAGTGGTAAAAGAAAATAAGCAGAAACCTTGCAACGAGAAAGTGTATTGTGGGCAGAGACTAAAACGATGTAAAAAAGTGTAACAGTGAATAATACATCAATGGTTTCCCCAGCCTAGTCTTCCAACAGCACCAGACGAGGATAGAAGCAGGACCACTCCATCCTCATTAACAGACGGGGTTAATGAGGATGCAGAGGAACAGCGTGGTCTGAGTTATTTACTGTTCGGGGATGTCAGGTTCTAGGACATGCAGAGATGCGTGGTTGAGAAGCTGAGGTGCAGTTTGGCATTCTGTATTGGGGTAGTTTATATCAGTGTACACTCTTTCAGCCTCTTAGAACAAAATGTATTGTACTACTGAAATACAAAGAAGTGCTCAGTTTCTCTTGATGGCGGGTCCTGCTTTGGCTGATGCAGTAGTAAGTACTTGCCAGTTCAGCACCAGCTAAGATAAGGTCAGACAACTGGCTGGATTGAAATGGTTTCTCTTTTCCTGTAAACACTTCAGCTTGTTCTCATGTAAGCTGACTGACTGCTGGTTGTTAGTTAATTAATGGAGTTTTACACATTGTTTGATATTTGTGTGCACTACTGTGTTTTTGTATTGCAAATGAAAAATACATTGGAATGATAGAATAGGGCTGAGTTCCTCCTGCTTGGGGTCTCTGGTGTGTCAGCTTAGGAGTTTTCAGCCTATGGGTGCTTGAGGGACAATACCAAAGGTCTCTTGTCTTTAGGTCATTATAAATGAAGGATTATCATTTCCTGAAATATACCACTGCAAACAGCATGGTTTAAATAAAAATATTTTTTCATGGCAAAAATTGAAATGCCTGAGAAGTGGGTGAGAAATGGAGTGATATTTGGGTAAAATATTTTAAGTTTTCATGCAGTCAGATTAATAAGATGATTTTGTGGTCTTTTAACTTTGTTAGACTAAACTTAATGTATTCAGAAAATGATGGTGTGTTTGGTTGGGTTGTGTTTGTTTTTGTTTTTTTTTAACTTAAAGCTACTTTTGAGGAAGTGTTTTCCACTTTTTTTTTGGCAGGAAACTTCTGTGTGACCTTCTATCTAGTTCTAAGTATAGTATTACTTCTCTCTTTGTAGATTGGGAGAACAAAATTAAGTTTTGATGTCTTGGAGCTTTTATCTTGCTGTTAGGGGAGTTTGAGGCTATTGTTTCCAAAAGAATACAAAACAAAGAAGAAATTTCAAAGATAAGAAATCAAAGATGAGAATACTGGAGATAAGGCTATAGAAAATACAACTTTTGCTGTGAGCGGACTTTTTGGTTATTGCGTTAACTACTAAGGAAAGGCAAGACCAGCATCTATCAGACATGCAAGTTCCAGCAAAGTTAAAACTTACAACCTACATGGCAAATAAAACCATGATATTGTTAACAAACTAAGAGCCTTTATTAGAGTCTGTATCAATAAGTTTGTTTCCAACCTTATTTTGGATTTCCAAAACAATTTTATATAATGGGAAAATTTGCAATGTTTTCATTTTGGACATCAAGTTAAAGCTAAACCAGTAATTTTTTTAGAAAACTGCTAAGTTTCATGCAATAAAAAATACTAATTGTAAAGGGCAGCAGATTAGCTGTGGAAACAAGAAATACTAATACCATTAAAATTGCTGTGCAGTTTTAATAAAAGTTTAATTTTAAAACAATTTTTGAACAATCAGAAGGTAAAAGCAACTTTAAATATTTAATTTTCTCAGTGCAATCTTTGATTGAACAAATTTCTGAGGGGAAAAAAAATCTCCAGATACCATATGTCTGAGTTCAAACGTGTTTGCTGACTGAAAGGAGTTATTCAGGAATTCAACAATACCAAGGAGTAAAAGATAAGGTTTTAAACAGTCCTGCCTGTTTATCACTGTATTCTCCTAAGCCGCCTTTCTACTCAGAAACATTGTTGTAACAACCCAGACTAAACTTGCATTAATTTGTTTTACCTTTCTTGAGTGTCCCTCTAAGGAATGCATGGGAAGTACTACACCCCCATAAAAGATGTTTGTCTCTATATTAATAGTTACTCTGTAGGCAGTGTGTTAATGAGATGTTCAAGAGCTTGCAATTTTCTTCATAGGGTTTGACCAGCCAAAGTTGTCACGCATTGCAAATGGCTTCCTGTAAAGTCATTTATGGATGCAGCTCCCAGTTGGGATATGCTGTTTGTTTAATGTAACTACAGTCTTTTAAAGCCTGTCTTCTGCCCATAACATGCAGGAAATGGCAGGGATCTTTTTCCTTCCTTGCCCTAAATTGCTTTAACTGAGTTAACCAGAGCTGATATATGCCAGCTAAGTCAGTCAGTGAAGCCACAGGGAGTCCTGGAAGGATCTGAGAACAAGCTTTTCTCAATGTTAAGAGAAGGCGGAGGGCACATCATCTTAGTGCTGTCATCAGAGAAGATGGAGTCAGGTTCTTCTTGAGGGGACAGTGGTGGGATGAGTGGCAGCAGGCACAAGTTACAACAAGGAAAATTACGATAAACTGTTCACAAAGATGACAGTCAAACTGTGGAATAGAGGCCCAGAGAGACTGTGGGATATCAGTTCTTGGAGATACTCAGAACTCACCTAGACTGGGCATGCTTTGAGCTAGGAATTGGAATAGAGACCCTCAGAGGTCCCTTTCAGCCTAAATTACTCTTATCAGGCAATTTGCCTGCATTAACTGTATTGAAGACCTACTGCAAATTGACGTTAACAATATAGTATCTTGTCAGATGTCACAGTGTCAGTAACTGAGAATTAAAGAGCTCCTTTGCGGTATCATTGTTTAACATGACGTAGGTATATTCAAACTGCTCTGAGATTTCTCTTAGGCAACCTATGTCACTTGGAAGCATAATCTTCTCAGAAGCCTGAGTTGGAAAAGATGGTCATGGAATACTTACCATAGATGGAAAGAACATAGCTGCTCAGAGACTGAAAAAGAGGAGAAATGGAAAAAGCAAGCTGAAACTTCATATCTGAAGTAGCAGCAAATAAGAAATGCTGCAGTAATCACTTAACTGAACTAGTTTTCTTAACATGTTCCAAAATGCCTATGTTCCTGAAAAGGGGAAAATTAAGAGCCAGTACAAAGGGTAATTCAGATAGGAAATGTACTTTCATGCCAGGCTTTCTAGCTTATGGTAAAAATCTCATGAGAAGAATTGGAGTTTTCCTCCAGTGAGTATTAAATCTTTGCCCGTGCTATTTCTACCTTCAATTAGGTTAATGTTTAAGATGTCTTTCTTTATGTGCTTCATTTAATAATATATTACACAAGTGAATCATTTGAAGAATTCTTCAGTGAAATATAGAAATAATTTTCATGTAGCATCAGCAAATTAACATCTCACTTTGATGTATTACTCTAGTTTAACATTCCAGCTCAGACTTTGTTGATGTGTTTACTCCAAAGTTGAAGCAATTTAGAGCACTAAATGATATGGCTGTGTGTTCTATCTCATTACAGACTTAGTGCAACAGCAGTCAAGCACCTGGTTATTGTATAACCCAATTTCTGTAGAGGGCAGAAATTATGGGTAAAATTTTCATTTTGGCTCCAGAGCATAAAGAATGTCACATATCTTTCACCGAGAAAGATCTGAATTGCTACGTTTGTAATTGGCAGGCAGTGCTTATGACTGAATCAGCACGATGCTTTTAAGAGGGCCTATCTTTAAAGAATGTTTTAGAACTTTTTAGTATCTCTTTTCCATAAGTATTGAGGGCTGGATTTGATGCCACAGATCTCTATGAAGAAGCATTTAAAGATCTGTCACTGAGACTTTGCTATTGTGAGGACATGCATTTACTCTAAGACGTATTCTCTAATGTTCATTTGTGGGGATGTTTCGGTTTTTCTTTTCCTCTCCAAGAACCTTTACCTATGCAGACTGCTGGCACTAGAGAAGAAAATAAAAAACGAGTCTTCTGCTAGTTAAGAGTAACAAAAAGTAAGATCTTAGATTCCATACTCATAAAAGCCTTTCAGATTTCTTCAGTCCGAAGTTCCCTTGTGCTTGTGTAGACTGAAGCATGTTCATGCGTTAGACAAGTAGTTACATGACATTCTGATGACATCGTTTTTAAAAAGTTAGGAAAAAAATCTCTCTCACTGTTGGACCTATTTGCATTGAATCAGTGCAGATCAGGGATGACATGGATAAACACGGAGTATATTAAATGCCCTCTATAGTTGAAGTATTCAAAGACCAATTTGAGTATGGTCTGTTGGTACAGTTGCATTTTGGTTACTGTCAACATGTGTATTCCTAGTTGTAAAAATATGTAGCTGTCAAGTCTGGCTATCCTTTTAAAGTTAAAATCCAGATATAAATACTTGAACAGGTAAAACATTGCTTGTGCTCTGCGCAATGGTCAGGTTGTAGTATGTTTTCAATTTTGTGTTTTCTTTAGTTTTTCGCAACTCTTGTGGATACTTGGAACCCAGTTTAGTTATCGCCACTTCGTTTGGCTTCACGGAGTATCTACTGAGGCTTCTCTGTGGGCTTCTTCTCTTCTAGGTTCTTAGGAAATATCACTCTCCATGAGCGTAAGGAGTTTCAGCAGGCTCATCTTGATGTTTCTGTCTCTTGGTGATGAGGCCAAGAACATGACAGTGCAAGTTCTTGTCAGTCAAGTACAGAGTGTGCAGCTAGTGTGGAGGGAATGACGGGCACAACCAGATGTTGCAGTTTGACTTCACACCTTTATTTCTACCAGAACTCTTACGCATCACTTTTGAGTGAAGTGCTGACAGCTTTTTTTATTTAGGCTTATAAAGCTTGCAACTATTTTGGTATTTCAGACAAACCAGCAACTTGGACATCTACCTAAGCTATGCTCAAGGGAAACTCTTGTTTTCTTTTCTCCATGCTTTGCTTACACTGCTGCAATTTATCCTTAGGGTGAAGATTGTCATCTTTTGAAGTCTTCCACCACCATGTAAATTGGACTGTTCCATCATGGTGTCCCTGCTTTGCTATTCCTTATCTATGTAATCTCTCTGATTCTTTGCAGCTGTCTCTTAATAAATAGTGCAAGACAGTTGATAAATTTCTGTTTGGAGAGTAATTATATTCAGCAGAGGGCAGGTGGGAGAGGGAGTTTTCAGTTTTGCAGGTTTGGAGAGGAAGCCCAGGAATGCCTTTAAACTTTCAATTTGTATAGCACTGTGCCTTAGATCATCTGACCAGAGCTATTGCAATTGAGAAGTGGAAACATCTGCCTGGGACTTCAATACCAGGCTCTTGTATCTCTTCTCTGCTTAGTGCCATCACTGCTGGCTTATTGGCATTATTTTCTCTCTATCTTTTTATCTAGCAACTGCAGTGGGTGGTTCATTCGCTTTATTGTGCTTTGTATAAATTTGTCCTTTAAAGATGGATGAATGTAGGTGAAGCCCTCTGCAATATGTGCCCAAATCTTAGGGGTATTGCCTGCCTAATGTGAACTTCATGAAATGCTCACCTACCAGGCAATATGCTGTCAATATCAGCAGTTGTTATGCTGTTCCTTTCTGTGTGGTAGTTGGCAGTAGAACTTCCATCAATACTGATGATACAAGTCCTTTTTATTTTGTGTGCGTTATTTAGGAACTAGAACCCCTTCCCTCTACCACCAAACTCTGTGATAACTAGCAGAGCCAAATTATTTTACCCTTTTGTTGTCAGTAAATGCTAACAAAGACTGATGGTGACTTGCAGATTTCATGAGGAATACATAACTCCAGTGTGTACTCATAGGTTCCTTTTAGAAGAGCTTAAGAGACAATCTTGTGTCAGAGAAAGTTTTGTAAAAGACACTTCAAGTATCTTGCTTCTCACCTGTATTAGTAGTTGACCACAAAGATGTTTCTCATGTCCCAAGGATTCTTGAGGGACAGAAACATTTGAAAACTCTTGGTGGCTTGGATTCCTAGAGCTTGTTTTCAAAAGTGAGGGTAAGCCAAAGCCTTGGCACTGTGTCAGGACGAAGTAGCTCCACTATAACATTGCTGACAAAGCTGCATTGCTTCCGGGGTCCAGGTTAGGTTCTGTGTGAGGCTGTGCTGTGTCTTGATGTGTTAGGGCTCAGCTTTGGTAGAGCAGTGGAGCACTGTTCCTGTAGAGCATGGACATGCCAGCAGAGGAATGGGGATTTTCTGGTGCCCGCAGTTGGAGCTGCAATGTGATCGTATCCCATGATGATTTAGCTGAGACAGTGGCAAAGTGTGCTTGGCCTAAGTCACATGGGTGACTCCTCAGTCATTTGATCAAGGATCTTGAAAAGAAAACAGAAAGTAAGTAAATGACAAGAAGGTGAGAAAGTGGTACAAGCCCAATCTATTGTCATTGAGCCTCTGTTGCAAAGGAAGTGAGCTCAGGACTGGCTCTACTCAGCAGGCAAAGCCAGCCATAGCCCAGCAGCCCCCAGAGGGTGAGCAGGCTGCTTCTTGTATGTCAGAGTCCTGGGAGGTTGTAGAAGTTCTGTTTGTTGTTGAGAAAGGGATCAAGCTTGTTGGGGGAGCACCTATGAAGTGAGAGAGCAACTGCTTGTGGAAGTATCAGTTGCTCCCTTTTTTTCTGCTCCTGTCCTACCTGACAGAACAGCTTGACTTTAAAAGTCTGTCCCAGTTTTGTGCTCAAGATGGCCCCAAGAACATTCCCGTGTAGTAGATAAATTCAATTTTTCTCGCACTAGTAAGAAGCCCTGAGCCAACTTGTAGTAAGTATACCTTCTGATTGCGTTGCAAATGCAGGAGCTGAATGTTGAATGGGAAGTTCTTCCTCACTGTTGTTCTTGATGGTGCCTATCCTTGGATTAGCAGCAGAAAGCAGCTTCTCTTGTAGGATCGTTTTTATGCTGCAGGAAAAGCCGTTATGGCCATCTGTTGAGGAAAATGAGCAGTTTGCAATATGTTACATCTGTAAATGGGTAAAGTCTTCCAAGCATTACGTGTGTTTATATACATACTTCAGTGTAATTGAGCATAACTGAGGAACACAACTTGCTGCTTCGTTTCCCTGTAGTTGGTAGCCAATGTGTTTCTGCAAGGTGGGTAATTGTAATTTCAAATGTTTTTTAGGTATGTGTAGATAACGCAAGGATTAACATAGGAGAATCTTAATCTTTTTTGTTCAGAATTAGCTAATTATTTAAACAATTAATTTGGCTCAAATGTGTTCTGAAGGCTCTGAGCTGGGTATATTTGATAGCAGAATTGTGATTGCTGCACCTTGGAGTGCTGTGATTATTTGATCTTGTTCCAGGCTTATCTTTCCCTGAAGTACAGTGGAATATCAATTCAACTTCAATTATTTAAGAGTCTTGGATAAGTAACTATATTGCAAGGCTTCAGAATTCTTGTTAAGACAAACATTGTTTTATTTTTCCTCTAATACCTGATTGGGAGAACTGATTTTAAAAAAGCAGCAAACATATCCTCAGAGTGAATAAACCTTTTTTTCCCCATGTTTCATTTGATATCTTGCTTAGTACAAGCAGCAAACTAAAACGGCAAAGCTAAGAAAATTGTAATGGCTTTTAGTGATAAGCAGTCAAATAAGTATCATATGCTAGTAGCTTTGAAGTTGTTGAGTAGAGAGACAGATTCAATTACACTTTTGTGATTTACTATGTTTACATGTCACTTCCATTCACAAACCACACATGGTTTGTGTAGAATAGGTTGTTTTTTGGTTTAAACTCCTCAGTATGGTTTTTGAAGTGGTTCCAATGGTCCTGAGCTTTTCCATGTATCTGTGCCTAGTCCTTGTGTTTTCACCTATCTGTGCTTCAGGTATCATCTCAACAGTAATACAGCGGACTCTCAAGACCTAATAGTCAAACCATTGACTGAATCATGTGCTTATTTGGCATCCTGAATTTTACTGAGGCTTCATGTTATTCGGTCCTGTTCATAAATCCTCAGCTCATGGAGTCAGGTTATAGGACAGCTTGAACTCTGCTGGCATTTTTTTCCTTTGCCTTTTAAATACATTTTTAACTTTTATAGTTTTGAGAAAGGGCTCTAGAACATTAGTGCTAATAGCATTCCAAATGGAAGTGAAATCAACAAAGAATCCACTTTATTTAATGTTTTCTAAGATAAAATGTGCTAGTTTCATGATTTGGAAGAGGAACACTGGGACTGTTTAATGTTTTTGCTTGGCAACATTGACTTGTAAGTGAAGGATTTGGACAGGCATATTTTAGGAAACAGGACTGTGGATAAGAGGACAACTTGGGGGCTGGCTGTTACACTGTGTCAGTATATAGATGCGTCAGTCTCTCTTCTTTCTGGCTTCTGTGCTGTTCCGAATAAATGTGCTCTGTTATCCTGTTGAGACACCATGCCATCTTAGAAGATGTCATTTTGTAAACAATACAAAATATGCACCCTCTGTACAAAAGCCTAGAAGCTAGCCTTGCCGTGGGAGAGACAGACTCCTTGTGATGGGTACAAATCCAGTGAATGTAAATAAAGCAGACTTTGGTCAATTTTGCAAAAAATATCTGCTGCTTGTCCACTAAGAAGCATCAGTACTGCTTTCCAGTAGCGGAGGGCCCTCTTGTCTGCATTTATCCCTATGGAAGTTATTTTGATCTCTTACCTGTTCAGTTTCCCATCTTCTGTATTAATGATTTTTAGATTTCTCTTCTGCTGCATATTACAGCATAGTAAGCAGGAAGACAGTGTGACCTTTGAGAAGAAAGCGGTGACTGATGGCATTAACTACATACAAAAGGAACAAGGGAGAATCTTAGATTTGCACTTCTAAGAGAAGGTAATAGAATATATCTGTTTTAGCTGCTGACTCTTACAGGTGCTTTGCATTGCATCAAGTGTGTCTGACTTCGGCAGGGACTACTCAGAACATCCAGAACTGAGCACGTTCAAGCATCTCCTGGTGCTCCAGTTATTGTGGGGTTTTTCTCCTGTCTTAACTGAAACGGAGTTATTTGTATCGATGCAGCATGCCTTTGTACAGTGTTCTGTAATACACTAGATATCTCTCTTTTTTTTTTTTACAGTGACTTTCCCTCTCCCCTTATAATTGAACCAGCTGGTTCTGTGGTAATGAGTCCTTTTGAACTGTCAGTGTGTGTATATTTCCATTTACACTGCTGGCACTTTGTTCTGAACCTTTTCCCCTTCTGTCCAAATAAATTACTTACACTATCAGATCTGTCTCATTGTTCACAATAGCACTGCTGTGCATTCTCCAGATCCTTCTTGCTTGCTGGGCTTATTGCTCGTTTTGCAAAAGACTCTTTCAAACTTTGATAGGTGTAACTTGAAATAATCCTTGTTGATTGTTGTATGAGTCAGAGAATCAAAGGGAAGGAGGAAAAATCGCATTTTTAATTGCACAAACTATCTAACTAACCTATTGACTTCTTGTTATAGACTAATTTATATTCAGATTAATTTTGACAGCTGGCATTTTGTCTGTATTAGCTGTGATCATTTAAACTTCTGTAACGATTTGTGACGTAGTTGATGTTGACCAGAATATCTTTTTTAATACTGATAGGAGAGTCTTGTGCAGTGATTAGAGATATGGCTGATAATCAGGCATCTGTGAGTACGGTCAAAGTTAAGTAGTTGAATGACCATCTTTTAAGATAGTACTGATTTTTCATGAGAAGTAAGTTTCCAGAGATGCACAGACAAAGGCCAAGAGGCAATGCCCACAACTGCAACAAAGATTAGACATAAGGAAAAAATAGTTCATAGTGAGGTTGGTCAAACAATGTAACAGGGGTTACAGAAAACTCAATGCTATGAAAATGCTATAGTGAATAAAAAGGTTGCTTTACAGAGAAAATGAAGGGCAATGAACATTGCATTAAACACACCAGATTCTGTGGTGATCCCTGGTTCCCAATAATTGAAATACATTTGCTATAAAGATAGGTCTGCTTTTTCTATCACTCTGGGCTCTTGCTCCTGTTTTCAGTCCTGGGCCATCCAGCTGTCTTAGCAAGTTCCTTATTAAGCACGTGGAATATTAATTTAATCAACTTGCTGAATCAGGACCTCTTGATGAATTCCCATCTTTCCTCATTTACACAAAGCTTATTTGTCCACCACACAGCTGAGTAAGAAGGAATGGGTTTGCTTTTCACAACCAAGGAAGCATTGATGCCAACAACTGATAGAGTAATCCAATGAGACTGGGAATTCCCAATCATATAATGTTTCTTAAAGAAAAATAATTGCTTATCTCAATTAGTATCGTGCCCTGAAGGAGTCCATGGCCTACATTCTGCTAGAGTTGAACAGGTAACTAAACAGAGGAACCTTTTAAAACTTTTCTTCCTGAACACCCAGCACAATTTCATCCTGTTCTATAAATCTTATTGTATTTTATGTAACTTGGTCTCACATCATAATGGGAGATAGGATAGAAGCACATAAAATCTTCAAGGCCTGAGAAAAGCACATTTGAAACCAATGAATAAATTCAGTGGCAGTTGGGTCAAGCCCCAAGAGACGGTTCTGAAGCACTTGAACCCTCTGTGCCTCGTTATTATTTTTCATTACTATGTTGCCAAATGGTAAAATACACTGAGAAGACAGGATTGCTCAGGGCACTATATTACTCAGCCGCTCACTTTATTGAAATCAATGGGTTATCTTCTCACTGACTTCTGTGAATCTCAGATCAGATCCTATTAAAAGTTTAGTATACTTTCAAAATGGCATTTTATTTAATTGGAATCTCCTTGTCACTTAAAGCTAGTGATTTCACCTAAAAATGAACATGGCTACTTAGATTTTGATTTTGCCAGAGTTGTAACATAAATCAAGAATCTAGAACAGAGCTAGAGGAAACAACTTTCCTAGTGCTACAAGATTGTTCCTTAGCAATGTAGAAAAGTGATTTTTTCCACCTCATTCAAACTGTGGAGCACTGGTTTCCAGCAGAAGCTAGTAGTCTCAGTTTTACAGATTTTAAGCTGCTAGCCGTAGACTCGGCTTTCATGTTTACTTTCATTAGACTGTAAACCCTGGAAGATCCACAAACTGTACCTTCAAAGCTTTCTGTCTAGAGAGTTCAGCTGATCCTGTGTTTTGAATGCTAAATGTCTTTCCTGTATACAAGTTATAAGTATAAAGAAGTAGGGAGCAGCTAGTGCAACAACATCCAGTGCTTTTAGGTCTTGCCCTCTTTTGAAGGCGCTTATTCACAGCTCTTATTTCACATTACTCTGCCATTAGAATTTCTCACCACGTGCACATACCGTAAACACCATTTACCTTTCCAGGAGCAGAGTCTTGCTGTTTACTTTTGCAGAAGCAGACAGATGCTATTGGCTCATTTTCATTTCATGACCAGGATGCCAGTAAAACAAATGATTCGGACACAGCCATCAACATATGATGATGGGAAACCTGAAACCTCAAAATCCATTTATGTGTACTTTGGTCTGGAGTACAGGTTTCTGAGTAATAAGCCCTGTTTGCAAATGCAGAGCACACCAGTTACTGCCTTTAATCTCAGTATCTTTTTCATTCCCTACTCATTACCTGAACTGAAAGTGAAGCTGAGAGTGTGTGTTTCCCTGATTCTTTGCAAGGCGCTGTAAAGAAGCAGTTTCTTTGTACTTCACTCGGACAACTTGCAGAAAAGGATTGGGAGGTTGTGTGGAGAAAACTTGGAATCTGACTTCAGATAACAGCTTAGATTTATTTCATGTTGAATCTAAGCAGCCTGGTTATAATTTTGTGGTGAGGTTCTCTAATCCCTATGTGGATCACCATTTTGTAACAAGGTGGGTCTGATTGTTTGTGTGAGCTGAATTCGAGGCTTTTAGATCTCTGAGAGGCATGTATTGTTTGTATTTCATGTTACAGAAATCCTTACCTTTGTAGGCGCTAGATGACTAAATGCTTTTAAGCCATTCAGTCCCTCCCAGGGGAAAAAGACGTTGCTGGCAAACATGTAATACTGGTTTTCATGTAATCTGGTTATCTAGCCAGCCACAAACTTCTCGACTTGTGTGCTTTTAATGAAATATCTGCGCATAGGAGCTTTTGTAGCACTAGTTACCAGAAACGCTGGGCACGTGTCTGTCTTTGAATTTTCTGCATGGTTTTGGAGCCAAGAGGCCCAAATCGTAGATTAGTACCCACTTGTACTAAGCACAGGAAAAATAACAGATCACAGAGGCAATCTGTACCTTGAAAAGTTTACAATTTGATTGTCTCCTGTTTACTCAGAGTAGTAGAGGTTGGAAAGGACCTCTGCAGGTCATCTATTCTAAAGCTCTGCTCAAAGCAGGTTGCTCAGGGCCCTGTCCAGATGAGTTTCGAGTATCTCCAAGGATGGAGACTCCACAAGCTTGTTACAGTGTTCAACCAGTCTTAAAGTAAAAATTTTCCTTTAATCAGAATTGTCTGTATTTCAATTTGTGCAGTTGCCTCTTGTCCTGTCACTTGGCACTGCTGAGAGGAATTTGGCTTCATGTTCTTTATTCCCCTCCCATCAGGAATTTATACGCATCAATAAGATCCCTCTGAGCCATGAATCTCTTAAGAAAAGTCAAAAGAGCACTTTATTTTCTACTAAATGAGCTCTCAGTATGCCAGATGTAGAATATTTTTGGGAGAGTGGTACTGTCTTCCAAGGTCCTCGCGTTTTTGTGGTATTCCATAGGATGTATGGTGCTGCTATCAAGGTCTTTCATGTTTTGGGGTGGTTTGGGGTGTTTTTGTTAACATAGTACGTGTTTTGATTTTAGCAAAGTGTACTTCAAGGTGGCAAAATAGGTTTTTTTGCAGTTGATGCTTCCTTCTTCCTTGCTGTTTACCATGGAGAGACAAAACCGTAAGACCTGGTCTTGTGTGCTCGTTCTCTGCAGTCTAGCACAGATACACTGTTTTACTCTTTTCTAGAGGAAATCAAAGAGAATGTATTCAGCAATGAGCTGGAAATTTCAGTAATACGTGACTTATCACTTAGTTCTCTTTCATATCTACGCTATCACTTTCCTCTCACCGATTTTTCAGTGAATATTAAAGCCATGTGAACAGTGAAGGAATAATGAGCTTCTAATGAAGGGGAAGAGTTTGTAGCAAGGAAAAATGAACGATTTATTTTGCCATCAATAATGTATGTAGTTAATTGACAAAAAACTTCTTATGCAGTCTAACTTGTCTATGTTTACGTAAAATAATGCTTTTTTTAGCTGCTTCCAGTAGGCTCAAAAGCTATTTTCCAACCCCCCCAGCTTCCTGGTAACATGACATCAGTACAACAGCCCAACCTGGTCATTATATTAAAAGAACAATATAATGGGACAAAAGAATAAGAGTGTGGCTTGATGATTTCCATTGATAAATTTAGAACTTGTAAAAGGTGAAGTAATAGTTGTAGTGATAAAAAGAAATATAATTTTATACTTACCCGCTGTTCTAAAAAAACCAGTGTATAATTATTGTGGGAGGAAGAAAAATACATCTCTCCCCCTCACTCTGCTACTTTTTCCTCTTCTCTTTAGTGTTGAAATCATCTGGTTTAATTAAATCACCAACCTATTTCTGCACAAAGGATGACATTTCATTAGTGATATAAGATGTGCATGAGACAGAATTAACCCAATTTTCAAATGAATTTCAATTTGGAAAGGGCAACATGTAAAAATGTCTTGTAAATGTGTGGGATGAGCTTGCTGAGCAGCTTTCTGAAGGAGATGGGATTATAAAATGATGAATAACTAGACAACAGTCCCTCCTCCCACCTCAGTTTCTAACAGTCTTTTTGTAATCCCAGTTGATGGAAACTTATGTACCTGACATCATGTATCAGGGATATACTAGAAATAGGATGAAAAGACAGACTTGCGATGACTGCTAGCAAAATACATATAAATACATATAATTTTCTTTTTAATTTTTAGCTAAATGGTAACCTTCAGTGGCTTTGTCAAAGTTATCACCACCTTAACTGTTCTCTTTTTTGGGGGTGGGGGGGGAAAAACCAACCAAAACCCAAAAAAACCCCACCAAAAATACGAAACCAGTCTCCCAAACATCATTTTGAACCATTGGTTTTGGTAGCACTTTTTCCAAACATTTACTGTCATGCTTAGTTGAGGTATCAGATGTTAAGTCTCTCTTGCATGCAAATCATTGCTTCTCAAATTACGATTTTATCAGAGTAGTTCTGATTAGGCTAGAGCCAGTTCCCTCTGCTTGCTGTTGCTTTCAAGCTAGGACTGTGGTCTTGCCATCACTGATGTGAATTGACTCAGCAAAAAATGTTGTTTCCTACCCTGCAAAAGACTTAGAGATTAGAGAGATGGTGGTCTTTTCAGTGTCAGGAGTCTTAGCTAAAAATGTGTCAGAAGCTAAACTATATGAATAAACTGTGTAGAAGTTGAATATGCTTTGGGCTTTATGATGTAGCCTTTTTCGGTTTTTGTTTAGCTTTGCTTTTTTTCCCAGTCATATTTCTTTCCTAGTGGTAAATCCAAGGGAGCATGGTTTAGGTGTCAGCATTTACAGCTAACTGGGAAGGGCTGAAGGAGGGTGTTTTGATCTTAGGATGTCAGGCACTATAGATGTAGTGTGGTTCCCATTTCAAGAAGCCTGTTTTACCATGAGGAAATATGCCTGTAGAGCCTGAGCTAGAGAAGATGGTTAGAGTCCATCCACACCCACTTCACTTACAAACTTACTGAACCCAGCAGGCTGGGGTTTTCACAGCCAATCAGTGGTCATATAGTAAGTTTTTGTATTGATTTGAATAGATTTGAGGAATTGTAAATGGTTAACAAGCTTTTCATGTGCAAGGAAAGCAATCATCTGCCTCAACGTTCAGACTCACAATCCTGATGTTTATCTGTATGTATTAGAGATCCACACTGTATTGCCAACTCTTCTTACTCTAAATTTAGAAATACCTTTCTAATTTTGCCTTTATAATTCATAGGAAAAATGGATATTCTGATGGTGTTGCTTAATGGGTTTTAGTTTTATTTTTACCTTTGCAGAGTTGGGGAAAGAAAACTTCACTTTTTTTTCTGTATTGCCAAAATTTAACTTTTATCGAAACAGTTCTCAAAAATCATTAACCTCTGAGACTAGAGTGTTGTGGAAGAGACAGTGAAGAGGTTTGAAACAGACCACAAAAATTCTGTGGATGATCTGGTAAGATAAATCCACCCTCTAATAGTGTCAAATTATTTTTTTGCAGCTCTTATGTAGGGGTAAGAGGGGTGAAGGCACTAATCCTGTATTAGAAGACAGATTTTTAGGGGTAAGGCTGTGAAACTCAAAACAAGTGAGCAAATTAAAGTGTTCCCATATTCTTTACTGATGCAAAAACGATCGTACAGGGATTTTTGCTAAGCTCTGTGTTAAAAATGTGGGTTTTTTTGTTGCTTCTGTTGAAGGCAAAGGCTTGAGCTACAAGATTGATGGTGGGGTTTATAATGAACTAAGGGCCAGAGGTTCCCACTGTTCCAGCTGTCGGTGTTCATGTAACTGTGATTCCTGACCCAAAAGAGCAAACACTGTATAACAACAAGATTTGCCAGCATAAATATCCTGCCCTTCTGCTTAGGACATCAGTCTTGACTACTTGCTTAGGAATAGGGGGAGGTAATCTTCTACAGCGAGTGTGGAAATAAAGAGTGGAATGTATTTTGGAAGTTAAAGTTGATATGAAAGGGATTTTCTAGGGTGTTAACACAAAAAGTTTGTGTAAGATGAAGTGAATTCTTTCTAAATGGAGTATGGAGAAATAAAAGCAGATTGAAGGAGTGCTGAACAAATTTAAGTTAGCCTTGTCACTGGAATAAGGTGTTATCAGGAGAAATTCAGAATTAGCATCCTCTGTGTCCTTTGGCTTGGGGAAATGTGTCTCTATAAGCAGGAACAGAGCTGGAAGTTGAGGTCACAGTTCAACTCCAGTGTTCAGAGGCATGGTGGAAAGTTTTATTCTGAAGTTGACTTCAGAATGCATACAAGATGATGTATTTTTTTCTTCCATAGGTATTCCTTTGAGTTTATTTTTTCCCTTCTTGCTCAGGATCTCGTTCACAGCTATGAGGTCCCATTGCCTAGAAGAACATCGCATTGGCTTCTGCATGGAAAGGAGGACTGCACTGTGTGTGCACTGTTCTTAATGGACCTTTTATCTCTTTCAGAAAAAGGAATGAAGAAAATGAGCAACATCTACGAATCAGCAGCCAATACCCTGGGAATTTTTAACAGCCCATGCCTGACTAAAGTGGAGCTGCGAGTTGCGTGCAAAGGCATATCAGACAGGGATGCCCTCTCAAAACCAGATCCTTGTGTCATCCTTAAAATGCAGTCACATGGCCAGTGGTTTGAGGTGAGTGTTTAATAAAATGAAAATTATTCTTCTCATGCTTTAGGATGGCATAGACAAACTGAGGAAAAACTCAAATAACAAGAATAAAGAGAAGAAGCAATTTGAAGCCTGTGGCATAATCTTATAGAGCACAGGGAGACTTTCCATTAACTCTAACACGCTTTGAATCAGACCTTTAATGATACTTTGAACTTCTCTTTGGAGTCTAGATTAAAACTAAGATGATTAAAGAATGAAGCATAATAAAACTTTTCCCTTTAGGCCCTCTTGTTTCATAAAAGCCATATAATAGCAGAGATAATTATAGTGACCATCATGCTTTTCAATCTAAAGAAGAATAATGCTGTGGGAGAGAGGAGTATTTATTACTAGTTGGCAAGGAATTTGGTGACAGAGTAGTTTGATTTGCAAATATTGAGCATTACAGTTGGAATCACAGTTGAAGTTGGTAACTCTAATGCATTTGCCTTATCAATTTGCCTTGAATTGGAGATTGCATGTATGGTTAAAATCCCACTTGGTGTTTTTTTGCCTAGTCTTAGAAACCATTTGATTGATAAATGGAAACAGGATGTCTTAGAGACATGCAAATTGTAAATAAAGAACATTAGGATGGAATGTAATATTTTAAGTGAAATCTTGGTAGTTATTTTACTTAAAAGTTAACACTTGAGCGTGATTAATCAAGCTACAAGGTGTGAGTTTTAATTGAAAGGATGCATGAAAAAATTAGTGTATTAAATGCAGTTTTTGTTTTGAGTGAGTGTTCTCTTTTCAGCAGTTTCAGTATTCAGAATAAGATTGCCTAAACTATGACAGTTATCTATCAAAACATAATAATAGCTACGAGCATATGCAGAAGGCAAAATCCTAAATTGATGGGTTTTTAATTTAGCATTTTCAGCCAAGTCTGTCAGATTTGGAGGTTTTGTTCCGGTAATTCCAATTGTGTGATTTTTGACCTACGGACCTCTGAAATTTTTCCAGTGCAGGGTCAGCACCTGCATAGCAAAATTAAGGCTTTTTGGTGGTAGTCTTCCTCATTTCTCAGATTGCTGGTATCTGGTAGAAAATGTGTCTATAAGGAGAAATAAAAATCTCACAATCATCCTAGTGTTAAAAAATCAGTGTCTTCATGTAATTGAAATTTAAGATGATACAATAGCCTAAAAAAATGTAATTCTAGGTAACCATGTGGAAAGGAATGTTTAGCTGCACTGTATGTAATCACTCAAATACTAGAAATTAACCAAGCAATGGATTAAAGGTCAAAATAAGTGAAATGTCCCTGTCTGGAAAGGACAAACTGAGATCCTTTGGGCCATCTCAGTTCTCTGGATAACTTTGAGTACATTTCACAAGGTTTGTCTGTGGCTAGTTATGAGCAGGATAAGTAGCTTTAAAATATATATTCGTATGTTGTAACCGAGATTCCCTTTATTTAATGTGTTTTTTAATTTGGAGAGTGATTGTCTGAATAAAGTAATTCTTGCAGAACAGATCTAATCACTGATATGATTGTCACTTTACGTCGGTTGCTCCTACTGTCTCATGAAAGTCCAGGGTGTTCATTTTAGTATGAACAAAAAAGTTTTATTAGCTCATATTCCTTTCAGTGCTGCAGAGCTAATAGAGCTCTGACATGATGAGCCTTTTCCTATTCTGGCCCACACATTCTCAACAGAATTTTTAATTAAGTTCCAACTGCTGACTTAAATTGAGCAGAGTCACTCAGGTATAGCTGAAGACATAATTTGGCTGGAAGAATCTTCAGCTGATGACAATCAATGATCCAGTTAGACCTGAGACAGCAGACAAACTTATAATTTTTTAAAAAGATCTAATTCCCCGTGAAGTGAGCGTATTCAACATAGAAATCACTAAATGAAAACCCAAAGAGAAGTGAAACTTAGAGTTTTGCATCTATGGATTTAGTGACTTCACAAACTTGTCTGGAATTTCCAGATACCTTAAACTCCTTGTAGATTGGATGTCTCCAAACAGACTGTAGCAAAATTCTGTATTACTGAAACATGCATAGTGATCACATATTCTGGTTGTGTGGAGGATTTATCAACAGGGAGCAGCTGGTTTGAAGGTGTCTGAAATACGGGTTGCGGTCTGTATATGATGGTGCTCTTGCAAATAGGTGCTGTTGAAATGTATGGAAGGTACTGAAGGCTGGCTGCACAGCCCCTTCTGGGCCAGATGCAGCTGGAGCTGGTGGGCTTAGGCTGATGGGATTCCATTGTGCATGCAATTAGAGATGCTAGGATGTGATGGATTCACTCTACAGATGCAGACAATCCCTGAAAGTGAGGAATCTGTGCATATTTGCCTCTGGGAAAATTTTGATAAAACATGTCAGCTTGTAACTGAGGAGAAAAAGGTTTTTTATTTTTTTGTTTTTCAGTTCTGCAATACTGTGTGTGCATATATGTGTGTTTGTGTAAATTATGCCACCCGCATATATAAACATAGAATGAAAATATCCATGCTGTTGTAGAGTGGGTAGGTGCTGTTTCTGGAGACTGGAAATGGCATACATATGTATTTTTTATTTTATTTTTTTAATGTGATAGTTTTTCTTTTTTTTTGTTCTTTAAAAAAAATAATAAAAAGAACAGTCACAGAATCACAAAATGGCTGAAGTTGGAAGGTACCTCTTGAGGTGATCTAGTCTGACCCAACTACTCAAGGAGGGATGCCTAGAGCCAGTTGCCCAGGACCATGTGAGATGTTTTTTGAATATATCTAAGGAGGGAGACTCCGCAACCTCTCTGGGCAACCTCAACCAGTCCTTGATCACCCTCACAGTGAAAAAGTGTTTCCTAATGTTCAGAGGGAACCTCCTGTGTTTCAGCTGGTGTCCATTGCCTCTGGTCCTGGCACTGGCCATCACTGAAAAGAAGCCTGGCTCTGTCTTCTTCGCACTCTCCCTTCAGATATTTATATACATTGATAAGATCTCCCTGGAACCTTTTCTTCTCCAGGCTGAACAGTCCCAACTCTCTTAGCCTTTCCTCCTGTGTTGAAGTGCTCCACACCCTTCATCATCCTTGTGGCCCTTTGCTGGATTCTCTCCGTTATGTCCATATTGCTCTTTTACTGAGGAGACTAGAACGGGACCCATCACTTCATGTGTGGCCTCACCCGTCCTGAGTAGAGAGGAAAGATCATTTCCTTCTAACTGTTGGCAATACGTTGTCTAATGCAGCCAAGGATACCATGTGCCTTCTTTGCAACAAGGGCACGTTGCTGGCTCATGTTCAGTTCAGTGTCCACCAGGACCCTTAATTTCTTTTCTGCAAAGCTACTTTCCAGCTGGTCATGCCTCTCAGCATGTACTGGTGCATGGGGTTATTCCTCTGCAAGGGCAGGAATTTGCACTTCTTGTTGAACTTGATGAGGTTCCTGTTGGCTTGTTCCTCCAGCCTGTCCAAGGTCTCTGGATGGCAACATAACCCTCTAGAGTATCAGCCACTCCTCCCAGTTTTGTGTTGTCTACAAAGTTGCTGAGGGTACGCTCTGCTTCATCATCCAGATCATTAATGAAGATGTTAAGCAGGTCTGGACCCAGTATTCATCCCTGGGGTACATGGCTAATCACTGACCTCCAACTAGATTTTGCATTGCTGATGACCAGCCTCTGGGCCTGACCATTCAGCCAGTTTTCAATCTCTTTCTCTCTCTGCTCATCCATTCCATGCATCAGCAGGCTTCTCTATGAGGATCTTATGGAAGACAGTGACAAAGGCCTTACTGAAATTTGGGTAGACAGTGTCCGCTGCTCTCCCCTCATCTACCAAGCCAGTCACTTCATCATAGAAGTTTGTCAAGTTGGCCAAGCATGACTTCCCCTTGGTGAAACCATGTTAACTACTCCTGATAATTTTCTCATCCTTAATGTCCCTGGAAGTGGTTTCCAGGATTAACTGCTCCATCACGTTTCCAGCAATTGAGGTGAGATTGACTGCCCTGTAGCTCCCTGGGTCATTTGAGGATAGCCACGTTACTCCTCAGATGTGAAACCCTTAGGAGCACCGGCAGGACATGGAGAAGTACTCAATTAAGTCTCAGGTCTGGCCCAACTACGCTTGCTGTTTTTTCTCTTCCTGTCTGGGTATATGTTTCCCTATAAACAAACCTGCACGCACATATGCACACAAGCCTCCTACGCCTTTTCTCTGTGTGTATATGTTGATGCTGTCTGAAAGGCACGATCTGCATCAATCTAGAATTAAAATATCTTGTGTCTCCCAGGAAAATTGGCAGTTTACTCTTTCCCTCACATGAAGTTTGCGTTTTCAGCCTGAGATGACAGTGTGTGGTATAGCAGAATTTAAGATTACGCTATCCATATGTACTAAAAGACAATTTGCTGACCCAGGACTTAATTTTAGCCTTTCTGGCCTTAGTTTTAGGCGGGTACACTTGCAGGGGGGCCAAATGTTTTGGATTGTTTTAATTGTTTGTTTAAGATAATTTGATGGCTGTTTTTTCCATATTGATTTGAATGTATTCAAGGAGTTCAATTACTGAACTAAGCTTCAGATGGTGAGTGGTCGAATGGCATAGTAGAAGCAGGCAAAGGTACCTGATGATAAATTCCTTTACTCCAATGATTATTTTGCCCACCTGCAGTGTGAATGTCCTTGTGTAATAAATGTTAATTGCATATAGCACTGCAGTCTTCAGCCGAGATTTGCTAGCGCTGAAATTCCCATTAACTTCTTATTCCTAAGAAAGCAGCTTGGGCCTGTTCAAAGGTTGTTGTCTGCATATGGCAAGTACACATGTTATTTTGAAAGTCGGGTAAGTTGCTGAGCTGTGTCTGGTCATACAAGATTTACATGAGATCAGGAGGTGTAAAATAGCCTGAAGTAGCCAAATAGAACGTGATGTCTATAACTATGAAAAGAGAAGAGGAGCTTAAAAAGATAGTAGCCATGTTTGGAAATCAGAGAGGATTTCCTTTAGCTGTACTCACAGCTTTCTGCAGCAGGACAGAGAATATCTTCCACCTTGTGGTTTTGAACAGCCAGACAGACTTTTTGCTTTTTCCTCTAAGCTTTTATTAAACTTAAACTAACTGCAGAGCAAATAAAGCAGCACCCAAAGACAACATGCAGTTGCTAAAATTCATGTTGATGGAACTAGGTGAATTTTTTGGTTGAATAGCTTTGTTTGCTGAAATAGGTTTTGTCATTAAAATGTTGACTGAGATCGCAAATTTGGTGAAACTCAGTGAGTCTTGATAAAAGTCTGTTGGGCAAACCCACAACTTTTCATTTTGGTGTTTTTAAAATAAAAGGCATTCGCTTCTTACTTAGTGTGACATTTGATTTCAAGGATCAGCTTGGTGTGATTAAAAAACCAAAACTGAGTTTTCTTTTTTTTTTGCTTTTGCTTTGAGCACTAACCCTGCGCATCCACACAGACCTTCATGAAAACAGACAGTAGAGACCAGTTAGCTTGGAAATGCGTTGAGCTAGTTAATGTGTAGAATACTGGTGTAGCCTACTAAACCGCCTGCCTGGGAATCAAGCTACAGGAAGGACACGGTCTCGCTTTTTGTCTCTATTTGCTTTTCCCCTTACTCTTGCTCTCTCTTTTGCTTTATTTCTGAATTAATTCCAGCATCCTTCTCCTTCTTCCTTCTCTGCCTCCTCTCCTGCCTCAGCTCCCCATTTCGATTCCCAGCACTTGCTGCCTCATCTTGCTCCTCTGCATGTTGGAGAGTAGGGAAGATTCCCTGCCCCTTCCTAGCATGGAGAAAGGATCTGAAGAGAAGACCTTGAGGCAGACTTTATCTACTTGTTTCCATAGATACCCAAAAGCTTCTCTCATGTTATCCATCTGTGGCTGTTACAGCCCACCGCAGAAGCCAACAAGCCATGAAATAGGGGAGTCTGTGGATTGACTCTGTTCCATGACTCTACCAAACTGTTTCAAAATAACTACAAAAGCCCTGTGAAGAGAAAAAAAAAAAAGCATATATAAGGAAACACAAATAAATACATCTTTTTCAGTTCATGTAAATGAACAGAGTAATAGAGGAAGCATTTGGATGGCACTGAAAGTTTAATGATCAGAAACAAGAACTACCACCACCAGCAGCCATACCGAATCAGGCTCAAGGGCAGTCTAACCTCATCTTGCGTCTGCTAGTTGGCGACAGTGAAGAAGTGTGAGATCAGAGAAATATAAAAGTGTCTTTCCAGCTTGCTTTGACAGCCCTCAGTGATCTGCAGCTCAGGGAGATCTTAAACAACAGTTTATGTCTTTATAATTAAAAAGTGTTGGTAGATTTATCTTCCATAACTTTGTTCAAATAATTTGAAAAGTTTCTGTATTTAAAAAAAAACCCCAATTTTCATGATATCCTGGGACAGAATTCTGCATCTTAAGTAGCTGTTGAATAAAGTAATATTACTTCTATTTTTTGAACTTGCCACTTGCCAATTTGTTTTAAATCCCTTGTTCCTGCATTGGAGGAGACACTATTGATTTTCTCAATGCCTTTAGGAATTTTAGTCTTATGATTTGTCTATGACTGTATAAGGCGGCAACTGTTAGGTCCTATATTTTGAAGATTAAGCATATCTATCCCATCAAGGAACATAGGTTAGTTTGGATGGTTATTTGAACCCTGTTTATTTCAGAACATTTTAGGGATACACCACCAAAAGCTATTGCTGTATTCCCATAGAAGTTTTCAAGCAGTGATTTGGGATTTATTCTTTGCTTTAAAGAGCTTCAAGGCTTCGCAATGGGCTGGTTTGTTGGATGTTTGTAGGCTTTTTTTTATTATTTTTTTGAAATACTTGTCAATGTTAGAGCAGATTCTACATGTTCTTTTTCTGATTTCACTGTAAGATTTCAACTTGGTGAACAGGCATCCTGCACAAAATTAATTTTAACTAATGAGGTAGCAGTAAGATGAACATACTGTCTTACAAAGATTTTTTTTTTCTCTGACAAAGAAAGGGAGTTACAAAGTTCTGATGAGATGTTTTGTATCAGATTATGCACAATTTGGTGGCAGGGAGATGCTTTCACTGAACAGCTATTATGAAATGAGCTCCTCTCATTGTGAAGAAACTTCTGATTCATTTGCAGATTTGAGATTTCTTCTCTTCTGGATGTAGAATGGGGCTGATAATTGGAAATGCTACCTGATTTTTCTCTGGCCAAAGCTTAGGACAAAGTCTTTGATGAAATACTAGATTTATTGAAGATACCTTTGGATTCCTGCGAATCTTGGCTCATGAAAGCCAACAGGGAAGAAATGAGTCTTTAATTGAAATGATCAAGACCTTCATCAGAAAAGATAGGCAATGAGATTCTTTTTAATTAAGCCACCATGAGGCCAAGGTCCTACCATTCCTTGCTCGGAGTTGGCAGTCTAGCTGCTTGGTCCCTACTACCCAGATCTCTCACGTCTTTAGACTGCTTGGGCTTGTGAACAGATCTGTGCCCTGCATGTCTTGCTGGTGATATATTAGCAAAAGTGCTGATTGCTGACCTTTGGACCTGAGAAGAAATGGGAGCAGTCCTACTGCATTCATTTCCCAAGGAATATTCCTAGAAGATGATGCTTAGGAATTTTTCAGGTGCCCTTAGAGCCCTCTTGTTCTAACTCGTCAAACAGAAAGCTGTGATCTTATTTGCACCACAGCAATGTGCCTGTGTATATGGCTTTATAGCCTATTGTATCGTCATAATTCAATACTGTATTTTTCTTTCTCCTTTTTCATTAAGTGTATGTTGATGCTAATGAATGCTTCTTTTCTCAAGACCGTTTGGTAACCTCTGTTGCTGCCAGCATTTGATTTTTAGCTTCTGCTGCTAGTGAATTTCCCTGAAGTTTTTCTGTATGGTGAGAATGACAAAGACAGCTCATCTTTTTCGATCACGGCTGGAAGTCTGCAGGGTCAGGCTGCAGGCTAATTGAATATTTTAGCTTGGTCCATTCTCAGCCTGAATTCATCTAATTGGATATTTTACTTTTCAAGCCTTAATATTTTGGAAGAATGTCTCTGCTCCAAAGGTTTGCCTGTTGAGGAGCTCCTGACATAAACTTTCAGGAAAAAGAAAAGTTCTCCACATTCTCTCTACAACGATTTAAACAGAGGAAAGCCCTGATGCTGACAGCGAATAACCACCTGTCTTCTGAGAAAAACAGACTTGGTATCTTTTGTCATAAATTCTTAGCCTTAAATGTCTATTTAAAAAGTACATGCTTTTTGAAAGACCATTTCATTATAATCAAAGCAGGAGGGAATCTACTGTGAAGTTTTCCTCCATGTCCTACAGAACATCTTTCATAACAGTCAGTTCAACTCCTACTGCACTGAATACATTTTTGCAAACATATATGCATAAACTCAAAACCTGGAATTGCGTTTTATATTACCCTTCTTCTTAAAAAGAAAAACCCTCTGCTTCTCCCAGGTCTTTTCGAACTACTTATGCAAAGTCAGAAATCTGAAAACTAAAGGCTGTAAATCTTTTGTGTTGGCAAATATTTGATTAGAAGCTGGTACTGGGAATTTTCGCCTCCTGTGCCTAGTTCACAAACATGAACGTCATTAGGTTTTGATGAGATTTTTCTCTTTACACCCCAGGTAGTAATAAGTGACTATTTATTTTAAATCCTTTTTATAATAACTTTTTTGCGTTTATCTCATCCATCATTGCTGCTTTCTCTTGAGCCTTCTCCTTGTCTCAGCATTTAAACATAGCCACAGTGCTTTTTCCCCGTCTTTTTAAATCAACTAGTCTTTAAACTTGAACTCATTCGAATCAGATTGTCTCAACTGAAGTTAAATGCTGTCGCTTTGAGTCAATACACATGAACTGTCATAATGTTCCACTACCTCAAACAGCAGTTTCTGCCTCTGTAGTGCTGTTTGTGAAATGTAATGGATGTGCAAAGGAGAGAAAGAAAACTTGTCATAGAAGTCTGTTTTCTTACTGAGAGTGGTCGTGTTTGGGCTGGCTGCTGCTTCTCTACCAGAGCCGTGGGATTCTCTGCCACAGCAGCTGCAGGAGGCTGGCTTCTGGCTTCATCTGTCCAACTAAATCTCTTCAGGTCCCCTGTCTTCAAGTCATGGCAGAACGAAGAGATTTTTCTCATAGTTTACATAAATTAATAAAACTAAGTATACTCTTGGGAATTCAGGAGGGAGCACTTATATAGAGAGGTGGTAAAAGCTCCATGGTCTCTCCCTGATCCTGTGGCCTGGAGCATCCTCCACTGGAAAGATCCACCATTGGGACCAATTTCCAGAAGCCTTCTGCCTAGTAAACCTACCTCTGGGACAGCTATGGAAATGAAAGAATTAAAAGACTTGTGGGATCACATAGTCAGTTTTCCATGTTAGGAAATAGTTACCTGCTTATAAATCAGTTTAATACTGTACTAGCTTAGATGAAAATCCAAATGACCTGTGCTTGTTTACATCCTGTTTCAGTTTCCAGTTATTCAGAGATTGTGGAAATGATTGAAGAGCTCTGTTTCTTGTGAACAATTTCTGTATAACCATACTCCAGCTGCTATCTTCAATTAGTGCACATCACTGTTTTTGCAAGCAGCACTATTCACGTATCTTCCCATTTGTACCTGTAGAGGAGGGAACTGGGCTGGGTGCTCAGTTGTCAGATTTCTCTGTGCCTTCACAAACATTTGTGTCTTATTGCTGGTAGAAATGTCTTGAATGGTTTTAAGCTGCCTAAAAATGTTGCTGTCATCTTAACTGTTGAGTAATTCGATTGCAGACATGAAATATCAAGAAACAACTGGGAAGAGTTCTCATTTATTCTTGTATTTATGAAATTTGGTCAAAATACTATGGCTGACAAAATATATGACTTTTATTAATAAAGCTTTTTTTTTCCTTAGAAACAGGGCACTTGAATTACTTCTTCCCCCCCAGTTGTGAATATTTCTTTGTTATTATTGCACTTTCATCGGTGTTTCTAATGATCCTAAAATTGCTTGCAAATACTGCCTGTAGCCATGCTATTTGATGGTTCTCAATTCATACCTCTAACTTTTTGCAAATTTTTTCTCAGGATAGCTTGCCATGAAAGCTGTGACTCTTCGACAGTGTTCTCAGTCATATTAATAAAACCAGTTTTCTTATATTTACTTTCTAAAACAGATCAAGCCTTCTAGTTTTGTTGTATGAATAGGGTAAAAAAAAAAAATAAAAAAAGAGACTATTCAAAATTATGTAAGGAAGATATCAGGAAATGGAAGGCTTTACAGTGCTCCCACTGCTTTGTTAACACTGGATAACTGGTTTAGTAATCTGTCACAGTTTATATATTTATAAAAGAGATATGAAGTTGTCTGTCACCTGTAAGACTGAATATTGGTGTATGCTATTTATTAGTAGTACTCTTCATATTATCCAGAGGGTCAGGAATAGATCTGAGGGCCAGCAAATACCTTCCTTTCTATGGCTAGCTGAAAGTGATTATTTTCTTCTAATGCAGAAAGAAACCAGCCTTTCTCCAAAATCTGTAGAAGTAATCCCGGACTGCACAAAAAAGGACACTTGAGCTTTTCTGTACACGGTGTGTAAGGATAGCCTTTAAGCAGAACGATGGCCTCGTAGAGGTATCGTAGAGGTAGAGGTGCTTAAAGGGGAGAGATATCATTGTTTTCATGTGTCCCTGTGGGGACAAGACCGAGAAAAGGTAACGTGGACTGAGAATGTACAGGTGGTGGGAAACCTTCAGTTGTGGCTCCCTTGCAGGTCAAGATAAAAGAATTGACAGCCATGAAGGATGAGCTTTAGAAAGAGCTTGCCTTCTCTCTTTGTCTCCCTTTCACTCAGGAATTCAAACAGAGATTGTAAAATAAAAGCTGGGATATATTTTCTCGTGCAATACTGACTAGGTTTTTGCAGATATAGATCCTCAAAAGAGTTTTTCAGAGGCATTCAGCAAGTAGAGGAAACCAAAGAGCTGATAAAAATATGAGAAATAATTAGAGAAATGCTACTGCTACTTTGGGGGGGGGGGGAAGTTTTGATTCCTGATTAAGAGGTAGCACAGAATACCAGTAGCTCATGTGACTGAACAGCCTTTGGGAGAACTTTGCAGAAATCCAGCCTCAGTCTGTGAAGTGAGGGGTTGCATTATCCCTACGTTTAGCATCACGCATATCTTGACTGTGTTGACTATTCTTTGGCATCAACCAAAAGGAAAAATGTTAACAGTTCTACATGGGAGGTATTGCCATACTGCCACCAGCAGCCTAACTTTAAAACAAATACATTTTCTATTCTTTTGCCCTCTTTCCCTGAAGTGTAATTATCTATCCATCAGATATGTGTGTAATATTTTAAACTTCGATGAGGAGTCTAAGGCTGCTTTTATCACGGGCAGGCAGATGCACGTTTCAGATTAGCTCAGTGATACGCCTGCCTCTCATGAACTATTTATTACAGATGCACAAACTTCACACATCTCCAGGACAGATTTTAAGCCTGACTTGAGTTCAGTAGTCTGACAGATTGTGATAAACCTACACTAAACAGGAATCTTTGGAGCTGGTTTGTAAGTAGATAATTCACTTGATTGATTTGGTACACTAATTCTTGACCTATAACATCAGAATGGGTCTGAGAGAATGTCAGCAGCTTGAACTTCTTGTGCCTTTACTGAGGGGAGCAGATAGGGCCTAATATGAATTGTTTCCTGAAGGGAAAGAGCAGTTATGAAACTCTGAGAATAACTGATTTAGAAAAACGGTCTGAATTACTGAGAACGTTCTTTGAAAATTCTTCTATTCCACTGTTGATTGACCATGGATACCAAATTCATTAAGCTAGTTTGGTTTAAAACCAGTGCATAACAAGATAACATGCTGTTGATATGAATTGACGGAGTTTAAGTTTATGCAAAGGAAAGTAAAAGCAATTTCACTGGAACTGTTGTTTTTCATCTTCCCTCATGTTTGGTAGTAGCTTAAAAATATTTTGCATTAGTTATGTTGTGATCAGGCCAGAAGATAGGTTCCAAGAAATCTAACTGAGAACCGAAGTGTCCAAACTCTACATTTCCATAGAGATGTGCTGACCTTATCTGTTAACAGATATTTTCAGTCTTTGCCTGATTTTTTTTTTTTTTTTTCCATTTTTAAAAGATGAAATGGATTGACTTGTTTTTTTCCTTCTCCTCTTGAAAACTTTACATTTTTGCATGTAAAACTCATGCAATCCACGCAGAGCCATGTTGCATCAATTACCTGCATAGCTCTGCAGGGAGGTTTCTTATAAAGTTTGTGGTATTAATCTTGTATGTGTTGTTGGTGGGTGCTCAGAGCATACACAAAGCAGAATACAGAGCCATGCTGTATTTCTATATAAATCACGCCCTCCCATCCTGATTACTGTCTTGAATCTTACTTGTCAAACAAAGGGGCTTTTTGCCCATCAGTTCACAGCTTGCAGACCACCTCACTGACTGAAATGGTGGTGTTATGCTTTTGTTGCAGCTTTGCTTTAGGTGTTTCACGTTTTCTCTTTGGAAGCTAAGACTGTGTCTAAGGAAAACATCGGAATCGTGATTTCTGCTTTTGTTTCTTTTGCTGCCCTTTGTGTTCTCCAAAAGAAGATCTCATATGGTGGCGTGTGTAAACTAGTAAGAGATTGCCCCAGGAGTAAAGCAGCAGGGCTGGAAAAATCCCTTATTCCTGGCCGAGGGCTTGGAATGGCTGCAACCACCATCATGCCAGTGCTGCTGACAGCACAGCAAACAGTTTTTACCAATCCTGGCTCTACAAAGATGCTTACTTGCTAAGAAAAGTTCAGGGCACTATGCCCAGACTATACAAAGTCTGTACTATTTGGGGGTAGGTTACTTTGGTGGTCTCGCTTTCTGAATTTGTCTGCTTTTTGTTCAAAATATTACATTTAAAGATGACAAATTAAAGTATGTCATAAGCCAAATCTTGGTTTAAAGTCTCCTCTAGAAAAGCATATAAGTCATTGGAACTGGAATTGCTGCTGTAGCTCCGTATCAATAATTTCTAAGTTCAAAGATACACAGTATATTGTTCAGCCAGTTTCTTTATAACTTATGTTGAAATTCATCATAAAATATTAACTGCAACTATCTGAGATAAATCTCATCATTTTGTGAGATGCTCTGGTTTTATTCCACATCACCAACCCAATGTGGGTGTTTTTGAAGCAGATGTGTGGTGTTTTTGAAGCAGAAAACTATCCATTGTGGTAATTCGAATTTGTTGTGATATACTTAATCAAAGGGAAAAATAAGAACTTCGAGGCTTTTGTTTTTCAAACATTTGGAAAAACTCATTGCCTTACTATTGCCTCAGCCAGCTGACGCGTGCCCTTGGTGTTGAACCAGTTGCTGATGTATAACCAAGCGCACTACATCACTTCTGTACGCTTCTTCAGAGAAACATGATGATGATCACTGCACTTGTTGTATTTAACTTTAAATGCTGTTTGAGGGCTGATTAGTCTGCTGTAGCCTTGTTATTTGTGTAAACTTAAAAGCTTATGCTGTGCCACACGAACTGGACTAATTTCAGCAGCCTTATTCCTCTGGCTGGCTGCAGGAACTGTTTTACTGACAGTGACATTTGCTGCTTTAAAACCGTATTTGCACTTCTCCAACTTATGTTGGGCATGCCAGCTGCCATGGGTGTGTCTTTCCTGTTCTGCACAGGAATATACAATATAAATTCCTGTGCCTTAGTTTCTCTATTTGAAGTTATTGCCTTTCTATTGTCAGTTACCATTCGATAATTCAATCATTGTATGTATAACTTACATTTTTCACTGGAAATGTGGTGAGTCTCTCTAGTAATATTGGAAATTGTGGATCATAACTAACCCTATAGTAGAGAATGAGACTCATACTTAAAAAAAATTAAAGTTCTACATGTAACTCCAATTCCTCACAGAAGTGTTATTTTTCAGTTCAACTTATATGTGATGCTGTTTTTGACATTCCAGAGATTTTGGCCCAGATTTTGATTGGTTTTGGTTTTCCTGCTCAATATCAAATTGCAGTTTTGACAACAAAAATAAAGTGCTTGGAGGGCTTGCATGCTTGTTTTTTAGATTTATTCTGTAGACTTTGCTTTTCGGGAGTGATCTAATGTTGTCGTGATTTGAAGTAGCCATGTCCTGACCTTCAGGTTCTCCTGCTTTCTGTGGGAGAGAAGGTGGTTGCAAGTTGCGGTTTTAATGGGAAACAACACACTCAGTGTAGCTCTTTCAACTAGAGAATATTTTTATCCCTGAACTTTTCTTTTATGATGGAAACTTTTCTAATTCACATAGTTTGGAGGTAAATAATGAAAGGAATCATTATTGCACTTTAAGGAACCATTCAAAATCCTGAAGTTTTTCTTTATAATGCAGAAGAGCTGTAGGTATTCTCTGCTAAGCTGGGCGTCAGCAGTTTGTGTTATTTTTGGAAGGATAATACTAAGAACCTCAAGGAATACATGCATCTTTAATAAACTTTGAAACCAAGGATGTCTGTATTTTTGAATACATTTTAATTGTACCAGTTGGGAATATTTTAAAATAAGATTCTGGCACAATGATAGAGTTCACAGTTTACGTTGTCATAGTATGCCTCCTTCCATGGGTATATCCTCTTACAAAGCAACCACGTGCTCATATCCATTTAACTGGAGCACAGCTGATGTGGGCTAATTATTTTTTTCCTCCTCTTCATTGTATTAGTCTACTTTTTCTGCAGATTTCAGCTGGAGTTGGAGGTCGTTCTATTTAAAGAGCACACATTTCTATCTTGATGCCTCTTGCGAACTGTCGTATAATTTGGCTACTCCTGGGAATCTTTGCAGTGAGAATACATAATTTACTGACCATCTGCCTGCCTCTTCCTTTCGTTACAGATGTGAGGAGGAAAAGCTGAAAAGGAGACAGCCGTATAACATGTATGCAGAACTGGCTGGTAAACTGCTGACCAAGTTACATACTGTGTCGTTCAAAGTCAGCTTTGTGCCAGTGGTTGCTGTTACTACATGAAATACAAAGAAAGGCTGGTGTGCCTCACAGTACTGAAGAGAAATCATAGAATGGTTTGGGTTGGAAGGGAACTTAAAGATCATCTAGTTCAAACCTCCCTGCCACAGGAAGGGACACCTTCCACCAGATCAGGTTGCTCAAAGCCCCATCCCACCTGGCCTTGAACAACTCCAGGAAAGGGGCATCCACAACTTCTCTGGACAACCTGTTCCAGTGCTTCACTGCCTTCAGAGTGAAGAATTTCTTCCTTATATCTAATCAAAATCTGCCCTCTTTCAGTTTAAAGCCATTGGCCCTTGTCCTATCACTACATGCCCTTGTCAAAAGTCCCTCTCCAGCTTTCCTGTAGGCCCCCTTTAGGTATTGGAAGGCTGCTAGAAGGTGTCCCCAGAGTCTTCTCCAGTCTGAACAGCCCCAACTCTCTCAGCCTGTCTCATAGGAGAGGTGCTCCAGGCCTCAGATCATCTTTGTGGCTCTCCTTGAGACCTGCATTAACAGGTCCATGTCGTTCTTACGTTGGGGGCCCCGAGCTGAACGTATGTTTAGGATGAAATATTTAGGATGGATTAGTTTGTTCCAAAAGCAGTTGTTCGAGCTTTTTCATAATGCAATTGTTGGTTTCCTTACAGCTCTATATTACCTTCAGCCAGTGTTCTAAATCCCAGGCTACATCTTACTTTGTGACCAGCATTCTTCTATGGCAGCTCTGGGAAACCTTGTTGTGCCCAAACAGTGAGCTACTGAAAGTCCTGAATGATCTGACGGGAAGGGCTCAAGCTAATTTTATTTGGAGATTGTATGTATGTGTGAATGGGATAAAGAGGAAAGCAAGATAAGATGGAAGAGACACTAAAACAGAATCAAAATAAGACTGTATCTAAAAAACAATAAGCATGGAAAATTTAATACAGACTGGAGAGCAGTGGGTGGTGGTTCCAAGCCTAGAGAAGAGGCTTTTGAATCTGAGATTAGATATCGGGAAGAAATTCTTCACTCTGAAGGTGATGAAGCACTGGAACAGGTTGCCCAGAGAAGTTGTGGATGCCCCATCCCTGGAAGTGTTCAAGGCCACGTTGGATGAGGCTTCAAGCAACCTGATCTGGTGGAAGGTATCCCTGGCCATGGCAGGGGAGTTGGAATTAGATGGTCTTTAAGTTCCCTTCTAACCCAAACCATTCTACGATTCTATTTGTCTAAAGGGCATCTCTTGTTGTGAGGAAGGAAAACTTTGATTATTTGACTTTATTATTGTTTTTGAAATAGCCGCATCAAAGCTACTTGACTCTATAGAACTCTAGAAAGCTACTTTGTTCTAGAGAACAAGTCCTGTGAGTAGCGGCTGAGGGAACTGAGGTTGTTTAGCCTAGAGAAAAGGAGGCTCAGGAGAGACCTTATCACTCTCAACAACAACCTGAAAGGACGTTGTAGTGAGGCGGTGGCTGTCAGTCTCTTCTCCCAGGTAACAAGCGAGAGGACAAGAGGAAATGGCCTCAAGTTCTGCCAGGGGAGGTTTAGATTGGATATTAGGAAAAATTTCTTCATTGGGAGAGTTGTCAAGTATTGGAATAGGCTGCCCAGGGAAGTGGTTGAGTCACCATCCCTGGAGGAGTTTAAAAGACCTGTAGATGTTGCGCTTAGGGACATGGTTTAGTGGTGGACTTGGCAACGTTAGGTTAATGATCTGACTTGGTGATCTTAAAGGTCTTTTCCAACCTAAATAATTTTGTGATTCTAACCCATTTTCATTTTCAGTGGAATAATCTTACAGCACCCAAATCTTGCTATATTTCCAGTGGGACCATACTTCACTGAGGTTTATACTAGCATGGATACTCTTTGTACTCTTTGAATACTCTTGTCTTTTTGCAGCAGTTGCAGTATCTCTGTATGAAAGTGATTGATCATGGTGTGTCTGCAGAGTGATGTTTCATGTGGCAGATTCCAGTAGGTGTGATGGACACATTCTTAACCATCACTGCTAAAGGTGATATCTTAAAACCCTACAGCTTTTTATTCTAAAAATATATGAATACAAACTCAGACCTAAAATAGTCCTTTTACTCTGGTGACTTTTTTTTTTCCCAATTGCTTGCCATGCTGTTTTCTGTGTTTACAAACTCTTTAAATATAAGCTCTCAGGGGCAGGAAATATCTCTAATGTTTTATTTACAAAGGATAGTAACAACCTTACCCAGGTCTCTAGGTGCTGTCACAATATAAATAGTCATAACGATAGGCCCCTGAGTAGTAATAAGTCTGATATAGCTGAAGTGAAGTAGTAGCTTACCCTGGAGTGAAAGTTTTTCTTTGAAGTGCGGAGAAAAGAGAGCAAAATGTACATGGATTATTTTTTTGTTATCTTTTGCTTAGAGAAAAAATTAAACATGGCATGTTACTTAATTTCACCAGGGCTATCTTGTTGCAACTTTTTTTTTTTTTAAAAAAAGAATTATTCTGCAATATGGAGTGTTTTGATATAGACACGCTTTTTAAAGATCAGCATTCATGGCACATGCAGTGAAGAGCAATTTAAAATTAAAAGGCTGCTTTAGACTTTTAAGAGCACCTGGATCTTATTTTAGAAGCAATTGGAACTCTGGGCCAGCACCTTGTAGAGTAATTTAAATTCTTTTTTTTTTTTTGAGTACGTGGCGAGGAATTGATTTGAACAGCGCAGTGCTGAGCTCTTCAGATTTTGAAGTACTTCCAGTTCCAAATCACATTTAGCTGCAGATCATGATCTTCTCCTCTTGGTCTTACAAGGCCAGCCATCTTAAGAATATCACACAAAGAAAGAAATCAATCTAGGCTCTTTTGATTTCTGAAACGTTTTATTTCATGCATTTCTTCCCTTTTGCTTATGCATAGAAGAAATTCCTTAGGTCAACAGGAAGACATTTAAAAGTTTCCAAAAAAAAGTAAAGAAAGTACAGGCATGTAAAAGTAGCCAATTGTACCATATCAGTTCAGTATTTGAAGAAAGTGTTTTCGTCAGTAAAATGTTCATAAACACGGCAGTTAATAGTATGTATTGATTTGTCCATGGTAAAAGGGGGTCTGGGGAAGAAACAATCCTGTAGTTGTATTCAGTGCTCCATTTGGGAATGTGGTCTGTCCAGTGCCCCGTGTGAGACAACAGACCAGTGGGAATAAGGTGCAGGAAAGGAGGGAATGATCATGTAACTAAGGGTTATCATTATGCACAGGCAAAAAGAGAAACTGGGGCTGCACAGATAGTCTCTGTTCTGGAAATTACTACTCTGAGCACTTGGCTTTGAACCATAAGTCTTCACTTTAATGAAGACCTTCTGGATGTTTTTGGACTGCCCTATGCAAATACAGGGATATAATGATGCTTTACTTGTATAAAGTGACACAAGACAGTAATTTCCTTTCTCAGCTTTACTTTCAAAAATACAAAAACGTGGGGACATCCATTCGGAGAAAGAGGTAGCAGCTGTCCTAAATACAGGGATTTTTTTTTTCTGTTCTCTGTAGAGCGGTCAGTCCCTTGCAGACATACACAGATGGGATTGTGAGCAGCTGGGGCTCTAGCGGTGAGGCAGTAAGTCACTGGAAATTCACTGGGATGTGAACCACCAGCAGGAACCCTATCTAATACAACAGCTGCGACACAACAGGAAACTGCCAACGGGCACCTCATGGTAACAGTTCGCAACTACTTGCAGTAGTACTCAGAGATGGTGTGGGGAAGTGTATGCCAGTGTAGAAATGTTTTATAAACTGGAACTCTGAAACAGTGAGGATGACATTAAACAGCATCAGCATCTCCCTGTACAAGATGGATTGCTTACAAGAGTCTGAGGGAAGCTGTTATGATTTATTTGGGGAAAAGCTCAGTGTATTTTTGTGATTGGGTTCAGATAAATAAAACATTGTAAGATATGTTAGAGGTTTTGCTGGAGTGTGGAGGAGGAGAATGTAAAGTCTGAATATTTTGTTTTCTGTCTGAATCACTAATGTGCTACCAGTCAGTTTAATTAGAATAATTAGTCATGTAATATATAATTGGTCTGAATCTTCCTGCAGATTATATAGAGAGCTTTTGAAGAGGAATGTGGTTATTTGATACTGATCCTGCAAACATTTACGCACGCTCTTAGCTCAGTGTGGATGAATCAGTGTGTGTACAGTGATGTCCCACTGACTGCGAAAAGTGAACTTCCCTTTAGCTAAGGCCTTTCTCAAGCTGAGCTTCATCAATGGGCTGCATTTTCCTGTGACCATGTGATTTGTGGCTGGCCCACTCTTTTAGGGATGCCTTCAGTAGGGGACTGTTTTCACCCTTAAACAAATACTGGTGATTGCAGAACAGTGACTTTGAGTGACCAGATGATGGCACGTCCCCTGTCGCTCGGTTTGTATCTTGGTCTCTTCAGGGTTGCTCCTCCTGTATCCTGTCTGTGAGGTTATTTTGGCACCACTGTGGTGGATCGTCCTGGGGTGACCCAGTTGAGTAGTAACTGGGGAAGGGTATGTTCTTGTTTTCTGTGGGCTCTGCTGGATCATTTCCTGGATCCGGTGCAGCTTGTGGCCGTGCACACACCTGATCCTGTGAAGCTCCGGAGAAGTGAAGTGAGGATGGGCAGTTGCTGGTGTTGTGTGTGAGAATGGGCCTGGAGTGGGTTAGGCTTGTCTGGGTTTAGCTTGTTTTGCTTTTTCCTGTGGAAAAACTTGAAAAAATAGAGCAATTGTTATAGATATTGACAAGTGCTGCCATTTGATCCCTTTTTCCTTCCTAAGAAGAGATTTTTTTTTTTTTATCATGGGTTTTACTGGTGGTTGTTTTGTTGTGTTACATCATTTAAGTGTCTATATTTATTATAAATTGTATGACTGAATGATGTGTCTTTGATTTTTGCAAGCTTGGATCACTGATGTCCGTGTTATTACTGTGAATAGTCCCATCCAAGTCAGTGGGTTTACTCTTCATAGCACAGTGAAGTATTTTAACTTGTGTTTGCAAGTTTTAGACTGATATGAGGTTATTGTAAGCTGAAGGAAAGGAACTATATAAGAAGTGCTACTGCTAATATATTTCCTAGCTACTGTTTACCTGGATTTTGAATTTCTGCTGACAAGAGTCTGAAATTGCATTCCTTTTGGCATCCCATTCAGTGTGATAACAGAATGCTTAGGTGGACAGGAGATATTTTGGTCTAGAAACACGTAAAATGTCAATTCATCTTGTCTCAATTGCATATTCTCTAATTATACCAGTTTTAAGTTCCCTGAGTCTTCCGAGAAAGTAACATTAAGAGACTTATTCTCCTTACCTCATTTGGTTTTTATGTCAAAATTATTTCTCACCCTGAGATTACATAACAGTTTAATGACAGTAGTAAATTTAGTGCCAAAGATGTCCTGTAAAGGTTTTTAGGCAGTCCTGCTATATGCACAGGATTTTCTGCTTGTAGCATATGCTTATGTGCTTTGGTCTAGTTTGACAGTCTAATGGACTAATAACAGTAGATTCTATACATGAACTATGTAAGAAAATTTACAGTTTTCATTATCTTCAACCACAAAGAATAGTTGAAAGCTTATGGAGTTTCTTACTGTTTTTATGGTACTTCAGTTAATTCCATTTCTCTTTTTTGATATGCGGTACAGTGTTTAATATAAAACCACATGATTCAGCAAAAGCTGTGGAAAGATTTCTGTTACTGTTGTGTACAGACTGCAGGTACTGAGAAACAGACTGAAATAAAAAGAAGGGAGTATGGTGTATCTGCAGGGTAGGACTGTGTCCCCCTGTGGCCTTACTTACCAGTTCACAAAACTAATTCTGATGTTCCCTTGAGTATTCTGTATGCATTAGAAACCCTAGGGAAGCCACATCAGGTACCCTTTCCTATCCAGAAAAGCAGAAATCCCCTGATTAATAAAATTTCATCTCTCCTTCACCAATATCAGGAGCCCAGCCTCAGGTGACTTTCTCATTAGTTCAGCTCAGGACCTGTTATTTCCCAAGGACTGATCTTGCCTATTCAGTATTTGGTATCTCTTGTCTCTTCAGCATGACACTCAATCCACAGAAGCCATCCTTACCTTTTCGTCCCATTCCTGGTTCCAGTGTCAGTGACGTGAGCAGCACCACGAGACCAGAGCAGTGATTTGGATCTAAAGTGACATAGCTCGAGGACTTTGCGGATGGACAGAATTGTGAAGCACAGTCTCTCCTTACTCTATCGCAGAAAAAAACTAAAACAGATTTCATCTTCTGTGCTTTTGTTATCACAAAAGTCTGTTTCAGCTGGGCTGACCCAGGACTTTTCCTCTCTAGCTCAGAAATTATCTTCGAAATCTGGATTCTTTCTGATTTAAGTTGCTTTTGCTGACTTTATTGACCCCTCAGGCTATATTGGTATTAGTATATGACACAGGCCAATAAGAGTGGATCTGCAAAGCAAAATAGTTTCTGCTAAGAACCTGACATCCACACTCCTTTATGTATTTTTGACATCTTTTTTTTAAAATTTATTTAGCTGTAGCTCTAGTTTTTCTCATCTGGTCCCAGACACAGGATGTCTTGTTAGTGGCTTCATTGTGTTAGGTGCGTTCCTGGAGTGTATCTTCTGGTTTAATTTGAAGTGAAAGGAATGTGGATCCATGCACATCATGATGTCAGCCAATGCACTGTAAGAGTAGATGACCGAGCGATTGGCTTAAAAATTGCAGTCCTGACTGAATTAAAGCACTAACATAAATGCACCAACAGTTAAACTGGATCACCTCAACCACAAATGCTTGTTTGCTTCTGTGCATGCTAGTAAGATATATTTAATGACTCTTCCTTGTCTGGGAGGGTCGTACTGTAGCCCCTTGTCAGCTGCACTGCATATTCATTCACCTAAAAGTGTTAAAAATGCAAGTCTTCCTACTATGATATTGTTACTAATAACTATGAATTCATAACGTACAGAGAGAAAATGTTCCTGAATCATTATGTTGTCTTCTGGTTTGATAGGTGTTATTGGCTTTTGTGTCTTGATATATTCGGAAGTCTCCTGGTATTGACTGCTTTGCATACTTTTTATTCTGGGTCATGAATTTAGCAAACAAATATCAGTGAATCCAAGATGGGTTTATAACTAGTGTCAGGCTTGGTTTGAAATTCCTGAAGTTGAACGACAAAAGACACAATAAGATGTATGTGAAATCAGTGGCATGACCCAAATTTTCTGAAGCCCAGCTATTCTCTTAAAGGTCCTTAACAGTTGATAGCACAACATTTCTCCCTTGGTGGCTGGAAAGTTTAAATAATTCAAATTAGTGGGTTTTGCCTCTTTTGAGGAGCAGAGTACCACAAGCCTGTCTGAGTACCATACCATGCTCTCCCAGTAAGATGCTGGTTTCCTGCATGCTGAAGTTACGGCTACGATGAAGGTCTGTATTTGGGGTTTTGTGCCTTATCAATGTAGCTTCCCCTATCAGCACGGTATATCCGGGGGTAAGCCAGGTGAAGATGACACGGTAGCGCTTTCTGATAATGAAGGTCACAGATGTGGAAGATCTTGCTGTCACTGTTCTTAAATAACCACATCTCTTCCACTGAGATCTGGTGGAGTTCCGGTTGAGGGGCTGTTGCTTCAACTGAAAACTTGTGGCTTTGAAAAGCCACATCTGAAGAATCAAAGTTGCTTTGAGACACTAGAAACTGGAAAGAGTAAAAGAGATCATTAGTTTAAGTTACTTATTTGACTGGCCTTGAATTATCTGAACTTCTGTATCAACTTTTGGATTCTGATCAGGCAATAAACCTAGCAGAATTTACATTTTAAAAAAGAATGAACACAATGTTGCTTATGTTTCAAATAACCATTCAATTTCATTCCTTTGCAAACCATGTCTTTCCTATTCCAGTCCCTTCTCTAAATCTCATCTTTGTTGTCCTTGCATGAAATAAACAAAACCAACCAAACAAGAAACTCATATGGTGAACCTCATGCGGTATAGAGTCAGTTTGTTTCCATAAAACACCATGGACTTCTATGATGTTTTATGTTAAAATCAACAATAACATCAAAACCTCATAAAATTCTAGTACATCTGACAAGTTCTCTAGGGTTGTCACAAGAAAAATTACTACATGTTGCACAGCCCAGCTTGTACAGTAGTCCAGAATAACCTCTTCAGTTACTTAATTCTGGTGAATGTTACAAGTCCCCTTTCTCAAAGCCTAGTGTATCTGACTGCAATAACTGTTGTTAACTCACTTTGTTTCTAGACAGCTGCTCAGAAACTCAGGACAAGACTGCAAAAATCATGTAGATGTGTAGAAAGGAGAGAGGAAAGAGAAAGAGGAGTGGGAGCTCTAAGTGTATATCAGCTGAAAGTAGAAGAAAAAACAAATAGAGGAGTGGAAAACAGTTTTTTTCATGCATTTCACAAAGCGTTAGCAAAGTGTGTGAGCAGGGGGAGCTGGGGACTTGTGAGAAAGCTGCTATCTAAAAAGATTTGAGAGGAAAACACTTCCCCTCATACTTTTAAGTTGAAAACTACTGAGTGCCTTTCAAGCAGCCATATGTTACAACATTTTGGCTGAAAGAGAAGTATGTGTGTGTTTGTTTGTTTTTTTTATATTATTATATAAAAGCTTGAAAAACGTGGTGGGAAAATTGACATTTCTTTTTTACAGCAACAAAGCAAGCCATCTCCTGTCTAAGCTTTGGCCAACTATGTCCCAAACTCTCTAATACCTTCAGGCATTTTAGAGAGGAAGGTAAGCACTGTTCCTTTCCATCAGTGGATGAGGAATTAAGAATTAAACAGGACTGAGAATTGTGGCAGAGCCTGGATTCTAAAGTTCAGTGCCTTGACCAGAAGGCTGATCTTTCTGTTCATCCGTCTGGCTTATCCGCCTCACTCACATAACATTTGTTTACCAGTTCATTTATGCTTGTATCACCTCTGTGAGAGTGAAAGTACTCTTGTGATCTTTGTATAGATGTAGAATCCAAGAATAGGGGATCTAAGTGAGTGCCCAGGGTTACACGAGAAATCTGTGGAATAGAAGGGACTGAATAAAGCTTGCTTAAATTCCAAACAATAACCTTATCTTTTTGGGCCTTATTCATTTGCTTGAGAGAAGAGTAGAGATAAAAAGGAGGAGGAGAAAAAAAGAAAGGGGGGAGGTTATCTTCTTTCCCTTGAAGATTGCTTTCCTATTTTGATTTCAGAAACAAAACCAGCAGATGTCAGTTTTTCTGACAAATTCTCCAATTTCACAGAGAGGTTACAGTAAGCAAAGAGAAGAGGAAGAAAATAAAGAAGGAGGAAAGAAAAAAATGCTATGAACAGATGGTCTTCCTCTGTCTTAAGACTTCCCTGTTTCCACCTGCCAGTGTTGTGACTTCTTTTTCAGTTCATGCCTTTGAAACTGTCTTAGGAGGAGGATCTTAGGAGGTAGCTGTACTAAAGCACATAAAAAATAACCAAGTGGTTGGTGACAGCCAACATGGCTTCACTAGGGGCAGGTCGTGCCTGACTAATTTAGTGGCCTTCTACAACAAAGCTACAGCATTGGTTGACATGGGTAAAGCAATGGATGTCATTTTCCTGGACTTGTGCAAGGCGTTTGACACTGTCCTGCATGACATCCTTGTCTCTAAAATGGAGAGACACGGATTTGACAGATGGACCACTCGGTGGATAAAGAACTGGCTGAATGGTCGCACTCAAAGAGTTGTGGCCAATGGTTCAATGTCTACATGGAGACCAGTGTCAAGCGGTGTTCCTCAGGGGTCTGTTCTGGGTCCAGTGCTGTTCAACATCTTTGTCAGTGACATGGATGATGGCATTGAGTGCACCCTCAGTAAGTCTGCCGATGACACCAAGCTGTGTGGTGCCATGGACTCACTTGAGGGAAGAGATGCCATCCAGAGGGACCTTGATAGGCTTGAGAAATGAGCCAGTGCAAACTGTATGAGCTTCAACAAGTCAAAATGCAAGATTCTTCACCTGGGTCGGGCCAATCCTAGGCACAAATACAAACTGGGCACAGAGTGGGTTGAGAGTAGCCCTGAAGAGAAGGATTTGGGGGTGTTTATAGATGAGAAGCTCAACATGAGCCGGCAGTGCGCTCATGCAGCCCGGAAGGCCAACCGCATCCTGGGATGTATCAAGAGAAGCATGGTCAGCAGGTCAAGAGAGGTGATTCTCCCCCTCTACTCTGCTCTTGTGAGACCCCACCTTGAATACTGCATCCAGTTCTGGTGTCCCCACCATAAGAGAGACATAGATCTGTTGGAGCGTGTTCAGAGGAGGGCCACAAAGATGATCCAGGGGCTGGAGCACCTCTGCTACAAGGACAGGTTGCGGGAGCTGGGATTGTTCAGCCTTGAAAAGAGAAGACTTCGGGGGGACCTAATAGCTGCCTTCCAATACCTGAAGGGAACCTACAGGAAGGCTGGGGAGGGACTTTTTACAAGAGTGTCATAGGACAAGGGGAAATGGGTTTAAGTTGAAGGAGAACAGATTTAGATTAGATCTTAGGAAGAAATTCTTCAGTACAAGGGTGGTAAGACTTTGGAATAAATTGCCCAGAGAAGTTTTGGATGCCTCCTCCCTGGAGGTGTTCAAGGCCAGGTTGGACAGAGCCTTGAGTAGCCTGATCTAGTTGAGAGGTGTCCCTGCCCATGACAGGGAGGTTGGATTAGATGATCTCTAAGGTCCCTTCCAGCCTATGCCATTCTATGATTCTATGATCTTACCTCTTTCTAAAGTGGATGTAGTGTATTCAGTCAGAGCACCAACTCCATGCTGTGAGGCATGGGGGAGCATGTAGTTGCATTTCTAGCAATAAGCTTGTCAAAATAAGCAGTCTCACTTTTAAAATATATATCTGGAATGTGTTGCCTGCTAGTGCGTATTCATGTCTTAATGAATATCTCCCTTTGCTGCATGTATTGTGGATGTTTGCCCTCTCTATTTGGGTTGTGTATAATATGGCATGTAAATAAGAGATGACAAGTTGTGTAATAAGTGGAGGGAGGGAGAAGAAGAGGAGTTAAAGGGATTTGATTTAATAAGAAACATGCATAATTTACACAGCACTATTCCACTCTGATTTTGCATATTTTAATTGCAGATTCTGTGGCTTCTTACCAACCGATATCTTAAAAATAATAGTCTTTTACTAGCCTTAAAGATAAGATTTCTTAGTTGAAGTTCGCTTGCTAGAATAGACATCCTGCAGTGGTTTAGCTTTGTGCTGAAGTTTGTACGTGTCCTTGTTTCTTTGCAAAGTGAAGGCAGATATGTCAGTTTGGCTAGATAAATCAAATATACAGTATGAGCAAGAAGACGTATTTTAGGTGATGTTTTTATCACACCCATGAGTTGGAAATACAAATTATTTTAAGATGAATTTATATCTCTTTGACCTGTAAATGATCTAAGCTGAGTGCACAGATTAATATTAAGATGCTGAGGGACCCAAGTATCCATAGTTGTTTGCCTTTGCAATGTGACATAAAACCAGAGGATAGTTTAAGAATATTTTTTATAGTCACTGGTGTTTGTTCCAGTCATTCTAGGAACTGACTGTGTGAAATGGGTTCATTTTGACACTGTAGTTGGAGTCATGCCTGGGAATGGTCAGCTAAGTGTGCTTAGGCCCAAACGGACAGATGACCTTCACCCTGAAAAGCTAGACCTAAATAAACGTGTGGCTACAAAGAAAGCGTGTGTGCCACAGAAGGCCAGATGTTGAGTTTCTTCTAGAACTTTCGGTATGGATTCTGTACGTGTGCATATCCTTCTGTGTACAAGAACCAGAATGACTCTAAATAGGCAGAAAGTGGAAGAGATACTGTGGGATGTCATTCAGGGAAGCTTGTGAGTGCTCAGCTTCACAATCAGTGAGAGATTTCATGGGATATAAAATCCAGTCCCAAACTGCCATGGGGACTTGCCTCTCATAAGCAGGGGGAAGACAAAAATGGAAGAGAGATTGTGAGGGATAGCACAGAGAAAAGACACAGGGCAGATGAGGTTTCTGTGTGGAAAAAGCTTAAGTTGGCATCTGTTTTTTGTTGAGACACCCAATGCTTTTGTGAATAGGTAACCATGGACCGCTGTGCTGGTTCAATAGACCTGAGCTCCGTTGTTGTATGCTCTGGAGTAACTTTGCTATGATCTAACACCGTTATCTGCCTCTACTTGTGGGCTATATAGGCAGGTTGCCAATTTGCAGGTTGGTTTCCAGTACCTGGAGAAACTGCTTTATGGGCCCTATTGCTGCTACTAAACCCAGCCCAGCATTTCAGGAACTGGTTCTGACCTGGGTCAAAAATGAGTTCTATAGTGAGACAAACCCATGAGGTTTGAATCCGATTTTGGATCCAAATTCTACTAGAGTTTGTGGGTTCGTGATTTTTTGTTTGTTTGTTTTTAAACATGGACTTACCTAAAATTACTGTAAAACTTCTGTCTCTTCTCTATTTCCCTGCCTTTTTTCTTTTTATTTTTTTTTCTTAAACTCTATCTTAGACATGAGTATTTCAGGCAAGTGCTGAATGAAAAAGTGCCATTGGGCCCCTGAAATTAATAGCAGTGCCTGAAGTTTGTTGTGATATGGGTAGAGATACAGCTGAATTAAAGAGTTTTTACTCAAAGGCAGCAGTTCAAGAAATCTGCTTCAATGAGCTGTTCTTCTGGCACAAAATGAAGCCTTGACGGAAGAGTTCCTGTGACATTGCAGTCCTGACTGGTGTGGGCCTTCGTTTTACCTCCGGTGTATGTCAGGTGTCTGCTGCAGTATCATGAGGCACGTTCCCTGTAGTTGTGTCCTCTCTTTATACAGCATGGAGAGAAGAAAGAAAGAGTTCAATGTGTATCCTGAACACCTATTTTTATAGGTCCTCGACCCATGTGTACTGTCTCTGGGTCCTAGGCTGAATCCCAGGGAGGAGAAAAAAGATCCCATTGGTTTTTGGAGGCAGTTCAGCCAGGTTTAGTCTGAGCGAATATTAGAGGAGGAGATTTATTTTGTCAGGGTTTTCTTCTGGTATAAGTAAAGTTTTTCAAAATCCAGCTCTCTTGTATGAAGGTCATAAAAAATGCTAATATCCTGTCTTACAGGGGTGGGAAGTCTTTGGAGGTAGTGTTGTTTCTCCCTTCCCACTCCCATGCTAAAGAGACTCACAAGCAGAAGGAGCACCAGGCGAAAGCAACAAGTAAGATTTGCTTCCTCCTCATACATAGGCCTTAACGATGAAGGACACTTCTTGTCAAAAATAACAGTCCCTTATGATGCCTATAAAGCTCTCTGCAATGACATGAGCAGTTTCGTGATTTAACTTATTGGGGAAACCAAGATGCCCATTGCTCCACACATTTTCGTTACCATGCTGCTTGAGTAAAGACATGCGGTCTTTAGAGCAGAGTGTTGTAGATCTAATCCCCAGTTGGGAATCACTAAACAGACTGAAATGGAAATAATTCATGATGATTTTTTCCCCTTATTCCATATTACCTTATCAAGAGAGACAGCAAAACAAGCAGCAAGGAAATGATGCTCTCCAAATATGCAACTAGGAACTTCTCTCCTGAAGGCGTTAAATAAGTATGGAAAAGAGTAAAATTTAGTTTTCTGAATTATGGGATGGATTTCTGAGCAATGAACTACTACTTGTGTCTCTAATTCCTTTCATGAGTTTTTCTGCAAAAATACAGCATACATGAATACTGATTAGAATTTTATCTTAAAAAAAAAAAGCAGAATTAAAATTGGTGTGTATGGGGGGGGGTTTAAAAATGCAAGGTAATTGTGTCTTTATCAAGTTTGCTCACTTTCTGTGTTTTCTCCATTTTAAGGCTTTGTGCTAGTCAAGTCTCCTAATCATCCATTCGAATAGATAAAAATGTATTCTGGATAAATACAAAAGCACTAGTTTTTTGGCTACCTCCCTCCCTCGACAGCAGAGGAAAAGTAATCAAACATTAAGTTATGATTCCTGGTGCCTGCTGAGCGGAGAGGGACTGGATGTTTTGCAAGGCCAGTTAAAGGGCGGGATCTGAATTTAGTAGGGTTTGTTCGGAAAAAACTTGCAATGCAGAGTGACATTTGGCTTAGGAGGAGGGTGCTCTCCTACTGCTCTGCTGTTGTCATTTTGGAAAGCTTTGTACTCTCCTGTCAGTGAGAGAGTTGGGAGTTGCTGAAGTGCCAGCCAGCTTGCCCCTTGCAGGACAGGCGGGCATGCAGCCATGGTCAAGATTCTCTTTTGCTCAGAGGTCTTGTGACTGAACAGTGATGCAGGATGGTTCTAGGTCCTGGTGACAGGGAGGATCTTCAAGGCCAGATAACCGGGGAACGGAGGCTATGAAATGTCACCTGTGTCAGGTAATAACCTGTCTTCCTGCTGCAAGGGAATTCTCTATAGAAAGATATCCATCAGGTGCTGTCAGGAGTGTAGGTTTTGGCCTATCAGCGCTGTCTGGAGGTATGCTGGTCAGCAGGTAGCAATATTGTAGTGGTCACCTAGTGGCTTCTGCTCTACTGAAGCCTCCATACAGCTGAGAGCTTGTAAGTGTACAGATAGTATAAGGAAGGGCTGAAGTGGCCCGGAGATTGGAAAGGGCTATGGTCAGTGAAGCTGTTGATTGGAAAAGCTAATTGTAGAAAGCTTGGGCTTCCTGCCCTTTTATTATACTGTATGTACACTGCCATGATTTCATACCTGTCAGTTGGAATTCAGATGATTCTGTAGCCTTGTAAAATGTCAGGGTTTGGTTTTTTTTTCAAATAAATACCCATTTAAACCAATATGAGGGAAAATACACAAACTCGAGAGGTGGACCTGTGTAAACTTCATGAGGTTCAACAATGCCAGGTCCTGCACCCGAGCTGGAGAAACCCCCGGTATCAATACAAGCTGGAGGATGAAGGGATTGAGAACAGCCCTGAGGAGAAGGACCTGGGAGTACTGATAGATGAAAAGCTGGACATGAGTGGGCAATGTGTGCTCACAGCCCAGAAAGCCAGCTGTATCCTGGGCTGCATCAAAAGAAGCATGGCCAACAGGTTGAGGGAGATGATCCTCCCCCTCTACTCCACTCTTATGAGACCCCACCTGGAGTACTGTGTCCAGCTCTGGAATCCTCAGTTCAGGAAGGAGACAGACCTGTTGGAGTGGGTCCAGAGGAGGGCCACAAAATGATCAGGAAGGTGGAACACTTCTCTTACGAGGAAAGGCTGAGAGAGTTGGAGTGGTTTAGTCTAGAGAAGACTCCAGGGAGACCTCATTGTAGCCTTTCAATAACTAAAGGAGACCTATAAGAAAGATGAGGACAGACTTTTTAGTAGGGCCTGTTCTGATAGGATAAGGGGTAATGGTTTTAAACTAAAAGAGTGTTGGTTCAGACTAGGTATAATTTTTTACAATGAGGGTGGTGAAACACTGGAACAGGTTGCCCAGATAAGTGGTAGATGCCTCATCCCTGGAAACATTCAAAGTCAGGTTGGACGGGGCTCTGAGAAACCTGATCTAGTTGAATATGTTCCTGCTCATTGCAGGGTGGGGTTGGACTAGCTGACCTTTAAAGGTCCCTTCCAACCCAAACTATTTTATGATTCTATGAAAACAAGTGGGTTTGGGTGGGAAGCAAATAGTGGAAAATGCTCAGTTTTCTGTTCCCTCCTAATAGCACTTTCTTTCACACTACTCTTATCTTTGTTGGCCTTCCATCTTCCCAGACATTCAACTTTTTCTTTATCATGTGTAATATTTAAAACCCTTGGGTAGCAACTGCCACTGTTAACAGACTAGAGATGCTGGGAGGAGAGACAGGAAGGGAGAGAGGAGAGCAGGGAAGGAGCTGAGCATTTTGTTCCCAGTACATCTGCTTCAGGAACCAGGCATGGCAGAAAAAAATGGTTATCCTGGAACAAAGTTCTGAAGTTCCCTTCTCATATCCATATTCATCTCTGGTCTCAAACAAGGGAATGTGGGCTGATCATCCTTTGCATTAGTGTCTCACACTCATGACCTGGACTACCCATTAAGCCAAGTGTTTTTGTATTGAGTATACTAGTTCACACAGCAGGCTGATAAAAACATAGATGTGTGCAATGTAAAAATAACATATGCTATTCGTTGAATATGTATCCAAAATACTAAACACATGAAAATCTACACCACATCGATTATGATAGATTAATATCTTATATCTTTGATAACCACTAATATTAATACCCATAGAGCAGTTTCTGATACTTCTTGCTTACTTTACTTCAATTATCTGAGAAGGGAGATCCTTCCCTCCCCTGTGTGTGCTTGTATCTCTGCAAAAAACTTTGTTTGAGGATGGAGACAAATGAACAAACAGTTTCAAATGTTCTTGAAAGTCCTCTGTTTGCAACCTCACATCCCTTGTACCGTGGTGCCAGGTGCTTGCCCACTTCTTCATGTGTTATGGCCGGAAATGAGAACTCTGATGAGCTGGGGTCCAGGCAGCTGAGAAGTGGTCTCCTTTGGGGAGCACTGTGTGCCACGGGGGCTCCTGGCTTGGCTGTGTCTTGAGGTGGCTCTGGCACCAGAGGCAGCAGAGGTGCGGTGAGCTGCCCATGCTCACCCCAGCACAGCACTGTGCAGTTGCCAAATTCAGTGCAAATCCGGAGTGCTACAGCTGCATCTTTTGTGCTGAAAGAGCTTGAGAAATCACAGTTTGTCAGAGACCCATAATCTGTGTAGCATGAAGTCAGCTACTTGTGCTTTACGAAGGGGGACTGCTGCACTGACCTGCCAGTCTGAGCCTGGATTTAACCAAGCAGGCTGCAGCAATGTGAGTGGCAAACTTTTGGGCTGCTGGTCCAGTGCCTTGTTGCCATTACTCACACAGTGCACAGCTCTGGCTGCTTAGAAATCCTAAATCTTGCTGTTTGGAACAGTGTCTTAGCAAGAGGATGCATAAATCAGATAAGCTCTCACTTGCCTAACAAATGACAGTAATGGATGATTTACACTTACATTGCTATCTTGGTCTTTGTCAAACTAACTCCTGTTTTGCTTTCAAATCCTTAATTTGAGGTTTATACTTGGTTACTATTAAATATCCTTTTATCACCCCAGCAACAGTCAGCCTTGTGTCTCGCTTGTCTTCCTCCTACTGACATGGAAATATCAGTTCACTGATCTATCATTCCTTCTTGAATAGTCCTCCAGGATATATTATCTGGAAAACAGCCAGTTCATTGTACAATGCTGCAAGTACTAAAATCTAAATGAATATGAAATAAAATTCTCCTAGATTATGCTTCCTGCTACAGGAGATTCCTGCTGTGGGCTGAGTTTTAGTGGTTCGGATTCAAATTCATCCGTGTTTCTAGATTAATGCATCCACTTCAGTCTCAGAAGCTCAATGGCTGAACCTCAGTGCCTGTCCTTCTTTTCCAAATTACTCTGTAACACGTAGTTCAGATTTTTATGACAACAGGCCAGAGGCCAGAAGAAATGGACTACTAAATCTTCTTTCAATAGAGTTCTTCAACCTCATCTCTGTCGTATCTAATAGTATGGAACAGCAAAGGCCAACTTAATAACAAGGGGCAGCTAATTAGGAAAAAGCATGTGTTGTGCTCCACAGGAAAAGGTCTCAGAAAATATGTTGCTTTGCTTAATGCCAGACCTCCTGGCATAATGACTCTCCACCTTTTTTTTTTTTTTCCCCAGAAAAAATGAGTGAGTTGCTCTGTGCAGAGAAAGCAGGAGAGAGTATATCCATAAAGTCACAAAAAAGAGTGTAAATTTAGAACTGTTGAATATGTACCTATTTTAAAACAATGGCAAAATCAACAACTCATGATTTTTGAAGCCAGCATTACTGTTTCAGATGTTGAGGACTGACTTGCAATTTTTAATAGGCTTCAGCTTAGTGAGGCAAAGGATCAGCAAATTTCAGCTCTACACTTTTCTGATGTTCCAGTCAAGCAAGATCTGGTAATAGCTGGCATCTTTACCCCGAAATGAATTTTGCTTTGCCTTTTTGTTCTCAGCTCTCTGAGGGTCATGCTTTCCTGTGGTCTGCTCTTCCCTTAGCCTTTGCTGTCCTCAGTCGCAGCTATTCAATTTCTAATTTGACAAGATGAACATCCCTTGAGTTAGATATCAGTGCTTCTGTGCCAAGAAAGCTTCACAGTTCAGTCCACCACAGGGCTTTGAGGTAGTACTATACAGCACACTCCTGTATTAACGAAAGTACCACTAGGACTGTAAACACCTTTTGATGCTTCCATGCTAAAAACTTGTTTTCAGTTGGTTATGATTTTGCCAAACTTCTTCTGTTTGGGTTGACGTATTGCAAGACAGGTATAAGCCTCCTGGTGAATTATTTCTTGTGAAAATTTGGGCCAAAAAAGCTCAGCCATTTAATGACTAGACTAGGGCAAAATAGCGTTGTTAGGAAACCAGTGTTCAGAATCCAACTTGAGCCGCATACCCATGAAGTAACCTGCACCAGACTAAACATAGTGACTTTGCCTGCATCTCTGCTCTCATCACACCTTCCATTAGGGGGAATTAACGATGCAGTATGTTGTACTGCCTGTATTCAAAGATGCATTCACTTTTTTGAGTAGAGGCAGTGCCTCCCACCTGCAGTTTGGTGAAGGGGATGCCTATTGCTGTCTCCAAGAAAATCTGCACGTATTCAGCAAACTAATAAGCATGTTTTAAACCGTAAGCTTATGTTTAATCAAGATTTCATAGAATTTAGAGGATAAACTTGTCACTGATTGTAGAGAACTTAGATACCACTGATACACGGCTCAGAAAATCCCTTGAAGTTGTTAATGCTGCTTTGAGAGCCCTGTTTGAATCCTGTACAATGACTAAGATAAGGGGTCCCACATTGAACAATGAGAAGAAAGGAAGAAGACGAATAGCTGCTCATTAGGTAAGCATCATCTGTTCTGTGTGAGGCAAAGGCTATGTAGAAAAAAAAAATAAGGATGGGAACATGTAATTAATAACTGTATCATAATGCATATGAACCAAAGAGCCAAAATGAGGGTTTTACAGCAACTCTGAGCAGCAGAGAATTGTATTTCATGTAGTAACTTCAATAATGCTTTTCTAATGCAAGGAAGGTATGTGTATTTAAACTATATGACAGTGTTACATAAACATAGATAATATGAAATAACACTATTGCACATCAGAAAATGCTGAGCGTTTTATCTGCTGATCTCCCATTTAAATTTTTTCATGCTACATGAGGGCAGATATTAATTCTGGATCATGTCAAATGGTAAAATGGTAACACTAACAAAAAGAAAATGGAATACTTAGGTCCCTGCTACTCTGGACTTCAGAGTGCTAATCCAAGTCTTTTTTTTTTTTTTTTTTCATCAAACTTGTAGGAAGTATCTTCTATTTGGTTAAAACTGACCAAAGTCCTCCAAAGTTGATCATGAGCTGCTTGCAGAAAGGGACAAGGCTGTTGACAGCAGGTGATTTTGAACATCCATGAGGTTCCTGTGTTACTGCTGACTGGGTTTATTTTTTTCTGACTGTGCTTAGCTGTGTTCCTCCCCGGCCTTCTCCAAACCTGGAAGCTCATCCTAAAGGAGAGATGCCTGATAGCTGCTCAGCTGAAGTGATGGCTCTCTGGCCTTTCTGGCTCTGTTAGTCTCCATTGGCCATTATGGGAGGGTTAGACACTTACCTCACATGTAGACATTAAACTGAGCTATCTTATATCTCAGGATAAATCCCACCGCTGCAGACACAGGATTCCAGCCTTCTGTACATTGAGGCATCATCTTTGGAACAAAGAACTGAAACATTAGTTTCCAAACATGTTTAAATTGGTGTATTTTTTTCCCGTCTGTGATACTCTCAGTACTTTTTTCAGCCGCAAGTATTTTCTTTTACACAAATGTCACTTATTTCTACACCTTGTAGCATGGTATTTCAGAACAAAAAAAGGCAGAACCTGAAGAACGTGTGGTATGATAGTGGTATGGGTTTTTATTATATACCTCACACCATCAGCAAACATCCTTCAGTTTCAGGGAGAAAACAGAAACTTAGCATGATTTTTATCTTTCTTCTGAGGAGTATTTTCTCAAAAAAAAAATTTCCTTTTTTTTTCCCCCTGACTTAGAAATGGCTTTATTGCTTCAGGCACTCCTGCCAAATTGCCAGGTAGTCATTAAATAGCAGCAGAATATCAAATTAACCTTAAAATAGCCCTCAAACTGATTTAGGGAATTGGGAACCGTTTGAGAGCCATGCATTAAAATGCAGGCCCCTTGTGAATTTTAGACAGAAATAATATCTCAAGAGAATATGTTCTTGGTGAGACTTTTAGTAAGATTTTTAAACCTGCCCTGGCTTTTCTGATTTTTTTAATCTGTATCTTTTATGTGTACAATGTTTACAAACTCTTTTTGTTTTGATTATTTGGAGTTACTTCTTCAACACCGTAAAAGAAAGATTCATAGATTCATAGATTTCTAGGTTGTAAAAGACCTTAAACATCATCGAGTCCAACTGTCCCTAATCCCCATTAAACCATATCCCTAAGTAGTTCATCCACCCTATTCTTAAACACATCCAGCGATGGGGACTCAACCACCTCCCTGGGCAGCCTATTCCAGTGGCTGACAATCCTTTCAGAGAAGAAATACTTCCTAACATCCAAACTGAATCTCCCCTGACTAAGCTTATACCCATTTCCTCTTGTCCTATCACCCATCACTAATGTAAAGAGCCCTTCCCCTACCTCCCCACCATCCCTTCTCAAGTATTTGTAGGCTGTAATCAGGTCTCCCCTCAGCCTCCTCTTCTCCAGGCTAAACAGCCCTAACTCCCTCAGCCACTCCTCATAAATTTTATCTTCCAGCCCCTTGACCAGTTTAGTCGCCCTTCTTTGGACTTGTTCCAGGAGCTCAATATCTCTCTTAAAGCGAGGGGCCCAAAACTGGAAAGAATGGTATAAACAGAATAAATCTTGAGACTAGAAAAATTAGGCACTTACGCTTTCAGCTGTATGATCTGACTGCCTTTGTGGTACATGCAATGGTTTCTCCTTGATTTAAAGGCTCAGCTGCTCAAACTGCATAGCTCAGGCTTCCTAAGCACCCAAACTACCCAGGTGAGTGAAAAATCAAGCAGTAAGAGTTGAAGTAGCATTTAGGGGAAAGAATTCTTGAGGGCCAAGGATATGACAGCAAAACATTCAGTGTGTTTTTGATCATAATTTTGATTTAATGACATTTTATTATAGGACATCTTATTAGTGTTATAAGATCTTTTCTTAAAGTTAACTTGAGTCATACTAATTAAATGCTCATGTAGCAGTGGGTAACTGAAAACTAGGATCCACTTAAGAAAGCGAAGGTTTATGTCATAGAAGTGGCAGCCTCTCGTAGAGAGTGCACTGCTCTTTGATCAGAAATATTGCAGCTCAGGGACCGTAAAAAAGACATTACCTTTGAGTATCACTCTCAAACTGGAGTATTTATTGCATGCAGCACTTACTCTCCAGTTATGTACTTAAGGCTTTCTTCTTTGTGCTTTGGGAAAGAAGTATGGTTGTTGTTATTTAGCCAGTCACAAGTATGGAAGAATAAGCATCAGAAGTAGTGATGTTAAAATCTTCATGATATATCCCACGATATATCATATATCTACCTTCATCTGATGATGTTCTCATGTTGCCGTGCTTGTCTCTCCCCAGCACTGCCAGCAGTGTGCTAGACTCTGCACCCATTTGCTTCTCCTGTTTTATTTGGTGGTTTTTTAAAAACACTTTATGACAGTGGTATTATTTCTCTTTCCCCAAGATACCTCAATGAGTAACAATAACTGAAATTTTGGGTGGTAAATTTTAATGGTATTTCCCAGTGGATGCAATGCATTTCGTTCATATGAAGATATTTTCAACACGATTAACCATCAAGAGACTAGCCACTTTGGAGGTGTTGCCTACTCTATAAACTCTGAGAGAAGATTAGATACAAAAGCATAAAAAATGCTGATCGCGGCACAAATGACATGTGAATGAGTTTCTCATTCGCTCCTTTTCAGTACAGTATCAACTACTGCAGTGTCTTAGCATTTTCAGCAGGTCTGCTCTTTGATTGATTACTCCCATAAAGACTTCGGAGATTCCTTTCCTCAGTAGTCTAATGAAAATGTAAATGCACATCAGGAGCAGTGTAAACTTGTATAGCTCCCTGCAGCGAGCAGAGCCAGGCCGTTCTCTATCAACTGAAGAGCAGCCTTGGAGGATCAGGAAGCTGCAGATCAGTATGCTTTGTTGTTTCACTAGTATATGAAGTGCATGTAATTACTTGCAACCCCAGGTTCCACAAATGACTTCATCTCAGAAAAAGGAGAGAATGCTGATGACTCTTTTAAACCTCGGCTGGTAAGATTTATTTGTGAAGTCTTACTTTTGAGCAGAATGCAAATACCTGACTAATTACTGCAACTTGTTATTTTTAGATTTGCTTGAGAGGGAAATTCGCAGAAGTTTTGCCTAGCTCCATGATTTCTCATCCCATCCAGTAGCCTGCTTGGGAGAACTCAGACTGTTGTCCAATTATGTTCAGCTCTTTTCTTCTTTGAGAAAAAGGAAGTTGTAATATGAAAGGGAAAATTGTCCTTTAAACTTTATTGAGAAATATTATAGAAAGAACAGAAATGCAATGAGAACTTGACCTAAGAGCTGCTTTTTGGGGCTGAGAGTGGATTGTTAATACTTTCACATCGCTGCAGGCTTCTGCCTCTGTTGGGCAGCACTCGTGCAGAAAGCAGGATGAGCAATCCAGCAGGTGGGGTGAGCTCCCTGGTAACTGAGCTCTTCCCTCCTTACGATACTCACCTGTTGCCTGTATCTAATGAAATTCCTCTCTCTGACCGTGTCTGACTCTGAAGTGAAACCTAATCTGGCAATCTCTGACACACAAAACGTGCTTTGACTGTGGCAGAAAGCGTCACTAAGGTGCCCAGCACTGCCTGGTTCAACCCTAGTTGCATGTTAAAGAAAGCTCTTCTCTTCGCAGTACCACTGTGCCTGTTCCTTCCACGTTCTGGTAAGGACGGGGGTATGTCTGATACTGAGTAGTCTCAAAAGGTCATCCAGAATTGGTTCTTTTCTGATTACCTCTCCCCATTATTTCCCCTCGCAAAGGATCCTTTGTCCTTCACAATGCTGGGACGGGCCCAGGATCTCGTCTGTTTTCCATACTCTAAAAGCAGATGTATGTCTCGCCTCTCCCTCAAGACCTGCAGTGATAGAGGCTCCAGAGCTGCCCCAGGCATCTTTTTCTAGCACTGTGTTACTCTTTAAGCTTGTTTCATTATATTTTCCATTGTGTCTAACCTTAGTTTTGTTTTTTGCAGTTTCAGCACTTAAATCCTCTGAGCATGAACAACAGACTTTTTCCTTCTCTTTTGAAGTAGCCATTTGTAAATTTTTGTCAGTCTCTTCAAGACAGCAAGCCTAGTTTGTTCGGTCTTTCCTCATAAGTCATTTTTTTCCAAACCTGTGATCATTCTTCACTGTTCTGCCTGTGGGCATGCTTCAGGTGTTCATTCCTGTTTTGAAATGCAGTGCGCCAAACTGAGCAGATACTCCAGCGGGGTAAAGTCAAGTAGAAAGATTTACTTCGTGTGTTTCACAAGCTGTACCTCTCCTCGTACATTGCTGTAAAAAGATTATCATCTTCCCAACAGCGTCATGGAACAGTTGTCATGTGTGCATTGCTGATCTACAAATTGTCTTCCCTGTGGCCAGGTATTCCCTGACTTGCACTGGTATACCTAATTGTTCCTGCTGAGGTATAGAACATTGTACTTCCCTCAAGCAGAACATTCACTGACTATTTTCAGCCTATTCTCCAGTTTGCCAAGATAGTTTGAAGTCCTGCTATCCAATACATTTAAAGTCCCTCCCAGCTAAGTGCTATTTAATGAACTTTTTTTCCCCCATCCTTCAGTTCATTAAGGAAAATATTCAATAATGCCACACCTAGGACATTTTGTTATGGAATATCACTGAATGCATGCAATTCTCTTTAATTATGGTGAGCCATGTATGCTTTCTTTTTGAGTAGCTTTTTCCAACCATTTCTAGAGCCTCCTGATGTTTCCACCTCATTTAAGACAATTTCACATAAAATCAAAGTCAAACTTACTTAAGTAAAGCAATATGACAGCTACTGTTTTTTCTCTATCCCTAAAGGCCATTATCCTGCATAGAAGGAAATTAGATTGGTTTGATGGGGCTCCTTCCTGGCAAATCCTTGCAGTCTGTTATTCATCTTCTTGGTTTTTTTTTTAGGTATTTAAAAGTAGTTTGATTATTTATTCTGTTACAGTTCTGGGAATTGAAGCTAAGCTCTTGGGTTTATAGGTCTGTGGCTCCTCCTTTTTATTGTTTGCCATTTTACAGTCTTCTGGTAACTCACTATATCCCAGGGGATCTCCAAGATAAATGCCAATAGCTCATACAGCAGCTCTTCAAGAACAGTCAGACCAAACTGAAAATGTCTGATTTATGAAGGTATTCTCTAATCCTTTTCTTTCCTGATTAGAGATTGATGTCTCACCATCTGTTGCTGGTATTAATTATGAGAGCTAATTGATGTTTAATGAAATGATGATGCAAAAAAAGGCATTCTAAATTTCAGCTTTCCAGGTGACATTCCTAAGGAAGGTCTTAGTTTCACTGAGTAGTGGACTGACACTTTTTTGCTTTTCTTCTTCTATTAAAATACTTATAGGACAGTTTCTTGTTGTTCTTCATGTTTTTTGTTAATTGCATCTATGGCATTGTTTTTCCTGACTTTGAAAGTATCAGCTTATACTGTACTTTTTAACTGTCCTTAACAGACTGACCCTGTGCTTTTAAACTGAATATAATCAAATCCATCCTCTAGCTACATTTGCCATCTTACCTCCACCCACAGGATGATTTGTATTTCCACCATTACTGTTTTTTCTTTAAGGAAATGTTGCTCTTTATTACCCTTTTCCTTTAGACCAGCATTCCTAGGGATCTATAATCACATCTCTGTGTGTGCTGGAATTTGCCTTCCTGAATGCCATTGATTTTTGTTTTGCTCTTCGCACTTTCCTAAGCCGAAGATCATGAACTCTGTTGTATAGAATCATAGAATTATAGAATGGTTAGGGTTGGAAGGGACCTCAAAGATCATCTAGTTCCTGTTGACTTTGGGTAGGAAGAAAATGATACAAAAGTCTATGTTTAAACCAGGGTATTCAGATTTTGGAGATATGCTGATTAGCAATGGATTTCCTCAGCCTACCTTCATCTTTAGTGAGTCCAAGGGTAAAAATCACTGGTTTGAGCATTAAAGTCATAAACTAAAATCCCTTGTGTGGTGGCCCAGTGGGTCAGAGCAGTCAGTGAGAGCAATGTGTCTGAAACTGTGAAAACTCCTGGGACTACATCCCTAGGAGTGCCAGGCGTACCACAGAGTGACTACTGTGAATGTCAGCTACCTTTCCTCTTCTCTGCCTTCAAACCTCTGAGTATCACAGAAGCAGTAATTCACTACTATCAAGACTTTTTAAAATAAAGCAAAAATCATTAGTTGTCTCTTCGATCTTTTACCAATTAGAGAAGTTAACTTAAATTGTCTTTATCCAAAAATAGTACAAACTTGCTTTGAAATTTTGGGAAATGTGTAACTGTAATAATTTAAAAATAGGCTTTGAAATTTCATTTTCTCTTTTGGCAATGTTGGTTGCCATGGAGTTCAAGTAATAGGTTGTGATGTTTAACGCTGAATTAATTACTACTTCTCACTCACAGAGAACATCTAATTATACATATTCATGAAGAATGGTGTTTGGCATTCCTGAGGGAGAAAATATTGGTTTTAATACTGTATATACATACTTTTGGAACTAGATGGGGTCTGTTAAATGCATAATCTTATAGCACTTTTTCCCCAGCGTTTTTAATTGTTTCCTAGGATAACAAAATTTGTAGATGTAAATATTATCTTAAAATAAACTCCTTGTATTATGAATATTTACATTCAATGGGTAACAGGCATTTACTTTTAAAGTACTAAAAGTTTAAATGAACTTACATGTGGATGAGTACGTAGAACAGCATACACTTTTTTTTTCCTCAGGCAAAACAGGACTACAGATCTTTGGCCCCGATGTTCAGCAGTCCTTGCTCTGTTGTCTTTAGGGCAGCTAAATTAATGGATACTGATTATGGATGTGGGCCTGGGATGTCTGCAACGAGTGTGTCGTGCACTTCTAGCCTTGCAGAGCTTTTGTACTTGGCGCTTTCTAGCTTCACAAACCAGAACAGCCCTCAGCATAAAGATTCACAAACCTAGATCTTAATTTCAGTGGGACTTTGGCTTTGGGTCTCTGTGCAGGAAGGCATCTCTGCTCAAGAAGATCTGTTTCTGCTGAGCATGTTCTTCAGTGCTGTCCTGAGTGGTAGTTCACTGATGGGCATCAAAAATGGTGGCATTGGGCGTAGACCATTCTTCCCTGCAGGCAAGCTATTAGAGACGCTTTGGCTTACGCAGAGAGTTTCCTGACTCTTTGAGAGTCACTGTTACCTTCCTGAGCACCTCTGTGCAGACAGTCTCGACAGCCCCCCATGGAAATACATTTTATGATACAGTTAAAATAGTTGGTTCTGACTGCAAGCAGTTTTTATTATAAAACACACACCTAAGCTAAAGTAGTGTTCGCACTACAATTTCTGGGGATCATCCAATTTTGCCTATAACCGTCTTGTGGTTCTAGAAACTGATCTAGTGTACTTGATGCCAAATTGTTCATTGTGAAGGAGGCATTCAATGCTGAACCTGTTTTCTCCTTCACATATATAGTTGCATTTATCTTCAAAGAAAAGTTATTTAAATGACAAACGCAGGAGGAGGAGAGAAGGGTGAGAATCCTTGCTGTCTTTATTTCAGCTGATCTAGCCTTTCCAAGTTCTACATGGAAAAGAATCTGATGCTTAGCGATAGATTTTTTTTTTTTTGATAATAAATCACTTTCTAGGATGGATACTATTGTCTTTGGCTTTGATGAGCTAAACTGAGAATCATCCTAGATAAAACAGATGAATTACCTGCTTCTGTATGATAAACATCTATAGAAAGCTTTTGTGAAAACTGAACAGCTAGCAGCAATTAAGTATCACTGTTGTTAACTAGAAAGGGTGAGGTGTTAAATCACTGGTGTTCTCTCATCCATCTACAGTATATTCTGTTTTCTAAGACTGATCAGCTGAGCTGTGCTTTTTTTAATGCAAAAACTCATAATGTGGAGGTTGCATAAGTAACTGTCTCTTTCTATACAGCCTCACTCTTGCACATTCTATTGGTGTATATCTAGTTGAAATTAATGAGATCTGGGCTGTCCTTCCTTATGTGTCCAGTGGCAATAGAATGCTTATTGCAATGATTTTCTTAAGACCAAGTACCTTTACTTTCCCACTTTTAAAACAGTAAGTCAGATAGCTACATTATCAAATGTTAAGGCAATAGACCGTGTATGAACTTCAGCTGAGCAGATAACAGAAGAAGTTGGAGAGAAAGGTTACCAGCAAGATTTCTAAGTTCAGGTCTCTTGCTTGTGTGCAACAGGGTGCAAGGAGGAAGTAATGCAGTATTGTGGTATTATTTTCCGAGTTGATTTTACTCTTGCAAAGAAGGATTGGGTACCACTGAAGCATTTTAATATACCAAGACATGTTTTCTTTTCCCTTTTTCTGGCAGGCAAAAAATGTTGACAGTAATGTAGGTAAAAATGTCAAGAATGAAGTAGTGATGCAGGAAAAATTCTGAAGGATGCTTACAAGTTTGCATGAAAATGTTTTTTTTTAAATTTTTTTCAAGAGGAAAAAAGTTAATAAATGTGTAATAAATTAGGCAATTAGTACCTTTAAGGTAACACCATTAATTCAGGTGTTTGAAGCAGCAATTTTTGGCAGTTGGCAACCAGCTGTTCATGTGGTTTTTGTTTGTTTTTTTTTCTTATAGCTTCCTATTGAAAAAAAAAAAAGAAAAAATGAGACTCAAGAAAAAACAAGATTGCTGATCATTTTCTGTTGGCTGAATAATCCATTCTTTACTTTTCCATTGGAATTTCTGGTACTTTGTGTCATGACTGCACATGATGGTACTTGGAATTTCAGCCAGCCCAGAGTCTGGATTTGGTTACTTTTTGTAAATCTGACATTTAAAATAATTTCCCTTCTGAACTGTTGTGCTATTAGCAGTTTTCAGTGGTATTAATGGGCACCATGCTATACTTTCCATAGTCTTTTTCACAACAGACTAATTTGCTATCTATTCTTTGAGTGACAAGCTTGAGGCAGAATCAGAAGTAGGAATAATGATTAGAGAATAAAGCTGGTTACAACAGAGTGCTTCATTATGAAGGTTCCTGTAGGAGTAGGACATGTAACATGGGAAGCATTACCATTTTCCTTTGTGAGTTAGTTTGGATTATGTTTCATCTTCTTATTGGAAGGACAGTAGGACTGGGGAGATGAAACTTCAGTACTACTGTGTATGATACTGAAATTAGGCATGATGATGGGCACTGCTACAGTTTTACTGATAACTCATGAGCTCCTGGGAAACAAAATGTTCTGTTTGGCTCAGGCAAAGAATCTATATCCACCCTCCAGAAGTTGAGGGAAGACCCTGCAAGTCCCTACTAATCTTGTTATCCTGTTCAAACCACAACTTTTATTCTGCTTTATAAACAGTAAGTAGCACCATTGTCTCCAAAGATGGTTTGGATCACCACAGAATGTGGTTAAAATAATTAACATAGAACTGGGTTTTGATGCTACTGGTCTCAGGATTTCTCTTCTCTTGCCATTGCCATCCCTCTCATCTTGCACTGAGTGCATTGCACTATCTGCCGCTGTTGTAGTTCGAAGGTCATGCATTGTTGTTATTTGTCCTAAAAAAAAAAAAAAACAACTGTGAGAGAGTTGCACATTTTCAATCTGGTTTTGTTTCTCTGAAAAAGTATATGACAAGGTTGGTTTCATGAGACACACTAGGGATTGTTTAATAGCAGGCACTTTCCTTCTTTCAGATTCCAAAACTCTGTTCTCTCTGTATTGGCACTCTAGGAATAAAGCTGTGTTTCAGCTCTTCTTCCCTCTTGGGGTCATGTTATGTGTTTCCATGGATGTCCCAGGCTTTCTGCCCATTCTGGGTTTCAGGTTTAGTGTTTTTTTTTTGTCTTGCCTTTTTTTCTTTTTTCCTGGCAGTAGGTGTTCCTGTACATGATTCCACCAAAGCAATACCCATTTTTTGCCTTTCCTTTCAGACATTCAGAGAAGCTTCATCCACCCCCACATTGCTGCTCCTGCATGCAAGCTCTGCTTTTGTATGGTGGCTCCTATTGTTCAAACTTGTGCTGTTCAAAAGAAGCTTAACTCTCCTCAGACTTAACAGCTGTTGTGCCACCGCTTTAACAATGTTCTTCGCAACTGCTGGTCCACCACAGTGCAAGCCTCTGAAACGAATTTTAATGAAAATGGCAGGGTTCAAATAGGAGGGCGATTTGGAAATGTCCCTGTATCTCCAGGAAGAGAACTGCCAACAGTTCAACTGATTACAGACCATGTGCCTAACGAGGCTGCCCTTGGCCAGCTCTAATTCTTGCCAGCGAGGAAGTGGGCATTGAAGGTGTGGTATGGCAGTAGCTGTGTGCGTGGAGCTGCTGCAGGAGTTAGGTAGTAGGGCACAACGTCCCTACGGGAGGATATAACATCCTCTTTCTCTCATAGGGAGTTCCAGGAACTGTCTCCCTTTGGGTAGATTTCAAGGAGTTGCTGACTTTGATGGTAATTGGCAGCAAAATCTGCACGTTAGCTCCTCAGATTGAGCTGAGTTATTCTTTACTCTTATTTCTATATCTTTACTCTTTATTTCTCTACTAACAGGGGATTTAGATGCATCTGCATATTGATATGATTCTTGCACGTAATTTTTTCACACTTTAAGATACCTAAAGCCTGCACCAACTTTACTGAGCTCCTTTCAATCATAGAGATGAATATCACTGTAAAACTACCCTGATCTTATTAATATTTTAAGGTGATGTCAGATTTCAAATTAAATCTCACTTGACTGTATTAAAAAGAATGTAATCCAGCCAACCTGAAAGTTGTCATTAGTTTCCAAAATGCTTTTAGGAAGATAAATGTATGGAAGAAAATAAAATGTGTAATTAGAAGAGGAGCTCTGAAGAAGAGTTGTATTTAATATTTAAACCCGTAAGTAGTATAGTAATACATTTTCTGCCAAGAACATACTTTTATAGCATATTAATGCAATTAAAATTACATCACAGTCTTCTAATTTCCCTCCAGTTCCGTACACTTAAAAGCAAGAGTAAATCCTGCTGATTAACATTTGTAAAGGGAAATCTTTGTGTGAAAAGTATTGCAGAAGGGCAAAGTTATACAGCAACGACGGGTTGTGCTACCCTGTGCAACTTTTCTTTCTTCCTACTTTTCTCTCCCTTGCCCTAGTGTTAGTTGGCTGGAAGCCTTTACTGATTAAAAAAGACACTGCAGATGATAAACAGTCTTGAAGTTCTTGATTAAAATAGGCACCGCAGATAGTAAACCATATCTCTCCAAAGGGAATCACATAGCTTTGTATGTTGTTTTTTGGGTTTTTTTTGTGCAGTGCTCTAAGCATCATATAAATTATGGCACAAGATCACAGTATTTGGAATAATGCTGCCATTAGAACTGCATGGAATTAGACTGGTGGAGCTGAGAAAGGTAGTCCTGTTTCGGAGAAACTTTTTGCTTCTTTCGAAGTGAATGAGTTATAAATCACATTAAAAAGTTAAGATTCAGATTGACATTTTCCTCAGAAGGAATTTGACATGAGCTTTGAACCTTGGAAATCCCAGGCTTTTTTTGAGCTCTGAGCTGGGATGGTAGGTCCCCACTTGGAGGCCTTCAGGTCCATAGTATTGTGGCTGGCAGTACACCTGGTTTCTAAAGTAATTTCAGGATAGAAATTTGGTTTCAGATAGATGCTTTGGTTTTTATTTATGTTCAAAGAGAAACTAATATGGCAATTTCCAGTGCAGAAAGACCATGCTGGACCTTTCCTCACTCTACTTGGATTGTACTGTGACATTCAGAGGCGTCCCCACATAATCCATCTACAGGACATTCCAACATTTTCTGGATTGCTTTCTTACTGTTTTTATTGTTTCCAAATATTGCTGTAATCAGACCTCCTTTAACTTTTTTTTTTCTGAACTCTCCAAATGTCTCCTGATGCTCTATAGCTCCACTTATCATCTGTGTCATAGTTAGCTACCCACCAGTTTGTTTATTAGCTCTTACGCTCCTAGTAGCAGTTGCAGAAAAAGCATTTCTTTTTGTAAGAGTCATGCCAGATGGACTTAAATGTTATATTGGCGAAAGAACAGTGCAGGGAGTGGACCTCCACTGGGATTTGGCTTCCCATCTTATTTTGCCACTAGCCAACTATAAGAGCTGGGATAATTTGCTCCTTTTCCCTGTCTTCTGATACATAGCAACAGCTACCATTTCTGTCCAACTAACCCAAAATGCGGAGACATACAGGTTTAAAACAGATTGGATTAAGAAGCAATGTACCCACCCAAGCCAATAAGCCCCATTGCATCAGCATGACACTATAGAGTTCAGATCTGAGCTGGTGTATCCATGGACATCTCAGATTGGGTGGGTGGGGGTGAACCTCTGTACTGCACTCATTTTCCGGTGTAAATGAGAACCATTTTTCAATCCTGCTGTCTCTGACACCACTTCTGGCTTAGCAGCAATAGCTTTAATCTGTGAGAGATGACAGAGACTTAAGCACGCGCTGGCAGCTCAGACATGGCCTTGAATCTCTTCTCCATTGTGCTGGTTGTGGCTTACGGTGCAGCTCGCTCCACTACGGTCAGGTCTGCCCTCTCTTCGGCTCGGACAGCGAACTGGCCCTTGTCCACCTGCCTTGGCTCGCTGAACTCTGCGACCTGAAAGAGAGGGGAAAGGAACTGGTAGGATCTCACGCTGTGCAAGCTTGTGGAAATCAGTCTCCTGCACAGGCTACTCAAGTTCTCCATAGCTTCTCTGACCCTTTGGGCACTTGGAAACTCTTTAATGGTAATGAACCTTATGTGATCATTGCAGGCTTTCTTTGAATACTCAGTGCTGCAGTTAATGGGCTAGCAAAGATCTCCTGACCGAGTCTTTTAAATCAAAGTAATCTTTGAGAGCCTAAGTAGTATAAGAGGTTTGGCTCTTGAGGTGTGCTGCATTTGCTGTAGGAGTTGTGAATCCTTCCCTGTCCTGTAGATACTTTGTCTTAAAACAAAGTTGCAACCATTTAGGCTGGCCTGTTCTATAGCGTGCTACCAATCAGGGAACATCCACTAAATGTGCTAATACAGTATTTAAATTATTGAATACTAAAAAGTACCAACTCAGAGAGCCTCCGTGACATGAGACAGAAGCTTCTCTGAACCGACTTTATTAGACTTTAATGGAACAGCAGGTGCCACACAGAATAATGCATAAGGTCCATTTGGTTGGAAATATTGTTCAGGCTTTTCTGCGTTTTATTTCTGTGGCAAGACTACAATTTCTGCAGCTCCACCTCTCTGCCTTCTTTTCCCTTCAGGTCTGAGAATATGATATCACCATCTCTTTGAGTTTCGGGTCATCCAGCAGGTATCCAGTTGAACTGACAGCTCTAGGAAAATATGGAATAAATATTTCATCTTTCATTTATTAAAAAGTAATGTAGTTTGTAACAGGGTTCTGGCAGGTGCTCAGCCATGCCTGAATCAAATCTGTGATTCCAAATAAGACTTTTTGATCAGTTTGATTTGGCTTTTGAGAGGAGAGGAGGTCAGAGAAGACTATGAACATCTGTTCTGCACATCTGACCAAAACTCACACTCCAGAAATGTTTGAGGTTTTTGTTTGGGATCAGAGAACTCTTTTATGGTATGCATTGTTTGATACATCACTGCTCCAGCTTTCTCCAGTGTTTCATTTATGGCATCCCCGCAAGGACAGTTTTACCAAGTTCTTAGGGTGGTGGTTATTTGAAGGGAAAAAGCTTGTAAAAAACTATAAAATTATGAAATTGATTTAATTTATATCTGAATGACAATACTTCATGTTTATATAATGCAGGTTTTTAACTATTTAACTCATTGCTAGTGATATTAATAGAAATAGGGGGGTTTGTAGCTACTGGTTATGTGAACTGCCTGTACATAACATATAAGCCAAACTGTATTTGTTTAGAAGATAAATCTGTTTCAGCTAGTCAGCTATATTTAGTAAAATGCTGTAATATGCACAACATTTTAAATGCTGGGTTTTAAGCCACACTGATTTCATTTGGACTTCAGTATTACTTTGTTTGGACTTAAGTATATAACCAGGTAATAACCAGGACTTATTTATATTATTGAGCATGTAGCTGACTGCTTTGCTGAGGAAAGAGTCACTAAAAAACAACTTAGAAGCCTGGTTTAACTGGGACTTAAGCAGAGGCTGATTTATATTTATATGGGTTTTTAGAGTGGTTCTTTCTTGATTTCAGGCTACAATTTTAACAAAATCTAAGCAACTGAAAGCTACAGTTACTTGCTCGTTTTTACATAATCTTTGATTCAAGTGCTTGAAGGCTTTTGGGAAGTGCATGCTGTGAAAGCCTAGCAGATGAGTTACACAGCATAAATTTTACAAGTGAGTTTCCTTTAAGAAAACTGGAAAAGTGAAATGATGAGGGAATGAATACACATTAAATCTTTGAGGTAGTATCATTCTGGGATACCTCAGAGACAATTATTATTAAAGCCAACCAAACAAAATCAATTTAAATTCAAAATGTGACCTGGCTGAACCTTTTATAGTTTGATCTCATTTGTACTCAGTAGTGCTTTGAGAGCGAAGATGCTAAAGTCTGTCTTCCTGTATAAAGCACTAATCCAAATTTTCATTACGCAGTTTGAATGGGACTGATTTTTTCTCTTTATAATTGTGGCTTTCTTTTTTCCAGCATTGACTAAAATTTCTTCAGGACTTAGCAGATGCATCTCTCCCCTTCTTTTTGCTAAAGCCAAGTCAAATGCCATGCTTTGTCTGCTCCTGTGGAGCCCGTGTTCTCTAACTAGGGCAGCAGAGCTTTGTGAGCTCCGTCCCTTAGCAGCGGTGCAAAGCAGGCCTACCAAAGGTGTTTTTCTGCTAGAGTGTGCACACTTCCTCTTCCCAGGGTGTGTACTAAGGTGACAACAGCTCTTCCTTGAATATACCTAGAAGAGGCTTTTTGGGTTTAAAAGTAGTGTCATTTTTTCAACATGGAGCTGGCAACTATCCCAACCAAATGCCTGGGAACACAGGCCAAACTGAAGAATAATTCATCTTAGATTTAAATAACGCTTTTTCCCTCAGCTTCTTTTCAGAAAGAATTTAAGTATGTATTTAAACCTCCTGGATATCAGTTGGGCTTGAATATATACTGTGCAGAATCAGGATAGACTTAAGGCTGTGCTTGAGACTGAACTTGCTTGAATAAAGTCCTTGCATGATGCAATCCTATACCGTTTTTTATACTGTGGTATGGGCATAAGGGTTCTAGTGGATTTGGGGTCTATTCTAGTAAATCAAACTGCAGTTTAATTTTTGTGAAAGGAAGGTGATACGATAAGCCTAATAGACTTTGTTCATACAGAAACACTGAGGGCTCACTTGCAGAAATTGAAGAATGCTAATATAGGATCAGCTAGTTTGGGTGTTGTGAATATTCTCGTCATTACACTAAAGTCTCTATGAGTAGTTCATGTATTCATCTGAATTACACCTTCAGTGCTTAAATTACATGCAGCAAATACTCTACTAAGTATAAGTAAGGGAAGGAAATGATCCTCACACTGTTGTGTGATGTTTTGTCTTTTTTTTTAATTGAGAGGTAGGAAGAAAAATGGTTCTCCATTTTAAAGAAAGGACATAAAAGTAAGTTAGAACAAATACAATTTAGATGAATTTTTCTCCTTGTTGTGTTACATGTTGAAGACTCGGCTCAGAAGACCTGTCAGAAGGAGTTTTTGCTACTTTTTTGACAATCTTCCTGTTGGTCAGTAGTGTTGTCAGGAGGCATTTTTAACATCAGAAAACCAAAGCTGTTCACAAACTCCTGTAGTGCGTTATCTTCTTGTCTGTCAGTTGGAAAATATCCATGAGTGTTCTTAAAATGTACACACAATTACTATCCGTGTTAAGAGTAAGAAAGCAGGCAATTTAGAAATGTCCTCTTCTTGTTAAACTAGATCATTTACAAAAGAAAATGTAACCATTTTGCATTTCTCTTCGTGACTGGCACTTGCTATTCTGCAGGTTTTCAGCAAATGTCTCAGTTCAGTGGGAAGCGTCTCTTAGGTGTGTGTTTCTGCTGTGGCCATCTTTTTTTGGTTAAGAAGTGAGACTCTCTTTAAAATGGCATTGTGCAGGTACAGAGGAACTTCATGGAGAAGAACGTGAAGAGAAGACTGTGTTTATGTATGTATCTCAGCTGACTGAGAAATCACTTAAACAGAAGAGGCTACAAAGCTTCATTTTGTTTTCTATTATGTTTCTATTGAATTTTTAATCTTCTGTTTATTCTCCTGAAAAAGAATGAAGCAGTACTGTCATGTGAGACTTTGTTAGACCATGGTAAGGATTTTTTATAACCTTTTTCATTGTCTTTTTTGTAAATCATTTCCTTTTGGCAGTTGCACTTCCTTTCAGCCCAGCACCGGGTATACATGACTTCCGAGATGTTAAAGCCACGGGTAACCGAAGTGTGAATTATCCATGAGCATACACACACTATTAATGTGTATACACACATATGTGCACATGTTTGTGGAGAATTCATAGTTAAATTGCCAAGTGTTTCAATGCTAAATGGCCACATGTACGTGCCCTGTATAACTATCCATCCATCTGTACACATGGTAAAAAAAATAATAATAATGAAATAGGCACCATTAAGGCAGGACATTTATTTTTGTGCAGTGGGAGTTTGCCACAGGGAGTGGTGAAAAGCACCTTCCGAATTTTATATCCCCATCTCCCTGCCCCTCCTCCTTCAACTCCTTCCTTGAATTTACGTACTATAAATATACTGTTCATGAATCGTGTATTCCCTTGCCTTGAAATATATAGAGGGTTGTTGTGAGTGTTTTTCATTCTGTCTATTCCTGTCTGTATTTGGCTGGCATTGTGCCTTTTCATAGATAGTTTGCCTGCAGTGGATGCCATATGATGATGAATTTAGCCACCTGTGTAGCACTGCAAGTGATATTGCTATAACATATGTTTGCTCTTCAACCCCAGTGAAACCATTTCAAGGCAAAGCAGTGTCAGTAGGGAATGAACACAGGCCAGATTCGCGTAATCAATGTTTTGCCTGGATAGCTCTGCCACCAAACAGCTCCTAGGGGTACAGCTAACACTGCCCCTTGGATGGCAAAGCCAAGGGACTAATGGGGACTTACGTCCTAAGGGACGTAACTTATTGGCAAAGAACTGTTTTATCAGTAGAAGTTTGTTTGGTGAGACTTGGTGATCCAATCTGTCGTACTCAGGAGTGTCACCTGTGTCGCGGTTTAGCCCAGCCGGCAACTAAATGCCACCCAGCCGCTTGCTCACCCTCCTCCACCCCGGGGATGGGGAAGAGAATTAAAGGGGTAAAGGGAAAGAGACCTGTGGGTTGAGATAAGAACAATTTAATATTACTACTAATAATATATAATAACACATCAATATATATATATGTAATTATAATAATATACACAAACAAGTGATGCACAGTGTAACTGCTCACCACCCCTCAACCAAGGGCCATTCTGTCCTGGACTAACGATCCTGAAACAGGTAAGTCCTGACACCGCGATCCTGGATGAGTGAAAGGCCCAAAAAGAGAACGAGACAGAGAGAGCACTCCAAGAGTCAGAGAGTGAAAGCTGCCGGAAGAGCAAAGACACTTCTTTCTGGCTAAGTCTCATCTTTATACTGGGCATGATGCTGCATGATATGGAATACTCCATTCTCCAGTTTAGCTCTCAATCCTAAGTCTAAGTTCAAATCACAAGGGGAGTTGTGGGCCCTTTGTCCTGGCCATGCTCCCCCTGAGCGTGTTGTGCACCTGCACACTGGCCAAACATGAGAAACTAGAAAGTCTTGAGGTCTCAGTGCCAACTATGAACATCACTGCACTATCAACATTCTCCTCATAGTGAATCTCAGACTAAAACCAGAACACAGAGCTCTTCTAACTGCTAAAAAGTACTAACTCCATCCCAGCTGAAACCAGGACAACCTGATATGGCTAAATCAGCACAAGCTTGGGGCAGAGAGCTGTCACCAAAAGGTCAAGAGAGCAAAGTCTAAGAAAGGAACTAAAATTTTTAGAAAGGCAGATTATTTTTTTTTTTCCCAGAAAGATTTGAGTAGCTCTTTAAGTATGTCTCTCAAATCTAAGTACACTAACATTGTTGTCCCCCTAACAAAATAAACAGCTATGTAGGAATCCAGACCAAGCTGGAAACAGCTACCAGCAGCATCCAGTGGTTGCACTTTGTGACACCGTTGTATGTGCTCTTCCAGAGGCAAGAAAAAACTGCGTGCATGGGGAAGGCAGTGATAACAAAGACAGAGCTGCTTAGTGGTGAAAAAGATGGCTGTCAGTAACTGAGTCTGACAATTGCTTGCAATCATACATTTATGAGGCACTATAGATAATAAAGTCCAAATGTTGCCTGGAGGCAATACATGTGCAAGAGACGGGTGCGTGTGTGACACTGCTATAGCTCACCCATCCTTGTCAGCTCCGTGGGTGGATAACATGGTAATACAGACACTGGAACAGATTTTCAAAGCCAGGAGAAGATTTGTATGCTCAGCACCTTTTGGTGTCCTGATTTCTTGGGTGACCTGGTCCCACCACACCATTACTGCAGGGAACTGAGAATAAACTGTTGCACAGTTTTAGGAAAAGGCTCAAACTGTTGGAAATATCTCAAATGAAACTGAGACCGAATACACTTGATCTTGCATACTGTCCTGGTTTTAGCTGGGACAGAGTTAGCTCTTCTTTTTAGCAGCTAGCAGAGCTCCGTGTTTTGGTTTTACTCAGAGGCTCGCTCTGAGAAGAATGTTGATAGCACACTGATGTTTGTAGTTGGCACTGCGGTCTCAAGGACTTTTCAGCTTGCCGTGTTCTTGCCGGTGTGCAGGAGCACAACAGGATAAGGGGGGAGCATAGCCAGGACAAGGGGACCACGATTCCCCTTGTGATTTGTACTTGGACTTAGGATTGAGGCCGAACTGGCCAGTTAGTGTTCCATATCATGCAGCGTCATGCCCAATATAACAATGAGGATCAGTCGGAAAGAAGGGCTTTTTGCTCTTCTGGGACTCTCACTTTCGGACTCTGAGTGCTTTCTGTCTGTCTCTCTCTCTCTCTCTATTTCGGGCCTCGAGTTCATCCGGGATTGCGGTATTGGGATTTATCTGTTTCGGGATTGCAGCTTTGGGAAGAGACGGGCCTTGGTGAAGGGGTGGTGAGCAATTGCACCGTACATCACTCGTTTGTATATATTTATCCTTGTACGTATCTGTACATACATATATATTGGTAGCGGTAGTAGTAAATTGTTCTTATCTCAACCCACGGGTCTCTTTTCTTTTTCTTCTTTGATTCTCTTCCTCATCCCTGGGGGTGGGGGAGGGTGAGAAAGGGACTGTGTAGGGTTTAGTTGCCGGAGCAGCCTAACCCACGACACATAGCCTCATGGACACATCGTGCACGTGATGTGCATTAGAGTGCTCCTTGAACCAGCTCACACTGGTAGAAATGAAAGGCCACACCTGACTATAAATGTATTTGAACCGAGGCCAGGAACTACTTTATCTGCCAAGCCCATGGCACCTCTTCTCGCTGATGGAAACGTGTATTATCCTGCCAATAAAGTATTCACCCTGAGAGGGAGAAACCTGCGGGCCACTACTCTTCCTGGTGACTCCACTGAAACCTTTTGAGTAAGAGGCTCTGTTCATTTGTAAATGTGGTGACATTTTGAGCTTTTGTACAGCAAACGGAAGCTCCCTGGGAGGCTTCTGGCTGAATGATTTCTTCCTAGAGAGTGGTAAATGAGGTTAAACCAATTTCCTCCTGCAATGGGAGGGGGACAGAAGGAGAAGGAATAATATTTCTCCCTTTAGCTCTCAGAGAAAAGTAGTTTTATTTACAAAACTTTTAATTATATTTCCCATTTTAGTTTCTCTCAGTCATTCATATTTTCAAAACTGGGAAATCTTTTGTCTTTGACACAAAATCCTCTTGCAATCTGTAGTAACAAATAAAACACTGACTTATCAAGAACCTAAATGCCAAGAATATTTCTTTTGCATTAAATCCCTGTTACTGTTATGGAAAAATCAATAATCAGTCCTTAGAAGTTTGGTAACACACTGATATTTAATATCTCTTATAACTGTCAGATATGTGAGATATTTTTGACAGCTAGTGGAAACACTGTGGGAGTCAGGTAGTACCTTTGCTAGATTGGATGAGTGAGGAAAAATGCCTCTCCCTTCCTCTCGCTGTCACCCAGCCTTTGATTCCTTGAAGCTAAAGAGCTTTATATATATTTTGTTACCTTGCTGTCTTTTGTGTTCAGATGCGATAGGGTGGGAGAAGAGGAGAATCCTATGGAGCCATAGTCTTGCTTCAGACATGGGTGTGCACAGGTGGGTGGTGACGGTTGAGTGGGCAGCTTGCTGTGTGTTTCTCCCCCCTTAGCATGGGATGAGTAAGATGAGAATAGCACCAAGAGATGAATAATTGCATGGAAAACAATATGTGAAATGTTTTGAGCCCCCTGGAAAAGCTTGGCTTTGGCCTCCTTCGTGTTTTGGTTACTTCTTAGTTATTGTGTATGCTTCTCTGAATGATTTTGAAAATTCCTTAAAATCTTTAAAGGCAGGATAGTAGTAGCGCACTTGAATGACAAAGACCAGTGTCTGGAGCTCTGTTGGCATCTCAAATATGTTTCTGACTGAAATGCGAATGTGTTGGGTGAATTGAGCCTGGGAAGAGCTGACAACTTGCACTGTGTAAGGGCACTGCAGTGAGCTTTATCCCTGTAAGAAACAATGTAGATTTGGATAGAAATGTTAAAGAAGGAAAAAACTATATGAGGATGATCTGGTTAAGATACTGAAAACTTCCACCTCTGACTGAAGTTCTCAAGTCCTTTGCAAATAAATTTGAAGTACCTATTTCTAAGAGCATATATATATGTATAAAATATATGTACATATATTTTTTAAGAAGTTGTGTAAAAAAACCTTTCAGTTGTCATCTGATAAATACAGACTAGAAAAGATCAGACACTTTCAGTAGCTCTCTAGCCCAGTAATCGTGTAAACCTGAGTTACGCTGAGGCTGTCCTCATTTTTCTGAAAACAGGCTTGTATTCTATATTCCATTTTCTTAAAGCTTCCCAAGAGATTCAGGTTTTTTATTTCTATTAGGCTAAGTAGTGGAGGATTTTTTCCCTTAAAATGATGAGCATTTTGTTTCCTGCGTAGTATTGCATCACATAGCATTTCCTTCTCATTTACTAGGAGCAGTCCAAGGGAAAAAGTTCTTATAGGAATAGTATTTGGAGTCAGAAGAAAGGCACACATTTCCTGAAGTGTAGCTTTTCCAGGAACGTTTTATAGCCCTAGAGCACTTCTGGCTTTTGTTTGAATTACCTCATCCAAAGCTAAACACTGCATTTAATTATGCTGCTTTCTCTCGATGCCCAGGATGTTCATCTTCACATCTAGATTTAGGTCCATTTCTTTCCCTAACTGATGATATGCATCTAGGTAAATTATTATGGCTAGATGACTTCTGCAAATATTTTTTTTTTATCATCTTCCTTGAAGATTAGTGAGAGCAAAGAGCAATATTTTGTAATTTGTTGACATGAACTTTATGATTATATGCTTAATATGTGCATGATGGGCTTATTTTCCACTTACCACTGTGAGACAAGACATTACTCTTAAAGCAGAAAAGATTGAATAGAAAGGTCCTTGTGTTCGCAAAGTTAACACAGAAACAGCTATTTAAAATATAATCTGAACGCTCTTGTCTTAAGTACAAGTGGGCTACACATCCACTGAACACTGGGGAAGTTTATGGTTTACTACCACTTCTTTAGGGTAGTCGTCATCTGCTCTTGAGCATGTTATGGAGCAGTGATGTGGTTTTATTTTGGTATCTTACAATGCCACCCTTCCTCTCTTGTAATTGCTTCATATTATGTGGACGCTTACTGGTGTACATGTGTATCCAGGCAATAGGATGATCCAACTGTAAAGAAAAAATGGGAAGAAAATTTCGATGTTTAGATGCAATGTTAGTAAACAGTGTGTATAATTAGCAAGTGTTTTATTGGATGGCTAATATCACTACCGTTAGCAGTTGTTCAGGAAAACAGATTTCAGAGCAGATTCTACATGTGTGAAAATCTAGAGACACATCTAAATATGCTTCCATGTGCATATGGATTTACAGCAGCTCTTTTGCCTCTCCTGACTTCTCGCTGCTGTTACTTCTTTGTGAGAAGTAAAGCCTGTGGTTAAAGCGTGTTCTGCATAAGCCTACAGCTTAGAGGGATGGGTTGGACAGTCTTCTTCCCTAGTGTCAGTGCACGTCCTTCTGGCTCTGAGCTGCCTGGAGCCCTACGGAGCAGTCACAATTTTATGGGATGGGACATGCTTGAATTCTGCCTTCCTTTCTCCAAAGAGAGTTAGCTACGGTTGGCTACCATAGCCTTATGCCACTGACAGATCCTTCAAAAAATGACCTGTGTATGACCAAATGTCTACCTAGTTCAGCTGTTTGTCTCCTACAGTGGCCAATGGTGGGTTCATGGAGAAAGGTACTGGAAACAAGGCAAATACTGGCTAATGCTTTCTTTTGTTTAGCTTCTCAGCATTTGTCAGTCAGAGACTCACAGACCCCTTAGGGTAGAGGCTGGATTTCTTGATGAAAACTGGTTTACAGCTACCTAGCTCAGAGCACAGGTAAAGGAGTCCAGGTCTTTGTGCCCTCCATTGCAGGCTGCCCAAGAATATGGTTCTCTGTTTGACATGAAACTCTTCCATGAGTTGCATGTGGTTGAGTTTTGGGGAAGCAGGTGGGAATAGTAGTGTGTGCACACAGTTTGGAAGTGATACGAATTAAAAATGTGTTAAGTTGTAAATAGAGGTGTTGACGATACGGTTGGCAACAACAGATGTACTTGACAGAAGGTGTGGGTAGCTGGTTAGTACTCAGGAGGAGAGTGTTTAGCCCCCCTGCTCTTCAGGAGTTTTATGAAGCACTGTCAAACTCAGTGTGTGCTTGAAAAGCACCTTCGTCCTTTCAGCCAGCAGGACTGTACGTGCAGGAGGGCGCATACTGGATTGGATATGCATTCGCTGAGCTACCCTTGTTGTAACGTGCATCTGCTGCGAACAAGAGAATGCTGCACGATCCTGATGGTTTGTTTTGCTGTTTGTCACAGGAGGTACCTAAAATCAGGTTCAACAAGTCTTTTCTTGTAACTGATCAGTGCAGTGTCAGAGATATCATCTTGCTGCTTGTTGGCCACTTCTCCTAGTGCTGCTGAGAGCCTCCCAACCATATGTGCACTCCTGCACATTCTGCTTAAATTTTCCATATGCCACCTGACAAGCTTTCCGTGGCACCTTATACCACCTTGAAAAAACTCCCACTTCTTGTAATGAAATGTGCCATGTGGGAATATTTTGCCCTTCAGAATATTTCACAAAGACTTCAGACCTTCTTGTGCCTTTCCAGAAAGATTTAGGCTTTGAGATTACTCGAGCAGACAGTAAATAGTCTGCCACTATCACAAGCCAACAATACATTCTGTTCTTTTTGCCCCTTATAAATTCTGGCAGCATTTTTCCATACTGTTTTTGATATCGCTGTCTCCATAGGTAACTACAGAAGCAAAGAAGTCTCTCAGAAGAGACTATGTGGTATATAACATGGAGACTGTATTAGATTCTCATTTTTTGTTGTTGCGACTCTAGAGACTACATCTCCACAGGTAACATCAAATTGATCCCTTCCCTCTGAATCTCAAGCCTCTGGATGATTCACCATAGCTATCACCTATGTGGCATTTTCTCCACAGAAATTGGAATTTAAGCACAGTTTCAACTTAAGTTTTGAAATCTGGAGTGGACAGACCCTGTCCAATTTTCCCTAATGTATCTGGGGCTTCATTCAAGCATCACCAGCACAAGTTTGGATTTCAGTTTTTAGCCCAGGAACATCTCAGCAATTGAGTAGCATGAAAAAAACACCCACTCCAGAAACTTGCTGATTATTTCTAGAGATGTTTGCTTTTTTTTCCTTTCTTTTTTTCACTCTGTGATTGGTTTCATAGCTGAGGAAAACTGTGCAAAGTACACTTTCATTTGGAGCTTTTTACATAAGTTATCTTCTAAAAAATAGCTTGACCCTAGCCTTCCAAATTCTTTTTCTGAGACTGTTTATATAGCTATGTCATGTTGTGAAAAGATCAGTGATATATTAAGAGTTTGGGTGTACGGTGCAGTGGGTTTATATTGCAGAGGGAAAAAAACCTAGATGATGCTCTGAGGAATTTATAATTAGGTGGGGTTTTTTGCCTTTGCCTTGCAGTAATTCCATGCCGCATTGCGATTAAGAAATTACATTTAAAAATACAAGTGTTCTCTGCAGAAGATAAAGGAATGAAATCGTTGCCCTTTTTCTTTAAGGTGGGTGTCATGATTAAGACAGATGCTGAAAGATGTTCTGCTGCATGACAATTCCATGTAGGATGTTACAGTATTTCTAGAATACAGGTGAGAAGTTTTTAAAGTTTTTTTTAAATTTTTTTCAAAGATTGAGATTAAAAATGCTGTTGCCTCCAAATGGAGTAAGAGCAGATGTCAAGAACCGTACCTTTCTGTTGCTGAGGAAATCCGTAGTGGTTTTTCTGTGTTTTTTTCTTGTACAACTGAGAATGTTTACGGCAGTCCTTCAAAGAAATGCCACAAAAAGCAGGCCTGCTATCTCTCAGGGGTGCCCAGGTCTTTTTGAGTTTCTCTGCCTCACAGATCATACCAGTTGGAGTGCCGAAGCCAGGGTTCACACACCCTCTCTGCAGTTGTTTTCCCCCCAAATGTGATGTGTGGAAATAAGCAACAGCAAAGCTTTCCTGTTAGACTGAACAATGCTCGAACATTTAGGAAAATATTTGTGCCGTTGTGTGTAGCGTTATTAACTGAAGGCCCAATTACAAGTGTAGCAAGCAAAAAAAACCCAACTTGATTTGAACTATTGAGATAATTGTTAGGTCTTTGTCATTTCAGAGAGGTTTTTAAAATTCCACCTGGCAACAACTAATTAAAACAAGACCCATGTGCAATTTAAACAGCAATATTGTAACTGTTAGCAGAGATGACTTTTAAGTGTTACATTGCTACATAATTAAAGTGTTATGAAGTGCTCCAATTCACAAAACACTTAGGTGCTTCATTACCTTTTTACAGTCTGGTCCATCCATTAAAACTGGGGAGAATTCTGCCCCTGCATAAAAGGAGACGTAAATGCTTTATTGAATCGAGGTTAAACTAGCAGCACTACCTACTATTTCATGAAAACTTAGTTTCTGATGAGCTTTGCAAAGTCTGGAAGATTTCATATATACACCGATAAACAGTTTTCCTAGAATAAATAGGGCAGCACACGAATTAAAAAAAAAAAAAGGACATTTTTTGGCAAAAAGATGTGACAGCAAATCTGTTCTTTTAGTATTTGTAGAAACACTGAAAAGTTTAGCAATGATTGAAAAACATCTTTCTGCATTGTGCATTGACATAGGTTCTGAATATTGATATATCAAGCATGGATTTACTGGCAAGGAAGCAATATTAAACAGTTTAGGTCATGTTATCAATGATGTGTGTGATCTACACTTCCACATCAGCTGACATGGATGCAGCTGCACAGATGTCCTTCTTAATATTCCCACCCTCAATTATATCAGAGCCTGTGGTGAAATAGTCTGCTGCTAAATTAGATTATAAGAACATCCCCACCATACCTTAGAAGAGCTAGTTCTTACCTAGAAGAGTCTGATTAGGAAGACAAAATAGAGGTTAAACTGGGACAATGGGGAGAGATGGAGAAGTGGATTGCTTGAGTTTATCATTCATGTGTCTTGTTTTGTGGTTTTCAATTGAAAGTCGGTTGTTTTGGGGTTTTTTTTGCATAAACAGTACATATACCCATATTCATTCTGCAAAGTTGGGGGCCGTCTGTATCTGATTCATCAAATCAGTTAGCTTCATGAAGATCACAGCTCATTATCCCTAATGGGCTCATGGCTGAAATGTTCTCTTCTGAGCTGTCCTCTGTGTTTTGGTACACCTGTCTCTTAAAAATTTTGTGGCAGCAGTCGGTACAGCCATGTTTTCACATATTAGATTAACATTTAGGTTTCTCTGCAGTAATGGAAAAAACCTCAGCTTTTTCTAATGCTGAGCTGGATTAGCAGAAGATTGCCCTTCCCTGCACCAAAACTGATTCCAAAATTGAGTTAAGTGATTTACATTCCAAAAGGCTCATTAACCATCAAACTGGTACAGATTAGATCACTAATGGCATCCTGATGGTTGCATGCAACTTCCAGCAGATTTGTTGGTAGCTAGCATTAAATGCATTTGAATTATAATGAGGAGGCGCTAATACATAAACATTTATTAGCAGGACTCTGTAGCTGTAATGTCTACCAGCGCTGTATTTTAATTTTCACTAATGGTTTCATGCTCGTCCTAGATATGTTGCTCACAAGACCAAGTGGGTTGCTGTGCTTTGGCAGTTTATGCCAGAGTTTCAAACCGAGGATATCAAAATTTAAAAGCATGAAATCCTGGACTCATTCCCTACATGTGACCCAACCAATCATATCATTACAGCAGGGATTACAAAGGTTGACAAGGCTAACTTCACATGTTTCAGGACATCACATCAGCTCTCCCAGCTTGTGAGATCATTAAAAAAGAAATAAATTAAGAAAAATCAGTGTTACATCCATTTTAGTTGTCTGCCGTCATCCAGTTTTCAAATTACTGATAATTCTCTTTGTATTTCAGAACTTTTCCAGAAAACATGAAGAAAAGAACTTTAGTTAACAAAACTGGTATTTTGTCATTTGTTATCTTTACAAGAGGTGCCAATACTCACTCTCAGCAGCATCCCAGCACAACTTTGTGTAACTCCCGGGATAAATTCCATGCAATCCTCTTTGCTTTTCTTTACTCTGTGCTCCCCCACACCTCAGAGGAGCTGAATTTTCTTGTGCAAAACCTCCAAGCTGGGTTGTGGCAGTCCCGCTACTCACTTGTTTAGATGTGACCTTCAAAAGTGCTAAGTCACTTACAGTCCTCTCTGGAATCGGTTGGAGCACTGGAAGCACAGCAGCCTTAAAATTCAGACTGTACATATCTCGATGGATAGACTCTGAAACAAAGATGCTTGAAATGAAAGGCCACTGTTGAGTACATTTAGTCCGAAGAGATTTGCTTTGTGCAAATGCAGGAAGTGATGTTAGAGACAGAATAAAATCTGCTAACTGATAGAAATATGAAGCCATCCTTTACTATCAATAAAATAAAAGCAAAAGTAGAAAATTGAAGTAGACCAAAAAAAAAAGAGGACTAAAGACCCTAGGACTCAATCTTAATGAATAATTAATTGATTGTAGTATTTTCTTCTGGTTTTTCAACACATCTAGATGAAGAAAGGCATTCTCCTTGAGCTGCTTTTTTCTGATTAAATAGAAGGATTGTCCTATCAAATAAGAACAGCAGGAGTAGCTCAATTCAAAATAGGCTGGCCTTCTGGAGATGCAGATTGTTTAAAGAGCAGTTATGTCTCTATTGTATCTCAATATTGACATGTTTTGTCGTGGTTGGTATCTACTTCACCTGGTTCTATCCATTTGAAGCTGGAGGGAAAAGTGTGTTTATGATAACTATTCTTGCATACCGCTGTCTTTTTATTCTTCAGGAATGGCCATAAGATAGCAGGGTGAACAGTATTCCACTCCTGATTGTATCATGGGAGCTTCCTCCTACTGCTGTTGCTTTTCTCTAGCCTTTATTTCCCTCTAGCCATGCTAGGAACTCACCTGTCTTCTCCCCGCTTCATGGTATGTCACTCTGCTAGACCACTAGCCACTACTTCAGCCTGGCAGCAAGCAGGTCCTGGTTTTGTATCTCATTATGCAAGGAAAGTCAGCTCGATGTCCTGGGCTGAAGTGACACGATGGGATGAGTCATTTAGTGCAGTATGTTTAAGTGTGTTTCAGGGTTGGCAACTGGAGTTCCAAGCACACAACAGACAGATAGGGAATGAATTACAGGATTTCTTACACATTTAGAGCAACCTACCAGTGACAGAATCAGTGATCAAATGACCTAAAGGCTCTATCAGTGATATCTAAGCACAGGCAATACTCTTAACAGTGATTGTATCACTGCAAGTTGTGCCCTCATGTGCTCTTTCTGGTTTCCACTGTGTGGTTCAGCCAAGATCCCTCTTGTACTCAGTCGCTACAGGGAGAGTTTACTTTTAACTTTGTCAATCATTGGAAGGTGCTTGAAGGATTTGCCACACCATTCCTCAGGGTACCTAACACCAGGGTTGATTGGATAGGTGGCAGCCTGATGGAGGTTTTCACAAAAAAGCACCTCAATGACGATACGTGCAGTGTGCCTGAACCCATCTTTTCCTGTTTAAATTCAACCCTAATGAGCCCAGTGTGTGGTCAGTACAAGGATCTGAGCTGAACCTACTACTGAGAGCATCCTTTCTCAACTGTTAAGTGTTTTGGGGTTGGAGAGGAAGAGAATAAGTATGTTGCTGTAAGTCTCTTAAATTGAAACAGAATGCAAGGATTGTGTTTTCTCTTCTGCCCAAACCTGCACAGCAGGAACAATTTTCTAGAGTATTCCAGGTCTAAAGGTAAACTTCCATTAAGCATTATTTACATTTCTCATTTTCACCTCAGTTTGTTAATAGAAAATGCCATGATGCACAGAGAAGGTATTAAAAAGAAGTCTTGTGAAAGGGAATTTTAGAGGAGATATGTGGAAAGCAGATATTAAAATTAATTTTTTTGGATTGAAGCATTGAATAAACTTTCTGAATATATCAATTGAAAAACAGCATGTGTGCAATATATTAGCATATTACTATGCTGAAAGGCCAGTTTAGTAAACATATTCTGTTTTACACAGAAAAACTTGAACACATTTCACATTGCAGGTACATAATACCAGTGCTACTGGTTTCCATTGTTTTCTGTTTTGATTGTGTAGCAAGACTTGAAAATGCATATTTGAGTTTTGTTGACTTCAAAATTACTGATATCAGGCAAAGACCTAGGATAAACAGAGAACTGAAGTCCACTCAAAGCTTTCTTTGGTTTATAACAGGAGTACAGTCACTGAAGAGTGAAGACAGGAGAGCCTTACTGCCAAATATGGGACTTCTGTGAGAGTCCAGCATGGCAGCCTCTTGGAACAACAAGATATTTGATCATATTTATTTGCATTCATTTTTCTTCTGCTGTTTGATATTTGATCATATTTATTTGCATTCATTTTTCTTCTGCTTTTTTAAAAGTGGATAAAATTCAGGACATTTTAGCCAAAATGTCTCTCAGGTGGTGCGTTTCATCCCAAAGGCAGCTCATAGCAGCTCATGGTTCTTTAAAGTGGTCAGCAACCTTTTACGTATCGTCCATACTGCAGTGTAAAAACACCAAACTCCCTTCCTCTTATGGTGTGCTTTAAGGAGATGAAGAAAGAAATTGAAAGGTATAATTTCACTGTGATTGAATAGCCTTGAATAGCTCTTCATGCTGTGGCCTTCTGCAGTAGGGTTACAGTGTTGGTGGATAAGGGAAGAGCAACTGACATCAACTGCCTGGACTTGTCCAAAGCATTTCACACTGTCCTGCACGACATCCTTGTCTCTAAATTGGAGAAACAATGATTTGACAGATGGACCACTCTGTGGATAACGAATTGACTGGATGGTCGCACTCAGAGAGTTGCGGTCAACAGCTTGATGTCCAAGTGAAGGCCAGTGATGAGTGGTGTTCCTCAGGGGTTGGTACCGGGGCCAGTGTTGTTTAAGATCTTTGTCAGAGACATGGAGAATGGGATTGAGTGCGCCCTCAGCAAGTTTGCTGATGACACCAACCTGTTTGGTGTGGTCAACATGCTGGAGGGAAAGGATGCCATCCAGAGGGACCTGGACAGGTGGGCCTGTGAAAACCTCATGAAGTTCAGCAAGGCCAAGTGCAAGGTCATGCACATGGGTTGGGGCAATCCTAAGCACAAATACAGACTGGACAGAGAGCAGCCCTGAGGATAAGTACTTGGGCATATTGGGTGATGAGAAGCAAAACATGAGCCAGCAATGTGCACTGGCAGCCCAGAGAGCCAGCCGTATCCTGGGCTGCATCAAAAAGAGTGTGGCCAGAAGGTCAAGGGAGGTGATTCTGCCCCTCAGCTCTGCTCTCGTGAGACCTCACCTGGAGTACTGTGTTCAGCTCTGTGATCTCCAGCGTAAGAAGGACATGGAGCTGTTGTAATGGGTCCAGAGGAGGGCCATGAAGATGATCCGAGGGCTGGAGCACCTCTCCTGTGAAGACAGGCTGAGAGAGTTGGAGTTGTTCAGACTGGAGAAGGACTTTTTACAAGGGTGTATAGTGATAGGACAAGGGACAATAGCTTTAAACTGAAAGAGGGGAGATTTAGATTAGATATAAGGAAGAAATTCTTCACTCTGAAGGTAGTGAAGCACTGGACCAGGTTTCCCAGAGAAGTTGTGGATGTCCCATCCCTGGAAGTGTTCAAGGCCAGGTTGGATGGGGCTTCGAGCAACCTGATCTAGTGGAAGGTGTCCCTGCCCATGGCAGGGGAGTTGGAACTAGGTGATCTTTGAGGTCCCTTCCAACCCAAACCATTCTGTGGATTCTGTGAATTCTATGATTCTATTAGACTTGTGTTTTCTTAAGCTTGCTGTCTAAATAAGACAGGAAAGCCTTGAAATGAATTCTGTTCAAGTCATGGAATTATTACCACCTTTTCAGATTGAGTTAGTAAGTAAAGGTTTAATTAGCTCATTGCTGATCTGGGGCCTGATTTGCCTCTGCATTACACATCTGAAGTTGGTGCTATAAAGTGGGACGTAATAATAGCTCTGACTGACAGGATCTGAAGGGCAATGAGATTAGTTGGGAAATAAAGAGAGAATGTGCAGTGATGGGAATTGGTTAATTATAATGACATAGAAGTAAAATGAAGTTTGGAAAAAAAAAAATTGAGGGACCACTGTAAAAACATTGCTGAATACTGTTAGACCCTTATCTCTTGAATCAAGAATATTGAAAACACCCTCTGAAATGTAATGATGTATCATTATGATATGATATGTATCATTATCATATGATATGTATCATATGATTCTATGATTTAATTAATTGATATAATTAGTGTGCTCCTGCAAATACAGGTGTAAGTGCTGATTTCTTTTTTTGTTTACAGCGAATAAACTTTTGATGGAATTCAAAGTTATTTTGCTGAGACATGACATAAGTCTGTGTACTGTCTTGCTGGTAAGGCACCTGACAAAGTAGCAAATCTGCTATTTAAAAGTACATATCACAGATGAGGAAAACCTCCTTTCTGAGCTCAGAGCTCTCCTGTGCACAAGGAAGCTTCCTAGTTTTCCTGTCCCTATGGCCTCAGATAACAAGGTTCTAAAACTTTTGAGAAACTTAGAGGATTTAGGCACCCAACTCCCTTGAAAATTCCATCTCTCAAGTAATACAATCAGCAATATAAAATTGAATCATTATGAAGCATGTATGGCTTACACTGATAAGCCTGTATTTACAATGTATAGAACATGATAGTAGGAAATAGGAGCAGATACGTGGACTACTTTCACTTAAAGGAAGTACCCGCAAGACTAACACTTGTCTTTCATGATCAGATCTTATGCTCGCTAGTTGAAAAAGTCAACTCTTAGCATTCCTGCTGTTGCTGAGAGGTGTGCAAGACGTGGATTTGGTGTGCTCTGCGCATTTGAACCTGCTTCACAGCTATGCATATACCAACCAATTTTATAAATCCCTTGAACGTAAGAGGGACTGATGTATACGTGTGCTGTATATATCTGATGTATGTGGACATGTCCAGCATATTGTTTGCCAGCAACTGAAAGGCATAACACTTTCCAGGAGAGCTTGCAGTTGTTACAGGAAGCTGCTTACTGCCCAAAGTGGTCGTGTGAGCAAGTCAGATTTAGTAACAAATGGTCACTGCATGTAGCATATCCCTGGCTGCAGTCATTCTCAGGGAAGGGAAAATTATGGTCATCTCACGCTAAGCTTGTATATCGTTTGGTAGCATGCATGTATATCAGGCTAGATGATAAGGATTTTGTTTTCCAGAAATAATTTTGGCATAGATATATACAGGAACCATAACTCACTGAGATCCTTTAAGAGTAGTGCAAACTGAACAGCCCCCAAGTTGGGAATCTGATAGTATGCTGTCTGCAAAACTGTAACACAGCTCAGCTGAACTTGCTCTCCATTTCTAATCAGTTAGTTGTGTACTGTTCAATGCCAGAATGTGGGCTTGTGGGTGTAACTGGGCTGAAAAACAAGCAGTGTCATATTATATTTTCCTGTTTTGTGTGGTAGTTCCTAGAAAGACTTCCACTGCTGTTTCTGAGTAGTGGTTGGGCTGCTATGGTTTCAGGAAATGGCAACCCCATTGACAAGCTTAATAAGATGCATGTGTAAAAGAAAATAAAGAATGCAAGTTGCTTGTAATGGACTTGAGTCACAAGAAATCTGTTATTTTTCTAGGCAGTCATTTCAACACATGATCCAAATTCCCCAGTTGTGTGGGAAGATTGGAGTTGGTTTAAATGGGCCTTGTAAATTGTTACCACTAGTATAAGAATTCAGGAAAGCCTGGTAAAGCAGTGTATATCTCGCAAAATAGTGCATTGCCTTCCTGTTGCTATTGCCTCAATGGTATAATTGATTTCACATTTGAATTACAACGTTAAAAGTAAATTAATAAATCTTTAATTATGAGCACTTCGTTAGCAAATGAATTTCTTAAACTAACAACTTGACTGGGCCTGTACCAATTGACATGATTAATTAACCCATATGAGAATCCGTATTAGTTATGCTTAACCTACCTGACTGTATGAGGCAGGAGATCTTTCTCAGTATAAATAAATTATCAGATCACTATTTATAGTCAGTTAATTAAAGAGCAAATTACTGAAGCAGTGTAGATTTCCTACTTAGTATAATGTAGTCCCACTAATATTCAGTGAGCAAAGGATCATCCCATCACTTCGTTTTTTCTGTTCTCAATGACATGTAAGTTCCTGAGAAATGGTATGAGGCCAGATTTCTCTCCTTCTGATCAATCCTGTGCCACACTGAAGTCTTCTAAAGGCCTCTTTGCAGGCTGAGTTGCTGCTCCACAGCAAACATCTGCATGTTTTTTGGAATGAGTTGACACTACAACACATTTGTCCAACTTCTAAATCTCTTGTCCTCCAGGACAGCAGGCAAAGAGTATGTAATTGCTGTGGAAGCCTGTTGCCCAGGATGTGAGATTACTTAAAGATGGCAATATTAAAAATTAATTCTGGAAGTCAGTTTGGAATAATGGAAGGTGGAATTAGCAAATAAATTCTTTGAATCCAGATTAGAGTAAGTTTGAATTCATTTCTTTGTAGCCTAATGCTGCAGCATAATCTAATCGTGTGAGTACAGTATTCTAGCAATGAACTGAGGATTTCTGAGCAATGACATTTAAAAAAAGAGACCTTTGGGTACCTGGTACATTTTAAATCATATTTCAAAACCTAGTCATGTTGTAGTATTTTTTGTTGCTGTCATGCAGCAAAGGTCATGCATTGCATTGTGAATCAAAAGAATATTCAAAACAGAATTTTCTTTGAAGGTAAAAAGCTTTAAATTTAGCTCATTAGAAGACATTAAAATATAAATGGGGAAAAGCAGTCAAGTAATTGATACATACCCTGATAAAAACCTGTCACTTCTTGCACAAAAATAACCAACAAAGCTGCTTCTCCCTACAAGCAGACTAAAATTAAGCAACCAAATAATGATGCAATTGAAACTCCCACAGTGAAGACCCATATTCCCAAGGCTCACTTTCTAATCTGTGGGGGAAACTGTGTGGAGAATATATGGCTGAAGAGCTTTCAAGTGGCTGCATCGTGCTCTTTCAGACTTCTGCCAGGCCCTGCACTGCTTACTAGTATTTTGTGGCTAGTTGAGAGTGGAGCTAAATGGAATAACGTGAATATTTTTGTTGCCGCTTCGAAGGACCAGTCTTGTCCTCTACAAAAAGCCTGTGTCCTCAGGGACATGTAAATTAAGAAGATTGGATTGAAGCTCTCAATATCAAATGAAGATTGAGGAATAATACATGGCAGTCATCAGTCTTAGAACATCTAGGCTATATTTGGGATATAAAGTAAAGGAAGATTTAGCATCCAGGCTTTAGAGCTCAGCTTTGAGGTAGCATTCAAGAGTTTTTAGTGAAAAAATGAATCTCTCTTCTTATGCCAGTGTAGTCACATCTTTGTGGGTAACAGCGCCTTAACCCATGACTTGATGTGGGTCATTATCCTCTTGTGTTGTTTGATGTTTGCTGAATGCTTGTTAAACATGCAGGGAGCACAGCACATGGGTATCTCCTGCTACCAAGGGATTTCTATGAGATTCTTGTGTGGTACTTATGGCTGGGTCAGGATGTGTTGACTACCACAGAAGGACTCTTTAATATCGAAGTTTCTATAGCTGCCAATTTTGTATGGTTGTTCAGGCTCTGAAGGTCTTACCAGAATAAGATAAAGGGCTTTGACGTGAATAATTCCATTTACTGTCTGAACCCTCTAGCAGAAGAAGCATAATCATTGCTTGCCTCTGTTTAATGACTCTACGGGAGGTAAGCTGGTGCAGATGAGAGAGCAGCACTCTTATTCTTGCATGCTCTGAAACACAACTCAGTTCATGGCCACAGTCATGCTGGAAGGGTTGGCCTCCAGAATATTGTCTCCTGCAGCTGCTGGCCTTGTGCAAAGAGAGCCTCTGGGAATTTGCTGGCTTCCTCACGAGGAGAGTGTGTGGGAGGCTGCTCAATCTTTTTCTGAAACTTTCACTCATGCTCATCCATTTCAGCCAGGTGTTAATGCAGAAAGTTACCTCCTGAGCTGTTGTAATTTGCTGTATATGGCAGCTGGCCGTAAAATCAGAGAGACAGAAATGTGCTCAAAACAATTCTGGAAGGAGGGCAAACAGATTTTGGAGGTAAAAATGGAGGGGTTCTCAGGCACCTTTGGAAAATCTCCTGCCAATGACACTATGATCACAGCATGTCATCGGCACAGAGGCTCCTGTATGAGGACGGAGCCGTACAGTTCCCTCAGCTGATGAAGGGCATCAGAGGTCTGGCATAGTGTTTACACTAAGCGGCAGTTCCCGTTGGGGAGTGCTGGCTCCCTCTCACCGGCTGATATTACACTCCAAAGTGCTAGGCCTACCGCAAGTTAGGTAAATTAAGAAACATTGTTATAAAAGTTAAGGCAACTAAAAGCAACTAGTTATTTGGAAATGTAAGCCTAAATTCTTGGGCGCCCAAGCGGGTATTGTGTTAGGTCACCTCTGAGTGATAGCTTGTAGCTAGTTATGAGGACCACTTCGTGGCTTAAGTAGGAATATAGATGAAAGGGCTTGCACAATCCTCTCTGCTGAGGCATGAACATTACCCAGGGCAGTGATAGCAGGGGCCAAAAGATGTAAAATCCTTGAGCACCAAGAGGGAACCTGTCCTGGAGGCTCCAGGTGAGATGAAATCCTTGTGCCACTTTGCAGGAAGTTCGGTTGCTCGTCAAGAAGTTGCCCAAGACTTTTATGCGTACCTGAAGTGATGTTCTCTCTTCAGATTTGTTTTGGTCTCTAGCAGGACTCAAAATATTACACACAAAAATTCAGAATTACAACTCTTCCCATATTGAATGTAAGAAAATGTAAAATACCTTCTAGAAAAGACAGTTATTGCTATCTCACTACGTTATCATGATCCTCTCACTGCTCAGCCCACTTAATCATTGTTCATTGGAAAGACTGTAATTTACACTGTGTTGATGATGTGCTTTAAAGAGACATTATGCTTTTCAGGTTCACTGAAATGTTCTACAACTGACTCTTCAAAACTGGCTTGAATATTCACAGTGCAGTGGCTGGTGCAAGTATTGTCCTTCATAACCCAAGGTCCTGTCCAATAGATAGGAAAAAGCCTCACGTTTTACAGTTTTTACGTACAGAAGAAGTTCTGCAATTAGGCTCGAAAGCTGCAGCATTTATGTTTGTCCTCAGTTAAAATTTCAGGGCTGCAGTTCTTTGCTATTTTATGTTTTATGCCAAATCTCAACTCACAGGAGGCAAATTAAAATCGGCATGCATGTTTTCCTCACCATCCCTGAGCCTGGTCTGGTCAGGCAGTAAGCGAAAGCTTACTAATTGACAGTGAGGGGGAGGGATACCTTTGTACTTTCCAGTATCTTTATGCAACCTAGACCTCCTAGACTTACCAAGGAGGTTCATGATGACAACTGTACATGGCCTTAATGCTGAAGAGGAAAGTTGTAGCTTCCCAAGAGATGTCTTTTGATCCAGAAAACTGAGGATTCCTTTGGCACAAGAGTTCCCAACCACTTTAGGTCCTGCTTTCTTCATACTGGTGATTGAGCATCACTCTCCCATCTCAGCTGAAACGATCTCCCTGTTCAGCTCCTGAATAACGTTACCAAGATTTGCCTGCCACTAGTAGTTAGGCTGTATTGCACCTGCAGGTTTTTTGCAGGTTTTCTAATTGTGAGAGCTTGCGGTTGCTCAGATGAGACTCTGAAATCTGTACTAGCATAGGTCCTTGAGAGTAAATATTGAGTGCCAGTCCAAGTGGTGGCTATCCTAACTATATTATATTTTGTTTCTGAGTGGATGAGATAAAGTGTATGCAAATAGCTATCAACAATCATATTTCTCTCTTCTTTTAAAAGCTATGAGCATATAAGGCAAACTCCATCTAGGAACTTCTTAAAGATTTTATACATACTATATATTATAAATTATCTGTTTCCTGCTTCAGAGCAATGAAAGTAACTGAGAAAGTAAAAGTAATTAAGCAGTCAGTGGCCCTGAACAGAGAAGTGGACTTTCTTAATGAAGAAGTTTTCTACTAAGATATAATAATGCTTTTTTTCCTGTAATTCCAGTTGTTTAGGCTGGAGGCCTGGGCTGCTTCTATGTATTAGTTTTTCCAGTGCTTGAAAGCAGGCCTTCATGGTTGTGACTTAGAAGTTTACAAACTATCTAATATTTATGTCACATAAATAAAAGAAACTACTTACAGATAATCCCCAGACCGTTCACGTTCAACGCTTCCCTCCCAGCCAACCTGCGGCCAAAAGGTTTTTGCTGACATTGACAAGATTGTGCTTAACTTCGAGCTCTACAGCCTAAAAAGAGTTAAAGACCTATCGGTTTCTTTTCACTGTTTTCAAACATCGATTAAACTGAAAACAAGGGCTATAAATTATGGTGACCTTTGCAATGACTTTTCATTTGTGAGATAGAGATGTGATGGTGTGAAAGCACTGTTAATAATAAAAAAATAGTAATAACTTTCTCAGGAGCCACCAAGCAAAGTGTAAATTGCTTTCTACTTGCAATCAAATTTTCATGTAAGGTACTGTATCATGGAAATTTTTAGTCTTCTTAAAATTCAGATGACCTAAAAATAATGCTACCCCATCACCTCTGAACATTTTGTCATCTCAGCTGACAAATGTGATTTTTCTAGATTTAACCAGCATTTTATAATGACTTCTACTGAAAATACAGCCTGTTGGTTTTCCCTTGTTGGCCTGTAAAATGTATAGGGAACAGTGGATTTATTTGTAGATCTAAGAAATTACTAAGAATGTAACATCTACCAAAAGCATGCTTTTGGCTGAATAGTGGCACCTGCTCTCTATTGAATGGAATTTGCACCTTTATGGCTTTTCAACTACTTTTTTAAAAAACATTTGAGGAAATGCAGCACCAGTATAAATTTTCAGACAGTAGTTCTCTAGACCAAAGATATTCCTTAGTTTGTGAGACAGCTATATTGTTATTGACTATAGCATTGTCATGATATTTCATGAGCCTGGTTAAAATTTCCCCTAAAGAATTGTCCTTTTGGTGAGAAGACAGTGAATTCTCCATGGCCCTTTGACTCTTGGCTGCTCTTCACCTCAGAGATGTCAGTTAACAACCACTGAAAATGTGTTGCTTTTGTGCTAGTTACATGTTTGCTAGAAAAACAGTGGAGAGCAGATAGGTACCAGTTGTCTGTGCGGGACACTGTGTTCTCCACACAGCTGAACTGTGCTGAACACTGAAGTGTGGCCTTGAGATTGCAGAGCTTCAGGTCCTGTGGGTAATTCTCTGTTTCCCTGGTTCCCAAGGACATGCTGAGAAAGCTGTGTTCATGATCACATGAAAGCCCTAGATACCAGGTGACAGTGAGCTTCTACCTAATCCTTGTTCATCTTTGTATATGTAATAGCTTATACTTCCATCTAATTTTGATAGAAGAAGAAATAAAAATCCCCCTTGGGTTCGTTCTTTTTCCTCAACTCCGCTTTTCAACTAACGGTGGAAGATGGAGAGGAGATCCTCAGCCCGTACTTGAACTGTTGAATTACTTGTCAGTGAAATTTAAGCTAGAATGAGGAATTGTTTCCTCACTGAAATTGCCATCTTTATGACAGTTCTGCAAAGCTCACTGCTTTTCAGTAGCTCACAGATAAAAGATGCAAATGGCATAGGAAGTCTGAATTTTAGTATTTGTTCATCTGTCTTTTGAGCTTCCTTTAATTTGATGCTATCTAACTGCAAAGATGGTTTTGCCGTTCTTCAGCAGTGATGGTGGGTCAACAGGAAAGCAGGCAAACATTTCTGCTAACTGTCATCCACAGTGAGCGGTACAAAGAGAAAACAACTTCCAAACTCAGCTTCCAGCTTCCTCCGGGTTTGACGAGAGCATTCAGGAGGCCCAAAGCAAGAAGTCCTTTTCTTTTCTGTATTTTAATTCCTGCTGTTGAGAGAATGCTTGATGCTGCAGAGGCCTACTTTGGTGTTTGTATGTCATTCATAGTTCCCCAAAGGGAAGCTGGCAGGGTGGCCGCATCCAGATGGGCCTGCCAAGTAATCCTCGCTGCTCAGCAGGATGCCACCTTCTGTGGAGTGACAAGGGCCTAAAGAGATGAAGAGGGAAAACAGCGTGAGTCCATCCCAGGAGGTGAAGATGCAAGTCCTTTTCTCTATATAAATTGTCCTTGAAGGGAAAGTGCAGGTAAAGCTGTACCATGAAGCAGATGTTCAGATCATGGTGTCAGCTGAAGCACTGCTCTTTTTAAGGTCAGTTTTAACTGTTGACACAACCCAAAGGTGGATGTAGCTGTCAACTGTTTCTTTTGAAAATTCATTCTGCTTTAATAAATTGGAGAAATTCCTTGTTCTAGCAAAGTCCAAAAATAACAGATGGCTCATATGTCAGGCATCAGCAAATCTTAAAGCTGTGGGCGTGACCTCTGTCCATGTTCTGTTGAGAATTCTACCTGCCTTCAGGATTAGGTTGCCCAAGAAATTGGTGTTTTCTGTAACAAGACCAAAAGCATAAGTTCCTCTCGCTTATAACATGCCGTTGTTGGACTTAACTGCTCTCTTCTGCAAAAGTAATGGAGATTCAATGTGGTTGCTGGTGTTCTTCACTGTGTTTTAGAGAGCGTTCAAGCTGAGAAGTTCTAACTTCCTGAATGTTCAGTTAATGAGGCTGGGCAAAGCTGTGTTTTCTTTAAGCATTTGAGCCTTCATCATCCATGCAAGTGGAAGTACTGTTACTGATTTTGAGTGGCAACAGGATTAAGGACATATGGCATGAGGTCGATGTCTTCTCGGCAGATTCTGCTTGAAATGAAACAGGTCCTGCAGATATTGGGATGAGTTGTTGTGGTCAAAACCAATTCAGCCTTTTTTTCTGAAGCGTCTGCAGCACTGTAGATCATGACTGCCTTGATGATATCAGCATGAAATTGCACCTAGCAATAGTATATTCTCACCAGTTTTCATCAAAGTTTCATGTTCATCCAGCATTTCTAAAGGGAGTGTTAAGGCTTTACAGTTGAATGTGAGAGCAGGAATAATCAGGAAAGAACAGCCTCTAGTAAGTGACAGAAGTCGAATGGAGATTATAGCTTGTGTTTATATAGCATCTTTTAACCTAGAGTGTTCCATGAGAGTTAGTGAATTTATTGAATTGTTCTGTTCATCCGTGCTTCTTCATCATGAGTCACTCCAGCTGGTTATCAGTGCTCAGCCCTGCTGCACAGTAATCAACGCGAGGGGATGGAGTGGGGCTTCCCATGCTGAGGACCCTGCCAGACTTTCTAGCCAAAGAGTAGGGTAACTGTGAAACACGCTGACAAAGCAGACTGGGGACAAGGTAGACTAACAGGACTAATGCTATTGCACACTGCCGGCTGCTGAGAGGCGCGTGAAGAATTTTATATTGCTTCTGGAGCTGTTAGCATTGCTTCTTTCCATATAGATTTTTCTCACGTAATCCCATGCTCTGACATACTGGCTTGATGTATCGTCTCAATAATGTGGGAAGATTGGGGAAATTCAGTGAAATGACTATATTTCAGTACTGTGTTTGTCACGGGAAGGATGTCAGTCAATCACAGGCTGGAAAAAGCAAACAGCGTCTTATCGCTATGTGAGACTAAAATTATTAATGTCCCTGTGCCTCAATTTTCAGGCACTTCACTCCCTTGAACAGTCACATATTTAACCTGTGTTGAGCACAAGTGTAAATCTTACTGCATTTCACAGTGGAGAACCATTTCGCTACATTCCATCAGCAAAGTAAGAGGTGAGGAGAAACAATAACAGAGAAACTTCAGTTACTGCCTGAGGAGATCTGCCGTACCGTTGAAGCGATTAAAATTATGCCATTAAATTAGCAGTTTATAAACTTATAATGAATTATTTTAGAAGATTGCTGTGGCTATGAAGAAAGATTTAAAACTGATCATTTAAATGTTTAGATTATTGGATCTGCGGATGCACTATTTCATGAGATGGCTGCTCTTCTGCAAGTGGATCAAATCATTTTCCACTTAGAAGAGATCTCAGGGTCATCCCATTGAACTGACATAGGGAATATTTCATGTTGTTGCAGTAATGGTGATTTCAAGTCACATTGATTGCAAGTGGAGTTGAAAACATTTTTGAGATAGGAGACCAGCTACCTTCATTCAGGTGCTTAGCCTTTCTCACTTATGTTATTCTTATGCTTTGCATCACTGTTATCAGAACCATCATTTTTAACTAGTCTAGGCAAAGAGATTAAGAATTGAATTTGTAAGTAAGGCTGCTTTCCTTTTTGTGATGGTCTCGTCTTGACATAGACAGATCGCATTGACACAGCTGTGTGAGAAGACAGCAGTGGTAGCACTGGTTTGCATCTGTTGGATGACTGGTAGCATCTGTTTGATGATTAGCTAAAGGATTTCAGCTGTTAGAGCTGTCAATCTGACACCTTTGATGAGCACTAAAATAAATCTGCTACCAGGAACTGCTCGTGGTTTTTTTTCTCCAGCTTTTGATTTACTTGACTCTTTGTGTCCTTGCTGATAACTACTAGCAAGTCTAATGCATTATAAACTCTGAAAAGTGAAGCAAGCGGCTGTAATTTTTTGCACAACAGATGTTCCTGATCAGGAATCAGATAAAGGATCTCATCACTTCCTCTGCGCAATTTAATTTGTCTGTTCCATGGGTACACCAGCCACCTCCTGTCTAGTGACTGACGTGCCCGAGTCCTACTTCATTTTAGGATCATTTCCTTTAATCTTACAGAATTATTAGGTTTTTTTCGTTACCAGAGCAAGGAGAGTGGAAAAAAGGAAATTGCTTCATTGCTTAACGGTGTCACCAATAATGCATCATAATGAAAAGTCGCAAAGGCCTACTTCAAAAATAGGAAACCCAAGTACTACATTTTAAGAGAACTTGAAAGTATTCTATGAGCACTTTTTTGAAGAAATAGAAGTTTAGATTTGATGGTGTTTCTTTAGTAGTTGTAAGGCTCAGGGGTAGGCATGAGCAGCCTATAATCCATCAGATTCTTGTAATGCAACTTAGTAAGGTGGAAAAATTGCTATATTTTTAAGAAAAGTTGTTTGCTGTGGATCCAGTTCTCCACTCCTTAATCATGCAAGTTGTCAAAAATGAGTAATTACTGTGGGTTTTGCTTGCTTTCCCACTTAGTTTGATAAAACTGTGTCTCTGCTGCTGTTTTGTAGTGACAGATGGGTACTTCTGGAGATGTAAATTCTATAGTTATTCTATAGTTAATTTTGCAGTTATTAGTCTAGCACAAGACAGTCATTTTGCCTATACACAGCTCCTAAGACTGCCGCCTGGCTGATCTAGAGTGCCCAACAGGGGGACAGTCATTGCTCACCTTGCAGAGGCTGTGCCCCATGGTCCTACCAATATCTGCCAAAGACTTGTTAGAAGGGAGAAAAGCAAGGGGAGTTGGCCTTACCTCGTGCATGTGGCCAGCCCTGCACAGAAGTGGCAGCTGCTGCTGCTGCCCGTACAAATCGTAGTCTCGTGGCCACAGACACAGCTGTCAGCCCTGATAAATGAGTCAACTGTATTTGAGGAGCTCATTGTAGTCCATCATTGGTAGAAAAAGAAACCACTCGTATGACCTCTTTTCCATTTGGCAGGTTGACAGGACAGAAGTGATTCGAACCTGTATAAATCCCGTCTTCTCCAAGCTGTTCACGGTGGACTTCTATTTTGAAGAGGTGCAGCGGTTGCGGTTTGAAGTCCATGACATTAGCAGCAATCACAATGGGCTGAAGGAAGCAGATTTTCTTGGAGGCATGGAGTGCACTCTTGGACAAGTAGGTATCTCTGCCATTTTTCCCCCATGTCTCTCATCGTTTATATGTATGTGAAGTATGTCACTTTGTTAAATGTCTGATGGGTGAGATTTGTCATTTATGACAAAATTCTTAGCTGATGCTTTGAACAGGATAATTAAGAACTTCTACTGATTTGATTTACTGCTGTAGTATAGCTTCAAGTCAGCCAGTGCTATAGGAAACTGAACATCAATGATTGGCCTTGTACAGTAAGAGCCCAGGCTTATTGCACCAGTGTTGAGAAACAGACTGATTTGGAAGAAAGTTCTTGTTCCTAACATTATATAATATATAAAGCAAGTTCCAAGTTCAAGGAATGCTTACAAATACGCTTTACTCACACAGGGTAGTGCCTGGTGATGTGGTAAATAGAGAGATAGGGTTGGATTCATTCCCCTGACTCTCAGTCATCCAAAAGCTAGTTGTCTAGACTAAGTTACTCTTCTGATTTCCATCTTTTGGACAGTTCCAGCAGTTGATTTGTTCCACCTGAGACACCCATCATAGATTAGGATAAATTGCCTTCAGGAGATACCTGTCTTTCCCATCAGTTATCAGGAGAGTCTAGACAGCTGTCTTAGAGTAGATACCTAAGTTTTCAGATGACTAAATTTAAGAGTGATGAGTCCTACCCACAAGATCGATATCTAGAGGTTGTCAGAGGCAGGTTTGCAGCGAATTCCTATGTTGCTGAATGGTAGCACACTACAGTGTTCCAGGTATCACAGTTTATTTCTAACTGGCAGACTTTTTGTTATGCAGGATCTCATAACACAGATCTCACCTCCGTCCACAATGGCAAGGCCAAAGATGCTCTCAGTTTCACCGACCTGAGTGTAAATTTGTGCTCCACTCTGTGGTAGCTTGTGTGACAAGACTAGGCAGTGCTTTTATTAAGATTATCCTTTGCAGTGCTTCCACCTCAGTTTTGTAACCTGAACACGGTAGCTTGGAATGGAAGATGCTGTAAAGCTTTTGCTTCCTGTTTTCTCACCTTTTGTTGTTGCTCCCTCAGCCCCATCACACAGGAATCCCTTCGTTTTTCTTTGCCATTGAACAAAACATGCTGAAAGAGGAAGTCCTCTCAGTGAGAGAATGAATATGAAATATATGTATTTTAGCTTGAAAGCTCAACATGAAATTATTGGTGTTTAGGATATCTACAGTGCACAACAAAGTCTGTTCTTTTCGACAGACTTCTTGTGGCCTTAATCAATGAAAATAAGCTATCTTATAACACTAAGGAGAATGAGAAACAAAGAAAAAAGTTATTACAATGTTCTTCTTGCTTAATTGACTTGAAGGGAAAAAATGTCATTGCTTCTACTGCCTGTAGCATAAATGTCTTTATAATGATTTGATCTCTATAAATAGCACACAGCTGGGTGGTTGCAGTGTGATTTTAATGGTAACCAAGCAAAAATAATAACAGTATGAAATCTGTTCACAGTAATGTATCCTTGAGACTCTGGTCTCATATTTAGACTTTTTTGGTGGGTTTTTTTTCCCTCATCTCTTTCTAGTTTTTTAACTTTACATAATTCCTCAATTGATTTGAAACCCTGAAATGTTAGCACTGGAATTGTCATCAAAACAAAGCCATTATGAGGAGTCCAGCATTGAAAATCCTGCAGCACAAGCTGTACATATGGAGCTTACACTCATGCTTAGCTATTTGGTGTAATTACTGCATTTTTTTAAATGATTATAATAGAGCTGTGGCTTTTCTTGAGATAATTCTGATATGAATTTGTTGCTCTACATCACTTTAATGCCTGAATAAAACATGATTTTGTATGAGAGTGTTTGCCTGCCTGTCAATTCACTTTCCCATTGCAAGTACGTCTTATCTGAGACATCCAGGAAGGCTGTAGATTTTTAGGCATGGTCTGAAAGACTGATTCCCTCCCTGTCCCCCCAAAATGTGCCAACTTCTATTGCTCTCTTCTAGGTAATAGTTGATCTATGAGATTCACTGCCACCTGTTCCTGTTTGTAGATCATGTAGTAGATGTGTAGTAAACCTGCATTTTTGCCTGAATCATGTAACACTCCTACCTAAAACAAAAATAGTAGGAATAATAAATGCTGGGAAAGGCAATGGCATGGTTATACAGTAAGCTGAGAGAAGTGAGTTTCTCTTTCTTCTGACGTATCTAAATCTTACATGCAGCCTACCCAATAGAGACAAGCTTACTGGAAATTTGGGATCTTGAATGTGAATGATGGAGAAATGCATTCGGAAGGTGCCAGTATTAATAGTCTCCTCCCAAATACTGTAATACTTCTGTGTCCCAAGAGAGTGATAAGGGCAGTGACTTGTAGGCTGTTAGATCCTCAATGTACATCATCTGGTGAAAACCCACTGGATTTTCAGCAAGACTCATTTCTACTGCTCTGGCCAGGACAAGCCACTTCTGTGCCTCCACTGGTGAATACTGTGGTTAGCAGCACCCTGGCATGCAGTGAGTTATACCTGGATGTGAAGAGTAGATACATCAACAGGGATTTCAAATACCACAATATTTAAACTCAGTAGAACTAATGGTCGTGGATAGATACCTGCTGAGTGTAATTAAGAAAAAGTCAACGTGCTAGATAGAGACATTTCCTTGAGTGGTTTGTTTTGTCCATCATGCTCAAGAGTTGCCCTTTTAAATAAAACAATAGCAGTTTATCTCTTGAAGGGTTTGAGGGGGAGGAGGTTTAGTGCAGGGTTTTGGAGACGGGATTTTTTTATGTGTTTTTAAATGCTAAAAGTTTGTTCCTTCCACTCAGAAAGGCTCTTTTTACATCCCAGTTTCCCAGCTTCTTCAAGTGTCCTGGTAACATGCAGATTTGCAGAACATTAACAAATATGTTGTGTACAATTGGAATGATAGTCAGATCAAAAAAGCCCTAAAATATTAGAGAAAGGACTAAAGTTGAAGGTTGAAACAAATTTGCCTTGATTAGAAACATCATCTTAAAATATGATCTGCAATTACATATAATTTATAAAATGAAGTTTCTTAAGGAACTTTACATCAGGAGAATGTACCATCCTCCAACCAATTAAGCTGTCCATGCTGTATTACTTAAATAAAGTGGTATTTTTAAATGGTAGGTTAAGGTGCATGATTAAAAAACTATGCATTTTAAAAATATGTTATTATTATCATTCATTTTACAGTTCATTTCTAAGCAATTCCATTAAACTAATATCTAATAGTACCATTTTTTAACATATAAGCTGTACAGTCATATAGTAGATACTTGTGCAAGGAAACTATACTGTGTTGTGCTTATAACCTCAAAGATTATTCTGAATCTGAAGCACATTTGTGAAATTATGGGACACTTTTTTTTTTTTTTTTTTAATGTTGTCCTCTAAAACACAGCAGAGAATGAAACATCCTTTATCCGGATTTCTTTGTGAAGTAAGTTTTCTGGGTTTTACTTTTGACTTTGGCTTGGCCAAAGAATAGATCTATAGAAAGAGGAGATGGATTCTAGCAAAGTTAACATTTCTAACTTTTGCTCTAATTTTAGGATCTGTGCACAGAATTCCTACCTGGAAGACATTTCTTATCAGAATTTGAGCATGCAACCAGCTTGCTCTGACAAAATCTGTTAATTCTTGAGTTCAAGGCTGAGTCTGGAAAATTTCAACCCACACGAAAAAGCTTTGAGGAAGATATGATTGAGAAACCTGTGTGAGGCTGGAAGTGGAGACTAAACTGTGACAGAATAGAGGGTGTATTTCAGCTGAGCCTAATGAAAAGCTGAAATCGGACGGAAAGTTTAGTGCAATTTACTTGAAATGCCATGCAATGAGGTAGCATAGACATTTGGGAATATGTGCTCTTTCTGTTCAAATCATTAACTGATTTAAGTCAGAAAGGACCTCTGGAGTCTCTAGTTCTATCTGCTGCTCAAAACAGATTACAGCAGGCTGCTCAGAGCCTTGTCCAGTCCCATTTTGAATGTCTCCATGGATGGGGTTCTCACAGCCTCTCTGGGCTTTGTCACCCTCACAATAGCAATGGCTTCCTGTCCCTAGGGTTTGCTACCTCTGGAAAGACCAGAAAAAAGTGGAGGCATGATGAACCCTCACTCCTATGTCGTGTGGAAACAATTACAAATACTTGTGGTAGCCTTTAAGTGGCAAAAGAAAGTCTGAATTGGTAAATCGAAAGTAAACAAAGCAGGGATGACTTAACCATAGCTGGTCTTGCTTTGGGAGGAAAGGAATAATATGAGCCTTCTTAAGCTTCTGCTGTAGATGGCAGCTCTCATCCTTTGGGGTGGGAGTGTTGGGGTAGAGCAATGGTTTGACACTGTGCTTTCCACTACAACAGAAATGGCTTGGGACGCTCAGTCAGGCTCTGCATCCGCTCACTAGTCTTCTAGCTTTTTGATTCACTCTTAATAGTTGTGTCTTTTGTATAAACACTGGCAAGCAGAGGCACCCGTGTATCTTTGTAGTGATAAGCAGTGAAATCACAAGCAGTAATATTTTAACTTCTGTTTTGAGGTACCACTGTATAAAGGTGACCTCTTGCTTTCATACAGCTGCTTTAGGTGCTATGAATCAGTTCAACCTTTGTTGTGGTTTTACAGATGTCTGTAACTAAGGAGAGTAAATTCTTCCCCTTCTCTTTCCCTATTGCTTTTCCCTTTCCCCTTCCCCATCCCTAGGAATAATGTTGAGGCACTCATTCAGACTAATCACTTCCAACTGAATCCTCATCTAATCACTGAGGGTTTTGTATGTCTGTTACTTTCTAGTTGGTCATAAAACCTGTGATTGTTTTGAGGGGCAGGAGACAGATTAATTATTTTTTTTTATTTAGTGATTTTGGGTTTTTTTTTGTCCATCAAAAAACAATGAGAAAAAAAAGAGGGACAAACACTGTCATAAATTTGCCTAATTTTCATGGTTTTCAGCTGGGATGGCGAAACCTCAAACCCAAGTCCTTTTGTGTTTATGTGTTAGTGCCTTCATGTGTTCTGAGACTCTCTAAATCTCTCTTATTGGAATTATTCTGTTTTATACTCCATAATCTTTATAAAGCATTGCAATTGCATGATTTAGTACAATAAGGGTTTAAACTTTTTAATAGCCAAAATTAACTTCTTAACCACGCAGGAATTAACCATTGGAGAGATGGCTTAGGAACACTTTTTTCTCTGAAGTTTCACCCAGAACTCACAAAAATTATTTCAATGAATAATCATTTTCTGACAAGAACTAAACAAATTTACATTGCCAAGACGTTCTTGATTACTGCTCAGCTGTGCCTCCAACATCATTAAATTATAGAAACCAGTAAAATTGTTATTTCTAAAATGCTCTGAACCATCCTAGCTCTGCAGTTTGAGAATAGCCTTTGTGGCTTTTCTTTCACTACTTACCATGGCTGGTCTTTGCCATTTTCAAATTTGTGATTCCATTCCTTTCTTTTGTGTTCTGTTTCTTTTCATTTATGGAAGTGTTAAAATAGTGTTACAATTCACAACTCCCTTACTTGCTCAACTAGTAGCACAAGTAAAGAAAACTGCAGAGATGTACATCTTTTTCTGCCAAAAACATTTTCAAGTATTAGGCTGGACAGGTGGGCCCGTACCAACCTCATGAAGTTCAACCAGGCCAAATGCAAGGTCCTACATCTGGGTCATGGCAATCCCAGGCACAAATACAGACTGGGCGGAGAATGGATCGAGAGCAGCCCTGAGGAGAAGGACTTGGGAGTACTGGTGGACGAGAAGCTCAATATGAGCCGGCAATGTGCTCTTGCAGCCCAGAAGGCCAACCGCGTCCTGGGCTGCATCAAGAGGAGCGTGGCCAGCAGGTCGAGAGAGGTGATTCTTCCCCTCTACTCTGCCCTCGTGAGACCTCACCTGGAGTACTGCGTCCAGTTCTGGAGCCCCCAACATAAGAAGGACATGGACCAGTTGGAGAGGGTCCAGAGGAGGGCCACGAAGATGATAAGAGGGCTGGAGCACCTTTCCTATGAGGACAGGCTGAAACAGTTGGGGCTGTTCAGCCTGGAGAAGAGGAGGCTCCGGGGTGACCTTATAGCGGTCTTCCAGTACCTCAAGGGGGCCTACAGGAAAGATGGGGAGAGGCTATTCAGGAGGGCCAGTTGTGATAAGACAAGGGGTAATGGTTTTAAAATAGAGGGAGGTAGATTCAGATTGGATATTAGGAAAAAATTTTTTACCATGAGAGTTGTAGAACACTGGAACAGGTTGCCCAGAGAGGTGGTGGATGCTCCATCCCTGGAGACGTTCAAGGCCAGGTTGGACGAGGCCCTGAGCAACCTGATCTAGTTGGAGATATCCCTGTTCCTTGCAGGGGGGTTGGACTAGATGACCTTTGAAGGTCCCTTCCAGCCCTAACCATTCTATGATTCTATGATTCTATGATTCTATTATTTAGAGATTTAATATTTCCCATACATGCATTTGTGTACAAATTATATTGAAAATCTTCCTTCTCAGTAATGGCTATTATTGTTTCTTGTGTCCTTTTAATAATATATGCCATTAGCAGATTATGCACTTAAAAATGCTGACTGATTATTAGTTCAGCTTCAGCTATTGCAAATCTCCGTGTTTTTGAATTGGAGAAAGGCTAGAGGAGTCATAATTGCACCTGATTTAATTAAATTGAAATAGTCTGTATGAGAATATTTGTTTAATAGACTGGTGACTGCTTCTGTGATACAAAACACATAGGGCCAGTTTTTTCAAAGTATTTGAATTCCTAAATCTCATTAGGTGTCTGTATGCTTCCTTAGGCGTCTAAATACCTTTAAATACTTGGCCTTTGATCTCATCCAAATGAAATTGCTCAATTCATTACTGGGATGAATAATGGACTTTATTAGATATGAATGTTATTTGCTGCCACGGCTGACTCAGATTGCAAGCAAATCATCAACGCAGCACTCTCCCTAACTTTACCTAACTATTTAAATATCTCGGATATCCCCAGGAAGCTCTTAGTTTGACATTGCAGCATGATCTCTGAAGCTGTAAGATTTTCAGTTCTAGATTAATTTTACCAGTCAAAATTAAAGGAATTGCTTGTACAGTTCGTACTGCTTTGTTTTTGTATACTTTATCTTTTTGTATTAATTACTCTAGCAGTCTTTAGAAACGTAATTTAAAATTTAGTTTGCTCTTATAGTGAGTTATTATTATGACTAATTAGAAAAAGACTGCTACACTACGTACTAATTAAATTCAAAGACCATAAATGCTATTGATAAGTTATTTCCTGTAATAACGTTATTGCCTCTTGTGATAGGGATATCTTTTTTTCTCAGTGTTCTGTTTTGATTGACTATTTTCACATACGGATCTTTAACAAAGACAGGGAGAGGTGTAATTCAGCTGTAAATAGACTGTGAGCTGATCAATACTATAGGGAACAAAAGAAATTTTGAAAAGTAGTGAGTACAGTACAGAAAGTATCATGTATACAGAGAGGATGATTACAGCAATAAAAGCAGCTCTTCCAAGAAACAAGAATTCTGTGAGCAGTTAGACAGAATGAAACTTCCTTTGTTATGGATATAAACATCTGAACTTGTTCTTTTGTGGGGATTTCTTGGTATCTGTGGAGGTGTGACCTCATCCTCAGAATTCTTTTTTCATGAGAGCAGAGTAATGTCACTGGCATCTACCTGCTGTCTGGTCTATTTTCATGTTCCGCTCATGGAAGTTATTTGGTGGGTTCAAAAGCAGCTGAGGGATAGATAGCAATACAGACACAAGTGCATCAGAGTTGTATAAATCTTGCTTTGTCAAAAGCCAGTCTAAAGATGAATGCGTGAAGAAAGGGAGACAGTTCTTACACTGTGAATCAGAGCTACCCGAGTTGTTCTGCCCTTGGTTAAACGGGTCATTTACCCACACAGGTGAAATTTCAGTGAACTCTGTTGTTTTACTTGTGGGTGTTTAGAAGTTTACAGTAGTTGACTTTGATGGATTAGAGCAAGAGCTCACTAACACTTTCAGTGACAACCTTCAAGATACACTTTACAGATGTTAAATCTCCAATCATTTGTCTAGCCACTCTGGTTGTATCATTCTACTTACAGCAATATCATGGAAGTATTACAGTCCTTCATTTGGGAGACTTTGTAGCTCTGAAAAAGGTGCTTTAAGAGTTGTACTTATTTTTATGCAAGAAGGGGAGAGCTCAAGAGGGTATATCGTAACTAGTAAATACTTTTGATATGATTATGTCCTGAGTTTTACATATCACAGAATCCTTCTCTTGCTCCACATCAAAGATGAAAATGATTTTGGAAACACGATCAAGTCATTTTAATTGTATATGTTCAAATCGTTGCCCCAACTTGACAAGGTAGCAATTGCTTGTCAAGGAAGGAACAGAACTCAGATAAAAGATGTTTTAGATTAGGCCACATTTAGCCTTAGCATTTTAGCACATTTGGTAGTGAACAATTAAAAAAGCTGTAACTTCAGAAGACTCTGAAAAACAATGAAGTCAACTGTTGCTTTAGAAAGGCCGGTCACTGTACAGTGCTGAGCAGCCTGAACTTGGAGGCTGAAATTTCACAAGGACTTGTCTCACTTCTTGAATCCAAGCAGTGCTGATCACAACATGATGCCAGCAAAAACCCAAACTGTCACTTCCAGTGGAAGAACAGAGCAATTGAAAGACCCAACAGACTGGTTCAAGGCAGCCCAAGAAAGCTTAAATAGCATTCATCCTCTCTGTGCAAGCAGTGGCATGCAACCAAAGAGGATGACTGTAAGACAGAGATAGATTTCTTATAAAGTGAGTTGAAAGCATTTGATGTTTTAGTAGCTATTAGTTAATTTAACTGGACACGGACAACTATGACGCTGTACTACAGGAATTTGAAGAATCCCCTGTGAAAAGGAACATGTTTGTTCACTCTTCTAAATTGAGAAAACCAAAATGTAAATATGGAAGGCTAATATAAGGCTGAAGATTCAGTCTTGTCAGTTTTGGGTATTAACTGAGCCCATCTTAAGACACTAAATCATAACTTATAACTGAGGCAAAATGCTTGGAAAAGGCAACTGTAGGGCACAGAATTAGCCCTTGCTGAAGTTTAAAGAAGGAGGAGGGAGCAGAGCTGTGGTACTGTGAAATGTATATCGTTATATCACAGAGAAATGCAGTTTGGGCAGAATGCCTCCTAGCTTGCCTCGCAACCACTGCCACAGGGAGGTGTACACGTGGCTGTAAACAAAGTAGTGCCATGTTTAAAAACAGATGCTGATAGCTGAGTGAAATATGCCACTTGGGAAGCACGTGCATAGTGTGAGCAAAAAGAAAAGAAGATTAGCTCCAAGAGGTTCTGCAGAGGATCAGTAGGTAGTATCACAGCTGAAGGTGTGTGGGTTAGCATCCAAAAGCAACTGTAATGTTCATGAGGTTTAAGCCTGACACCGGTGTGTGAGCTAACACGATGCCAAAACCATGGACAAGCCTGAGAGATTACTGTGGTCATTCTGCAGCTAGAGAGGTAGTTCGACTGCAATTTGGAAAGACACAAAATTGAAGTAGTGTCTAGGGGAGGAGGAGAAAGTAATGCTTGTTGAGTTAGAAGTCCTATCAAGCCATGGAGCTGATCAGGGATGAACATCCACTGGAGGGTAGGTAGATGTCTAGAAAAGAATTTGCGGATTTTTTCAAGGGCTGGTGAAAGGTTCAAGAGCGACCTTTTTGGAAAGATTATGATAGCTACTTTTCTTTGCTTGATATATCAAGAGAATTCTAGTGAAAGCTGTCAGAAAAACTCTGTTTCTACATGTGTCACTGCTGTTTTGGTTGGAGATTGCTTCTCCAGGCTTGAGGTTGTATTGTGGGTGGCACCAAGGGCTCTGTGCTGGGCAAGTGAATGCATTTGATGGTGAATATTCAGCCTGTGTAAAAGGCATTTGAGTCAAGGGAAAAATGCTGGTAAAATGTGACTAGGTGCTCTTTGCAGTCCTCAACACAGAAAAGCATTGAGTCTGCTAGAAGAAAGTTAGGCAACTGTGCAAGTCTGTATAACAGGATTAACGCATCTGGGAGAATTAATATAGAGGTGCTGGGAAATGATTGTTCAACTAAAGCTGTTTGTCTCACTATCCCAGCTGGCAAGGAAGAGATACAAAGACTTCTTGGAGTTGTGTACCGTGGAGGGAAATTTGTGCCTGAATGTGGGGTTCCTGTGAGAGAGTCCAACGGGCAGAAGAGGCCAGTCTGAATAAAGAATTTGAGACATTGAAGGAGTTATTTAAGTTGATCCTAACGTTCTAGTTTTGTAACCACAAAGCTATGTTGCGCACACTCTTACGTGTCACTAAGCAGAGTATCTGCTCAGTCCTTGGTTCTGTCAAAATCAGAGACCAGTAGTTTGTATGTCACAAGAGTTAACGAAAGCCAAGTGGTGTAGCACATAAATAGAAAAGAAGATAGGGCCATTATTCACGGATATTTCAAGAAGCCTTTAACAGAAGAATATTGATGTTTTGTCCAGAGCTAGATATTGTACAGGTCAATGTAATTGAAGCAAGTAAATAAACAGAAACCACACAGCTTTCTAGTCCCAGAGGAAATGTGGAGTGTAACCATCAGGCCTTCGTCTCAGGGTGCAAAATGGAGTTAATGCTGTTGAAAGAACTTGGATCAGCCCCAGCTGTCAAGGTAAACAGGACTTCTTGGTATGATATATGGGATTTATCTGTTCCTGCCAGTGCTAAATCATGAGGTTAAAAAGGCATATTGAAATGTTCTCATTAGTTTGATTTATAAGCACTAGGAATTCTATATGATATTATTGAAAGTTATCCCTATATTTGGTTAAGGAAGGACCACACAGAGAAATACATTGCAAAAGGTTCTTACACAAGGTAAAATGTGTGATTATATTTCACAGCTCATCTTACACGGACCTGATTAGTCACGACTCAGACATAGGAGAGAGCAAACCTTCATCAGAGTCCTTGTCTCTGAGTGACTGCTGAGCAACGCACTGTACACAGCTAGTGTCAGTGCCTCAGTGCTTTTACCCAAAGTGTTGCATCTGTTCATACTTCTAAAATAAAAAAAAGCAAAGCACCTTTTATATATTTTAAGTTGGAATAGGATCAAAGGGCAACATGTGAATCCAGATTTATTTACAGCAATATAGAGCATCTGTTCAGATCCGTCATTAACCTATTTGTGCCTGTATGTAATAAGGCAAATTAAGATCATCCTCAAGGGGCTCTCCCACCCCCATCTTACCACGGAGCTGATAGCCTTTAGCACCACAGACCAGAAATCTAGTCGAGATGATGTTCTATTGAGATGATTGCATATTTCATAAATAGGAATCACTTCGTGTGCGTATCCTCTCTCTCTGAAACAGAGCAGCAGCTTTTACATTCAGTTCCTATTCCCACCTCTGGCAAACATACTCAGTGTGATATGCGTTATTGGGCATATGACTGTCTCAGACCAGAACTGGGTAGCATTTTGTATGTGGCTGTAGCTGCAAATAAACTTCACTTCCTAAGGCTCTTTTAGCCTCACCTCTTAAATCTCTGAGGTTTCTATATCCATTTGTTCACTGGTAGGTCATGCTTCTAATAAAATGTTCATGAAAAAACATGTTCTGGAAATGTAATGAAGTTTACTAAGGCTGAACTGGATTCTACTATCTATGTTTTAGAAAGATGAGAGAGATTTACTCTCTGCACTTCTTCACATCAGTTTTGGACAAAACATCTTTTTCTCTGAAATTGAAGTTTTAAATTGCAAGTTTTTGAAGTAGGAGTCAAACCAAAGACTTCTGGCAAATGGAAGACTTGTAGATCCTTAACTTCTTGTAAGCCATTTTGCAAGTTCAGCCATCTCTGTAGCTCTGAACTTAGACAAATGCTTCCTAGGCCCCCAGGTTATTGCTGTTTAAGACTTACTGTCTGACAATCAACTCAGCAAACGCTTTTTATGATGATGTTCAGAAGTTTATTTAAACTGATACATAAACAATAAATATGGTATATTATTGATGGCAGCGTCTTTAGAAGTGGTTCTTTCAACCAATGAGAGCTAGTTTGTACAGTGCATGAACAAAAAGGTCAATTTGCTGCTAAGGAGAATAGATTCCTTGACAATTATTGCAATGATAGTCTGCTGATCCTAAATCACTAATTACAGTTTGAGACAATGATGTTGGCACATTGCTGCCAGATGGAAGATTCATTTTGCTGGCCACTTAATTAACAACTGGTAAACGGTTGCTCCCAAATACATATATTTGCATATGCAGAGGGCTTACTGTGTCACAATGATGCTAATGGCTTAGAGAGCGAGTCTTATTAATGTGATCTACTAATGGGAATGTCAGAATAAATTATCTTGTCTGGAACTGTGAGCCGTCTATCTGCCACCTGCATGGGAGTTCCCAAGTTTCAGGTTTCTGTCTGTCCAATGCCTATTGAAAGCTGGAACGCTTTCCAAAGCAGCAAAGGGAGCTGTAGGAATTTGGGTAGTTCAGAGGAAGAAGTTCTATTGTTTCTATAGTAGGCTATCTGAAGGACACGTTTCTATCCAAGTTCTGCCTCAATACTGGAGTTATATGTATGTAACATATCTGAAAATGTTTCTGGTACACGATACCCACAGCTTTCAGTGGAAGAGCTTAATGTATTTTACAAAGTTGTCTATGCATCTTGGGGAAGTGGGAGAGCTCATAGAGATAAATGGGCCCTGCTCCCCAGCTGCCATAATTCATTGTCTGGTTGATGCAGAACCCATAGTTTAATGATATGTTAAGAATAATCTGTTGTATTTCTGTATTACCTCTCAGCTCAGAATTTCAAACAAGGTTTTTTTAAATCGCGTCTCACAGTTCACAGGAGCACAATGACTTTTTCTTGAACCTGTTTAGGTGGCAAGAAAACAGAGATATGGATGACTTAAGGGGTCATAGCAAACACTCTTTCCAAGATCCTATGGAAGAAGCAGCACATCTGAATCCTGGCAGTACTGGTCATCTTACCTGTTCTCCTGTCTGTTGCTACCACTGACCAATACTAGTGGTGAAATTCAAAAGTTAATTTGGAAAAGTGAGATGATGGCAGCAGGCTGGTTTATGGAAGGCAGTCTAAAAAGGATGAATGTTAAATTATTCACTTAAGTAATAGCCAGCTGCAAAAACACAGGGTGAGAAACAGCTGTCAAGCTGAACTGGTTGTGAAACAAACATTAATTAACATTATCATGGTGTTCCTAAAATAAGTCAAATGCTATTCTGGAGTGTATCAGCAGCATAGCTTGCAAGGCATGAGAAGCTCTTCTTCTAAGAAAGACCTGGAGTATTATGTCTGATTTTGAGTGTTATTCTAAGAGTAGGATATGAGCCAGTCCATGAGGGCTCAGCAGAGAGCAGTGAGAATGGTTTGAGAGCTAGAAAATTTGATCAAAAAGGAAAGATAGGACACACTTAGGTTCTGTAGTCTAAAAAAGACTGTGAAGAGTTAATATTAGCCTTCAGATATAAAAATTGCCTGAAATAGGAAGGGAAAAAGACTGTCTTACTTTTTCATGGTGCATTGGACAGAAATAATGGGCTTAAACTGCAGATAATTGGATTATCTGTTAGGAAAATGTATTTACAGTAAGGATAATGAATACCATAATAAATTGCCAGAGGAGGGTGTTTCCCTCTACCTCTGGATATCTTTAAGAACTGATTAGACACACATCTGACAGGTGTAGCTGACTAAGGTGTTACTGGTCCTGCATTAAGATAACAAAGCTGGACAAACTGATTCTGGATGTCCTGGCCAGCCCTGTGGCAAGCCTGTGATCCAGCTCTGTCATGGCTCTTCTATCTCACATTTAAAGACCATTTAAAACTTCCTTCTGTCCTCCTGCCTCCATCATGACAGTAGCTGAGGATAACTGGAGGTGCTGCTTTTGCTTTTCTGTTCAGTTCAGCACACTGATGGGCAGGACAAACATATTTCCCCATGGTGATGTTAGGCTAAAATTTACATCCTGTTCGCTCGTGTCTCACAGCAGCTTTTTGCCTGGCTATGACTTTGCATTACTCACACTTCTCCAGCTCCGGCTATTACCTACTGATGTGATTTATTGCTGAAATGTGTATGATGCCCAGGACGCTAATGAAGGACCTGGAACTATTCTTCTCCCTTGATGATTGCCTCTCTTTTACAACTAATACTTCTGTGTATTTTGCCAAAGATGTCTATTTGGGTCATTTTATTTGAAGTGTTACAGATTAGCCATCCAGATCAAATTGTCTGAGTAATGTTGGATGGGGGAACGAACTGTTTCTTGTATGAAAGCCACAGTCCACAGGTTAGAGTTTTTCCCAGGGCAGAAGCAATCTTTTGCTCAGGATCTGCACAGCACCTGACACAACGCAATCCTGCTGCAATATTGTCACATTAAAAATAATATTGTGATTCCTAAGCTGTGTTTGGAGTTACCTCTGCATCTGTCTACGTGTTGAAATTTTCCAATTAAAAAATAAATAAATTAATACGGCATTTACTTTACAGAGAGGAGGGACCTAATATACTGGAACACCACTGTTGCTTACTAATTATGCATTATTGCAAGGGTTTTTCCTTTTCTAATATTTTTACTGGTCTGGTTTTAAATGTTTCAAGATTGTTAGGGAGATTTAATGATTGTTGGTATAAGAAATAACAGCTTTTGTCAGTGTGACTCTGATAACATTTATTTGAATTACATTTATAAATTGGTTAATGGACAAGTTCATTTGCAATGCTGAGTTCCAGGAGAGGTCTGGTACCTGGTAAGCAAAGGAGACAATTTTGGAAGTAAAACTATGGGGCAGATTGCTTGCTTCTGTTCTGAGTTCAGAGTTGCCGATATTTTGAAATAAAATAAATACCTTCTCTTTAAAATGGACTTCAACTTCCTATAAAAATAAATGGGTTTTGGAGGCATCTCTGATAGATTTGCTGTGTACAACTCCCCCCTTATTGTATTCTAAGTCCATTTAAAGCTTGCTTCTGTCCTACTGTTGCCATCATGTCAGTAGAGGAAAGTCTGAAAGTGCAATTTTCACTATTGTTTTCATAGAATCATAGAATCATCTGGTTGGAAGAGACCCTCAAGATCATCCAGTCCAACCATTCACCCTGCACTGTCAGGGTCCCTAAACCATGTTCCTCAACACCAAATCCACACAGTTTTTAAACACCTCCAGGGATGGGGACTCCACCACGTCCCTGGGTAGCCTGTTCCAATACTTCACAACCCTCTCTGTAAAGAAATTTTTCCTGATATATAACCTAAATTTCCCCTGGTGTAACTTGAGGCCATTCCCTCTCATCCCGTCATTCATAACATGGGAGAAAAGACTGACCCCCGTCTCCCTACAACTTCCTTTCAGGTAATTGTAGAGAGCGATAAGGTCCCCCCTGAGCCTCCTCTTCTCCGGACTAAACAGTCCCAGCTCCCTTAGCCACTCCTCATAGGACGGCTCAGTGAATTGTGTTCTTCCCATTCTGCTTGACCCCATCTGCTTGCTTTGTCCGTCCATTGCATCCTGTCTGCTGGCTTCCTGGGAAACCTTTCTTCTCAGTCGTGGTCTTACTGTGCTAGCTCAGATCGTGGATTGAGACACTACTTTGATACAGAAAAAAAAGGCAACATGAAAACGAAATCACAATAAGCTGTGTATTTACTACAGTTTCTAATCTTTTTCCTTGTGTTTTTATTTCTGTGCAGATTGTTTCTCAGAGGAAACTCTCCAAGTCCTTACTCAAACATGGAAACACAGCAGGAAAGTCATCTATAACAGTAAGTCTGTCTTAAATACACTCTTATTTTCTTGTTGTTTAGAAACATCTAATGTGACTAATTCTCCCTAAAAACAGCCTTCTAAGTAACCAGAACAACCTTTGATTGGGAAATGTATTTAAATTCTTTATTTAATAAACAGATTACCTGTGCTGTTTCTGACAATGCTTGTTGTAAGAAAATGACAACAAATAGTGTATGATTTGTACAAAAGCCACGATATTTACTACTTCTACTTTTAAGCTACTTGGATAACAGCAAGAAAGTTGTGCTACTTGATTACTTTATTTGAAGCTCTAGAACCTTCAGAAATTCATTTTGACCTACTTTGACACACAAAGCAGTCTGATGTTTCTTGGCCTTTGGGTTTTCTCCAGTTCTAAAAAAAAAACCAACTCAGAAAACACAGACACATGCACCCAGCAACACCAAATGCAGAAGTTTGATGAGATTAGGTATTTTAGCTGTGTTGTAATGCAATTATGGACTGGATAGTTATAGCAGCCCCATGTGTATCTTGAAATCTGCAAATCAATGTATTACATCTCATTCATCTTTCTCTCTTGGCTTGTTTGGGAGATCAAGCTTGTCTGGGCTGAACCTGGCATGCTTGTGACGTTTGCTGCTCTACATTAAGACGAAGACTATAATAAAATATTCTGCTTTGGAGATCTCTGCTCCACTGCCTCATGGGGTTGAGAAGGATTTTTTCCCTTGATGTGCAATTAGCCAGATGGGTTTCTTCTGGCTTGATTGTTTGGATATTTTTTCTGCCTTCAGCCACAGAAGGGAGAGCAGACTGTGAGAAATAATGCTTTCTGAGAGCCCAGGGAATTTTCCTTCTTAGGTATCTTCTTTGGTGCCTGGCTGGAAAGGGATTTGCTTAAATTCATAAAGTGAAACCCATTTTATGTCTTGGATTGGAAAGGAATTCCTCACTCTTCTGGCTGAATAGAACCAGGAGAGAGTTTTACTCCCTAAATAACAGTATGTTTTGCCCACTGGGCATACTTCATTTGTCCATCCTCATGGTGTTCTGGGCCCCTCTCCTGCTCTATGAGGGACATGAAGGAGTTTAGTCTTGTGAAGACACAAAGGCTCTAGCTCAACTAAAATTATTAGGCTTGCTAGTAGAATGTTCTGGCAAAAATTAATGCTCTTTGAAATACAGAAGATGAGAGTAAATGAGTTAATAGTCCCTGCTGACCTAGCACTGGATGATAACCATGAACCATAGACCTTAGTTACTTGCTTTGGCTTCTGGCCAGTGGTACTAAAGAGCAAGTCAATTTTACTCAAATGGGCAAAAACTGAACTCAAACAAAAATTGTTGTGTGAGAAATTTTCTATCTCAACAGAATAAGTCAAAATCAATATGTTTATTTTTGGACCTGAGGTATATACCAGGTGTCTGTCAAGTATACAAATACTAGTTTCCTGACTTGTTCAGTGTAGTGAATTATGAGGTTTTTTGTAAGATTTTGAAAATTCCTGCCTCACCATGTTTTACTGGAATTTTATTAGTCCTTTGAATGTGTAATGTCTCATCAATACAGTTTTATTATATGATTATGGGATCAAAACAGAACCTCGATCAGCTTCTCCAGTGGGATGTCTGTCAAACTTTATATATAGAGAGAGTTTATTATTTTCAAATATTTGTGAATTTTGGTGTGCAATTCCAAGAGCACTATTGGTTGTATACAGCTTATGACCTTTTAAATCATCAAACTACATGGAAGAGATCTGTTGTGTCAGACTCTATGAGCTGAATTTCCAGCAAGGTCTCATTTGCCTGGAACATCTGAAACACCACATACATGCTTGTGCAATAGTGCTTTCATGCATGGTTAAGCATCTGTGCACCTACATGGCTGTGTATGAGTATTTTGCATGAGGGAATACTGTGAAGTGTCACAGCCACAATAGTCTTAACACCTCATAGTCCCTTTGGAGGCATCCTTCCTCCAATGTAGGCTTACCTGCAGGCTGCAGGCCCTCAGAGCTTCCTCCTCTGGCATGAAGCACCTTCTCCAAGAGCGTATCTCCAGTGTCCTCAACAACATCCCCTTCCCCATGCCTCCTCCTGAATCTTCTTTAGAGTGGCCTCTCAGACTTCTTACTACATCTCCCTTTGGGTCTCCTGTGTCTAGCAGCTGCCACCCTTTCTTAAATATGTTCATACAGAGGTGCCATAAGCACCTCTGATGGGTTGATGTTTTGGGATGCAGTTGGTAGTCGCTGCCCACTGCCAAACTAGCTGTGATCTGCATGGAGCAGTTCACAGCCTCCCCACACAGGTCACTCCTGCAGCCCTTGCTACCAAAACCCTACCAGTTATGCCCCATGCAGAATCCGTTAGCTTCTGTCAAAGAAAGAAAAAAGGTCTTAAAAAATCCTGATGATGCTGAAGTTTATTGCGGCTATAGACAGACTGGATAATTCCTAGGAGCTGCATACGTGGGCAGTAAAAGCATCCTGCACTGCAGGGCTCTGACTGCAGCTCCAACCTCAGCAACCTTCAGCTGATTTGAAGAATAGTTGAGGTGTCCCAGCAGCTCCCCGAGGGCCTGCAGTCCCTGCGGTGGAGACAGTCTGAGCCTGGCCGGGAAGCTGGCATGGCTGCCAAGTGGGTGGCTGTGGGCATGAAACTAAGAAATAGGTTCTTTTGGGTGATTTAATCTTTGGGGAGAATAGTTACAATAGGGAAAGATTTTATAACCGTCAAACAGAATATAATGTGGTTTGTTTCAAACAACGTTTTTCAATGAAATATCCCACGTTTGGTTAATACCTTCTCTCCACTGAAGCATTTTAATGGCCTAGTCGGGAAGGCTGTTTTGATTGGTTTTGTTGGTTTTTTTCCTAACAACATTGCACAGCACAGTAACAGGCATCATTATCAGCATAGTTTACACCATCTGAAGATGGAAGAATCACACTACATTATTTTAGTGTTACTTTCTTCTGACTCAGTCTACATACAGTAAATGAATGGTTTTGCCAATGTAGCTGCTGCAGAAAAACTATCCCAGAAGTCACCTACTGTAAATGTGCCTTTCATGGCAACTAATGACAGATGACGTCACTTCTTTTTCCATTTAGCTTGCCAAATTATGCTGAAGCAGCATAAAAATAATCTAAGATTTAGACTCAAATAATACAACTCTTGTATAGCTTTTTTGTCCCCTTGGACACTGTGAGACTGTGGAATTCTCCATTGTCCTGTCTTAGGAAAAGTACTTGGTCAGAGGAAAGGGATCCCTGATGGATGTTGAGGTCTGTCCATTGACAGGTGATTCACAAGGCATAGTTGCATGATACAAAGTGATTCAGGTTTGTAGACTTCACAAAGTGCCACCCATCAACTGAGCAAAGGGATTAACTGAATACTCTTAGCCCTCCCTGATTGCAAAGAGAAACAGATTAACTTGTACCACACTTCAGTTTGCTAATAAGGTCCACAGTCTTCACAGTGGAAAATGGCATCTTTCTCCACTTTCATTACACCGTGCAAAACTCAAATGTAGCTTTCTATTTAGGTGATTGCTGAGGAGTTGTCTGGCAATGACGACTACGTTGAACTTTCATTCAGTGCGCGGAAATTGGATGACAAGGTAAGCTGCTTGATATTAACCTTACTGAAAGGCAGAAGAATGCCTGCAAATATAACTTGATGAGATTTTCCTCGATGGATATTTTTTGCCTTATATTATTAAACACATCAGAGATTTCAGATGAATGTTCACTATGAGGCTTTCCTCAAGTTGCGAAGTAATTAAAAAAACAAACCTCAAGGGAATCTAATTAAATCCAAGACAATTTAATTACGCTATAACCAAGACGATTTAATTATTTAAAATGCCAGAGATCAGAAGTGCTTAGGGAAGTGAGCTTTCTATAAGTAGTAGAAGATGTTATAGTTGAAGTAAGCGTCTTAAAATAAAGCTAGAAAACTTCATAACAGCTCAGTCATGATACATGTTTTGTCCAACAAAATGTAGCTTGAATGTGAGAAAAAGACTCTTATATTTTTGTTAAAAGCTTTTTCCTGCCTTAATAAGAAAACTGTCCACCGACTCAAACACTGCTCTTCATTATAAAGACTACTTCTTTCTGAAAATATCTGTGTTGTTCAGCAATACACATATGCTTATTAGCACCTCAAGCAGTACACAGCCCAAGAAATCCAGATGACTGCTTGTAAGGCACTCTCTTTTATTTCAGGGTAATAGAAGACACATAATTATTTGAGGTAATCTGTGGAATATCTTTTTAATTAATAGATGTCATAAGACTATGACCCTGTTTAGATAATAGGGCTTTACATATAATTGAAGAACAGATGATTACAATTGTACTCCATCACATTGTCTACCATTACTTTATAGCCACTTCCTATATATAAAGCTGCTTTTAATTAGAACCATGTGGTAACACTATACAAAAGTTTATGATTCTAATGCTCTAAGCATGTGCTTGTAAACATTTGACATATGAGTAGTTGTCTACCTTTAGCCTGTATCTGGGGCTAAACAATTGCCAGCTGTTCTATTACCCAATGACCCCTCCCCACTCGAAGAGGGGCATTGGGAAAAGGAAGGAAGACCCCTGGGTTGAGACAAGAAGTATTTAATAATTGAAATAAAAGAAAATAGAAAAATAATAATTACAAAAATAATAATATATGCAGACAAGTGATGCACAGTGCAGCTGCTCACCACCCCTTGGCCAATGTCCAGCCCATTCCCAGCTGACAATCCCAGAACAGGAAAGTCCAGAAACCTCAGTCTCAGAAGGGAGGGAGAGTAGGCATCAGGAGCAGAATGACAGGCGAGACCCTCCAGAGACAGTGACCGTTGAGGAAAGAAGAGCAAGAGAGAGAAGGCAGCAGCCCGTCCCCAGACAACTTCTCAATTTATAGTGAACATGACGTTACGTGGTATGGAATACCCATTTACCAGTTTAAGTATCAGTCACCCTGGCCACACTCCTTCCAGGTTCTTGGACATCTGGGTTGTTAGGAAAAGACAAGTTGAAAAGTCCGTAAGCATTACAGATACCTGCATACCACGTCTAGCTACAAACTAAAACAAAGTGTCTTACAAATTTTGTTCTCACTGAATTGGCTGCTGCAGTCTTTTTAAAAATGCAGCTTACTTGAGAAATGTAGCTTCTCTGAACAGAAAATCGATTCTATGATTCTATCCCAGCAAAGCCAGGACAACAGTTTAAAACCAAATCGGTGAGAGTACTTTGGATACATACATCAGATTTTCAAAATCAGGCCATAACTGATGAGTAATATTTTCAGTTGAAACTGCCAGGAAAACTCAGACAAGCAGAAAGTACCCAGAAAGATTAATGGTACCAGAATTTAGTTAGAACATACAGGTAAATAACATAACTGTACTCAGGATCATTAACAATTGTAAACGATCAGGATCTTAATTTGCTTCTCATCTAAAAGATGAATTACCTCTTCCTTCAGAGTTGCTGGAGTCTTAGTGTTTCTGAATCATGTAATTTATTTAGGTGTCAAAATGTAGATTTAACAGCCTCTCTTTAGACAGACATCCTTAGGCCTGATTTGCAAAATTAAACACAAGTTTTTTCCTGTTCCACATGCTATCACATCTAGAAAAGGAAAGGAAATGTACAACAGAATAAGACTTCACTTGGTCATTCCTTTTTCACAAATGTAAAATGTTCTCTGGTATAGATATTATGATTGCTAATGGCTTTCGTTGGTATAAATTAAAAGGATACTGCCAGAGTGTGCTTCTGAGCCAGGTCAATGTTGTCTGGGCAATAGCTTTAGACAGTGGTTGAAACACTTTATGGAGATAAATTAAGGAGGATCATTCTGAAATATTACAAGAACATTGTCATTCTTAGCATTTTAGTATGTCCAGTCAAGGTGGGCTTCATCTAATAAAAAATTCCAGGATAGTGCAGTGTGCAACTCAGGCAATGACTCATTGTCATTCAGCTTCTGTCTTCAGCTGATGAAAATCACTGGAAGCCTGTTAGAGTTGAAAGAAGTCTTTCAATTTCCTCCAGCTAGAGATGTAGCTCTAAATCTGGCTGAACCTTGGCTTACTACATTTATAAGAAAAGGCTAGGGCTTTTGGTATGGCTTACAATGAACTTGGACATCAGTAGATGCAAGGTGCTATTAGTAATTATTGTTATTAAGGTTTGAAATTACTTAAATTGTATAGTTCAGCCATTGGTGAAAAAGCATGGGTGCCCTGGTGTCACATACAGGTCCAGCAGAATGATCAGAGAATTGAGAAGTGCCTGTCTTGTTAAATCCCAAGCATGGTTTTGCACGCATCTCCCTACTCAGAGGAGGGAAGACCTGAGTAGAGATGTAACATCAGAGGAGCAGACTGAGGGCTGGAACTGAGGGCAGTCCTGAGAGTCTTCTGAAAGACAGAGGAAGCTTGCGGGAGCAATTGCTCCCACTTCTGCTACACGGGGTCGCTTTAGTAGACCCAGGGGTTCCTGCACTGATAGCTGTGGGGGTGGCAGATGACAAGTTGAATCCAAATGTCTCACAACTTGGGAACAAAGGAAGTTGTTGAAAAGGTTCAGGATGTGCTTCAAGGATAAAAAATAATTCTTTCCATCCATTACCATCAGTGATATCTTGAATGGACAAGAACTTTCTTCCTTCACCCTTTAAAGGAAAATTCCTTGAAAAAGCATCCAGATTGTGGTCCTCAAACATAGGATTTTCCTCCACTAGGGACAAAGGTGTGAACAACACATTTTTAGCAGATTAAACAAAATTTGTTGGTCTGATTTAACAGGCAGTATATGTTTGTTGGGTTTTTTTACTCCCCCCACATAAAACTGCAAGAGTTTTAGAGAGACCGTAAAATAAGTAAAGCCTACTCAATTTTTTCTGGAGCAGTGGCTGAAACATTCAGTAAAAAATTATAGGAAAGTCACAGATATGAAAGTTTCCTTTAGTTAACTGACTTTGCAGAGATAAAGGTTATGTTTTTTATTGCAGTGCTTGTTGGGAAGGTATAACTGCATTTTCATGTTTTATTGAAGCTCAGTCAGCTCAGATGGCATATCTTTGTTTCAAGAGATCCACTGAGAACACTTCACAGTGGAACAATAACTTTTGGAAAGGTTCTATTGCATTAATAGCTGTGTCACAATTACCATAACAAGCAGCTACGTTTTTATGATAGCTATAATAAATTATGAGCACTGAGGCAGGCAAACTGCTTTTCCTGTTCTGAGAGAGGCAGTTATCATTGCTTGGGAAAGATTTTCCAGCAAATATCTGCAAAATGCAAGCTAATATTGCTTTTTTATATATTTCTTTGATACTAAACTACTAAAAAAAATAATTCTTAAATGCCCGGTCTTCTATTGAAGAATTTTCAAAATTATTACTGTCTTTTGACTACTTCAGTCCTTTTTTGAGGGACCTTTGACTTGACCCCCAAACCTGAATTTTAAAAAGTGTCATGCTCTGAAAATTAATGTACGAAAAGATGTGTCGAACTTGGTGCTCAGAAATGGAGGTAGTTAATTTTTTAAAGTTTAAGCCATGTACTTGTGTTATTACTGTGTAACCGCTGCACATGCTGAAAGAACAGTGTGCATTATACCACTAGCAAATGCATTACATTAATCATTTAAACATTATTAATATATCAAAACATTAAACCTTTATTGCTGCCATTCTTCTTTCAGAGGTTGTTCTTGTGAGATAATGCAAAGCTGTTAGATTCAGCATAACAACCAAAAAGCTTTGAAAATGTTAATAGCTATAAAATGTTTCTTCAGCATATCATTTTTCAGTTGTTATGAAGCGTCTTTGGTATAGAAGGACTTTTTGTTTGTACTTTCATTCTGAAAGAAATTAGGCTTTGGTTTTGCATTGAAGGGGGTGGGTGTCATGGTTTAACCCCAGCCAGCAACTCAGCCCCACACAGCCGCTTGCTCACTCCCCCCTCAGTGGGATGGGGAGAGAATCGGAAGAGAAAAAGTGAGAAAACTCATGGGTTGAGATAAAGACAGTTTAATAGGTAAAGCAAAAGCCACGCACGCAAGCAAAGCAAAGCAAGGAATTCATTCACTGCTTCCCATGGGCAGGCAGGTGTTCAACCATCTCCAGGAAAGCAGGGCTCCATCACATGTAACAGTTACTTGGGAAGACAAACGCCATCACTCCAAATATTCTTCCCTTTCCTTCTTCTTCCCCCAGCTTTATATGCCGAGCATGACATCTTATGGTATGGAATATCCCTTTGTTCAGTTGGGGTCAGCTGTCCTGGCTGTGTCCCCTCCCAACATCTTGTGCACCACCAGCCTACTCGCTGGTGGGGTGGGATGAGAAGAAGCAAAGGCCTTGACTCTGTGAAAACTCTGCTTGGCAGTAACGAAAACATCTCTGCATTACCAACACTGTTTTCAGCACAAATCCAAAACACAGCTCCATACCAGCTACTGTGAAGAAAATTAACTCTATCCCAGCCAAAACCACCACAGGCGATACAAGCTATCATCCAGCATTAAAATCTTTCTCTTTAGATGACTTGGTAGTTGGAAACAAATGTTAAAAATTACTTCCCTTGTGCTGATTTGCCGTCTCAGCTTTCATGATACTCAGCTGGGAATGGTACGATATTTTGAGCCTTACACACAATCCTGATTTCCCTTCTGAATTTTTCTGCACTCCAAGGTGCGTTCTTTGAATGTATCATTTTGAGGTGTTTTCTTTCAGATAACTTTTCTCATCACACTTGTGTTTGATAAAGAATCTGTTAACATTAAGCTTTTACTCAGCTTCAATCAGTGTACTTACATGTGCAAAGAGGCAGCTCAATCTTTTTTAACCCTATGCACTCTGGATTTTAGTGTCGTTATGATTAAACCAGCACCCTCACTCTCTGCTTGTTCTCTTTGCTATGCAGTAGTAATCTGGCAGAATTTGACCACGAAAGCATCCATATACTAGCAGTTTCAAGTGCTGAATGGAGTCCAGATAGTAAATCTACATCAGGGCCTTCAGGCAAACTGGTTATAGACTTTGTTGGGTTTCGTGCTGGTTCTGCATACTTTTACGTTGAATGTCCTGTAACCATGTAATTGGAACAAATAGGCAAACATACAGCTTTGTTGTTTAAAGCTCCACATGATGAGATTAAACAAATATATAAGTATGTGCTTTGCATCAGTTTCTAAACATATCATTACCTTTTATCTAGTAGGAAAAGAAACAGATCATTCACAGAACCGCACTCTGAACACAACATTGATAGGTGTCATCTTTAGGGCATGGAAAAGACTTTAGGTTGCTTGAGCCTTGCCCAGGGCTTTGTGGTCCCTAGGGACTCCCTTCTCTAGACATTCAAATTCAGGTATACCTTTTCAAAGCCCTGATTTCTTTGCTTGTTTTGCAGTTATAGAATTGTAAAAATGCCCTAAAGACAAATTTTACCAATTTTGATGTGCCCAGACTTTGGCTAACATCTTATGCAAAGCCATTCTCATCCCATCCAGCTAGTCAAAAGTAAGTAGAGTGGGCATTCGGTCAGGAGAAAACTGTAGAACTAGGCATATTACACTCATTTTTACACTAACACTCTTATAGAAAACCAGGAGAGAAAACAGAATTCCTCACTTCCCCAAATTGATCTGGAGGTCTATGGTTTTGGATACAGCCTATAGAGAAAAATAGTATTTGTATGCGTAAAGTTAATCATGTGATTCTTTTGAAGAGGAAAATGAGGAAGGGAGTTGGAACTACAGAAAATGGGCTGAGTCCATTTGAATCTGCTCTTGCAGCATTGCACAGTTAGAAATTTGAATTAGCCTGCTTTCCCCCTCCATCTGTGGAGGGCTAATACCCAGCTACTCTTCCAACCCCCAGCCAGCATGTCCAGAAGAAATGAGATGTTGAAACAAGAGAGGCTGTGGCAGACTTCAGCAACGCTATAAAAAGCAACTTAATTTAGGTTTGTGTAAGAACGCTGAGGGTTGTTAGCTGGGTGCAAGACTAGCAGAAATTGTTCTGTGGTGCAGTATGTGGACCTCAATGTCTGTCACATTTCCTTGTACTTAGAGATATCAAGCAATTTTCTGCATTTCCTGCTATATTTGTCATCTTAACATGGGCCGTGTTATCACATCCTAAAGAGGACTCACTTTTCTGACCTTCTCTAATCCATCTTGCCAATACTTGTGTTAGCTGGTAGCAGCACAATGTCTTGGCTGATTAACTTCTGTTTTGAGAGGGTGGGCGATTAGTGTGAAATTCAACCCCACTGAGGAATATGCTGCAAAGGGCTTTGTGTGATAACACTGATGTCAAAAGACCAAACAGTTATGGAGACAGAACAAAACAAGCTAGGTGCTCAAAGGAGCTAAAGCTCAGAAATCTGGACTGGATGTAAGAAGGGAAAAGGCTGTAAAATGACATTTCACAGTTCTGCCTGCTGTGATCGAATAGTCAAACTGAGAACAACAGCAGTGCTGTGGAAGTCCTTGTGGAACAAGAAAAAGAATGAAATATTGCTGAGAGACACCAAGAGGTCTCACTAAATCCACAGTAGCTCTCCTTTTTCATTAGCAGTCAGGGAAGCACCAGTGCACTGTGGCTGAAAAGCTCAAAGAAAAAGTATTCTCAAGAGTAACCTGTCCTATATTTTATTTTAGGATTTTTTCAGCAAATCTGATCCTTTTCTGGAGATTTTCCGGATGAATGATGATGCAACCCAACAACTTGTTCACAGAACTGAGGTAAGGAGTAGGGTTGGATTTGCTTTCTAAGGACACAGGTGGGCTGTCAAGAGGAATAGTTTATGCTTCTCGTGTCACAAAGGGTATCGCAAGCACCCACATTTAAAAACACTTCTTTCTCTTGTGTAATTATTGACTAATGGGTATCAGGTCTTGACTGAAGCCAAAGATCCAAATTTAATTGAACTGGCAGATATTCTGTTTGAAAGTCAGGAGTCATATGTCCTATATTTAGCCCAAACCATGCTACAGACAGTATCATATTTTCCTGTTAATACTATGTTGCATCTTCTCCACCTCCTCCCAGGTTGCTGGTGCTAAAAATATTTGTAATCTGGGTGCTTTACATTTGTTTCATATGACCCAGTGTCATTACTGCTTCCATGGTAATGACTGGAGCTGTCTTTAAAAGCAGCATTTAGGTGTACAGGGTGGGGCTGTGGCAGGTATTTCGGGTTATGAGCCTGTCTGCTATGGATCCCTTAAAGTCTTCCTGGCAAGGCAGTGTCTGTAAATTGGTTCTGCCCATCCCCATTGCCTAGTCCTGCATCTCGTTCATGGCTTCCAGTTCAGGGATGTATTCCACAACCTTTCTCTTGTGAGTTATGCCACTGCTGAGGCATGTCAGTTCTGGGGCAATCTCTGTACCATGTTCTGTGTACAGGTCCATTTCCCACCTGTGCTCCTTTTTGGAGCTTTCCAGAGGAGGAGTGTTGCAAACTGCTCGTTGCTCAAGGGCACGTACTCCATGCACGTTGTTCTGCAAACCTCCAGCTGAGCTCTGCTTTCTTCTCTTTCTGGTGAACGTACTGTATTGAAAACTGTGGCTCTTGTTAGCATTCTCTTTGGAGATGTGCAAATGTTAAGGGTTCCCTTCCTTTCTTTTCACTCACAGGTTGTGATGAATAACTTAAATCCCGCTTGGAAGACCTTTAAAGTATCTGTAAATTCTCTGTGCAGTGGAGACCAGGACCGCAGGCTAAAGGTCAGAAGTCATTCCTACTGTTTAAATAGATTTACTCATAGAAAACAAAACTTTGTCTCCCTTTTTCAATTGAAGATTTCTACTCTGCATTGCCCTCTTCTTTGATGAAAAAGATGATCGCAGAGCTGCTTTATGATTACCACAGTCAAATTAAGGATGCAGAGAAATGGTAATCCACTGTAATCAGTAGATTATGCTCTATACTTCCTACAGTAACCTCGAAAACTTATGGGACTGTTTTTGCTAATCAGTTGGATAATTTGAACCCAGCATCATTTAACTGGTGAAAGTATGCTCAAGGAAAGTGGTAGCCCTGTCACCATTTTAACTGCTATTTCCTCACTTGTATGTGTGGAGACCCTCTATAAAAGAAACACTGAATTGTGAGATTTGTTATTATATATGAAGAATGAGGTGTCCACAAAAAGACATGTGCTATAGTAATGACAGTTACTAGTCAGCAGAAAGACTGATGGTTGGAAACTTGGAGCTGTGTGTAGAAAAATTCATCTTCTTGTGGCTAATCTGGGTTAAATCAAGGTTGAATCTAGTTGTTCATATCCGCTAATCAGGTTTAAGGTTAACACTAAGTTAAAAAATGTTAAATGGAGTGCACGGTCCCTAGTGTCTATTCAGCCTCTTGGACCTGATGAAAGGACATTGGACCCAAAAGTATGTCTTTTTTTTTTTTTTTTTTACCATACCAAAATTGTCTATAAAAATTTTTTCCTTGTCCCTGTAAACCTTTCTTCTTTCATCATTATAGCTGCACAACCCTGCAGAAGCATTATTGTTACTTTTCACTCGTTACGTACTGCAGGATGTGCTGTGCAGATAGAAAAAATAAAATGCCTGGTGTCTACTTGGGGATATGGTTTAATGGGGATTAGGGATGGTTGGACTCGATGATCTATAAGGTCTTTTCCAACCTAGAAATCGATGAATCTATGAATCTATGTTACAATGCATGCCACAAATGGGTGGAAAAGGTAAAAAGGAGTCTTATGAATGCTTGGATTTATACTCCTCATGCTGATTGTGATTTATGACTTCACAAAATCCGCACTGTTGTTATGGAACAGCAGTGATACCGACGCAATGTTTGTAGATATATGTTTGTATGATATTGGGGTTGCAAGAGGAACACACAGGAATGGATGGTTATCTTTATATATTGTTTGTGTCCCTTGGGGCACTGTTGGGCAACCAAATGAGGCCAAGGGAAAAAGAAATACCAAAAGATGGAGGAAGTTTGAGAAAACAATGAGAGATGCAGCAAGGAAAAGCGAAGGATGAAGTAGATGGAGTACAGGATACTTAGTAGGCCACACCAACATGTTTGTGATGGGTGCGTCTGAGATGTTGGAAGGAAGCTCAGCACTTCAGGTGGTACAGGGGAGCAGTTGTGAAAGATCTTTCCACCTACCCCTTAGTTGGTAAATGATCAAACCAGTTGTGTTTGGTATGTCCAATGGGATTGAAAGAGAGTTGTAGCAGATAAAATAGAGAATGATGTGTAGGGAAAGAACAGCTTCCATTTTAAACTGCCAGCAAAATTAACAGTATTGGCTAAAGAGGATTTCTAATGCAAATGAGGAAACGTAGAGGAGTTATTTGTTGCAGTATGTGTAGAATGACAGTAATATGAAGTGTCAGGATAATGACTTTGTTTTCTTGGGAGGCTGCAATTTTATAAATTTCCTGGGTAGATTAAATATCTGTAAGTTAGTTGCCTGAAACACAGAAGACAAGCAAATTACTCTGTGTTGTATAAGCAATATAGATCTCCAGGAGAGGAAAAGAAAAAAAAAAAAAGAGCAGCTACCCTCCAGAGATAGTAACATGACTGGCTCAAAGGACAGTCAAGGACAAGGAGCACTGCCATGGCTGGGGCCTCCATTGAAGCCTCTCATGCCTGGGCTGCTACTTCATGACAAAAGGGAAGCACTGGAAAAAAACACAGAAAGTGCTTGTTTGAACAATGAGCTCCCATCACAGCACAGGCAGAGCTGGGAGCCAAGCTTTTGCTTTTGAATGGAGTGAGCTATGAAAGGCTTGGAAAAGGAGGGTGAGCCGTTCTTTGATGTACTAGAGAAGGGCAAGCCACTGGTGGGACATATAGACAGAGGTGACATGGTTAGAGCAGGCAGGAGTACTGCAGCTGCTGCAGCATTCTGTGAAGGTGAAAGGGAGCAGAACTGGGGGCAGTGCTAGAGAACATGGTATACTCCAAATGTGAGATGCTGAGAGGCTGAAGAAGAGATGTAATGTGACAGATTATCTGTGTTATGCAGCTTCTCTGAGGGTGCACCTTCGACAACCAGATGCAGAAGGTTGCGCTCTGCCTCTTCCTTGGCACAGGGTCCCAGGTCACCTAGTCCAGCTTGTGTCTGACAGTCACTTAAAGCAATCAGTTGTGCCTGCCCTTATAGGATCTGCTTCTTGAGGTAGCTTAAATTGAAATAGGTAACATTCCATAACAATGCAACTATATGGGTTTAAGAAAAGAGATGGATCAGATTGCTGCTGCTCCAATGAAAAGCAGAATTAGCATAGCACTGCGTTCACCATGTTGTGTATATGTGGCCTTTAAATCACTTAGATGAGAAAACCTAGAAAGAAATGCAAACAAAATGTGATGCCTGGAGCGTCAGAGCAAGTGGCAAGTCCTTCAGGGTAGAGAAATGTGGTTCTGGAGGGAGAAACATGCTTTAATCTCTTTGAAATTGGGGTGAAAAGGTAGGACGAAGACTGAGATTTCAGCTTTGGCAGAAGATGATGGGTCTGGGAATAAAGGGGATCTTTGAGCCATGAGCAGAGAGACAGTAGTCGAATTAGGACTGCCTGTAGAAAAGATGAGGAGAAAGTCAGTGAAGGAAGGGTAAAGAAGAGAACCGGGGCAGGATGGATCTTACAAACCTATTGACTATTTTCCAAATAGTCTTGATTCTGCAGGGTATTTTTTTCTTTTTTTTGGAGAATACATTTTTTTATTCATGTATGCAAGTTTTTGCAGGCCCTGATTTAGACATCTGAGTATTTGCTGGAGGCTGCAGTTCAGACTTCTACAGAAAAGCTAAAAGTAGTAAGATTTGCACCAGATCACTCATGAGTGCAGAAATATTTTGAAATTAATCATGGCTGTAAATTAAGAAAAATGCTTGAAGATTTTTTAAAATTCAGGCTCTTTAAACCTTTTGGTGGGTGCAAGATAAGGCTGCTATGGTGGAGCAGCCCCCAAAATCACTTGTATTTGACAGCATATAGTACTTGTCAGATGACTTTTCTGTTTGCTTTGTATGCAAAATATAACTTAGGAGTTTGATGGCAGCAAGGACAGAAGAGCGGAAATTGCAATAATTAGAGAGGTGAAGTGTCTGTGACATTTAACACTATATGAATGTTTATACTTTGATTTACATTGACTAAACATTTCAGTCTTCACCCTACCATATTTTGAAACATTTGACTTTTGTTGCTTTGTTTCATTTCATAAAGTATATAGCAATATGTAACTGCTAAGTATTGGAAGAATTCCCTGTACCATATTTAGTGGATTCCAGCTGCCTTGCTGAGCATCAGCTTCTTGCCGGGATTGCTTGATCACTGTGAACAGTAATTACATAAGGCTGGGTAGTTTGGTACCTGTACCTACTGTTTCTGTTTTGCATACTCTGGAAGGCATAATCTAATTTAAAGCTTTAAGAGGCACCAGAAATGCTTGGAGGGAAATGTCAGATTGTAGAAATTATGTAAATGGAGGGAGACTTCATAACAGCAGCAGACACATTGCGACCGTCACTACCTTTGGCTTGCCTCTGTAGGCTATTTGGAGCTCTGAAGTCTTGGCCTTTCGTCTCTGCCACTGAAATCACACAGGTACTGAGCTTAATGATCTGATTTGTGTTATGAGGAATGGGGAGTAACACGGCAAAAATACACTAAAACAACTCAGTTTAACTTACAGAAGTTTGCTCTTTTTAAGTCTTGCACCCAAAGCAGCCTTTACGCTGTCTGGGCATTTGAAACCTTCTCATGTAAAATGTGTGCTTAGAAAGATAAGATAAGCAAGGTCACTGAAATCAAAGCAACCAATAATTAGGGTCTCCCTCAAAAGTCTTTGGCTAGCATCCTTTACAAAGTCTGTTAATTTGAATTCCTTATGGGCTTTTTAAAAAAAAAACACCTAATTTTGCTTTATTTAGCTGTGGTGCATAGAGCAGTTATTTTTTTATTCCTCTCAGGGTGCCTTGTAAAACTATATTGCAATTATTGCTGCTCTAGGTTTTATTATGAAAAAGATATATTGGATTTATGAACCTACTGAGCTTTTCTTCCCAGACATTGAAACCATCTGAGAAGTCTGGTCTCACTTCAGTGCCAGTCATAACTTCTTTTAATGCTAACAGTAAAGACAATTTGTGTATGCGTTGAAGTGAACAAAATACTTCTTTGATCCAAAAGTAATGCCTTGCTTTCCTAATATGTAAAGAGGTTTGGTTCACAACAGTAATTACTGACAAATGTAAGTGAAAGATACAATCCTTCTGAGAGTAGTTTTTATGCTATTCTGCTGTGCTGAATTCAGGTTTGGTTTCAGCATGTGAGGTATGTTGCCATCAAAGGTTTATCTGAAATACAGGCTTGCACTGTGAGTATCTTCTGGTAGAGATCATATACTGTCCATCCATTCTAGTAGTTGCAGGTTGCTCTTTTTCTAGAGGAGTCCTGGTAATGCACGCTGAAAATAATCCCTTTTTGGTTTGGTAATATTGTAATACTTGGGAAATAAACATTTAACAAGGTGCTGTAGAGGCACAAGCCGAATAGTGCACGTGGCACAGAGTAACTTCTGCCGAGTTTGTACAGAGAACACCACTGAAAGAAATTCAGTTCATAAGGAAAAGTAGGAAAAGAGGCAAAAAAATCTGGAAGACAAACGCTGCAGGTGAAGCAAAAAGCTGCAAGGAGAGGGGGAAGCATGTGTCATATCTGTATAGAAAGTCCTTTCCATCTTCCACCCACATAGGGGAAATTTTCGAAAGGAGAATGTCCATTAGATGTTTTTCTGCCTTTCAAAAATCTGTATGTAGCAACTGTATCATTGTTGTCAGTTTGTTTATTGTTTCATCCTTGCCTAGCCCAGATAACAGATGACAATCCTGATGACATTTATGCATGTACAGTTAGTTTATGAGTAGGACCCACAGCTGTGGTTACCAGATATTGTACGTATTGTATTACGTACATCAGGTTATATTGCCTCTGTGTGTATAAATGGCTCTTTGCAGCTGAACCCCCGACACATTACTGAATAGAAAAGATTGCTTGCCTTTGTGTAGCCATGAGAAGGTTGCCTCTTACTGTACACTTCTGATGAGGTCAAAACCTGATTCTGCCATTCTTTCTCATTCTCTCTTATGTCCAGTTGAGTTCCTTGGATCTGTCCGTCCGATCAGTTGGAGTAGCTGTGTCTTAGCATATGGATTGTATGTTGGATTTTCTGCATATGCTTGTAGGCCTCAGTATATCTGTGATGCTCTAGTGCTAGTGAGATGCACTAGGTGTGATTTTCAATTAATTTCAGTACCAAGACCTTTATAAATAGCAATACATTGGCCTTTCCAATGTGAATTTTCACAGGCCATGAATTTTCTACATTTTTGTGGTAGATCACTATTAACGAGATCTTGAGAAGTCTACGCTTTGCTTAAATTAATAAAATATGCAGTGCCTCTTCTGCCTTGTTGATACTGTTATATAATGTGATCCTTGCTTACAATATTAATAAGAAGCTCCACAGCCTACAAGAAAGATTCTTATGTTATGCTGGATGGAAATAGGCAATCACTTTGTTTCAAGCTCAATCACTTCCCCAGGGTCTGTTACGGCATTTTGGGCAGTGGAAGGTTTGGTCTTCCTCAAATAGTTGTAACCATGTTTCCTTCTGATTTCTTCTGTGTTGAATTTTTCATGCAAAATGATGGACCGTTAGGGAAAAGGTTTCCTAAAGGTCTGTAAGTGTATTGGCTGCTCCATTCTGAGTTAAGGAAAAGCAAATAGCAGTGGTTATTTTGATATTCTCTGAGTTATTGCTGCAGGGTTCTCTAGATCAATAAGGTTTCAGTGACCTTTAATACTTGACTACAGCTCTGCTTATACAGGTATATTATGAACTGTAATCCTTCAATAAGCCCTCAGTATCTCTGAAAGCCAGTGGTGACAGTAACTGAGCAGAACCTGTGAAGAAGGCCAAGTAAAGCTTAAGAGACAAGCAAGAAGTAATACATTCCGACAAATCCATTAGTGCCTTTATTCTTTCACAGTTTAGCTGTCATTGAGTGTTTCAAGCACTAATGTGTAAAGATATGGTTTACAGTCAACAGCAATAATTTGTGAAGGATTTTAAAAAAGCATATGGCACAAAAGGCAATTCAAGCAGTGGCAAATGATAACTAGAAAAGCATGAACTGAAGGATTTCACACTGTTCTATAAGGAAAGGCTCATTTGTTGTTGCTGCTTTCTTAGGGCTTTTAATTCTACATAAAAAGAGACTGGCACCAAGAACCAATTACAGCATAGGCTAGACTTGCTGTTTATTTACTTGATTGGGTGATTTCAGTCATACCTGAACCTAACTAGGCAGTGCTACGTTTTCCCCTTCAATTTACTCATGAAATTAATGCCAGTGAAGCCAATCATTCCCTGCTTGCTTACCCTGATGTTGCTGAAGAGATATTTGCATATGGAGTCCTTCTTGTGGAAAGCCTTCAAGAACAAGAAAGGGGGACTCAACCTTTACGTGCCTTTAATATGAATCAAAAGATGCCTTCAAATGACTTTTTCAGTAAGTCATTTCATTAGGTCAGGGCATTTTCCTGGAGTCTTTGTAATAATTGCCTTACTCTTGGAGGGTGCAGATCGTTCTTTATAATCTGAATAGTTTTTATTTATTAGTCATTTTAAGGATGTTATGATGGTGTGAATTTCTGGATAAGTTCTTGTAAAACTAACTGTGCAGCTGATAATTATAGACAATAAAAAGTTCCTTCTTTGTAGTCAAAAGAAACACAAAAAATTGGGCTTAAACATTGAGATGTGATGTATATTTGATAAGCTAATAGAAATATTTGTGTAAGTGTGTACTGCTTAACCAGAGGAGTTTTAGAACAGTCTTCTGAGAGGATGATACATTATTTTGAGAATTATTATAAAATTAAAGTAAATCACACACTGTAAAAGCCAATTTCTGAGCCTTGCATAAATGCCATTGGACCTACTTTTCCAGTAAATGATTCAGCAGAATACTACAGTTCTTCTATATTTCTCTTGCTTTCTCTCTCATATTCCCCTGTGGTTGCAGGCACTACACTGATTATTGAAAACTCAAGTGGCATACTTCACAAGGTCTATAGTGATTGTGGGGAAGTTGCTGCAACTACTCACCCTGTTTTGTCAGTCTGGGTTAATCTATAATTTAGCAATCAGTTTATAATATGAGTGCCTCCTGAATTCATTAATCACAGCAGTATGTTTGGGACCCTGATTTATCTGAGCATGTCAAGGACTGATCCAATCAATCTTCATAAATTCTGTCCAGGTGGGGTGCAAGATTTAAGATCCTTCTTAAAATAAAACTGATTAAGTCCTGGTGTGTGTGATCTCAGCCCACAGATTCCTTTTTCTTTCTCTCCTTCCCTTGACTGTATACATGATAGAGCAGCTGAAGACATCAGGGAAGAAAATACCAGATTGCAGTGAAGATTTAAGAGAGAGAAATAGACTCAAGAAATGAGCTTGATCCCATTTTTGTTAGAGTCAAGGGAACTCGTTCTGATTTTAAAAGGCACTAGTTTGTTTTCCATTATTGCCACTGCTGGATATATGGCAAATTAATTGTCAGATTAATTAATCTAGATTTGGGTTAATTGATGTTTGTGAAGTGCTTTGAAGATGAAAGAGCTATTTAAATGACAAGTGTTGTCACAACAATTAGGGGGTGCAGTGGATTGCACAAGGGAGAGATCATTTGATGTACAGTGGTTAAAATGAAGAGCTGATATTCAGACCTCTAAATGCTTGAGCTGCTGATAAAATTGGTGGTAGAAGGCTGAAGAGCTGGTACATATGAAAATAGGCAGGGCAGCGAGAGACAGGAGCCTTCCTCTCCTCCACCGCGTGACTGACAGACATAATTTCAGGAGATTTTTACTTCCCATTCCTTGCCAGAGCACCTGGTTCCATGAGTCCTGGGACAGAAATTCAGAAATTTAGAAACTTACCTCTGATGTTGCAAGGAACATTCATTATGTGAAACAAGGGCAAAGAGAGGACAACAAACAAGCAAAAATGTGGTATATGAATTTGTTTGTCTGGATTAGGGGATCTGAGGAGTGTTTTCTCTCTTTCTCTTTTGCAAATAAGAGAGGATTGCTTCCAAATAATTCATACATTGCATTTATTGTGAGCTGTCTTCCAATTGCTTACTGCCCCCATGGTTCCATCCCAAGACAAATAAATATAGCCTTCCTCAGTTTTGGTATGCAAGTCACCACCAAGATGAGAAACGTTTTTGAAAGGTTCGCTCTTGCCTCTCTTGAGCTGTCTTTGAAAGTGAGTTTTAATCCCCTGAAATGAAACAGAAGCTCCTTTAAGTGCTGCTGACTGTAATCCAAATCAGAGGTTGTTCCTTCACAGGACAATAGCTGATAAAGTACTAAATCCCATCCCTGGGACCATTTAAAATGAGACAAAGCAAAGCTCTGGTAATGAGGATCAGTTCCACACTGGAGGGTGGAGCATAGGGGATGATGATGAATTAAATGACCTCTACATTATCGCTGATTTTCAGATCACTGTGTTGATGATCACTGAACACCCTACAGACCCTGGTGTTAGCTGCAATGCTGCTTACTCTAGAAGTTTAGAAACCAGTGCTACCATTTTGAGTTAAAACAATAACATGAAGCTCTCCTTTCACTAGAACAGATCAGGATTAAGGCTTAGCTGTAACACTGTAAAGCAGCTGAATGCTGTAGTGAGAGAATTTTGAAGTGTCGCATATCTTAAAGAAAATCCGTCAGTCTCATACCTTTGTGTCTACAGGACATTTTGCTATGTGACTTACAGTATCTCCTGATATTAAAAATGAGAGAAGATGAAAGTGTAACCAGTTTTTCATATTCTTTTTTCATTTCTTTCAGTTGAGACTGGAAAGAATAGTGAAGGCAATTTCCAGACAATCTCATTTCAGACTCTCATAAAGTAGCAAAGCCTCGCATTGGCTGACATATAACCAACTTATAAAGACCCTTGGTTTCTATTCAGAGATCTTTTTACCGTGTAAATTGAAAATTACACACTTATGGAAGTTCTTCTCTTGTTGTTAGATCTTGTAATATATGTATTCTTTGCTATAAATGATACATTTTTGCTACTTAAATAGAAAGCTTACCTTGAAATTCAAATCATAAATCGTATCTTTATAGTTTATATGCTAACATATGACCACACAAAAATGGTTACACATTGCAGATAATAAAATAGGTGTATTTTAAATGGTAGTATTCTCAGGGAACATAGCAGAGTCAAATTTAAGGCAAAATAATATATCTGTTTAAAAAAATTACAGTAAGTATCTTCAGGGACCTAATTATAAATTAATGTTTGTGATACTCTAGGCAGCATTAGGGCAGAAATAGCTATTGAGTGTGTCTAAACTTTAATATTTTAGAAGATGTCTCAGTACATAGCGATCACTTGAATAGTGTGAACTTTATCTCACACTAGAATTATGTATTTAGCCCTTCTGTACACAGTGATCTCACCCACCACACATTCTGTTAAAATAATTTACATCTGCATTTTGCATTTGCCAGAAACATGTTTTCTCCCAGCTAGATGACACATACATTTTGTGATGTGTACATACATGTGTATAATGTATATGCACCTTGCATAATGAATGAATCTGTGTTTTTAATAAAAATGTTTCATCTGCCTTACCAAATCAAAAGTAATCATGCTTATCATGTACGTTCAGTCTCCAAATGATTTTGAAAATGCTTGTTAGCTGTATGCTGCAGGACTGCCCAGAAAAAGCATTTAGCTGATCACAGCCCTCCTTATGGTAATACCAGAAGAAACCAAGGCTCTTGCTATCAGCGACTTCAGTGTGTCTGTGGATAGTTGTTGTTCTGTGTATGTGTTACAGCTGCTAAAATATGCCAGGGAAGTTTTAGCATAGGGTTGATCACCACTTACTCTAAGCTTTGGGCAGGATTCGGTGTTAGGATAAAACCTGGTTGCCACACCTTCATCCCAGTTGCCCTCAATCAATGAGAAATTAGGACTTGCTTGTTCATTAGCGACAGTGGAATATTGTAATGGTCTGCTCACCAAGAGCAATGCCGCCAGTGCATTTTCAGGAAGCCTAGGAAGAAGGCGTTCTCTTGTCCTCCTCTGCTCTGAGCTGCCAGTACAGCAGCCCCAGCTGTTACAGTCCTCAGAGCTCCTCCCTGACTCCAGCCAGCTGCAGCAATCCTTTCCCCCTTTCGTGTGATGATCTCCACTTTACCATTCATGAAGTCTTGCTGAACAGAATTGTTCAAAGCGGCTGCGAGTTTAGCATATCCAGTTCATTGCTGCTACTGAGCACCTCAAAGGATGTGCAAGCTGTTTTGGAGGTAGGACTTCTCTGTGACTGTGGAGCAGATTTATGTCCTGAGCAGGGCAGCCGTTGTGCCTGCGTTGCCTGAGATTAACAAAAGGATAGTATTTCCTATCACAAACACACTAATCCTTCCCCTTCTGAAAAGTGCATGGATTGTCTGTAAATTCTTAAGTAAAAGAGAAGGCAAGTAATGTTAGAAATAATTTCTTAGTATTACCAGTCGAGTCTTCTAGTCTGCTTGCAGAAAAGATCATAAAAGAGGCTATGGCTGGCCTGCTCCCTACACTCAGAATTGCTTTGATCTGAAATTACAATATAGGAACAGGAACAGCATCAGCATTTGATCTCTTAGACAACTCTTTAGATCAATTGCCTAAGATTTGTTCAAATGAACTAATCACCTATTACATTGTTAATCATCGCATTGTTAGCTTAGAGTTCCTATAGACTTCTCACAATTATTTTATTTCTCAGAAATTCTAGGATTTACTGATGCCAGTTTCTTTTCCATACTAGGAAATTGTATGGGATGCCAGCAAGATCTGTTTAGTCTCACATGCTTTTCCACACTCTTGCCGATACTTAACAAGTGTTTCGGCAGTAGAGGAGGAGTATTGGACAGACAGACACTTTGTGGTACTTAAACAATGACAACAGTAGGACAAGCCCTGCCATTCATACCCATCTCTGAAGTTAATAACACAGCATTTTACAGAACAGCATCTCAGAGATCTGAAAAGTGAGTATCATTTGTAGTTTAATGGAAATGAAGTAACTGCAGAAGCTAAGAGACGAGACCATTGTATAGGGTCCTGAAAGAGGGAAGTGCTGGGTCCATTCATACATTTGTGCAGTGACATAGTTTCTGTTGACAGCTTTTCCTGGAATAAAAGAAAAGAAACACAGGATATGAAGAAATGGAGGAAGTTATCAGAAAGGTTTTTCTGACTATTTCTGCTGGGACTAGATATTGTTTAAGATAGTCATACATGACTTGGAGAAACAAAAAAATAGGATGACAAAATTTGTAGGTGACAGAATCGTCTGGGGTTATTTTGACTTCAAAATCTCACAAAAGGATCTTATTGCCAAGTCTTTCTGCAAAGAGACTAAATTCAGACTGGAAAGAAAGATAATCTTAAAGAGGTAGTTCTGAAGTCATAAATGACTTGGGGGAAATGACAAAAGAATGGTTTGATTATTTGTCCTCAGGGTACATTAAGCTGATAAGCACTGTGACTAGGCACAATGCTTAAAACAAAAAGAAGTTCAATTTCCATACAACACAGTTAAATGGTGGAACGTGTTGTCAAAGGATATTGGGAGGCCAAAAACTGTGAATATGCTAAAAATGAGACTAGAGAAAGTAATGAATTATTATTGCATTGGCTGGCTAATAACAGCCATGTATCAGATGTTCTCTCCAGCTTTAGGAGAGTGTCAATTTGTTGATTGCCAGTAACTGGGAGAATATGGTGAAGTCAAAGACGAATGTATCTTTCCTTGTCTTAGATAGTTTAAGTATTCAGTAACATCTGATAGAAACACAATACTGATGTCATGTACTCCTAATGTTTTCTTATGGTGAATGCTGTTGCGTGACTGGGCTTGTAGCTTTCAAGGTTAAACTTAAGCATTGATTTTCATCTGAAAAAGATCTAAATAGTTAGGGTTTAATTATTTGAGAAATTGTGCATATTCATAGCAAGGGTATGCACATACTGCTAGTGGGTCATTGCGCAAGGTTTCTTCTCCTCCAGTACAACTTAATGAAAAGGTGAAAGGTAAATGGATTATTTAGAGCTGAAGTGTGTCCAGTTTGCTGTGTATAAACACATAGCTAAGCCAGGCTGGTCCTTTGCTTTTCTGTGGCAGCTGCAGTAGAGCATATGGAATTCTGCTGGATGCCTTCAAATACTCATTCTACCCCTGGTTACATATGCACAGCCCTCTGCTACATTTCTTTCTTGTATATGTTAGCTTATATATTTTTTCAGAAAAATATTAACCTTCAACAGAATCCCTGTTCAATATCAGCTATTTCTGGTTTTTAATGAATCAGTTTCTAGTTGCAAGTAAAACATCTGAAAATCTGATGACTAGATGTCTGGAAAGGCAGGCTCATTTTTACAGGCTAATTAAAAAATAAGCTACTCACATTAGGCAGTCACAATTCCTCTCTTAGACAGACAACAGTGTTTCAGACTCCTGCTCTTCAAAATATTGAAAAAAGTACTCTGTTGGAGTTGTGCCAAAAATGAGTCTTCAACTCATGACCAGCTAAAATGGGGGAGTGAAAAATTTGCCTATTGTAATTTCAAAGATATTTTTTTCATAGTACTGCAAGCGAGCATTCATGTATAAAAGGGAACCTGAGGGGAAGGGGGAACATTGCGGCACACGGGTGGTAAATGTTATTAATAAATGAGTTATGTTGATCCAAGCAGTGCTGAAAGTTATCACTTAAATGTTTCATGATACTGTCACTAAAAAAGAAAGGTAGCAGGACACAACCAGATTACCTGACGGAGGTTCCTGTGGGGGAGGTGTCTCCTTCCTCCCGAGGTGCCCACTCTCCAACCAGTCTGAGCTGTCTGGGAAGAGTCAGGGTCCGGCCATGGGGGAATTCACATTGTAGTCATCTTGGGCATAGTAAAAAAAACTGTATGCCTTCCCACTTTCTTTGGAGTATGGCATCCTTCTGCTACAGTTCAGCCTTTCCTCCATCCCTAGTCCCCCTCCTGGGAGTGCTGCATGGCCCCGACTCTGATACTCAGCAGTGGCTGGCTGAGATGGAGGAAGCAGACTGGCTCTGGTTGTTCCCTGTGCCAATCTGGGTACGGGTGATTCATGGAGATTACAGCCTACCAGCCCTGAGGAGGGCAGAGGTGCAGCAGAGGGGATGGGCCAGAGTTGGGCAGCAGAAGGTGCCACGTGTGGTTAGAATTGGGGTTGCCATATATCCAGCCACCAGTGATACTGTGAACATTTGAAACTGTGAGTCTGCTGCAATGTTATTTTATGTCCTGTCGCTGAAACCTTGTCTCGTGCTGTACTGAAGCTGTGTTGGAGTGCGAGATAATGGCATTCCTCATCAGAATGCAGCGTGTGCTTCTCCAAGCAGACTTATGAATATGTAAAACTCACACAAAATAATTAAAAATCACTAACTCATACCTTTAATCATCTCATGCATGTTTTAAAATTTAGAATTGTGATTTTAGTAGCCTAAATTTGTTTGTTCACAGCACTTGAACCCTTAATCTCCTTAAGAGCTTTAAATCCTCAACACTACATAGCTTTAAGGTGACCTGCAGAAGTAAAATGCAGTATCCTGGTAGTGTGATGTTCATTGAATGCTTTCCTAGACTGACTCGCTCCCATTTTCCTGGCTGTTCAGAGCATTAAGCGTGTACTTGTAAAGTTGTTGACATTTGAGTTCTTTCCTTCGATCTTTAATGGTACAGGAATAAGGGCCTGATCTGCCTTTAAGCCAATATACAACTTCTTGTGCTGGTTTCATTGGATGTTAATTTCCTGCCTTCCTACAAAAAGCAGCACATCATTCCGATCACCGCTATGTAACTGTCATTGCTGTGCTCTCAGGGACAGACTTGCCACTGAGTTTAAGATCAAAATCAGTTAAAAGACAGATATTCAGAGGAGCTTAGAAGGTAAAGATGAATTTTGGGGAAGAGGAATAAGCCAAAGAAGATACTCCTTTGTTAGTCTTGTACAGGTGAGCTTTCATTTATAGGCAAAGAGCTGAGATTTTCTGTAAAGCTGAGTGTTTTCTCTACAGGGTATTACTTTTAAGCACTCTTCATCTCAAAAGGCATGCAGAGGTTTGTCAGTGGTTAATTTTTTATTTTTCTTTTTATTTATGTTTCAAGGAGTACAGCATTAGCAGAGGCTGGTACTGGAATCAGTTCTGCTTGTGATATTGTGGACATAGAATATGTGTCCCTCAGTTGCAGCTGCAGATGCAGTGATCTCTCACAACCCCAAGCGCTAGAGATTCCAGTGAATTCTGCAAAACATAGGCATATTTTTAGTACTGAAACCTTCCCTTTTTTTTTTTTTTTTTTTTTGCCAGGACTGAGAGAACTGAAAAGATGCACTTTTCATAAGAATTATTCTGTTAATAGTTGCCAAGAAAGACCTCCTTCCTTCGCCTTCCATATTTTACCTGTCCATCAATTTATGCTACTTACTGGATATCCGTTGCTATAATATCTCAGTATATCTCATATCTTGTGCAAGTTTTGCTTGCCAGAAACATCCAGAGTTATTGATAATTTTTCAAAAATACTGTCCTGTATCTTTTAGGAAAGTTTGCACAAAATGCAGTGATGCAGGATCCTTTTGTGACTTTTAAACGTGTTAATTTTCTAGAGAAAAATACCTGCACAAGTCCCCAATAGAGTCCTACAATAGCAATCCCACAAGAGCATGTAGTGAATAGCCTATTTATGCCCACACAATGCTGTGCTGAAGGAGAGCCTCGGGACAGCAGTGTATTCACTCATTTTTTCATCCATCCCTCTGCTTATACCATCTTTATGCTTAACGTACTTCTCCCAAAACCAGCATAAATACAAAGGGCCAAACAAAGTTTGTCATGATTTTCATCCCAGCTTTTTTCACTAAAACTTCCTGTTTGGTTCAGCCGAAACAATTTGAATCTATGACAGTTTTACCAGACTATTTCATCAAAAAAAATCCTTCCAAAACTGAATGCGTTGATTTTTTACTACTCAAGATAGCATTTTGTAGAGAAATTTACTTCTCTTCCTTTAACATTAAAAACTGGGAAATTAAAGCCCTTGACTTTTTCTGTTTTTTTTATTTTTTTTTTTCAAATTTGTTTGGATTAAACAAGACAAGTTCATGTAATATGTTTTGCAACCTCCAGTAAAGATAGTGTTTCACATAGTTCTGCTTCTGTGCAAGGAAACTGGATAGGGGCGGGCTCAGGGTGATGTCCCTGGGGGACAGGCTGTGCTTAGTCAGCGTCTTTGCTGTTCAGGTACATGAATTCTTTTATACTCCACTTTCATTTCTTAAACATAGAACAAGCTGCCTAAAGCTTTTCCTCCTTGAAAATCAATTTTTCATGTGGCATTGCCATACTAGTAATAATTCCTTAGTGCCTTTTCCTGTTCCGGGCCTCAGTGATTATATCTATAAAAAAGAAGTAGTAGTAGCTGGGAAAAAAAGCCTATCAGCTGATTTTCTCTCTTTCCTTTCTGCTCCAATTAAAAAAATTGCTCTGAAATAAAATGGTCACTAGCTTGCTTTCTACTTTCTTTCTTGCTTATGACCGATTTCCAGTGCATTGCAGTTAATTAAAAGTTGTTCTTGTTGACCCATGCTACACCTAAGCATTTTAGAGAGGGGTTTCAGAACACAGGAGTGTTTCTGATGAAGTTTGGTGGGTTTTTTTTAAATAGAAAATGCGTAAAGTCCTGTTACCCTGAACACAGTAGTAAAGCAGCAGGCAGTTTCTTTGCTCATACTTTTCAAGTTCTTTTCTGCTGAGCCAAAACGATTTTCCTGCTTTGTTTTTGCCTTTCCAGTGCTTTTCATCTCAGCTTCTCCTCTGCTGTCCCTACTTATCTCATGGAGAGACAGAAATGTCTACAAGAGACATTTCAGTGAGACTAGTTTTTTTCAAGATTTTTTTTTTGAGAGGTGATGTGAATCTCCTTTTCATTTGGTGTCTCTATTGCTTCTTAGTGATTTCCAAAAAGAGGCTTAATTGTTTCATCCATTTCTCAGTGGTTGAGAATGTCTGCTACATCTCAGATAATGACAGGTGAATCCCAATCTGTCAAGAAGTATTTGATTTTAATATCCATATCTGATCTTATTCCTACATTACCTTGAATTTTATATCAAACCTGCTTTAAAGCAAATACAGATCTGAGTATCACTTCTTTGTTGTTTTTTTTCTGTTTTTCCCTCTCCACTGATAACTGAAGGAAGACAGTAACAGTAATATTCAGGAATGGTACCTTGACTCTTTTCTAGCTGTTTCTGTTGCAGTTCTGACATCATGGTTAGTCAACATAATATCAGCACTTCCAAAGTGTGTTTTTTTTCTACAGATTTTATTAATGTTACATTTACTTCCTAAGCCCCCTCGGAAGTGCTTAAATATTTTATTATATCCAGTATATTCATAGCATAAATAAAGCATATCAGTGAAGTGACTTAAACCATAGAAAGGCTTTCTGAGCTGGGTTGAGATTGCAGGTGTTCTTCAGGCCTGGGTCTGTACTGAGACATTGGATAATAGACCTCCTTAAGTTTCAGGAGTCATCCCTTGGGTAAAATGAGAGTAATTACATGCCTGTTGCTGGTATTTTAGATCTAGATACCCATAGATGATTACAGAATTATAGACTAATTTAGCCTGGAAGGGACTTTAACATTTTGAATTCAAATGACCTTGTTAACAGTATTTCTCTTAGATGAACATGTAGAACTAAAGAATAAATATGAAAGATATTTTTATTTCCAAGCCCTATCCCTGCACTGGAAGTAAGCTGAAGCCATGTGACCTAAGTCTGATTCAAGTACTTTTAACTGAAATACACTGGAGATTTTTTGGCTAGGATTTTAAAAAAGCACCAATTATTTTTGTGCACCTAACCTGAGGCAGTCTAGGAAGATTTGAGTTGTCAAAGGGGTATGTTCTCAGCACTTTCTGAAAAATCTCTTGAAGGATCTTAAGCTGGAGAAATCAAAATCCCAAGTCTCCTATCAAAAATTTTGGTTTATGAAGTTATTTCTGTCTCATCTTTATTATTTTGTCTAGATATACATCTAGGCCCCCTCTGTACTAATCTGTCTGTTAAATTAACTGACTTGTTAAATTTTGAAAAACAGAGACAGGAATCATTGTTCCTGGTAGCGGCCAGTTAATTGTCGTGTTTGATGAATTTCTGTAGTGTTTTTCAGTACTTCTGAAAGACAGAATCTTCTAACACAGTGAGAGGGCATCACTAAAAGACACCTGCTAACTGCATTTGGTTTTGTAACTTCAGCTATTTTGCTGTGTTAATAAATAGCCATTTTAATGTAAGTGAATGTAGGATTAGAGTCATAACCGCTGAAAGGAGCTATTCCTTTTCTTTCCTGTTTTCTTGTGCATTTATTAAATACCTTTATTTCACAATTTCAATATGTTGAACTAATATATCTTTCCTTAATATATTTACTGAATATGTTTAATATTCTGTATTTATTCAGAGCATTTCCTTCAAGGATTTTGCAATACTTTATAATTAATTAATGTGTATAATTGTGACATGAAGCTGGTTAGTAACAATACACCCACCCTGGAGAGAACTACAGAAAGTAAAGTCTCGACCCTGCTATTACCTCAGATAATACTGCCAAGCACCGTTGTTCAAAATAATGAGTCAGATCTCAGCGAGTCACAGAACTGAAATGAAAGCATAACATTTTTATATACTATTGCTTACCTTCTGTTCAGATTTTCAACTTTTTTCATATGTACAAAGACTCACTCTTTTTTATATATGAGTTGAGATGTAGTTATGAGACTCCAGGAGGTCAAGCTTAAGAATATTGTGATACCTGGAACAATACACAGCACACTTCTGGTTTAATACAGGAACATCATCACAGAGGCAGCATAGCCAAGAAATTCTGCACCTTAAGTCCATTTTTAACTAGTGCCATTGGATGGGAATAGTGATAACACATACATAAACAATTTGATTCAGATCGTATAGTTCATCAGTGCTAGAACTAGGGAGCACTGCCACTTGTTCTTGACACTCAGCAGTGCTGTAACATTGCTGTTAAGCATCAATAGATGTTTTTCATCAATGATTGTTCACCAGAAGTGGTTGTTCTAACTGCATCTGAAAATTCATGGAAATACACCTATTCTGACAAAAATTTTCCTAGAGAAATATTTTAAGCAGGATTAAAAATTCTGCTTAGAATGACAGAGCAAAAGAAAGAGGGAGAGCGATTAGCACTGTAAGAGCCCATGGCCCAGAACAGCTGGCTGAGATGTGGAAAATCCATTTGAATACAAGTCATTCGCATATTGGCTAATTGCAAGCTGATTTTCCCAGCCTTTTCTATTGAAGCAGGTCTACATTGTATGTAATTGGACTGGGGGGGACTGAACAAGAGAAAGGCTGATGCTATTATCCGATATTTAAATGCTTGCCTTTGATGTGGGATGCTCAGGTTCAAAATCTTGCCTTAATAAATATTTAAAGATTTATGCAAAGCAAAGCAGCTCCAACAGAGAAGAATAAGAGAGAGGCACCGAGCAGAAGCCTGGAATAGCTCCTCTCTTGGTGGATAAAGCCCATTGCTGCAAAGCAGAGAAAATAGTGGAGCAGGAAGTCAAAGCAAAAGGTACCCTACACACAGGGCAGAAACACTATTTTCTGTTCCCTCCCTCAGTCCCTAAGAAAAATGTGAACAGTCTCCTGATACAGGAGGATGGAAGCTTCTGAAATCCACAAAGTCCTCCAGGGAGAGGAAAACTTTTTCCCCCATGTTCTCATTAGTACAAGGTTTTTTATTTACAAATGCCATCAAGGATGTATATCAGGCAGGATCTTAGAGATAAACAAGATAGCCAGGCTGGTCACTAAGTAAGGGAATTAGAATATATCATGAGGAGCCAACAATGCTTAATAAAAGCTATTCCCTTCAAAACAAGCAACAGCTCCTTCTTGGAGATTTCTTCATTAGCATATCTGAAAAAAGTACTTAACTAGCTTGGTTATTAGTGCTTCCTTTTAATAGACGAGTAAAAAAATGTTCAGAAATTAACTCCTGGACCCAAATTATTCTAGGAGTTCCAGACACCGTGTCTTGTGCACGTACCTACAGGTCATTTCAGAATATGAAGCATTTTTTACATACATTTTCTGATTGAATGCAGCAGTTAAGACAGTGAGAATTTAATTATATGTAACAAGTTGACATCTTTGTGTGAATTTCATAGTTTATTTCAGCTCATACTTGCATAGTGCAATACTGAAACAAATTATGACTTCAAAATGAGCAATCTGCTTCCAGTCCGAGATCTGCTTTCAGTGATTCAAATCTCCACTAAGGACAGTTCCAGCTCTTTATAGACTATCGAAATTAAAGCCTGCTCTGTGGGCAGTCACAAAGCAAAGTGTATGACAAATATTGAAGAAATTTCTATCCTATATGATGTTATCGTGTCTGGAATACTCTTAGGGCCATTCATATAAAAGGATATTTACCTATTTCTCTTTATATTTCCTGAGAGATTCTACCCTGGATTTCATCTTTCCACTTTTGAGTCCCCACTGACTACTCAGCCTCACCTTAATATCTTGACTGTTAACTGACTGACTGCTAAGCAACAATATTTTTCCTACATCCAGAGGAGGTCTCCCTGGGAAAGTTTATGTAGCTCTGGAACAATTGATCAAACTGGTAGGTAAGAGCTAGCTTACAGGCAGATCGACAGCTCTAACGGACTTACAGAACTCCTCCCGATGATTCTGCGGAAACCTGAAAGACAGCGAAGCTAATTGCTGACGTGCTGGTGCGACTGAGTGGAAGTGAATGCTTTCGGGTGCTGTACATCTTGCGTGCTGGTCTCCTTGCCAGCAAAAGGCACCTCTCAAGCACTCCACAGCAGTCTCCCGGGGATCAGTGTTTCTGTACACAGCAGAGTCTTCACAAATTGGAAATATTTCTGTGTATGTAAGTGAAAAGTTGAGACAAGTCTGTGCTGACTGCAGAGCTTATACGGTTAGCGAGCTACCTTGAGTGATTCAGATTTAGACACAGGTCTAACGCATGTTTCATATACATCATTGCTCAAAATAAGGTATGCGGTGTTAGAGTTCCCTCTTTTTCCAAGTAGCTCTGCAAAGCCAGCATCCCGTTCCTGCCAGCTCCACCACAAAGTTTTGATTATTATCTGTATGTACTAGGATAGAGTCAGCTTTTGGGAGGATGGTAGGTGTGTACAAGATGGGTTCCTGGTACACTGCTTGCTCATTTTGTGAAACCTGAATATTATATTTCTCCAATTTCATCAGTACTTTGTAAGCAATGTTGTCACTTTATAACATTGCTGAAAAAGTCACAGCTTGATTTTTTCATCATTATATCTGCTTTTCATTTAATCACAATCTATAGGAGAATTAACTGTACTGTGGCATCTACTTTACTCCTGGCTAGCAGTTTTTAAAGAGACCTCACACTATTATGCTTGCAGAAATTTTTTTCTCAGGTGCTCCTTCTGAGGGCCCTATTCAAAGGCCATTGAAGGTCAATGGGACATTCTCAGCAGGTGTAACTGATAACAGCTCCATTTACTTCAGCTAATGTTGACAGTGTGTATCAGGTGATGCCTCCTGATCTTTGCCTCAGAGAATTGTTTTTCCTATATGTGACTAGTATTAGATTGCATACTTTATATTCATAGAGTATTCTCTAAGTAGGTTAAACTCCTCTGTGCTGCCTACTTCTCTCATGAATAATGTTGTTTTATTTCATAATGACATAATGGTGCCACCTGCAGTCCGGAGCCTTATACAAGAGGTTTCAGATAACGTGGTTCACAATAATAAAAGCATTGAACGCAGTAATGGGAAGGATAACAATAATCAGTCATTTGTAGAAGTCACTGAATTTTAGGAAGAGCTACTTTATTTCTGTTACTGTAGTAAGAGCTTAAATTTCTCACTATTTTCCTTGAAAATTAAGTTAATGAAACCAAAATCTTTGCACTGGTGACTTGTCAGGGTTATCCGAAAAAGCTCAGTAATGTGATTCTCTGTAGCTCTTTATGATACTAAGTGTTCTGGAACCTGCTAAAACACTTCTTTCCAAATGTCAGCCTCTGTGCATGCATCCCAAATAAAGAAAGCCTGTACCTTGTAAACTGTTTGAACAAAAGAGAGTTTTTTTCTTTTTATTAGCAGGGTAAAATCAGAATGACTAACTGATTAATATTTTTCTTTGTGTCTTTCTCATCTGTCTGGTGGGGCTTTTTCTTCAATTTTTTTAATAGGGGTTCCCAAAGGATGCCCAACTACTGAGTATTCTGCTATGAATTCTTTATTATTATTACTTTTAATTTGTGGATTTTGGCACGTTTTTCAGTGCTTTTTCTTCCATCTCCTTTTCAGAGTTGTTAAATATACACTACATTTGTGCTTTACATAAATGTATGAAAATATATCTCTGAAAAGTGGTGACCTATACAGAGACAATATGCAAACATACCACATGGTTTGGGAAACTAGAAGGAACATGATGGAATAGAGAAGATATTCCCAAATCCTGTTAGTTCCAGTTGCAGTTGTTTAATAGGATGAACTTGGTATTTATTACTTGGATTTTTTTTCAATTACTTTTCTTTGTGGGTAGTCTTCAGAGAATATCTGCTGACCAGTTAGAATAATCACTTTATTCTACCTGAATGTTCTTCTCTCTGTAGGGTCTCTTTTTTGCTGAAATGCAATCGTTGTTTAATAGCTAGCCTACTGATACAGGCACGTGTTTTACTTAAGTGTCCTTACTTCCTTTAATCATAGTGAGATAAACCACCCACATTAGGAGGAAATAGGGGTTATAATTGCATTGAATTAAATGTTTGATTCTCCTTCTTCTTCCACTGGTAATTATTTTAATGATAGCTTCGTAATTCACCTAGCAGAGTAGTGAAAGAATGTCCACACCTACATCATTTTCATGAATGCAAAGGAAATTGCACATTAATCTGACAAAATGTTGACATTGGAGAATGAAGCATCAGCTCAGTTTTAACCAGGCCTCTTTTTATTCACCTCTGGTTACTTGTGACATAATTTTGGTCATTTATGCAATCAAAGTACCTGATTGCATATTCAGAGAAGGTATTTGGATACCTGTGCACTGTTACTTTCTACAATTTATTTGGAGTAGAACCACGGAGCTCGCTTTTTGAAAGTCTGGTTTTTAGAGTACTAGCTACACTCCTTTCTGAAATTCTCATTTTTCCAAAACACTGTGTGTCTTTGCGTTCTGAAATCACTCGAATCCTCTGCTAAACCGAGCAGTAACAAACATTGCTGCTTTTTTTCTGAAACTGTTGGCTAGTTTTGTATGCTATAGAATACTCCAGCATGATAATCATCATTCTGCTTTGCAGTGTTCTTCATTCTGGGGTGTGTTAGTGGGTAGTCTGAACTTGAGAGGAGGCATACTAAAATGTATGGAGTTTATTTTTACAGAAAGTTCACAGGCAATCAGCCATTTTCTTTCATTTAATCTCATTGCTCCTATACACCGTGGCAACTGATTTGAAGTGCAGAGAAGGAAAGAGAAAATGGGCAGATATGTACAAATGTTTTCATGCAATTCTTCTGTGCTGTTTTAACATGGAAGTGAAAGTATTTTAAGTTGCTCTTCACAACTTAGTCATCTTCAATAACAAGGGGCTAGACCTAGATTTTCTTCAGCTTATGAGAGCTGATGATGAAACAATAAGCAGGGAAGGTCTTGGCCCTTAATTGCTTTCACCACAGTAATTGCAAAGTCTTGCATGTGAGCGAGGCTTCATCTACTGCTGTTAGGCAGCCATCTCTGGGGGTGACCTGCAGCAACTGCTCAAGAGGATGCAGAAACGCTCTGTGACAGTTCAGGGCAGGAAGCAGCAAATAACACTGTTCCAGTCGGAACTGCAGGGGTTGTTGAGATGGTAGAAATTTAATTGCTTGTGCTGGAATCAGGCCAGTAAACAGGGTCAGCTCTCTTGTCCTTTGAAGAATGATTTTAGCACATTTCAGATGCAGCAGCAGCACTTGGAGTTGCAGCAGAAATGTGTTGCAGCAAGCTTCGATCCCATCCTGAATCTGGAAGGCGATCCCTATACTGAAAAACCCACCTTGTAACCCTGTTACCTAAGGCTTCACTCACACAACATCAGTGCCAGCCACAGTCCAGCTCAAATTGTCTGTCATCACTAGTATCTCTTGCCAAAATCGTGGCTCTTTGGGGTAGGGTGAAGGTGTATCTCTGCCACCTCATTCATATGCCACTGGTGATAGCTATGTGGCAGTTTCTTCGTTTGGTGTTAATCTTTATTTGATTATTTTGAAGGAGGAAAGGTGTTTGGATGCAGGATTCTTTTCAAAACTGCTAAGTATCTGTTAGAAATGTGATAGGTCAATGGAAACAGAGAAATCCCAAAGATAAACTTGATACTAAACAACATTACCTTTTATTGTCACTGGAAAACATGCCAAGAAATAGAATTTGAATGGGTATTTCCTTCCTGAAAATCTTAATATTGGGCTTCTCACCACTGATGGTGGGCACTTTGGGCTCTTAATTTTGCTACGTTGTGAATATGTCAGAATTTTGTTGAGGTTGTTTAGTACCAAACTTCAAACCTTCACTTCGTCACAACAAACTGCTCACAAGTGAGAAACAGGATAAGCACAGAAACTTCTCAAAATAAATATATCATTTCATAAAAGTCATCATCTGTTCTTAGATGGTTCAGAAGAGGGAGGGAGACAAAATTAATCAAATTACTGTTTGCCCATGCTTTGTTTTGCATATTTGGCAAAAAAACGGTCACAATAGTGATTTAACGTGCGTTTCTAGAGCATTCTGTGTGCAGCAGACTATTTCTGTCTTAGAAATATTGTTATACTCACAGAAAGCTGTCAGATTCCTTAATTCCAGTACATGTAGCTGAGTTTCCTTATGAGTCAATGTTTACACAGCCTCATGTTTCCTTGCTCAAGAAACAAGGTTGATTTGGACTCTATATATGCATTATATAATAGATATGATACTATATATACTGTATTTTATAAATTTATTCTATATTATCTACATTAATACAGAATTATAATATACTACATTATAATATATATGTATATTCCACAGTATCTCATCTTCTCCATAGGGCAAGAATCTGGCCTTGCTAGATGCTGTAGCAAAGCCCTCAATTACCTCATTAGGCTTAGGCTTTCATCTGGTTTCTGGATCATTTCACCCATATGGATACCTCAGTTGGCTTTATTTTCCTCAACGTATTTTCTGCCATAGTTTTTCTCCCTTCCTTCCATGCCCTTATCTTTACAAAATGTTCTTTCAGAAGAGGCTGCTGTGTTCAACTCATCCATATATATGCCAATACCTTCAGGTTTACCAGTCATCTAGGGTAACTGTGGTGCTGGACACCTTGGGGTCCAGCTGGACACCTTGGGAACCAGTCTGTTCCTTCCTGATTTTCAAGAGATGTTGGAAACAAGCCCGATCAGCAAACGCAGGAGCTCCCTGTTCATGTGCCAGTTTTCTCAGTGAGCTCAAGTTTCCACCCCATCATAAAACATGTTTGCTTATACAAAGTGTCACATCTGTTGTTATGGAAAGAGGTAAACCTGGAAAATATAGAGCAGTGTCTGAGAACTCATAATTATGGAGAACATGTATTAAACACTTGAATGGATACAAGGGGAATACAAATAGGAAAGGAATTCTGTATAGATTTAGACAGGCAGTTAATGTAATCTGTTAAAGTCTTATTTTCTACTGAGTTCAAGGAAACCAAAACTAGGTTACTGTACGTGTACAAAAAAAACCCAAAGATCTGAGCAGTTAAGTAAAAAATATGGTATATGTCAACAGTGTTACTATTTCACAGTTTAAACTTGTTTGTAAGCTTCCAAGAAACAGGAAAATATCTGCTATTTAGCTGATGTGTAATCTTTTTTGAAAGATCCAGACACCATGTCATGATCTTAATTTAACTCTTACTGGAAATCTTTGACAATACATTGCCGCAGGAGCTTGTGGCAGTACGGGGTTTTAGATTCTTCATGGAGATGCTTTCAGCGTCCATGCAGGAGATGAATTCAACACTAAATACAACGTAGGAGATAAAATAAGACTCTGGCCAGAAAACTAACTTAAAAGCAGTACTGAAAGAGGCTGGAGGTTTTGTTTTTAAACACGATCTGTGCAATTATCGAGAGGAGATATATGGAGGCTTCAACTTGAAGCAACAGTGTGTCTATGCGAAGGCCCTAACTGAAGCTCAGAAGAAAACAACCCACAGAAGTGAGACCATTTACACCCACTGATGACTGCTATAACAAGTGCAAAATATTCAGTAGAAGTTTCATGAGGATGGATTTAAAAAATCCCATATGTGAATATGAGATAAGGAATTGTGGCATTTATTCTCAGACCTTTACCCTTAAGATAAACTTAGGTTTAACCTTTAACCTTGACCTTTTGTGTTAGTTTAGCAATTTCAGTTATAGTGGCCTATGTACAGGGTGTCTACTTAATCTAGAAATCTATTTCATCTTTTCATTTACCTTAGGAAACATAGTTTAGAATATTGTTTTAATAAACATTTAGAATTGCTTCACATTTCTTAATTGATTTCTTGTCTAAGTCATACTAAAAGCTTTCTATGTTTGAAACCCTTACTGGTTTTAGGTTTATGAATTACCCATAATTGGGAAGATCACCTCCACTGATGTTTATGCTGTGGTATCATCCACTGAATAGAGTTCAGAGCCATTAAACCCGATGCTGCTTGCCAGGTCATTCTTTTGGAATGTGTAATTAACTCCCCCACTGATTGACAACAGAAGGAGTGTAATCAGTCACTTTGTATAAACACTCATCATTTTTACAAGTGGTGTTTGGGGACAGATTCGTTCTGCTCTGGTGGGGAAGAGCATTTTGTATTCTTTCTGCCAAGTATCATAATCTTCCTTTCCTGCTTGAGATATAAGGCAATGGTTGATTTTTATCTGCTGACTTTCAGAGTGCGAGATAAAGCTAGCTTGAGCTTTTTTTTAGGAACTGAGAGTAGACAGTGGGAACTGGATAGAGTCTTGTTCTGTCTGAGACATTATTTATGATAAACTTCACTGCTGTGCCTGCATCTTCTCCAATAGGTACACCAGAGAGGCCTGCTGATGAGCAATGCCTTTTTTTGGTATGAAAGGAATTGTTTGTTAGTAGATGAGCACAAATCTCAGATACATGTTGGTAACAAGAGGAGGTACTACTGGGTCAGGACACTAGTTTATCACTTCTCACAAAAGTTTCAGAAGACAAGTTCTTTTGCACAGGGACAGAACAGATTGTGAACTAGAGAGAAGGATACTTATGGGGAAAACTACCTGGTTTTTGGTTGATAATCTCACTGATGAAGCACCAAAGGAGCTTTAGGGCAGTGTTTGCAGAAGGTTTTGCTATTATTATGTTTTGCTGTTGGTTTTGTGTTTACCATATCATGTGTGGAAAAGATTGCACATTATGTTATGGACTACTAGATCAAAGACATCATCTCAAAAATTAGAATCTCATGGGTTCAGATGGAAAGTCACCATTTTATATTTGCTTTAAGAATTTTCCAGCCTGCTGACTCATTTGTCAGACAACTAAGTCTTCATGAGCACAAGCAGGATACTGAAAAATTATCTTGTTTCTGTGTTGCATATTAAGTTGCTAAGAGTTGCTAAAGGTGTTTTGGATGAAGAAATACAAAAAAAAAAGAAATGTAATTAACACGGAATTATTTGCCCTTAACATAAAAAAAAAAAAAAGTGCAGTTTCTAATAAATTTATAGGCATGCATTGCAACTACACAGACCTTTTGTTTTAGGCCAGTGCACAAATGAAAGTGTGCATTCATATCCATACTGAACCTGATGAGTAACTGCGCAGTTTCTTCTATACTGAGGATTTTGTTGCATAAATCCAACACTGAGGATTTTGTTGTATAAACCTACCTGTGACTGCAAAGTAGAAGCTTATTTGTGTTGTCACCATCAAAACCTACAGAGTCATTGAAAATCCGGTTATAAGTTGTCCCTCAAATGATGTCTCTTATTATAGCATATTTCTCTCTTTCAGAGGAATATCTCTGAGATTCCTTTGTCAGCACTGAACAGGGTGAAGGATCTATGTCTGAGGCTCCTAGGCACCCTTGTAATACAAATAAGGATAATCAACAAGGTACAGCTGTAATTAGTTAGTTTTGAAATGACCCTGATGGTTCTTATGTGCCGTGAGCTGTCAAGAAGAGGCAACGTCCAACTGAGAGGCTTCCCGTCATTGCTGAGCCACTACTGATGTGCTCAAATCTCTAGTGGTGGTGTAGAGAGACTACCTTCGTGATGATGGTTCTGTAAACAGTCCCTGTTTTCATTTGGCAAGAAGTGAAATAGGCTCAGGCTGATGTCATATCACAGCCGTCAATAAAATACGACTCACTCACTCTGATCTTTGATCAGAGGACCTGCCACTTTTTGTAGAAAAATAAGAATTCTCCTTCCCTTCACTCTTCTTCTCTCCCAGGCAGATAATTTTGAAAAGAAACTTCCCATGTGTTTAGATCCACAGGAAGATGATTTTTTTCTATTTTGTTTGTGTCTTGGGTGCTAAACCTACTGCGGCATGTCGAAGGGAGTGATGAATCACTTGCCATTAACCAAGAGGAAGCTATCAATGAGTGTCTGTCTCAAGTCTCCTTCAATAGGCAAAGGATCTGAATCCAATACAACCCTGTCAACTTTTAGTGTATCAGTTACCACCATCTATGTATAGGAGGCACAAAGGCATTGATGAAATTCTGGCAGTTGTTGAAGTTAATAGGAAAAGTCTCATTGCCTGCAGTGGAGCCAAGATTTCACCTAGTGCTTATGGAGCAAACTCAGCTTTGCTGGTGGACTGATGAGCATCAGTCCTTTCAAATTCAGCAGAAGAGATGTCGTTTTCAAAAAGAATAAGGCTCTGTAGTCAAGAAAAAAAAACTTGGAAAATTGTTTCTAAGTTGGCTTCACAGAGGCTGCACAGAGCCTAATAGTGTAGGGTATAAGCTCTTTCGTCCATTATTCCATTTTTTTGGGGGGTAGTTTAGTTTGAAGAATTGAGTTAATCTTTCTGAGAGGAAGAAGTTCAAATATGTTATCTACAGTGCTCTGAAGAAGGCTTTACTTCTGCCAGTGAGAGGCTTGCAAGAAACATTGGTTCATTTCAGCTGGTTCTTTCTATTCTCACTGGAACCCAACTTCAGAGGAAATCCGAAATAAGCCATAAAAAGTTAATTTTAAATTTCTGGAGAAGCACAGCTACTGAAAAGAGAAAACTGTGATGACCAGCTTGGATGAAAAAAAAAAAACACAGTGAAGAATTTCATATACAGCAGGAAAGACCAAATTCCTGTACAGTTATTCTCCAGCATGTAACTCAGGGTTGTGGTGTTTATAACACAGAATTTGGCCTTGGAACATCATGACTGCTGAAACAGGATAACTTGAAGTGGTTTAGCTTTTGTACTGAAGGTTTTGCATAGCTTTTCTCATACCCGAGTGGGGAGGATGGGTATGTAGTGGATAAAGGCCTTCCCATAAAAAAACCTTCTTTGAAGTGTTCCAAGTGAGGTACATAGACTTCAGGGAGGTACAGTAGGAGGTTTACTTCATTATCAAGTAATAATAATCCTTATGAGAGACAGACTGTTCCAGAAAAATCACTTTGATGATCAAGTAAATTTTTTTTCTGAATTTTTTTTCACCTTCTCTGTTTGGCTTTTTGAAGCCTTTTTTTTTTTTTCTTTAAGTGTTGTCACTGATCCTAGAAAATGAGCCAAATAGGAGTTTCCGTTTGTAACCTTTCACCACCTCATACCTCCTGTAGCTGAGTGATTCTAGAAGTAGAGCAGGTCGCTGACATTTGCCTCAAGACTTTGTCTCTTTGAAAGATAGTAAATGTCACATAAACTCTTCCCTATTCAAGGGACTATTCTGTCTGCCAGAGGCTGCTTCCTTTCTGGCTCTTTTGCTCTTCTACTAGCACAGAGCAGCTGGAGAGTGGACCAAGGATTTGGTCTTCTCTCCCATCCAAGCTGACATCTTTTGGTCAGAAGTTAGTGAAGAGTTTTAAGTTAGTTCTTATGTTGCCAGGAGGGCTGTCCAACGCTGTACCTCTCCAACTGGGTGGCAAGGTAGTACCAACACAAGCCATACTAACATTTCAAAATTGGACTTTGAGCATATGCAGAGTTAGAGAAACTCAGGCTGGCATGACTGGGAATTTTCTAGTTTTTGCTGGCTTTGTGCATGCTATAATCTGCAGTGTCTGGCCAGCTGAGAGGAACTTAAATGGATTACTTTTAAGAAGTACATTTCCATGGTCTGGCTGTCAGCTGCCTCCAGATAGGATTTTGTCATGAGACTCACTGCCAGTCTCTTAAAAACTAAACTTTGAAGCAAGTTTTGGGCTGGTTCATAAATTGCAAGGTTAAATTACAAGTCTCTCCATTACCCCTGCCCAAAGATACTGTATATAATAGTTCTCTCATCGTGACAATCTAATGGGGATAAATCGCTGGAAGCATTTCTCTAAAGGTATATAGGAAAAATAGGAAAAATAGCCTATAGACATCCACCCACAAATACATACTCACAGTAGTAAGTCTTTTACTTAGTTCTCCTTGTGGTTAAAGCTAGATAGGGTGGTAAGCATGGGAAGAATTATTTTATGGCAATTGTACAAGAATTTTGCTCAGTGAAAACATAGTCTGACTCTCATATTGAGACTTGGAACATCACTTTCTTGTGCCAAGTCAGATCACTGAAATTAAACTTTTAAAAAATAGTGCTTGAATTTGGATCATATGGTCTGGATCTGAGGTAGGAATTCTTTTTTTGCTGTTGAATTATCAAACAGGAAAACTGTCTGACTCTGTGGGAGACACTGGAAAAATTGGTTTATTTCTTATCTAGGCGTCATCACGTCACAGAACATCAGTGTTGGCTGGAGCTGAAGGACGGTCCAGGTTATATTTTTCTGAAACATAATTAAAATCAGAAGTTGTGCAAGTGAGGTTTTTTTGCTTACGCAGAGGTAGCAAAATTAGGAAAGATTAGGAAAGATTAGCATTAGGAAAGTCAGGCAGAGAAGCCTGTGCTGTTGTAGCTCCAATGTCAATGCAATTTTTCTTGCATGCTGCTCAGAAGTTGCCTTTGTAGTGAGAGTATTGTCAAAATCTATACTTGGTGAAAAAGCTAAACAGAAATAAAACCAGGGAAAATTTCCATCTGCATCCACCTGAGATACTTTTTCCTTTTTAAAATGAACCTTTTTCTCTGCTTTCTCCAGTGAAAAGTTCCATTTGAGCCTGAAAGGAAATGTTTCATTTTGTGACATTTACAAGAAAAGCTGAAGGAATGAAGATGTGCATACCCAGAAGTGATCCTCTTATGTCCTTTTAGCTGAGTCTACTGGTTAGCTGTATCAGGCATAGCCTTTCCTTGAGAGGGCCTGAAGCAGTGTTCTCTCTCCCTGCAGTCAGCAGGTACCTTGGGGAGGGAGGAAGGACCATGCAGGAGTGGAAGACGTTCTCCATCATTCCAGTCAGCACTATTCCATCACCATGCAGCATTAGACAGAAGGTTTTATTCCCTGCATTTAAGCTTGTAACCAATAGGTAGGAGACTGAATTCTTTCATCAGTTATCTGAACACTGATTTACTGGTGTTTAAAATTAAGCATATGGAAAGCTTCTTTAAATTAATGAGACTTTAAATAGAGCATAAGTATACTGTTAATCATCTGTTTAAGAAACCTGTAAGAGTACAGACCCAAAGAATGCAGTAAGGTTTGCCTAAAGATAAAGGATGGTTTATGGAGGATTTGATTTGAAGAGCATATAGGGCCTTCTTTAAAAAAAAACAACCAAACAAACAAACAAAAAAAAAACAAAACCAAACAACTTTAAAGTATTTCATAGGGAAATAATCCTTTGATTATCACTTCTGGTCTTTGCCTGATTCTGGATTATTTACAAAGGTCCTTCCCTTGCTTATTTCGTCTGAGTGGGTTTTTAGAAAAACTTCTGGACTCCAGTATTTATAAGTTTCAGAAATACTTTTGACATACAGCTGAAATGCAGAATCATTACTGTGCGCAACATGTTTGTCAGAGAGTAACAATTAGTTTAGATGGCCAGATGTGAAACTCTGAAAAAAAAAGAAGTCGTAATGGATGTACTTGCAGGAACCCCCTTTCTCCCTTAGCTCTAATTGTGCAAATGGCACTGAGATAATGCTATAATTGTTTGTCTTTTCTGTGAAGCTAATATGAAGATTAAAGTACCATCTGGCTTTTTGAAAGCTAAAGTTAGAAAACCTCTGGCTTGAAAGAAACAAGCACTTAGATCCTTGTTGGGTGGACATTTTAAATGTAATTTAAATTTGCTCGTCTCAAGTTAAAATTCTAACCACAAATCAGCACTCAGAGCTTTTCCCTTTTCATAAGAGCTAAGATCCTAGCAAAAATTTTTCAAAGTACTTTTTCCTGGAGGTTTCTGATAACTTTGGATTTGTTCTTGTATTTATGCTCCAATAGAGTTTAAAGACAGAACCTGAAAAGTATATCTGGTTGAACAATTTCACAATAAAGATTGGGTTTTTTCTTTGTGAAATTGCCATTTTTTCAAAAACATTTTTTAAAAGTTGCCAGCATTACTAGAACTATACTTTTTTCACATTTATATCAATTTTACTATGACATTTTGACAAATCTTTTTACTTAATGTTACTTTTAGAATCTTAAATAATTTTCACAATCATTACAGAAAAAATATCTTTTTAATTCATGCTTCATCTGTGCAATCCATTTTTTCATGAAATATTTAGGAATTAATTTAAATAAAAATTGATTAATTTATATTAACCAGAAATTTCACAGAAAAATAAAATGAAGTTTTTTTGAGCTCTATGAAACAAACAATTTCAGGGGTTTTTGTAAATTAAATTATTTTTCTTGGATTTTTTTAATTACCTATTCATCTAAAAATTGCAGTTGACAGTGTAGAGTAATTATTAGTGAAGATTTCATTAGAAAGAATTCAACAGGGCTGTTAGTGATGAAAATATTGTGTCTAGTTTTGTTCCAGGCAACATTACTACTATTAGAACCAGAAACCCACTCCTGTTGGATTACTGTTGTATAAAATTTAGCCTATAAACAAACACATATAGGAACTCCCCACCACTTTCCCTCTACCCTCCACCACCACCCCTAATGTCAAAGATGCTGAAAAGGATCTCCATGTCTGAGAGCAAAATATATTCGTTTTTTGTCTGGGATCCCTGCATTAAAAAAGTAAACAAAATTGCAAGTGATAGTATGGAAAAGTAAGAGGGCTCAAGAATCACGTCTTTGCCTGACCAGTGAGCTGTTTCAACGGAATAACGTCTGCAGCAATAAGAGAGAAGCTTGTACTCTCTCACTGTGGGCAGCCCTATGTACCTCTACTGCATATTTTCTATATGGATCAGAGAAATTCCCTCTGCATCAAACCAGATCTCTTCCTGAGCCTAAGTGGAACAGTGTTAAAAGTTCAAAAGAAAACTAGAGTCATTATTAAAAAAGGAATCTAAATGATAATGTGGACGGTGGTATACTGCCTGGAGGAGTCTTGAGTATGAATGTAGTGAAATCACCACCTGTGTTGCTTCTACAAAGGTAAATAAGGTGCCTGGGCACCTAATAGCATAATAAGTTTGGGTAACTGGCTTAGACATAAAGATCAAATACCTTCCTACCTATGTTTCAAGTCAGTGGACCTCACATGGACAAACATTCATGTGGGAGAGACCATCTACCTACAGCTGTGTTGGGAGAATGTTAGGGGATGAACATCCATTAAGGCTGACTTTGTGAGAGACCTCTCTTGTAGTGAGTTAAGTTGTTTTAGATAGTCTTTTTCCTGAATGTTTTTTTGTCCATTTGCTCTCACTCAAAGAATCCAGTCAATTTGCCCATATCTCAAGCTTCCTATAGAGTCTTTCCCCCTACCCTCGAAGTGAATTTACAAACCACTGGTTTAGTGGTCCACTGAAAAGGGATTGGCCACAGTGTTCACATACCAGCTTTGACTGCATTATTCAGGCTGGTTAGAAAGCGTAGCCAGTGGACATGGAAGTCTGTTTCAATAAAATGTTTTTCTGGAAATATTTAACACCTAAGATCCAGTTGAGATCCAGTGATTCCACTTCCCTTCGGAGTGAACTCAACGTGCTCCTTTGGACCAAGCAAACTTCAATTGGCTTGATGACTCTCTGAGGAGCAATCCTTGCTCTTCCTCTTGTGTTGTCTGACCACCAGTGCTGGGTTAAAAGCACTGAGCCTCGTTGAGATGAAGTGGCCTGATAGAAACAGCTGTTGTTGAGCCTGGTACCCCACTGTTGCTGCCCCACCACCTCCCGTTATGTGCCATTCCTGCCTTTCTCAGCAGGTTGCTCCTCTACTACTCTCACTGGTCCAGTCCTCACCTCACACCCATGCATAGACCTAGAGGACTCTGACCCTCAGGAGGGAGTCAAAATTACCCTCAAAGCCACCTGATAGCCAAATGTTAGTGCACTCCTCATTTGACAGTGCATTGAGGCATTTCTGCTTAAAAAAAAAATAAGAAAAAGAGATCATAGAATCATTGAATCATAGAATGGTTTGGGTTGGAAGGGACCTTAAAGATCATCTAGTTCCAACCCCACTGCCACGGGCAGAGAAATTCTCCACTACACCAGGTTGCCCAAAGCGTCATCCAACCTGGCCTTGAACACTTCCAGGGATGGGGCATCCAACTTCTCTGGGCAACCTGTTCCAGTGCCTCATCACCCTCAATGTAAAAAATTTCTTCCTTATATCTCAAAATCTCCCCTCTTTCAGTTTAAATCCATTGCCCCTTGTCCTATCACTACACGCCCTTGTAAAAAGTCCCTCTCCAGCTTTCCTGTAGGCCCCCTTTAGGTACTGGAAAGCTGCTATAAGATCACCGCGGAGCCTTCTCTTCTCCAGGCTGAACAGCCCCAACTCTCTCAGCCTGTCTTCATAGCAGAGGTGCTCCAGCCCTTGGATCATCTTCGTGGCCCTCCTCTGGACTCACTCCAGTAGCTCCATGTCCTTCTTGTGTCGGGGACTCCAGAGCTGAACACGGTATTCCAGGTGGGGTCTCACAAGAGCTGAGTAGAGGGGCAGAATCACCTCCCTCGACCTGCTGGCCACACTTCTTTTGATACAGCCCAGGAATACGATTTGGTTTTTGGGCTGCCAGTGCACATTGCCGGCTCATATTGAGCTTCTCATCCACCAGCACTCCCAAGTCCTTTTCCTCAGGGCTGCTCTCAATCCATTTTCCACCCAGCCTGTACTTGTGCTTGAGATTGCCCCGACCCACGTGCAGGACCTTGCACTTGGCCTTGTTGAACTTCATGAGGTTCTCACAGGCCCACGTCTCCAGCCTGTCAAGGTCCCTCTGGATGGCATCCCTTCCCTCCAGCATGTCCACAACACCACACAAGTTGGTGTCATCTGCAGACTTGCTGAGGGTGCACTCAATCCCACTGTCCATGTCTCCAACAGAGACGTTAAATAGCCCTGGTCCCAGTACTGACCCCTGAGGAACACCACTCGTCACAGGCCTCCACGTGGACATTGAACCACAACTCTTTGAGTGCGACAGTCCAGCCAATTCCTTATCCACCGAGTGGTCCATCCATCAAAACCATGTCTTTCCAGTTTAGAGACAAGGATGTCATGTGGGACAGATGTTTGGTAGCAGGACATTTTCAGTAAAGGCCTCCTGATTCTGCCAATGTAAGCAAACTTTATCTAGGGAGACCATGAGGCTAGATTTGGGAATTTGTTTAAAGTTGTGAGCCACTTTGTTGTCTTTTGGCAAGTTTTAAAATTGATATTTAGCAAAGCATGTAGTTACTGCTATGTGCTTCAGTCTCGGCTAGCTGATTTTTATTTAGCCATGTCTGTAAAATAAAACTCTCGCAGCTCAAACTCATTGAGATATCCATGTTTATGCATGAATTTAGGAATGACTTCTGGTGGGTTTTAGTTTGAATAGTCACTGTTGAGCAACACTGGAAAACAGCCGAGATATGAGCACAAACACCGACCTGTATAAATTCAAAGCCATTTCAGAAAATGATCTCTATAACTATTGTCTCACCTTCACTGACTGTAAAAATGAGAATGGTAACATTTGCCCACGGCAACTAGTGTTTCGAATATTAATTCGTATTTGTAAAGCACTTCAATGAGGTAAGTTACTCTTAATTCAGGACACCATTTGAGCATGTGTATATATACATAATCCTGTATTTTTACACCTAGCAAAAAGATGCAGTAAAGGAATCCTTTCTTTCTAAAATCCATGAACTTTATTTCATCAGCCAACTCCATAACACACAGCTGTCAGTAGCAATCTGTGTTGAGATTCCACTTGTCATTTCATTTTGATCTGGACAAGAATATGTTATATGTCTTGTGATTTCCTTCTAGATAAAACACTCCACTCAATACATATCATAATTTATCCTGGAGTATTTTTCAATAAAACTTGTTTTCTATCTGAAGAAAAATGTCCTCTTTTGTTCTTTTGCCCTTTGCCTCCCCAGTGCATAGTTTGGGACTGGGATTCCAATGGAAAGCATGACTTCATTGGAGAATTTAGCTCGACTTTCAAGGAAATGCGAGGAGCTATGGAAGGAAGACAGGTAAGTGGAAACCACCCAAGCAGTCTCAGTATGTAAGCTTTGTAGAGCAGTGTTCCTCAGACAATCCTGGAATAGAGCAGGTGATGTTGCCTTATCATCTCTCAGAAGTTAGTTGCTCTATTGATCTCTCTCATAGGTTTTACTGTTACCTGGACATGATAATCTGAAAATGCAAAAAGCAGCCTTTCCTGTACTTCCATGCCTGAAATATTCTGGGTCTTTTTCTAGTTCACATTCTACAGGCATTTCTTTCTGCTAAGATTTATTTCCCTTGAGGCCAAGCACATAGTTTCTATGAGATACTGTGCTGTTATGGCAAAGCAGATGCGCAGTCTGGGTGCTCAAAGCATTTTCCTTCTGGCCTGAAGGCCTTTATTGGGTCATTCTCTGTCTTCCTCGATTTCTCATGTGCTGCGTCCATTGCTGCCAGCTCTAACTTGAACCCATCACGATGAAACTAATCAGTTTCCGAAATATCTCATGAATTACTGCCCTGTGGAAAAACGAAATTGTTAGATTATTAATAATTTCACTTCTTTATGTCAGTCTGATCTTTTCAAATTGAAGTTGATGGTAATTATTGAATATGATCAATAATTTTGCATGTCTAATTCCATAAATTGTCATTTTATTATTTTATTATAACTTATTCCTGAAAGTGTTAGTTTTGATAAATTCTCTGAGGGGGATTTAAAAATGTTGACTTACTAATGTCCTGATAATTTGGATTCACTGCTACACTGCTTCACTCATAGGCTTTATTTGGGCTTTATATTAAGATTCTGTTTGTGATGTGTTAATAGCAAACAAAGAGTCAAAAGGTGTTTAATAAACAGTAAGCAGACAGACTATTCCATAGGTCAAGAAGTTTTTATGATTCTTCTAGATATTTTCTGTTGACATTCTTAGAACAACCTAGAGTTTAGCAAATGTTGCTTATGTGTGTAAAATACTGTTGATATATAGCAGTTATATGTTAACCCATTATAAGTAACTTCTGAACAGAACTTGTTTTGTTCTCTCAAATTAAGTCAGAGGATCAAAACTTAAACCAAAGTGAATTTGAGTGGAAATAAAACCTACCTAAAAAGGTAAACAGATTCCAGAGTGAATAACATCAACAAGACTGGTATTGTTGATGTTACAGTTGTAACATTGTATTGTGTTGTTACAACAACACTCCAATTTTGTATATATACAGCTGTGGCTGGGGAAAGGGCTGTATGAGAATCGTAAAGGGTGTGTTTTTCCAATGTAAATGTCTCCAAAAGAGCATCCCAGTCCTTCCCAAACAGCTTGTTGGCCAAGACAAGAGACTTGCAGTCCAGCGTGCCAGGCATGGCTGTGAAGGATAAATTATGTATTCTTTATTATGATGGAGAAACAGTGTGCTCTTTTCATTCTCTGCTAGTGAAAATGATGGTTACTCCTTCAGAGGCATAAGAAGTTTGTACAGCCACTTGTCAATTCTTGTTCTAGGTTGACACTGCAGTATCAGAGTGCCATCCAGGAAAGTTTTTCATGTTACACAATGCTTCAAGTGCCTAAACCTTTGTCTTGCTAAGGGCCTGCCATTTGCCATTCGGCAGGCTGTCTTTCACCGGTAACTTTGCAATGTGCTTTTCACTGCAAAAGTGCAGCTTTTCTTCTCCCTTGGTAGTGTTATTTCTCCCTTGCCGCTCTCATTGTGTTGTTACTGTGCAGTTATTCTGTGGGCTTGTACCTGCAAAACCCAATGCTGTTGTTATAGCCAGTTCTCATGAGACGCAATTGCCACCAGTGTGAGAATCAGTCCTTCTTCCCCTCCTCTTTTCTAATCCTTGTTTTGTAGCCTATTCTAGATGAAAACAAGATTTAGTGGATAAGAAAGCAGGTAATACTCATTTAAGTGACTAATAAATATTGCCCCAAAAATATACATGCACAAGCTAGATGGCCCTTGCACCTGATGAAAGCACGCTTTGGTGAACCCTAACAGCGTGATAAGCAAGAACAAGCAGTACACAGTTTGAGCAGATCCTGGTGAAAACAATTTCGTTATTATGGAAAAAGTGAGAGATCACATGTTATATAGGAGAGGTTGCTTATGTGGGAGACTATATCACTTGACACTTGGCTGGAGCCAGAGGACAATTTCCCTTTCTCTTTCTCTCTCTCTCCCTCCCTCCCTTATCCTCTTACCTTTTTCTCTGTTCTCCAGAAATAACTATTGCTGCTAAAGGCAATATAGGCCACTATCTTTGGACCCCATAAATACATCTTAGTGCATAGTTTATCTCAATATGCTTTGGGCAACATTAAGCAATGTGATTAGTGTTTGTCTGTTTTTTCTTTAGTTTTATTCTCCCCAAAGAAACAAGCATGTGCAGTGGAGTGTTTACCTTGAATAAAAGGGATTTAGTAAAACTTGAGGGAATGGCAGAAGAGAAGGAGGGGGTTTTGCCTTCAAGTGGATGTGTTGCTAAGTATTTCTAATAAGGAAGGCCACATCAGAGAAATGTAATTATATGTGGGTGAGGAGACGAGTAAGTTAGACATAGTCCTTTGTTCCTACAGGAGACTTTTTCATAGCCTCAGACCAGAAAATGTTCTGTTTTCCATGTAGTACTCCTTTCAATCAGAGGAATAAAACTTCCAGCTACATCCTTCATCCCATGGCATTAAGCATTCTTTCACATAGCATCACAACAGTGAGTGTCGAATATGAGGACCAAAACCTGAAATTTCATCTCAGATGCTGTGGAAGCCAATGTAAGGAGCAGAACTCAGATCTGACATACCTATTTGAGTTGTTAAGGAGACACAGTGAAACTTTTTATTCTGGCTATATTTTCTTTTGTGCAGTAGACTTTATGGCCAGCTACAGTACATTGCTATAGTTCTGTCAAAAGATAATCAAAACACCCTAACGATTGTCAGCCAGGGTTTTTCACTCTCACAGGCAACTGGAGAGAATAGGAGGGAACATTTATCATTGATGAGGGATCCAGGAACTCTCCTTAAGTACCATCTGCAAATCTGTGCAGTGTTAAAGGAGGCTACACCAATGGCACAACTCTCCCTCTCTGACCATCAGCAACATCTGTATTAGATGTTATCAGTTCCATAAGTTGTTAGAAGAGCATTAGGTGGTAAGGGTGGGTAATGACCTAGTAGTTTGTACTGGTGAGCAGGAAGAACTGTGTGTCATCTGTGAACTCCTATCACTTCTCACTATTTCATCAGCTCACCTCATCTCTGGAGGAGTTGACAAGGATCTTGAAGTTGCCTTTTAATTGTGCGCAGTTCATCCTCCAGAAAACACAGAATATTCTGACGCATTCTTCAGCCTCGCCTTCGACTGTTACAGAACGACTTGAGATGGTCAGAATGGTCATGTGTCACCTACTTACTTAAAGGAGGTGATGGTGCTTTTAGGACTGTTTCATTTCCATCCCTGGGCTGGGTGCTGACTATCTCAAATTTTGAGTGTCAGCCTCTGATCAGATGGGTGCATAGTTGGCTTGCTGGCTTGCCTCTGCTGTGAGATTTCTTGGGAATTTGTGTTTAAGGCCAAGCATCATTTAGATAAATGTGAATCTAGCACTGGCAGCTTACTAGTGATTGAACCAGTAGTATGTGAAGGAAGGAGAGAAGATTCGTTTTCCGAGTGATTGATCACCTGTTTCAATCAGGAATGGCATGAGTAGTTTATGAATTTATTTCCTAAATGTGACAGGTCCTGGGTGAGATTCGCAAGTCTTGATTATGACTCCTTCAGAGTGACGGTTGCTTCTCCGTGACTGAAATAACTGAATTCTGGGAAAGCTGCTTGGTCTTTGGTTGATGGTACAGATGAAATTAATTCATGCTGTTTAAGAAGACTTCCTGATCATGGAAAACCTCAGAATAATAGCTTGGTGTGTGTTTCTGTTCCACAACTACCGTGTTGTCAGAGACTGTTATATTCTGACACCTAGCCCGTTTTCATCCTGACCACAGATAAAAAATGGCACAAAGGCATCCTGTTGTTCAAATGCACATCAGAAGCAGATATTTCTAAACCTTCTTTGTAACATTTCCTGCTCTTCCAAAATTAATCATTTACTCCTTCACCATAATCTTGACACAAGAAAACACAGTAAGAACAAGACCATCCCTACTTGTGACAATTGGGTTTTTTTTAGTGAATTACTAGTAAATACATTGAGTTTATTGTATGCTTAGGGTTTGTTCCAAATATATGTATAATATATATATTTTAATATGTCTGTATAGTGGCAGTTTTGTAAGGTTTTACTGATATTAATCTATCAAATATTTTAAAACAAGGTTAGAAAAGCTTGATAAAAATTTAAAGACTATTAAGGCTTTTCATAGTTGAAAGGAGAAATCCTCCACTAATGAGGAAAAAAGTTACAAATTTTTTTCTAAATGGAAGCAAGAAAACCAGAGGGATTTGGGGGAAAAAAAAAGTCATAGAAACATAAACCACCTGGATCGGCGTGCAGCACAGGAGTTACGTAAGGGAAAAATCTGTTCCTGTATTACATATAAATGAGCATGTGTGTATATGCACATACACGGAAGGGGACGGAGAAACCCTACTATGCTTACCAGCTCCACTGACATTCCCACAAGTCTGGGGTGTTATTAGGAGGGGTAGGGAGGGCTGCTGAGGTGCACAAGATTGGATGGAGTCCTGAGGGCATGTGAGTTGGGTTCTCCCATTTGTCCAGATATCTGACTATGATCCTAACTCAGGGCCTTTGTATCAGGTAGCTATTCAGATAACTGAAGCATGGATGAGACCTTTAAGCCTTTGGTAACGGGCCAAGGAGTTTATTGTTGGCCCTGGAGAGGGCAACAGAGGCCTCAGAGGAGTGTGCAGCCATGTCGGGCACCTGCCGCATCCGTGTGATTAGGCAACCAGTGGTCCAACCTCGGGAACGCAGGTGAAGCTGGGGGCCTTGGCTGAGGAAACAAGAAGTGCTTTGATTTTCACTTCATTCCCCAGGTGCAAGTTTCCAGAGGAAACCTCTGCTAGTGATTAAAAGCAGCTCTTCTCTCATGGTGGATATCTTTCTGGGACAGAAGGAGAACAAAAAAAAAAACCACTATCCTGTCCACTTGCCTAAAGGGATGGCAGGAATAAACTGGCCTTTCAGGCTGGAGGAGTCGCAGTTCGCTTAGAAGTGCCTTGCTTTTCTTGAGGCATCAGAAAGAGATAACGCAGGATATAATGCTGCCTGCTATCGACTGGGTTTTTTCACCCTGTCCATTAGACCGTGATGGCTCCTGTGTCATTTACAAATTACGCGATTTGTTGCAGCAGCTGTTCATGAAGGAACAAGAGAGAAACAAAAGAATTGCAGGGGAGGAGGCAAGAGAACGTGATAACTCAAGCTTTGCCATAGCTCTCTACACCTTTCCTCACGGGACTACTCAATGTCCTGGTGTGCAAGCACAGTGTTCCAGAGAAAGCAACTCCTCTGTATCATGATTTCTCTTGCCTTAGCATACATGAGACTCTCCTGACACCTTCATTTCCTTCTCTGAATAGCTTGTGCTATTGGTAGCCACATGCTGTTCAAAGTTTGGTTCTATGATGGTTACCTGCACTTAGTCACCTCTGCTTCTCTTTACTGATGTGTGGCATGGCTGGTCGCACTGTTCACTCTTCTCTTCTAAAGGTTTGGTAAAAGAAGGGGTAAGGATGTTTGGAAAGGCAGAATCCTTCTCTGCAGAGAGTAATATCTCCCATTGAGGGATCTCTGCTCCTCACTACAGTAACGAGAGGATTAGGACCTTGCAAGTGTCAGCATTATTTCCTTGACTGTCATTGAAAAATATCTGGATGGAGTTTGGTTTACATTCAGAAATTCTCCACATGGTGGTTTAAATTTTGGGATATGAAAGAAACACCGAAGCAGTACAGTCTGGGGGTTCATCACCAACATTTGCAACAGTAATTATATTAACTTAACAGGAGATAGATAAAACCAGGTTGCTTTCTGTTTCATATTCACTGTGGTGTTTGACAGGGAAAGAGCTTGCATAGCCCAGAGCTGCCAGACATTTGAAGGAAATGCTAAGTGACTTTCAGAATGATGAATGCAAACTTCACAATGTTTACCATTAGCGTTAGATTGCAGACTGTTCACTAGTTTCAACTGAAAAGTTAATTTAAGAGACAAAAATGAATCGATAAAAACCAATGTCAGATACCCAATCAATATTGGGAATGCAGGAACAGACTGAAAATTAAGCTTGGCCTCACAGTGCAAGCAAAATATTTGAAAATTGTTTCTTGTTACTTACCTGCTTAGAGCTATATTCAGAACTCTGTTCCTTTTAGAAGAGCTGGAGATATGACAAGGCCTGTATAGGGAATTTCCTTAAATGATGCTTGTCACATCTTCAGCTCGAACTTTGGGAATTGCCGAGGTCAGAACTGGATCTTGATGGGTAAGTGAAAATTGAAAGTTTAATGTAAAACTGTCTTACTGTTTTTTTACTCCTACCTGTGAACTAGGAAAGGACTTCTCCCTCCCCTCCTCTCCTATTCCCTTCCCTTCTTTGTACTATCACATCAACATATTTAATAGGTGCAAAATTCTTTCTGTTTCCCTGCTTTGTAGGAATCTGCTAGTCTGGTCTTTGCTTTATTATCTGCATAAGCCAATGACATGTTAGTGACTTGCACATGGAATATTTTAATGAGCTTTAGGTAGTTGCTGAGAATTGTTATCCTTACATCTTAAAATCCATTGCAAAGGTAGGTGAACATTCGTTGTTGCATTTTATAGTTAGCACAGAGAAGCTGAGAGACTGGCCACAGGCACAGATTCTTCTCCCCTTAAATAGTGTTTTCTGCCACTTTGGTCTTTATATAGTGTAAACTTCTCCCAGAAACCAATTACATGAACTTAACGTTTATCAGGCTTAAACAATCCTTTTCCCAAGGAGGAGAATTATGTGCGTAGTGTAAGGGTTCATATAGGTCAGGCCTTGTTTAAACATGCACATTGAAAAGTGTTCATGTTGGAGGATGATAAAATTAAGGAAGTGCACATTGGACATTCAGAGGAAAGCAATAAGGTCTCTCTAGTGTAGTTCAGTGTCAAAGGGAGGAACACAAATCCTGACTCCTTTTTTTTCCCTCTATTCAATATACTACAGTTTCTTTATAATATACAAACAGCACAATTTCTCTATAGGAATGCTTCCAATAAGTTTGGAGACAAGTGTATACTAAACCATTTTGCCAGACAGCAATGTATCAAGATGCAAGTGGGCAGTGCTTTTGCCTTGCTGTCAGATTGCTTTCCCAAATATGAGCTTATTGCACTCTGGCGTTGTGTCACAGAGTGCTCTCTTTAATGAGAGAGAACGGCTTTTATTTCTTAAGCCTGACTGCTTCTCTTGAGTAGAGGAAAAATGTTTATGGAGGATTTCCCCTGAACATGTGGGCTTGCATCTGCCTGTCTTCTCAGTTGGAAAATTCATTTCACAAGACAAATAATTGAGCTGTAGGCTAACTGGGAGAGCAAGCAGAAGTGCTTCCTGTGGCTGGAACGTTTTTCTGTCTTTTCCCATTCTTCACTGTCACTTGTCTCCAGTAGCACAGTGATGAAAATACTCCCTCTCCCTTGAGCATATGAGGTCTCATATTGCTCCAAAGCTATATGTTTTGCCTCCCCTTTTTTGACTTTTGACAAAAGCTCTAAGTTTAAAATACTTCAGAGACATCCAAATAGTTGCAGTTAGGCAATAGTTTGAAGCTCAATGAAATCGCTGGGACTGTTCATAAGGTAAAAATGATTTTATGTGCTCAAACACTTTGCTCAGACAGATCCTCTGTGCAGGTCTTCACTATACACAAATTATTGGAACACTTAAGACAGATATGTTTTGTTTCAAAATATCTAATAGGGATTTTTAGATAATGGACCATCCTAGTTTGGAGGTATATTCTTTATGTTATCCAACATAACATTAGCAGTTCCCGTGTTTTCTCCTAGAGTTTGCAAATAATGCCCTGAAAGAAAATAGTAATGTTCTTAACCATATTTAATAACATATTACCTTTACAAATCTGAATTTACAAATGCCAATAGATACTTGCATATACAAGCGTATATTTTAGTCTTGCAGTAAGAGGCATCAATAATATGTAGTCATTAGAGGTCAGTGTCTGAAAGCTTGGCCTTATCAATATGCATGAACCAGAGGAGGGCAGAACACTTGAAGCAGAAATTAGTAAGACTCAGGGAGATGTTATGATGGTGTTGTGGTTAGGCAAAACCAGGACAGATGGGAACAAGACAACGTATTTTAGTAACAAGGTAGGACTACTTTGCTGTAAAATTGACTATTTGTAAATAAAAATAACCAGAACATTTTCAAAAAAAGGGTTTTAATATATTCCTAAGGATAATTTTCAAATTTATCAATAATTAGTTAACTGCATCTTTGTGCACTTCTAATGATTTTCTTAACTTTTTATTTTACTATTAGACTTAAAGGAAAAACTATTGCTGTCTTTCAAGAGAGAGTGAAATGATCTCTGGTCAGAATTTCTCTGATCATGACTTTAATACAAAACACCAGTGTCACTGCATAGGTAATTTTGCAGTTAATACAATGCATCAGGTTGCTCTCTCAAGTATTTTCATTTGTATTAAATTCTCTCTTTTTTTCTCGTCTTAAATGATCTCAAAAGATTCTCAATCTCACTTATGTAACACCTGAACCTACAAGACTGGAAGACTACAACACACGAATCTAGATATCCCTCTCCACACGTATACGTTTGAAGACAGATGTTTGCCCTGGGCCTTTTTCTGTTAAGATCATTCTCTGCATAGTTCATGGTTTTCATTTTTTCTTCTATTTGCACCATTATTTTATAGGATTTAGTCAACCGTGGAAATCAGTGCCATTTTTGTTAATTATTCAATTTGTACATAAATTTTCCTTCAAGCAGTGACTGCTATTTCTCGTAGGTACAATGGGAATGCATTAACCCCAAGTACAAAGCAAAGAAGAAGAATTACAAGAACTCAGGCATTGTCATCCTTAACCAGTGCAAGGTAAATACATGTTTTTGCTCTTTGGCTGTTTCTTTACTAAGCTGTCACCAAAATATTTCAATGACGTGAAACAAATCCACAACAAAGTGAAACTGCCTGTAGAATAGCAATGGAAGCTGATCCACTACAAAAAGTAAAGACAAGGACTTCGGTCCCAAAAGTAAGCTGACTGTCCCCAACTCTCTTCTTTGATTTCTCTTGCCGTATCCCTGCTGTTGTGCAATGGAGTAGGCAGTACTAAACTCTTACACCTACAGGCTTGCCTATTGGCCTTCTGTGTGTTTCCTTTCTAACCCTCCTATCATTTCTACAAAATTGCTCTTGTTACTCCGAAACCAAGAGCAAAATTTCCACTGACTTCCCACTGAGAACGAGCAGAGTTCAGTTCTACTTTTGGTGTGAATTTTCCTTTCTGTAGTTTTAGAATTTTGTTATTTTCTCTGTTTACATTTTTGTTTCTGTCTCAGACTATATTTAATGCTCTCTTCCTTTACCTTATTTTCAATTAGTCCTCTCTCTCCTTCCAATTTACTGTTTTCAGGCAGTTCTCTGATGTTTTATCAGTACACAGCTAATTTAAATGCCTTGCTTTCTTGTCTGCAGATCCACAAGATGCATTCTTTCCTAGATTATATCATGGGAGGCTGCCAAATACAGTTTACAGTAAGTGTCTTATTTCTCTAACTGGTTTTAAAGGAAGAGAATCCCTTTAGATACTGATTCATTACTTACATCGTGAAATGATTCTTACATGCCATTCCTTGGTAAATTATTAAGGTCTTCTTGTAAAATGTATTAAGCTCAGAAAATAAAACTATGCTAATGCAGTAAGATTTTTCTTGGACATGCTGATTTACTTTTTATTTTTTGCAGCAATGACAATCATGTTGCAAAAAGTAGAGACAACTTCATAGAGGGATGAGAAGCTAAGCTGGTGTAGTCCCACTGATTTCATCTGAGCTATACCCAGTCCCAAAAGGTGGAGAAATGAATAAGCCCCTGTGACAGTCCTGAATGGCCTTTGGCTTTTGAGCCTCAGTTTTCTCACAAGAATTTCTAATAACTCCCCTTGCTGCGACTGTCACAGGGGTGAAGCTCATCTCATCTGTCTTTAGCTGCTTAAATGTTAGATGTCCTGTTCATCAATCCTATGGGCCAGTCTTGCTTTCCAGAATGAGTCCTCCATTAAAGCAAGTTGTTTCCCATCTAATGGTGCCATACGAAAGTCATAGGCAGATAGTCCAGCCAGGGACCTCTCTGTCAGTCAGGGGTAAATGCTAGGGAAAATATTGATGTTTCATACCTTAGACATAGCTGCCAACAGTAAGATGGCACTATTAATTTCAAGGAAAAGGGGGTAAAATTATTTGCAAAGTGCTTCATAAACAGAAATACAACACCTTGCGTTTCCAAATAATAATTTTTGGAAACATTTAATTCTGCATAGTTTGATCTTTTTTCTTTCTTTTTCTTTTTCTTTTTCTTTTTCTTTTTCTTTTTCTTTTTCTTTTTCTTTTTCTTTTTCTTTTTCTCTTTTTCTTTTTCTGATTTTGAATCTGGGAAATAAAATAAAATAAATAATATAAAATAAAATAAAATAATATAAATAAAATATCGGTATTTCCCGTAGCATAGGAATACAGATTGTAGCTTAGTTCCAGTCTGGTTTATGTGACTTCTAATTTCATGCCAATTACAGGGGTAAAATCTAACGCTCCAAGGTAATAGTCTTTTTCTGGAGTTCTCTTCTTTTCCTGTAGCACCCTGCCCTGTTTCTGCTTCCAGATATCAAGTATCAGACATTGGATGCTACTGAAATGTTCCATTTTACTTTTTCCAGATAAGCCTTCATTTTCCAAAAAGTTTTAACATAAAAAAGAAAGATTTTTTTTTGTCCCAGCAGAAAGTTCCAGCAACAGCAGCAGCTATAGACAGTAGTGGATTGTCTTCTGATGTATGAAGCAGCTTTTTGAGGTGTACACATGCACTTTGTCAGTACACCTCGCAAACTCGTTGAATAATAGCCAGAACTGAGGACCGTGTTTCTGGTTTTGAAGGAAATACCTAATGTAGGGGACAAAGATTTTTATAGTTGTCTTCTCTGAAGCAAAGCATCCTTTGTAATTACTCTCTGCCTTACCTGGCTGCTTCTTCTGTTATCCTCACATACCTGGAATGCCCATTTCTCCTCCAAATCTGAAGCTCGCCAATCTCTCAAAACCCCTTTAATCTGTTTCCTGACATTTTCTCCCTAAAAATCTGACTGGAAGAACTCAATTATCAAGTGTGTTCAAGGTCATTAGCTGAAAGACAGTAATGTCTTCAAGTAATATTTTAAAATCTTTTCTAATCAGGGCAGATGCTTAAGCACATGCAAACACTGGTTAATACGTATTTCCCACAACTCTAGCACAAGCACGAGTGCACTGTAACCCTTAGAAAGTGTCTAGGGATATACATATTATTATGTACAGCTGTGCTTTTCAAACTCTTTTTGATTCCTCCTAAATGTTTTCCAATGGAAGAACAAGTCCTTCCACAGTGCACTGAAGGGTCATGGCAATCTGCTTGCCTTCTGTTTACTAGTCACAGATTTCCTATTAGTAGGCTGTGAACCACAAATTGGAAACTGCCATGTTAAAATGTGCTAAAATGGGTGGTATTGCTTCTACTATTTTCTATTCTTCTATTTTCCTATTTTAATATTTCATTTTGCTGAAATGAAACAAAACCATTGATAATAGGAAACTTAGGTATACTCATCTGCAAGGATGGGCAGTGACGACATAAAGGAAATGAAAGATCCATTATACTGTGAACTATAGAGATCCCTAAATTACTGCTGACTTCAGTGGTAAATCCACCAGCTTCAGAATTGTGTAAACTCATCACTGTCAATTTTCAACCTACATGGACTCAGGGGAAGTCATTGTGGATGTCTCTGTGCCTATAGCTCTGTTCATGCATAACCCAGGTGTTCAACTTAAACATCGTCACAAGCTGACCACGTATTTACTTCCTCCTGCCTCAGTTGCACCAGTCCCCAGTGCTGATAGCACAGACTGGTTGTGAGCTGTGCTGCTGTTTCCAGAAACATATCAGAGATTCTCCAGTGGGCTCTGAAGCAAAAGAGTGCAGGCTACAGGAGAGATATTCAATGCTCCCTTACTGTCTGCACACATCATAGAATCTTCTTTTCACATAGTCCTAAACTGGTTAGTTCAGACCACTGAAATAGAGGAGGCCTATTCCTTCCACCTTCCCAGACTTCCATTTCTTTTAACTGGAATGGATCTGGCATTGTTTGAAACTCTTGCGGTACCTGTATGGTTGTTGTTGTCTTAATGCTAATGACATTTCTATTGAGTTCGTGCTGTGTACAGGCAGTACAATACAACTGCGATTTGAAAGAGCCCCCACTGGGGGAGGGAAACTGGGATGCTAAGCATACATTTGACAACAAAAAGCTGTAGTATGATGTACCTGCTAATTTAAGTCACTAATGAAGGCTTTGGTAACATCATGCTGTGTGTTCTTGGGATGCGTTGTGTATCTATTGTAGGAACATAGTTCGTCTCTGGAAAACAATGGTAAACTTTTACCTCAAAACCCATTTATTAAGAAGCTTTCATCTATAGAGATCAATAGTGCTGATTCCAGTCCGCTACTTTTATGCACTGCTTATTGCAAAACGCTCTGTCTCTTATCAGACTGTTCCCTGCTGCAGAAGAAATGTTCAGAAGTTGGCAGTGCAAATGGGTCTGTAGTCAGAAGACATTTTCGTCACTTTAGGAAATACAGCGGAAAGGATGGGTAACATGCATAAAAGGAACTGTAATAGAAAGATATATTGGACAGATTCTGTTTTAGGCAGGTCACAGTATTGGACAGGTTGATTTGTTGCTGACAGATCTAGCAGGAGCTCCAACCTATGCAAGATGTTTTTGGTGCAATGAAAATTGCCCTTTTACAAGGTTGAGGAAAAAAAGTACTAAGAGTGTAGTTATTGCTGTGTTATGTTCTTATTTAGCTATGGGAAGATGACTGGTACATTCAAACTGATACATTTAAAGATACACTGATAAAAATCAAATGTACACACTGTAAGAAAGATTCCTACTTGCTGCCCGCAAGATTAGCTCAGTTGTGATATTAGCCTAGCTTCTGTGATATGTTAGTTTTACAAACCCTTATCCTACTTGTTTGCACAAGATCTTGGTACTGCCAGGTAGTGCTAAAAGAGCAGAGCTCTGCATTGTTGTTTTGAAATCATGGCAAGTAACAGCAAACGTTTTTCTTAAAAGTCCTTCCCTTGGGAATCAAAGAGAGATTTGGATCAAAGTCAAGTACAGTGCATCCAAGTACAAATACTCATAAAGACTTCATCATAGAAAATTAGGGTATGTTTTACTTATCAGTAGATCTCTACTGCAAGGACCATTTCAAAAAAGGAGGCTTGTTTTGGCGGGGGTTGGGGGGGGGGTGTTCTTTCCCAAACATTAGCCACAGACTTTTTTCCAAGCTCATGAAACCCACTGCTTATTCCTACACTGTGCTCTTGTTTTCAGTTTAAAAGCATTTTGCTGTGACTAACAGACATGAAGGAAGATTTCTCCAGTTTTTTCTGGTGTGTTGCTTCAGCTTCATTAATGTCTGTTTTGAGGTTATCGATGAAAACACTTGCTTTTAACAATTTTAGAGGAATGTTTCCCTGTCATACAGTGGAATGTTTGCACTTTCTATAATCAGAACAAAAAACTAAAGTTAAATTAGTATCAGAGAAAATATGCATCTTTTTAAGAAAATATGCACACCTTGGCCAAGATTTTTGAAAAATAAGTGTCCCAAAACTAAGCTAATCCATACAAGTGTCTATGGATTTACCTCGAATTTCACAACCACTGGTGTTTCTTTCTTCCTCAGTTATGCACGTGCATGCAAGTGAGAAGATGAGAGATATGCCATTAATTTAATCAAGTTAAATCAAGCTATCAGTTTCAGAAAAACATCTATGTGGAAAACAGACTCGCTGCTTTAGTGCATGAACAGCAAGTAGGGAATGGAGGTGAAAGATTACTTTATTTGCAAGCCAAATCAAGCTCATATCTCCTGACTGAAATGTGATGAGGTGTAAGGAGATTCATAGTCGATCAAGGTGATGAAGAGATTTCCAAGCTAACTAGAGCCCAGTGAAAAATATTTTTTCTCAGCTGAGAGTTAGAGGTGGAAAATCAGAAACAGTGGGGAAAAGCCATGTTGGGTTGACCCAGTAGGATTTTTCTCTTTTAGTTTTTAGCAATAAAAAATAAGTTTCAGGAGAACTGTGTCCTTTTTTAAGGGAAAATGAAAATAGCATGTTTCATTTTCATTTTATAGCTGTGTAAAATAGTCTTCCCTGTGCCAAGCAAAGGCTCCATCTGGGGAAGCTGCACATTTGCAGAGGCAAGCTGGGATTTTGAAGTTCTTTTAGCCGCGTTCAGCAAGGCTCTTACCTGTCAACTGCACTGTAAAACTGAAATTGAACTCTGTGCATTTGTATCTATTGAAGATCCAGATATAAGGGTGTCGTGGGTTAGGCCGCTCTGGCAACTAAACCCTACACAGTCCCTCTCTCACCCTCCCCTACCCCAGGGATGAGGGAGAGAATCAAAGAAGAAAAAGAAAAGAGACCCATGGGTTGAGATAAGAACAATTTACTACTACCGCTACCAATGTATATATATACAGATATGTACAAGGATAAACATATACAAACGAGTGATGTGCGGTGTAATTTCTCACCACCCCTTGACCAAGGCCCATCTCATTCCAAAGCTGCAATCCCGAAACAGATAAAACTCGATACCACAATCCCGGATGAACGGGAGGCCCCGAGACAGAGAGCAAGAGAGAGAGAGAAAGCACTCTGAGAGTCCGAAAGTGAGAGTCCCGGAAGGGCAAAAGCCCTTCTTTCTGACTGACCCTCACTCTTATACTGGGCATGACGCTGCATGATATGGAATACTAATTGGCCAGTTTGGCCCTCAATCTTAAATTCAAGTACAAATCGTAAGGAGAGTCGTGGACCCCTTGTCCCGGCTATGCTCCCCCCTTATCCTGTTGTGCTCCTGCACACTGGCAAGAACCCGGCAAGCTGAAAAGTCCTTGAGACCTCAGTGCCAACTACAAACATCAGTGTGCTATCGACATTCTTCTCAGAGCGAGCCTCTGAGTAAAACCAAAACACGGAGCTCTTCTAGCTGCTAAAAAGAAGAGCTAACTCTGTCCCAGCTAAAACCAGGACAAAGGGTATTTTGGAGGAAGAGGTCATTGGGCAAAATCATAAGGAATTTTATAAATGACTTTGTTCCCTCTATGAGACCTTTTGTGTTTCTTGTTGCACCTTTTAGGAATTGCTAGAAAGCAGCATCAAAAATTCAGAAGAGGGCTTTCTGGTCCATGACAGTCATATCACAGGAAGATGCATGCCAGAGGATATCTTCAGTGAGAAGTACAAAGAGCATTTTAAAAGGGCGAAATGAATTTTAAGAGGATTCATTAATATTTGCTTTTACATTGAATGCTTCCCACAATCCTCTCTAAGACTTTTCAACACAAAAATCTTTGCAGGATCAAGCTTTATTTTTACTGTGCAGCTCACCTTTAAGCTTGCTGTCATCTATGAAATTGAAAGGGTTAATTATTTCATGCTTAGATGTTTTGAAGATAAAAAATACCAGACAGGCAGTATCTACTATTACTACAGCCACAGTAATGTTTAAAATACCTAAGAAATGTCCCTAACTGGAGTTTTAATTTATAGTTTTAGTAGGACTTTTAACTCTCTGGGGACGTTTTTGCTGCACATCTCTTATGTCCTGAACATCACCTCAGCTGGAATAATTTAATTATGAGAACCTAGAGATAGTTAATTTGATTCATCTGTATTAGAACATGATTTTCAACATAGAATAATAATGCAGTTGATTTTTTTTCCTAATTATGCCATTTTACTTTTATTATCTCTTATTTTATAAGCTGTCATTTACTTTTAGACATATTTATCTATACTACCCTAATTCAAATTTGATTAAGTATGCTGTAAAATGACCTTTACTTTAATGCTGCAATCTCTGCAGAAAACTGTTTCTGGTAATGATACATGGTTGGTGTGGGTATACTCATGCCCAGAAGAGCTCCACAACACATTGACTTTTCTCCTTTTCCAGGTAGCTATAGATTTCACTGCGTCAAATGGTGATCCTAGGAACAGCTGCTCACTGCACTACATCCACCCTTACCAACCCAATGAGTACTTGAAAGCATTGGTAGCTGTTGGGGAGATTTGCCAAGACTATGACAGGTAAATAACCACATTTCATAACAGAGTTGTCTTTAGAAAGTGTTTTCACAGTGTGAAGTCAATGACTGCCTGCTGCCAGCTGCAGTAGCTCCATGTTTAGTCACTTAAGAGAAACGACTGCGCATCAGAAAGATTAGTGTACCTTAACGTGCTTTTGAGAGTGACAGTTTATATTAGCCTCATGGGAATGAAAGGCCTGGTTCTTGACGGTTTGGCAGATAAGTGTGTTAAGTTTCAGGTTTGTATTCACATGCCAAAACTGCATTTTTGAGTGGATTTTTCATTTGTGTTAAACTTGAAGCTTGTTTTGCAGATGCTGATAGCATCCCTTTCTGATACGCTTTGAGTCTGATTCTGTCCCTTCCTACAGAAAAGCGTTCCCAAGATGTGTTTGAAACTGAATTTGTGGTTGCCTAAACTGCTTAGTGGCTGTGTCTATTCTTAGAAGTAAATGTGTACTTTTTTTTGAGTGTTCTCCTGACCCATTGAATATTACCATCTCTTCTAAAATAAATATTAAAAGATAGTGATAAGGCGTGCATGCAACATGCCTTTAAATAAATAAACAAATGCAAGTAGTTGGACGAAATATGCTTTGATTACATTATGTAATTCTGTTGCTTTCAAATAGGCTGCCTGCTTCTATCAAATTAATTGCCCGTTATTAATCTAATTACCAAGTGCATTTCCTTTAAATGTTCTTTTTTTGTTGGTGAGGCATAGTATCTTACACAATTATTCTTTCTAATCTTTGCACATGCAATAGACATCCACCCACCACTTTGCCATATGTAAATACCAGATCTCAAAAAAAACAATGGTATTTTCAGTCAAATTTGAATTATACTTTCTGTATAAATTGTGGAGTGACTTAATACTGTGGTTTGCCTGTTACATGTCACATACACCAATTAGCCTGCTCAGAGGCACTTCCATTTGCATGGTAATGAAATGTCTTCTTTGAGAAGAATGAGGAAAATACTGCCCTGATACAATTTCTGTAAGAATTTGATGGTCAAACTTAGTCAATGAGTCTGAGAAAATCAATATTTTATTTTAAGTGAGCTGATAATTCTGCAGTGATTATCCAGTAATTTAATAATTACCAGCAATAATTCGGGTAAATATCCTTCCAAATAGAGAAAGGAATAAAAAGGGCTAGTTTATGCACACAGATTTTTTTTGTCACTTAAGATGTATTTTTTTTAAGAAAATGAAATACTTAAGTGGCACAAGCCCTTCTGTATGGAGATATCAATCCCAAATCAGGATTCTCCTCTCAATATAGCATGTTCCAATCAGTACAAAAAATGATGGCCAGTCATTTTTTAAATGAAATCATCATCATCATTCAGTTCTCTTGTACTGCAGAAAATGCCTATTGATGCTAATCAACACAACTAAGGTTGTATGAGCTATGGACTCAGGCTGTGCAAAAGCCAGAATTTCTTTCTCAGGGAAATGTCACCTTTCTGGCATGTTTGACCTATACATGCTCTCAAGTTTTGACACTGTAAATGCATTCCTATGGGCAAGTTGATTCGGCACGGTCAATGCTTTCTGATCAAAATATCAAGTGAGAACCTTTCTTTATACTTGCACGATTTGAATCCAACAAACTGGAAATGAAAATTTATGATTTTTCTGAAGAATAAAAGAAATTATGAGGAGCAAACTTTCGCACAAAATAATCTGCAGGTTCTATATAGGAGTTCTTTTTGTGATTACTTGCAGCCTTGAGACATATGTGTATATATGACCTATAAAGAAAATCTTTTGTGTATATACACTAAAAAAAAAGAGCTTCAAATTCAGTTACAAATCCAAAATGTGGCACAGATCCGTAACTGGTCCAATGAGCTCAGTTGTGCTCCAGATACTGGAGCAGGACTTCTGTTTCCAGGTTAAGATCAGCCAGAATTAAAAAGAGAAGGACATTCTGAACCTAAGGGCTATTTAGAGCCAGACTGTCACCACTTGCATAGGGGCATGTCTTTAGTAAGATTAAAATATGAGCCCATGAAGACGGCATTTGTCTTACCTGAAGTTTTATAGTTTGTGCCCACCAGTTATCCCAAATAGGCAGAACCCGCTGATTTCGATCCAAACCAAGGAAAGTGGAGCGGTTTCTTTTGAGTCTCAAGATTAATGTATTTACATCAAATGAAAGAATAGTTGGAGTAAAGTAAAATGTGTTGTTTGGAATGTTTTTTTTGCATTCCAAAAGCACAGCTGTTGAATGCTAAGTACTCTTGCTACACTTATATACTGAAAGACTACTTTTTTATATTTGGGCGACGGGGAAAGCCCATGTTGTAATTAGAAACATTCAGATTTATTTGTAATTTGGGATTAATTGGATTGGCAAGTAATATACAGAGAGACTACATTCAAAATCCAGAATTTTCGTTTATATACTCCAGCTAGTTCTGTCAATCAAGCCAAATCTTCTCATAATATAGGTTTGTATACATATCAGCCTAATGTATCCCTAAGTAATTAATGCTCCAAATTAAGTGCTCCCTCACATCCCTTGATACAGTGGAATAATCCCTGCTCATCCAAAGCCCATTTATCTGTATGGATCAGAGATTCTTTACACAGTTAAATGAATAGTGCTGTTCTGCGTAGCTAAGCATGAAAGAATAAGATTCATTCTTTCATCAGCAATATTCAGAGAATGAGAAATAGACTTTGATTATTATCCTGATTGTAGAAATGCTGCAGTCCTGTAGGAATAGGCCAATCTGATAATGGTATGAGAAATAGAAGAGCTGTTCACTTGCACAGAAGACTTAATACTGTATCTGTATGGTGGAATTGTTTCAGGGTATAACAACATTTGTCATAAGAGAGAAGATAAAGTTTGTATGTGATATAATCAGTGGCTAAGCAACAACAGCAATGGATCATAAAGGAAGGAGAAACCTTCATTAGTTTTAAGGAATTAGGCTCTAAAATGTAGTTAGAAATACTGGAAAGGGGAAAACACTTTAAAAACTTATTATTGAAAATATTTTGTAAAATAAGCAGACAGTTCCATAGAGCAGAATTTATTTTAAGATAAACGTCTCATGAATGTTTAAAGATGACCTCATGAAGCAACAATTGTAAAATATATACTTCCATTTAAACATTTTCACAAGTTTTCTTTTATATTAAGAATTATATTCATTGGTATAGTTTTACCACTAAGTAAAATCTATCACTAAGCAAGTCTACTCCACCTTTTTGTAGCATAGAGAAGCAAATGAAAATGATGAAAAATCATTGGGCACTAAAGTATTTAATATTAAAAGGACCTGCTTCTGTATCATTCCATATACTTATCTAGCAGAAGGTGTCCCTGCCAATGGCAGGGGGTTTGGAACTAGATGATCTTTAAGGTCCCTTACAACCCAAACCACTCTATGATTCTATGATATTTCTTCTTTACCTTAGTAATTTCAGTATTGAGTTGTCTGGATCAGAAGTCAAGTCAAGTGGTTTCTGATGACCAGCAATATCAGCCTAGCTGGAATCCTGAAAAATCATTTCATCACTACCAAATGTGCATATATTCCCTCTACGTGTTTTGAACAATGAGATAGCAAGTATATTTAAGGCAGATGAGTTTATACCTAGCTCTCTGTGCACTGTGGCTGGCTTAGGACTTCTTCAGCAACTCTGAACAATGGTTTTGGCCACTCTTGTTTTAGAGCCTGGTGGAGATCCCTTCAAGAAAATGCAATTTTCAAAGGATAGATGGCAGGTGGTTTTGCTGGTTGAATACCCAGATATGAGGAAAGGCAAAGTGCCCATCCCTGGATGTGTTTAAGAAAAGGGTGGATGAACTACTTAAGGATATGGTTTAATGGGAGATTAGGGACGGTTGGACTGGATGATCTCTAAGGTCTTTTCCAACCTAGAAATCTATGAAATCTATGAAACTCATTCATTAGTTGAAACATCAGACCTGTGAACCAGGATCTTATAAAAGCCATGAAACTCTTTAAGTTATATAGTAGTAATTTTGAATGTGTCCTGTTCCCCAAATACTTTTCATTTGTATTACAAAATTACCACCTGCTCAGCACAGATCAGCACTACTTTGTAAGCCAGAGAAGCCTATGACTAGACTGGGGAATCAGGGACTGTTTCCTTTCCTCTGTGTCCCAACATAAGGTCTGGCCATGTGCAAGTCAGGACCTGACCTACTTCTTCTCCCTTCCTCTTCATACATCCTGGCTTCCATCAAAAGGAAACACAGGCATGTGGATAGGGAGGAGTTCCCCTGCTCTGCAGGAGGATGTACCATCTGAATAACGGCAGGGAGACTGCGCCTACAAGACTCACAGAGCAGCACAGCTGCCTTGTGCGGGTAAGAACCAGCACCCAAATAGTACTGGGATGTGCCTTCAGCACACATGCATGCACATTGACAAGTCTGTTTCCATTATTAAAATCTGGAGACATCTGTGAAAACTGGTATCTATAGATAAACCAAGTACTTTTCCCAAGGTAGGTGCAGGTATGCTGTCAATCTCTCATGTAAGCACCTGGAGCTATATATCTAGACACACATATATATTATATATATACACCACTAGAGTTGTACTCATGTGTGTATAAATATATAAGTATGCATATAATATATAGGTATTATATATACTTATGTATGTATCATGTATATGGTTAACACTTAACCATGCAGTAGAAAAATTGCTTTCTCTTTTATGCTGTTTTATAGCTTTCCTCTCTGCAGAGCAAAGCCATAAGTCACAATAACAACAGTGCACACAGTTTATTAAAATGGCTGGTCCTTTGACCTTAATGATTTGTTTTACCAGTGCTGGAATACAACCAGCTAGCCATGAGCGTAGCTCGTCTTTCATTCTGTGGTGATTGCTGCCTCTGGCAAAGGAAGGAGGCCTGGAATGGGTCTGTAAATAGCTTGTTTGTAAGGATAAATGCTATTACATGCACACAATGCTAAAGGCTGAAATACTTCTTAAACGATCTCACATTATTACAGGTTTTAATGATGACATTGTGAGTGAAGCCCATGGCAGGACTTGCATACCTGCTCCTCAGTTTGAAATCTGATTTCTGCAGTTAGTAGCTTTCCTTTATCTTCTGCTTATTAAGAATCTCGTTATATTACATTAAATATTTATCTTTGCCTTAAAACATCTGTTCTGATTCAGCAAGACACTAAAGCTTATTATCTAATCCCATTGAATTCAGTCTGACTCAAGCAAACACTGAAGTATTATGCAAAATATAGACGGCACTAAGACGAAGTTAAGAGTTTTATGGAATTTGGACTTCATTGTTAATTGTTCACCCCACACTCAAATGTTCAGTGCCTCCCATTTACCTGGATGATCTTTATGATTGATTTTTACACATAGTTTTTTATTTGTAGCATACATTCAGAGTTCTTCACTCAATTAATAAAAAGTGCACACAAATGTGTGAGAATCAACTTTTCTGTGGTCAAATCAATACTCATACCTTGAAAAAGACAAAGGTTAGATGTATTTTATGAAATACTTTTAAGTATTTGTTGCATTGGACATTTGTGGAACTTCCTGTTCTTCATGGGCCGTTCCCGCTCTGATTTACACACACAACTCATGATTCCATGCGTTTGATCACATCGTTTTGTAAAATAATGTCGTAAAATCGATCTCATTTTATCTGTATTCAAAGCTATTTAAAAAACAAGTTCTTAATTATTTTAAATTTCTACCTCTGTTTATTCACTCTTAAAGATGCTGCGGAGGGGTGGTGGTTATTTCCAAGAGCCCTTGAAGCAGACAGAAGAAAAATACTACATTACCTGACACTAACGTCCTTTTCCATTTAGGCAAATAGCCTCCTTAGCTCTAAATGCTCAAGTAGCTACTTAAAACTGACATTCACGCTGAGATCATATGTTACCATATAAACTGCTTGTGTGAAACACACTTGTCTAGCAACCTCCCCAAAGGCCACTAATGAGCAAAGAGTACATTATTCCTGCAAAGTGCAGAAATTATTTATATATAGAGCTCTGAAAAATACTTAACAGTGAAAATTTTGAAAATTTAAAAACTGGGTGACATTCCACAAAAAGTATGAAAGTCCTGAAGTCAGTTTGAGTTTCAACATTATCTTCTGCAATCAATGAATTGCAGCAGTAGCTGACTAGATGCAAAAATTCCTCTTTATGATTTCTTCTTCAGTATTTCAGGCCTGAGCGAGTGTGCTCACTCTGATTGAAAACCGCATATAAAACCTTCCTTCCCTCATGCAATAAAGTGCACTTGAAAATTAAGAAGGGAAAAAATGAAAGGAGAAAATAAAAAGACCAGGGTTCCCAGTCCAACACATCACTTTCAATGTAGATCTAAGAAGGGAAAAAAACTAAGTCAGATGAAAGGTCCATCTGTCCCAGCAACACATTTCCTGAAGTGCCCAGCAGAGGGCAATTAGGGAGGAGAAAGAGGACAAGGTGTGTATAGTGCAGTACATGTAATGGGAAGTCATATACAAATAAGTGCAATCGGTCCCAAATACAAAGATCAGTACATGCTTAAATGTTCTGGTTTGGATTGCAACTTCAAGCGGAAAAGAGATCCCAGAGTTTACACTTTGCAGTCTGCTTTATTAATCAGAGCCTCATCCCCAAGAACTACTTCACAGATCATTCATCTTGAAGCTACCTCTGGGTTTGTGGATGAAGGCTCAGAGGGCTACCTTAGCTGGAGGAGTCTGAATGAAATACCTTGAGGTGATTCTGCCAGACACAAGTAGAAAAGCAGAAACTTGCTTTAGTTGAGATGGTAGTGTAATAGTAGCTCTTTAAAACTGGGGTGAAAGAATGAAGTCTAGAATAACTAGCACTATATGCGACATTAAATATTTCATGACATCCCTACACAGAGATACAGATGTTAAAATTTAATCTACCCATGCAGATCAATAAATAAAAATATGCTTATTTATTAAGCATCTCTCTTTATCACTTTAATTACAGAAACAACCTTTCTGGAGGGTGTTAAGCAAAAAAGCTGATTAGCATATCTAAACAAGTTTAAAAACCATGGGGGAAAAGACACGAATCTCTTTATTTAGCACTTTAATAGGACCAAATTTGCATAGACAAAAATAGAAAAACAGTAACCTATACAGAAAAACTTGTAGCTTATGTTTATCAATAAGCTCAGGTGTGGGTAAACATATACTGAAGTGTTTGGATAACCCATGACTAGATCTGCACTGGGAAAATGGAATTGCTAATACTTTTAATCACCAAACTGGATGGAAAATGCTTGGATTTAATGGTTGAGGACCTAGGCTTAATTGCATAATATACACATACAGGTATTTCATATTTGCCTTTGCAGAACCTGCATTTGCAGACTGCTGCCACACAGAGGTTTCTACAACTACCACTCTTTATCCTAAGAATCAGTACAAGAGAATTAGTCTAGTACAAGAACTGTGTTGGGAAGGTGATTTTATAGCAGTTTCTTTTGCATGTGTAAATCATACATAACATATATATGTGTGTGAGTGGGTGTGTAGACCTGTATATGTATTTGTACATATACGTGTATATCTGCAAGCCCTTTATCTGGGCAGATAGCATCAATTCTTATAGCTCTGCCTTTTTCCTTACCAAGTTTTCATCTTTGTGTCCTCTTTATGCTGCCTCCTCTTCCAGTAACTCAGTTCCTATGTCAGTAGAGCAGTCACAAGCAATCCCTTCCAAGTTTCTTAGCAAAACAACTGCTTTCTCCACGTGCTTTTCAGAGACCTCTGCTGCATTCTGTCAACTGGTAGATGCATCAAAATCTGAACCTTCTGCAAGACTCTTCTATGCAGTCTTTACTATTTTTCAATTATTTGGCTTGAAATCTCTGAGGAAGAGCTTTGTTCTGTGCAGTAGTTGACGTTTCTCTGGCAGACTGATACTGTTGGGATTTCTGTCAGCATTTCTTCCTGAAGAGAATGACTTGAAGTACAAAACCCTACAAACTTTATTTGAAATTGCATACCACCTACTACTGTAGAGACTAGACATCTGTGTAAATAAATAAGTATTAATAAGTGAATAAGCATAAATAAAGGAGACAGCAATTTATCTTGCCACTAATGCCAAATGTGACAGCAGGTCAGTATCTTCAGTCAACCCAACCATTTCCGCAATTTCAGAAGCATGAATTTCCTCCTTGCTTTGTTAAGGATATTACTATTCCAGTTATCTACTCCATTATATTAGCATATAGCTGAGAAGGAAATTATTTCCATTCAGAAACCCATCCATCCATCCATAAGTGAACACTTTGTTCTAAATCTTCTCATGCAAGTTTCCTCCTTCGCAGAACGTGGACACCTTTTGCCTGAGTTGATCTTAACAGGATATTTGTGGGTCAAATTGCTCTCAGGAAAAGCTAGGCAATTCTTGTGAATTAGGTTCCACTTACTATCTTCCCCAAATTATTGTCAAATTAACCTCGATCAGAGATTTCAAATCAGCAGATGAACAGAGGATAGTAGCCCATTTCCTCCTGCATATTCAGTGATGCATAGCTGAATGTTTAGTCATCAGTATATTTCACTTACAATTTTGCTCTAACTTGTTTTGATAGTGTTCATCATTTTGACTTAATGTCATCTGATTTTGGTAAAATCACATCAACAGCTCATTTGGTCACATTAAATCACAATATAGTATCTGTAATGGTTTTATCTTGCTCATCCTAGAAAGCTCATGTTTATCTTGAGATCATTTTATGAGAAATTCCTCTCCCAGCACCCCTCTGCATACATATGCCAACACAGTCCTGTATTCCCTTCTTCCCAGCACACCCCTTATAGAAAGATTTTTTCTGATAGAAAATTGTTGCAGGGGAAGGTCTCTGACCAACCCTTTCCACTGTAATTTGTAAAAAAAAGGACAAAATTATGTGCATATGTAGCAAAGCTTTTGTTCTTGTGCTTGCTTAGTGGAGTACACCCTGAAACTTGAAAGCCACACTGGTGTTTCGAGAGGCCAGGACCCCACTGCTGTTCACTTTGGGGTTCTTCATGATCTGCGTGTTATCTAATGGAATTCAGCCTGCTGCCTGCAGTGTCATCTTCAAGCCATGTCAAGTTTTAAATATCTGAGATTATAGTCTATGTGAGAATGACTTTTTCAGCAATAGTACGCTTTTCTATATATGATCCCACAGATATGCCAATTCACCATAGAGTTAAGGTTTTGGAAGGTACAGGGACATATGTGCAACCTCTTAAAATACATAGGACTGTCTGGAAATTGCCTGAATTCAGAAATTATATTTAACTTGCTGTAGCCTCTTGTAGCATTCCCTTCTCTAGTTTATTCCCAGTTATAAAGTCCCATTTCTTTTTCAAGATACATTTTACTGAATTGGGTCATTCATGTAAGTATAAATCACATCATTGCGATTTATTTGTCATCTTGCAAGGAAGCGTGACATTTTGTCTTACCTTCCTGAGTATGCCATTTTATTAGGCTATCCTTCTAGCAAGTGATTTATCTCACTGCCATTTCATCCTGCTTAACTTACTCCTCCCCCAAGCTCTGAAGACTTTTTTTTTTCTGTGGGTATTTACTTTTCCCCAGTCTAGGAATTTTTGAGTTCAATTGACATTTTTATTCAGCAGAGCTTCTTTTGCAGTTCTTTTAATTGACAAGAGGAAGTTTAAATCTATTGTACCTGGACTTGGCTTTGTGAGTTATTTCATGAGTTGATGCCTTTTGGTGGTTAGCTTCAGGGAATTTGTATTCCCCTGCTTCATTAATTATTTCCCTCGCAGGTGAGGCAGGCATTTCCCTCATATTCTTGAAACCCAATTACATGACACTATCTATTCCTCAGTATTCAGCAGATTCCAGCTCCCCTAAGGTGACTAAGAGCTGTAATTAAAGATAGCGAATGAATTTTAATGTCAGGATTTTGCAGATGATTGTGTAGCATCTCTGCCTGCGACAGACCAAACAATGTAGCTGTTGCAGTGATTTACTACGGATTTGCGTGCTCCCAGCTCTCTTTTGTAACCAAGATGTATGATAATCAGTTCATTCCTGCTGCTCCATTAAAAATCGCTGCGCATAACGGACTAGATGCCAAGCCTTGTTAGGTACAGCGCAGGTTTGATTAAACACACAGTAACCTCACCAAAACCAGAGACGTGGTTGTATTGAACCAGGCACAACCGCACAGTGAATGCGTGGTGACAGCATAGCGGTCCCCCAGAGAAGAATATAGATTAGGGGGAGAAGATGATGCTGCTGCTGAACTCTTGCAGTCTTGCTCACTGGAGCAGGCTGAGAACTGGACCACAGCCTGGCTCTACCCCCGGCCCATCTTGGAGGAGCACAGGTAGCTGTGCAAGACTGCAAGGGGTGAAGTGGACGGACTCCGATCCCTTTCACTTCAATGGTTTTACTCATCCCTGTTCGATAATACAGATCATGTCCTTTATTTACCTAGCTCTGCTTGCAAAGAAGGAACTGAAAATGTTTAAATATTTCAGATGATTTCTGTATTTTCTTTGGAACCACTGCTAATCTCTGTAAGCTGTTATGATTCAGATTTTACTGGCATCAAGCCCTTCTCAGATAAGTACTAAATAATATACACTCAGGAACATGATTCCTTCATATGCTTTAGAAAAGAAACACTTTATTCATCTCATTTTCTTCCAGTACACTCTCTGAACATGAAAGATTACAATTTTAATTGAGTTTAAAGATGACTCTATTTTGTTTGTGGCATTTGCTGTTTTATCCTTTTCCTTCCTCCTCTTTCATTTCCCTTGACCTCTCCCCTTGCCCCCTCCTCTTCCTTCTCTCCCTCTTCACGTTCACACTTTTTTCAATTACATGTGTAATGGACATTCCCCTTTTATTTTTGCAGGGAAAATATCTGATTTTATCACAAGAAAAGTATGTAAAGCAGAACAGATTCACAGTTTATTCTTTTAAGATTGAAATTGAAAATGAAAGACACAGTAACTGATTTTGCTGTGTCCAGCATAGTACTTTAAAAATAACTCCCTGGTAATTCGATCTGACCCAAAATCAAAATTACAAGTGACAGCTTAATATCCAGGGATTCTAGTCAGGTATATTCCTTGCAAGAATTTCAAAGAGCTGTAAATTTAAGATTCTGAAATGGGTTCTTAGTGTTTCTTCCCCCTCCCCTGCCCTCTCACCCCATGTTTCTTTCGCTTTCCCCCATTCACTGCATCATTAGTACCATGACTGCTACTGTATTGCTCCAGCATAAAGTGAGCAGGTTTTCATGCTGAGGGTCTCCAAGGTCAGTTCAGTAGGATCCATACAAACTGCTGCATTGACTTCAGAAGCTTAAAGGTAAGCACATCTCATACCAAAGGGCTTTCATGAGCACCAGTAAAATGAGTCTCAAACAACCTGTGTAAGTGGTCAGCTAGAAGTTCATCTTTCAGAAGGAATAAATGGCATATGGAATGACTTAGACCTTTTTTCCCCTACAGTTACTCCATACACTTAAGAACTAAGATTCCTAATTTAGATTTTATAAAGGAACTAATTTTCAGAGAACATAGTCCTGGCAGCTCATGTTTTCCTTTCTGAATACAGGTATGCCACACGGGTGAAAATCTAGCTCTATCTCTAGCATTGTCTCTGCCAGTAGCTTCAGAGGAAGTTGCAAAAGACTTTCTAATGTATGAATAATTAATTTCACCTGGTGGAACATTTTTGTCTGAATTCTCCTCCTAGGAATAGCAAATCCTTCTCAGAGTAAAGCTGAACTCCAGGCTTCAGTGATACTACATGTCAGAGGGCACCACTGGTTAATGAGACAAGATTTTGAAATGTTCGTTATTTTATCTCCTTATCTTTATTTTAAATATATGTCTTAGCTTCCAGTAACACTAGGCTTTCTAGTGAAACAGAAAAAGGTATCATTATCTGTGTTACTTACTGATTTACAAAACCTTACTATTTCCTCTATTCATCTTGTCTCCTGCCTGTGCAGTACAGCTCGCTGAAATCTCTCTCCTCTCTCTCCCTATCAATGTATTGATTTGTCATTGCGCTTCCTCTGTTTCCACTAGATAGCTTGAAGGGTGGGTGACTAAACCTGAGCAATGTTCCGAAAGGATAATATGAGATATTTTCAGAATTTATTTTCTGCCGTGCGTTATGTTATAGCTGAGGTGTTACTGAGGGACTTTAACTGGTTGTATTTCTGTTTGGAAGATTGCAGTCTTGGAGTTCTGACAATTCCTTTCTGTGTGCATTAATCTACATTTACCAATATGAACACTGAACCTGAGCCATCTCCTTGATTTTACTTTTAGGGTATAACCTAGATCTGCTCAGTCTTTGGTATTTTTCAGTAATATCTGCCCGTTTGACTGGAAAAAGTACCAGAAGCCATGTACATCTATGGCCTGTATATAACCAGGTATAAAAATCAAAGTCTGATGCTTTTGCTTTTTTGATCTTCATTTCAAGTACTTCAGCTTTTTGAAAATTGTGCCAATTTTTAATTTTCCAGGGAACCTATGTAAACCAAAGAACAATATAAGATGTGAAGTAGACGTGATGGAGTAATTTTGTAAAGATTCTGCCAAGCCACAATCCTCTTTTTCTTACTTGATTTTGTAAAATTCAAGTTTTATAGAACCAGCTTGTTTTTCCAGTTATGTGTTTCTCTTCTGTCTCTTCAGCAATCTGTCTCCAGGAGGACAGTGCAGGCAGTTTCCTCACATATGCTAAGGACTCTCTGGCTAGATTTGAACAAAACAAGTCAAAGATCCTGATGTGGCCTGAGGCCAAGGACGTGACACTGCCCATGTCCTTGTATCTCAGCTTTCTTCCTCCCAGCACAAACTGATGATACCCAAACTGCCATTTGGGAGCAGTTTCAAGCACATCTGTGCCCAGTACTGTCCCTGGGAAGTCTCTGGGGGCTGCTGGTTGACAGGAGCCAGCACTATGCCAGGGAGGGTGCTAGCAGACCATGTCTATTGGCACTCCAGTGCTTCAGCCAGGGTCTCAGTCCTATTTCCTGGTATAAATGAAACTGAAATGCCTGCACAAAGGGCACAAAGGAAAATAAAACTTTCTCACTCTTCTTCTTTTGAATAAGTTTAAATTACAAAGGAAGAAAAGTCATTAGAGCAGATGCCTTTCCTGCTGGAATGCCAGGTTAGGAAACAGGGCTGGAGTCTCTGATGCATACAATTCACCCCTGAGGCAGGAGGAAAACTTATTTTCATTTTCTGTCCATAATTTCAGTCTCTGGATGGCCTAACACTTGACATAGCTTCAAGAAGCTGGAAAGCTGCTCTGCTTTCTGCTGCATGCTGCTGTGATAGCCCTGGGTCTGATAGAGCAGCTCGGTCACGCCTCTATACCATAAGGGATTGTCCTCGAAGTGAGAGAATCCTTGGCTGCCCTTCTGCGTCACTTTTTTGTTGCTGTGTCTCAGTAGTGCAGGATAAGCAGAATGAGGACAGCAGGCTCAGCTGCTGAGCTTTTTCTCATATGACAAGTGAGGGATGGATGGGAAGACTAGAGAGGGTCACTTTGTAAAATACCACTAAGCCATTAAACTCCATACTTACTAAAGAGCGAGACCTTTATATTAGCCAAACACCTTGTTTTGTGTGATAGGATGAAAAGGACTGCTTACGTTAAAATTTTATTTAATTCTGAAAGCTGTCAGCCACAAATTTTGAAGTGTGGTCAGGGAATAACATGATTATCTTTTTTATGCAAGGGATGCCATAAGTGATAATCAAAAGGTTCTCTTCTTACCTTAAAGATGAAACTCCAGGAGCACACGTATGTTAATTCCTTGGTCCTAGCAGCTTAAATCAGAATATCAAAGGTATGTACCTAAATTCTGGAAAATTAGGAGCTTCCTAAGGAGAGTGGGGAGCTATTCTGAGTGAGGCAAGAGAAAGTACTAAACACAGGTGTAGACCCCAGGATACCCCTCCTCTGTAGAGTTCATGCACTTCCCTCTAAAAAGCACCCACATGGAATCCTGTCTTGAGGGTGCGCGTGATCAAGCTTTTACTCTTTCACAAGACAATGGTAACAGTAGCTAGCACTTGCTCAAAAAGGAGACATAGAAGATTGAGACATAAAGGCAGGTGTCCTGACTGTGGTGGTAAGGTATTCTGAGTGCAGAAGAACAGTGGGAGCTGTGCCACTGTGTGACTGGGAATGTGGGAGTCTTGCCACCAGAAGAAGAATCCAGGCTGCTGGAGGTATCACTTAGTGATGTCTCTGAATTGCTGCAGAGCAGAAGATGGAGCTGCAGATACAAGAGTGCCCACACTCGTTTACACTCGAGAAACATTGCAGTGCAAACGCAGGCACTGTATGTCTAAGGATCTCCCAGGATGGGTAATTGTTGGAAACATCAGATTTTTTGATGGCTTTATTGAACTTAGACACTTATGTTCTACCTAAGTAAAATTCTTTTTTAGTCTTCGTTCGTTCTTGCCCACAATCGAATAACTTGCAGCTCCACAGGATTTGATTTTCTAATCTAACCAAGCTTAATCATTGATGTAAAACAAGACTTTTTCTCCCCTCAGATTCTTTTCTAATAGCTTTGTATTTCTTGCCCTCTAAGTGTGTGCCTGAATTCTCTGCATCTACTTATAAGGGCTTCCCTGCTTCCAGGAGTGTTTAATCAAAGAGAAGGCTATCAGCAGATGGTTAGCATCAAATGTCAGCAGCTACTTCATTTCTGACATCTCTTTGAAAAAATGTTTCATTACCATGCAAATGATGTTAGTGTTCCTTTCCAACATCCATTGTCACACAGTGTAACATATGGTACACAGAATTGTGCTCCCAAGATTTATGCGGCAACTACATTTCATAGCAGAACAACAATCGTGAGAGCTAGACCGTCAGATGACAGTCATCACTGTTTCCCAATGAGCTGGTGAATATTTCTGTATCTCATGGTTACTTTAACTTCGGGGAGGAGGGCACTTATTTCTGCTTTCTTTTAAACCCTTCCATTTTTCTTTAGTTTGTATCAGAAATATCACAGGGCCTTTCACAGCCTATGCCAGACAGAATAGCCCAGCAGGTTTAATGGGTGATATTATCTTTCTTGAGTATGTGTGAGAAGTGAATTATTCAGTTGATACTTGGAGTGGCAATGTCTTGAACTACACAAAGAAAATTGAAGCTGCTGGCTTCTCTTGGGAATTTTTGAAAGTGCCAATAATGGTAGTAGGAACTCAACTTTTCCAAGGGCCCTGAAACCCTGTAAGCAGAATGGGACAAACCTGTGAGGGATTTGATTCATCAGAGCACTGGAGTACGGTTCAGTGACTTCAGCGGGGCTTCAGGATGTGTTTAGAGTTAAGCATATGTTTGGGTGAATTGTTAACCTGGAGTGTGTGTTCAAGTGCTTTGCTGACTCAGGGACGAGACATTCCTTACGGCTTGTTGTTTTCCACTTTGCCATCTGGGAAGAAGCAGCTTGACAGCACGTGGGCTGTGTGAGACATTATTGCATTTCTGAAAGGGTATTAACAGCCTGGAAGTTTCCAGGTCCTCTGAATCAGGAATATTTGTCTCTACAGATCTAACTAGGGTAGAACAACCTCACTGTAGTGTTTGAAAGCAAAATGACCATGCCACAGTATTTGCTAGGTTATCAGTCAACCTATGCTGATTAAAATACTCTCATGTTTTAGTGGAACTACTAAAGATGCAGGTGGAAAACTTGACAGAGCCTGCAGGTTTGGAGGCATGAAATTGCCCCTTTCAGATATTTTAGGAAGTCTCTTTTGCACGTGAACAACTGTAAGAACCCAAATTTGCAAACGCTTTTCATGACAGAGTCATCTCTTCACTACACCCATTTTCTAAGCTGGGGAAGCACATCTTATTTATACGAAATCAGTGTTGTTACAGGCTGTTAAGACAACCCACTCTCATGCTGCAGCCAGGTAGAGCAAACAAGTGGGTAATACAGACCTGTTATTGCATTTGTAGGAGAAGCGCCAGGTGTCTTGATCCCTTGGTATTCGCCAAATGATTCTAACTTCCCAAAACGGAAATTTTTCAGGAGTTCGCCTGAAAAATCTCCCATATCACTCCCCCATCTGGTCAGCACACACCCCGTCTTCTCTAATCTGATACCCTTCCAGTCTGCCATGTAACACTTTTGACGTAAAAGCCATTTCTGTACTGTTGTGCTGCTTCGCATTTTTGATGAACACTTAACAGAAGAAGAAATGTTTATTGTAACCAAATGCATTTCTCTGTGGGAACTCTTTTTTTTGTTGTTGTTCTTTTCCAGTGACAAAATGTTCCCAGCCTTTGGATTTGGAGCAAGGATACCCCCAGAATACAAAGTAGGTACATAAATGACATTTGCTATTTTATGGTTTATGAGGCACAAAATAAGGGAGAAATTGTTCAGTGCAGGGCTGAGGCTAAGGGGAGCAGATCCTACTGCTTGTTTTCTTTCATCTGGCATTCTCACCCAGTGCTACCTCACTGAAACCAGAAATCAAGGTTAGACTTAAAATAGTTGCGTTGCACCCAAAATATTTCATCATATTGGCAAAACTTTGTTAACGAATGCTAGTCTAGCAAGAGAACAATTTTTTTAACAGTACTTGACAAGCATGTTTTGAAGCTTTGCAAGCCCTGATTTGACAGAATCCATTTTTGGTAGATGTGGTCAGTGAGCAGCCTAGTGTCTATGCTTAATGATGAAGAGATTGAACATCTTCCTGAAAATAAAGACCTTGGAAGAGTTTTGTTCTGTGGCAAATTTCTGTGTCACAGTGGACATCTGCAATACCAGGAAGAGAAGTAAAAGAGCATGTATCCATGCTAGAGAGAAGTGGTATTTATAAACAAAGCAAAATGAGAGTGGTCACAGTAGTGGTGCAATTGTGAGCATACATACACAGTCTGGCAGGGCTGGAGTGAAGACAGTGGAGTAAAAGAAGAAGCACTCAACAGAGAAAGGGCCAAGAAGATAGACAGAAGTTCAAATCCTGCGTTGCACACTCAGAGGTAGTGTGGGCAGAAGAGTAGTTCTGCACAAATAAATAACCAAAAGCTAGCTGAGGATTCTGCAACTCAGATTCAATCTGGAAAGGAGCAGCATTGGACTTCTGATCATGCAGACTTCATCCAGTATCCTCATGTCCTCTGCTCTGGGTTGTGTGCTATGGCTGCGATAGGGAGGTGAACACTGGCCAGGTGAGGACAGTTCTGTGCAGAGAGAGATCGTGTGTCACTCAGCATTGTAAAGCATGAATCAGCAGGTGAAAAAAGGTGTACCAGTGTGTTCCTGATGGCTTGTAGGTTTGATACCTGCATAAGAATAACAGTAGTGTTGTACAGCAAATTTGATAAATGTCTTGCAAACAGGTGTCTAAGGTAAGTCAACGTATGTCTTAAAACGTTGCTTTCTAAGCTAAAAAGCACTGCTATAAAAAGGTGGACTGTTCCTGACAATGTGTTTTGCAGCGCTCTGTTCCTGAAAAGTAACACCAGTGTTAATGATTTCCAAAATCAGAGACAGCTTCCAGAACTTTGATACAGATTTTAATGTTGTAAATGCACACAGAACATCGGTGTCTGTTGTGTATCTGTTCCAACTGCAGCAGCTGACAACGATCCCTGCTGTGTAAGGGGGAGTGTTTTGGAGAATAAACATACTGAGCAGCCTCTACCTCCAGACACGCTAGTGAAACACAATAGCTACTCCTCAAATGTCCATCCCTTTGCCACCAATATGTGCATCTCTACCCATGGCTGTATAGCAATGTTGACTGGATGAGCTGGACTATACATCACAACAGATTGATCTTTCAAACCCAGTCCTGCCATCACTGACAATGCCATGTACTATTGTGATTGTCCTAAACAAAGGTACCAGCCTGGTGGTGTGCCAGGGGCTGGTTGTTCCATCATCTGCAAGGTGACCGTCATTGCATGAGGAAAAACTTGCAATTCCTTCAGCTGCAGAGAGACCTACTTATCCAAGGACTGCTGGAAGGAAGATGTTACTGTGCTGGCTGAAGTCTTTTCAGTGGTTTGCTGATGATGGCATTAAAGTAGAACTCACAGCACAACACTGCTTCTTTCTCAGCCAAAATAATCAGCTACTGTCATTGATGCTTCAGATCACATGAGCATATTGGCAACTTACCAGTTTTGTTAGTCCCAAGCAACAGCCTCTTCACCTGACTGTGAGAACATATCTCAGGTGTCAGCTGAAAAACACATGTCATGCCAGAAAGTGATTTCAGGGGGACTGTATAACCAGATATTCCTACAATCACCACACCAATTGATCTTCTGCTTTGGCAGAACTGATGCATGGAAAATTTCCTGACAAGTACTCTTAAGAAAGTCGGAGACTTGCATTGAACTTAATAGCTCATGAGTGGATGTAGGGTCTTGCCCAATAGCATGAGTTGCCCCGAAGAGTCTATATGTTACTAACCACAAAGCAAGAAAATGGATGAATTGGACCTTCAAATTTTGAGAAGTTCAAGAAAAGTAAGGGTAAACTTAAGAAGATGAGGATACTTGCATGTGGATTACATATGTGTGAGTAAACGAAGCAAGTCCCAATATGTCCCCAATTACATATGTGTGAGTAAACGGAGATGCAAGTGAGGGCCAGAACATCTTTAATCTCCACTATGGAAACAGAAAACAACAAGACAAAATGACATACCAGCTTACTAATGTAATAAAACTTTGAAGAAGAGAACCACATTGCAGGGGGAACTAGTCCTTCTGTGCAACAGATGGGGACAAATAATTAGCTTGGTGTCTATCATGGGCACATCCAACTGGTACTGGATTAGGAATTAATGGGCGTCTGTGCTATTGTGCAGTCTCTCCCTGTGATACTCTACACAGTTCATACAAGTATCTGCTTCTTAAAATAAACTGCATCAACACTTCCAAGTCCCTGCTTGGCTTTGGCTGCACTTCTGAATTGAAAGATACATCCTCTAAGAGAGTGAAGAGTCAGGTATTAATAAGTCAAGGCCAAGAAACCTGAAAGTCCTTCAGTAATTGAGTCTACACTGTTATTATAAAGTTAATTTAAAGTTAATTTAAAGCCAATGATGATTAGTGTTTGATGTGGAACATAGCCAAGATGCATAGGGAATAGTGAAAAAAATTATATACTTAAAAGTAACAAAGACTGTAGAAAAAAGTGCTCCCAATTTGTGTCCTCTAACTTCTTATCCTCTGCTGCAAAAATATGGTAACACTATAGACACCATAGCAACAATGGAGATCTCATGCTTTTCAAATGTTCTTTTGATGCTTTCAGTCAAAGGTATTACAAGTCATACATATCTTTGTTTTATTAAAGGACAGCAGTGTCATAACTAATAATTCACATCTTCAAATTTAGGTTGAATCATTATAAGAACTTCGAAGTTCTGGCCCCATGATGTGGATAAATCAGCTTTTAATTTTTATTTAGAGTGCCTGCTTTCAAGTCTTCAATCCTAATGAGGTGATCTAGCCTGCTCATAGCAAGTTGGTCTCTGCACACCAGCAGCTGCCCTTTTATTTCTTCCAGTAGATGACAAATTGCTAGAGCTGTGGAAGGAATGACTTCACTGCCAAGGATTTCTAAGTAACCATGAAAGCCTCCACACAACTAAAACAACGTAGCTTCCTTAAAAGTCTAAATGAAAGCTGACCAATGTATGCATGGCAGTAACACAGTGAGGGAGCACCAGAGGTAAGCAGCCTGATAAAAACAGTAGGCAAAATAAGTGGATCCAGTGGACTCAGGTCTAATTTATGTCATACTTGGTCACAAGCTGTCAAAAAATGAGGCCTGTAACTCAGTATGCAGCATGAATCAATGGTATCAAGTCTCCATGTAATGATCAATTACTGTTTAAGGACCAGCTGAAGGTTGGCCATAAGCTCTAAATGTTTTTGCCAAGACTACCTTGGTGCACTAGACCACATGGGAGAAAGGTTTTCATTTCGTGGTGTTACATCTCACTAATGCCTTGTTTTCATACTGACTTGAGTTCCTGCCAGTAGCCTGGGCTGGGTGCTGGAGGGCAGTTTCTACCTGTCCGTTTAGGGAGATTCCATCATCCTCACATCCTTCTAGATGCTATAGGAAAAGCGATGTTTGCTATGTCAACTATTGGTCCCCATGAAAAAATACACCTCCATTTTACATTAGCACTTCAGAACAATGCTTATATCCACCTCTGCAGGTTCTTCATGAATCTCTTGAGGATGAACCCCTTTAAAAACATGTTTTTATATATGCTTTCTACAGAATTTCCATTTCAAGTGCACACTGCTAAGTTACGCTGACTTTATTTTCCCTCATTTCAACTCTAAATGAAACACTTTAGCTGTTAGCAGAAAAACAGCAGTTTCTTAGTGGCATAAGGAATCTGTGGGAGTGAAGGAAGCAAGACATGCCATATATAACATTCCTCATCACTCTAGACATCTTTCATCTAATATTCAGCAATATGATCTTTTTCCCCAAGGCCTGACAAATACTTCACCCTGCTCCTTGATCTAAGTAAACCTCTGAGAGCAATGTTGCCCTCTGGAGTTTCTAACACATGAAACTTGCAGAACATGCCAGTTATTCCACAGCAGTGTCTCCAACCCATCACTTTTTTTTGCAACACCAAGAAGTATCTGAGAAGTCTGATGTAAAGTGAAGAGGTGGCAGGTAATATGGACTCAGACACTGCTGCGAAAGGTCACAGTGAAGAGGAGGAAAGAAAGCTGAACCTCACACACTTATTTCTTAGCAGGCAGAACTCAAAGGAGCTGAAAACACACCGCAGTACAAAACTTACTGTTGAAATGAAAAGAAAGTTAGAATTGTGTCAGTCCCATGACAGGTGTATTGTCAATAATGAAGTGTTCTTTCCTAAAGAAGAATTGCAAGCTGACACCTGAATAGGTACGAAACAGCTCGCAGTTTGTTTTAACTTTGCAGAAATGCTTATTTCTGCATTTTTAATGAAAGCTTCATTCACTCCTTATGCTGGGAAGAGTCACTGGAGAGAACCTCACTGCAGTTACAGGAAGTACAGTACCTTTACAACCCTAACCTGCACTGTCTGGTTTGCTGGACAGGTAAGGTACTTGAAAAGTGCTGTGGTCTTTGTGATTCCTACACTTTTCAGGAGCTCAAGGGCAAACATATATGCAAACCTGACAGGAAAGAACCAATGGAAGGATGTGTAACAGACCAAGAGGAAAACCGGAATTTATCACGTTATCCATGCAACCTGAATTTAGGCTTGGAAACTGGACAGCATGCTCAAAAATCAAGTACAAAGGAAAATAAATGGCCAAGCTTTGCCAAGCAGAAATGTCTACAATGTGGTCTTAGTCAGAGACACAAGCTGTCCAGCTCCCAAACTATTTGATTAATGAGCATCCTGAAAATAATAGCTTTTGAGCAACGGTTCTTTAAATTTGTTAGTGTCCTAAGCTTTTGCAGAATACACAGACATTCCATATTTCATTTTCAGACTGGCCGCGGCTTAATAGTGTTCAATTTATTCACAGATAAGTGCTCAACATTGCGCATCTCAGCATTTACACTTGTATGCATCTATGGTTCATGGATTTTTGACAATCTCTATTTAAATTAGTAAGAAAGCATTCCTAAACATGCCTGAATTTGTCAGATGGATTGTCAAGTAGTCCCAGTATCATCACTATAAAAGTTTCTAGAAAGCTGGAGCTGTTTGGGACAGGGAAGTTAATTTAAATGAGTTCAACAATCTAGAGGGGAGGAAAAGGATTACTGATTTTCAGAATTGAGGCATTCAATTCCAGCATTTGCAAAATAAATGAAACATGGTTTCTGAGTCAAAACAGCTTTTTATTTCAAAAATGGAAGTTCCATTAGAGTGAAAAGGGTTTAAAAAAATGTGGAGGCCAAAATAGAATAACATGTTTTGATGTAACTTAAATAAAATGCCTTTGCATAGTCCAAAAGCTTTTCAGCAATTTGTTTTATGACTTTCATGGGGTTTTATTATTTGTCAGATTCCAAGGTAGGGTTTTTGTTTGTGTTTTGAGTTTTCTATCTTAGTCTAGAAGACCGTTTTGGGTTTTTTTTAATCAAAACTCAAAAATTCTCATGAATTCAGAAATTGTCCTTTCCTTTCAGCCTTAACTGGAAACCTGTTTATCAAGGGCCATTCTATGAGGATGAATTTCATTACGTCCCAATACTAGGGAAATAAGTTACCTGCTACCTTAAATCAAGGTGGCTTTTCTACTAAAATGTGGAAGTATGATTGTGATTCTTGCAGAAGTCTCATGGGCATCATCACATTGATGGACAACTGCCTTTCTGTATGCAGGTGCTTGTCACTGTGTATGTGCAGGCAATGGAGGCGTTGTACAGTGGCTAAAAAAAATCACTATAATCTGCCTTTGAAAAAATATTTTAGACTTGCTTATTTACTTCATGTATCCTCAGAAGTGCTGTCATTGTAATCTACATCATGATGTATGGTAGAGATACTTATTTTGCTTGTTAAAAACCTTGAAGGAATTACCTAAGAAATAATATATTCCTGGTGCAGGAAGTTCCTGGACAGCTGTATTTTAATAATCCCACATCTGTGATGGTATCTGCTAAATAATTTATCTGGAATCCTGCAGAGGGATAAGATGTACATAGCCAAGTGCAAGTAAATGTCCTTAGATAGAGGCTTTGAGTGGTGTTTTGTGCAGCAGCCCAGGTAATGCCAGGCTGATCACATGTAATCACCTCTGCTCTCCTGAATTTCTCTCTCCGTTCCTTTTATGGACTGATTTTATGGATTGATGTTAAGAGAGAGGAGGGCTGAGCAGAGGGTCAGCTTCATATTTGAAACTTAATCTAGAGTCTGTGACACAATCATGGTTCTGTGAGGACATTCCTTGTGAGGCTGACTTCCACCACAAATCATGGTCTGCAGGTCTTTGCAAAGTTCTCTGGGTCAGGTGCTAATGTAAAGCAGTCATTCTGTGTTTGCATAGCTTGACATATTCCAGGAATTCCTGTCTGTTAGATTGATCCATCATACAAAAACTTCTAGTAGATTATATAAACATGCTTGCTTCTGAACAGACAAGTGTCGTCTTGTTTCCCCTGAGGATTTTCCAGTCTTCAGCATTTTGGATGTTCACACTACTGCCTCTTTTTCCCCATTAGTTTATCAGTTCTGGGAGTGTATGAGGGCTGTATCATTCAATATCAGAAAGATGCCAGAATATACCAGCTTTTGGTCCTCTGTCATCAGCATGGTTTGCCTTTCAGCCACAAAGGCCCTTGCATGTTTCATTTAAAAAAAAAACAACCAAAAAAAACCCCACACCAAAGGAGGCTCATTACCTTGATCGGTTTTGAAAAACAAAAGCATTGAATGTTTGATCCAAACCACCTTTTGACATGGGTGGACTTCACATGGAATCCCATCAAGTAGCAGCCCAAGTTCAGTAAGGCCTTCAGGACATGTCATGTGCCTGAAGTTTCTGCTGGTTTGGACCATCTTGGATTCTGGCTACCACATGGGAGACAGCACAGGGGCGGGTTGAAGCACAGCTGGGTGTACTCACCTGGGCGTGGAATGAGTTCTGAGCATTTGGAGAGACTCTGCTTTAAAAATATCTGCTGTTGGTTTGCCTCGAGTAAGGATTTCCTGTTTGTGAACCATCACTGAGCTGCTCGAAGAACTTCTGTCCTTCACATTATACTTTAATCTTGTTTAAATCATGATATATTGTTCAGAGAGCATAGGAAACAACCCAGTACTTCTACATTCATTTTGTTTCCTGTCCTGCCTTCAGGATAAATTTTAACACTGTTCTTGTTGAATCAAGGTAACAATGTATGAGGGCCACTTGTTTTGAGAGAACAGCAGCGGTTGCTCAGATAGCATTATTTTTTTAGATCATGTGTACACTTACTAGACTTGGGCTTTCCTTATTGGCCTGAACCGTTGCCTACATTTTTCTTAAAAAATAGCCTGGGTGCCATAGCTCTAAACCAGGTAAATTGTTTGTATAGTGTGATCCCGAAAGAGGTGTAGCAACAAAAGCATCTAGCAACAAAAGCATCCAGCCCATGCTTGCTTGTGAGATTAGAATACTGTATTCATCGCTCTGGAAAAGAATTGTGATACTCCTTTTGCTATAATTTCAAATGCATTTGGAATAAAGAAATAAAATCACCAAAGAAACACAATGTTAGACGAATCAGCCTGTAATACATAAGCATGCATCACCATCCTTGTTGCTTTTGAGATGCAGTTAATACAAAATACAGAAAGCCTGAAGGAAGATGAAAGGCTATTGAGCAACAAAAAAATCATCAGTGAGTGAAAACTTGCATAACCATTCTTGACAGCTGCAATTACCTTTGCCCTGCAGCTGGTCATGAGACTGGCAGATACCAGCTGGGCCAAGAAATGTACAGAGCAGCCAGACAGAAGAGCTCTGGAGCACCTCTGAAGCGTATTTGGCAGCACTGTTCTTCCGTGCCTGCTCAGAGAGGAACATACATCGTGGCTTTCTGTGTTATCTTGCATGGCCAAGTAGGGTAGCCTGAACGGCCCACGTAAAACCCTCTGTAAGAGGCCACTGACGCTTGGTGTAGACACAGCAAACTTCTGGCTGGGCTGAACTGGCTGCAGATTCTTCAGTGAGTTTTTGCTTCAGTCCTTTACCATCATGGTAGAAGTCCTGCTGTATTTAACCCCTTAATAAGTAATGGTAGGCATCACTGTGGTGAGCAAGGCCAGCATATAATGGGGAAATTGGATTTCTCTATGAGAAATTCTTTGGCAGTAATTAGCCAACTTATACCACTTTGCCTTTACAGAAGCTTCTCTGTAATCACATATTTGATCTGTGGGTCTATTAGTCATAGACCAATATCTGTGCTGTGCCGTGATGTCATCTAAACTAGGAAATATAACAGTGACATCCAACAAATAAATCTCTTTCTGCAAATAATCCAAGTTCCATTGCATAGAAAGTAAACAGGCTACTTTCCATATGTCTATGATATACTTAAATACAACTTTAAATTATGCAAATCACCTGCCTAACTCTCAGCCATATCCACTTTTTGCAAACCAAAATATATATCTATATGTTGTGCCTTGCAAGAGAGAAGTTGGGCTTCATTCAAGACAATTGAAGACAGACAGGAGAATTAAGAGACTAAGCTTCAGAGATGAAGATATTAAAAGGAATCAAGCCTTCTCAGTGATCAAAGAAAGGAGTAAAAAGGAATTTGGATTAAATGCAGGCAAGAACAAACCTTAAAACCAGAAAAGAGTATCTGAAGAAAGTTTTGGTCCCCACAGATTTGTGCTGTGGATGCACATAGAATCATAGAATCATAGAATCATAGAATGGTTAGGGCTGGAAGGGACCTTCGAAGGTCATCTAGTCCAACCCCCCTGCAAGGAACAGGGATATCTCCAACTAGATCAGGGTTGGAGATATCCAAGGTTGCTCAGGGCCTTGTCCAACCTGGCCTTGAACGTCTCCAGGGATGGAGCATCCACCACCTCTCTGGGCAACCTGTTCCAGTGTTCTACCACTCTCATAGTAAAAAATTTTTTCCTAATATCCAACCTGAACCTACCTCCCTCTATTTTAAAACCATTACCCCTTGTCCTATCATAACTGGCCCTCCTGAACAGCCTCTCCCCATCTTTCCTGTAGGCCCCCTTGAGGTACTGGAAGACCGCTATAAGGTCACCCCGGAGCCTCCTCTTCTCCAGGCTGAACAGCCCCAACTCTTTCAGCCTGTCCTCATAGGAAAGGTGCTCCAGCCCTCTTATCATCTTCGTGGCCCTCCTCTGGACCCTCTCCAACTGGTCCATGTCCTTCTTATGTTGGGGGCTCCAGAACTGGACGCAGTACTCCAAGTGAGGTCTCACGAGGACAGAGTAGAGGGGGAGAATCACCTCCCTCGACCTGCTGGCCACGCTCCTCTTGATGCAGCCCAGGACGCGGTTGGCCTTCTGGGCCGCAAGAGCACATTGCCGGCTCATATTGAGCTTCTCGTCCACCAGTACTCCCAAGTCCTTCTCCTCAGGGCTGCTCTCGATCCAATCACCACCCAGTCTGTATTTATGCCTGGGATTGCCACGACCCAGATGTAGGACCTTGCATTTGGCCTGGTTAAACTTCATGAGGTTGGTACGGGCCCACCTCTCCAGCCTGTCAAGGTCCCTCTGGATGGCATCCCTCCTTTCCAGTGTGTCAACGGCACCACACAGCTTGGTGTCATCGGCGAACTTGCTGAGGGTGCACTCCATGCCACTGTCCACGTCACCGACAAAGATGTTGAAGAGGGCCGGGCCCAACACGGACCCCTGAGGGACGCCACTCGTGACCGGTCTCCACTTGGACATTGAGCCGTTGACCACTACTCTCTGAGTGCGGCCATTGAGCCAATTCCTTATCCACCGAGTGGTCCATCCATCAAACCCATGACTCTCTAATTTAGAGAGAAGAATGTCGTGCGGGACAGTGTCAAAAGCTTTGCACAAGTCCAGGTAGATGACATCCATTGGTCGACCCTTGTCCACCGATGCTGTCACCCCATCGTAAAAGGCCACCAAGTTGGTCAGGCACGATCTGCCTTTGGTGAAGCCATGTTGGCTGTCACCCACCACCTCCTTGCTCTCCATGTGCCTTAGCATGGTTCCCAGGAGAATCTGCTCCATGACCTTGCCAGGCACAGAGGTGAGGCTGACCGGTCTGTAGTTGCCCGGGTCCTCCTTGTTCCCCTTTTTAAAAATGGGGGTTATGTTCCCTCTCTTCCAGTCATCGGGGACCTCGCCAGACCGCCACGACTTCTCGAATACAATAGCCAGTGGCTTGGCAACTTCATCCGCCAGTTCCTTCAGGACCCGCGGATGGATCTCATCAGGTCCCATGGACTTGTGCACCTTCAAGTTCCTCAGATGTTCTCGAACCTGGTCTTCAAGTACAGTGGGCGGTGGTTCATCCTCACAGTCCCTGCTAGTTCTTTCCACAGCTTGGGTGGTAAGACAAGAGGCTTTACCATTGAAGACTGAGGCAAAAAATTCATTAAGTACCTCAGCCTTCTCTATGTCCCGGGTAACTAGAGCACCAGTATCCTTCCGGAGGGGGCCTACATTCTCTTTGGACTTCCTTTTGTCCCCTACATACCTATAGAAGCATTTCTTGTTGCTTTTTATATCCCTTGCCAAATTCAATTCCTTCAGGGCTTTAGCCTTCCTCACTTGATCCCTGGTCACTCTTACAGCTTCTCTGTATTCCTCCCAGGCTATCTGTCTCCGCTTCCACCCTCTGTAGGCTAACCTCTTCATTTTCAGTTGGTCCAGGAGCTCCTTGCTCATCCACGCCGGCCTCCTGGTCTTTTTGCCCGACTTGTTCTTCGTCGGGATGCACCTCTGCTGAGCTTGGAGAAGGTGCTCCTTGAATGTGGACCAACTTTCCTGGGCCCCTTGTCCCTCCAGGACCACCTCCCACGGCACTTTGCCCATCAGGTGCTTCAAGAGGCCGAAGTCCGCCTTCTTGAAGTCTAGGGTACAGAGCTTGCTGAATGGTTTCCTTGCTGCCCCATGGATCTTGAACTCCACTGTGTCGTGGTCACTGCAGCCAAGGCTGTCCTTAAGTTTCACCTCACCCACCAGTCCCTCCCTGTTGGTGAGCACAAGGTCGAGCATGGCACCCCTCCTTGTCGGCTCCTCTATCATCTGCAGGAGGAAGTTGTCATCCACGCATTCCAGGAACCTCCTGGACTGCCTGTGCCCTGCTGTATTGTCTCTCCAACAGATGTCAGGGTGGTTGAAGTCCCCCATGAGGACCAGGGCTTGTGACCGCGAGGCTGCTCCTATCTGGCTATAAAGCGCCTCATCTGCTCTGTCCTCCTGGCCAGGTGGCCTGTAACAGACCCCTACCGTAACATCCCCTATCCGTCTCCGTCCTCTAATCTTGACCCATAAGCTCTCTGTCAGCTCCTCCTCCGACCCCAGGCGAAGCTCCACGCATTCCAGCCGGTTGCTGACATAGAGAGCAACACCCCCTCCTCGTCTCCCCTTCCTGTCCTTTCTAAAAAGCTTATACCCCTCCATGTTGACACTCCAGTCATAGGAGTCGTCCCACCACGTCTCCGTGATGCCAATAAGGTCGTAGCCCTGCTCATGTGCACGCATCTCCAGCTCATCCTGTTTATTTCCCATGCTGCGTGCGTTGGTGTACATACACTTCAGCTGGGCCTCCGACAAAGCCGACTCGCTGGCTGGAGCGACAGGGGTTCTCTTGGACGGCAGTGTAAGTTCGTTTGAACATACCTGCGATCCTTCCCCAGCCTCTGGACCCTCAGTGCTGGCACTGGTGCCATGCTGACAGCAGTATGAATCTGACTTCTTGGCTGGAGCGGCTGGAATTCCCTTCTTCTGTTCTACGGGTACTTCCACCATATCTTTATCATTCTTGATATTCCCCCCCTCCCCCTTCAAATCTAGTTTAAAGCCCTGCCAATGAGCCCTGCTAGCTTTTGAGCTAAGACCCTGGTTCCCCTCTGAGAAAGGCATGTTCCATCTGTCACATCTGTAAGTGACAGACGGACAGAGGAAGTCTAGAACCTGCAACTTATGTTGACTTGCATTATTTGTGCATATGGAAGTCTTGTATTATTTTCCCAAGCCATTAAAGATACAATACATTGTTTTTTTGAAAATCAGCAATGTTTTTGTAACCACAGTCATTTCTCATAGAAAACACCTCTGTGGTATTTTATTACAGATGGATTTAGAGAGAGTGAGAGAGAATGGGATAGTCACTAAATCTGAGGAAAAACAAGAGTCTTCAGGTTTCTTCTTACTCATTTCCCCTCAAGCCTGATCTAATTTCTTAACCAGCTTAGACTCCTTACATTTCATATATTATTATTTCACAGTGAGTCTGGATGACTGCCTTGATCTCATTGGAGATTATTTTACTAGTACTCCCATGGCCTTCAAATGAGGAACCGTTCACCCATGGGAATGCAGGATTCAGAAGGGGGCTGAGTTTGTGCTTTCAGTGCCATATCACAACCTGCTTTCTCTCTCCTGCCATCTGAGATGTTGGGCTAGGGAGAAATGGCCTTTAAATCTCCTCAGCAATAGATCCCCCTTCTGTGCCTGGCATTGGTAGCCCAATCCTGACACCATATTTATGTGATTTCTCGTGTACTTGGGTGTTTGTGCTATTTTTTCTTCATTTTGTTGTTGTTATTGACAAGTTTGATTCCACTTTTGTTACTTTGTTTCTGCAGAGAGTTCCAGCTGGGACTGTACTTCACACTTAATGGCTGAAAGCTTGAAAGATCCCTGGTTTAATACAGAAAGAATGTAAAGGGTGTTTAACCGCAAGTCCTCTTGAAATCACTTTTATGACTACAGTTGTCTTCTCTTCTTTCCATTTATCTGCAGGTCTCTCATGATTTTGCAATCAATTTCAATGAAGACAACCCAGAATGTGCAGGTAACACTCACATTAGGACAGACTGCCATATTTTCGCTATGTGCAAAATGTGCTTGCATTTTTTATTGTATCCCCTAAGTATTATTCAAAATTATTTTAAAGAAAGCAGCCAGGATTTTCAAAACCTGACAGACTCCAAGCCATTGCGCTTAGCTTTAGAAACCTTAGAAAGTGCCACACATTAATTTCCTGAAAAATATGTCCTTTTGAAAGTACACCATGTTAGACATTCAGTACTTGCACTTCCTCAAATCACTAGCATTTCTGTAAACTAAAGCCGTGTCTTTTAGATTTGTTCCAGATCATCAGCTACAGCAACATCATAGCTTGTGCAGCTAAGAAGGGCAGGATGTGCAAAAGCAGGATGTGCACTTCTGTGATCAAAGATTCCCTTGGTTTAGAGCCAGTTCTTTGGCCAGACATATAGCAACAGTAGCCTGCTGCAAGTCACCCAGCGATGTCCAAGACCAAAGGGTCAGGGCAGCAGCTCTGGACTACTGTGGTAGAAGGAAGCATACTTTCATGACAGCAAATGCAGCAGAAGGCTGTTTTAACACAGTGTAAGAATATTGGTGTGTTCTAGCAACAGTCACTAATCCTCAGTAGTCGGAGGTCAGATTCAAGTAGCAGATCTTGCTGATGTCTTGTATTTGTGAGGTCTGCAGTGACTGATGCTGTCTTCGTAGAATCTCCTGCCACAATTCACACATTTTGGAAAAGGTGAAAATAACAGGACAATAATCTTTAAATAGTCAACAAGTAATCCCAGACTAACACTTATTTGAGAGTCTTGGTCAGATGATCATTGCTGTCTAAAATCCACAGGTTATTATTCTTCCTTATCCTTCTACTACCTTCCAAACACTGAAATCGGTGTTTCAGAATGCTTTTCCTGTTCAGTTCTCTAGCTGCTCCATTCAGCCCTTCTCAGGCTTATTAGTGGCTTGCATTCAGGCATAGTCAGTGGAAAATGTTCAAGATGAGAGTTAAGATGCCAAGAAATGAAGTGAGGAAAAGAAGAGAGGACAAGCAATTCAAAGGAAAGAGACATTAAAAGAATTCAGAGTTCACGCATCTTAAATACAAGACCTCTGATTTCGGTTCAGTGGGCTTTCCTGCTTTGTTGTTGCGCTTGGATTGTTGGACTGTCTGCCCCAGCCTCTGTAGGTCATGTGCTTGAAATGTAATTGGGCATAAGTCCTACAGCTGCTTGATGTGTTCATGCAGCTTTTCACATTGCTTTTGAGGAGTTAAAAGAAGCAGAAATTACATGTATGGATCTAGATGTGCCTGTAAGTTTGTGTGCCAGCTTAAAGTTGAGATTTTAGTCACACTTAGACTGTGAGGATGAGGTGGAGATGCAAAACGGACCTCAGAATTTTGTCTGGACCATCATATTATAAAATGTGTCAGCTTGTCTGCTTCTGAACACAGACACATTGGCATCTACACAGGGGCTGATCTGTTTAAAACATCTCAGTTAACAATGGTCAGCATTAGGTGATAGCGTGTTTATGCATGCTGTGTTCAAATGTAACTTTCCCAGTCTAAATGCAGGACATTTGTGACCTTCTGCATACCTCAGAAAAAAGCCCTAGCAGTCCATGCAAAGAACACCTTTTTTTTTTATCCTCCCTTTGCTGCCTCTTTTGAGTCCAAGGCTAATTCTTTTATCACACTGACATCATTATATGATGATTTGTATTGATTGACTGGTACTTGAAAAGGCTGTCACGTGTATATAGTGCCAGCAGCAGGACAGGAGTCGGACAGACAAACCCTCTACAAGTGAAGAACTTACTCTCCTGCACTATGTATGAAAAAAAAAAAAAAGTAACAATGGAAATGAGAGAAGATTAAAAAAAAAAGGAAGGAGCTGCTCTATGAGCTTTGCCTTGGTTTATGTCACTTAATATTCTTTATGTATTTAAACTTGATTTGGTTCTTTGCGTAAGACTCAGTTATCTAATAAGTTAACCCATCACGTAAAAGGAGTTTCAGGGCTAAGACATAAAAAGATGGTTGCAGCACAAAAGGCGGCCAGGGAAGAACTTTTGCAGTGTTTGCACATGCATCTATGAGGTATAAAAAACACTTCTTTGTCCTAAATGATACCATTTAAAATAATATCCATCTGGATGAAAGCAAGAAGAAGAGACAGATCAGAAAGCATGTTGTTTAATCCTCTGCTGCAGCTTGCCCATCACCTGCCTGTCATGGATACTTGATTAGTTCCTACCGCAAATTTGTTCTGTGATGTTTTCTAGGTGTTCTCACTGTATTAGGTGACACAGAGAGCAGTAACACCAGCATATCATGTGAAGACAGGATGCAAGAGTGAGAGGGAGATTAAGTGCTTAAGTGACCACACTATTCTTCCTTGTAATATTTAGCATACTTGCCAGAAAACAAGTATGCTTGCCAGGAAAATTGCTGAAGAATTGCTGAAGAGTATCTTGCTTTAAACCAAGAAACAGAGGTTGGATCCAATATAAAAAATATGTGTCTGATTTGCTTTTGAGGAATGAAATCCCTTTTTTTGTGGAAGCAGTGAGCTTTTGCTGGCACAAGGTAGTGTGAAGCATCACTCTGCATTCCATAAGAACTGTGTGAAGATATGAAGTTTACCAGAACATAGTGATATTCTCACCTTTCGTCCTCTATTACCATTTCCATTGTGGAAAATTTTAGTATTTATAGCCTTGTATTTCATGTATTTATAGTATAGTATATTTATAATCTTATACATCATACTCAGTCTTTATTGTCTGAGGAAGAAAGTGTGACAACCTCTAATCTGAACGAATGCTTCTACAAATGTATGCATTTTACATGCATCTTAAACACATGTATATATGCATACACTGTATTTCATCAGAGCTATTGAACATGGATTATAAATAAAAATATAAAGAGTTGAATTGTGCAGAAAAATGCACATTGGCTCTCCCTAAAATAAAAGAGTCCAAGAAAAGTAAGCAACAAAGTAAAACATTAGCATATCCTGTTTGATTTGGATACATAATGACAGTAGGTATTTCTAAAATATATTAATCTGAGATAGTGAACAAGAAATTTATGTTTCTAGAACATGTTTTTTTCTAAGATGAAAGCAACTTTCTGACATGAGCCGTGCTAAACCTGTGTGGAATGCAAGGAGTAAGGTTTATCTCATACTATTTTAATGCATAAGAAAAAAACTCACAGTGTATCTTGTCATCATCTTAGGGAAGATTTATGGGGCCTTCATGCAAGATCAGTAAGTACATGTAATGAAATCCTTAGCAGGTTTAAAACTGGGAGTTAACAAAAGGTCAGTTTTGCAATATGTAATTTACTGACTGGAATTACCAAGGGAAATTTTGTAACATTACTCTACATTTTAGCCAATTATAGATATAATTGGTGCATGTTCTTTTGCCTGTGAGCAATGCAATGGAAAAATATGTTTGTAACTATCTATAAAGAGAGAGAGACTGCATTCTCCACCATTTTTTTGTAGGAGGTTCAGGTGTATTGTTGTAAAGCAATTACAACTCCCTGTGATTTGGTAGTAACAGATCGGCACCCATATATCCTATAAACATGGTTGAGTAAAATCCCACGAGTGAGCTAGTCTCAGAGCAAACTGAAACTGGCTTAGGACCTTATTGAAGTCATTTCGTTCTTCAGCATCCTTTACAAAGCTCTTTAGTCTATCACTTTCTTTCCAACTTTAGACCTCTAATCTTTTAGGTCTGGTAAGCTGGGAGTTCTGAATGCAGAGGCTAACGTGCATCACTTCAAGAAATCCTTCTTCTCAGTGATTGAAAATGCCAATTTCCATCCTGTGATCTGTCAAGTGTGTCAGCAGAAGTCTGTTCTCCCTGGTCTGGCTATATGTCCTGAAATGAAAAAGCCAAAATAGCTAGTTCTCCATCAAAACTTCTTGACTAAAGCTCATTTTTCTGTAGACTGCAAAGCATCCTGCTGTTTCTTCCAGGATTTCACAGCTTTTGGTCATAGTCGAACTCAACCTGTGAGCAATTATGCAAATTCACCCTGAAAAATTATTCTCGTAGCACGGGGGAGTCAGGTATTTGTAAAGATGTTTGAAGTCTTTGACAGTACTAGATTCTAAGCACGAAGGTCAAATTTGTTGGTAACTACCATGATAAACAGAAAGAAATATTTGTCTGAATAGGAAGAGAGAAAAGCATTGAAGTGTTTTTAATTTGTGTCTACCCTTCTAGCATGAATCTTAGCTGGTGATCAGGGAGTGGTCACTTACACCTTGAACTGAGGAGGATGGAAGCTATTGCGTTGCAGGCTGATACGTGATAAATAGACATTAAAAACTGCTGGGAAGGACGAGCATGGTATAATGAATTATATATTACAAACTAGATTCAAGGCAGCTAGAGAGAGCTTCTTGGAAATTATCTGAAGTTGTTAGTCCTTGATAATCATGTGATACTTTTAATTTATTCATTAACAACGTGCCTTTTATTTACGTTATAAACAACCATGATATCGGTGATGTGCTCCACATTTATTTGCCTTTTGTGTGGCTTTTCATGCCAGGAATACAGGGTGTTGTGGAGGCTTATCAGAGCTGCCTTCCCAAGCTGCAGCTGTATGGGCCCACAAACATCGCTCCCATCATCCAGAAGGTGGCAAAATCAGCATCTGAGGAGACCAACACCAAGGAAGCCTCGGTAAGGGCACAATGCTGTGTTTGGCTTTTTTCTTGTCTTATGATGGATCTCTTGCAGGCCATCAGAACAGGCCTTTTCATGTATGTGAACCATGCCTTCACAGTTTTCAGTAGCTGCCTTCACAGAAGGCAACCTGAGTCTGTGTCAGCTGGAGCACTGTATACCCTTTATAACTTCAATAGTCACAACTTTAAACTCTTCCCCTACTATTCTGTTTCCTGCTTTTAGAGCTGTTCTACTGTAACACAGCCAGTTCTTCACAGTGGAAACATAAATGGCACCACTAAGGTTACAAAAGGCCAAGCCCTAAAAGTGTTGATGATATAAGGAGATAAGTTCAAATGATTCCCTACACAGACTACCCAATTTCAGGTCTCTTGCAGAGGCTGTACTAAAACTTTTTTGTTCAACTAGCGGATTTTTACAACCGTTCCTTTGAAAACTACAGTGATAGAGTTTTCAACTTGCTGTTACTGACACCGAGTATTATGTGCCTTTTAGAAATTAGGAGACAAAACCCGTGACAGATTCTTGGGCTAAAAGACTTAAGCATAGTTGGTGTTTTAAATACATGTCTTTGAAATGGATTAGGCTTATTTTTCTCCTGCCCTCCAGACAGAATGGGAGAAAGGGAGAATGAGAGAACTGGAGAAAGTATGTGAGCGAGTAGGTCTGAAACGTTTACAAGAGCAGTGCTATGGGAGTCGAAGATGTAAGAGAGGACTTGTAAACTGCAGGAAGAAAAATGCCTATGTATAGGAACAGAATAGAGCTGTACATCTCATTGCCAGACCTGGAGCTTTCTCTGAGCTTTCTTCATGTGCTGAGCCTTTTTTTAAGTCCTATTAAAGCAGCAGTTCCCAAACGTTTCTGTTCATGCATCCGGACTTGGGATTGTCACTCCATTACTATTTCCAGGATCTTGCTACTATTTAGGGTCCCAGTCCTAAAATGGGGAATTGCTACATTTGAATTTCCATACCCATCTAATCCTGAGGTGGCTTTCTCTGTTCCCAGTGCTGCCTGTGAACTAGTATGTCATATTGAGTAAGTTGATTCATTCTACTAAACCTAAGCTTCCCCTCTTTCCATTTGAAGAACAAATTAATTTATAGCATGAGTCTTCAAGATAAAGTTTTCTCTCTGCATGTTTTGTTTTCTCCATGGCAGGAGATGATGAACAGAATTCTGTGTGACTTTATATAGCTGTGTATACATAAACTTTAATGATGTTTTGTGTGTTGGCATTGCGGAGTGACCAAATTCCATGACCTGTTCATTTTTCCTATTAATGTGCATTTGTTAAATGACTCCAGTTACCTAACAATTCATAAAGGATCCAAGTGAGAGTCACTCTTCCCCGTTACCAAGTGAAGATGTCATAGCCCATGATCCCAGTTCAGCAGGATTTGGAGTTTTGGGGAAGAAATGACAAGCGTGCAAAATTGCTTACTCTCCTTTAGAGAATGACAAAACCTCTCTTCAGGGCTCTGCATGAAGTGTTTGAAAATGCACATATTCCTCCCTGCACATGCCCTTGCTCTCCTTGAGGACCTCATTACTCTGCAGAATGCAGTAGACCTGCTATGGTGTGGTGCTTCTCCCACAGGCACCAGTGGGTCACCCTCCAGTTTGCAGATGGCTACACTCATCCCACTTGCCTGTTAGCAAAGCTCCTCTGCAAAGTGCTGTCATAACCTCCCTGACAGCTCTGCTACAGGCTTGTAACGCTTCAGTACCCCATTCCTCCCTGCTTCTCACTGGTTCCCAAAGGGAAAAAAAGTGTAATTGGAAACTGTCAGCAGAAGTGATTGTGCAGCAGATGGAAAATTGGGCTAGCGAGGATCTCAGGACTATTCCAGACTTCCCAGCCAAAGTCCTGACTCTCCTAGCCCTAGCAGCCAGAAACCCCCTTTTCTACACTGTGCATCCCTTGGCTTCCTCCAGCTCCTGGAAATTACCTGAACTAGAGCTGAACTCCTGAAGAGGAGAAATTAGTAGCTGAGGAGTTTTGGATGGGAAATGCACTTAACCTTTGAGTCAATATAAAGCGTCTTTTCTATTTAAAAAGTTCATGAGTGACAGTTAGAAAAGGGCAAGCACCTTTGGAAGATTAACTAATGACATAATTTTTCACTTCTTGTCCAACAACTTCAGCAATATTTCATCTTGCTGATTCTGACGGATGGCGTCATCACAGACATGGCTGACACCAGAGAGGCCATCGTCCACGCCTCTCACCTTCCCATGTCAGTCATCATCGTCGGGGTGGGGAACGCCGATTTTAGTGACATGCAGATGCTGGACGGTGATGATGGGATCCTGAGGTCTCCCAAGGGCGAGCCTGTGCTTCGAGACATTGTCCAGTTTGTGCCATTTAGGAACTTCAAACATGTAAGCTGACTTTTCCATCCATTCTGCAGAAGAGTGAACATATATAACATATAGTGAATGGTCCTAACTTTAGCTGAGCATGAAGTGTTTAGTAAACCTATGGCATTATCGTGTCAGAAATTAAGAAAAAATGAATACAGAATGAAATGTGCTCCATTAGTGAGATGGTGAGGGTGGGGAAAGAAGAGATGGGGTAGAATCCATGTGCTTCTTGTGGTCCCAGTCCTTACCTCCATTTTCTCCCTAATTTTAGTTTGGTTGCCCTCCCTGACTTATTTTTCCTGGTGTCTATTTTCCATTCTCTTTGTATCTGTTCTATTAGGACTTCTGTATTCTCCTTTCTATCCCTTCATTTCCATAGGCAGCTGAAATGGCTGTGGATTTGCACTCATGGTGTTCCCCAGGAGGCTGTTTCCTTATTGAAACTTAGGTCCCTACGTTCTCAACCCGCATCCTAGTTGCCTCCAAACCCTTTCTCCAAATTCTGTACAAGAAAAAATCCAAGGAAGTGCTGATACTAAGAGCTTCCCTGTGCCCTCAGCCAGCTGTTCCTGTCTGAGCCCAGCATAGTGTAGGAGACACTCTGTAGGAGAGGAAGGGATTCAGCATTAAATTGCCAAATTTGAAATAATCCGTTGGCCATATACTTTTCTCCTAAGTCACCTGCCCTACACTGCAGCATCTGTCCCTGGGATTTTTTCGGCAGCTGGGTAGAGACAGTGTTCACCCACAGAAGGAGCTTTCCCACTCACAGACAGGTTTTTCAGGGCCCCTTTCCTGCATATGAAGGCACGAAATGGCCGTTGTGTTCCTCTGTGATACTGATCACATCCCTTTCCCTCTCTTTTTCCATTTTTCTCTCCCTTCCTTTCCCACATTCCTTCTGTTATATTTAAGTGGTCCTCCAGGCTGTTTTTTTGCTCACCCGAGTCTCAAGGAAGGATATCTGGTATTTGATTTGAAAATTTCTTTACCCCGCAGCATAACTGACTCATTCGTCTCATGAGATTGCCCTTTCCAATCTGCTCTCATACACCCATGATCCTTAGATCTGGATTTGTCACACAGAAGTTTTCAATTCTGGGTTGGTTTTGGTCCACGTATGGGTTTGCAGTGCTTACATTTCTCTAGTTTTTCTAGGCTTTTTGTTACCGCGGGAGACTTTTTTTTCTTTTTGCCAGTTCCAAAATACCTTCATTTTATTTTCCTTTCCTCAAGAGTTGTTCTTTTTTCTCTCTTCAAAATACAATTCCGCTGTACTTGTCTTAGATCTAGACCTTCACAAACTCTGCCAAGGAGTAAGAGAAACAGACTTGTTCCTCATTTCCTTCTACCTTTATGTAAAGAATGGGTCCTGATATGGTGTAAAACTCACCTTATGCTATTAGCTCCACGTTACCATGCCAAATGGCTGCAGATTTGCCACTGAATTGTAGATACATACATACATATGACACGCTACGCTGACAGCGCCACTCAGTCACCTATTAAGTATCTGCTGGAAGGAAGTATGAGGATGACCTGCTCGTAGCTTGTGATTCTCCTTCATCACATAATCACAAGTGTGTAGCGCGGCACTGTAGTCTATTGTAAAAGTGTCAAGAGGCAAGTTATTTGTGGGCTAGTGCTAGACCTACTTTCAATTAGCCGAAAACATGTTTCTGCAAGGAACTGACAAAGCCAGCTGCATTTGTTATTTTTAGTTTCATTTTGTGATTTTATAACAAAGTTGAAATCATCCTTGATTGAATAGATTAACGCTGACAGATGCAGTTCTGGGCACTGAATATATTGTGCCTCTGGTGTTAACTTGTGAGTGAGTCTATGTGTAATTTTAATTGCTAGCATTGGTTAAATGACAAGCATATATTATTTTTAGCTGTTTTAGATTAACCTCCCCAGTAATGGGAGAGGATAGCAATCTTAAAAATTTATTGCTCTTGTTAAATAGTGATATTTTTCTCCCCCTTTCTCTCAGTAGCAGAGATAATATAGATATAGAGATAGATAATGTATTTGCTAGATCAGAAATGTCAATATATCATGCAACTCGATATTTAGTCTGTTCATTGTCATCTTTCAGCATTTCAACAAATGTCAGTGTAATGGATGAGTGCCCATAACAATAGCCACTTCTGATTGAATTTCTTTATTGTCATATCCCAAATAATCTCTCTCTTTCTGAACAAAGTGACATTCACAGCTATCTAGCTTAATTATCCTCAGCTCAAACAAAAGACCATGCCTTTTGCATCAACTAGTGAAATAATTTTTCGTGCGAGAAATGAGTGTGATGTTTTGATTCAAACTTAATTTTCCCCACAGAGAAATGTGGATTTAACACATTTGGGAGATTTTTGTCAGAACAGTTCTGATCAAACACAAGAAAATTGACATAAATCAGCATGTTACATTTGACAGCTTTAAGTAAAAGATGTATTTAGTCAAAAGTCACATCCCTTTTGCCAATGTACCTTGTGTTTAGTTTTGATATTTAGGTTGTTCAGCCATTAAATAGAAAAAAAAAAAAAGTTGAAGGGGCTTTTTAGAAAGACCACAAATGAAGTTGTACAAGTCTTATAGGTTTTTCTGGTAAACTGAGTATTTATTTATGCCTAAATCCGTATTACCTCTACTACTGATGGAAGGAGGGAAGATGTTATTTGTGAGCAATTATTTTTTGTTTTGCTGGAACAGTAAACCAAAATGCATTTGCAGTCAATCCAAACAATATTTTTTTTCATTACTTCAATTCTCAGGTCAACCTGGAACTCAAAATCTCATATCTATCCAAACAGACCAAAAATAATCTATCCAAAAGCTGCTCCTGTGAGAAAATTGAGAAGAGGGAGAAGGAAGTTGTAAAAATAACCTAGAGAGTGAATCCCTTATCTTTTATAAGCTTGGCTTCAAAGAAGGTCCTGATCCTGCATGGCACTCATACAGGCATTTAGCACATTTCAATTAGTTACAATTATTCACATACCTAAAACCTCTACTCACTTCAAAGTTTTACTAGCTCAAGACACAATGTAGACAGAAAGCTTTATTATAGGGGTTTAATCTCCTACATGATTTAGTGTATCAGGAGTACTTCAGTAAAACATCTTACCTTTTTGACTCTCTTTAAGGAATATCTTTGAAGGCATCAAAATAATCATAATAATTGTAGTGATTCGTGCCAAATCCTGTAGTTGCAGAAGCTTGATAAAATCAAGGTAACCATTACTGCTTAAAAAAGAGGTCCCACTGTATAGAGGGTGACATGTATGATTCATTACAGAGGAACGTAACAAACGAAGCAAAAATATTTTCCCTGAACTCAAGTGACTTTCTTCTCTCTATAATTATCACCACCCCCGCAATGTTTCACCTGAAATTGTAAAACAGTGATGCTCACAATCACTGAAATGTAGTTGAAGAAAATCAGCTGTCTCAATCCATTGACAGTCATATTTTAAGAGCTGACATTCTCTGCCTTTAGGATGCATGATATATTTCCTGTGCCCAACTCTGATGCCACAGGTAGATTGTATTCCATTCTGCATTGTATTTAATCATAAAGACTAACAACTGTGACTTAATAGCACATATGTCACAAATAAGTGTGGAAAGCAGTTCTTAAGCACTGCAAGGAGCGATGTTTTGCATGATGCATTGTAATTAAAGATTAAGCACGGTGAAGCTATAGAACTGAATCAACAGTCATTGTAATATACACCAATTATCATCATAAGGGATTATTTTCCTGCTGCTGGCTGATCTGATTTTTGTGTATTAGCCGTAAGTTAAGAACTGTTTGTCTTGAGGTGATTATTGATAGGATGCTCTTCAAGCATAGCAGTTAAACAGTGGAGAAAACATTAAGTAAAACATTAATGTATTAAGTAAAACATCTGCATTAAAAACCCAGTGAAGGTAACCCTTACACAGTGCAGCTGAGCTGGGACTGCCTTTTAGTTCAGAAGTTACTGGGTCTGATTCTCACTTCTACAAATGCTGCTTTGTACTATCTGGTCTAGAAGTGAGAGTGCTTTACCACCACAAAAGCACATAAGGTGCAGGTGGCCTGAACCGTCAGGCAGAAGTCACCCCTACCCCGGTTTTGGGATGCTCCCTACTAGACAGAGCCCCAGGACCAACAGACATCTCTTGGAATGATGAAACTCTGTAACGCAACAGTTGTCCATGTTCAGACTGAAGCGGGGAGTCAAGCGAGCTAGCCCGGGGCAACCCTATGTGGGGCCACACGTAGCCTGCGAGCCTGTGGGCACAGTAAACATGTTAGATTAAGCCTCAGAGAAAGGCTTTTTACTGCACGTGGACACTGGGCGAGGAGCATGTAGCACAGTTGATTCCTCAAGTGGTGGTGATTCAGCCGTGCACCTGAGCCCTGACAGAGCCTGTTCTGAAGGACTGACCCTTCGCTCAGGAAGAATGGATGTGGTGTCAGAAGAGAGAGAAGTGGTGACTGGAGGGTGATGCAGAGAGATGAGTGTTGGCCCGATGTGCAAACATGTTGACTACACGTGATCCAGAGAAGCTGGTGACAAGTGCTTCTGCCCAGCGTTTTTAAAGATAGAGCAGAGGGAAGTTTCCTGATTGCTAGGGCTTAAGTGTGCAGCGATGGTCCAGGAGTCTTCCACCACTCCATTTTTACTTTATTTTACATAAAGTAGGGTTGTGGTTTTGGTAAGAGGGCACAGCAGCAGGCTAAGGTATATGCAGCTTTAGCACACCGGGACGAGATCAAAAAAACAGTAATTCTCGGTAGCAACATAGAAATCAGCCATTTGCCAGACTCCAAGAGGTATTTTCTACTGATTTCAGTGAAAAATGGTTTAGGCAACAACTGTGGAAACCCACGCATTTAAGTTTGAAGGATTAAAATAAATGGGTTCTGTTACATGTAACACCTGAGAACAGTTGCTGCGCTGTTTTGTTCATGCAGAAATGTTCCAGGCTTTTTTGCCTGCACAAATATTTTGGTATAAATGTCAAAGTAGGGAAATAAGGGTTCATTTTATTCATTACTAATCACATTAGTGACTTAAAATACCAAAATACAAAAAATAGTTTTGTTTCTAGTTTTGCTAGCATTATCTTTTTATTTGTAATATTGTAACACCTGATACTGGAATTTATAATGGTCCAGGGGCTTTCTGCACCCCTGGATTAGCTTGCCTATGAAGACTTTACCATCCTATGTAAGCCTAATTTTAAGACTCTGGAAAGACAAGAACCCTACCCCATTAAATAGAGTAGGGCAATAAATAGTCAATACAAATACTTTGTGACATGATAGTTTTCAAACCTGGCTGAAAATGTTACAGATAGTGAGAAGGAAGGTGTTCATTAGTGTGGGAAAAGGTACTTGGTGTGCAGAAGAATTGTGACCCAGCCACCCGTTGAGGAGTTGCTGTGCATCTGCTGAGCTGCAATGTGTGATCCATGTGTGCTCTATCTGGGGATAAATACATTCGTTTAAAATTCTCAAACTGAAGTTTAAGCATTTGCATTTTTACTGCATTTTTATGGTGGGCTCAGAGGGAACATAGTCCGGCAGGCTGGAATCACCTCTACCTAAATACCTAGAAACAAGCAAATGCAAAACAGAGAGCAGGAAGGTGCTATTGAGCTGTGTGGAAGAGCAGGAGCCCCTTTCTGCCACTGCTGTACACAGGGGCTGAGGAAAATCCCTGCAGCACATGCAGGTAAGGGCTGCCCACAAAACATACACAGGCCCCCCTGTTTAAGGTGAAGCATTGCCAGGGGTGAGGCAGCACCTGTGTGTTGTCGATGGAGGACGTGGTTTCTCTCTGCACTGAGAGGTAGCCTTCCTCTCTGCCTGGGGCAAAAGCCAGTGGCCAACTCTATATCCATCTCTACGTTTCAGAGTCATCAGTTCTTAAGTCTGGTTGACAGCCACCATTTATACGTTGCAGGAAAAAGTTTAAAGCCACCACAAAGCCTAGGACTGAAGTCTTCTCATTACCATTTCTATTGAACCAAAAACTTCCCCAGCCAGTAAAATACCATGCCAGATCCTGAAGAGCAGAGGGGTGACGAAGGCCTCCCTTTTACAGTGACATCCATTCATATTCACCTTGAAGCTCTGCAGGGTTCCTCACCTAGTCCTGACTAACGAAGTCTTTGCAGCCCTTTTCATTGTGATATAGTGCTCTAGTGCAGGGAAGTTCAGTTAACCCTAAACTTAAAATAGTCCAAACGGACCTGGAAAACATGCAGAGCACTTCTGGGTTTAGTGTACTTTCATGCAGCTACCACTACATGCCCAAACTCACTCACAAAATGAGTTTCCAGCAATAGTGCCACTCTCTTTGAGTCTTCTTTGCCTTCCATTTCTGTACCATACTTCCTACCTTGATCTCACGGCACCAATGCCTCTAAAACCCATGGCACTTCTAGCAGAGAGACAGGTTAACACTTGTGTTTTCTACCATTTCCTGCAGGCATCCCCAGCTGCTCTAGCAAAAAGCGTTTTGGCTGAAGTTCCAAACCAAGTCGTGGACTATTACAATGGCAAAGGGATAAAACCAAAATGTATGTCAGAGTACGAGTCTTCCAGGACACTAGCTCCATGAACCTGCCTGCACTCTTTTACAAAATTAAAGACGAAAAAAGCTACCGTCCACAACTACTGTACTTAAAAATGAAACAAAAAAAATAGCACGTTTTGGTGATTTTTAACTAAAATAATCATTTTTTTTGCATGTGTAGCCTGAAGGCTTTAATCTATTAAGCAGTTGTATTGTTGAAAACTTTTTATGAGAAAAAAAATCCAGAAAAAAAAAAGTGAACTCTTTACATTACAGCATGTCGCCTTGAAATAAAAAGTTATCTGTATCTGTTTTTTATACAGGTTTGTTGAAATTTTGCTAAATTTCTTATCTTTACACTGTAAAGCATTTTGAAATATTTATTGAGAGTCGATAGCCAAAATGTCTTTGGTTTAATCTGCTATGAACTGAGAGATTTTTCAAAATGGCAGATGCATGAACTGTATTTTGCATGTTTAAAATAAAAACAACACGGTTTTGCAGTTGTTGTCTTTATTTCTCTCTCTGCCACAAGGCTGCCTGCTTTCAACTTCCATATTCTGAGAAAAAGGGTAATCAAGTGTTTCAAGAGATACCTGGCCTGAAGCATGGGCACTTCTAATGTTAGCACCTTATACCATGGGCACCTGAACATGCCCACTCAGTCTGTGGCCTGAGTAGCAATTTTTCAAAAGCCTGACAGGTCCAGCTGTTACGATGGGTTCAGACCGTAGCTGTAAACAGATCTGGCGTGGAGGGCATGATCCATCACATCAGGATTGCATGTCTTAAAATATGCCTACTTAATCCAAACGATCTGGCTGGCTTTTGAATGGGTTGTATTTTGGCTACCCAAATTTATAATCTCTTACGTTTGGGAATTCTTATTTTGTTTCATTTGTATTTTTTAATCTCACACCCAATATCCCAGTTTGTGTGACGAGTTTTCCGAAAGAAATTTTGCACAGCCTGATTTTGTGACAACCAGTGATTTCTAACTTCACGCACACACAGATCACTGGTATGTGATACAAAAACTGGTTTTGTACTGAAAGACTATTCAAGCCATCTTTTTTTTTTTTTAAAGAGGACACACAAGAACAGATTGGCAGTGAATCGATCTTTTGATTGAAATATTTATGTATATAAATGAAGAAATTAGATCATTGTTAGTGTTTGAATTTTGGCTTCTTCATTTGCTAAAAGACAGTAGTGAAAGATGTGACTTGTTAGAAGGACAAAATTTGACCAAAAATAATTTGTGTGGGATTGTCCAAAGGGCACAGCTTTGAACAAGTTGTGCTCCCACTGAATTGAAAACCTTCTTGTTGCTTACCTGTAAGCAAGGGGTTTTGGGTTTAGAAATATATATTTTTAAATGAGTTTGCAGGTAATGTAGAACTCTAGCTCCCTGATTCTCCTTTAGAAGTAACTTCCATGGGATCAGCTTTGATTGATGATTTTGTACCATAAAACGAAGGCAATGAGATAGCTAAGATGCATGGGGCTGTCTCCCCAGCACATTCAGTTCTGCTCCATCTATATCCCGCAGCGCAATCATTCACGCTCGCTAGTAAAGATTCCTTCAGCTGATCGGATATTGAACAGCAGCCAGTATTACTTGGTCATAGGTATAAATTGTCTGAAGATGTCCCGACTGATAGGTCTCAAATCCACATTTCCATTTGAAGGCTGACTGATCATTTGAGAGCTTATTCCAGCAGGCTGCATATCTCTCCCTCTATGGATGTATTTCAGCTGGAAGCTACTGTGATTTTCCCTTATATCTCATACACCACTCTGCCAATGTATCTTAATTCTTACCTAAAACATCTCTAGTTTCTTATTCCCATTTCCCCTCTTTTTTTCTTTCCTTCCCTATTCTCAGAAGGAGCATCTTCTACCTCTTAAAGCACATGACTGAAAGTCAATGACTCCATGTTCTTTGCTCCTCCACTATCTTATTTTGTAATCTTGGCCAAGTTGTTTAACTTTTCTGCACCTCAGATTCCTGATCTGCAAAATGAAGGTTGCTGCCACGTATTCATAAATATCTCACAATGGTACTGGGAGACTTTAATATTTGAAAAGTTATTTGAGATCCTCAGAGGCATGATAGTGCTCTTGCCACATAAAGAATATTACTTTACCCTGGGGCATGGATTTAAGAAGGTAATGTACAGCTGAGGAGGGGTTAAGCCTTTTCTTTATTATTTGCCAGACTGAAGGAAAGTAAAAGAAAGCTTTCAGCAAGAAAAATTAGGAATCAAATGAATTGTTCTTCTGGTACATATGATCTTTGGCTAAACTGATTTTTGACGTGTTTATGGTTACATGGAATTGAGCAGTTACAGTTCTTCACTAGCAGAGGTGTTACAAGGTGCTTCTATGATGTAGCATCACATAAAGTGCAGAGATCAACGGGTGATTGTTCAATGGTTATTGTATGCTGAGTTATATAAATCATCACTCATTTCCATGCAGGTAGGTGGTCTATATAGGTGTCTCAAGAGAATCCCAGTTGCTGGAGATCTTTCTGTTTACTTCACACAATCCAGGTTATAAATGTTTTCTACTTAAAAACAAATCATTGTTGGTGGTAATGTAGATCAGGAATTTCATAGCAGCCCTCAAGGTATTTGAAAAGACACCTCCATGATACTGAAAAATCAAATGGAAATCTCCTTCAATCTATACAGATCCCAGCATGTAAAACGAACACGTAATAGTGTGGTGAGCTGATGTAGGAGAATGCACAGAAGACAAAACTAGCCATATGGTAAAGGCTTTCTAAGGAGGCTTTGAATGTTATTTTCATTTCTCTAAGTTACTCAGTGCAACAAGATAGCATGGGCTTTGTGCAGAGTAATATCATTAAGTATATGAATATATCTCTAAAATGGCATTTTTTTCTACTGTCTTATCTACTCAGGGCTTTAGTGAGGCCATTCTGCCTTTAGGCTGAACTGCCATCAATTTCTCTTGTAGGTTTTTTAATGCAAATTTAAACTTCTACTGCCTTTTTGATGGATCGTTTTAAATTCTGAAAACTCCTTTAAAATAAATTATATCTTGTCCTTTTGAGCTAACTGATGATCTAAAATATCTTCTCTGCATACTGCAGTCCTGCCTTTCTTTTTACTGTTTCGCAAATCCGATTAAAAACCCAGAAGCCCCAGAATACTCAAAGATATTCATGATCCCTATTAGCCCAAAATACATTAACATCCATAATTCTTGAGCCAGATACTGAGATGAATTATATTTTTAGTTGCACAGGGGAAACTAAGTCTACAAAAATTAAAAAAAGCACTAATACACTGCTTATTACTCTAAGGTAAAACCTAGCTGTGTAAAGTTCTTACCATGATAAGCAATATAGTGTTCTATAGCATTTGATGAAAGAGCCTACAGGTATGAAATGAAAACGAAATTATAATAATAGTATCGCTTTAAAACATGTCTTTTAGTCTCCAATATCAAACATAGACAACTGATGACAACTGAAAGGTTTACAGTTTGATCCATTAGAGACCTGCTGCGTGCGATGGAGAACAATGTTCCAAGCCAAAGCTTGCTGCAGGTTGCAGAGGTGGTACTCAAAAACGCACAGCTGGGAGGCCCCTGCTCTGGGCAGATTTGCATGACAGAGCCCTACAGGTCTGCAACACTCACCTACATCCCTTGGGTTTACCCACACACCAAATACTGTGATGGAAGGGCGTGTGGCTTAGTGAGCCTCAGTACCTTATTGCAGTAAGATCTTTGCTGATAACTTAAACACAGCTGTGTCCTTCAGCTTGGCTCTCTGGCTGCAAAAACAGGACACAGCTTACTCCCAGAAAGAACCTAACTGGTTATTCAGATTGACCTTTCTCACTTGGGATTATAGGTCTTCAGCCACACTTGCTACGTAAATCTAAACCTATACCCAACCCTCCCAGAGTGAAAGAGGTACTAGACAAATTTCCTTCACTCCTAAGCAGCATGGACATTCCAGGAACAAAGTATAGGTACATTTATGTTCATATTTTTTGGAATGCGAAGGGTGAGCTGGAGGACGACTCCTAGGATAGGGTTACACTTCTCTTGTTTTTTCCCTTTATTTACAGGAAGTGCCACTTTGCCACAAGGAAAATACAGTCTACAGCACCATCCATCCTCTTTCACTCACAGGTTTTACTTGTACCTGCAGCCCTGGGCTGAGGAGTTGCATGTTACTAGAGGCAATTTCAGCAATTAAGAGAGCTATGTGAGTGATACTGGGTCAGCCCAGCTGCACGTTTGCTTGCAACATTCACTGCAAACCATCAGCTGGCTGCACTCACAGCTCCTCTTTCCTGTTTTTCTCATTTCACTGGAGATCCCCCAAATTGACCAGGTAAAACCTAGATGGCTTCTGCCTTGTGAAGGCTGCCAGTTCAAAAGCAGTGTTTCCCTCTCCTCATTCCTGCACTTCTGAGGACCGCCCAAGGCAGCAGACTGGCACAGGTTATATCATAACGGGCACTGTTTCTTTCTCTTTTCTCCGAAAAAGTGCTAGTTATTTCTACTGCTGTGCAGAAAGCCTTTTACTGCTGCATTCAGGAGGCACTTGAATTCTTGTCCCACTGATTACAGAGCAGGCCGTTTGCAATCTGATTGCATTGAGAGTTGCAGCCATCTTGCCACATGCCCCCCCCGCCCCCAGCACACACACAAATTGATGAGTCAATGCCTCTTTAGCATGATGAAAAGCTGCATGCTCTAAAAAAAAAAAATGTTTCGGTACTGCATCATCATGTTCAAAAGAAGGAGAAAAGAAGTACAACATTAAACCTTTCCTCTCCAAAACGTGTGCACTCCTAAGTATTACTGTAAAGTTACTGGTATGCGAAATCCTGCGTCACCTCAGCAGTGCAGCATGCTAAATAAGAAAAGCATCATCCTGTGGCAAGAAGGCGAGCTAGCATCAAGAGCCCTCTTCTCTAGCTGGGAACATCCATCATGACTTGGCAAGTCACTTAATCTTGCTGTGTGCCTTGGTTCCACATCGCTAAAATGGGGGTAAACAGCATTTTCCTACTTCCTGGGGACTTTGGTAGGGTAAGGACCATAGTACAGTTGATACAGTGTTTAGAAATCTGGAGATATCACTTGTAACATTTTTAGATCCTTTCTTCCTCCTGGTATAGAAGTCCCTGACAGAGCAGCAGCATAAGCTACAGATGGTCCCCACTAGAAAACAAGTCTACATGAAATTTAGCAACACCACAGGGATGTTGGTGTGGTCTTGCTGTTCTTGATGCCAGGGAGAGAATAAAAAGATGCAGTGGTCACTGTGATAGCAGAGATGACTAACCAGCATCAGGGAGGGAATGTAAGTAGGACTATGAGCTTGAGAGATGCATTTCTGAACACACTATGTGCTTACTTCTTGAAAGGACAAGAAGTAAACACAAGGACAAGAAGTGTGTGTGTGAAAGCTGTTAGTAGTTTTCTGGATCACAGTTTTGGGTGTGAACACCAGAATTCTGCTTGCTGTTACCCATTCTGAGGTGCCTACAGCCTCTCTTGGATCTGTTTAGCTGGCCATAAGCCTTGAGTGCAAGACAACACACTCCCACACACACAGTGGGAAAGAAAACAGAGCATCAGAGTAAAGAGGAGAAGCAATGACAGACTTCAGCTGACCACACACTGGACAGTCACATATCTTTAAAAACAATATTTCCATTGAAACCAAAAGGAAATCTTGGGTTCACACTCATTCACTATCCTACTTAGTGCACTGTCAGCCATGATAGTGCCCTGCTCAGAAAAAAAGGGTGAATTATTTCTGAATACTGATGAAAGCCTGATCTCACAGAAGCCAGAGAGGCAGAGGTACCAGCCCTGTGCCAGGCTGTCCAGAAACCCTCTGCCTGGCCCACCTGTGTTGGCTTTACCTGTGATGTCGCTAGCTGTAACATTAAATATAACACAAGGAACGCTGCCCTCTCCCCTCACACGGCCCACCCACTCACCAGGAGCGCCTGAAGCAGTCAAGCCCCACGCCCCGCAGTGTTTGATAAAGCAGGGATTTGTGCCCAAACCTCCCTCGACATCCGCTCACGCCTGGTCCGTGCAGGAAGGTTTTGAATCCGCACGAGGGTCCTGCAACCCCACGTGCCCCTGCGGCACTTGCCAACGATAGACTTCACCCGCCCATGACGCTCTCCCTTACTGGCACTTATTTGTTGGGTTTTGCCCACTCGCAGCCGGAGCAGAGGCACGGGAGCGATGGCAGTGCCAGCGGGGTCAGGGCAAAGGGGGCTCGCAGCTATTTCTGCACATCCTCTCCCACCGGCCCCTTGGGTGAGGTCTTCCCCCCGTGCCAGAGGAGCCGCGTCGGCCGCGAGCGCTGCAGCCCGGACCCGCGGGGCCGTCGGGCAGCACTCGCCGCTGGGCACGCAGGAGCCCAGCGGGCCAGCAGCCAGGGCGCGGGTCGTGCTGCAGCGCAGGTGCCTGTGCCGGGAGGGGTGACCTGTCCCCCCGGCCGGTTTGGGAAGCCGCTGGGGTCAGCGCTGCGGAGAGAGTCTGACGCCCGGCCCCGTCTTTGGGTAGGTCTGGGAGCTGTTACGTTAACTTTCCAGTTAACCTCCTCCCCCGGCCGGCGACGCGGGCCGGAACCTTCTTTCCGCGGCAGCACGGAGGGTTTTCAGCGCCGGACCTGGCGGCGCCGGAAGGCGGTGGTGGCTTCGCAGAGTGGCGCGGCATGGCGGGCTGGCGGCTGCTGGCTCGGCTCGGGGGCCGGTTGTGGGCGGCAGCGCCGGGGAGGCCGTGCCTGGTGGCGGCGGCGGCGGCTTTCGGCGACAGGTAGCAGGAGGCCCGGGAGGGGAAAGGGCTGCTGCGGAGACGGGCGCGGCGCGGCGGGCGGCGAGGACCCCCGTGCTCGGAGCCTGCCGCGGCCCCGAGGTGAGGGACACCGCGGCGGCCCCCTGCGCTCTGGTCACCGCTGTTTGGAGAGGCGTCTGGGCGCAGCCCGTCGGCAGCGCCCGGGGAGCATGGCCGTGCGAAGGCGGTCGGGCCCCGGCGTACTGCCGCGGCACTCGGGCCTCGGTGATAGCCCCAAGTCTCGCATTCTCCTGGCATCCACCTCGGTAAACATAGCCTAGCCCTGTCTGGTTGGGGACCTTCTCGCAGATATTAGAAAGCTGCTGTCGGGTCCTCCCCTAAGCATCCTCCTCTCCAGACTAAACAAGCCGGGTTACTTCAGTCCTCCTCATAGGACGAGTACTCCAGCCCTTCTGTCTTTGTGTAACAATGCTGTACTCGCTTGTTTATAAACGCCCCTGTTGTTCTGGGGATCCGAACCGGAAGTTAGTATTGTGGATGGCGTCTGCTTGGAGTGCTGAAGGAAGGACGATAACTGCTTCCCTTGATCTCCTGACTGCGCTGCTGTTGATACAGGCCAGGCTGCTGTTAGTCTTCATTGCTGCAAGGAGCTTGCTGGCTCCTTTTTTACCTTTTGCCCGTCAGGTCCTTTGCCTGTCTGGGAAGCAGCTCTGCTGAAGTCACAGCCTCTACCCTTGCAAGAGGTTATTCTATCCCAGGTGTGGGACTTTGCATCTTTCCTGTATTAATTTCATCAGATTCCTTGTTGGCCTGTCTCTCTGGCAGATGGACACCCTTGAGCATTATCAACTGCTCCCTTCAGTTCAGTTTTATTTGCAGACTTAAGAAAGGTGCACTTATCCCCTCTCACAGGTCACTGATAAAGATAGTGAGCAGGGAAGGTCCCCGAATAGACTTTTGAGGGAACTCTACTTCTGGTAGAGTGCAAACCATTAACCATGACTTTTTCAGCCTGATGATCCAGCCAGGTTTTTGCCCATCTGATAGCCCTGCTATCCGTGCCATAACATCCTAGCTGGGATTGAAGGATGCCACAGGAGACTGTGTTGAAAGCCTTGCTAAAGTCAAAGTAAACGACACCCCGTGCTATTTCTTCATTCAGAGATCTAGTGCTTTTTTTTTGTCATAGAAGGAGTGGTTGGTTGATTTCTTGTTGCTTGTCCCTCTTTGATGTATTTTAGAATACTTTAAAAGTTGGATGAGAACATGACAAATAATCAGGTGTTGTTGGTCAAGGGTGGCCAGTTTGAGTGATGGTGCTAAATAGCTTGCTAGTATAATTTAGGTCTTTATGACTGTTTAATGTAATGATATAACTATGTAGTATGTATTACATTATGAACATGTGTGTTACGAGGCATTATTTGAACTGATAAGATGCTTAAAACTTTTTCCCACCACTGGAAAGGGGACAGCTGGGCTTTGTAGTCAGGCATGTTAACAGTACAACGTGGTGGCATGAGCATCTCTCTGAAGAGAATTTGCAATTCCTCAAGAAGATAACTGCGGAGGAAATCAAAGCTCAGACAGCCAGCAAGCTGTGCCCTCTGAAAGATGAGCCGTGGCCACTGAATGAGTGGAAACCAGGTGAGAAATGCTGAAATTATTGTTGTTGTGTTGTTGCACTCAGTAACATCAGGGTTGTGTCTTGTAAAGTACTCTCCTTTTTGCTTTTACCTCAATCATCCAATGCATCTCCTATTAAAAAAGTAAATGTAATGCATCAGTTCTCTAAAAAGCATTTAAAATATTACAGGGTGCTAAGAACCTTGTAAGAGCTTTGGTTTTAGTCCAAATTAGCACTTGGCCAGTCCCACTGCTGCACAATGACAAGACAATAAAGTAAGAATTCATCAAAAAGACTCCCTAGATTATAAAGTATGTGAACTTCCAAATGTTCTTGCTAATATCATTGAACTTTGAAGAAAAACTGTAGTATATAACACATCCCACTTTTATTCAGTGATTCCAAAGTCCTGTGGACTAGAACACAGTATAAAGTTTTTGAGCCTTCAAAAGGGTTGTATCATTTGACAGCAAACAGCCACCTGACAGTCTGCAAATCCATGAGAAGATCCTCAGGTATGACAGTGGAAACTGGAACAAAGAGCATTTTACAAACTTTAAAGCATTTCGTCTTCATCTTAAGTGTTCTGTTTTTCACACCATAGGCTGTCAGAAGCCAGATATGACAGGTTGCCTTTGCTGTACAGTTACAGTGACAAAAATGTGCAAAGGTTGGGGTGGGAGGAACCTCCTACAGTAAACTTTTCCATAGTTTGGCTCTAATATTCTACATGGGTGTTGTATTTTCTAAACAAAATGAGTCTGAAGCATTGGTTGTTCTAATCTTAATGGAAAACTAGTTTGTATGTTCTATCAAACACAATTGGAACAGATAGAACTTTACTAGTAGTGGGATTAAAAACAATTAACAGATTAGTCCCAGCCTACCTGCATGGAGTCAGCGATGTTTTCTCTCCTTCTTCAAGTCCTTCGGAAAGATAAGAGTTAATGGGACTTTGCAGGTGATGAGATGGGCTCTTTCAAATATTAAGTTTGGAGTTGCATCCATATTCTGCTTTGATCTACAGATTCCGTCAGAGTTGGTGTTGTTGCAGTGAAACTGGGAATGATGCCGATATGGACCAAGTCAGGAAAAAAACATGCTGTCACGCTACTTAAGGTGAAATCAATCATAATGAATTTAATCTCCTATGCTGTATTCAGATCGTTAACCAGAAGTTTCAAGCAAAATGAAACTTACCACTTGTACAGAGTAGGTAATCCCTAAGGAAAAGAAAGATTTCTTTCAGCCTTGCTTAGTACACCATGTCTATTCTCTGTTTATATCCCGAACTTTCTAGGAGCAGTCTGCCTTCTGCCTTAGCTATTCAAGTGCTGCAGAGCTGTGCGTAATATTACCTAGGTGAGGGAAGATGGGAGACAACATGAAGCTGGGGTTCACTACCCCACTTCACTTTTTTATTTTGCCACCTTCAGGCACTTTGGGATTAGTTTCCCCTTGGTTTCTGAGCCTTTGTAGCCCTGAAACTGCTTCTTTGTATTCTCTGGCAGCTAGCTACGACTGTGATGAAGTGGTTCGCTGACCTGTTGCTGCCATATCATGAGCCAGTGCTGTGAGGGACATCAGGTTTGCAGGGCAAAGGAGCAGGACTCTAAAATATAGGGTCTTACTGTATGCTTTGTGGCTGCATACAGTAGGGATTTTGCAGATCTTGCACACAGAAGATGACTACAAAAGTTTATTTGATTTCTAGAGCATTTATGAAAATATAGTTTATATTTTACTAAATTTTTTTTCTAACATAAGCCTTTAATTGATTGGAAAAACAATGTCAATGGTAAAAAGGTAACACACTCCCCTACTTGTAGGCTGTATCTCCTGTTGTATAGATATAAACGAAAACAGGGACTGACTTTGTTTCCCTTGTTTTGATAATCTGTTACTATGGTCTCAAAGCATACATAACAGCTTATACTCAAACACTATTTTTCTTTTCTTAAGGTGCAAGATTGCCATGTTTTAAGATATGTTTCAAAGGAAGAGTCGGGTGGAAAAACATCTAAGCTGCTTGTTGGAGGCAAAAACGCATCTCCTTTTTTTGTAAGTGAACCACTTTGAGTGTTTTTATTAGAGTAGCTGTTTCTGTTGTGATTACAGTACAAAAGCAGCACAGGTAGACTTCTCTAAAAGATTAACTGGCAGATGTGCGTGCTTTGGAACTGTTCTTTTGTTGCATTCACCCTTGCTTATTTCCTTAATGCTAGTGTCAATTCTTGGTTAAGAGAATTAGCAAGAAGAACTTTTTGAAAGTTTTCCCTCTTGATTCTCTAGGAAAGTATGGGCTTAGGAAGTTGCTTTGATGTGCAGTGTCCCATGCCAATGGAAGGGTCTGGAGGGCCATTAGCAGTGTAGAAACATTTGCGTTTGCCGAATCTGTGGAGATGCAATACGAGACGAGGACTGCAAGATACACGCTTTAGTGGCTGGTTGTAAACTTATCCAGCTTCATCGGTTGTTCAGAAGAAGACTTTGTTCTCTAGCTGTTCCGTAGTATTTTATTAGCTTTAGTTGTAATTTTTCCACACGTCTGTTGAGATTGTCTGATTTGCATGTAGTTTTGCTGATGAATAAGTTTAAGACTTAAATTTTCAGGAAGATAGCTTTGTGATTATAGCTCATCAACAGCAATGTCAAAACTACTCGCTTGTTTAGATATCCCAAATGCCTAATGTGGAATTCCCAGACACCAGTGGCTAAGGTTGTCTAGCAGAGCTGTCATTCCTGAGGAGGAAAATTGAATTCTAGATCAAGGCAGGATCAAAGCTTTCCCTCAAAGGATTGCAGTTTCTATGACCTGTTATTTCTATAAAATATCACTTTTCACTTCTTGCAGTATCCTGACACTCATTTATCTGATTTAGGCAAATATAAAAAAATAAGACTGGTGATTACTAAGCAGATTATCTCAGTTGGTGATTGTGGCTTTTTGAGGGCATATGTTTCCCCTTTTCAGACAGAAGGTTGTCCCAGAGCCTCAAAATTTATCTGTGTACTTGTTTTTGCTTTAGCAGAGGTGAGGGAAGAAGGAGCTTTTTTCATTTGATAAATCTCTTGGCTTTTATAGTATATTCTACTGATTTTGAACAGGCTTGTATTTTAAGGTATCCTTCTTTTTATTCAGTGGGTTTATGCCATGTTTCACTGTCATTGCTTGTACGTTTCAGGTGTCTGTCCTGTCACTTTAGTCCATTTCCACTTTCCAGGTGTGACATTTTTCCTGGAGAAATTACAGCTGTGTTTTTTCTTCCTTGTTACCTTGGTTTAAGACATGCAAGAATCCTTTGCATAATAATTTTCAAGTTGTATTATGCACATTAGACTCGTTACAGTTGGTCTTTCCATAAAGATAACTGATAACATCATCAGTGATTCAATATGTTGTCAGAGTAAAAATGTGCAGGAAGCAAGGAGGGATATAGAAAATTTCTATTTAACCAGCTCTTGTAAATTAAGAAAATTTCTTCAAAGCCAAACTACCTAAAAAGTCAACTCAAGAATTTTTTTAGTAGTTTGAGTTATGTTAAAGATTCTCTTGGATATAACTTTTTTCAAGTTAGCTCCTATTAATTTGGTTGAATTTAGACTCATTGTAAAAAAAATTAATTAAATATCCTTAGACCAGTCTGTGGTGAGGACCTGGCCTGAGCCTGAGCTGTGTATTATTATTCTTGTTATCATCATCATTGTATAAACTGTGTAACTTCTAAAAGAATGTCATGCTGATTTGAAGCAATTTTAATTGTTAAGTTACTAACAATTCTATGTCTTTCTGTGGTTTAGCTCCTATATTTATCAATCTTTTTGTGTTTTACTTTTCTCTCTGAAGTGTCTGAAAGTGAGAATTAAAAGAAAGCTGAGTTATACTGTATTGTATTAGCATAAGCAGTTTATCTTCTGCTAATTCCTCATAGGAACATCTGTCTTCCTCAGATTCCTCACAGCTACTGATTTTTAATGAATTTAATCTAATTATCCCTTCAGTAATTTTACTAACAAAGAGTTTCATGTGTTTCTTTTGAGTGTCAAGTTGCTTAAAAAATGATAAAAGGTATTGCATTTTTAGCCAGATTTTTTTTCCATTTTAGCTTGATGTATGTCAGTCTATTACAAGTGAACAGATTTTTCATTATTTTTTTAATGCAAAATTATTCTCAAAAGTACAATTCTGTCAGTGTTCTAAAAATCTTTTGTCAAAAATATTTTATCATCTGAGAATTTACTCAGCGTTCTTCTCTTCAGTATCGCTTTTTTAGGAAGGCTTTGTAAAGACTTCAGTGTTTTATTCGTAGAAATACATCTCTCTGACTTGACTGAAGAAAATTTGAAGTAGAACAGTGCAAGGCTACTGTAGGACTCCTGAGGCGTATGCGATCTTTACTCTTGGACTTCCCTGTGCTTTTCTGCAGCTATGGTGGCTCTTTCCGGGCACCCATGCTGAGCACAGAGCTCCCCTTGCTGTCATCTGAGGAGGCGGTTTGACGTAACAGTGAAAATAAAGGATCGATACGCAGGCATTTAGTAGAAAGGGAATTTCTTTATTTTTAGTTCTTACACATGGTACTACAGTTTAATACACCTGTGCTCCATTGATCCTTCAAGTTTTTGTGGTCTTACAGGAGATTTTACATGTAGTTGATGACTTTTTTTTTTTTAAAAAAGAGTGTTTGAAGTGTTTTGTACTATGAACTCAGTTTAACTAATCACTCTGAAAAACCTTTTCACTCTCAAAGACTTTGTGTCCACACTTTCTCCTCAAATAAGGACAGATTAATAAAGTTAAAATTTCTGGTTTGTGTCAGAGATCCTCATTGTCTTGCTCCCTCATTCTTCACAAAACTTCCTCTGTTCTCCTAACACTTTTAAACATTTTTTTCTCATTTTTGTTTTTTTTTTTTTTTTAAAAAAAAAGGAAGAGCAACATGCAGATTTTCAAAATAAGCTAAGTAACGATTTTAAAGTTATTCACATTACTTTGGCTAAAAATACAAAAAACTGGTTTTGAAAGAGAGAGAACTCTACAGAACTTTTGATAAGTGAAGCTCAGAGATGTGGCTATCCAAGTGTGACAGTATTGTCAGATGCTTAAATTGCTTCCTAGGATAATTCATTTGAAGAAAAATCAACTGCATTACTTTTTTTCCTATGACTGCAGTTTTCTTACATCACTGTTTCCATTGCTTGGTGTCATCTCAGTGGTCAGCTGTTCTGTGAGTTTGTCTTATTTAAAACAGCTGAGAACAATCTTAAGTCTTTTAAACTTTGTCAGAATCCTCTAAAAAGAAGAGCCCTTCTTTAGTAAGCCAGTAGTGGTTTGACACTGAGTGTACTTGGTATATCTTAAAAACACATGAATCATAAACTTGTTCTTAAGTTTTCCTTTTTTTGTCCAGAGACTCTAGATTCTGTTCTGTGGGAAATTAATCATTTCCAGAAGTTTCTGGAAGACCAGGTTTATTTCTCTGGTTTTGTTAGTTAAGTCAAATAAATGCAATTTGTAGTGGTCTGAAACTAAGTAATTAGTAGCTTTGAAAAAGAGAAAATGCTTTTAAATTACTATAAAACTCTTTGAAAGTCATGAAAAAGCAGTAATATGTTTTATATACATTCAAAATGATTGTTTTCCCTTTTCTGATCTTAGAAATCGTCATACATCTCTTGTTTATATGATGTAGTTGGAGGGTAACTAGTTGACAAAATACAGACATGAGTTTTAAATTAGTTTTATAGAGTTAAAATGCTAGTCTCAAGATAAAAGTGTAGTATGATATATTTGTTTCTCTGAGTGGTGTTGACAGTCTAATGGTGTTGTGTGCTAGGTTGATCCTTGGGTATTTTCAGATCACTTCTTTTTATGGCTGCTCTTTGTTACAGAAATCAAAGTCTGCAATGGAAATTTTTGAAGAAGCTGGAGTACCACGGAAGCAGAAAGTTACAACATTTAATGTAACAGATGATGCCATAATTAAACCGGGTAATCTTTTTGAGCTACTGAGTATTAACTGCATAATCATTTAAGGTCTACCATTTCTTGTCAATCTAAACCAAGTTAGGATGTGTATTTCGTTTCTGTTTTCCATGGAAATTGCGAAATTCTTATTTCTTTGTCATTGAGCACAAACAAACTCTTTTTCTTAGGGAGAAGCTGGAAAATGCTTGAAAGCTTACTTTCAAGGTCATGGGAAGTAGGATTTTTCCTTTTTCCTTGGTAGTATGTTTCCATAGCTTAGAAAATTAATCTGATCCAAACTAGTTAATATGAATGTTAGGTTAAGAAATAAATGTGTCTAACCTTGACTCACTTCTTGGGAATAAATATGAATGCATATACTAGAAGTTCTCCAGTTATCCTTATGAGAGAGGCACTGAGAAGTTTGTGGTAATGTTTCTCAGGAGCCTAAAATTGCAGTTTGAGGTTTGTTTCTTCTTGCTGCATTCAGAAGAAGGACTTGATGGCTGTCATAGATGATTTTTTTTCTTACAACTTACAAAGTAAAATGTGTTAAAACATGTTATAACAAATGATCTCACTAAAAATTAGTATTAGAGATTTGGAGATTTAAGGAAAAGTTTTTATCTTTTTAAGGTTTTGTTAGATAGTATATTTAGGTTGCTTTTATTTTGTGTTTTTTAACAGTTATAGGTATTTTCCCAAGAATTATGTGGTGTGGGAAATTCTAATATATTACATCTTTATTCGCCATTAGAGAAGGTTTTTGCAAGACCTTTTTAAGACAGTGCAGTAACTGATAAAAACTATTTCTGTCATGAAGAGGAAGTCTGGACTGATAAGTGCAAGCAAAAACTTAAAGCAGAATTTCAAGTTTTCAATAAACTGATTTTGCAGTATGTGTATTTTGTATATAACATACTTCATGTACATAATATTCTATCCATTGCTTGCTGCTGACACACATCTTACCCCAGATACGTATGGATCATATAAATATAACATGAAATAGTATGAGGATTTTTATGCTTGAAGCTTAGAAGAGGTTTACATCATTTCAGGTTGCATTCCTACAGATTTGAAAACAGCATGAAAATGAGTGTGGACATGAAGCAATTAACATTTCATTTTTTTAATTGATCTAAAACAGTCTGGAAACTGTTAAAGATGCAACCGTGTGGATCTTCAGATTGAAGTTCATTATAATGAACAAAATTATCAATTCTGTTTTTCTTTTAAAAGCTGCTAATAAAAGAATATTGCACTTGAATGAAAAAAATTGCTGAAGACAAAATAAATCTGTAATTAAAATTAAAACTTTGATACTACAGGCACTTAGGGGAATGAGTGTAGTTGTAGTCAGGTGAGTGATGTCACTGTCTGACAGTAGTACTACTACTAAAGGCTAGTGTATAGGTAATACCCCAGTGGATGAAGCTGTACTTCTCACAGTCTTTAGTTTGGAAACACTGTGTCTTAACGGAGAGGAAGCATTGGAAAATATTATTCTATTCTCAGCTTCATTAAAGGAAGTGTTTTGGGTTTGCTTTGCTTTTTTTGAAAAAAAAAAAAAAAACAAACAAACTTCACCTTGTGAAGTGCTAGTAGTTATAAGTGGAGCATGTTCTGTTTTCCTGGCAAGTTCGTTTATTGTGAGTCTTAACTAATTAAGCATTTTGGGCTTTGTCTCTTTCAGTGTCTAAAGTGCAACATATCTGAGTAAGGCCCTGACGCTCCCTTCCTGCTCATCTGTAATTGGGCTAGGAACTGAGAAATGTGCTTAAGTAGTAACTACAAAGCATCTATTTTAGTCAGTGAGGTTTATAAAGAAAAACAAATAATATGTGAATAAAAACAAAGATTTGTTTCCGTTCCTATGACTGTAGTCTACCCTGGATGGTAATGACTGGATAGTGTCTTGAGGATTTCAGCACTTAGTTGAACATGATCTCTCCTCTTCTTTTGAAGGTACTCCTTTGTATGCTGCTCACTTCCGCCCAGGGCAGTTCGTGGACGTTACTGCAAAAACGTAGGTTCCTAATGATTTAACACGTATGGTTCATCTTTTAAATAGTCTGGTTGAATTTCTCACCCCCACCCCCCCTCCACGTTAGCTTGAGCTCATGGCTCACAAAAGCTGAAATACAATTGCAAGGGTAGTGGCAGAAAATAGAAGTCCAATCAGCCATTGGGTCAAAAATATCAAATTATCTTTCTCTGAGGCTTGTTTTTGATTTTGAGCATAGGTAAACAAATACTACTATTAGTGCTATAGTTCTGCTTGTGTTGTCTGTCACACGTACATGATTAGCATGGAAGGGCTTGACAAATAGCTTGAGAAAGAGGTGCTCAATCTTAGCGTGGGCAAAGAGGTCTATAATGCAGCATCTGTGGTATGTAGAAGTGGGAAATAAATTACGAAAGACATCAATTCCCAGAAAGACAGCTTAATTTTGATTTGGTGAAGAGATGCAGAGAGAGATGTATCATACAGACTAAAAAAAAGAGAAAAGATAGTGAATACGTTTAGCTGAACAACAGAGCTGTCAAATTCCTTTTTTGTTTTCTCTCATGTTCCAGCTCATCTCCTCTGCCAGCAATGGCTAATGATCTTTTACTTAACGTGGGAGGAATGATTTCCTCTCAGACCACTGTGAATGCCAAATTAGAGCTTAAGTGGTAGAGGGTGTCAAAAGGAAAACTGGCATCTTGCCGCGAAGACTAGTCATGCCTCTTCTATTACATCCATGATTTCCACTGCCCAAGAGAACTCCTATCTCCATATTTCAGTGAAGTGTATTTTTGTTGTGTTGTGATACCAGAATAATATTTTCCATTTGATGTTTAATTTTTTATGTAATGGAGATTATACCCAACTGACCTTGTTGAAATACCATCCATTGTGGTTGTCTCACATGTGTAATACTTAAATGTCTAGTATTATTCACAGGGCTCTATATTTATGGAGAAACCAACTGTATTGGTGCAGCCAAGTAGTCGGTTCCAATATAGCTACACCTGACTACACTATGAGAGCACCCTATTGAGAACAGGAAGTCAAGGAGTTCACTGGAATTAGTATTTTTCTATGTCAAACTTACTTACATGATGCTTACATATGGTGTATTATTCGTTCTGCTTCTAAATTGCATTCAGTGAACAGCCCATAAGAGACAGTAGCTGGTTTGCAAAGCAAAGCACAGTGTCATTAGGAACACAGTCATTCCGTGTAGATTAAGTGTCACGCTTTGTTAATGCAGGAGAGCTTTGTTTTTCTAGAAGTATTTCAAGAACTAGGGAAGGTTTTTTTGGCAATGTAACAGATACTGGTAAGCAGTCACAGGATATCAATTTGTATCTTGTTATATGTATTTAAAAATACTAGCAAGCTAAAAATAGACTGGGTTCTTGGTCGTGTTCAGTGAATCCATCCTATCTTTTAATTCAGTGTTTCTAATTTATTTTCTCCTGATATTTGCATGATCCCATTTCAGATATTAGCTTTTTGTTTGTACTGCTGATTTTGGTGGCATATTACGTGAAATCCTACTATACAGGTGCCAAATATAAAAGGAGAAGAAAAAATTCTTAAGCTAAAGAGAAAGATCAGATTTATATTTTTTTATCAGGAGTTTTCTGTCAATATGATTTTCTAATCATTCCAGTCTTTCTGTATCCAGGGATTTTTTTAACTTTTCTCTGTGGCTCACTTGCATTCTGATTTCTACTTTTAATATTTCTTTATTCTTAATTTCCACTTTTCTGGAATACTGCATTTATCATACTCCCTTAACTCTTGGGCAAGAATTAGATTATTTTACTATGTTTCCATTTTTCTTTGGGTCTTTTACTTTAATCCATGCAATTTCATTCAGTGTTGCTTAGTCTCATACTTGGGTGGGGTTTGTTTTTTCATTATATTTCAGAATAGTCTATCTGTCATTCTTAGTTAGTGTACCTAGAAGTACAGATTTCACAATGTCACAAAAATATCCAAGAAATGCTTCAGTGAGGGCAAAAAATGTTATTTTGGGAATGATTATAGCATTGAGCTATAGCATTTCAGCTGCACTGTGGGGGGAAAAAAGGAAATGTACTTCATGTTATATTTGTGTTCTAAACCCCCCCTCAAGAGGAGCCAGCTTCTCCCTACTGAACAAGGAGGGAACCTGGGGAGGTTTGGTCCACAGGCTGAAATGAGCCTTTGTACATTCCTCTCTAAAGTCCCAATTTCAGAAATAATGTAGGTACTTGGAAGATGCTAAACTATAGTGGTGTTTTGAAAGGTACTTAAGGATTTAATGCTAAGTTACAGTAGGGAGCACAGATTGACTTCCTCTTCTTCCTCCTGCAACTTCTCTCTTTCCGATTCAAACCATTTTGGACTTAAAAGATGGTCATCGCCAAAAACTTACTGTCACCACTTGTGAAGTTTTTAGAAATGTTTTTACATGAACATGTACTTTAAATTTTTAAGATTGTTAGTAATTTTGTTTAACTGGAGGAAACACTGAAGTGTGCAATGTTTGAAATCATATAGATGAAAATAACAGTGCTGTTGTTAATAGCGTGATTAATTCTAATTATTCCTTTAAAAAGGAAATAAAACTGTCACCTCAATGACAAGATAATATAGAGGAATATAAAGGATATTTTAATTTTTTACCAACTCTTAATGATTCAGATGAGCCAGATATCCTTTTGTATGCTTCCTTCTACCAAGACATAAATCAAAAATACACTCCTTAAAAATGAGCAAGCTTTTCTTAGTTATCACAGTTTGAGCTGGCTTGCACTACTTTTCAGAAGTCTTGGTTAGCATCTCGATTTGGTTACCAAAGTGTAGGCTGGGTTTTTATGACTATCTACTTTTAAACTTTCCTTGCAAATGGTTTTGTCGAAGTCTTTTGAAATGTTTTGATTCATTTATACATCTGTGAAGAAAAACACTTTCAGAGATACGAGAAGGTTCGGTTAAAGATGTATGAAGTTTGTTTTTATTTCAAGTCTCATCATTTGTTCAGCACAGTATGAGTAGCTTTTAGAGCACTGACAGTAGGCACTGCATCTCCATGCTGTCAGTATTCCTTTAGTGCTGAGTTTTTTCCTTAGTACTTATTTTCAGCAATTTAAAAGCTCAATCCTGAAGTTTTATAGCTGCCTTTACCGACAAGACTTTTCCTTGATGTTTGAGGTATGTTTCAAAAATATGTAAAGACTTGGTGCGCTTTTTGGGGACTAAAAACCTCATCATTCCTGTGGCCTGATGGTCTGGTTTAGCCCTCATATGCTTTGGGGTAAAATACCATATGCCATATGCTATGGCACTGTCCAGAAGCGCTTCTCTCTCTGGCTGCATTTCTGTGACCACTTTAAGCTGACATAGTAGAGGCTGTTGCCCAAAGGAAGGTGGTGCTTGCTCCCACGGAGTTCCCATCAACCTTCTCTCGCTGGTACTGGCGTCCTGCGTTGCATGAAGGAAAAGATCAGTGTGAGATACCTGTATTCTTCACTGGGTTACGTTTCAGTGGGATCAGTTGCATGTCCCAGCTTGCTGATCAGCTGAGTGCGCTTCTGCACTAGTACAAAGATGACTGAAATGTGGGGAGGGGGAGAGGCGGGACCATGCCTGACCGTGGTAGCCCAATGCTATATGGAGGTGGAGCTGTATTATACCTCCTTTTTCTGCCACGTCATAACCTGTTTCACAAACGTTTCAGGAAACCTTTGGAACATCAGAAATTTTGTCACTCTGAAGAGAAAGCCAACAGTAGTTTTGTTTGAAGCACAACAGGATTAAGTGGTGATTCTGATGCATTATGGTTTATGCTAAATGAACAGTGTAATCTGAGCCTGAAAATATGCTCTACAATTGTCTGAAATTATTTGACTAAGTAGTTGGAATCCTTACATCTACAGTATCTAAATGTCTTTTGAATTAGCTAAGTTTGAAGAGTTAGCAGCAAACTAAATTGTTGCTTAGTTAGAGTGCTTTGTTCCAGTAGCTTTCTAAATGAAAGTTGACTCTTTAGGTACTGTCACTTTACTTGTATCAAACCTGGAAAATGAGATTTTGTGCCATATTAGGTGGTTCACCTGAACAGCTGCTTTCCTGCAGGTGAGACTAGAACAACTGTGTGTAATTAAACTCTGTCTTTAGTTCTACAGAAATATTATATTCTTTTCATTTAGCATTTGTGTGTCTTAGTTTTGCATATCATCATTGCTGCCTGTGATTCCTTTCTGGGACTCAGGTAATCATACTTCAGTGAAGCTAAGTAAATTAAGTGCCTAAATTCCATGTATTGAGGAGCAGTGGCATTATGCATATCAAGTCTTAATAGATAGGTCTGGTGCATGGTTTTTTGATCAGACATGGTGTTTAATGTTAGTTGTCAAAACAAAAATATATAGTCCTTGATTCAAGCCAAGTCAGCAGGTAGAAGATGTCTTATCAAGAAATCGCAACAGCGTGAGTGGGATGACAAACATTCTGCTTCAATGTAGGTTCTCAATTATTGTGTCTCAGATACTGCACGCACAACTTGATTCTTTCAGACTGGAACCTAGATATTAATTCTGTTTAGTTACTGTGTCGTTCTGGATTAAGATCCCACTTTGATAAACCTTACTGTTTTTTGAAAATATTTGAAGCTGTCAGTACTATGCCTATTAAGAGATTTTGGAGTTGTACCTCTTCTTATGCATGCTTGAGTTTGTTCTAAATTAAAATTGCATTGTGTTTCTTTTTAAAGATTTCGCAGATTTTAATGAACAAGATGTAGTGGGATGCCAGTAGTTAGGACTTCTGGGGGAGGAGGGGGAATCGGGGATTCTTTTGATGCATTCTTAAATTAAATTGTCATGCCGATCATCATAAGAAAAGTAACTCCAGGAGAGGTATGTTTTTGGTTGATGTCTTTTGTGCATGTCTTGACTAATGTGAAATTACATAAAATAGTGTATAGTATACAAAAACAGTATTTAAACATTTGTGACCTGATAACTATATGTTTTAATCTTTTGATTTGGCTCACACTAATTTAGTGTTGTGAAATATTTGTTGGAAATGAACTCATGAGACTTTCTGAGTAATAAAAGATCCGGTATTCTTTTGAGGGATTTTTCTGTTTCGTTCACTTTTGCAAAATACTGGTTTATGTTTGGTTTCACTAATTATTTTTCTTGTATTTTATTGGTGATACTTGCTGAATGCATTCACCCCTAGTAATTTTTAAGAAGGACAAAGAGGACAATTAAACAATTTGAAATTAGTAACTGATACTAATAGCTGGCCCTGGCATCTGTTCAGAAGTCAACAAGAATACGTTCTTAGAAATATTTGTCAATTTTTTGGCCGAATTAAATTTTAAGAAAACTAAACCCTATAAATCCTTCTCTGATTTTCCATAGTATTTCTTGAACAGTGTGCATCTTATGTTCTCTTCCTTGTTTATATAAGATGTATATTAGTTCGAAAGCACTTTGTATTTCATACAATTGGAAGAACGTGAAATCTTTGCATTAGAAATACAGATAAATTTTGAGTCATAGAAAATTTATTCATAGTATTTATTTTTTGCATATAGTAGAGAAATCCATGACTTGTCTGAGAACAGATCTCAGTTGCATCAAGGTGAATTTAGGCTGGAAAAACACTTCTAGTGTGATTCAAGTATATTGGCTGAGCTTCTAACTGTCTAGCTGAACAGTCCTCCTTCCTGAATTTCATTTAAACAGATGTTAGTAGTTCCTTACTTTATTTTAAACTTTGCGTTTGATTTAGATAATCCTGTAGTTTTTATTCTGGTTCCAGCTTTGTTTCAGATAGAGCATGAGTCTACAAAGAAATATACACTGTCTGTGTAATTGTTTTTCATCTTGACATCTGTTTAAAGAATATTATACATTGTTTATTCTTTTAAAAAAATCAAAACCTCCAAAATTACATAAAACTATAGCTTCTTATTTAATTAATAAAAACTTGTTTTTATGTTCAATCATAATGGTGACTGAGTCATGTTGAATAGAAAATCAATGTTTAAAAAGTTGTAAGATATAGTGTATTTGTAGAGATTGTAGAGTGTATTCAGAGGCCTTCAATCAATTTTTCACAAATAAAAAATGAAACTATTCTAAAACATTATTGAACTAATATGATGAAAGAACCCTGATACATAGTGAAGCATCACACGTTATGAAATACTCAATTTCAGCATTGAGATATCTTTCCTTGACTTTAGCCAGAATGTTTCAGATGTTGGAGATTTATTTCCATATTCCAGATCAACTGATGCATGAGAATTTTCAGGTTTATCAGAGTGCTCTTTTTTAGTCTGACTACACTTTCTATGAATTTCCTAAGGCTTTGGTATTGTAAAGTCTGAGTCTTTGTTCACAGAAAATATGTGTGTAATTTGAAAGACCAAGAAGCAGATGAGTGTAGTCTATTGCATAAATCATTAAACACTAGCAACTCTTCTCTTGTGAAATAATCACTTCTTTTGAAGGTACCTTACAGCATTTGATGAAGTAAACATTTTTTTTTTTTCAAAATGCGTGTCTTAACAATTTCTTACATTTACAATATTCTGAATTGTTCATGACTAAAACTGGACAATCTGAATGAAATATTGAAGTGGTTTAATGACATCAGGGATCTATGCTTCTTGATTAAAGTTGACAGTACTGTTTTCTTTTGAAATGGCAGCTTTCGATGTTTTTCTCTGAATTGCAAGTACATTTCTGCAGCTAAGGAGTTAATCATGCCCCCAGTCTGCTTGCTCTAGTAACTGCACAGCTGTTGTTATGCGACCCACGTGCCCTTGGTTTTGGAGAGTTTGCTAATTCCATCTTCCAGCTAGAGACGCCAGAAGCCTGCTTGGAAAACATGGACAATAATAGAAAGTTTTAAGGAAAAAATAGCATTTTGGGAGAACAGATACAAGTTTTCCTGTAGCTTAGTTTCTGCTACGTATTTCAAAGTTACTAATCCCTCATCAATCTGCAGACATAGAAAAAGACAAATTTTGAGCCATTCTTAAAGCGTGTTTTTCAAACCGTTTTTTTACAATTGTCGCTGTTCATTACTGCAAGCTTTTAAAATAAGCTAATTCATGAGAAACTGGTGTAACAAAACATTGCTTCCTTTAGATTTCTGTCTTGTGTTTCTGATCCCAGATAACCCTGGTCCTCCCTTCCGCAGATGCCTTGAGCTCTTTCTCATAGCCCTGACTCTCTCCTTATCACTGTGTTGCACCAATGTCTACTGGGCTGGAAAGACTCTCTTGCTGGTGGCAAGCACTTGCCCAACTGGCCAGCTGGCAAGCCAAAGGAAGAGATCACTACTTCAGTTATGTTCTAGCGTTTCCTTAGTTGTAGGAAAGGAGAAAAAAACTCTCAGTACTTTCTAATGAATGATTTTGATTTCAAACAATTAGCTGTCTGTCTTCTGTGCCAGATTTAACTGTTATTGACCACTGGGTTCAGAGCAGGGAAGGGAAACCCAAAAGATGGACACCACAATTGCACAAGTCTTGTTTCCTTACAGTTCTGTAGCTTTAGGGAGTCTGTCCGTTTGTGGCTAGTTTTGACTGTAGTTGGACTTGATCTAGGCAACTAGGCCAGCAATCAGAGGAGAATTATTCAAGAGGAAGCGGAAAGAATCCAGTTTTTGTGAATGTAGGTGTTTTCCCCATTTGTATATTTTCTTTAGTTTTTAATGGCATTACTTTTCAGATCAGGGGAATCAGCAAAAGGTGGTCCATTTATACAACGTGCCATATGGATGCTCGTACCTGGTTTTATTTTTCTATGTTTAGCCGCAATGTTCTAATGCTCAAATTAATAGGACAATGACATTGCAAAGTGCATTAGTAGAGAAAAGATTTCTGTAAATTGGAGGAAAAGATCATTTTGCTAAATTAATTAAATAATCAGTGCAGCCATAAACTCTGTGGACAGACTTTTCCTGTTGGAAACAGACTATGCTGGTTTAAACACACACTTTAATCAGCTTTCCGATGCAGTGGTGAGGCAATTTTCCTTATTGAGTCTGTGCCTGCAGTAAACAGAGAACTCCAAAACCAGTAATACTAATATGTGCCTCAAAGATTAAGGCATGGACTCTGAAAATATGTTTTGTTTGTTGCGGTGTTTTAGACCTTACTTGTCAGATGAGCACAGATGAAAAGAATTAAGTGTTTTTACTTCACATAAAACTGTTTTCAAGAGATGAGTCTATTGTAGCTTGGAAAAGAAATGTTCCTTCATTTATTTTTATGGTAGTCTAAGCAGCCATTTCTTTCCTCCCTTGATGCTTGGAGCCTGTCATTAAGTTTTGGTATGTTTTGTTATACAGTTGATTTTTATCAGGTTTTTTGGTTGTTTTTTTTGTTTGTTCTGGTGTTCACTTGATGAAAGCTTCATTATGGTACCATGTATTGAGGACCATCACAGAAAGGAGTATTCTATGTTATTCTCTTTACCTGTTTTACTCTCTTCTAGTGCTGCTTCTTCTGTAAAGCAACCTTTAAGTATTGGACTAGAATATGTTTATGGTATAAAATACAGATTTTTATTTAAAAAAAAAAAATCTTCTCTGCTGAGCTTTACTAAAGGTAAAAAGATGATGAGCCTGACTGAAATTACTGGTTATTGCTAAAAACCCTAAGTCTGACTAACCCAGGTTTGTTTCTTAATTATTTTTCTTTCTAGAATTGGTAAAGGGTTTCAAGGTGTCATGAAAAGGTGGGGATTTAAAGGCCAGCCCGCGAGCCACGGCCAGACAAAAACTCACAGACGTCCTGGAGCATTATCTACCAATGTGAGTATTCTTATTTCTTCTTATTTCTTCTTATCTGTTTAAACATTCTTCAGAATTTTTAGAACTGCTTACTAGAAATGAACAATTTCACAATAGGTAGATGTTGCTATCTGTTCTTTGGTAGCAGAGGATCCCAGTTGTTTCAAAGGAAGTTTGGAAACCTGTATAATGAGCAATGCAAATAGCTATTCTCTTATGCCTCAATTTATTAATATTCTATGTTGGTGGTAAGTGAGCAAACATATTTTAGCTGAACAAATTGCAGTATTTTGTAGTATAGCTGAGAAAAATAGTCTTAATGCTTCAAAGAGAGTTCTAAGAATTGGAAATTAGTTTGGAAAGGATTTACTCATTATTTTTATGCTGCAGATACTGTACTATTCTTTGGAACCCTAGTTCATACTACCCTTGCCTGGTATGATATGCAGCTGCTTTATGAACTCTTTCATTCCCAAAATAGTGTTGGCTTCTTAGCATTTTTAAGCAGAGTAGATAGTAATATTTTTAAACTTCAAACTATAAACAATACTAGTTCAAAAGCTCTTTGGTACCATCTTTGGTACAGATGCGTTTAAAATTTTTCCCTATAAAGGTTGCACAACGTTTAAGCAGAACTAAGATTTTTGCCAACTAGCTTTGTTGAACAGAATTAAGAGCAACTGAGTCACAGTACTGAACCTGAATTGTCTTGAATTTTCCTGGAGAAATTACAATAAAAATCAAAAAGATTAATAAAACTTAAGAGAATAGTAAAAGCAAAAAGATATTGGGCAACAAAGTTAAAGTAATTGAGACTGTAAAAGTATACAGTACTGATTTGTAGTGCTTCATTTCAACTGGAAAATGAATTCTACACCTGGCACTGTTTTCTCTGAAGACCGAAGAATGTAAATATTTGAACATACAACACTTTGTTTTAGCAGATGGTATTCATCATTACAAAATAACCCCTTTACTTTTCTGTAAATTAGAATCTCCTAAGCAGTAACACTGCATATAATTTCACAAAGTATATAGAATGGGAAATACTATTGGAAATAGGTATGATGAAAAGGAAACAAGGTGAAAGGATGCAACAGGGGAAGAACAATGCTTTGATTTTTATTTTCCCGTGTAGTATTGACCACCTCAGTTATTTTAGTAATCCTGCATTGTTTAGTACAGAATCATGTCCCCAGAACTTTATTACCGTTGGTTCCCTGAAATCATTACTTTCTCACAAGTTAAAAAAACCTAGACATTCTTAATGAATAGCAGAGTAGTGCAGGAGACTGAGTCAAATCCCAGGATAATACTGTGAAACTGAAAATTATTGCACTTATTTCTGCCTTTTTATTGCCGCCTTTCTTCTCCAGGTTAGACTCAACCAAACAAAAATGAGATACAGAAACTACGCATAGCAGGGAATGTAATAAAAAATTCTGTTCTCAAAAATACATGCTTTAAAAAAATATGTTTTACATCAGTGTAAAACTCATGGATTAGGGAGAGAGGATAAGCTATGGTATGTCTTAATTTTGGCAGCTTTCCGGGGCAGAACTGCTCTGGAGCTCTGTGGTATCGTCCACAAGTAGTTAAGGTAAGTTTCCCAGTTGCTGCAGTCTGTGGTGTAGGTGAGAGTTTTGCGTTGACAGTAGTTTTATAAAAAAAAACATTTCTTGGTTTTCACTAAGTGAAAATATAGAATGAGTGAAGATTTTGCTCTGAATCTAGATACATTTTTTTTATTAAGCAAAGCTAGAATCTCTTTGTTGATACAAGAGTATTTATAGCAATCATATGATTGAGAACAAGTATTTCAGATAATATACCTAACCTCCAGCAGGAGGTATTTAAAATGCTGATCAATATTAGATATTTTTAATATTAGATATTTTCGACTTTGGAAATACCAGCATATTTTCTTTCCTGCTTTTCTTGAGTTTGTAGATGTACCTCTTGCAGTTACATGATTTTTTTGGCCCTGATTTTTATCTAGAAAGCTTCCAAAGTTTATCGCGGAAAGAAAATGCCTGGTAAAATGGGTAACATCTATAGGACGTCTTTGGGATTAAAGGTGAGTTCTGAGTGTACTAGAGTGTGTATAAAGTGGTTTTATTGCCAAGCAATGGACTCAGTTGTGTAGTCTTGTGGTGGCGAACTGTCTCTCATTTCTGTCAGAATCCAGACAGGTGCATCTTGAAGTAAGCAAGCTAGAAAGACAAGAGCAGCAAATGTGTGCTCCTGTCTTCTTGTGGGTTACAAAATTATCTGAACTCCCTTTGAGTGTGTGCAGTCCTTGGGGACTGGGATTTCAGGTGATTCTTCCACATCTGGTATGTTTCTCACTGTGTCCTTTGTCTTCTGCCTTTGAAGTGGGAAAACAATCAGGCTCTTAGTGACATTCAGTTAATGTTTTAATGCTTATTCCGCTTGTTCAAACCTAACCCAAGTCTGAGTTGTCTGAAGTCCCAACTTTATCATGGTCCTTCACTTCTATGTGCAAAAAGGGAAGTATAGTTTCTGTCTAGATTCTGATGTGTACGTAGCTGTAGCAGTTCCTGGGCTGTTACAGCTACTATTCTCTTGTCTCTGAAGGCAACCTCTGCAGTTTGCACAAAAGGCGTGTTAGCCTCTAGTTGACAAAAAGTGTGCTGCTGCTCTCTGCTAGCTAAAACTCTGCTACTAATGTTTTGTAACAGAAAATGTGCATGTTCAGTTGAGCACCTCATAGAATTAAGAAACTAACAAATGGTCGTGGTAACATTTTCTTGAGCATATTTGTTCAAATTTGTCACGAGTGATGTTTTTCAACAGCTGTTGCTGTTAGAGGGAAAAGAGACTTGGGAGCTTTGGTTGATGTTATGCTGAACAAAAGATCTGCCCCACCAAATATAGCCTGATCATAAGCCCTTTAAAACCATTTAACAGACTCCTGCATTAGAAAACTGTACCCTCAGAGTAGCATGTGACTGAATTTTGTGGCAAGTTTAAGCCTGTGCAGAACATTTGTCTTCCCCAGAGTACCACCTCCAGTTAATCAGTTTGTGCGTTGCTGGACTACTGTTTATAAAACTGGGAATAGTCTCTAAAATGAGCTCAATGTCTTGTTTTCTTCTGTTTCCTAGGTGTGGAGGATCAACACAAAACATAACATTATTTATGTAAATGGATCTGTTCCAGGTCACACAAATTGTCTGGTAAAGGTACGTTTGCTAGTTTCAACTTACTGGTATTAGTGATTCCTAAGTTCTCTACAGCTCTTAAAAAAGGAAAAACATTGGTTCAATGCAATCTTCTTTTCTTCAGAGTCCCATCTTGTACTCTTAAATTAAGGGGCAGTGGTATCGGTTCTGTAAAAGAGAGTAATTAATAGGGACAGTGGGTCACCACTTACTCTGAATGGCTCGTTCGTAGCTTTGCACTGGGTTTGTGCAGCCATGTAGCAGATTATGAACCAACACAGTCGCTGTAACCTTGTGGTAAGTGTCTTACGGCTAGGTCCATTCCCTGTTAACACTAACCTGAGTCAATAGCATGGTGGTGAGATTTCCAGAATATTATTTAAGGGATGTATTCTTAAACAGAAATATACAGCAAGCACTGCTTTAGAGGTTATTCAAACCATTCCCATGCACATTAGCAGTTACCCTTCCAAGGAGCAGTTGATGTCCAGGAGACAACAGCTGGAGTGCACAATAATGATATGGATTCCCTTTACAATCAATATAAATGTGTCAGTGTTATTTTCTGGGGCATTCTACAGAATTAATTTCAAATTTCATGGAAATTGTTTCAGGATTGTCTATGAAGAACTGAAACAATGAAAAGTCTAGAATGTGTTCTTACAATGTAAATAATCCAATTCAAAGTGAGCAAAGTATTTTTAAAGATTATTTTCAAAACAGACTTTTCTTTCGAATTAGGTATGTTCTACACATCTGCAAGCACAAATTACCTGTAGGAAGTTGTTTCCTTTCTGACTTAATAGAGTACAGGGTATCAGGCATCTTTATTATGAATGATTATAAAGATTTTGTTGTACATATACCTATATATCCGATGTATAGTTGTGAATCCTCAGAAGTATTGTAGGGATTTAAATGATCCAGTTCTTGAAAAGTTACAGAGTTCATCAAGTTCAGATGTTTTCAACTAGTTCATAATGTTCTTGTCATATTTTACTATGGGCATCCAGTTTCTGTTTTGTGGAGCAGAACTCCACAGTTACTGGACATTAAATAAAGCAGTCCTAGCTTTCGAGTAGGTGTTTTACACACAGAAAAATGAAGTTTGTTGCTGTGTTTCTCTCACTGGCTTTTTTTTTCTGAGTGTGGTATCTCTAAACTGCTTTGATTGTAATGCCCAGCCCATGCCTAGAAAATACATTACCCATTTCTCTCCCGAGATAGTGAAAACCAGCTAACAGATGTCCCGGAGAAGTAGTTTTCAGGATAACTTCTGCAAAATTACTGGATGTGACATCAGTGACATAGAATTAAGGCACTAGTTTGACTGGCTTTTCATCTATATATTGAACTGAATGACCTTTTCTTCAACTGTGTTCTAAGTATTTTTTCTGATCCTGAGCCATGAACCTAGTTGCTATTTGTTAATCTGAGCTTTAACTAAGTGTGAATTTGTTGTTGGATGTTATTTTTAAGTTATAACATATGTATACAAGCAACATAATGTAGCTGAAAAACGATGCCCAGGCTTTACTCTTTGATCATAATGGTACTCTTAAGGAAGAGCTAATAGTTGCAAAAGGTCGTGCATCTTGTTCTCCTGGTCATGCTGTTGAAATCCACACTTGCATGATTCAGTGGCAGCTGCATGTACAGATCTCAGATGTCTTACTTGCAAGGATACAACATTTTATGAAGCTGTGGAGACTGAATACAGTCCTTAATTTTAGCAGCTCATGACTTTTAGTCTAACTCGACTCAGAATATTCATTTTTTGATTTCTGGTTTTAAGTGAATTAAGAAAACAAACATTTATTAAACACCTGTAATATAAACTGTTCTTAAAAGCAAAGTTGTGTGTGTTAATACCGCACATTCTTATGTGCACCATGAAGATCTCATTTAAACATATCAATTTTCCCTTGCCAATCAGACACTGCACACCTCCACTTGGAGAAGAACCTACTGGAAGTGTTTTTCCCTTTCTCCCATGAGTCGATCACTCTCACCTTTTTCTTCCACCCTCTGTTTTTCTTTACTCAGACACTACTCTTGCCTAGATGGGAAAGCATCCCCCTTAATACCTTGGATTTACTGGTTTTGTTCTGAAAGCAGTCCTGCTGTGAGCTTAAAAAAACCCTTGAGGCAGCAGTACTGCCATAGTCAACAGCCTTGTTAAGAGGAGGCTGCTGGGCCCACCCATCTGAGCACATACTGTAAAACAGCCGTGTTGACATCTGTGATGTGAAGAGGGTCATGGACTTTGATTGCCATGGCAGTCTGCTGCATGCCATTTAATGCTTGCCATGTCCCAGAGTGATTTCTGTTCCGTTCGCTCACTATGGATGATCATTGGAACTTTATCCTAAGACCAAAAGTTAAAATGGCTCCGTTGTTTTTTTCAAGTAAACTTAATCCGTCAGTATTAACTAAGTGGCACGAGGCACTTTTCTGACTGCTTTACTAATCCTTGTACGTGATGTCTGCAAGATACAGAATCTGTATTAATTGTACTTGTGAGTTAGCTATATTAGAAAATGCTTCAAGTCATAGTTACCTACAATTTAGAAGTCTAAGTATCTTCAAGTATGCATTTTGGCATACGTATTTCAGAGTTGCAGCTAATTTCATTAATGTGGCTTGAGGATCCATGGGAAGAGTGAGAGATTTTGTCCCTTAGAGCTCTTTGATTAACATGGTACAATATTTGAAAGATCTTGACAGAAGTGCTCCAGACTCAAACTTTCATGGCTTTTTAGTGATAAATAACAGTGAGATGAAGGCACAGTAGCCGGTATTACTACTATTAAGAAGTAGATTTTTGAAAATTGCCTCCACTCACGTATTTGGTGATTGGAGGGAGTAGGTAGTCAGCAACAGTTCATTCCAGTTCCTTGAGCTGGCGAATCCATTCTGTTGTGTTTTTTTTCTTCCATAAGCTGTGTGAATTGCATGTATTAATTAGTTTTTTTCCTTATATTTTCAAATAACATCTCTGAAAAGTAGAGAAAGCTGTAATTAAAAAAGCATGCAGAGCAATACTATTTGGTGTGTGTTGCCTAATTTCTTTTTTTTCTTTCTCTGTTTAATCATACTGCACTCATTTGTGGTGTTTTTAGCTCATGTCTTTCACCTTTCTTCCAGGGTGTTTCCTTGTTTTCATGTATGTCCTGATTTCGACTTTCTATGCATTGTTATATATTTGTTTGGGTCTGTAGTTGGGGAGAGAGATTATGGAATATTAGCATTTGTAATTACTGTTCATTCCACTAAATACCTGCCTATAATGAGGTAGGACTAATGTCTAGGGGATTTGAATCCGTTTGTCTTTGAGCTCAAAAAGTGAGGTTATCGCATAATACTTTTTTGTCTGTGTGTCTGAGAGGAAGGCATTTGTGTTCAGTACCCACTCTGTGTTGCTTGGTAACCATTAAAACCATAGTGCACCTTAAACCATATGTTTATTCTGTACGTGATCTATTTTTGGAAACTTAGTGCATCAGCACCATATCCAGGCGGTGATGAAGGACTTGGATTTTTCAAGTTTCATTTTCAGCAGAATAAAAGTGCAGGATAATAGGATTGGTGGATTCCTGGTTTAATTAGAAATCAGTTTCATTTGATACTGCACACTGAAGCATGGAGGTAAATAACTGACATAAGTAATGTTTCTAGCCAACTGGAAAACTAATCAAAAAAGATTACTTTAGCATGGATTTCTTTCTCAATGACAAGGTCTAATAAAATTAAGAAACTTCAGCAGCATGCTAAAGTGTATAGAATTTTTCTGTTACAAGAGTAACATCACAGAGTACACATTTGTAAATTAGTATGTTGCGCCTGTCGAGGTAACCTACCTCAGGTAATACCTGTTTCTCTTGGTGTATCTTCTTAGATCATAGGGCCTATAGTTACCATCTGTAGTGTTGATCCTCTAGGAAAAATGCTAGTAGTTTTTTCTTTTGAAAGCTTATGGCTCTCAGTTTCTCTCCCAAGTATATTACCAAAAGTTCTCTCTTCTGTCATTCAAGAGACAAACACAAGACTAATTTCCTTTTTTAATTAGATGCTTTATAATGGATAGGATACCTTAATATGGTATATTATAATTCCGGATGTTATGGTTTATCTTTGCTAGTGTTTTATACCTGTCCTAATTTTAAGGCAGCTGATTTTCTTAGGATATTCGATGTTAATCAGTTTGAATACATCACTAGTAGTGAAAGCAGAAATTCTGGCAAATCTTGTAACCCATAGGAGTTGCTTAGCAAGGTAGATACTGAACTGGACTTTTTGTACTCTGTTAAAGTTTAAGTATATGGTTGCTTTATTATAGTATTATGCTTTTTTAAGACAAAATAAGACTGATCAGAAATGGATATAGTTCTTGAACTCAATTTTCTGTCTACTTTCAAAAATAGCATAGAAGCTGAGCTAGGTAATGTATAATACCTGAGGAGGTAATTTCTAACATTCTGTATATTTAAACACATTTTCCTGTTTAGCAAACAACTTGCATTCTTTGCTATGGTTGCTAACACAGCCTGAAGCCCTGTTTATAACTGCAAATAAATAAAGCCCTGTTCGTTACTGCAAATGTGAGTTGTGGCTTAAGCATCAAGTTTTCATGCCCTTTTAAGACTGTATTAAGTATTTTGTGTTGATAGATTTCTGAATTTGTATTTGTTTACGCTACCTTTTATGCTATCAATGTATGGGACATGCATATGTGCAGTTCATTAAGTGTCTGCAAAACCCTTTATGACTGTTTTAAAGATTTAGTGATGAAATCCTGACCAGCTCCAATTTCAGCTTTCTCTAGTGTTTTTCTAAATAAAATCTTCACAGATAATATACTGTAGTATATATAAACTACTAATATATATATAATAATACTAATATATATATTGTCTATATACTACTACTAATATATATATTGTCTACATTAGCAGATTTAGGTTAGATATAAGAAAGAAATTCTTTACATTGAGGGTAGTGAGGTACTGGAACAGGTTGCCCAGAGAAATTGTGGATGCCCCATCCCTGGAGGTGTTCAAGGCCAGGTTGGATGAGGCTTTGGGCAACCTGGTGTAGTGGAGGATTTCCCTGCCCATGGCAGGGGGGTTGGAACTAGATGATCTTTGAGCTCCCTTCCAACCCTAACCATTCTATGATTCTAGTGTACTATGATATATAGCAGTATTAATATAGTAGTTAAGCAAGCCAAGCATTTGTGTAATATTGAGTTATGCAGTGAATGCTTTTATGGATTGTAATAACCAGTTGGACTCCCAGCCTGATTCCTTCTGTGAGTGAGAGCTAAATTACCAAGATTTTAGTAACACAGAGCTTTAAAACTAACTCTGATGTCATGGGGTTCCTCTTTTCTTTTTTCTCTTTTTTCTTTTATAAATCTTTTTTTCTTTTTTCTCTTCTTTTTCGTCTTCTTTTTCTCCTTTCCCCTCCCTCCTTTTTTTTTTTACTAATATATTGAATAGAATCAGTGCTATCCTTGAGATCACATTGGATTTATATTAGCAGGAAACTTGCAGAAAAATACTTGTTTAAAGTTTATCGATGTCTTGTCCAAGATTTTAAGTTGTAGACATCATTTTTTTTTCCTTAGGGCCTAAAAGCAGTTATGAGAGAAGTTTGTAGGTTAAGTATTTGTACAGCCTTACTGTAAAAGATTACCAAAGCAATTGCTTATAATGCAGTTTCAGCATAGAATGTAAAAAATGCTTTGTGAACTTCGAATGATTGGGGAAGAGGAAAGTGAAATATTGTTTGGTACAGTTTTGTATTCTTTGCTTTGTTTTCGTAGAGTCATGGAATATCTTAGGTTGGAAGGGACCTATAAGGATCGAGTTTTGGAGCCTTGGGTTTTTGACTTGGAATAAGGTGAAAGACATTCAGTGGCAGTTTTTTTCCTTATTAGAGATGCTCTTAGAAGGTTATGGGGAGAGCAAGAGCAGCTGCCCTGGGTCACACGTACTTCTTGTCTTATGTACACGCTTATACAGACAAGTGTAACTACTGCTGCACACTATCTAGCTCCCTTATAATGTTGTGAAATTACTGTGCAGGAATCTGAGGTAATACATACAGAAAACCGTTGGTATGCTGCATCCTTCGTAAATATAAAGGAAGTAATTCTCTTGAAGAGTAGAACTTAAATTGCATTTGAAAGCAGTATTCGCTGTAGAAGAAGATGGAAAGACTGACTAGTTTTCACCAGTCAAAAGAGACACTGTGTCAGTTATACCAGTCAAAAGAAAGAGCATATCAGAAGAAAATAATTTTAACATCAGATGTGACTCGTGCTTCTGGGATCTGTCAAGCTTCTGAGGATTTTGGGAGGGGCAAAATGAAACAGTATTGTACTCCTCTGAAAGCAACGATGGTCTGTTGAAAATATTTCATAAGAATCTACTTTAAGAATTCTCCTTATCGCATGAGAGGCACTATCTGCAAAATGCCACTTGACAGTAATATGTAAAATGCAATGTTAAGGCTGAACAGAAATCTTACATTTATTTAGATAAACTAATACAGGACAAAGATTAGACTGTTGGGTTTGCCTTCAGTTAAGAGCAGATGTCTTACCACGAAGTCCTACGATAAGAAGTTGCTTTAAGAAAAGGAAAAAAAAATAAATTACTTTCACTTTCCAGATGTCCAAAACTGCCTGTAATGACACAGACTGTATGTAACAGCACATATTGTTTCATTATGAGAATAATCCAAAATAACAAAAAAGTAGCCATGAAAAACATTTTAATAAGATACAGATGAAATTAATAAGTTATCAGAAATAAAATTATTTATTCTTATCTTCCCAATATTATTGCAACTTGTGTAGAGACCATGGGGGTTTCTGCTGTTGACAAAGAAGGCTTATGATGTGTAATAGGATTAGGGAAAAAAAGAGAAGGGGGCAAGGGAAATAATGGGTAATCGGTGAAGTTATTAAAACATGTTTTCACATAGAAACAGCAACATATTGAAAGGGAAGAATGACTTCTCAGCCTCAGTAGTTCAAGTGGCACTGTTGAAGCTATCTGACTGTGTTTTCTCTGAACTCGCTGCTGCTGGAACTGTGGCAGCAAAGGTCTTTGGACTTGGAGCTCTGCCTGATTTATTCCATGTAGATATGTCATGAAAATTGCTGTCTGCCTGCACTGCAGGTACTTCAGTAGTTATACATGGCAGTTTACAAGTGAGTAGAGAACATTTTTAATAGGGAGGTGTCTGGTAGAAGAGGAGTGATCTACCTGAAAAGCTAAGTAGCCATCCTAACCAATACAACATGTTGAGCACTTCACAGTCTTGTTCTTAGCAAAAGGTTTTATTTTGTTTATCAAACCCACAGTTAGAAAACTGTTGGAACTTCCTCAGAGAGAAAGAAAAAAAAAAAAAAGCAAACACAGTTTTTCAGAAACTGAATTTTAAGTCAAATTTATTGTGCACTTCATCTGCAGGAATCCTCATGGACTTTGGGAAAGGCTCAAGTAATAGCAGATATGAGTCTGGTAAATATAGTGCTGTCAGAACAGAACTGTCATTGGCCACAATATTGTTTTATTTAATTTCTGGTATAAATCACAATTGTCGTATGTGAGGTTTTTGTCCAGCCAAGTAAGAACAAGCTTTCCGTTCTTCAAAAGCCCACCAAAAAAAGGAGAGGAAGGGCTTATCTTCTCTATACTAAGATTTCATCTAATCTATTTGTACTTTATTTTTTAAATTCAGTTGAGTATAGTGGCTGAAAGGGATTATTACAGCTCAGGAGGAAGATCATATGTAACAATATAGAAATGAAGAATTTAATTTTAAATAAAATTTGATTACTTGGGAAATTTGTAGCTCTTTTTTTTTTCTTCAGAGATACCAGCTTTCTATCTTCTACCACAGACAAACTGCTTTTTGCTGATAATTCTAACTACTAATTTTCTTCAGAGATTGGAGTTTCAGAGGCTAGATTTTTAAATCTTTCCACATGTAGAGAGGTCAGTAAAGTTATTTCTCTGTGGCACTACAGTTCTTGGAAATGAACTTTCTTAAAGACTCGTGGTCTGCAAACTTGCGTACTGATTCCTGGGTGAAGAATTTCAGATACTTAACTCTGCAGTCACTGATTAGCTCTGCAGTAGCCAGAGGGACTGGATACAGCACATACACATATCTCTGCGAAATTAGTTGCCATAATGAATTTGTATTGTAAACACGAAAGCATGTCTTGGTTGTTGAAGAGGTGATTAAACTGCATAATATAACTTGGTATGTCATGTAGGAAAGTGCTGTGGGATATAAACACGGTTTAGACAAGCCATACTTACACACATTTATTTTAATAACATTTCATAATACTGAGCAATGAATTCATGAGAGTAGGTTTTGATTCTGTCACAGTAGTGATAAATTTATCACACAAGTCATATTGTCTCTTCGGGTTTTTTGGTTTGTTTTGTTGTTTTTTTAAAAAATTCCTTAATGACAGGTACAAAATGTTAAATTCAATAGCTAGGGCTGATATTAAAATAACTGATGATTATACCTAGAATTCTTCAGATAAACAAGTGTAACGTGAATGCTGTTGTTTCTTGTACATGCGAGATGATTTCTTTAATTTCTCCTGTATCACTGTCTGAAAGTCTTCTAGAAGATTTATTAACCCACCCTTCCCCCTCCTGCTTTTTAGGTTAAAGATAGCAAATTGCCTACTTACAAGGACTGCAATAAAAACCCTCCATTTCCTACGTTTTTTGCTGATGGAGATGAAAACCTACCAGAAGACTTGTATGATGAGGAGATTTTCCAGTTCACAGATCCATCTGTCACATATGCATAACTTTCTTCACATCTTTGAAAAAACACAATGTTATTTTCACAAATTTTGCAATGCTGCATAAGAGTAAACCTATGAATAGCAGTTTGGCCAACTGACTTGCACCCTTCAGATACTGCCATTTTGGTCAGGTAATAAGATATACCGCTGTCAATTTCAAACCTGTATTTAAAGCAGCAGGTGAGTCTGAGGGGCAGGTTGTAAAGCACACCAAACAGTTTGTCTTCAGTGATCTTTTGTCCTCTGTCTCAGGCTGTGAAAACTTACACATTGCTGAAAAACTGTTGTTTTGAAGATGGTTCCATTTAATTTTTTGAATGCTGCCAAACTCTGTTTCTCTTTTGGGGAAAGTATTCTGGCCAACTCTCATTAATCAAAAAAACTTTAAAATCTGCTTAGGCATCTGGAGGGATGGGTAAATCAGATGTGAGTCCAACTTTGTGAAGAATAATCCAAAATAAAATAGGAAAATGTGTTTCTCTGTAGCAGCATGAACGTGTTTTGTTTCTTTCTTTTCACCAGAGCTCTTTCTCTCCTTTTGCTGTAATGTTGTATTGAGTTTAACACAGCAAATACCCAACAAACTTTCTAGAGGAAAGATGATGCTCAACCACTCTTTGTCTATTCAGAGAGTTCTGGCAGCGTGTACGGTGAGAGTGTGTTCGGATGGGAAATGTTCAGTAACAAAGCAGCACTAAGACTACAGGAGCCACCTGTTTGTTGCCTTCTCTGACAGCTTGTTCTGAACTTCACAGAGGATCCTTTGCATGGTCTCCAGAGCAATATCTGAGCATCTACAGGTCTCTCTATACTAGATTCTTATGCTGTTACAGGAGAGCTATTGCAGGGAAAACAGGCCAAATGTGAAGGATTTGTCTTTATGACAATGCTTATTTTCCTTCTATCCCACCTTTCAATAATAGCTGTAATCAATAAACTTCTTTTATTTTTTCATCTTATGTGATTTACTATTTGTAAGTCTGGTCTTTTGAATGCTGTAAATCCTTTCATGTGCAGAAGAAAGTACCTGCATAACTGTCAGTGCTATCAGAGCACTTGCTTACAAGCCCTGCTGTAGTTCAAGAGTTTGCATATACCGAGCTACTGTTGATACTGTAGCAGTACCGTCTACTCATCTTTGCAGCTTCATCACAGGACATCAAATATCTAAAGTAAAGGTGAGATTTCTAAAGACCTTACTAATACTATCCAATTTAAAAGGTGATATTCTTGTCAATATGGTTGACAAGCGCTACCTTCATGCTTCCCCTTCAGTAACACTGGCACTGCAAGTGCAGATACCACAAACACACAGTGGATGTGATGCAAAAAGCCCATATGTGTAGCAAACACCTGGTGTGATGTCATGTTTTGGCCATGATAGTAGTCATGAGTGCAACCTGTCACCTGTTCCAGATAGTTGCCATTTCCTGAAGAGGTGTTTGGTGTTCGATCTCCTGATGACAAAATAGGTTTTTAAAGTTGCAGCATTTTAAGTGTACTTGCTGTCTAACACGTGTGAATCGGTGTGTGTCCAAATGTGTCCAGTGTGCTGTCCTGCTCTGGTTTATGGGATAATTCTGGCATGTATATACTTTCCTTGAGGAGCTTTCTTCTTGGTTTTGGGTTTTTTTTTTTTGTTTACTTAATTGGTCATGATCGTGGACTATCACTGAGATGACAGATAGATGCTTTCTCTGACAGAGAAATGAGCAGAGAGACGGACAAATGAGCACAGAGAGATGCTTTCTCCTATTTGATTTCTCAGCCAGAAGTTCCAAGACTGTGGGATCCTCTCCTTTAAGTTGTCATATTTTGGATTTGCTTTCAGTGTACACCTTGGAAAGCACCAAGAATCAAATGTGAGCTCAAAGGGACCTACAGATTTTAAAAAGTAAATTAAAATTAACTCTGTATCAAATGACATTTCAGCTTGAGACGAAAATCAACAACCTACTTCAGTTCCTGTTTTTTTTGGTAAGAGAACTCCCTTTTTGGCATAAACAGTGGAATTCCAAAGATCTTTTCATGTTAACTTTTTAGCTTCGTTGTCCAGGGAATAACTGCATTCATTCAGGGAATTCTATGGTTAATGTTGCCTTCCATTTGTTTAGCTTTACAATTTCTGTTGAAGCCTATATGCTATCAGAGCAGTCTCTGTAGTTGTGCTTTTGAAATGCACGCTGGATGCGAGCCGTGTGATTTTTTCCATATGCTGCTTTTTCAGGTAAATATTGGTCTCTTTTTTCTTGAGATGTACAGGTGAAACCTTTTCCGTCTTTGTTTATCAAGAGCGCTTGAACATTAAAGACAAGAGCTTTCATAGCTCAAGTTAAGACTGATGTCCTGAAGGTAAATATTTTCTGCACAGCAGATGCAGGGTGTGATGGGTAAGATCTATTGATGTGAGCTTAGAGTAGTGCAACCTAGATTGGAACATAAACAACTATAAGAGCTGTTCTTCCATCAGGCATTGGAAGGCTTATGGTGTTTTGTATTTGATTTTCCAAACGCTCCCCATCTCTTTGTCTTCTGCTGTTCTGACTAGTGAAGGGACTTTGTGCAGGAGAAAGGCTGGACGAGTTTATTTTGAGAAGCAAAATTATTCAAAAGCATGATGACACCAAATGCTTTAAGCCTCCCTACAAGTTTGTTCTTAGAAAAGGCTGATTACCGAAGTAATTTTAGATTTTATCAAAGGTGCTGGAGCTGAATATTTATTTTTTACTCAACATGGCTGAAGGTGGTTGAGGCTTATTAAGCAGATGTGCTTTTAAGAGTCAAATAAAAGCAAACAAAATTAGGCAACTGTCAAGTCCTCATGTCTCAGATGAGCCAACAGTTTCTTGTGCTAAGGCAAGTGTTCATTTTTCTGAAAAGGGCTCTGTTGCAAGTAGATACCTGTGCATTTTGTTGCTATTCCTGAGTACTGAAAGTTTAGAACTATTGAGGAGCATATGCCCAGGCAGCAACAGCAACAAAAAGAAGCTCTTATTCTGTGTTACCTGCAGATTATTAAAGAAGAAGGAGCTGAACATGTTACCGGGAGTCTGAATCCTGTAGGACAGCATCCCACCCAATGTTGCAGTCTGTTTTGCTGTCTGAGGAGGCAGTTGTTGGCAAGCTCTGCTATCACTGCCTTAACTTGTGAGGCAGTTGACATCTGCTGTGAATTGTGTACCTGTTTCAGCACAGAGAACAAAGTATTGATATCCTCTGCGAGTATGTATAGTGCTCAAAAGTCGTGTGCTCTCTCCTCAGCCCCTTCTGTGTCCTTGGGCTGGTAAAAGGCCTGTACTTTCCCTAGCACATACCGTTTTGCTTGGTGATGCTTAAAAATCTTACGGGGATCCAGTAAAAAGCCGTGAGTGCTTTTAAAACCATGAGTGCAAGTAGGTTTATTGTGTCCTCTGTTACCATCTTAGCAGGAAATCTGTTATGCAGCTCTTCCTTTCTTGTGTTTTCTGGCAAAACACTAACATACACCAGTGCCCATATACCCAGGGAATTTGACTCTGCCTGGAGCTGCCTGTAACAATGAGGCAAAATGCAGATAGCATGCAGTTCCTTCATATTTAGTCTGTTTTCTGCAGGCGTTTGTGCATATAAGGGTTGTGAGCGAAGCGCTGAGCTGGGGTTTACATGCCCGGGAGCGCTTTACCTCCTTATTAGACTCTTCTGTTTGTTTGGGCTAGTGGGGTGTTGTTAGCATTACTAACACGCTGCTTTGAAGGAGGATGTAGGGCTAAGCTTTAGCTATATCCATGGCTTCATGGCGTGACTGCTTTGAAAAATAAATACTCTTGATTAATAACCCCTCTCAGTGGTTCTAATAGTACATGAATAAACAGTGGCAAGCTTACAATGTAAGTTGAAGGTAAAAAGACAGCAGGAAGAGGAAATCAAAACACTCATCTATTACTTGACAACATAATTGCAGTCATTGATGATAAACAAGGAGAGTTTATTTCTCTTGAATCCATACTTTTAAATACCATTGCTCTGTCATTATGTGAGATGGATAAACATTTTCCTTTGCTATTTTCACTTGATGTGGAAAAATGTGGTTTGTTCTGTTAGCATTTAACAAATATTATTCTAGTGAGCTGAAGGGATGACAGGAGGTGTTTATGTAGAATTTCACCTTTCTCCACCCTTCATGTGGATTTTGGAGCCTGGTATGGCCTGAGCATTTCCTGAAATTACTGTTTCCTTACCGAATTCTAAAAATTCTGAAGAACTGAAAGAAGACTGATTACAATGTAAACAATGAGTGAGGCTGGTCTGTGTAACCCACCTGCCTCTAAAATGCCCACCAGTAAAGAGCTTGATTCCCCCCAACCTGTGGTTTTGCACTGGCAGCCTGATGCAGGGCAGGCGAGTGAGCCAGTGCAAGCCCCATACCTATGAGCTCCAGCCCACGGGGCTCCTACATGATGCCCAGGTAATTTCTTTTTAAAAGAAGTTGAGTTGCTGGCCCAGTCCTAAGGTGCGTCATAAAGTCTGGCTAACAAGAGGATGCTTCCCGTCCTATCAACCACAGTGAGTGAGGTTCATTCATTTTATGAATGCTGTGTCCGTAACCCTATCACTTGGCTGGGATCCATCTCCTGATTTATGTCATTCCTACGTCTCCTTGAAATTTAACGTGGGAGTGCCTCGGTTTCATAATTGTAAGCGTTACTTTTACACCGTGTCTTCTGATAATTAGCTCCTGTGCCCTTCAGTGCACAGATAGTGCTTATTAATTGCATTTAATGAGCAACTCTCACCTACAGCAAATTGCCCTGCACCGCTATACGCCTTAGCGTGTAACATAACATAGAGTGATTTATTTATATAACACTCTTGATGGCACTTAACAGCTGTAAAAACATGCAAAAATGCTGACCTTGGTCTTGGGTATTTATTGGTTTTGGAGAAAGCATGCAATTTCTGGCGGAGGAATTTAAGTTGATTACATGTAGCCTTAATGTTATCACTCCAGAAAGAGAATTAATTTCAATTGATGCAGCTCTGAGGTGTTTGAAGTGTGGCAGCAAAACAGACAGAAAGCTGGCAGTTGTCTCTGGGGGCTGTGTCGTAGTGTGTACTGCAACAGGGTGTGTCAGGTAGTAAAAGGGGCACATTAGGAACGACGGTCTCCAAATTAATGCATCCTGCTGACCTACCTCATGAAGTATCCAGAAAGACACGTGATGTGAAGTGGGGAGGACTATTGCATGGGCTCAGTCCCCAGTCGTTCTGTCAGCCCGTTCTTCCTTGCAGCTCTTCCCTCGTTTTACAGAAATGTGTCTGTGGTGAGTGTGAATGTGTCACTGGAGTGAGCATCACAAGAAGGATTTCCAGCAACATCAATGTCCATGATAATGTAAGGACTAATAATGTCCTAGTTCTCTCGGTGTTTGTCCCACTTTTCTTATTCCAATAGGATGTTACGTGTGGGTTCCCACCTACGTATATGGTTGATAGGCCATAGACTGATTTCTTTGAATAGCGAAGACCCAAGGTATGTTCTTGCTTTCTGATCTAAGTGGGCAACTGGTAATTTGCGGACTTAGAGCTTCTACCTAGCTACCGCGCGTGATGAGTTGAAAAATCACTGCTTGTGAAAAATTTGATTTGGGGGTTAAATTAATATTCACTTTCATGGCAGTAGCTTTGAGCGCTGGAACAGAACCCAGAAGAGGCAATCAGCTGAGAAAGTGAGTGCAGTTTCCAGTGCAAATGCAGAAAATGGCTTGAATTATTTGCTGTAATCTAATGAGTGTACACTGGAGATGGAGCCTTCTGTGCTCTGGTGCTTACTGCTGTGTCTCAAATTCCGGTGTGTACAGCGTAAGCTGTACATATTGAAGTCAAACTCTGGATGAATCCAGCTTTGGGGGATTGGGGAGGGGTGAGGTTGTGAGGGGATGCTGTCAACAAAAAATTGGCTTAAACCAATTTCACATCATTCAAATTGTGCTATATAATTTGCTTCACATTTCCCTGGCTGACAGAGTCTTACAGTCAGCTAAGTCAAGTTTGCATCTGTCTGTTTTCATCTCCTTCCTCCTTTCCTTTCTAAGTAGTAGAAAACGTTAAAAAATGTGGGCTTTTTTGCAGATACTAGAAACAATAACCTGGAAGAGGATCCCTTGGCAACCTGCTGCTCTATTGAAAAGCTGTATGATTCATCTTTCATAGGCAAGACAGTCATTTTATGAAAGGTGCTTTTTTATTTCTAGAAGATCAAGAGGAAAGATTAACATTGCTGAAGCAGAGGCTTTTCTGCGTATGGCCTCTCTGAAAGCTATGTTCCCCAGATTCTCACCAAATCCTGCCTGAAACACATTGCTGCTCTGTGCAGCAATGGACTTGCAGCACGAATTACAGTTTTGATGCCTCAATCTTGTTTAAAATGCATCTGCCCAGCACCACACAAAATACGCATGAAAGAATTTGGCAGTGGGTGATGAGAGATTTACCACATGGTGTGCAGTTAGTTCAAAACTATGGTACATTTCTCTGCAGTTACCAAGAAGGGCATTTTTGTCTCAAATTGTACCACCTGTTTCCGAAGGGAGATTTTCCTCAGGAGCTTCCATTACTTCTTTAGGCTAGCCTGAAATTTTCCTTTATTTGGCCTGAAATTTTAGAGCTGCATATGGAGAAGTAGCCTGATAGAAAGGAAACAGATTTGATTTCTCTTCCCTCAACTTCCATTTCCCTTGATCACAGGTCAACAGAGAACCGCTTTCCCTGTATGCCACTTAAAGAGAAAATCAATTGTTTTCTGTGAAATTGCCAGTTGATTTCTAAACTAGTATTTCACCCCTGAAGAGAACATGCTGTGAAATGTCCTTCAGCACTTTGTCACTCCATCTTGGATCCATAAGGCCACATCTCTGAGCCCAAAGGCCATCAGCCTGCAGGAGCAGCAAGCGCGGGAGGCAGAATGTTTCAAGCTTTCTTTTAGGAAGCTATTTGACAATTTAACGTCGCAGCCGCCGAAGCTGACCAGTTCCAGGGTGCACTGAGGTTGCTCTCCTACCCCGTCACACACACGTGATGTGGAAGGAGTTTCAGGGCAGCTTTGTCTTTTTGTGCTATTGGAAGGCCAAGAAGTGCTTTTGGAAGCGCAGTTTGCTGAGTACGCTGCACAGTGGCTCCTCTTATAGCTGTGAACTTCTACAGCTCTGGGTTAGTAGCTGAATAATCCAAACAACACGGTGTATGCACCCTGTGTGTGTGTACGCACCTGTCCTCCGGCGCGCGCTGAGTGTCGGTGTCTGTGCATCTCCCACCATCAGATCTGTCGTGTTTGTGCGCTTTGGTGCCAACGCAAAACTCGCTGGTCTGAAAGGCAGCCAGTATCAGGAATACCATCAGGTGGTGTCATCTGTTCTCGTTGAAGCCAGTGTTTTAACTGGTCATCTTCTCTTAATTTAATGAGCTTTATTGTGAATGATTAAAAGTAATTGCTTATTTGCAAGCACAGAGGGATTTTGACAAAACCATTTCATAGTTATTAAACATCAAGTTAAAATAATTGCTGTTTTATAAACATGTAAGTAGCTCATCTGTTAATTCACACTTAGGAAACCTAATGCATTATTAGTGCCCAGCTCCTTATTTATAAAGCATTTTTACAACCACAGATTCTTATCTTTGTAAATGCTGTTGCGTCTGTTTAAATTTACGCCAGTAAAGCAGTGGCTTCAAGAGAGCACAAGTCTGTGAAATCTCAGTAAAATGCAAAATTTGTCCCCCTGTCCCACAGCCTGTGGAATTTAGATGAAACAGGACTGTAAGGAGTGCCAGGCTGCAGCCCGGGGAGGTGGTGTGGGGATGAGCAGTTCGAGGAAGGAGGCACTGAGGGCCTGCGGAGGAATTTGCAGAGGAGCAGTTCAGCTGACAGGAGAGAAACATGGCTTTGTTCTGCAGGTTGGTGGGAGCGAGGGGAGAGACTGTAAAGCCAGGGTGGAGGTGGGTGCTAAATCTAGGAAGTGCTTGCAGCTAAGGGCTGCGTTGAAGGCGTCCCGCTGGGCATCATCTGAGAGAATGACCTGAGGGAATCAGATCAATAAAATCTCAGAAGGGAGAGGCCAGAGAAAGATGGGGGGAAAGATGCCCCGCGCCCTTGGTGAGCCTGCTGTAACCTGGCTGAGAAGATAAGCTACCTTCTTGAATGGAGAAATTCAGCCACATAATCTTCAGAAGAGGAATCCAGGCGCCGAGTTATTTTCTGAGAGAAGCGCCTGCCCATCACCTGCAGCTGGGCTTTCATTCCCTGATTAAGGGCAGGATTTAAATTTAAGCCTTGTACTTGGTGATTCCTGTTAGCTGTCTGAAGCAGTCCCTGGCTGCTGTGTACTCCTGGTACTGAGGGTGTTTTGGTAGGGGGCCAGCAGGACCTATGGACCTCACGTGTTGAAAGCCGAGTGCCATGCAAGGACGATCTGTGCTGAGGTGTCCGTCGGCCTCTGCCCCTCTGTCCTCCTCTCGCTTGTCTCCATTTGCCTCCCTGCAGCACTAGCCGTCCGTCATTTAACGACAAAATTACTGCCAGGAATTTGTTGAGTGTGTTATGGCCAGTAAACTTACTGCAACAGCCAACAAGAAATAGAGAAGACTTTTGTGGAAGGAGTTGAATAGAGAAAAGACTTAATTCTGCATCTCGTACATACCCAAAATTAGCTACAGAGAAATTTTTGAGGAGAGAGGGAATGTAGGATCAGGCCTAGATGTAACTGTGCCTCTGGTGCTTGGTGTTCGTGGGATGTCAGGTATCATAGTCCCACTCCTGATACTTCCCCAAGTTCACTTGCAATTTAACTTGTGTCTGACAGGCTCTGGTGGATCACATCTGTGCCTTCCCAGCAGTTCTCACACAGCACAGATTATGTTAACATCTCCAGAAAGCTGTTGACAGACAAAATCCTAAAAGGCGATAATATCTTACTAACAGCTAAACTTTCTTCTTCTCTTTTTTTTTTCATTGTTATATTTTTTCCTTTTTTTTTTTTTTCTTTTTTAATCTTTTTTTTCCCCCTTTAGTACCTCACTCTAACTGCCAGCCAGGTCTGTAAACCCTGATGGTCTGTTATCAGGCACTGCAGGTTTGATGTGACAGCGTGGGTGCTTGGGTTCTGCACATGGAAGTCCACCGGTTTCAGTTTCTCCCATGAGAAACAGAGGATGCTTGGCTCCTTCGTTGCAGAAAGCTGGAGGATAAATTTTATTTCATGTGAGTTTAACCAGCTTTTCCTCAGCTGCCTATTTCCTCTCTGCTTCGCTCAGTTTTCCTTTGCATTTAAAATAGGAAACAAGCAGGGCACAATCCAGCCGTTTTTGCACTTTGTGGTTTCAAGTATTCAAAGCAAAACTTAAAATTCTCCAAGGTTGATTAGTTTACAAACAAGAAATTGGATCCGTAAAATCTAGCTCCAGATTTTATAGGTTCACAAATGAAGTAACCAAAGTTAGCTAAAATCTACCTTGTATAGATATAGATTCCTAATTTCATACCATTTCTAGCTATAATTCCTAATTTCATACCCTTTCAGTGCAAAGCCAAGCTTTTTTTTTAAATCCTTGCATATAGAAATATACGTTTTTCCATGTTCTGCTGCAAAGCCTGACCCAAGGGAACCTGTATGAAAGGAGTGAATGTGGGCGTACCGTCTCCACAGCAACAATAACTCAAAAGAAAGTGAAGGGCAGGCTTTGCCAAGGCAGCTCTTCACCTGAAGAACTGGGGTAAGTGGGGGTGACTGGGAAAGCAGTGACTGTAAGACACGGCTTGTACTGGAGGACCACATGTGCTTCCAGCTCTGGAGAACATGCGCTCCTCTCCAGCCAAATGCTTTTCTGTCACTGGGAGGTGACAGCAGGGTTGTTGCTCCAATTTCAAAACTGACCCCAGTGCTGCAACCTCTAGTGAGCCCTACAGAACCAAAGATCACGTCCCAGCTCTGTTGCTTCCTGGGAATCCCTCTCTGCTCTAGCACAGGGAAGCCCTTGGACCTAAATGTAACTCTGGATGGAGGGCTCTGCCAATGTGGCGAACATCTGTGGTGAACAGGTTTCAAGTTATAGAAATCTGCTTTTTGTTCCCCAACAGCTCCTCATATTCAGGTTACTAAGGTTAACGTATAAAGCAGCGTCTCTTTGGTCTCACTGCCAGTGGATGGCCAAAGACTGTTGGCCCCTTTTGTTTGCTGTTTTGCAGATTTACTTGTAGAACTCATTTTAGAGATGCAATGAGAGACATGGATGTCTGGGTGCTGTATCTCAGGGAAGTTTGCTGCATCATTTTGTTTCCATTTGGTCAGTAAATGTTCATTGGTTCCCATGGGAACACAGGTAAACCGATGCTGAGTGCCTTGGAGAAGTCTATGCCCTAAGTGACATTAATTATGCCTCAAAAAGTGCATGTGCAATAGAGAATTTGAGTTAAATCCAGTTTGGAAAAAAATCAGGCCTGAAAAAGTTTTGTTTCTACCCAGGGCAATTACCTAACTCTGTACTTTTCTACCTTCCTCCAGTGATTTCTGTCATTACACTTCACACAGGAACTGCAAAATGCTGCGGGCTACAATATTAATTTGAACTAAGGGCTCAGGTGCTTGGGTTTTCAATAAGTTCATCCATCCATAAACTAGCCAGACCTTTATGAGAAAGAAAAAATGAACTTCTCTTGCTGATAATATATTACTAACGAAAACAGGAGACCTTGCATATGTACTTTGCATGGACAGATGCAGTTCAGCTCTCCTTGGTGTTCTGAGGCGGCATAGTGTAGTTTTTGAAAGAGTTGCAGCGGCACGGGCTGCGAAGCAACGAAGCCAAGTGAGTCCTAAGGGACTTACAATTACTATTCGGAAAGTCAGAGCAAGCTATTCTTCAGTGTGGAAAAATTTCGGGTCATCTAATTACGGGATATACACCACTGGCAGTGACACTAGGAACCTGAGTGCTTGTTGGAAATTTTTCCTCACCTCCGTTCACCCTTCAAGATGAGTTGTATCTTGCTTGGTGTTCCAGCATGTGATGATTCAGGTGGGACGGGCAAGAGCTGGTATCAACCGTGCTGCCCCTGCAGCAAAGCTGCTGCCAGTTATTGACTTTATAGGGAATGCTGACAACTCTGCCCACAGCTCAGAGCTGTTTCCCTTTCTTGCAGCCCACGAATGGCTCCCGTGGCCCCTGGGGCTGTCCTAAGGTTCACTAGCGCATTACACCAGCCGAGTGCTGTCTTATTTACCAGGTCCATTGAACAAACAGATGAGATGACCAAACCATCTCAGCTGTTCCGAGAGGTTTCTATGGAGCAGCTCCAGGCCAGATCGGAGGCTGGAGCTCTCTTGTGGGCAGGGCGGAACTCTGTTGCCTGTGCTGAGAGGGCTTGTGCTATGTTCATGCCCTGAACCCTAAATTCCTTCAGTAGAGCAGGGAGTGATGCAGCCTCTTGGACATGAAGAAAAGCTAACAGCTTTTTGCTGATGCCATAGCAAAACCACGTCACTGGAGCTACTGTAGATTTATAGGAGGAGATTATTTGAGTCTTTCCAAGAACCAGAAAGTGAAAATAAGGAATTTAAAAATTATTTTCTTTTTAGAGGAAACTGTTAGCAACTTCTCGTTGTCTTTTGCTTTAATTAGTCTCATGTTTACACAAACATTGTGAAATCCAAACAGCATATAAAGTATCTTGTTAAATGCAACTTGTCTCCAATCCTAGTCCCACAAGTGCCCAAGCCAAGAAAATGAGAGAGCAGGAGACAAGCTCTATTTGCAAGTTTTATCATCCAACAGATCTTAATAATCCATTCCTTTTCATTGCAGGTTAACCACTCTTTTTTTTCTTACCATCTTACATGTCACTGTCTAATTAAGGTGCGAAACAAGGTGGAGAAAGTGGCTCAGTACTTTTAAACATTCACTTTCCTATGGCTTTTGTTGCTTAGGTTGAATGGGCTTCCCTTACAGAAAAGATGATGCCTCTAAATTTTAAGCTAATTTGACCTATCTGCTCACTGTTTGTTGAGGGTCATCTCTGGAAATACTTATTCAGAGTCTAATATTACTACTTACTATCGTTAATAATAGCAGCTGCAGCAACAATAGCAAGTGCTGCTTATGCTACCAAAGGCCTTAGGGAGTCCAGTTGCAAAGTGACCCTCTCCTTTGCTTCCACTGCTGGACCCTTGGGGTGGTCTTTGCCTGGAAGAGCTACTAAAGTCTGCAAGAGAGGAACCAGAGGAACTGCACATCTCTGCTGGGTCAACCCCTCTCTGTGTAGTCAACTGTGCTGAATCCCTGGTCAGTGAAGGAGGATCCCAAAGGTTGGTGGCCCCTATGGAAAAGCTGCATTCTTCAGGTCCCGAGTAGTCGAAGTTCAACCCGTATCAGTTTTGGGATCAATGAAGCATACCAACAGAATGAAAAGACTGCGCAATGTGAAACAGAAAGCTTAAAAAAAAAAAAAAACGAAGAGCCTGACTGCATGTCATGTTCTACTTGTAGTGACTGATGTGTTTAAAAATAAGTGCCTAAATTTAGTCTCTTAAGTTCAGTTTTGCTTATTTTCCAACTATAGACATCTCATTCGCTAAGTGTTTCAAATTATTTGACTATTTATTTAGGTATCTAAAATTTAGATGTAAGAAATTAAGGCAGTGTGGCTATAACCATGTTTTCAAACATAAACTCAATCTTAAAGTTGGCTTTATTTTTGCCAATAATCATCAATAACACTCAATGTATCTGCCTTTTTCAATGGGCTCTATCTTCAGGTTTTCAGTAGTCCTTCCTCAGCCTGGCTCTCGCTGGGTGCATGAGCGAAGGTGAGCGGTGGTGCTGGTGTGAGGTTCTGCTCTCGGCAGGGGGGACATGCACAGGCTGGGTTGTTTCAGAGGGATTTTACGCTCGTGGAAGTTGCAAACTGTGTGATTCTTTGCTAGATGCCATGAGATGTGGCCCCAGAAAAGTTCCTGGTAACTTATCACTTCCTATGACAGTCCGTAGGTAGGCTGTCACCTGTGAGCTGCTGAGCCTTGACTCATGTTTAGCCTGCCAACTTTTTGTTCCAAGAAGCTGCAGCAGGTTCTTCCCTGATGGAGACCAGCTGGTTTTTCCCCATGAGAGCAGAGCCTGACACCCCTCACATTGGTCTTGTTGCACTGCACAGTGTGGGGCTGGATGGCAAAGCCTGGGTCACTGTGAATTGTTTGGGGATGTTGCAAATCAGATACAGCCTTAGCCAATAGATATTGCCCTAGCTCTAGTAATGCCTCCAAGTGAGAATGTCTCTTGATAAAGCTTCTAGCCCCAGATGTTAGTCTCTACCTCTTTAGTGAGGTGTAAACTGGTCTTATTCATGCTGGTCCATCTTCCTCTGCTCTCCCTGCTGCTCCTCCCCAAAATAACTTATTTCTCCTTCTTGTGATAGATGACTTCGGTTTAACATACAGAGACTGGAGTTTTGGTCTCTCTGATTTTCACCCATGCTGGATAAAACTGGCTGTGAATTATTTATAGCATCAATCTAAGTCCATTTTTTCCCCCCCTTTTATACTCGTGAATTAAGTGGAGTCCAAATGAGTGTTTGCGAGAGAGGTGGTGGGAGGTTTTAAAGAGGTGAAAATAACAGGAAGACAGCTGCTGCACGTTGGCTCCATCGGTGCAGCTCAGCACACCCCTGTCAGCTGGGGAGGACGAATCGACATGCATTAGTCAGAATGCAGTTAATATTAAAAAAAGCAGAGAAGCTCTTCTGCCTGGGTGCCAGGTTTCCATTCGTTCTGCAGTTCAGCTTTCTCCACAGGCTAGTCGGAAATAGAAAGTGCCATTGTGCTGATGATTGCCGAGTTTCTTTTCAGAGGAGTGGAAGAGGGGGAACGAGATACAATTTAGGCTTTACAATCCGAAGGTGCAGAAAGAGAATTCCAAATCATTGCTGCGCCTGTGATTAGCAAAAATGCTTTCCACATCTCAGTAAAAGCCTACCCTTCCAGGTGGGGGAACGGATGTAGCCGTGGGGGTGTTGAGACCCTTGGCCGCACAACTTGTCTGCAGAGTCCAAAGAGCAGCTGGGGAACAGGGCTGGTTGTGGGCTGCGGATCCAAGCAGCCCAGGAGGATACTGTTCGAAAGATCCCATAGGTTGAGTGCCATGGTCCAAGGTCTCCCTGAAGCACACCAAAATGTCATGTTCGAGTGGAGAGGCACTGGTTCCCTCCAGAAAATCTCTGCTGACCTCTGCAGACAGCTCGTCTCTTCCTACTGAAGCTGTAAAAACTTCGGAGTAGGTATATTTTCATCCTCAGTTGCTTGTGAAAGCCCTCTGCAGTTTGGTCGCTCTGTAAATAGCAATAACATTTAGGTCCTGCTGAGAAATGTGCTTGGTACAAAGTCCTGCAGGAAAACGTATTTACTGCCAAGTCCAGATGGAGGATTTTGAAGGAGGTCGCAACTCTGTGTTACGCAGGACCCAAATGAGCCTCTGAGGGAATGCGGAGTGCTTGTGCCCAGTGGGATGGATGCCTGAGGTAAGGGTGTTGGGCAAGGACCTGGTGTGGCTCTGGGGAAGGAAAGCCATTCTTCGGCTCTGCACTGCTGACCTCCACCCATCACTACACCCCAGCATCCCAGTTCAGCTGGGAGGTTTGCTCAGTCACTGGCAGCGGTCGCCTGCATCAGTTCTCTCTGACATTTAGGTAAAGATTTTTAGCAGCTCAAGAGGTGAGTTGGTCCCTCTGTGTTTGCACCAAGGAAAAGTGGCTGAAGCCCAGGAGATTTCCTAGTCTTGTAAGATGCAGAGTTACACCTGAACCTCAGGCATGCAATACAACCTAGTGACATTCAGCCATGAAAAGGCATCAGGCAGGGCCAAGACAGAGCAGAGAGGAAAGTGTAGTAGTGCCTAAGGAGACATCCCTGCGAGGGCACCCAGGCCTGGTATCATGATCTGGCCATACATCGGGGCTAGTGTGTGCCACGGGTGCCATACTACTCCAGATGCTGTGTAGGTGAGAACATGGAGCTGACTGGTCTATGCTCCTCCTCCAACCCCACACATCTACTCTTAATTTGCTAAGTCTGTACCACTGCCGGGCCTTTTATTAGCACTAGACGAGAGGTGGGCATTTGAGTAAATGGTCTAATTTTCCACTGTGCAGAAATATTCCGTCTACCCTTGGGAGAAGAATAAGCAAGAGGTTCATCAACATGCAAGCAAAAATCAGATGACTTGTGCTTCTTCACTGCCCTGGCATGGTGATACATGCTGCGCTACTTTACACACACCAGCAGGTTGGTAAACTATGGCTGTGTTCAAAGCTTAATGTTGAAAACGTTTTTGCTGCATTGATTAGTAGGAAATTGCACTGCAGAGAACTTTCTGAAGAGATGTCATTAATTTTCTCTATTACTTTTGTCATTGCTAGTAAGTGCTCCACTTAATTGTCATTGTTCTCTGTGCTCCCAAGGATTTCATCCTTTCTTCTTCTCCCATCATGAGCCACCTTCTTCGATGGGGAGCTGTCTCAAGATGGGGCCTTAAGGGAAGAAATGCTCTGTAGGATCTTTGCAAGGTTTTTGCCAGGCTCCTTTAGGTGAGAGCAGGATTTCACCCATCCATCTCAAAATGAGCAGCTGTCACCTCCATGCACTCAAAATGCCTAAAAACTGTACCCATCATCAGTGGAGGACTTTGTACGCAAATGTATGGGGAAGCCGGGCAGGGGTGTGTCTGCTGTGATGGGTAGTGTTCCCTTCTGGTCTTTCAGCTGTGCTGAAGTGGGCCTGTTTGGTGTGGGTGATTGATTTTACCACATTCTTCAGTGGCAACTCAGGCTAGCTTGTGATCAAAGCCAAAATTAGAGCCATGTTGTGACATTTGGAAAGGATATAGTGAAAACTCTTTAAATGTTATTGGGTCACTGAGAATGGCTGGAGTTGATGTTGGTGCAGACACAGCACTTAAGGAGCTTGAGTGTTTCTAAATAGGCTTCTGCCCTCTTTTATCCCTTTTTACATACAGCTTTTGACCCCAGTATTGTGGAGCCAGCTGGGAAAGCACAGAATGAAGGAGAGCTGTAAAGATCTATTTCCAACAGCCCTGTTTTAGGAACCCACCCACTCAGGGCAGAAGTTGAGAGAAACTCCCTTTGCTGAAGAAGGTCACCTGAACGGGCACAAAGTCAGACCAATGCCCACTGGTCTGAAAAACTGTCTTTAAGAAAGAGTTATGTTGTATAGGGATGTGATTCAAGGACCATACTAATCCATATCATGTTTGTGAAGATCATAGTATTAGTGTTTCCATCTGTTTCCTAACTATTTCATAGATTTTTTTTTTATAGTGAGGATATAATTTTGGAGGCTATTGCTTGTTTCCCCCCCCCCCAAAAAAAATGAAAAGCAACTATTTTTCATTAAATATAACAACATTTTTTTCTACAGGACTTGAAATAATTGTTCGTTTCTGGTACTTCTGAACTCCATCTGATTAGTTGTTCTCCATATGTTTGTTATTATGCTGCTTTAAAAGCACTGAGTGTTATGCCTCGGCTTCGTGCTCTTGATTTTTATTTATGTTGCTAATAATGGCACCAGTTCTGATCACAATGAGGTGGCATTCAGAGTCAGCCATGTCAGTCAATGGATACATTTTCCTCCTGCAGAGAAAAATTGTTTGTCTAACTCTATTGGGGCAAATAAAAAAATAATACCATCTTACAGCCATCAGTGCCTCTGCCTCCTTCTTTAATTAGAGCCAGTAAAAACTTCCCTCTGATTCTTGGGGCCTTTGGATTAGGCCATTATAGAGACCGGGGCTTCTTGAAATAAAAAGTATTATTCTATTCTCATAACTTGCAGTCACAAACTTGCTGGATTTGATCACTGGTGGTTTTGAAGCTGGTTCCAAGAAAATCAGTTTCAAATAAATGCCGGTTCCCAAATTCACAGGATGGTGTTGGTTTTTTTTCTTTCATTATGCTGTATTTATCAAGGTAAGGTTTATTTTCGCCCTGGAGAGCAGTCACACTCCCACTTCAAGTCTGTCAGGATCAGCAGCAATCCTTGTGGAAGTGACCCAATTGCATGGACAGTCCCATATAGATAAAAAAGAGGCTTCAGGAATAAAGAAGAGTCAGAAAAGGATGTGATCTCCATCTGACTAGAGTGGCCAACTGGTTACATTGAACGATTCATGTGAAAGGGTATTTTGCACAGATTGGTGTTAACCATGGAGAAATGAAGCCTTCCTGTTTCCGTTGTTCTCCCTGTCACCCTCATGTTCTCCATATCTTTGTTTGGTCTAGAATAGCTGCAAAATTAAATGAGTCTGGGCAGATTCATCATGCTCGAGGATCTGTTGTGCTCTGTCTTGATAAAGAGGCCCAATTCTGGTCAGAAGGGGCAAGGATATTCTCAGCAGCATGTGTATCAAAGGCCAGAAACATATGGAACCAATGAAGGCAAAGTGGGAAAGAAATCCACTGAGATGCTGTGCCAGGGCTGTAAGCTAGAGCAGCTCCAAGCCATAGCCAGGCTTGGCTCACGCAGGACCAGGCAGACACATCCAGCTCTGTCTGCACCACCCTTGGCCACCCCTTGTGCTCGATGGGCATACAAGAGCACCGAGCCTGTACAAAATAACAGGATTGGCATCGCTCGCCAGCCTGGGACAGCGTCTTAACAAAACCAGACATGTTAAAGGAAGGGCTCAACATTTTCCGGGGAAGCGCTGAAATTTAAACAATCATTTTCAGGCAGTCCTCTTCAGAAAGCCCCGCTGGGAAGACCACCTGCCTTCTCCAGGCCATTGTGATAAGATGGCAAACTGTCTTGGAGCGCCTCCTCGCTGCAGGTGGCTGCTCAGCTGGGTCCTCCACAAGCCTTTTGATGCGTTGGGGAATCAAAAGGGGAGACACAAAGAATAGGCAGAAGTCATACATATGAATGTGCACATACATAGACAGTAACCTTTCCTCCTCTGATTACCCTAGCAATAAATGCTTGTGACATCAATACTTTATGAGAACAAACCACGTGCTTACCAGGTGCCGCTTTGGAATTGCAGGTGGAGGGAGAGGATTTAATCAGCTTAGTTTAAGTGACAGCTCAAGTTTTATGAAGTTACAGAAGTTGGAGTGAGTGAACGCTACACTGATAAGCCGTTACTTCTGCAAGGTAGTTTTCTGATATAAGATGCATTGTATATGAATTTTTTGCGTGGCTGCTCCTGGTGGGATGTTCTACTTCATATAAAATAGCACCATGAAGCACTTATCTGTGTTTATTTATATATTTGTATGTGTGTATGTATCCGTATGTATGCACACACATTTATATATCCATGTACATATATTGCGTGCATTTTTTGTATCTTTGGATATATAATGTGAATGTATATACATTATATATACACAAATTATATGTATATATGCACACGTACAGAATGCAAAAGTGATGGACTGAAGTGCTAGGATGCTTTAACACTGACAGCTATTTTTAGCTGAGTAATTAAGAACAGGAAACATTTCTAGTGTCTGAGTTCTTGCCAGCTGTTAAGATCTACCCAAGAGCAAGAGGGGTCTGTGTGTAGGTTTTAAAACTAGATTCATTAACATCATATTTTAGCTCCCGAATTATGCCTGATTTTGGTTAATTTTTGTACTCCTCTGCATTTTATGCCTTACAGTAAGATTTAGCTTCCAGGTGTTTTCAGAAGGGAGAGCAAAGCCTGGAGTGTTTTGTGCAGCTCTGATTGCTGGTGTTGAAGATGTAATTCAGTGGATGCAGGTGCAGACGGGGCCACAAGGACAGGGCAGAGAGATGGAGACATTGTCATCGAGAAGAAGAGACATCTTGCCAAGGAGGTATGCTTGTTGTCTAGCAGTTATGTCAGGAGATGGGGAAATAAACACCTGGAAAGAATAATGGTTTTAAGATGGCCAGGGATAAAGTTTAGTGCGAAACAGGCTTGAGCAGTAGAGTCCTTGTCAGTTTTAAGATGCAGATTTTTCAGCTTATGAAGTCCACCTGGCCATGTGAGATGGCTACCAGACCTATGCGGTCTCTTCCCAAACTACGTTCACAGCTAACAACTGCTACTTCTGCTGTATAAATAATGGGAATTTAGCATCTCAAAAACAGCTAAAAAGCTGAGAGGGAGACAGCAGCATACAGAGAACATGATGAAATCCATCTGCAGAGCTTGGTGCTCTCGGGGCTCTCCTGGGAATGGAAAGTTATCGCTGTCTCCTGAGATCATTTGAGCTTTGACTGACTGGACAGATGTGAGCTTTTTACCATACCAAAGAAGATGTTGCCTTTTAAAACTGTGTGGTACTTCACTTCTCTGAAGCTGGAGCATCTTTTGCAAAGGGAGATCATGTGGTTTAAAATGGGGCATTTGATTAGTTTGAAAAGAATCAAAACTGCACATCAGACGGGGCCTCTTGGCTTTGATGTCCCAGTTTTAGGAGCATTATAAAATCTCTTAAAAGCTCTTACAAAGACTGGGTGACTGAGGAATTTCTGAATGAGCATGAAACATCTCTTGGCCTTTGTTACAGTAGATCAGGGGCTGGTTATCCTCTGCTGATAGTTTGAACTAGAGCGGCCCTAAAAAGCTTCCCCCCCTGTCAGCTACTGGGAGGACACAGGGTCCTTTCCTTGCAGCTTGGGCTCTGCTCATACAGGCTCCTCGGTTCGGGGCAGCAGTCTCTGGAGTTGGTCCCAGTCACTCATTTGGTCACCTTTTAACCAACAGAGAAGGGCCCCAGTCCCCGAGCCGCGAGGAGCAGGAGGTCTCGGTGACAGGCAGGTGGGATCTGCTGGGACTGTTGTTGCAGCCAGAGGCTATGGAGCAGAGGGCTGCCCTTAGCACGAGTCACACCGAGAAGGGTTTTGCTGCAGGTCTAGACCATCCGAGGACCTTCCTACTGAGGAGTAAAAAGACCCGCCAACATTTGGGCTGTCTGCAAAGCAGTGTAAGATCTGTCTGATGAAGCTGAGAGTCCAGTCAGAGGGCTTGGCGGGGCGAATCTCGGGGATTTTTGTTAGATATTGCACTGAACTATAAGTACTAAATTTACGTTAAACATCTTAATCTGCAATAAATAATCAATTGGCAGATCCACTGAGTTCCTTTTACAAAATCTCTTTAGAAATACCCACCAATAATGTGATTTATTTCAATGTTTCCGTAAAGCAGTTGACAGAATAGTTCTTGAGTAATGTGCTGTAAAGAAGCAGATACAGAAGAAATATTTGGAGCAGCAAAGACGCAAGATGCACCATATTGTACAATATTATATTTAAGTGATCTTAACCCTGGGAGAGGAAAGAGAGCAAGAACTCAAAGCAACAGTGATAAAATATTAAAGCTTTGAGAAACAGTGTTGTAGGCAACAGTTTCTGTAGTCATTGCTATCAAATGATGGCTCTGAAAAAAAAAGTCTGGTTGGCTGTGATGAAATGCTTGGTAATTGTCTGTCAGTTTTAGCTGAGGAAATTAGCAAATGACTTATGGGTCACAAGCAGTGGGGAGCGTGGGGAGCCTCATCCATCATCTCCAGAGCAGCCTTCACTTTCATGCACTCTCTGCTGTTGTTTAACTGAAGGACAATGTAAAATAAAAGGCAAAAGGTCATAAATAAAATGTTTCAGGAAGGTAGAGGCTTAACCCAAGCAGGCACAAGCAACGGTGATGCTAATGGTTGGATTTTTTTTATTCTGGCTGATGTTCAGAGAGAATTTTTCTGAAAGCCTGGTGAGCTGTGGCAGAGTAAGAGTCACAGTGAGCTGAGCAGGAGGAGCCAGTGCATACGAGCATCAAATAGGACCAAACTCCAGGGAGCTCAGGGGTTTGTCACTCCTTCCAGAGCAATGAGGTTTAGGTACATAATTAATGTAGATGGCACTATAATCTCAGCTGGGAATTTCCTCGCGTGTTTAGGTGAAAAACTAAAGCCTGAACAGCCCAGTCAAGTGCTTCTCACTAAGAAATACGGGATGGGGTGGGATGTCTCAGCTCACCCAGTGGGTTTTGGAAGAGAAACGACCATCTGCTTTTTTAAGATGCAAATCTCTACTCTTCCCTAGGCTAATATGGGGAATATCCTGGACTGGAGGAGGGGAGGGAGGGATGATAATACCTTAAAATAAAGAATTTTATGAGGTAGAAGGACAGGAAAAAAATGAGTTATTTAGTAATAGACTATAACAAGCATGATTCTCCCTCTATAAAAGCAGTGCTGTTCTGTTGTAACTCCATTGACAAAACAGAGTGTAGGTGGACTGGTGAATCAAACCTTGTGTTTATTTATAAAAACAAATGATAAAATGTTTTCCTGGCAAAGTAACTACTGCAAATTCAGTCTCTGAAATTGTGACTAGCTGTTTATAGGAAACATATCAGCTAGATGAAGCAAGGGCCCTTTTGAACCCTTATCCCCTGTAAATGCAGAACAAAAGCAGTCAAACTGAGCCTTAGTCACTTTCTCACAAAATAACAAATCAGTATGAAATTAATGATATCATTTTCTGCCAAAGAATTTTCCAAGAAGGAGGAATACACAAGCGGGTAGGTAAATGTAGTCTCAAACAACATGACAGCATATCAATCACTCCTATATTGAATGGTAGAGTAGTTTAGCAATATTGAAAACTGCAGTTTGAAAGAACAGATTTTCAACCACATTCCCTCAAGAAAAAGACCCCAGAATGTGCTTCAAATTATCACCTTGCTTTACAAACCAGCAGTAATTATTCTGTTTGACGCCAAGACCGATACATCTGGAGAGGAGATTAAAAAAACCCACCAAACCTTAGTCAGAAAATGTGCTGATGACAACTCCTTTGATAGCAGACTGCTTTGCTTTTTTTCTGCTGCAAAAGGTGTCAATGTTAAGTCGTCTTCTGAAGTGACTGCTAAATTATCAGGAAAATGGCTGAATGTCTGTGCATTAGCTTTCTAAATGACCTAGATCCATCTTTTTTTATATATTTTGTCTTTCATGTTTCTTATATTCTTAAATTACAGTCAGACTTCTGACTAAGAAGTTTCTATATCTCTGGTAGAGAGGGGAAAGTAGTATTTTTTTTGGCAGTTATATATGAGTATGGGAAAACCAGCATCTCCTGTTGTTTTTCATGGATTATACCCTTCTTACCCTTTCCATGGAAAACTGGTTTTACAGTTGATCCCGTTAAATTCTCCCAAACCAGAAGTAAAAATGAAAGTGCATTAGTATAAGAGCTAACAGGAGAAGCTCAAATGTTGCATGAATCATATTGATCCAGGATATCTTTAATGTGCTTTTTCAGTTCTCTGCCCAGAACACAATCCACAATTATTTGACAAAGCCACATTGATTTTCTTCTGTTCTCAGCACTCTCCGAAGGCAGGAGAGAAAGTCAACCACAGAGCAGATGGTAGAAGACCGGGGTCAACCTACTGCAGAGGAAGTTGCTGAGAGTGCATTGGGTGCTACCACGCTAAAGATACCCTCCCAGTTTCCTGGTTGGAAGAAGAAGAGGTCCAGACAGGCCACGTTTAATCCTCAGGTGAACAGCTTGGGATTCATTTGGCATGGAGGACGGTAAGTGGTCCATTCATGATATTAGGTTGGTTAAGTCAGCCCTAGGAGAAACAGTCCTCTCCTCGTGAGGCCAAGCAAACTACCCTTGGTGGAGGTGTGTGCAGGTCAGCAGGGCTGGGCTGAACTTCCTCAACTTCTGGGACAAACACTTTGGCCAACTGCTCACTCCTACCAGATTTGATTGTCATTGCTGAATCAGGAAAACACAGGACAAGTAGCGAGTGGCAGCAAGAACAGGGAGCAGTCACTCATGCTGTTGTGGACACCACTCAGCAGTGACGAGCGTGTCCCCTCCTTTGCAGCCTTTTTGCCTCCGGTATCCCCAGTCTGCCACCAGCCAGTGCCACAATGGCATTATCTCCCTGTCCTGCACCTCGGTGTTGGAGCAGTCACTTCCAGCCCAAGCACCAGTCTGACTTGCTGCAGCCCATGACTGTCATTCACTTTGGCCCCCTGCAATAACCTGATCTCATGCCCCTCTCAGAGATTCCTCAGATGTCACTCAGAGATAAGCAATGGAGGGAAAAGCCACAGTCTAACTGTAGGTAGTAAAGGTGAGGCATGGGAGAAGGTGGTAGTATAGCCCTTTTCAGAGACTGGAAACACTTTATTTGGTGAAGGTATTCCTTCCAGTGTGATTTAAGAAACTTGAACAAAGCTGTATCCCAAGGCCAGGCTGGCTCTTAGACAGCTGCAAGTCCCAAGACACACATTGCTTAGCCAGACTACCTGGCCAGACACTTCTTTGGACTTAGGAACACCTTGCTGCACCAGGAGACAGAGCATACAAGTGGGAGAAGTCTGTCCCATGTACAGCAGTGAGTTGCACTTGCCTGTGATGGGCATAATGTCTTGCAGCCAGCAGGTTGCCACCTGGTAATTTTCCAGAGGCAGAACACAAATGTTACTTGATAAATGCAGGTAGAGCAGCTGCCAATTGGAGGAAGATGCTTGGAAATGACTGTAAACAAAAGATGATGAACAAGTACGAAGAGAGCTCAGGAGACTTTGAGAGCAGCAAAGAACCTGCACCTGAACTATGGAGAGGGCAAATGAGCAATTCCATCATGGTGGGGCATGAGCCAGGTGCCTGTAGAAGTACGAGCTGTTTTCCCTCCAGGCTCTGCTGACCCAGGGTCAACCTGCTGCTTCCCTGGGACCATTCTTCAAAGGCATTGCCTTTGGGCATTACCCTTCTCTAAGTGAAACAAGTCACTCTGCAATCAAGACAGTGTTTCAATAACTGCCAGAAATTCAAAGCAGGTACTGTAAGTCAACAAAATGCTAATTCCCAAAAGGTTAATTAAACTGAGCGGGACTCACAGATTAAATGCAACAGCCGACTGCTGCAATTAACTTCGGCATCATGGTTAGTATTAGGTGGCATTCCAGTGTGGAGGAGCAACTTGGATGAGTTCTTTTGGCACTTGCTCCCTTGAGATCAGTCATTTCATTCTTGCCAGCCTTCAGGAGATCAACATTAGTGACACCCAATTCAGTCAACTAGGGGGAAAAAATGCATTGCTTCTCTACAACCCCTCTGAACAGAAACTCGTAAACACTGAGTTGTAAAGTATGAGGCTCTATTTAAAGTCGGTTTTCTAATGTAAATGTAGTATGTAAATACTGTGTATTACTACATGGCCTTCATCATCCCTTCCAGGTAAAGCAAGCAAGAGAAGACTTAAAAACAGTTTCGTGGGCTTGGGAAGGCTGGGCAATACCATTAGCCAAAGCAGGGCTTTGCAGCTAGCAACAGGGAACACAGAGGAGGGTCCTTTTTTTTCCTTTAATAATATATTGACATGTAGTCCCAACATGGATGTTCCAGTAAACAAGGATCCAGAGCTACAAACCTCTCCTATTCTACCCCGCTGAGACCAATGTCCCATGCAAGCCCTTCCAGGGCATCTGTCAGGAAAGGAGAGGGAGCCAGGAGCCAGTGGGTCCCAGTTCACATGCTCTGCTGCAAACGTCCGGGCACAGTCTCTCTTGCAGGGAGCAAGGCTCACATCCGATGCTTGTGTCCTCGTACAGTGGAGGAGCCCTCCCCACCTGCCCTGCTCCCCACCATCACTAAGCAATGAGCCAAGCCAATGAGCCACATTGTGGTTGCTCAGCTGCGGACAGCATTTGGCCCTTGCAGGTGGATGTTTTCTGCTCCTGGTCCTGGGGAGGGGAACGGTGCATGCACACGTGCTGCTTTCCAATCTGACTCACTGAGCTTGTGAGACAGACGGAACCGATGAAGTTTGCCCACGCTCCACCATTGCCTTCCACGACAAAGAGCCGGAGCGCATAACTTCCCCAGGTCCAGTCCAGCTCCTGCAGGCAGCTCTGAGCTCCCCATGGGGGACTGTTGCCTCCAGATGAATAGCTATTGTTGTATGTCCCCAGGACATACCTACCACATAATAACATCCAAGAAACTTTTCCAATTGCTGCCTTTTTATAGAAATATGAGCAACAATTACATAACAGCTGCATGCAATTACTACATAAGGTGATGTGACCTTTTCAAAACTAAGAAGTAACATAATTTTACAGGTAGAACAGAAAAAAGAGTTTTTCTTTTTCTCATTGAATATATATTAAAAAAAAAGCGAGTTCAAAACAAAACCCATTCTTTTTTTGTAGATTTTTCTTTTAAAACACAGGTAATGATTGTTCTGTCAATTACATCTCTGGTCATCTAGAGACAATTGAATAAAAGGAAGTCGTAAACCAAGTAAGTAATCCCATGAGCAAAAGTATGAAGCCTGTACTAAGACCTTGGACCTTGAGGTAAAGCGCTTTTTTCTCTAGAAGGAGCTAAGTTTAGCTTGCAGCTTGGAACATCCATTGGCTTTCTTTGTCACTTTTTCCTCCTCTTTTTTTCCAGTATAATTAGTGGAAAGTTCCTCTTTGAAACTTCAGCCTGTCAAGTGCAATTGACATTAACCAGTGGCTTCAGAAGTCATTGATAGGCACCCAGACAGCACTATTGCATTCAGATTAGTTCCTTAGGCCAATGCACAGCGTGGTTTTCAAGGTGAGGTTGTAAGAAAGACTGTGGCAAAAGGCAGTGGATAAATATGTAAATAAACAATATACGACACGTCCTGAAATCAAGGGCTGAGGAGAAGAAAATTTTTTCCCTTCCTACATCATCAGCAACTAAACAAACTTTTGTATGGTCTGAGGGTTTCCTTCTCCATCAGGGCTTTTTTGCTTTTCCCTTTGCAAAAGATTTATCCACGATTTGATATATGTTTTTGTGCTCTCTCCCTTTCTGGCCTTCATTCCCTTGATGTCTGGCAGGGCTGGCATACAACCAAGCTGTCCTGAGTTGGTCTCATCGTGTGGGGAAAGGATGATTAGCATGGGGACGGGGAGATGCCTGGGTGGATAGGGAAAGAGTGAGAATGGAGCCTTACTTTGTACCCACAATAGACCATAACACTGACTACTCTGACTTTGGACTGGCCCAAAGGAGCGTTATTTCCATGCCTTTCCAGCCCAACAACCCAGGAAGAGCACCACGGGCTCTGAAGTCCCCAACTCTTGATGCTTTTTATATAAGCTCCGTGTGTATGGTTGAAATGTGTAGTTATCACTTAAGTGATTAAATGACAACAGTGAGCAGTCATCATTTAAGTCTAGTTCCCACAGAAATCATTACAATGTTCAAGACCCATGCATTGTCCCTGAACCTGGCCTATGCCATACAGAGCAGCGTGGAGACAGACTAGACCTCTCCAGGTACCTGTGCACTTCTTTGCTTGGACTGTAAGAAGACATCAGACAGCAAAACAAGTCACCGTCACTCCAGCCTCTCCTGCTAATTTCTCTCCATTCAGCATAGCTAGGTCAGGATGCAAATATAGATGCAGACTTCATGAGGTGGTGGCCTGAGAAAGCTGATTCAGGCTGTTCCACTTGTAAATTAGTTCTTTACATCCCTGGTGCATTCAGCACTTTGTTTTGCTCTTCCCAAAATGCTAGAATGAGATCCCAACAAACAGCCTTCATGCTATGCTATCAGTGGCCTGTTTTCTCCATTTCATTTGCTCTCTTGTATCATATTTCCCTTGGGTCATGTTTGCCTTTGGAGAAATCTTGTTCTGAAATAAATCTGGAATTACGCATATCTACTTAGAGGAAGCTGGGCATGGGCAGGTATAGGATGGCATATAGATGCCATCAAACTTATTAAAAAATGACACTGTTCTATGTGTTTTCCCTAGAAGAAAAGTAACTTTATCTCTAAGTTCCTGAACGGTCTCACAAAGACCTGTAAATGTCCACTTCAGCCTTTTTTATCCATGTGCCTTCCTGTGGATGTGATCTGATGTAGCTTATTAGCCAAACATATTCAGCTCTTTTTTTTGAGAGCTTAATAAGTTAATAAATAATGCGTTCTTTATTTTTAGATCTATCTGTTAACACTTTACATAGTTCAAATGGCATATGGACACCCAGGACTACAAAACATTCGGAAGTCTTATTTCTCTGCTTTTTGATAATCCCTTTTCCTCCTGCTGAGAACATTTCCATCCTTGTGATTGCTTTCGTGCGGCCCCATCCTCTTGCATGAAAGCAGATACCACAAACAATATTTGAGGAGGCTGAAGGACCAGTGATGTGAAAATTGCTTCAGTGCTAATTCTACTTTCTAAATATAGGCACATTTTTTCCTGAATGCAAGGACAAGACGACAGAAGGTGAATGGTACTGATGCTTGCTTTTACTCCTTCACAACAGCTTCTGCAATATATACTTGGGACTGCTTGAAGGAGACAGATTTTTACACCATGAAGCTTCATGTAATAACTGCCTAATAACTGCCTTCCAATACCTGAAGGGAACCTACAGGAAGACTGGGGAGGGACTTTTTACAAGAGTGTCCACTGATAGGACAAGGGGAAATGGGTTTGAGTTGAAGAAGAACAGATTTAGATTAGATCTTAGGAAGAAATTCTTCAGTATGAGGGTGGTAAGACTTTGGAAAAAATTGCCCAGAGAAGTTGTGGATGCCCCCTCCCTGGAGGTGTTCAAGGCCAAGTTGGACAGAGCCCTGAGTAGCCTGATCTAGTTGAGAGGCGTCCCTGCCCATGACAGGGAGGTTGGATTAGATGATCTCTAAGGTTCCTTCCAGCCTATGCCATTCTATGGTTCTATGATTCTATGTATAGGCTTTTTGCCTGTGGACCATTCCGTCTTTCATGATGCTGAAGAAAGAAATATATGTGTGTGTGTTTGTTTACTTATATAGGTATATGAAGAAAGAGAGAAATAGATACATACCTGCACTACAAAATGAAGTCTTTTTTAAAAGTACATGGATTTAATGCTTTTGAATCGACATCTTCTGTCTATTCAGAAAAAAGGTTTGTTCTGGGCAAGAGGCATGATGTATTATCATCCTTCTGTCCTGTGATGATCCTATCCCTGGCCCCAGGTGGAGTCTTTCTAAGGTTATTCTTACAGTTAAGTGGCATTATAGGCTGGTCTTGCTGCTGTTGGATTTCAATGTGTAGCAATGACATAATTGCTGTCATTTGTTATTATTTTTTTGATTTATTTGATATAGTATCTGCTAATACAAAAACTTTGTTTCAGGCATCTGTTTCTGTCTACTTGCTGAATGTCTCTGCTGACACCAAGTTTTCCTTGTCAGGATGCAAGATGCATTTTGATAACATCTTTGCGTGCCATGGACCTGATGGATGAAGCAGTCTATGCATTTTGATGTGGACAAGAAATAAATCTACCTGGGGGAAAGAAGAAACACAAATGAGAGCTCATAATGTAACACTGCTGCCAAAATGCTAACGCTATTCCCCAATATGTGTGGAGATGAATTACAAGTAAAATCAAAGGGTTGTGTTGTCACTTTCCATAGGCTTGTAGCAATCATTTTTGAGACTTGAACAGCATTTTAAAGGAAACTTGAACAATGGTTTACAAAACTTGAATGATGTTTTACCATTTCCCTTGAAGAGCATTTGCAAAAGCCTGTTGTCCATAACACATCCACAGAAGACTACTACTTAGCAAAACTGGAGAGAGATGAGTGTGGTGGTCCTTGTAGGTGCTAGGTAAGCATTGCATGTAAACCTCTCTTTTAGGTTGCTCTGCCTCCTCTTGTCTCCTACCTTGACTGTCAGTTTTCTCTCTTCCTTGCTCATGTCGTGCCTAAGAGATTGTAGTCCTTCAGGGACAAGATTCCCATGGGTAGAAGGTCCCACCACCCTCACACAGAGTCATTGAGGTGATTGGCATGCAGATACCCTCAGACTGAAACTATTGAATCAGGTAGTGCAAAGTCCTATTAGGAGAGGCAAGATCTCTCGTAGGATCCAAAAGACTTGGAAAAGTGTCTTGGCTCCATGGAGAAATCTTCACTGTATGGTAAATCCCATGGGCTGAAAAACTAGGACAAGTTAAGTCTCTGAGCGTTCTCCTTGAAGTCATAATGTTCCTGAAAATGCTTGCTTGACATTAAGGTAGCAGTACGATTTCATGAGATGAGAGAAAATAGTACCTGGATCTTGGGAAAAGAGAGTTGTGGGGAGAGGGTGGGGAGAAAAGGGAATCATATTGAAAAAGTCACTGGTTAATACTTAAATGAGTATATGCTTGACCACTGGATCCTGATTTCCTGCAACATATAACTGCTGTCCTATAATTCTCCTATAACTTTCTCCTCTGTGGAGTCTCTAATGTTTTAAATAGAGATAGTAGGCTTGGACTTGAAGGAAATTTTGCTGACCAAGAAGTTGTATATTCTTTCTGATCATATTAGCTGACTGTAGAAAGTTAACGTAACTTGTAGAAAGTTAATATTAAGACTTCTGAACAGCTATCAAATCTGTTGGAAATTGAGACACACACCATCAAAAGTTATCAAGGGAGACTAAACACAAACACAGCACAACTGTGCAAGACTTTCTTTGGAAGCCAAATTAAAAAGCATTTAAATCTGAGACAGAAGCTCTCAGAGCTTTCTGACCCAGCAGATTTAGCACTGCAGAAAAAGAGAGCGATTCCAGCTAAAACACTCCAAAAATGCTTATATAATGCGCTGGCTCTTAGTGCACGTCATCCTGGCTCCCTCAAGCGGCTGGTCCCGGAGAGTGGACAGCTTTCCTCGTGTTTCAAAACACAAGTGGTTTTATCTTAGCACAAGTGTGAGAGGTCTCTGCTTCAGAGATCACAGCTTCAGGCCCTGATAAAGCGTAGTGTGTGTTTGTGTGCGGCCACGGCTGGTTAGAAATCGGTACCCAGTGAACAAGCGCCACATAGTTCCAAGGTCTGATCATCCGAGAAAAGACTGAAGGGATTGGGACAGTCTGTGGGGTTTTTTATCATGTCCTGTTTCTTTTTCTTGTCATCCTCTAGAGGACTGCCTTGCCGTTAGTACTTTTCTCTAAATTCAGAGACAGATCCTGATGGTTTTGTTGCTGATTGCAGTGAGCTTTCATTAGCTATACTAGCTGAGGTCTGCTCTTAAAAGAAAGGCGGCTGGCTGGGGATCCCTGGGACCACATCCTGGCTGTAATATCCTGAAGTTCAGTAAAAACAAATGCAAAATCCTATGCTTGGGACAGCCCTAAAGCTGGGGCTGACTGTGAGGCGCAGCTCTGTGGTAAAGGAGCAGCTGAATGTGAGGCATCCCCGTGTCCTTACAAAATTTAAGATCAATGGACACAAGCTGCAACAAGGAGAATTTTGGACAGAGGAAGAAAAAAAAAAGTCACCATGGGAGAGGTCAAGTGCTGGAGCCTCCATCCTTTGACATTTTTCAGTACCTGGCTGGCTGAGAGCCTGAGTGACTAGCTCTGATCTGGGAGTTATCCCTGCTGTGGATTGGAGTGGGACCAGATGATGCCAAACTCCTTTCTGACCTCTGTTATTTTATGATCCATGAAACACATACGGGATCTGAATTTTTCTGTTATTTGCTGCAGGATTGCTTCAAAAGTACTTGCACGCACTGGTGCAGACCCCAACACCCAGCCAGCCTCCTGACTTCCCTCCCCTCTCTGTGCCGTGCTGTGCAGGGAGTCAAGCTTTATCCTAAGTGCTTCAGCCAGGTTGTGACCAAAATATACACCTACCTTCCAATGGCTGAGGCCACAAAGCTGTACCTCGGGTGGCTCATCTTAAAATTCAACTGCTTTTAGCCCCATGGAGCTTAGTATTTGCTGAACCCCTCAGCAGTGATGCAGCTGCTCAGGCTGGTGTTGCTGTGCCCATTGCATGTGAGGCTGCCTAAGCATCAGGCAGCATCGAGTTTCCAGGAGCTGCTGCTACAGCACAAACCCCTTTGGAGAAACAGCCAAGTTCTCCAGGGATCTTTTGTCACATGAAATGTGAGGACTCAAGGCAAATTCACGAGGGCATGAGCCTAGTGGTGTTGCAAGAAGTTGCAGTGCAAGAAGATGGAGACAGATCGCCTCTGTCCCTGTAGGCAGGCAGGCTCTTCGAGTTCCCTGGTATGCACACTTCTGGTGAGACAGGTCTCTGAATTTATCTGCTTTCAAAAGGAAAGCTTTTGTAAGTCACCTTTAATTTATTAGGTCTTTCCTCAGAGAGAGGCTTCATCCCACAGCCCCTTGTCAGCCACAATTTATCTTCTCTGTTTTAACAGTTTTTCGTGTCCTTACAGGCAGAGGTTTTTCCTGGTTTCTTCAAGGACTTATAAAGATTGCTATTTAATGCTCACCAGTGCAATATGTGTTGCTTTAGTCTCGACAATTAGGAATCCAAATTCACCTGTTCAGTGTGGAGATCAGATGGATGGTAACAGGAATGGGAACACAAAGCAATGGGAAAACTGTAATACAAAATGCCGACTCTGAACCTAAATTGCACTTTTTATGTCACAGAGTCAGGCCTCCTGAGTGTTTACTGATTAGTCATACTTTTCGGGTAAGAGGCCACTGTCACAGATTATCCCTGCAATGTTGTGCAATGTTGCAGCAAGATCCTGGACTTCAGCATGTAGCTTTACATGTGCACAACTACCTAAGACCTTTTTAAGTGAAGACTTCCCACTTCATCTATGCATTAGAAAACATAGAAGATGCTTCAACAGGTGTTGAACAAACTTGTGAATTTTCTTTTTCCCCACTTTTTTTCTTCTGGATTTGAGAACTGGGTATAGATTGGAAATACATGATATGCTTCTTTAATCAGCGTTGGGTTTTCCTGCTTTGGTTCAAATTCTAGTTCAAATCAGAGGAGAAATTTAAAGCAAATCTCCTGATCATCTTCACTTCCCATGCATTGATTTGCATCATGGCATGATTACAGCATGCACAAACTGTAGTTTTTTCAGGTTAAACCAAACTCTAAGATGTGGGACATCCCTAATGAGTTCCAGCCTCTAATAACCGTTAACAGGACCAGACTGGAGCTCTTTCAAAGTATCCTGATGGATAGCACCAACTTTGATCCTTGGTACCAGTTCCATCACTCTACAGATCTACTATTGCACTGCATTACTTCTTAGTGTAAACACTGCCTTTTTTCCACTGATCTTCTCCTTTTGATGCCTTGTGCACAGCAGTCTTCTGGACAAGCTAGATAACAGTTCTCTTACTCAAATAGTGATAGTGAAAGTTTTTTTATAATCTTCTACCTCTCTACTCTCAGGGTACACATATGTTAAGAGACCAGTAGGCTCAGAAATGAAAGGAAGATACTCAAGCCCTGCCCTTTTAAGAAATTAAAAGGCAAGACTTGTTAATGATAAGACCAGGATATTTTCAGACATAAATTTAGGTTCTTCTTGTGTGTTTTGAAACAGCTAATAAAGTTGACTTGATATTTTTTCCCAAGGGCTAAGTACCATTGACTGTGAGGACTTGCGGTATCATTGACATCTGCTCAATTTGTAATGCTCAGCAATTTGGAAAATCTAAAGAAAAAAGTAATTTTGCCCCAAACACCTGGCTCTGGGGCTTTGGTCTCTGGCTTTAGCCTTCTAAGAGTAAAAACATTGGTCAGCATGCCCTTAGTAGTCTTCTCCCAGTCACTGCATGCAATCCATCAAACCAGAATAACACATTTGAGGGCTGTGACTGGGTTCTGCCACTGCAAGAGAGAAAGGTAAAAGGAGGTGGAAGGAGAGACATTTTTCTTGCCAACCCTTGGACACCGGCATCACTCTTTCAGTAGTGTGATTTTCATGGATGTACTTGAAAACATGCTGCTTGGCTTATCTGAATTGAGTAGCTGTTTCACTAGTAGAAACTGAAGGATCCTCCAAACACTTGCCTCCTTGCTTCTATTTCTCTGTAGGGAGGGATAACACAGGATGCAGAAAAACACCTGAGCAGCTATGCCTTCTCTTTTAAAATAAACTCCCAGTGGCGACCAGGGGAAGTAGAGTTGAAAAAGGATGTATATTGCCACTGAGAACCCCACATACGTTGAGTTATTCTTGGGCAGGCTTGACAGGGTGGGTCCATCAGCATCGGTTGGTGTGGCTCCACAGTTACAAGCTGCAGCCTGGACTCTGGTGTGCAGCAGATGTACAGTGGAGGGTGACAGCCCCCATGAACTACAGTGCCCCATGGGCCTGCGAGTTCTGCAGTGCGTTTTCTCCAGGCTTTTCTGTTGTAAAGGTTAACCACCCACCTGCCCAATGAAGCCAACACTTCAGTAACCTTTGCTAATTAATCAGTTAAAAAAACAGATTTCTGCTCTTCCAGGTGCGAAGGAATTTCTGTGGACATATACTGCTGACTTCCTGGAAAGACCAATGACAGGCTTTAATGTTCCTGGCAGCCTTGACTTGCTTGGGTAAGGGTTTAAAATCTTTCTTGAGAAGTCAGGAGATCACCATGGACGTTCTCTGAAAACACTTTCCCTGCCTATGGACTGTCTCAGAAAGGCAGCCTGCGAGGGAGAGCCTGAACATATAGTGCCAAGCATTGTCATGCAGGAACAGTGATAAAGCTGAACTACATTTATAAAGCAGCCCAATATTACTCTCGTGTTTGTCATGAGATTAGATTCTTGCCGAGCCATTTCTCACTCTTATTTGCATCTTTGTGGTGAGAACAAAGCAAAGACAAATGATGGATCTCAGTGGTGGGCAGGGGACAAGATCAGTCCAATCTCTGCCAAATAATTCTTGCAGGTTTTTGTGTGAGAATAGGCATGTGTGTATATCTTTGATTTGTTTTAAATGCCATCTCAGTCATTTATTTCTGAATGACTTCTTTTTTTATTATGTGCTCCCTATTCCAACATGAAAAGAGCTAATTTACCTCTTTCCTCCTGCTCATCCCTCCTTCCCATCGCTGTGACAAGAGGACTGCTGGTTGTTCAATCATCTTGCTGATGCTGCCAGGCAGCCCACGCTCTGCTCTGTTTTGGTGGGTCAAAAGGAATTAATTACTCTTTTAAAAGCGGTCAATACGTGGGCTAATAGAAGGTCACGCTAGAAATTATTCCAATGCATAAAAACATGAATGCTAGTGATACCATCAAATCTACACAAACCTGGTGTGCAGTGGCAGCTTTCAACAGTGAACTGAACACACACCAAGCAGGACTTACACCACATGTGAGAGAAATGCCTCTATTTTTGACCGCTGGAAGCTGAATTACAGCTTATTCCTGAAACCATGTAACCGCCTTAAACTTGAGTGGGCTCCTCAATACACATCTGCAGCATCTGGGACAGTTGTTGACATAAAAAAAAAAAAAAAAATAAAAGAGAGCAATAATCATATGGAAATGTGCATGCCTTTGGAAAAACATCCAGGATCCCAGGAGAGAGAAGAGCTGACAGCAGTGAGGGCGTTGCTGAGGTGAAGGAGAGGAAAGACCTAATTCAGGGCAAAAGTGTACAAACCCTTCAGTGCACACTGAGTTTGGGTAGGAGCAAAGGGTTTACGTGGCAGTGAGGGGTGCATGACTCTGCTGGTGGAGCCTGCCCTATCTAAGACACCAATGGTGGAATATTGAGTATGAGCGCAGAGAACCAGTCACCGTCATGATCCGAGAAGCAAAATCAAACAGTTAAAAAAATGAAATGAGCAAAGCAGCCCAACTAAAGTAGAAACTCACAGCACTACCACCACAGTCATATGGGACAGTCCTGTGAAGCCCCATGAGAGCTGGAGTGCCCTGAAGGCCCAGGAATTGTCCCATCCTCACTGTGAGGCAGACACAGGGCAAGCTCATCTCCTCACAGGAATGGCAGATGGTGGGATATTTTTCCCCTCCATGCAGGTGGGTCCCCTCTCTCCTCATCCCCTCCCCAAAAGACAGAGTGGAGGACAGAGACTGAGCACAGAAGTCAAAATTGCAACTGGCCCTCCTGAGAGCAGGGCTGGAGAGAAGAGGCCCCAAGGCCAGCCATAATACAATACTGAAGTCCATAATACAGAATTACTGAGATACACCCATAAGCTGTATAAAAAGCTGCTGGAAGCTGAGTCAGTCTGAATTACACCCTCTTCCTCCCCATTATAACCAAGAATATCAATATTTCTGCTGAAAAGAATGAAAAGCAGAAAGAAGACTAGTGGATCAGTGGCTAGTTGCACCAAAACACGTTTTTCTTCCATCATAAAGGTATGTTTATCTTTCTAGTGGAGTTTCAGATGGCAGCAGAGCCTGGCCTAGGCTGTGCATGTGTTAAGAGCCAAGTCTCATTCAAGTACATACAGGGTACCATTAAAAAACATTGACGTTAATGAACATATATATGACACCTGGGATTTTTGGAAGACTCTCGCTTCATCTCAGGAGCTTGCCCTGAAGCCACTGTACACGTACATCGACTGGCACTGGAAGCCTGGGAGAAAAGCACATTGCCTTTCTGCAAAACAGCACTTTTGACCATGCCTCATGCCTTACAGTGCTGAAACATGAAGGCAGTGGGATCACAAACACCCTGTTATAACCATTGCTGACTCTTATTAAAAACTCAACTATGAAAAATCAACAGTTTAGTGCAACAGCATGAGTACAGGTCAGAGATGTTAGCTTCAAGGAGTGAAAAAGGAGGAGGAAATGCCCTTCACCAAAAGGCTGATGAGCATATTTTTAGGAAAAGGAGATCAAGGTTGAGATGCACGAGAGACACGTAAAGGCAGAACTAGCCAAGCTTCTATGTGGAGAACAGGCGATAAATGTACTTTATTAAATTGTTTCTAAAACTGGAGCAGGTGAGATAAGCCTTGAAGGAGATGATACACGTTTAAGATTGATGTGGAGTAAGTGCAGGGAGATAGCTGTTGAAAAGACTGTCATAAACCAGTTCTCCAAGTTGTCATTCACTAACACTCCCCTGTGTTTTCTAATAAAAATAATCTGTTAAAATCAGGCTGTGGAGACAGCTTGTCTTTGGCTGCCAGTGCAATTTCTCATAATTGTTTCACATAGTAAATGCTTTTGGAGTAAGTCAGGAATTGTTTGAAGAAGATACAACTTTAGATGGATTTTTAAGCTGTTATTTATACTGGAAAAGCACTTTATTCATCTTGAAAACAGAAAAAAAAATGGTAAGAAGTTACGAAGGAGCAGGAGAAAGTCTTTTTGCTTTAAAAAATTACACATAACTAGTTAGAGCCACTTAAGCTGCTGGCAGATATTCTTCTACGTACAAGTTTGCAGCACCATGCAGCTGTGGAGGGACGTAGCCTTGTGCTTGTGTGGGACTATGGCAGAGCAGGAGATAACAGAACGTTTGTAAGCCCACAGGACAAACCAATAACCAGGAACTGCAAAGTACTGTGCGGACCTCATGCCAACACGCTGCCAAAATCCTTGCAGACACATTTACTGTGAAGTTAGTTACCTGAGACAGCAAAGGCTACGTCGCACAGAAGAGAGCAGAGACTGTGAGTGGCCTGGCTGGGGCTAACTCCATACACAATAGTGTCCTGGGTCTGAGCGCACGGAGACAACGTCGTAGTCCCTTTCTGCTGGAACTGGGGTCATGGAGCTGTGGTCCTTAGGCTATATCCTGAAGCCAGGGTTCATATGCTCTTCTTGCTGTCTCTCTTTAGTTTCCTGGGGTTCAGGAAACTGCTTGAAGGGGAAAAAAACAGACCTCTTCTTCCCTATTTCATCTTCTCTCCCATTTTTTTCACAATCCCTCTTCAGTAAAAGAAGAGCGCAGAGACATTTGGTTTTCAAAGTGAAGCTGAACTGAAGCTAGAAACCCTTCACAAATCCACAGCATCCATTTCTCCAATGTGCCATAAACTTCTACTCATTATTTGGCCATTAAGTTTGAGAGATGGATGGCATAGTAGGTCTCTTCATTAGTGACAACACAGTGCCAGGACAAGCCCCCAGCTTCCCTGGTGTGGTGCCAGGTCTAGGGGAGAAATTAATAGTGATTTTTCTGAGATTAAAGTTTGAAATTCCAACCTGGTTTCACTAGCGAGGCATGAAAGTCATCTTTAATTCTTCCACACGAGTAATGATTTTGAAACTTTTAGTGTGAAAAAGCCATCCTCCTGCCTTGCATAGTGTTGAAGTGATTGCTAGCAGGGTTCAACTGCAGGAATGTTTTCAACCATAGAACTGTGCAACAACCACCTTTCATAAAAATGAAAATGAAATACTATTTTTTTGATAAGGGTGATATAAACCACATCTCAGCTACCTGGAAACAATTCTGCTGTTTTTCACTGAAAAAAAACCCTCATCACCTATTAAAATATTAAGACCAATTCTAAATGAGGTTTTTAGGTGCTTCTATAAAGTGTAGTGTGTTACCTAACTTCTATAGCAGAGTAAAGAAGCATTTTGCTAAGGGACTTGTTCATTATGGAACATCTGTGGCAGGAGCAGGATGTACTGACTAATACAGCTCCACCTGCTGCTGCAGGACCTGGGAGGTGTGATGCTGCTTCAGATCAACGTACACCTTAAAACTCAGAAGAGGGTAAGGGATAGCCCAGACACCCTTTGGTTCGGGATTCCCCTTGGAGAAAGAGAGAGTCTATGTGAGCTGGCCAGCAGAAATTCACTTCTCTAGTTTTCCAAGTGATTTGCAGGCTTATGTCCTTATCATTAAGTGGCTCTCTATGGCCAGACTTATGGGCACCTGGGTGTCCACTGTGCACCTCCAACAAGAGACATCAATGTCTCCAATCCACAGCCTCTTCAGGGCTTGCTTTCCCAATAATCTCTTTGTCCCAGTTTATCATGGATGCATCTTTTGAATGGCCCATGTGATGTTTGCAAAGTGCTTTGCTGAGGTGTGTGGATGAAGAGGAGCTATATAAATGCAAATTTAATGTATTCATTTATTCTATACTGAAGGTTGCACTGAAGGCCAGGTAAATTACACCCACAGCATCTGCCTGTCAGCTCTTAATGTCACCCACTTCAGGAACAATAAGTTTCCATATAATTTGTTAAGCATGATTTTCTTTTGTAGTCCTTACAGACTATTTTTAGTCAAATTACACTTCTCCAGGTGTTTTCTGTCCGGCTGGACCTGCTAGCTGCTGAATTCAAGGAGCCTGATTCATTACTACCCACGTCATTCGCCTGACCTTGCCATGAGACCTCAGTAATAGCAAAACGAGGGAGGTCCCTCACTCTGACAAAACCTTGGCTTCTCCCAGCTCACTGCTGAGATCCTCAGGAGCTGAATCCTTGCCCTGAAACTTTAACAACCTGTGACAAGAGCAAGTCCTTTATCACTTGCTCTGGCTTTACCTGGAATCCTTTCATTATCTCTTTTACTCCCCTTGAAAGTGTATGGCTGTCCCCAGCATTGCTCTCATTATCCCTCTGTGAACGCTGGAAAAAGAATGTATTTACATTTCCTGACATGCTTAGTGTTCCTGTCATCACCATCTCCCTGAGCCTGCCCTGACTTTTGCAATGACCTTTTGCAGCAACTGTATTCCAAACACTTTTTCTTCTTTTTTTTTTTCTTTCTATTTCCTGTGCAATTTTGGCTTCATTCTTCCAGATCTATTTTTGTTATTATTTTCTTCTTTATTCTTTTATGCTCTTGTATATAGATCCCTCCCTGGCTGTAATGTTGACCCGGTGGCCCATTCAGATATGGCTTTCTGGCCTCAGAGCTCCCTGCTGCAAGCCTCATTGCAAGCTGTAATGCTTCTGGGTACTGAGTACTGGGAAATTGAGGTCAGCTACAAGTGAGGCTCAGCGCATGCAAGGAAGTTTTGCTTGTGAAACTTTGAAGAGCTCAGCTATTCCGCTGTTCTTGGGATGTACGTGTAGCTGGCCTCACGCAGAGGTGGTATGTCAAGAGAAAGACAAAGCTTAACAACTGCCGGCATCAGAATCACTAGGGCTGTTGTTTTGGCCTCAGACGAAACCCAGCTGCAAGATCTAAAGCTGTGTGCACCTGTGGCCCGGATCAGCATCCCTTCAGCTTGGCACACCTCTGCGTTTCTGTGTCCTGGGGCCCGCAGTGCTCCACTCGCTTCAGATCCCCAGGGAGTCCGTGAGATGCAGGGAAATAATTTCGTTTAAGGCAATCGCAATATTGAATTTTCCCAGCTCCAATTACATGGGGAGACATGAAGCCTGGGAGAAACAAAGTGTGACTTATGATACCCTGACCTGTACAGTAGCTCCAGACTTAGCCCTGAAATTTGGGAAAAGATCATTTGTGCTGGTGTGGACCTCTGGTTTGGTTTTGGGGCTCATCTGTAAGTAGCTGCAGACCGGCAAACTTGGTCAAGTTCTTAGATTTGTCTGTAGAGTCAGTAAGTGGTGGAGCCAGATCATCAGCCGCCATAAAGCAGTAAAACTTCAGTGGAGGCAGTGGATTTGCACTGATTTGCATTGGCATAGCTCACAGTCCACAAGAAGAACCCAGTTTATTGTATTCCTGAGCGTGAAAGATACATTCTCTGGAAAGCAGATACAAAAGCTACCGTTTACTAACTAGAACATCTTTCTCATCACAGTCCTTCAGTCATCCATTCTCCTTTACTGGTGTTATAGGATTGTTGTGGTTCAGAATGACACCTATTAATTGGTTTTGTTATCTTATTTTCCCTTCTTTTTTTTTTTTTTTTTTTTCCCTAGCAGCATTATTTAACCAGCGGTGTTGCTGGAGAAGGCTGGTACTCTGGTTTTGTACCATCAGCGACTGAGTTCTTGGCTGATCAGAGAGAATAAGTGCTGCTCTTGCAAAAGTCTCTCCAAATGCTTGGAAGAGGCACCCTTAAGCTCTGGGAACATTTTGGGGAAACAGCCCAAGAAAGATAGATGCAGAGATAGGCAATGCAGAATCTCGCCTCGCTGTTTCAAGGAGGAATCCCGCTAAGGAGTTTGGCTAAACAAATACAAAGATTACAGTGAGTAAGAGTGATGAGAGCAGGAACAGTATAATTTCACCTAGGCAAACTGAACAGCAAAAACTTCAGCAAAGGCTGATGCTCTCCAGTGCTGAAAGCTGATATTATGGTGATGTGGCTAAAGGGACATGGCATTTCTCCCCTGAAACCAAACAAAATGCTTTAGGTTTCTGCTTGTTTTCATAGCCGCACAATTTTTTCTCTATTTTTGGGAACAGATGCCTTGCAACAACATTAATAACAGTTCATACATCTGACTGCTGCTATGGGAAACAGATGGGGGGGGAAAGGGGTTGAAGGACACAGGGAATTTGCCAGACAATTCCTTGGAAAGTGGGAAATACTCCAATAAATCCAGTAGGGCTAATACATCCACCTAACTGTACACGCCATCCTGCCCAAGTACTTCGTCCTTAATTATGTGACTGTTATCTTCAGATGGGAACCCAATGCTTATCTCTCCCTCCAGAATAGGGAGGGAGGTTTGTACTGACCACGTACCAATCTCCTCACACCTCTGCAACACACAGATCATACCCTTCACACTAGCATGGCTCTGTGAGAACCCTTCAGCTTTCCACATCAGCTCCAGCCTGGCATCATCAGCCCCTCCAAAGCTCTCCTTTGCCAGGACTGCCTGGGAAGGAGACACAGAGAAGGTATCTGTTGACATCTGCTCAATCAGAGAGTGATGGGTGAGAAGCACCAGCAAACAGCCTTGAGACTTTGCACAGGTATCAGAGTGGACTGGTCTGATAGAGGGATGCTGACAGAGCGAGGAGCAGCTAACAGGGTCAAGTTGCATGGGTCACTGCAAGTCTTGTAACTCAATGGAGTGAATCTTAATTTCTTCATTTAAATTAGTGCAAGAAAGCAAGGAGAAGGAATCATCTGGCTTAACAGCTGCCTCACCAGAAGAAAATACAGGAAAAATTGTTCAAGTTCTAGCTCTACTTCAGAAAATAGTTGCAATGGTTACTGCTTACCTAACTTGCTAGAGCTTTGTTGTCCCCTTTAACAAATACAATGTTCATTAAGCCATTTGATTTCTCTTTGCAAGTTGGGAGCATAAACTCACCAAGGCCAATCAAATTTAGTAGATCTTTTCCTTGTTTCTGGCTCACACCGCTAAGCATGAGTGCAGTCCTTGTTATTGCCAGATGAGTTCTGACAGATGGGTTACACTTGGAAACTGAGGTTTCCAGGACTCAGCAGCAGCTGAAAGAGTGTGAATACTAAAATTTGGAATCAGACACTAAATCTTTTGGAAGATGTCACCCTTAAAGATTGCCTATGTCTTTACTGGAGCAGTGTGAGGGGCTGCAAGCTTGATGCTGTTTCCTGGAGACGGGACACACAGCAGGTCCCCTGCCTAGCTGGTCAAACCCAAGCAGAAAATCTCATAGGCTTGCTAAATCTCAGTTAGATGACTTACCAGGCTTTTACGTAGCTGCTTATCAGCTGCCCTTTCCAGTTGCCCATGACTCAGCTAGAAGGAGTTGCATAGAGCCCAGCAGCACTTCTATGGAAAGCAGACCTTCTGTTTGCTGGGTACGCTCAGCAATGCCCTAGTCTCTCTACCGTAATAAGACCACGGGAACCAGAGTGTGCACTGTCATCCCAAGACAGACTGTTGAGAGAGAACTAAGTATCCTAAAATAAATATAGTTTTGCTAATTCTGGGTAATCTAGATAGATTTCGAAAGACATTGTACCATGAGTACCACACCTCTGTGGACAATTGAACACATCAGCAGTGAAGTGTAAGCAATTTATAGAGGTGTTCTAATATACCAATGGCAAAAAACTGCTGCATCTACACCATATTCATGTCAAGACTTCAACAAATCCTTCCCAAGGTCTGTGAGCAGTGTGGCACTTCAGCTTTCCCTTCTTATCTAGTCTGTAGTGTCACCCAGCTGAAGCTGTAACTATATTTCTTTCCAACACTAACTTATAGTTTCCATAAAAATGAAGCAAAAGGACAAGCAACAAGAATTAGCACTTCCCAGTTCTGTGGTCTGAAACAGAGGGGCAGCAAATAATCTGGTGAGTCAAGCACTTTCTTGGTTCACTTTGCTCCTCTCAGAGGAAGTTGTAAACGCGCTGCCTCAAACTCAGACAAGTGTAGGGAGGAGTGTTTGCCTGTTTTACACCACAAAGAACCTCCTTGCTTGGGCAGTCAAGAAAGGATGCCTATTGCCTTTCTCTGGACTAGAGCCACTGAGCTGAGAAGGGCCTGAAATGCTCATGGTTCAAGAAAGGACAAGTAGCAGAAAAAATAGCCTGCTCTGGGCTGCCTCCAGTAGCCTAATATATATGTAGAGTATAGACAGCAAACATTTGCAATGCTTAAGGTAGAATTTCCAGGCACTGCTCACTTCTCGCACATCCCTATGTCCTACCACTCTGATCTGTTAGTCTTTATCCCCAGTTGCAGGAGATGCTCGATCAGCGACAACTTCAGCTCCCAGAATCTGGAAAAGACCTTGTCTCAAGGAATAGCCATGCATTGTGGATGTTTCTCAGCCTGCCCATGAGCAGTGGGCCTATTCTGGCAAGCTTTATAAATCACCATTTTGGCCTCCACAGTGGATGCTCCATCCTTTCTCTCCATTGTTTCTGTACAGAGGCAGGTAGAGTTCTAGATAGTAGCTGATCTGAATCACTGGAACCAAGACATCAGAAGAGACAGTGTCTTAATCTGAATAGGTTCAGGTTAATCAATTAATATAAAACAATTTAAGCAGATAATTAAAACAAGTAATGAGAAAGCAATAGGAACTGCATATCTGAGCCCACTTAGCAGCTTTGAAATGCTTTTCAAAGTGTGAGTCATGCACAGGGTGCAGGTATTAAAGATACTGTAGTTATCAAGGGGATGCTGTCTCTGACAGCTTGTCAGCGGGCAGCCACTCAGAGGTCTTTCTTCATGCACCCTGCCAAGACCTGCCTGCCTCTCTCCTTCATTCTGGGCAAGCTCAGACACATCTTCTTGCCCCAGCTGGGAATCGCTCCTCTCCAGAGCATCTGCATCTCTGTGGAAGCATGTTGTCACATGCTGTCACCTCTGCCTGCCTTCCCTTCCCAACATGCCGCTGGAGTTAAGGCTTGAATGCTCCTCAGCATGTGGTCTTCTCAAGCAAATCCACTGCTGAGCTCTGTAGGGAGGGGACATGCACACAGAAATGCCAAAGTGAAGGAGAAGGAGGAAACCATTTCTTGCACCACTGTCATTTCAACTTTGAAAACTTCTTCTGAGTCTTAGTCTCTGGGGAATGAAGTCAATTAAACTGCAATCTGGCAAGCCTACGAGGCATCCCCTCCTTTCAATGGAAGTTATTTGCTGAGTGACATGAGCTGAGCAGGGGAAGACTAAACAGACAGGAGCAGCAGCAAGTTGTTTCTACCTGATGAAGTGCAGCGTTTCGTATTCTGGTGCACTGTCAATGAGAAGCGATCATTTTTTCAGAAGCACATGTACTGAAACTAGAGAAGACTGATTTCTACTTCTGCAATCAGATGTGGCAACATCTCCGAATCCTTTTTTTTCCCCCTGATTACCTAAAAGACACTGTAGCAGAATTCAGAAAGATGCAGTCTGTCTGCATCTTTTTGCTTGGAAAAAACAGATATGGTCAACACTCCCAGTGTGATGTTCCTTAAGAGTATGCCTCTCCAATCAGCTAACATTCACCCAAGCACTTTTAAACACAGAGAAGACCCTGTTGATGAAAATAACTGCTTCTTGCTCGTATTGCTGCATAAAAAACACACCTAAAGAACTGTCCAGGAAGCCAGAAAGGCTACTACAGTCTACCACTGTGATATACAGGCTACCCTCTATAGGTCCTTTTATTTCACCTACTGAACTCTGCACTGAGCCAAGTGGCTTGAATCATGTAGTTGCTGCTATTCATACCCATATCAGCACAAGGCTAGAGCTTGTCTTTCACTTTTTGATTTGCAGACCACCAGAGGCTGAGAGTCAAACTCTTCCCTGGTCCTCGTGGTTAAACATGCCAACCTGGACATGGCTGGAGTCCTTGCCAAGCTGTAGGTTTTGGCACGTGTTCTGCTCAAGATAGATAAGAGCTTTTGGTACTTGGTATTTTCCCCAACATGAGAAATCAACAAGTCATCGTTTAACCTTCCATCTTTGTTAAAATAACCTGCCTGAGGTATGTCTCTCATATAAGTTCTTGAACACCTTCATGGATCTTTTCTGCCTCTCTCCATTTTCTTCAAAGGCATTTTCAAAAGAAGACCAACAAAACGGTATGCGATACACAAAGGACCGTCAGTCAGTATCTCCCACCTCGCTATTTATATGCACCAATCTTCCACTGATACCTTGAAAAATTCTATTAGCAAAGGTTTTATCATGGCACTACATTAAAAATGCTTGTTCAGTTGCTGGCTCAGCAGAAGCCCAAAAATCCTTCCAGGGGTGATATGACTCTGCGTCGACTGACTGTAGCCCAGGAATGGGCACATCTTGCTTCCCACCACAAACCATTACAAATTGTTGTGTCATCACGTTTTGTCAGCAGAGTGATTATACTCAGTTTGAGACTGCTGATGGAAACATGGAGTGGTGTTGGCCTTGTACCATGTTGTGGTTTTAGGCTGATCCAGCAACTAAAACTCAGAGTCTCTCCTTCTCCAGTAAAGTAGAGAGGAGAGAAAAAAAACAAAGGGACTGAGGGTTGAGACAAGAACAGAGGGAGCACCCACCAACCATGGTCCTGGGCAAAACAGGCAGAGCTTTTCTCAAAGCAGAACAGTTTATTAATGATTACTTAGAAGGACAAAGGGAAACAAAAACCGATTACTTGAGAGGACAGAAAGAAACAAAACCAGATCTTAAAACCGACACCTTCCCCCGCCCCCTTCCTTTTCCTCCCGGCTCTACCTCCTCCCCCCAGCAGCACAGGGGGCAGGGACTGGGGGAGTGCAGGTCAGTTCATTCCGTGCTGTTACTGCTGCTTCTTTCTTAAAGGAGAAGGAGTCCTTACACCCTTTTCCCCTGCTCCAATGGATCCCCTACCCACGAGGAAAAATCCACAAACTTCTCCAGCGTGAGTCCAGCCCACTGGAAACAATCCTCCCCACAGATTGCTCCGGTGTGGGCTTTACCACAGTCTCGGGTACTTAGGGAGCTGTAGCCACTCACTCCGGCATGGGTCGTCACGCAGACTCCAGATGCCTCTCTGCCTTGTCGTGCACTCCAACACGACCATCCTCAGGCTCAGGCATCTTCTCCCCACGGGCTGCGAGTGGGTCTCTGCTCCACCGAGGCCGTCCTGGTTGCAGGGGGCCGCCTGCTATCTCACCATCAGCCGCAGGGGAAACTCGGCTCCGGCACACCTCCTCCCGCTCCATCCTCACTGACCTGCTGTCGATGCAGCTGTTTCTCTCAGATCTCAGTCCTCTCCAGGTGAACTCAGCCCAGTGGGCACCCCGGGAGTGGGGTGCCCCCGAGTTCCCCAGCTGGCTCCGCCGCCGCCATTCTCCGTGGGCGGCGCCGGCCGGATGCAGGCAGCTGCCCGGCCGGGAGCCAGGGAGCGGGGGCAGTGCCCTCCTCCCTTCTCTGCTCGATCCTGGGCGAAGCACCTTTTCCGGTTCCCTTGTCCTGACTTAAATAGGGCAATTCGCAGAGGCGCCCTATTGGCTCAATCCCGAGGGGGATGGCAGTCTGATCTGGTGGCCAGAACTAAGCCTAACCCGGTTCCAAAACCAGGGAGGTCGCAGGGAGCAAAACCCCTCTCCTGCCACCAGAATCACCCCCCCCTCCACATCAAACCATGGAAACATGGAGTGGTGTTGGCCTTGTACCAACACTTGCAAACCCTGCTAGAAAAAAAACAGTTGGATGACAATTCCCTGCTGACAGGTGGTTTTTGAGCTGTCAGTTAAGCAGTCTCTAAGCCACTTAACAGGTGCTTTAGTGATACTGCAAACTGCTCATTTCTTTATGCTGCTCAGTACCATCCCCTACAATTTCTGTAGGATCTCAGGAAACCAATGATGAGGGGTCATCTTGGTGGGAATAGAACTCAGACTTGAGCTTTTGAGACAGATGGTGGTGGCAGCAGGGGAAGGACTACAAACTAATTTCTGGTTCAGCATGGAAATGTTTGCTTGTCCCCAGATACTGCCAACCCTACCCTCATATGGGACTTGCTTTGCAAGTCCCATCTCTGCCCAGCCATCTTCTCTGGCCACCCCAAAACCTCATTCCCCCAGTGGCCTGGTAGCTTGCTCTTTCCTTCTCTCTCCAGATCAGACTTAGAAAAAAACTCCCTTTGCTCCCATTTTGAGAGCTGCTGCACTGGGTGGTCACCATGCTGAACCCACAAACTGCAAAATGGCATCGGCTCTGCCAGCTCAGTTTCCACTGAGCCGTACCACGGCAGTGGCTAACTTCCAGCAGCCTGATAGAAACAATGCACAGGGTCTTGACATGCAATTTCAGGCAGTGAACAAAATTTCTTATTGTGGAAATGAGCTGAGTGGATGCCAAACAGAGCTACCCACAGGTCAGTAGGCAAAGACACAGAGCGCATCTTTCTGAGCCAAACCATGCGTGTGATTAGCTATGATGTGCACCTACAGACAGTGATTGAAGAACTTATTCTCTGCATCTCTTGGCCTATCAAACCCACAAAGTACATCAGACTCCAACCTCATCTTCCAGAGCTCCTGAGTTCAGCTCAGTTCCTTATCACTTCATTTTCTTTGCCTTCTGTCTCTATTGAAAGCAGTCACATATGTCTGATTTTCTACCCAGTACCTTTGACTTTCTCTATTGCAGATTTTCTGACTCCCAGCAGCTTCATCTTTGCACTCGTGATGCTCATGCTGTCATGTGATAATAAGTCAGTGTTCCTCTGGGAGATGAGTGGTGCATGTGGGCTTGTCTGTGCTGATATATCCTGCTAGTTTGCTCTCTTGCCACCTCACTTGTCATTCATTTGTCCTGGCCACCCATCATAACTTGTTTTTTCACCTCTACACTCTTTGGAGATGGCTCTGCTGCCAAACAGGTACTCTGCTGGTGATCCAGCCTCTGGGCAAAACCATAACACAAAGCTTATTTAATGGGAATAACATCTCAGAGCACACTGTTTATCCATGGTACACTTTCCCTAATTTCCCTTAATGAAGGGGCTGATATTTCATTGACAACCATTTGCTGAAGAACACCAGCTTCACTCTCACACTGGTAAATCTTAAAACAAAGGAGTAATTTAAATGGTCTACTGTCAGCCTGCTGCCAGATCAAGGGCTTTATTATGAATTGAGTTCAAATTCCTCATGGTCTCAACACAGTGAAAGGGACTCGGTTTATTAACATGAAAAGAATCGTTCCTACTTCAGTATATTTTGTTATCCCAGGAAGGGAATTCAGGCAGTCTGCCCTATTATGTTTGATGGCTGATATTAAACTGTCAGACCCAATTGTAAACTCAGACACATTTGGCAATACTCAGATATTAAAGAAGGCCTGATATTGTGAAATCTCTTATTCACGTTTGATTTGCTGGGTAGGATGAGGAAGATCGTCTCCTCTCCAGTGCTCCCCAGTGTCCTGCTCTGGCTGAAATGAGATGACTTAAGGGATGGGCCCTAATAGCAGCAGCTAAATATGACGTCAGCTGTGTCAGGCCTATCTGAATTACAAAGGCTGGCATGTTTATGGTATTACTGGTATTTAAAAGATTTAATTGCTGGTTTGGTTGAAAGAGAACGTAAAACACTGACAAATACCCACGGGGATAGTAGGACTGTCTTGTCTTCAGAAGTGTGTCTTTTTCAGGGCTTTCCACCTGCTGAGAAGAGGTATCTGTCCTCATTTACCAGGCTGGGTTTGAGGTCTACAACTCCTTCCAAGGCAGTCTGCCTCTTCCCCTCTTAATCGTCTGCTCATCTGGAATTTCTGCATCTCTCTTCATGCATCCCATTCCCAGAAACAGTTTCCTCATACATATTCATCCACGCCATTCTTAGAAATATAACCATCTACTGAGTTCAGGAGGGGCTCCATGGCTCAAGTGGAATGAATTATTCCTTCTCACCCAACCCACAGAAGACAGAGCGGTGGCACAACCAGCAACAGTGACTGAGAAGTCACTGCTCTGCCTGGATAGCCAGCAACTTCTTCAGTGCTTATGCAGCGAAAGAGAAGTGGAAAATCATAAACCCAAGATCGAGTGCTCTTTTAAAGAATAAATATCTAAAGCTCACCCCACTACTAAGTGAGTTTTTGTCTTGCTTCCACAATGGGTGTCGAGGCTAGTGGGTTTTAATGGCTGTTTAAAGGCAAAGTTGGAGGGCAACAGCACATAGCATACTCGCACACAGTGTACTGTTTTCAGAGCTCTGTACCTACAGGCTAATCAATGCAAGTCCTGTTCCCACTGGAAGCACACATCTACCCAGCAGTACTGCTGTACTGGTTCCCAAAACAGAAGCCAGGATACAAGCAAATCCACTGCCAACATACAGAGCATAATTGGAAACCCTCAGCCTAGCTGCTCACTCATTAATAGAAACAGATTCATAATGTACCTGGCTCCTTCCGCCTGCTCCTAGTCTATAATTAGTAACTTGTGAGTAGGTAGCGGCACCAGTAAATTGCTTCCAGTCTTCAGTGACAGTAACTCCTATCTGTGAGGAGGATATGACAAAGGCACAAGGAATAGGGATAAATGGCTACAGTAATGCAGAAATCCGTTAGCACTAAACAGCAACAATAACCCTTTGCATCTCAGTACTAGCTCTGCCTTCATTTGTATGAGTCTTCACTGTCTTGTTGGAATTACGGACAGATGTTAGCAGGCTCCTTTTACACAAGTAGCACCAACATTGAGGTTTTACCCTTTGGGTCCTCAGAAAAAAGCCTGAAAACTGATGGGCTGGCCCCAGACCAGGGTGCTGGGCTGCATAGAACCACTTCACCTGGCTTGAGGCTGTCAGGCAGTGGTTCACCCCATCCTCACCATCTGAACTGGGTGCTCGAGCCTCCTTGCTCTGCAGTCCAACAAAATCACAGCACCTACACCCTTGGGAGCTCATTTCCCTCGATCATCTCCTTTCACTGACTCCACAATGAGACCTCCTGGCAGAGACAGGATCATGTTCTGCCTTAAGGATGCTGCCGGTGGTAGCGTTACCCCGTGCGAGGTCTCACGTTCATATCACCATAGCACCTGTAGTTCTCACAAGTGGAGATGGGACTGAGACTCTTCTTTTGGCCTAAGATCCTGTTGTTACTCATCCCTACCAGGTCTCACCACCATGGACCTGAGATGTGGTCCACACAAGAATGTTTGTGACTCTTCTTGTTAATGACTGCACAGGGAATAATTTCTCCCTGCTCTTGGGTAGCTTTAAGTGAGTCGGTGCCCTACCACAGAGAAATGGAAATGTTCATAGGTGTGAGAATATCACTCATTATAATTCATGGGAATTGTCATTAAATCAACACATTCTCAAGTTCTGCAGATCCCTGAATCTATTGCTGAAAAAAAAAGTCAAATCTGTCTAGTCTTTTTGATTGCAAATGAATATATTGAAAGTGTGCCTTGTTCTCTTTGAGAAATCAAAGCCTGTTTGATTGAAGCTCATTTTCACACAGTCAGCTGATGCAGCTCACACTTTAGACATTTGCAAATTCTTTTTACTTTTCTAGAAAAAAAAAAGACATAAACCCTGGAGAAAAATGTCTTTCTGCAAAGTCATCTGTCCAGGCTTTTAGTCTCTTACATTTTTTTTCTGCCAAACTTTTGATTAATAAGATGAAAAATTGTGTATTTTCTTAGATGACAATAATAGGATGACCTTTCTCCTGTCTCTTCTGACTACAAATGCAGTAATAAGAAAAGTGTTTTGATGGCAGAGAATTAGATTCAGGTGCTGATAATACTAAAATACTGTAGATTTATTTTGTAAGAATAATACCTAAGTCATGCTTCCCATTTTTCTTATAATCTCTTAGATACTTCATCATGTGGCAAGAATTTTGAAATCCTGTTCCTTCTTTGGTAGCTGAAAACCTAGTGCTTTTTCTGACTTGCCTCTCTGATGCTTTGCTTTGCAGTGTCTCTTTAGCTGGAATGGTGTTTTTGTCTTGCTGTGAAATATTGCTTGATGCTTGCCTTTCAACCCTAGGAGGAATTCTTGGTTCTAATTATTTCAAAAGTTCAAAACTAATTTAAAATGTAGGGAACACTTGGAAAGTGTAAAGGGAAAGTTCAGATCTTAAAAAAAGAAACGAAAGGAAGAGGAGGGGATGTGAAAGAAATATAGATCTGGTGCCATTTAAGAGATAGCCGTTAATAAATAAATAGAAAGCATAACAATTGATCCAAAGTTTCTGAAAAATTGTACCTATAAGCTTTATGCCTATCAGGAGTGTGGAGGAAGAATTTTCTGAAATGTAACAGGAATGCGGACACCCAGTATACCAAACTCGCTCATGAGAGAGCTTCTTAGAACCAAACAAATGCAGAAAGAAAAAGAGAGATAGAAAGAAAAAAAAATAGTTCATTTTCTTTACGAAAACATTAGAGCCCAAAATATTTAATTGAGAGTTACCAGAAACTCCAGCAGAAAAGAAGCCAAAAGAGAACCTGTCAGATTAATGTCTGGTGACAAAATGTATGACATGGAAAGAGAAAGAGATGATCAAAACAAATGGGTATAGTCACAGACATCAACACTAGGCCAGAGTTTTCCATTGGTTCAGGTTAAAATACCCCACAAATGCTCACCCTTCAGAGTTGAAAAGAGTGAAAGGGAGTGCTTGCAGGCTGTGTATCCTCCAAAACCCACATTTTCTGCCATCTGTCTTTATGGGGACTTCTTTTGATTTATGGGCAAGTGCTGCTTTAGGTCATTTTCTGGCATTAAGATGGAACTAATTGCAGATGCTCCTACTTCCACCAGTGCTTCTTGCTGAGGAGTCCCCACCGTCGCACCATCAAACACTACAGCTTGTTAGAGTAGAGGGGGAAAAAAAAAAACAGCCTGCAAGGCATGGCCCTGCGGCCCAGCCAGGTGAGATGGCCAAAGGGGGCTAAGCCACCTGAGAAGGGTGGCCTGCTCTCCAGGACTTGGCTGCATTTTACGTTTAGTCATACTATGAACATAGGCAACATATGAAGAAGGGGAAGTCAATCTCTGTTTATAGGACTCTATTTAATCTATGTAAATTTAAATTCAATTTAATTTATCTTTTGATGATACAAATCTATATGAATTTAGTTCTACTGATTGGACCACCAGACCATGGCACTGTCAAGATCTCCAGCAGTTGGAGGTCTTCTCAGACCTCCAAATGCCTGTTGCTTTGAGTCTGGGGCTTCAAGCTCTGAAGACCTGCCTGTTTTAAGAGCAAAAAGTCTCTGTGCTGTGTTTATTCCAGTGCTACACACCAGTGCTGCCTGCTCCCCTGGTAGCTGTGCAGCATTGGGGCTGGCACTCAAAGCTAACCACGTTTAAATGCGTGATGGATTTAGGGAGCATTTTGTCTCCTTTCATTTGGGCCTTCCTGCTGTGTACTGCTCCAAGTAACGCACGTTCATTCAATACAGTGGAAAATAATCTAAGCAGACATCACTAAGGGCACAATGCTACAGAGCAACCCCTGAAAAGGCCATTTGCACTGACCCAGTGATGTGGATCGGATTTTTCCATGCATTGGTAATTAACCAGTGTCTCACTCAGTATAACTTTAATTACCACACTGCTACTCAATAATCTATTTCTCTGCCAGATCATGCTGGAAACAACTTCAATTTTTAACCAAAATGTACTTTCTGTTCAAAGAAGTGGCAGGCACACAGCAGCAGTACTTTTCTCTCGTGACATTATTCTTGTCGTCTTTTCCACAAATGCCTGGGCGTCTCTTTGGTATTACTTTTTAATCACCCACCCTCATTACACATAGCATTTGCTCCTTTTTCATTTTCTAGCACAAAGCCAGAAAGAAGGCAATTAAAATTCAATAATGGTGCAGTGCTTAGACACTCATTAAGCAGTCATTAGGTAGTCTGGAGACTCACTGTCTTCATGAGAGTTCCTTTCCTTGTTCTTTGTGCATCTCCTCACCGCAGCATTAGCTCGAAACAGCAAGCGCCATGTGAATGTGAATCCAGAAGTGTTTGTGAGCCTCCCGGCCCACGCACAAGTGCTCCACTGCCTCCTGGACACCCACCAGCTCGGATGCACCAAAACCTTAAGGATCCTCCAGCAGCACCGAGGAGATGCCCAGAGCTGGGGTTGCCCTAGTTGCCCCCAGTCCTGCCCTGCTCCCTGCCTGGAACTGATGCGCCCTGGCAGTGATCCCTGTCCTCCTCAGGTGATATAAGGACCACTTCAACACCCTCGCTTACACTGGCTTGAATAGCAACCCCTCCCAGAAACACAGCCCCCAGTTGCCAAGAGAGCTCGTAGAAAGATGTGCTTCTCAGCATGAGTAATTGGCAAAATCAAGGCCCCTCAGGAGTGAGGAGCGTTCACTGTCAGCATCAGGAGCCAAGTTCCTGCCAAAAGAGCATTCAAAACAAGCGAGCTTCATTTTGAGGTGGGAGAAAAACTCACTGGCAGAGACAGGATGGCAAGAGTATGCCACTGACTGTTAGATGCATAAAAGCATCAATAAAATAATGCGCTCACTGAAAAATTGTCTTACAAAACAAGTGAAGCAGCCTCTTTCGGTTATAAGGATTGCCTCCGGACAGTAAATAACAGCATCCATTCTCCAGACTCAGTATCTTGAGTTTGCTCTGCTTTCTGTCCTTGAGCAGGCAGGGAGGAGAGAGGACACAAGACAACTGAGACAGTTCAAGCTAGGAAAGCTTCACAGCAGTTCTAAGGAGGATTTCACTGGAGCTCACTGAGAGCAGAGGGAGCAAACCCCAATGCATTATTTACTACCCTCACACTCCTGACCCTTCATAGATGCAGATCAATATAGTGGCCTCTGCCAGAAAAAGGAGGCTTCAATATGAAAAAAAAAAATAGAATTCATATTAGAGATGTTGAGGGGAAATAATAGAGCCCAAGGGAACATCCACATTCTCTGGTACAAGAAGGCAGTCCCTGAAGGGTCAGCAGACAGTGATGGAGGGAGCAGAGCAATTCACAGATTCCCAGCTTGTTCATAGCTCTCAGTCACCTCTGGGGCATAAAGCTCTGGCACAGAATCACCTCATCGATAGTCCTTCACCTGCACACTTGCTTGCACTGCCACAGAGTCATATTTCATGAAATAATGGGATTCTGTATTAAAATTCATTTCACCTCTCACTTAACATTGCATCGTTCCTTATGCCTTGCCTTCCCTGGATAAATATTCTCCCAAGAGGTGTACTTTTAAATCAGCCGACTAAAGGTCTGTTTTCCTCAACTGATTTTTCTTCTGGGAAGTTTATTCCCATGACCTGATTTCTGCTTCCTGAACTGATGGAGTAGTGACCAACTACACAGTGTGAGAATACTGAAAAATCAGGTGGCTGTAGCTAACTATTTGTGAACAACTCAAGACTGAAACCTGTCTGCAGAGCTCACATGGCAAATTATCTGTAAATACTTATTATCTTTCCAGGCATGATGGACATACTACAATCCAGATAAAAGAAAACTGGACCTGTAGTTCTATGAAACCAGAAGCATTTCCATGTATTCTCTTGCTCCAACCACTGGACTTGAGCTCAAGGTTTTCTGCCAGGATTTCGTTCCTAGTCTCATTGCATGTACTTCAGTGGCCTTCAGAAACCACTCACTCTCCCTTCATTCCCCAACCATAAAAAAGTGACAAGAATAACTAGGACTGGGTGTGGAAATTACATGTATGAGGAGAAGGTGTGAGAAAGAGGAACCTACAATCCTTTTTTCCTATTCTTTCCTTTTCCCACCCACTGTCACTGACAAGTCTGTGCATAAATACATTTGCCTTTGCTGTTCCCAGGTCTTATGTACCTATACCCAGCACATCTAGGTAGAGTTATCATCAAAGCAGTCATATTCGTGAGCAGTAATGATCATCAGCCAAATCAGCAGTTGGGGACTGTATTTTCATGAAACTTCTACTTACTATGGATAATTGTATGCAGAAAACTTTCTGCTGGACCTCTCTCTCCTGAAAAACACAGTTTTTGGAGTAGACAGACTAAAGGGTTTTCAGGTTATGATGTGTTGTGAACACATATTTACAAACAAATCGTGAAATCATGTATGCCTAACATGCTTATTGTTCCTGCCTCCGAACAAAACTCTTTTTAAAGTTTGCACCTTTCTTCTCTTGCCCAGTAAATTCCTTCGGATAACACTGGTTGCACCTATAGTGCACTGAAAGGTCAATCTTAGAGTTATCTGTAAGCCTACTTCACTACCTCCTACCTTTTTTTTTACCCGTGTATCTGCTCAATGCTCCATCACCCTGGTTACGCACGGAACTGGAGAGCCAGCAGTGTTCATGGGTGAGTTCCAGCAGTGCCAGCTGCAGGTGTGTACTTTGGCCCGAGGGCATCTTGGAGCTGGTCATCATAAAGCAGCATCCGCAGAGCGAGGTCCTGTAGCAAAGGTGGTCCTTTCCTGCAGGCAGGATTTTCAGACACTGGAAACTTCTAATTCATCTTATAGAGAGGAGACTCTGATGCCTTCTAGGGATTATCTGGCAGATTGATCAACCTCTAAGAAAATACTTTTTGTCTACTGTGACGAGTATAAGTACTGCCTCCTAATCCAGCTGTGGACAAGAGGTTGACAGTTTTACTTCTTATCAAAAAACTCAAAAGTTCTTTTTCCGTTTTATAGTTCAAGCACCTTTTTACCAGATTCAAGGCTCCAAAGCATTAAATAATTAGTCACCTCACTTCCTTTGTTTGCAATATCTCTGCATCAAGTAAAACAGCTTGTAGCACTTTTAGGAGAGTCAAAAAAAAAAGCAGCAAGGTTACCTGATGCCTGTGAAGCTTTTTGTACAAATATGTAGGTCATATGGGACCTTCTATGAAGCCCTATCCACAGCAATCTAATGTCTTTACATTTATTTCCTCACATTTACTTCCAGTAGCTCTGTTGCTTTTTTGTTACTGAAGATCCATGATATTAACAATCCTCTTCCTTCCTTTCAGATTTCTACTAATGACCACCAGCAATGGCAGTTTGCTGGAAATGAACTTGCTTGTATTTCATTTATGTTTTCACGTACAAAATGCATTTCATATATAAAAGACAGGGACATAGTCTTTCTTAGTCTTTCTTTATCTTAAGCCCTTTTGCCCCAGGAAGCAGAACACTGAAAACTATAATGTATCTTATACAAGATCTGATCTTTTCTGAAGAGATTTTTTTTTCTTTACAGTAAGTCATTGCATTTGTCTAATAGATAGATTTGTTTCTCTCCTTCCATCAAAGCTTTATTAGGTTACAAAAGGACTCTGCACTTCTCTTGTTGTAGATTGGCCCGTTCATGGAAGAGTAAAGCCTGTCAAAAGTCTGACTGGGCTCGACCATTGCTTAACAGACTTTATAATTAGTGACCACTCCTACTTTCTTGAGACTTTTTGCATTTCTAAGGACCTACTGATCTCTAAGGATTCAGTACCATACTTTTTTGTCAATTCAAAAATTACTACTCTCTTTTTATACTAAACTTGATGACAGAAAAATAATTAATCTGAGAGATTATCAGCATAGCATCTCAATAAACACTGTTACCTTTAATGCCCACACCACTGCACCAAATGCAGCTTCCCTAAGCTCAGCAGAGACAATCTATCTGGCACTATGGCACCAGCCTCTCTACCCCAGGGTGTGTAAGCTGTTCTCTGTCACAATTTTTGATTCACGTCTCTATAAACATTTTTTACAAAATCTTCATGGATCTATTTAGTCTGAAATATTCAGGATCAGTGGATTTTTAGACAGTGGCAACCTCGAGAGAAGATTTGATACGAGACATACGTGTATTTGCGCACACATGTGTAATGCAACAAAGGTTTACAATAACAATATCACATAAAACAAGAACAGCGTAGGCTATACATTATCAAGATAATACTAACATGATGAGAATATTTAGTTGTTATATGTTGGAAAACAGAAAAGTATGGCAATTTTCTAGAAAAAGACCTTGTAACATTTTTCTATATACTCACATAACCATCTCTGCAAGCTTGGTGATAGCACACCAAAATCCCCACTGAAGGCTATTTACTGTGCAGGTGTGTAAGTGCAGGAGAACCTTCTGAAACCTTTAAACATCAGTAAAAACAAACCAAAAGCCAGCTATGGAACTCCTGATACATATCCTCCCACGGGGTATGGAAGGTGGAATGATAGAAGACAAATTCACTGGCTTTTAGCAAGTTTTGGTGAGGATAGACCACATTGTCTCTAAAATAAGAGCCAGTCCTGGCCTGGATGACGCAGTTTTAAACCCAACAATTTGCTGAGAATTTCAGGAGGGGCAAGATATGGAAAAGGTAGGGTTTTATTTAGAGACAAAGGCATATAATGCAACCTAACGCTTTTCTGAAGTGACCCTCTGCAGTGATGCATATATTTCTGTCAAATTCATGGGAATTATCTGTGTTTTCACAGTTCAAAGACAAAAAGTTTCCTGCTGAGTTTAATACGTATGCCATATTGCCTAATTGTGGTATGATTGATGGAAAAAACAAAACCAAAGCGTAGTTTAAAGCATATAACCAATAAAGCAGTAACCTCCAGATCCTCACATGACTTGAAGATCACGTTCTGCAGAGAGAAGAAAGCAACTGAACTAACTGTAAAAGGTGCTGTTATTTTTTTTCATGTGCAACAAGCAAAAGTACTGTTCATTAGAGTGCAACTATTTTCCTGAGGGTAATTTGCATGGCTATACTATGTTTTCCAGGCTTTAAGGGTTGCCCTTAATGATCTCCCTCGTGCTTGAATGCCTTAGAGAGCTTGACCCACTCCTGTGCCGCTTTTTTTTCTTACATGCTGCAGGAAAAAGGTCTGATGAGGTGTTCCTCAATAATAAAAAGGAATTGATTGCTTACACAGGCTGTTTTTGAAGTTTTTGTGAGAAATCACTCTGAATCACAGCCAGAGGTAACGGCAGTAGTCAAGATTATCTCCCTCTGACATGAGTTTCACCATGTTAGTTACTTATCGTTTGCTTTGTCAACTTTTTAGTCCCTGCAGCTCCTCCTATGTCTTGGACTTTGGCACCTCTGTTTTCAAATGGTCTTAAATGAAGTCCTGTGCAAAACGTATGGAAGTAAGTACATAAACACAACATTGAGAAGTATAGGGAAGTGTAAGTGTAACAAGAAATAACAGGAAAGAGACTGAAACCTGACTGAGAACCTATGCTTCAAACTGTCTCTCCATCCATGGGATCTGAACCACCACATAGAAGAAAAAAAAGAAAAGGTTTCCCTATGCCAGTGAACATCAGAGTGGACTTTAGCCTCTGGTTTGTAACACTGTGTCTTCCGAATAAAAGCTGAAATCAGACATGCCAGATTCTCCTACTACTTTCAGTTGGAAGTACAATGCCACATCTCTAGCTGGATGTGTCCTTTGCTTCCTCAGTTCGTGTTGCTGCTGAGATAGATTAAGATGACGCTACTTACCTTTCCCTTCAAGTCTCTGAAAACATGTCACAAAGACGGATTCGTAGCGCTGCTTAATTCACTATCAATACCGGTATCCTTAGCTGTAAATAACTTGTTCCAGGTCAAATAGCAATGTTTTTTGATATTCATATTAGGAATTTCTTTTAATTTCTTCAGTTCAGTCCCTGAGTCCTTTAAGATTTGTGTCACAAAAGCAGGAAACATAAGGATTATGATAACGGATTGATGTCTAAAATTAATTTGGTCCACAATTCATTTGAGATTCCTTTATAGATTTTACCACTTTATCTTTTAGTGTTTTACACAGATGGATGAAGGAGCTCAGAATGTAGAATGAAGAAGGAAGTGGTAGAAGGAAAACATCAGGTATATAATCAGAGCATGATATACAGTTGAAATCAGCAAAAGTGTGATGCATATGAAGAAGGGAGCATAGACACTAAGAAAAAACATTAAGCATAACCATGTGCAAGCCACAAAAAAAATCTGTTTATTGTTCCATCTTTGAACAATGACTTTGATCCAAAACTTTCAGAAGTCACAATAATGATTCCTATCTAACATAGTCAGCTATAGCTCAGGCCTCATGTCTTTGTCTCTATACGTGCACACACATATGGTGTATGGCCAGACACCATTCTGCCTCTATAGATATACATACCTATCTCTGTGTATGTGAGAATGTATATATGTATATAAATATACACATATGCATGTATTTTTACAGTTCCTTTGAAAGTCACACAGATTAAATGCAGTCCTTCTGAAGAATGAATAATAATAAGACAATTAGTGACTGAGTAACTGTACATATGTATGTATGTTCAAGGGTAAATCTGCTGAAATACAAAAAATATGGGCTTAAATGGGACCAGTTAGCGCAGGAATCAACAGCAGTTGGAGTCTCATCCTGCACCATTTCCATCAGAGGCAGCTTTGCCAGCGATGCTGTGAGTGTAGGACTGACACCTGGCCAAGTCTTTATACCTTAAGTGGTGAAAAAAGGGGACTCTGGTAATGACGAATTGTCCCCTCCACTGTCACAAACGTTTGTTCTTCTTCCTGCCCCTGTAACCTGTACCACATTTACCCACTTCTCTCTGCAGTCTGGATTCTCAAATGGAGTTTACCCACATGCTTAGGTACTACGTTACCTTCAGAAGTTTCCTCCAAACACCTCCTGTACTTGTTTGCTGGCTTGAAGAAGGCAGCTCAGCACCCTCACTCCTCCTTCCCATTTCCAGCACTGTTACTGACACACGTTTTACGGCTGAAGATGTGATTCTGAAGCCTGTAGCTGCTCCTCAAAGTAGAGAAGCTGATCCACTTCAAAGCAATCACTTGCTCTAGAAACGAGTTTCTCCAGATGTCTCTTGATCTCCTCCTCACTGGCATTCTGCTGTCTCGCTTGCTTGAGATAGCCGTACACGGCCTCAAATACCTCCACTCCCAGCTTCCCAATGGCAGATCTGAGGATAAATATTACATAAAGCTCAAGTAAAAGTTAATTCACATTATATATTAATCCAAGCAATAACTAGTACTGATTTTTTCTAAATGTTGTGGCTACCTCTGATTAAAGTGGTATAATGAGGCACCTTATTTGTCTGACAGTGCAAGGAACTCAAGTTTCCTGGGGGATTCTCTATGATTGTTTGTTACACAAAGAGTCCAGGAGTAAAAACCTGCCCATAGTAAAGTCATAGGAAGCACGTCCACCGTGGTCGTTACAAACCAAGATTCCTTTCCACACTGAATCTGACATACCATTTAATCTACAGCAAGGCTGGTATACACACACGTATTATTGCCTCTGGATTTCATCAAAACCAAAGGAGCAACCCCAGTCAGCAGTACACTAGTGGCATTTTATGTCAACAAACACATTTCAGAATTCATTGCTTTATTTTAGCTTCTATCAAATAACAAGGAAACCATTGTACAAGGCTCAGCATGAGCTAACCAAAACTTTTTTCTTTTCCTACAGCACTCTGCATTTATCAGAAGACAGATCTGTAATTCAGTGGCATAGAATACACTCACAGGATCTTAATGTTGATTTATAAAGATCCATTTGCAAATTGCAAGACAATGAACAGCACTTCTTTTTCCAAAGGCAAACATTTTAAATTCGTGTATCACAAGCCACGGGTAATAAAAAATTTTCCACTCAGTGATGGGTTCATAATATTTTGATGAAAAAAATCAGAGTAATTTTCCTTCAGCATATCAGAAACTATCTGCCCGCTCTCCACACATCTGCTGCAGGATTCGTGTTGTTTTCTTTCACTAAACTTTTATATTTTATAGTAGTTGAGATTTGATTGGTTTTTAGTTTCAGACTTGCACATCTTAGGGGTGATGATGCCCTTCACTTAGTTAGAAAGTGAACTGAACTAATAGGGATCTCCTCGCAGGAACATCTGCGATTTGCATTAAAAAATGTCTTATTTTGCTTAGGAAAAGTTGTGGTAAACTGCCTTTCCTCCCACTAGCATTTTGCTAGGATTTCAAGAGTATTTAGGTAGGACAAACATTCCGTTTTCAGGAAATCCATCATGGCATGAAGACTTCAATAAAGCTTCTCAGCATATCAGAGCAAGGTTTCTCTGACAAATTTTTATTCCATACTAAAATAAACTAATGGTATCTGAGTTTCCAATGCTCTCACATATTTCCGAATCACAGAATCACAGAATGTTAGGGATTGGAAGGGACCTCAAAGGATCATCTAGTCCAATCCCCCAATTTTCAAGCATTATACATGTTGTGTCTCTAGCATGTTAAAAGATTCGATTCCTTAACGCTTTGCTTGGTGGTAATTCTCTTCAAGAAAAAGGAGGTACTAGGAAGTTGTGGTTTAACCCCACTAGTAATTAAAGCACCCAGCTACTCACTCACCCTCCCCACCCCCAGGGAATGGGGAAGAGAATTAAACAGGAAAAGGGAAGGAGACTCATGGGTCAAGATAAGAACAATTTATTATGAATATATGAATATATATATGTATAATGATAATAATACGTACAAACAAGTGATGCACAGTGTAACTGCTCATCACTCAGTGACCAAGCCGTGTCCCTTCCTGTTGAACAATCCTGAGATAGATAAGTCCTGACACCGCAATCCCGGATGAGCGAGAGGCCCGAAAAGAGAGCGAGGCAAAGTGAGCACTCTGAGAGTCTGAGAGTGAGAGCCCCTGGAAGAACAAAGGCCCTTCTTTCCGGTCAACTCTCATCTATAGACTGAACACAACACTGCATGATATGGAATACTTCATCGGTCAATTTAGTCCTCAATCCTAAATCTAAGTTCAAATCATAAGGGGAGTTGTGGACCCTCCGTCCCAGCCATGCCCCCCCCAGCCTGTTGTGCTCCTGCACACCAGCAAGAACACGGGAAGCTGAAAAGTCCTTGATGTCTCCGTGCCAACTATAAACATCAGTGGCTATCAACATTCTTCTCATAGCGAATCCCAGGCTAGAGCCAAAACACAGAGCTCTTCTGGCTGCTAAAAAGAAACCTAACTCTGTCCCAGTCAAAACCAAGACAGAAGTGAACTGTATAGTATTCCAAAATTTCAGCCTGACTCTCTACACTCATGTTCCCTTTCCACTGAGTCTCTGTCAAACTGCTTTCTACAAATTTAGACTATGGGAAACTGAGAGGATGGCCCCCAGGATGGCCCAGGATGGGAATTGCCTCATTTATCACCCCAGCTGTGAGCCGCCTATTATTTACAAAGGCTCAGCATGCCTTTACAGTGTTTACTGTCTATGCTGTCTCTGATGGGGGCTTTGAGCTGCTCCCCACTTCTGCACACCGCGTGCTTGCCAGCACGGCCTCAGGTGTGCGCAGAGCACGTCTTCAGGCGTGAGCAGAGCAAACATTCCTGCCTGCAAGGCAGTGCTGCAGCCCGTGGCCCCCCCAGGCTGGTGCTGCCTGCCCTGGGCTCCATGGCAGCGCCTGGGGCAGACAGCAGCGGGGAGCCGAGACGTGCCCGGCGCGTGGCCAGGCCAAGGATCGCCCTTTCTGAGCTGTGCAGGAGCCGAGAAGGGGATCAGCGTTGTCTCCTGGTGCCAGCACTAAGGCTTCGCCTTCTAATACTCTGCGCGTGGGTTCAGAGGGAGTGCAAACAAGACTTCCCAAAAGCAGTTTAAATAGTTAAACCTGCACACTGCCCCCCCGTAGCATCACATTCTCCAGTTGTACTTTTTTGGCTGATTTTGTACCAATTTTGCTACGTCTCTAACTCCAGGGCAAGGCCACCTGTTCCAACCCCATGGCATAATTCACCTAAAGGGGTAGCTGCTCTTCATCTGCGGTCATCCTGTTATTGCTGAGGAATAACATCGTTATAGTGAGATTGCAGCCAGTTAAATTTCCACATTATGTAAATTCCTCCATTTTTAGAAAACCATAGCGAGGAATTTTACTTCATTGTTTTTCAAACTTCATTTGTTATGAAAGCATACAGTTTCCTCAGTAATACAGAGCCGTTTTATCAGCATATAAGAGACTTCCGAAAAATTCTGTTGTTAAATATAGTAGGACCTACTGCTGGTAAAAATGGACAATACAGCTAATACGGTATTCTTGCCTGAAGGATATCCTAGATGACTGCTCTGATCTCACAGGGAAGAAATGCTTCTCCTCACATCTCACCTGCTCTCACTGCTTTTCTGCAGCTCAGTCATGCTCATCTGTGATCCCTGCCTCAGCTGCACTTTACCCTCCTGCTGGTTTCTGACACAGAGCTGATTGGAAACTTGGGGCAGAAAAAGCAAAGCTGGAATCTCTGCAGGGCCAGACCTGACTCAGTCCTGCTTCCCATAACTAGAAACTGCTCTTTTCTTTCTACCAATGGTGCTGTTTAGGGAAAACTATTGAAAGTGATTAATTCTCAGACACTGGAAACCTAGGGACTAGATTACCACTGAAAGCTAAGTAGGCATTTGTTTGGCAAATAACATACATTTCTTCACAAAACTTCATCAAAAATGTCACAGTATTTCTCTCCAACAGTTAAAAATCAATATATGAGAAGCTATTTTGAAATCACTGCTAATTCATCAATGCCTTTACTGACTCCTCTCTCCCTCTTAGACAAGTATGTTTAATTTTTTGGCAGTCCTGTCTATTTAAAGATGAAAAATTAAGCAAATGCATATCTCGGGAGTATTGCTTCTGCTAATAAATGTGACCTGCAGACTTGGATCTTTTCAGTTAAGCTTGGCAGAGCATGCAAATCAGCTAATCTGTACAATAGCTGATACAATAGAACTAGAGGAAGAACGTTCATAGGTTGAAAATTAAGGGGTAGGTAACAAAAATTATAACCTGCTTTTACAAAAGAAGACATCAGAATCTGTTTGGACTTGAGAGCTGCGTTAATGTGAGTCTGCTACCACATTATGTGTTTTCTGTCACAGAGGCAGAAGTGTGGGATCTAAGACAGTAAACGTCAAACAGACGTTACTGAATGAATCCCATCCTGAGGGAGGGAGGGAGGGGGCAAGTGGCTTCCTGGAAAGCAAGTTTTGCACATTATGGCCCCGATCCTGTGTTAGGGGATGTTTTTCTATCCCTGTAAAGTCCTACAGGGGCATAATTACAGATTTTGCACTGCTCTTCTGTTTATAGTTACTTCTTTTTCACGTGAAACATGGGAAACTTGCATTTACAGTTTTGAAATGGTTAAAAGTCTTATGATCAAACAAGTACAGAGCGCCCATTTACGCTCCCATTTGGCCATGTTTTCTGATTGACCGGCATTTACTCTCTTTGTGCTATCTCATAGCTCACTCACCTCCACACTCACTGTTTCCCCCAGAAATGAGGCATCATTTCTATCTCAGCCAAGACCGCACAAGCAACGGGGATACCTGACATTTGGGATTTCATTACTCTGACAAGCTTTGTGGGACAGAACCCTATCCCACACTGCCCTAAATTGTTTTCCACCTTGCTGAAATCAAAGGAGTTACATCAGGTTCTACCATCCAAGGGTCTGACCCAGGATGATATATACTAATGTGCTTAAATGTCATATCTCAGATCATTCTTTCTTTTATTTCATTGTGTTACAGAGGCTTAAGTATATGGAGAGATTCATTGCTGGCACTCTATCACTGTGTTTTCTCACTTTTAAGCATCTTGTTCATGCAATGAAATTAACAGCTCTGTGGTTGAACCCTAAGCTCCCTGTATAATGCAGGCACCCCAGAAAGGCATCCACCCAAAACAACAGCCCACCACAAGTGAGGAAAGGCTTGTCCTAAATCTGACACCTGTCTGGCTTTAGTAAATCTGGGAATCACTACTGTCCATCCAGAACTCACAGCAATTCAACATGACCACATAGGTACTCAGTTGTCTCCTTTTATCCCAGAGTTGGTGGTTAGAGCATTCACCCAGAGAGTTGGAAACCTGGAGGTAGAAGGAGATTCAAACCCACACCTCCCAAAGCATTATCATAAGCACCCATCAGTTCGAGGGACGAAGGACTCTCCTGTACCTTCATTCTGATTTGTATAAAAGCAGATGTATTGGGCCAGAAGAGAGTGTGCAATGATAGAAACTAACTCTGGATAGATTGAGGACCAAGGATGACACCGGAGGTATGTGTAAACATTTTTATGAAATAGTCCCTGGATAAAATAGTATGAGCAGTCGTTGGAGTCCTTCAGTCCTTGGAACTGAAATCCAGGTTACCATAAGTAAGCGAGTGCCCTCACTGCCAACTACAAGAGATGCAATGGTAAACCCAACATCCTTCACTCCTCCTGACCACAGAGGGCTGTCCCAATGCTGCAGGCAGAGGAGGCGCAGGGCTGGGGACCTCCACAGCCTAGAGGCATGCTCTGACCACCAACCTACTGGCTGGACAGCAGATATTGCCAGTCTCCACATTGTCATCCATGGAAGCTGTGGTTTGAAATAAAACACCTCTTGCTGCCATCTTTTGTGCAACACACAATCCATGCCTGGAGAAAATTAACTGGAACAAGCTCCAGAGGCCGTAGAGGCAGACGAGGAATCTGATTTGTGGATAATGATGGGGTTTGGGCATGAGATAGGGACTTGGTCCTGTCAAGCGTAAGGTGCTTCTGAGCATGTGAGAAGCAGTATGAATATCAGCAAAATCATAGCCACTTATCCCTTTGACTCACTGCCAGCGTTAGAGGGGAGCTAAACAGGAGCCTTGAGAACTGCAATTTTATACTCAGGATATCTAAAAATGTTCCAAGTCATTTAGTGGATCTGGGCCCAAACGAATTTATCAGGCTATCCGGTGATTTGCAGTTGATTTCCTACACATCAGTGCAAAATTACTAAAATTTGACAATATAATAATGTTGTGTTCTCAACCGGCTGAGGAAGTTGTAAATCTTTCCCTGGGTGAACAAAGAATTTTCTATTATCCCGCGGGTCTTTATTTTGACTATTCTGCTACTAGCTACATATTAACATTTCCTTTCTGGTCTGGAGATCAATTACAATACACCTGCCTTTATGCAACACTGACAAAAGCCACAAAACAAGATTAATGCTTAAGTTTGTGCTCCTCCGTGGGCGTTAGCAGCTGGGTTAATACCTCTCAACAGCTTGTCATTGCCTGCCTTGAAGGATAACTATGACACAAATCAGCAGCTAAGGGGGCTTTCAGCTTCTCACTTTCAAATGTCATTCAGCATGAAAGCGACTATCATTTAAAACCCTTCTGCTCCCCCTCATCCACTCGCAAAGTGAAGCGGCACTTTTTTGCTCCCAAACACAGAGTTTTCACTAGTGCCCCTGGGGAGCTGCAGTATGGGCCACGCTTGGAAGCAAGGAGAGGCTCTGCAGCTGCCCAGTCACCACGCTTTACTCAAGTCACTGCTGAGCACACCAGAATGACACCATCAACGTCCCTCTGCATCAGGCATCTCACCACTGCCGTGGCAGACAACAAACACATGGCTCCTAAGCCAACCACAGAAAATTCAGTTATTTCAAAATAATAATGTCATCCACTGCTACCTCAACGTAAATCTTAAAAAACAAAGTTTTCTGTACATGGAATATCCATTCCAGTGAACATTTATTTATCCTTTAAGATGCAGTCAGGCTGCCTGCATCCTACACCAACAAGCCTATTGTAAAGTAGGAAGGAAGTCTGTTGTGATTAGGGCTCATGGGGCATAAAAGCAATTGCAGGAATCTTTGAAAAAATAATTTCAGCAGATTTCTCTAAATTCTGTTCTCTATAACTCAAGGATATCCCTATGGAGTCCAGTAGTATTACTTAAGATTCCCATCAATACATCCAACTTTGATTTGTCCCTGAACATGCTATGTCTAAGCATTTGTTTATTAACCTTATCTTTCTCTTTAAAAGAGAGTACAATTGTGCCACTTTGCAGCTAACCAGTAGTAACATGAATCTTGGTGGAAAAGATTGTTACATTTATCTCCTGAAATGACTCTGCAAAAGAATCAGGAAATCACATATCTTTGATCTCATACAAAATATTGTTTTCTAACTGTACCAGAAAATCTTAGGATATCTGCTACAGCATCTTAGGGTTCAGCAAACAAACAGGTTTATCTCAGTTAAAACACAAAAGGTCCCTTTCCTCTCAAGTTATCTTTCTGTCATTCAATATGTTGGCATTACTGACTATGAATGATTAAAACTTCTCTGAAACTTGAAAGTAACGGCTCTGGGTTCAAAACTGCATTTGCAGCAGTCAGTTGCTCTATGAAGACCATTTGAAATCTGCTAGAAATGCATTATAAGTTCCATGATTTATTTTTTAGAAACTTATTTCTGAAGGTAGAGCAATACCTTTTTAGTTCTGACATGGCTAAGTCTAAGAAAAGGGCTTATTTAAAAAAAAAAAAAGAGGAAAGAATTATTATATAAAAGCTAGTAAAATAAAATCTGAATTGTTAATATTAGCCTCTACCTTCACCTTCAAGCCTCAGTGGACTTTGACTTTCATCGTATCACTGCTTAATGAAAATTTCTTCACTCAAAGACACAATAACAATTTTCATAATTCATCCTTAATTACTTCATAATTTCTGAATTAAAGCACCTTGATTTGATTGCAAACAAAACTCTCTGATGTCCTACTTCAAAGACCAGCAAAATCTAAAGCATATTTAGAACATATTTTCCCATGAGCTAAGCAGGATCTTATTATTAAAAGCTGTAGACACACAGCTGAAGAAATATCAACAATAATATTCTCCGTGCATCTCGTTTTCTGAGATAAATAAATTTGTGAAATAGTAATTGAAGCTGACATCTGCTCTTAGAAGACTGTGAATTAGAATTTAGAGCTGCTAGTTGAATTCTAGCTACTACTAATTTAAAGTGTAGTTTGTCATTGGAGAAGATGGTTTTTTAAGTTTTCACACAGAAAAAAAAAGTCATAACAAAACATGGTCATTTAAATCAAACCTGAATATTGCGATTTTAAAGTCTTCCTATATTAACAAATTTACTGCTGATACTAAAAATGAGAGAGGAAACAAGTTTGCTTGTACAGGAGGTAAGACAGGTGAAAATGATACCGTTTAGTGTCCCTGAAGAATTACCTGAAACACACTTCCCCAGGCTGCAGTCTCTTTATACACATTCTGAGATTTCCTAGCTTTGGTAAAATTATTTTAAACAACATCGCATTTTTTAACAGTGTCATGGCATACAAAGCATCTTTTCAAAGTCATCAGTTTAACTTATTCAGCATCGCTGATCAAGACCAACCAAACATTCGAGGCAGATTTAACACATACCTGATGCTTATCAATGTATTTGTTTTAGACAGATGTGACTGAAGAGCAGCGCACTATACTGCTGCTTTTTGAATGTGTACGTGCAAGGATACAGTAGTTACCTCTAACGAGTCAACAATAATATACAGTTCTCATAGAAGTTCAAAAGTAGGAACATAACTGCAATCTCTTTGTTCAGTTGTGTGGTAATCCAGAGTTAATGCTGATTTCCGCTTACATGGCTTGAATGTGGGGGGGAATCTCTCCTGATTTAGGGTCTCGCATCAAAATGACAAACATAAAACTAAGAATTCATCCATCAGAGAAAGGAAAATATACAGACTTACTTATTTCAATGAAACAATCATAATATCACACAATACTACACATATTTTTGATCAACCTGAGCGTTGTCTTTAGTCATACTGTATTAAACATTAATATTGCATGTAAAACAATGCATTTCTGAGTTACCAATAAGCCAGTCCCATCAAAAGGCTGTCAACACATCCAGTATGCCAACGGAGAGATTAATGTAATCATCTGGTATGGAGCTGGATAATTCTCAATAGAAACATCACAAGCCCCACAGTAATTTACTAATGAAACCTTCAGCTGGGCCTGTGCACTGTACAGCAACAGAGGGAGATGAAGCAGCACTCAGGCACTGAACTATGCTAAATGACCATATGAGGTTATCATAAAGCAGTAATACCTTGAAAAAGACATTTTAAAAGTTAAATAAAAACAGCTGATGCGGATCCTGAGACGCCCAGTTAGGACAAGTACATATACATGTATATATGTACACATGAAAATATTTATTAATATAGACACAAATAACTCTTTGTGTAATTTTTTTGTACATCAAATCTTTGTGCTTAGTTCACATCTACATCCACTGGAAGGGACCTGAAGGTAGGTGGATCAAGTCCACAACTTCTTTCAGGTCCCTTTCAACATCTGTAGCCCTGGAAAAAGTTCATAGCACAAAACAGGATTAAGATCAATTCACATGGCAGAGCCACACAAAAACTACACCATACTGTAGAGGAAGAAAGAAAAGTAATTACCAACTATAAATAGTGAAGCTATGATTTTTCAGAAAGGCCTAGAAAGGTTTATGCATTTAGTTACTTTTGCCTTTCCATCAAAACAAGACAAACTTTAGAGAGCTATTTACGCATTTAAAGAGGCAGATAAGAGTTCTAGTCCTTTAATTTTTTTCCCAAAGAATAAACATTTAATATCTAAAGACTTTTCAAAATAGGACCCTGGTCATTCCTCTGTCTCAAATCTCTTGAAAAATAAAATAATACTCTATCTAGCTGCCTGAAAATATGGCATATAAAAGACTAATTAAGATTTCTATTAACTTTTACAGAAACATAACAATCATAATATAGTATCTAAATAATTTGTTTCAACTAGTAGATTCTCAAAGATAAAACCCAAGCTTGCTTTGAAACATGACTGAACCAGAAAAATTACCACTAAGCTAAATGTATTTTCGCAATACTCAGCTCTACTTTTCAGGATCAAAATTATTTTTCTGTGGAAAAAAAAGTTAGTGGAGATACATGTCTAAGGTGTTACCTTAAAACCGAGATCAAAGTTAGGCCTTATAAGTACTAGCATCCTCTGGTTTTGCCCCAATCTCTGGCCATGTTGGTTAATGTTAATATAAACATAGTACGTGTACTACTGTAAATGTTGTTCAGCTAGTTTGGTATCTCCAAACTCTGAAGCCCAACAACTCATGAAAACAAGCTGCTCAGCAATGAGGTTTGCTGCAGAAGGAGACAGACCTGCAACACAGCCGCCCACAATGCTGCAGCACCCTCAGAATTGGTGGCTGCTCCCTTTGGAGTGAGGGCAAATGCGTTGTTTTGGGTCTGCTACCCTCTCCTTCACACAAGATAGTTTGCATGTTCCCCAGGTTTCTGGTGTTTTATCCCATGAGTTACTTTTTATGATGCCAGCTCTGCATTGCTCACCTCCTTCCACAGGGTAATACACCGCCTTCCACATGGGAGATGCATACCTGAACGACTTAAGTAATCAAAAGAAAGAAAACACTATGTGATGACTACGAAAAAACATGGTGAAGGGAAGAAGGAAAAGGACAGATCTTTCTTAGAGACAAGTACAGTAGTAGAATAGCAAGCAGATGAAGACAGAAGCAACATGGGACACGGTAAACATCGGTAGCCCTGGTAAGGGTTTGGTGAATGCCCTTTGCATATTCCCTACCTATATTTCTACCAAGTGCCCTGCAAACCTTCCAAGGTTGCAGTGCTGCATCTAGTAAACACTGTCAAGATTCTTCAAGTGGTTCTGTACTGAAAACAAAGGATATAATTAATGTTGTGTGAAAGCATTCTCACATTTGCAAACTATTGACAATACATAATACAATCCATGTATTATGTATGCACAGCATGAGAAACTAGGGAAATCATGCTTTCTGTGCAAAACAAAAAGATGTATTAGTCTAATTCTCCTAATGTTTTGACTGTTTGGGGCTACTTGACATTTTTAAATGAGTGTGTCTACACTTACGATTTTATGTATTTTGTTACTAGATAAAACCTCTCTCTAATGCTAAAGCAATTATGACATTACTGTCCATTCTAAAAAAAAAAAATCCTTAAAAATTCAGGATAATAGAATGGCTCATGGATCTATGACATGCAGCTCAGTAGAGAAGCTGAAAAGTAAGTTTCCTTTACATATCTAAGTAAATTCACAAAAATCTTGCACTTTAAGGGTTGGACCTGAGGTTTAAGCAACATGAAAAATGAGCACCAGGATGAGCATCCCAAGAAAATACATCAAAGTTTAATCGTGCCCCTTTCCATGTTAGCTAATAGACACACTCACTCTCGCTACCGAGTTTGTTCACTTTATTCATTCCAAAGTGCTAAGTATTGCTGCTAAGAACTGCCAAAATGATGGCATTGGCAGGTGACGTGCTCTTCCCATCCCCAGCTGCAGGACGGAGAGGATCAATATAAGCTTCTCAAAGAACAATGTACAACTTGTGAGAAATACAAGTACAGGCAAAAGTAAAGAGAATGGTCAGCCAGCCTAACTTTATATATTTACCTTAGTCAGCTACCACCTTTGGCACTGGCATAAGAGAAACGAAATTCTTAACAGGTAAATTCAGAATAGGAGCCTAAAACATGTGCTCTGAACTAGCCTGTGTCTTTGCAGAAAGAGTGCCCAGAAAAGTTCATAGGCACCCAGGAAATATTGCTAGAACCAGGCTGCCTGAACATCATCTTGTAGGACTACTCCATTCAACGCCTGATTAAGCCAGGCAGTTGAATATTTGCATAACCTTAGGCATCTGTTGTCTTTCTGAAGACAATGCGCTACTTGTGCTTAACACTATGTACATGCTGAAGTACTTTGCTGAACTAGGGCCTTAATCTTTGGCACCTTTACTAGGACAACAAATGAAGCAACTAAACATCAATATTTGTAATCAGGTTTACACTGAGATACAGCAAATAATCTAGTATTGACTCAATTTAGGCTACATAGCTGGGGGCTTCATACTGGAGAGTACTTCAGAGAAGCCAGCACATATTCTATATTACAGACTGGTTGAAAACCCAAGAACATTTGGATTAGTGACCTGGGACTTTAACATGAAATTCCATTTTCCATAAGCATTGGGCTAGAGCAATATATACATGCTATCTTCAGCAGCAAACAACAAAAAAAAAATGTTAAAACATACTGTTGTCGCCAAATACTTTTCAGTAGCAATTGTTCAATTCCTACATTACTCATAGCTGGCAGGGCAGCATGTTAAGATCTATACAATCAGTACACCCCCATATAACAAATTATGGATCACTTGCAACTTTCGCTGAGCTCAGGCATATTGGAGCTTGTCGAGAAAAATAACGGAGGCCCTAAAGCTGAACAACCACTAAAATCGAAGCCCAACAGCTGTAATACTCTGGGCACGTGGAATGAATGCTCTTGACCATTTTAAAGATGTCATCATTTCCAACTCAAACATACAGGACTTCTGTCCCATTACAGCAGGGAAACAGATTCAACCAGCAAGCATGAAACCTGAGGTTTGTTAATTTGGTTGCCATTCCTTTCTGCATGACTCTGCATGTATTAAGCAGAAAAGGAGAAGCCACTAGTAACAAACTATTTCTTGAGGAAATTGGATCTTATCAAGTATTTTAGTTTATTTCTTGTATGGAAGCCAGGCAAGGTCAAAATGAATACAATGGATATTCCAAGATTCACACATTTTCACACCTCTCCTCACCTACCGCTATAATCTTGAAGATGCAATCTGATGCATCTGGATGCCAGGGATCACACTGTTCCTGATGTAAGGATGAAATGCTATGTGCATGCAGTTCCCTAGAGGAGTCCAGGAAATTAGGACCCCACCAGCAATTCAGCAGTAGCTGTCAAACTATCAACAGGAAGATATTCACAGGATAACCATCTCCAGGGTGCCTCAGTACTATTGGCAGTGAGTGGAACTTTACCTCTTTGGGTGTTTGAGATTTTGCCTAGTTTTCCCTTCCTGGATGTTGACAGCCCAAACCACAAAGCTGAAGGAGGCAGAGACAGAGGGCTGAGACATCAAGAGAGGCAGCCGACTCTTGCTGTGGAAAGGGGAACAGCATGGACAATGGCAAGAAAGTGAATGAAGACCCACGGAAAATGCCTGGGGAATTAGATCATCAGCTCCAGCTTCAGTCTTGAGGGGGGACTACTACATCTGCTGCAGAAGACTCCTACACTCATAGGCAGTAGCCACTACCTCTCTCACCTTCATTTCTTCTTAGGCAGGAAGAGCCCAGGATACACCCATTCCCACTTTCTCTCTCAGTTGTTGCCTTGGGACAGCAATGACTCACAAGCTGGGAGTGTTCACTCACTTATCCCTGACAGGAGATAAGCAATCATGTTCTCAGCCTGGTCATGTAAAGGTGGGTTCAACTCTCCTAGTGTTCCCGTTTAGTTTTACTGTATTCTCACTTCACTTGCGAAGTAAACAGTAAAACAAAAACATTTCAGACCTTCAAATCTGGGTCTGGAAAGTAAGTAAACAATTATCTTGAAATAGATTAACAGTAAAAGAAAGAGAAACTCATGGGCTAAGATGTTTAATGCATTTCTGTAGTGAGCTCATTTGGCCCTAAACAATTAAGAGATGGAGACTGGCCTTTAAAAATGAGGTGTGAGAAAGACTGAGATAAGGAGGATGGATACATAAGTAATATTTCAGCTCAGCACATGAGAAGCAAAAAGCTACAGTTATGCTGTAAGTTGTCTTGGGATCACCAGACAGAAATTATTACCAGGAAATGGAGTGTTGAACAAAACAACTGTGGCATGTTTAAGAGGAAAGTTCACGGTCAAAAACGTTCCAGGATCAATACTCTCAAGAATAATGTCCTCTAATCATCTGCAAAAAAAAACAGTCACAGCTCAGATAGTGTCAATAAACTTCCTTACCAAATAGGTTTTATCTGTGAGAAGACATCTTATTCCTTATGCATGTTTACATCATGACACCTTCAACATGACAATCAATGGCAGTTAAAAGGTCACTGAGAATTTTTTTTTTAATGGAAGTCTAAAAACTCAGTTACCTTTTCTATATTTTTTGCTTTTGTCTTCACCTAAAGCTGCCCTTAATGATGTCAATAACAAAACCAGTTTCAGAAGGCTCAGAGATGGCCCTTAGGAAGGTCCATCCAGCATCTAATAAAACACTAAATCAAATAATGACCTTCTTTACTGCAGTAGTTCAAAAATGCGCAGAAACAAATGTACAAAAAGTCTTCTATATTGAATAGTGCCTATTCAATGACTTCAGTATGACCTTTCTTTCTGAATTTTTAAGATAAACGATACATTTGATGCCAATGTCACAATTACTTACACTCAGCAGGTGATGATGAAGTCTTTTGCCTGATCATGGTATGCTGCTGTGTGTAAGACTTCAGGGACTGACTAAGAGGTGCTTACTGCTGTGCTAAAGGATTTTAATTTACTTAAAATTTGGGGCATAAAAGCTTTTTCCTTTTACTGACATACATTTTATTGAATTCTAAACTGCATATTAAAGTTCATGGCTATTAAAATGACTCATTGTATATATTCATGAATACCTCCACAAAGGAGCACAAAACACACTGTACTAAGTTTTTTTTCTTAATTTCCTACATTTTTATTTCCCTTTATACTTTCAGGAAAGAGAGAACAAGATATACATTCTATTCCATAGCTATTCCACTATTTAAAAACTAGCCTTACTCTGTTAAAAACAAATCCTGATTTTATAAAGCCAAGAAATGAATTTTGACTACAGTGCTGAAGAGTCTTCAAGGGAAAGTCTCCACTCACTGGACACCTGGGATATGAATACTATGTAATACAGGGAGGTACAATTGTGAATACAGCCAACTGCACCAAAACTCGTAATAAGGCTTGTTCTTTTCCACAGATTTCTAGACACACTTGTCTTCTCACCTTCTCTTTTCCATTTTAGATCATGAAACACTGCACAGACTTGAGATGTCAAGTATGCATCATAAGACTTTCCACAGGCTTCTGTGCTTTTGCCAGGCCCTTCATTGTGGTCAAATTGTAGCTGAGGTGGTCAAAAACTTGGAAAGCAGGGCCTCAGAATAAGACAGAGTAAGACAAAAAGAAGCAGAAAAAAATTTTCAGCTTCAGATCTAAACAAATTGGTTCTGTCTCTTTTAACGTAAATTTTGACCTCTTTAGCCTCTTACAAGCTATCAGTGCTGTTAGTCCAAGACTGAAGAAAGCTTTGGGTTTGTCTACCAAGTTTTTCAGAAGCTGGCAGAAAACAAGCTAGCATTGCTGCAATGACTCTTCTAAAGCCTTTCCTTAAGGACAAAATCAATCTTTCAGGCAATGCATACTGCCAAAGTTTCTGACACCTTGTAAAGAAGACCATGGCAAGTTGTATGGACCTCAGGGGAAAAAAGAAAGAATAGGTGGTATAACAATTTGATCTGATGGTGAAAAAAACACTTTGGCTTGAGGCGTTGTTTCTGAAGAACAGCATGGTTCTCTTCTGAGATAAGTAGTTGAAAAGTCTCTATAGAGATGCATCGGTGGAACTGACATTAGTTTTCCTCATGGATCTGTCTGCTGAAGATAATTTGGCTCTAGATAGCATGTGAATAGAGCTTCTCAGACTAAGACATGCACTTAGTTACCTAGTACCATGGATGGGAACGACCATGAGAACGAGATGGTGACCATGACAGAAAATACCAAGAAACGACTCCTCGTTTCCTGCATCTAACACTATTCCTCAGCTTAAAAATCCCAATATGAGAAATATGAGTGACTCAGCTCTGATTTATATATTTGCTTGACTTTCCACTAACATGCAAGGCTGGGAAGGAGCATAATGAGATATATAATATAATATCTCATATACATATAATGAGCTCAGATAACCTTCGAGGGAGCTAGTTCAAGAAATAAAGATTTCTTATCAACACTGCAGAAGATCCCAATACCAAAATGCTTAGCACTGAAGTAGAAGTTTCTGCACAGAGAATGAACTCCACTTGAAAGGTAAAGTTAAATCCCTGCTGCTCTAAACTTTATGAATACTGATACCAAGTATAAGAAATTAGAAATTGTTGTCACTGGAGTAGGCTATTTTATCATGACTTTTACTGAGAGGACAGTAGTTCAAAATATTGGAACAGAGTGTAACGGGAACTGGAAAGAAGATGCCAGAGAAAATATCAGGGATTGTGGGGAAGGAAACTGGTGATGGAATCATAAACACTATAAGGCTCTCTATAGGTTAAGTCCTGAGTCTTTTTTTAATTTAAAATTAGGAGAAGACAAAAGACTTATCTACCATATTCAAGAACATCTGTGGCTTCCTTCTACATTCCTGCAAGGACTTTTAGCACAACTTCCCTCTCACATGAATATAGGTATAAAGCACTGCACAAGAATACAGTAGAAACTACCTAAAATGGCACTTCAAGGGATTTTGGAACTTGCAGGTTGATTGCATTTCAGTTCCCACCCTGCAGTTCGTGCCAAGAGCAGAGAGCACTGCTCTACATAACACTTTGGCCTTTATGGAAAATAAATGTTTATCAAACTGTGAGTTTCTCTGCTGTCAAAGAACGGATTTAGTGCAGCACACCGTGATGACTCAAGCAATGAGCACACCACATCTTGTCAAGCGACTGTCCTGCTGCAGTTGTTTGCAATCTCGTATCATTCACATGTCAACTAAAAATGGCTAAAAGGCCCTTTTGCTGTTAGATTCTGTGTTATTTTACATGAATCTACCATTTTTTCAAAACTAATGAAAGAATTTTTCATTGATGTTACATGTAATGTGTAGGCACAATGCTTACTTTCTGAGAAATTCATAACATAAGAGAGTCTCCCTCATTAGAATGTACTGCTGTTAGCATCTGAGAACAGCACCGATCTCAAATCTTCGTACTTGTTTCTATAGTGACTTGCCAGCTAGACAGATTTCACTGCACTTCCACATTGTCCCTACTGCTCTTCTTTTCTGTTTCCTCATAAGAGCTCCAGCTACTCAGTTTCTTTAAGACAAAAAAACCCCACATTCTCTCTTTCATTAGAAGCCATCAATTGGAAGACCCCAACACAAGTCTGTGGCTTCCTGAGTAAAACTGAATAGCACGAGTTTAAATATATTAGCCTTGCCTAAGCTGCACTGCTGTGTGGATAAAGTACAACACATCACATGAAGTTTGCTGAGGGACGAGCAGAGCAGCTGAGACTTAATGCATCATTATGCATCCAGATGTACTTACTTTTCACCACTGAAGACTCCCCCTATGTGCTCTGTGTGAAGACCGGCCATGTGTAAGACTTTGCCAGGATCTCCTTGCATGTGTGCGTGCTGCGTACTGTGCTCACTCACTTGTTTCTTAACACCCTAACTTCCAAACAATTAACAAATTCACTCACCTTTACATATTAAGAAAATGACAAGGTCATAGTATGTTTAGGAGAAAGATCAATAATCTGAGTAAATATTTTGATAGACTTCTTTAAAGTAGCTATTAATAGTGCACAGAAGGAGATCTCTACCTTTATTCATCAAAAAATCCATACCAACCCAAAACATAACCCTCTCCCCTAGTTTGTTCTCTTAATGAATGTAACATGAAAATCATTCACAGGTATGATCTCCTGGAAGTTCTCAAGATGCATGAGGTTGGATGGGTGGGTATTTTGGCCTACAGACCCAGCTGACTGTTGCCATTCAGGAATGAAATGATTAGGAAAGTGTTGCAAAACCAGGATGTCTAATAAATTCAACACAAATTACTGCAGTTAATCAGGCTTTTCATTAGCATATGGCTAGTTGATAAACTATTTTGAAATGTGACGTTTCCAAAGGATAATATAACAGGACTTCCAAATTTTTCAGCATATAACCGCCATTATGTGCTTAGCCTATCAGAACCAAACAACTGTGAAAACCATGAAACAACACTGGAAAAACAGAATCTGAAAAAGTAAGTGATTTAATCATAACTCAGCCCTAAAGGCAATGACCATGCAGTTGAAATAGTTAAGGTTTATCCTGTAACCATGAGAACACAAGGTGAAGGCTGTAAGATTAGCGGGCATTTTGTCTGAACAACCTCACCTTGCAACTAGCTGGCACAACACGGTGGATTTTTTAATTTTTATAAGTACTTTCCATGAAAAGGGAATGGAAATCAATTAGAATGGCAGGCTGTGAGACCTGCTGACTGGTTGCACAATAAAGGCTAAGCTATGAAGCGAAACCCTAGGAGCTGCTGCACCTTGAAATATCATAAAACTGAACAACTTCTATCTGGAGTAAATGTGATTAGTATTTCCCTTGAATAAACAGTGCATTTGGCACTGTGAGTTGTTTTAAACAGTGATTGGCATCAATGCTGCTGTGGTTGTATTAATTTTCTTTAGGGGATTCACTTAAATAACTACTAGTGTTAACTGTTAGAACTTATTTGTATTCTGATAATATTCACCATATTGTTCATGCTGTTCACCTACACAAGATAAAACTGCCCTTTTTTAAAGACTTTACAGTCTGAGATCAGTTGAATGTTGCAACACTGCAGAGAAAATTTGAGTTCAGAAATAATACATAGCATCATGATTATCAGATCAGTACTTAAATTAGGGCACAATAAACCTTGGAAGGCCAGAAATTACTGAATCAAGATAAATGCTAAAGACACATTAACCAGTACATTCTAGAAAGGAGGCACAGATCTTTGTTTTATTAAGACACTGAAATCTTTATTAATAAAGCTGGGGTTTCAATGATGCTGAAAACAATTAGACAATGAGTTCCAAAGGGAGCTGCACATGTAAATTCCTTTGTCTCATTTGAAAATCTCAGCCAACAACAATCATGTTTGGCTTAAATTATCATGTCATCACAGCAAACAAATCCATTAGTCTTTCATTCCAGGCAAGAATGAAGTGTATCTGAGAGAACAAATATGGTGGGAATGGATGTCTGCAGGTGATTTATGGGCATGTGCTGAGCTAATAAAGAAAGCAAAGTTCAGAACACCGACAGCAGTGAAGGCAAACTAGATCCTGGAAGGATAACAGTGATTGTGCAGATTATGAGAAAACAATCAGAAGTTACAGTCAACCTTCATCCTCTGCGGAAGCAAGTAAGAATCCAGTCTGTACAGAATAACTTACCATCCACTTTTTTGTTCAAGGGATATTTTTTGTGTGGAGAAACAACACATGGTTTTCTTTGCTGTGTTGGCAGTTTTTCAAACCCATCCTCTTCATTTGAATATTGGTAACACATAAACATGCTACTTACTCCCTCATGCGTTTCAGTTTGGTCTCAGCCATAGTGCTGTTGAGAGCTCTGAATCCCTGGGCCACCCCTGGAGACACTCTGGTGACAGTTGCTGAGCCTACAAATCAATGCACAAACACATAACCTTATTCACCTTCATCCCCTGAGCTCTATTGCAGCGTCAAAGGCAGTCAGAAGGAGGAAGACTATTCCTGTTTCCCACAAGGAAGCGCCACATTAATTAAAGATTAATTAGATTACTAAATGCACATTGAGGCCAACTCCTTTCTGAGAGACAAGTAGATTTATAGCTTAAAGGCACCAGAACTGTAACAATTTTCCTTCTATGTAGCATACAGGTAATTACATCACAACAGAAAGGACAGTCACTTGAGGAAGTGCTGGGACAGATAAATAGTCAATAAAATGAAATTTGCTTAGACAACATGAATTTTCCTTCATTGTTCTTGCACTTACTTATAAGAGCAAGAACCTTCTTCCTAAGAGGCAAGCCTCTGCTTTAGCTTGATCATTACTGTAAACTGGAAGTATTTAACTTATGACATCACTTTCCCCCACATATGAAGGTACTTTTTTAATGTATGCATATATACATTAAAACATACCTGTATATGTTAATACATATACATATGTGAGAAATATATGTATACACACATGCACACTCTTTCTGCTTACGGGCCTCGTGGGCTGTTGCAATATTTAAGGACCTAACGCTCACAGACCGCTGTGGTATTCATCCACAGGAACACAGAGGTGCTGAAACACAGAGGACTGTCAGGGTTGTCAGCTCAAATATCCTACAGAAATGTGTGGGCTGTGGCACACAGCACCCAGGTACTCAATACACATGGGAGGGCTCTGCATAAGATGTGAACAAGCCAAAAGTCACACAAACACCTTAACACAATGCCTTGCCTAAAGAACACACACTCCCCTCTTAGCAAGGGTTTTAAGCTTGGACTCCGCTGGGGTTTCGTTTGGATTGTGTTAACGTGGATCACACGCAGCCAGAGGGGGCTTGCAGCTACCTTCCTGCTATAAGCAATACAGACACCCCCAGGGAGCAGTGAATGCTTCCCTGGAATGCATAATCACAGCTTTCCCAAGAGTTAACCTCCTATGTCTTATGTGATTCTAGATCCTGATCACATAAGGTTGAATACTGAGATTAAAACTTTCTATCGTGAGAGATCCTACTGAATCGCTCACAGTGTTTGCTGGATTCAGAAGATAGGAAGCAGGCATGGAGACAGACCACAGAAGAATGGATTCCTGACTCTGTCATCTGCCTATGGACAAATGATTTGACTTTTAAAAACATTTTCCTAATTTCTCTTTACACCTAATGGCTAACAGTTGTCTGGTGCCTAAGTATTACAACTGAGGTACAATTAACATAGTTTAAAAGATTAAAAATTACAAGCTCAGTTCTTACTAGCGACCAGTAACTCCATCTATCAATGCAAAAAACACTTCCTGATGATTTACTGCAACACTATACGTGCATATCCATACATTTTTGCATGGGGTCTGTAAGCATTCAATTACTTTATCAGCACTGGAAAATTCAGCTCTCCTCAGAGCAGCCCTGAGGAAACCCCCAGTGCCGTGCAAAGCAACGCTCGTGACTTACTGGGTGGCACACTTCTCTTTGAGTTGGCATAGAATTAAGCTCCAAATGTGGGGCTTTGGGGTTTCAAAAGCAATAAAAAAATTGATGCCCTGAGCATCAGTGGTCTAAGGAAAATATAATCTTTGCATTCTCTTAAGAAAGAGTACAGCTAATAACAGGCCCCAGCTAAATTCCGGTATTACTATTATTACAGGATGTATCACTGTAGTAAGAGCTCAGCATACTCTTTCTGCTTAGTGGGTTCAATCTGTTTATTGCTACAATATCTTCTTCTCCTCCGACATTTCATTATTAAAGACATCCTTCTTCCTTTTTTCTGTGATTCCAGGCTAAATAATGCGTACTTTGTCTGCTCTCCACATTGGCAGTCGGCCAAGCAAAACTTACTCTCTACACGCAAACTACTATCCATCTTCCTCTCCATTTAATATGATTTTCTAGGTACTATGAGGCAGTTTCAAGGACTACAGATTGTAGGATGCTGCAAAGGTGTGGTTAGTCATAAAAAAATGAGTTCTCAGTGAAAACTGCTAAGAGCTTTTTACCTTGTTGCTACAATAAGCCTCAAATATTTTTCCTGGGGCAATTCATAACCCACACCAACCAGAAACAGTTACTTGATTAATAATATAGTTTTCACCCAGCTTTGAGCACTTTGCCTACCCATACATCAATGCAGAACAAGGAACTACACTGCTTCAAAAAGTGGCCAGATAACTATTTGCATTTTTATGCAATATATTATTCTTGATTCATTAAACAAAATCAAATAAAACAAGAGCACCGACTTTTCAAAAACAGGTACTGTGGCTTTTTAAATTTATTTCAAAGATGAAGACTCTCGCAGTATATAGAACAGTATTGCAGAGAACAACATAGGGCCAAAGGACAGATCATCTTTGTCCTGTCAGGTCATGGAGCACCAGTTTGAGGTTCTCACTGCATCCTTCTTACTCTGTCAAAGGGAAGATGAAAGGATCTGTAGGGAAAAAAAATCCTCTGGGTGACATTTATTCATAGGTACTTGTATTTAAAATGGGTGATTATGATTATCTGGTGAGACTTTTCATACATTATGGCCCAAAGGCATTCCTACCAACGTTTCTGCTAACTGCATAAATGGTGATAGACATCTACTGCATCTCTTGGTAAGCCATTATGTGTTGTGAAGATATTGTCTCCACTGAATCACAGACCTCTGTCTGGATTTTGGATTTCTTTCCTCAGCTTTCACTGCTATATATGAGATCCCACAACGCCTTTTTCTACAAGATTAAAAAGGTCATTATAATCGGATGCATTTTCCTGAGTTTATAAAAGACACAGTGACACAACTACCTCTAACCTTCTCCTTTAAGCTAAGTAGATTTAGTAAATTGTAAAACCAGGTTTTCAAACTTCATTTAATTTTGCAGTTCTTTTCTAGGATCTTCACAATTTTTCAAACTTCATCAACATGGATTATCTTATTTCAAGTATACTCCACATAGAACTGTATAGCCAACCTGAAATGGACCTTGTACCACACTAAAGCACTGGTATTCACAGTGACTCAGCAGAAGCTCTTGAGAAAACTCAGTTACTTCAAAAGTCCTTTTACCCTTCAACACTGAGGTTTATACTAAAGAAACTCCACTTGTGGAAAAACAATGCATATTTATTGCATCCCCTTTATCACAGACCTTGCTGACGTTAAAAAAGTTGTAGTTTTATTCTATTCAGATGTTCTCTAACATCTGCTTGAAATGGCGCATAATTTTTTCACAATACCTTCAACAAGGAAAGACACTACAGGAAATTCTGTCCAGGCCAGATTTCTGCATCTGCCCCATTACTGCCATGAAATCCACACTGTTTTCAGGAGTAGTCATTATAATGATGGTGTAGCTCTGTAGCCCAGCAATATGATATTGTCACTGCTAGTACTAGGTCACATGCTTGGACCTGAGTTTGCAAGGCTTCAGGCTTTGTCTGAACTTGTCTTGACTTGCCAGGAACTTTCATTTAATTGCTTAAGCTGTAACAGCAGTTATTCTAACGACCAGGTAGTTGTGGCTATTTTGTTTTATTTTGGTGTATTTTTGTATCATACAACCCACATTTTTAGATGGATAGTAGTATTCTGTGTAGAATGACATATTTGTAACTAACTTAGTTCAATTTATGTAGAGAAATACAGGCCTTGTAAAACAGCAGATGCCTTGAAAAGTGAGAACAAAGGATGAAGTGCAAAGGACAATGGGCACGGGATGACAAGAGGTGGGGCACAGGCTGCTGCTGGCAATCCTATGGCTATAACCAACATGCTAGTGATCAGCTAAAGAAATGCAGACCTGGAAGTGGACATAACTAGCTTTAGGGTGAGCAAAAAGAACAAGTATCTAACCTATGTAAAATGCACCATATACAAAAAATTTTGATGTAATATGAATTTGCAGCCCAGTGAAGTAAAAGCAAGGTATAAATGAACGTTAGCAAACACATAAAAATTTCCCCAGGCTTTGTAGCTTGACATTGGAAGAACTTAAAATAGAAAATGTTTAAAATTCCTTAGTGACACTGAGCATACAAAGATAAAAGGGACCCTAGTAGACTTCTCTCTTATTAGCATCACATATATTTGTTTGGAAAAAATCATACAAACCTAATTACTAACTCAGCTTGGAGAAAGGCTTGAAATTTCAGCACAGACTGGTCAGAGATTTTTTAATCATCAAAGCACAATTTAATTCTTTAATATTATAATTTAAAAATGCATCTTCTTGTTCTTAATACTGAATGAAAAAGAGGAAGACAAGAGTCTCTCTAATACTAAGGGTTTTTTTTAAAAAAATACAACCCACTGTTTGGCTAATACTCTGCGTTAGTCCCAGAAGCTCTCAAGACAATTCCTCTCTTTCACTAAAATAACAAAATATTGAAGCATAGAGTTGAATTTTGTCCCTAGTTCCACTTTTGCAAACCCACTGCAGACAATGATGCTGCAAATGCATAAATGAGTGCAGAATTTGAAGACCGTGGGATCTCCATTAGTGTGAAGACAAACGTGAATGTTCCATCCTTCAGTCCTAAAGATCAACTTGATGTGCAACCCAGGTGACCAGACATGATTCAGCGCCTACAAGGCTATGACGGCCACAGCTTTGATTACTCCCTTTCACTCTTTTTCTTCTTTGGCTTTCCCTTCCCATCAGTCTGTGCTCATGAGCAGAGAAACAGAGCTCGGCAATGCAGGAACCTCTGCAAGGAGGATTTCCCAGGCTTCCTCTACATTCTCATGTCAGAGCCACAAGATAATACTGAGTCAGGTTTACCCCAACTGAATGAGTGTAAACGAGGCAGCTAAATGAGACTGTGATTCCCAAAGGAGAACTCATCCCGTCTTTCATGCCACCCACATGCAGGCTGCTGCTGGCACAGTTCAACCTGGTGGTCTTCAAGGAGAGCGACTACACCAAACTCAGTAAATAGCCTTTTTTTATATAAGTTTTCTTTTTAGCTTTTAAGTAGAACACAACATAAGAACCCAGGCTTTCAAACTCTAAATTTATAGACAGAATTTGCAGGAGATTTTAGAATTGAATTGCAAACTTAAATTCTCCGTTATTTTTCTGTGCTTGTAACGAGACACCACAAAATAAATATTATCCAAACTTGGATCATAATTTAAAAAAAATTTTAAAATGTTTTAATTCATTTTCTCTTATTGTTACCAACACTAGAAACTATAAAACAACCTACATATCCTTAAATATTTTCCTCCAGAGAAAAGGTGGCAGAAGCCAAGTTTTTAAAAGCTTCTGTTGTAACATTCCAACACTTATGACCATCATGCTTTATGGCTCTATTATTTTCAACAAAAAACATTTAACTGTGTATGCCCTTTGTTTTGGCATATTTATAGTTCTCTGCAGTAGATTAAGGAAGCAATTTTCAAGAAGACCATGCTTTTTGAGTTATTTTGTTGCAAAATGGAAATAATTGGACTATGATTAATATAGACTACTAATAACTGCTATTACATTTAAAGAAGAGATATCATCTCACCCAATGAGCTACTATTCAGGACACTCTCCAAATACTTGACCATTGCCTCGGTATCACTGTCCTGTGGGTAAATGAAATAAAGAATAGAATTAGTGTGGGCACAAACTTAAATATAAACACTATGTACCAGAGGCATGATCCTACAAACATAAAGGATATCACTTCCACTTACGACTGTCAACACTACACTACAAAGAGTCTACATTGCTCAGGATTTTTTTCTGTTTACTTCTCCTAAAACACCAGGCTTGGGATTTATGTCATATACAAACAATTATTTATGTCAGATTCCTTGCAGAACACAAGTGTGTAGAACAACTGTGCATGAAGTTTAAAGAAGATACGTTTACTGTGAAGGATGGTGTGCAGTCTCTGAAAATACGCCAGCATTTTCTCATCGGTTAGTTGTGGAATAGCTAAAACCATATTACATTGAAAAAGGCAAGTATGTACTTCCTAACTATGCCAAAATTTCTTATGCTTATGATAGCTGCCCACTGCAAAGTCATATTCATGTTTCATGTTATTGCATCTACTTACATATTTAGTAACAACGATTAATTGAAAAAAAAAATAATTAGGATGTTTTAGCACTTGTCTATTTCAAGTATTCTGTTACCAGACAGATGATGAACAATTTTGCCATGATATCTTCCATGTGAAACGCCATTTGTGCACACAGATGAAATTTAAAGATCTAGCCATTAAGCAATGACTGTGCTCCAGGAAGTAGGTCACAGAGAAAATGTCACTTTATTAAAGTCCGAGAAATTTAGACTCTCAGTTTCGAGGAACTGCTGCCACATCACATTTGACAATGCGGAGTTTCTTGACTATTTAAAACTGAAAGTCAAAAGCTTGACCTTGCTGAAAAATCTGCCAAAAATCTTTATTTTAAAAAACATTGAGCAGCTTATGGTTTAAAAATTTTAAACAATGGAATAAAAAGAAGCAATATTAACCTCAGCTTCTACAACACACAGTCTGCTTTATATTTCTCTGCTCCTTCTTAGTTTCTTAAACTGAGGAACTGCCAGTATACCTTAACTGGATAATAATAATTGTTGGCAATACTGTTAGCTGGTTAGTGATGTTTCAGTGCAAGTCAGAGCTCTTATGGGTGAGCATAGTCTAACTTCTTATCACTCTAAGTTGTTTCATGGGCATATATTTGAAACAGGCTCTGCTATTTTAGCTGAGGTTTGCAAGATGGGAATCAGCTTCTTGGTTGAACATTTCAGCAGGTAATCCAAAGGCTCATAGGTTTGAAGGAGCTGCTTTGCCCTTTTGGAGCAGCCTGTGGTTTCTAGTTCTGCAGCCCATCCCAAGTGCCTGAGTTACCTCAGATGATCAAATAAACCTGAACTTGCTTAACTGGAGCTTTTGCCAGTTAGCAGCAAAGTGCCGAGGAAATGCTACAGAATGCATTACATTTATATATATAATATATATATATAATATGGAATTAAGACAGACTTAATGTTATAGATATAATTTCTCTGTATTTGTAAAAACAAAAATAAATTAAATGAACCTTTAGGACTTCATTAAAAAGTTATTAAATCTTTTTCATTCAAAACTAGAATTTGATATTAATTCTCTGCTAATATAAATTTGTAATTATTTTTATTTTCATTATCACTAACAGTTAACTGCAAATCGATAGATGGACAGACAAAAACATGGTAGATGGCCACATACAATATTAATACAATTGCTTTAATAAAACCTTTTTTTCTTTTTGAATTAGATAAAGATTGTAATTCTCAAACCTTTGACTTCTCACAACAGGACATAATATTTACTCCATATAATCACAACAGAGCTTATTTTTCCTCACTACACTGTAAGGCAAAAGATAAACTTTCACCACTTTCATCAGCACTGGTTTTCAAGGAAACTAGCTGGCTTATCTTGGCTATCTTGAAATAAAACTTTAATGAGGAAGAGAACGTGGTTTTCACACAGTGGTAAATAGCTGAATAAACTGCTAATCACCTTACACTGAGGTAGAAACTACCTGTGCCTTTTCTCCACTTGGGTTTAGCAATCCAAGAGGATTTTAGCTGTTTTATTTAATATGCTTCTCCATTTAATATATTTCTTTAATGTTTCTCTTTTTTGCAGAGAAAGCAAAGCCCAGTAGAATAGTCAAGGGACTCTGACAGACGCGCGTAAGAGAGGTCTCTTACGCGTAGGAGCCCGTGGGGATGAACGCTTGCATGCTTCAAATTCAGAACAAACGAACCCCTTTCTAACAGCAACAGACCATGCCAAGGCACATGTTAGGAATCCAGTGGAGCATGTTTTGGGTGACAGTACACAGACCACCCACAGCTGCTGGAGCTATGATAATTTATGCCAGCTGATTATCTGGCTTGACAATCTCAGAAGTGACTTGGAAACTGAAAATGGGAAGCTAATGTACAACAGCAGCAGACCTTGTCATAATGAAGAGGGTGAATTTGCTACTATTGTCACTAAAGTAAACACAAAGAACAAGCTGATAAACTGCAGTAAAAAGCATCCATTAGCATCTCAGCTAAATCAAGGCAATGAAAGTTTCACTGTGCACTAACTTCTCAAGATGAAACCTCTCCTAAGCTTCATATTTTTTATGCTTTTTAGAAATAGTTTCTCATTCTCTTTCATGTTTTCACCCTAATTAGAAACCAGTGTTCCTAGAAAAAAAACACGTGGAAAAGAGCCATTGGCTTGAAGAGGTAGAGGTCTGGAAAGGTAATTGGCAAATTGCTGCTTGAAATCCGGCAATCTGCATTTCTGCTCTAAGAGAGACCGACAAAGGACACTAAACTCCAATGCTACAACCAGGGTGAGAGATTCAGGTGTGCTTAGGGTCCGAAATTGGTAGTAACTCCACATCCGCAACTGGACAATGTAGCTGAAAACACATGGGCTGTATTGACAGATATCAATGTGGGAAAAACAGCAGTCTCAGCTCCCATCCTAAACCATTAAAATGATACCATTCCAGTGTCTAACGCTACCTTCTCAACTGAGGAGGAGTTGCATCCCACGCAAGGCCACCATTTCTCAATTTGTCTTGACATCTGTGGGCACCTAATATAGCTTGAACAAATAGCTCAGATGTCTTTCTACATCATGCACCCCAACGTGTTGTTCAATTAGATGACTTTCCTGACCCGATGCTACTGAATGAACATTAGATTTTTTTTTAATCATTGTTTGAAGTAATGAGGTCACCAGGGAGCAGCACCAGATGCAGCACTTCCACACTTTCTGCACAGAAGTAACTAGCAAAGCAATCTTGGCATTAGAAAATCGAGAGATTTGCACAGATTAGGAAGGCAAATATCTTACAAGTCCTTATCCTGTATTGCAGTGGAATGACTTCTTTATTAGCACACACCTCCAAAAGCTTAATTTATGAAGGTATTTTTGAAGAAAGGGTTTAAGAGTATGAATCTCATCATAGAAATAGGAGTAGGAGTTTTGATATTAAGTAAATGACTGCAGAAGCAAACCCCTGCTATACACTAGCAAGATCAAATCTATTCTGGTAGGATTGGAAGCTTATTATTAATACTGAGCATGATCCCACCTACCTTTGAGTGGGATTCATCTCGTATAACTGTTGACATCCAGAATGGAGATGCCCCATGCATGCTAATAACTGCAGATGCCTTTATAATCACCAGAGAGAAAGAGACCTCTCAGCATATTCCATCTAACCTACGTTAGATGTTTACACCAAGATAGCATTATTCCCTAAAAATGCTTGCTTACTTCCCCTTACTGTACAGAATTTCCATTCAGTTAGTTCAGACATAGGTGTCCAGATGCACACAGCTAAGGTCAGTCTGCTTTGACCTCAGACTTACTGTAGAATTTTTCACTTGAGAAAGGGAAAACTGAAAATTACGCTCACTTCCCAAGAAAAAGAAAAGGTGATTGTGTCAATACCCAGAAACACACTTCTGCATTATGGAAAGGTGCTGGGGTCAACATCAGAAAAAACAGAGACAGACAATTAGTTTCTCTCACAGAGGAAGTCCCAAAAGGTAAGTGCTCACTGGGAGTACTTCCCAGTCAGTTTATGCGGTCCAGTTTCGCAGAGGGATAATGATCTGTGTGCACACAGGCTGCTGGTAGAGGGAAGCCACACGGCCATCAGCCATTGATGGCCATCAGGGCTGGATAGAGAAAAGAGGTGCCACTGGGACAGCTCTTCCAGCCCACAGTGCTGGTTCTTGTCATCACCGAAGTCTGAGTCACTGCAACATGAGGGAATGTCAGTGCTCAGATCTGACTGCCAACATCTAATTTATTCTGCATTGTTGAGAAATCTATTCTTATCTTCTGCCGTTTATTAACTCTAAGCAGCAGTCTGCCTGTTCAAAAATGCAATTGATTGACACTTAACAATACTGTCAATGAAAGTTGAATGAAAATTTTAAAAGGCATTCTAAAAAGAAAAAAATATGTCAGAGTCTGATGAAAATCAGCAATAATTTATTTTCAAGAGTACCTCGTGGGAGACTTTCTTGGCAACAGAGTGTTTGCATGTCTATGTGTTGTGGTTAAACACAGACCTAGCAAGCTGAAAAAAAGCATTGTCTTAGGTATTCCCCTGATTTACAATTGACTAACAATTTCTTTAGAACAGTACAGTATAAACTGATCCTGAATTTTAAAACATCCTGTGTGTTTCATTTGAAAGCTAGGAGGCCATTTCTAGATTGAATGAAGCTGTTTCTGAGAAAATTCAAGTTTAACTGGTGAGAGAATTTCAGGACTCCCCACTACTGTGGTAGAAGTACAGATCTGATTTCTCACACAAACATTTTATTTTTGCCTTAAAAACTACATCTTTCTGAAGCTATTTGTTCAAAATTTTCAAAAATCAATATAAATTATTTGTAATTTAGTGAAGAGCATTAGCATATGTGGTTGGCTCCCTAAAATGCAAAAGACATCTCACTCTGTTTTGCAAAGTTTGCACATGAACTCAGAATAAGATACATGATATGAAGAAGAACCATATAGTACTGTTCAGAGGCACTGTATTGCAATGCTTTAAGTTGGTGGCCCAGGGGAGAAATTAACTGTTCCTGGATACCTTAGAAAGATCCATTTTCAGAACTGACTTGGGCATTTAAGTTCATTGATTTCACTGAGACTTGATCACTGGAGACAAGATTCATCTCAGCTCATTCTGATCAGATCTAAATTAGTTGCCTTTTCCAATAATCTTCAACCTTCTTTACACTGCAATCCCTAAGACTTTCTTGTGGCAGCCTCACCTGATAAAGCTACTTTAAGCCTTTCAATAATAAGTTTTCTCTTCACCGATACTTTCTGAGATTCTTGGGAAAGTCTACAGATTTGCTGCCCAAGTCTCGCAGTTGGTTAGGTTCACAGTTCATCACACTGTCCTAGAAAATACATCTAATATAGGCAGGAAGAAGTGGCAAGCAGAAGTGTCTATCTTTCTTCAAGAATTAGAGCTGGAACATAGATCTTATGCTTGAAATTTAATTTCAGCTTTAACTTAATTTACCCATAGGTAACAACATGACGCGAGAGAACCCCACTCTGAGTGTTTTATAGTCACAAGGAAGTTTAGTGACAACAACCCACCTTAAGGCATTCATGAGAGTGTTATCCTTAATCTTGAAGGAATGCAAGAACCTTTCTCATCAATGTCTCAGATGAATTACATATGCATGCACATATAATTAATTAATGATATTGATACACACGCACATTCCTAACAAAAATTTCATTAATGTCAGTAGGACAAGATCTCGAAAGTTTAATTTTCCCATGGAAAATGAGCATCAAGTGCATACTGTTTTCCCAAAGGTCACATATACCTGGTGATTTGTCTTAGAGACCATGTGTGATGGTTCCACATCCTCCTCCTCTTCACTACCTTCTGAACAGGATTCAAATTCATCATTATAATATTCTTCTGCAATTTCTGGATCTTCAGGGATCTCTAAAGGCAATTATGAGTTTATAGACAGAAAAAATGTATGATATTAAAAACATAAAATGGATTTTATACCATCCATGTTATGTCACCAGCAATGCATTCTGTAATTGAAAACAAGAGATAGGTTCTCAGATTAAAATGTTCATCTTTGATGACATGATAAGCAGTGCTAAAGCTGTCTCTGGTAAAAGCTCAGATCTTCACCATATGTAAATTAATTACCTCAAAGGATTTATATCGATTTTGGCTTGAAATCACTGAACCATAGAATAATTCAGGTTAGAAGGGACCTCAGGGGATCACCTAGTCAGAGCAGGGTCAGCAATGAATTGAACCCAGCTTTCATGAGTTGAAATTATGTCCCAGTTTGGTTTTCTCTAACACGCATAACCTGTGGTGAATACAACTGCTACGCTAAAATGGAAAATAATATATATTAGGCACATGTTTAAAAGATATAAGAAATAAAATCTATATCTTTTTCCAAAGTTTCCTGAAGCAAAAGCCTAACAAAATACAAGAAACTGGTGTAAACTCAAGCTATGCATACTTGGCTGTCATGCTCTCTCAGTTCATTGCTATCATAAGTTTTAATAGCAGCAGTGAGCACAATATTAATATAGCCAATGAGCCTATGAAGTACAATAATTGTTATTAAAACTCAACATATTCATCACAGCATGAAAGACACCTCAGCCCCTCTGCTCTGGGTGAAGTCCTTTAGCATCACAGACTACGTAAGTAAGGAGTTAGTGAAACAGCTCGAGGCCTGACTGCACCTGATTTGGGCAGCTGTCCTTTCTCAACAGAAGCACTTAGGCACGTGTTGAATTTTAAGCAGATGCTGGACTGTGGTGATTATCTGAATAAAAAGCAGAATTCCCATTTTTCTAGCCAGAAAAGTACAAGACAGAGTTGCTCATAGGAGCACAGGTCTGCAGCAGAGACAGGATCAAAAGACAAGGGAGCTCGGCTCTTCAGCCATCCCATCTGTATCCCTAAGCATTCCTGGAGAGAGATGCTCCAGGAGAGCTAACTGTCATGCTTTGATTTTAGGCAGTTCCTTACTGATTTATCAAGATAAGTTGCATCCAAGCCCAGGAAAAATATTTTTATGCTACCAGTTTTCAAAAAGAAAACATTTGGTATCCGTCTTTGCCTGGTATTATTATAAGAAATGTAAGGTAAAGATAAAAAACATTTAATATTCAGTTGTCATAAATCACCACAGTCCTAACTTTAGCTAATGCGGATTTCCACCATTCTCCCCAATTAAGACTGTCACGTAAAAAAAACCTATAAATCTACTTTTCTTAAATATTACTGCAATAAAATAAATTAAATTCAAACAATATGACATTAAAAATACTTAATAGATTTTTTCTTAACTTGTTTCACATGGATAAAAAAACCCCAAAAATGTTTAAACAAGGGAATACAATTGAAATCCGTTAAAAGACATTGGAGTTTGGGCAGGAGGAATAATTTTAATCTTTAAGGTGTAAGAAAGAGAACTCAGGAAAAAAGTAAAAATATATTTATCTACAGCACTAGGTGGTTGAATCTCTCCTGTTGAGACATGATCTCTACTATCTACTGTCTCCAATTAAAAAATACTTCCTTTTTCTATAGACTTGATTTATATCTAAAATGCTGACACCTTTTCACTCAGATTTCTCTGTTTTAAGATACCTATGGAAGCTGCATAACAGCACCAGGCTCCACTTCCACAATTTCTTATCCTTCCTGTTTCTATTTTTCACCTTTCTTAGTTTATTGTGTTTAATTGTTAGAGTTCTGTAGAGTGCCATTTGTCCGAAAAGGCTAACGCTTCATGTTAGAAGAAAAAATTGGAAGAATCTTACATACTATTCCTTTTTAACATGAGAAGGACACTACTAAATTAAGATACATCTCCTCTTCCAGATGGAGGGAACGTTGTTTTTTCTTTCTTGCAGAGGCTGTCATTCCTGTGATTAGTATAATTTTATTAGGTTCATCTGCATTCTATGTCTATACACGCATTCAAATACATATGAATCAGCCTATTTATTATGTTATAATGCAAACATTGGACTACACTAGCGTTTTCTGAGTTGTTTTCTCCTCCCACATTCTTTATTTGTTTACTGTTGTACTAAAAACCATAATCCTCCCTTTCCTAACCAAACAAGGTATGAAAATCAGTTCTTTTACTCATAAATGTAATTTCAAAATGTCTGCTCTGGCTACAGAGAAGCTCTATACCTTGTGAGTAGCCCATGACCAGCTAGAACTGATGATGCCACCGAACTATGTGGAGGGGCTGATACTGGCCATATCCCACTTCCATGCCAGCTTTTAGATCTGTGTCAGAATTGCTCACTTTACCATTTGTGAAATTGTTTTTGACAGCTGCTCATAGATGGCTAGTTAATCTGAGCTCAGTAATATTGTTAGTTAATCTGAGCTCAGTCTGAATGTTAGTTCAGACACCAGAGATGTTCCAGGGTACAGACGTTTACTTGCCCACATTCAGAAACTATTCCAAGTGATTTCTGAAAGGAGACAGCACATCCAGTGGATGGGAACGTGGGATTTAGCTACTACAAGTCTTTAAAACTTCTTGGTTTTATGACACGCACCTTTAAAGAAGGCACCTTCAAAACATCAACACATTCATTTAGACTATCTGGTTCCATATAACAGTTTCTTGAGTTCTATCAAGTAGAGCCAACTCCCAGTCATCCATGTGCTACAGATGCAGAATTAATCTGAGTACAGAACAGCTTATTTAGTTGAGCTCCAGGATCAGCCTGATTTCAAGAACACATAAGCTGGCTTTAGCATAGCAGATACCATAAATTAACACAGCGAGCTGTATCCATGCTGGTCCAGTAAAGTCTAAGCGTGGATAACTGGAGTGAGCTAGGAGAGGAACAGTGTCACATTTAAGAAGGTCCTGACACCATCTGCAGCCCATCTGGATCTCCTTGCTCATACAGTTCTCCTGACTGCCCCGAGCACAGTGAGTCCAAATCACCCCATTCCTTGCACACAGCAAAGTCCCCCTGTGCAGCACAGATGTGGTAGGTAGGGACTCTGCTTTCCTCGCAGACCCTTGGAAAAGAAAGTTGATGGTAACATGCAATGTAAAGGTTTCTAATCTTCTGTCAGCTGGTAGAACATGCAGCCTGACGGCTGCAATACCGCTGTAATATAGTTATCCCTCAGATGCCCAGTCTCCCTCTGATACAGCATGCTTACGTGCTCCTTATGGAGCAGAATGGAAGGTCTCTGCTGCTGCTTCTGTCCCCTCACGCCCCCTGATCTATCAGCTGATCTCTGAAAATACATTATGCTTTATCTAGCTGAGCATATTGCACTAAGGCCAGTCACAGTACCTTTTATTTGCTTACAAAGCACTTAGTGCAGAACAAACTCAGCTATTGCTTCCGTATTGCTAGGCAGCTTAGGTATAGCACTGAGACACCTGATATTTGCTATGAGATATTCCAAAGAAAATGAGCTCTGAATAATAACATTCGTCTTTAGATTTCTTTCTATATATTAGCATGACGCTAATAGTGGAAGGAAGGGTAAAACCCCATTATCTAAAAAAAACATAAGAGCACGGTTATTTCCCAAGCAGACAAGCTATGCAGAAAACAAAGCCATGCAATACTTGTCATATTTTGCTTAAATCCACCAAAAGCTTGTTTCAGGTATCATGGTAACTTGGCAACAACAACTGTTTTCTCCAAAGAGATGAAAATACTTTGATAAATATTTTTAATTTTCTCTTGCCGTGAAGTCGTATTTATAATTGGTGCATTGACGTAGCATTCTCACATTCCAGTGCATGAAGACAACAAGTAAGGCCCCTTTTATTTAAAAAAAGGAGAAGAAGAAAAAGAAAACAGAACAGTATAACACGTGCTCATTTTCACCACTTTTATTCACAATAACAAAGTCACACTTGGCTCTGAAGGACTATTGTGCTTTCTTAATGCCAAGGTTTCATCACATCTCTGGAAAAAGGCTGATTTTCTCAGCTGCCACTTTCCCATCTTAAGGAAAAAATTGCTATAGTTCCATGTAGCTACACTCCTCATTCTGGGTGTCCTGGTTTTGACTGGGACTGAGTTAGGTTTTTGTTTCAGCAGTTAGAAGAGCTCTGAGTTTTGGTTTTAGTCTGGGATTTGCTATGAGAAGAGTGTTGATAGCACACTGATGTTTATAGTTGGCACTGAGGCCTCAAGGACTTTTCAGCTTCCCATGTTCTTGCCAGTGTGCAGGAGCACAACAGGATAGGGGGGAGCATGGCTGGGACAAAGGGCCCACAGCTCCCCTTGTGATTTGAACTTAGACTTAGGATTGAGGGCTAAATTGACAAATGGAGTATTCCATATCATGCAACATCATGGCCAGTCTACAGATGAGGGTTGACCAAGAATAAGGGCTCTTGCTCTTCTGGCAACTGTCTTCTGAGGGCTCTCTCAGACTCTAAGAGTGCTATCTCTATCTCTTGCTCAAGTTTTCGGGCCTCTCACTCATCCAGGATTATGATGTCAGGATGTACCTGTTTTGGGATCGTTTGCCAGAACAGCGCGGGCATTGGTCACCAGGTGGTGAACAATTACACTGTGCATCACTTGTTTGTATATATTATTATTATAAGTACATATATTCTTGTATTACCACTATTACATTTAATTTTATATTATTATTATACATTTTTCTTATCTCAACTCACAAGTCTCCTTCCCTTTTCGCCTTTAATTCTCTTCCCCATTCCCTGGGGGTGAGGGAGGGTGAGTGAGCAGCTGCGTGTCATTTAGTTACTGGCTGAGCTAAACCACGACACTGCGCAATACTACAGACAGCAAAGTGAGGAGCAAATCATTTGACTGCTCCAAAAAACATATACTGCCACGAGATATAATGCAGTCTTAACGATATGGTGACATGAACCAAGATGTTAAAAAGCGGTGTTACTGCATTTCTGTTACCACATTCTACCATGGAGAGCTCGAAAAATGAAGAGGATGGTCCAGGACACAGACACTTGCCCTGTCCCCTCAAAAGGCTCTGTACATGAGCCACGATGGTGACTGAGGCAAGAGCGAAGAAAAGCATTCCTCTGACTTCTGCATTGTGCTGGGCTGCAAAGCAGCCCACTGCCAGGACCTCATCAGTAACACAAAGGTGCCCTTGGTTCTTTCCTTTCTATGGAAACTCATCAGCAAATTCCAGTTTGATTCCACCTGAGCAGGAGTTACCTACTGAAACGAGCACCACAGCAGCCCCCAAGCTGGTCAGGAGCTGAAGCATGTGGCATGCAAGGAGGGGCTGGCAGAGCAGGATCCACTCAGCCCTAAGAAGGGAAGGTAAAGGGGAAACCTGATTGCTGTCTACAACTATCTGCTTAGAGGATAAAAGGAAGGTGCAGCTAGACTCAGAGGTGACAGGGATAGAACAAGAGGCAATCAACGTCAGCTGGAACATCATAAATTCCAGTTTGACATTAGGAAAAAAAAATTTACAATGAGAGTGATCAAATTACTGGAACAGGGCTTAAAGAAGCTGTAGGATCTCAGCCCTTGGAGGTGTTCAAGACTTGACCAAATACAGCCCTGAGCAACCTGATCTGATCAGACCTGCTTTGAGTAGGGGATTGGACTAGACTGCCAGAGGTCCCTTTCGACCTAAATTATTTTATGATTCTGTGGTTACATGATGATACACAAACAAACTGTTTAGAATTACCCTAGATGTATTTTTGTGTGTGCACATATTTAACATACACACTCACAAGCTAAGCAGAAACTTGCCTGTTTCCGTATGCCCCTGCAACGTGTATACCTTTTCACAAATCACCAGCAAAAGGAGATGGCGACCAGGACTGGTCAGCACTCTTCAGAACAGTGCATCAGCTATCACAGAGGGAGAAAACAGAAAGGGATTCCTCCCTTCAAGGGAGAAAACAAAGAGCTGAAGCATTGTCACTAGGAGAGAGATTTGAAACAGAGATATGTTTCCCTGAGCTAGATAATCCTGAATGAGAAATCCTACCGCAAAGGAGAGCAAGGGCTCTGCTCCCCTCTGCAGTTCAGGTCAATACCCATATGATTAGGAAAAACAATGTAACACCATTATTATAATTTAAGCTCACTCAGATTGGTTTTGGCAGATTTTTTCCAGTGCAAGACAAAAACCTTCAACTTTAAATGTTTCCATCAAAGAGAATCTCCATCCTTTGGTCAGCTATGGACAAGACACGCATTATTAAGCTCTGAAGCTTCATTGTTCACAGTCAGTGGAAGCTTTTGTCCAGCCCTTCTAAACTAGGCTGAAAGAGACTGTTGGAAAATGCCTTGTCAAAGAAATGAACCAAGGGATGTAACAGGACTTTTGTGCCGATTAAAGTCTTGCACAATCCTTTTGGCTCGGCACAAACGGACTATGAAGCCATTAATAGAATTAACTTCTGACACGGCCGTGTACAGCACAGACATAAAGTAAAATGGGTTGTTCTAAATGAGAACCAGAAACATAACCAAAGTTAAACACTAATATTTCATAGTTCTCCTTTTCACATTTTAAAAAGGAAAAAAGCTTCAATTCACTTGTGGGCTTTACTGAGCGATGATTTACCTATTGTGAGATGTCTAAGAAAAATAGAGATAGAGCATGTAAATCAGAGTAGCATTATGGGGATCTTCTGTTACTTGATTTTATAAATGAAGAAGTTAGTTTGAAATGTTTTCCAAGGAAAAATTACTTTTTTTAACCAAAATGAAATTTCCAAGAAAAATGTTTTATTTGAAGGATATAGTTCCTCTCCTCGAACCTTTCACCTCCTGGTATTTTATCAGTACAGAGGCAAAGCATGAGAGAAAGAAAGGAGCTGCTAAAAGGAGTTGTTAACAAAGATGAACAGCAAGAAGGAACATTTTCATCACAATTTTTCCCCTAATTTTCTGAGTGGTTAGTTGTTGGTGGTTTTTTTTCTGATTTTCTAATTGCCATGTATACAGAAATGGGAGCTCTGGTAGGCAGTGACAATGAAGATGATGCTATGCTGCCTTTCAAGCACGGTTTAAAGTTCAGCAAACCTAAAAATTTTCAAAATATTCAGAAATCCTTTTAGTACTGATGGGTGAATGGAGAGAAAGAACAATATAGCGATGTAATCAATAACAGGGAGCACTTATTGACTCTTGGAAGCCACTTCCTTTATGCACAAAGAGGTCCCATTACTGAAAGGTTGCCCTATTATTTGCACAGTTTCCAGAAAGAACAGAGCAAGAGCTGTAAATTAAAGGAAAAACTACCACAAAGCTACCTTATGACATCAATTTAAAACTACCTTAGTCCCTGAGTTATTTTAAACTTTTTCGATCAAAGCATACTTTCAAATAAAATCTCAGTTTTCCTGCTGAATCTGCCAGAGACTGCCTGATACTCTCCCTTCCAGTCTGACAACAGTGTTGGGAAGGAAAGGGTCCACATGTTAATACAAAAAGCTGCCTCTTAAGGCAGTCACTTCCTTCTCCCCAAGATTCAGTTGAAGAATGTTATTTTTAAGACATAAATCGGGATATATTCACAATCAGAAGTTAGTGTAGAAAACGAATGTTGTGCACATGAGAATGTGGATGTAGCAAAGACATAAAATACATTTAATTTGGATATAAGCAGTAATATAAGTTGTATGTTGAACAAGTACAAAACCAAGTAAATTATTGCAGCCAAGCAAAATCTAGGAAAAAAGTATTAAGACCTTAAACACCTAGATGAAATTAATCGTTGAAAGTTGACATATTTACTAGATCAGAAGCACACTTCGCTCTGTGGAGCAGATAAAATAGCAGGAGAATGTAAACCAAGATCTTCATTATTGTCACCTTTTCATTTCCTCCAGCTTGTCATCTGACAGTCAAGTGCACTGAAAGCTAAACTGGCAGTAACTGCAAGTTAATTCAGTATTTATAGCTACTTTCTGAGCAAATTCTCTCTCACTTGGAATTGGCTCCAGCTTCTTACGTCACCACATAATTTGACCCAGCTCCCCAGAAACGCTGGTTTGATAAGTAATCAGAAAACTGTGACTGAGGGGTGGACTGGATTTCCTTATTGAATGTTTTCCAACACCATCCTGTTCACAGATGCTTTGCTTGCAAGTAAACGCCTGGTGCATCTTTATTTACATCAGTTTCACCTTGAGTCTAAAGTGCAGTGTAAAGTTATATTGCCCTGTAAGCAGGACAGCTTGGAATAAAAACTAGTATCTTCCTTAAAGACTTAAAGCACTGAAATTATCTGAAAGTATCTGCTATAGAATCTAGGATATAGTATTTTTTGTACATCTACTATTTTGGTGCATTTGCTTTCAGTTGCTTCCTAAACTCACACAGTGCTTTGCAAATGTTTTTAATGTAATGCTTTGGAAAGAGTGAAGGGACTTCCTATGTAGATTTTAAAAAGACTTGGCCAGAATAATTTTAACTGCAGTCATTGACCAAGGTGAATTTGGAGGTAGGCTCTATTTATCAATGCCAAACTAAATCAGTACAAAAAATAAATCAGAAAAAAAAGGCAGAAGCTACAGAGTAACATAATTTGCTCTCTCCTCACAAGTTCAAACTGTTTGGGTTTTGGTTTTCTTTTGCATAACTGCTGTTTAAAGACTTCATTCCGCAAGCCTCCCTCTGGGAAGCTGTAAGAGCAAGAATTCTTGCAAGAAGTAAGCTGTGAATTTTTGCAAAGCTATGAAAAGATTTAAGTAGATAGGCATACCGAACAGTACATAGCTTTGGAAAAGGTTTCCTGAGGAAGTTATGAGTTCAATTCCTGATGGCCCTCAAATAAGCTAAAGCATTTAAGTAAAAACTTGAAGATAATGGACAACAAATATAAACCTCTACATATAGATTTCCAAATTACTATAAACACTAGACTCACAAACGTCATAAAATTCCAATGAATATCTCCTTAATTCTATGGTTGCCCTCACAGAAGGAGGAGTTAAACAGGGAGATATAACCAAAACAAGAAATCAGCTCTCCAAAGGCAATACGTCTAGGGAAGAACTCCTTAAACAAGAAGAATAACGCTTAGTCTACTAAAAATAAAAATAAAATAATAAAAAAAAGCATTGATTAATTTTCCTCTTTGTGGCTAAAACTTGCAAACTTTGTTAAACCTTGCTTTTGCTGGAATAAATCAGATTTACTCTTCCTTTAATTGAATCTGGGACAAGGTGGGATCTCAGTGTGAGACCAAGCAATGAAAACACCAGACAGATGAGCAGGTCAGAGAGGCATGCTCCAGCTTGCCTATGCCCTCAAACCCCATGAGAGTCTCACAAGCTTTGTCACCCCATGTGCCAAGGATGAGTGAAGGCCTGGTAACTGCAAACATCAGAACTAAACAGGCAAGTTTCTCTCCATAAGCATCCCATGGTATCATTTCAGTAAGTAGCAAGTCAGGGAATATGCCTTATGATCCTGGAAGCAGGGTAACCACATGAAAGAGGAAACCAATGGGTAACCCACAGTAGAAGCCACTGCGACGTTATCTTCTTAGTTGAGACAAGTCTTTCTGGTTACAAAGGATATTATAACAATAACAATGCAGAAAGGTGCTTAATGCCACTTATTATAAATATTACTCTGTTCTATTTTGACTTGCCAGACTGAAAAACAAAACAAGATACAATTTTCCTGAAAGCCTTTGAGCAGTGTGATGGCCTGTATGTTCACATCTTGGAGTGTTACTCAGTGACCCAATCAGAATGTATAAGTATCATTTTACAGGCACTAAAGAAAATTTGCATGTGCAGAGATGCTTAAAGATGTGCTCAAAAATATTACACACTTCTATCTCTCCAAGATTAAAAAAAATACCTTGAAAATACTTCAACGAAGCTTGTAAAAATAACAGAGTAGAAAAAACTCCACAATATTTTATCATGAGTAAACATTTCCTATTTGAGAGTCAACCAAACTTGACCAACTTGAAATTCAAAGCAATATATCCATAACTTAAAATTAGCAATGGAAATATAGAAATAATATATGCAATTACTGTAATGTACTTAGCTATTTTGAAATAGTAATGAAATCTGGTTTGCCAGATGTAATGCATTGCAACATATTAAGCTAGGGAATTTAACATGTTATAATCTTTGCAGCGTACAGAAATAAAAAGGAATAGAATACAGATCAGAAAGATCTCATAATATGTCCCTTTCGTTTATATGCTTTCAATTTTTTACATTCTTTTTCTGTACAAGGAATTTAAATACCACAAGTAGGTAGCTTGAGCTATTTTCCTCCTTTAACTTGACCCCTTCCCACACACAAACATGACTAAGACCAGAGCAGCAGCTTATGCGGACCTGGGGCTCTTATAGAAATGGATGTGAACGCAGGAGAAGCCTCAACTAGCAATGTACTGGCTACCCAAAAATGCAAGATGCAATATTTTATTTACATTCAGTGTTGTTTTGCTGCATTGCCTTTTTCATTGCAGGCACTTAAGTGCTGCAATGAGGACAAGCCCTTAGAAATATGGATGCATTTACATATATAATTTCTTGACTATTTTTTCTTTTAAAAATATCTTTCCCACTCTTGTTTACCATGTCTCATCAGCTGTGAAATTGATATGAATATAAAGTGGCACTTTTAGCCACGAATGCCAGCGCATGGCTTTAAGTTTTCATGCCTGTTAGACTGTAGCTTGTTGAATTTAATGCTCCTTATGGCTCCTCTAAAAAGTATGGGGTTTTGCTAATGGAGATAGCTTTCAACCCAGTATCTTCCAACTGTGAAAATTGATCCATATCAGGAGGATCCAACACGATAGCAAGGAAATGGTAGTTTTTCCTTGCATCTGCAATTGCATTGATCTATCTGGAAGCACTTTTAGATACAGTTTATGATTTCGTAGCCAATTTCAAGGCAAGTTCTACTGCAGAAATTGAATCAGAAACCTTGAACATTTAGGTATTACAGTTGTAGAACAGGATTATGCCTTGCTCTTAGTGCTTTTTTCAACTGCAAAAACTGAGCTTCTTTACCTAGAGGATTTTCTATGTAGTAAACCAAGAAACTTCAGATATTCCACACTAATTTCCCACATGATAAAGGTTTCTCTGGTTTCTTTACAAGTAAGTCTGCATAACTATTGTTTCCTATTTATTAAATACCTCTGCAAAATTAGAGCCAGTCAATAGGAATCAAGTTGTACACAGAGTTGAGAGGAATTATGCTGTAATATCTGGCTTCACTAGAAGACACTGTAACCAAAGCAAAAGGACCTGCACTCAAATAATTAATGTGATGTAGTGACAGAGCTGCAGTTTTCCATCCCACCTAGCCCAGTGTCTGGTAGCCCACACAGAAAAGCCACAGTGTTCCAGTACTACAAAATCTATGGAAAAGATGACTCTCAGCATCTGAAACTTCACTCAATATTCAATTCTCTGGAAAAATGGGCATCTGCTCTTCTAGATACTTTTTTATTGAGCTTGTAGTCTACTTTTCTGATCATACAGTTCGTCAGTAGATGACGATGAACTATATTGCTATTTTAGAAAGAAATGCATTACTTACATGATGGTTCCAGCAGCTCTTTAGAAGGAGACCACATCATTAAACATTCAACATCTAATGAACCTGCCTAGCTGGAACAGCCTCCTTCTAGCTGGCATAGGAAGGCACTGACCACATTCATCTGTAACATCAAGGCTGGGTGTAGCTCATGGATACTTTTTTTTGGGGGTGATAATTTTTATTCATATTTTAGAAAAGAAATAATTTTATTCCAGCTGAACTCATTATCATTCTTGGAAATGAGCAGTTAAATATGGACAGTTCTTTTTTACAGCATTTTCTTTTCTTATAGATGAACTGACCTCTAGTTGCCAGCACTACAATATAATTTGCCTCACCATTACTTTCACAAAACCACTATTTGGCATATCTATCCTAGTCTAAATGGAGATAGCTTCTATAAAGAAATGGGTCAAAAGACAGAGTGGGTGGAAAAAGTGACGTTAAACCATTCATTGAAAGGTGGATTTTCTTTTTAATGATAATCAGAGAGGATGAATGACTTATTTCCTAGATAAATATCAGCAAAAATAGGAAATATGGATACAGGTTTATCCTGACATACTTTGTATTGCCTATTGCTGCTTCATTGCCGTGATTTGCAAGATATGTGTTTTAATATTCAGAAATAATTAATCAACAAAATGAGCTGGAGAAATATAGCAGAAAAGAAAAAAAATCAAACCAAAACACAAAGAGAATTTAGTTATTAATCATTAGTAATTTTACGGTATTCCTTGAAAATAAATTAAGTGTACAGATACACATATATATTTTCGACACACAAATATCTGTCTTTAGCACTGACAGTGGCTCAGTCTCTCTGAGTACAATCTCAGTGTGAAACTTTCTTCAGCTCTTTTGTCTCTTGCTTGTACTTAGAGAAACTGGAGATGGAAAAGACATGAAGATATCTATAGTACAGCAAAACTGTTCCCAGTAGTACAATATATTCTTAACTATTCTGTCCACCGTAGTTTTAAATTATTTGTATGATGACAGTTCTATAAATTTCTAGACACATAAGATGGAGACATCAACATTTTTCAGTGAATATTAAACATAACTATAAAATATATTTCCATAAATATCTCATTATCAAAATATAATTTCTTTTAAGTTTTGTTTCCAACTAAGAAATCTAAAAAAAAATAATGCAGATTTAAACTATTACATAAAATAGTTGGAAATGAGTAAAGTCATTTTTCATTGGTTTATATTTACAAAGGTTTACATTTCCAAGGAATGCGTTAGTAGTTTAATTACCTGAAACAATACAGTAAGAGTATATACAATTCTAATGATGCACTCAACATACCACTTCAGCTATTTACTTAATATGGTGAATAATAATTATAATTCTAGCTCTCTCTTTCTTAGCAACTCTGTGGCTTGCCTTTTTACAAATAAAGGGGACATTTTTTTACTCCAGATTGTACGAGTAAAGATGCAAAACTGTTGAGAAACTTACTATAGTAACTTCAGAGAAATAGAAATCTAAAGCACATTTTTAAGCCTTCACTAGTGCAAGGAATGTTACCTACCCATTTGCCATGACTCTCTGAAGATCTGCTGTGTAGAGAAAAGTAATAGCCAAATCAAGAGTCCTTTGCTCTAACATGCATGCAAAATGCAGCTAAATCAAGGAACTAGAGAGACAAAGTCCTAGTATCTGAAAATTTACAGACACATTCCTCAATAATCCAGTGTGCCTGCCTACTTTTCCTGCTTCCACTGCATGCCAAGAGTGTGTGATTACAAGTTCTCCTAACCATTTAGAGTGATGCTTTAGGAAAAGACACTTGATTTCCCTGCAAGCTTATCCATTACTGCAGAGCAGCTCTTCAAACGCTTCGCATGGCTGCAAGCGTGCGGACTGGGAGGAGGGTGGGAAGGGCGCAGAAGGAACACGTCGCCGGGTAACTGAGAGCAGCGCTGCACGGCCGGCCAGGGAGAGGTCTGCAATGCTGGAGTCAGTATGCACAGCACTGCCTTCCAGAAGCTAAGATGGAGTGCATCACCGATACAAAGCAGGACCAGGATTGTATAACAAGGTATGCTGGTTGACCCTGAGAACTGGAATGATGGAGAAAATTCAAAGAACAGAGTCACGAGTTTTAGTGTTAAAACCAAAATAATCTATTGTAAATTGCGAGATGCTTGGAAGCATCTTAAGGAAAGAACAAGGATAGAAATTTCAGGTATACTAAAAGTGACCAGTGTTAATACACAAGTATTATATGGAGGTATTATACAGCAGAATATTACTGCTGCCTATAAAACATGAGGACAATAAGCAAAGGAAGGAAAAGAACTACCTAAGCCGCAAGGCAATAAGGCAACGCATCTTAACGATGTTAGCGTGAAACAGCCAGAAGTAAATCTAAGCCAGAAATAAGAAGGTTCACAAGCACTGCAATATTTTGGCCCAGGAACAGCTTTCTGTGCAGAGAAGCAGGGAGAACATTCTAGAGTGTATAGAACAGGTCAAATTCTTCAGGAAAGGGGCAGTGTAAGTAGATGCCTATGGCAGCCACAGTCTGGACTTGGTTGTCAAATTGACACTTGTACTCTCTCCATGGAACAGAAGCAAATGGTGGAAAAGTGATGGGATTGGGGAACAGAGCTTTCTCTCCAGCAGAACACCAACAGGAGCCAAGATAGTGACTTTGGAATATGTGTGTTTAATGCACAGCTTTCTTTTTTGTCTCATTAAAACATAATAGAATCCAAGAATCACAGAATCATTTAGGTTGGAAAAGACCTTGAATATCATTGAGTACAACCGTTAAGCTAACACTGCCAAGTCCACCACTAATTCATGTCCCTAAGCACCACACCTACATGTCTTTTAAATACTTCCAGGGATGGGGACTCAACCACTTCTTTGGGCAGCCTGGTTCAATGCTTGACTATCCTTTTGGTGGAGAAATTTTTCCTAATATCCAATCTAAACCTCCTGCTGTTGCAACTTGAGGCCATTTCCTCTTGTCCTCTCCCTTGTTACTTGGGAGAGGAGACCCACACCCACCTCACTACAACCTCCTTTCAGGTCTCCCCTGAGCCTCCTTTTCTCCAGGCTAAGCAACCCCAGTTCCCTCAGCCTGGTATTTGCAGTCAAACTTCTTCTGCTAACCTAGTATGGGTTAGCCAGATTTATTAACATGTAAGACAACTTTACAAAACCATTTCATAGCCTTGCTTCTAGTCTTCTTGATTTTTCTGTTGTATAGTCCATTGATCAAGACTCACAGTCTATTGAAAAATCAATAGCTGGAATTGTCTCTACATTTTCAAATACAAAGGTGCCATCAATAACCTAATTAATAATTAGGCATGTAGGACATGCATGGTTGCACTGAAATGTTGAAAGAAAAGAAGAGTATGAATACCGAATACAGTAACAGCTTTGACATCAGCTTCAGGAACAACAAGATATTCACAAAGCGAAGAAGAGAAACCATGTAATTTCTCTTGCCTATCTATAACTCCTTTCTCTTATGAACCCACCGTTTCAATGTCAGCGGCTCTGGCAAAAGCATTTAAACATGCATTCAGTTTGTACAATGGATTGACCTAACTTTTGCATCACAGATATAAATGCATCTAGTTTCTGTCATTATAGTTTAACAGCTTAATGACCTCTAAAGGCAGAAACATCAGATTCTTTCCTTTCATACATGTTGTTCTGTTTCTATTTAGGTATCCTTGTATGCTTCCCCCGGTACATCTCCCACTCACATTTACTGCTTTCTCTTGGTTCTTTATTTGCAAGCCTCCCTACCCTCCCCTCAGGATGTATTTCTAGCAGCTGTGTTCTCTCCTACACAGATCATCCCTCCTTATACCGTGAAATCGCAAGCCAACCATGTAGGCATAAATGAGGCTACACTGAAAGAAGGAAAACATTTGCTATTAGAAAAACCCAACCTCCAACACAGACAGATTTTGATGCCTTTAATTTAACTGTGTATACCTTCACAGACGTACATAAAACAACTCTAAAAGGCAGAACTATAAGAGAAAAACAGTTTTCATACTTTAATTAATATACAAGTATATTAATGCATACTTGCAAGCTTCTAATCTGACTAAAAATCTTGCACCATAGTAGCGCTTACGCAATGATTCTTAAATATTTAAGAGTACGACACTATTCCAGAACACTGTAGAAACGAACATATAAATATGCTCTTAAAAAGATTTTCCTCATTAAGCACATTTCCACCATCTAACCCTTTTTGAAAAGCTTGACTAGTTGTTCACCTATCTACAGAAAAATACATGCTATATAGTACTTCGTATTCTTTAGACAGTAGCCAAGTGTTTGAGGACAGTATAGATAAGCACAGTGTAAAGTTTCCATCTGCTTCTCTCATTGTTATAGATAAAGAAAATAGCATCAAAGTGTACCAGAGGTGCAAATGCTCTGAATTCTTGTACTTATTTTTGCACTAGAGATATAATTTAGGAAATGCCTTTCTAACACCAGTCACTTCATATATGTAAAGTTAAAGCTATTTCCTTTTAACTCAGCATCTCTTTTGGACAAGGAGCGTTCAACTCCATCACTGCTCAGAGGTCACTCAAACTCTGGGAATACAGACCTCCTGCCATGTAACCTTGCTGTACATTTGCTGTACATACATGCACATAGATTATTTTCCTTCTCTTTGTAAATTTTTTGACTGCTTTACAAGTCTGGCTGCTTCTTATACTGCAGTTTCCTCATCACAAATTAACTACAAGGGTCAAAATGAAATCTTGCTTTGTTTATAGGAAGATTAATTTCAAAATAAAATTTCGAATTCTTACCATGGTCTGTAAGTTCAGACATGCAGAGTTGACTTGATGTCTCACGTCCACTTGGTTCATCGTGTCCTATGGACACACAGTCACAAGTAGTGACTGGCTGAGAATGAATTAGGGGTTTTGAAGTCTGTTCATCAGATTCCTTAGTCGAACAAAGCAGCATGGAGAAACAGGTACAGTTAGAGCTTTGAGCAGGATCACTATACAATGGTTGTCCTGATCTACACAACTGCTGGGACTTGTATTAGGCAAACAGTAAAAAAAAAAATTCCTAACTTTTTTGTAAATGATCCGTAGTGACTCAGCCATAAGCAGAGAGAGATTTAACATATTTTTTTTTTCTCCAGACACGATGGGAAATAGAAACTAGACTGCATGTGAAAGAAAAGGTAGGAGACAAAGCACCAACAAAAACCTCATTATTTCTGTGACGCTTTCACTGACTATTTCCAAACTGACACTGTTCTCTCTCCCATAAGATATAGTGCTAGAATTGGACAGGCCTATCTTCTGTTGCAGATAGCTTAAAAGCAAAGGCCATCTTACACTGGGAGTCATTCCAAGACTTCATTGTTACTAAAAAGCTAGTTGAAATGTTAATATTCTTAACTAATCAAATGAAAAGAACCCACAGTCATGCCAAATTAGTGTTTAAAGGATTACAATTCTCAACTTATCTTGAAAATGAATGCATTTTGAACTCTGATGTCATGCAGACTGTCGGTAAGTACATTTCAGAGAGCAGATTTAGATTTAAGGGTGACTTAATAAAAGTAAATTGTGCAATGAATAGAGAGTTTGTTGAACCACATCTGAATAACTGAACGCACTTTCTCTCCTCACAGATCCAGCTAAGCAGTCCAGACTTTGATGCACTTCCAAATGATGGGTCTCAGAACAGGATTGCGCATCTAGTGCTACAGAAAGCATGTAGGAAACAAAAGCACTGCGCACTGAACGTGCAACCATGAGGCCTCTGAAACAACAGCCATACGTACGTGTAGGACATCGACATTCAGCTGCTGAAAATTACGGCACCTGAATTCTTGCATTCTTTTGATATTTTCTTGATACTTTTCTTCTGCCAGCTGTCTGTAAATACAGAGTACTTGCGTTTAGGATGCAAAATCAGAGATTGCACAAAAGGATCTTCTAGAAATAGATGTGGAAAAGCAAATTCCATAATTGGACTCCTACGATGCCAAACATTAATGGCTTCTACTCAAGTGAGGTTAGTTTTAATGAACCCACAAAGAGATTTCAGGCCTTATTTCCAAACACTGTTACATTTTTATTTCACAATTCAAATAATATAATTGAGAAACAGTAAATTTACTGTTACTAGTAAAATTACTAGTCCTAGTCCTTTTTGTTTCTTCCAAAGATCTTAAATGCTTTGGACTTCATTCCACCCTGTAGTCCATGGACCTTTCAGCTGAAGTCAGGCATGCAACTCTTTCGTTCTATGAACACCTCACCTAGGGGAGAGTTGGTAACTGCGTTTTTCTGTGCAGGACTACTTAAGCCAGGTGCTACATTAAGCAGCTCTTCCAGTTTCCATTATTATATTCCCATTCATCTCCAGATTTGCACTGCTGAAAGTAGTCTGAGAAGGTACTGGTTTTGCGCTGCTTCAAATACTTTCAACAGGAGTGAGCTGGCAATAACCCAGAGCTGAATATAGATCCATTGTAAAGACTCATGATTGAGAACAAGAGTTGAAGATTAATGTGTTACCTTTATATTACAAAATAAATATATTTAATTTTGTTGCTGGGGAAAAAAACCTTGAAAATCTAAATAGAAAACACTGAAGTGCAAGAAAGAAGAGAAAATTAAAAGTAAACTAGAACTATCCTGCAATTAGTATTATTTCCTAAACTCCATTCATTTTAAAAAAGTGAGAGAGACAGACTTCCTATTTCTTAATTTCATGTAAGTACAAAAATTTGGCTACCATATTACTGAAAACACTATGCAGAAGAGGTGTTAAATTTATACAGTGGTTTCAATTCAAGGAGATTTTTCTAAAATGAGAAAAAATTTACATGCCATCTGCAGTATCAAATGCAATGGTACACTTCAGACAGACACACATACTGATCAGACATATTTTCCAAAAGGAGATGAAGGCCTTTAGTTTTTTTTTGCAGCCTTTGAGTATGGGCATCACAAGTTGGCACAATTAATGTCAGGGTGTCATTTTACTGAGCATTTTAACGCAACTGCAGTTACTATTGATTTGCAGGTATATGCAGCTGCAGAGTCTCTGAGGTCAGAAATTCAGACTTCATGTCACCTTACAATATTTTTCTCTATTAGGACATCATTGCCTTATCGAATTGCTAACTTGCTTTGGCATGACAGGGTTAAAATGCTGATTCTCATGCTCAAAAATAATTATTCCCTCTATTACCCTCTATAAATGAGTAAACATTTGTTAATTTATATTGCACTTTGCAAAATGCTTTTGAAGAAAACATTAAAAATTAATTGAAAATTAATGTGGTGCTTTTCTGATTTTCATTCATACCAGAAAAAACATTGAATATTTTTAACTGGGAAAAACCCAAGTGTGTCATCAAAACAGTATATTGGCTTTATTTAAAAAAGGAATCCACGCAGAGACACATAGCCTTCCAGCTGTTTCTCATATTCCACTCAGAAATTGTACTTATTTTTCTTCAAATTCTCCCTTTTATTATGTCTCACTCACTTAATAAAAAAATATAAATCATAAAGCCCTTATAACACGCCCATTACTCCTGTTTGATCATCTGATAAGACTACCCTCTGAGCTATTAACTTCTATCGGCAAATTTTTTAGGCCACAACAATTGACAAAAGCTGTATTTTAACTAAATATCCAACTCCTCAGACTGTACAATCCTCAAAATGACAAGTCATTAAAAAAAAAAATTCCTATAGTAACACATCTGAAAATCTCTCATGTGCTTATTTAACCAGAAACATAGTGCTCAAAGTACCATTTTTGGGCTAATATTCTGACTTTTTTTTTCCCCCACATAAATAATTACTGTGATTTAACTCATCCAAAAATCTCAGTTCACTTTGAGTAGCTGAAAATCCTATTTTTATTTTTACCTTGACAGTTCTAACTCTCGTTAGACTGTTCGATGGTGAAAACTGCATGGTTAGGGTGTGATGCTAATGTTATGCTCAACTTACTTCAACTTCTTTGCTTTTTCATCGGCAGCATTTAACTTCCTCAGCCTCATTCGTTCCCGCGGTGTCATTTTCTGTACTTCAGACAGTTCCTGCAGAGTTTGCAAATGAACTTTCCTCTGCCTGAAATTGAACGCATGCAAACCCATCTTCATATAAAAATGTAAATATCAGTATTTTATTTGATACTGGAACATAGTGACATTTCAAATGGAATAATTAGAAATTCACAGGTGCTATAACAGACTAAATAGACCTTGGTTTGGAAAGCAAATGCCTCTTTCAAACTGAAAGATTTAAACTTAGATTCATGTAGAACCTGAATCATTTCAGGTGAGAATGGAAAAAGGTAAACTTAGGTCCTGAAAAGAATAAATGTCGAAGCACAGTGAAATATTTACCCTGTCAAGCTTCATTATCGAGCATATTACAAGCACAAAGGCAGTCTTTACATTAAAACCACAGAAAAAAGCAATATCCCACATACATTTTACATTGATTGTTACAAGCTGTCTAGAATAAAATGTGTCTTTAATGACAATTATAATTATCATGTTGTCCTCTTCAATTTCTAGTCCTAATCAATAATAACAATTCACCAGTAAAATGCTCTCCACAGACCATCTCTGAAAGCTGAACATGAATTATTGACATATGTATCTCAGCTGTATTTATCAACACGGGAAAGCAACATTAGTCCTGTATCAGAAAAAGGATATTAATCTCAGATTTTTATCTCACACCCTAAGGTAATTACAAAAATTAAACCATAGTTTGCAATGCCTTGACAGCCATATTTCACGCATATTACTTTTTCTATTGTTTATATTTATGATACCAAATATTCATTTCAAATTGCTGTTTTTGCTCTTATGAGATAAATTCACTTCTTAACCATCTAAGAGCCCAGTTTTGTAACTATACAAATTGCTACACTCTTTCTTGACTATCATTTTGAAATAAGGATTTTAATAAATGAGAAGTTTCCATTATGCTTTTCAAATGTTGACTACAGAGGGAAATAGTGTAAAGATACGAATATCAGTGTGAAATATAAAAGACTAAGGACAAAGACAAGAGCAGCTCAATTATTCATAAGAATGGAACTAACTCTTCAAGTATGAATAATGTAGACATATTTTTGTCCCCTGTAAAAAACTCTAATTTAAATTATAAGAACCTCTTGGGGGAAAAAAAAAAAAGCCATTTTCCATCCAAGTCGAAACTGAACTTGTACAGCTTTATGCTTACTTAAATATTTAAAATTTATGACTTGCATGGGACTGGAATAAAGTAAGCCATTAGAGGCCTTTACTAGAAGAAATTGGACTCAACTATACATAGTAAAAATAATCCTGGTGAGAAAAAAAAATCATAAATACAAAGTAGCAATGATTGGGGAGGACACCATAACAAGCAGCTCCTTTTACACTCGCTCAGACCAGAGTATTGATTCATTACAGTATATATGGGAAATTCACTATGTTTAAATTATTTCTCCTGCATTTTTCTGCTCTATACCATTTTTCGGGTATTTTCATTTCATTTTACCTACCTCTTTAGATCCAGGATTGCAGAAATTGTTTGGCATTTTGCTTACCAGTAGCAAATACAGACAGCTAACATTCTCATAAATACAATGAAAGTCATAATAAGATCACGACTTTATGCATACTCCAAACATTCAGCCAAAAAGAATCAAGCTGCAGCACATTTGAAGATAATTTATAGTGAAGCTTCTCCTATGATTTTTTTTTCTCAAATTGAATTTGAAAACCTCAAGGTAAACTTCCATGCTTAAACCAAAAACAGTTGCCATCCATTGCTCCACAATTTTTAGAGACCTCTGAACAGAAGCAGCTGAGTTTCTATTTCCTTTTGACAAAAGTATAAGAACATAATGTTTGTAGTTAGAACTTGCTCTTCATCTTAAGAGACTACAGACTTCCTTTTGAACAAGAATAGTTACAGATTCTGGGATATACGTTAATGTCCTGCCCATACGCTATCTCTGTCAACATATGATGTCCATTTGGAAGGCGATAATACTCAATACGTTCACATTAACGACAAAGGATCAGGGATGGAATATAGAATATGTTACAAATAATAGAAAGTGGTTTTATCAGTATGTTCTAGAAGCATGGGGATATTTAAAGTCTAGCTATATATTTTGCAGGTAAAAATACTGCTTCCTCAAAGCATCTACAATCTTTTGGTGCATATAGATAATCTGAAATCCTGTACCCACAAAATAAAGGCATGAATTAAAAGTTTCTGCAAGATTCTCATACTTCATGCTTTAATAAGCATTAAGCTCTCAGTATAATTCAGATAGAGTTGGTATAATATTTGGGCAAGATTTCTGTGCCTCAAAACTATTTAAGGCATATCTCTGAGGAACATCACTGCGGCTAACTATACTTCGTTTGAAGAAGCAGGAATCCACTCAGAGTTAATTGAATCCATTTGAAAACAGCACCCACAGACAAAAGACACATCCAATATTTTCTCGCCATTGCATATCTACCTGTCTGACTCTCGTATTTCCAGTATACTAGCAAAGGGTTATTTCTAGCAGGAGCAATCATGTAGAATAGTAAGAAGGCCAAAAACCTGACAGCAGTCTCAGCCAGCTCCACTTGCTTTTATTTATTAGATCATTGTTACTAGCCAATACAGGTATCATTTGTTGTTGCCTTTTACATCTATGCTTGCAAAGTTCAACAACCTATTTATACTAAAGGTACCTATTTATATCAAAACGGAGAACTTTTGTCTGATAAAAAGACAGAGATTCATCTGTCAATGAGAGACAGCAAGAAGAGAAGTGACAGCGTGGAAACCTAAACCACAATTTCTAGAGATGAGAGCCATACAGATGTTCTCCCAGTAGTCAAACTGGGTAAAAAAGATGTACAAAAGATTTTACTGTGTTGAATTCCACTGTCTTTCCTCTGCTTTCTTCCTAAAGCTGATACTAAACACCTTCTTTAGAAAAGCTGAAGCTAGTCACCTCTCCCAAAGGGATGCTTGCAAGGTGAGACTTGGCAGCATCTGTAAAGTGAGCACAGCTGCAAAACTGCAGGTCCTCTCCAAGAGCAGAGGTCACAAAAAACGACGGGGAAAAGCCTATTGCCCCAAAGGCACTGCTAATTCTGAACTGGAGAGCGGGCTTTTTTGCTGCTGCTACCTAATAATTTGAAAGAAATTTTAGATAGCTGTTAAAGTCTTGACAGTTATTTAGAGGAAACATGAAGCAGGGATGTCCATTGCACCCACACAGGAACAAACTCCTGATTTTGAGTGTGCTAGCTCCTGACAGAGCAAAACCACCTACGGAAAACTCAGGGACAGGAAGAAAGGGAAGGCCCAGCTGAAACCGAAACCGCGGAGCTAATTTACAAAGGCAAGATGAAATTGCATATGTTGAAATTTGCTTTAACCATTGTAGCGTTGTAATTTAATGCAATTAACTAATTTAATATATATTCAGTGCCTAAATGAGAGATCATGTGTGAAGGCACTACTGATGTAAGAGCCAAGAAACATCGCTAGCCTTAATTTCTCGCTATAGTTACAAAACAGATATAATAGTATTCTTCAGACGTATTAGCTGAATATTAGTTAAAGGGTATACGCTTCTCGTTTGGTGTCATTTAGGAAACATAGCTTTCACATTCAATAATTGGTAGGTACACAAACAGCAGCACTATAAATGATCATGACATAAATGAAACTATGATCTAAACCTTCAAAATGCAAAGACAAAGGTAATAATTTACATACTAATTGGTATTAAGTTAACGTATGCACATACTACACACACATGCACAATTTACACAGCTATACAATAAAAATATTTGATCTGTAAATCCTATTTTTTGCCCTAAAATTTTATTATGCATCTCACCAATGTGGTGGCTATTCTGTATTTCTGGGGAACAAGTCCCTCTAAATATAAAGCACTATGAGATTAACACAAATGTTTACAACATGATATTATTTGGCAACACTGTAATTTCATACAGCGCTGCCCATAAAACACTAAAAATACTTACACAGCATCAAAAATGGGAGCAGCTTCTTTCTGCCAGTTAAGTGCCTTGTTTTTCACAGTCATGTTTGTGAACTTGGACTGTGCGTTCTGCAAGGAAATAAAATATAAGTGGTATCAACAGTTGAGACTAAAGCGATCCAGAGACTTCAGCTATGACCCAATACAGTCCTAACGTAAAAACCGACTGAGCAGTTTCCTTCCCCACCTTCTTAGGAAGCCAAATAATATATATACACTGAAGCAAGGACCAAAAGAGCAAGATGCACTGTTTTTCATTAAAACTATGAATAACCAGAACAGTTTAGAGATTATATGTGCCCAGGCCCAAATGATCTGCACTTGTTACACATAAATACCCATTGTCCTTATTGATCATAACATTTAAAAGTGAATACATGCACCATGTAAAGTGACTAGGGCATCATTTCTCACTGCTTTGCTACCTCAGTCATATTTGTAATTTATCTCTGAAAGTCCCTTGGATTAATGTTCCCATGAACTGCTATCAAATTCTTTTTTCTCAACACATTTTTTCTGCCTCAACTCTGCTTTTGCAAAATACATACTCAAACAGTAAGTGTATAGCTATTGCTTCTTCTTATATACCTTTAGCTCTTCATCAATATAAGGGATTTTTAGGATCTCTGCTGCTGCTGGTCTCAATGAAGGATCCTTATTTAACATACTGAAACATTAAAAACCAAAAATTATAATTGATATTCCAAATTAACTTCAAAATCTGCTAAACAAGAAAATAACATACCTGCACAGCACAGCATTCAGTTTGCTTGGATATCTGTCAGGAAGAGAAGGTGTATCACCTTCTACAATTTTTAACACAACAGACAAAAAATTGTGTCCAGTAAAGGCGTGTTTCATACAGCACATCTCATATAAAATGCATCCCAGAGACCTTGAAGAGTAAAATAATAGAAACATTATAAACAGCATTTTTGAAAGCAGCATTCACAGTGACATTACAGTAAGCAAAATTACAATTGTATGCCCTTTTCTCCTGGGAATAGGATATTTTGTTATCATGCTATCCTTTTCACCGAAAATACTTTTATTCAGGTCACAAATTAGTAACTTTATAAATAGGATAAATCATCATTCTATTTCCGTAAGTGCAGGCACAAACTTAAATTTTTATATATATACATATATCTAAATATAAAAGAATAAAATAAAACCCTATTGCATGAACTAGCTTTTAAGTGGTTACTCACTAAGTTAGGAATGAGATATTTTAATTAGTGGCTGACTGACAAAGTAGTTCAGTAGTTTTTGGACATAAGTTTGTTTAAACTTGTTTTACAAATTAATTTCTGACAAAAAACTGAGGCTAAAATTCAAGTTCAAATTAAATAATGCCAGTTTCAAATAACAGAAGGGTCTTCTGGTGTGATTTCCCTCATTTGGCCACATATTCCAAATAGATTGGTTTGGATGCAAAGAATTATCAAATTTTAGATGATAGCATCATATTGCAATATTTAAAACTAAATTTCCTTGAAACTTTTTTTGGAGAAAAAAAGAAGAAAACTGAACACGCAGGTCTGGAAACCTAGCTGATAACCAGTGTCAGTTTTAAATCATTAAAAACTGGGAGGAATGATTACAAATACAGAATTTTAAAGGGGCCTCTGGTTTACCATCACCTTATTTTCCAGGCTCTTATTTACCAGTCCTGACGGAGATCATAAAAGATCAACAAGTTGAATATTCTAATGTAAACACTCTCATAGTAAATTATAAAATGACTATTCATGACACTTTGCACTTCAACTGGGTTCTGTCTGGCAAATGTATTTTAAAAAATACAGGAGCTGAGCTTTCCAGGCTTTGAAGAATGCTCAGTGTTACCTCCAGTTTGCAGTCAGGAGAACTGAGGCACTGATGTGTAGCTTGATCAAGGTCATAGAAAATGCTGGTGAGAGTCAGCTACAGGACCAGACCCATCTAAGTAACCAGCTTAAATATCAGAGCAACTTTACTCTTAATGTAGTATTTGATTGTGGTATTCATAATTTACAGAAGCAGTATAAAAACAAAGCACAGCAATAATAAGTAGAAGTACACGTAGGTGAATGGCTTTGATGAAAACAGTATGAACATTATCTTTGAAAGAAAATCATGAATAAAGTTTCAATTATTCATTCTGGTTAAAGAAGACTAATCGATTCAGTCCACATGGCGATAGAAGAACAAGAGCAAATAATTTTAAAGCTGAAACCCAGGCTCTTCATACAAAGCAAATAAAGAAGAGGAGAGAGAACAGGGGGGCTCACTCACTGGTACTTTTCAAGCAGTATGTGAAAACAATCAGAAGAACATTTTTGCTAACAACTACATAAAGACCAACCACTAAGGTACATAAATAATTGTCTAATTTTTTTAAGACTTTACTATCAACCAGCTTTCAAACATCAAAAATCTGTAAACAGTAACACACAGATGATGATCTATATTTATGATGTATTTTCAAACTCTGAAACAATCACTACATGAGAAAATACTTAAAACCAAAAAGAACAAAAAAACCCAAACAAACCTACACAAACGGCATCTGAAAGCATCAAACAAAAATGGAAAATAGCCAGAGGGAAGAAAAAAGAAAGGAAAATCCCATCCTGACAGACTGTACTATAACTGCTTTTTGCAGAATCAATCTGTTTTGGAGGCTGCTTGATTCTCGCAGCTAGAAATTGCTTAATGAGCCATTAGGAGCAGAGGATTTGCCACATCAGGGAAGCCCATTTATTCAACTAGTTTAGTACTCTGACTACACCTGAGGCTTTGGAGGAAGATGAAAAGAACACTCAGGGCATTCTGCTGCAGCCGGGGCTGCAAACAGGCTACCCAGGGAAAACCCCATCTGTCTCATGAAGAAAAATGAAGGAAAAAATAAAAGAAAAAAAGAGAGGAAAAGAATAAAGTTTTTCACTGCAGGATACAATTCTTTGATACAACATAAATACCTCCTAAGCTGAGAAATGCTACCCTAGATCCCAGAGCAAGGATATTTCTTCCCAGGACAGCTGCTGAGCTGCGATTGCCCAGGGGAGTTGCCACCAAGCTTTTGCCTCAAGACTGCATTTCTCAGTTGTGTTTCAACAGTCCTGGTCTAAGCATCTTATAAGGAGCCTATCCAGCAAGAGAAAAGTGCTTTCTGATTCCCATAAGCAATCTGCACATGATCCAAATATATAGTTTACTTAGTTTTAGAATCTTAGCTAACACTTAGCCAGCGTTATAAAATTCTGAAATGGTCATTAAGCTACCCAGCCAGAGCATTTGGTTTGACGGCTTCCTGTGTTCGTGAACAGGTTTGTCAAAGGTCCTGAACAGCACTTCCTTTCAGCAAAACTGATGTATTACCATTTCACATCGAGGTCACTCGTGCTCAATTGCATCATAAAATGGAGCATCTGGACAGGCTTCAGTGTATTCTTTACGATACCAACTGACAGATCTCTAACTTCCCCTTCTCAGGGGAAATCGCCTTGAGGTTTTTGGTGCTACTTGTGTACGTAAGCATTGCTGTCCTTTTAATGTGTTCTGATCTTTTGTAAGTTATAGTCCTTCAAAGGCTGTAAGATAAAAGTTGGCTTTTAAATTAAAAAAGCCATATAATCTAAATGCATTTCCCTTTGTGGCTTATATGTCTCAGTTCGATCGTACCAGAAGGTCTTTAGAAGCTTCTGACCCCACAGTCTATAAGGAATATGTACAAGCACACATATACCATCCCAACTCTCCCAGACACTGCTTTTCAGGTCTTCACTGCTTTTACTTCTATTTTTGGTAACTATCCTACATAAAATTTGGCAATAAAAAAAAATAATCCATCATTAATATTGAAGAAAAAGTTTAATTGGGGGAAAAGCACAGACAAGCAAGCACAATTAAAATGAAAGTCCCAAGATCCGTGGTGTAGGAAGCCAAATTTACCCAAACCATATAGACAAACCATCTGTCAAAATCTGACAGTGCTTGACAGAAGACATAGGCTACAAAGGATTTAAATGTGACTAACATTGCTTTGTCTCCGGAAGACAAAAAGGAAGTTATTTATACTTCTTGTATGTAAAGACTTTGCTAAGTCTCTAAGTAAAAAAAAGCACTTGTTTTTCAACTACATTATTTCTGTTATCACTTCTGCCTCTGAGATAATTTATAACATATAGTATGCACAAATCTTCTGAAGAGTTCCTGGATGGAGTTTGCCTTATATGCTTACAGCTTTGGAAAGAAGAGACAAATTTTATTGTTGATAACTGTTCGCATACACTTTATCTTATCGATTCAGAGACAAAATGTGATATGGTTAGAACACCCACTGCATGGACAGGCACTCAATATTTACACTCCAGGACCTATACTGGTCCTTGGCAGACTCCCCAGACGGTATAGATTTCAGAGTCTCATCTAAGTGACCCCCAAGCTCTCAGAGAAAATCTGCAAAAAACTGCAGGTGCAATACAGGCAGTAAGATACTGTGGCAGTATACTAGTGGCAGGCAAATCTTTGTAATGCTATTCAGGAGGTGAACAGGGAGATCATTTCCACTGGAATGGGCAAGAGTGATGCTTGGTTCCCAGTATGAAAAAAATCAGGACCTAAACTCATTGGGAGCCCCTGCGCCAAGGGAATCCCAGTTTTCTGGAACAGAAGACATCTCTGAGGAAGATACAACAGTATCCTTTAGCTTTAGAGCATTTGTGGGAGCTATCATTGATCTCTTTGGTGAGTCTGGGCTTTCTAGGTTGCATAAAGATACTGAAAAGTACAAAGGTATCCCTGTTGTTCAGAAGACCTCAGATAAAAAGTTAGCACTCACCTAATGCATTAGTGAGTAGTCACAACTGCTCTGAATGCACTAAGTACCGGCTTTTAGTTTACTCTTCCCTGGAAACAAATGTTTTCATTTGGTTCAAATAGTTTTGGGAGTTTGAGGATGCCCATTCTTCTCAGCCTAATGTCACAAAGCCCAAGTCTGTTTGGGCTGGAGTGATGATTTTTAGTCTCTGCATAATCTGAAATAAAAGTCGATTAAAATTGTTACTTAGTTCGTAGACTTTCATGTAATCCCTCTGGAACTCATTGCTTTCTTAATATCATTGCTGATGGGACTCCATCTGCATTTGTCAGGGCCGAGAGATCTGTTCTGCCATGATTCTTCAACAGTCTTAGTTGGATGACACTGACGCAATCTGGGTAGATTCTGACCCACTATTTCCTACCAACAATATTTCAAAAAAAAACCCTCCCAATAACAAAATAAAAACCACCCACGCCTTGTAAAACAAAAGAACTAATGAGCTATATCAGCCTAAGGCCAAAGGATCTACTATGTACACCTAGCACATGTGGTTTAACACAGGGGATGAGTCCTATTTGTTGTGTCTCTATAAGTACAGAGATGGTCAGGTATTTTCCAGGGAAAAATGGAAACATGAACTTAGGTTAAACAAGAAGTTGGAGGCTTTGTCAGCTACAGAGGTTTGATGAAACTTTTACCTGGAAGGGTTTGAAAATAACCCAGCTGCTCCTCCTGGACATCAGAGGTTCAGACCAAGGTCTCTGCTCTGTCTGATTCAGACCAAAAATACTAACTTCGGTCCCTCATACCACCAGGGACTATCTTAGCCACGAGGCTACTGGCTGTTTCACACGGCTCCCTCTGTGTTCTGTTTTCTATAAATTATACTCACTGTCCCAGAGAAGCAGATTGCAATCAAGTCCCACCACACGACTTCACCTTTCCTGACCCTAAGAAATGCCTTAAAACGAGACATACAGTCTTCAGTTTGCTTGACACATGAATGCAGTGCCATAGCACTGGTGGCATGGGAATGTCGGCCAACACCAATGCCGGTCCCACCACGCAGTGCGTAAGGCCAGGAAGGGTCACCAGGACCCCGGCACAGCAGTGCCTCTGAGTCATGCTGTGCTGGTGTAAAAGTAAGCCCCACCTGTCAAAAGTATGCACACACACCTCTTCCTGATCCTCCACCTGTCCTGGCCTCTCGAACTAGTCACTGTCTCAGCTCCGCTGCCGGCACTGCACTGACTCTTCTCCGTCTGTCGGCTCATTACGGGGAAGTGCTGATGGGCAAAGGGACTGCTGAACTGCTGAACTGAGACCAAGTGCCCAAGGAAGCTCCTTGCCTGGAAAGGAGGAAACCTCAGACTGTGTCATCTGCAAAGGCTTTCACTTACTGCCTGGCCAGTCCAGGCTCAGGGATGGTGAGGAAAACGTGCGTGCTGATTTTAATTTGCCTTCTGTAAATTAAGATTGGGCATAAAAAACATAGAGTAGCGAAGAACTCCAGCCCTGAAATTTTAACTGAGGACAAACATAAACACTGCTGCTTCTCTGAGCCTAATTGCAGAACATCTTCTGTACGTAAAAACTGTAAAACATGATGCTTTTTGCCCATTTATAGAGCTTGGGTTATAAAGGACAATACTTCTTGCACCAGCTGCAGCACTGTGAATATTCAAGCCAGTTTTTAAGAGTTAGTTGCAGAACATTTCAGTGAACATGAAAGCACAATGTCTCTTTAAAGCGTATCATTAATGCAGAGTTAATTAAGGTCTTTCCAATGAACAATGATAACTTAGAGAGATAGAAATAACTGCCTTTTCTAGAAGATATTTTATATTTTCTTACATTTAACACTTGCAATATTTGTGTGTAATACTTTGAGTCCTGCTAGAGATCAGGACAAGTCTGAAGAGAGAACATCGCTTCAGGTACACATAAATGACTTGAGCAACTTCTTCATGAACAACTGAACTTTCTGCAAAGCAGCATAAGGATTTCATCACGTGGAGCCTCCAGGGTGGGCTCCCCTTGGTGCTCAGGGATCTCTTGTCTTTTGGCCCAAATGAGGCAAACACACACAAAAAAATATCAAATAACAGAATCATTATCAGAAGATTAAATGAAGAGACGAAATGACAAAAGTTATCAAACATGAGTCATAGTAGTTGACAAGCCTGATCAGAAGAGAGTTTCTTGACTCAAAGAGAAGGGTTTTGTGGATTGGGGGTTCTAGTGAGTCAAGGCATACCTCCTCCTTAGTGCCCCTACAGTGAGGCCCAAGAAGCTCCTACTGAAGGCAGTTCCACCCTCAGATGAGTGCTCTTGGTACTGCTTTGGAAAGATTACAAAATGCATAAAGTATAGCAGAAAGCTAATAGCTAGTCAGCGAGGGAGGGGCGGGGGCAGCTTTTGTGTAAACTTTAAAAGGATGATCAACACATCATCTATAAAAATATCAGACCAAACTCTGCTTTCATTTACTGTGTGCAACTCCAGTGATTTATATGGATTGACACTTGTAACCACAAATATAACTTGAACATGTATTATATATTCCATTTCAACTGCAATAAAAGAAATTATTCTTTACAGTAAAAAAGCACAAAAGGTAGGTTTCCCTCTCTATTTACTTGTTTTGACACTTTCTGAAATCTTCTTTCAATATATTTTTGTTGACTAGATGTATTAACCGATATATGTTTTGATACAGATGAACAAGAGAGAATCTGACATCAAATCCATCTCAGATCAGCTACACAGACCGTGAGATGAGATTCCTGACACATCCGTTGCCTGGATTGAACATGTTAACTGTGAAAAATGTTTGCTACCAGTTGAAAGTACAGATGACTCTTCTAAACTTTTAGAATTATATCCTGCAGTCACAAGTATATTTTGAAGAGGCAGAACAGAGCAGAAGCTAAATTATCAAGTAAACAAACTACACTCCAGTGGCCAAACGTTTTATGAAGGAAATTCCCTGATTTGAAATATTCGTAAGAAAGGAACCTTCAGTTATGCATACCTACAGAAAAAAAAAAAAAACTCTTAAGAAACAAAGCCCATTTTATATACAAATACTATGACAGAATTAAAAAACAATAGTTTTAACTATTATCTTAAAACATGAGATGTTTTAGGACACACATATAAATAAGCCAGATAATTGCCCCATTCCAAAAAATCATTCTTTATCTTAGCTTGCAAGAATATCTGAACACCTAAACGTTTCCCAAAGTCTTTCAACAGATCTCAGCTTTTCAACTTTATTCTCTAATCTTGTCAGAAGTCTTGATTTCAAGAATTTGTACCATCTAAATGCAGAACTGACACTTTTCTACCTTTAAGCCATTTCTAAAACAGAATGCCTTTGTGCTTCTGCCCTAACACTCCAGTTATTCTCATTTTCAGCTCCCCTTCCAAGTACCTTCTTCCTTTTCACATTTGCCAATGTTTTTCACTTCAGTTCCTTAGAAGGTCCTTCTGCTTTCCTCTCAGCCAGGAATTACTCTTTCCTTGTCCACTTGGAAGTTTCATAGAAAGTTGCATCTTTCCATTCATCTATCTCAATATGAGAAAGAAAAAGGTTTCTCCCTTCCTAGCAAAACCTGAACTTGGTCTACAATCTCTACAATCATCCTGTGTCATAGTAGAGACTGGACCTGAATCTTACTCTCCTTTGAAGTCCCAGAAAATCCAGAAGAATCACTAACTACATGATTCTTAACACAAAGAGCAAACCTTCAAATTGCAAGATACGATACAAATGTCCTGGAATAGTTTTGGTGGAGTAGTGTGAGCACCCTACTGAGAGCATCGTTAAAAAAAAAAATAGTTCCTAAATAACATCAAATGCTGACCTGGAAAATAAATGCCTAATCCAACCAAAACAACATGCTGACTACTCACCAAATGTCAGATTTTGTATTATATCCCTGGTGCTTCAGTGCTTCTGGACTCATGTAGTACGGTGTCCCAGTAAATGTAGTTGCGAGATCGCATGAACCCATCAAAAGACAAGAAACTCCAAAGTCCCCTAAAAGTAACAGCAGAAACAACAATCTATTCATATAAACATATATCCACTCGTATAAACTCTTTATGTTTATTGTTAGACATGACACAATGACTAAGTCAAAAAAAAAAAGACAATATTTTAAAATATGGAAAAAACAATTTCTGTAATTCTTCAAAATAAAACCACCACTAAATCATAGAATTACAGAAGGATGTAGGTTTGAAGAGGCCTCACAAGGTCATCTGGTTCAAACCCCTGGCTCAAAGCAAGGCCAACTTCAAAGTTACATGAGGCTGCTCAGGTCCAGGTCCAGCCAAGCCTGGAGCCCCCTCAAGGCTGGAGATTTCACTGCCTCTCTGGGCCCCTGTTCCTGTGTCTGACTGGTAAATAAATGTTTGATCACAAATGAAAATGCTGTATCAGACATGACTTTATTTAAATCCCCTTATTGACAAAATGTCTGCTAGACAGTTTTTCACACTAAAATATACAATTAAAAAGTATGGAAATCTCACCAATTTTAAGAAGATTATTTTTCAAAAATATATTCTTGGCTTTCAAATCTCTGTGAAGTATCCACCTGGAATATAAAAGGAAATTCACCCTCATCCAACTTGAAGCATTCCCAGTCATGTATCAACTATCTCAAGTATTTAACTTCATTCCATGCCACGAAGGCCAGCCCACCGCTGCCATAGTCTAACCTTGTAAGTGACAATGCACAGACGATGGCATTAAGGAGCCTCATATAAACACAGAGGTGCATTCACAGACACTCACACACAGGATGAGAGCCTAACCCACCAGGATAATAAAAATGCACCCAGGAATCCCGGCTTGAGAATACAGATACAGGCTTAACATAAGCTGCAGAGGAAGGGAGATAGGCAAGTCTTCCTATCTGACACTTCTTAAAAGCATTACATCTTATTTTCTGCCAGGAGAATGAGATGTCTCAGAACAGAATAAGGGATGAGAAAAACAGCAATAAGATTCTCAAAGCTCAGGGAACTCTCCTTCAGAGAAAATGTGTTACTTGAAAGACGAATATGTATATAGACTAGGCTAGTAGTTCAAATTTTTACAGCAATGGTGTGGAAGATAAAAGAACTTTACAAAGACAGAGATCAAAAGGAAAAGGAAAAAGAACAACTAGCTCTTACAGACTTATTTTTCCATCAAAGACTGAAACAACATCATAAGCTACACACCATGTGGGGATAAACAGCATCTTCTCAATTTCTTGAAATCTTAATGTGTGACAGTAATTCTCCAGTCCCTTAAGAAAATAACACATCTCTACAGTACGCAAAACACACTCTCAATTAATTTTTGTTAATAACGCTTCCAAAAATGTTCCCTACAACCTCAACCAAACTAGAACTCATTCACTTTTAAATAGCTTGATAACACACGGCATTAGTTATCAGCTCCACTCAGGAGGAGGTTAGAATAGCACTTGGTACATACTGGGTACAGAAACTGTATTTGCTAATACAAATATAGCAGTCATTCAGCCACTTAGTTCTAAGAAAGAAAGCCACTGACATGCTTTAAGAGTCTTGAGATGTGGGCAGGAAAAACGAATATAATAATCGACTTTAATTGTTCTTGAGTGATCCTCAAATATTATCTCAAAAATTTATTGAATTATTAAAGTCTTATGCATTGAAATATTGAAATGATTTACAAAATAGTTTCCTATTCTTAAAAATATTAAGACTAGAAAATACGTATTCTACAGCACAATTTAAATAAGTAATTTAGTCCACAACTAATTTGAAAATAATTTTTGCAATAAGAGAAAAAACAATTATTAAATTTAATATACTCAGTTCTCAAATGGGGAAAAAAAATGTGAAAAGTAACTACTAGAAGACATCGTAGTATGCACATAGGCTGAGTATGAAAAGGAAACATTTCTAATTTTATGGGACATAAAGAAAAGAGTTTATGCTTCTCATGGCAATCTTTCCAGTTTTGTCCTGAAAGTAATGCCTGTAGAGAAAGGTTTGCACATGTCGTGAAATGGAAGTTTCATTCAGTGTGCCTCCACTGATGTTTATAAATAATTCATTCCCTATTTGGCAACTTTCTTGAGCAATACATGTACACTCATCATACATTACATCAGTAAGGAAATTAAGCTAAGGTGATATTCATTACTATTTCATAAGAATATATATACACGTAGTTTTATATAAATCTTGCTCTGTTAATTTAGACTCAAAGTCATCACACAGAGTCTTTGAAAGAACTTGACTTCACTGAATTAGATTTTTCTTACATATTACTGTTGAACATTGGTGGGGTTTAACTTTTTTTTTTTATTGTTATTACTTTGTAGAAATATAACCACGGACTCTTTAAACCTAAAAGTCTCTTGGATATCTGTGATTTGAATAACAGGTATCTCGAAGTATAAAAACCATCCCAAAAGCTTTCAGTAGCATATTATTTGAAAAGGTGATGAAGAGAAGATGTTTGGGTTACCTTAGTTTGAATTAGAATGTAATGCTAATATAAGCTTGCAAAATATTGATGAAAATACTATGCACATTATTTTCATCACTAATAACTATCAGATGCTTTTATATATTAATATGACTAAGAAATACTTGGGCGATTCTTTGGAATTTCCCGTGACAATGTCTCCTGATGCAAGCCACCTTATTCTGCCAGGATATGTCAGAAGATAAACACGTTACAAGATGAAACCTTAACTGAAACAACTACTTTAATTCTAGTAAAATAAACATTGAGCCTGCATTGTAAATCCAGTTTAGGAAAGAGTGTTACTTTTTGTTGTAGCAAGAAATAGATCTATAAAGGTAACACGAATTAACTGGGCTCCAGCAAAACTTAATCTAACTTGACAGTCAGTGAAGTGGTTATTGATATTTTGGGTAGAAATTAACAAGGATAGATTCAAATTTGGGCTATAAATATATCCATACCTATGTTCTATAGAGTACCTGCTTGCTGTCTCATAGTCATAAAAAGCAGCACGAAGCACTGAGCAGTGGGCAGCCTCCTTGAATAAAACTTCCTCTGCAACATACCAGCAAGTGACGCTGATTGAAGCCAAAGTAGTTTATCGCTGTGAAATATTCAGTGATTAATTTCTCTTTCCTGTATCTGAAGAACTATTTAGAGAAATAAAAGGTTCTGCATAAGTCTACATCTTGCACTAGGGAAAACAACGTGAAATCCAGATGAACTACGTGGGCAAAGCCTGCTATCCTATAGATTGAAAGCAACAGACTTGTTTGCATAAACGGTAACCTTATAAAAATCTCTATGTTGGCATATTGTTCGTAAAGATTAGCAAAGTGATGGATAACGTACTGGTCAGCTTTATTCAAATTGAGGTTAAATGAATCAATGGCTTCGTTGCCTGATTGCTGTGGGATCAATTTTGTGCACTCATGTGCGATGGGCTACAAGCATGCCAGAGAGACTAGATGATGGTTTTATGCTAACATCTAGATAAGGCCACTGAACTATGTTGCCCTCTCCTTCAGTTCCCTCTCTGATTATACCAGTGACAGATGAGGACTGAATCTATCTAAATCTAGATAATTTAGATTTCAAGCTTAAAATTAAAAAATCCTTCCAATTATGCAAAATAGCCAGTAGATAGCATAATGACCCCAGCATATTCATGCCCCCTTTGGGATTTACAAAGCATAAGTAAAAGACAGGAATGTCTAATCTGTATAATCTTTATTATCACAGGAAAATAAAAACAATCTGAGGCAGCAAAAAAAGTCCTGTTTTAAAATAAGTTTCCATCATAAGCGTTTTCAAAAAGTGCAGTTCAGCTAAAGCTGTGCAGGAAGGACAACCAAGTTAATAGTCTACGTCTAAAACCAGAAATACTAATTTTTACTGCTCTGGAATAAAAACTCCCATCCACAGCAGCTGGATATTCTAAGCAATGGCATGAGGAAGTCCAATGCACACGTAATGAACACTTCAAGCTTCTAATTCTAGTGAAAAGTTTTCTTTGCATTAGAACATAGTTCAAATATGTTTTGCAGCTTTTTTCCATATCAGTAGAGAAGAAATAATGCATGATTCCTCTGAACATAACCAGAGGGCTGTTATTATGTTTCAGTAATTCAAATTAATTTCTGCAAGCAGTTTTAAATTCTTTTAAGCCTAACCTTTTCCACTTAAGCTATTGTTTGGCTCTAAAGGAATAAGATAAAGATTAAATTTTCTAACGTGCATACAGTCAAATAACACATAATACAATACAGGAAATGCAAATAAAAACAAAACTGTCAAGTCACTTGTATGTGTCTAGAGAGGTGCTATTAAATAGCTAGGATTCAAAGAGAGAAAATGAAATGCTGTTTGGAAAAATCAAATTGCTGCTTTCACTGGAGAATTAAACAACTTTTCAGGAAACCAGTAATTTAATATACATATTTACAAAGAAAGTTTATTTATAAGATTTTTGTTTTTAAAGATTTATTTGAGAACAAGCAGAAGATAAGCAATATAGAACAGTACACAAAAGGAATGTATGGGAAAACAAGAGACAACAGAGGTATGAGAAAATACAGAAAATGAAAGACACAAAGAATAACTTTTACAATATAATAGAATAGTTCAGTTGGAAAGGTCCTACAACGACCATCTAGTCTGAATGCAATGTTATTATTATTCTGCATTAGTCTGCACAATGCATCCTCTAAACACATACATTAAAGAATGGATTTCACCAAAAGTGGACTTTCTAGATTACCAAAACTTTGAATAATAAATTGTTAAACTGGAGTCCAAGAAAGGAAAAAAACACCGCATGCTGCTAGTTTAGTTAAACGGGACTTTTATTTCCATTTCTCTCTGTCCTTTCAGTCTGAGGCGAATGCTGAAGAGCACAGCATCTCAAGAGAGCTCTCTTTGCTGTGCTCCCATCACTGTAGTCTGTGGGGGTGGCATTTCATGTACAGCCCCAGATAAATTAGAATTTAGGAACCAAAATGCTTTTGCATGCTGGACAGCAGTTCACTCTGTCCTTTTCACTCCGCAGTCTGACACCATAGGTGCAAAAAACTTACCAGGCATCTACCAGTTTAGGTCAAACGTATCCCACATACTTAAGTTTAACCCAACTCAGAAATGGTTGTTCTTGGTGACAGGTGACTTATCTCTACCTACTGTTCTGTTGCAACTCAAGTTCAGGCAACCAAATTTGGCCCAAGCCCGGCTGTGAAAGACACTTGAAACAGCTACATTAATTTGGTATTTTCACCAAAATCTTGCTTTCTGAGTACTCACGCAGGATAGAAGACTACAGATTCTAGTTTACATTCAGCTTGGAAATAACTGAATTCTCATCTCCAGGTTCTGGGTGTAACCTACTCTTCATACATAAACATCTTCTCTTCTCTGGCTGTATTAATAATTTAGGCCATTATTTTAGGCAGATTAGCACCTCTCACCAAAACATACAGGTGATTACAGACAAACACCCCTAGCCTCTGCTAAGACAGTCCTTGCAGCAATGACATTCTTATTTCTAAAAGTTCAATAGGAATAATAGTCCAAATAGTTCTGCTTGGCAAGATGAAAAATCTTGGACTTTTGGGCTACAATGCTCTTTAGAAAGGATTCTCTGTCTTGTTCATTAACATGACACTTCAGAGCTGCCAAGAGGCAAAAGCAACAGGGAGGAGACAAAGGAAAGGAGAAGATGCTGAAAGATGGTTTAACTTCAACCGGCTCACTGTTTCTGAGAAGCTGCTAGAAAAGGAGCCTGGTATTCCCATTTGCTTGGCTGTTCCTCCAGCTCCCAATGCAGGTGGCAACGTTCTGGGCCTTCTGCTCCCGGCTCAGCACAGCACTCAGTCTCCCTCATACCATGCTAAATAGTTCCACTTACCTCAAAGGTGACAGCACTGGATGACACAGGACAGGGGCCAGACAGGGCTCATGCGCATGTCCGGTACACTGGCAATGAGGGAACTGTTCAAATCACTGGAGTCAGCCTGCCTAAGTCACATTGCAGGCAAGAACTACACCCACAGAGATGACCAGATAGGTATTCATCTGTATTTACCCCTGCTCAAACCAAATGTGATCTCCATACATCACTGTCTGGTTGACCTGCAGTAATTTTTTAGGTTAATTTTTCATGTGCTGTTAGAAGTGATGTCTGTTTTCAAAGAATGTATGTATGTACCCTCACTGATTTATTGAGAGTACATCAAGCATATATATTGGATTCTTCACACTAAATATCTGCAAGAAATCCTTGTTGACTCCCCTTGAAAAAGCTGACTTTAACCTTTTAATCCATTTTCTTCTAACAATATTGAACTATTTCTGTTGTGCTAAATTTTTCACTTGGCTCTTAGAAAAAAATGTGTCTAATGCTGAAAGACATCTACCACTGCACTGCTAAAAGATATAATATGCAATGTTCTTGCAAGATGGATAACTAATTACACTTCAATTATACAGCATATACTACAGCAGTTCGGTGAACTGGACTTTATACCAATACGAGACAATCCATGCGGTTTCATTTCTGTTTGAATATCTGTCACTAGCCACTAAGTCTGCCCACTCCCCTCCCAACCTAAATGCTCTCATATTAAATGACTGTACCTTTCATGCATATAGTCGACTCCGAGTAACAACTGTATAAACCAGTCTATTATTTGTCTTTGAGTGAATGTCTTCCCAGATTCTTTGTACTCTTGAATTTTAAAGTCTAGATCTCCACCCTGAAAGATATTACAACATATTTGTACATTTAAAGCAAGTTTTTAAACTGTCTTCTCCTTCATCAAAATACAGGACTCCACTTTCTTAGACTTTCAGGCTCACTACCACATAGTCTGTAAAATTCACGCTTGCACATGAATTCTGGACTCTCCCAGCACCAAGAGTATACACAACCGAGGGCCAAAATGAGATCAAGCAGTCTGGCTGCATAGGGAAAGTAGGTCAGTTTTCTCTTAGTGTTACACAATATCATCAAAGTTTTCAACTGTTCTCACTTCATGTCACCCAACTTTAGACATATGCATCTGAGCTGGTCACCTCAACCTCCCTTTATAGTTAAACACAAAGGAACAGGCACCTGCATAGTGCAATTATCTCTGCTGTCGAGCCGTCTATCTTAGGAAGGGATGGATCATGTTGTAGAAATGCTGTTTCTCTGCAAAGGTTTAAGATGAGGGTCTACATTGACTGGCTAATACGTAGACACTTAAATCAAGTAAAATAAGTCTGCCTTGATCGGTTCAAATAAGTTTACAAATTTGGGAAAAGCACTTCCACTTACGTCAAACATTGCACAGTCAAGATGCTCTAATTTATTACACTGAAACAACCATGTTGGTGTCAAAGAAACCATGCTGTTCTCTTAAGAATTAAAATACAATTTCTTTAGTTATGATACTTTGTCCCTCTTCCAAACTCACTTTTGCCAGAAACAAAGCAGAAGTAAAGCTTCAAGAATCTGTAGCATGTGTTATTGTAAATACTTCGTTAAAACTACAATTGATCTTGAGGTAACACTAGAAATGGACCAATACGACACACAGTAGGCAGTGAAAATAAACCAGAAAATACATACAGAAGATGATTATTTGAAAACTGTAAGTCAGACATTTGGAACAAGCAGTTGAACAACAGCATGATAAAAGAGGTTTTTGAGGAGACTTACATGAAAACTGTTCATTTAGCTAAAAAACAAACAGATGGTTGTCAGCTGGTTGTTTATCCAGCGTATAAAACAAATGGATTTTGTCTACAAGAATGCACATTAGTGGCAAGCACTGTTTTGAGGTAACTAATCCCAGAGCAAAGGGACTATGAGTCTCATCATATTCTAGTGACAAATTATCTTACATCGGGACAGCTTATTCTCCATAAATCATTACTTTTACATTATACATTCTGCATAAAATCAGAAGTTTTATGTGCTGTATACAAGAAAATAGTTCAACCTGTAAAACTGTACCTGTACCACCATTTCCCATCATCAACCCTCCCCTTCTCTGCCCTGTTGACTCTTGACATTTTATGATCTATTCAGCATTTCTTGGTTTTCTGTTCCCAACATCATGGTGCTTCATATTGCTGCTACAAAATAAGCACGTTCTGTCCTTGCAGATCCATACGTTTCTGTCCTGTACCTCAACATGAATTTACAGTCATTTCTGTGGTCCCTGAGGTTCTAAGTTACAACATTCAAAAGTGAGTGTGTTAAAAAAAAAAAAAATACATTTTGTCATATATCAAAAATGTGTTCCCTGAAAATGTCCTGCAATTTTTAATTATAATGTCTGAATCATCTCATTCACTAGGGAAGGGAATATGGCTTCAGCTTTCCATCTGCCTCCCTGCTGCAGCCCAGAGAAAAGCTCTTCTGGGAACTTGGAGCTCTCAGCAGCTGCTTCTCCTTTGCAACTCCAAATGTTCAACAGCTTCCCCCGGTTGCTTGCAGCAGAGCAGAGGAAGGAAAGAAGAAGTGTTGCTGGGTACCCTGCTGCACGGCAACCAGATGGGCTGTGTCTGAGCCTACTCACGCACCTCGAAAACAAGACTCACCTATTCAACACGGCTGCCCCAGATCATCCAGGGCCAACTGCAGCGATAGTCGAAGACTCAAGGGCTGCTCAAACATGCGTCAGCTGGCTACTGGCCACAAGGGACTATGTACTATCCAGGTGAGGATAGATGAGGTGCTGCAGGCTCCAGTGACTGTTTCTCCCTGTCCCAATGTGTCCTCTCTCACAACCACATATTGCCATGAAAAATGCACAGAAAATAACTGTAGGGCCTACAGAGTTAGGCTAAGTTGGGGGACATTTCCTTCAAAAGGTCTGAGGAGAACAAAAGCAGTTGAATAAAGTACTACATGTGCCCTCAAGTAACTGTATGGCTTTCTACCTTTAAGCAGAGAAGACTGGTCTCAATGTCCTACAATTCATTTAACCTTGATTTTGTGTCTAAAAAAGGAAAATAAAAACACATCATACAAGATTTGCTGAAATACTGCTGCCTGAAACTCTGACGGAGTTTGTTAACCCAATGTTGCATTTGGGAAGGTCAGCATAATCAAGTTCATAAGGAATTTAACAAATAAAATACATAGGGAGTTTCCAAGCTGCATGTTTTATTTAAATGTCGAGTAACACATACATCAGTAACTTATTTAACACAGCTCAGCATCTAGGGCTGATAACGTGAACAGGCACGGATTGCTTTAGTTACTCCTTTTGCTCTGATTTCCTTAGCGTATGTATACTCACATCACAGCTGAGACCACAGTGAAGAGACAAATAATTGTTTGGGGGAAAGCACAACTAGTTCTGGTTTATGATGCATTAAAATGATGCAACTTTTAAAGTAGCAACTTCGTAAAAACCGTACTTTATTGAAGTCCAATTTACGTTACAAAATGAAATCCAAGGATCTTGAAGGCATTTGTGTTTGAAATCTGACTTATCTGACAATGTTTATATTGCCTGTAAGATTCCGATTCAGGAAAACTGCCGAAGAAGCTCAACGAGAAGATCAAAACAGAACACATGTACTACTTTTCTATAATTTCGAGTGAATTCAGTTATAATAAAAGACATCGAGCTGAGCAATGGAGACCAATGTTCTCTTTTGTTCACAGGACAGGTATAGCAGGGGCAGCTGCACTGGAGGCTCACTCTGTGCTACTTATGAAAGAATGAACAAAGTACTGTGACTAATGAGTAAGTCACAGTACTTTGGAGAAAAGAGAAAAAGGCTCAGAGGGTAGTTCTGTTTCCATGCCAACTTAATCTTTACTCTTTGTTTTGAGTCTGCCCAAGAGTACCAATTACTGCCAATCTGGTAATTATTCTATGCATGAGAAAATGAATGTACTAGATTTCCAAATAACGATCAGGTAGCAATACATTTTTCTCATTCTCCGTTTATGTGCAATTTAAACAGGCATCTTTTAGGTAAAAAGATCCAAATCTCCCCACATACAAAGGCAGGTTATAGATAAGAAAATACGAAAGCATACCTTCTGGAAATACTCCCACTAAAATAGAAAAGAAACATTATAGCACTATGCGAAACCTTGCTTTGTACTTTCCTTGTCTGAACATTCAATTAAATACATTGTAATTGTTTAAATGCAATGATACTACATAGTGTGTCCTTTCAGAAAAAGTCAGAAGCGAATCCTAGTGGACCCACTGTCATTCCTAGCAGATTCAAAACTGAAACAATTCAGCTGCATAGCCAAGACATCCATTTCCTCCTCCTTCATTTACCTTGCTCTAATACATTCTCATGTGTTTGAGTATACGACTCCCAGATCCTACGGTAACTCCACACCGAAACATTTTCATGCATGGTAGGTTACATTGCCTGAATAAAAAAAAGAAATTCCAAGGGGTGCTGCCACAGCTTGAGATTACTATGGTGATTGCCATCTTGCTCCTTTTTATTCACCTATATCTTTATTCCAGATGGGGGCGGGGGAGAAAAAAAAAAAAAAGCAGTGGACAAAGGCATTAGTCCAGCTCTATAATGCTGCTGAAAGAGGATCATTTATTCCTATAGGTTTAACTGATCTGATGTTGGGCCACTTTCTACAACTGGGAGAGAGAAAATTAATCTTATCCCCATGCACTATCTGGGCAGTTAGAATAATCCCTCAGTTCTGAGCTTTGGATTTCCACAGAGGGTTGGCAATACCAAATTTCCATCAAGCCTCAGCTGTCAGACATTCAGGAAACGATGCATGGGTGTTAAAATAATATGTGAACAAATATTCAGACTGCGTAACAGAATTGGGAACTTCAGATTTAGTTTTAAAAAAGTCCCAGCAATAGAGGCATTTAATTTTAAAAAATCTCAGCAATAGAAAGGCATTTAACTGTCACCAAAGAAAACTTCTAAGGAAGCAATGACTGGCAGGAAGAGTACTACTTTAATTACTCACATGAAAGCTGAATGCTTGAAGAAATGTGATTAGTTAATACAAGTCTGATTGGTGGACAGGCAAACCAGTAGTCCAGGGTCATTAGCTTCCAAAGCATTTTAAATGTCTAGCAGAGCAAACCAAAAATACTGCTTCACAGTTTCTTGAAAAGATCACTGTATGTATAACAAATCATATTTTTTAAAACAGCACATTTATTTAATATAAAGTAGGCATTCGATTTATATAAACTCTTTAAAAGTTGACTTCAATATGTTTAAATTCTTATTTTAAAGCCTTAAGACAGATTTCAGCAATATGTTTTCAAATCAAATGCTAGAGTCAAAAAACCTGGTAACTATACTGTAGTATATCCTGCTTTAATATCTGTTGTATCCTTTACACTCTGGTCTTTGACTCACACTATTCTCCACTTCATAAAGTCAATGCTGCTACCAAACTCATCATCCACATTACCAGGCCTAAGCTTCTTGTAATCACCTCTAAATCAAAAGAGAGTTTTCCCTTCCTCATTTACACCAGATTTCATACCATGCCCTTGAACTTGCAGTTTCCTTCTCTCTTACTTCTCAGCAGTATACAAGTGGTAAAACCTTTCTGAGTTTACCCACAGATCTGGTAATATGTCTGCATTTAAATATTTCGTGTAGTACTGATTATAGCAAATGAAATGAACTTGTGTTTAAAATCTCCTCTTCTCTGGTTTGTTTGTCTATGAGCTACAAGTCTCACATGAGCAGGTAACATCACTTATTTGAAATATGCCTAACAAGTAGCAGGTGATACCATAAGTAAGAAATAAGAGTAAAATTCAAACTAAAACATTAAAGAAAACTGGGCTAGGTTTCTTTTAAGACTCTATTTTAAGGCACACATTCTGTCAAATTTATTCAAAGTAATCTACAAGTCTCACCTCGCAGTATTCAGTGATAATGCAGAAGCTATCTCGCTCCACAAAGCTTGCATAAAATTTGACAATGGCTGGATGGTCTAATTTGGAGAGTAGTTGTGCTTCCAGATTTGCTTCAACTGTTTCATTAGGCTTTAGGTCTCCAACAGAGATTTCCTTTAGAACCTTTCTAGAGGAAAACAAAAAATCTTTATATTAATAAAAAAGAGAAAAATAGAGAATCGTGTAGTGCTTAAAAACTCATCATAATTTTTTTAAACACAAAACAATATTAACCAAGTATTTGGCAACAGGCAACGATGAGGCAAATACGGGTAAACAAAGAGAATGCATTAAAATGCAAATAAATATGCTAGTTACCATAGCGATTCAGCTATATTTTAAAAATACTATTTTGAAGTATTTTTCCCCACTAGCTCCTTACTGCACTGCTTTCTTTCTTCAGGACATGTTTTCTGTGCTATGGATTAGTGCATAATAAGAAACATAAATAAAAAAACAAATCTAAGTGATTTCAAACCCGCTCAGAGCATATGCTCCAGATTCACACATGAAACGAGGAGTAGCAAGAAACTGGTTTTGCTGCTTCTGCCAAAGTCTCTCCATGGAGGCATGAGAAAAATCACAGAGTGTAGTATTTCTGTTACTGGTTTTATGGTGATAAAATCAGGACACTCATCTTTTTTCTGAACATCAGCCTGCCCTTCACCTGAACACCTAAGTGGAAAGTGCAAATCTGGATTTGTGGCTGAAGCTTAATTCTATTGTTCCAAAGAACTCTAAATTTGTTCCGGAAGGCCCTAAACCTTCTATGGCTGAAAAATTAAAAGGGGTTTTTCATATTATTGAATGTTAACATGCAAATGTGCCATAGCAGAATTTGTGAGACTAAGCTCTACATGATACCTGGAGTTGGGGAGTTTACTTTCTACTCATCCTGGAAAATAGCCTCAGTGGAAAGCACTATGAGGAAGGACACTTTGCTGGGATCTTCCTGATTAAATGTTTAAAAAAGGCATATGTCACAGAAAAGCATGTCATTTCCATCTACTTTACCAGCTGCTGAAGAATGGATCACTGGTCTATGTCTGAAGTAGCCATTTGAGGCTATTAGAGAAGATCATGGTATTTTACTGGAATGGTGATGAATTTCCAGTAACTTTTGAATACATGGAGGGTAAGTTCCACACTAAAGGGATGTCTTCACAGCACTTTTAGTAATTTCCCATTCAATTCTACATGGCTGTAAAGTCACAGTAGTTAAACATGACAGCAATAAAACCACTGTAATTCACTTGATCTAAGGAAAAAAAAGACTGTATTTCTTCATAAGAGAATGTCTTCCTAAATCTTAACCATCAGTTTCTGACTAACAATGCATGAATTTGTACATAAACTTGTCTAGTCCCCATCTGTCACCGAGATGAAAAAACATGCCATTTGACTCGTCTGCATCTCTACAGACAAGCTTCACACTATGAAGACAGGTAACAGCTACTGCAATCTTCTCATCTGCAGTTGACATGGGGGCATTATTCCTTCCTTCACACAGATCGTGTCACGCAACTGACAAACAGAATGAGTCCTTGTTAAATACCACTTAATACAAGTTTATTGTACACTCAAGACAGCAATAAAAGCCTGATGTGTTGACATGTAGGGAGAGCTTGTCATCTTAGTCACTCAGTGATTCTGATGCTGTCATCAGCTGTCAGGAAACAAGACAGGTGTTTTTCTTGTTTAAATTCATTCCCAGAAGAACAAATCAGGAAAACGTACTTTTGTAAATAAGCTATTGGTTTTCTGCAACACAATGCTAATTCATATCCAGAACTGGAAGACATCTGCACCTAGAAATAAAACTTTTGTGATACAATTGAGATTAAACATATCTGCATGCCACTGGTATATGTGTGTACTGTTTCTGTGTGTAGATAAGGCTTGATTTTACTGAGTTTAAGATGACAACTGGACTTCACATTTTCTGCAAAGCTTTTGATATCTACTTTAGTAAATGTGCTTAAAAATCAAAAATACAAATTTTTAAACTCTACATTGATTAAGTATTGACAAAGTTATGTCAGGGTCTCAGAAGTCTCACGGAGAAAACAGAGTAGTCTCTAGATCTAAATTGGCTCTTTTCTGATAATTTTAGAAGAAAACCAATGAAGCTAAGCCTTCAGTCAGAATTTCATCCATGTAAATTAACTATATTTTTCAATACATAAAGCACTTAAAGAGCACTTAAATTCACTCTACCTCCTTTTCAGTATTTACACAGGTAACTTCCACTCTAACGGGCAGCTAAAATGGACACTTTCTGTGATTTACAGGACTCCTAAGATTACTCAAATTTGGCATTCCTAGAGATGTCAAATAAGCTGATAGTCTTTCTGCCTATCAGAAAAAAAAAAAAAAAAAGGGAGAAGGGGGGGTTGGTAATTGTAAGAAAACAGCAAACTTTTCTTAGCTAAACAATTCTGACTGCATTTTCCCTCTACCAAGAGAATCCAGCTCCACACTTTGAAGGAGACAAAGCGTTTCTGTTGATATGATCCAATCTCCATTTTAAGGTTGGCTTATAGTAAAGAGTAAGTTATCACAGCTCATAATTCAGCCATTGTACTTTTGTATCATCTGCTGAAAATCAGCATGCATTAAAAGCAGTTTAGAAACATATAGTTAGGTAACAAAGTATTTTAAACACACCTTTTGAAGCATGTGACATGAATGTTTATTATGGATATTGGGAACAACAGACTCTCCTGTTAAGATTTTGTCAAGACTCCATCTGAAGCACACAGGTCATTCTGAAAGTCAAGTTTTTTCATAAAATCTGCCCCTATAGTTTCTGCCACTTAGGCTCATGTATTAAACAAGATTTAAAAGGTCCAAAACTATTTACCTCAACTAAGAAATCATAGCTTTAGGTGGCACATGCAGAAAAACAGGTAAAACCACTAAAATGTGGATGGCCTCCAAATACAATACTTAAAACTACTCCTTTTGATGTAATGGTAAGAGAGATGTACTAATTTAATTTTATTTATTATTATAAATTCTACTTAATTTAAAATACAGACACATAGGCAGATCATAGAATAATTTAGGTTGGAAAAGACCTTTAAGATCATCCCATCCAACCACAAACCTAACACTGCCAAGTCCACCACTAAACCATGTCCCTAAAGATGAAATGTCAGTGAATACACACCTGGAAAACTTTAGTGCTAGCAGATATCTTAACTTTAAGTACAGAACAAAAGATTTTAACTGTGTGGAAAAAAAACCCAACAAACCTGGCCTTGCAATTTAATAATGCAAAGACACTTTGAACTTGATCTTGAGGTGACCACAATTGAAAGAGTCTTGTAGTGAATGCATTCACATCTTAAAAGGAAAAAGCGTCGGCTGTCGCTATTTACATTCATCGTGGACAAAGCTGGGTCCAGTAGAGGTAACAGCATCCTTTCCCCCAGGGTGTGAAAATAACATGATGTAAGCCGACTGCCCACCATACAGAAAGCAGCTGTGCTGCCTTCGCAGTGCCCGTGCCTCGGCAGGCTCACAGGCTTTCCCCAGGAACACCTTCTGGCTTTCATCAGCAAAACCTTGCTGGCTTGCGCCGGCACGCTTTGAAACACAGCCCGGCCAGCACACCGTGGCTGAAAGCGCAGTAACGTGGAGCAAATGGGCATAAATAGAGCAAGACTTAAAACAAGAGAAAAACAAGCACGGAGGTGGAATTCTCCAGGATGCAGGATATGCAGCAGGAATCCCTTTTTGAGCTTTACTAGTGACTGACAATATGCCACAGCAATGTTTATCTCAGTCTATTTGCACTGATCTAAAATTAAATGTTTTATAACCCATCTGGTATTTGTTTACATTGATGACATACTTCATTATTATATAATTTGGTTTATTGGATCAGATGCAATTCGTAAAAGACGACAGCCTTTCCCAAAATGCCCTCCATTTATTGAGTAAACTGCAACATTAATTATTGACTAGATACATTTGCTTGCTGATAATGAAGTTAAAGAAAGATAACTCTTTTAATGTCAAGAATAAATAGGTCTAATAAAACACCACAGAGAAGGTGTGCTCTAGGAATATATGATCAAAATTTAAATTTTTTAATTTAACAGAAGCTTCATTTTACACAGGCAGTTGTTCAGTTAATTGCATCATGAGATGAGCAAGACCTGCTAGCAGGTAACCAGTGTGCAAAGCTAGGAACTTATAATTCCATACAGTTTATATTTCCAAGTCATCAATACGGAGAGTTGTGGTATAACCCATAACTGCATATTGTACTTCTGTCCCCTCTGACCTTTGCAGGACTACCTTTTCACCCTGATAACTCCTCAGTACAAGAACCAGGTGCAATTCTGTAAAGATGTATCACCTCGTACTGGCTCTGTAATTGGACCTGAAATTGATTATAAACAATAAAATTAATGGAGTGCCTGTCTAATTAATGATGTCTTAAATTCTATTCATGGAACAGCAAACAGAGAAGGTACGGTACTACGAACAAACGCCACAATGAAGAAGAGGTGACAACCCTCACGGACTAGTCCTGTCTGCGGAACAGCATCCACCGTATTAAAAATGTTTGGGAAATTCAGTAACAAGGACAACATCTGCATACAGACAAGATGAAGTCATCCATCATTACTGCTTCTCATAGTCAGTTGCTTTCTAGAATATCACACAGCTGATGAGATTTGCTTGTTAGTCAACAGCGTAGTTCTAAAACTATAATTTTAGATTTCTGTTGATAACTTCCACACTAAAAATACTGTATTACTGGAATCTGTTTCTTGATACACAGTCCTGTCTGTCCCCAATTTAAACTGTCGTTTCTGTAGAGTTTACATCTGGATGTTACAGGATCCCTTTGATTTGACATTCCACTGCATCCACGAGTTACTTGCCTGCTGTCAGGCATTATAGTTTCCTCACGTTTCCTTTCAGATGTCTCATGTTTGCACTTTTGTACATCCAGCTTTTATTGGCAACTAAGATACTTTACTGATTTTATATGGTACCCTATTGCCTGGAATCCATTTCCCTCACTTAAGTTCCATTGTAACTTTCACCTTATCCTTACCCATCCCACATACAGCTATCCTGTTGCTAGTAATCTTCCCAGATTTCTCTGCCTGGTGTCAGTGACTGGCTTTCCTGCAGTTTACAGCTTAGTATCAAAAATTCATAGAATCTTTCTTTACATTTTATCCATTGTGTTTGGAGCACCAGAATCTGCATGCTCAGATAAAAGACATCCACCTATCTGTTATAGAAAGACAGAGCTGGTGAGACCATGAAATGCAAAATATCAGCATACACAAGACAGTCCTACCTAGAACAAACACTTGGTTTTAGTTAAGGAAAGAAACGCTCACAGTAAATTAAAAACATTGATTTCTGTGGGAAAATCTAGAATGTTACCACACTTCCAATGAAAAACAAACTACGAGTGCTTGTTTGCTATTCCTGCTTACATATATATGTTTACTTATTTGTCAAAACATTTCAAGTCTAAATATTACCACACAACTTCTTAAATCAAATGTTGGGCTCCTTATATCATTCCCATGGCCGTTACTGATTTATTCCTCGAGCCATAAACCCATCTCAAACTTAAGTATTGCTGCAGAACTCCTTAAATCAAACACTGGGCTGCTTTTGTCATTCCCATGAACACTACTGATTTATTAGTAAAGCCACAACGGTCATCAATGACTGTTTTTCACTATCCTCCAAAATAGCCTATTCATACTATTCAAAAACATTCACAAACATCAAGAACTAATCCCTGATTTAGCCACTAAGAATCCAATTGCTACATGAGCACTGTAATATCCATAGATGAGATTAAACATAATTTCATTTTCTGAATAAGCACTTTAAAGGATTTAACAGTGCTTAAATATCTTTGAATGGCGATGAGATTTCATAAATTTACAAGTGAAATGTATGATTCACTTTTCATTTCCAACAGCAAGTCACAATTATAGCACCGACAAACATTTTTTAAGATGTTTAATTTTATATGCTCTAACACATGCACTAACACTGAACAGTTCAGTTCATGATGTAAACAGTTTATGGTTATTTGAAAATTAACAGTTCCTAATTAGTATCACAAAGAAATGAGAATATATTTTCTGGGACAAGATCATGAAAAAGAACACTGTTGAAATAAATTAGCTTCAAGCAATACAGCTTATATCGTTTTCTTCTGCACTGAGCAAAATCTTATATATATAAAGGAGCATATTTCAAATTATTTTTAGTCAACCATATGTGCCAACGTTGGAAAAATATCAGTAATTATAAAGCAAAGCAGGGTACTTGTGTTATCTTCCACAGAACTGAACAAGCCATATTACTACTGCACAAAAGCATCCATTATCATTATTTATTTAGATATTCAAACGTATTTATTTTGAATAATTCTTTGGGATATTTTGGGTTGTCATCTACACTGATTAAAATTACAAAATAAAAGTAGACATTGATTAATAAAGGAATAATTTTCCTCTAAACCCACGTTTTTGAAACCTAGATTTTTTTCCTCTAATGAAATGAAAAAAAATGTAATTACATTTATAGTCTATTCATACATTTCAAAATCAAATAGTAATAGACTGTTATTGAACTGAAGAAATTTGTGCCTACTTAGAAAAACTATTAAAAATTATTATGAGGTATAGACTAAATACCTATGAATGTACTTTTTTTTTTAAGCAATACTTCATTTCTACGTGTTGCATTATCACCACCTACTGTTCATTCATCCTTTTTCCACAGTCTAGTCTTGTTCAAGAATGTAATTAAATGTCATGCTGTCACTAACCTAAATGGAATTTGAGAGAGAAATGTGACAAGGACTAAATAGTTTGTGTATTCTCCATATCTTTGAAGACTTAATTCCATCAAACATCAAATCATCTAAACCAGGCACTTCTCCATTGTGATTTCATTACACATACTCAATGCATTTCACTATTAACTGTTCTCTGCTAATTAACATTTCCTTTCAGAAAAAGGAGATACTGTTAGAGAACTAAAGATTGGATGCAGCATTTTGTTTTCAAGCATTATAAGATGATCAAACATTTCACAATTGCCATGTTACATTTCTTCAACTTCCAGCCTCAGGGTACAGCATCTCCCAAAAAGAATTGTGCTAGTATAGAAATTAGTTCAAATTTTGAAATTAGTTTCAATTAGAAATTTGGAAGAAAGATCCTCATATCACCTGACCTATATGAAGAATAGAAAAAACAGAAAATAGACAATTTTGAAGAACAGCAGTTGCAAAAGGAAAGCTGACACACTAATAATCACAGTAAGAATGCATTCCATAGAAATTCAACTAAAACATTTTCTCATTTAAAATTTTTAATTGGTTCTTTCCTGAATGTAAATATATTTGTAAGCAGAATTATGTTTCTTTCAATGTTGCAAGGATATTTATGTCAACAGTATTGCCCCTTCAGTGGAACTAATTCCCATAAGTAATTTAAATACTAATTGCTGCAACTTTAATGAGAAAACTCACTCTTCCTACATGTCTCTTTCCACCAGGCATATCCTTCAATGTTTATTTCTGATATGCATTGAATTATCTATGGTAAAAAAAAAAAAAGGAGGCACGGGAAGAAAGAGATAAAAGGACAGTTTATAGCTTTACAAAAGCATATTACTAAACAGTCTACAATCAAAGGCAAAGAGAATCAAGCAATGCTGAGGAAATTAATTGCGTATAACATTTATTGTTAGATAAAAATCTTTAGAAGATTTTATATCCCTATATCCCTGTTTTCTATCCCTACTGAGTGTGATACTGTGGTCTTGAAAATCAGTGAAACATGTGCAATTCAGAAATGAAGCAACTACCCAGAAACACTGAAAAGTTATTCTAGAATAACACATGAAGGGCACACCATGCACGTAAGCGAAACACTGAACTACAAATTACATTTACTAAAGTGTCACATAAGCACAAAAAAAAAAAAAAAGAAAAGAAGGAAAAATACTATGACTATCCAGAAATCCAGAATTTATTCCACTCACTGCAGCAGTTTTCTCACTACAACGTACCGAATGCAACGAAGAGCCAGAAGGCTTGTTCAGTATAGAGAAAAAACCTACAATATCCTTGATGCAGACTTAAGAGAAAACACCTTGCCAAGAAGGGTAAACTGCAACAAGATCCAATGGTAGTCAAATATTGCAAAAACATATTGTATCTTTGGTGCAGATGGTCATAGTTTGACCCAAAGCAGTAATGCTGTAACTCTCCATTTTCTTACTGAAGCTAGCTTACAAACGCATGAAAACTAAACATCAGTTTTAACAAAATGAATGAGATAGAAGCGATCTCAAGGCCTTTGCTTAATTATAAAATCATTAAATTCTGTCTCTGCCATGCACCTCAAGGAACCAGTAATTTACCAACAATGCCTTAAGCACAATTCTCTGTTCAACGTTGAAAATAATACTTGTAAACATTTTGAAAAACCATGAACTTGACCATCAGCACTACTCACTGCCTGCACACAAGGTCACAATGTGGCGAGTCCTGCAGCCCTGAGCTCTCAGGAGCTCAGCTCTGTGGGGAACGAGATTTAGAGTAAACCCAAGTAATATTTTCTTTAAGGAATTCTGCCTCCCATTCACATAAAGACCTAGTTAGAATACACTTCAGTCAAACAGACGACTCTCACTGAAAATGAAAAAGTAGGCTACCTAGTTACAGAAACATATGCTAAAGGAGAGGTAAAGAAAAGGGAAGGAATAAAATTTAAAAAAAAAAAAAAAAAAGAAGAAAAAACAGTAACAACACCACCAAAGCTCAAAAAGATGACTGAGCAATGTGAAAGCTGTATCAGACATGGGTGAGAGGATTTTCACAGGCACCTGTTACACCAGCTGAACAAAAGGTCCTGAAATGTTCTCAGTACTCACTTTTTCATTTCAAAGAACCCACAGAATATCATGTTCTACATTTTTTGAAAATGAGGGAACTAGAAACTTCAACAAAAGAACTGCTTGCTCAAAGGCATGCAGCATGGCTGTAGCTTTAAATTGTCAAACCTGTCACTATCCTAGGCAGTATAAAATCTCACATCCGTGCTCCAATGCCAAGCTATCCTGCAGCCCCTACTAGAAACTTACCCAGCACAAGGACTTTCCAGACTTCCTTACACTAAACTCTAAGTAAATTGTTCCAATGCAAGGTGGTCCGTTTCTTGGATTCCTGTGTGTTGTAATGATCAATTCTGTTGTTCTACTGATTTTAGCAGAGCATCCCTCTGCAAAGATGCATGTGTGTGTCCGTTTCCACAGCTTTGAGGCAGCTGTGTAAAAGCATAGCTATACTGGAGAGAGGAACGTGGAGCTATAGTGGGCTATGGAATGGTAGGTCCTGCCTTCTGTACCTGTGTTTTACTTCAGCACTGTCACATTCCCACTGCAAGGAAGGTCTACAGGTTATTAACTCCATGTGTCGAAAGCCAGGAGGTTTTCATGCCATGCTGGGCTGCAGGAAAAGCTGGGCACTGACAGGGAAGCAGGAGGTAAGGACTAAAGCACCTTCCACATAGTCACCAGTGAGAACTACTTTGAAGATGTCTGGGGTTATCAAATGGTCTCTGAACCAGTATTGGCCTGCACGAGGAATGATCTGAAACAACGCGGCCATAGCGGCAACTGTCTACCAAAGCTGAAACAAAACATTTACAGTTTGACTCTCTGGCAACCTCTATTTGCAGGTGTCCTCTTAAACCAAGGCACAATAGCATCAGCCACTGTCAGAGAGGTTTCACCAAGGACTTTGACACTTAACTAGGTCTTGACTCCCATAGCATCGTTCACAGAATACGCAAGTCATGCTCAGCCACTCAAGCGGGAAGCTCATGAAGGCGAACTTCTCAAACTGCTCTAGCCAAATCAGCAAGATCTCTCTGTCAATGTTCTTATCTTCTCATACTCGGGGCCAAGAATGACTGTACACTTTGGTAGCGATGGCAGCTCAGCTGACACACAGAGTAGCCTGAGCCTTACATGAAGCAGCAGAGGCATGCTTGACTGAACCACGTAAAAGACAGTCCACTAAGAAAAGCTTATTTAAAAATAAGCAGCAACCAGAAAAGTCCTATAGAAAATGCACCTTTGTTCAGTTTCCAAGGAAATCATGAATATCTGTTCACAAATCTATAACGACCCAACGGATCGTAGCTTTAATTTCTAGTTTTTATTATTAAATGAGGGAGGAGAAAAAAGGAAAGCAGCACAAAAGGAAAGCAGCAGAACCTACGCATGACAAGTAGCAGGGAGTTGCTTGCTACCGTTTTAATCAATTCCATATTGAGTGACCATTCTCTTGGAATACCTTCAGAGAAGCAAACAGGCAGCAAACACAGGGATTTGACGAGGCAGCAATCTGCTGACTGTCGCTTGGATATTTGTAAGTTACAAAACTCTTCCACCTTTAGATTTTATTTCATTTGTTATAATAAGTCATAAATAATTGAAAGCCACGTGATAAATTATTCAGCTAAGTGCAGAGTTTCCACGGAATCATAGCATGAGTCTGGATTAATGGTATAATGCAAGTCAGACACAGAAGTTGAGCTGACACCCCACAATTACCACACGCAGGAGCAGCCCAGGGCGTCTGGAGCTTCTCAGTGTGTGCTTTCCACCACGGGGACGTATAAATACCTTGTGAATATTTATGAACTAGAAGTCCCTATTGCCTACTGAGTACTTCAGCTGCTTATCCATGCATGGTTATGAATTAGTGAAACTTAACCCAGAGATTCACTAGGCACAATTGATTAGGACATTCATTATCTACAAGTGATAGCACTGTCCTTCAAGACTACTGCTGAATGTAAATTTCTGCTATAAAAGTCTTTGTCTTTAACCATAATTACCTGTCATAATTAACTGATAAGCTACTCAGGGGGACTGGGATAGAAGTGACTGCAGGGATGTTACTGTTTGCTGCAAAAATGCTGGTACAATCCTGCTACTTTCTTTATACAAACCGAGTCATCTAATTATTTTGGGTAGATCTAGGTCCATGATGTCCAGAAACAAAAGCAAACTCCTCAAAAATTGAGACAGTTTTGCAGTATCATAGGCGAATCAAGAATCTGGGGGGAAAAAACCCCAAACACTTGCAGATGTCCTGAACTTTGAAGGTGATTTGTGAATTTCAGTAAATTTTCTCTGAATATACCAGTAAATTAAAAGCTATACTGATACTTTATTTACAAAAATTAATATAAACCATTTCCTAGACACAATATTGAAATGTCTTCCTTATCTGTCATTAGAGATTTCATTTGAGCAGATCATTGAGATGGTAGAGTTTTATAAGACAGTACTGGCTTGATAACTACTGAGCTGCTGATACTTTGCCAACAAAATTGGCATTGTATTCACACGTAGCTGTGACTTGAATTTCCTATCAAGTAAGACCTAATAAGCCTCAAAGCATTTACATACTATATGTTAGCAAAGAATTGAACGTAGATATTCAATACCAAGTACACTGGAGAGTTGCAGAAGAATTCATAGTGTAATTGTCCCACTAGCATTTCCAAATTTTTCCAATTACCCTAAGTTTAGTAGCCTTGTCTACCAAGCAAAAAACTGTTTAGCAATCACTACTCAGCTTAGGGAGTTACCATCCATTTTCAACTAAACCTATCGGGTGACATTTTCAAGGATCTTAAGATGACCTTATTTAATGATCTAAGCAGGAAGTGCAAGAGCCTTAGTGGCCCCAAATCTCAAAAGCTACACATGGTCTGAGCTGCCAAACGGCCAGTGTAGGTATACCAACCATCTGACCCGCGCATGGGCTCAGGGACCACCATGGCTTGACCTGTCTCTCCTGCAATCACTAATTAGGGAATAAAGAAGGAAAATACAAATATTGGAGGGACACAAGAGGGAAGGGAGAAGCTGGAGCTGCGATTAAAAGAAGTAAAAGATATCGGGGGACATTCCAGAAAAAGAAAGGTTGTCAGAACACGTGTGGTGAAAAAGTAGGGCTTCTTGTGGCAGGTTAAGGAAACAGAGGATGCAAGTCTACAGGAAACTAGACATCCTTCCTGGCACACACAGAATAGCCTGTTTCCAAACTATAGAACTGATCCCCATGATATTAAGCTATAGATGAGAATCAAGCATCTGCAGTGCAACTAAAAGTTTTGCTAATATTTAGCAAGATTAAGGAATGATTTTTCATGTAGTGGCCCAGTTATTTTCCACAGCCTCACTACATGAACACAGGCAAACTGTTTAACCTCCCTGTCTATTGCTCATTTTAAAACTGGATAAAAATACTCCACAGCTCTGAAAAGTGCTTTCAGATCCAAGAAAGGCAAAGCTGCTAAATGCATGCAAAGAGTCATTCTTAATAGACAGTATTCCATAGTGGGCATACATGGGTCTACAAAAATGACTGAGTAGCACCATTTATCCTTTGCTAGTAACATTAAATTATACACATGTAAAGAAAAAAAAAATTACACTTAGGTCCAACTTCATTACTGATACAACTTTTTTTTTAAAAAAAAAAAAGGAAAATAAACAAAAACACATAAGTAGTTTTTACCCAAATGAAAGCTATTTTTTCTTCTTAAAAGAGCCAAACACTGAGCCTCTAAAAATTTGTGAACCTCCATTCATGAGCAACTAGTGATATACATCCCCATCTACTGTGCTTAAATTCAGTTCAAATCCTGGAAAAGATTAAAAACCACAGCAAATATTTGCAGGAGCATCCCCAATCCTTATTTGTACTCCAGTTACATATTAGCTAAATCAATTTGCAATTTTAAATAAAGATTTGCCAGAGCTCATTTTAGAGACCACTAGAATGGAAAGACAGTGTCAACATTAAGCAATTCAATCCCAGTTTTAGTGAATGTACAGTACCTGGCTCAAAACAAGAAGATTTGCAAATAACTAACAGGGAAAATATCACATAATACACAAACCAAGCCATCCTGTGTAAACTGAAACTAAGCAGCTTTCTTCATTCAAATGTGTCTCTTGTGTTTGACTGACTTTAGAGTCTAGGATGATATAAATTCCGACCATAGTTTCTTCCAAACCTGAGGGAAATTGATGATCTCTCTCCTGTGTGGATTGTCTAGTACATGAAAAACCTTTTTCATAGTGAAGAGTCTCCCAGGTTCTGGCCTTTCTCTTTATGAGGGCATTCATTTTGTTCTCTACCCTGCTGTCCGTTTTCACATAAGTTGCAGGAACTTCTATCTTTGAGATGTTTAACTCGCTGTCATACTTGGTGAGAATCATTCAACAGGATCAACAGCTCTTGTAGAAGATGTACATATGTACATATGTACAATAGATGGCATAACTTCCTACACAAACATGGAATACAAAAGTTACCCTCCCTAACCGTAAATCTAAAATCAAGAACTTATATTTTTATTTTCAGGAAACGATTATGAAACTCGGAAAAGTTATTCAGCACGTCTGCACAAAGCAGTTCTCTCAGAATGAGGTAAGTGTGATCCTTAAGTCTAACAGCCAGTCTGAAATAACCCCATGGTGGCACCATCTCACTCCAGAATACTAATCATTGGTTTGTTTTTTTCCCTCTTCACTGTGGATAGTATACCTTGGAAAACATAAAACACGAGCAATACAAGCAGAGTAAGCTACTGCTCAGTAAACTTAATTGTGAGCAGAACCTATGAAAGCATATTTAAGAATATACAACGACTTGCAACTATTGTTTTCTGAAGGAAAGCAGAGTTCATTGACACAAGATGTGTTGTATGACTAGGGATTTTCCTGGCTTAGACATTCAGGTGTTTAGCTATGTCTGTAACAAACAGATGTTTACCGCAGTACATAATTTTCTCGTTGAGACAGGGTGGAATGCAAAATTAAAATGGAAAAGGTTTTCGATGTCATCTAATAAAAAAGAAGGAAAAAATATAGAAATCACACAGGACCATGAATATAAAAAATTACTAGAAAACACTATTTACAAAAAATACAAATTAGGAAGTTCAGGCAACAGGCAAGGAACTTGTCGTACAATGCAGCACTTAAGAGGAATTTACAGTAAGAGAGCTACACATGCCACTACACTTGTAGTACTTCATAACCTATTATTTGTAGAGTATGCAACACAACTGTATCACACTGGATGTCTCTAATCCAGTATGATCTCAGAAAATCAGTAATCCTGATCTCATCCAAACACAGAACTGGAGATCAGCATGAACCTGGCATGTACTTCTAAGAGAGGCAGGTATTGCTGGCCTGAGCAGCTCTACGTGGTGAGTTTTATGTGAGAAAAAGTCTGTTAACTTGAGGCATGCCCCAGATAATCAACCCTCTCTCACTCCCAGCTGAAGCAACTCTGTGCATAACACTTCGCTCACCACAGCTAAGATCCTTGAGGGATAACGAAACACAAGCCGTGCCCAAAAACTGTTTCTAAAATCACGCAAAAGCTTTGCTGAGCATACATGGAGTTACATGATAACCATGGTTAGTCTCTGTGTTAACTCATTCTGTAGACATTGCACTAAAAGAAAATTGAAAAAGATATCCCTGAACATCCCAGGATGTCACTCTTGGGAATCTGTATTCTTACGATTTATTCCTAAGCTTTATCACAGTACTTTAGACTACAGCAATTTTCAGGAAACGATCTGTGGCTGAGTTCATGCTGTATATAACATTTGTCTCAGCACGTTCTAGATCATCTCTGAAACAATAAAAATAGACTTCTAATTCTGCTGAGGTCATCTGGGACTTAAATATCTCAATTCCCTTTTTTCTGCCAAAGTGCCTTCAGAGCTATATTAAGATCACTCTTTTTAAAGAGTAAGAAACATAACCACCTAATTTTTCATTCAAAAGTGTATATATACACTTGCCAATGGAAAAATATAACAGAAGCCATAACCAGTTCAGTTCCCTACAAGATTATTTTCTGATTTGAAAAGTGTTGAGAATGTGACTTCTATTCTATTTTACCACCTTAAGAAACCAGTATTTTTAAATAGAAGAAAGCGTCTGCACTCTATCTCATCATGCTACCTGAGCTTTCATGTTCACCTAGGCCAGTATTTTTGTCATCTATTAGCATATTATTGATAGAAAGTTGGGGGAAACTGCTCCTGCAGCTACATTGGGGCGCAGAAGCAATGAATAACTGTGATACGCAAGTGCCCCCTAGTGATGAACAGATGAACTACAGTATTACACTGGCACTTTGGCTTGTTAAATATTGTTGTAGTCATAAAACAAAGAGATTGATTAAAAAAAAAAAAAATATGCCACTTGATACTCAGCCTTTGTCCTGAGCATGGCAGAGGACACACACAGCCTCATCTCTAACAAAACACAGGCATGAAAAGCTGCAGGCAAGTCAATGTTTCTTCAAAACACAGTCACTCAGAATTAAAAGTTCTCAAAGGAAAACTCATAAGGAAAAAAAATATAGAGATAATTACTTAAAGGCAAAGCATACATTCCTTTGTTTTGAGGTTTGCCAGCTTGTGCTACAGCAGCAAATGTGTGAAGGCACACATTTCACTATACTGTTAATATTCTAAGAATGTGTTCAGTAACAGCCGAATTCTGAACGGTTTTATAAGCTCAGGCAGTTCCTGTCACCCTATTTGCATGATAAATTATTTTACACAAAAAGAAAATGAAAAATATTTTCTATTGTTTTTAATGAAAGTTTTCTTAAAGGAATACTTTCGTAGAAAACCATAGCTAACGCTAAGAGAGATCCAAAATTCCTTATAAGCCAGCTGGAAAAAGCTAAGAGCTTAGTAGCCTCTAACCCTAATGCAAGGAGCTGAGAAGCTGCAAATTGAAGTAGAAGGAAAACAAGTCAAAGAATTATGTCTTGGCTGCATGTTTATTAAAGTAATATTGCCAGGAATGCATTGTCATAAATAGTAAAAGTGAGGCACAAATCAGAAAAAGCTCTGTTATCATGTAATTGCTCATTAATGCATCCATCAATAAGGAATGACAGATCCTCATATTTAAAAGATATTAAAGATGGCCAAAAAGCACATTGATTAGTTGTTTCGCATTTTAAACCAAAAGCCTCACAAATTTAACCGGATAAACCCAAAAATATTCGCATTAAAATTTTACTTGGTATAAGTATCAAACCAATAGACAAACACAGTTCTACACAACACATAGCCCAGCCAGTAACACGTTACCCAGGCACCGAACTCCAAACTCATACCCAGAAATGTCAACACTCTGAAAACGTTCTTTTGTCTTTGTGGCTTCAGAATCCTAAAGGGTTTATCAACCAGACTGATGAGACCTGTCCAAAATCAGGCAGGTCAAAAAATAATTGAAAAAATGTCTTGCACGAGTAAATTAGAAAGGATTTAGATAAAAGCACAATAAGAACGACATATCAGATAAACCGTTTTAAACAAAACCAGGCACAGTTGGAATGCTGAGTCAGCATAAAGTCTGCTCCTTTCTTGTCTCCTCACTGAAGTTAAACAGTTAAGGCTGCAATGTAACACCAAAGAGAGAGATGAGACATGAACACAAAGAAAACACCTACAATGCAAGAAGTACGTTCCAAACATTTTTATTTGAAGTATGTGAAGGGTTTACTTACAATTCTTCTCCTTGTTTTGCTTTTCTGTCAGAAACCAGATACACATTTCCAAAGCTTCCATTGCCAAGTTTTCTCTGAATAGTGTATCTTCTTGCAATCACAGCATCTGAGCAAGCAGAATTAAATCTGGCAACAATGACATGTTTAGCAGTTTCTTGAAATTTCAGCATTTCTCTGTGTAACAGAAACTTAAAAATCTCTAGAATGTAGCTTTCAGAGGCTTTTACTCTTTCATGGATGTTCACAGGAAACACTTGAAACAGAAAAAAAAAAAGATTTGTCTATGTATTATTCTTATTAAAATCTTCATTTAAATCTATGGCAGTGCTTATAGTGGTCAGCTTGCAGCAAAATGCAAATTAAGTGGAATCATTAGTTGCTAAGCTGTAGGCAGCAGACTTGGTAAAGAAACTCCAGATAATGTAGACGTGACATAGTCAGCCTTCCTCTAAATCAACCTTAAATAAATTCACTGAAATGATAACACAGGCAAAAGGAAATGCAGGTGCTTATACATTAATTTATTTAAAAGTTCAAGTGCTTTTTTGCAAGAACAACTACACCTGTATTTCACCAGATACTTCCCCTAGATATATTCACTCTTCCTCATCATCCGTCTGTACACCACCACAGTACCTAACATCAGAAGTATCTGTGTTTCAGGATAAGTTTCGTTATTTTCGTACATACTGAAGCACAATCTCCACCCGTAATTGGAGTTCACTACCATCAATAACTAAAAAGCTGTTTTCTTTGCTCTTTCATTTGCCCCTCAGATTTCACCATCTGTTTCAGAGCTCACCTCACAGCTTCTGTGTGATTCACTACTAATACCTTCTGCAAATTAGAGCTTCATGGCTACACACAAGTCTATAAGACTCAACAAAATACAATTCTTCAAAAGCTCTTAATTTCTCCTTCACTGTAATAATTCTTTCTTCATCCACCTTTTTAACAATTTAGCTTTGACTGGCTTAGACAATCTCTTGTCTAACTGAGATCCTAAATCTGCCAACACAGGGACTGCAAAGGCAAACCTCTAGTGTTTCTACGGCTTTCAATAAAGGAACGTGAGTTTAGAGCATCCTTGTTTACACAGCCTTCCTCATTCCAAATGATAAAGCACAGGTGTTTCATTGCACACAACAAAACAATACTGCTTTCATTACCTTGCCTTTACATAATGCTACCTGCACCATTTGTGCTTCAGGATCCTTTGGAACAAATAAAGCTGTTGCAAAATCCTACAATCAGTGCAACTCGTACTACCACCTATCAGCACTGCCTGCTGCAGTATGACCACAGCGTTTTAACATCTACGCAAGCACATCCAAACACCTTTCTTTGTTTGCTTTGGAAGAGAAAAGACAAATCACTTAATTTTAAAGGCTGTATAACTGCTGATTCCAAGTCACTGTCTTCGCTTCCTAACAAATGCAGAGCCTAAATGAAGCCCAAATGATACAAATTTGTATCTTACAACAGTGTGTGTGTGCAAGAGTCTTTTTTAATATCCATCTGTTGAGCTGCTGTCACACTGTACCAAAGAGCCTGACGTTGTAGTGTCACTATATTATGAAACACAGCCAAATATTAATTACTACAAGTCATCTTCACAACGATACAAATCCTGTATGTTCTTTAAACAAACGCACTCCTAAGATTCTGTTCCTGTATTCTCTTTCAGATAGCAACAATGACAAAAATTTTGAAATGCAAATGCTAAGCAAAGAATGTCAGCTAGAAAATTACTTCTTCTGTAACTCCAAATCTGTTTGAAAAAGCATAAATGGATCATGTTGAGATGTGAGGGAGGGGAGGGCAAGAAGACGAACTCCATAAAATATTACACTGCCAGTCCTAGAAAGTTTATGTATTTTTCATTTACTATTCTCCTAGGAAGCTGCTGGTTTATGGATGCCTTCATAAATTCCAAATAGAATAGCTTTGAAATACATAACCTTTAGAAGTAACTACACTTACAAAAATTGCTGAGCTATCTATTCCTTTTTTTCTGGAGAAGAGTCACTTAACTCTGCTCACTCATCTTCAAATTTTCATACTTACTTGGGCCCTAGGAATATATCACAATCCTTTACACTACAATCACAGAATCATTTTGGTTGGAAGAGACCTTGAAGATCATGAAGTCCAACCATTAAGCTAACACTGCCAAGTCCACCACTAAACTATGTCCCTAAGCACCACACCTGTGTCTTTTAAATACCTCCAGGGATGGTGACCAATCATTTCCTCGGGCAGCCTGGTCCAATGCTTGACAACTCTTTTGGTGGAGAAAGTTTTCCTAACATCCAATCTAAACCTCCCCCTGGCGTAACCTGAGGTCGTTTCCTCTTGTCCTCTCGCTTGTTACTTGGGAGAAAAGACCAACACCCACCTCGCTACAACCTCCTTTCAGGTAGTTGCAGAGCACCATAAGGCCTCCCCGAGCCTCCTTTTCTCCCGGCTAAACAGCCCCAGTTTCCTCAGTCACACCTCGTAAGTCTTGTGCTCTAGACCCTTCACCAGCTTCATTGCCCTTCTTTGGACACTCTCCAGCACCTCAACGTCTTTCTTGTAGTGAAGAGCCCAAAACTGAGCACAGTATTCAAGGTGCAGCCTCACCAGTACTAGGTACCGTGGGAAAATCACTTCCCTAGTCCTGCTGACCACACTATTTTGGATACAAGCCAGGATGCTATTGGCCTTCTTAACCACCTGGGCATGCTGCTGGCTCATATTTGGCCAGCTATCAACCAATACACTCAAGTCCTGTTCTGCTGGGCAGCTTTCCAGTCACTCTTCCCCAAGCCTGTAGCATTGCACGGGGCTGCTGTGACTCCAGTGCAGTACTTGGCACTTGGCCTTGTTGAACCTCATGCAATTGGCCTCAGCCCATCGATCCAGCCTGTCCAGATCCCTCTGCAGAGCCTTCCTTACCTCAAGCAGATCAACACTCCTGCCCAACTCGGTGTCATCTGCAAAGTTACTGAGGGTGCACATGATATCACACTTGAGATCGAGTAGCCCATTGAGTCTAATTGTTGTGCTTTATCTCCAACCCCACCTCTCACCTACTACTCCCTATGCTTCAGTTTCCCTTCGTATATAATAATAACTATCATATAACTTTGTGAAATGCTTTGGTATTTACTGCTGAACAGTATTATAAGGCAGGGGCCAGTGATTGCCACTGTGGTATCACAGGCACCTTTTATTGGCACAGAACAGATAAATTGCTGAGCCACTGAATTTGAAAAAAATATCCTGTAAGAGTCAGAAGACTCTAGAGCCTGATTCAACTATAAGACTGATTGATTCTTCAAGAAGCATATTAACCGGCAGCCTCTCCTACCTCACTCAAACCTTTAGTCCAACCTTCCTTGTACTTTTCACCAGTGTCCATCTTCTCCCACTGAGCAGGTACTTCCCAAGCAGCAGTCCAGCAATTGCTTCCTTAAAGTTCAGAGCAACTAGAGATAACACAAAGAAATCAACTCTCCAGCCCCCTTTTTCTCAAAAATCCCCGTATACCCTATCCAGTAACACTCCAGTAAACAGTTCATATTCTTAATTTCGTTCCCCTAACCTCCAAGCCCCATTCCAGAGCCTGGTAGACAGTTGATGCTAAACTAATGCAACTACATCATCGACTACCAAAGACGCTAATTAATATCTCCCTGACGCACGTTCAGGAAGCCGAGATCCCCTAGGATAACTTCAGAGACGTTATTAGCTTGTTAATACACCGCGTAAGGCTCAAAATTCGCGCTGCGAGAGCCTAAGGGCACTCACAAAGGTTGCCCCCGCTTCCCCGCCGTGCCGTCCTCACCCCTGCGGGGAAGCGGTGCTGCCCGGGACCCCGCGGGACCTCCCCTCCGGTTCCCGCCCCTCCACCGCCCGGCCCCGTACCGCCGCCGGACAGCGGGGACCACCGCCCCGCAGGACGCCCCGGCTGCCCTCGGGATGGCTGAGGCGGGGCGCTGCCAGCCCACGGCAAAGGAGGAAGCAGCCGCAGCCTCGGGAGGCAGACGGGCCGCGCAGGGCGGCCCACCCCACCGCTCCGCCGGGTCCGTGTTTACGGCTCCGTCGCTAAGAAACGCCGCGAGGGGCGAGCCAGCGGGCGGGACGAGAAAGAGGAGCTCTGATTGGAGGGCTTCACCTGTCACTTTAACAGTACTTCCGGCGGCGCGGCGCCGTTCCCGGGGCGTAGGGGAGTGGCCGCCGCCGCCGCCGCCGCCATGGGCGTTCAGGGGCTGACGGGCTTCGTGGAGGAGCGCGGGGCGTTCTTCACCGAGCTGCGAGTGCGGGACACCAAGCTGGTCATCGACGGCAGCAGCCTCTACCACCGGCTCTGCTTCGCCTCCGCCGTCGACTTCCGCCGCGGCGGCGACTACGGCGCCTTCGCGGCGGCCGTGCGCGACTTCTTCGGCAGCCTGCGGGCCTGCCGCGTCGCCGCCTTCGTGGTGCTGGACGGCGGGCGCGGCGCCGACGACAGGAAGCTGCCCGCGCTGCGGGGCCGCGCCGCGGAGCGGCTGCGGGCGGCCCACGGCCTGTCCCGCGGTGGCGGCGGCGGCCTGGTGCCGCTGCTGACCCGCGAGGCCTTCGTGCAGGCGCTGCGCCGGCTCGGCGTGCCCTTCGTGCAGTGCTTCGCCGAGGCCGACCGGGAGATCGCCGGCCTGGCCAACCGCTGGGGCTGCCCCGTCCTCTCCCTCGACAGCGACTTCTGCGTCTTCGACCTGGCGGCCGGTTACTGCCCGCTGAGCCACTTCCAGTGGCGGAGCGTGTGCGCGGGGGACGGCGCGCAGGGCTGCTACGTTCCCGCGCGCTGCTTTTCCGTGGAGAAGTTCTGCAGGCACTTCGGCCACCTGGACAAGAGCCTGCTGCCCCTCTTCGCCGTCCTGAACGGGAACGACTACATCGACCTGGCCGCTCTCGAGGTGTTCTTCAGCAAGGTGCGCTGGCCGAGGGGCTGCGCGGCAGGGAGCGGCGGGAGGCACCTCCGCCTTCAGGGGCTCCTGAGCTGGCTGGCGCAGTTCGCTGAGCGCACCGAGGCTCTCGACAACGTGCTGAAATACCTCAAGAAACACCAGAGGGAAGAAATAAGGGAGCTTCTGTGCACTTCGATGGAGGATTATACTCCGTCTGACGTGAACCTTGAGGACTTTTTCCTGAATGGGCAGTATGAATGTGAGGCTGCAAGGAAAGCAGACGTACCACAGTGGGTACGTGATGCTTTGGCAAAAGGTAAGCTGGCCCCGTTCGTCAGCGATGCCCTCATACTACGAAGTACCTTCCTGCATGTTCAGGTGGAGAACATGCAGAGGCCTAGCGCACACAGCACCGCTTTGCCCATTCGACAAGTTATCTATGGACTGCTGCTCAAAGTATCTCAAAACACTGAAGCTGTTTCTCCAAGTAAGCAGACCAGTGAGCTGCCAGTTGTACGTGAATTTGACAGACTCCAAAAGACACTTAAAAAAACATTCGTTCAAGCAGCAAGCCTACCCACAGATTTTTGTGATGGTCATTGTCCTTTGGACAAGTTAACGGAGGTAAATGGTTGTCACAACAGATGACAGTTAACTGTTTCACGAGTGCCAAAAATTAGATGGGACTCATGTTTGCCAGCTGGTCACTAAATGTGATGCCTGAACTAAGCCACCTCAGTAAGTAACTACTTAATGAAGAGGTACCTACGGGGCTCTCAGCTTGGCCTGTAATACTTGGGAAGCTACACAGATTGCCTTTATCTTATTTCCTTCCATCTCCTCCCCCCCCTCAAGTGTACCAAGGCAAACTTTGTAAAAAGCTGTTTGTGTTCATACGTAAGTTTTCCATTCTAAGCCCTTCTTTCATCCTATGTAGTCTGTTACACTAATGCTTGCTTCTACAATTGCAGGAAGTAAGTCAGTTTCATGAAATTTAGTGCAATATAACACTACAAAACAATTTATATATGATCAAGCTATGTATGTTTCAGAGCAATGTTCTAAAACAAAATCTGACCCATGCTTTTTTAGTAAAAATCACCATTGTTTCACGTATGAGTCTTGTAGCTGCCCAGCAATTTTACCTGCTGCAAGTGTGCATCCTGCTCACGTGAGCCCCTGCTGCTCGCCAGACAGAACACCTGAAAAACAACTCGTAATCAAAGGAAAGTTGCACTAGGTTAGTTTCAGACACCATTAGCAATGTTGTGTGTTTAAATTCTAATGATTAAGGCTGTAACTCTTGCTGTTAATGGAAAATAATCTCCCCTTCCCAGAGTTGCATAACTGAGGTTTTGTATGCAGTAATTTGTGAAACATCTGGAAATACAGTCTGTGTCTTTTTTATACTGCATTATTGAAGCCACATGCTCTATCCATTTTGGCATTCAGATCAACTGCTAACACATCTCTGTGTGTGGGCTGTGCGATATGTTTTTACCAGTTGCTGGTGCTATTTCATGTGAGAACCAAGTCTATCGCTACTACAGCCATTAAATGCTACGGATAGCTGCGGATCCAAAGGCCTACATACAGGTTATTTTGCACAGGTTATTGTTACAGGCCTTTTAAACAACCAATATGCAAACACTTAAGAGTCTGAAAATAATGTTTTGGGATTTTAAGAAATATTAATGTCACCTTAATTTGGTTTTGGGATGTATGCTGTTTGTTTCGTGGATTTGAGCTACTGCTGTTATAACAACTCTTCTTTCTAAATATATGGGTATTATCAGTTCAATAGAAGGTTAGAAAAAGAAAAGTTATTCTGCATTTAAAGTGCAGGGAAAAGTGATTTCAATTTGTCTTCTACTGTGGGGATGTCTGCCTAAGAACAGGCAAAACCTGCCAGGCTTCACAAAGCACTCACATGGTGAACAGCCTGCTGCAATTCTGCATGCGTGAAGTTACAGACAATGTTTATAACACCACTGTTTAGAAGGTGAAAAACACAACCAAGAGGGAACATGTGCAGGAATTAATACGCTGCAGGTGAAAAAATGCACGCTTCACATTTAAGATTTCATTGTGATTACAGGTAAGCATGTTTTCAACATACCAAGAAGACATCACCATTACATCTCACAAAGCAGGGGTAACTTCTAAGAGTTCTATGAAATTTTTTTTGCCATACGAAAGTAATTTTAATGCATTATGGTTACAAGATTTTTCCAAGCAAGTCTGCTTTTACATAGGTATTTAAAGTAATCTGATTTGAAGACGACTCAGAAACCTCTTAAAATCTAACCTCAGGCAATTGTAAAAAATGGCTTTTATCCTTCTACCTAACATTTAACTGTGTACTTTTTAAAGCTCAAGTAGTATTTAAAAAATATTTCCTGTTCAGAATATCTATGAAGCATAAATAATTTTTTATCAAAAACATTAAGTACTAGCTAGTTTAAGCATAAGCGTATTTGCCTTTCGGAAGTTGCTCACAGCAAATAAAGTCTCTTACCTTTACTTTTCCACACCACTTTTTAATTCTATTTTCAGATGCCCATGTCACGCCGTCAGATGCTTTTGCTGGAGACTCTAGGAGTGAAAATGAGTTTCCTAGAATCTATCCCCAGTCACTTACAACTCCCTGTTGCAGTAACGTGTTACTGGATACGTTGTTCAGAACCAAAAGTTAAATTGCATCAACTAAAGGCTTTACTTCTAGTGATAGTAGCTGGAGAACTGCACAGGATAACAAACGATCCAGGTATGTCTCCAAAGAATACAATTTTAGGTGTTCAGCTACATGAGAATCTATACCATAATTGATTTTTCCTCATTTATGGCAAGTTGTCCAAATTCAGATGAATTAGCATTGATTTATGCGAGATCCTGAGGTATCACATTCTTTGCGTTGATATACAGCAGAAAAATACTGCTAGCCATAAGTTTAACATATTATATAGGTAAAACAGTACTTTGCCATCTTGTAAAATATTAAGTTGCATTTATAAATACTTTATAACTAAAAGATTAATTTAGATATAAAAGTTAAAAAAGCTTAACATACTCATGCATTACAAGAGAATAACTACCACTGATGCATTCCAATATTTTTTTTCCATTGTGAGTTTTTCTAAAATTATCTGTACTTAAAAATGCTTAATTGCACAGACACCCTTTATCTGCCTGTGCGTTGCAAGAATTTGAAAGTACTAAATTATCACAGGTATAAATATTACAGAAAATTTCCATTACAGTTGTGGTGGCATTTCCTCTAGGAGTCTTTCAATTGATGGCAAAGATTTTGCATACCAGTGTTATACAGTTACTTTAGGTACTAGTTTATAGAAACTGGACTGATGTGGTTGCCACCTACTTCCCAAGTGGGTGGGAGTGAGATGGAAGCCTTGTTTGGAATCAGTCCGCTCACAGAACAGCATAGCAAATCATCTAACAAATAGAATTCCTGGTTTCACAATTTCAGATTCTCATGGATATTTGTATTTGAATTTTTACTTAATTTTATGTTCTAAAGTTCAGTGTCAAGCATTTTAAAACATTATGAATGCTTCCTGAAATAGAACTGGAGGTTTGAAGACCCTATACATTGCAGATACTTTTTGTACTGTTCACAACAGAACATTTACTTGCATGTCTCTATTTATAACCTAGATCCCACAGTTTTACATACTGAAGATGACGGTATTGCATATAATGAATTTCTAAAATGGAAGGAAAAGAAATTGCAAAGTAAAGACTTTGATTTAGATGCTGCACACAGTTTTTGCCAGTGGCAGTGCTGTCTTCAGATGGGATTCTATCTCAATCAGCTACTTTGCGCTCCTCTCTCTGAGCCAGACCTCAGTAGGTAAGGATGTTTCATAGATGTGCTTTCCACACAAGCCCCAGATGGAACGTGTTCACATGTTGTTTTATTTTGTGTGTCAAATTCCTTTGGCCAATTTTACTACCTTTGAACTCCCTTCTTTAAACAAGATATTAACATGGAGAAAAATACTGAGTAGAATAGGTATCCCTGAGGAGCTCACTGTTGGATACTATATGCAGTACGGTCTGTTTTTTTTTCATTAAGCAGCATGTTTCTGTACCTGTCCTGCTGAGGTGCGATTTTAACTGAGGATTCTCTCCTTCCTTTGAGCAGGCTTTACAGTGGGACCCTTGTGCACAGACTGTATCAAGAGCTTAAATCAACACCTTCAGTGGAAAATCTGTTTAGCTTATCTCCAAAAATGACTCAGCTGTATCAGGTTATGTTAAATACAGTGGAGTCAATTGTATCTCCGGACTTCTTTCAGAAGATGACCAAGACCAAATCCGAGTCCTGCAAAAAGAAAGCATCTAATAAGAAAAAAAAGGCTATCAGGTGCACTATATCAGAAACTCAGCATTTAGGCAACGTTAATAGGTTTGCATCACTTGCAGTGGATGACTGAAAGCATTATTCCTGGACTAACTTTTAATGCCATGCAGATGGAAGAAATTATATTAAAATACATGACTGTATTAGAATTTGCTCAGCTGCTTCCACACAAGTTCCTGATTCAATCTTTACCAACAATTCTTGCTTCCAGGATTTTTTTTTTTTACTTTTTTTGTAATGAACACACTTACAAAAGAGGTGCTCTATTGTGGTATTTTGTTTTTCTCTAAAGGTCTCAGTCTAACTGAAAATGAGAGCTAAGTTGTTAAGCATTGCAGAGCTGGGCTATTTTAAGGGAATTCTTTTCCTGAAGATTTATAGTTGGCTATCCCTCCATCTCCCTGAACACTTCTAATTTTTTTAAAAATCTGATTTTTAAGTTTGTGTTTGAGGAACACAGTGATTACAATCTTACAACAGATTAAAATGGAAAGTGACAACTTTAATAATACTGTAGAATCAGGTCTTTACAGGTAGAGCATTTGTGCTTTTGGGGAGCACTAGCTTTACTCAGTGACAACCGAGTACGTTGTGCTTGCAGTATTATAGGTATGAACTATGCTCAGGGAGAAACTTCAGCCTTTATCCCCCCCCCCACCCTTGGTATGTTTAAGTAAGAGTTGTATGTTTAAGTAACAGTTCAACACTTATGTGCACACACAAAGCTATCACATGGTAGCTAGTTTCAGAAGCTTTGCTAATTCAAAGTAACATGTACAATCTTCTGCCATTAACTGTTGTCGTTTGAGTTAACCTTTTTTCTCAAATGGCTGTACTAAAATTACAGACCTGTTTAACTTGCCCTGATGTACACTAAGTTACTTGACAAACCCTTGCTGTCAACATGGTAACGCTGAAAAACAGTTTATATTTTTTAAAATCCTACATCATCAGTATTTCTCAATGCTTTGTATTAACTAACTTTCCAGCAAAATTAGTAAGTTTACATCAATGCTTTTCTTATTAAATTGTTGGTTTTCCAGTGTCTTCCCTATGTGAAATCTAATTACATTTCTGTTTTTTTCTCTTCAAGAATCTATACGTTTCTTTCATACAGGAAAATAATGATTTTCACTTTTAATCATTAACATTTTGCCCATTACTTACCAGAATTCAAGCTTGATTCCTGTGTCATTGCGTGCTCAATTTTCAGTCTTGGTTGTGTCCCCTATCTGACAGCTATCCATGCAGAAGTAACTCTCTAGATATTATGATACAGCTAAGTCTTGATACTGCCATAATACATTCAATCAGAAAAGAACAGATTTATAACATCTGTTACGTTCATGAGGAAACTATTTCTGAGACAGTCTTGCATTTTTTCCAGTATGAAAACTGCTGAACTACCAGCAGATGGCACCGAAGTGCAACCATACAGCAAGTTATTGGAACTTCACAACCCATTTCTGAAGTCTTCTATTTGCAGTAGACTACAAAAATCACATTTCCATGAGATAGCTTTTTTCTTTAAAGTTGAAAGGGGTTAAATTTAACTAGTTCTTGATTTTATTAACTAAAACTTAAATCCTTAATCATCCTCTCATCCATTATGATCCCATGTGTTTCATTTTACCAAGCCTGTAGTAAGCCATATGGTTCTTAATCATTAGAAATAGTCACATTTAAATTAAGTCTTAAATATAAAAATACAGGCATGGTTGACTGTACTTTGTTAGTGCTGTGAGAAGAGAGATCTTCATTTACTCTGAATCTCATATTGGAAAACTGCTGGAGAACATAAATTCTCAAGATTTGCTGAGAAGCAGTATCTTCAATTAGTTCAGAAAACTGGGATAAACTCAAATATTCCACTTTCAGATAAAAACGCTGCTTTGATCATATGGCATTTTGAGAATACCTTTGGGAGTGCCGAGTTGATGATTGAGAATTACTCTCCTGGAAACATGTTCTCAATGCTGAATTCAGCTGTTCTTTGTTGTTGATAAAATGCATTGTGAACACCAACCCTGTATGCTGCAGAAAATAATTACTGATTCTAGGGTTACTATGCAGAATTTAAATCAAGTGTTCCAGTGTTCCTTTTTGAGTCATTATAGGTTTTCAATCTTCTTTGTAGGAAAAATAAAAAAAATAAAGGGCCTTATTAAAACTGAAAAGTTCTTTATTTGATGCTTTAGTAAGAGCAACTAAATTCCTTGGCTGCTGCCTATTTTCACCCTACATGAAATGCCTCTTCTTTTTTTTTTTTTTTTTAAAGATCCCACTATTGATTCAATTGCTCTGGAGAAAAATCTCTCAAGCTTGCTATTAGGTGATAATGATCAAGAGTGGAGCCAAAAAAATGGCAATGGAATTCAGTCCAAACATTTTGTATAAATAAAGGAGACTTGAGCTACATTACTTGCTTGTTACTGTTTCATCTTCCATTGGAAAACACAGCAAAACTTATTTGGCATATTTAAAGTGAATTGCCTTCAATTAAGTTCACTCTGCAAGGTGAAATTGTTCTTAGGAGACTGAAATTATATTTTTTTGTCTAGACTGACATACCTTATTCAGAAAGTGAGACTTGTGTCAGGAAGGGGATACTTCATAAAATTTGTTTAAAGACTAGGCAACAACACTTCCACGCTAAGATGACAAATTGGCATTCATCTGCACTTCTGTACTTATCAGGATTTCTGGGACTCAAGACCATGTGCAGAGCACAAAGCAGTCAAACCCCATAGAAGAAGATCAACCAGTTAAGATTTACTACATAAAAGATACAGTTGCTGTACTTCCTGAAAACCCAAGTTCATTCAAGAGATTCTTCATCAGCAGGCACTGTCAGTTTTTACTATCTGTCTTCACTGAAGAATAGGAAGGATTTCATTAATAAGTGTTCTGAAATTGCATTGAAATACTAACACACTACAACTATACGGAACCACCACAGCCCCGCTTGCCAAATATGGTAATAGTTCAACAGGAGGAACACTGGCAAATCTGTTCAACTTCTGAAAGGCAGAACTGCTGGAAGTAAGAAACTTTTGCTTGAAGACATGAGAGCATTTTCTGTAAGAGGTCATCTTGTTCAGGCCCTGCCAGCTGAGTGGTTCACGTAACATCCTGAAGGAAGAGACAGGGGCCATACACTGCATAATTGTCTAATTGCCTTTACACACTTACATCTCCAGCATTGATAGTCCAGGCAATACGTGCAAATTGAGGGGGCCCAGGGTCAGCCAGAGCAGTGGATGAGTTGCATGTGTAAAGCAGGCTCAATGGTGCACTCACGCCCTGCCTGCACAGTCCTGACCAAGTCTGGGAACGTCCAGAAGGAAAGAGAGAACAATTAAAAGAACTTCTTAGAGAATTCATACAGCACTTCCCAAACTGCCTTGTTTTCCATGAACTCCCCAGATTTTGAGCATGGCACATGGGGCAAGCCACAAAGGTAAGTGCACAAATATCCCAGTGCTTGTTTATGACAATTCCTCATTAACCAACAGGATGACCATTGTGACAGCATAGCCCAGAGCCAGTACCAATGCTAGACTTTCAGGCTATAGTGTGAAAAGATGTGTATCCACATGCTTTCAAGCAAGAGAGATACCATTACATCTTCAACTCCTCCTAGAGATCTTACACATCCTCTTTTCAAGATTCCCTAATGATTATTCCTTGCATTTCCTCAAGGGATGATGAGTCCTACCCTGATGCAAAGACATGACAACAGCTGCAAGTCTATTTTGAGGAAAAACACCATTTCCAATTAGTGTATTAGAGTACTCAAACATTACCATACATTAAAAATCCTTTTAACATATCAATACGAATCTATTATAATGCTTTTCTAGCCAAAAAAAAGTAATTCTGTAGGTTAAAATTTTAAGCTACACTACCAGTCAAAAGTTTATTTTTATGATCAGGGTGAAGAAGGAAGAACGAAAAACAAGCTTCTTTGAAAGAGTGGCAGGGTTTTTTGCCATTAGAGTGAGGATTAGTGCATTCATTTTCTAATTCAATACACTACAAATCATTTCAATCACAGTACTGTGTTATAATAACAAGTGATCTAACAGTCATAAGCTAAAGTAAATAGGTAGGAGACACTAAACAAAGCCTGTATCTAGAATTCTATTAAGCATGCTAGTCTGGTGGAAATGCCAGCTTCTTTTAAAACAAAGAGACAACACACTTTTAAGAAAAGCAAACATTTACTTCAAATTGCAGTATAGGCTTTTCAATCACAGAAAAAGAAAAGAAAAACAGTGATCCAACAGCGGTCACATCCTGTGCAAAAAAAAACCTCGGGATACAAAAAAAAACCCCTGTAGCACAAGGTACTTGAGCCGCTTACACATTGCAGGATAAAGTAAATAAATACAGTAGCTAGAATATGGCACTCTTGTGACGAACTCTAAACCCAGTGGAATGCCTCTGAAATATTTTTTTATCCTTGTATTAGTAGCAAAGTCCCACCACCATAAAAGTGAAATAGTACAATGTTTTAAATAAAACCAAACTAAAATATTTATATCTAAGAGAAGGATTTTACGCAGTTCTATCTTAAGTGCAGAAAATGGGACTTGGGCTTAGATCTTTAAATTAACCCCCCACACACACAAAATCCCGTTCAATCTCAAAAGTAAATTTATGTTTAAGGAAAAATGTTACCAAAGTTGCATAATTTCATTTGTTACTTCCACAGCTGGAAGTTAAATTCTAAACAGTCTTGAAACATGAACGTTCATCATTAGCCAGTGAAACAAAGGACTTGTCAAAAGCCCTCAGGATTTCTTTATCCTCCAAATAGTTTGCTTTCTCATACATCTTTAGACAGCAATCCCTAAGTTTGCAAACAAAAGAATGCAATATGCATCATACATCAAGAAAAGACGAAGTTGACGAAGAAGAACTTCCATGTTTCTGGATCTTTTCCTTGCTTCTTTCAAACTTCTTTATTATCTCAGTCACTATGCACACAGAGGAAGTGAGTCCGAGAAGAAACAGTAAATCTGAAAAGAGTTAATTAGGCTTTTTAAAATTTGCTGTTTAAAGCTGAGGGCAGACTTACAAACAACAAGACTTGCAAGACTTTCAAATTGTCTCCCAATCTTTGGGTAAGTTCAGAAGAAATGAAGCAAGAATCAATTTTCGCAGGACCAGAAGATTAACAGGCATAGTTTATGCAGAAATCATAAGAACAGGCATGATATTTCAAACTAAGTATTTCATAACTGTATTTTTATTAACACCTATGAAAACTTACCATTAACTTCATGCTAAAAAATACTAATGTCAAAAGTGACACTACATTGAAAAGAATTATGAAAAAATATGTATTTCATGACAACCATTTATCTTTAAACTCCAGAAAACCACAGAAGTCTTAATGAGGCCAACAGCATTATGTATCTATAGCTTCTTAAAATCCTCAAGTCTATTTATTCTATGACAATGCATTCGATTATTTAATAAAGGATCAAGATTTCTAAATAGGGTGTTTAGAGAAAAAACTTGCTAAATAGTGAGATTAATAGTGCTTTAAAAACTTCAATAGACTCTATGCTTCATTTTTGCCTGCATCAAAATTTGTATTTACAAAGGATACATAAGCATCCAAGAAATTTAAGAATGTACTGATCAGTTGTGTACCATATGTGTTTAAATCATGGTTTGCAAAGAAAACATCTAAAAAGGATTTATTTTATTTTCCTAAAACAAAGTCAGCAGGATTTGTATTCCTGTTTTATGCAAACAGCCAGAAAGCACTCTTACAGAACCATTAGCTAATGCATTTACAAATTAAACCTTAATGTGCAGTTTTGAAAAGGGAACTGTTCTTACCCAAGACACTCAGGCTCTCGGTTTGGAAAACCTTCTGAAGGGGAGGGAAGTAAATGACCAATAACTGCCCCATTATAGATCCAAGGACGGCATAGCAGAACATTTTGTTACTGCAAAGTCCAATCTCAAACACAGATTTTGCCTGTAAAATAAACACCACATTACACTGTACGTGTTATCTTAATTACCTAGACAAAAAAATAATTTGTTACTTCAATGTCTTTTCATCCAGACTTTTAGAAAAATGTAAAAAATTGTCAACCTTTTAGATAATCCAGAACAAGTTCTTGAACAGACTAATTGCATTTTCTCTCTGGTAAAGAGAGTACAAATCTTGCCTTCATAGTCTGAGTTCTCACTTTTCTGCAAGTACAGTGCATTAGAAGGTGCCCTCCGCACTAGAAGGAAGTGTTTTTGTTGCCTCTGACAATCCACATCAGAAAACAGACTGCAAATTAGAGTAAATGTAGTAATGTATACTAGCAACGTACTTTCCTCCAACTAGCAGAAAATTTCAGACTTATTTCCTTAAAACAAAAACACGGATAGAAAGAACATTTTAGAGTTTTTCCTTGGATTATGGATTTAGGGTTACAAAATGAAAAGTTAAGGCCTTCAAGAAGTTTCAGGTTCTAGTAAGGATGCTGAACTGTCAGAATTTAAGGAAAAAAAACAACCAGCCAAGTGTACACAGCAATACAAAGGACCATCACACTGCAGCTTTTAATAAAAATTTCCTTGTTCCTGTCAGGATGGAAGCATTACTACCAGCTCCACATCACGTAACACATTAAGGAAACTAATACTTATCTGTAATTTAAAAAAAAAATCTTACCTAGTAAATACGTGAAACTCTGAAGCTTAATAGCAGATAGGAAGCAAATCTGCTGGGAAACATTTGAAACACACAGCAAGATTCTTCCTCAAAGTAAATTCTGCTTTTTGTGTAAATACTGTGTAAAATGACAATATGAATCACTTACCTGAGATCTAGAACTCAAAGCATTGAACATATCAAAAAATACAAAACAGGTGAAAGTCATGGTTGTATCTCGAGGTGTTATTACATTGTCTCTTAACTGCCAACAAAAGAAAGTTAAATGGCTTTAGCACGCTTTAAACCCTCCACAACTAAACAAAGCTATTACAATAATTCAAGTTCTACTAGCCAGTAAATGAAAGCAAAAGCAACTTGTTTGCCCCAAGCTGATTTACTAAATCATACAGCAAATATTACACACGTGTAACTTCTAACAATTTGTAATTCCAAGCTGTGATTAAATGAAGCCTTTTGACAAACACCTATGCAAGCACATGGAACACTAAGAATTCTAGGATGCACTACCAAAGTTGAAACAACGTTTTTCTCTACTGGCAAAAGAAAGTCAAATGGCTGTTTTGTAATCGTCTGGCCAGAAGACTTGTACAATTACTTTCTATGGGCCAAGGTTTCCCAAGCAGAACTGGGACCTGGAAAAGTCTGTTAAAATAGAGATTGGGGAATAAAACTGTATTCCTTATTTCAAAATCTTCCTCTCTAATCTGCCATCAGAATAGATTATTAAATAGACATGGACAAAACTTGCAACTAAGTTCATACAAATTCCAACTGCCACTATAAGGAAGACTTCTTTTAAACTAGTTTGTTACTGTTTTAAGTTTTGTACTTTTATCATACCTCTCTCCAGAAGACAAACAGTGTTCCACATACAATAATTATTGATGAAACCAGTATTTTAACAATCAGGTTTTTGGTCAGAATGCTGTCCTTCAAATTTCTTGGAGGCTTCCGAATAACATCTTTATCCACAGGCTCCACTCCAAGACTTACAATTAAAAGAATATCTTAGATTTTTATCATCATAATTCATTGCATCTAACTTAAGAACTAGACTTTCCGCATTGAAAGATTTTAATCTTCCCTCTACAGCCTAAGAATAATCTCATTCAAATAAGCATGATACACTTTCAGTAAACTGAGTTTTATGTATTAGTAACAGGCAACATTCTAACACTGCAGTTTGAGAGTTCATAAATACATGATATCAAGACAGATATTAATTTTAAAGGAAGCTGCAATATTAGTTATGTTCCCCATTTCTGTCGCCATGATCAAGCTAGCTAAGAAATTTGCTGCTAGTTCCTTTCCACCTCATCCAACACCATCTATCTGCAGTGAAGAGGGTCAGAGGAAGAACCCAGAAGGAAGCCAGAATCCTGCATGCAAGTGTCATGGGAATATCTGTGGATCTTTGGGTATCCATGCTGCTCTCATAATTATCGTTAGATAAAGTAAACCAAAAGGAATGAACATAGAACTATACTGCAAACATCGTCATTCAAATAAGAAGTTTGCTGTTTCAGAAACGTTTCACTGAAGTTTAACACTCCATAGAGCTTTCTTTATAAGCAACCATTTTCCTTGCTGAAATAAAAGGGCTACGGACCTCTAATGGAATTTAAAGTAATTACTTACCTTTGAGCTGGAGGTCCATCCATAATAATATTGATCCATAAGATCTGCATGGCATTGAGAGGATTAGGAAAGTTCATTAATGTAGCCAGTGAGATTAAAGTCAGTGCTGCTATACTCCTGTTGAAAGAATCCATTTTTATAACTGTCAGCATGGAACGTTTCTGAAGATCCACTGATAACTACTTTGTAATCAACACTTCAACTGTTTAAGAGCAGATACAGATTTTGACAACGTGAATCATGACTGACATAAGCCTGACTTGAAAGGTAGAGCATGAACTCATCTAGAATGCTCATCTTCACACCGTCTACATTTAAAACAGTGTTGTTTTGGCAATAAAAGAAGACAGCAAATGTGTGTCTTAGAAACTTCTGAAACTTTACCATAACATTTCAGAGTTAACCACTCACCTTCACCTAGCTGATTTTTTTTACTGCTGAACTGGGTCCTACACTTTTATTGTGCCAGAAGCAGAACTTCTAAACATCGTTTCACAAAACAAACTGCTTCTACACTTTTGATGTAAACACAACCACGCTGTGCACCTGTCACTAGTCTGGCTAATCAGTCAAGGCAAGGTACTACTCAAGCTCCCTAAAAATACCTACACCACCCCTCATTATTAGCAAGATGAGAAGGCCAGGCAGAAGAATGAAAACAGATTAGCTGGTTGCAAGCTTGGTATTAGAAATCTCTCTAAACAAGCATGCACTAATCGCTTTCAGTGCCAGATTAAGTAGTTTCATAACCAGTAAGAAGAGAGCAAGGCTTTTAATAAGTCCAAATTTAGTGCTCTGCTGAACCCTTTTACGCTCTCCCTGCAAAGAGAGACAGAAAAAAAAAAGGTAACTCATTCATCAAAAACCTTAGGCTACCATTCCCAAGGCTGCCAGGCAAGCACACATTCCTAGAATGTCTATGCTTAGTTATTCTTCAGAAGCAGATTTCTAGTCTTCAACCAATGTGGGACACTAGTCAAGACTGAAAGTGTACGATATTTCTTACAATTCTTATTCAAGTTTTAAGAGGTTGATGTTTTCTAGGTTTTGGGGTGTTGGGGGTTACTGGTGGGGATTTTTTGTTGTGGTATTTGGTGGGTGTTGTGTGCCTGGTGTGTTGTGTTTGTTTTTTTTTTTTTTTAATTTCTGCAGCTGAATTCAACCACTCTGAAATGCCATGAAGGCCTAGAAAAAAGTTCACGAACAAAGTGGTGAAGAGGAAAACCATGTCGCCGAATCCAGATTCATTAAGATAAACTCCCCAAATTTTTGAAACTAAGGCTTAATGAACTCTTGTCTAACATACACATCAGAGTTAGCATAGGGGGATCCTCATATGCAAGAGGAGGAAGTCTGCTTCACAGAGCTAACTCATTCCACAAACCAGTATATGGATCACAGAAGAAACTAACCTCCGGTTTCCCTGGTTTCCTCCATTTGATTTACATGTTCGGTTAACAAGGGAATGACTATTAACTTCTTTAAACAAGGACCCAATGGTAGCTATGCATTTCTCTCCATTCTCTCAGTTACTGATTTTTCACATCTTAGCAGGAAGAACTGTGACAAAGTTAGATGTCTGTCTATTGCACTATTTCCTGGTTCTTTAAAAATGAAAGAAGCCACCAAATACAAAATACTGAAAATTCAAAAGCATAGCATCCTCAGCATCCTACATGAAATTTACAATGTTCACAGGAATTTATGCAGCATCTGCTTCATGATGCTTTGGTTCATTCACAATGTAGTTAGTCAGAACCTTCTGATATTGTCAACTTTTCAAACTTACGTGCTCAGTTGAAATCTAACAAAATTTTTTATGTTATTATAAATTCCTTTACCCTCTTCAATTGCAGACCTGAAATTAAAAACAAAGATTACATGACTAGACAAACAAGACTACTGCCAAAAAAACTTAAAACAAACCAGAAAAGCTATTACTTTAAGCAGCAACACGAATGTCAAGGAACAAATGGAGCTGAGGTTCTTATAACTTTGGCAGTCTGTTTTTCAACTTGACTAAGAGAATAATCACAACAGTTATTTTTCCGGCTGCTTAACTTTCAAAATGAAATGTCAATAGTAAAATCTAGCCTCCTTGTTCAAGATTCACCACCGTCCTTGATGAGCCCTTCTGATTCAAGTTAACTAATTTTTTTTTAAAAGCCACAAAACCCACACACACGCTTTTAGAAAACCACAGAAATATAGCATGACTTTAGAAGACCACGTATTCTTACGGTACCAGAATGAAATATGTATAGATCATCTCCTCAAACTGCATCTGCATCTGTCACAACTTGCCTATCACATTATTGTAATTATAGCAGTGAGAAAGCGTTTTCTAATCCCTAAATCAAGTCTACCCTGCTGCAAATAAAATTGATTTCTTTCTTCCATTCCCCCAATAGCCAAAACGAACAATTAATCAGCATTCCTTTTGTAACTTTTAAGACAAAGAGATTAAAGGGGTTGGGGGAAGGATGTAAAGCTATGGAAGCTCACACTTTTTTTTTCCCTTAGTGTTCACTCTATTCATTCTCCTGTTGAGAACCTTCCTGATAAAGTGAGCAAAACTGGATAAAGCATTCCAGCAAAAGCCTCATCAAACCCAAGTAAAGTTAAGTACTACTTGAGGATGTTTTTCCTATGTACTCTTTAGAGCATGTCAAAAGGATTCCCTTCTCTTTTGTTTTTGCACAACAGCACATTGCTGTTAGCTGAATTACTACGGAAGACTTAACTCTCAGATCATCCTCTGTCACACTGCTACCTAGGTACATTTTCTTTAACTGTACTTCTGCATTTCACTTCTTCCCAAGGGCTAAGTGTCCTACTTTCAGACAAACTGAAGTGTTCTGAGATTGATGCATTATTTCAAAATGAAGGCTATCTCGCCAGACAGGCTATCTCAAGCAGTCCAGCTCTTGCCAACACCACTACCTTCAAAAGTCAGATGGATTAAATTCAGAACAAGGTAAGTTTAGCTATGCTCTCTCAAGCGCACTAAGCAAAAAAAAAAATGAAGAAACAAATAGCTGGTTACCAGAAGTTGGCAACTTATCTTCACCTGTGATATTTAAACAGCTTATATTTCTTCCCATTTCTGAAACACTATCACATTTTAAGAGTTGAAAACAAACAGTACTGTGTAAAACTTAAATCTTGAGAGAAATGCTCACTGATTTTCATGTAAGATTTATGCTTCTGAAGTAAGAAATTAAATGAAGGTGAATCCTACTGAAAGCTAACAGACTCACAATTTCACCTCAGTTATGTTTCCAAATATACTACCCACCAGAATTCTACTTGGAGAAGTAGAAATAGAGGTTAGTTTTTATAGCACATACATGCATAACTACTTTTGTTACTTACATCTGATCTATGTACAAGAACAAAGTAGCAAAAGGTCTAAATATGTAAATACATTCTTATATTATTAGTAACATACATAAAAAAGAGCTGGGAACATAATAGTACAAGGGGCAACTAAGCATTTCTGTTTTTTTAAGAGGATAACACAGATCATCACCATAAATATAATTTTCACTTAGCAGAGAACTCATTAACAGCTGCTACCCTTACAAGTTGAGGGAATTTCTTTTGGTTTTAACCCAAGCATCATTTCAGTAAAACTACATAGCATAAGGTATACACATGTACATAAGTGCCACTTACATTATTGTCTGAAAATCATCATCCACGAGAATCATGTCTGCTGCCTCTTTACAAACATCTGTTCCTGTTTGTCCCATTGCTACACCAATATCTGCAGCCTTCAGAGCAACAGCATCATTCACTCCATCTCCTGTCATAGCTACTACTGCACCATTATTTTGCAGGGACTAAAGAAAGGGAAAAGAACTTAAATCAGGGATTGAAATAACCCATCCTATAAAATTATTCTAGATACAAGGCTGGTGTCATCTCCCCCATCCCCTCCCCAATTTCTGATAATTCCACTGTAAAATCCTAAAAAAAAACGCAGTTGTTTTATTCTAATGAATTTTTATGCAAGATTTTAGGTTAGGCTTCAGTTCATATATTCAGACAGCTTAAATTGTAAAGCTAGGGTATATAAAACCTGCTTTTAAGAAAAAGTAAAAAACTCCAGAGACAGAAAGAAGATAATTGAATTTACATGTTAATATTATCAGCCTCTTATAATATATATTCCAACTGTCTCGATGTTTGACTTCCTTCTTATTGCTGCTTTTTTGATTGTTCCAATTGTTACATTCAGTATGTCCCTCTTTGCTATGTTCTTTTGTTAACTTCTGAATGGAAGCATTACCTCAGACATGGCTTGAAATTCATGCCCTTTTATCTTGTTCTGAGAAGCATCAGAAATACGTTTCTTTCAAGTTCCTAGTCAATTCAACTGCTATGTGACACAATCTCCATCAACCTCCAGCTCCCTTCATAAAAGAAAGCATGATGTTGCCTACCAGCAGCTGCCTATCCCTTGTGGGCACTACACATTTTTCTAGGTAATATTTGAAAATACACTTCACTTTCAAACCAAACGCATTTCTGATTTCACCTTGCCATACTGTAGCACGTTATAGTTTAAGTAAAGGCACCACAAACAGTACCCATAGCAACAGTCCAGCATTTGAGCCTCTAGTAAGACATACCTTTATAATTTTCAATTTATGTCGAGGACTGGCTCTGTAAAATACTGCAACCTGTTAAAAGCACAACAAAAAAGCAGTGAAAATTTGAGAAATGTAAAGAATTTCACTGGATTCCATAAAGCTAGAGGATAAAAAATTACTATCAAAGGCCAACTGTACTCTTATTAGCTCTACAGTTGAAGCACCAGTAAGCTGTGTTTTTAATAGAGTGAAATCATTAATTCCAGAGAATATTTGAAGTGTGGTCTGGCAAACAAAGTTGGTGCTACTTATATCAAGATAGAATGTGCAATTTAAAAACCTTCTGAAATTATGAAGCAACTGAGTTATAATGGCCTGCTGCTCACCTTTCTGACTAAATTCATGCAGGCAATTGCCATGCTTATTCTACAACTGTCTTTTTCCCTTGTCAACACTAGTGGCAAGCTACTCAGAACATTTCAATTTTACTAGTTTACATAGCATATTATTAATAGATTGAAATTTTAAAGGTTATTAATAAAGATTCTGGCTTAAAAGGAAACATTAATTTTCAGAATTTTTTGCCTCTAGTCTTCTGTAATTTGAAATTTGAGCACTTGGAATTTAGTTTTCTATATCTCCATACTGTTAGCATTCACATCTAATTTTCATTTTTAAGAAGCTGGATAAGAAGTTAGACTTCTTAACAGTCACTTTAGACTATACACAGATATCAATCTTATTGGTTGATTTTAATTAATTCCTAATAAGATTTTAAATAAACACCTAGAAAACTAATTTAGTCTCAGGTCAAACACGCACAAAATAAATTTGTAGCTATTTCAGTTACTTCAGTTGGACAGCCCTTAAATATTGCTAAATAAACCAAAAATTACTACTTGCCACACAATTCTTTTTTTCCAGGTTTGCTTTTGAGAGTCACCAAGGAAAGACACAAAGCTGACATGCATGTTTCTTGATAGTAAACATTGGCTTTTGGCTTGCCTTACAGACTCAAGCATCCTGCAGTGTAATTCTGCAGTCTTTTGCAAACAGAGCAGCATTTTGATGCATAAATTTCGCAACGTAGCCAAGCCTGAACCTCAATTGCATTTGATTATTCTCTCACATTTTCAATTTTGACATTGGCTAATACATTTAGTTATTTAATAGCTAAAAAATTATTAAGCAGTAACTTAATAGACACATCCTTCCAAAATTCTCAACCAGTGTTCTCCGATCAATTAAAAATCATTAAAGATATAGACAGCTCCTCTTACGAATTACAAAAGGACGGACTGTCTGACCATGCAAACTGTAAGGTTATACACATGAGCTGAGCTACTCAGAGAAATAAAATGGTCTAACAATACAAAAAGTGATGATGCCCACTGAAAGTGAGAAGTAGCAAAATGAAAGTCACAATATAGGCACTGAAAGGCAAAAAATAAACCGAATCATTAAAACAGACAAAAGTAATAGACTCATTAAACAGATAACTGTGTGAGTTTGGGGAAATAAATTTTCATATGATCATATGCCAAACCAAAAGATACTTGTTTGATCTGGGACAGCTTCCATGTTTCTGCACTAAAAGTCTCTGGTAATTTACTGTATAACTTACAAATAACATAGAATCGTTAGAACATGGTTCTAATAGAAGTATCTCAGAAATTACATCTTAGCTTACCACAGAAAAACAACATTTCTCAATATAAAATATATCCTTTACTGCATTTCAGTAAGTAGTATATCAAAACAAACCTTTGGTGTTATTTGAGAAAGCTGCTGAATATCCAAATCATCTATTTCCTCTCCAGAGATTGCCTGTGAATTTTTGGAATACAATCCTAGTCGACTAGCTAGAAATAAATAATGAAAAAGGTATTATAATAATATAGCCCTTTAAAACATTAAGTATCCAATTTTATTTTTTTAAACCTTCTGTTTCCTGCAACGTTTCAGATTTTAAATGCCTAGAGCAGAACAACTTAACGCGTTATTGATTCTGTATACTGGAGTAAATTATCTGAACTCCTGAGTAACAAACACATGCTACAAAGTCTATTGTAATCTGATATTTATTTCCTTAGGACTTTTTAGGTCTAAAGGTCTATACTTCACAGTGTCAGGTGCCATATAAACACAAGAGCTTAGTCTTCTCCAAAGAATTCACAGTTCAAAAACAACAAGACAGAAAACAAAAAGTGACATGGAGGAGACAAAGAAAAAAAAAAATCCACCTGAGAAAGTACTGCTAGTTCAGGGGTGTACTTTTCATGTGCATATTCAACTTTTTATTCATCATTCTGTAAAGAATTCATATTCTGGCTAAAGTACTTGTACTTTAATGTATTATATTGTAAAAAGAAGTTAAGTAAATATTTGTTAATAGTACTGAAACTTCAAACTTCATTACGGAAAAAAAACTGTACTGGGTAGTATTGAACTGCCATGTCCGTCGCAAATACTCATTGTCACTGGCTATTTTAGTTTCTCCCTGTCGCCATAAGACAGACATCCAAAGCTGAGGGCAGGGAGGGTGGTGTTGGGGGTGTAAGAAGACGAATCGGAAATCAAGCATATGTTATAACAAGATACAGTAAGAAATACATAGTATCAAACAGCAAAAGTCATACATTAACCTAGTTAGAAAAATTTAAGGTGAAACCAAAGTATCACACTTCAGGCTAGGGTGTTGATTTTTTTTTTATCCTAATACCCCTGTGCCATATGTTAGCCCAATACACAGAACTCACAAGTGTTAAAGACTTAATACCCACACTTCACAACAATTACCTAGGCCCTGCCAAAACAGAAAACAAGTGAAAAAAGGAAAGGAAGCAGACTATTGATACCAATGGCAACTGCAGTCTCCTGTGAATCTCCAGTAATCATTTTTATTGCAACTCCTGATGTGATAAGTGTAGTAACAGCTTCTTTTACACCAGTCCGTGGAGGATCAATTATTCCCACAAGCCCCAAAAAAGTCAATTGTCCTAACTCAGGACCAGAAGCTAAGGCCAGAACTTTTAGGAGACAAAGAAAAAAAAAGTTAGATTTGAAAGTAACATTTACATCAGCATTAATACAACTGTTTTAAAATAATAGGCCAGCATAAAGGAACGGGTGGCAATTGCAATTTATTTTTTTTTTAAACCTGGTAGCAATGTCTTATCTTGAGTATTCAGAATAGCCTACTTCGCGTGCATTCCTTTCTCCTAAAGGGTAGTCTTTTTACCAAACATTCATATTCCAGGTTTTAAAGATAACTTTCCTATTTGTTCTTAGATGAAAGTATTTATGCTTTCACTGTGTGGTAAGAGAACAGCATCTAACTTCACGGTTTCTCTGTACATGCATGGTCTTTTATACAAGAGGATGAAACGGAGGGTCAGTTAATGTATTTTTATTTTATGCTTTGTCTTTTTTCTTTTAGAGAGGCAGATTTCACTGAGTACCTGCTGAATGTTTTCTGGGATGTCTTTTACAGAAGAATCTTAATTTAAATATATTTAAGTGACATGAGAGTTGTAAGGGAAAAGCAAATGCACTTTTTTCAAAACATTACCCTAGATTTTTCTGTTTGACAGTGGTCTGAAGCAGACACAAATAACGACTGTCCAAACAAAACAGCACAAAGAGATACTACTCCTAGCATATCCTCTCAGTTTCTAATAATTTGCATCCTAGGAGTTTCCTGAGCCACCCAATACACCTACCTTCAAAACCAAAAGAAGTTAAAAAGCTGTGGGTGAATCTAACAGCCTAGAATTCTCTTTATAGAGGCCAAAGAAAGTCATGTATAATGCTTGCCCCCAGTCACCTCCTATCAATCATTTTTTAAATATAACTGAAAGTTTTTTTCGCAAATCTACACAGCTTGTTAACGTAAAAGGTAATTTTAATGGCACCTTCTGACCTGCCATCAGTTGTGCTAGCCTAACTCACAAAGGTGCCAGGAGCCAAAGTAATAGAAAAATAAACACTCACATTTGGGGGGAAAAAAAAATTAAAAAAAAATCAGACATCTATAACAAGACATGAAAGCTATTAGGTAGCAATGTACTGTTTGCTTATGATCATGTGCAAGAGGTGACACAAACAGCCGTGCCTTTTCTCACCCTTTGCAATTTAATCATCCTATTATACAGGCCTTGGGCAACATCATCTGTTTTTCTGCCCCCCATTTTAAAGAAAAACTAAACAACCCAGCGGCACTTACTGAACGAAAAAATGTCTAGTGTTTTTTTTGGTTGTTCTTGTTGGTTTTGGTTTTTGGTTTTTTTTTTTTAAAGCAATAAGCAGTGGAAAAAAAGGTGGGTTTGAGACACTGAAACAGCCTTACCCCTTAGTCCTGCAGAGCCCATAGATGTCTTCTCTTGCTGGTATTGCTCTCTCTGTTGCTGAACAAGAGGTAGAGTCTGCCCCTTACAGTTATATGATGTACAGTATCTAATGACTTGTTCGTAAGCACCTTTCATAAAGCAAACTTCAGGTTTGTCCTAAAAGGATAAAGAATTGTTGTGTGCACATGTGTGTCTGTATGTATATATGAATACATACACACACAAGCACACATAAGAATGGCATATCTGTACTTTTCTTAAGAGTCTGCAGAACATAACACAGATCAAAGTTACACTTGTAAACCTAAACACCTATTCTTTGAGTATCTCTCTATACAGGGTATGTCAAGAGTGGTAATGTCAGAAGAGCCAAGCTAATAATCAGTACCTCATTTCAGTAGACAACATACACATCAGACAGAGGGTCACAGTTTATAGACTACAGAGGCCATGCAAAGGATAGAAGTTAAACCTACACAGAACATCAGACCTGAAGATCTTTAGCTCATCATCTAACCAGCTGCACAGGTCATTAAATATCACCTGCATCCTTGTACCAAACCTAATGACTCTAGTATTTTCCAGATAGTCATCTAGCCTTGATGGTATCAGGGCACTGAGAATCCACCACCTACCTCGAACACTTAGCTCCACTGCTAGTTCAACACATCCCTTCCCCTCCCCCCTTCTCCATTAAGAATTGCTGCCTCAGCTCAGTTTCCAACACTGATTCTCATCTCCTCTCTGTTAAACTAAAAAGCTCTTTAATATATCTATTTTCTCCCTCTGAAGGTATTTATGCACAGTAGTCAAGTTACCTCAATCTTTCTGGTAGGCTTAACTGATAGAGCTCTCAGTTTCTAAACCCACTGAGTTTTCTTAGCCTTCAAATAAATTATGCTCCCTTTAAAACTGTTACCAATTTTTCAATAATCTTTTAAAAACCTTGTTACCAAAACACAGACATATTAAATGAAAATCATATAGCAATTCCTGCTCATCACTCTCTATATAGACAGGAATAATACAACCATATTATACATATAGACAGGAGGAGTCAAATACTTGTTTCCAAAGCAAAGATTTAACTGTGATACTTGAACACTGTCAGCAAGTCCTTTTTCTGGTCAGAAATACTAGGAAATTTTCCATAAATCCAAGATAAGGTTTGTTGTTGCACATATTATCTATAAGGCTCCAGTCATCAGAGTAGCAGTAACTGTGTCAGTATTTGTAACAAAAACCTTCAGACTGGTCCAAATGAAATATGAATACAAATATATATCAAAGCACCAGAAGATACAAAAAGAGGTTAAAGAAAGGTTTGTATATATATCCAGAATACTGTTGACACCAATAAAATCTGTCAACACTGGGGAACGTGGTGTCTGCATCAAAACCAGAAAATATGTGTTTTCAAACAAAAGAAATTTTACTATTGAACATCAATGCATCTTCTTGCTCTTAATTCATTATGTAACTATGTAGCACTGAAACAGCAGAAAATTGGCAGAATTGCTTTACATGTTGGAGGAGGGAGGAAAAGGACAAAAAAACAGCCGGGTATACATTCAAAGTCTCAGATACCAAAATTCTTAAGGCAATTTCGCAGTATGCCTTTTATGGAAAGAATTTCTTGTGTTTCTTAACCTCCATTTCAGAGCTTGAAACTAAAACTGTGTCTACTATCAAACCATATTCTCAGGACTGTGTGCTACTATCAACTTGACGTAACTTCTGAAGTGGAAAACAAGGATATGAAACAAGGTAGATTACCATTCTACAGAGCCAGTGCATAGGGAAACAGTGACTGAAGTTTACCTGCTGCGTTCTGTGAACACATTTAACAGCCATCCATTTTTGTTCTGAGCTGAAGGGATATTCAGCCTTCCTTATGTAGTCTTCCTGGAGTCCATCTAAACCCATCTTGTATAAAACAGAAGCACCACCACAACGTCAGGACCTTTTCTTTTCAAACAGCCAAGCAATTTGTTGACTTGTTGAGACATTAGTTAACAATCATTACTTAGCCAAAATCAGTTTCACTTCCAAAGTTGCTTTTGGGCACACTGTTGCAGCTTAGACAAGCTTCTGACAAACTAGCACTGAAAGATCATAGAAGCTTATTTCAGGCTTCAGCGTAAGTCAGACTGTTTAACACTATATACTATCTTTGATCCAAAGATCTTGAAACACTTTGTAGATTATGACCATCCACAAATACAAGTCGTGCAATGGCTAGCAACCTAAGTCTTGGTTTGACAAAACACATCTATCACCTCAATGTATTTTTTTTTTTCATTTTTAATATCTTGTATGTAATTTCTCTGCTAGAAGGGCCTACAAAATTGTAAAACAAGATTGTGGCAAAGGCTGGAGAAAGCAAGTCACTGATTTTAGTTTGAATGACCCAACCTGAAATGACTTTTTTTGTCCAGTGATCAGAATCACCCAAACATTTAATCTGAAACTAACCATGAAGACTCCAGACAAAATGCATTTCACTTCAAATGCTGTTCTCTCCCCACCCCAATACAACTCACACCATTCCATGCTCTACCCTTAACCAAGTTCAAGAGAAAGTACTGACTACAGAAGATGCAGAAGCAACAGCCTGCCATAAGCTATTCTTAGTACCTACAGAGCTTCACAACTCCTTCACTACCTCCCTTTACAGCAACAGATGTCAGAGTCTCCTGTTGTCAGTTTCTATGGGCTCTTGCCAAAACATCACCACTCTAGTCTTTTCCAGTCAAAGACTGAGGACTTGGAATGAGTCTCAGCAAGAACACAGATACATCTCAGTCCTCAGTTACACAGGGAGAGAGAATGTAATGCATTCTTCTGTCAATGTTTTTGAGTTTATTCACCATCATAGAAAAAAAAAAAAATCAAGCATTAAGATGCTTTGCCACGTTTGTCAGTAGCTGTAATGGGTGCGTTACAGCATTATAAAAAAAACCCAGAACATTTAACCACAGTGTCTACAATTCAAACTACCTGTGCCCCGCACTTAAAGGGCGCTATAAATGCTGCAGTCACCAATATATCAGATATCAACTTCTTACTGCTTTTGGCCAGAACTGGGAAAGAGACAGCAAAATCAATATTCAACAGATAAATTAGCTTGTGGCAGGTAAAATGACAGCACTACGTGCAAAAAGATGAAAATAAAGATTTTACTTCAGTTCTAAAGAATTCTCTCTCAAATTTCAGAATGCCCAAAGATTTCCAACAGGTAAGAAACACAGGAGATAACCAGTTGCAATACAAATCTAGAAGACCCAAAGGAGAAGAAAAAAGAAAAACCAAAACCACAACTTATTTCTACACACTTCCCACCTGCCAGGAATCCAAAAAGCACCATCAAGTACACACCTTCATAGCAAGTGCAATTAAAGCTCCCTCTGTTGGCTTCCCCATTAACGTGCCGTTTCTAATCAAAGCATCATTGCACACACAACCAGCCTAAAAAGACAAGAAAGGAAAGAGGAGAAAACAGAACACAAAGTAAATGCCATACAAAGCTCTTGTGCTACATCATCAATTAAAACTCACTTCTCTGTGCCAAGTTCTTACCTCAACAATTTTGCTAACGGATGCGTTGTTGTAACCATGAATAACTTCACCATCGAGCATCACTTCTCCAAACCTGTTATAACCTACTCCAGTAACCTAGAATACGAACAGCCAAAGACAGTATGCAATGTGAAGTTCACCTGGTTCATAAACTGTTTTAATCTCAGCTTTTTACTATAAACTACAAAAAAAATTAAAAATGGTCATTCATGATGACTGATTTTACTCAGTGTGAATGGATTCTCCTACTCAGCTTTTAACATAGCAGGTACTAGATTAAGGAATAAAAACTCTGAGGGCAAGTGAGTTCAACGAAGTATTAAGAGACTAATTTTTTTTTAAAGTAGCAATTTTGTTCCTTAGCATAAATAAATGCAGTGTATGTTCTTTCCTTACAGTATTAGACATGCTTTCTTTTATTCTTCTTTCTTTTGCTTTCTAATTTTTTCCTCCTATTCATCTTTATCTTGGTTAATAATGCATACCCCCTGCAGGGGAATGGAAGTACAGAGCAGAGTCCTACTTTCATCCAGTAAAAAGAAAAAAAAAAAAAAAATCATATTTGAACAGCCTCTCAGCTGAGACCTCAGAGAGGTGTCAAAAACAGTAAAATTGTATTTTTAGTGCATAAAAAACAGGCATCCCACTAGGATCCTAAAAAAGTCTTCATGTCTACAGCACTAACAGCTAATACATTTTACAGCCATTTCAAGTTATCTTTCAATTAGGAGAAAGGAGTTGATTTGATCCAGAAGAAACCAAATTGTGCTAGTAGTAAAGAAAACGCAATTACAGTATTTCTATAGAATTCTAAAAATAGAGGAATAAGTACCAGGATATATAAGCAAACACAGGTAAATAACACACAAAGAAAAAAAATGCCAGTATTTATGCTTACTAAAGTCAATGACAAGACCCTCTGTTAACTGTAATGTGGAGGGAAAAAAAACAAAACCCTGATCAAGAAGAGCTTGAGAATTTAAGAACTTGTTAAAAACACTCATGAAACCACATCTAGTTCCACACCTTGCTGCTTTTGCTTCTCTTTTGTGCATTTACTTCAGTCTTGGCAGCAACTCCCCAACCTCAACAATCACTGTTGTTTCATGTCCTGCTCCTATTTCCAACTCCATCCATTATGAAAAAGCAAGAATGACAGTACATACTCAGTATGAAGGGTTCACACAATAAATTGTCTTTTAGCCAAAAGCTAGATATCCCCGTTTTAAATGTTCGTAACATACAATTTTTTTTTATGTACCTGCAAGAGCAAAATAGCCTCAACTTTCTGTACTGAAGAAAAACACAATCTCTCATCTTTGTACCTCAGCATTTGTCTTTTGTTATGACCTACAGCCATCAAGAGATTTAAGAACTTAAGATATTATACAAAAAATTCTTCTGTAACCAGAGAAAGCTTGGATAACAACTCAAAGGCTGCAATAATAAATGAAATGAAAAACAGAAACAGAAAGCTGGAAGTTGAGGAACAGGAATTTGGTGCAACAAATCTACTCTTTCTTAACTGATGCTTTACCTGCAACATACTCAAGCATGTTTCAGCTGATAGACACAACAAATTAAAACAGAAAATTAAAGTCTAACAGAGTCTCACTACATACCTCAGCATGCTGCCCATCTGAAGTAAAAATATGAGTAACAGTCATTTCATTCTTTGTCAAAGTTCCAGTTTTATCTGAACAAATTACGTTGCAACAACCTGAAATAATCAATTAACATTTGTAAGACAATGCTTCTTTAGAACAATGTGAGAACCAAAGTATTCAAGACAAGCAAATTTCTAGAAATACTGCAGCTGTCTTTGTGAAAAAAACAAAATGAGATTTAACAAAGAGCCAATTTTCAACTATTAATGAATAGCTGTACAAGGCTCTGCATAAGCTTGTCCAATAAATAAAAAATATTAAAAATCCCAAATTCACTACTTGTCTGAAATGCTTCCATTCACTACGTCTCCTTCATTTTATTCCACTGTATCTCAAACTGCATTACTGAAATCTCAACTGTGACTCCTAATGAGGACGAAAGGTAAGACCCTGCTTTACATCAGTCATCCTTCTTTGTCAGAAAGTGTAACATCTAACACCAGCCACAACACTTTCATCACACAAGTGTGACTTACTACTAAACCTGCAAATTTTAGTAAGATTGAAAAGATTACAGAAATGTGAAATTGGTATATGCCTTTCTAACTTCAGGAAAAGAGTCCTTTCAAAGAGCATTGCAGTATCTGGACTTTTTTGGACATGATAGCAGGAATTGCAAAAGCAACAAAAAACCTTGCAACACTAGTGAAACTCTGCTAGAGGCACTGGAAAAAATATTTCCAATCTTCAAATACAAAAAGAAATTCAAATACAGCAGAATTCTTTAACTTAGCATTTCTATTTATTTTCCACGTCCTGTGCTTTATATGTTTCACGACTGAAATTGCATACAGAATGTTTTTAAGCTTTAATGGCTTTAAATTATTTTAAGTTTTAATATGAATAGCATAACATCCTTAAGGTGCGTTATGATTACAAAGCTTTTGCTAATATTCAAATTTGGATTTGTTTCCAACTGTCAATATCATTCCAGAATTCAGACAAAAAAACTAGTTTAAAAAACATTTTACAAGTCCTATTTAACAAGAACATCTTACAGCAAACACATATAAAGAGTATTCCATACATTCAATCACTCACACAGTTTAGAGTATTGCTAGTGTGGCATGCTATTAAATGACACGCTTTATTTCAGTTAAGTAAAAAAAAAAAACAGTTGAAGAGTCCACAGAGACATACGCTTGAATTCTAAGTGTGTAAAATGCATTCAATTTAGAAACGTTCTAAAGATACCACCACCTTGCTAGCAAGATAAGAATACCTGCTTTATTCTAACCATTAGTCATCAGTATTTGTGTTGATTTCCTAACATTTGTATTAAAATACTATCTCTAAGTTAGTCTAGTCATACCTAAAGTTTCAACAATAGGCAGTTTTTTTACAATAGCCCGTTTCTTCACCATTCTCATCACACCAAGGGCCAGCGTCACTGTTACCACAATCGGGAGTCCTTCAGGGATTGCAGCTACAGCCAAACTGTAATGAAAGTAAATATACAAATCTCGTCTGAGAATGTCATACATCTACATATAGTAATGACACATTTACACTTCAGAGCATTGTTTCTGTAGCTGTCTGTTCACTGAGGTTAAAAGTGAAAAGAAGCAGCTGCCACGTGATTCTAGCTGTATACCATTCAAAAGATACATACTGAAGACAGTAACAAAATGTAGTAACTTTGACATTTCTACTCATCATTTTTGCAAAAGTACGAACAAAAGTCGAAGAAAAGGGGGAGAGAAATCAATTGTACATCTGTTTTGCCTACACAAAACACTAATTAGGACTGTGCAAAGCAGGCGAAATTGTGAAAAAATATGTGTACTCAGCAACAAAAAGAGCTGGGAAATGCCACCACTTCAAGTGACCATTGATCCACAGCTGTTACTTCCAGGTCATGATGCAGCAGTAAGCTAAGTGCTGGCGTGGCACAGAAGGTCATTTAAAAAACAAACCAAACCAAAAAACCTCACCTGATAATAGTGTAAACAAGATCATAACAACTCATTAACAATACTCAAAGATGCAGGTCCTAGTGCTTTTCCCTGCCCACTCTCCCCGAAAGGGTAAATCTCCAGAGTCTGATCCTGTCATTTAAAGAAACACTTCTGCCTTAAGCACTGTTCATGTAATTAGCAACTCAGCAACTTTTCTAACAGTACAGAGTTGGAACATCTAAATTTAGTGTTGTTCTCAGCAGACAACACCCTGGGATTAAGTTCCCATAATATGCTAGAAAAATGAGCTAGTGAGCTACATGGCACAAGGCTTGTAGTAACTTAGTTTTGTCTGATGCTACTTATAAAATTACATTTACTTTATTTACTCAATGACAGAAATTGAAACTGTACAACTCTTATCATCTGTTTGTAGATGTTCCACAAGACACTCAGAAATCACCATACAAAAGCACAGGTTAAAAGACTGACAAGAATATGCTGTATCATTAAAAATAAGTATGAATTTGCTTTTTTACACTACAAAGTCTATTTTAATTTTTAATTACTTATGTGAACTTAAAAGCAGAGTCTGCGTGCAAGCATATTATAACATACATCACTATCTTTCAGACACTTGCTGTAATGCACGATCTACACTAACACCAAAAATCTTACCTCACACCAATTGTGAACATATCAAGGATATGCTTTCCTTGCAACCAGCCGACTAGCATAATGACTCCTATAAAGAAAACAGTAACCAGGATAAATGTAAAACCAACATGTACTGTAGCCTCATGGGGACAAGAACTCAGTCAAACTCAAGCTTATTATTGTGCTACCTATGAAAATCTATTCTTTCTTTCATTATCAAAGGATGATTTCTTTAGTACGGCAAAGGTGAAGAAAGTTTCTACCAGTCCAGTTGCCCCATCATATCAACCAGGAAGTACTCACTTACGCACATCTTGAATTAGAATACAAGACACATTGCAACTTAAAAGGAAGCATTTAGAGGACAAAAAGTTAAGTCAGAAAAGTATGTTTGCAGAAAGACGCAAGTAAACACCCTTATGATGAAAGTTATGTCACATTAGTAGTCTTCAGATGACTAGTGGCATGAATTCCAAGTGATCAATAAAATGAGGAGTCAAAATATTTTAGAAAGAGATCAGGCCTTTGATTTTCCCAAGCCTAGACATTAGTTTCAGTTACATAATTATCTGTAATTGTTTTACATAAATTCTCTTACCTATTATACCAAAGGAATACAAGGAAAGCTGTTTTCCCAAGAGATCCATGCTCTTCTGCAGAGGTGTCTTTGGAGCCTTGACGAATGGTAAACACGCAGCAGTTAACAAGCAAGGGTTAAAAAGCATGAACAGTATCATATATTACTTCAGGTGTGCAAATTTCAAGACACTGTCAGTAAGTAGGATGTAGTTATACCCTATGTTTCTATACATCTACTTTGGGAGGGGAAGGAGGGGGAAAAAAAAAGACGACTGTTCCATTCTTGTGTAGAATTCAGGAAGATTCAAGAACACTTCAATAAAATGAAAAATTTATTAGACATATTCCTTAGATTTGTGATGTCTACAGCAAATCTCATACAAAAAGTCATATCAAGGATTTTATAAAAAATAAACATATAAATCATGCTGACTAAAAGCCACTGCATTTCTTCCAAGACCAAGCAGTTCTTGATAAGAAGAATAAAACTGACTTTTCAAGACAGAGGCATTAGTGTCCTGAAAGACCAATTATCAAAAGGAATGAGAAAGCTGGTATCAAGTTTGATTCACTCTTACCTTCAAAATTTACTTTTTTAATTAGATTACTGTAATAGTTGGTGTAGAATGCTCACATAGGGTTTTTTTTCCCCTTGGTGTTTTGTTTGTTGTTTTTTTTTCCTATTAATAGTTACATTTGTTACAATACAAACTAAATACAATAATAGTATAGCAATAAATAACAGATGATCATATTTTCCTCACATGTGTATTTAAGTGGATTCCACTTTGGTGACTGGACAGGAGTATTCCCTTGCAAAGTGTAGTAAGGCACTGCAGCTAACAACATGAGATCAGTGACCGACTCCTGGCTGATGCATTTAATGCCTTTAGTTGCTCTGTTTTGGCAGATTTCAGAAATGTACATAGCTAGAAAAAAAAGCACTGCCTATACTGTGCCTGATCATGTTCTGACAGCTGCAGATGAACTGTCTCCTTATGATCCTATATTCATCAGGCAGCCAGAGAAGCGGCTAGAAGGCCCTAGATATATAAAGCACTCAAGAATCTGAACTCCCATGTGGATCAGGGTACTGCAATGAAGAAAAACAAAAAAAAAGAAAATCACTGTGGGAGTTTTGTACGCAAGAGTCAAAGGGAGCTTATAAAAGGTTACGGTGGAGATCATGAAGCAGCAGGAGACACACGCATAACCCCAAAGAACACTGCTAATCAAGGAAAAACATAGTCCTGTGCAAGCAGCGCACATATCTGTCATACAAATCCCTTATGCACTAACATTCCACTTCAAAAAAAAAAAAATACACTTCCACAAATTGCCATGAGATTTGCTCCATTGAACTGGGTCAGAATATTATTTTCGCAGTTAATATTTTTAGGTCAACTATGGATATTTTGTTGCACTGAATTTAATTGCTACTTTCATGTTCAAGAGCTAAGATTTGTTTCACTAGAGGAAAGAAAAATATTAAAAGCAATGTAATTAAGCTTAGCTAAGTTCCTATGTAATGAATTCAAAGTTTTAATGAATGAAATACACACAAAATATACATCTTTGCTTCTAAATATTCATTCTTACCTCTTCTGCTTGCATCATTTTGAAAACCTCTCCAAATTCAGAGTTTTCTCCTGTACCAATAACTATCCCCTAAAAAGAACAAAAAAAAAGCCAATTTAAATATAAAGTTTAATTTTAATGTTAGTGGTTCCTCTTGACAGCTTTGACTGAAATAGTGGGCAAATGTCATTTAGCCTGTTTATAAGACTAATTCTTAGCATAAGGAGGAATCGTTTTTGCTAAAAAACATTTGCTTCTGTGAAACAAACTGCTATTTTGTGCGCTGCTGAAGTATTTGGTAACTCTCAGTAACAAAACTCAAATAGGGTAACACCTATCTAACACTAGCCAAAACTATATTTTCAGTTACAGATTTTGAATGCAGTTCTAGAAACTGCATTTTCTATTCTAGAAAATACCCCATCCTAAACAGAAGAGTTTCACATCACCTGCTCTGATGTGAAATTTGAGCTCTCCTGGCCTTGAATTAGTTTTCCTTTTAAACCAGTGTCTGAAAAAGCACCAATGAGAAAAGCTCTGCAGTATATCACAGTCGAGTCTTCCATATTTCCAGTAAAATTCTATTTCATTTCTATTGTTTTAGAAAACTCAAAATACACGTAATCATTAAAGTACATTTCTCAGTTGACATGTGAACTTCACAATAAGAAATGCCTTAAAATAGTTGAAACACGGAAAATACTCTTCTCTATCAATGATTTTACCTTAGCTTTTCCACATCTGACCAATGTTCCCATGAAAGCAATATTGCTCCTAGAAGTAAGGTCTCCATTGGTTGCTGCTGGCTGAGGAGCTGTAGATTTAGAGCAAGGAGCTGTTTCACCTGTGAGACTGGATTCATCAATAGAAAGGTCCACAGCCTTTGAAAACAAAATACACGGACTACGTAAAAAGCATGACAATCTTTTGTAAGTGGTTGGAAGTGTTAATAGAAGTTCCCTAATTTTGACCCTTAAAATACATCCAATCCATTCATACGGTAAGTAGTCATGTCAGTATCAGCCACATTTTAAGTATCAAAACAACGAGCACTCTTACAGAATATTGCAGCAATGCAACAAGCTCTCACTTTGAAGAGTCAAGAGTTCACTCGTAATTTCATGTTCATGATTTTTTTTCTATAAAACATTCAAGAGGTTGCAACTGTGGTGCATTCTGTCACCAAACAACATAATTAACTGGGAATGCAAGTGCACGCATCTATTACCCTCTCAACTCTTCTTCTGTCCACTTCCTCCTACCATGGTCCATTAAGAACTTGCTAACAAAAGGCTTATTTCACACAATGTCTTTTGTTCACAAAGTCTCTACAGAGAGAACGCTATTCAGGCAACAGTCAAGAAGGCTAGAGAAACAAAAGCTGCCTTTTTTTGGTTTGGTTTTACTTTTGTGGGGTTTTTGGTAGCATGTGGGGACAGTTAGGAAGGAAAAGGTAAAAACTAATTATTCTGTATTAATAAGCTTTATTCTCTTCATCTGTCAGCTTGTGTTCTATAAATACAATCCAAAACAAAATACTTACCAAAATATAAATCGAAGAAAAATGTCTTTCCTCAACTAACATCAACTCTTACGTATTAATCTACTGACTTTAATGACTCTTGAATAGAGCCAAAGCCTGAATCCTAACATCCTGTTAACAAAATTTAAGTAAAGCCACTCTTGGTGACCATATCACTAAATTCCAAGATAACCTTCAAGAAAAACAGTGTTAAAGGGTGCATAACAAAACCCAACTGTCAAAACTCTCTCAAAGGATATCACTTACGAAGCATAAGTAAACATCAGTTACTTTGCACTTGCTACCACCACACTATAGCAGATTACTCCAAGATTCAAGTTGGGTTTTTTCGTGTGTGTGTTTTGGTTTGGGTTGGTTTTGGTTTTGTTGGTTGGTTTGTGTTTGTTCTCAGGTTTTTTTTGAGGGGTGGGAAGGTTAAGTGGCCTGATAATTCTGATGCACTCCAGCTCTAGCTGGACAACAAAATGAACACAGTCTGCTAGATCAAAAATAATTTAGTCAATGTTAAAAGAGGATAGTACCTGTACTAAAGTGCTTTCTGATCAGTCAAATCCCTCTAATTCCTGCTATTCTCTCAAATAGTTACCAGTGTAGTACCTATTTTTAAAAGATGGATGCTGTATCAATAAAGCAAATGGAGAATTTGTCAAAAGCTGCAACGAGTCTTTCAAAGCCATAAAGAATTATTAACTCCAGAAAGTTTTATAGTAATTTTGTGTTTGTGATGTATTCCTCAGACTCTAAGCTGAAACAGGATGAAGATGCCACTTCGCTACCATAAACATTTATCATTACTACCTAAAGGAATTGTATTCAAAGCCTACATTGCTATAGGTATGTTAGTTCTTGATGAAATTCTGGCTTTAGAGAAGATGACCATAAAACTTGATGGACCACTCATTAACGTACAGAAAACTTAGGCCAGAAAAGGTCTTTTGGAAAACAAAATTGCCCCTGCAAGATTAGACCAGGGAAGAAACAACTTCTCACATATATGAAAGGCTTCAGAAAGTAAACCGTGCCTAATTACCATTTCTACAATTTTCTAGGACAGTGTCAATGAGAATATGCTGAAGAGATCTAGCTCTCTATCTGAAAAGATGATCTCCATTTAATTTTTTTAAACTCACCACCCCATAACAACACCCAGTAGAGACAACATGAAAATAAGATGACATGCTCTTATTTTCAAATGATCTGCAAGAGTATTTGAGATAAAGATAGCACAAATTTTCATCTGGTGTAGGGCTACAGACAGCTGAGAAACTTCTAATTCCTTTTCTGCTTTCCTTTGCAAGAGGTCCAAGAGCACTGCTATCACAGCATGCTATAAGCTTATGAGCAAGAAAGTAGACACTGATGCAACAGCAGTTTCATACCAATGCAGTTAATAAGGAAGGAGAAAGTGTTTGCAGTCACAAAAACAAACCCACTCAAGTACTAACTATATTGCAGGGGATAAGAACAGATAATCCAGACAAATTTCTCAAATGCACCACAAATTTGTCTCAGAAACTGGCTCGTTTAGGCCTTGTCTATGAAACGAGCACTGATTAATCCAGTATCAATCATGGAGAGACTGGATATACAGCTCATCATATCCAGAAGACGATAGATAGTCCAGACATAGGGCAACCTGAGGATAACCAATCTGACAGAAAAGTAACATGACATTATTCAACAAAAACAATCAAAATAAGCAAGATGAATATATATACACTCGACTTCATTTTTAGAGAATCTGCAAGTCCTACTACAGTGCTATTGCTTCAACTCAAGAACTTTCAGCAGTGCTAATTTTACAAGTCAAATATTTAGTTAACTAGAAGATAAAACAACACACACCGATGAAAAAGTGTCAGAGAAAAGATTACACTGGCACAGTTTCACAATATTTTTAAGTATCCCATTATCAGAGAACACTGAAACTATGCCCTAAAGATTAATGCAAATGAAGACTCAGCATCACCTGCAACCAGCTGCCAAAATATCTTATAATTCAGACTTAAAACAATCATTTTACTACTTGTTTAACGTTAAGGAAAAAGTACTCGACTAAAATTCTCAAGAATGCATTACTGTATAAAATTGGAAAATTCTTTACCCTCCTGTCCTACAATAAGCAGCGACATATATTGTTAAGAATGCACAATGACATTCAGAACCTAATTATTTCAAAATATCTATCAAAATAGTTGTGAATTCCAAACAAGAACTTACTTACTGCACTTCAGTATTCAGTAGCTATCTTCTCTTTCCCCCCGTCCCACAAAAATAACAGTTATTAAGGTAATATTAGGAATATACCTCAAATAATCGGAGATCAGCCGGGACTCTGTCTCCAACTGACAGGCAGACTGTATCACCTGGGACTAAATCTCTTGCAAGTGTATGTTCCACCCTACCTTCTCGTACACTGTAGGTAAAAACACGAAGAGCAGTAAGAACGGCTTCTTTGGCATTTCGTCTGAGAAAAGCATTCACACTGTTGACTATGCATTGCAATGTTACTAGTTTCAGCAAAATATTATTTTCTAATTTGCTGCTCGTTTCTTAAAAGTTACACAACAGTAACATCATTTGAAGTGTTCAGAAGGGCAACAACATGGAGTAATTTTTAGGCTCATGAAACCATCTTTGAAATGAGCAAACGCAAAGTATGTTCTATGGCAGCATAAGAGCTCAATACAAAGTCGCTAAGTTCAGTAAAAGCTCTTTCATTTACTCATTTCAGATTAAACTCAATATGACTTAATTTAGGACTGAAAGGACAATTACATACCAATGGCATTCTGGAGGCACAAGTTTACTAAGCTCTTCAAGAGATTTTTCTGATCTGTACTCCTGCAGAAGACATTTTAAAAAAATAGAGCAGATATTGTTGTTTAACTCTTGCCTCTTTAAAAAATACTAAGATACATCCACTTCTACTGAAATTTATCTTATTAGTAAAGTTGTATTAAAGTAATATTCCAAACTATCAGATAAGAGATGCCCTTCAACACTGCTGTATTAGACACTTCAAAAAGCAAATATGGTCCAAATACCGAAAAATTTACAGATTTAAGACTTTGCATACATGTATTTCTTCTGAAAGAACAGAAGAGGTCCTTCGCATTTTCCTTCAATATCTTCAGGGCTTTGTAATACTTGCAGTAATGCTTCTCAACTCAGGGATCAGACACATGATTAAGTTCTACAGTTTAACAAGTTTGTACAGAAAATACTGTGTTCATGTTTTTAGCCCCGGGAGAATTAAAGTATCACAACCCACCTCTAACTCAGTAAAGAAACTACACAATTAAGGTAAGCAAAGATACAGACCACAAATATAAAGCAATTTTGGTTTAGCCACATACTGAGTAAAGCTGGGTATGTACAGAATGAAATGGTTTTTATGACTTAGAAAATTACCTTTTTTTGACAATTTTTGGTAAAATTTTTGTACAAAATTGAAGCCAGGACTTATATGAAGTTAAATATTTAAAAGTACTTCAACACCGTTTATTCTGAGTGCTTCTTTACAAGTACTCTTTTATGGCTGAGTGTAATACCCATATAAACGCATAAACGTCAATGTAGTTAAAGCAGGATAAATCATGCAATTTAGGAAAGAAGAGAGACTTGGACGAAAGCACAGAACTCTTTACTCACACAACGCATCAAAGACAACTACTTCAGTCTTATAAATCGAAGAGTTCCCATAAAAGCAATAATCTTATTTGGACAACAGCTGTCTTACCTGAACGAAGGCAACTGTAACAACAATGACTATTGCCTGCAAGAAAACAAAAGCGAGCAAGATAAAGAATTCCAAATGGCCATGAAAGTAAGTGACAATATTTGGTTTTGCTCAGCCACAGTTGCTACTACGCATTAACAATATGATTTGGAAACAAACTTTCTCATGCTCAAAATCACTTGGTATCCTTTGGGTCTGTTATAAAAGTGATATCTTTATCTATTTACATCTGCTCTAGTGACGTCCAAGAACTCAACCACCTGATTTTACTAAAAATAAGATTAATAACTAGATAGCAATTTCAAAGAAAGACTTCGTCTGCTCAGGGTTGAGCAAGAGACAGCAATAGAAGAATTGGTCTCAGTGAAGCATGAGTGGCGTTCTCTGTGAACAGAACAAAGGTTAAAGGAGTGACGTGTTAACTGCTACAAAGCATCACAGATGTGGCTTCATTCAAATAACCACATAACAGAAAGACTAAGAATAAACTGAAGACTAGACATAAGATAGTAAGCTGAAGAACAGCTCTGGAGTCATAAAATATCCCAGCAAGGCGAACAAGATGAGGATGAGACTCAGGAACTCTGCCCAAGACTCCCAAGGAGTGAGACAGGACATCCCAAACAGCCAAGAAGATCCCAGAGATCTCAAAAAAAGTTAAAAAAATGGCTCATTAAGAAAAATCCAAGATAAGTAATAAGGCCTTAATAGCAAGCCTTCATAGTTCCCCGTATCACACACAATTATGGTCACAACACTTTCACAGAAACAACATGGGGCTTGTAAGCACATGATGTGAAAGTGAGCGAATGAATGAAATCTATTACAAGAAATAACAAAGATGATAAAGGATCATCTTCCCCTTCAGTATTCTCTCAAATTGAGTTTTGTTACATTCACTGAATTCATTACTCAAATTGTGACTCTGATTTCTTAGAGAACCATAACACAACATCCATTAATTAAGCATTTAAAGTACATATTGTGACTAGTAAAAAAATAACTAAGATACTACCATTTCGCAAAAGAAAAACTTTCTTGAAGAACTCTTAACAAGGATAAATTCAGTAAATTTGTCTTGTCTGTGATACAGACATGAGCCTCACCAACTGAATATTAGTAAATAACCACATATATGCCATCTTTCCATGGAATATTTTCACCACAGCTACACACGTGTTTCTTTTGGAGGCAATATTATCTTCTACAGTTCATGTCACCTGACACAGCTTTGCATTCCTCACCTCACGTCAGTCTCTCAGCTTGTGTCTACATGCAATGACTTGCATCAAGAAGCCAGTATCCTCAAAATGGAAAAAGGCACGTAATTTTTAATTTTTTTTTTAAACTTTCATCAGTTCTGAGCCCAGATCAAAAAGCTTTACAATACATTTGAATCAGTAGAGCTAAAAAGTTGACAAGAGCTGCTCAATCCAGCATTGCCACCGAAAGAAATATACGTCATTCATCTTCAGCAGCAAATTTGTTTTGTTGCTAAGGCTCTGAGCACAAATATATAGTCACAGAAAAAATTTACTATCACTGAAAATGAAGAAAAACAAATATTCACTAGGTGAAAAAGTGGACATTAATAACAAGACTAAATGGTAGGTTAGTCAGAAGTTACACAAAAACACAACTGATGAACTTTAACCCAACCACACTTTTTCTCCATATTATAAGACACCTCTACCAATGTTCAGGAGGCTGTCACAGATACCTTCTCAGGTGTAGCATAGAATGCAGAAATTAACACTCCCTTACACCAACTGCCCTGTTCTTCTCTCAATGCCTTGCTCAAGAGCGTTAAGAAGTAGACTTAGGAGCACTAACTAAGGGAAAAACATGAAATAATTCAACTTTCAGCCACAACAATTAAATACATTTAATAGTACAATAATTTACCTACATTCAACTTATGAACACAACAGACGATTACAAACACTATACTCAAATTCAAAACTGCATGTTTTTCTTAAAAAAGTCATACAGTTCATCTTCCAAAGAAAACTATTCTTTCTAGAGAAGTAGAGGGGTTCTACAAGCAATCCGTCAGTTACTTTGACTTAATTACAAAAGTAAAACTCAACATAGAGAGTGCAGAGATCAGCCAAGGCAAAAAAAACAGCTAGAACTTGCCTCTGATTATACAGAAATCCTGATTTTCAGTTATCACCTATCACCTCAAAAAGGTCAAAGGGATTATAATTTTCTTCTGTCATTTGTAATGACAAATGTTTAGCAGTACTATATTTGCTCACTAGTTTAGCACCCTATTTAACTGCAAACGTCTACAAAAATTCATTATTTCAGCTTCTATTTTCCTTTTGCTATTTCTAGAGAGTTCAGGTTACAGTTCTATTTCATCTTATAAAAGATTACATCTTTCAAGTAAATTCACAGAAGGCTTATTCAATTCAAAATTAAAGCATAATTTATGAAAAAAATTGCATGGAAGACACCAAAAATTGGTCCTCTGAACAAATGCCTAAAGACAGGCATTTCAACCAATGGAAGAGCAAAGACGTAAGATGCAGCCAGATAACTACTCATTGATGTATTTTGATATGTACTACTGCTGTCAATCAGAAAGAAAAACAACAAATCCAGTCACAAACTTAACAGATTCAGTGACAGCATATAAATCATATTCATTAATTTGAATCAGGTGATCCCATCTCACATTGGCATTCATGTGATGTTGAAAGTACACGTGGTCATACATTCTGAAGCACTCTCAAAGAAGATAAAATTTTAGTTCCTTACCACAGTGATACTGACGGCATCATCAAACTGATGCATTAAAACACTGATGACTGCAGATGCCAGGAGAAGCATAATAAGGGGATTTTTAAACTGAAATGAAACAGAACAGTAATTCAGCAACACTCTTAACAGAAAGACAATTTCATCTACCCCTCAAAGCACATCTGATTTACTTTTGAAACATATTATTCTATAATTAAAATATTTCTAACCTACCAGTGCAAACAAAATCTGACTTTGTACAGTTCGGATTTTACTTGAGATTTCTTTTTTTAAATATCAAAGACCTTGAATGGAGCATACTCAATATGTAACAGGAAAAAACTGCTTCTTACATTTCTTGATTCACATTTTAAAGACAGAAAGAACAATGTACTGTATTTAAAACACACATAAAGAAGCTTGAAATATATTAAAAATGCCTTTGAGGTAACAGGCTGAGCCCATTCCCAGCAACTCGTCACTATCAAGATAGCAATATATTTCTTAATTTCAATTAATGATTTCTTGTTTTACAAGGTGCAAGTTTTGCTTTGAGATCATATGTTTCCTTCAGATTTCTAAGCTTAAAATAACAAAGGATCTTGCTTCTACATGACAGCTGGTTGCTCACACATAGTCGTTTTTTTAAGAAATGTTACCAAAAAGAACATTTCTACAATTAAAGTGAAGAACATTCTGAAAGCACACATCATAAGCACATTCAAAGCAAATATGTATCTTAATGAATCCTACCTAAAAGACTTGGTTAGCCTTAGCCTGCTTTAGAAGCATTCTGAGGCATCTGACTAATTTGATGCTACACATGGAGGAAAAAAGCATTAATGCCAGAGGATGGCTAGTATGCAATGACATTCCCACTGCTATCATCAGCAGAGTGCTGAATATCTTTTTAGTCTCTTCCAAGAGTTTCTCTAGAATTAACCTTCTATTACTTCAGGGTTTAATCTAGAACTTAACCGCACTGCTGTTCAGACAAGGTGCAGGAAACTGACCAAAATGTTTAACATTACAAAATCATCAGAAAAACCTTCTGTGTGAAAAGTTGCTGTAAATAGCTTGTGTAGCTGCGTGAAGGGGGAGGGTAGAACAAAACAGCAACACTTCCACAACATTTTGAGAAGCTGAACAGGCACACAGATATACATAATAAATCACACCGACAGGAAAGAAATTCACACTTCACTTCTGCCAGTTCTGCTTAACACCAGAATCAAGACTGGCCCCACCCCCACCCTCAGTTCAAAGGCAGTTTTGCTTTTTAAAGTTTCCTTTGTCTATCAAGTTACTCATACTTCATGTTCCATTTAAATGTTTAACAGAGTCTGATGTTAGTGTGATTCATGATCAGGTCTTTGCCTACAGGGAACTTGATTCTGCTTCTCCAGATCTTAAGCTAGACCTGAATGGCACCCTTTGGCTAGTTATGAACATACATCCAAAAACAAATCATGTAATTAGAACATTGGCATGCACCTAAATAAAAGGTTTTTCAGTAGGTAAATTACACATGAACTATAGAAGCTGCAATTTCCTATTCTATCAGAGTTTTGTCACTTTTATTAGAATACATTCACATACACGAAAGCTAAGTGAAGAGCGCAACTACTGACAAGCATTAAAACCAAAAAGCAGAAAGGACGAAAATCTTAACCTGGGAAATATATTTTTTCCACAGTGGTTCATCTTCACTAATATCAAATTCATTCCATCCATGGAACGCCCGTCTATGACAAACTTCACAGTTTTTTAAGCCATTCTGAAGATTAGCCTATGAAAATACACGAAGAATAACAGTCAGCAGCTACACTGATAGGCTGGACTTCAAAACAAATTCCAACACCAAAATATACAGCCTTAGATTATAAAAATTTGGCCGACATCAGAAAGATAAGCTTGGTGGTAATGTTTGTATGACAATAAGTTAACTAACCACTATTTTAAAACTCAATTTGGCAGTACTTAAGAATACTTCAACAAAGAATTCACAGAGCTACAGAAGCGGATGCTGTTTCACATCTCAATGACTGTTGATCTTCCCCGCACAAAACTCTTCAGCAAGCCAAGCTGTGGGCACTGTTCAGACTCTTGAGGATTATGTCAGGAGTTCAGCTACTCAGCCAAATGACACAGCATAGCTTCAAAGTGTTGAGTCATCAGCGACCAACGTTTATCATGGTGTACTCCTCGAGCAGTCAACCATACAGAAAATGAAAAAAGACCATCTATCACAAAAATGAACCCAAATCCAATGGTTCATAAATCTGTCAATGAGTAGCTTTCCTGTTCCTTGACTTGAAATGGAAGCTACCAAAATAAATTAAGGACATTAAGGATTCCTTAGAGAAATGGAAGCAATAGCTATGAAAAACAGAAGAGAGTTTTATAGGAATATTCACTCAAGGAGTTTTATTAACAAAAAGCAATCTTCAAAGCATACAAAAATCTGACCACTTTCAAGTTGAATCTCGTCCCTTCTCCAAAACCCCTTTTTTTTTTTAAATGTTAGAGATTAGAGCATTTCAAGTATCAATTTAAAAATCAACATGCTTTCAGAAGCAGACAATAGTTAATATAGAGCTGCATGAGAACACATAGACTTTTTATGACAAGATCTGTCCTTAAGAAATACTAAACTCAGTGTTGGGAAACAGCACTGCACTCTTAGAGATGCAAAAATCACTCACTTGCAGAATGCTTGCAACTTCATCAACTGGCAATTCACTTGCTTTTTTTGAAGACAGTACCGGAATCATTGTCTCATTGTCACCATCAGGGATTTTTTGAAGATGTGCAACCTAAGAAACAAAACCAAAGTCTGAAGGGAACATTAACATTTCATTTCAAACATACACCAGAGTAATGCAGTTTTAATGCCATTAAGAGATAATTTTTGATAACTATTTGCACTTTAAAAAAGAAAAAAATAATCTACAATTCGCCTTATTTTTCATGCAGTGCCATCTGCAATAGTAAAAGAAAACACTGGACATGCAACTGAAGACTAATTTCTGTAATGATGTGTTAAGTGATGACAAAGATCTCAACAGTTAAACATGTTCATAATCCCTTAGCTCACTATCATCAATACCTGGTCAGAAAGTAATCACTCCACATAAATTTCATTCCCTGCCCCCACTTTCTACTTATTAATGAAGGCAGTCTAAGCAGGCCTATTTACATTTTCTTGTACACAAAGAAAGAAGAAAAAACATTAAGAAAACCTCAAATGAGCACAGATGCAAGTGAAGTCATTAAACTTGACTACAATACAAAAGCTTCAAGTCAATGCTATAAAAAGTAATGTTTTCCTGTAATTTTAGGAAGTTAAAATTTTGTTATCGGCAGAACAGAGCAATAGCAGCATTGATCACACAGCTCAGCACTGCTTTGATATTTAATGAAGCTTTAGAGTTTCTGAATTCTTGCTTACTAAATGAGAAGCTTAAGCGATATTCTATCTTCCTCCTCAATGTCTTACTGCACTCACAATTAATATCTCATGCATCTTGCTGCACACACATCCCCTCTCCATTAACTGGAAGACACCTGACATGCAAACATGCAGACCACAGAAATGGTTTTCCCATTATACTTGCACAGAATATGAATAGGCATTTTTACGCTTTTATACAAGACAATACCTATTTTTTTAATCTCCTCTAGGGATGCTGAGAGTTAGAATATCAAGCACTTCAAGATGACAATACATTAAAAAGATTCCAGCATTTTTATGCCCTGAAAAAGGTATGACAATCTTCATTTTCTATACTGCACGCGGTTTGCCATTACTCAAATACAATAGCTGAGACAAATTCAACTTGATATTTGTTCTTCTAGCTGCTTACCTAAATAGACTCCACAAAGACTTCATCCCAGGGGCCCAAGGGAACAATGAACAAAGTTGAAAGTGCTACAGTTGGAATATGCTTTCACTTTCAAGAGAAACCTTTGGAAACTCTCCACACTTACCATGTAGTTCCTAGTGAAACAGTGAACCAACAAGACTTGCTCATTCACTGTAATTTTAAGAAAGCAGGTCTAGAGATTAAGATAAGAAACAAGGTGATATGGAGTGTAGGTTTGAGCTCCTAGGCAGGGGAGATGGCAGACAAAAGAACTGTACCTTAATGTGTTTACTGGTCTCCAAAGAGGAGGAACCCCCTGGACCCCACTCAGCTTTCTGTACCCTGAATCCAGTGGGACTGAGCGACCGGGCTGCCAAAGCAGCTCAGCAAGGACCAAGAATGAAAGCTCAGCTATGCTGCTACACCTCCACTCCAGTTCCCGTATTACATTCCACTAAAAGAGCTTTGTTTTCTTTTTACTATCCTTTTAATGATGCATTTATGCGAAGACCACAATTGGAAAGTATATGGCCAAGTTTTTGGACTATTACAAAACATGTGACTTAAATACACTTTAGCATTGGTTAAGTACTTATCGAAGCCTTAAGTATATATACTGATGTAAGTCTTCTGTAAAAATTATAGTGAATACACATTACTATACGCTACAAATATATACATTTACATAAATTATCTAGCAAGTCATCATTTCCACATACCTTTACATGTTTCAAATTAAACAAGAAATTGAGTCCAAAAATATTTCAGCCATGGTTAAACGAAATAACAGATTTTACTTTCTCAGCATACATATATTTAAAGTATTTTAAAAGAACTATTAGTTTCAACGTCAGAAGAAAAACAAAATCATGAGTACAATTCTGTTCCTAACAAGGGGTCTTTTTATAAACCCCAATGCTAACAAGCCCTTACACTAACAAGGTCACACTATTCTGGATCAGAGGTACAAACATTGATTTCACACTTTATGGCTTCTCACAGAACACAGCATCATAAGACTCCCTCTACAAAAGAGAATTATTATTAAAGCAACTTAAGCTGACCACAATAGCAACAGAATGGCTGGTATTTCAGTTAGGAAGAATACAGACATTGTGACCCTAAGCCTTACAAAATACTAAAACTCATTCATTTCCCTAAAACTTCTTCATGGAAGTGATACATCATCATGACCACTCGGTCTTCCATGACGACAGACAGCCTTTGGTTAAGCGTACCACCACGTTTACCAGCATCCATGAAGCACCTGATGCTCACAAGTTCAGTCCCTGGAAGAACGTTTCATTCAAATTCACCTATTCTGCAATTAAGAATACACTCAGTTACAGCTGCTGTTAAGCCTACACATACAAACCAATATTAAGATAAATCACTTCAATTCTCAGGAAATTGCCACTGAAGATGACTTTTCATTCTTTAAATGGTTATATTTAATTTTCTTTGGATTTTAACTTTACTTCTGTTTCAGTTTTCTTTGACCACACACTTTTTTAAACAAACATTCACCCAGAATTTTGTCAGTCTCCCCTCTTTGATAAAACACCCTACCAAATTACCAGCTCATGTCCTTTTCTTTAAGATTTCCCCGCCTAAGTACTAGCTTTTGATTTTTACTGAAAACAGATATCACATTCATGGTATTAGCTACCAAACACTAGTTCAGGGCTGAAAACCATTAAGCCTAAGTACTGTTTCAATATAAACCCACAAACATGAATTTGACCAAGATGAGTCCACATTCTCAACAAAAATGCCAAGCAACTAAACTTTCCCAGTAAGAGCAGGCAGAAACGAACGGACAGCCACCATAAATTTTTAGTGCTGAAAAAAATCATTTTCCCTCTACCAACTGACAGGGCTGCTAAACACAAATAACAAAACCAAAAAAAGGATATCTGACTGATCATTTCCCTAATACTATCAAGTAGGACTTCAGAAAGTCTAATAACAAGCTTTTTAAGGATATTTTACAAAGCTGAATATCCTTAAACAAAAAACGTTTAAGTAGTCTCAGAGATCAGCCTTTTCCAAATAAATCTTCAACAGCACAGAACTGTGCTACAACAAAGCCTATTTTGACAACTTTTTTGTGAAAGACTCAAAAAGGCATTGATTTTGAATGTGTTTCATGCATATCATCTCCCACTTAAGAATACCATACTGTATGCAGTGAAAAAAATCTACAGAGAAAATATGGTCTAGAATTAGAAAAATAAAGGCTCAGAAGGCCTTTTAATAGCCAGCTCCTTTCTCTAGAGCAAAAACACATAAGACAATTTTGGATGGATCCTCACCTAATTTCTCAAAAATTTCTACAATATGTGTAGATTAAACTATACTTGCAGTTCAGAAAAGAACAGTTTCAAATATCTAACACTTTGCCACCAATTAAATTCAATTGCTTAGCCAGTGTGACACTGATCACTTTTCCCTTCACCCCTACCTCCCAAAATACAGAGTGGGTTACACCAACAGATTTAGGTCAAAAAAAAAAAAAAAAAAGAGTTGGAAAAAGTGCTTGCTATCTGCTGAAACACAGTAACTATATTCAAGCAAATAATTTTGCCTTTACTATGCATTACTTCCACAAAGCAAGAGAAAGATTATTCAGTACTGTCAGCAAGCGCTCTACAGTTCTTTGCACTGCTGCCCAGATCCACACACTGGAGATCCAGGCTTCTGCAACAGCTTTTAGCATATTCAACAGAAGCAATCCCCAAAACCACAGTGTTCTATATTAAAGGAGTCAACCCACAAAGTGAGATGTCTTCCCATCCTATACTACAACTAATTTTCAAGCATCTATCAGCTGACACCTTAAAATACTTCAGTACTTTGTTGCAGGTCAAGTTTTTATATGGATAATTGGGCTAAGAAACAATACTGGCCTATGCTGCTGTACCAGACAGGCAGCATGTACATAATCGCTGAAGCTTCTGGAGCTACGACTACAGCTTCTCATTCCCTGCTTACTGCTTACTACCAAGGAACAAAGAAACAGGATACTAACTAACAAAAATAAACAGCTGCCTCATGAAGGACTTTTCTTGGACCACTTCTTATGTACACACCACTATTTCTAGACCAAGAAACATGCATCAATCACATGACCACGGAACTGTGACCAAAGTATGTTTATCAAAATTGATGCAAATTAATCTGGAAGGCTTACACTATGAGAAATTCAGAGTTCCCTTCTGTTTTCTCTAAAGAAAAAAAAAAATATCTATCTAACAGTAATGTGTTACTGTTTCTTCTTCCTCATACACTACAAAACTCTGCCTACCCTTTCTACCCTGACCGATATCAAGTATCAACAACTTATTTCTACCGTTCTGTTTCTCAGCTTAGCAAGAACAGTCCATTATCAGTTAGCAGGGTGCACTGACTTTTACAATCATTTTATTTAAGGGGAAATTTTAGCTCTACTTCCTCAGAGAAAGCAAATGGCAGGACCTACATTCGCTGAGAGTGGTCTAAAAATTTAGAACATTCTCATAGCAAAAACTATCTTTAGACAAACTTGTTGCCAAAATGTTTTGGCTAATTAGCTAATATTAAGTCTCGTAAATGTTACATGCAGTTACTCAACTGACCTGCAAGTGCAAAATACAAAGGTGGTATAAAAAAAAAAAAAAACACCGTTGAGAACAGTGGAAGTGAAAAAAAAAAAAAATGTTTAAAAAAACAATGAAAAGTAAGTTGAGGTAATTAAAGAGAAATGCTGATTGTTTGAGAAGTTCCTTCAGAAATCTGAGACACAAGAATGCATCTGGGTTCAGGCACTCTACTCTCAAAAAGAACTTGCCCTACCACACAAGAAGTCTCAGTGGCAAACTGCAGGTTAGTAGAGCCAGGCACAACTGGAAACGTAAAAAGACGACTGGAAGCACTGAGTCTGCAAGCTGTCCAATATTTGCCTCTTAACCCATACCTATCACTTTCTTCTGAATCTTCCCATCCATCCGAACAGCTCAGTCGCTTTGAACCCACTCCATCAGCCCCTGTAAAACTGCACGTCTTTCATTCCAAATCAAGTACTACAAAGACCTTTTGATTTGTTTGTAGTGATCAACCTGTAAGACTATTATTGTACAAGCAGTTAGTGACCCACAACCAGGTATAAGCCTCCGCATCACAGATACTGCATGATTGCTACTGAATCATGCTGTGTCTAATCAATAGTAAAATTAACGAATGTACACATAATCAATGTACAATTAATCAAGCTGTTTTTAATCTCAAGTATATGTACAGTATGTTGTCTTTTCCACTTGAAATATTACATGCATCTGCTCAGGAACTGCAGCTTCATTAATGAGATAAGGACATTAGAGCATGTTGTCCAAGGGACACTTCAAAGCCCACACTCTAGACTCGACTGCTATCAGTGACTGATGAAGCTGTACTGTGAGCAAAACCCCACAAGAGCACTAGTGAACTTGGAGCAGACAAGATCTGCAGTGTGCCATGCTCTGACCAGAGATCCATCCAAAGCCCTATCATCTCAGGATTGCCACTAACAGAAAGGACACATGATTTCATACCTTGCTATCACCCTTTTTTATTAATAGTGATCTGCCTTGCAAGTGTTTGTCTTTCTTACTAGGATCTCAAAAGAATCAGCACTTCCTCACCCACCATAAAAATTAGTTTCCAGTTTTATCTACCTTCTCCAGACTGAAAAAAAAAGATAGTGTTCAACAACATAATAAAAAGGTGTGTCACTGAATACAAAACAGATTGAAATTTACAAGCTTCCAATTTCCTGTATGATTAAACTATATGTGATGTATACTACACGGTTTAGAAAGCTCAGATCCTACTAAGCATGTTCTTGGCCAGTTCTGTACTGTTCAGAGCCAGGATGGCAGGTACAGAAGAGTAACAACAGACAGATAAACTACTGTAGACATCAGTGCATGGAGTAACAGAACACAATCCCTACTGTCTGGCGTCCTGAAAGTACACAGGGCTAGATATCAACTACATGTCAATGGGCATAGAGGCCTGAGTCTCTGTGTGTGCACATGGACTTTGGAAACTGTTCCCGCTAGGCAAAGCCTCTTGGCTGTGAAAGGTATCCTTGAAGGAAAAGACTCTACCCAGAATAGAAGCAATCGTCCTTCCTGTCAGCTCCGTCAGATATGAAGCACCTGTGCAAAGCGTTTTCCTACTCATTAGGACATGGTGGAAAGAGGTTTTAGAGACCCAGATCTTTAACCATCTTATTGTCCACCTTCAAACTGTCCATTTGAATAGGTCATTGGAATCACAGTCATGATGCTGAGCAGTGTCACTTTCTAGCAATGACCTTAAAATATCTATTTCACTAGATTTTTTCTGCCGTCTTTGCCTCCCCCATTTGTCTAGAAGGCAAGGTGCTCCTAGAACCTCAATACAAGTCCCAGTCACAGAACAATGACCATGTGATGACAAGACACAGCAAAAATCCAAGCACAAAAAAAGCATTAGGCATACTCAACAGTTAACATGAGCCCTAGACCAACTGCACATCCAGAAGCAAGTTCTGGATGCATAGCAGGATTCCAGAAGTGGAAGCAGGGTGGAGAAGAGCATGCAAAGAGCCCTTGGAACATTCTAGAACAAGCAAAACTCAACATGGTTGTGGCTATGATGCAACTTTCTCTATGAAATTCTGCCAGATCTTAACACGAATTAAATCTCCAGAGAAAATCACCAGTTATGCTAACAAAAGTAGCAGGTGAAAATAACTGATGTGGGGGATACAGATTTAATAAAATAAATAAAAATCAGCGCAACCAAGTTCACAAACTATAAATGCAGCCAAGCTACAAACTTACCTTGATTAAGTAAATTCCATTATTTAATGTCTTATTCTTGGTTTTTGAACTAATTTTTTAATGACGTGCAGAAAATTGGAAGTTATATTCAGGAAGGCTTCATCTATACAGACTGCACTGATATAGCTGTTTATACCTCATACGTGATTAAATCATGAAGACCGATTACTTCCCATATTCTCAACTAGAAATTTCTCTAGCAAGTCTCAGAACCCTGTAAATTTAGATATGAAAAACCCTCAAGTACTGTGACTGACTAATAAACCCCTATAACAGAAGGTTTGGTGGAGATGGGCAAGGGCAACGCATCCCTGAAGCTCAGGAAACAATGTAGGGTGTGACTAACCACAGCTGTTGCAAAGAGGCTAACTTTACCTCAATACAATGGGGACTGGAGGGTGGCCTTGGCTTTGGACAAACAACCGAGTCGGCTGAGTGAATCAACTGGTGGTGTAAACTTTTCTTCCCAATTCCATCAAAAGAATGCGAATGTGAGTTAGCCAGACCAGCATGGGGGTATGCATATGTGGCTCAGCCCAACACATGCACTAACAACTGAATTTCAAACGGCTTGAGCTGCTTTCAACCCACATATTCCTCTCCAGTGACTGGGGATGCCCAGCATCATGACGGTGAGCATATTAGAGACTGGTAATGGGAATCGCAGTGGTATTGCAACTGAACTGTGCATTGCAATTTCTGTATTTTTGGTAAGTGTAACTTGCAAAATGTACTGAAAACATAGCACAAATGTGTCATTTTGCTAAATCACAAATCCCACATAACATCAAACATCTTCACATACACACATTTGATATTAAACATCACACCCTCTAGATGTGGATTACCTAAAAGACCCTGGTCAGAGAGTATTATATTATTGTCGTGGGTTAGGCTGAGTCCGGCAACCAAACCCACGCAGCTCTCCCAGTCCAGTAAAATGGAGAGGAGAGAAAAATGTAATAAAAGAGCTGAGGATCGAGACAGGAACAGAGGAGCACCCAACAACCACGGTCCCGGGCAAAAGAGGCTTTTTCTTAATGCAAAACTATTTATTAACAGCTACCTACAAAAGAGAAAAGCACACAAAAACGGTTACTTGAGAGAATAACAAGAAAACAAGGCCAGGTCTTAACAACAACACCACTCCCCCCCCCTTTGCTTCTTCTTTCCGGCTCTACCTCCTCCCCCCAGCGGCGCAGGGGGGCAGGGAATGGGGGAGCGCAGGTCAGTTCATTCCAAGTTGTTACTGCCGCTTCTCTTAAAGGAAAAGGAGTCCTTACACCATTGTCCCTTGCTCCAGTGGATCCCCTACTCACGACGAAAGCGTGAATCCTACCCGCTGGGGGAGCAAATCCTTACCCCATCGGATTTTGCCCCAAGTGCGGGCTTTACCAGTCCTGGGCTTTTAAGGAGCCGCAGCCACTCGCTCTGGCGTGGGTCATCAATAAACTTTAAATGTGCTCCGGCGTGGGTCGTCATGTCGACCTTAAATGCGTCTCTGTACAGACTCTGAATGCGTAAAATGCGTAAAATGCATAAATGCGTCTCTACCTGTGCCCATGATTCACAATAGTCTCAGGCTTAGGCATCTCTTCCCGACGTGGGTCATCCACTGGTTGCGAGTGGGGCTCTGCTTGCTCCACCGAGGACTTGTTTGCAAAGGGGCTGCTGGCAAGGGGGACTCAGCCGCGGCACACGTTGTTCCGTTCCATCTTCACTGACCTCTTATCTGTGTGGCCGTTTCTCTGAGATTTCAGTCCTGCCTGGGTGAACTCGGCCCGGTGGGCGCCCCGGCAGCGGGGCTCTCCCCGAGTTCCCCAAGCGGCTCCGCCGCCGCCATCCTCGACGGAGCGGGCCCGGCCCGGCCGGGAGCCGGGGCCGTGCCCCCCTCCCGTCTCCTTGCTCCTGGGCACCGGCACACCTTTCCGGTTCCTTTGTCCGACGTAAATAGGGCAATTCGCAGAGGCGCCGATTGGCTCAAGCCCCGAGGGGGATGGGAGTCCGGTGTGATGGGCAGCTTCTGCCACCCGGACCTCCCCCCCCCACTTCAAACCATAACAATTATATAGAGTATATATTATGACAAATACCTTTATGGGAAATAATGCTGCTTTCTGAGAGCAACAAGTAAAGTGCCAACACTCATTCAACACAAACATCCATGACCAATTTGCAAAGAGAGTATTTTACTTGCCACTGCAAAGAGCTGTCCCTTCGCACCCCCAAAAGGTGGAAGTCTGCAGACTAATGAGCCACTTGTTTTCTACCAGGCACTGTTTGCTCAGAATCAGAAATACTTTTTGAAGGCTTTGAAGTTACTGTTTACTACCCTCATTTGAACAGACTCCTTTGGAAAAACGTGATGGTTTTTTACTCCTGGGGAAACAGCTGCAGCAGCCCTGTATGCTAATATTCAAAGAAATTTACTCCTATTCAAGAGTATTTTAGTTTAAACATTTTACCAGGAGTCCCCACATCAAAGGAAGCATACACAGAAAAATTCTGTCTCTAAAAAAGCCAGAAGGAAAGAGAAACACTAATTTGCATCAATGATTTCTCCTTGCACAGTAATTTCTAGCCTGGGAGGTCACATAGCTTCAGCTCCTTGCTATTCTGTGTTATTTCGTAAGACTTTACAGAAAAGAGTGATATCCAGCCTGGCACAGACACAACCCATTAACCAAAGAAATATAAATAGTCAAATTAGGAGAACAACCTGCAAAGCCGCCCTCTAAACCTGAAAAAAATGCCTTGTATTCAAGCATTATTTCAGCAGCGCTTAGGACTTCACTGTGGCCAGCAACCAGCCATAATGCAGAACTGTACTCCTTGGTACACAACACTTCTGCATTTCCGACCAACTAACAAACAGAAATCTAAACACTGGCATGAACCATTTTAAATCTTTGTTTGCTGAATCTTAAATGTTGCAAAATATTTAAGAAAGAGACCTATCTCCAACCCCATCTACTCCAGGTAGTGTAATAAAGATTAAGATGATCCATTTAACGTCCAACTTATTAACTCTACAGTTTCCTAAGAAGCTCCAGAACTATTTTCAAATACTAAAAATACTTAAGTACTAAAAATACCTTCTAAAAAAATCCACTTCTCTAAGAAACATGTCTCCACAACCTGAAAGACATCTTACTCTTTCAGGACGCAGCACCACATCTTCTTTAATTTAAAATATAAAATGGAAAGTAGGACATCTAGCTCAACTGAGGCTACTGGCACAACAGTAAAGCTGCATAGTTTTCTGTAATTGTAGTATATTCCATGTGGTTATCTTGCAAGCCCCTTGTGAATGACAACTGTCTGCTTTCTAGCTAGATAAAATATTCCACAAAAATAACAACACCTTAACCTGACTGCAGGGCTCTATATTGTAGGAGTACCAGCAACAAAAATTCAGACTCAACCCTCAACACCACCACCACCAACTTCCTTTAGCTCATTTATGTAGTACACAGTTGAAACTTAAGAATGCCAAACATTCAAACTTTGTATTTAATCGCTACAAAAGATTTACTATTTAGAGCATTTCTGTATACTCTGGAGGATGTACTATGATGAATTTAAAGCCTTGAGGTGGCATCAGAGTTACCAAGAATGCATTGACAAACACATCACACTAATCTGTATTTGGTTCGCCAAAATAGCCAGCTTCAATTCTTCCTGTTCAAAAAAAACTCCTTGAACACCGGAAAAGTCTGCTTGAACATTTCATACATTTGTCATCACTTATTAACCAGAAGAACAAAAAATACAGAATCCTAAGCACACAGCAAAGTGATCAAATCAATGCTAATGCCTTGACAAAAGTAAAGTTTACGCATAATAGCACTGGGTCAGTTCAGAAACTCATAACCCAACGAAGAGAGCACTGATGGCCATCTCACTTGACTCCAAACAGCATACAGGTCTGCTTAAATCCTGATTGACATGAAGCCTTTTAGAAGTCAAAGACTTTGTGTCTAAATATTAGTCATTTACCTTGCCAGAGAGTTGCTAACTTTCTAGAAAAAAAACATTTAAACTTAGAAATAAGATCATATGGCCCCTCTCCAATAGTTCACTTCTATCTCACAACACTGAAGTGCTGAGCTTCTCAAAATAAAGGACAACACTAATACAGGATTTTAGTACCCTGTGATATACTACTAATTAATCCGTGATGTGCAGACTTTAGTTGCCATATAATTGTATTAAGCAAAAACATCAATAGAAATATTTGATCAGTATTTATTTTTTTTAAATAATGAATGAAGTTCCAAGACCCAATCATTGATTATATCCTCAACAGCTATGCAGTTACTTCATAATGTGACAAAATAAAATTCTAATTAAAAAAATCCTGAACTTACTGTGTACAACAGTTCCCAGGACTGAGCTAGTGACAGTGACAATTTAAATGCAAACATAACTCACTACATAATTACTCTACTTACGGAAATAAGCCTCCTTATAATTAGTATCAAGAAAGCAGCAACACTGTATTCACCAAGCTTTTTTTTGTGAATTATGTATGCAGAAAAAAGTCTGCAGAAAATTTATTACTTAAAAAAAATATTTTAAAAGCCTTTGTAAAAGATTCCATAGGCTGCATCTGCTAACCCATTATCCATTTTATCCCTTCTTATTGTTTAGAGTAGAATGTTTACAAAACAAATAACCAGAAACAGATGCTTGTCCCAAATTTATACCTTGATTATTTTATTTTATCTTCCTTCTCTGCGTTGTAACTTTATCACTCTTCTAGCTTCTACAAACCACACTGTAAATGCCAATTTTATCACCCATTGTCAATTAGGCATCACCTGAACTCTTTCACCAATTCAAAAGCAGGTCTCAACTAAAATCCACTTACTAACTTATTCCACTCTTTAAAAATTCCACTGTCATCTATGGGTGTATTTATATTGAACTGAAGCTATGACTACATAAAGCAGCGAGTCAAGCTAATGGTCTGCTTATGCTAAAAGAAGGTCTCACTGCTTTGTCCCTCACTGTTTTCGACATTAACTGGATGCTTCATTAGCCCATTCAATTTACTAATCCAACAGAAAGCGGTCCAACAGGGGGCAAGGGGAAAGAAGGGCTGGGCTAACCTTCTGCCAAGCTAGCAAGCCAGACAAACTCAACAATCATGAGAGCCAACACAACATGTACAGCAGGAACACAGCTGACAGTAGGATTTCTTTCAGCAGTAATGAGACCATTTCATTCAGTCCTATAGATGAGCAGTCCAAGATCACCACACGCTTGTCAAACTTAACCAAAAAAGCAAGTGAAAACATTTCTCTTTTGTTAAGTTAGCTACCCTGAGAATTGTCTGCATTTTCCTTACACCGTTGTTCTTCCTGACTCATTAAGAAGAGATTATGCCACAGACTCCCCACGTAAAAGAGTAACAAAGCTAGCAAAATAATAAACATGCATTCCATAATGTCTGAACTCAAGCAGATTCCATGTTAAACCACTTCTAGATTATTATAGATTAACATTTCTGATTTATCTACATGAAAAAAAAAGGGAGGAAAGGAAAGACTAAACAATCATACGCTCCATCAGCCAAACAACAGATTAAAGGATGACACTGAGTGTTCAATTAAAAAGGAAATGTATGTTTCTAATGCAAGACAAGTGCTATGCTAACGTAGCAGTTAAGTTATCAAAGCACTGTTAAATATAGGAAGGTATTTAATAGAACTGGTCTTCAGTGAAGACTCTCCACTTTTTAAAAAAATAATTAATAATAATCTCTTTTCTCACCTTATCCTCTAAGTTAAAGATATATGACTTTTTGGCCAACGTAAGTGTAAAGTACTAGGTTCTCATCTTCTGCATGCTGCAGACAGTAAGAAACAGTCAGCAATGAATACTAAAATTCTCACTTCACCTATTAGTTTATTAAGAAATCACATACATGTCAGAAGTAATGTGAACCGTTGTGATTAACACCAAATCCGTTTCAGAATTTCTAACATTTTCCATCACAAATTCATTCTGATTATTTTGGATTAAGTTCATTAAACAACTGATGATGCCACTCTGGAACAATTTAAATTGTTTTCAAGTCACTGCTGCCACAGGCATCGTTCCCCCACTGTTTTCAGTTGCATGTACACACACTCCACCTGTTCATCAGTACTTACAGCTGCCTAATCCATGATGAGCTAGTTCAGAGTGCTAACTCACTGCTGCCAAAACCCAAAATCTATTCACTCATCTTCAACCTGTTAGTTTAGCAACTAAGCCCACTTTCACCATTTAAGAAAAACACTCATGAAACTCATTAGGAAATCCAAATGCACTTCAAGCACACAATAAACAAAATGATTCATTTGTCATCGCAGGATTATGTGAAGAACTAGAGCATCTTTTTCAAAGGAAAAAAATTCTTGACTTGTATCTCACTATTCATCCAATTTTCAAAGCTACCCTGAAGTTACTACTGACAGACTATAGGCTGAAATTTTTGAAGATTAACTGAAATTAACAAGGACTCAAAACAATGAAGATTAAGGAGGATTTCAGAATCACCACACGATGTTCTTATTACTTACAGTCAGTCTGGTCCGAGTTTTTGTACCAACCTTCTACACGATTTTGGGAAGGTCTTTTTGGTTTACAGGTGGGAAAATGTTACTCTGACCTCTTCTGTTAGGCACTTAATGATTTGAAAACAAATGCTATAGAAGGCCTTGGTAACAAAAACAGTACTCCGACTTAACAATTTGTATTTGTAATCATAGTCTGACCTCAGAACAGAGAAGCTCAAAGTTGATGTAACTTAAACTGTATTCTTTATTTTTCTACTAAAAGGCAGTCTTCTACAAGACAATCTTCAGTAGAAGAAAGAACCTGTCACAATCTAGGAGATGGTGATAAAAGAAAGAAAAAAAAAGTTTCAGACTACAATTATATAAAATTACTTTAAAAGTCCCAAAGGCCTCAATGGAGAGATCCAAAAATTACAAAGCCTAGTTTGCACTCAGAGTTATGTTTCTTCTAAACAGCTGCAAGTTCTCTTGACTGCCTACAGTTTAAGAAAAAGCTCCACTTATAGAAGGAAGTCACAAAATTCTATCTTTCCAAACAAATACTATGACAAACTAAACTATGACTTAGTTTCTTTAAGTCATAGCTTTACTGAGCTAAGCAGAAGCCTTCCTACGATGGGAAATTCTCTTTTCTCCATTATCATGAGACACATGAATTTTTGCAGAACTTTAATCATCCCAACATGAGACAGGAAACACAAAGTCTTGGGACAAAATTATTAACTAGCTTAGAGTAAACATATACTACTGCTTATGAAAACTGAATTAACACAAGAAAACATCAGTTTTTCTAAACCATCTTATCACTTCCCAATCTTGAATATTCATCCAAATACGGAGGGGGGGGGGGGGGGGGGAGGGGGGGGTGGAATCTGCCATCTCTTGTTCAACATCTAAACTAAAGAGGCCTTTCAAACACAAATTTGCAAAACAAAAGTTTAAAGATATTCTAACTGTAATCTTTGTTCTATAAGATTACAAATTCAATTGTTTCCTGGAGAAAATACATTCAGGATCCTCTCAAGAGCACTGCTAGTGTCTAGCTGCCTCAAAACGTCAAATGGCTAGAAAAAGAAGAGCTCAGAAATATCAAAGAACACTAAAAAAGACAGTAGCCAGTTATAAATATATGTGCCTGTCTGGAGACTGAACCGGGTGGGGGGGAAGTGGAGAGGAAGTAATCCAAATGTTAAGAGAATCAACTCAGTCTTTCAGTCTTTTTATTCATACTAAAGTTTAGCTTTCCTCCTACCCCCAAAAGCCTACTCCATTTTGAAAGCCCTCAAACCACAGTATTGATTTCTGCCTTTGAAATACACAGCTGATCATCCTTTGTTTTTCCCCTAGATAAAGCTTTTAAAATATGTTACTTCTACCATACAAATAATACTATTTTTTAAACACAATTTATTTATTTCATAAGAAACTTAAGAAATGCCTTCTTTCTGCTACCAGCATTTAGAAGAGTTAGAATGGGCCATACTATCATACGCAACTTGATTATAAACTACATTTAAGATACACTATTTATTTAGTAATAGAACTAAAAGTCACTAAAAGTCTTCCTACCATTTTGGTTTAGGCACACAAACCTCACACAGCTACTTCCCCCATCTGCCAAGTGTATTTCTGTTCAGTGGTATTACACCCGCTTTGCTTCCCCCACCCCCACTGCTGCCCATTCAAAAATCTTTCATTTGCAATGCAGTGTCTGAAATGCAAAGGCACTGACACTACTCCTATCAGCTATCTAGCCTCCCAAAGTGAGGATGAATCTTCCAGAGATGCTCCTCCACACTCCAAAATTCCTTCTACCTGACCAGTCAGGTGCTGTTTATTACCAATACTCAGTTGGAAGACATGATCAATAGAATTAAGAAAATTCTAACGTTATTTTAAAGTCAGAAGAGTTCTGAAATGTCAGATTATAACCACTCACATAGTTTTAAATATAGGTTGGAATTCACAATTACTACAACTTCCCAGTCATCGAAGACAACCGTATTTCAAAACAAAACAATATCCAACCATGGAAAATAATTTAGTTAGTCTACACCAGAAACTCAATCCAGTTCTTCATTCAAGTCAAACTACTAAAAAAACATCTCTCTCTTCATAATGGGGCAGGAGGAAAAGAAGCTCCTATGTCTCACATAACAACCTATAGCATAGGAAATCCAGTAGCCACCTAAAAAAAAAATGAAATCCACCTAATATCTTCAAAGAATACTGATAACACTGGGGGGGAACAACAGTTTTTTTCTTATATATATAGTAATAGAAATACATTTCAAAGATTTTTCAACACTCAGAGTCAAATAGAAAGGAATAAATAAATAAATATTGGTGAAGCTCACAGTCACTATCACCAACGCAAAGGGGCTTTCAAGGTTCCCAGAGCATAAACTGAAGCCCTACATGGAAAAACTGAAATGACTCCCTGGCTTAAGTCATTTCCAGACTAGACAGGAAGGAGAAAACATAATAGTGCAACTGCTTTCAGTACATACAGTTTTCAACTGTATACCAGATCTTTCAAGTGGTAGAACTCAGAGCTTCAGTGCCACTTTTTAATTAAATAGTGTCCAAGAGACCAAAATTAAGTCATTTTTAAGAACACAGAACATGCACAAAAATATTTCAACACAAAGTGCAACTAATGTCTCTCAATTTCATCTTGAAAGGTAAAATTTAACAAAATCATATAATCTAAGCAAATACCAAGCAACTAACAATCAGCAGCCCCTAACTAAATATCTAAATAAAAGAGATTTCTATTCCAAACACAGAGTACTAAAACACTCAATAGATGTTTTGAGTATCTGTCAAGGCAGAATAAAATCCGTCTGATTAGTTAATCAAGCAGCAGTGCAAATAATAATAAAAAAAAACACCACACACGACGGTCCTACAATTCATAAAGCTACAAAACACAGACAGAAATTTCTACCACGAGATTAACACACGAGAGCAAACCCTGCAAACCCCTGGAACGGTAAAACATACACACCCGCCAGCAGGAGTTGTCACCAAATTGCATGCAAAAATCCTCTTAGCTCCAATGAAGTCAGTGACTCTGATGAGACCTTTACCTTCATTTTCCATCGAAATTGTACTTGAGTCGATAGTTACAAAAGTCTTTCGCAACAGCAGCACTGGAGCGGGAGCTGAAAGGTGAAGAGAGAGATGCCCCAAGATCCCAGGCAATCACACTGCTCCCTCTGCCCCCACCTGCAGCAACATCTGCAAGAGAAACCAGCGCTAAAAGAAGGGGGGGGGGGGGGGGAATAATAAAACCCTAACTGCCGAACCCTATAGATCTCCACCACCTTCCCATGCACGCCAGCGCGGAGCAGGCACACGCACGCAGGGAGCCCGCAGAGCCGCGAGAGGCCACCGAGGATTAGGATTAGTTGCCCAGCAGCCACAGCAACACCGAGCAGCGCCGCCGCTTCCCCCTCGCCACCGGCGCCGTCAACAGCCCCGTCCCGCCCGGGGAGGGGCTCCGCCCGGCACCTAAAAATAAACCCTCACCCCAAGTAACCCCCCTCGTCCTCGCCCTGCCCGCGCCCCGTCTCCTCAGCGCCCGGCGGAAGGGGAGCCGGCGGAGCGAAGGAAAGCGGCGGCGGCGGCTCCCCGCAGCTCCCCCCACCCCGCAGCCCCCGCCGCGGCTCCCGCAGCCGCCCCGGCCCCGCCCGCTCACCCTGTGGCGCAGGCCGCCGCGGCGAGCGGAGCGGCGGCGGGGGAAGACAGGCGCAAGGGGCAGGCCCCTCACCGCCGCCTCGTCGCGCCTCTCACCTCCGCGGCTCGGGGCAGCAGCGGCGGCAGCGCGGCCGCATCCCCGCTCCGCTCACTTCCGCGGGCGGCGGGGGAGGGGAGAGGCGGCGGACGGGGCGGGGCGCGGCGGCGGAAGGGCGGGCCGATTCCCCGCTCCTCGCCGACAGCGGGCGGCTGCTGGGGTGGCGCTTATGTCCCCTCGATCCGGCGCGGGACGGGCGGGCGGACGAAGCGGGTTTCGGCCACAGGCACGGGGACGCTTTCCAGGCTGCGGGGCACCGCTAGTCAGGAAAATAAACGCGTTTAAACGCCCCAGCCGCTGCTGGGAGTTCTGGAGGTGCCCCCGCTGCCCGCCTCCGCGGCGAGGTCTCCTCACGTCCCCGCCCGGGCCGGGAAAGCAGCATGTTACCAGGAGGAAGATGGAGCCGTGAGCGGCGTTAAGCGGCTTAAAGAGTCACCGGCGCGCGCGGCCGGAGCGCGAGGAGCACCGCCGCCGCCGCCGCTCGCGCGCTGCGCGAGACACCCCCGCCGCCGAGCGGCCCGGCCCTCGCGCCGCGCGCCTCTGCGCCGGGCCCGGCAGCGGGGCCGTGCCCGGGAAGCAGCCCCGGGACGCCCGGTCGCGCCGGAGCCCTTCTCTGCGGCCCCTCCGCGCCGCGTGCCTCCCAAGCGGTACCGGTGTGAAAACCGGTGTCACGCGCGGGCAGTAGCCGCTGTCCTTAGCGATACAGCGCACCCGGGCTAAATCGTCAGTTTCAAATCACCAAATTATCATGCTCTTTCAAACGTTAAGGAAAAAAAAAAATCAAGACTTAATAAAAAAAAAATCTTAAACGCTTCAGGTGACTACTTTTAGAACCTGTTTTTAGCTACCAATCATGTAATCACCAGCCCTTACCACTAGTTAAGTACTGGGAGGAAAAAAAAAAAATGCTTTACCAAGTCATTATGTTTACCTAGATGCCAAAGGAATATTACTTGAAACTACTGTTCCAATGCTGAGCTCCAAGGTTGGGGAAGTTTTTAAATAAAAGTAATTTCCACTGAGATAATAAGTTTTATATTTAAGGTACGATGTGCAGCACTAGTATGAATAAAATGCCTTTTGACTTTCAAGGTCAAAAAAAAAAAATCTAATGGAGACATGCTAATTGTAGGCTTTACACCCCGTTTCTAAAGGAGCATGACAACATGGTCCGAGAAATACAATTGCATTGACATCTCATGATTAATGGCCTGTCACCTTGGCTTTGTTTTTCTTCAGCAGCAGAAGAAACCAAAATCAGTCTTTGTCAGTTCGTAAGAAGCATTTAACAGAACTAAGTTTTAAACGTTTTAATTAATTCTCCCAACCCATAATAGCATGCCTCTTGAATTCCTTAGATAAACAAGGTGAAGTTAAAGAGCACACCTTCCTCTTTTGAAGCTCTTGAAGGTTAATCTGTTTGAGTGCTAAAATAATATAAATTTCTCAATATATTGTGAGAAGTGTAGAAGAGTTACAAGTGCTGAGCTAAAATACAGGCCCTAAAGATTTGCATTCAGGAAAATAAGGTGACAACAAGCAGATTAATTGTTCGAGAATACCTAAGGCATCATTTTCAGACCTGTCCTGTATAGTTGCCATGTTACTTGAATACCTCCATGGTGACTCCATGAAGTATCCCACTACAAGCACTGTGATTGTAGCAATGATTCTTCTCCAAGATATAAACAATTTAACAGAAGCAGTAAGGCAAGCAAAGAATCACCTTGACCTACTTCTGACACTAGTTATGACACCTCAATTTCAACACAAAACTGATGTACAACTTATTTGGAAATACATTTAGTTACTTTGTTAAAACAGGTAGCTCTTGCTTTCAGTATCAGATGTTAGCACTAAATACAAAAAAAACCCACACCCTTACATAAATATTTTCATGAAGGAAAGGAAGAAACAAAACCAAAGCCTGTAGGTCCTAATACTGTTTACATCCAGAACATATTTGCACTTCTTCACACTATGCTGTGAAAAGTTTTGGGGAGAAGCTTGGAAGGGAGTTCTTGAACGTCACTGAGCTTGTTCACAACTGGAGCTACTGAGATCTAGGAATCTATGACAAAGCCTGCCTACTAAGAAACATCCTGTGTTCATGCATCTTAGAGAAGTCAAAAGCAAGCTCTCATGCATAGTGAGAACTTAAAAAGCTTCGTCTCTGTGCTTAATCTTTTCCACATTAGGATATATCTGCCAATCATACATGCCTGTGATGCTGCAAGGCAGCTGGGAAGCACCTCTTCTGCATTATACGAGGACTATACCCATCCTTGAAAATTATATTATTGTTTCTTATATTATTGTTTCTGCCATACTCTACACCTACAAACAGTAGCTGTTTAGTAAACAATGCTCAAAGTGTTTTATCTCCATCTGCTGCTAAATATTGTTTCTTAAAAAAATCTTGACCTTAATATTAGCTTGATACACAAGAATTAGGACAGCCTTAATATCTTCAAAAAGCCTCATAAAAGTGTATGGCATTATTTGGCAAGCCAAAGCAACATTATTAGAATGATTGTAGAGATAAAGTCTGAAATAAAGAGAAGCTTTGCTTATAATAACCAGTTGTACTCACAAATTACAATATTTGTTTTACATTTTTTTAATCTCATAGGAAGTCTTGCAATGCTCCTCTGAATAGCCAACGAGCAAACATGTCTAGCCACAACAGAATAATTCCACTGAAAATGCATATACAAATTAGAAGAACATACATAAATTCAAGTAGGAAAGGCCAAATAATCCCTAAACTTCAGTTTGAATCTCTTTAAAAAAAAAATATTACTGGAAAGGATATGAAATACTGATAGGTTTTAGGGGGGTAATGACTGAACACCCTAGTGGCTGTTAGATCCCCAGTTTTTTCTTCCTAGTTCTCAGACCTGAAAATACTTCCTAAAAACAAGTGAACCTGCTGATAATGAACCTGCATTTAGGAGAGCAGGGCTTCATGAGCATTCAATGCCAACTTCAGCAACCCCCAGCCCCAGGCATTCTCTTTCTTTTGGTGTGTTATCAGGTTTAAATGCCACACAGCACCACCCTAGTGTTCTGCATCAACAAAAAAGAGTTCCTGTCGTCCTATCACACCACCACCACTCCACCCCTGCCCTTTTCCCCATGGAAATCTCATAATTTACCTCCTGTTGAAGCCCAAGTCAGTCCTTGCCTTCTGCAAGTGCCTGTCAGCAGCCGGAAGCCACTAGATCATCTCAGAACTACAACCTCAAACTGACCAACACCAAAGCTTATGTGGGAACTGATTCATGTCTGGAATAACCCAGCAGATGAGTAAATACAGACTTCTGCAACTAAATCAAAAGTTGTTATTCTGGCATAGCCAAGAGGTTGGAACAGGTATAGGGAGCATAAATAGGTACTGCAGCTTTCAGTACTTTCTGTACTCCCCTAGACCTTCAGGGCTGAAAACTAGTGATTTAATAAAATGGTTTAGTTGGTTGGGTGGGTTTTGTTTGTTTGCTTTAGTAGACAGCTGTAAAAAAAGCATAGTTACTTCTGTATGAATCTAAAAGGCAACATTTTAGTTGCTTTTCTACTTCAGAAGAATTAAGGGCCTCTGGAAGGCTTGGAAAAATGAAAGGTAATAAATACATGACATTTCAGATAGTACCATCAATTAGTTGGAAGGAAAGAAGGGAGAATTCAGTCTAATGGCATTGAACAGATAGGCCTTAACCTGCAGCATATTTATATGCAAGCTTAACTTGAAGTTGATTGTGATCCTGAAGACTAAACCAAACTTGATCCCAACTACACTCCTTTGTGCTACAGCACTACCAGAAATAGTAAAATGTATTTTAAACATAAAGATACCTATAACTGCATGGTTCACAGGTTGGAGGCCTGTTACACAGAATTCTGCTGAACTCACTTTTCAGACTGCCACAGCACTTGAAATTCTTGTTGCTCTGAAGTGAGCTTCCAGATCCTTTTAAAGGATCCTTTTGTTTAAATTCTGTCAGTGTTGAGTAATGCTATTGAAACTACTAAAAATTTTGTTAATCTCCTGAGAAGTTTATTTATATATTATAATAAGAGAAACATTTTTCTGAATTGTAACATTAATAGTATTTTAATATGGACAAAGCTTTCTATAGCACTTCAGTTTGGGGCAGAAAAGGTTAATATGCAATCCTTCTGTCAAAACAGGCTTCTCGACTATTTGCGTACTTTGCTTCAGGTATAATTCAAACCACCCTCAATACACTGAGCACAAATTAGCTTTTCAGAAAGAAAAAAATTACTTTCTGGTAAGATGGACTTCCATTTGATTTAATCTCATTATTTGTTGTCTTTCATCTTGATGTTAAAAACTTACCAGTGCTTTTACAGTCCTCTTCAGAGTTCTTGTATGACTGGAGTCAGGACAGGGAAGGCATGATGCTGAACTTCTCCTTTACACACTTTAAATGGCATGTGTCATTAGTAAAGCCTGCATTGCATATTTCCTCTCTACATCCTTCCCATCCATGCTGTTCATATGACAGCTGATAGAAGCTATCACTTAATCTCTGATTAGAATTCTCCAGAGGAAGATCCATGGTAATTCCACCTAAAGTTTGAAAGCTTTTATATGTCTGTGTGTAATATATATATATAAAATATATTTATATATGTAAAAATAAAAACAGTTCACTAAGTTTAAAAGAAGAAAAATGTTACAATTTTCCCAGAGGGAACAAGTACTCCTTTCATTTTATAAATCTGAACATGTTAAGATGTAAGAAACATAGCTACATTTTCAAATTACCTTAGCTCAGCCCTGTCTTGACATTGTGCAATTATGCTAATTAAGGAACTTCAGGTTTTTATGGCAGTCTTAAATTAGATTTCACTGATTTTTAAAACACCATTAAATTTAACCCTGTCATCCCACCCCTAAATAACATCCCTACCAACATTCTATATTCAGAGAGGTGGTGCAGTACCTCAGCAGTTCAAGCTGATATAAAAATCAGGCTTTTGTGATTATCCTTTTGCTGACACTCAGTTCTGTGCTTCCTATGTGCTGGCTCTGACACTGTCATCACTTGCTAACCCAGCTCAGGCGGATTGATCCAGCCAAGAAGGTGGCCTACCTCAAAAAAGGCATTACTGCTAAACTTCCAGAACAGGTGCAGGAAGGCAGTGTGGGGCAGTGGCAGGACTACAGGAGCTCCAACCTTAAATCAATTTGAACTGTTGTGAACATACACTCTCAGAGCATTCAAGGAAATCTGATTTAACCTATCCTTCAGTGAAAAGATTATATGAATTCATTTTCCGACCATAGCACTCAACTGTTGTCTCAAGCCTGTATTTCATCTTCTATGTTTTTTTTTCAAAACTTTCCATCTCTCCCACATATTCCATACTTACATGCCATTCTCTTCCTTCAGCTGCACTATTTTGAAATAGTTAAAAATATTAATTGCATATTTTCCATAGAGGTTTCCCTCCCTTCATTTAGGGCATATAGACCTCTTCAGCTGTTTCTGTTTTACCCTCAGTGACTGTTTTCAAACCTCACTACTCCAGTAAAAGCTTCACTACTGAAGTGGAAGCTCTCAGAAGTGCCTCTATCCTATCTACTGAGGCTTCACATTTCCAGAGACGATCCTACTCAGTTTGTGAAGTAAAGAGCTGGTTTCCTGTTGCCTGTAAAAAAAGAGAGCCAAGAGACACATCCAATGAGATTATGGTCTCTAATTGAGATATGCTGTGAAGCAAGTTACTATGGGAAGTCTGTAGCAACATGCCTTGTCTGCTACAGGACAAAGGCACCATTTCTCTGCATCATCAGCTGCAGCTACAATCATGTTGTAGTCTGAGTATAGCAGAAGGTGGAAAATTGCTCCCTAGTAAATGTTTATGTCTTACCAAAAGATTATTGCAATTCATTAAATGGGAAAGAAGAGCACTTTGTTTACTTTTAAAATATTTCAGTTACATTATAGTAAGATGTTTGTGGTGGAGAATAAAGACTTTTCAACAATGAAACTATAAACAGTTAAAAAAAAACAGCAGTAATGAAGTACTTCAGTTTGAATTGATTCAAGGCTAATGTGCCAAGAATTTCAGGAATGCTGCATATATTACAGACAAGTAACCTTGCCAAGTCTCTCAGCACTTGGAAATTCTTTTTCAAGACTATTGGTGGGGGTAAAATGAATTGTAGGTAACACTCGGTAAGGAGTTGGCAGTTAATAAACAGATGTTTACGTAGTTATAAGATTTCAGCTACTGGCAAGAAGATAATTTGTTTGATAAGACACTTAAACATAATGTGTTGGACTGTGTAATTTTATTCAGACTCAAAGCCAAAAATTTTATCAAGTGAAAGCATGCAGTAGCTTCTCAGGTTGGGAGAAATTCATTATAAACTTTTGTTTTACAGGAGAGCTCACATTCCACTTTCTTTTTTATTGTCAGAATTACTACTATGCGTACATAAATGAACAGAGGATTTTTTTTCTCCCTTATGTCTTAACAAAAGTGGTCTGAGGTCACATTTTTGAAGCTCATAGATGTTATTGATAAAAGCAATTAACATCACATGCTTCTATTGCAACTACATGCTCTAGTGTAAGAGCTCCCTAACCTTAAGGTAACCCCAAGTGGTGAACTGAAAGACTAAATCTGTTTTCAGATGCATTCTTAATCGACCCCAACAATAAGGCTGCAAGGGGAGGAGTAAAAACTGTACACAGATTATGTAACGTTTAAACTTAATAATAATACTCAAATTTAACAAGACTGTTCTGACCTGGTTCCCTACCCAGCTACGCAAGCTTGTGCTAGGACAAAATGGAGGTGGGAGTGAGCACTCAGAAGTGTTTCCATACCACTGCTGATGAACATCAAACTTCAGCATGAGGGAATCAAAAACCAAACGTCCATTTCACAGCAGCACAAAAAGGCTCCTGCCTGCCTTGGAAATAAGTTCTAGAATATTTTCCAGCAATATCACCATCTTTAGCTTAACTCTTCTTAGATTAAATAATAGATCACATACTCAAGTCCATGCATCACCAAGGCTTGGATACACCCCCATCTGAAATTGGCAGGACTGGATATGGGAGGGACAAACTCTAGGGCTATATCATACGAACTGGGAGGGTATATTCCACCAGCCTGTCACAATGGGAGGGTTAAAAGGACCCCGAGGTGCCCGTCTCTCTCCCTTCCGGTAAATCAGTGACTAGTGTCAGCTGCATTCTGTGCATCTGCAACAAGCCAAGAAGCACCAGAGGGGGATTTAATTTAAAAAAAAAAAAGAGTTGAAACTTGTACTGTATGCCCTCCTCTCCACCATCTGGCTAGTGGGGACATTCTGTACAAATTCAGCATGCCAGTTGCCTATTCAGAAAGAAAAAAAAAAGTTTTTCATTCAGTAAAAACATTAGGCAGTTCCTATTCCATCTTTTAGGGCCTCCAACGTAATCCAGATCTATTGAGGAGTTCTGAGAATACAACCTATTTATAGAGTACAGAAACTGGCAGTAATAGATCAGTGAAAAGCTTGTTCCCTCTTTGAAGTTCAGCTTAAAGTAAATTATAATCCTAAAGATTCTATATACTATTTGAAAATGCCTAGAATCTGTTTATCTCTAGTCAGAGGCATGATTTCTATCATGTATCTAACATATTACCTATATTATATTTAAGGTCAGAAGATTATAATATTATAAGTTATATTAAGATTTTATTGTTTTGAGACTATATTTATCATATCACAAAATATACCTTACATTTTATATTTTTGTGATTCCTATCATATCTATGATTTACTTAGTCATAAACCTGTACGTTTGTATCTAGCATTAGTTTATCTATCACTAGGTTATATCTACTCGTATATCTATCCAGGCATTTATCTACAGCTTATTTAATATGCTGAACTAAAAGGATAACAAGCTGTAAAGGTGTTTGATTCATCACTCATTGACCAGTGGAAAATCATCCATCCAAGGGAAAAAATAAAACTATCATTGGAAGCCTCTGACATTGCAGTACCAACATGGATTAATTAGATGTGTATGCATTGGGAACTCAAACCTTGATTTTGCTACTCTTGAAGTTGCAGAACAAGACTCCTAGAGAATATTCTTCAGTAGATATAGATTCCAGGTGCTTTTAAGAATTTGTCTTTCATATCTCCCATAATTTTCTCTCAAAATTGTTTTCCTTTTTTTGCAAAGTTGATCTTTGGTTGTTTACAGCCTCACATCTTCAGCACACGTATGCAGTTTGATGGTGTTTTTCACTTCCTGGGACAGATTACAAAGGATTTTAAATAAACTAATCTTAGTGTTTCAGTTTTTCCTGTTGATAAAGCCTGTTATATCCTAAGCCACAGTCTCACTGGAATATCTGCAGAGAGCACTAGGTTTGAAGAAATTAAGCTTTGTAGCAATTAAGCTATTACAACCTACAAAGTCTAATCAAGATCCTACTTCTAGGGTCAAAGCATAAAGAATGCAGAACTGTAACAGGGAAACTGAAAATCAGTGAGAAAAAATAAGGTCCATTTTTAGATTTGCCAAAACCTTTACAATAGCATTTTCTTGTGTAGTTTGTGACAAAAGGAAAGCCAGCATTTTTTCCTCCACAAGTCCTAAGCCACTTAAAGAAGTACATCCATTTTGAAGAAAAGAACAAGTGATTCATACATTTCTGCAGCCTTTCACAGAATGGCTTCTGATCTCAACAATTTTTAGCAAATATTTTCTGATGAGTTCCAGGTTTACAAGCTTCACAAGCACTTAAAGCAGTATTTTTTTTAAATATGTTTACATGATTTTGAACCAGCCTAGTCTTTTGTGACAGTAATTCCATTCAACCTTTTAAAATAGTTGTGGCATGACATCCTGTCCTTCTATACAAAATTAGTCCTGCTCAAACACAGCACCTCTTAGAGCACTGTAACTGAAGGAGCGACTACATGAAATTTGTTCAGGTTTAAAAGTTTTTAACAGCAATGCCAGCACTTAAAGTCCTATATATAGGATGGTTGCAAATATGTTTTTTTTTATGTTAACAGTCATCAAAAATACCACACGTTACTATGAAAGGTAACCACTACAAAGATTGCTATCGCTAATTCAGGTCCCTCCCTTGGTCCTAAGGGCTTAGTTCAGGTTATAGTGGCCTATAACAAACTTCCTGTGGATGCAAAGCAAATACCATAAAGAAAGAGGCTTGGCATAGCATGAACACCCGAGCAAGGCTACAACCAAAAGCCCAATTCCTCTAATACTGCTGTGTTAATAGCATTCACAGTTCCTGGGCTTTAATATAATATTCTTTGATATAATTGCACAGTTCCAGTAACCAGCATGTAATATCAAAGATGTTTGTCTACGCTGGAAAAAGTTTCTAATCCTTTCAGTTGTATAAAAGAGCCTGAAAGCATGAACCTTAAAACTTGAATAGAAAGGCCAAATGAAATTTCTCTGAAAAGAAATCAGAATTTGAAAGGCTAAGTCATTTTTGTAATTGTTGGGATTGACAGTCCTGGAATTTCTAGCGTTCAAAAGCTTTTTCAACTAGCCTTTTTTAATGCCTCGAGCATTTTCTGTGCTAATTCATTTTAAAATGCAATAAAAATGAGGCTGCTATATTTCTGTCTAATTTTCTGGGGAGAAATGTGAATATATACATGTGTTTCTGAATGCACATGAGCCCAGTACCTCTTAATTGTAAGACATGCTCAGTACATCTGATGGTGTGATAAGCTAGTTTGACAGGGCACAGCTGAAGAAATTCAATTAAGAAAACAGGAATCACAAGCATCTTGGGGTTTTTTTTGACTGTCTCAGAACTTAAAATGCTATCTAAATTTTAGTGGGTTTCTTGTCTTTTTGTAGCATTAGAAATGCTAACATGAAAGCCCTGTAAATTAAATCTAATCCATCTGTATCTGGCAGACTTACAGTTTAAAAAGGGAGGAAACAGTGCAATGGTACAGAGATAATTTTTTAATTAAAAATACTGTGTTTTATTTGTACACAAATAAAGCTACAGTAATTGAATATTTCTCAGTTTTCAAATCCTTTCTCTTGGCCTTCAATCCTTGACATACTAATGTTCACATATACTGCTCTACCAGTTATTCAAATAATGCTGTAAAAGACCAGCTTAGTTTTTCTCTAATCTTTAAGCTTTCTACTGCACTGCCTATTTTGTTAAGGTTTTTCATTTTATTCGATTTCAGAAGTGGCAGCCAGCTCACTCCACTACCCCTGCTCCCCATGCAATAGTTGTCATGAGCAGTCATTCAGTCATGATACCGGCCTAAGTGAAGAACCTGACCATCTCTGATTGAGATGATACCAGCGTTGCTAAGTGCATAAATGAAAAATAATACAATCCTATTTTAAATGTCAGTGACGTAAGAATACTTCAGTAGACTATCTCAAATTTAGACTCAAAAAATAAACAAATATTGACCATTTAGATTAATAAGTTTTCAGCTTCTTAAAATAAGAATTTGAATAGTATAAGCCATTAGTCAAGAGCTGCTACAGTCCATAAGCAGCTAGATAAGTCCTTCAAGATGCCAAGGGACCACAGCTCCTCTTTGCTTTTGTCAAAAAGGCAGAAGCTCAGCACCTTAAGATTAGGATTGGGATCCTTGTTTAGCATAGTGTTTCCTTCAAGTGCTCTGTATTAATTGCTGTTTTCTTACGACAATGCCAAAACCGGCTCATCTTAAAATGTGTGTATATAGACATAGCATACGTTTGAAAAATATGCTAGTCATGTCTGACACAAAGCGATGAAGACCTAGTTTATACTTCAACTATAAGAGGGTAATTCAACTAAGATGTTTGTCTGAAGGGGCAAAACATCCAAGTTTCAATACAAATTATCATAATTCAAGAAGAAAGTCTACTTAGGGGAAAAAAGAAGAATCTGCACATCCTTGGAAAATTTCATACACTCCTGACAGGAATTTCTGTGCAACTACAGTAGAAAGTCAAGCATGAAGCCAAACCAGAGCAAACATGGATTTCTTCTGATGCAGTCTCTCAACTATTGATCCAAATGAGCTTACAAGAAGCTAATGTGACAAAGAGGATACCTGAGCTACCCACCTCTATTAGAAGATACAGAGTTTTCCAAATGAATTTGTGAACTGCAAGGAACCGTTATGACACAAGAATCATTTTGACATGATGGTGTTAAGCATAAAATATTAAACACAATATCCATTGGCCCCAAAGAATCACGAAGTATTTCAGACTCTGGACATACCACCCCAGGGATATACAGCAATCAGTTAACACTGTTTATGCTTCGGAACAAAGAATAGAAATTAGTGAAAATGTTTCATTAGAGAAATGAGTCAAGCCTCTGTTTAACCACAAAAATCATAGCATCTTAGTCATTCAAAGCAAGCAGCACTTTCAACATGTCATCTCAAATTTAGCCTGTGCATAGTTTTTAGATACCAAAAAGTATACCACTATTATTAAAGAAACTTAACTTGATGTGTCTAAAGCCATTATAATGAAGTTTTCATTAATAGCTATACAGATTTTCTAGTTGTCCTAGTAGAAAAATACTATGTCATTTGTAATACTTGCATATTTCATAGAACGCTTACACTGGAAACTTGAGGCAGCTACACCAAATGCATCTTTAGAAAAGCAAAACAAAGCCAGACTATAGGTGACCCCCTCTTTTTTTAACCCAATAGTAGCACTTGGACTACCACAGCCATAATACCAGCATTATCACTGTTACATAATAGATCTCATCTCTCCTATACACACACAGAGACAGTATCATTTCCAGCTAGAGCTTAACTTGTGTATGATGGGAGGTACAGTTAAGCTCAGATCAGAGATCAAGTGCTTGCTGTTTCAACAAAAGCTGCTAGATCTTTTGCTGCAGAATGTGTCCCATTCGGACCCTTTAGCAGCATCCTCAGTATCTCATCTCAAGGCTGACTAATGTCTGAAATCTTTCCCACTTGGAAGAGTTCATTCCATAAAAGTCTTAGATTGTTACTTGAGGACATGAAATGTGTCTGTTAAAATGCCTGTAGTCTTATAATTTCAGTAACTGCCTGTCAAACATATGTCAGATTCAGTCATACTAACGTTGCTTGGCATATAACAACTACATTTACAGACAAAGTCCAACAGCATCATTTTGATTCAAGTAATGTAGACTTTAAAGCTGTGAGGAATTATTTCTGTAATCCAGGCTGACTGTATACGTAACATATAACTTCTGTCTGTAAACTGTGCACGAAGACTATAAATCTCTACTTCATGCATCTAAAATCTTTTGTAAGTGCCTCTAACCAAAGTTTCAGAGCATGGGCTGATGACAGATAAATTACTCCAAAGGTCAAATACTGTTTGAAGGGTATACTTTATTTCCCATTTGCATTCAGTGTGCAAGTTTGGTTTTGTTTTGTTTTTTAACTTGATTAAAGACTCATCCTTTGTGAATCCTGTCTTCCTCAAACAGTTACTTTGAGATAAAACTTGGGACTGTTAAACTGGGCAGAGTTGCCACTTTTGAGGAAAACAAAAGGCAAGGCAAAAGAACAAGGCACTACACAAGCAAACATCCGGTAAGCTCTGCTACGAGAACATCCTCACAAGAGCAGCTGTACTCTCTTCCTACTCAGACCTTAGAGCAACTTAGAAATCCTGCCTGGTCACACTTAGGACAGAGATTTGAAGGAAAGACAGCTTGATGCAACTCAGCATAGGTGCTATTATCTAACTAGAATCAAATTAATTTAGAAAGCAGTGATTGAACTGTGAACTCAAGAAAGAAAAATATTTTTTCACAGCAGGGAATAACTCTCCCATGACAGTTAGGGGAATATCCTGCCTGGTCTCCAGCAGCTTGGTGTCCTCTGGTTGATTAACTTCACTGACGAAGCTGCAGCAGGGAATCAATCACTAGCAGGGATCCGAGTCAAGGATTTTCTCAGATGTGTTCTCCAGGGTAGGGTTTGGTTTGGTGGTTTTGGGTTTGGTTTGTTTTTTTTTTTAATACCTGATGTGACAACACATACACTGGAAAAGCTCCAGTCAGAAATACTTCATGATTATTCTCCCCTACATGATCTCTTTGATGAAATGCAGCTCTTAAATGCAGTTTTAATAGAATGCCTCCCCCTTACAAGTCTTATTTTCATTAAGTGTGTGGGTGTTCCACATCTTGGAGATTCTTCTACCCATCAGTTCCACAGTTGCTGGGAGAGAGAGACAGATACAGCTTGTTTCCTTCAGAAAAGAGGCTAAAAATGGTTCTGCCAAAGCAGCTGTGTTAATTGCTAAAGACATACATACTCTCAATGCCAAGCTCAATATACAAATCATTCTGCGCTGCCTCAATTCTGGGCTCCCAGAGCTCATTTGGTGGTTTCCCTAAAGGATCAAACCCCATCTGTTAATGCTGATGTATAGAAGCTCATTGATGGTATCACTCTTATGCATGAGCTGTTAGCTAGAGTAATTATTTTAGCGTTCATCTTGTGGTTGGTGTGTAGCTCAAACATAATTCTGAAGAAGTATTGGCCGGAGAAGCCATAAGAAATGTCTATTTACTGCTAGGATTCAGAAGGAAAGGTGGCAGTTTCTCAGCACAACACAGTAATTCCTCCATTTTCTTTAACATTGGTCAGATGTCCTTTGGAAGCTGATTGTTTCCTTCAGGAAAAAGTTTTATCTGGATCCAACTGGCATTTTCAACAGGAAGTCTAAGTTTTACAGCCATATTTTGGAAAGAGGTAACCTTACAATACTTTTGAAAAGTCATTTCCTCAAATGCTAATTCACGTACAATCAAACTAGCAACAGAGGCAAAATTTATACCTTGCTTTGCCAAGTGAATTGCAAAATTACTTCAAGGAAAGGAGATAACCCTTCCAGCATATACACCCTTAAACAAACCACATTCATGCGTTCTATTGTATTTTACCTAAGCAGAGAGACCTCTTAAACACCTTGAAGTAACAGGCCTTTTATGTTTGACAAGAAAATAACTGGCATGTTTATAGCCATACTACAGCTTTATCAGCAGGAGCAAAAAAGTTTTCTGATTTATATACTCAGAAATGGGGTTGACTGGGATTAGTCGGCCACGTCATTAAAACCACAAACCCATTGCATAGTCACTGAGGAAAACTCATTTCCAGGGCTACTCAGCTGCTGTTTCAGGATTGTTTGCAGTCACTTCCAAGGCTAAAATTCACAGGCCTTTGGATTTTCCAGACCCTCAAAAGAAGCAGTAACTATATCAAAACATACACTATATTTTCACCTTCTCTCTGGTGTTTTCCTTTCTGTATTTTCTAAGTTCCTTCATTGTCATTTTTATTTGGAGCTTATTTTAAGTTATAAGAAAAAAATTCTACTTCACCTGTCAATGACATTTCCACATCCTAGGACATTATTTCATTCATTTCCTTAGACTGAATTAATATTAGATGCCTCACACCTTCTAAGAATTTAATCATAATAATTTTTATGAAAAAATTCAATGTATAGAATTAGATAATAATTACTCTTAAAAATTAGGTATTTCTATAATAGCTATACAGGTCTAGATAAAAGCTTCATCTAAACAGAATTACCTCCTGAACTCAGCTATGCTGTTAAAGTGTCACTTACTCTCAAAGAAACTCCACCATATAGCCATAAAACACATTTTCATACAATTTCTATACATCTTGTCAAGAAGCTTTCAGATTTTTGTGCCTTAAAAAATTCAAGATTGAGTTAAAACTAGGAGAGAAAAATCTTAAAGATCATAAACAATTCCATTATTGGATCATACCAATACTCCATGAAGTCCATGCTCCTGGGCCTGGTATGTTTAGTAAGGAGTAATTCCAGAAGGTGATCCAAGAAAGGAAACATTTAATACACTGCCGGTATAGAAATACTCTTCCTAAACCATGCTGCATACCTGAAGCAAGCAAGTTTATCCCTCTTAGTATAAGTCTGGATGTCCTTATCTATACACATGTCCTTCTTATGAAGTCCAAGAGATAAACAGATTATAAGATTCTGTGGTAATTTCCAGAAACTATCTTTTCTGAACAATATGCATTTATTACACAGCTTTAGTTTTTACTGAAATATTTGATGTCTAATACTCTTACTGATGATCAGTTTCTGTAGCGTTTCTAAGCAACCAGTAAACAGGAGTTTTAGTTGTCTAGTTCCCGGAGTAAAACGCAACTCATTAAAGTAAGCATGCAAAGCTGAGGTCAGATTGAAACCACTTATTTTAATGTTGTATTTCATTTAAAATGTTTGATATGGGAACGTGTCTCCTAGGAGGTGTATCTTTTCTGGAACATCACAGTGAACAGCAGTTCTTCAACAAGCCTCATTACATTCACTGCATAATATCAGGCAATGTAAAGAGAATGAATAATAGCATCACATTCAGTTCATTTTATATTGATAAAGCTTTGTGTCTTGGGACTAACATGCTAATAACCACATGAATGCTTGTTTTGATTAAATGGATTTCTTCCAGCAGTTTGGAGCAGCAGTGCCAGAAGTATATTGCACTGAAGATATTCACACCCTTACACATACAAAATTATTTAATTTAGCATCAAGTTACAGGTTTCCCTCTAAACCATTCAGTCTCACCAATTAATGTTCAAGTTATCACTGATGTATGCATCCTCTGAAGCTCAGCTGTCAGGACAAACCTTGACCAATTCAAAGGTATTAGCTAACTAGCCCTGCATACATCCTCTGCTTGTGATTTTCGCCTCCGTGACTACACAAGCAGCACTATGAGCACCAGAAAAACTGTCTGAACAGAATATGACAATAGCACTGTTAGCATGGATCCATCAGCCCTCCTGAGCTTTAATTTAATACCTGTCCAGGTCACTAACGGGTGAATGTTAGAGAAAACAATGACCAAAGACCCTCAAAGAAAAAGCAATTACTCATCTACTGATAATATTTATTAAAAGGCATTGAGCCAGTACTAAGCAAACAATCCCAAGGACTTACCCTGCTAGACAAAAAAAATACGATTCTCAAATAAAAAGCTTTTTCTCAACACCACAGAGAACAACCTGCTGAGCTCAACTGTGCTTCCCAGCCCTGGAAGTGTTTGTAGAGTCAAAGAAGCAAATGTTACTATCTGGTGAATATCAGCCCTGCCAACCTCAGACAAACCCAAGGAGAATGAATACAATGTTTCTTTAAGCATGTAGGGCTTGAGATGTTAGCCATTGTAAAAACATTAGGAGTAAGAAAGAAAATAATGAGTATCGCTGTACCAAAACAGGAAAAGCAGATTTTTTCCCCCCACCCCCCACCAGTTATAGCCCTGGTACTTTTTTTTCCAAAATAGATCATGTCAAAGGAATGTGTCTTTCTTTGCCTGCTGATCTCTCAGAGAAGTATGCTATTCGACATCGTTTAGTGCACAAAGAGCAAAGAAGTTTAACTGTTTCGAAGAAATGCAGAATTTCAGCTCTTTTTATAGGCTGTTTCTGAATGCTCATCACATAGCTTAATACTGAGCACATATCAGATGAAGAACAGTAACTCATCAGAGATGGCCTTGTTCCAGACTCACCCCTTCTCCCTGCCATGCTAAATAGCTTCCATTTCCTTGTGAAACAGGAATTCAGTTCTCCTAAGGATATTCATGGTCCATTTAAGTCAAGAAGTCATAATCTACCAAACATTTAAGAAACTAAGTTAAAAGCCCCACTGTCAAGAATTCAACCTTTTATTTAACACAGATTTACATGACAAAGGGCCCAAATACTGACCAGTCCCTACACCTGATCTCAGACTAATTAACATCTCTTAGTAGAGACAGTCCTTACAGCTCAGAGAATAGCAGAGAATCAAGTTTATAGCTAACAGAAGAGTTAAGAGAGAAGTCTGGTTTATTTTGTATACATATCTAGGAATTCATTTTCTCAAATATATCCCCCTTAGTTTAACAAGCTGGTTCAAGACTATCAAAAGTAAAAGGAAGTTTAACAATTTCTTCAGCTGTCTACGATGGAGATGACTGATCCAAGATGAACTGGAATTACACTGAAAACAGCTCATGACAGCAGTGAAATATGGATTTTTGTGATCCTCAACAGACAGGTTGAATGACTACTAAAGCTTCATGGTCTCAGACCGCAAGTGTCCAGTAATTTCCTCAGAATCAAAAATTATTTGTTCTCAGGAAACATTTTCTCAAAGTCACAGAGCTCTCAAAAACTTAAACATAACCATTACTCCCAGATACTGACATTTAGAAAACAGTGCAGCTAAACTTCTGATCCTCTCCCTTTAAGACACGGTTAGGTCACCCACAGGGTTATAACTGAAGGGTTTTGTTGTTTTGGTTTTTAATTTGCTTTTACCTTTTCGTGAATCCTCTTCTCTTTCACTGTCGATACAAGTTTCCAAATTGCATGGATAGGAAGCTTTATGAAATAGGAGAAGACAGCCTTATGCAGCAGATTATCCATAATTTAAGCAAGTTCTGTTACTGCACAGTTAAAGAGGCTTCTTCGTCTGGAGTTTGAGATCTGAATGCATGTTTTCTGCCTCTTCCCAAAGATCGGTAGCCCTCGACTGTTGCACAATCCTTTCCTGCAGAGCAACTGGTGAAAAAAATCAAAACATCAAACGCAGAGCCTACAACAAATGACCAGTGTTCAAGTGCCACAAGGGCAGTGTGAGCTGGAGGAACTGAGGGGCAGTTCTACCAAATGCAAATCACTTCCCCGTCAGCATGCTCTAACAGCCCTGTTGCTGGTAAGAATATTCTGCCACAAAAATCAAACGCAAATCACTTCCCCGTCAGCATGCTCTAACAGCCCTGCTGCTGGTAAGAATATTCTGCCACAAAAATCAAACAACAGTAACTAGGTCCTGATTTTTTCCTACTCCTCTTGCTACAAAAAAATAAATCCTAAAGCCTCTTAAAGCTTGTGCAGCTGCAGCAAAGAAGGTAGAAACTGCTGTTTCTAGCATATTCCCCTCTCCTCCTCAAGCTGTATTTCATCGACTGCACTGATTTCACTTTTGTTTCGCACACAATCCTGTTATGTGGATTCCAGCCAGATTAATGCTTTCTTTCATTCTCCACTTTTGAAACCGGGACTGCAAGGCACCAGTTACAGGGCATAACAATGTAAGCTCAGATAAAGCTTAGCTTGCAATTGGAGCCTTTGCCTTGAATTTTACCTGCAAACTCATTTCCTTTCAAGTCATTACATTTCTCTTTCTGTGAGCCCTTCTCTACTTTGCACCTCTGACCACCAGACAAGTTTTAAGTGTTTGCCTGGCTTTTGTAGTAAATGGAAAAGCAGCAAAGCACATTTCCATCAATTATCTTCCTAAATTCTTGAGTTTTAGAGTTATGGAAGTTTGGGTCGGGGTTCCCCCCCCCCCCCCCCCTTTGTTGTTGATCTTTTAAGCAGAAAAGTCCCACAGTGGAGCTGGGTTCTTATTACAGGGAGGCAATTCAGTCCTCACTACAACTCTACAGCCACTGGAGATTAACCCAAAACCCTTTAAGTCTTTACCAAGATATATTTCTGTCAATAATAAATTATTTAGAGCTTGGCTAATACTACAGAATTTTTCCTGAAGCTGTTAAATACAGCTGCCAAAGACTAACCAGCCAGAGCAATGTTATGGGCCTCCTGCATATCAACATCTGTGGGAGGCAAAAGAAATAATTTCTTTACCTTGTCAACACAGTTTGTGGAAAGTGATCCATGTGGTAGGGCAATAACACTGCTTTGCAGGACTCTTCTCCCACTCATCCCTTCTAGGTCTCGTAGCTACGAAAAAAATCTTTCAATGGATCCAGGAAAGGATCCAAGACAGATTTTCATGTTTGTTTTCAGCATTAGCTCATCCCACACTACTCGCATATATCCTTCCCTTCAGGTTTGGAGGCTTGACATAGGCAACCATTCTGACATTTCATGCTTGGAAACGTGCCTTCAACAAATCCATTTTGTGTTCCTAAATGACTGTTTGGCTGCTTACACTTCAGCCCATCTGTTGGGATGGCACCAGGCCCACTTACAAGGTGATCTTCCAGTTTCCCTTCACTTCCCATTCAGAGATGCCAGCCAATTTTGGACACTCAGCACAATACCTCTCCTCCTCTCACTTTGGTACAAAGCCCTGCTGAGTCAGAAACACTGCTTCTGGGCTTTATCAAATTTGTAGGTTCTTGTGTGGCTCTGACCACCTGAACAGCAGAGGAGGAAAACTGGAGTTGTCAGCAGTGGAAATGGGCAAGTACGCTTGTTGCTGTGAAGCCAGGGGACTGTTTTGAAGGTGCGTAACACATCCTAGCACGAGAATTTTAATTGCAAACACTTTGCAAATCCAGTATCACTATAAGCAGAAGGACAAGTACAGTAAAATCAAAGCAACAAGCCACAGACACAAGAGATTCGAGCAGGTGAAAGCTTTGAGCTCCACTTTGCTGTAACGGTTCCTAATGGACAAATACTAGGACGTATTTGTTTTGTATAACATCTAACTTTTATCTAAGATGACAGTATTATGGTTTATGCCATTCACTGAAAAATCAGACCAGGCTGAAGATGCTTCTTTGCAAAGTTCTGAAGTGCATGACCAAGCACTAGGCTTGGTTCAGGCTGGGCTAACATCAGTGCTTCAGCAGCCACATGTACACCCACCTCCTGCATGCTGTGTATGGGTAATTATTGAGCACAAAGGGAGACATCCAGATGGCCAGAGCCTCAAAAATATATGAGGACATCATCTGGTTGCAACATAACTTGGCCTTGGCCAATATCAGAATTCTACGTTTCCTTTAAGAGCTCCTTAAATTCCTTATCGAAACAGAGATGAAATAGTGCAGTAATAAGCTGCCTTTCTTAACTAGAAAAACCTGTACTAACATGAGAAAGTCAGTGGTATATATCACTAATGTTCTCCCCGCTCCACTCCCCTTTAAGAAAGGCAGTAACAAGCCAAGGAAAGTAAAGACAAGCTTTCAACATACCATATCAGCTGTCAGAATGTTTTAGTTTAAGAGTTTTAGTGAAAAATTGTCTTCTCTCTCGTTTAAAATAATGTGACAAAAATTTCCAAACAGGCATTCTGATACCTGAAAGAACAGTTTCTTCTTGTTGTGCCCAGTATTTTTATTAAAGAAAACCCCTAGCTTCTTATGCCATGATATATTTGGAAGGAAAAGAAAGGCATTTAAACACTTTAGCTTTACCTAGGAATGAACCCAATTTATATTAAAATAATGATCCATTATGTGTTCAGGAAACAGCAAACAATAGAGACTAAACCCCTCAGTTCTTGCATGGCAACTCTCCAGTATCAACAAGAACAGCATAACCTGTTTGTTCAACTAATGCACGTGGTATCAGTCAAGGTGAATTTAGCAGCTCCTACGTAGCACTTAGACAACTGCTGTCCTGTATTATAAAAATCTTTAATGATAGTAATAAAATTTATCACTAGCAGCCAAAAATCCACAAACAGCATCCAGATCCTGTTGTAAAAGAGGCAAATAATTCTCTTTTCATTGAGTGACAAAAAATAGAGATATATGCATCTATATATGTATGTGTATAGCTATACAGATGCATATACACATAACACCTCCACCCTGAAAACACATATAATAAGGAGCTGATCAACAAATACAGACTTTGCCCTGCTACTCCCTGCAAACTGCTAGTAGCTGGATAAGTAGCAAAACGTAACTCTTGCTCATTGTGAGATGTTTTGTTGCTTTCTCCTATCATCTTGGTGTCTCAACCAGAGACCTTCATCTTCCAAAACCCTTCATTTCAAAGTTCCTTGGGCCAAGACTCCTCTATCCCAATGAAGCCATGGATTTTTGGATCCTTTAAGCATGTCCTATTGCATGAAGCAAGTATTGCGTTTTGGGTTTGTGTACTGTCACAGTAGAATTTGCTTCTTCCCCCATCTTCCCCCACCTTGTTGCTTTGATAACTAACAATAATTCCAGCATAGCTGCTAGTATAAGATTTTCTACTTCTTTAATTTCCTGTTCTTGAGAAATATATTCTTGAGCAGGATATATTAGATTCTAGTTAATACTTGATCCAGTTCCTTTTTGAATGATGCAAACTCTATCTTCGATATGCATCACTGATTTAGATTTTTCTAAGATTTTCATGAAACAGTGTATTTTTAGTTCCATGTCCAGTTACAGGCTCCCCAGTATAAGGAATACATGGGTATACTGGAGCAAGTTCAGCAAAGAGCCACAAGATGATTAAGGGACTGGAGCATCTATCATGGGAGGAAAGACAGAGAGCTGGGACTGTTCATCCAGGAGAAGAGAAGACTCAGGAGGATCTTCTTAATGTGCATAAATACCTGAGGGAGGGACATGAAGAAGAGGGAGCCAGAATTCTCAGCAGTGCCCTGTGAAAGGGCAGGAGGCGATGGGCACAAACTGAAATACAGGAAGTTCCATCTAAACATAATTATTTATTAAACCACTGTAATAGTGATGAAGCGATGAAGCAATGAAGCACTGGAACCTGCTGCTCAGAAAGGTTGTGGAAACTTCAGCTTCGGAGATACTCATATCAGTCCTGAGCAGTCTGCTCTTTCTGACTCTGCTTTGAGCAAGGGTGTTGTACTAGATGACTTCCAGGAGTCCCTTCCAACCTCAGCTATTCTACAATTCTGTGAAATTACAAGCTATTACTATAAAAGAGTCCTAAGCATATGCAAATGGTATCCTTGATACTGTGTAAAATATGTGCTTTTTAAAGAAACAAGATATAGTTAAAAAAAGTCACCAGTAAACTAATTCCCAAATGTATAGATTAATTGTTGGTGCAGTGCCAAAATACAATATTTAATTTTACCGCAAGAAAGAATTTACTGAGTTTTCATAATGCGTCTCAAACACAGTACAGTACTTTTGTGTAGAGGCATTCACACAGACACACGAATAACTACATGTGCTACAAGTTTTGTTGCAAACAGCTTACTTGGAAATTTTTGACCAGATAACCAGTCTGTAACTCCTCCTAGACACTTAAGTATTTTGAGATTTTTTTTTTCTACCTCTCCCCCACATGCATGAAGCAATTTTCTTCCCCCTGTTCTTCCTAGATACATCTCATCTCCCAAGAATACCAAGTCATGAGAAGCAACTGCCTGCAATGGTACCTCTGCTTTGCCAGGGCCTCAATCTAGATGAAGTCACTCTTAGAAAAGAAAGACCACAGCTCTAAAAAAAAGGCTCAAAAGCAGCACCCATTTCTCAAAACTTCTTACCTTGGTTACATTATTCATGTTCCCCAGCCTTTCCCACTCATCAGAGGATACTGTTCATTCAGTTTTGTAGCTGGCAGGAACAGGCTGATTAGACAGAGGCCAAGACTTCTATGCTCACATCCTGCTACATTTTCCATGACCAAAGCAGGTCCCTCCCATTGCATTTTGCCAAGTACAAGAATACATCAGGAACTAGCATCAGTGGATCATATGCAGGGTGCCTGGTTAGGTGCCATATGGCTGGGAGGTGGACTGCCAGTGGATCACACTGTGCTCGGGTGCCTCTCAGAGGCTGCATACACATATCTACCAGCTCTGCATCACTTTCAGAAACTTATTCCTTTACCATCCAATCTTGAGGTCACAGTTCAAGAGTTTATTTCACATGGACAAGAGTTTGACGCTTTTCACTTGCATTGCCACATCGGAAACCCAGAATAGATATCCTTATGGCCTCCATCCTACAAATGACCTCCCTTTTACTCTCTGTATAGTCAGGAAAACTATTTGTCATTTTATGGTATTGAGATTTGTGCCCTAATTGTTACTCACTCTCCTAAGATCTTCTCTGTGCTACTGATCTCTAATCGGCAGCCTTCCATTTTATAAAGTTACACCCTCTAGTGCATCGTTTAACATTTATCTAAATTAAAATCTCACCCTATTTAAAATTTGCCTCACTCTAAAAATCTCCTGATCAATCATTCTCTAGCTACAGCCTGGCCTCTACAAGTTTGATCAATGCATGCTTCATATTATCTTCCAGATTGTTTAATAGAAACCTTAATTAGCGTTTTCATTAATTAATACCAGAACCAATAGTGATTCAGAGATATCCCTTTGATCGCTCCCTCGTCACTGGTGTCTCACTGTTAATTATTCTGACATTGTAGCCCAGGCAATTCTGTATTCATATTACAGGATTATGAAACAGAAAGGCTTTTTTCCTACCAAATTCTTCCTAAAGGAGCTTCCCACACATAGCAACAGGAAACCATGGTAGAATTAGATAACAGAAATCCACTGTGTTTTATTAGCTACTAAACACATAATATACTCCAGACTATTAATGTTGTTTGACTCAAAAAGATGAACTGATTATTCATGTATTTCTCACGGGAGCACGAAAACTCCTTCCTTGCTGTACTGATGGACTGTGGGTTAGTTTTAGGGTGCTTGGCAGAGCAGGAGCGCAAGAAAGGCCAGGCTGAAGTCCGCTGCCTGTGAAACCTGGCAGCCAGCTCAGCTTCTCGCCTCTAACTCTCTCTCATCCAAGGTCCAATGCCTTAGATCCTCAAAGTCTTGTCTAACTAATACAATTAACCTTCCTATAGAGTTGTTACATGGTAGCTATCCTCAGATTAGCCTTCAAACACAAGAAAACAGGCAGCCTATCAAAAAATCCACTAAGCTCCTAGCCATCCAGAAATGCTTGAGGGGAAGAAGAAGTATGGCAATAAAGGGGGCCTTTTCTCCTCAGCCTTCCTATTCTCAGACACATAAATCTTCCAGCTCTGAAGAGGACTCATCTGAATGTTTTCCGTCTCTTACTCAGAAAAGTCCTATGCAAAGGCACTTTCACAGGAGATTTGCCTCAGCAGGAGAACACTTACAGATACAGTAAAGCCCTGGTCTTTAACAGGCCCACTTATTTAAGATATACTCAAAGATAAACAAGGGCAGATTATCTAGAAAACCATCTCATCTAAGTACAAGCTTTACGGAAATTGCACACTGGACATCAAGGACTAGATCTGGAGATGTACTTAGGGATAAGAGATGCATTTTTGCTAGGAGTCCTGTAAGAAGGGGCTTTAGAAACTTTTTTTTTTTTTTAATCTTATCAGAAGAGTTATAGTAAGGGCTAGAAGTACTGCTTGCTTTTGAGGCACTCTTCTTCACACCTAAGAGGAAGCTCTTTTTCAAACTGAGCCTGATTCCAGCAATTCACTCTTAAACACTTGGCACTAGCATTTCAAAATATTTCTCACATAAGACTAGGGAAAGATAACAGAGAAATTCAACATGTGTTCTGCCAGATTTAACATACAACTTTCTTCTTGAAATTAAGGAGTTACTTCACTAAAGTAGAAGTAGCACCTTCTAGCAACTCAACTTTGCTCCTCAAACTTGTTGCCCAATATACTGTGCTTATGGCTTTATACCTATGCAAAACTTCTTTCTTTCTAAACATAGCTACCATTCTCAAAACAATTCAACAGCTGGGAACCAAAAATAACTAACCTTTTTTCCCATCTTCTCATGGTCTGTAATTCTTCTTTTCCGAAGTCCTTCCAAATGTTCCCCTAGAAACATGTCCCTTGGTAAGATTGCTACACACCACAGAAGAAACAGAGGGGACTGCAATACTGCCTTTATAAGGGCTCACCTTGGAGTCCCTTCCTCTCACTTAAAGACACCTAGCCTAGCCTACAGTTTAAGGAGAGTACTGCTAGGTAATTCTAGATTTTTTCCTCTTGTCTTTGTGAAAATTTCAGATCTGAGACTGGTGAAGTAAGCAAGTGAGGAGTGGAGATATTGTGAGTACATGAAATGTGACTTATCCTAGAGTGGAGAATGTGAATCCTGACAATGACAGGGTATAAAGGATCTAATTGAAAGTATATATGTAATTTGAAAGCTGGTGGAGAGTAAGGACCAAGTGCTGAGCACCTGACACTCCAGGTGCAATTAATAGTTCAGCTGCTTAGCATCTACTGAAAAAAAACCATACCTTACTTTATAAGGGACTCCATTTTTAAAAGGTCTACCTCCCAGGCCAGTTCATTCCTCTACTGATCAGATAAAAAGAAGAATGTGTTGGAAACCTATATACTAAAAAGAAGAATCAGCATGATAATTTAGAATAAAAGTTTGGCCAACAGGCTCTGAATTTCATATAGTAAATTGGCAAATGCCTGACTTGAAGAATGATATTTGAAAGTAAAAAGACACTCAGAAAATGGATTCTGGAAAATTATGTCTGGTTTAGACTTTATCTGTTTATATATCAAAGGACACTCTTCTTAGTAGCTGCATGTCAATCTGTTCTTTCTGCTTTGTACATACTCTAAAAATTATTTTAGGATTGAATTAGCTGTCAGTCTTGGATAGCCTGGTTCTCTAGTGCAGAGGATATACAGCCACTTTAAAGACATCAAGCAGAAGGTATTGCTCACATTATGAGTGGATGATCAAAAACGTATGCCTAGAGAATGAGATGAGGCAGTATTATTTTCTATTTTAGAAACTAAGAATGCGTCTAACTGGGAGCACCCACAGCCAGACATCATAACATCTCACACAAAACAGCTGTAGAAATGCAAAGCCACGAGATAGACAATGGTCATGAATAGTCATACAAAAGCTTTTATATGAAGAAGGATTGAAAAGATGCAAACTGTTTAGAGCCGGCAGGAGGTAGACACAGAGAGAAATGAAAGATGGTACAGAAGAACAAGGTACAGCAAAGAAGGCCTGAGCTCTTATTTGCTTTTACCTTACACAGGGAAAGAACCAAACCACAGCACATCTGAAACACAGGAAAGAAGTATTTTATTTTTTTTTTAGATATTCTTTTGAATACAATAGGAAGTGATTAAAATGTGGATTTTTTTTTTTTGCTGCAGATCATCTCGTGGGTCAAATGTTACTCAGATTCAAAAGAAGATTGGACAACTAACCATATAATGGGAACGTTCATTAAAAAGGGTACAGGCTGGGATATCAAACTGTATGCTTCAGAGCATAAGTCCCTCATCGACTGTAAGGAATTGGAAACTAGATTTTTATAAGCAGTTATCCTGGCAGACAGGGAAGGAGTTGTTAATTTATTTGTAATGCTTTTAACCCATAACACAAGGGGACGATACAGACACAAAAGGAAATAGGAACAGAATTAGCAAAAATACAAATGAATCAACATGTGATGACTTACGAGGAAAAACCCCAACTTACTCTTTAGAAAAAAGAAAGGGATGAAACATCAATTAATCAGGCAGAGGGAAACAGAGTGAGGTTCAGAGGTTAGGCCCGGTAAGATGGAAATATGAGCAGAGAGGAAAAGGGCTCCAAATTCTTGAGTAGAAGAGAAAAACGCATCACAATTATAAAAAGGGTGAAACAGATCCGCAGCATATTGAAGAGATGAATAAATGGATTTTTTATTAAAACAAAAATTAGAGTGAACCAAATTACAGAGCAGATGCAGTATTAAATGTTTAAAAGTTTTGTTAATACAAGTTGATGATTCTCTGAGGGAAGCAATTTGTCTAAATTATTTGCTATACGTACTCTCTTATCCTGAGCCTGGACATGGTTCAATTCTAGCACAAGTGGAAGGTAACGGAGAAATGATCCTTCCCCAACGGCACTGAAAGTTGTTGACAGGAAGGGGTGACAAAACTTGAATTATGTATTTTGTGCACAGAAACGATCATTCGTCAGGGCTATTTGACACTAGCTTCCTTTGATGCTGAATTCTCAAGGAAGGAAGGCAGGAAGAGAAAACCTGCCACCGATTTTCTGTCTCTTGAGGCAAATTTGATGAACAGATTCCAACTGCAGAGTATTTTGTGTTATTAACTCCCCTCAACTCTGAACACTGCATACGTTGATAGACAATCTGTTGGTAGCTGGAGTGTTCTTCTTCATTATCCTAGCATAGCCTCAAGTGTGCTATAAACCATCTCTCAGCCCAGGCCATTTAATTACCTTCTCCTGTTTGAAGTCAAAAGAATCCCCTGGCAAAATTCTTCTCAGAATCCCAGCAAGAGACATCTTATTCACTTTATCTTCCCTTTACCACCATTGCTGTAGTTTATTGAGCAACCATGTGCATACAGACCCCTAACGTTTGTGTTCGCCATGGTAACCTTCAACTTTGTAAATGCTTGGAAGAGAATATTTGTGAAGACGTAACTGAATTATAAGATCCGTGATGCTGCATGATCAAGCACGATATTACTGTCTGATCTATCAGTTTTTCTCTCAGTGTGTTAGACCACATGTGCTAGCTTCACATGGAAAGAAAGCAAGCAGGCAACACGATGGAGCGGGGTGACAGCTGGGGTGTGTTCCTGTGCCCCACAGCTAAAGGTGCACAGAAGACATAAGTGAACAAAACACCAACCTTTCATCACCTCCTCCATGCTCCATGGTCGATGGATCACAGACTGTGTCAATGACCAGGTCGTGGCATATCAGACCTCAGAGTGGGCTACAGACATTGGTGTGGCACAGCAAAAGAGTAAGATATAAAGCTAAGGGATGGGCAGCTGTGAGCCATGGGGAAACTGTGGACTGGGGTGATATGGACTTGCCAGTCAGGGCCCATCCTGCTGTCCGCATGGAGGGAGCAGGGCAGGCTGGAAGGGGGCAAGCCAGGCACAGCCTGGAGCCTAGGTCATTGGGCAAGTCCATGGGTGATGAGGCAGGTCCAGGGTCAGGCTAGGAAGCCAGTCTATGCGTCAGGGTCAGTGTGTGCACCAGCAGGGTCTGCAGCCAAGCAAAGGAATAGGCTGTAATGTAGATTTGTTAGGACCCAAGGAGCCAGAGCCTGAGCTTAAAACCAGATCCTGGGTGAACAGGGTGTCGGGAGAGACCTCACTGAGTCCTCCCACCTCTCTCCCTGAGACCACCAGTGCACCACAGGGCACAAGACTGGCCCTGAGCCCAGGCAGCCAAACTGTCAGAAGGGATGGGGGCTGCTCTTAGGGCCCTGACACGAGGTGAGAGACTGTCCTCGGCCATTTCTGCCAAACAGAAGGAGTATTGTTGTGTTCTTGTATCACAAGTTACAGCAGAAGAAGATCTGGGGGTTCTCTTTCTAGGTCCTACTGTGTGCCTTAAGCAATTCGTAAGAGCCCAGTCACAGTACATGTCCATTGAGACCTTCATCCTGCCCGACAAAGAGCAGAGCAGGCACACAGTGTCGCAATCTGCAAGACAAGGATTTCCTGCACCAGAAGTGGTGTCTTTAGGTGTAACAGCCCGGACAAACTTTTCATGTGTGCATTTGTCTAATTCCTCTAAGAGTCCATATAAACTGCCGGAGCCCACAGCATCCTGTAGCAATGAGTCCCCCTTCTTAGCTTTCCTTTGTCTGTTGAATTCCTTTATGAATCACTCTAAAAAGCAAAAAAATCTACGTATGTGTAGATAAATTACTGCTAAATTCTTTTGGGTAACTGAGAACAGACCTTGATCTGGTATAGCTATAGAAGTATCATTTGCTTCTAATGGTTCAATACTACTGGGTTCACAGGCAAACATAAAATTTAAGGCTTAGAGATACTAGTAAAAGGACTCTTGGGAAGAAATGATACAGTGTGTTTGGTTTTTGTAAAATCTGGCAGTCAAAATGTTGAGCTGATTAAAAAGGAAGGTAAAGGGCATGTTAGTAAAAATTGTATTGCATAGAGATACCTTCAGAGACTAAACGAGCAGAGCCATCACAGAGTCAGTGCAATTTATCACCGAGAAGACTTGGCGTTCCCACTGTAACCTAGCATTTCTATGGAGAAGGCCTTATCTTGGCTTTTCCCCCATTATGATCAATACGATACACTGAATATGCACAAATGCTGTTTCCAGACTGAGTCGAGTTTTCAGGACAGAGAAACAGCACACAATTTGTCAGTCAGAAAAGAAAATTACTGTACAAATACCATATTTCAGTTATTCAGTGCAGCATCTAACTGGGAAATGCTCACTAACTCCATGAGTTATGGAGAAAATTTGAGATGTAATGTTGCAGAAATGGGACAGATCAGGACATTAGCAGAATGACACCATCCACTGCTGGTATCAAACATAAGGACTTTTCCCTGTGTTTCTGCAACAGGAACGTGCAGGCATGGAACTAGGATACTGCGCTGTTATACCTTTGTCATGTTGCCTTTTGAAGTGCAGGAAAACATGCTTCATCTCTGAACATTTTTAATTTGCACAATGTGCATTCAATTGAAGAAGTGGTTTTCAAACAGCTCTCTCTCTGGAGAGCTCGTTGCCAAAGCCAGCTGGGTGTATATGCCCCAGGGCCCAGCTTAAGGCGTAGCATACAGCGCACTTCCAGCCTATCTTGAGTTGCTCCATGCAACTTCAAGATTTCGCTGCTCTCCAACAGCAACTTACCTTGTAAGAGAAGACACCGCTTCCCATTTCTGATGCAGAGAGCTGATGCCAGTAGCGCTCTGCTGGCTTTACAACAGTGATGAAAAAGGAAGCCTCCATTTCCCTCATGCCTCCATTTCAGGGTTTTCCTTGCAAGAGTCACCTCAAGGACTTCCCATACACAGAACAATCAACTTACTGAATGCTCTTGAGGAGCTGTGATTTTTGGGTGGGAAAATAAAGAGTTATGTTTCATGCTCTCAGAAGATCATTTCAAGATAGGGTTTCTAGTGGAGTTAGTGGTATCACTACTGGAGTTAACAGGGCATCTCGCCCTTCTCTTGCCCTCATTTTTCTATTTAAAGCCCATCTTCAGCACACGAGTCACTCTATCACTCTATAGATGCTTACAGTGCATGTGTAAGACATACTAATATTCTCCTTCCATCTGTTTTTCCAGGGCGTTCTACGAAATAACGTGATGCCATTACTCTGAGATTTACTACTGTTCCCATTTGCTTCTCATATCTATCCATTCCAGAGCACAGGAAGCTAACCTCCTGCTCTGTTGACTCAATGTAATTTCCTTTATCACCCCGTGGGAGCTAAGTCCATATCTTCTTTGTAAGTCTTTGATTCTGCTTTAAATAATGGTCTCCAGGCTGACTTTATAAAAAGTGCAATGTACTCCCTGCAGTCAATACAATGTTAGATTCTGTAAATAAATGTATTATGACACATTTAACAAAAAATTATAAACAGTGCAAGAAAATAACATTAGCCTAAACTGTCAGTTAACCACTTGGGAAGCCTATGTATAGGAAATATCTGCATTTATTTTTACTGTATCAGAATTTGATTTAAAAATACTGGGTTATTTCATTCCCTTGATTAAATGGGCACACAGAGTGCCCATTAGTGGAAATAAAATAAAGGTACTGTGAGAGACAGGATAAGGTTGTAGGGATAAAACAAGCACTTTTGGTGAAAAGGAAAGCAGTCTTTAATATCCACTTTTGTATGTCAGGCAAAGTATTTGTGTATAATTTACCCAATGCATTTGCAAGGAGTTCTCACAAGACATGAAGCTCAGGCAGCTGGAAATACAGGCCAACTCTCACTCAAGGGTGAAAGCTTCTTGTCGTGGTTTTAGGCTGATCCAGCAACTAAAACTCACACAGTCTCTCCTTCTCCAATAAAGTAGAGAGGAGAGGAAAAAAAACAAAAGGACTGAGGGTTGAGGCAAGAACAGAGGGAGCACCCACCAACCATGGTCCTGGGCAAAACAGGCAGCGCTTTTCTCAAAGCAAAACAGTTTATTAATGATTACTTAGAAGGACAAAGGGAAATAAAAACCGATTACTTGAGAGGACAGAAAGAAACAAAACCAGATCTTAAAACCGACACCTTCCCCCCCCCCCACCTTCCTTTTCCTCCCGGCTCTACCTCCTCCCCCCAGCAGCACAGGGGGCAGGGACTGGGGGAGTGCAGGTCAGTTCATTCCGTGCTGTTACTGCTGCTTCTTTCTTAAAGGAGAAGGAGTCCTTACACCCTTTTCCCCTGCTCCAATGGATCCCCTACCCACGAGGAAAAAAATCCACAAATTTCTCCAACGTGAGTCCAGCCCACTGGAAACAATCCTTCCCCACAGATTGCTCCGGTGTGGGCTTTACCACAGTCTCGGGTACTTAGGGAGCTGTAGCCACTCGCTCCGGCGTGGATCGTCACGAAGACTCCAGATGCCTTTCTGCCTTGCCGTGCCCCCAACACGACCATCCTCAGGCTCAGGCATCTTCTCCCCACGGGCTGCGAGTGGGTTGCTGCTCCACCGAGGCTGTCCTGGTTGCAGGGGGGCAGCCTGCTATCTCACCATCAGCCGCAGGGGAAACTCGGCTCCGGCACACCTCCTCCCGCTCCATCCTCACTGACCTGCTGTCGATGCAGCTGTTTCTCTCAGATCTCAGTCCTCTCCAGGTGAACTCAGCCCAGTGGGCACCCCGGGAGTGGGGTGCCCCCGAGTTCCCCAGCTGGCTCCGCCGCCGCCATTCTCCGTGGGCGGCGCCGGCCCGACGCAGGCAGCCGCCCGGCCGGGAGCCAGGGAGCGGGGGCAGTGCCCTCCTCCCTTCTCTGGTCGATCCTGGGCGAAGCACCTTTTCCGGTTCCCTTGTCCTGACTTAAATAGGGCAATTCGCAGAGGCGCCCTATTGGCTCAACCCCGAGGGGGATGGCAATCTGATCCGGTGGCCAGAACTAAGCCTAACCCGGATCCAAAACCGGGGAGGTCGCAGGGAGCAAAATCCCTCTCCTGCCACCAGAACCACCCCCCCCTCCACATCAAACCATGACATTCCACCCCTCGCCTCTGCGAATTCCATATTTAGGCACAACTTTAGTTACAGAAAGAGAACACAGAGTTACAGAAAAAGAACACAGTATCAACAACAACATTGAAGAAGAAGAAGAACACACATTTTACAAACAATCCACCCCTTGTCCCTTCACCAGTCACAACAATCAAAGTTTCCCAAGGTCCTTCTGTTTTTCAGCACTGTGAAGTCCATGTTTTGCCCGTTACCTCTCCCAGTCACTATTCTTATCTCAAATTCCTCGAGCCCCACGTTGGGCGCCAAAAAGGACTGTCGTGGTTTTAGGCTGATCCAGCAACTAAAACTCACACAGTCTCTCCTTCTCCAATAAAGTAGAGAGGAGAGGAAAAAAAACAAAAGGACTGAGGGTTGAGGCAAGAACAGAGGGAGCACCCACCAATCATGGTCCTGGGCAAAACAGGCAGCGCTTTTCTCAAAGCAAAACAGTTTATTAATGATTACTTAGAAGGACAAAGGGAAATAAAAACCGATTACTTGAGAGGACAGAAAGAAACAAAACCAGATCTTAAAACCGACACCTTCCCCCCCCCCCACCTTCCTTTTCCTCCCGGCTCTACCTCCTCCCCCCAGCAGCACAGGGGGCAGGGACTGGGGGAGTGCAGGTCAGTTCATTCTGTGCTGTTACTGCTGCTTCTTTCTTAAAGGAGAAGGAGTCCTTACACCCTTTTCCCCTGCTCCAATGGATCCCCTACCCACGAGGAAAAAAATCCACAAATTTCTCCAACGTGAGTCCAGCCCACTGGAAACAATCCTTCCCCACAGATTGCTCCGGTGTGGGCTTTACCACAGTCTCGGGTACTTAGGGAGCTGTAGCCACTCGCTCCGGCGTGGATCGTCACGAAGACTCCAGATGCCTTTCTGCCTTGCCGTGCCCCCAACACGACCATCCTCAGGCTCAGGCATCTTCTCCCCACGGGCTGCGAGTGGGTTGCTGCTCCACCGAGGCTGTCCTGGTTGCAGGGGGGCAGCCTGCTATCTCACCATCAGCCGCAGGGGAAACTCGGCTCCGGCACACCTCCTCCCCCTCCATCCTCACTGACCTGCTGTCGATGCAGCTGTTTCTCTCAGATCTCAGTCCTCTCCAGGTGAACTCAGCCCAGTGGGCACCCCGGGAGTGGGGTGCCCCCGAGTTCCCCAGCTGGCTCCGCCGCCGCCATTCTCCGTGGGCGGCGCCGGCCCGACGCAGGCAGCCGCCCGGCCGGGAGCCAGGGAGCGGGGGCAGTGCCCTCCTCCCTTCTCTGGTCGATCCTGGGCGAAGCACCTTTTCCGGTTCCCTTGTCCTGACTTAAATAGGGCAATTCGCAGAGGCGCCCTATTGGCTCAACCCCGAGGGGGATGGCAGTCTGATCCGGTGGCCAGAACTAAGCCTAACCCGGATCCAAAACCGGGGAGGTCGCAGGGAGCAAAATCCCTCTCCTGCCACCAGAACCACCCCCCCCCTCCACATCAAACCATGACACTTCTTTAAGTCTCGTCACGGCCGCTATGATGAAGTGAACATTAGTGTTCTATAAAGTGGATTTTGCCACCACTAATTCATTGCATCCTGATCACAGAATAGCCATATATAAAAACATGCTCTGTCCACTGGCCTAGATTCTAACTTTCAACTATTAAAGGCTGAATAACCTCGGGTAACTGAGCTATTGGAGCATTTCCTACATCTGGTGTAGGATGTAGCCAAACCTATTACCAGGGCTCTCGTTCTTCTGGTTGCCTCCCCATCTTCCCAGTAAATAATGGCTCCGTAACCTCAAAATGGTGACACTGACAAGCCAAAATATTAAACAAACCTGCAGTGCTCTAAGGATCTAATAAATAGTTGCAAGTTGCATCCATTATTAAGCACTTAAAACAAACCATTCTAGATCTCTGGTATTAAATTACAGGATGTGCTTTGGCCACTTGCTTATCCACTGCAAAATTACCTCATGTATTTTGTCCAGTGATGAGCACATACATACAGGTAGCACAGGTGAAGCACAGTTGTAAGAGGAGTGTTTACCACACGCATTTTCTGTGAAAAGCATGAAAACCAAGCCTTACCTCCATTCTTAGATTCAGCTGTGATCCTCTCTACCAAAAGCTGACGGGACACTAGAAGGCAAAGCAGGCATTTTATAACAGTTCTGCATATGTTACATCTCATCTGCAAATAAAAGGCTTTAGTTTCTACAGCTGACGCTAAAGCCCCTTTGTATATCTACCATATTGAATTATAAAATAACATGAAAGTTCAAACTGGAAGCATCAGAGGACAATTTACAGTGAATTTGCTCTGATGTAAATCTAGAGTATCTCCAATAAAGCCATGTTAAGCTTCTAAGGGTTTACACTGGCATACTGTAAGATGCCATTTACGAACATGGCCATAAATTCACAGGAAAACACTTGTCACTCCTGTGATATCATTTTCAAGGTCACAAAACACTGATACAAGAGTTCACTTACAATACTATCCTTTTTTCACTCAAAAACATATGTATTTTCAGAAATGAAGTTCGCCCTCAGTACCTTTTAAGTTCTAAAACGGCCACAATGAATAACGATCAGTAACACTCATGCTCTTCCAGCCAAAGGACAATTGAAATATTTTACCCTAAATATCATTTACCAATGGCACAATTGTCCCACTGAGTCACTTCTGTCAGGTAAATACAACAAACAAAGACTATCCTATAGAGCAATGTGTCATGAAAAAATATTCTTGATGCATACAGAGTAATTTCAGCTGCAATGAAAAACAGAAATTCCCAAGCACTAGAAAAATAACTTCCTAGGTAAATCTCGGGCATATGGTCTCTACTGTCAGTGATGTCACTCTGAAGTTACACTCCTCCCTCTTCAGCATGAAATTCTGATTGTACTGAAAGTAATGGAAATGGCCTTATCAATTTTACTGAGAGAAGGTTTTCAGCCTGGTCTTTTTAAAGCGTTAGTCTAGAATAGTATATACCAAGTTACTCTGCTTACAGCCTCCCTTCGAAGCCTGCAGATGGTGGGAAGTGCTTTGCCCTCACTTCACCTGCAGCTCCCCAGGTTGTGAGTTGGCGTTTCCATCTGGAGCAACTAAGCTATTCATATAAATTAGCAAATCACAAAATTCAGCCCAGCATTAAAAAAGTGGTCTTGCTTCCAGTGAAATGAGTTGTCTTCTCACTTCATGTGAAATGGTGGGCTAAGGTCCGACCTCTTATCAGCTGTGAAACCACTCGTGAATTTTTCCAAGTCTTCTCAAACTCTCTGACCAATTTAAAGCATTAACCTTCCACTAGGAAAAAGAAGGGACAAACCAATTTCAGCATGCATCATGACAAGTTCCCCTGAGAGCTTTATCAGCTGTTTATTAATGCTTGAGGAGAATGTTGATAAAAAACAGCTGTGTGGAAAGATTAAATATATTTCCCATGCTAGCATTCACACTGACTCGGAGTTCACAAAAACCTCATAAAATATTAGCTGTAAAGCAGTATCTATCTAGGCCGGTCTTTAAACAGGGTACACTTCATTTTGTCAATCAGGACCTTTCATCGGAAATAAAACAAGTAGAAGTAAATGAGAATGTATAGACAAATCCCTTGCCTCAAAATTTGCTGCTTTTACAAACATTACACACAGCTACTACAAGAAAGGTCATGGCAAAAATGAAATTTGGATGAATGGGCTGCAGACAGCAGCAGTAAACATTTCTGTTTGCCCTGGTAGCTTAACAGTGTGTGTACAAGGACCAGAAGAATGCAGGGGAAGATCTCACATCCTCACTTTTACTACTCTAGAGTGAATGGTGCAAGTTGTGTGCCAGGAAATACCTACTCGCAAATGCCTACATGTCAAAGCGCTGTAAAGCAAATGGATGGAAAGGACCTGCAGATGTTACCTAGTTGAAGCTTCTCAGCAGTTTTTCACCAATGGCTCATCAGTCTTCAATGGCATATTTACCGAATGACTGAAAACCCCATGACAGCGAAATATACAGCCAAATATAAGCAAACAAATGAATGAAAATGACAGTAAAAAACCTAAAGCATGAATAATCCCATTTCAACTGACGTGTTGTTTAGTTATGCAAGAAAACAATTATGACAAAACTAAGTAAGATATAGTTTTCTTTGCTTAAAGTTTAGCTTGTTCTTCAACTAAAAAAGCCTGAGAAACATTGACATAGACTATTGCTCTGTCCTAAATTTTGTGTATGTTACTCCTCACAGCCTTTGTTTGCTCTGTAACCAAACACTTTCAGGGATGGAAATTACACAACTTCCATGGTCCACACATGGACCAATCTAGTGGTCGGTTCAGTTGACTGAGTAATCTGTTGGTCAAAATGTGTCCCCTGTGATTCGTTCATGCAGTAATTTCTTAAGAAAATGAAAATAAGAATACCCATGTATAACCCATGTTCTTTCATTCTTTGCTGGAAAATAGCACTCATTTTAAGAGAGAATTAAACAAGGTATAGTTAAAAATTAAACATAAAAGAATGAAATATTGAAAGTCATTATCTCCTGAGACAATTTTAATGACCTCACTCAAAACTGCCCTGAAAGTCTATAGAAATGTTGTGGTACAAATGCCCAGGAACTAGCACTATATGATGCTATGGAATTAGAAGATATTATGATACTAGTCTTTCACACTTGCAGATCCTTCTTTACTTACAAGAGCTGAAGGTTGTTTGACAGTATTATTCTAGTCCCTATCTATAGGTATCAGAGACAACTGACTGTTGTTGACTTTTGTGGTTGCAAAGCTGGCTGAGCCTGTTCAGAAAAGGCTTGGCATGGGAGTAGGAGTGATGCTGTACCTCAAGAATTAGGAATCACATGCTCCTGTTACTAGCACATGAAAACGTGCAGCAAAATGTTACAAAACCTGCCTTCTAGTCTTAAGCACAAGCCAAGGCGTCCCATCTGGTATGCCAGGCCAACATGGGGACCTGCGTGCTGCTGCACAAGAGCTGCCAAGAAGTGCAAATGAAGGTGTGGTACGTGGGAGGTAGGCGCTGATGGTGAAAAAGCAATTTGCTATATGGTAATATTATTCCTGTAACAATGCAGCAAAAGTGGCATAAATGGTCATCTCTGTGAGGCAATATTGTGCTATAAAACCAAATCTCTTATGAGAATACAGCTCATCTTGCCTGATTACCTGAGAAAGTCCATCCCTCTTTTTGCTTAATTGTCAAAATCAGCTGCGAAGTTCTGGGTTGCAGGTATCTGGGTTTGAATGTCCAGAGGCTGGGAAGGGGCAAGATCAGTGGAGATTCCTCCTTCTGGAATTCATTCTTCCTTCCCGTCTAACACAGTCCTGGTGCTTTGACTGAAGCAAACTGTGAAAGATCAATTATATCAATATAGTTTCAAAATGAATGTTTGTTTGTTGTATGCACACAATTATGAATGAAATATACTTTAACAAGCTTCAGCACTAGTGGAAGCAATGATTTGTCACTCAAAGATTCTCTGTAGGTAAGGACCTTCCTTATCTAAAAAAGGAAGACAATTTTCTGTCAGTTTAGCTTACTGAACATGAGATGAAACATACTCAAAAGGCTAGTAATTAAGGATGGTTAAGAGGCAAACTATTATATATGAACAACATTTTTTCAAATAATCCTCTGAAACACCCTTCAGTGCAAGGCTTCAAGGTTGAACTGAAGGTTACTCTGCATTCTGTGTAATCTTAGTTTGTGAACCTCAATTAACCGAAAATCCTCCTTAAGCAAACAGAGTAATGTCCCCAGATGCTGATTAATTATATTGAAATTTCCCTTAAGCATCAAATCACTTGGTTATCTGAAATTGTTCTTTGGCCACTTTCTGCATACAGGTAACCTAGCACATGACACAGTACAGATGTCAGCTTGTTATTTTACCTAGTAAAATAACTCCAGAAACAAACACTGAATTGGAAGGAATATTGCAGCACAATTATCTGAAGCTATAGATAAAGTGAAAAGAATTTCTATTTTCAAGACCATGCAGCTCCTAATGACCATTTTAAATTATTCCTTACTCCTCGAGAGAAATGTCTGGCCTACAGAATTATCATGTTAGCCTTGACACTGAGGGCGAATTAGATGCTAAGCATAACAGCTCAAAAAGGAAAAAGCCTTCTTCCAACATTAATTCTTAAGAGGATCATTTGAAGAATTTGTACGGCAAACTGTTGTCCTGCACAGTGCTCAGAGTAAGCCAGAGAAACACCAGCATTGCAGATAATTTCCACCCAAGAAGAGAGCTGAGCACTCTGAAAATCAGGATTCTGCCAAATCTCGGTCTGCAATGGTCATGCATCTCTTTTAGAGAAACACCCGTATCAAATAGCAATGCCCAGGGATCATGACCATTTTGCTGACGCAGCTAAGAAAAGCAATCTTCTCTGCCCCAGGAGCTGCTGGTGTGGAGATGCTTCCCTGCCTGCTGTTCTGAAGAGCAACTACAAATTCCTTCTCTTACCTATTGCTCAGGTTTTTTTCTGTCAGAATTATAGTATTTGTAAACAACCGCTGGTATAGTACAAGCCTTTTAACCAGGATAGTCTTAACCAGGACATCTCCATGGTTGCTAATTTAGCACAATTATACTTAATGACAGTGAAACTGCTTAACAGGGATATAGTCATTCAGTAACACAGGGAGTGAAGTATTAGCAAGCTCTTAAATCAGTGTGAAATGCCAAACTTCACTTCCATCACAGAGATTCCAGTAATAATAAGGAAATAAATGCCAAAGAAAAATGAAACGCTGTGAATAATCTCCTTACTGCTGTAGTTTTACTTTGGTGGGTCCTTTACACCATGGCAAGTCTTTTCAGAAGCTTTTGTCTCTCCTTATCAGGATAGCTGTTTAATTGAGTTGGCTGTCTACCAGTTCAAGGGATTCCACTCAATTAACATTCAGATCTGGGTAGCTTTAGCTAATGAGATGTGCAGGTGTGGCATTCCTGCAGGTCTTTCAATTAGAAAAACAAAGCTTATATGTTGAAGAGTATAGGTCAGAGCAATGAAGATGATAAGTTGCAGATATTATATGTTCCTTAGTGTACCAGACTACTTTTCTTTTTCACTGTTACAAATCACTACTGGAAGAAATCTGTATTTTTTTTACATTGAATGATTATATACATGTAAACTGGATATGAAGATTAAGAAAAATAAAATAGTAAAAAAAAAAAGAAATTACAAACCGAGAAAAGAAATCCAAAAGAAATAAGGGAAAAGTGTCTAAATCATTATTAAAAATGCCTAGCAGCTCAGACAACTATTTTTTTCCAGCAATATAACATCAATCCAAATTGCTCTAGAAAAAGGGGCACAAACCCAATTTCCATTTGTCCCTGCAGGTCATCTTCATGTCACAAAAACAGAGGAAGAGATGTCTACTGGAGGGGAAAAAAAAAAAAAAAGGAAGAAGAATAAATTTCTTCTAGAAAGGAACTAATGAGCAGTTAATGAGCAGCTTTACTTTCAGCAGCCCACATGCAATTTCAAGACCTAAAGCCAAACCTGGCTGTTCCTGTGAAGATTTCTAGGGTGTGCAAGAACGGGATGTTCCTCATCTTTCTTGAAACACGTACACGTGCCCCAGGGTGCTCAGGACCCTGGCTTTTGTACCGAAAGCGTGAGGTGAGAGGGTTTCCTCTGTTACAGACAAAGGTGAAGCAGACGTAGCACAATAAAACCCTGCCTGTCTCATTGTCCCACCCTCCCCATGCACGCTACAGCCCCAAGAAAAAGGCACGAGGTCTGTTCCTGAACACAAACCCTTTCCTGCTGAGTTTTCTCCCTGTCCCAGCAACCCTCTGTATTCCCCACTTCTCCGTTCTTGGAGCAAGTGGCTGTGCTGCATGCTCTGCCCTGCATACACTTGGGCGGCCCAGGACAACAAATAACAGAATAAAACCTGAAAACTTGTTAGTTTCTGTTACGCAGAAAAAAAAGTCATTACTAGCAAAGCTTCTAGTTTGTGAAGGTGCATTTCAGATAACAAAAAGGACTGGAGAAAGAGGTACAGCATAAAGACTTTGTTTTGTGCTTCTTGAACCTGAGAGTTCTTTTCTCCTTTCATGGTAGATATTTTGTTTTCCTCTTTTTGGCCACTAAACTCTTCCAGTGAAGATATGGAATTTCCTTCCTACACAAGGACATCCTGTCTTTTGGCATTTTTGGAGTAAACATGCAGGCCCAGCTCTGCATCACCCAGTGAGGCTCTTAAGGTACCACTGCCTTCATCAGATAATGGCCTGTTATTGTTGGTGACATCATAGAAATAATCTTTTGATGCATGTTGAGGCTAGAAAGTAATCAGCTTTAGCTATAAAGACAGATTTCTGTGTGCTACTGTCTTCAGAGGAGGAATGGGATTATTTTGTACTCAAGGTCTCCAGTCAGGAGTTGGCTATATGTTCTTCACATCTGAGCCTTTCATCTTTCTTCCCTTGTTTTGCCATGGCTTCTTTAAGGACCCATGTTGCGCCAGACTTCTCCTGAGAAAAATTTTACACCTTGGCACATCAGCTCCAGAAGGTGTAAAAGTGTAACAGCACTGATGGAAATGTCTTACTTTCTAAAGTACCCAGCAAACTGTACACATTACTTTTGAGTGAAAAAACAGACTCCAGTCTTCCTGTAGTGACAGGACAAGGGGCAATGGTTTTCAACTGAAAAAGGGTAGATTTAGATTGGTTGTAAGAAAGAAATTTTTCATGATGAGGGTGGTGAGATACTGGAACAGGTTGCCCAGAGAAGTCATGGATGCCCCATCCCTGGAAGTGTTCAAGGCCAGGTTGGATGAGGCTTTGAGCAACCTGATCTAGGGGAAGGTGTCCCTGCCCAAGGCAGGGGGACTGGAACTAGATGATCTTCCAAGGTCCCTTCCAACTTCTATGATTCTCATTACTCAAATCATATATCAGAGTGCTTACAGTATGGAAATGCCCCAAAGAAGCAGAAAAGCATTACCTTCCTTTCTAATACAAAATCATGGAAACTTTCTAGTAAAATAGGAAGGCATATGTATAAAAGATCAGCACGGAATCTTAATAGATATATAGGATCTCCCGAATATTTTCTTCAGCTGAGTTTCTGAACTCCCTGCCAAGCTGTTAATAACGTAAAGAATCTTAAACAATGAACACGGTTCATGTTGCTTGCAGAAAGAAAAAGTGATTTATTATTTACAAGAAGATCCAGCAAATAAGTACTAGATGTCACTCCATGGGTAGTTTTGTTCGTACCAACAGGATGCTGAGGGTATATACACCAGTTTTGTTCTTCAGTTTATCCTGGTTGAATTTAATTCATAACTGACAAGTGCATTTGCCTTTTTGTATTTGCAATAAAATATTGCACAAACAAAATTTGGGAGTATATGTGCAGTAAATCTTGTATCAACGCTGACTGGCTGACAGATTTGGAATTGATTCACTGATTAGTTTGAGAGTGATTCATGTGAGTGCTTAATTTAAATCCCTAATTTAAAAACATTCATGGAAAGAGAATTGACAGCATAAATAGCACTTCAAAGTGCTACAACTGTTCCTTCCACGGAATTCCGCTTTTGTGAAGTGTGTGGGTAAGTTTCTGCTCAGGTATAACATGCCATAAGGTGATGATGTTCAGATGCCAAATTTTTCAGCCCTTCTTGCAATAAGAAATTATAATTATTAACAGGTTTTCTGAGGAAAAAGTGGAAGAAAACCTACTTTTTTTCAACTGAGAGGAACACCAAGAGACGGCTGAATAGGGTACAACAGTTAAATTTTTGATATACCCACATTTGGAATTTCGGGGTGGTGTATGTACACTACTTCTAGTCAGGACATGACAAGTAAAATTGCATTTTGTGTTCAGATAATAAAAGAAGTCCCTGTAGAGAGTCCAACGGTTTGCTGGTGCAAGCGTTAACTAGCTTAGAACCTCCTCCCAGCACTGTCATGCCAGACCTGGTGCTTTCCCTCCCTGCACACCTCTGCCCAATATGCATGGGAAACTCTTAGTCCAGGTCCAGCCATGGCCTTCCAGGCTGGTCTGCTGTCCCAACTGCTTTGCAGTTCTCCAGGAGCAGTACATGAGGGATCCTATGTAATGAACACACTAACAGCCAAATGTCAGCAGGGGTTCTTGACACTAGGCCTTTTTTTGAAACACATTATGAAAAAAAGAAGTCACAGCATTAAAAATGCTCTCTTGCATCAATTGTGAAGGAAACAGCCCTAGGAGATCAAACAGATTCAATTATTTCTTTTTATTAGGACACAGCTGCATGCTCCCCCTTGAACAGACTGAATACATATCCTCTTGCATCTTTGAACTCATCCACTTTTGTTTTTTTGCCATGGGATACTGTCTTCTGATCCTTCTAAGGCACTTCCTTTCTCAAAGTCAAAATCACAGCAGCATTTTAATAGATAAAATAAATTACTGGAAGCTCTCATGCCTTAATTTATGTACATATACAATTACTGTTTAGTTGACCTTTTCATCTGTTTAAATCTGCCTGGACATGCTGGAAGCAGCCGGTTTTTAACGGAAAATGGCAAATGCCCAACAGCGTTACATTTTTTTTCCCTTCTCCAGCTCCTTTGGGAAGGATTTAAAAGTAAAATCCAACATGCATGTAACACTGTACACTGAGATCCAACATACTGTGCTGCCTAGGAAGATTTCCCAGAGATGTGGAAGGTACAGAGTTCAAAACTGATGTTCTCCTTGGCAAATTTATTTTTGTGAAGTACTTTTGCAGCCCATAGCAAATTCCATTCTATTTCTTATGGGCATATGTAACATGAGTAACAGTACAAATTAGTTGTGATGCTCTGCCTATATCCTTCTAGGTAAGAAAAGAAAATTGCCTCTTTTTCCTATTCAGTACTTCAGGCTGCCAATAAAAGTGAAAAGTTGCAGTAACCATCCATCACAATTTAGAAGAGATTTTAATTGTTTAACAGAAGTCAGGCATCACAGAGCTGACCTAAAGTGGTCAACATTGACCTGGATTATATTCAAATTAACAACTGAAGGGAGAAATCCTCCAGACCTCGTTATTAGTCCTTCCAAAGCAGCTCCACCTTGGTTTGGAGTGAATTGAACCCTATGGAGCTGGTATGTAGAATTAGGGGGAATGGATTCTGGCCCTTTACTGCCTTCTGCCAAGGGAAAAAAAATGATTATAATGTTAATACTTGACTAGTGGGCACATACAATAGTGTAATTTTGCTGGTCTTATTCACTGTTCTTCAAAAACACAAAAAAGCACAAGTTCTTGTTCCTTAAAAATAGGAGGGGGGGAGAAGAAATTACTCTGCAAAAACTTTTTCTTCATCTTTTGAAATAAGCTCATGGCAATCTGTCTTCATTTAAACTGTAAGGGATCTGGCTTGCATCCTGGAATAGACTCTGGTTCCTTTCAAAACAGGGAAATAGCTTCTAAATACACTGAGCTGCTTTTTGGAATTTATGAAGCAGAACACAAATCTAAGAGCTGGCAACATTTAATGGTAATGAGGCGATTCTTACATGAGAGAGTTCATTACAGGATCCGCTCACAATGTTTTCCAGCAGCTGGAAAATGGAATCTTTTGCAGGCTGAGAATGAAAAATCTTGCTTTAAAATTATCTTGTGTATACCCCTACATGCATTTAGTTTAAAATGGAAGCATAGCAGAATTCATCCTGCTGCTTCTAATGCAATGGGCTTTTAACTGAAGGAAGAAAATAGGTTTTCCTCGTACAGTGCTGCTGTGCCAGCTGAGCTGCAGCACATGGTGGACAGTGGGTCTTGCCTGTGCTTTGCTCCTCTGCAAATGTTTTGAGATAGTCAGCCCTGCTTTAGTACAAGGCCTTGTATTCAAAGAGCACAAGGACAAGGATTGTGCCTGGCTCTGTGGTGCAAAATAGAGGCATTTCCTTACAAAGGCACATTTGTTCCTAATCTGCCATAACTTCCCAAGTGGTCCTTCCTCCTATATTTTTGCCATCAGTTGGCATCACAGCAAAAGTATGGCCCAAGAGGAGCCTGAAGTCTCTTTCTCCCCTCCTAGCTGGAGCAAGGTTGCCAGCACTGAGCCATGTGCTGCACGCTAGGATGCGATTCCTACTCCCAGCTCACTCTCACTATTCTTTCACTACTCAGATTTTGACCAGGATGAGTTGCGATACGCTATTTTTCGCAGTGACTCTATTGGTCAGCCAGTGGATGCTACTGCAGTAGAAAATCCAGTTGGTTAGCTTTTCATTTCGCATTTTTTTTCTGGTGGTCTGCAGAGTGCAGGCTGAGAGATTCTCTAAATGATCCAGGGCTACCAACGCACTTACCTCAAAATGTGGAAGTCCCACAGGAAATATGTTCCCTCTAGATTGCTCTCTGCGGCTCTTAAGTCTTATTTTCCAAAGATGCTAAGAGGACTATTCCACTTCCTTTGCCACCCGAATACTGTCCCCAAGTTTAAAAGAGACATAAACTAGTTAAAAGCAACAGAAGCACGACAAAACATCCCACTCAGCCTTTTTAGGGAATGCAGAAGCCCAGAGGACACCTAGAATTGAACCTCTCTAGAGGTATCAAGTCAGTCCAAGTCAGCTGCAGTTTCTCACCAGTTACTGAGCTGGCTCCCACAGTCGATGCTGGTGCAGAAGGGGATGGTGGAGACCAAGGACAAAAGCTGATTCCCCCTCTTAAGTTGAGCCCTCAGTTTCCCAGCCAGCTGAGGGAACTGGCTGTCACCACTATTTCCCTCCTCTCCAGTTAGGCATTATGCAAGGCTCAAATACGCCTTAGGCATGAGGCCACAGAAAACACAGTTGGGGAATCAGGAGGGGTAGGGGGAGAGAACAGGGATGAACAGTAACCTACAGGGATTTTTAGAAGAAGGACCTCTACAAGAAGGAGCTGTGCATGCCTTCTTGTAGAGGCTTGCAAATCTTACAGAGCAGCCTCACTGAAGTCAACAATAGGCAGGCTGGGCACAAACAGCACCGTGACTCAATGACAGCAGTTATCATCATGCTCTTATTTGTTGTCTCAGAAAAATGAATTACAGACAATCACATAATTTAGGTAATAGGTAGTATTTTTTTAAAAGCAGTGGATCGCACCAGCAGAAGTCAAAGCAGCTTGAAAACTCCTGACTGGAAATAATGTTGAGGAATCACAAAGTAAGATGTTAGACTGCTGAACCAAGATATTTTTGGATTCAGACAGAAGATGTAAAAGGAAAAAAAACCCACAAAACAAAACAAAACATTAAAAAACCTGGCAGGAAAAAAAAACAGGTACCCCAGCTGCAAAGAAGGCCAAACTGTGAGCTAGAAACAGATTGTTGAAGGAAGATACCCAATAAGTTAGCCAAGTATTTATTCTGATTTATACCAATGCTTGGCCCAAAGCCCTAAACACTTTAAAATATACAAGATGAACAGTAAAAGTATGAATGAAAATGCAACTTCAGCTTCAGACTAATTTTATAGCAACTTAAAATTACTGTTGTCCTTTAAAGAGCAATCACTAAAGGTTTGAATTTCAGAGACAAGTGAAGTAAGGAACAGTAAGCTCTGAATGAGACATGAGAGAGACAGAGAGAGAAAATATCCTCCAATAAACCAACACCAGTAGCTTTCTTCGTAAATCTTTTTGTTATTGAGACAAAGAGACTGAAATTCTTAGCCTACAACTGGACCAGGAGGCAGAGGTTTCCAGCAAGTTCCTGGCTGGATTTTTGCCCTTCTTTACAAGAATTCAAACTAGCTGGTAGGAGCAATTTCTGTCCTGAAATCCAATCTATAGCTCTAAGAGACTATCATGTTGTCCTGGCTCAGTGAGACAAAAAAAGAATTTCACTGGTGTTTGCAAATAGAGTGATATGGCTGAAAGCCTGGGTATGCTCTTCTATGCTGGAGAAGATAAAATTTAACACTCTTGGACCCAATTTTACCCTCATTACAGGCAACTTCCCAGTGAAGTTGGGCAGAAATCAGACCTCTTATTGTGCGTTGACAGACAAATAATAATCTGCTACATAGGAAAATGTAATGTACCCTGCATGTTAAAAAAGTCATTTTTAATAGCTTTATAATATCAAGGATTCTTAAAAAATATAGGATTGGTGTATAAGATTGGTGTATAAATGACAATGCATCAATATGAAAAAAGCCAAGAGCTCAGAAAAGTTGCAAAATCTTTTGGTGAACACCCTTCCAAGAAAAGCATTAGAGGTGCTTTTCTTGAAGCAGCAGAGAGCATAGAGCGAAGGAGAAAAGACTGAAAATGGAGGAAGGCAAGTAGGAGAAGGAAATTCTCCAATGATGAATCTGCTATTATTTTTAAGACTTCTTCATTATTGCCAGCTTAATTATAACTGGATTTGCTAGAAAGGATTCTGTCGAGCATTGTAGCTTTTTCTTACTCTCTTGCTGTACCCAGAAATGGCAGCCATGTTGCAATCCTTGAAGTACGTGCTCATAAAAGCAAAATCCACAGGGAAGCCCGGTGTGTTTCTTTCCACGGGCTTTGTGTGCAAGGAATGAAACTGTGGTTAATTACCTGCCTCCAGCCACTCCTTAAAAGCTGAAGAGCTTTTCTTTGTATTTGTATGACCACAGTAGCTGTGGCAGCTGCTCATTTATTAGTTGCAGCATACATTAAAGATTGTGTGGAAGGTAAAGATGCGTGCAAATTTCTATTAAAAAATAAGCCAACAATCTATTTACTGAGAGCAGGTAATGGAGATGCTACTAAAACCAAAAAGTGCCTTGTCTTTCGCCACAAAGCAAGAATGACTAACAACCTAATATTGCACTGATATACGTAATTATGCATCTGATGTATCTAAGTATCCCACTCATCTGATAATAGATCATTCACCCAAGGTGGGCTTGAATCAACTGTTTTTCTCTCCAATTTGAATAGCCAAAATGCTTGACAATATTACATGTTGTATTCAGACTGGGATTTAGAGCTAAACATAATCGCTGACTCCAGCGAGACAGAAGACTCTAGGAGTGGATTTCCCTGATATTTTAGTGTTTTGGTGAGGAAGGGTAAGAGTGGAGGAGAAAAGGGACTGTGTGGTACCACAGTATAAACATTACCGCCTCTGTCTCCACCACGAAGTTGCCACTGAAAGAGCAAGAAGCAACTGTTTTTCATACTGCGTGTCCACGAGGAGATCACGAAGAGCAGCGGTTCTGTTCTCGCCCTTTTCTCATGGGGACAAACCCAGTGTCGCAGTGATTGCTCTCACATATGCGTCTGGGGGGCAATTGTTATATCACGGAACTGGCCATAACTATTTCACCACCCTCCTCCCTGACATTCCCAAAACTAACATGACTGGCCAACCAGATGTTTCCAGCCCTGCATCACTTCCCCAGATGTTGCCTTTCCAATTCTCCTGCCAGTTGTGTACCAGGCAAGCTGACTCTGCTTAACAACTGAGTTATCTCAGTAGTTTTTCTCCGAACCGTATCTGTTCTCAAAGAGTTCACACTCATATCATCATCTTCCTTGCAAGGGAGGAACCACCTTTTATTTGATCCAGATTTCACAGCAACCCGGGCCTGCTTGCTGTTCTTTGCTTGGAAACAGGGCAGTTCTGCCCTATCTTTTGCCTCTAAAATTCCCGCAAAGGGTGGTTAAATAAGCACACGCATTTACCACGCAATACTCGGCCTTCTGTCGGCAGATGCTCGAACAGTCCCCCGTGTCTCTCGGTGAAAGACACCCCGCTCCGCTCGGGCGGAGGGGAGCGCTGCCGCCCGGCGGCCACCGCGGGGCCGCGCTCAGCGCCGGCGCTCGGCGCGCCCCGAAGCTGAGCCTGCAGACTCGGATCTTGCTGAGATCAGCTCCTTTAGCGGAGGGCTGGTCTTTTTATGGAAGAACACGTCAAATACGTACTCAAGGAGGCGCTGCCTGAAAGCACCACTGTGGTTTTTTACGCAGGATTTCTAAGGAAGACTAAAGAGTCGTAGTCTTGGGGAAGAAAAAAAAAAAAAAAATAAAAAAGGGCCTAAGATGTTTGGCATTGAGGCTGACTTAGGCCAAGAAAAGATGGCCATTATCTGACTTGTGGCTACTACAGAAGAGCCATTTTGGAGTCTCAGGCAGAGGAATCAAATGTAGGAAGGGAGAAATTCACATAGGTTAGCCCTTGAGGTTAAAGTTACCAAACTTCCACTTGAACCTCAAAATGGGCTGAATTCTCTACCCGTGAATTTCCATATTCCTGTCAAATAAAAAGCAAAACTTTCTTCCTGCTCTGCTCTCGCTGCAAGGTTGGTAAGCACTATCAACAGCTTGCAAGTATGTTTAAAGCTTAGTTTTACAATTTCCTGCTTCCTCTCTCTAATCCCCAAAGTTGAAAGTAGTCGCAGATGCAGAACAAAATTGCACTGGTATAACCTAACAGCTGGAATGTATGCTAGTACAATTTAACTTATTATGTGGCTTGTGGAGATTTATATCAGAAGTATTGAACCTGGCCTGAATGAAACATTAACAGAAAAGTGCATGTGAAACTATCACACACATCTTAATGTTTCCAAGTACTCGGTGTGGGAGTGCAAGGGAGTGACATCTGTAACACAATGTGTTAGTGACTGAAATCAACTTTATTTAAAAGGAATATCACTTTCCTCTTCCATATGGTCTCTCACAATTAATTTTGTACATGCTGCTTTGGTAGAAGCATCCAGGAGCAAGTGATTCTCATTCCAAAACAATTAGCACATGACTAGGGAGCAAATCTGTCAGTACATCAGTCTGGAGACTAAACTTCAGGCAATTCTACTGCTTTAGGTGCTTTTAAAGGAAGTATTCTGTAAGCCGTTTCTTTCATCCATTTACGTCCCTGGCATCACTGCCATATCGCATGTGGTGGAGCCGTGCTAAATCAGGAGGATAGACTGTCAGAAGCTTTAACAGAGCAGAACGGTGCTGCAGAAGGTTTTAAAATGTTTACACGAAGTAATCACGGGTGAGACACACAAATCTTGAATCCCTTTACAAATTAGTAATGAAAAAAGCACCATTCAGATAAAGTCAACTGATATATTAATAAACCTTTTAAAAGCAAAAAATTATCCAAAACACTGACATAAAAAAAACATTTAAATGGAAACCTCCCAAGCCCTTTTCAGCAAAACACACAAATTTGAGAGTTTCAAAAGCTTTGTTCTTATTCCAAGATGCTTTGGAGTGAAGATTCATTAAATCTACTTTTTCCTTCCAAAGCAGTTTTGGTTTCAGACAACACGAATACGTCCATAAGCCCTGGCATTAGCGAAATACAGTTTCCCACAGAGTTGTCTCTCCAGGTTGATCAACTCTGGTGTCCAGCAAGAGCTCATGCTTCCCTGAAGCTCTTCCCACAGATGAGATGTGGAAAAGATGCGTCTGCCCTGGGGATTCTCTGTCAGCAAAAAACTGGGAAGTCAGAGCAGGTGCCCAGCCAGGACGCCTACAGTGATGGTTTTTGTCTTCCTCCCCCATTTTAAGAAAATTGATTTTTAGAAACTGCATTTCGCTCAACTGGGGCAGAAATCAGCTAGCAGGTTCGAGAGTTGGAAGAGACATACACACAAACATTCCAAAGCACAATCTGGCTGAGTGTGATTAATTTGAGCCTTTCATCTACAGGAGAGTAGGTTAAATAATAATTGCTTTAGGCATTCTTGGTCAGTTCTATGCTCCAGAATTACAAAGATTTTAAGCTTGCCAAACAACAGCCCCTCTGTTTTTTTCAGTATCTTTTCCTCCATTGACTAATCTTGCACTAGCACTTTTTGTGGCTCACAGACGTAATTCTTCCCACTGCTACAGACAACCTGCTGTTTTTAAAGAATGTGCATGTTGACCCCTTCCCACTCATTTCCATGTATGAGGTAAATTCTTGGTACTGCGGCAGGAGGTCCATAGGACACAGCACTGAACACAATGAGTTTCCAGAGTATTTCCAGTCCTCATCCATGATTTAAGTGAGATTACTGGTACCATAATGTTTTTGCTTTTCTGTATCTAAGCTCAGCTCCATAGAAGCAGCAGAGTTCTGACATATTCAAGCCATGATGAAAGACAAAACAGTTTGCATAGGTACCCATGGATGTTTGCTTTAGAAGGGAATCAGATTTGGACAACAGGGAAAAAGATGACAATGCATTTGGTAGCTTATTTCATTTCCATTGACTTCAGCATGGTCAACAGCCACCGCTGAGTGTCTCTTTTTACTTCTTGCGTACATCTGAATAAATGCAGACCAAAGATGCAACAATGAAATGATAGGTTTTCTCTTCTATTAGTTTTCAATTTGGAGGAGCAGCTAAACAGCACATAACTTAGGAAGGGGAAGAACAGCAGGAGAAGAGCATACACACGAGACACTCTTTTTTCTGTTTTATTGCCATGAAGCCACGAATGTATCCTCTCCATTTGTTATGGTCAGTTCAGCTCAACTAGAATTAACTCCAATTACAGTGCATAAAAACGTGCCACTGTTTTTGTCTCAGCACCTCTGCCCACTCATGCTGTATGCCTGGCAGTACTGCAGAAGCTCTCACCGTAAGACAAGTGCTTGAAAAACTGGCTTGAGCTGTGACTCTAGCCCAGCGTGACCACGCGCACAGACAATACATCTTAGCTAGGAGACAGTAACTAACGGCTTAGCTGGGCACAATGCCTGGCTATAGGACTTACAAAAAAGGCCTCGATATTAAAAAGCCTTACCCTCTTACCTTTGAAAATTGAACTTACCTCCTACAAACAAAGGGAGAGCACAGCTAAGCCGCAGGGGTTAACAGATGCTCCTCTCCAGCTGAGTCTGGAGCTTGACTACGTCATCTCTGGCATCCATTCACAACTGAGATGAATGCTCAGGTCCCAGGGGAAGCACTCGGTTATACTCTGTTCTGGGAGGTGTAGGCTCTTACATTGTTAATGTTTCCTGTTCAAAGAGCAGGAAAGGCACATTATCAGGGTGGGCTGGCCTTCTTCTGGCCAAACTCTGAGATTCAAAACCTTAACTAGAGGCTGCTGCAGCTACAGTCATAGTTCAGTAATTTGTGCAGGAAGTAAGCTGCAGCATGAGTACAGGTTCTGTTCTTAGAATCATAGAATTATAGAATGGTTAGGGCTGGAAGGGACCTTCAAAGGTCATCTAGTCCAACCCCCCTGCAAGGAACAGGGATATCTCCAACTAGATCAGGTTGCTCAGGGCCTCGTCCAACCTGGCCTTGAATGTCTCCAGGGATGGAGCATCCACCACCTCTCTGGGCAACCTGTTCCAGTGTTCTACAACTCTCATGGTAAAAAATTTTTTCCTAATATCCAATCTGAATCTACCTCCCTCTATTTTAAAACCATTACCCCTTGTCCTATCACAACAGGCCCTCCTGAACAGCCTCTCCCCATTTTTCTTGTAGGCCCCCTTGAGGTACTGGAAGACCGCTATAAGGTCACCCTGGAGCCTCCTCTTCTCCAGGCTGAACAGCCCCAACTCTTTCAGCCTGTCCTCATAGGAAAGGTGCTCCAGCCCTCTTATCATCTTCGTGGCCCTCCTCTGGACCCTCTCCAACTGGTCCATGTCCTTCTTATGTTGGGGGCTCCAGAACTGGACGCAGTACTCCAGGTGAGGTCTCACGAGGGCAGAGTAGAGGGGGAGAATCACCTCTCTCGACCTGCTGGCCACATTGAACAACACATCTTCACTGAACACACAGCCAGAGCATAATTAAAGTTGCTTTCATGGGATTTATGCTTACTAAACAGCCTCAGATACGTTCTTCTGAACTTGTACTCCATGCACCTGATTTGACTGAGAAAATCTGTCTGCTTTAAATCCATTAACTTTTTCCATTAGAGAGAGCAACCTCTATATAACTGTTTTGCAGACAAGCCAATGGAGATTTTCTGATTACCCACTTACTGACTTACACGACAATTAATGTCCAACTTAGCCATCGACTTTCAGCAACCACTCTGTTTTCTCCCTACACAGCTGTCTCCACCCACGTTATGGGTTTAGGGGACCAGGAGCAATCAGGACAGGGTACCATTAGCTTACTGTCTATTTCAAAGTCAAAAAGGGAGTGCAGGAGTCACAACTCCACATTCCTCTCTCTACCCACTATGACAGGAGCTAGACAGTGGTGGTCAAGAGCATCAGTGTTACAGCATGAAGCCAACCTGCCAAGCCACAAGCAGAGCAGAAAACTGACTCTATTTTCTTTCTCTTCCAGATGCCCTTTGGCAGCACTTGATGCATACCCTGCCTGTCGCTCTGCCTGTGATCTAAGTAAAGGTGTTGTGAGTGGAACGGTTATGTCCAGATCATGGCATCCCAAGGTGGACAAAAAGGCCACAACAGCAAGCTATAACTCTAGAAGTAACGGTGCCTAGGCACCGATCTAACATCTATAGGTTTCCTACTTCTCACTCTCCTCAAGCTAGTCCTAGTCTAAACCATATAATCCCAGGCATGGGCTGAGACTTCTGCTCTGGGACGTGTTGAATCTCCAGGTGTCCATGGCTGGTGGGAAGAGTCCTATGGGTGGGAAGCCCTTGCTAGAACAACCCCAACCACTATGGAGACAACGTGATTAAGTGGCCTCATGCACGGCTGGTGGAAATCACGCATTTGGGTGAGTTTCGATTGTACGGCCACTGGTGTAGCGGACGCAAACATCACTTCTTTAGTAATTAGTGCTACAGGCAGCAAAGAAACAACGCGGCAAAAGCAAAAGCAAAGGGAAGGATGAGCAAACTCCGCTCTGGGCTTCTCCTTGCTCTCCAGCACTTCCAGATCAAACAGTAAGAAAGGCTCCCTTTTTGTTTCACCCCGAGTTTGCTACGAAAAGCCTTTTTCTCGTATTTCAGATACATGAACCCCGTCAGGGCAGACCTAGTAGCGAAGCCATCTAAAAATCCCTTCTCCCCACAGGCGCCTCACACCAAGCATCAGGAGCAGGGAGCACCGCAGCTGCGCTCCTGTCCGCTCGGCCGACAGCAGGCCCCGGCCGGCGCCCCTCAGACTGCTTGTGCCGACATGTCCGCTCCCCTCCCAGCACTTCCCGATCCCCGCGGCTGGCGCAGCACGGGACGCCGCAGCCCGTCCCGCCAGCCAGTCCGGCGGGAGCGCGGGCGGGCGGCGCAGGATGTGAGCTCACGGCGCCGCCCCTTCCCCCGCCCGCCTCGCGGTGCCGGTTCCGCCGCCCGCAGTCCCGCCTCGCTCCATCCCGTCGCCGGGGCTGGCGGGTCCCGGCTCTGCCTGGGCGGGGCGGGGCGAGTCGGGTCGGGTCGCGCCGCGCCGCGCCGGTGAGTGCGGCGGAGGGGACCGGCCGCCCCGCCGCCCCGCTCCCCTGGGCGCGGCGCCGCGCAGCGCAGCGCTGCCTCGGCGGCGGGGCCTGGGCAGGGGCGGGCGCCGCGGTGGCGGGGCCCGCTGCGGGCGGGGGGAGCGGGGGCTGCGCTGCGCGGGGCCGGGGCGGGGAGCGGAGTGAGCCCGAATGAAATCGGTGTTGTGTTTTCGCCCAGGCTGAGGCGGGAGAGCGCAGGTGCCGCGCCCGCGGGCGGCAGGGCGGGAGGAGGTGCCGCCATGGGGAACCAGCTGGCCGGCATCGCCCCCTCGCAGATCCTTTCGGTGGACAGCTACTTCTCGGACATCCACGACTTCGAGTACGACAAGAGCCTGGGGAGCACCCGCTTCTTCAAGGTGGCCCGAGCCAAGCACCGGGAGGGGCTGGTGGTCGTGAAGGTGTTTGCCATTCAGGATCCAACCCTACCCCTGACGAGCTACAAGCAGGAGCTGGAGGAGCTGAAGATAAGGTTACACTCGGCGCAGAACTGCCTTCCCTTCCAGAAAGCCACCCTGTCCGAGAAGGCCGCCATGCTTTTCAGACAGTACGTACGGGACAACCTTTATGATCGCATTAGTACCAGGCCGTTCCTGAACAACATTGAGAAAAGGTGGATCGCTTTCCAGATCCTTACTGCGGTGGACCAAGCGCACAAATCTGGAGTCCGCCACGGGGACATTAAAACAGAGAACATCATGGTGACCAGCTGGAACTGGGTTCTTCTAACTGACTTTGCCAGTTTTAAACCAACTTATCTTCCCGAAGACAATCCTGCTGACTTTAATTATTTCTTTGACACATCACGGAGGAGAACGTGTTACATCGCTCCCGAGCGCTTTGTTGATGGCAGTATGTTTGCTACAGAGCTGGAAAACATGCGGGACCCTTCGACTCCCTTGGTAGACTTGGCAAATAGCAATCAGCGAACAAGAGGAGAGTTGAAACGTGCAATGGATATCTTTTCTGCAGGTACTTGGAGCTATCAGGAGAGACCAGTGTGTTGTTTAGGATTGCGTGTTGGAGTGCAAAAAAGCTTATTTGGGGTGGCTTTTCTTTTTTGGTTCTTTTTTTTTTCTTACAGTGGGCTTAGAGAACAGCATATGGAAAAACGTGCTTATTTTGATCATAAAACTCAACCCCAAACCTTTCATTCACAGAAAAAGTACAAACACAATGCAATAAGACATATAACTTAAGTGCATCTCCATGTTATCTGAGGAGAGAAATCACAAAACTGTTCTATTATGGCTCAACTCTAACCTGGGAAAGAGATGGTTCTGCAAGCCACAGACCATTATCTTCTTGTGGCTGAGGTTCTGGGGACACATAGCATATGCCTCATGGGACCTAAGAGGAGGAACCAGCCAGTAGTTCACCTAAAGGCCATCTGCCTGTGGACTGAGCCAGCTTTCAGGGCAATTTGGCAATACTGGGTTTAGAAGCCCCTTCTCATTTCATTTTCCCCACGGGCAGGAAGTTGGATAACTAAGTAAGCTCCTGTCATAGTTCTACTCGCAAATATGTGTTGGAGTCCGACTGTGGCAGCCTGTCTGGAGCAGTTTGAAAGCCATAAATTCGGCCTTTTTTTTTTTTTTCTTTTCTTAAAGCAATTGAAAATCTGAATCTAGAGGTAATGGTTACTTCGTTTTACACGCTGCTTTTATGGCTAAACTTCCAGGGCACTCCACTGATAAAGCGAGATGCTGACTGTTGGGAACAAACTGCAGGAGTGGGACATTTGACGAGAACGTGTGTCATGTATGCAACAGGGGGGGCTGTCTTTGGCGATGGTGTTATTTCTCACTGTGCTTGTGAGCGTGTATCAGTGAATATATGCAGTCTCCCAGTATCACTGTCGAAGTAGAGGTTATTTCTTTACCTTCTGTAAAAGAGCTGCGTAGTTTTGACCTACTGCCTGATCCGTGCTGACTTACTGGTGCTCTTTCACGTGACAGTGATGTGGGTTCCTTTTCTGGTGGTGTATTTTCCAGCTGGCAGGTGGCTGAAGGCACGGCCTCGTGTTTCCTAATTGCAAACTCCTCTGCTGTTGGCACGTTTGAAATAAAATACTTGGGAGATGTTTCAGGGATGAAGTGTAAAAGCCAGTTTTTGGAGCTTGAGATTCTGTCTCCTTTCTGCAAGTTAATTTGGCAACTCCTTTGCCTCGTTTTTAATCGAGCTAAGAGTCACCTAGAGTTTGTTCTTGTCTGCATACAGAAAGCGAAGTTAAAGTGTCTGTTTAGAATCCTCTGACATCTTTGACTTTTTTGTTTCGTTTTGTTCCCCAGGCTGTGTAATAGCAGAGCTCTTCACAGAAGGCGTACCCTTGTTTGACTTATCTCAGCTTTTGGCTTACAGAAACGGCCTGTTTTCCCCTGATCAAGTACTAAACAAAATTGAAGACCACAGTATCAGAGAACTGGTAAGGATGGACTACAGCATTAGAACCATTTGCATGGTCTGTTTGTAGTTTATTTCACCTATTTTGGTGACAAATTGCATATTGTTTGGGTTTGGGGTTGGTTTTTTTTTGTATTACAAACATCTAAACCTTTAATCTTTCTCTCCCGTTCCCTCCTACTTCTGCCTTTCTCAAGGTCACTCAGATGGTCCATCGCGAGCCAGATAAACGTTTAGCAGCTGAAGACTATTTGAAACAGCAACGTAACAATGCATTTCCTGAAATATTTTACACTTTCCTTCAGCCTTACATGGCCCAGTTTGCCAAGGAAACGTTTGTATCAGCAGATGAGCGTATATTGGTCATACGTAAAGATCTGGACAACATCATTCACAATCTCTGTGGGCATGATCACACAGAGAAAGCCGAGGGAGAGACAAAAGAGAATGGGCTGGTTATTCTAGTGTCTGTGATAACTTCCTGTTTACAGACTCTCAAATACTGTGATTCAAAACTGGCTGCTTTGGAACTGATTCTTCATTTAGCACCAAGATTAAGTGTAGAGATTCTTCTGGATCGTATTACTCCTTATCTGTTACATTTCAGCAACGACTCTGTGCCCAGGGTGAGGGCAGAATCTGTGAGGACACTAACTAAAGTTCTTGCTCTCGTCAAAGAGGTGCCACGCAATGATATAAACATTTACCCAGAATACATTCTGCCAGGCATTGCACATTTAGCCCAGGATGAAGCCACCATCGTCAGACTTGCATATGCCGGTAAGAGTCAAAACTCCAAATCTTGGGCTTTCCTGTGTTTCCTTAACTATTTTCTCCTCTGCTCAAAATCATCACAAGCTTGCTGTTTCTGTTTCAATAAGTCTCCTCAGAATTCTCAGAAATGACTGCAGGTAAAGACAGCTGTATTCACTGTAGCTAACTGATGCAGGTGGTGGCAGCAACTCAATGAGTTGACTTACACTAACAGATGAGTTTCCAGTGTAGCTCTGTACGCAAGGTAAATAATTACATTTTAAAAAGTTGACAAAATGTGTTTGCTCTCTGCTAGATGAATTAACTTTTCAAAATTAACATTCATCCTTCTCTGTAGTTCTGCATGTAAAAGCAACTTGCAGAATGCGTACATGTGCTTTGGGCTAGGGCCTGGATGTAGCACACAGCAGCTCTGCCTACAGCTAAGGTAAGGGGTCAGAGATTAGAGCTTTCTGTTTAGAGAAGCAGCCCTGGCTTTATTCCCCGGATAAGCAAGAGCATAACAAAGAAAAGTGCTTGGCCGAGTGATCTTTGTGTAGCTAAGTATGTGATCAGCCCACCCTTTGGGGAGCTTGCCCACCCTTTGCTGCTTTTATTAATTTACCTATTTGACGTTTCATTAGCTCAGGGTGTTTGCTTAGAATGGCCTGATTGAACTGGATGAATATGAAACTCACTTTAAGCATCAGTGTGTTGCTATGCTTCTGAGTTATTTTCCCACAAAATGAAATTTGATTTTCAGGGGCTGAAATGATGTTATTTGCTATGTAATATACTGGCTTATGCCATGGCAGATGTTTTCTTTGTACGTTATTCAGATATATGAGCTCTGCCTGATTCAGGAAGAAGTTTTGTAGTCACGCCCATATTTGCATTTACTGAGTACCCTTATTTGCTATGACTAGCATATTTTTAAATATGTTGTATTGGGTTTTGTTTGTTGTGTTTTTTTAAAGTTATAAATGCAGAATTCAGTTGAAAATGTCCCAAGTGATGTTTTTCTTTTTCATACAAAGTAAGCTGATAAAACTAATTATTGAAGACAACGTGGAATTAATGAATAGAACCAATTGCTTTTGGTCACCTTGATCTTTCACATTTAGGGCTTTATGAAAGAACGATGTTTTCATGCCTCACTTTTATTTGTAGATTAGAAAAAAACCCCTACAAATCTTGTAAAATTACAGTCTCTTCATAATTATTTTTAAAATGAATTAATATGAAGCTGAACTTGTTGAATAAGCTGAAATGGAAGAAACAAAATGCAGTCTCCTTTTCTGCAAGTGCTAAAAGGCTACAGGTCTCAGTACCCATAGACTTCAGTCGCATCTGCTTTTACAGAGGCTCCATCTGTGGTCAGTGGTTTGACTATTTTCAAACTGAATATAGCTAGAATATTTTCTGAAATTTGAAAAGGTTATTTGAACTGTAGGTAGTTAAGTTGCCTTAATTTCAAATAGCTTTTCTTTCAAGAAAGCAATTTATATTTCAAATAAATAAATATATATATACTTCAAGGTAGTCTAATACCTGAGTTAACTTGTGTTACTACAGCACGCTTTTTGGAAGTGGTCAGACTGGTGGCTTACAGGATTTGATCTGGGCTGTGGACAGGCTCCGTTGGCATGCTGCTGTAGTCTTGGACAACACTCTGATCGGCTGCTTAAGTGGGACTTCTGCCTCAACGGGATTATTTCTGTGCCAACAGTGTCCTGACTGACCATATAATATAGCCTGAGTTGTTTCAGCAGCTTCCAAACAGTGCAGAATGGTGTCAAATCGTGTGGACAGATACAGGGACAAATGTTCTAGAAATGGAATCCAGCCCTCAAGGGTAGCCCTGTTGTTATTCCATAGGACACATATCCTGGAGTGGTGGTGGTTGTTTTGTTGCAGTCTGCCACATGGGCAGGTTAGTTAATTTAGGTTAATTTGCCTTTAAGTTCCATTAAGTTATGTAGTCATTAGCCTGAGATTAAGTGGCATTTAGGGCTAGTTCTAGAAGACTGAGATTAGTCCTTGTTACACTTGATACTCTTACAATTTTCCCACTTGTTTACATGTCAAAAGTACCATGTGATTTGATGTACTTGGTAGCTTCATTGGGGTCAAGGTCAACAAAAGTACGTTGACTAGAGCATGTTGTGTAATTTCCATCTCATTTGCCCATCATGACTGGTATTGCCAGTGGTTATAATATCTCATCAGGGGGATCATCAGACTGATGTAAATTGGCAAAGTAGAACAATTCTTAACCGAAATGTTTTCCTTTGCAGAGAACATAGCATTGTTGGCAGAAACAGCTCTGAGATTTCTGGAGTTAGTACAGCTGAAAAATCTGAATATGGAAAATGAACCAAATGGTGAAGAAATGGATGAAACGTCTCACCCTAGTGACAACTATGACACGGGTAATGTCAGTTCTACTTACTTTGCCTGCTTATAATAACAAATCATGGGCCAAAGCTCCTAGTTAGCAGTGATCTTCCTCATCTCTTAGAGCTTAGCCTTCCAATTAAATGGAAAGAATGCTTTGCCTCAACCAGTATCAAAGTGTGTGTGTGTGTGTGTGTGTGTTACAGATTCATGCAGAAACAGACGCCTCTGTTCTGAACATTGTGAAAGTATATAAATGAGCACGCTCTTCTTCTCCAAAAGTTCTCAAGGCATCTCACTGTGGTACTGGCTGCCTGATTGCATATCCAGCTTCACTCACAGTTCCGTAAACAAGTCGGCTGCGAAAACATGGCTGTATTCCAAATACCGCTTCCGTTGAAGTGGAAGGCAGAGTTAGCTTTGAAAAACCTGAGGAATGCTAGCATAGTCATAGCACTGTATTTTTCGGTTGTTCTTCCTTTTCTGTTCCTATGCCTGGCAAATCTTGATGATGTTTTTGCCTGAAGATGCTGAATGTACGGATGCCATTGGGCAGTAACACTGCTATCTGTGCTATTTTAACTGTAGCACAGAGAATGAGTTAAAAATCCTAAGGATGGCTTCCCTTGGGAAGGAGGGATGGTAATTAGTCACCTGTTTGTCAGCTCCAGTGCCTTGTAGTGATACGTAGATTTCTAAAACAATGCCAGGCAAGTCTTCTAACCTGGGAAGAGTTTGTGGTTAAAAACTGTTTCTCTTTTGGCCTAAGTAGATCAGTCTATGACTAATTGTAATTGGTAAACATCCCACACATATTCCATTTGGTAGGGAAAAAGGCATGTTTCAATTATCTCTTAACTAGTTGCAGGAGGGTACTTTAAAAAAAACCAAAACCACAACAAACCAACCTACCAAACCCAAACATAAAAAAATCCCCTTCAAATTCATTCACATGAGGCATGGAGTGCTCAGAATTGCTGGGGACTGAGAGAGGAAGCCCCATTGTACAGGCTGTATTTCAAAGAAATACTGTCCCCTGTCCCTCCAAATAGCTTGGAGATGAAAGAAGTGATACCAGGAAGAAAGAAGTTTTGAATAGTTCTATTCTTTTTACCCTTTTAGAAACCAAGCATGAGAATTTTGAACCCAGAGGGCAACTTTGTTATATGATTGACCGATAGTCATGATAGAAAGCAAATTAGCTGGTCTTCTGACTGCAGGCAATTACCCCTGCAAAGCTGGGACAGCAGTAGCTGAAACTGTTGTGCTACTTGTATAAGAACCTCCCTTGTACAGCTTTCAATAATAGGCAGTGCATTAATAATTCTGTTATTTTCATTTAATAGAAATATTTTTTTAGTTGCATTGTGGAGTAGAAGCCATGGGCAAGGTCATTGTCAAATTTTTTGTTGGTATCATTAGGGTAACTGCTGATATTTAATGAAATGAGAAGTACTCACTTTTTCAAGTATTGTTTATTCTTCTCTGTATTCTTAATGAAGCTAATCTATCTACCTAACTAAAAATATACTCTTGATCTGTTAGTTCACAAATTTTGAATTCACAATTTTTAGTTCAATTTTTGAATTCACAAATTCAAGTTTTGAATTCACAAATTTTAGTTCACAAAATTTGATAGACAAATAAACATATCAAACCCAAATTGCCTTGAAGCATTTTGTTTACTGTTGTAACATTGCTGCTGACTCATTCTGATGCTTCTTCACATCTGCATTTCACCTATATGTCTAAGCAGCTGGATCATCCTAGTTGAGGTTATGACAAGTTTAGAATATATTGATCTGGTAAGATTGTTTCACATTTCTACACTCTTTGGCTTTGCCACCACCTCATGTTTAGTCTGAAGTCTTTGGAAAGCCAGTTGTTGGAATTGTTGAGGTTCTTTTGTGTTGCCCGTCTTACTGAGTCAGATGTTCTTCAGGATGACCTATCAGTGAAACTCCTTTAGCAGCAGGTCGTACACATGCGTGTATTGTTTCTCGCCAACCCAAATGTTCATCCTTTTGTCTCTTGCAGAGTTGCAAGCCTTGCATGAAATGGTCCAGCAGAAAGTTGTGACTTTGCTAAGTGACCCGGAGAATATTGTGAAACAAACACTGATGGAAAATGGAATAACACGTCTCTGTGTCTTTTTTGGACGTCAGAAGGCTAATGATGTTCTTCTGTCTCATATGATCACTTTCTTAAATGATAAGAATGACTGGCATCTTCGAGGAGCTTTCTTTGACAGCATTGTGGGTAAGCGTTTAGTTTCAGCCAAACAGAGTAGAGAGATACTAATGTAAATAAATTAATTTTTGCATATCCTAGAAACTGTTAATAGTCATATAAAAGTCCTTTCTTAGAAAGATTCCTATAATTTGTAGGAAAAGACTTTGCTGAATTATTTGGAGTAAATATTTCCTTAGAGAGTGAAGATGAAACAATGTAAATACAAATGTATTTTTTCTTTTAGTCCAAATATTTAATACTAATGAGTCTGAGGAATTTAAGTCTAGGTTAGATTAATATAAAAAATAAACTTTAAATACTTTTTTTTTTTGAGTCTTTGCTAAAGCCACTAACTCAAAAAGCTAAATTATGACAAGTAAATACTACGATTTCTGCAAGCTGTCTAGTAGATTCATCACTTCACATGTGCGTATGGTCCCATTAACTTCAGTAGATCTGTTCACATGATGAAAACTATGCACTGGTATAGGCTGAAATTATAGTTTGAAATTTTTTTTTAGCGCCTTAAAACCTCCCTTAAAGATTCCTGTCAGCTCAGAAAACTTAATGCCAATTTAAAAGATCTTACCAGTGACGACATCAGCTGATAAGTATGTCTAATGTTCCTTGTATGTTGGAAATTATTCCACATGACTATTGCTGAGAGTCAGTGCTGGGGATTTGTGGGTCAAGAAAACTTTCCCATTGCAGTACCTGGGGGGAAAAACAGTACTTCAGGTGCATGGCAAGAAATATGAGCATGATCAAACTTCCAGCAGGGCCTTTGTGGTAGGCACACGTTCCGTTATGACTGGAAGCCACCAAATGCTATGCTGGCAAACCCTGCCAAAATGTGGTACTAGTAACTTGTCAGAATTTTTTTAGGAGGAGCAATGGTGTAGCCAAAGCACAGGTCACAGTTACCTGGCTTCTTGCAAAAGATGTCTAGAGAGATGTGAGGCAATTAAGTGTAAAAGTCAAGACATGTAACCTATACTTCTAACTCCTCCTCCTCTCCCAGTATCTATTGAAAACCTCCACAGAAGAATTCAGATAAAGTTCAAAATTTACGTTTTTGTTTTACTTTAAGTTTTTGCACATCTTTAAAACTGAGCTGTCTAACTCGTGTTTATGTGCAGGCACCGCTGCCTGTGGCTTTGGGCAGATGACCTTCCGTAACTGGCACTGAGGGGATGTCACTTACCTCTGCTGTATCTCCCTTCTTCCTCTCTTCCTTTTAGCAGCTAGTCACAAAGCCTAGCGTTAATATGTGAGCAAGTATATTGATTATTACCTTATTAGAGTAAAAGTGATAAAGTTATTTTATGTTTAATCTCGATTCTGATGGGAAGACGTTGAATTTTCTGGTATTTATCAACCTCAACAGGGTTAGAAGCAGAGGCAGTTGCGGTCCATGCTGTGTACCACATGTGACAGTAGCAACGATAAGCCTGAGCTATTCAATGAAAAACTATTTTTCTCTTTAGAAGGATCAGAGGACTTGCCCAGTTGATTGTGGGAAGGAATGTTAGCTTGATGGATGTAAAGCTAGAGGAAAGATCAGAAATCCAGCAAGGTCCATCTCCCTGACTGTTGCCAGAGATGAATTATTATAGATGGGTTACCTAATCCAAACAAGCAATTCCAGATGACAGTTTCATGTGGCCAGTGGCTGGTTTTCACATGGGAAAGGAAAAAGAACAGGAAAGCAGTTTCTTTTACTGCAATGCAGTTGATACAATTTGTCCAGCAGCTTCAAAGGCATTACTTTCATTTTGCTTTTGATCTTGACTTCTTTCTAAGATTTTGAAATATATTTTAAATTGGATTTATTTTTGAAACTAGGGTCAAGGTGGTTTCGTGATGGCAAATAATTTGAGACTAGTTAACATAACAACAAATCTTGCAGCCATTTCAAGCTGGAAGAGTTTCAGGAGATAGTTTTAAAAGTTCCTTTTTGACTATTAGTGATTCTTTCTTTTGTGGCTGAGTGTATGTTATAGACTTTCCTTGCTGATTATTAGTCCAGCATTCAGGTCAGTCTTTTCAGGAGCCTGAATGATACTCAAATTACAATCACTGCTTGTAATGTAACAAGCACACAGACTCTGTAAGTGCCAGGACAGAATCGAAGCTTATTTTCCCTTTACCATATTTATAGCATACAGAGCCCCTTCCCGTGCTCCAGTCAACAATGGAATTGTGTATTTCTGCATTCTTAAGTTTTAGGCAGCAGTCCAAGCAAATACACAGCTCCCTGTTTTGTTCCAGATGTTTTTGTCACAGGACGTGCACGGCCTTGATGCATGTTTTGCTTTCTTGAATAACAACAATGTCCTTTGTTTGATCTCGGGAGCGTCTTGATATTATTGCAGGGCTCGGAGAGGAACAGCAGTAGGGAGAAACCCTGTCTTTTCCCACAGCTCAGAATCCTCTTCTCTATCCACAGTTGCTAAGTTAAAAGGCAAAATCCTGCTAAGGGAACCTTTCATTGTTGCTCGCTTGTCCTTTCCATGTACAAATGCAGGTGCTGCATCCCCACCCCTTAGGAGCACTGCTGGTTTTGCCTTGGCTGTTTCAGACTTCTGCTGGCCAGCTGTGTGCTGACATCTGTGCCTGGCATCTGGAAGTACCTCTGCAGGCACAGGGATCTGCTTTTATCAAACAGCTTTCAGAATATTGGCTTAACTTTGAACGGAAAGCGGCTTCCTTTTTTTAATTACTAACGATCTGCTTTGAGATGTCTCCATGGGATAGCAATTTTAAACTTTGGTGAGGACAGGCAAGGAAGTGCTACTTTGGATTTTTATGTGTTCTTTTTATGTTTCAGGTGTTGCTGCTTACGTTGGCTGGCAGAGCTCATCGATACTGAAACCTCTGCTCCAGCAAGGTCTCAGTGATGCTGAAGAATTCGTCATTTATAAAGCCCTCAATGCTCTTACTTGTATGTGCCAGTTGGGGCTCTTGCAAAAGCCCCATATTTATGAATTTGCTTGTGATATCGGTAAGTTGGAATATTGTAGAATACCTTGTTTTCCTAGTTAAGAAAAGGAATCTTAGTACTACAAAAAGCTTCATCATCAGCTTAGCTGTCCAATATGCAAACCTATAGTACTGTTTTAGAAACTACATGATTGTGTTAATGAACTATTGCTAGTTGGACCATATTAGTGCTCAGAACTCTAAAATAATAATTTTGGTGAAACAAATTGGAAGCATCTTCTCTGGTTTTGTATAGGACAGTAGCAAACAACACTTAGTCTAAAACTTTGCTTTAATATCTTTCCTTGTTCTTCATGCCAACCTCCTATAAAGAAGAACTCCTAGTTACTTCTGGAAGTTGATCAGGCACGTAACTTGCAAACTCTTACCCATTGGCCTTTGAGGAAAGGGGGAATCCAGTCCTTCAGACAGTACACAATCCTTTCTTATCCTATTTCTACCACCATAAAAACCTATTTAACTGAGTAGAACCTTGAATACAGAGTTGGGCTCTCCTTCCTCATTAGACTTACCAGATGTGCCCAAGATTTGCCAGCTATTTATGGAAAAGAAAATACCAACTGATCTTTTGAGATGTAGTCTGCTTCTTCCTAACGTTATGGCTTTTCACATGTGCTCAGAATTTGGGGCAGATGATCTGTGATTACATCTCATGACTAGATACAGTCACTTGATTACAATGTCTTAAAACCCACATAATTGAGATGAACTTCTGAGTCTGATAATCTTACGATCTAAGTAGTGACTATTCAAGGAAGAGAGGGAAAGAAGGAAGTAATCATTTATTTACTTAAAAAAATAAATCACAGGTATTAGGATTCTCCATAATTGTCCAGAATAAGGTTGAGATTTATTTTTGCATTAGTCTCCTTTGCAAATCTGGAGTTGACAATTAGAGATTGAAATGAATAAATAGGAGAAATATGCTTTTTAGCAACAGCAAGGCAGCTGAGCAGTACAGGTACAGTGAAGTCCTTGAAGTAAAACACTCATACTGAGGAAAATTAACCTTGGTGCTCTGCAGGAGGGAAGGCTCAGTTTGAGGGTAATTCCAGGGGAAGGAAATGGCATCACAGGCTGCCATATACCGGATGATGCCGTTTCTTTATTAAGAATGGTATGTTTTAACAGCCCAAATTTCTTTCAGCGCCTTTCCTGTGTCATCCTAATCTTTGGATACGTTATGGTGCAGTTGGATTTATTACTGTGGTAGCACAGTATTTGAATATTGCTGATGTCTACTGCAAGCTGATGCCATACCTCCATCCTTTTATCACACAACCAATAATACAGGTAATACTTCAAATACTATTAATGTGAATATATCTTGACTAGTTGTAATTCTGAAGTCTGTCTTCACCATGGTCCTGGCTATAAGAATATTAGATTTATTTTACTTTTTTTTCAGTTAAGGTTAGAGACAATATAGTTTTTTGATCTCTGCTAGCAGACATTAACAGAATGGCCTTTGCCTTCCATGTTTGAAAAACTGTTATCTCAAATTTTTTGCAAATTGTAGCACGTTTTACAAACCCTAAAATCAACAGGTACGTCTTTGGTTCAAGCCCTTCTCTGCCTTGTCTACAATCAAACTCTTGCAATATTGTGCTGGTTTATAGGAGCCTAAAAGGCGTGAAAGGTTGGCTTTGAAAAAAGTGTTTGTGTTCTATGTTTTCATCTGCAAGACTGAGTATTCCAGCCCTGCCCCACTAACACATTTGACTGTGGGCCTGACCCTCTGAAAACATGACCAGTCTGTTAGGTAGTGATCACCATGCTTGGGATTTCAGCAGTGCTAATTCTGTGTTTCAGCACTTTGCCAAGGGTGAGGGCAGAGTGCTCAGCATGAATAAGTCACGTCACTTCATAGCAGCATGTGTCTAGGAATGACCTGCATGATGCTGGTAATGTGATCATATGGGCATCTTTGCATATAACTTTAGGACCAGTAGAATGCATCTCTCAGATGTTTCAGTAGATAAAATATAATTGCAGTACTTAGATTGAAAAGTGCATCACATGTTTAGTGTTTTCTTGTAAACCATGCAGGTGATAGATAACGTCACTAAAGTAATATTTTCCCTTGTTTATATCTCCCTGGACATCTTGTGCTGTGTTTTAGGCATTGATTGATAAACTTCTGTCTTGATCACTTCCTGATTCATTTCCGTATATAAATCTTTCCTTTGCTATGCGATGCTAAATATAATAAGCAAGTAGTGGGTAAGATTGAGTTGGACTCTTTTTCTTCGGATTGATCTTTTTCTTCGATAAAGAAGTCTTTACTTTGGACTCATTTTGAAGTTGTTCTACATGGAGGCGGCTATGAGAAATGTGTTATAGGAATGAGGTCTTCTGACACTGATGTGAAGGAGGAATTGCAGTTCCAACCCCACCATCTCCCATTAATTGAGTATTCTAACTTTTATGCAAGCATTTATGTCGTAATTTTGGGCTGAAATAGGTTTGGCCATTATGTAACCGGGGGCCTATTTCATGAATATGGCTTGACCTCCCCCTGCCATCTTAAGACCTACTCTTGAAACATCAAAGACCAAGTACTAAAATAAAAGTATAAACTCACAGGAATGTTTGGACTACAAGTAATCTGGATTGCATACAAGACTTTTTGTCCAGATATGTTTTCTGGACACAAACAGACATTGAATCTGCACCTGGGAGGACAGAAACTTGTTTGGGTTTTTTCTGTTTTAACAGTAATGAACAATCTTTATAAAGACTGCCCCAGTTAATGATTCTAAAGTATGCCTTAACTCATCAGTTTCTTATGACTATTTACTAATGTCCCAAAATGCTTTTAAATATTACTTAATTACATGCTTGTCCATCCTTTCATACATAGGAGGAAACTTGGTAATCTGACTGACATGGAGAAAGAGCTCTTCTAGTTGGTGTTCTTACAGGGTAAATGTAGGACAAAGACGGACAAAGTTTGAAATATTCTACTAGTAGTAGAATTTTTAACCCTATCTAGCAATGTCAAGTTAATGTTCTGAGACTGCTGCAAGAACAGTGAAAGAGAACAGAGAAAATCTGATATGACCAACACAGGGAAAGATAATATTTTTACAAAAGGAGAAAAGTTGAATCATGTGCAATAATTTTTAAGTCCTACGTGATTTTTTGTTATTGTAAGTTCGAAAGCATCTCTTCAGGACCGAGCTGGAAAATGGTTTTTAGAACACGCTTTCAGGGGAAGAGATTGATTTTTATATTAATATTTGCAGTTGTCCAGTTACTGACTTTCAGGATAGGAAGAAAAAAAAGTGCAAACATTGTAGACATGAGATGACAGCATTTACTGCTAGATTTCTCCATGTTTATATAGATATCATCTTCCTCCATGTTGACTGGTCTCTCTTTTTGAATTGCAGATAGATAAAGAAATAGTCCTGCTAAGTGTACTTAAAGAGCCTGTCAGCCGTTCCATATTTGATTATGTCTTAAGATCAAAGGATATCACAAGCCTCTTCCGACACCTTCATATGCGTCAGAAGAAAAGGAACGGTGCTCTCCCTGACTGCCCACCCCCAGAGGACCCTGCCATTGCACAGCTGTTGAAGAAGCTGCTTTCACAAGTGATTGTTTTTTATTTCTACTTTGAAAGTCAGATTTGAGATCCTTGGGCTTTGTATGTCCCCACAGACCCTAATCATGTAGGTGCTGCTCTGAGGTACTCCCAGTCTGAGGTTCTGATCCTGTAAACCATTGACATCATTGATTTCAGTATATGCTTGTAGGACGAAGAGTTCAGCAGTTAAGGAAGATTCTGAAAAGATCTGCCAGAAATAGGGCAACCTTACGTTTGGATTTCCCAATTACATCCACATGTTAAAGACTTCAGTTGTCTGTCTCAGATTTCTGACATGTCTGTGATGGTATCATGGTTGGAGAGAAGAGTGGGCATTTGTTGGAGAGAGACATGCAAGTAACAGTGCAAAACCCAAAGGGAGCTGGAAGGTGTTGAATATATTTGAAGAGGGGAACACTAAGAACCACCCCCTCAAAGTAGTGAGAACTGGGAAGAGGAGGGACTGCAGCTGAGTGTGTGAGGGAGGGTTTTCAGGTGGTGTTTTCTCCTTTTTCTTCCTATGGCTTGTGGGCTGGAAGCATGGCCTAGGTGGCAGTGAAGCAGATCGCACCAGACAGTGATCCAACACTAAATGCTATTCTGCCCTTTCACTACTCCTAGCCTTGTTCCTGAGGAGGAAAGATATTCTTATACTACAGCAGCTTACCCAAAGTCTTGTATGAGTGACAGACTGATGTCTTGAATTCTGGGGATGTGCTCTCTCCTTCCGCTTCTGAGCCAGTCATTAGTCTTACTGCTGGTTACATCTTCATGCCTTGATGCATGTTCTTGTTCAAAAGCAAATAACAATATCTTTTCTTTCATTCTGTAGGGGATGACTGAGGAGGAGGAAGACAAACTGTTAGCACTGAAAGACTTTATGTTAAAATCAAATAAAGCTAAAGCCAATATAGTGGATCAGAGCCACCTGCATGACAGCAGTCAGAAAGGAGTGATTGACTTGTCAGCTCTCGGAATAACTGGGAGACAAGTGGATCTTGTTAAAACAAAGCAGGAGCCTGATGACAAACGTGGTTGGTATATTTTGTGGTCAGAGGATCAGAGAATTAAGTCTTTTAATTTATTCAGCAAGTGTTCTCAGTAATTCAGCCTACGTAACTATCACCATCCTCACTGAGTTTGCAGTAAGAAAATTACTGCTGCTATTTGAAACGTGAGGTGCTGGAACGCTCTCTGGATCAGTGAAAGATAGGGATATTTTGCCCCTGAGAGTATTTAAATTAGTTTGACTGCATTTGCAGTGTTAATATGCACAGGTTGTTTAGCTGATTGTAACAAACAGGACTCTACTGACTCATGGTAACAGTGTAAATTATGAAGGCTACATTTCTGCTACCTGTTTCCTCTCAAGAAGCCATGAGCTCTTTAACTGAAAATCCAGGACTGTTTCTTGAAGGAGCCTGGAGGAAACTGAGGCCTAGGTGCCTAAACCATGACAGGTGTGATGCTGAAACAGGCTGGCACTGAGAAGTGCCAACTGTTGCTCACTCACCAAGTACATGCTTTTTGACCTTAGGGTTCTTCAGCTGCTCATCCACCCGTTTTACTTTGTTGCCTGCTCTTCTTCAGCTTGAAAAACCTGTTATTTCCTTGTTCAGCTTTGAAATCTGCTTGCTGCCGACTCTGTTCCAGTTCTCTGTATCCTCAAAATTTTCTCTTCCAGACAGTGAGCTTCCTCTTTGCTCTGTCAAGCTTGTAAGGTTCTGTGCACCATGATAGGTTCTGTGTTTTCAGATGTGAAAATAAAGAAATACCTGTAAATCAGGTAGCTATTCCTTTCTTATTTACAGAATTAAGAGGCTAGTCTGCAAATGTTTTACATATCATTTTAAAGGGGAGTACAAAAGTACAGGATTTTTCAGTTTTTTACATCCTGTGGAGTCAGGAGTGGACAGGATTTAAAAGTTAGTATATGAAGACTATATTTGAACTGAAAGACTTCACCAAAAACTATCCCCTGCAAAGTCTTCACGCTTTTAACTTTTTCACTGACTTTGTCCACATTTAACTTGTCCCATGTTTTCATTTTGCTTTCTATATTTTACAGTTTTAAATGACTCTAGAGGAATGCTGACAATAAATAAATTTCCTATTTAAGATAACATTCTTGAATCTACAGGTGATGTTGCGATTGTGATGGAAAACATTGTATTTGACACTGACAATGATTTGCATACTGTGCTATTAGAAATTTATCTTGGTCTTATGCCAGTAATGGAGTACTCTTGTAAGAAAAAATTATCATGTGAAGGCTAATCTTGCAGCCTTCTAGATACAAAATTTCCCTATAATGGAATGATTTATTGCATGAGTCAACTGTAAGATTACGAAGGCGTAAAGAGAGCACTTGCCACGTGTGTTCTGTTTGCCTCATAAATCCCTGTCAGTTGGCTTAAACAACCTAGCAGTACGTTTTTCTCTGTTAACTATGCAAATAATACATTGGCATGTAAACGTTGGACTTGCATTTAGTCTGAAAGTAATGACCAGCCTGAGTGAATGTTGTCCTGATTGTGGATGTGTTTTTCTCCCTCCTCCGTCTTGATTGCTTATAGCTAGAAAACACGTAAAGCAAGATTCAAATGTAAATGAAGAATGGAAAAGCATGTTTGGGTCTCTGGAGCCAACTAACATCTCCCAGCCAATACCCAAAGGACATGGGCAAACTACTGATCCTGAAGCCATCCAGGCTGGGAAACCACTTCGTTCAGAGTCCTCAGCTGGCATTTGTGCCACTTTGTCATCCTCCCCACAGGTACTGCTGAAAAATACTATCTTCACATCTAAACTGAAATGATTCAATTGTTTTAAAGCCAAGTGACACTGTAGGGATGTGGTGGTCTTGTTTTGTTTGGAGGTTATTTTACACTGGTGCTATTCCCTGGCATCTTCTCCAGCAGAGTAGCTGATAAGTGTTGTGAGGAAGAGATGTCATGATTTTAACTTGGAACTAGTGTATCACATTGTAGCTGCATTTGGACATCTCATACCTGTAATACTTAGTACTGGCTACAGCAGGATGGGCTGGGAGCCCTGCGGGCTGTGGAGGCATCTCTTGGCACTGACCACTTCTTTCTATTCTGTTTCCATTTGGAGATTAACTTCTGCTAGCTTTAAATGAGTATCCACTCTGAGCTAAAAGGGAAACACTTCATACTTTTATTTTTAAAGCCCAATATAAACAAATAATGGTTCAAGAGCTAACCTGTAATTCTGTCAGTCTTGAGAACAATAACTGCTTCTGCAATAATCACATTGAGGTGTGCACGGCACATTACTGTTTCTACAAATAGAATACAGAACAGACTAGGCAAACAGTGCAGAAAAAGTGAATGGTTAAGCTCTTCTATAAATAATAGTTTTGACTAATTTTAATTGTTTCCATGCAAGTATGATTTTTTTAAATGCTAATTCATTGCTAATTGATTCAATTAAAAAAGTTTTTCCACTTTTCTTCAGTGTGACCCAGTAATCTTAAGAGCAGGTTTTATCTGTGTGTAAAACATAAGGCATATATTTTTAAGTGCTTATCTCTTACAGACATCTGATGGAACAGTTGTTCAACCCAGGAAACCGACCATACAGGTACTGAGCAGTACAGCATCCCCATCTGCACACCAGTTACGCATCACCACTTGCAAAACTGAACTTCAGCAGCTGATCCAGCAGAAGCGTGAACAGTGTAATGCAGAGAGACTTGCCAAACAGATGATGGAGAATGCTGAGTGGGAGAGCAAGCCCCCACCTCCAGGTAAATCACAGGCCACTGAGGTTATACAAAAAAAAAGGTGTATATAATCTGAGTCAGAACATCATCATCTCAAGGGAAAAAGTGCAAAAGATGAGGAAATTATTAGTTTAAGAAATATGCCTACTATGCAGAACACTTATTTGGCAAGATAATTGCATGACCTATGAAAGAGGGTCTGGAACTGAGATCTTTACCTTTGCAGTAACGGACCCAAAGCACTGATCTGAGTCCAGGTTGTGTGCTTTGTTCCAGTGAATTTTGTGAAGCGAGTTCTTTATAACTGGGTGTGTGGCAGATGACTTGCCATCCTGTAACTTGGTTTGGGTATGGGGAGAAACACTGTGTTGGGAGATGAGAAACATGAGTATTTTGCCAGGTTTTCTTACCCAGTGGCACACATACTGGGGTGGATTGTTTGAGCTGCCCTTGTTTACAAAAGAGCCTGTCCCCACCAGCAGTGGTGACAGCAACACACTGCCCCACCACAAAGAGAAGATGTGTGTTCCCATACTACACTGTTGCTTTCAGAGAAGAAGGAGAGACATTTTTGCCTCTTGTTCCCTTTTCTTCACTAGAAAGGAGCAACACCCAGGTTTTGGGAATTAGGGCTCTGGGAGCCACGCTGGGAGAAAACACATGGTTTTAAATAACGACCATCTTCCTGTGACCCCAACTTAAATTTTGAAGCTCCAAATTGAGATGGGACTTATCCAGATTAGTTCTCAGCATTTTATGCTGGTGTTCTCCACTCCATGCACTTGCTGCTGGGTATCCCATGTGGAGTTCCCGACTGTCCTCTGCTAATGGCAGTTGGTGTGTTTAAATTCCAAATGTTGGGAGCAGAATCTGTACCAGCTAGGCTTGCAGTAATTAACATGGTGATGCTTAAGTCTTTTGGTAAATCTACCATAAACACACACACCTGGGCATATATAGCTACCGTGCCAATTCAAGGGAAGAAGGAGAAAATCATCAGGAAAATGGTCCAACCAGACAGTGTCTGAACATAGCTAACCTTGACTGAGCTTGGCTAAGCTGCATCTTTGTCTTCTGAAGAGAGTTTTACAACCTAGAAATAACATGTCCCAATACAAGCAACTGGCCTGCTCTGCCACACAAGTGAGTGAGTGCCAGAAAAATGTTCATGTTTAAAGTTTGTGTCTTATTCTGAAATTTGCTCTGGTCTGTCCTTCATTATCTGCTGTTAATCCTTCGCTGTAGTAGATGCTTGTTACAAGTGCAGCCAGATACCTCTGCTTTGCTTATTTCAGAGGAGGAAACATGTCATACAAACAATGGCAATTTTTTGGCAAGAGTTACTGCGTGGCAGCTCAACTCCTCTATTTTTGAGGTTCTGGAATAAATTTTCCATGGTATTTAGAAGAGCTGTTATTTCATTTTATTAGGTACATAAGGCTGTTAATGTAGCATGTAGTGCCACACTGAGCCTGTCACTTCAGGCACTCTACAGCCAATCCAGGAACTTAAGTCTGTTCAAATGTGTTGCTCGTTGTATGTGTTTTGGGCACTGGGCAATGGGATGGCCGTTTGCAGCACAGCAATCTGCACAGGCCAACAGCAGGAGAACTGTGCACTAGTATCTCTGCAAAGTCGACGAAGAAGGGCTCTTTGTAATTTGACTGAATTTACATGGAACCTATCTAAAAGAAAACTCTTACCCAGATCTGCCAGTAGTGTTTAGTTTAGAAATGAGCAAATAGGCTTTGCTTTTAATATGTAAAATGCGTTAGCTCTGTGTTTTCAGTGCCTTCTGTGCTTTGCAGCTGTAATTATGGTATCTTGATATAGCTGTTGGTGGACGGGATCAGGAGGATTTTCATGTTCCTATTAAGTTATAAAATCAACGCCAAACTTTATGGTTTTGTTTTTTCCTACAGGATGGCGTCCCAAAGGATTATTGGTAGCTCACCTTCATGAACACAAGTCTGCGGTGAACCGCATTCGGGTCTCTGATGAACACTCCATTTTTGCCACTTGCTCAAACGATGGCACAGTGAAAATCTGGAACAGCCAAAAAATGGAAGGAAAAACCACTACCACCAGGTAGATTCAAAACCCATAGGATTTTAGGGCTGCTGTTTTAGAGCGTGAAATAAATTAGAGCAGGGAGCAAAATATGAATCACTTGTGGGTGTGCTGGAGATTTCAGTAATGAAATATACTGGTGTTCCTCTTTGCATGCAACTATAAAATATTAGATTGCTATTTCAATTAGTTAATAAAAGAAAAAAAATGCTAGCAGACGCAAAGGGACTGCTTTGCAGTTGTAGTAATTGCAGGCTTTTTGATTTCATTTCTGTAAAGACATAAATTTATTCTGTTGCTGCTGCTTAAAGCCATCTGAGGTTTTTGGAACAAATTAGCTTTATGCTTAACTGTCTTATCCACTGGTATTTGATGCAGAAAAGCTGTATTGCTGGTTGAAACATGGGTGATAGGGGGCTGATCGCCTCTGAGAGAGATACCTTTGGGAGAAGAGGATGTCTGTCTCAAAATACTTGGAAAAAGTGTAGTTTACTGCAGTGTCAGTTAAATAACAGTAACTACAGTGTGCTCCTTAGATACAGATCTAGGTTAGACTTTTATTTTACTGGTAGACAAATGTAGGCATCTACAGTTTGAGACTGTCATAGCCTACAGGCTCAAAGATGAGGAGTTCAGCTTGCTGAGGTAACTTAGGCTGTGTTGCTTTCTGATTTTGGAACACTTAGAAAATGTTACTTCGAGAGCTCTCTCAAGAGTCATTGGTTTTGAGTAGGTGTTTGAGAGAAGTAATGTTTTTTGTTTTTTTTTAATGTGCCACAAAAAATGTCCTCTTTTCCTCTCCCTCTCTCCTGTTTAGATCAATTTTGACATACTCTCGGATTGGAGGACATGTGAAGACACTTACATTCTGCCAAGGCTCACATTACTTGGCTATAGCTTCAGATAATGGTGCCATCCAGCTTCTTGGTATTGAAGCTTCCAAGCTGCCTAAATCTCCTAAAATTCATCCAATTCAAAGCAGGTGTGTACTTAGAGCAGTTAAATCTCACCACAGAGCTCAAGCTGTTAGTATATCCCCTGATTAGATCTCTTGATTTGCTCCAGGCTTCCTGCTGGCTCAGCCCAGGCTGTACTGGAAGGCTGTAACCCATGATCTTACCCTGCTTCATAAAGAAGGGCTGAAAGACAACCATGCAGGGCTGAGGACTGGTGCCTCCTGTGTCACTGGAATTATGAGCTTGAAACAATCTGTCAGTCTGAATAGTTCCCAATTATTTTATTTATGCGCTGGGATTGGTAGATTCTTACCTCCCCTATTATGATATTAATACTTATAAAGTAATTTTGGAGATTCTTTTACAGGTCACTCAGGTCTGCAATTTTTTCTTGCAAGCTTTTAATGTGAGTAAGGTGGCAAAGATGCGAGAGATGGGATATTATTTAGGGGAGTATTTGGGGATGGTTTCGCTCTTTCTTACCTATCTCCATATGAGCAGTTTTTGAATATTTGGCACTGATTCAACACCTTAATCTTCCAGCTTGAGTGAGGGACATGTCCACGCCCCAGCCAATCTAGCAACCATCTCAAAGACCTCTTTTCTGCCCAAAGTAAAAGTAAAATATCTGTTTCAAATGTCCTCTCTTATTGGAGATTAAGTTCAGAAACAAAGTAAGCCAAATCTAATGGAGATGGAAACTACAAACCAGATTTTCCCTTTGGTACACTCTGCATTTGTGCCTGAAGAAGATGTCCATTTGCACACACAGTAGGTGATTGACATTGTTGGCAGTAAAACATGGAGAAGGGTGTTCCTGCTCATAAACTCCGGGTAGATGAATATCTGATAGATATGGAGCATGAATTGGAGAGAAATATCAAACATACTGGGAGACCCAGAGCACAGAGCTATGTTTGTTTGCAAAGAGCTGCTGACAGCATTTTACTAGCCTGTAGAAGGCGTGCAGGTCCTATTGACAGAGAGATTTGGGAGAGCATAAGCATCTGTTGTACTGAAATTGGAAAGTTGTTACTAGCGGATGCCTTGCAGTGACATGAAGAGGAAAATGCTGCTCAGCATTAGCTATTAGGAGAAGTCTTAAACTCGGAGGGAGTCATATCTGTTTCTAAATTACTTCATTCTTTTAACCAAGGTCCTTAGATATGAAGGATGATGGCTGTGTGGTAGATATGCATCACTTCAATTCAGGAGCCCAGTCAGTACTGGCTTACGGTACTGTTAATGGATCTCTGGTTGGATGGGATTTGCGATCTAGCAGCAACGCTTGGACACTGAAACATGATTTGAAGTTAGGCCTCATAACTTCATTTGCTGTGGACATACACCAATGCTGGCTGTGTATTGGTAAGCCTGTATTTCGTGTTAGCTTCTCTCCCTCTCACCTCTTCTGTTTTGTTTTTTTTTTTTTGCAATAACTGTAGATCACACTTTTGCTTGATCCGATTTGACTAGAATGTGCGTTTTTCAAACAAAAGGAGAGAAAAACCTCCTGATCTATTTGTGGGAAGTAATCTGCCCTCTAAGTACTTGAGGCTGAAGTCCACCTCCCTAGCGACAGAGCACAAGGATATGGGAAAAACCCCATATATTTACCCCTCTGACTATGGGGACCTTTCTCTTACAGGAACAAGCAATGGTACCATGGCGTGCTGGGACATGAGGTTTCAGTTACCTATCTCCAGCCATTCTCATCCTTCCAAGGCCCGAATCAGACGCCTGCTCATGCATCCCGTCTATCAGTCCTGGGTAATTGCAGGTAAAAGATATCTTAAGCTTACCTCACAGATGCCAGAGGTTGTGATTAAAGGAGCTTCTGTTTCAGCTTCTGCTTCAAGCCATGGAGGGAGTTGCGTGTTTGTTTTTTCTTCCTTCCTTGTAGTTTTTCTTGTGCTTTGCTCAGGAAGAGGAAAAAAGGGAAGATTCATACTTGTGTTCTGCCACTATGCTCTTCCTGGCTTTTTGAAACTAAAAAAAGAGTTGTGGGGGGAAGAGGAGTGTTAAGCCATTATGAAAATGACAGACAGCCTGTTCAGTTCTTATCTTCTGAGCATTACAGCTCTCATGAGGATCCCTCCCTGTGTGCTATTACATCGCTTTTTAAGGACAAAATATTATAAGAGATAAAAAACAAACTCATGACATAAATTGAAGTTGATGGGACTTTTGCCACTGCCTTCAGTACCTATGTAGAGCAGAGACTGAAAGGTTGTCCCATTCCAATTCCCACTTGAATCTAACCCAGATGTGCAATGGGTTAGAGCCTTTCAAAGTCCCCCAAGATTCTCATCTGGTATGCTTACAGCTGCTTCATCCTTACTGCATGTCACACTGTCATATACTTCTAAGTGTTTGTGTCAGGAACACATTCTGAAATGGACAAGGAGCTTAAACTAATCCTACAATAACAAAATTGATAAAGTGGCTGTAAAATGAGAGTAATTTGAGTTTCATATCTTACTTGCTTCTTAAGATTCACTTCTTATTTTAGTTGTTAACCACCCTGGGAAATAAAACAGATTTCTTGAAAAAACATACAAATAAAGCAAGCTTCTCTGTGCTTTCTAGTTCATTTTCTCTCTGCTAAAGAATAAATGAGTGACAAAGTTAATAATTTTGGAATGTTATGAGAAAGTCCTTGCCTGCTAGTGTTGCTGCCAGGCATGTAAACAATCCCTTGGACAGAATTATTTGCCTGTCCATACTAAACATGGGTGTGGAACTTGATTGTAGCTACTAAACTCTATAACTCTGGATTGCTGTCTTACCTGTCCAGGAGTAGTCTCCGAAGTCCCTGATGACCATGCTGAATCCATTCTTCTCAAAGAATGATGAGAAGTTATCTAGGGAAGAAAAGGATATTTTAATACCTTTTAAAAGGTTTGGAGATTAAAGTAGGTTTCATTTAAACTCTTAAATTAGGCACTTTTAACTATAGTGAAGCTGCTTCTAAGTGGTAAGCTGAACAAAATGCATGGCTTTACTGCTAAAGCAAGACTAACACTAACTGCAGAGAGAAGTGGAGAGTGTCTCTATGTCATGCTTGTTATGTCATGTCAGTAGAACAGGTGGCAAAAGCTAACCAACCTGTTTCATATTTTTTTGCATTGACAATATCTTTCCTGTAGCTGTTCAAGGCAATAATGAAGTCTCCATGTGGGATATGGAAACTGGCGATCGACGCTTCACTTTGTGGGCCAGCAGTGCACCGCCTCTTTCAGAACTGCAGGTCTGGTCTCTTTCTTTTCCAGTTTCTGTTGGGTAGCCAGGGCTAGAACATCCTCAGACTCTATGCTGTGCATTAGTACAGTTACGTGTCTCCAAGGCTGTGACAATTTGGCACCAGAACTTGCCCTGGGATTTATTTTGACATCATAATTGTTTTACTGTAAAAATTAAATCCTCTTGGTAAAATAGTAGTGTAACCTGAATCTTCACTGGTATCTTCCACTATCTGTGGAACGTACTTGTAATGCTTGCTTGCTATAGCCAGTCATGTTCTTAGAAAACTAGTGAGCTGCTCAAGCCTGTAAAGATTAGGGCAAAACCAAAATTCATGGTGTGGTATCTTGGACTTACTTTTACTTGCTGTTTCTGGGGTTGTGCTTACTTCTGTAAGCATCTGCTCTTTTGCACGTTCTTTCTGTAATATAATGCCACTACTACATTTAAGTGCTAGTTTAAAGTTGCTCTCTTTCAAGGAGTTAATTGAGGAAGGAGCAACCTGGGATATCATTCTTAAAACACAAATACATACACAAAAATAACCACCATCTCTTAATGCCTTCATAGCATAAAAATTTGAGCAGCCATGTGCTTTTCAGCATGATTTCTCTGCCTGATTCTTTTAGAAATAATGTTTCTCATTTGCCATCATTGAGAACGTAATTTCCAAGATTCCAGAAAAGCATTATGGAAACTTAAATCTGTTGCGTTGCTCTGTGAAATGTAAGGAAGCAAGTTACCTTAATATATTAATATGTGGCCTGTTAAAGTAACTTGGCATTTGTCAGAAAGATTTGGAAATTGGGTGGATGAAGGTAATAAAGAATTCATTCCCTTTCTGAAACATGTTAACAGCTCTTCTATATCCCTTTTCCCTACTAGCCTTCTCCTCACAGCATCCATGGAATATACTGTAGTCCAGCATCTGGTAATCCCATATTACTGACAGCAGGCTCAGATATGAAAATAAGGTAATAAAACTGACAACTCTTGTTTGACACCCTCTCCTCTGCCCCTGCTAGTGTACTATACGTTGCCAAGCACTGCCTAAGTAAGCTCCAAGAAGTCAAAACAACAATGCTGAAGTGTTCATTAGTAAGCATCCGTGAGCAGAGAGCATAGTTCTCAGCAAAAGTAGTGCAAAACTCTGTGCTTCTCTGAAGCACAGTGTGTACCCGCCTGTAAAGTGCCTGATAAGCTGCATGACAAGAAACAAACCAGTAACTCGTGTGTAAGCGTGATATGAATGTTGATTTCTCTGCATCGCTCTCTTCCACTAAGTGCAGAAAACATATAGCATTTGTGCCCACTCATCTTCACTGTAAGAACAAGATGGCTTTTAAACAGCTGTATTAGGTTGATAAAATCGAACATCTCGGCTTGATTTTGTTTCTTTGTGTGTAGATTTTGGGATCTAGCCTACCCGGAGAGATCGTATGTTGTTGCCGGAAGTTCTAATTACCCGTCTGTTTCCTACTACAGGAAGATAATTGAGGGCACGGAGGTGGTTCAGGTACTTTGCTTTGTTTGATAGACACCTCTTCTGCTTGCCTTTTGGATGGTCCCATGGGTTATATTAATTATGTGATGGCTTTAATTATAACTATCTCACTCTTACCTTCTATGGATGGTGTCAGCATTGTTTTTTTTCAGGCAGTTAAGAAGAAGTTATTTTAAAAGAAAAAAGTCATTTTTTTTTGACAGAATCAGACTTACCAAATACTACTTACACGCCAAAGCCCGAATCACGTTTCTTTTGGGATATTGAAATTTAGTATTTTAACAGTTTTGACTTTGATCAATTTTAGAATGTCTTTTGTGTAGAATCTTCGCAGGACCATGTGAGATGTATTGGCACCAAAACAAGACAGTAGCAGAACTCTGCAGTGTTTATTACATCCTTCAGAGTGACTTTTGGAACTGGCAGTGTTGCTGGTTGTTGAATAGCACAGTGTTTTGTTTCAGTTCAATTAAACGAATGCTAGTTCAAAGGTGACTGAAAAAAGAAGCCACTGAGGGTCTACCTATGCACTATGATGTTTTAGTGTTTCATCTGAAGTTCTTAAAAAATTACATTCATGCTATTGAACCAGTTTTTATAGAACTCTTGGGGAGCTAAGATGTATATGTTGCTTTAGCTTTTTTTTCCCCCCTATAGGAATATCAAATGTTAGTAGCTAGTGTCATTGAAATAAATAAGAGAAAAAAACATTCTTTCCCTAATCAGAGAGCTCTAATGTAGTTCAGATTAAGTCTTAGGTTGTGTGTGATGAAAAGAAATGAACTAAGGAGTAATCCTAAGAAAACTATCAAAGGGTGGGATGTTTTGTGTTTGGGTTTTTGTTTGTTTGTTTGAAGAGGTTTTTGGTCTTTTTACACCGACAACCTAATACGTGTGACAGTTCCCCTTTGCAAATGCTCACCTTTCTGTAAATAATATTTCTTTCTTTGGTTTTCTATAGGAAATTCAAAACAAGCAAAAACTGGGGCCCACTGATGAGACCCCTCGGAAGGGTCCAGAGTCTCTCCCCGTTGGACATCATGATATTATCACAGATATCGCAACTTTCCAGACCACGCAAGGGTTTATAGTAACTGCATCAAGGGATGGAATCGTTAAGGTGTGGAAATAGGAGTTGTACAGTATGTAAATATTTGTAATAAAGAAATAGGTTATAATGAAGTTTTCAAGGACTGTTTCCAGATCATGGAATAGAATGGACTTTAAAGCCTATAAAGGTGATGATAAGATCCATTATCTGTATCGTACCACCCTGTTAGCACTTCTTAATCACTTGTTTTATTAAAGATGTTTGGTATCTACAGCGCTTCCTTGAAATACCAAGCAGTCTATGAAGAAATGGTTTAGCCTGGTTGTGACTACATTGTTCTTCAAGGATCTTTCAGAAAACGATTTAAAGATGTCCCACATTACAAATTCTAAACGTGCAAAAAGCAAAGAGCTGGTACAAGTACTTCAGTGTCTGACTGCTCCTATGTTGAACCAGAAATGAAATAAGAACCAGTGCACTAATGTCCCTGTACATTCTAATAACTATAATAAAGTCTCCTTGAGCTTCTCTGTTTGGTACTTGTTTTTTTTTTATATCCATTATTCCTCTGCAGTGATTCTGAAGTCTCAGCTGCCAGAGCCATTGGGCTCTTAACTGTGGTTTGAGATGAGCTTAACCTTGTGTTGGATCCTCAATTGTACTTTGTGTCTTGCATCCAGCTTGCTTTAAACTTGAGTTTAATGCTAAGCTCTGCTGTCCTGGGAACCTAAAGCAGCAGCACCAGGATGGTATTCTTTGTCATTCAGTATGGATATCAGAAATAGCCAAAACATGAGGAAGCATTTTTTCATCATGCAATGTTCATGTGAGAGGCAGTTCTGGATGTCAGATAGGGGCAGTAAACTTTCTCCCCACTCTTCTGCTGTCTGATCCGGATATTCAGATTTCCAAATCCTTTTCAGTCTCCCTGTCTTAAGCTTTGTGCTATGAGGTAACTTATTCCTTATCTGCATTTCCAGGTTCTGCTTTATAGGGAGAGAAGGCTATTTACCCCTAAACCAGGTGATTCACCCCCTCTTCATGAATGAACTGAGAAGGTCACTGACAACAAACAGGACTAATTTGGCATATATTTTTTGAGTGTAGCTGGAAAAAAAAATGGAAGCCTACTGCTCTTCAGAGTGTCTGCTGGAAGCAGAGAATGCTCTTAACCTGTGAATTGGGTTCTCTGAAAAGACAGCACATGAAATAATGTGACTTGTTTAAAAAGAGTCTCAGAATTCACTGGAAAAGAAACCTGACTGAGGACAACTGATTTTAGACACTCCCACCTGCTTTTTGTTAGAGACTGCATTACTTGGATAATTTAGTGTAGCAGATAGACCTTGCCCCAAGTTTAAAGTTCCTTTAAAAGAGGAAGCAAAGAACAAACTGAAGAACAGCGTGACATTTCTTTGCAGATTTCTCATGATTTCTGCTCTGTTATGCTAAATGAAGTTTTTCTTTGCTTCTATAGACAAGCTGATACTGTACATGAGATTAAATATTTTGCCTCTTTTACATTGTGTGAATTCAGGAATAAGGTAGGTTTTCTCAGTCTGCTTGTATCGCAGAGTAGCAAGGAAAAGAATGGTAAGTCAAGCTTGTACTACTGTTTTATCTGTGCAGTTCTAAGCAAGTCCTTATACACCTGAAAGGAACCACCTCTTCAGCTGCATTGGTTGGTTAATAGGTTTGCTCATTGACAAAATAGTTTGATGAAAGCAGCAGAACAGGTTTTATTTTCAGGTATTGTAATGCACTGACACCATACGAAGCTTATGAGATATTTTAAGTGGTATCAAACACAGGACTGTTTTGTATGGTGGCAATAGTATAAAAAGAATTTGCATTATAATCTTATCTCTACAATGTTAAAATATTTTCTGTTGATCATTAAAAAAGGTTATAAACTGTGGCAAGCAGTGAAGCTTCATAACCAGTAAACTGTATGTCTGAGTATGGCTTTTATCCATATATAGTAATGTCATGGAATAAAAATATCATTATGTCCATTTGTGTAAGAAATCTTGTTGGCCTTCAGTGGGACCACTTGTAGGGAAATGAGCTTCGGCCCAGCCTTGAGAAATGTCGGTATGGTTAGGCAGCACCACGATTACAGTTTCAGTAGTTCCTCTTTTTAGGATGATATAATACGTCTTTTATAGCCTTTTGAGTCTTCCTTTTTCTTTCATTATTTATAAACAGTTCAGAGGCATTTTGTTTAAGAGATGGCAGTCTGTTAATAATATCTAGATCACATATGAAAGGGTTTTTTTTGTATTTTAGGTGAATGTAGACATTGTTGATTTGAATACATGATGTTAGGCATGCTCTGCCATCATGAACTAGCCTGTTGGCTCCAGTAAAACAATTCATACCATTAAAACCAGTCACAAGTATTTGGAAAACTGGGTCAATGCACTTAAAGCCTATGTCCTCTGAAGGTGATAGTTTTTATCCCTAGTGATTTTGTGGTAATCTTTCAACACATTCTGTCTAGAGCACAAATACACATAAGGGAAGAAATTCAGTCTCCCAGAAAGCACAGTTAAGAAACTTTTGGTGACTTCGTCAACTATGCAATGAAGTGAGACAGGAGTTTTAATTATTTCCTATCCATTTGCACTATCTTGTCTTGTTCAGTTCACAAACTGCTATGAAGAAATATTTGCCTCTTCCTTTTTTTTTTGTATATTTACCAAAATAGATTATGTTGCATGATATTTTAACCACTTGAACTCAGAGTCTTTGTCTTACTAGAGAGGGAGAGGTGTGTATAAAATTTCACTAACCTATTTCAATAAAAGACTGCATTAAAAAAGTCCAACTAACTAGAAGCCCCAAAGCAGCTCCCAAGGGGTTATGTAGATCAAAACTCCCATGATGTCATAAGACTATTGAGCTATATTTCAAGAACAAAAACTCATACATGTTTGATAGTGTAAATTACCAAGTGCTTTCTCCATCCACTGAAGTGAAAAGGGCTTCCTATGGCTACATCTCGATGTATATATTTAAAAACAAAACAGTGTATTGACTGTGTTATACCAAACAGAGAAGAACAGGAAAGCTCACACCCACAGTACTTTTGTTGAATGTGCAAACAGTGTGCCACCTTAAGCCATTATTTCATCCACTCTGAGTCACTTTGCTGAATTTCTAGTCATCCTTAACAGAAAAGAGAAAACACACCATTGAGAGACGATTCACAGAGAAGATTCAAATGCCTGCAAAACTCCTTTCAGATAGCAGAAAGTTATGTCTCTGGCCAGAGGCAACACAAGGTTTTTCAATAGTGTGGGAAAGCACCAATTATGCAGAGGTGATTTGGGAACTGAAGGTAGTATTAGGCAGGTTAAAGGCACCTCTTTCTCTCTCCCTCACCAAGTCAGGCCTCATCCTCCTCCTCTTCCTCTCCTTTAAGGTTGTGTCCTGGTGGGGCTTCCTCTCCAGCCCACCTCCATTCCTGTGACTCAGAGTCTGCCTCTTGTCCTTTCTCCCTGGCACTAGGAAGGGTTTTACAGCTCCTAGGATGCTGGTGGGGAGAAGAGGGGAAGGATGAAGGCTTGCTGATGTTGTACGGGCAGAGAGGGAAAGGAGAGGAGCGTGGCTTTCTCATGCCTGCTGTCCAAGAGCAGGGTCAAAGACGCCATCAACTGCTACTGGGAGAGGTGGCCTTGATAGGGTTAAAAGCTGCTCCAAACACCCTGGCCCCCTTCCTGGCAGTGGCTAAAGCAGGGACAAGTCAGCAGATGATGTTTACACAACAGAGCCTGCCTCCTCTGCCACCAGCAATAGGGCTGCTTGGCACATAACAGTGCTTTCCCCCCACAGGCAACCACTCACTTTACCCACGGTCTTAATGGGACTTTAATGGGTTTCCTGTTGTGTTTTCTACCATCCGGACTATACGGAACTCACCATAAAGGTCCCCAGTGTAACAGGATCAGTGCCAATATGAAAGGTAAAGTGTGTGTGTGCACACGCACAAGTGTACACACCCGCGAGTGCACATGCACATGAGCACCCACGTTGACGCTCGCAGTCTGGTGCACCGGCTCCACTCTGCCTGCCTGCGTCAAATCAAAAAGATGAGCGTCCGGACTCACAAAAGCCTTGGGTCTGTTGGATAGAGGTTGGGTCCCTGGAGGCTGCGTGTGCTGTGCCTCTCATCAAGATTTTCTGTCGGGTGACTGTTGAAAGAGCCTGTCAAAAAAGCAGAACAAAGAAATCAACTTTACTATCAAATGTATCATCAGAATTTGAACTCGCTTTCAAAGTTTTTTATTTTCTGCTGTTGACAAAATTGATGCACTTAAGCTTGAGCAATAATAAGGGTCCATTTCTCCATTATTTGTTATTACATTGCCCAAATTGCTCTCTTTCTAAACATTATCTTCCCGGTAGATTTAAAAGCATCTTTTTTATCTTCATACACAGCATCCCTAACACAAGTTACGTATAACCATGGGAAGCAATGGTTAGCAGAGCTGCAGTTAAATTTTTAATGTGTGCCTAGAGATAAAAGCTTTTTTTTTTAATCAAAAAATTCTTTTTTTTCAATATCCATTTGCTGGGCATAGTGGAGAGCCAAGGTGTTGGGACAGTTACAGTATGTTATTTCCTCTGAACTTATTCTATCAAGAATGTGCTGAGCAGTAGAGATTAAAGAAAAGAGTATATCTCCCATGTACACATCCTTCACATGTCTCTGTGGCTCATGCCATGAGAAGTCTTCCCTGAGATCTTTTTATGGACACGTTACAGGGTCAGCAGTTTCTGTTCCTTAATTAAAAACAAATACAAAACCTAAATACGAAGAGCTACCCCAGGAAAATGGCAATGGAAAAGAAAAATTACAGTTTTAACTGAATTTCACTGGATTCTCCAGCAGACAGAACAATGATGACTTTGCGGTTCCTCTGACTGGTAGCTTTAGGGAAAATATTTTTAACTGTCCGTTTTATGGCAAAGCCAACAGCAGCCTCTCCATTCAGCTGTTGAAGAGATTCTGTAATGTGCGCTCTCATTAATTCTTTAGCATTGCACCTTACAAGAGCAAATTTCTAATTCCACTTGATTGCTCTTTGCTCCTGGAAGACCATGATGGCTCACCATAGCTACTCTATCTCCATAATGCTGATGTGAGATCACCAAAGCATCAAGTGTTTTGTTAAGGAGGTCTCTAACTTTTTGGAGTTAAGTGCTGGTAATTTTCCATGAACTAACCAAGATGTTTGGGATGGAAAACACCTATGATGTTTACAAGAACAAAGATCCGGGTTGCACTTGTCTGTAAAACAACATAAAGTAATTAGCACCACCCTGTATAAAGAAAACTAAAGTACATTAAAATAAAACAATGAAGAATGTGATCTTGCACATGCTTAGTTTCTGACAAAGTTTTACTACATTCAGATCCACCCCTGCAAACTAATCCTAGGGAATTAACTACATTCTGGGCTATGTCCCCCCCTTAAAGTTGATGGAGGGCTAGAAGCAACACCCACTGAAATTAATGTAGAAAACTCTCTCTGAGGCAGTGAACACTGGATGGGCAATTAAACAATAAGACATTGCAATTAATAGAAGTACCATACGATGCTCTAACAGCAACCCTTACCATAGCACAGAGGATCATTTCAGGAATTGCTCAGAATCCACTGTAACAAAACATCTGCTGCAGTTTTGGAATCAGTTGTGTTCGTGGGCTTATTGGCTGGGAAACAGCATATTTAATAGCATGAAGTAACTCTGAGAACTGAGTATGTCTCATCTCCCTTAACTTCAGCAACACAAAAGTTATGGGTCTAGGCTGAGAATCTGCAGTTAATGGAGGGTTCTTTAGTGGATGACAAATCTGTACTGAATATACATGGAGAATATACAAGTATATACTTCATGTTTAGACAGGTAGGAGAAGATAAGACCTACTCCTGATCTACACTGGCTCTTTTTTTTGCTCCCCACAGAGGTACTGTCTGAGATTTATATTTGCAAAGGAAATGCTCAGCCAGAACCTCCACAAAACTGAATGCTCTACAAAGTGATGGGGCCCATTAATTTGATGCCTCCTTGCATGGAAACCACATCAGCTTCACTGAAGGTTTAACATGTGCAGTGGTTGTGGAATGAGCAGTCTTGTATGGCAGGTATTGTACCTCACTAAAACTATACTTCTTCTGTCAGTGCATTTAACACCTTCAGATAATCACTACTCTGTAATCACATCGCACTGCTGACAACAAAGCAAACTCTTTACCACCATATCAGCGTGTAAATGCTGATATTAAAATTCCCTATGAATAAGCTTGTTTTGTCTTTCACAGCTAGGAGTTAACTAGCACTGAAATGAGTTGTGATAGATGAAGTTTTCAATAATCTATACTCAGACGGTTGAGAAATAATTAAGATGTAATTGAAGTGATGATTAAGAAGTAATTGAATTTCTGTTAAGTGAGCTACTAGAACTACCACAAAAGATAGAAGCTTGAAACAGTTCAGTTCTTCTGGAGAAAATCTACTATTTCTGCATGTCTTTGCAGGAAAATACTATGTGCAATACATATTCTAATACAGTATTCTGCTCAGTTTCAGCCTTATTTGGTAATCTGTCAGTCTTATATTTGGGGGTTTATCATATAAAATGTTTTACCTAAGAAATTCTGATCCCAAAACCACACACAATGGACCCATTTCATCTTTAGGCAAACCCCATGTTACACCAGTCACACCTAGGATGAATATGGTCCCCAAAGTTTATAAATGATATTTTAAAATAAAGCATTCTAACCGGATGTTAAACAACCTTTCACAGGAGCTTACACGGATAGGAAAAACAGAAAAGAAAGTAATAATGTGGAATTACTCCATGGAGGCAGAGCTCAAGATTCAAAGAGAAACAAATATAGGAAAAGTCAGAAATACAATCACCTGGGGAGCAGCCATGAATTCCTGCAGCGCTCAGCACAGCCAGCAGTTCAAATTCGAGTTACAAGAGGCAGTCAGAGGTCACAGGGGTTTACACAAACCTGTAACAATTGGCAGGAAGTTGTTAAAGGCATGGCCTGCAAAAAGCCTTGTAAACACTGCTGTTCATCCACTAACACCAGACTCGATCGGGTATGGAGAGAGAAGGCAGCAGGCAAGCATGAAAGGAAACAGTGGGAAAACCATGATGTATTTTTTGTGTGTGTTACAATTAAAACCTTGTTACGGACTTATGGTCTCAACTAACCACAAGGAGACAGACAGATTCAGGCTATTCTTTACCATATTCCTTTGGCACCTTAAGTTTTCTTAACTACCGATTTCCAGATTAAATAATTTTGATCCTGGTAACGCAATAAAAATAATTCTGAACAGAAACCTGTAGTTCTGCTTGTAGTCCCTCCCTTCTCACTTCCACATTGCTTTGTTAAACTGTCAGGCTGTCCTCTTCTACATCTTTCTTGCTTTTTTACTGATTGCAAGGAAAAAAGTTAGCAAATTTATTACCTCAAATGCTTTCTCATTACTGGGAATATCATCAAAAGCAAAAATGACAGGAAAAATATCCAATTCGGTATACTTCAGGACTGCAGTGCTTAACAGAAGACATATTTGTGGTGGGATGCGGCTGAAATACATGGCTTTTCTAGTAGGACCTCGGGTAATTCACTTGAAAAAGTTTCTGGCAGCAAGCTCAGTGCATTGCCAATATTATGCCCACTTGAGGATCTCTGATTGATAGTTCAGATTTTTACAACCTCTCAGGTGTTTATTCTGAAGAAGCAGACCAGGTTTTGGACAGCCAAGGTGTAGGAGACAACAATTACTCTGATTTTGGTGACATTGACTATTACAGTTATAATTTCTCTCATTCTTTCAAATATTTGAGATGTAACTTCCATGTGAAAGCCCGAAGCAAACACTATGTCAGTTGGAGGCACAGGGCATGCTGGCATACCTGAAACCAAGAGCAGAGAGTCACAAATCACAAGGATTAATAAAAGTAGGCATTTTCCTCACGTTTAATACCTTTTTGATCCACAGATATACTTGCACTGAGTTCTCATCACATGGAAAAATGCTGCAGTGTGCTGGGCCATGCTTCGGGAAGGCAACGAGGTCTCCTCTGCTGTTGCCTAGGTTTACTTGTAGTCCTGAACTTTTAAATTCAGAGCTGGCTTATTTGAGGTCGGGAATGCCTTCAGATGAGGGTAAGGAAAAAGCAATCATGCTGCACTGCTGCATCATAGACAGATGCAAAGGGGGAAGTCTGCGGCAGCACTTCATTTCTGAGGGTTCAGGGAAGGACAATTTCCTGGAAGCACAATAGCTTCTTAAACAGTAACATTATTCACCACACAGAACTGTGCTTATCAGCTTATAACACTTGTACAGTTCCTAGCAAAGAAGCTTTCAAGGTGCGCAGCTCATTTACTTGCCCAAATTCATGCCAGTGTTTTCAATGACTCCACTTACAGTATCCTGCAAGAGAGAACTGGGAGGGCATTAAGGACTGGCTAATTTAGCAGGAAAGGCAGGAGAGTCAGAAGCTGGGAATGAGGCAGCTTAAGGAAATACAGGGAGATCAGGAATCGTAAAACAAAAAGGAAAGAGCACATCCAGGGTGCCCCTTTGCCTGAAGCAGGATCAATATACCTATACTGTCCTAGGGACGCATTTACACAATACGTTCTTACAAGCCACCAGAAAAGGAAAGTCCACAGCCTCTCCAGCACTGATTTACTCTCCTTTATTGATGATGACCCTTGCCACTTTTCTTTCACGTCTGATTTATAGAAAATCATAGAATCATAGAATTGTTCGGGTTGGAAGGGACCTTAAAGATCACCCAGTTCCAATCCCCTTGCCATGGGCAGAGACACCTGCCACTAGATTAGGCTGCCCAAAGCCTCATCCAGCCTGTGCCTTAAACACTTCCAGGGATGGGGCATCCACAACTTCTCTGGGCAACCTGTTCCAGTGCCTCATCACCCTCAGAGTGAAGAAATTTCTTCCTTAGAGATAATCTAAATCTGCCCTCTTTCAGTTTAAAGCTATTGCCCCTTGTCCTATCACTACACGCCCTTGTAAAAAGTCCCTCTCCAGCTTTCCTGTAGGCCCCCTTTTAGTACTGGAAGGCTGCTATAAGATCACCCCAGAGCCTTCTCTTTTCCAGGCTGAACAGCCCCAACTCTCTCAGCCTGTCTTCATAGGAGAGGTGCTCCAGCCATCGGATCATCTTTGTAGCCCTCCTTGAGACTCACTCCAACAGCTCCATGTTCTTCTTGTGTTGGGGACTCCAGGGCTGAACACAGTATTCCGGGCGGGGGCGGAGGGAGGTGTCTCATGAGAGGAGGGTAGAGGGGCAGAATCACCTCCCGTGACCTGCTGGCCATGCTTCTTCTGATGCAGCCCAGGATATGGTTGGCTTTCTGGGCTGCCAGTGCACATTGCCGGCTCATGTTGAGCTTCTTATCCACCAGCACTCCCAAGTCCTTCTCCTCAGGGCTGCTCTCAATCCATTCTCCGCCCAGCCTGTATTTGTACTTGGGATTGCCCTGACCCATGTGCAAGACTTTGCACTTGGCCTTGTTGAATTTCATGAGGTTCTCACAGGCCCATCTCTCCAGCCTGTCAAGGTCCTTCCAGATGGCATCCCTTCCCTCTGATGTGTCAACCACACCACACAGCTTGGTGCCGTCAGCAAACTTGCTGAGGATGCACTCAATGACACTGTCTATGTCACTGACAATGATGTTAAACAGCACCAGTCCCAATACCGATCCCTGACGAACACCACTTGTCACTGGTCTCCACTTGGACAGCAAGCTGTTGATCACGGCTCTTTGAGTGCTTCTTTGCCCTAAATTATGCAGATTTCTTCTTGCTTTGCGCTGCAGATTTCTTCTTCAAGATACCGCCAAGAAGACTTCTATCATGCCTCCAGCTATTCCTTCCTATATCCTTTATCTTTAGGCTAAGTGAACTCAAATTATTCAGCACTTCCTTATGTTGCTTCTTCACTGCAAAACGGCTCTCAGTGCCAAGTACTCACTGCAATCTGTCTACATTTTCCATGGTGTGTGTGGCACCTAACAAACACCCGCCACCATGCTCCAGCTATACAAAGCTCCTTCTTGTGTCTTACATACAAGAGTTTGGTCAATGCACTGCATGGAGAGATCTGGAGCTTTCATCACTTTGTGCTGTTGAGACGGATTTGCTTCCTGACCACTGAAGCAAACAAATCCTTCTATATTGTTGCTGCTGCTATTCATCTTCATTCATACAATTCCTCCCTGTTAAGAGCAGTGACCTGTGTTCAACTCCTTTAAATTTAATTTTATTAATGTTAGGTCATTTTTTTGATTTATCAGAAAAACTAAATTTTGATGCACCTTCAGAATAGGGAACAGAGAGTCAGGTGATGATGGCAGGGAACTGCAAAAGGCTGAGAGGAAGACAGAGTTGGAGAGTGAAAGAAAACAAATCATTAATCCGCATTTCCCTAAGCAGCCTAGATGCAGAAGATGACAGAAGCAGGCAAAGCACGTATTTAAAAGAAACCCTCATTAACAGAGGTAAAGCAAGGCCAATGACTGTATTAAAATTTACAGTAGCAACAAAGGCAGCTGGGGGAGAGGCCATGAAATAGGAAATAAAGGAAGTTTCTAGCTCAGAAGAAATGTGTAATAAATTAACGAATGGTGAGATGACAGACAAGGAGTATAACGATTGATCTCCCTACACAACTGCTGTTACTAAGCTCTGCCTTCCACAGACCAGCTGTAGTGGATCTGTCAGGAGCTGGTGAAACCCAGGTACCAGCTTATGCAGGAGTGGGATTTAGTATGTTTAGCTTTGTTTAAAACACGTTACAATCAAATAAACCAACTTTAATTGTCAGAGGTGTTACTCGCTTGTCCAACAAGCTAACCAAAAGTGGAAAACAAAAATGGTGTTACTCAATAATACTTATTAACACTCTTATATCTTTAAATAGTACTACTCCATCAGTAACATATATTTTCCACCTGCTAACTCCCTATGTTCCCTATAACAGGGAAAGCTTCCGGCTAAAATAGAAGTGCTGACTTACATAATTCAGGATCTGTCTTTAATTTTAAGCTGTGTTGTGTTTTCACAGTAGCAACATTGATTCCGTCCATATTCTCCTTCCCAAGTCTACAGAAACAGCAGATACACCTCAGCAGATTTCATCAATATTTCATCAAAAGGACCTTAGAGCCCAGGAACTTGGTGTTTCACTCAGAGTTCAAAACACATCTACACATTTTAAGCAGGTGGCTAAACTAATCCCAAACCCTGAAGTACAACATTGGCTTAGGAATTTTGCACAAAAATATAGGACATTGTGACAGCCAATTAATCATCCTTAATTAAACACAAGCACTAACGGCTAATCAAGGAAAGCAGCCTTGTTATGTTATCTTTGGTACAGAAGTCCCGCTACACATACAAACGTGGGAGCCAGAAAATTCCCATGGTTCAGGTAAAGCACACAGTGAGCTAACGAGAAAAGGACAGTTTAGCAGCAGGACCAAGGAGCTGACATTCTCACTGTCCTTAAGAGCAGAGTTAAGTCAAAACAAGGGAAGTTAGACAGGTCTGGGGAGCAAAAAGACAAAAATCGAATGAAGCAGCATGGGATGAAGACCCCAGCTGACAGCATTTGGTAGGTGACAGCCAGGTTTGTAATGCCAAAGAATACTGGAGGGTGGCTTGTCTGGTCACTGTGAAAACATAATACAAGGTGTCCAGATGGGCTCTTAAGAAATGCAGAGAGGGCCCAGTGGTTGAATCATTGTGTGGACAGCTATGATAGATTAAACAACACGAAACACGTTATAGAGTCAAAATTTGGGCTTTTTAAAAGGAAGTAAAGGGCCAGAACTAGCATAATAATGTTTCCCAAAATAGTTTTCCAGAATCATGCATACTGCCAGAAAGAGTCCATGTCTTGATGGTGTAGGGAGGAAGAACTGTGATTCAGTGAGTACTAGAGGAAACTTCTGTAGGTTGTTCAGGAAACATGGTCTTCATTTAAACTAAAATGTTACCACATTGCCGACAGTTAAGTTTAGATGGGTTTTGGCAGAATATTCAAGGAAAAGAATATGGGAGTGGAGAATGGACGTTAACGAGTGTGATATTTGCAGTGATGTTTCCTCTGTGTTGATGTCAATAAAAGCTTTGTATCCTCAGATTAAGCCTGGGGCAGAAGTTGGAAAACTCAAAAGGGAGGCTGAAGAGAAAGAATCCCATCAAAAGAGGGCATGGATTTTCTTACCAGAAAGGCAATGCCGCCTGTGGTGTGTTAAAGGAAATTACAGAGGCTGCAAAGGTGGAATGTCCAATCATGAAAGACTCCATTTAACTGCCACAATGATGACATTCTACTGCTGTGTGACATTTAAACAAAGATAACATTTTTAGATAACACATTCACACCAGCACAAGAAAGGCTACTAGGAGGTAAAAGAAAACTTTCAAAAGGCATAAGTTACAGTAAAATGGAAAACAGAAAAAGAAACATTGGAAACCATATGTAAAAATGCAATAAAACAAGGCAAAATATATTCTCAGGAAAAACATCTCCAAGACATAAAAATAAATAATAAACCCTTTTTCAAATATACCAGCAATGAGAACCTAACAGACTCTGTACGGCCAGTAATTAATGAATGTGTAAAAGATTTCAAAGAAAACAAGGCCATGGCAGATAATTAAATGGGCATCTTACATTTAGGTTTACCATGGAGAGGTTCAGGGAGGTTCCTATGGTGGAATCCTTTTTCTGCACATGTAGGTGATGTGCCAGAGGATCTGCCTGCTTGAAACATCTGCAAAGCTGGTAGGAGGGGTTTCAAGCATTAGTAAATTACCAAGAGCAGAAAATACTCATATCAAGAGTGACATGTGTTAAAGGGTATCAGGAACGAAACAGCTGAACTGCTAACTACGGTTTGCAGCCTCTTGCTTAAAACTGTTCTAGTACCAGAAGGATGAAAATTGGCAGAATTGACATCAGATCTTACAGAAATATTCTGGGGAGTTTACAGACCAGCGTAACGTATACAGTAGGCAAACTAGTAGGAATTGTAAAAAGGAGCAGAATTGGTATAGATATCAGTAAACATGCTCTATCGAGGAAGAGTCAACATGTAGGGTCAAGTCTTTTATCATAAACCCATCTTTGAAAGAATTGCTAGCTATGTGAACAACACAAGTCTGCCTGATTGTCCTGGGTTTCCAGAAAGATTTTGACAAGTTCCCCAATGAACGTCTTCCTAAAATAATTAACATTGTCATTTGATATAAAATCTCTTCACAGGTTAACATTATTAAATACAGTTATTAGACACTACTTAATATTAGTTAAAATACAATAAGTGATATTGGGAACGGATCAGTTTTCCCAGTGGAGGAAAGCTATCAGTAGAGACCCATATGGATTTGTGCTTAGATCTGTGTTGTTCATAATGTTTATCACTGACTTAGAAAAAAAGGCAACAGTGATGTGCCCAAAGTGGCTGAAGACAGCAAGTTACTTGGGAAAGTAGGAATGAAAACTGACTGCAAAAATGTTACAGAAGGATTTCATGACAGTGGATGACTGAATGATCTGGTGTCAAATGAAATTCTTTGCAGGTAGAAGTGGTGCCTGTGGTAAACACAGCCAAGTCCTAACTTTTGTGTTTATAATGAGCAGTCCTGAATGAGTCCTGAATAGCTTAGTCCTATTTAGGGAAAAAAAATGTAGGAGTAGTAACAGACAGTCCTATAAAAACATGAACTCAGTGCTCGGTATTGATCCACGTGTTAAAATGAATGTCAGGAATTATCATGGAAATAATAGGATAATATACCAACTAACAAATCCATGGTGCCCTCTTACTGTGAATAATGTGTGCAGTACTTCCTCCTAATAATGAAAATAAATATAATACAACTATGGGAGGCACAAAGAAAGACTATTATGCATAAAGTATGGTTTCCATATAAAGAATAATTAACTAGACTAGAAGTCTGCATCTGGAAAATAGAAGCCCCAAAGAAAGACATGACAGAGATCTGTAAATAAGCAATGAAACAGGGAAAACTGAATAGGCAACTATTTTCTTGCTCTCATAATGTGAGAACTATAGATTATCAAATAAAAGATGAGATAAACACATACAAAGGAAGGTATTATTTCATAAAGCATGCAGTTAAGTGATGAAAGTCATTGTTTCAGGCTGCTGAGAACACCAAAGGTTTGCCTGTATTCAAATAATACTTAAATTCAGAGCAAAAAAAAATAATCCATTAAGGGCTATTAATCACAAAACTGCTATATACAAAAATGGCACTTTGAAAATTAAAGCTGTGTTTTAGGAAGAACTCTAGCATGAATTCTCTGACAGGGATAGCCTGTGAAAAAAATCATTTTACTTGTACGCACAGGTTCCTGTACAATGGGAGGGAAAATTATATTTCTATTTAAACAACTTCCAGAATGGAATTCAGTCTTCCATCAAAACCGAAGTGTTTCAATGTTAACAAGACTGTTATGAACTCCCCAACCACTCTGAGATTTTAAAAATCCAGCCAGGATCACAAATCCCCTTACCTTCCAAATTTAAACTCTCGTGGGGGAGTATATCCTGGCCACAGAGAAAGCAAAGAGGCAGCTTTGTTCAGGTAATTTACTTGTTAAGATTAGACCAGCTACCATAAAACAGTCAGGTGCCATCAATTCTGGAAGTAAGGGAAAACCATTAGCACTGCAAGTAAATTAAAGCTGGCAACAGCTCTGATTGACAGCAGAAGCAAAAGCTCTGTTTCTACCTGTGGAAATAATGGTCCAGCTTTTCTTCTCCACCAAGGAGGAGGAAAGTAAAGTGTTAAAAATCACTGGTTTTCATCCTCCACTGTGATGAGGCTGTGCTGTGCTGGTTGGAGTCTCCAAGACACTCTCCTATTCGAGCTGACACCATTTTGGCACTCATATTCTAGGCTGCAGGGTGAGCAGGTAATGACTGAAATGAAACCTGTTTTCTCACCTTATGATTTCCATTGCTGATTAATTTCTTTAAAGGGTCAGCTTCAAAGGAGATGATAATTAGGCATAAAACCATTATTGACATATAGCTATAAAAAATGGGTTTTGAAGGGAAGAATCAGACAGTGGAAGAAACTGAAATAGGATATTATTACAGTATATTCCATAGGTATTACGTGGAAAGGATTTGGTAAGAGAGACCAAGTATGGTCTCTTGCGAAGAGACTTTATCACAAGAGACTTTGCTAGCATAATTAAGAAGAAAGTTCTTGGGTATGCAGAAAAGAAAGGGACTGCCAAAGACAGTGGTCTTTCAAAGATATATGGAAAGAAAGAAGAGGACAAGAAGAGTATGGCTAAAAATCACAAGAGAGACTAAGAATTATGCAAGCAAGCTGAATTACAGACATAACTTTGCTCCCAAACCCCAAATCAAAATGGTTGATGTTATTGTTGCAGATGATCATAAGGAGAATATTATATCTTTGAAGCAACTGGGTCAGATGGGCTAAACTGAGAATAAAATTAACTTTACCCATGCACACACTATGTGAAAAGGTGGCATTGCACAAACAAAACATTTTTCTTTTATCTGCATTAATTTCTTCCCAGGCTTCTTATCACAAATTCTTTTTCTGCTAAATTAATGAGGTGACCAACGCAGAAGACAGTACTGGGCTGCTCGACACTGCTCCTACAGAAGTGCAGCAAAGATCCAGAACCACAAGCTTAGTAATATATGACAAAAATTGTGAAATAAAATTTCTGGGCTAACTTGTTTTGGACAGTTTAGTCAGATAAAATTAGCTGGAAATCACTTTCCTGCCTCAATCAGGTTTCATTTTTAGTTTAAAAATATGGGTTAGTTTAAAAGAAAGGTTTCCATATGTACAATGAAAACCTGGCCATTTTGAGAAGAGAGGGTGGAGTGTAGTGATCCTGGTTTTCTATGGTTCTTTTTAACCTTCTTTCCAGTGAAGGTTAATATTGTTACAGTGTCTGTCTTGCCACAGTAGAATTGTGAACACGTTGGCCAGTTTCAACTACATATGACAGACAGGTAGAGGTCTCAAAGTTGTGAAATTCCTGCAGACTTTACAAAGACGACCAGAAGTACAGAGGCTAGAAACAAATTTAATGCCCTATTGAGAGGAAGAGTTGGGAGTGAGCTCATTTGCAGCCTGTGCTGTCCAGGAGACACATTGCATATATGTAGCCATGGCAATGGAAAATTACATCCATCTATTTCATTTTAGAGATTCCTTAGGTTTTACAGTGCAATCATCACCAAGAAAGTCTACATGCTTCTATGCTAGACATGTCAAGACATGTGAAACGAGAATCAATGGCAAGCTTCACAAAGACAGGAGCAGAGGGATCAAACAGCTTAACTTCAGTTACGGCACAGAATTCATATGTCTCCGAGTAGCTTGTTGATTTTTTTATTTGTTTGTTGTGAAACAGTTAAAAATAGATGCCAATTTCTTACTACAAATGATCAGTCGTTTTCTGAATTATTTTCTTTGACTGTGGTAGAGGAAACAGAAGGGTTTTAAAGTACACGAACTGGTAGAACTATAAATTAAATAGATTTCAGTGTTCAACTGTGCTGTGAAAGAGCGAGGCGAGAGAAGAGAAAAGGATGCTGAGAAGGGCTTCTGCTGGGCAGAAGCAGGAGAGCTGGGGTGACGGCAGAGAGCAGAGTGGGAGAACCCCACTTTCCAGCCCCTTCCTCCTTACCCACCCAGCCCGGGCAAGGATGCAGCTCTTTCCAATTAGAGTATTAACTCTTTCGTTTTTTCATTTAAATGAACAAAGAACAAAACCAAGGAACTTTTCAAAGGAGACAGCATTTTTTCAAATGTCGCTGTGTTCATTGTCTACCCCATCTTCTTTAGAAAAGACTTCTTGAACAGTAGAATGGATAGTGTACTGTTTCCTTATTCCCCCATACTCACCTTACAGTTTCTTCTAGCTTAATAAAAGGAACAGTAACCAGTCCTTTATGAATATCCAGATATAATTATTTTTTACAGAAAAAACACAAAAAGAATCTCTTCTACAAAGTTAGCATTAGACTCCTTTTGTAAAACAGGTCTAGTAACTTATTTTTAAGAGAAGTTTTGATCAGCAAGAAACCCATTATTATGGACATATGACATATCTAAGGTATTTCTACTGGCAATTCTGATAGCTAGTATATTTTTTGGTTTGGAGCACAACCATTCTTCTGTGTCATATTGGGTATGCACAATTCCAAATGAAAGAATGTAATGTGTGAAGTAGTTGGTAATTTTAATGATATCAAAATGGACTCTTCATTTTCCTGAGATTTTTAGTTTTATCAAGAAAAAGAAGCTGATGTGTTGAACATGTTATAACTAACAAGCTATAAAGAGCTATGGCACAAGCTCATTTCTAGCTGTTAATTTATTAAAATCAGTATCTGAAGTTTCATGAAATGTGCAACCTTTGAGCAGTCATCATGTTTTTCATTTTTGTGATGACTTGAAATTACATAAATGCAACAAATGTGTTCTCTCTTTACAAATCTATTCTGTTTTTCTGTATTAGAACTTCAGCTCCTTGCAAGGAATCTTGGAAGAGAAAGAAAACTTTTTTCTTGCACTCTACCCTCACATTTCCCAGACTCCTGCACCTCTGAGGGACAATTACATTTTGTGAGGCATAAATGATGCTGTAAATTGCAAAAGGGATATATATACATGCTATCTCACAAAGACATAAAATTTAATTTTTACTTTGCAGTTCTCTTTAATCTGAAATAAATCGTTCTACGGATGCTTTTTGTGCAGAACATTTTAATAAGAAAGTGTATACATGTTATAGCATAGCCATCAAGATAAACGGAAATCCTGCAATGTAGCTTAAAAACAATAGAAAAAAAGTAAACCACAAAGATCATGGCACCTTGTGAACCAGTTAGCACCAGTTAAGAGCCCAGATGAACTGAATGCTGTGGTAGAATGCAGCTTCTCAATAGCCTCATCTGTGTCGTACAGAGGCTACGTATTAACATCAGACCTCAAGTACCTTTTCAGGTTTCTGCACGCAATGGAGATTTTTAAATTCTCTGAGGCATGAGAGGTATTGTAATTGCAAAACAAGTATCTTTCTAATGATCTTGTTCTCCGTAACTCTAGGAAACATTGAAGAGAAACACACATCTCTCTGGAATGCAGTGTACTTCCAGGGCAAAATCATGAACTGCTGCTGCCTGTCTTCAGGTTACTGTGTGCTTTCTAAGAGTGGCACATTCATTTTCCCCTTCCCAGACATCTGAGAAGCAAAATAAACAAAACCATCTCCTTATGAAGACATAAATTTATTTCTTCAGTTATTTCTCCCCATCTTCTGCAGGCTCTTTGTATTTAAGATAGCAAGTATTTTGCTGAGGAAATCTCTTCCCAACTCATGTGCTTGATCGAGCCCTCAGACTTACTGAGTGCTCCTGTAGGAGCACCCTGTAATGGAAAGAGACGGGAATAAAACATCTTTCATCACTATGGAGCATTGTAGTCTCTAGCAACAAAACACAACCCACTTTCCCCTCTTAAGGTTGAAAGAGAAAAGGAAAAATGAAAAAACTAAGGATATGGAAAGTGGAGAAGCCAGGAACGGCATTTGCAATTAATCTGATACAGTCTGGTATACGTTCTTCTAAATCTCTCTCTGAAGGATCCGAAATCCCTGTCTTTCGGCCTCCCACTGATCAAGTGTCTCTCCATATTCATCATCATTTTTCACACCAGATACTGCTAGAAATTACTTCTTATCTAGCAGCTTTTGAAAGAGCCATCATCAGATCATGATTTCAACAAATATTGCTAATGCATTCTCAAGGGACAATGAATAGCAGAAAATTGCATGGGAAAGCCTTTTCGTCTCTTCATGGTACCGATGATTTTCTTCTTACAACATGGTAACCGTGGGTGGTATTCACACCTCAGGAAGAGCAGGAAAGCTAGAAAGAATTCAGGAAAAAGATATGAAGCATGATTTAACATTTAATTGCAAAAACCCATTCTCAGGAAACTTGATTCAAGAAAAAGGTAAGGATTATTTGCAGGACTTCTTCCAGAATAAGGTCTGCTCCTTTCAGCTCTGCAGCTACTGACTACTCTGATATCTACTCTGCAGTCCAGTTCATATTCGCTTAAATCTTGGAAACTGCATGGAGCTGAGAGAAACCAAAACACAATTCTGTGCTTTAAAAGGCTTGCTGGGAAGAGACAGCAGGTGAGTAGAGAAAGCATCAGGCTTTTCATCCTACTTGAATGTCAGAAAATGGACAGAGGTTTATGTGAATCATTTGCTTGCAAATAGAGAAGGAGAAAAGCAATGCAAAGATCAGCTTGAAGCAGGGGTGAGGTTGAAGAAGAGGTCTCCTTCCTTCCACTTGATATTGTAAGGATGAATTAAGATCCATCTAGGGCTAATTGATCTAATGATGTTACTATTTTCCCTTTTTGCTTGGTTCTTTCAGATACAGATTGTACCTTCACCCACAGCCTCCACTGTCTTCAGCTAGGCTGAAGGACTTCACATTTCTAAAATTGTGCCGTAAATTTCTAGTTACTTCAGTTTAGTTTCTTCTTGGTGAAAACTCTTGTTCTTAAAGGAGTGTATTTTCTATCCGCCTGCAACAATCCTCTTGAGCACCAGGCAGGAGTGAATGAAGTAGCCTCTATGGTGACATGGTCTGCAGACATCTCTTGTTTCAAAGCTAGAGATAAATGCAGGACACAATCAGGATGTGTGGTGATAAAACATTCACAGGTAGTGCCTTCTAAATCAGAAAGGAAGTGAATTTCCTCAGAAAATTGCTCAGGCCTGTTGACAGAATTGAATGCCTAAATAAAACAGAAATGCAAGCAGGCTGAGATTACAATTTAATACGCAGGAAAAAAGAAAAAACTTTCAGCTGCTGTGGTGTTCTTCCCCCTCCACCTTAAGAGATTATATTTAAGAGAACTGCAACCTCTTTACATACACAACAAGAAAATACACATTTTTCACTTGGTATCGGAGCAATGTTTTCTTTCCTGACTGCTTGCAGTCACTTCTCTTGTAAAACTAAGTCTTAAAAACTAATCTATATACAGTTGTAAAAGATGTGAGTGAAAGGTAGAAATGCTTTTGCAAGGCGCATGGAAATGCAGAATATTATATAGGTAGCTCTCAAGAAAACACAGACTTTAGTGAGAATAAGAAACAAAGTTGATTGTTACAAGTCAATGATACTGCTATCATCGACCACGATCCAAGGTAACGTATATGTGAACTGTTGCTAGATAAAACTCAGAACAGAGTGACTGGAAATAAAAGATGGTGTTTCTAAACATAAGAAAACAGAAACAAGAACTCTCAATCAGCTATTTTACTCCGAAAGCAGGAGGAAAGGATTCAAAAGCCTTGATTTTACTCATTATTATCACCATTTTTTTCTAATAAAAGAACGCAAATTCTTCTCCAGGCTTATGCTAAAGCTGTCCTAACACGTAGATATAAGCTGACAATGTTCCTCCCTATGTAACAGAGATTCTTATGGTTTATACAGTAGCAATGCAAACCAGGAAAATTTCAGGAACTTCCACATTGTTCTTAGTTGTGTGTAACCCTAAAACAATAGCTTGGAGACTTCATGTTTCATAATGTCTTCATGTTTCCTTTGCTGACCTCAACACTGACCACAACACTGGCCTCACAGTCCTTTTGCAGCACTTCTCTGGTGTGTGTCCTACTGAGTAGTTCCCTAGAGAATCTCTGCATTGAAAGTGAGTCCTTTGCACTTTAAATCAGTTTCAGAACCAACCAATGCCTTTGGCAGGAGGAATTACAAAACTGGTTGCCATCAGTGACTGATTTCCTCAGTTTTGACTTCTCTTTTCTCACTATATTTAAGCCTTCATGTAACAAAAAGGTAGCATTTTTAATATTAAAATATATCACGGTACTTGGAAATCTTCAGCATGGCACAAGGTATAGTTCAAATGTGTAATTAAACCACAAAAAATATACAAGGAATATCACTAATTTTGTACAACAATTTCAGACTTGTTTAAAAACATAACATACTACGCTATCGATTTCTAATGTGTTTATTACGGTCCAGTTCCGCTCTTTATCTTTGCTAATCAAACAGACTTCTAATCAATTAAACAAAAAACTTGTTAAAAACACAGTAAGAAGAGCTCTCCAAAAGCAAATCTTATTCACCATTAACCCTCAATATTCAAATAATTATGTAATGGACTTACACGGGTCTTTGGCTCTGAAAGTGGAGTCTGTTACACCTTCGTTTGAGCTCTTCTGGTGGGTAGTTGTCCTCATCTGTCCAGAAGACAGTAACAACATTCTTTAGTTTAGTGGGATTTAGAAATTAAAATCTACAGAACCCCAAACCTCTCCTGTTTATTTCAGTGTGTATTTGATAAGGTATTTAATTTTTTTGTTACAACAGAAATTACTGAACACACCAACTTTTTAGCAACTTTTTATCATTTGGGCAACATGCCAGAATGTAATTATGTGGCTATTTAAACAGAAGTTTTATTCCTAACTAATACAACTGCTGGAAGCCTTTTGAGGAAACCTAAAATATTACGGCACTAAGATAAGAAATTAATGTTATCTGAAAAAGCACCTTGGGTTAAGAAAAGAAAATGGCATTTTCAGAATTGCAATTTTTCCCAGTATTGCAGAAAGCACAAGGTCAATCTTCACAATGATGGTCTTCACAGAAGAGAGTCTTTGTGATATTGGTGACCTTCATCAAACTGTTGAAGACTCTGGTCAGGAGTCAAAGTTGATCAATATTCCAAAAATTGCAAAATGACTGCAGTCCTGACTTTTAAAACATTTGCTAATCTTTCAAACTACTTTCTATGAAAAGTAAATCCAACTCAGACCCAGAACATACAAGCAGATTGTCCAGATTCCAGCAGAATAAAAAGTCTTTCTACCAAGATGTTACGTGTGCTACTTGCTGCTGCACTGCACAGATTCATCATAAAGAAGTCAGAGGACCTCACATGCAATGAATGTCAGATCATTAGCTGAGTCACAAAACGAGATATTCCTTCTTAGTACTTCATCTGTTTTTCTGAGCACTGTGTGTCCCAGTAGGAAAACATCAGGGTACTCTCTCCAGCTTTACATAGTGATGGAAAGACCAGAAACAATCTTCTGAAGAATGAGGAAAAGGAAGGAGAGAAAGATGTAGGCTGTAGCTCTATTACCTGTCTTCACTAGTCTGCAAAGACACCAGTTTCACAGAAGAAAGCATTGATTATCGCTGCTACAGCTTCCTATAGGTTAGTAAGCTTTGTCATGCAGGGTTTTAAAGCTGAAGGACATAGGTAGCCTTTCTCTGTTACATTTAATTAACACTTGCTTTTAGGATGCAATTCAGGTAAATGTATTACTTTCAGCCAGGCATTCTGGTAAGACAAGAACTCAAACACCCTGAAAGAAAGGCATGTGCTCATCCTAGGTAGAAGGTCCTGAAAAGATAGGAGCAAGGAAATTGCTCTAGATGTTTAACACAACATTTGATGAAGCTTAAAGTGGACAAACATGTTCTTCCAATTTAAGTGTTTTCCTTCTAAATGGATTTGGCAGCCAAGACAATGCAAATGATAGGTTGCCAGTAAATAACGTTCACTGGAAACGGATTCCGCTTAGGAATTCAACACATCAGTAAGAAACAAGGCCAAATAATTTTGCTAGTGTTATGTAAGGCCAAAGGAAATGCCTCAGCCCTTCTGCTTATCTCACTGCACTTCACTAGGCAACTCTACATAATACCGTATTTGCCCTTTAATGACAACTCAAAATACTGTATTGGTCTTACCATGGCACGAAGTACAGAGCTGAAATGTTTGTAAAGCTTCATTATATTGTTCACTATGAACGTTTAGCACCTGAAGCAATCCAGAACCATCCACCTAGAAACAAAAAATAAAGACAGCAGGTAAGTACTGCTGAGTAAATGCTCTATGAATTCTTGCTGTTGATGAAGTGTAAATTTACTGCATAAATTTGGCCCAGAAGATCTACTGGAGGAGGGGAGAGGCATGAATTGCAGACACTGCACATATCCCAGTTGTGGTAATCTCATATAGACTTGTTCCTTATTAAACCCTAAAATGAGATAAAATAATTTTCTTAGTGCAATTGTGAAACAAGCAAAAAACTTCATCTCTATCTGTGTCTTTGACAGATCCTCAGTTGACAAATCCCAGTGGAAATTCTGCGTTCTCAGAGTGTGATAAAATGAGAGGTTTTGATAGCAGATTTCTTGTCCTCTTTAAAATATTGCTTCAACACTTGCATTTGAAAATAGCTGTTTCTTCTTAAAATATTTTTTAAAGCTACCAATGGACACAAAAGGAAAGCAAATCATGTTATTGACAAAAATCTTACATTTTTCATAAACATCTATCCCTGTGTTTAGATACCTATACTTATACATATGTGGTTTCCATATATTATTATATATTACTGAACTGTGAATAAACTGTCATAAAGTATTCCAGTGAAGTCTGGCATACATACAAAACTGCACAGAGCTTTGATATCCTCCTAAAAAGAAGTTCCTTATCTTACAGACACCCTGGCTCTGCTAGGAATCAATATTTATGCACCTCTGGGGAAAGTGACCAGAATACTTTTTACAGCACTGTTTGTCTAAATCCGGAAAAGCTCCATGCTTTCTTGTGTCCTTGTGCCACGGCCCAAACCCCTCAATGAGTATGGCTGCCTGGGTTCTCTCACAGCTTAAAGGGAAGGACAATGATAAGCAGTGATAACAAGCAGAACTTTATCCACACCAATAACACCTTCAAAAGCTGTGGTTGCTCTGGGGAAGCAACCATCTTTCTTCCTTTTTTATGCTTTTCCTTCCTTTTCCTTTTCTCCCAGTATCTGTCATCACAGTTCACCTTTCAGGAGTTACTCCAACAAGCCTTCCTTCAGAATAAACAAAGGGAGGACTTTGGAGTTCACTATCATAAATACAGGGAATGTAATGACTGGAATATCATCTGTCTGGGCCAAAAACCCTGGGAGGCTTCCAGGTCATTTGGTACTGGCTGTTTGGATCGCTTTCATCCTCGCTTATGAACTTTGTCTCCAGACAACTGTTGTTTTTCCCTACAGAAAGACCTGAAAAAACAAAACTAGTTCTTTGTTTTGGCCTGTGCCCTGTGTCTGCCCTCTCATACCACTTGCTCTGCTCTAACAGAGGCAATTTGAAATGAACTTCCTCGTATTTACAAGAGGAAGAAAGACAATGAACTTCCTACCTACCTAGGATGTGACTTCTCACACAGAGGAAGTAGCAGCAGTGACCGCTGGCCCCTTGTGCTGGTTTTGCAAGGTGAACAAAGTTTAAATCTGTGCTGGATCCCAGAGTACGTATGCCGTAATCACACTATACAATCTTTTATGGCGGCATTCTAAAGCTAATTTTTTAATTAGTTTTAGAAAGAAGTCACACCTTTTTGGATGAAGGCAATGAATGCTTTAGGAAATAAGTAAAATCCAGTGAATCTCAAAGAAATGGCAGGTCAGATCCTGGTGGGCTTGCTCTCATGAGGAGGCCTGAGGTGTGTGCACAACCAGAGAGATTCAGCAAGCTTCAGTTTCTCATCTGCAAACCTCTAAACTGAGCATGTCACTTGAGGAAAAGGAAGAGGTTTCCATTTCATATAACTCATCTGCAATAGAAAGCACAGGAATGGGACTAAAATTTCAGTCTTAATGAGAAACACAGTTTCCCTTTGGGGTTTTACACACAAGTCCCACTGTACCTAATATAGTCTCTCAGTAGGCTATGCATGATGTGAAAGTCTTTTCCCAGACAATGTAATTAAAAAATGCAAGTCAGAATAAAAACCCAACAGGCTAGAATAATCATGGACATTGCTCCATGAGTCTCAACTGCATGTTAGAGAAACACAACCTAATCCATTTGAAAACAACAGTTTTACTTTATAAGGTAGGGAAGAAAGGAAGAAATACATCCTTTAAGTCCATAAAATCCTTTCTATGTAGCAGTATTATAATTTCTGCAAGGTCACATATTTTTGGTGAACATTAACACAATATTAATAACTAAATTTTCTTAATGTAAAAATCTTCCATGTCTTGCTCACAATTCTTCTTTTCATGTATCCTTTCTCTCACTCCTCATCAAAGAAATAGTTTACTCACAACACAAAATTTATAGTTATTGCACAATTTTTTTTTACACTATGGCATAGAAATACATCCTCACTCCATAACATATTTTTAATGCCAAGCGTATGTCATTGAATTTGGACTTTTCTGTCTAAAATGAAATTACATTATTTCCTAGGACATTCATAATACACAAATCACATTTCCCTGTAGGATCACTTGGCAGTATAAAATGAAGTGATACAGTTATTAAATCCTTTCTAATGTTTTTTTATTTACAGCAAGTGACCAGAGTATAACATCCTTTCAGAAACTAAACAGCATAATAATAAAAATTAATCCATACTTCAGTGAACTTGCAGTGTATAGCAGTTTATTTTAGAGAATAAAATCTACCTGCAGTACTTGTACAAAATGCCATATTAAGAGCAATGTGACTACTAATAATTTTGAGCTTTATTACTTAAAATGTAAGAAAAAGGCAAAAACACCTCAAAGCAGGTTTTGAATTTTCATTAGCTGCTTTGTGGGCAGCATTGTTTCATCTCGTAATTTGCAAGAGAGACAGTTTGTTGGCTTGAGGATTTTGAAGTCATCAGTGATAAGGGCCATCTACTTTAATAACGTTAACTCTAACACAGTTACTGCAACAAAAGAGAGGAGAAATTTGCAATGTGGGCCACAACATCCAAATAAGTAGCCAGGCTATTCAGCTGAACTAGGTCTTCCAGCTCCAAAGATTTCCTATACTTATGCTGTTTCACAGTTTCTCCTCCGTGAAAATGGTGCACAAATTGTGTCAGATGCACTGCCTCACAGTATGGCTTTTCTGAACGTCCCTTCATGGCACTGTGCTCCTAAGGCAAGATGGCAGAAGCCCAGTTATTGGCCTTTCATCCATTTTCTTAGGAGAACTGTCAGAGAAAGGACAATAAGATCACAAGAGGAAAGCACTTAAGGTGGCAAAGTGCTACTCGTGTTCCTGAGAACTTGTTTTGTACAGTGAATGTGCATTCATTCACAGGTAAAAGTAGGACAGACACATCAACTTACAAGTAGATTGCTCTGCACCAGAACAGACAAGCAGAGGCATTTTATATTTCTTCTTTTGAAGCAGAAGCTCCATGCCATGCCTTCTTCACCCAGTTCCTCACAACAAGGAACCTCATCCAATACGATGCAGCACAAAGTAAAACAGGTCACCTGGCCATACAGCCTTGAGACAGAGTCTTTTAGATGTTTTCTTGGAATAATACCTCGTACGTTTAACTTCCTAGAAGCCCATGAAAGAAGAAGCGAGGAAAGGACTTAGCACCATTTTTGATCATGAACACCTTCACAAGTGATAGAAAGATGATGCTAGACAGATGTACCTTCGAGATGCACATCCCCATACATCACTAACACTGGCTTGTTTTAAACATCCACCTAAGGGTCTTTAGCAGGACAGTACAGTTCTGGTAACCCAAGGTTTTAGGAAACTACCCCTTCTACTCTCTCAGAGTTCCAAACACATTGACTCATAATGTTCCCACAGGCATTTCAGTGGTTTTAGAGCACCTCCACAAAAAAAGGAAAAGAAGAGCACACACCTTGAACTGCCACAGGTATTTGTGTGACAAAACTCCAGCCAATATCTGCCATACTCCAGAATACTGAAAATCCAATCTACCAACACAAGTCTACTCCTAAGTTTGTGTCTCCAAGTATGTGATCTTACTTCATTTGCAGAAGTAACTGTCAGGACAATTGTTTTGCAATTAGGGAAGGAACTTGGAAGCAAAGAGATAACGGAATAGGCAGAGCAGAATCTTTATTTGCATTGATTCTAGGTAAGAAAGTAAGATTTAAACTATAAGACAAGCACTTTCTGAGATAAAGCTAGCAACCTCATTTCAATGCTATTTCATAGAAAAACAAATTCCAAATGCATGAACCATTTGCCACCGAAAAGAAGAGAGAGGTTCTGAAATACTTTGCCAGGAAAGCACAACATACAGACCTTGGGAGAGATGACCACACTCCTTCACTACTCACATAGCATCTGTTTCTATGAAAGAGCAATCAAAAAAGGTGATGAAAAGGAGCCTCAGCAAAAGCTCTCAAGTCACACTGGCCTAGAAAACAAAGCCTGCCTTTTAATCTGATAAATTGTTTTTAGAATCTCTGGTATCCTTGTCAGTGAAAGTGGATGTCCTTTACTAATATTGCATTTATCACCTTGATAAAGATCATTCGCATCTGGCGAATGGTTCCAACCATGGCAGGGGGGTTGGAACTAGATGATCTTTAAGGTCCCTTCCAACCCTAACCATTCTATGATTCTATGATTCTATCTAGTAACAGGGCCACAAGAAGGAAGCATAGAGCATGCTCCAGGGGCACTGGAAGAATTGTCTTCTTCAGAAATCTCCAGTGTTAAACCACTACATTTTTATTCTCGTAACAGTTGACTCCTGAAGTGCAGACAACAAGAAAACCACAGATAGTTCTTGCTATCTTAACTATTCCTGTGGTTAGCTCTTGAAAAACTTAGCATGCAAACATGCCAAGATCAGACATCAGTAGCATTCAATATCTTAGTTCTTTGATTTTTTCCTTTCTATTCATCACTACATATATTTCATATACATTAAAGCTATGGAAATGCTAGTATGAAGAACAAGAGGAGTTTTAAATTCTTGATGATTTACTATATATTAGAAGCATTTTCCATAATTCCACCCTCTTTTGCTAGCTGCTTTACCAAGTGGTAAAACTTGGAATTTGGACCTAGCTATTTACTATACAAGGCTTCCTGGTACATTGAAGGTTTTTCTACTAAACATGTTCTGTAAGTTTTTACTATTTTAGAGTGAATCATTTAGAGAGCTGAGAACCTGCTGCTCTATGATCTGCTTCATAGGATTATAAGCAGATGGGAATAGTTCCAAAGTATTAGAGTTGTAACAGATGCTTTAATCAGAAAGCTATTGACCATGAAATCTCTCCTCTATAAAGATACTCATGTATTTTATGGTCTGCACACATTATCTTTGTTGTGGTCTCTATTTATTCTTATAAAATATATGCTGATAAAATCTCTGGTATTTCCGCACCTTTCATTAGCATCACTAAAGATTAACTGACTGTTACTTGTGTGCAGAATTTGGATCAAAGTTTGTTACAGGTGAGCCACTATGCTCAAGAATATTACAGGTGGGATAAGCATGACCTAATACATGTTTCCTGTTTTCAACTAACATTACTGAGTATAAAGAAGAAAAGTTTAGTAAATTTCTTACTTGGAAAGCTTGGGAGATGAGGTGTGTTTTCAAAAGCAATAACTACTGGAATGACTTCTACTGAACTCACCCCTAGGACAGCTTGTTTAACAGAAGATGCATCTGTGGCTGGTCCACCGCTGAAAGCCACAGATATTTTTCTCACATTAGGATCTTATAGAGTTTCTTGGAAACATTCTTGGCAATGAATCTCATCACACCTCCAGTGTCCCATATTTTTTAGTGCATTGAGTAGCTTATTCTTGTGAAATTCTGAGAAGCGGGTCAAGCGGTAGGTAACCAAGTTGTAGGAAACCACAGCGACTCTGGCTCCCACTGGGCAGTTGCTGTCTCTGATTGTGGCCTCACTCACTATCACTATTATGATCTCTCTCATTATCATAGAATGGTTTGGGTTGGAAGGGACCTTAAAGATCACCTAGTTCCAACTCCTCTACCATGGGCAGGGACATCTTCCACTACACCAGGTTGCTCAAAACCTCATTCAACCCTGGCCTTGAACACTTCCGGGGATGGGGCATCCACAACTTCACTGGACAACTCGGTCCAGTGGCTCATTACCCTCAGAGTGAAGAATTTTCTTCCTTAGATCTAATCTAAATGTATCCTCTTTCAGTGTAAAGCCATTACCCCTTGTCCTATCACTACATGCCTTTCTAAAAAGCCCCTCTCCAGCTTTCTTCTAGGCCCCCTTTGGATACTGGAAGACAGCTAGAAGGTCTCCCCGGAGCCTTCTCTTCTCCCGGCTGAACAACCCCAACTGCTCCAGCCCTTGGATTATCTTTGTGGCCCTCCTCTGGACTTGTTCCAACAGCTCCATATCCTTCTTATTTTGAGGGCCCCAGAGCTGAACATTAGTTCAAATATCTCAGGAGTGGGTGTCCTAGAGGTATCCAAGGCAAATACTAGTTCTGTTAGATATACTGGGCATTTCAGTTTTCCTAGGGAACAAAAACCACTCCCAAATTATTTTGTTCTCTTGCATCTCAGACATGGAGAGTAATGCACATAAAAGCCATACATAAAATGATATAATGCTAAACTATATCCTGCACTCGATACATGAACAAAAAAACAAGAAGGAGCCAGACAAAAATCTGCCCAACTTATGAAGTGAGGCACAGAAGAATACAAATTACTCATTCTTATGAAGAGGTTTTACAAAGATATGTGCAAAATAGTGTTAAATTATATTAGTACTATTTTACAGATGGACAAGCTGCAGCACAGAGAGTAAAAGTGGCTTTTCCAGCATCACCCAAGCAGGACAACAGGGACAGGAGTAGAAATTATCTTGGCTTTGTCCAAATTCTGACAGGCTCCACATTCACCTGCACTCTGAACCAGTGGGATATGAGTCTGCTGCAGTCTGTGCTCCCTTTGATGGAGGTGCCTGCAGGGGCAGAACCTACATTACTGACCTCAGAGTGAGCTTGCAACAGTCTGCATCGGGTTGCATAGAAGTATCCTGTATTTCCAGCACAAAATATTCACTTTTAAAGCTCCTCTTGGGCACAGTGTGGGCCTACACTAACTCAGGTCTGCTGTGCTGCTCAGGTAGATACTGATTTGATGCTGTTATTACTGCATTACTCTTAGGAGCACTGTTAAGATTAGATAATGCATGTGACAATTCTGGAGTAAAACACATTTCATCTTGTAATTACTCCAGCCACAATATTACATCTAAAAGTAGAAATTGTGTTGGAGAAAATGATCGGCTGCAGCAGGAAGAAAAACGTAATTTAAAACCCACAAGCTATAGCAGGTAACATAACTACAGTAATAAGAAGATCATTTATTTAGCATTCAAGAAGGGAGAAGGAAAGACTCATTCCAGCCAAGTTCAGTGTAGGACAAAAATTCCATTATCATTTCCTATACATAACCTGTATCAGAAACATTTGGGCACGGAACGCACCAAGTACTGAGGGACATTGAGTCATAATGGAAAGAGGATAGTTAAGGAAGAAAAAAAAAACCACAAAGGAAAACAAAGGAGAGCAGTATTGAAATCAGAACAAACGAAGCAGAGAACATTTTAAATTAATAGGTGTGATAAAATTATTTGGCAGCTCAGTGTAAAGCAGTGGAGGAACTGGTGGGAGTGAAGAACAGAAAAGAAGGTCAGAGAAGGGACAAGGAAGAAAATTAATTTGCAATGCTGAAGCTGCAAGATAATTAGAATTATGAAGGGTCAGAGAAGGGTAACACTAGCTACATGTCTCAGGGACAAGCAGAAGGAAACAAGAAAAAAAGAATATGCACAGGAATTGAACACCATCACATAGATAACAGAGGAAAATTACAAAGGAGGAACTCAAGCTATTTTGGTATTGCCAACAATACTCTTACCAATGAGGTAAGATAGTATCTGATGGTTTTAATTAAGAACGCCTACCACAGCTACGAATATTGACAGGTTTAGTCGCACTTAGTCATTAGTGGAGAGAGACAAACTGCAGAGGAAGCATTTGCTGACTAAACACTTGCATGTTAGATAGCTAAATTAAAAGGAGATATATCCCATCCTACACATGGATTAAGAAACTAAAGCTCCAGTTCAATAAACACCTGGCTCTGAATGTAGGATTTAACCCCCATGAAGGGAACACACAACTCAGAATGTTTGGTTGAGTGGAGCCTAATATTACAAAGACAAAGTAGTTCACAGTTTATGAGATCTCTGCTAGGACAGTGTGACAAATGAGCACACCATTCTGCCTGTCTAGTAACAGTATCAGAGCAGTAAGCAGTACTCACCATCCCAGCAAGGCAGAGAGAAACAAAGTTTAATTGAAAAAATCTGGCATCTGAAGAGCTTTAAAAATAAAAGCTGAATTCACTGGTGGAACATACCCTAAATTTAGTTTCCCTAGTTCTACAGATTTTAAGACTTTCAGTGACTTAGGATGCATGCATTATTGTCTTCCACTGCTATGTATGCATGCAAAACTCCCTTTGGTTTTACTGGAGATTGGAGTAAAAGGACAAGCAGGACCTGGCCCTGCTCTAGATCAAACATTTTAATTGAGGGGTTTCTACCAGAGTTTAGAGATATAAATATACCACTAGTTGTAGAAACTCCATCTCTTTGGCACAGTCACTTTCTAAGGAATTAGGATAGGTAGACTAGGAAAAAATAATGCAAACTTACTTCTTGGTAACTGGAACCACTGGATACGCAACATGCAACATTTCTAAGAAATTGTATTACAGTAACTTTGGCAAAAGAAATTATTCTAAACAACAGCAACAAAAAAATTTTGCATTCTGAGCCCTAACTTAATTTTTCAAGCACCTGCCTGCCAAGACCATAAATTCGCAGGCACACTGAACACAGAACTACTGTGATATTAATAAGACAAGGAAGAAAGCGAGTGGTGATACTCAGGCTTACGATATCAAAACAAGATTGAATGCTGAACATCTGTGTTTGCGGCCATAGTCAATGAATTCACATGGCTGCGGACAAGAAAAAAGAGACATACATGAGCACATGACTACCCAATGAGACGGTGCATTGTGTGTGTTTGTAACATGGAGTGTTCTAGAGATACGTACAGAAAATAGGGCTTGTCCATTCAGTTATTTACTCCCTCAGGAAATAAGAAAAAAGATTACAGCAATGTTATCTTCATGTCACCTAATTGCTCAGATATTTTACTAATCACAGGGAAAAAAAAAACAACTAAAGCCAAGGGCTGATTGCATTAAAATAATAAAAATGTGTATGTCTACCATGATTTGGGGATATTGAAAGTCTACAGTAGACCTGAAGGTTTCCACTACCTGTGTACATTTTTATTTCAGTAAGGGCGAGAAAAGATCTGTATTTTTGTTTGCAAGGACAGACCTTTAGTACTTTGAGGAATTTTTGTACATGGTTGTTGCAACTAATTTCACCTATGATCCTATTTTGAAGGTATAAGATGTTCACAACATATCATTTCATATCTAACAAAGACATACAGGGAAACTACCAGCTTATCATGAGCTGCAGACTTCTTAGCAGCGGTAACAATGAGAGGAAAAAAACCACACAACAATTTCTCCTTTATACCATGTTGAATTTGCAAAGCTGAAAGTCAAAGAGGAAATAAATATTTCTAATGTGAGCATCTTTCACTTGAAACATAAGATACACACCACTGAACTCCCACCATGGTACTACTAAAGGGTTTGTTAGAAACACATAATTGCAAAATTTACTTGTGCTACTGATGGCCAAAAATACAGTAAGCATTGTCCTTTACGTTAGTTAAAAGGACAGGCTTAAAATATGAGTCAGGTACACTTTTCAAATATGCACAAGCTAGCCATGTTTGATGGTGACTTATGAAAATTACACTTATAGGTATACAATTAGCCATTTGCATTCGGAAGTACATGATTTGTGCTTAAACACAGATGAATTCACAATCTTTTTTATTGAATAAAATATTGCAGTTCACTGTGTAACACAATCACACAATTTACAACATATGCACAACACATCAATGGCAGTCATCAGAACACTGCTTATATTACTACTCCAGACCACCATAACAGGAAGAAAATTTTTTGTTTCATTCCTTAGTTTCCTTTCAAAACTAAAAAGAACAAACATATTTTCCAGTACCAGCAACATATATGGAGTCTAGGTCTTACTCTGCATCCTGGAGACCCCCTATCTCCTGGACTGCCTTCCAGACCAGCAACTCCTAGAACAGCCTATGAATAGTAGCATGTTACGTACGTGGTATTCAAAGAACATACACAGGCGACACTAGATTTACATTTTCTATTGGAAATCAACAGATTTCCTTCCTTCTTCCTTTATTTGCTACATGCTAAAGTTCCACTGACTTAAGTGTAAATGAGAAGAAAGAAGAGCATCAGGTCTGACATAATTTTCACTTTTAAGAGATAAACAACCTGGACAGTATCAAAGCACCAGTTTTCTTCTAGTAGTTCAGTTCCTTTTCGTTAAGTGTATTATTCATCCAATATATTCAAAACCCGTTTAGAAATACAATCCTCAAAATAAAATTAGCACATGCACATTTCTGCTTTTGCTGGCAAGAGCCTTGTTTAATTTCTGACCTTTTCAGAAAAGCAGTATTGAGTAAAAACAGTTCAGTGGGACTGAACTCTTCCTAGTTTGTTACCACCCACGGCTACCAGCTCTCCTTTCTGTAGGGAGCAGCCAGCCCTTGTTACTCCTGTCACAGCAGAGAAGATCTGAAGTTAATATTCAGCTGTGGAAAAGCTTGAGGAAAAAAGAGAGAAAGAAACACACAAGAAGCCAGAAAAATCACAACAAAGAAATCAGCGGAGAATAAATGGGATCATCACACTGCTCTTAAACCTGCAGATTTCTTCTACAGCAGTTTTTTTATCTAAAAGGCACAAAAGGAAAGTGAACTGGAACAGCAAGTAGGATATTCAGAAATGGTCATTGCTTCTGTTTAGTGTGATGTACACAGGGACAGAGCATGGCCAGCATTAGCAGCCTTCGAAAACGACAGACATAACATCTAAAAAATCAATACAAGTGTGCAATCAGCACATCAAGGAGGCGGCTATTAAAAAAATATCCATTAAAGAACAACAATGATAAGGTACTCGCCATTCTACCTCTGCATCCTTTTAGCCCACATTCCCTTGCAACTCCCTCGTCCTCAGCTTCACTCTAGTTAACTGGAAAAAAATGTAATTAAAATGTGAAAACAGGCTCTTCTGATAAAAATGCAAACTTCTCAAGAAATTATGACAGCATTTTCCCACTGAAACACAGGCATATGAAAGATGGCACACGAAAAATTACTTACATATTCATGAAAAAAAAACCTCGAAACCAAACCTACACAATAACCAGCCAATGATTTTTTTTTTACCAGGGAAAAATAAAACGAGATGCAGCTGTTACTTTAATGCAGCCTCATAAGATAACAAAAGACATGCAACATCTTGCTTCACGCAAGTGAAAAAGCTTCTCCCTCTAATCTCCCAAAACCATACTTTTGACTGCGGTGTATTCTCTCCAAACAATACCTTCTATGGCAGAAGTGTGCTGCTTCCAAAATGTGATTTATTTTCTTGTTTACTAAAGCACACACTGATTTCCCATGAGAACAGTGAAGAGCTGGCAGTTCAATTTATTGAAGGAAATTTCTAATCAATCCCTAATTACTGTGTAAGTGAAAATACTGGAGAAAATGTTAACAGGCAATTTCTGTGCACAGAACATTGAAAATGTCCAGTGATACCAGCAAGAGCAAGCCCCTGTCAGATTTTCTACATCTATGGGGGACTGTATATCAGTCAGTAAACTGTCAGAACCTGAGGCACTCCTCACTTTTCTTTACTCTATACATAAATGGCCATTTACCAGGAAGGTTTAGGTCAGAGATCTGGCACTCAACTTGTTCACACCATCTCCACGCCATGATGTTCAGCAGAATGACTCTGCTTTTGCTGTGGCCATAGCTCTGCATACACAGAGAGAATAGATGTTAAACAGCTTTATTAGCTGAAGTCTAATGCAGAATATCAATTTCATAGCTCAGTTCTATTTATGCAATCTAATCATTCAGCATTTTCATTGTTTTTAGAACTAGTTGAGGCTCTATATTTCACATTCAGCTTGAAAAAAAAGCTCAGTCTGTTTCTGGAAAGTCTAATTTTTCAAGTTGTGATCCTGAGTTGGGACCAACTCAGGTGCACTTGTGTTTTTCCACGGGATATAAGTTTGTTGTTTCACTCAGTTTTCATTATTGTACTACTTAATAAACTAACCGGAGGAAATCCTCCACTTGTAATTTTTTGAGCAATCATGGATTTCCTCTTAGAAAACATGTCTTACTAAAAACTTCATTTTCATAATATGGGCAGGCAACTCGCTTTTTCAAAGAATATATGATTTCCAAACCAAAGAAGAAAACATTTCTAGTGTCAGGTCAAACAGCCTCTATTAAAGGATGAGAAATTATGAGTATCAAAGGCGTAAAATTACCGGCTCCAAAAAGACAACTTACAGTCTCACAATCCAATTTCAAAAGGCATGGAAGAATTTCCTTCATCCTATGGAATAACTATCTGACTATACCAGTTGACAAATCCCACATGCTCATCCACAAATACGAAGGAATTTGAGTAATCTGAAAGAAGATACAACAACGCTATTACCTTCAAGCTACTTTCTTCCGATTTATAAAATCGGATAAGCAGCCTCAGGATTGCAAGCAAAAAAGTACCTTAAACCCAACTTTTATGTTAAAAGTAACTTTGTATTTACCCTTTACTTAGATGTGCAGATTCCAAGAACAGAATAGGCAAGCCATTTTTAAGTCAATAACATTAAGGGAGAGAATTAAACAAACAAAATCAATACAGCAATTTAACTAAGGGAACCTTACTTTAATTCCTGTTTTCCCAGGGGCTCCAGGAGTCCCTGTCAGACCCACAGCTCCTGGTTCATTCTGAAATAAACAAAAGGAGACAAATACTACTGTGTAAAATAAGAACACAGAGAAAACACAGATTCTTTCTCAGGTTAGACTTACATTTTATAGAAATTGACTCAAGTCATAAAATTTGTAGACCACATAACCACTACCTACCCCTCCTTACAGCCCTCCCCTAGAAAGGAGCCCTCAAGGTTCCAGAAAAAGATTGATCTTCCAGATAACACACAAGACGATGTATCAAAAAGATCAGCCTCTGCCTCCACTTCAAGCTTCCTGTTTGATTCTGGGATTCATCTGCAATCCACAGTTGAACAGAATGACCAAGAGGAAAACTAAAAGGAAGAAAACTGTAGGTGCTATTCTATTACTTGTAAATTAAAATTAAGAATATTGATAGCATTTGTCTTGAAAGCAGGTCAGAGAATAAGACCCTATTTTCTCCAGGACTTTAATCCAATGTAGGTATTTTTGATATAACAAGACTTTGGCTTAATCAAACTTTGCCACATCCTTCAGTATCCTCTCTCTGAAGTATCCGGCTGCAGAATGACAACCACCAATTCATATAGTACCAACTAAATGCCTTCCTCCAGGCATTTGGCAGGGATTAGTCAGTCAATGTAAACAAAACTCGGCTTCCTAGTTGTAAAATAGCACACTCCACTTCTTCCTTTTCCCTCTCTTAAATAGCAGAAGCTTTAAAAACATAGAGGCCATTATTAATTTTATTAGGATAGTACATTTTTTCTAGTCTTCATCATGTTAATATTTTCTTCTCTCAGTTCCAAACAAGTACTGTTATTTGTCCATATACTCTATACTTAGCAAAAATATCTTAACAAAATTGCAGCTGTCTATCACCATGGCCATTTGAAAACCTGCAGGGCAAAATACTGACCACAGGAGAATCATAGAATCATAGAATCGTTAGGGCTGGAAGGGACCTTCAAAGGTCATCTAGTCCAACCCCCCTGCAAGGAACAGGAATATCTCCAACTAGATCAGGTTGCTCAGGGCCTCATCCAACCGGGCCTTGAACGTCTCCAGGGATGGAGCATCCACCACCTCTCTGGGCAACCTGTTCCAGTGTTCTACAACTCCCATGGTAAAAAATTTTTTCCTAATATCCAACCTGAATCTACCTCCCTCTATTTTAAAACCATTACCCCTTGTCCTATCACAACTGGCCCTCCTGAACAGCCTCTCCCCATCTTTCTTGTAGGCCCCCTTGAGGTACTGGAAGACCGCTATAAGGTCACCCCGGAGCCTCCTCTTCTCCAGGCTGAACAGCCCCAACTCTTTCAGCCTGTCCTCATAGGAAAGGTGCTCCAGCCCTCTTATCATCTTCGTGGCCCTCCTCTGGACCCTCTCCAACTGGTCCATGTCCTTCTTACGTTGGGGACTCCAGAACTGGACGCAATACTCCAAGTGAGGTCTCACGAGGGCAGAGTAGAGGGGGAGAATCACCTCCCTCGACCTGCTGGCCACGCTCCTCTTGATGCAGCCCAGGACGCGGTTGGCCTTCTGGGCCGCAAGAGCACATTGCCGGCTCATATTGAGCTTCTCGTCCACCAGTACTCCCAAGTCCTTCTCCTCAGGGCTGCTCACGATCCATTCTCCGCCCAGTCTGTATTTGTGCCTGGGATTGCCACGACCCAGATGTAGGACCTTGCACTTGGCCTGGTTAAACTTCATGAGGTTGGTACGGGCCCACCTCTCCAGCCTGTCGAGGTCCCTCTGGAGAAGATCAGTTTTGAGACCATCTAAAGAACCTGAAGGTGCACAAGTCCATGGGACCTGATGAGGTACATCCGCAGGTCCTGAGGGAACAGGCGGATGAAGTTGCTAAGCTGCTATCCATTACATTTCAGAAGTCGTGGCAGTCTGGTGAAGTTCCCACTGACTGAAAAAGGGCAAATATAGCCCCCATCTTTAAAAAGGGGAAAAAAGAAGACGCAGGGAACTACAGGCCAGTCAGTCTCACCTCCATGCCTGGCAAGATCATGGAGCAGATCCTCCTGGCGACTATGCTAAGACATGTGGAAAATAAGGAGGTGATTGGTGACAGCCAACATGGCTTCATTAGGGGCAGGACTAACTATTTGGATCTCAGATGTTTTTTCTAACAGAGTTAGATTCCACTTCTTAGAATAATGGCACTTCTGCTAGAGGAAGGAGAGGAGTTTCTAAGTACATAATTAAGAACACAGTAGCAGTCCTGGCTGTTCATATGCCAACATATAATGTATTGTATAAAAATATTCTGATACAAGATTTCTTTAAGAAAAGGTTTTCAAATAAAGGGCAAGGAAAAAAAAGTCATCAGACATGATTTCTAGTCACTAATTGGTGGTAGTGACCCACCTCACATAGCATGGCAATTTGAGTGCTAACTGGAAGACAGGAAATCAATTCCCTTTTTGGTCATTGAACACCACATTTGCAAATAAACACAACAGTTAATACCTACACAGCATGTTCAATCAAAACGTCTAGGACTGGTTGCAAAACACTGAAAACAGTGAGAAAACTGGACACCTCTTGGGCAGAGCTGACAAAAATAAATGAAATTCAATCAAGAGATGTGCTTCGTAAGTCAAACTGAAGCCTGCTCAGCTCACTATTGGCAGAGGAAAATGATAAACAGTTGGTTCCCATGGTAAATTGTTTGCTGGGAAATGTATCTTTAAATAAGACTGAATATAAAAAAATTAATTTGCACATCAAGGAAGTATTCAAGATGTCTTTCCAAAATAACAGCAAGCATTCCACGCCTGCAGAAAATATTGCTTTAAGAGTCTTGTTCTTAAGACAAAAAGACAGCATTGTTATGGACAAGCAAATAATGAAAAAATATTATCTAGACTTGAATGTTGAGTGGCTTCTGAAAAATACAAGTGAAAACAGTTTTTCTTTTCCATGACAGTCTTGGAATTTGGCACCAGAATAGCAAAGAAGACATACATGAGTGAGCTACAGGACATTTACAGTTCAAAAGCAGTCTGTTCCAAAGTTGGTGCTCACAACGGAAGCAGAGTAGGGCAAAGAGTCCCAGTGTATTATGTTTGATTCTAAAAAAGCTTTATGGAAACCATGACTTTGCAGCACCAAGGTCATCCTCAACTAAAATGAGGCTTCAAATTCTACAGGCTGAGACTCTTAAAAAAAAATCAGGTGTTAATTTTGTAGAAAACACAGAGATACTAGATAGAGAGCAGCCTTCAGTTCTCATCAATACAACCCCTCCTTTTCATACATGTAATTATGTTTTCAGTATCAAAGTCTCGGGGAACAACATTACAATGAAATGAGACTCACGTCCAGTGAGCCACTTACCGACTGGCATTCAGACAAAGTAGAGCCCCATGAGCGATTTAGCTTGTACTGCCTCAAATCGAGTAAGCAGTATTTTCACTCTTTTTTTATTGAGAAGCAATGATTTCCTCAAATCCTACCAGTATTTATTTTCAAAAGGACAACAAGAAATAGCAAAATGAGGGACAGAGGGAGACCTGTGAAGGCTGCCACGAGTAGGAGCTCAGCACTGTCTCCTTAGTGTCCTGATTACTGATCAGGAAACAGGGAAATTTCTGTGGGAGGAGGCTACACTATACAAATGAGCCGGGTGAAAAAACCCTTGCAGAGAGTAACATCCTTCACCCCTCTCATGCCTTCCACCTGGTAGTGCTGCTGGTGTGTTCAGAGCAAGGGCAATCAGACCAGAAAGCAGGAGGTTGAGCTGGTTTCATGACCATTGATCTGCTCGGTACAAAAGGCAGCAGCTATACTTCCCTTTCTCCACGTCCCCCTAAAAATGACCGAAGTACAAGGGAAGGGAGCTCAAGAAAACACACAGTTGTGTGGGAAATGAGAAATGTTTGGCAGTTGACAGAGGAGAGAATGGTAGTTTCAGAGAAAGAAGTGAGTGAGCAAGGGACACTCCTGGGATTTGCATGTTACTGGGAAGCCAGTAAGAGGGCTTATGGGAACACGCACTTGAGAGGTTTTAGTTCATATGTATTACTTAACATGTTTAACCAACAACTTTCAGTCTGTCTGGCCAAATTGTTTCACCGGACTGTGAAAATCAGTCTGTTTACTTTCCTTTTGAATTAAAGTATTCAACTACAATTGTACAGATCAGTTGACAATGCACAGGAGGTTGCAGGAAGTCAGAGCACGGACAACAAAAAGGTTAATATGCTCATAACAAAATGTCCATATCATCACTGCTTTTGAAAGCAAGCCTTTACAAAAAAACCTGTCCAACAGCTCTTGGAACAAGATTTACAGCCAGAATGGAGACTAAGGAGCAAAGGCAGAAAACCTCTCTGAGACAGATTTTTGCTAATGAAAGAACTAGAATGTCTATGAACTAAAACGATGATAATTGTTAGATTAATAACATTAATTCACACTTGATGGCTTCTTCATGACCAAATCTGTGACCTTTCTTTTCTTCCATCTTAGCTTACTATAATAAAACTGTCAAGTCCTTTGTTAATAGCTTTTTACGGATAACCACAACAATGTATTAGGTATAATTGCAGAATTTATCACAGCTTGGAAAAAAATACTGATGCAGGATAAGTGCCTTACACTATCACATTTTTCTCCATTATTGCTAAGAAGGTGGCTTTATTAGAAAGCTAATATTTTATCAGTAATAATTAAGTTCTATGGAATTTTTTTATTGCTTTTGTCTCTTAGCAATATATATCTCCTTTTCTGGTCAATACCAGGTACTGAGAAGAAACTTGAAAAATCCATGTAATGAAAAACATTCGGATTGCAATCCTCAGCTGGTTACACGTCCTGTATCTTACAATTAAATAAAATGGCATGCTTTCAGTATATTACTTACTGGAGGACTCTTATGTCCTGGTCTCCCTTTTTTGTCCTTTTCAACTGTCAATGCCTTTTTGTCCTTAAAAAAACAAAGTGTACAAAAGAGTTCAGTTAACATACACAAACCACTAGTGTTGGATTTTCTTCCTTTTGTGGTTAATAATAATGTTTACCTGTGGTCCTTTGTACCCTTGTTTTCCTTGCAAGCCACACTAACCAGGCTGTCTACAATCACCTTGTTTTTCAATAACAACAAATCTTTGTCTTGTGAAGTTTTTTTTCATGTGACCTAACAGACAGTAACATATTGAGATTTATTGTATTCAAAAGGTATATTTTTTCTTTACATCTTCCTGCTATGGATAATATATTCTCTGCATTTACAGATGTCAAGAAAAAACCCAGAGGATCTATGCAATCAGTCTGATTTCAAAATGTTGAACACCGCAGACTCAGAATGAATTAGTAAACAACACAGCAACAGCAATCCAAAGATAGCACTCCTGAACCCACACAGCAATAATGTTCTTGAAATAAAATCTTGTGTGCGGACAATATCTGAGGCACTGAAAATCATTTAACACTATAGTCACCAGGAAAGACTTGCTGAGCATTAAAAGCAGCACCTTCTGCTTTTGAAGGCCTAATGCTGAAAATTGATACAAATGAGAAAATAAGTTTAATGTATCTAACAGTACTTACATGCAAACTATAAATACCTAAAATTTGCAGATATATTTGGAACGTACTCCTGAAAGTGTTCTAGTGTGATACCATGAAGCATACACATAAAGGTCCAGATGAGGCTCCTGATCAATTAAAAAAAAAAACGTTTCTCAAATATATCTATTACAATCACTTTGAATTCTCTTTTTCAAAATTCTTGATCAAGCTCCTACACGGAAAAGGGCAGATATCAGAAAAACACAGTTCTTTTCTCTGGTCCCTGTTGTCCCCTTTGTCCTTCCCTAAGACAAGGTAAAAAAAAATGGCTGTGAGGCCAAGTTAGGTATCATCCGAATGCTGTTAAAAGTGGCTAACTTGTTGCGATTACTTCATTAAAACTTTTCAGCTGAAAGATAATCAAGCGTAAAATTTATTCTTTTTTACCAAAAAAAAAAAAAAAAAAAGAGATATTTACAAAAACAGTAGTCCAGAGCCATTCTGAATGTTGCTTAGGAAAACGTTTTTTGGGTTTTTTTTAACAATAAGAGTATTACTACTCACCAAATTGAATATTGCTACCAAAAGTCCTCAAGCAAGTTAAGAACTATTTTTCATTTTCATTGTGTACAAGCTTCCTCTGTCAAAGGAAGTTACCGTGTTGCCTATGCCTCCTGATGAGCCACATGAACCTTATTTTCTTCCCTCATACTCTACATGAAAAATTATATTTCCTTAGCATCATTGCTATTTCTCATTTCTTCTTTTGTCCATTTTCGTATGCCAAATTTTTAAGACTGTCAAAATCTGCCTTGTGGGACTTCCCCACAACAATATTCTCTGTCAAAGTCTTTCAGCAAATGGCGTCGACCACCAGAGGCAACCAGTTACACATCTCTGAATGGGACTGGCTGATACCACTAGCTAGTGTGTCCTGGTTTCAGCTGGGAAAGAGTTAGTTCTTCTTTTTAGCAGCTAGAAGAACTGAGTTTTGGGTTTAGCCTGGGATTGCTATGAGAAGAGTGTTGATAGCCACTGATGTTTGTAGTTGGTGCTGAGGCCTCAAGGACTTTTCAGCTTCCCGTGTGTGTTTTTGCCAGTGGATAGGAGCACAACAGGCTGGGGGAGAGCATGTCCAGGACAAAGGCCCCCCTTATGATTTGAATTTAGACGTAGGACTGATGGCCAAATTGGCCAATGGGGTATTCCATATCATGCAACGTCATGCCCAGTATATAGATAAGGGTTGAATGGAAAGAAGGGCCTTTGCTCTTCTAGGCTCTCACTCTTGGACCCTTAGAATGCTGTCTCACTCTCGTTCTCTTTTCTGGCCTCTTGCTTGTCCAGGATTGAGGTGTTAGGACTTATCTGTTTCAGGATTGTTTGCTGGGATGGGCCAGACATTGGTCACCGGGTGGTGAGCAATTACACTGTGCATCACTTGTTTGTATATATTGATATCATTATATGCATATATATATATTCAGATATTATTATTATTAAATTGTTCTTATCTCAAGTCACGAGTCTCCTTCCCTTTTCCCTGGGAGTGGGAGAGCGGGAGTGAGCAGCTATGTGGAGTTTAGTTGCTGACTGGGCTAAATCATGACAAAGGGTTAATAAAAAGCCTATGTATTGGACATGCTACAGTCATTGCAATATCATGTGACCGCACTGGACGAACATCTCAATTTGCCTTGGTGCACAGGAGACTATGTATAAAGTCTGTGAGTACCTACAAGACGACAGTGTGCATCTAGAAAATAATGATGCACTTGACTTCCCTGAAAGCAGAACACATCTCAGTAAGAATCTGAAGCACTACTTTCATGCAGGAATTGCCAAGAGATAGGTCCATGTTCAAACCTTTCAACCTCCATTTTTCAACAGTCTCACGCACAGTTTCTTCCCCGATTCCACTCCCAAAAAAATGGAAACCTGGGGGTTCTTGGATGGGAAGCAATATAGAAACAGGCACTGTGCTCTACATTTTGTTTCATGGGTTTTTTTTTGTTAGGGTTGGGTTTGTTTGTTTTAGCTAAGGAATACATTCAAAATACTACAACAAACCAGAAATTATTCCAAATATCAAAGAACTTTTTTGTAAACTACATCTTTGAAAGGTGTGTGCTAACACACATTTCCTGTTTTGAATGTAACAGTGCCTCATCTGTGAATAACCAGAGTCTTTCAAGTAGTGATCAGCCCTGTGCTTCCTTGGCCACTTGTATAAGGGCAGAAAGGGTAAGACAGTTTCATCTGGAAGTGAGGTACCAAGCAGTTTTCCAAGCGAATTTTTTTTGCACACTTGAAATAAGTATCCAGCTGCTGCTCCTTCAAGTTCAAATCATTCATGCACAAATTTGCACGGTGGCCACCCACCAACCTGCCACTCCTAAAAGCAGGTCTAGAATTGTGGAGGCTAAACTGTATCCAATCACCTGAATTATCACATTGGTTCCCACTGAGGATTGTTTTTATTACATGGACTAAGACAAAATGTTCAGTATCTACCAGGCTGGGGTTTTTGCCTCAGTTAGCCATTGTACAAATGATATCTCACCAGTGAAAAGACAAATGGTCCATTCTCCAACTACCTACTGAAGCTGACACAAGGCAGTATCTCTTTTGGCTATTTGGAGTCCTAAGTCACACCTTGTTTCAGACTGCAAGGTAACTGGAAAGGCAATAGGGCTGCTCCACACCTTATGAAAAACAAATTATCTGATGTTGGCAAACACAGATAATGAAAAAACCCTCTTGTCTCACGTATGTGAACTTGCCAGGGTACCACAGAAGTAGAAGGCTTCATATCTATCTTTAGCCAAATAAAAATTGGTCATATGCAGAAATTACTTGATCTCTTAATAAACATGAGAAAATGCCCACCTAGAAGACTAAGGTACAGATCTAATTATTCTTCAAATTTTCTTTCAAATAGAAACATCCCACAAAGCAACTATTTTCTGGGTATATACTCTATTTACAAAGCACCTGATGAGTATTCATTAGTAGTTTGCTCTTCCTCAGATGCTGGAAATCTTGTAATAACTCTCCTGATTGATAGGAATTCAAACAAAAAAATGTGCAAGTAACTTTGTGGTACAAGCTCTCTCTTGTGCTTGAGAGCTTATGAAAGACATTTCTCACAGAGATAGCTTCATGAAACAGCCATACTATTGTTCTTAAATCCAAACCCTGGCCAATAGAAGGTAACAAAATGTTACTGTATATCCAATGCCACCTTTTTCTCCTTTCTTTCCAGGAACCCTGGAAGGAGATCCCTTCAAGACAAAATCTGATATATTAATTCATTTTTATCACTCAGTTACTTTGAGGTCGATAAGGTAAAAGAAAGAAAATAATGTACCTCTTCTCCAATTCCATCACTCCCATCTTCCCTATTGTCACCCTGAAATAGTAAATGTGCATGAATTTTTCATACAAACAACAAGTGCACATTTACAAACTCCAGGAAGAATAGGATGACGTAGACCAAGATCAGGGAAAAAAAAAAAAAAAAAAAAAAAAAAACAGAAGAAAAACTAAACACAGGAATTAATGCTTGAAATTTCATTTCTCGTATGTTCCCGAGGCAAAACCATAAACTGGGCATTGTAGCAGACATCGCAAAGTAGCCTAAAAAAATTAGCATTGACTTAACACTCATTGACATCTCTGCAAAACTCTCAAAACCTCCATTTAGTGCAGGACAAAGCCCTAAAGAATACTGCCTTCACAAACTCAGACTGTCTAAAGTCATACTGTACCTTTTTTCCAACAAATCCTTGAAATCCCTGAAAAGAAAAAAATGACAAAATTTAGAATAACATGTAATAAAAATGTTGAAGGATTATTCTAAATCACAATGAAACAGTCTTTTCAGAATTTTTGTTTAACCTTTAAACCTCTCTTGACTGAACACCCCATATTGCCTTGTCTTCCTTGTGGTCCAGGTGGACCTCTTGGGCCCTGAAAGACAGAAAAGAACAATCCAATTGTTTAAATTTATGTGAGATTTACACAAGCTGGTAGCTCATTTGTCTGTTAGAGAGATCTGGTCCCATAGTCCTGGAAAGCATTCTTCTCAAGAACTGTAGCCCCAGTAAAGTCCCTGGTTGACTGCAGATTAGAGAGGAGATGTGCAACTGCAAAACCCTCGTAATTCAGTGACCTCCTATGAAAGATCAAATGTATCAGCAGTGTCCTAGCAAAAGTTAATATATTTTTAATCTCCCTTGCTATAATTTTGACTTCTTTTTAGCCATATGCATTGTTCAGTTAATATCAACATTACACTTACAATCCCAGGTCTCCAGCTACCATTTTGACAAATTTAACTCCTGTAAAAAAGTATCACTATACTACTGCATCTTAAATATGAAACTACACACAACTACAGAAATCTCACAGAGCAGAACTAGTATTTATGGGTCCGGCTGACGGGATTTCCATGAAAAATTTCTTCCTTTTATAGTGTGATGAAAGTAAAGCAAATACAATGTAATGATGCCATTACACATCTGCAGGCTTGTTTTTGGAGCACTGCATCTTAACATATAGATAACATAAAGACGTGCTTTTGAGTGAGCACTATTCCAGAACGATGCCTACAAACTACTACAAATAGGCTGACAACACCAACAGAACAGTTACTGCATCCTCCTGATGCCAGCTTGAGCCAGGCTCCTCTCTGATATCCATTACACTGCTGTGCTACTTCCTCGCTGTCACTGTAGTTACTCTTAGTTTCCACTGATGGGTCTTTGCTTATTTACCAATCTATTTTTTTTATTTGAAACAAAAGCTATATAGATGAAACCTGTTTGCCCTTTTGGGAGCAAATGTATCCATCAATCTGAGAGGTGGTCACAGCCTTGCAGTACACTTCCCAGTCTCTCCCTTTCATGTTTTTGGTTTCAGCGACCTACCAGCATCAAAAAAGACTACACCCGAAGCAAATCAAGAGGATAAGGTTTGGACGGCCTTCAAAAAACACATCTAATTTGGATACAACCAAAAATATCTAAAAAGGAATGCTTAGATTGAAAAGCTGGTCTTGACTGGCCAGAACTGGCTTATTAACAGTTCCTTCTACAGAAAATGACTGGTTTTGTCTCCGCTTGTTTACTTTCAGTTTTCTCATACAAGACTGTTTTTGATTTTTCAATGATAACTTACAAAAATATGAAAAAAAAATGAGGAAAACAAAAAAACCACCTGTGTTTTGTAGAAGTCTTCTACAGGAATAAAAGCAAGTTCCCAAATAGCTTTGCTAAGTAGGCACCCACTCTGTTGCATACATGGACTAATCATGCAGTTGTAATTATATCCCAAGAAATGTTACTGAAAATTTTTAGGATCTTGTCTCTGTTTTATTCAAGTGATGTGAGGGAGTTCTCACCTTGAACCGTAACAGAGATTTGCAAGTTAGTTTAGCTAGTTCAGATGTGCTTTTTTTTTTCCTCCCCCTGCTCAAAAGTTTTAGTTTTCACAAACACAAGCTCTTAAAGTGTTTTCACTTACCAGTTCTCCTTCCTCTCAAAGATATCCCAGATTGCCTTTAACACTATTGGGTCTCTGAAGTTAAAAGATGAGAAATAATGCTATAACACTTTTTTGACCTTCAGAAACTATTGGGGAATTCTGGAAAAAAATAAATGGGCTAATATATTGTTCTTTGCACATTCTGTCCCTCTGCTTACTCTGGGATTCAAACACTGTTGAAAACTTGAATAGCAAACAACTTCTTTACTGATGATTTTTTTCCTAACGTTTCCTCTAATGCTACTAACAGTTTAATTCATCACTAACGCCTTATTTGTAAATTTGAAGGTAGCCCCATGATGCTCTAGGGTGATCAATTTTCTTTCACTGCAGGCCTCAGGAAAAGCTCTTTCAAAGTTTTAAAGTGTCTCCAGCAAATAATTGTACATTTCAAGACAACATTGAGATATACTTCAATTACTGAATCTTTAAAATCTGACAGAAAAAAAAAAATCTTGTACAAGATTCATAATCTGTTATACATAAATGCTTATTTTGCATTTCCATAAAGAATGTTTCATTGCTTTGGGTAGAAAACAAGTGTCATTGGCTTCAATGTTATTCTGCTTTAAATAGTTTCTTCTTCAATGCCTTTTTAGTCAATCATAGTCAATCAACTGCTCTTTCGTCTTTGCTGGTGAGGGACGTTGGACCAGATGATCTTCAAAGATCTCTTCCAACCCAAACCATTCTATGATTGTGCGACTGGAGCTTCTTCCCACTGGCATCAGACTGATTACTTTAATGGCTCCACATTTGTCAGTCTGAATGTGCAAGAAAGTATGTTGAGGATGACCAAAGAGCAATTGTCACCCATAGGATAAAACATGCCTTCTCCAAGACACTTATTTTGACTTGATTTGACTAAGGATTTGACTTGAGAAAGCCTGTTACCCGTTCTTGTAAGAAAGGAGTGTGCTTTAAAAAATAAGCCCCAAATACGTGTTAGCCAGGAAAATCTTCTGAACAGATATGGCAGAGGTGTTAGACCTTCTACGTAGAGTCCTTCCTTGTGTAGTCCAGGTAGATTTTTAGAAGTCAATCTCTTTTTAGACTGTATTCCTTAAAGTCACAAAACTTAAGAAGTTTCTTCATGTTTCTGATTCAACATAGTTCTTTCACATTATTTCTTATTCTAGTCCAATTATTTTTGAGGGAGTTCATGTAACAGATCTTTACATAAGAGCTGAGAGTGCACTGTTCACCCTGGTTTGGAGCCTAGGAGAAAAGCGGGATATAAGTAAACAACTAAGCTGTGGGGATAGTATCTTAAAATGCACATGATTGATGAGAATTGTTTTAGGAGATATTTAATCAGCAAAACAAATCATTCTGAATACAAAGTGGGCATTTCTATTCCCCTATGATTCCACACAGATGAAAGCTGTACCAGAAACAACTGTCCTGGGCTTTAAGTCTCAGCACAGGCTTAATGAGTATTCCTAATGTTTCAGTATTAAATGACCCTTATGCAGCACAGAGAGAACATTCTTCCAATTTCTCATTCCCCTTCCCCCATGCAAAGAAAAGATTCATAGGCCAAAATAAAGCTCCTACCTGAATTAAGAGGTCTCTTTTGCAACAAGGTAATGTTTGGAGAGTGAAAATCTAGCCTGGCACAACAGCTATTCTGAGGTAGGGCTTTGTGGAAGTAGTTGTTTTCTTTTGTGTGCCTAGACTATGCTGCCAGGCAGGGGAAGCACTGACACTGGCACAACGTTTTGTGAGAGCTTTTCAAAAAGTGAAAAGCCTTCACATATACTCCCTCCTGAGAGAGAGAAGGCTAAAAAGAGAGAGTGCCTGATCCACCAAATTTTACCCCACTTAGTCATCGGCACTGCAAAGTGCTACCCTGCAAGGGGTTGCTTTGTACTTCATCTTTTGGAGCAGCAAAGCCTCAACTGAGGCTGCAAAGGAGCACCCTCTACTATGGTCACTCAAGCTCCTGTGAAAACTCACAGCATTAAGCAAAATAATCAGATTACAGACGCCATGCTGGCAGGCAAAAGAGGCTGTGGTCTGCCCTGGCAAGGCAGTAACCCACCATCTGGCCTGGCAGAGCATTAGCAATAGCAGCAGGGCATAGCTGTCCTGTGAGCGCACCCGCAAACCTATCCTGGACTTTACTTAATGTTTATAATGAAAGCAGAACAAAGGGTGGAAGAGATGCTGTGCAGGGGACAAGATGATAAGCGTGAAAAGACTCAAGGGAATTCTTTAACTCTGGTAAAGCAGAGGTGAGCTAGAGGACAAAATAAAGCTATGGCTGCTCAAAAAATACACGTGAACTAATACTCTATAAGCCTGAGTTGCCCATTTTGTCAGCTGTTGGAGACAGAAAATCTGAAGCCTCCAGTTTCATCAGGACTGCATATAAAGCAATTTTTCATTTATACAGGGGATATCCTTCTACCATATTTGCACTCCTGATGATTTGAAAAAATATATTCTTCAAATACCCACATGATAGAACATGTTTCTGCTTAGAATTAATGCACGCATTTGACAGAACTCTCAACTATTATCGAAGCTGTCAAAAAAACTTACTTAAGATGGAATCAAATTAAATGTTACACTACCGAACTACAGTTTAGAATTTCCCATCATTTCTTAACTACATCAAAGGAAAAGAACACAAGAGAAGTCACAGATGTCGGAGGTTTAGCCTTAACTGGACACCTAATTAGTAAAAAGAAATAAAAACAAAATATCAAAAGACAAATAATTTCATTTAAAGTATGCTTTGCTTGTTTGATTGGGTTGACTTTTAATTCCCTAGCCCGTAGTGTTTCACTGGCATCTTTCCATCTTTCCACTTTAATAGAAATCTTTACTATCAAAATGAAATGCAATGTTCTCATAAGATTTTGGCTCTTTCTGGAGCTCCTGCAGAAACAACCAATTGCTACCCTAAGTTGTTCCAAGACTGCTAAAAAATGCAGTCATTAGGAACACAAGCAGTCATTAGGAACCTCCTCATGGCTCTGAATAGAGATCACTGAAAGATACACATTCTAGAGAAAAGCAGGCAGGTTGCTAAGCAAAATCACTATTAGAATCTTTAGATAAGCTCTCAATTATGGAACATTCCCCAGTCTCCATACCACTCATAACTGATGACTGATTCCTCTTCCTGCATCGTTAGGCAGAGTGTATATTGTGACTTTGAAAAATGCACCAAAATCATGCCGTAAAACGTAGGCAGATAAACATCTTCATCCTCTTGCCTTTTCCAAAGCAGCCAAAAGCAGACAGCTAAGAGTGAAAGAATCAACTGGCTTAGATTTAAAATTACCAATACAAGTAAAGGAGCTAGGTGTTTTGGTTTTAAGCCATTTTTTCTTTGCATTAATCATTTGCTGGTATCTCAGTTACCAGCAGCCTCAAAAAGACAGTTTTGTTCTCACCTAAATCACTCATTCCAGCTGAAGGGGACTATTAGAAATCTATTTGCCACTTAAGAGAAGCTCAGAAAAGAAAAACCTATTTTCATTATCCACAGCTCTTCTTCCTGACGTGCAAGGTAATAGCATCAGCCTGGACAAGAGGCCTTCCCAGAGGTAAAAGACATCACTGAATACTGATTACGCTCACCAGCGGCATTGCATTCACTTGCAGAATCATTTTTGTGCATCGCACTCACCACTAACTGTGACAAAGGCAGTAAGTACCACCTGCAGGTGGGAACCCCAAGGTGTGATTTTTTTCCACATGCAGCACATCATTATTTACTACTCAAACTTAGCAATACAAAGCTAGGATGTATTTTTACCTTTATCCCTCGTTTTCCCCTATCTCCAATTTCACCTTCTTCCCCAGTATGTCTGAAAGACAAACAGCAGCAGGTTCTCTCACCAATATTGTTCCTAAAAAGAAGTTACTGCAGATGAAAATGTGTTCTCCAAAAATTTCCTCATGGCTCTGCTCCTGCTCTTACTGGAAGCACTCACCATGAAAATACAACTGGACTTTATGCTCTATTAACAGCACGACTCCTTTCCTTAGTCGTATTTACCAAACTTGATATTCATGGTCTGATTGTGCAGTTCTTTTACCCAATATCTTACTGTGTACATTGGTTCTTTATCAAATAGCTTACCAAGAACTTAGCCTGCTAGCGATACCTGTCATGCCAATATCTAAGTGAATTCCATATTTAAATCCCTTCCCAAACTCCGTGGATCAGAGGTTTTGAAAAGCGGAGGCTCCTTCCAGAACAACAGTTATAAGATGATCCAAACCTAATTATAATAAATAGAAATATAAATACCAGTTCCACTGAAAAACAGTTTCTGTACCTTACATAGACATGCATCATGAAGAAAGTGAGTGGTATCCATTAGAAACGCCAGCTGTAAAAGCCACACTTTTGATGGAATACAATTCTGTAAGAGGTTCAAATGAGGTGCTGGTGACAACGACGAGACAGTAAAAGGCTCAACATAAAAAAATCTTCCTAGGTGAATAATGATTAATGATTCAAGACCACACAGTTGATTTGGGTGTCAATATAAATATTCACTTAATCATTTAGATCTTAGGAAAAACAGAAGCTTTAAGTTGCACTTCTTTTTACATTAAAATAGTAACAAATATTGGTGGCTCCAAGTCATCATTCCACCTGCTACAATAGCAGATTTAAAGCTGAGGTAGACATCAGAGAAATTACAGGTCTGAATTCTCTGTTCCTCCATCTCAGTTTTGTAAGAACGCCTTTACATTGATCTAGAATGACACCAGTGTGAAATTAGAGTGAGCCCGTGGCCACAAGACACTTCCTTAGGTTGTAAAGAAAGAGGTGAAGAGAGATCCTGTGCAGTTATGTCCTGAAGTACACCCCTTGAATTCAGATCATTCAGAGAAACAATAGGAAAAAGTCTATTTTCTTTTGTAAGGGAAAAATCACAATGAGGCAACAATTCAGTTGAAAAATGCATTTACATCAGGATTCCAGGGTGAGACTTAGGGAATGAGCCAAATGCACAGAGGAGTATGCTGGTCACAGCAGCAAGCAGTACTTTTCCAGGTTTTTGGCTTCGTTTTAGGTTCGTTTTATATAGTTGTGCAACACAGCTGGCAATATCAGCAGATTCAAATCCAAACAAACTGAATTTACTCTGATTTAAGTTCCCTGAATCTAGCAGATGGACTCCTGACTCACTCGAACAGAGATGAGAGCAGTCTCTAGCTGAATGGTGCTGCACAGTCCCAGTAAATGAAATTAAAAAACAACAGAAAGATAAAAAAAACCCACCCAAACCTAAGACCAAAGATATTTTGAAATGTATTTTAAAACTCAATCCCAAATCACACTTCTATACCCAATTTGTTTATTGACACAGGACAACTGACCAACAACACACAACACCCCAAGTAAAACAGTCTTTGGTACAGCTGAGCGAGCTGTTAGGCCTATCTGTCTATCTTCTCATCTTTCCCATGCAGCTGCCATAGTGTTACAAGAAGTCACATGTTCTCTCCATTGTTACTGCTCTGCAGTTAATAGCATCTTTGCTAAAAGGCTTATACTCCATTTTACTGCCTGCACTGGTCACCCACTATAGCTCTTCTTGCCATTTGCCTGCTGTTCAGAACAGGGAATTCTTCGCAAGGTTGTCGTTGGGAAAAAAAGAGAGAGACAATAAACATGAGACAACAGATGCCTCATGATGAGGCATAAGCACACACCAAAGGGACTGGTACCAATTTAGAATCCCCTTGGATCTCCCTTCAGCAAATCTAGCTCTTTCATCTCCAGTTCTGTTTTCCACTGTTTCTTGCATGACAGTCTCCTGCACACATCAGAAGGGCTTAGCCTGTGGTAGCTTCTCCATTTCTCCTGCCCTACCCCTCCAACCCTGGGCTCTGAAATCAGGCTCTGATGCAGGGGGTAAGATAACTACTCAATCTATCTTCTCCTCACTCTGCTGGGTTTCTGTGTAATAACAGACAGTGAGGACAGGGCAGATTGATCGGTGACACATAAGAGATGTGTGGCTGTGGGAAAGTTAAACATTGTAAAAATTGTTTCAGATTGTAAAATCTCTACCTGAGGAAGTCATCTCAAAGAAGCATTACTGTTTACTTAGCCCTGCTACGAAGTGATCTCTGAAACATCCACTACTGGCTACAGACAAAGATACAGGCCAAGCTAGAAGGACAGTCTTACCTGGCATTGTCAATCTCACTTCAATGGAGCTATTCTGATTTATATCGCTTGGGAATCTGAGACTGTAACTCCTTTTATTTGCTGCTAATCTCCCCTCTGCTCCTTCTGCAGAAAAATTAAATACCTCTTCTCACTCCATTCCTTGGCTACCTGAGAAAAATGTTCTGATTTTTCTAAAATTGCTTCATAGTGTCATAGAATGGTTTGAGTTGGAAGGGATCATAGAATCATAGAATGGTTAGGGTTGGAAGGGACCTCAAAGATCATCTAGTTCCAACCCCCTGCCATGGGCAGGGAAATCCTCCACTACACCAGGTTGCCCAAAGCCTCATCCAACCTGGCCTTGAACACCTCCAGGGATGGGGCATCCACAACTTCTCTGGGCAACCTGTCCCAGTACCTCATCACCCTCAATGTAAAGAATTTCTTATATCTAACCTAAATCTGCCCTCTTTCAGTTTATATCCATTGCCCCTTGTCCTATCACTATACGCCCTTGTAAAAAGTCCCTCTCCAGCTTTCCTGTAGGCCCCCTTTAGGTACTGGAAGGCTGCAAGATGATCACCCCAGAGCCTTCTCTTCTCCAGGCTGAACAGCCCCAACTCTCTCAGCCCGTCTTCATAGCAGAGGTGCTCCAGCCCTTGGATCATCTTCATGGCCCTCCTCTGGACTTGTTCCACCAGCTCCATGTCCTTCTTGTGTTGGGGACTCCAGAGCTGAATGCGGTACTCCAGGCGGGGTCTCACAAGAGCAGAGTAGAGGGACAAAATCACCTCCCTCGACCTGCTGGCCACGCTTCTTTTGATGCAGCCCAGGATACAGTTGGCTTTCTGGGCTGCCAGCACACATTGTTCTAGCCTCCAAACAGAAAGCTCAGGTGCCCTCCTTAAGTACCATTTCCCAGTCATGAATGCAGAAAAAGAACAGAAACAAAGAGCAGAATATCTCCCACTCCATGGCAGTCTCATTCTGTAATTTGCAAGAAAACCCAACGGTGAAAGACCAATGGCTTCATCAGCTCACTCATCCCCACTCAGGGTTTGGGTCAGTAGCAGTAACCCATGAGACATGAGCTAAGGGTGGCACTGTCACCTTTAGCATTGAGATACTCAGCATTATTACAGCCCTGAGGCTGGCAGAGCCTCACAAGAGTCCACTCGGTTCACACGGTTCACAATAGACTCCCTCTGGGTAAGCCAAAAGCACCAGGCTCTGGAAATTCAAGTTCATGTATGTTCCTTAAGTTCACTGAGGAACTCTTGGCCAGCAGTCCATGCAAATTTATTAGAGATATTTCATCTATCTTGTTGTAGACAAATAAAGAGAAGAACAAAACTCCAGGTGACTACGGTCACTTCTACAAAGAGTGGCCCATGGTGACAAAGTTAAACACACCATGACTTCTACAGACAAAACAGGCAACAACAGAGTTTGGGTAAGTCAGCAGAGTGTGAAAGCTCAGCTAAGTCCCACCCTTCTGCAGGGAGTTACATTTACTATATTTAATTGGAAGATGTCCTCAGGACTTTTTCTTTCCCTCAAGAGCAACCATGAAAATCTAATATTCTAAAATGAATGCACTTGTCTAACCTTTGGTAAGAAGGGAAGGGGAACAGGAACAACGCTTATTTACATATGAGAAGCCACGCTACGAGAATACGCTTACATCTGTTTCAAGAACTAACAGCAGAAGTGAAATATTTGAGAATGATTGATTTTATTCACATGTTGGATTATTCGGAAAAATAATTAAAAAGCCAAGAATGACTCTATGGTAGAAAATCCTCTAAATCAGAGTGAAATAAATTCTAGCAATTGTATGTCCTTTGAGAGCTAAATGCCTTTTTTGGTATTTTCTATAAGCAGGATAAACACAAGCAAATGCATCAAAACATTTTGACGTTAGTGTCTCGCATCCAATGTTATCTCATGAAAGTCTCTGAGGTATTGTTTTATTTTATTCAGTACCTTTAAAAAGTCCGCATTTTGGTATCCCTGGAAGAAAGTCAAGTTTCAATACTTTTACCCCTTTTAAACAATATACTGTTGGCTAACAGAAGTTTCTCAGTACTCAACATGTTCTGTAAGATCAATTGAGAAATAGATTTAATTTTATTTTCACTATTAAGTTACTAGATAATAACTTCACAATCAAGAAGTAGGAGATGAGTGGCTATGTAAAGCTTTTTCTTTCAATCCCTTTTCGCCATCACTCTAAGAGTTTAACTGAAGAATTAAAGTATCTCTGCACTAGGAAGACTCTATACACAAGAATCTACATTCTTCTTGCGTTTCAAATCTGTTTTTATTGCCACCACAGCCCCCATACCAGAACTGACCACACATTTTCTGCTCTTTGTCGTAGTACCACTTCAGAAGGTAATTCTGACATTCTCCACTATCTTGAACAAGGTCACATGCATCTGGAAAAGGGAAATAAGACAGATTTAATGAAAGACAGACCCACCCTTCTCAGCATTGTAATTTCAGGGAAAAGTAACATTCAGTGCAAACTGGCAGATGAAAGAGGTAGCCAACATTCAAGGTCTTACAAAGATTCGCTAAGCATTCATACACAAACCCGCAGTGCCAGTGTGGTCTGAAGCTCCTCTGCTTATGATTGATTTAACCAGAAAGAACATCTGAAACAAACAGATTTTCAGTGGCATTAACAGAAGGAATGCTAAAAGATCTTTAGTCTTCCAATAGAGACTCTTTTCTAAAATTATTGTAAAATGATTATACCTGGTCTATAGAGACTAGGTAAACAAAGCTTTTCAGAATGTCTCTCTTTATTCCAACTTGTTATACTGGTATCCATCCGTAAAATTTCATAAATGAACATACATAGATGGTTACATTATCCATTATAGTCTCTTAGCCAAATCCCAGATTAACACAGATTTGAATTGCATAAATTAGCTGAAAAGTAGGTTAGAGTAGCATACTTTATAGCAATCTGGTATTCAGCAAGTACAGATCTAATCCGCTTTCACACATATAAACTCGGAGTTACTCAAATGACGTCAGAAGGGCAGCTCTAGGCTTTGGTATCTGCACAATATCGAAGGGGAAGCACTGAGAACTAAAGCAAAATACTGATAAAACTATCCAACCTAAAGATTTAAAATGAAAAACAATCTCAAGCAATAGATCAGTACAAAATACATCTTTCAAAAGGCATGTTCTGGAACTATGCTACATGTTTTTAGAAGTAAACTGTTGGGTCATTAATTGCAACTCAGGATCGGGGATGGCAGCTCATACATTTCCCATAAGCAGCGTAGGTCACTGCTCACAACATCAGTGCAATGACCCTTCCTCACAATGATTACTTCCTCACAGGAAATATTTCATTTGTAAAGTATAAACACTAATATATCTTCATGCTATTGAATTTTCTGTGTGACCAGAGAGTTCATGAACTGGTTAATGGGAGCACTGATTCAAGACTGTACACGTGCAGTTAGGAGACGAGACCAATTCCATCTGTGCTGAGCAACTCTCATGCACTGTGGATGTATGGCGTTCCCAGAGGTAAATTAGCTATTAAAGATTCAATATTAAAACAGTTTTGCAAAAGCATTGGTCCTCTCTCATAAGGGATGGGGCTACCAGACATTCCCAGAATCATTTTTGAGTGGAGAGGGATGAAAAACAAAGGGATGGCAGCTGTAACAATGCGCTACCACATGCAAAGCGATGCAGACACCATTGCATTTTCTTTTTTCACAGAAATTCTCTCTAATTGAAGTCTAAACAATAAAAACACTCAATAATGTTAAAAGAAGGTTGGTGACAAATTATCTCTCACTCAGCTTCCCATATCTATTGTATCAACAGCAAATCTGCAAAGCAAAATGCATAATTAGGAAGCAAAGTAAAACACATGAATATATATTTTGATAGGATACCTCTGCCAAGGGATCCTGTTCTTCCTACAGGAACAGACAGTATCAGAGTCATATTTAGTTCCTCCATGTAGAGCTAAGTTAGCAGCAGGAGTAACTCAGTAATCATAGTGCAACTTGGGGATTTAAAATGATCAGCTGTTTTAGTAAAGGGGATTAAAACTTTACATTATATTATTACAAAAAGCTACAAATCAAAGCTAAAGTCATAATGACACCTGCAGTTCAGCTTTTAATTACAAACTCTTATTGTATTGATTTGGACTGAATACAAACATACGTGATGAAACACTTTTGAAAACGTAAGCAATGGAAGTGCTTCATACTGCGTAAATATTCAACTGAGCCTTTCACAATCTATGGTCTTACTGAATTAAAAAAGATTTTCATATTCCAAAATCATACCATAATCGCTATAGGCAGCTCTACTTTCTACTGTTGCCTCTAAGCTTTCCTCATTCTTCTCCTGAGCTTCACCATACTCTTGTGGCTTTTCTCCTTCAGCATCTTCCTCTGTGAAATACGCATTCTCCTCATAATCATATCTCATTTCTGGCATTGTATATACAGGTTCTGTGGTGGAATCTCTAATATTCTTCAGGACTCTACTTTCAGTTCTTTCAATGTCTTCTAAACCATGACCATAACCAGTTTCATCAGTTCCAGGAAAAGGCACCCTTCCAAGGAGAGGGGAAAAAAAAAAAAGTAAGTATTTAAGCACCAGTATGGCCTTGAGAAATGCATCTGGTTCATTCGTTCTGAATACGATGAAAAAAATTTTTGATCCTAATATGGTTTCTATTAAAACTACTTTGAATATAACTACTATTCAGAGGTACACACTCAAAAAGTTTAATAGGCAATTCCAAACCTTTCAATCATAGACACTTGCTGTTGTGTGTCTCCCTGATCTAAGTTTTCACACTCTTCTTGAAGTTCAGGTGAAGGATAACTGTTCATTTCTTCTGTGAGGAAAGCACAGATACCATGGGTGAGGTTTGAAGTCCTCCAAATCCCAGTACACTTAATAAAAAGCATTACATTATTTTTTTGTTGTCAGCTGGAGTGTGCATCTTCCAATAAGCAACATACCGTATATCTAGAGTGACTGGCACTATGTCCAGGAAAATTTAAATTATGTTGGAGATCAGCTAAATGAGAATGACTCCTGAACCAATCTGTTATGTTTTTGCCTTGCTCTGTAGTACACTATTTATCCTTCTGTGGAAACTTTGACATCTCTAAGTACATGTTTCTGATGAGGATTTTAAATCACTGACAATTTCCTTCTTGATATTCTTATTTGCATTTCAAAGCACTGCTAATCTGCATGAACGTGTCTTGAAAAGTGAAGTTCTTTTTCTGCTCTACATAGGAGGAATAACTGCAGCAAAAAGAGGTTAACGCTAAATTTGCTAAATGTTAAAACTTGTACCTGCCCCAAAGCCTGAATAGGCTTAAACAGCTCAGTAAATCTGGACCGACCAATGGTCAGAGGAGAAACGTAGGCCTAAATCAGGAATATAACTGTGTTCTCTTGGCTAAAGAAGGGTCTTTCTTCAGCGAAAGTGGAGTCAAAGCCATACGTTAAATACAAACTTAAGGGAAAAAAAATCTACTTAAGATCTTGGCCTAGGGCACAATTAGAATATAATGCTATTCTGTCATTACTGGCACTTCCCTTAGTGTCCAGCATGTGCAGCACACTAAAGATGAAAGATTTGCCAGCTAAATTATGACTAGAAACTGAATGACAGCACATATACACTGACTGCTTTTTCTATGCAGCATCTATCTTTTTTTCCTTAACTTAAGCAAACACTGTTGTGTGCTACTTACGTTGCAGAAGATTTAGAAACGCCCGGCTAAACCTCTGAGCATATACCACCTCAGATGTTGAAACCCTGCCCAGTGTCAGTAAGTGCTGGTCTGTGGGGGAGCTTGACAGCTCCATCAGCTCATTGTCACTCACATCATTGCCAAGCGCAAGAGTGAACAAGGTGAAACCTTGACACTTGGCTCCGAGTGAAATCTCTCTCAGCTTCTCTCTGTCCCACGTGCTTGTTTTGCTTCCAACTATTGCAAATATGATCCTGTGTTTTCTTTGTTGGGGGGCTTTAAAGAATACATTTTCAACAGTCCACTGTAGGGCAGAAGCAATGGCTGATGGCCCTTCCAGTTGGTGAACAGACTCTTCGATATGCTTCTTCATCAAATCTTTATTGCTGTATGTGACTAGATCAAACTCCAAGGCCACAGGGGTCTGGTTTCTGTCAGGCAGGAAGCCCCTGGGAGCCTGCTGCACCAGTGCCACTCTGATGCCTCCATACGATTCGTTTGGCTGTGAGGAAACAACAAACTGATCTAGCATGTTGCTCACAAAGTCTTTGGCTCTCTGAAACTCTTCACTGCTGATGCTGCGAGAGCTGTCTATGATGTAAGTGATATCCATATCCATCAGAACAGGAGGAGAAAAAGGCACCTCACAGTAGGTACTTGGTTTGCATTTATCTAGAGAGGAAGAGTCAACAGGCAGCAAACTACTTAGCAATACAACAAAAGCAATAGTTGGGGGGGGGGGGGGGGGGGCAGGGGGAGCGCGCGGGGAATCACACAGTCCTATTCATCTATTTTAGTTTTCTTAAATTTTGATTTAAAAAAAAAAAAAAAATTGGTTGGGCAACTTGAAATCTTGTTATTGTAGTAAGGAGCAACCAGTGAGTCGTCCTGAACAAGGTTTTGAGATACCATTGGAAATTATTCAGGCATAAGAGCAAAAAATATTAATAAGGTAAAACTTAACAGCTAGGAGTTTCTTTGAGAAATTTTCTTCTGTTGAAACCCAAACATTGTAAAGGACACTGGAACAAACTATTTCCATCTCAGATCATTGTTCAGCATTCTGAAATATTATCATTTAGTAGCTTCTCCCCTCCTCACAATGTAGAATTAACATTAAATGAGCCTGGTTTCCCAGAATCATAATGCTATTTTAAGTGCATTTCCATAAAAAAAGGAAATGTCAAACATAGCAATTCATTTCACACAGCTGAGACAGCCACTAATTAAACAGCTTTTGTGGTTTGGAGATTCTAATTCTTACCATCCACTGAAGAGGAAATACAAATTGTAATTTCTCAGCAGTAGTAATCTGTAACCAAGGAATGATCTGGCATGGAAGGCAAGAAGGCCCAATTGCAGAAAGGGTTAAACTGGCTGGACACAGGAATGCCAGAGACAGCAACTCCCTGTAAGGGCGCAAAGTTTCTCTTGGTGACCACAAGAAACAGCCACAGCTTGTCTTGCAGCCATCCTGGAATGGGAGCACTCAGGGGCTACCTTTGGCCAGCAGAGCTGGGCTGTCGCCTCACACAACCACTCACGGGATCGCTGCCAGTGCAAGCATACATAAGGAATCAGCTTTTAACGCATCTTTGCGGACTCCTTGAGAACCACTTAGGGCAGCAGGACTCTGCCCAATGTTCATAAAATATTCTTTTCTATATTTAAGCACAAACGTATTTAAGGGGTACCATTAAAACTCCCCAACACCACATTGCAAACTAAAAAAAGTCTCTAGGATTTGTTATTGAAAAGGTAAAAAGACCAATGCAACAGCTGGAATTTGTAAAATGTCTTACCAAAGCAAAGTGTACAATATGTGATGCTCTCCAAACTTTCATCCTGTTGTCTTTCCCAAACAAATAACTGAAATCTTCTAGTATCATCAATCTATGTTTTAAAGCAGACACAAAAGTAACATTAAAAAGATAGGTAAAGCACAGGTAAAAGGTATTAAGACTACTACTATTTTTTTTTTTTTGCCAGTGAAGAGCTATCACCTTTTTTCTTTTCTTAGTAGGGTGCTAGAGAGAAATGGGCAGCATCTCCTATTTCAGCTCTTTCTGAGACAAAGAGAAATCCTCCTACAGTGAAGATGTGTTTCTTGAGAGACAAAATTCTAGCATTAGAAAAACCTACGCGTTACCTGTGATCAGCTGAAGACAATCTTCCCAGTAGACCTGATCACCAAAATGCTTGAGGAACCCTGAAGAAGATCCAACATCCTACAATTTCACTGACCACCCAACCCCAACCAAATGTGATTCAAGGGAAAAAACATTTCCTTGCGGACTAAGATAAGTAAAACCAGCTGTAAAATACCATGATATTGCAGGAAATGAACCATATATATGGATAAGCTAAAATGGTGAGGAATGAAATAATTACGTCTTTGCATTAAACTTAAGCTTTGTGTGTGCTACACACAACACAATTAACTTCTGATTCATGCCTGTAAAGGATGTTACAGACAGGACTCTTGAAAGGAATTAGAATTGGCAATGACTGTTTAAGTGATCTCCAAACTGAGGCTCCTAAAGCAAACTAACCAAAGCCAGTAAGTATCTCTGGCTACAGGCTGGTAGGATCATGAAGATTAAACCACCTCTCAAACTGCAAGGGCAGAAGTCCACCTGAAAAAAAAAGGGAGCTTATATTTTCTTGGGGGGTGGTGGTGAGGCTGGTTGCCTTCCCATCACTGTAACCATAAAGGAGAGCTGGGCAGTGAATTTTTTTGCCTTTCCCCTGTTAAGTAGCTTTGTTAAGTTTTTCTATTCTGAAAACTAATTTATGGAAAGTTGGCACCCTTGTATATACCAGATGTCATCACATGCATTCGGATTCGTAATCTGCTTATGCTAAGTAAACAAAATACTGGAGCAACCCAGTGAATAAACTATGAGCTTCCATCTCATATGCCAGCAGAATTTTTGCATTCTGCTAAACTAACATTCAGCCAGACAAACATGTAAATTGACTAATAGACATGAGGCTGCATGGGAATTAATGTCATACGAAGATTAAAGGTCTGACTTGGGTGCTACTAGAGCAGAACTTAGACTCCAAGTTTTGCACTTTTTGTCACATGTAAGTAAACATAGTTTCCTTCTATAAGGATAGTTTTGAAGAAAGCGCAGTTGGAAGAAATTTATTTCCAAAAAAGTTAAAACTGAGCACAGATGATACAAAAATAAATTGAAAAGAGAGAGAATATGGAATACATTTTATGAAACTTTAAAGAAACGTAGTATCATTTTCCTTTGGTACCCAGTAAAATGGATTGCTTTTTTGTTTACTATCTTTTTATATGCAGTCGTATTTCAAAACAAAAGTTGTTAATTTTCTCCTGTACTAATGTCAATACAGCTATCGAAAGGGGTTTTGCTTAATTTAATTTTCTTTTGAAAAAAAAATGGTGTACTTCAAGCCTTCTGCTACAACTTTTTCTAGAAACTAGGGTCACAGTTTGGTAATTAAATGGTTAGTACATGTCACAGCATCAGAAGAGAAATGGCATAGGTAACCAAGCGAAATTAACACAATGTTCTTGAAATTCTGTGATTTGGCCTACAAGCACAAGTCAAAAATAATTCACGTGCACAAAGAGATCAGATGGTGATCGTTATGGTTAAGCGTTATCAGTGTTTCTCTGTTAAAATAGTAACCTTTAACATACCCCTTTCTAATAAGGGCTTGGGCAGTTCCTGTGGAACTTACTGGCTTGAGAACACGCTTTACTCAAATACTAGTAGATACTAAGCAAACGGATGACTGACTCAATTTTCTATAGCCTATATACTTACCAAGAAGGCACGTCTGACATTTGGCACTTCATTGAAGGCAATAACCACTGGAGTGATGTCCAAGGCACTTAACTCAAGTACAGCTGTGCTGATGGCAACATCGTTCTGTGATGGACCATTGGCAAAAAATAGGGCAACTTTCCTTGTGAGGATGCCCTGACGAACACGTTTGAAGACATTTCTTGCAACAAATCTCATGGCTGCTCCAATATTACGTTTTCCAGTGGACCTCTCTAGTGGTATTCTTTGGACAGCTTGTAGCAGCAAGTTGCTTTTTTGGAATTCTGAGAATCGGATGAGATAGCGCGTATTGGTATTGAAAGAAACAACGGAGACACGAGCGCCTGTTGGGCAATTGCTTTCACTAATCTTAACAGTCTTCAGCAATAACATAACAATGTTCCTCATTCTTTCAAATGCAGCTGGCGTAACATCTTCAGACATATCGAAGGCAAACACCACTTCAGTTGGATAAACTGGACATGTGTCTGTACAGTGAAATAAGAAATTTGTGTGAGAACCTTTCCACAATTCAACTATTGTTAGTTTTTTCTCCAAGTCTATAAAAGAATAGACATGCAGAGGCCAGATGGGCTTACCTGATGAGCAAGCTAAAATGAAGAGATGGAAATCAAATAAGTTATTTTGGACTCAAATTCATTAATATATTCACTTGTTTTCACTAAAGAGCCTGATCCAAAGCTCAGACAACTAACAGAGATAACACTCCTCTTGCACAATCAGATACTCAAAATAGTGCAATTTTACTGGATGAGAATTAAAGAAATTGTTCTGGGTTCTGCTGAGCACACAAGTCAGAGAGAACAAACACTTCAAATATGGAGGACAGGTGATATACAAATATCATTTTCTCTCAGAGAACTCTACAAAGAAGGGTTGCTACAGTGCCAAAGAATCAGTTTAATATTAAATGAGGAAGAGACATGTGTTACAGTTTTTGTAATTAAGAGAGAGGAAAAATAAGCAAAAAGTGTAAGCCTGTTTCATACACCTGCTGAAAACCCCTCACAGTTAATAACTACCAGTCATCATTAAACTGAATCCAGATACAAATTACAAGTCTACAGGGTTTCCAGTGGAGGCTATTCCATTTAAGAAGAGTGACTAAGTGGAATCAGAGGTAAAAGAAGATACTCTCTACTTACGACAGTTTTTTCGTGTAAAATTCACTAGTTCACAAGGCTGCAGAAGCAAAACAAAAAAGCAGTTAATGGTAAACCCCAGACCATCCCAGACTGGGAATCTTACTATTGGTTTGAGCTGAAGGCCATATCCCAGCTCCTGAACTAACTGTCGTTACAGTAAAACCAGAATCACACATTCCAATTCCTCTCTATTTCAAATAGTGCAGGGGCTCTGCCCCTGCTGCAGAAACTAAGGGGTTTTCTTAGACATGCTGTGTTTGGCACGCAATCATGCTCTAGAGAAACCACTTATCCATTCTTTATTTTGTGTAATAATCTGATCTAGGAGGTCACCAGGCAATGGCACTTCTGCAGAAGAACAGGCATTTCAATAGCAACTCAAACAGGAAGAGAGAGATCCACAAATGATGAGAGGACCACCTCTGGACATAGAACACACCTGCGACAGTATTGCCTGCAGGCAGTTGTCCATGCAAGGGTTAGATGGAGCCTTTACTCAGAAGTGTTCTTATAGGAGATTAGGATTCTGAAGAAATCCCGCCCTGCTATTCCCAGCGAGGAATAACCGTTGTTGCTGAGGAAATATCTTCCTTTACAAGAGGGTGAAAAGGTGAAAAGTAACCCTAAACCTGAGCTGGTGTGTAAACTGATGTGAATGAAGAAACAGATAAACAGATAAAGGAATATTAACAGTTCAACAGTCTGTAGAAGTTTGGACATGGCGTTAATCCATACGGATAATTACTTCTCATTCCTTGATTATTTGCAGAACACAAGAACCCACCGCACTCTGACAAGTATTTGAAAAGGACACTGTTTTATAACAGCTAATTGTGCTCTCAGTGCAGTCAGTGCTTATAAATGAAAGACTACAACTGTTAATTCCATGCAGCGTGCTGTAAGGTGATTACTTACTTCCATTAAAATGGTGCCCATTGGTCCCTTGGCACCCTGAAACAAATTAAACACAGGTCCAGAAAATCAGACCCTAATAAGGTATTTCCACCTATGACTCCGTAGCTCAAAGAAAATGTAGGCATACAGTGTTTCCCTGACAACCATTTGTGAATTTGAAATATGAGGAGACATCAGTTCCCAGCACGGATTTCTGTGGAATTGTTCCAAATAGAGTTGCAAGCTACTTCTCAGACCTATTTCTCAGTCCACTTTCCCTAATGGTTTTAAAAATCTTCAATACATGTTTGCCCTTGAGAACCAGTATAATTCAGAATTGGATTTCCTTTCTAAACAGCAATTCCTGCGCTGTGGTTGAGTTATCTACACCTAACATCCTTTGCAACCTCTGATGCATGATAGGCTTGCCCTCTCTTGCAGGGCACAATCCCCACAGTTCTTCCTCCAGAGATCTGGCAGATGATACACACATCACAATTGCTCAACCAGTCTAGCTAACTTTGGTTACTCTGCAGCCTTCTCCTTGGGAGCTGGAGCAAATGCCAGAATTCTAAGCATCTTTTTTCAAAATAAAAGAATTGTTTAATCTTCATAAAAGGAATAAAATACATGGAAAAGAACTTTTTTTCAAGGCAGCTTGAGAGTTTTCATCATGTGCAATTCAGATGCATAGCAAGATTACTGAAAATTTTTTACTTACTCACAGGTGGCTGCAGTGAGACACACCAGAAAAATTTGAATTCCACATGCCACAACTTTTACCTTAGCCTCTCTCTACTGTAACACTACCATTTACCAAAATCAGACGCTTCCTTACATCCTCAAATTACAACCCCATCTCCATATTTGTTCCTTCCCTCTCCAACTAACCTTCCATTCCTCCACCTCCTGCCTGAGCTACCTTCCTCATCTCCTCTGCTGTCTTGCTGCTAGAACCACCACAGCCGTTCCATACTTTTATCTTCTTATGTTTCCTAGCAGGTCCCAGTTCTTCTTTGTTACTGTTCAGCAAGAGTTAACTCTGAAATGCCTGAGTCCTAATGAATGCTACTTGCAGCAGCTTAGTAGTGGTGATTGAGCTGTGCAGACTTAACCCGTATGGATAATCATGCCACCAAGTCAGGAAGGATGGGTAAAATAGGCCTGTTTTGGCTGACCCTGCATACTATCTGTATCCCTTCTTGCATCCCTCTCTCTTCCACTTCCCACTTCACTGATGCACTGCTACTACAATAGTCCCACCAAGCCCATACTTCCCAAGCTCCACTCTCACTTCTACATCTGAAGAGGAGGTCCTGAGGTGAAATATCTCTGAAGACTTCTTGGACTATGGATTGGCAAGGCCAACAGTTACCTGGCTCATCAGCACACAAGGTCTGTCTGTCTGTAAGGTTATGTGAGCAGCCAAGCAGCAGGGAGACAATGCATTCCAGCCAGTACTCTTGGCCGTTCTTGTGCCCAGCATCATAACATGAAGCGGGCCAGGTACACTCATTGACCAGCACAGTGTAATGACAAAAAGAATAATATTTGTTTTCTAAGTTGCATGTATCCCATGGGCCTTGTTATACAGGTAAAGATACTGTTATCAATAGTGTTCCACATTTATACTAAAAAAGTAAGTTTAAGAAAGTTTAACAAGAAAATAATTAACAGTAGGGATCATTTCTAGTCACCATGGAGCTGATTCACAGAACTGCTGCAAGATAAAGATAGAGACAGGGATTTTCCTAACTGCCTACAATGTTAGTCCTCAATCCCACTGAAATCCATGATCGTTTCCCCTGTTTAAGTAGAGAATAAAACTTTTTGTTATATAAAATGCAGATCACAGACACTGGAAAAGTACATTAAAAGGATTAACAGGCTACAGCCAATTTAAGCTTTAAGTGCCTGTTATGGCAAGTCTGATTTTAAATGGCTTTTCTCTTTAAATGAAAAAGTACATTGGCTTTCAGCAGAACAATCCAGTTCTACATTTTAGTACTCTCTTCTTTTTTAAAAAGCTATTTACCCAGCCAACAGACAATACCAAATGCCATGGAAGAAATTCTGCCCTGCATTGCATCATTGCAGTTCCATTTCCAACACCAGGTGCTCTTGTGCACACACATCCACAGGCAAGACGTAACTCTATACAACTGCCAGGCTGATTAAGCATCGTTTACTATATGAAACATTATTATACATTCCATTAATCTAAGAGCAAGTTTAAGAGCAATCTAAAAGTGATTTTTTTAAAATAAAAAAATATTACCATAGGTCCTGATGGCCCTTGGTCCCCTGGATCTCCCAGAGAACCTGGTGTGCCAGCATTACCCTAAAAATAGAAATAAAAGTTTTATTCTTTATAATTGCACACACAGGTGCAGAACTTCAGCAGAGAAAAACCTCTATAACCTTATTGTGAGTTGGATCCTGCATTTATATAAAGACAGAATACTACCTCTAAGAATTATTAGGAATGAACATCTCTAAAGATGTAGACTTGCATTTTCTCAAAACCTCTTGACGAGGATATAACAATAAAAGATCAGAGTAGGAACCAATTTGAAAAATTTTTGATAAGGAAACACTTAAGACATAAGGGCTTTGCTTATAGAACTCTTCACAAAGCTAACAGATTTATTGTTCTTACTCTTCTACCCCTAACTCCTTTGGGTCCTTCAGCTCCTGGAACGCCTGGGTCTCCATCTTCTCCCTGAAAATTAATGAAATCCAGAACTTTACAGGAAAGGAGAAGACAGACAAAGACAGAGAACCACTTCTAAACAAGAAAAATGCAAAACAAGACATAAAGAAAGCAAGCATGCCTATTTAATCATACCTCTGGACCAGGATATCCTATGAATCCAGATTCTCCCTACCAAAAGAAAGGACAAAGACTTCCTAAGAATCTAGAGCTTTATGATCTGCTTCGCGTTTGATGTCTTTAAACCAAAAAGAATTTCAAAATTACTCTTAGCATTCCACCCTGATCAAGTAACAGTAAATACTATTCTGTTCTAAACATCATTTTAGATTAACACCTTGTTCATCTAAAGGAAGAGTATTTTAAAAATTTCCAACAGCTTCTGAATTTTTCGAAAGTATTCCGTGTCTCAAACAAGTGTTTTATCAAAACTTGTTTAGACCTCCTAGTAACATACAGCGGAATTCATGTTCAGTGATCATAAGTATAACATTCAGAACTCAGTGTCTGAATGCAGTTTCAAAACATTGCATGCTCTGTACTAAACGTGATACCATAATATTTCGTTGGCATATTGGAAGCCACATCATTGTTTTCAGTTACTTCAGTTTTTGGTGTGTTCTTTGCTCATTTATGAGAAACCGGAGAACTCTCACGAAGATCAATCAGAACCAAAGTGTATCTTTGGCATTAGAGTAACTATCAGAATTCACACTACTTACGTATGTCTTTAAGAGTTTCTTCCTAGGAAAGTGGACATGTTTGTCAAACATCACATGACTTTATCCCACAATTTCTAGAAAATTACATGCACACAGGCCTCACATAGCTAAGAAAGCATAATGTGACTACGAACCTGTATAATTCATAGCAACCTTAAGTAAAACTTATACCAAAGGCTGTTTTCTTAGCTATCAGGGGAAAGCAATTCTGGACCACTATTCTGGGATGAATTGGCTTTTTGTTTGTTTTTATTAATTGTTTTAATTCAGGCCCTGCCAAACCTTGGGCAGACACATCAGTGTATAAGAAGGAGTTTAAATCAATCCTTTAAAACAATGAATAATGACAAGAACATTCAGCAGAAACCTTTTTTTCTTCATTTCCCATAACAAGGAAGATGTTCCCTGAAATGAACAAGTGGGAGATTCCAAGAGGTCAAAAGAACTAGTCTTACAAGTAACCTATGTGTAACCCGTGAAACTCTCCCATCAAAGGAAATTGTTGGGGCTAAGAAGGTAAGAAAAGAGACAGGATAAATAAGAAGCATTAAGGGTCATTTTAATAAAAAGCCATTTTAAAAAAAGGAGCTCATCAGTTGGAGAGGCTCTTGGGAAGCCTTTCATATCTTTTCTGCAGCTTCTGCAGTACTCTGCTTCTCCCACAAAAAGGGCGAGTGAGACAGATGAGCCTCCAGTGAGATCCACTGGACCACTTCTCTTTCACAAGCAACCGGAAGGACTAGTACTGTAACAGCACACAAATGCTTTGAAAACAGAATAGCAGCTGTTTCCACCGTCCTGACCATTCTGCTCACGGACTGACTCATTGGTGCCACTGGTGCCATGACCCTGACCTCATCCTTTCTGTATACTTCTTATTTTAGCTGGATTCTTGTATGTGTTTAGAGAAGTAGGTATTTCACTACTATTTCTTCCAGGACTGTGAAAGGAATGGTAAGAATTCCTAAAAATGTAGCAATCCAGAGGTTAATCCTCAGATCTTACTGATGACCACAGGAGCATAAGGAAGAATACTTCACATTAAAACAGTGAAGATGTTTGGAAAATATCATCCTCACCTAGGCAGCCAAGGAACTCCTCCTCTGTAAAAGAGTCCAAGGTGACTGGCCCACCAATATTGCCAACAAGAGCGGCTAGTCAAGCAGACTGAAGTGGGGAGAAAGCACTGTGTGCTCCAAGAAGTACAGTCCCCCATATCCATATACACACATACACACATCAAGGGAAAGAATAAGAGAGAGTGGTTCTCAAAAGACTATCCTATTGCAGAATTCCGCACGTGGATGGTTGTGGGAAGGCTAAGCCTCTTACTGAACCTCAGAAATGCACTGTGGCCATGTCTTACGTTTCTCTTGAATGAAATATAGATGGTCATGCTTGATTCGACATTTGACGCGACAGGATGTCTCTAAGCACTCACCTTTGCTCCTTTGCTTCCTTCAGGACCGTATGCATCTCTGCCATCCATACCCTGCATAGGTTGAATATATCATGAGTTAGCTTTTAATAGAGGATTAGTTTCACATCCAACGAGTTTGGAATAAAGACCTCTCATTACAATGGAGTGTCCAGGCTGTTAAGACCAATGAAGCAGGGTGAGCTATTACAACAGTCTAAAACCAGGAGCAAATGGTGGCAAAATCTGTAGAGAGAATACAAGGATTAAGGCCACAGTTCCTCTCCACTTTGTGACTTACTTCTAGCATATTCTCTGTCTCCTAGAGAACCTGAGGGAAAAGATATTCTCTCTAGCCCACAAGAAATCTAGCATCCATAAGGAAATGAAGAACCAAATGTGAAATATTTTTAATTGTATAAAACAGAGAAAATGGAAGGGAATTAACTCTACTGATTCAGATGGATGGGTATTAAACTACAGGGGCCCTGAATTAGGGCAGAAAGACTCACAGGCATGCCTCTCTGTCCAGCTGGTCCCACTGAGCCCTTCTCTCCAGGGTCACCAGGTTCACCCTGTTATAATTGAAACATAAGAGGCATTGATTTGGCTCATTCAGGAGAATTCTCTCTGAAACGCATACTTCTCTGCTAGACTGAAGCGTGCTTATACATTTTATGGACTACTTGATGCCAGTCAAAAGCATTCCATTACAGACCATGTTTCCATTACAGAGCATGTTTCAAGAAAGGTTCCTTGCAGTGGAACTGTGAAGTACTTAACATTCATGCAGCTAAACCCCAAAGGTCTTCATTCAATAAAAATCCCATTGTTATACAGAATTAACAGTGAACAGAGTGTTTTCCGGAAGAAGTTATATTAATGGTAGTGGGACATAGCCTGGAATTCTATGAGCCTGAAGCATCTGTTGATAGCAGACAATATTTCTCAGACAGGCTGTCTGCACTCGGCTCTTAGTCCTCCTGCAAGTTTTCTTTTCTTCACTTCCTTTTTTGGTTTTCACTTTCTTCTAATGAGAACTCCAACATTAAACAGCAGAAAGCCAGATTGAGAAAATGGAATGTGTGATGGATTAAATCCCTATGTTTCTTCCTAATTTTTGCCACTGTTTCACTGTACAATTTCACACAGTGACTCTTCTCACAGTAGCACTTTGACCTTCCGATACCTCTCTGTCACTGAACGTAATACTATACTGGATGTAATAACCCTTCGAAGAGACTGAAAGGCTCAGCTCACTGGTATTTATGCCTTTTAGACGCAAAGATGCAACAACACCTAAAATGAGTTATTTTTATTAAGTCTCCCATATCAATGCACATTACCGAAAGTAAAGGATTATTATAAGTAAATGAACCGTAATGTGGACCACCGATCAGTACAAGCCTTTCTGTTTAACTTGATGTACCTTTAGTTCTTCTCAACATATTAATTCCTGTATAATAGATGTCATAACAGTCAAGGTTCCTTGGAGTGGTTAGGAACCTTTAGAACAAAAAGGTTAAAATAAGCAGCTATGCTTCATCAAACTGGGAAGTTCAGACTAGACAGTAGGAAAAGGTTCTTCACTGAGAAGGTGGTCAGTCACTGGAACAAGGTCTCCAGGGAAGTGGTCATGGCACCAAGCCTGTCAGACTTCAAGGAGCATCTGGACGATGCTCTTAGTCATATGGTTTAGTCACAGGTAGTCCTGTGAGGAGCAGAGAGTTGGACTCAATGATCCTCATGGGTCCCTTCCAACTTGAGATACTCTGTGATTAACTGGTAAATACTTTCAATGGATTGGACAGATTCTAGGAATCATAGAACAAGCGCCAAGGGTCAGGACTACTACATTTTGAGAGAAGCCAGGCCCCACTGAGAACAATGACCAGAACAGCAATTAGAACAGCAGTCATGGTAACACTAAAAACTTCTTAGTATAGCTCTGACACCTGTAAGATTATCTTGAACATATCACTTGCCTTCCTATGCAATCTAAGAACTTCTATAAAACTTAACATTCTTCATATGTTCCGTAGGAACAACACAAGTGTTAGTTCATGCTTCTTCAGTTAGATTCTTGAAAGAATGATACAGTTAGATTGCTGCAGTTAGGTACCTTAAAAATCTTTACCTTTGCTCCTCTTGCGCCTAATTTCCCCACAGAGCCAGGTGAACCTGGGGCCCCCAGACTAGCCTGTAATCAAAAGCATCAGTTAAAAGGTGCCCAATGAAGAAATCAGGGCCTCATTGTACTCAAGGATTCCTTATCACTTGGAGTTATTATAGAATCAGTACAAATATTAGCACATTAACAGACTTCTGAGGATCACAGTAAGCTACTGGTCAAAGTATCACTCCAGTTCTTTCTGTTTTCTGTACAATGGCTTTAAAATTCTCAAGATGTTATTAAGTATGACATTAATGTTATTTTCTGTCTACATAGATACACCTAATAAGTACATGCATATATGCACAAACAATATGAATACATATATGCACACACATACAAATGTATGTGTAAGCATGAGCATCACTACATGACTGAAGCAGATGCCCAAGGCTGACAGAGTAGGACATTCCGGTCCTGAGCTCCACTGGTGTAATTCCAGAATAAAACGACCCAAAATCAACAGCATCACACAAGTGAGAAGGTCAGCAGGCAGCACTCAATAGTTACAACCTCATCATACACCAGCACTAAATCTCACAGGCCATACTTTAATGAAACGCCTGACCATTATCTAACTTTGCCCCCAACTACACCACTGTACATCTGTATTTATACATGCTGCAAGCCACACTGTTAGTCCTGATACTATAGAACTGAGAGTGTAATCTAGAGCTAAGGCTTTTCATTGTCATCATGCAAAAGCTTGGTAACACTGAAGTTCATTTCCTGTTCACCCACCTAAACTTATTTTCAAGGCTGTTATTTTATCGTATGAGGCTGCATATCAGTTTCCTTAGGTACTATACTGAAAAATACTCAGTTTCTCCCTTCTGTGAGTTTTTTTAAAACTCTTTATAAGAATAATATCAACACTGAGAATGAAAAGCCCTAATGTGCACAGCAGGAATATATTATCTAAAGCTAACCAAAGGGCCTGGCATGCCTTGTGGTCCTGGAGGTCCTCTGATCCCTTGTAGTCCTCTTGGGCCCTGATGTAAAAAAGCCATTGAAAAAAAAAAAGTCAGTTGAATGCTGACAGCCTTTCAATGAAGATCAGATTGCTCCAATGACCAGAATCCAAGTGCCTGTTTCATAAGCCTTAATGCAGAGGTGAAAACTTCTGGCTGCTTGGTTGTAAAGATTTGCCTGTGTGAAGCAGCTGAGATGGTCACTGCCTGAGGGCCATATTCAGAGAGCCACTGCAGTGTCTAAGATACCAAGGGAGCCATAAGCAACCCACTATCAATTAGGCACACTTTCTCTAGATGCCTGTATCTTAAAACTTAAAGTTAAGAGCTCCTTTAGAGCATGTAAGAGTATCTTAAAACTAGAAGCTACTGTAAGCAGTTTACCACCATAATTCTCTTCAAAATTACTCCACCAAGCAAATTTTTAAAACACAAAGCTTTCCTCATTGGTTTTGTCAATAGCATATCATTTTAATGCACCCTGGAAATACAGTACATTCAAAAATGAAAAAGATTTTATGTACTTCTTTCTAGCAATCTCTAACGAATTAATTTAAGATATCTGCTTGATACTATCCTGTAAGCTACAGATGTGTTAGTTAAACTGAAAAAGAAACTTGTCACATTTCATTCCTCAGAGATACAGAAGAGATTTGCCAGGGAAGAATCTTACTCACAATATTCCTTAGTTGAAGTAAATGAAGCACTCCAAAAGAAAAACAAAAGATCAAGACTGACAACTCACCTTCTCCATAGCTAACACAAAAACAACTCAGAAGTTCTTTTAGCTACCTGTGGGCCTGGAAGACCAGAGTCTCCTGGGTAACCTGCTTCCCCCAGATCTCCTTGCTCACCCTGCCAGAACAAAAACAACAAAAAAGCAAACCAAACAAATTAACACCTGTCACATGTACATCAACAGATAATTTCATATCCGCACAGAGTATCAGTTAATGGAATGTTTTTCAATGCTCTCAAGCAGTTTTCAAGCAGCTCCAAATTCCTGTTGAAGAAAATGTAATTAAAAAGCAGAAGAGTTGAGTAGCTTTTTTTTTTTCTGTTTAAGGTACACAATGAACATAAGAGCTGCAGCGCAAGAGGGCAGTTCTATCTGCTTTGCATTTTGCTTAGTGCATTTTACACCATGGTCTCAGCAATATTCCTGCATTACCCTTGTCCGCTGCAGAGACCATGAGAAAAGTCATAAAGCCAGGGCCACAGGAGCTGATTCCCTTCACTCTTACCCATGGAGGACTGAGGGGGAACCATGACTTCACAATTCACCCTAGAATTAGATGTCTTTATACTTCCCATCTTTCTCTCTGGTTACTCAGTGAGGCAAGTCAAATCTTCCTTGATGATGGAAAAAACTCTCCTTTTCCAGCTCCCATCTACATAGAGCTGCCTCTAAGGATGAGTCAAGTTTAGCTGACATCCATAAGAAATATTTGCTGTCTGTTGGACTGAGTAAAATGGTGACAATTAGCATCAAGATTTCCCAGGCCTTGGAGATCTCTCTTCACTGGAGAAATTCTAAACATACGTCTCAGAAACAGATGGTTCTGGAAAAGATCTCCTGAGGAAAACTGCATTCAAAAGGCTGTACTTCCATTCTCCATCATATGAATGAAATGCAAGATAACAATAGCAAAAAAAACCCCCACACAACACAAAAAATCACTGACTACAATGAAAATGGACACATCTCTTAGGCACGCTCTACCAGAATTCAAAACCTACAGAAAGTTTTCAGTTACTTAAATTAACTTTGAATCAAATCCAGAAGAGTTCTTTTTTTTTTTCTTTTTCCTTTTCTTTTCTCTCACACCTCTCCTTTCCATTTTCACTATTCTGCTTTGCTTTCAGAACACAGGCTGCAATGTTTTTGTCCAGGACAAACACCTCTCTGAGGCTGCACCACACTATCTGTTCCTTCTGCCTACTTCTGACTGTTAAGAATGGCCAGCTGTGCTTTATTGTTTTAAACTATTTCAAAAAGTTAAGTCTTCCTTTTATTACAAAAAATGACAGATAATTTGAACCAGAAGTCCTGGAAAACTGTCCTTTTCAAGGTGAAAAGCAGTGTGTTCAGGCTGACTGTGAGGCAAATTAACTTTGTTGACGATGGTGTTATTCAGCGCATTTTATTAACAGCTAACCCTGATAGAAGTTCTTAGGCCTTAGCTGGGTGAATTCTGGCTCACTGCCTGTAATTTGATTATTTGTCCCTGAGTACACCACCATCAATATCTACCTTTATCTGAAAGAGGCATTCATTTCCTTTCCATTCCATTTCAGCACAAACCTTCCTCTTCCAAAAGGACTGGCCATATCATATTTCCTTACAGAGCCAGATCCTGTGGTCCACAGAAGGGCCCTTGAAGACCCTGCAAACAGTAGGGCTACACAGTTCTGCTTCCTGGCTTAAGGACACCAGGAAGCCTGTACAGTGAAGTTCTCATATCTTTTGCTGATAGAGCTACGCCCTGTGGCAGCTTTGCAACATCCTGCCATGCAAGAGATCTCAGTGGGAGAACGCAACACTCAAAATCTCACCCAAGGATGGACGCCAGTGTCATACTGCAGGGTTTCCTGTTCCATCTAGTTCCTCCAGGAGATGTGGAAGGCGGAAGAGGGTAATACTCTTTGCCATTTGCTTCTTACACCTCTTCAATGATCAGATTATTTACACAAGCTATGCTCTGAATATGAGTTTGGACCTACCTTGTATTGCCTACTGACCCATGCAAATATTTTTTGTTATACTTTTAGATGTCAAAGCTGGACATCAATACTTAAAAGAAAACAGTCTGGCAGTTCTCTGTTGCTATGAGGTTCAGTCATCTCTCTTGTTCTCTACCCTATTACTAGAGGGTGGCCTCATCACTGGGGGAAGGGGCCCCCTTGGAGACGAAGAGGGTTGTCTCAAAAGGTTCAGCTAATTCTACACTCTCTGATTTTACTAAAGTTGAACATTCTTATTTTCTAACCACAGAGTTCTTGTGCTTGTTAGCACAACAAGATAAAGTATAAATCCATTTCCACAGACTTCAGTTTTTGTCCTGTTACTCTCATAGCTCACTTGGATTATTTCTCTCTGCTGGTACCTGACAGAAAAACGCAAACAAAGATTTTTAGAATTCAGCAGCAATCAAATGGGGAAAAAAAAGAAAGCACAAAGTTACATAATTACTTAAGAAATAGATTTCTGAGCTATTAAGCCAGAACTGGAATAATTAAGAGGCAAGCTTGATGAATCTTGTTCAGTATTTTAATCTAAAAATCATAGAATCATAGAATGGCATAAGCTGGAAGGGACCTTAGAGATCATCTAATCCAACCTCCGTCTGCATAAAGGCTGTAAAGAATTTCTGAGATAGAAATAGGAAACAGTAACTATAAAATGCTTGTATTCTTTCAAGTTATGCTGATCCCTGTGAGTAGCCAAAGCATGGTGCTTTCCCCTGCTGGCATACAGTATCGAAATCTTTCAGATTCTATTCCTATCTGCGATACCTCAGACAGTGAAAATTCTGGATTCTCAAAGTGAAATCCAAATAGGGATTTTCAGAAACCAAGTGAGGCAGAGGCTTCAGCACACGGCCTATCTGTGTATTGCACAAGCTGGAGTGTGGCTGGACTGTACTTTAAGGAACCTGCAGGACTCTCACTTCTGACTGTCATTTCCCAGCAAAAAATTAATTTGAATCAACATAAATGTAAAAAAAAAAAATCTGTGTTACCTGGCTGCAGCACACAGGAAGACAGCAATAAAGTTATACCAAAACTCTGCTCCTCTCAACAGGAGAGGGACAGGAAGCCCAGAAATGAGAGTCAAATCAAACACTGCGCTGCTGAAGAAATTTCATTACCATAAAAGACACCACACCCCTCCCAGTAGCCTTTTTCCTTTGCTGAAACTTATGTTCTATATTGCATCATTACAGTTATTCTTACTGTTATTTATTAACATTTTACACTTGATCTTCAGTTTAAATCCTTGTTGCTGTTGCAGAAAAAAGCATTCAATCCATGCAAAAGTTTTATGAAAAATCATGAACCTTTTGTCGAATTAAGAACACAGCAAGCACTTAAATTTACATATTGCATCCACAATTGAAAACAGAAGAAACATACCAAACTTATCAAACTGAGTAAACTATTACAGGTGTCCTCTAACAGCATATTTTCTACAGGCCAAACACTTTCATATTGTGAATGTTGAGAAAGGAAACAGGGCTTTAGCACAGACTTTGAAACAATCGCTACTTGAGGACTGAGATAAAGACCGCATGCACTTCACCTGTCTCCTCTGATACTAGGACTGCACTGGAATTGCAGGAGTATGACTTGGAAAGAAGAGATGAGGTAAAGCTGGTCTGAATTTTGCCTTGACCATGCTTCTGAGTGAAGAGTTGCATAGAAAAAACTCTACTCAAAATGCTGGTTTGCACATTTATTCAGAAACTACAACTCTGCCCATTCCCCAGACTCCAACACAGGGCAGTACTTCAAGACATATTCCATCCTGCAGGTACTGACAGTGTCATACACTAAATTGTGATGTTTCCCTGAGTTTACATGAACTAAGACAAATGGGAAATGCTATACCAAGGCATATTCCATCTTTCTTATCTATGTTAGCAACTCTGCAGAGAGATTGGGTCAAATGTGACCTACTCATGCTAGAGCAATGTGTTTTCTCGACTGATCACGTAACCTATACTTGAGAAAGCAAGCAACAGAATAGAGATAAGGGATATATCTTGCAAGATGATGTATGGGAGTTATGGTTTCAGGTGTTCTTATAGACTCCCGCCAGGGTGATGAACTAAGCAAAATGTTTCTCTACCCTGTCCTATTAAAAAAAAAAAAAAAGGAAAAAAAAATTAAAAAACACAACAAAAACTTAGTCTTCTCATGTTCCTAGAATTCAACTTTTACTTGCACTTATCTACTCTTGAATATAGTTGCTTTTAGATTTGCTTTGATAATTGTATTTTTTAATTTGTACTCTGGGACAAACAAGCTTTCTTTTCCAAGAACATTATCTAAAACTTAATTTAAGAGAATGGCAGTGATGTCTTTACCATTTACATCTCAGGAAAGTTTCCTTTCATTGTGGCTCCAGGGGGTATAGGTCTAGGAAAACCAGGGCTACCATCTAACAATGACATGAGAAAATTTTCCACCAGAGGATCTGTCTGGAATGATCAGTCAGCATGCACTCGGGCTGACCTATTCCTTACATCCTATACCAGCATTTAAACTACACCATGTTCTTTTAGATATTTACTTGGGAAATTAAATTGTTTTCAAAATCTTGATCCTTTTATATGTTTAGAGTCAATTTTTAGAGCTGCAGTTAACATTTTTATGTTTACGTTTTAGTAAAGCATCATTTAGAACTTGCCTTAATTTCGTCTCTGCTGCATATGCACATCATATATGTATCTGTGTGCATGCAGCAAAGGAGGAAAAAACTGTCAGACTTTTGGCCTTATGCTGCAGGAATGCAGCCTGACTACTCATTCCCATCATCTTTAGCGACTTTCTTCTCTATTTACCTTCCCACATTTGCCTTAATAATAAAAGTAACTGTCCTTTTATTTCATCGAAAGCTCCTTTCTAATTCTAAATCCTTCAAGTCAGGAGGGCCTCTGGTACATCCACCTGAGATCCAAAGGCTGCCTTGGTTTGAAATAGACTTTTGGTTGCTAAACATTTGTATCTTGGGACACACTGAAATTTCTCCTTTAAGAGGAGCAAAGGCTGAGGCTGGACATGTAGCTGCATATAGACAGGCAGCAGCAGTGTCAGCCACTCACCTTTGTGCCTGGAGGGCCTCTTCGACCTGTTGCACCCTAGGAAGGAGCAGCATGAGAAATTACATCCAGAACACTGAGCAATATGTAAAAGAACAGCTTATAATAAAATACACTGTACATACAATCAAATCAAATACAGCTTATAGAACGCAGACATTATTTCCAAAGAAAGGTTTAAGGTAAGAATGAGAAAAGGGTGGATTTGGGACAGAAATTTTTACACAAGTAATCCTTATCGAATAAAAATAAAAAATAAAATAAAGGCTTTAAAGGCTTTAGACCCTTAGTGAGTACCAAGGGAAGGCATCTCAACAAAATTCTGGAAAACATCTTCCCAGTCAGCTGCCCCTTGGCTAAAATAAAGAGAACAAGAGCCCTGTTCTCTCTGAGCTAAGAGGTCTGCACCACTTCCCGCTGCACACTGCTCAGCAGCACTAGTGAATGTTACTGTTAAACCTCACAGCTTGAGGCCTTTAAGATGTTTCTGCAGCCTGACTGAGAAGTGATCATCATTCCAGACGTTCTGACAGACTAGAAGAGGTACCTTCACAAATTCCAGTCTCCAGTGGATTAAAAAGAGCAGTTCAGCTGACAGTGAATTTATATATAAGCTCGAACAGACATATGGAACTTGCAGTCACAGGAAGGAAGAAGGGATAGATTTATCTAGGGTGAAATTATAAAGCAATTAAGGCTCATAGAAAAGGTTGTACTGAGTTTAAGGCTTGTGACTTCACATGAATTAATGGGACAGTAAATTCCTGATTTAAAAAAACAAACCAGAACATATTGCAGTACACATAAGCTACTAAATTTGAAGCCAAATATGTTCCACTATGAAAATTTTAGAAGATTTTTGTTCCCTCTCATTGCAGGAGTTTCAAGTGTGGGATAAATGGAAGAAGAGAAAAATTGGTTTTCTCAATGGGAACCCTATTGTATTTTGCATCAGTTACTTCCACCCTGTACTGATTACTATCCTTACATCAGGGCCAGCATCACCCTGCTCTCCTTGGAGTCCATGTGGTCCTGGGTCTCCCTGAAAAACAAAGTAATGAATAAGTTCTTTAAATACTTTTTCTTTTCTTGTACTTACACATTCTTCTTTATACGTTCCTTCTTGTTTCTTCTCATAAGTCATTTCATTGCAATCAGTTGTATCATGCTAAATGCAGATTCTTGTTTTCTGCAGATGATTTACAATCAAAAATTATAAACCAGAAAGATTATGCTCGCTTTGGATTTCCAAGCCATCAGTTACTAACAGCTGATACTTGGTCAAGGCTTTTGTGAAATCATTTTTGTTGACTTCAGCCTTTTGGTTAGGCTTCTTAAGATGAGAAAGTTTGATGAGGTTTGTTTCCAAAAAGTCATCAAAACACAGTTCTCCTCCAGAGTGACCCTCACAGTTTTTCTACTGCTTTCAGCACACTTACATAGACATATGCACACACACGTGCCTGAACATGTGCACACAACCCTACTTGTTCAGACAGAAACCAAACATCTAAAATAGTGGATTTTTCTCACAGGTTGCCAGTTCTCATCCTCTTAAGCTTTTGTCCACCATCATTCATATACTACTGTCCAACTACTTATCATCCTTGCTTATTCTTCCCAAACAAAGTGTAACAGTAAAATAGGCTGTGCTTTTCTGTTGTGTTTCTTTTCTTGAGGTACTGCTCAAACACCTCTTAAAAATTGAGACATCACTATATAAGCACATATCCCAGCTCTTATATTCTAGGTACAGGTCAAAACTGAGTTTATCCACCACCCTGAGGAAATAGCATTTCTACAGTAAAACGAGTACAGCCTGTTGATATCCAATGCATTTCTCCCAGCATGGTTTTTAACAGTATCCTTACAACCCACTACTGGATGCCTCTCAGGTTGGTGACGTAAATATGTGGTAGAATAATATATTTATACTAAATCCATATGTGCCCTTAGCTCTATATTATAAGAATATTTCCATAGTCTTTGTTAACCTTAACTATTTTTTTTCTTTTTTACAATATCAAGCACTTCTCAAAGCTTCCTGTGTTGCAGACATACACTAAAGGCAAAATACAAAATAAGAGAGATGCTTAGTCACTGGACAGCCAATAGAACTTAGCAATTACGCAAATTCTCTCTCTGTAATATCGAACTACTTTCTTACCTGCCGTGCTAGCTTTCCCTTTTCACCCTTAGGACCAGGAACATTATTGCTAGTTCCAGGATCTCCCTGTAAAAGTTAAGCAGAAAGCTCAGCATTTTCAGTGACCACACCTTTATTACTATGATTACAGAGGCAGGATATGAAAATAGGATTAACGAGATTTGTCCTTGCAGCCAACAAGAAATACAAAGGCTATTTTAAATGAAGAGGCTTAAGAACACTATGTAGGAAGTTCTGCAAAGTCCACAAGTTTCTTTTGCAAAAAGATGAAAAGCAAAAAATTAAACCCTGAAAATGTGAAGCTGTTCTTTGGATACAGTAAATTAAGATCATAACTAGTTACTGAGTTTCAGATGGGTTTAGATTAGAAGAGAGTTCCATTTAGCCACTTAATGCTAGACACAGGTGAAATCCTAATCTTTCAAAGAGGCAAGTTACCATGACACCTGTTTTGTTTTTTGGTGGTTTGTTTTTGTTTGTTTGGGGTTTTTTTTATAAGCATTTAGAAGACAGGAGTCAACACTGTATTTGACTGTTTGGAACAACGGTTTTTGAAATACATGTGACAAGACTTAAAGCTGTGATAGAAGTAGTGTAGTGTCTCCACTGAGATTTTAGTCCTCAGGGACTGAATTTACACAGGGCTCTGGAGCATACAAGGAAAAAAAAAAGTCAGCATGAAGAAGTAACTTGCCTTTGCATCATTATAAATTGCTAATTAAGAGTCAGTGCACAGGGTTTTCAAGTGATCCAGAAATTCCTCTTTAGGGTGGGAACCACCAGGGAGAACTAAGTAGCTCCAAAAGGAGTTATGTTGCTCATGGTAAAAACAAAAAAAAAGAAATAAAACAAAAATGCAAGGAGCAAGAAGGACACTTGAGGCTTAACCATTTGGTTCCAAGCAACATATCAAAACCTATCAGTCCATCTGCATCTAAAGAGTTCAGGACTCCTGGAATATGCCATACTTCCTGCAGAACACTGCACCATCTAGGATTTGTGAAAAACTCTTCAAATCATATTTCAGACAGCTCCATCACAAAATCCAGGCACAAGTCAGTGCAACCTAACAAAAATGAAGGAATACACTTACATGATCTCCTCTTAGACCAGATTCTCCTCGTTCACCTGGTTCTCCTCTGGGGCCTTTTCTGCCCTAAATTCATAGAAAGAGCACAAGCAATTCAGGTAAAGGTAGAAATAGTATTCGTGGCAGAGGAAGGCCAGATAAGAGAACACAGATCTGTTTAAGTCAATGGAGCCACACTGATTTACAGCAGGAGCCACATCATATGAGAGAACAGGCAGCTATGAAAACCAACAGGCATTTACAGATAGCATTACATCTTGGAAAGATGTTTCCATAAAATCTAAACATTACTCTAAAGGATCTCTCACCCGCTTTCCCATGCTGCCTTTTTCTCCAGAAGGTCCAGGAAATCCATGTTCTCCCTATGCTCACAGAGCGAGAAGAAAGAAGAAAAAATTAATGGTTGTTCTTCTTGATGAATGCGGTTCCCAAGTTTTGTCTGGTAGAATCCAACTTCAATCAGATATGCAACCATAAACACTAAATAACAAAATTTCTGTTCAGGTTTAAAGCTCAAAGGCACAAAAATCTGTGCTTTTGAACCCTGAGGTAGGTATCTTTAATTGCACTGCACATTTAAAGCAATGATTACCTGCTCTCCATCAGTGCCATCAAGTCCACTTTCACCATATTCACCCTGTAGCAGTAAGCAAAAAACCCCTATTAGCATCAGTCCACTTGCCTCTCTGAGCAAGGGAAGAAGTATTCACCCTACTTCTGGAAATTTGAATAAGAACAGTGGTTTTCAATGGCTAGCAAGAATAATTAAGAATAAAAATTTTAAACAGGAATTATTCTTGGTTTTAAATGAATTAGTAACTTTTAAAGCAATTCATAGTTAAGAATACCTAATAAGAACAATGGTTATTAAAACTATAGATCTTCACCAGGATTTAAATTCTTCTTTTCCATCTGTTAGTTTTCAGTTTTCAAATCTTTTTCCCAACTGCAGCACTTTCAAAATCTAGACATATTCCAAAATATAGCTACTAATGTCTGATCTAACATGTTGATAATCTTGTCGTTCTAGTGTCAACTATTATATCTATTTGTATTGTGCTTGCCTTTTTTTTTTTAAATATTTTTGTACCGTGAACAGTGTATTGAAAAGCTAGAAAGAATAACCATGACAAAAGTGATTACAGAAGACTGATTTTAGGCTTTAGGACTTGATAAAGAAATTCACTACTATTCCAGGAAGGTGATGCTTGCTCCATAAACAGCAGTCACATTCCCATTCAAACACGCACTTCTCTATCTGCAAAAACGAATCACCATATTGCAACCATTTATGGAAGTCATTTTCTCACAAAACACCCGTCCCAACCTTAGGGAGTCTGCAATGTTAACTCATTGTTCAGGTGAAGAGTGAGCCCTCTGAATAGCGTTATAATTGTCAGATTCTTATTTCACTTATGAGTGCTCCACAGTATTTCACATCTGGCCAAACAACACACTCAATTTTTAAAGGATATTTTGAAGTGCTTCTTCCATTCTTCTTTACCGGGATAAAAACGAAGTAATTAACTGTAATGTTTTCATTTGTAGTCAGAAATAAAATTAGCAGAGACCACTACCATGAAAGCTGAAAGGATATTCAACGAATCACTGAAAGCTGCACAAGAGCATGTTATAAGTGTTAGTTAAAACAACAGGAGTCTCACTCTGATAGAGACTACAGATACGACTGCTTTCTAGGTTTTGATGCTTAATTGACTTTGCAAAACCACCTAGTTAAAGTTCCTGAGGAAAATCTTCATTCATTTATAACAGTTTTGTATGTACTATAAGAAAAAAATAGCTGGCTGTACATTTTTATAAGATTAATATGTCACAAGAATTTCTTGACTAAGTATTCCAGACAAGTTTTGAGCACCAAGTAAGCAATCATGACTTTTATTCAAGTCTTAATAGTATTAATTCTTCCCCATCTCAGAACACTCTAGCCAAACTTCATAGTATTAAATATTCAGTATTGTCTTTTTTTCTTCAAACAGCTGTACTAAAATGCCTTGCAGACTTCAAGAAACTGCCTCAACCTTACTAAATTAGCAGTATTGAGTTGCATTTTTTATGCGCTGAAAGCTTCGTATTTTTAGTTAAAATAAAATTACTAGATATAATGACACAACGTAACGAGGACATTCACATATTCATTGGCTTTCAGTAGGGTTTGTGCTCCAGATGAGTCCTACTGTATAATTCAACTTGGATAAATCAAAATCGTCAGCAAGTACTGTCACTCTTCTATTATCAGATGTTTCAGATATTTAAAGGAGGACAAGTTACTTCAGGGAATAGAGTAAAAAATAGAAAAGGGAAGAAAAACACATAGGAGGATTAAAAAAGCCAGTAGAGAGCAGTACTTTAAATAGAGCTGAGGTATCAGAAACACTCTCCAAATTTTCTCATATGTACAGCTGCTCAGGTTTGGAAGGAAGAATCTTCTGAGTCTTTGAGACTGCTAAATCTTTTCTAGGAGTGGTTTTGTATCAAAGTACTCAATACAATTTGAATTCCATTTTAACTGCTCTAGCCTGAAAACTAATATTGCCATTATAGATTGTCTTCCAGGCTTCACATTTTATTAATGAATTGGTGACACCTTTTTGATGAACAGGTATGTTTGAAAGGTTAAATGAGCAGACTTGCAAGATCAACGGATGACAAAAACAGCTCAAGAGAAGTCTGGATATTGAAAAAGTGTCAATAATGATTCAGTTAAAATGCTGTCCAAATACAAAAGAAACATTAGTATCAATCTTTTTTCCTCCTTTCTGCTCTGCTTCCTTAACAATTAGAATATGAGATTCAGCTCACCAGAATTACCACCTTGACAGATTTTTTAAATAGCCAGTAAACAAATTCCTTTCCTGACAATTAGGCCAAAACAACTATGACTGCAACTATGCTAAAAATATAATACCAGTAAGACTGCTGATTTTTAACAATGTGATACCTAACAGCTTCAACTTAAATCTATTCTTATACAACCATAGTAAAAGTACATTAAACACTACGAAGTTTTTACACTGTTTTCCTTCCTTGTTGATATTTTCATCTTACAAGGTAACACAAACTGGAAAGGAAGCAGAACACTGTTCTCACACATGAAAACACATACCTGAGTTCCTCTATAGCCTCTGGCCCCCTGGAATTGAAAATAAACATAGATGAAATTTGATGAAAGTATTTTCATTAAGCTTGAGAAGCAGGGCACAATAGCTTGCTGCAGAGAGGCATGTCGGGCTCAGTATTCGTAGTCCCTACTGTAAAACCCCCTACTGCCACATACGAGATTGACTTCTTTCCTGTGGGAAGATAGCATCACCTTCATTTTCATTCCTACTCTGTAAAGCTTTATACTTTTACCTAGGGCCAGTCTGGAGGAGTTGGTGGAAAAGTCAGCAAACTCTTCAGCCATTTGACCATGCTTCGGTTACACAAGGTACCCCTCAAAAGGAGACAGCAAGAATTGCCTGCTATTCTTACAGCTGGGTCTTACTGTCCATCCACGCTTCAAGACGACAGTATGGGAATTTCTCCTCAGTACAGAAATCAGTTTTGTGGGAAACAGAATTAGGAAACACTCCAAAGTGACATACTTGCCTTATGGCCTCTGGCACCTGGACATCCCCTGTCTCCTTGAGTCCCATTGAAACCAGCTGGGCCTCTCTCCCCCTATGAAACAAAAGAGAATGTTCTAATTCATCCATGCAATGATGGTTACTGCTCAAATCATCACAATTCGGTCTTGCTTTAATCTTACACCATTCACTGCACTAAGGACACAAATGGAAGTCACCTGGAAAATTTCATACTTGCCATAAGTCAATTACTGGTTTGAGCTGCACCCTTGTTCTCTGCTCTCACTATTATGCCATGTTTTAGACTGCACTATCAATCTCTGACTGAAATGTCTGTACTTGGAGGTGGGCCTTTTGGTGAGCTGTTTTTTAACTGAATATTGAATGCCTTTCCTCTAGTCACTGGTCTCTGAAGACTTCTATTCCAGGTTTGTTAGGACAGAAGCTCTTAAAAAAATTGAAAATCTTAAAAAAATTGAAAAGAGAATAGCATCTCCCAGCAGATTCCCTTAAAATTGCTGTCTAAACAGGTAAACAATGACAAACAAAACGAGAACACACAGTAAACATCTGTAATTAGGAGTAATATTCATGTCATGGGTGCAGTGTTGTAAACCTAGTTCTGTGCTTATGGTGCTAAGCAAATTATGTTTATTCTTTGTGAGATTTTTGTTTGTTCGTTTCTAGACAGCAAAAGAGGAATCCTAGTGAGTTGTGCTTTGGTTTATGCATATTATGTTCAAGTTCATGTCAGGAAGAACACACCACAAAGGATTTGGAAATCACCAAAACACATTCCGAAATTTAGCTTTGTTATCCAGTCAGAAGATATTCACTCATGCTAAGAAGGGAAGGGATGGCTTTTTCTGTAAGAACTATCAGCACAGAATCTGGTATAGTCTGTCACAAAAAATGAATATATGAGTTAGCCACAAATATGCCACATTCTTTTTAATAGATTCTGTTTCTGCATTAGAAGTTATATTTCACTATGGTGAGGTGTGGAAGCACAGAGAGTCAAGTCCATATATTTGCCTTGAGATACACGTTGCTTAAACACATTTGAGGTTAACACTGATGAGCACTGAGTGAATGAGTAAGTCAAGACAGGTTCAGGCACCAACCAACATCATCTTAGCAGGAAGTATTTTACTAAAAAGAATGTTTACTTACAATCCCACCTTCTTCACCAGGATGGCCAGGAGATCCTCTGTAACCCGTGCTTCCCTGAAAAACAGGAACTTAAGAGATAAGTAACACTGTTCTCCAAGCACACTGGGTTCATTTCTATCAGATTACTCTGCATATGGAGATAGAAAACATTTCCTGAAAATTAGATCTGGTTAATGCTGAGGAGGGCAGGCTCTATCAACTACATTTACATAGACACTCTGTGCAGTCCTACATACTTGACATGGCTGTGAAAAAAAAAAACAAACCAAAAATGTTTAATACAAAATTTCATAATGTTATTTCAAGAAACTGCCTGATGGGTTAACCAAGCTCACTGAGACATTTGGTCAAATTAAATCTCTGCCTTAATGATTTGGAAAAGGAAGCATTACACAGCTAATTCTGAGATGAAATGAAAAATATAAGGAGTCAAAAACCTGTTAGGACAAAGATATTGCAATACCTTACAAAGACTTTTAGGAATATTTCAACTTTGTATTTGAAGTGATGCAAATCTCATACCCTCAGGGCAAAAACTTGAACAGAGAGAAACTAGAACAAAGAGAATTTTTAGGAATGGAAATGAACAAAAATGAAACGTGGACTTGTGCTGCAAAAACATGTTTTCGCAATTGTAGACTGTACAACCCAGGCATCATGTCTGTCTGCAAAACAGCTGTGTCTACATTCTGAACACTGCTTTGTCTAAGCACATTAATCTAGACATTTTAATAAACCAGAAAGGTGTAAGAAAATCAACAAGAGTAATGGAAGAAATCAGTAAATTAGTTTATGAATAAATATAAATGGAATAAGTAGAAATAAGGGAATGAATAGTAGTCAAATGGAGAAGACGTAATAAAAACTTTAATAATGAAGTCTACTAGCATGCTGTAGAAGTGATGATATTTGTAATACTCAAAAGGCTTAAAACAGACAATATAAAATCTTAAAGAAAATAATGTAAATTAGTACTGTATTGGATCGAAGAAACACAGAAGAGGATATTTGGAATAACTGGAGGCACAAAAGGACAAGGCTCACACCTAGTGAAGAAGGATTATTTTGTACTTTCAGCTTGTCAGCTTGAAGTTTCTCTTTCACAAGAGCTAATAAGCCTCTTGGTTAATCAGACTTAAGTCTTCAATCCCTCTGCATTTTCTGCTGAATTGGTAAAGGAGAGTGCTTAATGATTTTTATATACATGAACAATCTTCATTACAAAACCACTTTCGTAATAGGAACATGCGTCAAAGAAACATTTCATGTTTCTCCTTCATCTGTCCTAACAGCAAAGGTCATGGGCACATGCATGAATACATGCTCTAAAATACCACAAAAAATGAAAACTTTTTAAAAAATCTCAGCACTCTTACCTTCCTTCCAGGACTTCCCTGGCCACCGCGATCACCATTTTCTCCAAGGCATTTACAAACAACTTTACAGCATTTCCTTTCTGCAACAGTATCCTGAAAAACAAGAAATGTTTTGCTTATGTATATTAATAATAAAATAAAGACTGATTTTTCCCCCTTTTGTTGATATCATAGAAGGACTTACAAAGTTTCTCTGCAAGATGTTTGCAATGTCTGCAAACCCAACACTCAGAGGTTCGTTGTATCCAAACCCTCTGCCAAACTCTATTTCCCGAAGTTCAGTCAAGTTCTGTGTATTATCCAGGCCAACTAATAGAAGTGCATCAAGACCTTCAATATAAGCAGAGACTTAAATTAGTGAACTGTATTATTTAACCAACAATATCACTGTGAATAACAGCAGTTCTCTAAAAGACTCTTAGTTTTATGGTTTCAACACAGTATGTTAAAAGAAATCAAGCTATCAAGAACACTGTACAAGAGAAAAATTCAAACCAGCAATTTTCTAATCAACTTCTCTCCCCAGTTGTCAGACTGGACTGCTACTCAGTGCCCAAACAGAAGTGTAAAACTGTTTTCTCCTGCAGAAGTCAGAGTTGGGTCTAACCTCTGGTGCTGCACTCATCAGTGACAGGGGCTGTCACAGCTGGTGGAGCTGGACTCCAGAAGATAGCATCGCGTGTACTGGTTCACATGGAGAAGCAAACACTCTCCCAGTGACTCCTGAGGAATGCCATATGAGCGTGGAGAGGTAATGTTATGTGGAAAAGTTGCAGCAGGGAAGCAATGCATTGGGTACTGGTAGTAGGAGGCTGAAGCATCAATGCAGTACTGTAATACCTTTAAAGTGAAGGGAGTCAGCTGCTTTTCTGAGATCTTCCAGTGAATCATCCAGCCCATCTGAAAATACTAACAGCACCTGTCAGGAAAGGGAGTAATGTCAAGTTAATTGAGAAGAGACTAAAAGTTGAGCCACTGTAAAAATTACAGTTTGCATTGAAAACTGGCTATGAGATGGTCAAACTGCACTACACTGTGGTAGATCTGAAATGTGTGCTGGGAAAAGTGCTGAGGAGCAAGGAGAATGAAATAAAAAAGCCTCCCTTCACTGACAGAACTCTTATTTGAGGGATTTGTCTCGCTGACCAGTTCATAGCATTGCTGTTAATTATATCTGTCACCGTCTCCATATGCTAGGTGGAAGGCTGATTCTGCTGTGACTCATCCACTGAAGAGCTTTCTCTGATGTCAGAAGAGTTCTCCTATACGTGAGTATGAAGAACTTTGAGCAAACAAAATTTTCCCTTTCTGCAAAGCAGCTCCAGTTGGCCGTCATCTGAGTCACACAAGGAAGTGCATCCTCCCTGGGTCCAAACCTCCCCCCACAGATGCTTATGCCCCCTTGCCCTTTCCACATAGGCAGTGCGCACCACCCGGCTCCACTCTCTGCCGTATTTCCCTGGTTAAGACATAAGGCTTAGCTCAAATAAGGACGTTAATCCTAAGCCTTTGTATTGGCTACATTCCCACCTTCTCAGGCCAAAGAGTTATAGTTAAACCTCTTTCAGGGCTGAGGAAAGCACAACTTCTTACAGTTTTCCTCCAAGAGACCAGTCTCTTCCCTTTTCTCTCCTCACCTTCCCCCTCCAAACCAGCAGAAGTCTTCTCAGGCCCCACTCATCCAGCAATTAGGTTTCCCAGAAAGAGGCTGTATAGGTAAACTGTCTCCTGTCCCCAACAATAATGACAATAATAAAGCCCTCAAACTCTCTGACCAACAAATGGACAAGCACAGCTAGGGCTCCTTCCATCCCATCCTCCTTATTTTACATTTCCTATACAATGCACAGCTCCAACCAATGCAAACTCTAGAGAATTACTTCTGTTAAGGTGAATTTTTCCACAAGTGACAAAGGTAAGTGAAGTGACTGCCACATGAAACATTCTACTTCTGTGCTGAAGCAGCAAGCAGACTAGAATTTAAGAGTGGACAGAGTCAACTGGTTTTGGTGGCAGAAAGTTCCCAAACATCTACTATGGAGGCACTGGTACTAATTCTACATTTGCTCAAGCAGAGTGTGATACAGTGGAGAGCAGGACCATGGATGGGGTAATCCAGATCACAGACTGTTAGAAACAACATTGTAGGCCTGGGCTTGATGTTTTTTGTGGGTTTTTTTGGCAATCTTCATTTTAAAAACAAGGAGACAGCGGGAAATGTAAGTTATTAGCATGGGCCTTATATATGTTTTCAAAGCTTTCATTCATATAAAGCTCTTGTTGGAACACATCTGAGTCTTGCTTTGTCAAAAACGCTGGAATTAGGTCTCACTCTTTCACTGAAACACAAACAAATAATAAAGAAAAGAAGAAATGCAAACAACAGAGAATCGCTATCCCTGATGAGGTTTGTAACTAATAATCTTTATAGAACAACCATGTTATTGCTCAGGGTCCTGGGGAGATTAGATTGTGATTTCACATGCATTCTAAAGTCTTGTACTTTCAATCTGCACATAAACAGTATCAGAAAGGAATATTAAACCCCTGGTAAAGTGCTGAGATACGCAGGATATTTATTTCTAGTAATAACGCATAAGCAGAAAGAAGCCTTGCTTAACTCTAATCTTCAACAGGGATCTAACAGAATTGGCAATTAGGAGACAAAAGCACTGCTTTAACTTGTATGTCACACAAGTTCTCTCTACTGAGGCCCAAAAGAAGCAAAATCCTATGTGGTCATGCTCCCCGTTCAGAATAATATGATGTTTTAAAAATTCTTTGGGGAAAAAAATAGTATTAAATATATACAAAATTAAAACCTAAATTGGTAAGCCATACCTATGCAAATGCTGTAAAAAAAACAGAATGCCAACTTGCAACTGAAAGCAGGGGAATTCATAACAATACAGCTTTCTCACTCCACATCAGATTAAAATTAACATCTTATAAAAATCAAAGTAAGGTTCATGGAGGAAACCCCTTATGCGTTTTGCAAGGGCTAACCTGTCCTTCCTCAGTAGGAAGGTCTTCCTGCATGGAAACCTTAGTAAGTGATAATACTCAAACAGCTGCTACAGGACATGCTCAGTGTTTTACTGAGTCAGTGCTTTATTAAAAATAAACCTTCAGTGCAACGACCCTGAAACACTTCAATGAGATCTAACTTTCTTTGACCTAAGTGGAAAGATTTCCCATTCACTTTGGAAGAGATTAGATCAAGCCTTAAGCTTCTCCCTTCACCTCACTTTAAGATGGATGAATTAACTGCAGTGCCTATGCAGATTTTCCTGATCATCATGGAAACTCCATTCTTACAGAGATACTCAAAAGCCATCTGGACATGCTCCTGGGCAGCCTGCTCTAGTTGACCCTGCTTGAGCAGGAGGGTTGGACAAAATGACTTTCAGAGGTTCCTCAAAAATTCTGTGATTCTGTTTATTGAATTCACCAATTCCTAAACTACCTTTTTGTCTCTCTGGAGCACTCAGCATCAATCTGTAAACATAAAACTGCATTATTTTTCCAACACATATGCTTACATCATTAAATTACCTTCACTTTAGCAGAGGTCACACTGAAGAACTTCTCCTCAATTGCCTGTAAGAAGTCTGCATCCAGGTAGGTGTCCACAGTGGTTTGTGCGTCTAAGAAATTCTGGATGATCTCTTCATTATAGTCTTCAAAATCAGAGTCAAAGATGAATTGTTTAGTCTGTGCCAATACTTGGAACTTGAATCTAATGTTGACTGGAGAGCTAGCGTTACAGCTGGTATTTGGAAGCGATTTCATCTGGAGTAAAAGCTTGGGGAGGAATGCTTGCAATTTCTGTTTCAGAAGCACTGTGGATGCTGGCCGCACGTGCCTTGAAATATCAATTGCTATAGAAAGATCTATGTCACAATCTGGAAAAAGAAGAAGCAGCAGGAAACTATAAACATACATTATTCATGATCTTGTCTTTTGTCAGAATCATGGGGGTAGAACAAAATTCAATACGGTAGATTTAAAACTAGAAGTCAGAATCAGCGAGGCAGGTTTTCCGTGAATATAAAATATCACCTGTTTCAGTGGGGCTATGTGAACTTGCAGATACTAAGGTCTATGTTAGCGGTCACTGTTCTCCAGCTGTCACATGTCCCCAAAGGGCCTAACCTTGCAAATGTTTCCGTAAGATTTGCTACTAACTGCCAATGTGCAACACATATTCCAATTACAATGGGAAGCTTCATGGCTGACTGTGCTTTATCAGAAGACCAGATGATACATACCTATGTGGAAAAATAGTCCAAAGAAACAAACATGAGAGAAACAGGCAGCATTGCTGACATGCAATGTCATACATCCACTGTGATTAACAGCTGCTGTAAGGTGAGGGCGACCTCAGCTATGGAATTGCTTGCATACCTCCCAAAAATAACAGCAAATACTGCTATCTGGTTAATTCCTTCCCCCTCCCCACTCATCTGACCCTCACCAAGCAGCTAAACCACTCGGCTTATTTCTTTCATACCTTGATTCTTCATGTGTCATGCTGAATTTTATTCTGTGCCCCTAGATGCGTTATCATCCATTATTGTACCTCTGCAAGGATGTCAGAAGCAAGCAATTTTATCTGCAAAATATCACTCTCCCTAATTTTGTTCCTCCCTCACCCATTGACTCTGAAACACTTAGCAAACACAAGGTTGTTTTCCATATTTGCTAGTCTGGGCTAATTCCTATGGACCATTATTCCATATAAGCTTCATTACAGTTTTCTGGGTTTTCCCTCACTCATGAAAAAGATTAATGTGTTCAGCTCTAATCAAATAAATCCAGAAATAATTTCCCCTTGGAGTGGCCATCGTTAGGTTTCAGTATTTTCACCTGTGGTACAAACTGCCCCCTAGAGTGAATGATTTGCTGGTAAGCACCATGAAAATCTAAGTGCAAAAGGTCACATTGAATGTGCTTTTATGGCTAAAAAATCCAACATTCAGGCCTCACAGCAGCATAAGGAATCAATACAGCTTTTCTGTTTAGTCTATAAGAAAAATTAAAAGTTAAATATATCTATATACACGTATGTCTACACACACCCCTCAGTCATGCCCCTTAGCCAGGCTGTGACACAGCACATGTGATTTCAAGATTCACAGAACAACTGTGATGCAAAGGTCATGAGCAGTTCAGGAAACAGAATTTTTCTAATTGTGAGAAATGTTTCTCATTAAATACTTCCATGAATATAAATGAAATTTATTGGATGTTTCTTCCAGTATGTGTTCATGTCCAGCACACACACTGTATGTTTTCACAATGAGATTTGTCTGAGATCTGGGTCTTTTTAACCACATAATTTGGAGGGAGTGCGAAGGGCAGCCATGGACTCAGCGGTTTAGCCCTGACAATTGGTCATCCACGCTGCCTATCTCTTAAAACATTCCCTGCCAACTCCCCAGTGTGCCAGTAATAACACCAAAACAGAAGTAATTTCATTTTTGTGTTACTGTGTTGTGCAGGAGAATGTGTAAACCAGCTTCTGCTAGGTACTCTATACTCCGTTGATCATCTCTATTTGCAGGAGTAAACATCTCCATGTAGCTAACCTCTTTTTCTAATCCCTGTTCTCCCACACAGATCTACATTGTTAAACTGCCCCGTCTTATGGCTACAAAGGCATCTTTCTCCCCTATTGACTTTCCATACCTTGAATGTAGTTTTTCGAATTTGAAAAATCTGGCAGTTTATAGAGAAGATGACTGGAGAAGGGGAATTAGATGATCTATTACAGGAAAGAAGGTCATCGAATATAGGAGAACAGATGACAGGCCAAGATAAAATAGGCTTCACAGGAAGTTGATCTCTGTCTTATGAGACAAATTTATGCAGAGCTTAACAATAAATACATGCATCTGTGAGATGAAAGCCAATATGCTTTCCTTAACTTCTCTCTCTCAACAAATGTGCTTGTATACATATTAAAAGTTTACTGCTGTATCTCCCATTAAATCTCCCTGTTCTCTGGCCATAAAACACCAGGAGGTGCTACTGCATCAGCTGTTCCATCGCAGTGCACTCCACTTCCGCAGCAGCCCTCCCTCTGCTTTCAGGAGCCAGGAGATGCCCTTTCAGTTGGAGGTTTGCTCAGCTCTTGATGGGAAAAAGAGAGGATGGGGGTGTAGAGCTTATACTGAAACAGGCCCAGCTGTCCTCCTCTCTGAAAACCACCTGAGCGGATATAATTCATGCAGAGAGTAGCTTCTGGCTGTAGAAGAGAAGGCTCAGCTCTTCATCTTGGCCCCTAACACCCCAGCAAACACCAGTCAGTTTCACTGTGTTTAAGATCTCACAAGCCCAGGGTGCAGGAGAGGCAAAGTTATCCATTTGTTCAGTATGTCTATCACCCAGCTGGCTTGTAATTATCTAATCAAGGTTTAGGCCCTGCCTACAAAAGGCGGGCCGTTTCCTCCTGGCTGCAGAATATGCAACAACATCCTTGGAGCCGCAGCCTAGGCTGGTGAGCAACAGTTCAGTTGTTGCTACAAAAAGCCTTAGACAAGCAGCGTGGTCATCCCAGTATTCCTTTACCACACTAAGTCTCTGGCCACTACGGCAATGAAACCTGGAGAAGTGGGTAGGATCAGTTTTATGGCATAACAAAGAGAACAAGGAGCATGTATCCAGCACATGTAAAACATCATTTATATGGTGAAAACAAAAGGAACACAACAAGGAGCTTTAAAGGACAGTCACAGTCCCTGTAAGGACAGGCACAGAGAGAATTGCTCCAGCACCGTCTCTTCTTGCTATTCCAAATCAATGCCATCCACCTACACAGAGTAGGTCCCCCTCACCTTCAGTGGAGGAAGAGCTTTTCGATTTGCCATTCACTACTATTTTTTTTTTTGCAACTTAACAAACACATCTACAGTATTATCGTACTACATAACTGGCATAAAGGTGTAATTTTAAAGAGCAATTGTGTATGTTTTCTGCTTCAGTATTCCCACATGACAAGGTGACTGATACCACGGCACGAAGTCGGAATAAACTCAGATACAAAACTAGCATCCGACATGATAGAAGTTGCTACGTTAATCTAAGGCAATACTGAACCTTTAGGTTCTTTGGGGTTGGGAGCCTCTCAGACTGTACGGCATCCAAGCTACTGTTGCCACCAAGATGATGTAGCAAGAGGTACCACCTTCTGTTTCTTCTGTAGGAAGGACTGTTCTGTAAGGAACATAACCTTGACAGTGTTCAATCTTTTCCTTTTTCTCTGCAGCGTGTAAATCTTTAGTCACAGAAGCTGTTCACTGCAAGGCTATGCAAGGCCAACCTATCATCTATCCTACTTCGACCCAGAGACCTTCCGTGTATACATAAAATGCATCTTTTTCCACTATTAACTTGAAGAAATCGCAGATGTTTACATATCATCTAAAAGACCAGCTGGCAGAGTCATAACAAGACAGAGCTTGGAATCAAAGTCAAACACAATATCTGCAACAGTTGCACTGGAACACGCTAAAAGCAAATTAAACATAAGGAAGATAAGATTAACGTAGATCACACCATGGGATAATTGGTTGGATAATCAGAATAGGTTGATACAAAAAGGATCATCTCAAGGTAATAAGCAAGATGGTGCAACAACAAAACATGAAATCTAAATCCCTATCAGTGCCGAAGAGCAAAGATTTATATATTGATTTCTGCAGTAAAAGAAATCCCTGAAATAAACATCATACCTCAGCTGGCTCCTTGCTCACACTACAGGCAAGTCTGCTAGATGAATGCTTTTCTCGCTCTCCAGCAGAGTGACTGCTAATCAGGACACTCCAGGATATTAGGGAAGCTATTCTGTGGTTAAATACAAACTCTCCTATGGCCATTTTCTACAAAATTCAAGCAAGTTTTTTTGTGTCAGAACAGGCAATTCTACTGCAGCCAACCCCTCTAGATCACTGCCCTGCTCCTCTTGGTTAATACAGGTAATTACAACAAACTCTGCACAGGCAAGTGTCAGCCATTTGCACTCTGTTCTTACCTCACAGTGACCTGAGAAGTTGCTTTGGATTAGCAGTGAGTTAGAAGCTACTCAGGCTGCTGCTTTTGCTTTGGTGATACATCGTACCTGCTGGCACACTTGGGTCAAGATCATAAAGCTTCTGAAGTGAGGCTTCCATATCACTGACAATGTTTTGCTGGAGAAGGTCGATGCTCTCTCCTTCATAACTCTGGGAAGTCATGCTAGAGGTGGCTCTCACCTTTTCTTCTGCCTCATTAAAGTATCCAGCATCACTTTCACCCTCATCCCTTGTAACATCCAGGCTGCCTCCATGATACCCCTTGTAACATCCAGGCTGCCTCCATGATACTGTCTCTGGATCCAGAGGGTTTGATGACCACTACAACCTGTGGAGTGCCTTCACTGAGCCAGCTTCCAGCACTATCCATGAAAAAGTTTTCCTGCAAAAACGCAATGCTGTGCTGAATGTGGTCAAGCATCTTTTCTTCATTTTCTTGTGTGTTCAGTTAAAACTCCACCTGCCCTATGCCACTAAATTGGACTAGGCCAATCCTATAGTTGTTAGGCTGTCTGACTATCTGGGAGATGAAATGTTTTACTTTCCCAAAGGTTGAAAGGTTCATGTTCTCAGTGGAGTCAAAGAAAATAACATCAGCATATTGTTTCGCAAATGCTGCACAGAGAGGGGAAAAAAGTGATGGATGTGCTGTCAAAAGGAATACTGTCAACCTATACCCAGACCTGGCTTTGAATGCAAGATAAACAAAAATTACCACCTCTTCATTGATTTCCACAATTTTTAGACTGAAGTTTTATGTCTACAGCATACCATTTAACACGCTATATAATTGCTGTAATTCTACATTTTGACAAATTAAACATAAACAAAGAATTCTAGTGAAACAGACTCTGCAAAAAAAAGTCCTAAGGAAAACGTCTTGAGAAACTCTACATCTGATAGTACTTTTGTAGATAAAAGTTTCATCTTCCTTCCACTGAATCTTCTCATTATGACTGTGGGAGTGAGACTGCATACTTTATTTCCTAGTTTTACCTGGGACAGTTAGCTCTTCTTTTAACATTATTCCGTTCCTCTGATACTTCATTAACCAAGGTCTTCTACATCACTACTGAAATATAGGTTGCGTCTGAGAACTAGATCCATTTGAGCACTTCAGAATACACTGACCTTCATGAAAACCTCATGAGGAGTTGCTCCAAAGCAAACAGTTCCTCTGAATATCAGAGGAGGCACCAGCACATGAACATATAGATTATAACTTCACTTACAGTCAGTGAAAAGTGATATGCGTATCTGGAGGGCATATCAGTTGCAAGACAAATGAAACTGGACCTAAATGCATCCTTTGGTGTAACAGTTTATGATGGAGAAGGGGATTAAAGCCAAGTTCCTAACTATCAGCATAGGCTCTAACCCCTAACCTTTTCTCTTCATTGACAAAAACTAGTGGAGGAATCCACACTGACCTCTGCAAAATCAGGGAAAAAAAGGAATTAATTTTTAAATTCTAACTACTTTACATTTTAAACATTTATTATTGTTTTAAACACAAATTTCTTCTCTTTCACTTCAGCAATAATGGTCCTTAAAGAAAGAGGGAAAATACATTTTCTGAATTTCACTGTTTGGCAAATGTATGGAAAGAGAAAATAGGACTTCCCTTCATTTTTGTCACTCCTAGAACATTCAATTTCTGCACTAGGTTTTTGGAGGATTTCAGAGTTATCAAAAGTATAGCTTAGTCGAGAAATAATTCTCTGTTCCAACTCTTCAACGACATCAAAACATTTTCTAAAAAAGGCTCCACCAGCCCGAACGAGATGAAACTGAATGTACTTCATAGACTCTGTTAATCTGACCCTGATTTTCTTTGCAATACATTAAGTCTCAGCTTCAGAGAGCACTGAGCATAATCTTACCCTCTTATTTTAACAATTAAACTTCATTGACTTCAACACAGACACTGAGACGTGTTAAAAAGAACAGGAATGTCATCCTGAACTGCAGCCTAACTCAAAATTAGCCCTATTGTTTTCAATCACATTACATGACAGTAACATTGATACAAACAACATCAAAACGAGCATTACTTTTCTACACTTTATTTTCACAATTACACAGTATGAACAACTGAAATGGCACAAGTCTAAGGACAAATTCATACCTTTTATCTCACTTTCACTTGCAAAACAAAAGTTTCCCCAAAGTCTTACGGAAAAATCTGGAAGGTCATCAAAATTACCAGCGCTATACAGATATTTACCAAAAGGTTTGCTGGCTAGTTGCTGAAGCTCATTTGTATTCTGGACAACAGTTCCAACGACATACCGGGAGATGCCTCTGTTCCTCAGTTTCCTGGCAGGCAATTCAACTTCATCACTTGATTCTCCACCAGTGATTAGCATGGCTACCTGCAGGACATAGCCCTTAGCTTTGCTACCAGCAGGTTCAGTGAAATACTCTGTGTTGACAAAATCCAGAGCTTTCCCTGTGTAAGCTTCTCCACTCCTATATGGCAAATTCTCAATCTGCTCCAAAACATCACTTTTCAAATACTTATTCAGGAAGAATTCTTGGTAAGTCTCATCACTGTATTTGTGCCAGCCCAACTCAGCTGGCATCGAGACCAACATAAAGACTTAAAACTGAGGTAGAGACGAAGTTCTTCACCTTCTGGAAGTTTTCCTGGCCAATACTTGTTGAATATCTACTAAAAAAAACAACACCTGCCAACGTGGCTTTTCTGCAGGCTGCCCAAGGGAGATCACATAAAACAATGAATTACTATAGCTTCTTTTCCAGCTTTGTTCACGAGCAAGGAAGAACTGACTGTGCATTTTATCATTCACGAAGTGAATTGCAACTGTGTTGCATGTTTGTTTCTTCCTCTTTCTCCCCTCACCTTCCCTCCCCGGCTGTTGCACTTATTTTTGCTATCTACTTTGCTATCTACCCCTATCCTAGCTTAAATATGTATTTCATAAAAACACACCACATTATCCTCAGTTATACAAAGAATAAACTGTCATGGATTCTTCAACTCTCTCTAGCATTGGGTATATATGGACAAAATATTTTTCTTTTTAACTTGAAGTAATTTCTTTAGTGTATTACCAGTCTGCTGTGCATCTGTAGAGCAGAAGGTGGAAACAAAGAGAAGAACAAGAAGTGGTTTCCAGTCATCCATTTTGAAAACCTCCCTAGAAAAAAAAAACAAAGACAGTAAGAAATACAGAGCAAAATTTCTCAGAAAGAGATTTTTAATTGTGGAGGTAAGTGCATTTTATTAGCAATATTGAGGCTTTTTAGCTGTATGCAATTTAAAGCAGCACTTTAAATTCATATTTTCTTCCCTCAGCTTTTAACATACAGGCTTTGAACACAGAGCTGTTAGAGTTTGACACTGATGTACAGCATATAACCAAAATGAACTGTTCACTGCTCTGCTCTCACAATCATGCTTTGTTCTGATTCACACAGCTATATTTGCCAGGATCTAAAATTCATCTAAAAGCAAGCTATTCATAAAGTAAGATTAATGAGAGTTATGCTTCTAAGATTCTCCTCTAACCTTGAAATTGCCCACCCACACATCTTTAAAAGAAAAATTTGGTGGTGGCATCTATATACAATACACATAGATAAGAACAAGCATTCATTTACAAATAAAACGTGCCAGTTGGCCAGTAATGAAGACACTTGCTATATAAAAGTGTCATGACACAATGCTGTGAGAAATGGGAATGAAAATCTCTCAGGAAGAAAGTACAAAATTAAACCACATTGAACTTAAGCACCATAAACAGGTGAGAACAAAAGAGTTTTGAAAAACTTTCAATTCTATAACACATGTACACTAAATAGCTTAAAGAATAAAAAAAGATAATAAACCAGAGCCTAGGAGGCCAAGTATGCAAAAAAGCATGAACATGAAAATATTTCACATGTTTTTCTTTGGAGTTGCTGAAGTTGTTTTTGGTTTTGTTTTTTTCTTTCTTTTCTGACTAGTTCCAGTTGCCTTCCTCCTACTTCCACCCTCACATTCCGTCCCAGATCAAAACTAAACTGTATATCACAAGGTTGATGTCAGCAAGTGGAAGAAAAGATTTTTGGTAAAATTTATCAATATAAAGGCCAAAGGCTTCTGCATGGTGATGTGAGTAACGGAGAACCAGATTGGCTAGGTATGTCCAGCAGGGAGGATGAGGTATAGTGCTCACTTATTCTATGACCTTTAGTTACTCAAGTATTTAAAACAGACAAGTAAAAGCACTGGGGCTGCCCTAAGAATCTCATACTTAATATACAGGCTATGTTAAAGATATACTCATGTGGAAGATGCATGGCTACTGACTTTCATGTGCTACCATCTGTATCTGTTTACTACCAAAATTTAATACAAAGTACTGTTGAGCTACCCATTAGTAGAGAATAAGCTGACACTGCTCTGTCTCAGGTTATCTTTTGAACCTGTTCATTGATCCTGGCAGACGCTCAGATCAGAAGAGACAGCTTGAGCCACTTATACTCCAGGCTTCGGTTTGACACAAGTGCAACCTCAGTAAACCCAGGATCCTGGCTTGGCTTTTTTTTTTTTTTAAAAAAAAAAAGGCTTCACAGCTTCTGGAATTCTGGTGAGAACAATGAATCTAGAATTTCATTTTGCAGCTGATTTGCACACAAATTTCCCCAGCATCTGTGTCTCTGCCATTACTTAACATCTAATAATTATGTCAGCATGAATACTGCCTAAACTTGTGAGTAACAGAGAGAAATGTATGCCGAGACACACAGAAGCAATCAGACAGCAGGTAAAAAAACAAGCTAGTTCATCCTCCCAGCAACTGGGGGACTTCCTAGGCATGCTTCTTGGAACCAAGGGGCATCCTTCTCAGAATTAACCAGTCTTAAGACACAGGTAAATTCCTCTTGTGGAAGGATGTGGAACTGAATCTGTATAGAGGGAGAGGATATCCACGTGATGGCTACAGCATATCCAGTTAAGCCATACATTAGCCTTTTCAGTATCTTCAAGGTCTGTGTTGGGGGCAGGGTATCTACCTATACACACGGGTTGCTCCTCTATTTCTGTCACTTTTGCTTGATAAACCTCCCTTTGCCACTAGTACTCAAAATTAAGCCCTAGTGATCAGAGCAAAGGTCCATCTTACCCAGTCCTTTATCTTTGACAATGGCCATTAGCTTAAGGAAAGAGCATAAAAGGAAAGTTAAAGAATGTAGGTATCTTATCCCTTCCAGTCTGTGTGGATGTTCTAGTATCTTTTGAAGCCAGCTATACTTTTATATTAAAATCACAAACCAATTAGATTTCTTATCGTATTGTAAACATCATTTATATTCTACTGAAAAAGTAAGCCAAATATCTCTGAAAATAGTGAAAATATAAGTTGATGACGAAATGCTACTGTTAACAATTCATTACACTGGTTTTTAAACTATATCTTGGATCTGCAAAGACAATTTAGTGTGAAGGCTGCAGCTGGTCTAACATCATAGCAGAGGGTTTAGTTTCAGATTCTTAGGGTAACTGTATGTAATATTACCCTAGGTCTTGTAATAAGTAATTAATCAAAATCATCTGTTTGACTCTATATTCTACCCTTGGACAGTAGCAAAACTCATTTCTAAGTATCTCCACACCAAGCCTCATTATAGCTCTTGAGGGATTATTTGGAACCTTCTCTTGTGGGCAGAAAAAAAGCCACACTTCTTGTATTTCAAGACATTTATCACATATTAGCACTCTTTACTATTATTACTACTGCAGTAAGACAAATATTCCAGAGGTAACTGAGGTCCCTATGCAACAAAAGGGGTTCCAGGTACTATGTGGTCTTTAAAAAGACCAGAAGGCAATGCTGGGGTTTGTGCATTGTGGAAATCTTCATGCCTCTGCACATCACATTTTTCTTTAATAAGCACTTCTAACACAAGGGAAACTGAGGTATGTCATATATGAAACCACGACAAATAAAAATGTTTTGCAATCGTCTTATGTATCATCTTCACAATTAAATTTTGTCTTGGATTTAATAATTTTTTCTGTGTATACTCCTGACAGCTAAAGAACCTTTCAAGAGTTCTCCTTGATCACTTTGACAGACTTGATTCCAAGTTATCTATTTTCACTAATATGCCTCATGACATCAGCCTCTTTTTTAGATGTTAAGAAAAAAGTTTATACTGAGACACAACTAAATATTTTAATATTATTGAAAAGAATTATGATTACTAACTTTCATTACTGCATTATGCAATATCTACTTTGATAGCACAGTTATTGTTATACACAGAGGAGCAGTAAGCATCTTGAACTATCTTGTTTTAATAAACCGCACATAGTTCTATAGATGCAGATAGAAACGTACATATTCAAGGGCAGCTAAGTAAAATGCTGCCAGTCTTTCCAAAGCCTCTAGTTAGTGTTTTGCTCTAAAAAATTCCACCACTATGGGTTTGTGAAAAACTCAAAGGCACCAATATCACCATGCTTCCAGGGTGTATGTGGCTGCCCACAGTTAGATGAGCAAAACACAGCTGCTGTTTTAGCACAGGGCTAGACTTTCCTCAGCAAGGCAAACATTTGAGCTTTGTACCCAAGTCTAGCTCTTACTGTTACAGCACACACAACAATCAGTGACTGTTGAGCTACACAATTATCTCCATACCTTCTAACAGCTGAAGTCTGTTTGCCTCCTTCAGCTTTTTCCAACCTCATGACTCAAGAATGTTCCCTGTTCATAGGGTCAGATACTCTACACCTGCAAAATCTCTCCCACTCTTCCTAAACAGTGAGTGCAGATGGGAACATATTTCCCACTTGCTCTTTATTTTTCCCTCCAGTATCCTCTATTGACCTTCTGCAGCTTCTTTAAATACACAGGGACTCTGCAATTTAAAAACGCGTGCAGACTGATTTCCCTACTTGTACAATTTATTTTGCCTTATCTTCACATAGACAATTCCAACCACGCACCACAAGCTGCAAAAATAGAGGTACTTTACACCTTCTACGTGTATTCTTCATTGTTTGCTGAAGTAAAACAACAGAAGTCATTTAATGGAAAACTCATGTCATACGGCTCATAGATACTATGGATCAAAGCCTAAATAACTCCCTCAAACACAGTGTCACATAGCATCACCAATTCTGCATATTAAGCCAGCAGCATGTTAATTTCAAAATGTGTTTGAACATAAAACAGTATATAAAAGGTCCTAGCATAAGCTACTCAAATATGCATAGCTGTAGTTGTTTATATAAATCTGTATAGGCATAATCTATGTAAGATTCTAAGCAATTCTCAAAAATCTAAGACTTCTTTCCACTTTAATGCTATTTTAGGAGACAACAGTATGAAAATTATTAAAAGCCCTTAGAAAAAAGTATAAAAGGATAAATATTTTAAAGCTGATTTTACTGCCAGCATTTTTCCTTATTTGTTCCCAGAGACCCACCAACATGTATACAATAAATCTCAAAGGAAGAAAAAGATCAAGAGTACCTCTGAATTCTTCAAATGCTTCACAAAGATTGCTTGCAACTATATTTTGTTTTTTTTTTTTTTTAATCAATTAATGTCCCAATTTTACCTTCATCTGCTCCAAAGTTTTAAGCAGGTAAGAGAAAGTAATTCTGTAGATGTTTGCTCCCAGAGCAAAATGCACGGTCAAACATGAATACACTTCTTAAGCACACTATCTAAAGCATGAAGATTTTGAGGCAACATCTGGTTTTCACTTATAACCATGTTGCATACAGGATCTCCCTGCACACCCTGGTTTGGGGACATTTTCCCTCCTCTGTTTGTATATACTAAGCGAAGGAACACAATCTTTCTTGTGACAACTTCAAATCCCACCTCCACCAGTGCAAATGAATGTGATCATACAGCTTTCTCCTACCTACTGAAGTACTTCAGTTAGATTTCTTCAACTTTACATGCTGATTTTATCCCTTCTGAAGTCTTCGGAAAAAGCCTGAGTCCTGGAGTGCAGCAGACAGCTTCAGCTCACATGCACTAGTTCGCTAGCCCTTTCCTCCGCCACCCCCTTTTCTCTCACTAAAGCAAACTGAAAGCCTGGATTCCATCCGTGGAACTTCCTGGTTTCATCAAACAGTAAAACCAGGAGAAATCCACCCCATCCTCCCACCTCACCACTCTCCTTGTATGTCCACATATTGAGCTTTCACCACTGAGACATACTAATACCAGAAGAAGGATAAATAATGCAGTAAAAATAATGCAAAATATTTTCTGAGTGTCAGCTCTTTATATAAATGAAGAAATCTTTTTATAAGTTATCTCCTCTCTACAGACACATTTTTTCCTATGAGTAGATTACCTTTTCGTTAGCACCAAAATGTCTCAGGAACAAAGTTGCAGCTTTACTCACTGGAGGTTTCTCAGAGAAAGTAAGTGTTTTCTAATGATTCCAGGTGCAATCACATGGCCAGACACTGATTCAAGCAAGGAGACCCTAGGTGACTTACCTGACTTAGGAAGTCCATGTGATCAACATGACATTCAAGATGTTCCAAAGAGTGGTTTCGTTTAGGAGGGCAAGCAGCCACAGCTGGAAAGGATTTGGCCGTAAGGATTGGAACACTCCCACATATAGACATATGTACCTACAAGCACACAATCAGCCCATTAGGTGTCTACACCAAGTCTTAAATGGAAAAATTGACTGACATTAAAAGTCAATTTCATTTACTATTAGAATTGGTGTCTGCCTGTCTGCAAGCTAGTGAGATGGACGTTTACTTGCTGACCTGATTTTAAAGAATGGAGAGACATAAAAATTTTCCATTTCCATATTTGATGCACCTTTTATAAGCCTGTTGTCTATTTTTCTTTCTGAATAAAGCTTAATAATTAGCATGTTCTTATTCTGTAAGCATTAAACATTCATTACCATTCGTACTTGTATCTTCCTGCTGGCTTAAACAGCACAAATTGCAATAAGCATACCTTAACAAAATTTTAAAAATGAATCCTGGTAATCTAGCAGCCTCTAACAGTTCTTAACCTACCATGAAATTAAAAATCAAATTATAGTTTCTCTCTCCAGTCAAAAGGATGGTCCAAAACCAAAGCATCTATCAGAGCACCCAACTAATTAGGATGTCTCCATATCTCAAGTAACCATACCCATGTAGTCCCTCCTGAAGTCAAATGTGTTGAATGTATTGCGTACATATTTATATTCCCTCAGGATCAGGACCTGAGCTCTCAGCGGCCTTTAAAAATCTGCTCTATCTACTCACCTTCCCCTAGCCTGGCATGATCAGCCTGCACTTCCCACAACACATCATAGTCTCTCCTCCAGGAAGAGATAAAGCAGGTGGACAAGTACAGCTGTCCTTGCTGCCTGCCAGGTATCAGAACTAAAAATTCTGTAAGATTCAGACAACAAAATTTCTGAAACTGCTCTGCTGCCTGCCCCAACCTCTAATACTTCGCTTTTGGGAAATCTTCAGTGGAAAGTCTATTTTTTTCCCCAGAAAGCTAATCTTTATCACAGAATAAAATAAAACAAATGGCTGAAAACCCCGTTAGCTGAAAATAAGACCTAAGCAGAATACTCACCACACCTGACCACAGCTGGCTATTCTGAAAGCCTAACAAGCTCTCACTTCCTCACTTTGCATGCTCTGCAAATAGCTTTGTACTAATCACACCCTAGTTTAATTGCTATACTCAGCTGAAGTTAATTCATGCACTTGAAGTTTGCCTTCAAGTGCATGAATTCAATGAGACTATCCCATGCTGTCATTAAAATACAAACATTACTGTATACAGGACCATGGCTTTAAGACTTTTGTCCTGGTTTAGTTTCCTCAAGAAAGAAGTCAGGTGGAATGTTACATTTCACCTTTCATTCCAGACAGACGAAAGAATTTGAAAATCAAAACCTATAAAGGGAGCTGTGAAGCTGAAGAGTCTCTTAACCTTGTTAAATGAGTTCTCACCTAGCAATGACTCATTGTGACCCAGAACAAGTTCACTTTCAAACTCCTAACCATTTTGTTCTTTGGCCTCAATAAAAGAAGGGCAGAAGATGACCTCATGATAATTTGGGATTGTAAGCAATAATGTGTATACATATATTTACACGCATTTCATAGCAAGGTGGGTTTGCCTCTGTCGTGGTTTTTTTTTTTTTTGGACTGAGGGTCGAGACAAGAACCGAAAAGGGAGCACCCAAACACATGGTCTCGGGCAAAACATGACTCAGGCTTACTTCTTAAAACGAAATAATTTATTAACAGTTACAAGAGACACAAGGGAACAAGAAAACCGGTTACTTGAGAGGAGAAAAGAGAAAACAAGGCCCGATCTTAAAACAACACCTCCCCACCCCCCTATTTTCCTTTCGTTCCTGGCTCTGCCTTCCCCCCAGCGGCGCAGGGAGACAGGGAATGGGGGAGTACAGGTCAGTTCATCCATGTTGCTCACTGCCGCTCCTTTCTTAAAGGAGGAGGAGTCTTTACACCATTTTTCCCTTGCTTCGGTGGATCCCCTACTCACAAAGAAAAAAGTCCCCAAACTTTTCCAAAGTAAGTCCTGCCCGCAGGATTGCAATCCTCCCCATGGATCGCACCAGTTCGGGCTTTACCAGTCTCGGCCTCTTAGGGAGCTGCTGCCACTCGCGTCGGCGTGGGTCGTCCCACGGTCTCCAGATGCCTCCACGACCTCGTCGTGCATTCCATGCCCCATTATCAACAGTACCTGGTCGCGCATCCCCTGCTCCACGACCTCTCCTGGGCTCAGGCATCTCCTTCCCGACGTGGGTTTCTCCACAGGCCACGAGTGGGCCGCTGCTCCGCCGAGTACACCCTGGCTGCAGGGGGGCCGCCTGCCATCTCACACCGATTTGCAAGGGAAGCCTCAGCTCCAGTACACCTCCTCCTGCTCCATCTTTGCTGACCCGGTCGTTGTGGTTGTCTTCTCTTAGATATTAATCCTCTCTGGGGAAGCTCGGCCCGGCGGGCACCCCGGGAGCGGGGTGCTTACCGAGTCCCCCATGCGGCTTCCCCGGCGCCATCTTGAGCACATGGCGCCGGCCCGGGCCCGAGCGGCCGCTCGGCCGGGAGCCGGGAGCGAGGGCAGCGCCCTCCTGCTCTCTCCTCGCTCCTGAGCAAAAAAGCCCTTTCCCGCCCCTTTGTCCCAACTTAAATAGGGCAATTCGCAGAGGCGCCGCCTTGGCTCAACCTCCCCCGGGGGGGATGGGACTCAGATCTGGTGGCACAGGGAGCAAATCCCCTCCCCTGCCACCAGAACACCCCCCCCACACATCAAACTATCACATTCCACCCCTCGCCTCTGCGAATTCCCTATTTAGGCACAACTTCACTTAAAACATTGAACAAGAACACACATTTCACAAACAATCCACCCCTAGTCCCTTCACCAAACACAACAATCAAAGTTTCCCAAGGTCCCTCTGTTTTTCACCACTCTGGAGTCCATGTTTTGCCCGTTACCTCTCCCAATCACTATTCCTATCTCGAATTCCTCAGCCCCACGTTGGGCGCCAAAATTGTCGTGGTTTTTCGACTGAGGGTCGAGACAAGAACCGAAAAGGGAGCACCCACTAACCATGGTCTCGGGCAAAACATGACTCAGGCTTTCTTCATAAAAACAAAACAATTTATTAACAGTTACTAAACAAAAGACAAAAGGGAACGAAACCGGTTACTTGAGAGGAGAAAGAGAAAACAAGGCCCGATCTTAAAACAACACCTCCCCACCCCCTATTTTCCTTTCGTTCCTGGCTCTGCCTTCCCCCCAGCGGCGCAGGGAGACAGGGAATGGGGGAGTACAGGTCAGTTCATCCATGTTGTTCACTGCCGCTCCTTTCTTAAAGGAGGAGGAGTCTTTACACCATTTTTCCCTTGCTTCGGTGGATCCCCTACTCACAAAGAAAAAGTCCCCAAACTTTTCCAAAGTAAGTCCTGCCCGCAGGATTGCAATCCTCCCCATGGATCGCACCAGTTCGGGCTTTACCAGTCTCGGCCTCTTAGGGAGCTGCTGCCACTCGCGTCGGCGTGGGTCGTCCCACGGTCTCCAGATGCCTCCACGACCTCGTCGTGCATTCCATGCCCCATTATCAACAGTACCTGGTCGCGCATCCCCTGCTCCACGACCTCTCCTGGGCTCAGGCATCTCCTTCCCGACGTGGGTTTCTCCACAGGCCACGAGTGGGTCGCTGCTCCGCCGAGTACACCCTGGCTGCAGGGGGGCCGCCTGCCATCTCACACCGATTGCAAGGGAAGCCTCAGCTCCAGTACACCTCCTCCTGCTCCATCTTTGCTGACCCGGTCGTTGTGGTTGTCTTCTCTTAGATATTAATCCTCTCTGGGGGAGCTCGGCCCGGCGGGCACCCCGGGAGCGGGGCGCTTACCGAGTCCCCCATGCGGCTCCCCGGCGCCATCTTGAGCACATGGCGCCGGCCCGGGCCCGGGCCCGAGCAGCCGCTCGGCCGGGAGCCGGGAGCGAGGGCCGCGCCCTCCTGCTCTCTCCTCGCTCCTGAGCAAAAAAGCCCTTTCCCGCCCCTTTGTCCCAACTTAAATAGGGCAATTCGCAGAGGCGCCGCCTTGGCTCAACCTCCCCCGGGGGGGATGGGACTCAGATCTGGTGGCACAGGGAGCAAATCCCCTCCCCTGCCACCAGAACACCCCCCCCACACATCAAACTATCACAGCCTCCTACTAAGGAATTTGTTAAAAGGAAGTAAATGAGGGCAAAAGAGCTCCTTAGTATGAGGATTACTTTCCCAAATCAGAAAGTCCTTAAGGAGCAGGAGATGCATTTGTTACTGTTCTTCTCTTTTTCCTATCAATCTGGCTTTAGACCTATTTTGCATAAGACATGTAGTATCACGGCAGTACCAAAGAAGTATCAAGGATCAAGTTTGATTGCTTATAGAAACGAATACAAAGGAGATAAAAAGCATTAAAGCAGGAGACGAAAACCTTTTTACAGGTCTTGTAAAATGGGCCAGCTAAACCTGGAGGATGATACAAGTTATTTGCCACATCCTTGCCAGTTCCTTTGACTGGAAAGCAGACAAACATGAACGGCATAAAGGCTAAGAATATCAACTTCACCCACATGTGCTTCACTGACTCATTTAGTAAAGGATATGAAGTGAACTAAACACAAACATTTCATTCATGAAAGCAGCTTCTCAAAGCCAAAAGTGCTTAAGAAAACTAGCAGATGTGACTCTCCTGCTCCCAGGAATACTGAATGGGAAAGCATCCTATACACAGGAGTAAGTACTCAAACCCAGTCTCATCTGGAACAAATTATTTTTATAAAAGGTCTTGATTTAGAATAGAAATAGTGTAAGTCAACTCATGTTGAACTACCACAAAATGGGGAATTCAAAATTAAGGGCAACAGTTTACATATAACATTACAGAAGTTTTTGAACCCCCAGTACATTATCCACTAACATATGTTAGACATACCTTTGAAATAGGACTTTAACAACCTGAGCTTACTTGTGGTGGCAAGATGCAGGTTCTTGTTTTATAAAAGCCTTATATAAGAAAATTGAAACCTTGCCATAGTTAATAGATGTAAAACTTCTGCTAACATCACTTGGCTAAAAGAAACTAGTTGCCCTCTCATTTCTAATGCTGAAAATCATGCAGTTTTACCAGAATCTACCACTTTTGATAGCAGGAAAACATGAAGCTAGAGAGAATCAAGACTTTTGCTTCTTAATATCTTCACAAGCTCTGCCCTAAAAACAACTGGAAAACTGTCATTTTGCAGCTACAGATGTGAGGTATACCTCCTTTTTCTTGCCAGTTCTAGGCTTATAATTGCTTACAACTACTCTTTCAAAGTAAGTAAATAAAATTTAGATCAAGTTTTCAAAAAGATGCAAAAAAAATATATCCTGCAATAAGAAATAAAGAAAACAAGATGTTGTTAATTTAAATGTCTTCTCTGAAACCTTCCAGTGCTTTTCTCATTGCCACAACTCTAGGAAAACTGAAAAAGCAACAGCAACTTTTCTCATCCTATCCTTCCTTACTGCACACCACCATGTCATCCATCATTAGTTCAAAGCTCATCATGTCTTGCCAAATGAGACGTCTTTAATATCAACATGGAAGAGATTTTAGCCCAAGGATGTTACATATAAATTTCTGAAGCGTCCTAATATTATTATTAGGTGCATATTTTACTTTGAATCATTTGGAATAAGCTTTGTTTATCCAAAGGCTCTTTGCTTATTCACTGAAACGAACGGGATTTGTTTGACTGAATGATACTACATTTGGATTTGAATTATGTAAATAATTGTATGCAGGCAAATCAAAGCTGAATAGCTTTATGGCCATCATCTTTACAACTACAGCTGTTGCAAAAGCAATGAAAATTAAACAGTGTGTTTTATATTGCCACATCATAAGAACAAACCAAAGTATATGCTAGAAGTGCGGAAATCTCACACTTTCTCAAGCCTTTAGAGTACTTATGCAGGTAACATAGAAAATGCTTTTTGTGACACCTAGAGCTCTTAGTAGGAAAAAAGAGTTTTACAAGGAGCTGAGGAACTTAAAAACATGACTTCACACAATCAAAATAACAGCCAAAAATTCCAATTTCTTCTTCAAGGGAAATTAATTTTAAAATAATTTGGTATCCATCAAAGTACTGCATTTTCTTAAAAAGCAGTGTCCACCAATTTTTTGGAAATACTACAATACCAAGCTTTTAAACACTGAAACGAGCTGTATCACACCTGCAAAATGAGGGTGCTTTTTGCTTCATTTGACACAGGGAAGCCAAGGAATCAAGTTGTTAAGAATAAAAATATCTGCTATCTCAACTTCTGTGGCATTTCAGAGTACCTAGCACTCAAAGTACAGCTCTTACTGATCTCTGTTAAAAAAAGCTAGAATCCAGCATTAAAAAAAAATAAAGAAAGAAATCAGGCATGCAGAGAAAAAAAACCAAACAAAACCAAAAACTCCAAACTCCTGAACACACAATTAGAGACTACTTGTCAATAGTTTGTCATATATGATCAGCCAGTATTACACAGGACTACCTTGGCAGATGCAGGAGTATCATCTGAGTCTCTAGAATAGCACCGAAGGTGCTGAGTTCTCTTCCTTCAAGGCCCTGTCCCTTTTGTTCCAATAAATCAAGTAAGAATTGTGCACATAGCCGCCTTCACTACTTTATTTTGTTTTAAATCCACAAAGCCAGTTCTTCATGCACACTGAAAAACCTATGCAGGAAAAACACTTTGAGATAACATACAATTAAACACTGGTTCATACTGCATATACACAGGGAGTCAGTCATGGAATTTGGCTTCTACAACGCCATCTACAAAAAGAATCCTCTGTTTCCTTAGGACCACGTAAAAGAACAGAATAAATACAGCATCACTGTTTTTTCCCTGACCACTACTCAGATTTCCTGGCCAATGTTTCAGTTCAAGACTACCATGTGCCTTTAGTTATTTACTGACTGGAATTCTTACACAAGCAATTATGTTTCTACATTCCAATTTTGCTTTGCAAAGTTGTAGGTTCAGTTCAGTTTCAAAAGAGTGTCTGAATAAATGCTTTTACTTCATCAGGTGTCAAGAAAGCAAAAACAACAAAAAAAGTCAAATTTTACACACTGTATTGCCCAACATGGTGATATATACATCATTTAACTGCAGTTCTGTCCCTTTTTAAAGTTTTCTAATTACTTCCAAACACTGAAAGCAGAGCTCTTGGGATATAATGAAAGTTGAGCATCAAAGTGTGTCCCAGTACCACCTGGTGATGCTAGCCTCAACAGATAGTAAATATCCTTTCAATGAAAGGGAGACAGCAGCGACCACGTAATCAAATCTATCTGGAGCTGTTCTAGGTACGAAAAATGCTTGTACACGCTGTAGAAATGTTTGAGGTGTCTCAGACTTAAATTGGAAGGAAATTGCTGAAAGCTCACTTGCCCAGATCAGAGATAACGACTGAAGACAAAAATCTCAAAGGGGAGAGTGCACAAGCCTAAATCTTACAGAGAAAAAAGTGTTACTTTATTTTAATTAAAAATACTTAAACTTGTACAGTATTAAAAATAACAGTCTTCCTCGGTATCTTCTCACTTACATACGCAGTACACCAAGCTTGTGCTCATCAGCTATATATAGAACAGCTACATCTAGATACAACTTCTCTTTCAGATTCTTTAATTAATGGATTGGGGATGGAAAAGCATAACACTCTTCAGAATTGTCTCCATAGGGGTTATGTTGTCCCTCACCACCTTTTTATAATGTACTCATCAAATGTGGGATTTTTAAAAAAGCGTCCTGGCTTCCCACTCCCTATTAATTACTCTACTCTCAGGATACAGTGTATGTAATAGCCACATGCTGGAACAATTAAAAAAAAACAAAAAGAATAAAAAGATCAAGGAGCATAACAGAAATAAACAACTCATTTATGTTCTGCTGAAGCTCACAGAAAGTTTCTAGAAATTGTATTGCTCTCAACAGCTAATAAGAAAAATCACAGATCTTTTGCAGTCAACAAATGTGTTGTATTCCAGCGTTTCTAAACATTTTGAGTGCTTTATGAGGAAATTACATGTTCACTCATTTTTTAAAAAAATTATTTGGAAAACTTAAACAGATTGACTAGCAGAACAGCAGCGGTCAAGATCTCTAACTTCATGTGGGTACATCACAATTTAATTCAATAGGTATTACTTGCATGAATACATGAAAATCCTAAAAGATTCTCCTAAAAATGGTTAATTCTGTCAACAAACTCTCATCTGTGGATTAGGCTGATAAAAATGCTCTATCACTTATTCTTCCAACTACTGAAGCAGACGGCCTCTACAAATGTAACCTGACAACTTAAAAGCACAGATATAACTACTTGCTTGACTAAAATATATAAAGGCAATGAACTGGAGAAGAATTTTCAGGTCATTTCAATGCTGCTTTTTAATAGAACAGACAGAAAAAGTGGCACCAGTTTCCAACTGCTTGCTCAGGATATTTCTACGGGCTTGTCAGAGATTTGCTGTGCCAGTAGGGTTATCTTTAGCACGCTGTCAGACCACCTGTGCAAAGGTGTTCTTTCCAGAGTTGAACAACTCTGGTCAACCCTTCTGAGGAAGAGCCTGAGGAAAATCCGTTCTTTTTGCTCTGAGGACAACATGAAGCAGTACTGTAAAAGCAGCAGGAGAAAATATGCCTCTATACCTTCTCCCAGTAGTAAGTGTACACAGTACTTTTGTTCCTGAGCACAAGCCCCTTTGAACTAATCCACTGATGAGTAAATTCTGCAGCCATATAAACTTAACATGTGCATCTGTGGATACTGAAAGCAGAGAACAGCCAAATCTCACTGCACTCCTCTCCTGCACACACCCAGACCGCTCTCTGTCATAAAATCTGAACATTTAGCATGTTTAAGGCTTTCATATCAGCTGAGGAAGACTCTTGCAAAGGAGATGTTCTCTGGAACTCTTTAAGGTTCTGAGAACACCACAAGGAGCCCTTAGCACAACTAAGGAATAAACTCACTGTAGTAGCTATGCCAGTGCCAATAATTTTCCTCAGCATTTGAGATGCCACTAACTCAGGATCAGTCGTAAGTTTTCATCAGGATCAAAGAAATACAAAGATGTCTCATGCATACTCCTAAACCTCATATCACCATGTCCTTATCAGCTGGGACCCAGGATTAGGCTCAATATTGGAAACTGTAATCATAAATGGGAAGAGTTAGGAGTCAATTTTCAGTCTCAAATCTGCCTTTCCTAACCGGCAAACACTGGGTGTAGTCTAACACTGCCATATATAGTCATTTAGGGGATTTTAGGAATAGAATAAGTCTTCCACTTCACTATTTCCTATTGGCATGTTTATTATAACAACTACCTATGCAAATAGTCACACAATTTACTCTTAAGCAAAACTGTTGCCAAGATACAGTGCAGATGTCAAATACGCACTGCTAAGACAATCAAGTCTACCCACATAGCTTATCAATGCGATTCAAATTCAGGTTCCTCTGCTATGTATGAAGTTAAGCAAGACTACGGGACATCTTCAGCTTTCACATCTCTGGTAAAAGTATTCACATTCCAGAGGAATACAAATTGTTACGAGGAATATCACTGAAGTCATGAGTTCAGTGAAGCATCATTTCAAGAACATCAGAGTCTCCCTGACATCTGACTTCAGTGGTGCTCTAGCTTCAACTAACTAAAAAGACCCAGCTACGGCAGTGCTGTACAATAATGCCTAATCTTAGGCCCATCAGCTTCAGCTTGAAAAAGTGGGAGTAAGATGCTGTGCTGTGAAAGTCTCGCAGTCAAAAAATCACCTTTTTTTCCTGTGCAGGTACTTCTCAGCTTGATCACTTCCCTAAGCCAGTTCACCATAGGGCTGCAAAATGCACTTCTGCCTGATGGGGACCACCCCCAAAGCAACAGCAAGCTGTCAGAGGCAATAGGGTTTGGAGGCCAAGGGCTGTTTAAACCATCTTAAAGAGAAGACGCATGGTGCTAACCACTCACAGCCTCTGAAAGGTATTCTTGCTCCTGTCTCCCATGACATCTCTCATTGTTGACTGACATTGCTTAGCTTTCCTCAGACCCTTGCTTGAGCCAATTTCACCCAATAAAACAAACTCCCAAAAAAGTAGAGAGGAAAAAAGGAAAAAAAAAGAAATGTAGAGTACAGCTTTGCTGATTTTGCTCACTAAAATAATAAACGGAAGCAACAACTGTTTGTGATTGCCTCAACCCAGGTGCAGGACTTGGCCTTGCTCTACTTCACAAGGTTGGCATAGGCACACCTCTCTAGTTTGTCAAGATCCTTCTGGATAGCATCTCTTCCTGCTAGAGTATCCACCACATCACTCAGCTTGGCGTCATCTGCAAACTTGCTGAGGGTGCACTCAATCCCACTGTCCATATACTTGAGGACCACTGAGGGACACTACTTGTCTCTGGTCTCCAACTAAACATTGAGCCATTGACCGCAACTCTTTGAGTATGATATCCAGCCAAGTCTTTATCCACTGAGTGATCCACCCATCAAATCCATGTCTCTCCATTTTAGAGACCAGTGACATCTTACTGGTGGGGGCAAGAGGGGTGGGGAGGTTGTACAGTTTCTTTCTCCTTCTTTGTTGTCCTACATACCTGAAGAGACCCTTCTTGTTATTTTTCACATCCCTAGCCAGGTGCAGCTCCGGCTCTGCCTTGGCTTTCCTGACTCCCTCTATGCACTCTGACTTTTTCTCTTCAGTTTTTCATTTTATTTTCAACTTGCTTTAACCTACAGCTGTGTCGTCATTTTTTTTCCCCCCAGGAAACATTTTCTATGTATCATACAGTTTCAAAACTCACACACTTTTTGTTCTCTTCTGTTTCACAGCAATCAGCTGTCTCAGGAGAGATAGGCAGCAATTCTGCTTTTTTTCAATTTATTTCCTATCCAACACATCCCTTGGGATATGAATCAGCAAAGCACTACTGACTTCATTATCACATTTTACAGTAGATAAGAATCTGGCATACAGATGGGGCTTTCATTCCAACCTCTCCATTAATCTCTTTCCTTAGAAGGGGAAAAAAAAGCTATTGCACTTTAGACTGCCTGGCACTGGCAATGACCAACTATTTTAAGAGCGACTGTACTGGTCACACTACTTCAAGGTACTAGAGAGATCTTTTGGTTCACTTCCAGCGAAAGAGAGATTTAGTAGGAAAGTCCATACCTTCTGAACACAGTAAGTGAAAAAGGTGTAAAAAACAGGGTGAGATGCAGCCATAATGTGGATGAGCTAATTATGCCTCTGTAAGCAAGGCTAATGCTGGAACAGAGATCACATAGTTAATGTTTCTGCAGAATCTATCCCTGCTCCCATCACAAGGCACTCGACACACTGGACTATAGCACACCAAGTAGTGAGGCAATTGCACTGTTTGGCTTGGGGTTTTTTTAGGGAAGATGTAGTGGTTTTAATTTTAAAAAAAAAAGCATTCCTTCCAGTTTGCTGGCAGAAGCATGACAGTCTCTGTGGGATGACAAGTGATACAAAGTCCAAAATACTTTCGGATCATGGAGATGCAAAAGAAGGAAATTTATTACAATGAGGCAGAAAAAGCAGTAAGTCCAACTATGGTGTTCACTGCTTGTAACAGATTTTTCTAATTGAGAAAAGAATCCTATCATGATCTTGATTCCAGGCCCCAAATTTTCAGTTGTCCTTCTTCATAACTTTTATTTTAGTCTCTATATACTCAACCATCAAAACTAGTGCTGTCATCACTGCTAAGTTAAATTTGGAAATTTACATGCCGTAGGCAAAACTACCACTAAGCTTACAATCCTGAGAGCTGGTCATGAGGAAAACTAGCTAATCCACTTGAAAAATTTAAGAATGCAGTGAGAAAGGACTAAGTGACAGAAAATATACACTATCTCTGATTGAAACACCCTCCTCATGGCTGCACATTCACATAGGTGCACTTCTGCAAGTCTAATATTTTCATACTTCATTGACACCATCTTGTTTTTTCATGAGACTGTGACACTCTCAGATGAAAACAGCTTTTAAAGAAGACACACAAACAGTTGTAGCACATATACTCAAGGAAGTACCTTTAAGGAATTTTTGGTGCTTTTTTTTTTTTGCAATGAAAAATAGGTCACAGCAAATGAGGTGGATGTGCTCAGGGTTCCGCTAACAAGTTTAGTATCTGACATAAGGGAGACTGTAGTTGCCCAACACTGGTCAGGATCTGCATCAGAATCTTTAATCCCAGAATTAAAATTTAAATGCATAATATTGTTTCTTTTTAATTAACAGACAGGATGAAAACACATCAACCTAGCGTGATAAATCATGTAAATTTTAAGTTGGATACAAGTTGTCTCAGTTTACCTGATAATAAGCACAGATGTGAACAGACTAAGCAAAGTAGAAATTCTGTGATTTACTAACTTTTACACCTGCCTTAGAGGGCAGCCACCTATACGTACCACATATAGTGTAAATGCATGGGAAGACAGGGCCTGTCAGTCTGCCACAACTGCTTTCTTTCAGACAACTCAATCTTAACATGAATTAAAAAATATCACCAAGAGCATCAGTTTATTAGTCGGAGTTGCAACATTAAGCTCACCTAATAAACTCCATGTGGTAACATTTCTACTACAGTTTCACTTCATAAACCCTATTTATGGAATAAACAAAATCAAGGATAAATGAAAGGATAATGGAAAAACCATCTTCCTTTTTTTTCCTGTAAATTACAAGATATTGCTCTGTCAGAGATGGAGAGGCAGACCTATAACCGTTCACTAAATGCCAGTTTCCTACAACACAATAAAAGCACTGATACAGGTTTGAACTGTCAACACTACAGTGATCTACAAAGTTTTCTAAAATAAATATGACATCAGATAAAAAAACAGCTGGCTGTAAGGCACGCTTCTCACCTGAAAGGGCGATGATCTTTAGTTTCATCAGCTTGATGCATCGGCATTTACACTCCATTGTCCTAAAAGACAAATAAAGGCTCATCCGCTATCCTTTTCATTCCAAAGGCACGTCAGATCTACCGCTGGCTGTAGCAGGCTAAATTATCATGGCAGCACAGCTTCTATTTTACTACGCCTTTTATTGAACAACTGATTTCTGGTATCAAGTACTGCAACGTTTTGCTAATCTCTCCTGTACCTGGGGAATAGGGGGCCCCCTGGTCAGTGGATGGGACAGACATTGCTGCATGTTTGCCCTTCCCAATGGATCGTTCAAACTATACCTATTTGCAGAATACCTGAAACCACCATGGTCCTGTGGCACATTCACGGGATGACAGTACACAGGTGGTGCCTTAATCCCATACAGATAAGAAATCCTCACTCCCTAGGAAAATCACATTTGATACATCAGCAAGGCAAGGTGAAGATTGTTCATAAAAAACACATTTAAGAAATCAACTTTTTAAAATTCTTACAAATATCACTAGCTCATTTTTCAACTCTGCAGTGACATCTCATGGCTTCACAGTAGTTCCAACAGCGAACGCATGTTGTCAAAGAACAGCAGCAAAACCAGGGAACACAAATATCTACATGGTGAAAACTGGGTAGCTGACATTGATATGAGATGATCTAATCCCATTAGCTGATAACACCGAATTCATTTATCCTCCCAAATAAAGCTAATACAAAATACTGCCTGTTACGAGGCAGTTATATCTGCCCACAGGCTTGCACCACTTGTCAAAAATGCTAGTTTTAAATAAAATGAAAGAACGGACAGGGAGAATTAAATTATAAGAAACTAGGCAGGGCTTAGTGAAGTTAAAGAATGGGGTCAGAGAAGCAGTATTAGCTGCCGGAAAAAACTGATTTCCACCCTTTCTAATACAGACAAGCGACCATGTCAACAGTCTGATGCTTTAGGTGGCTACCTGTTTCAAGTAGAAGAAAAAAGTCTCTTAGTTTTAGAGGACTGAAGCCATCACATGAAGATCATCACAGGGAGCTTTATATCTGCATTGCAGAAGTCAGTAAGAGGCAAATTAATTCTCTGTATTAAAAAAGTCAACATGTTCTTACAAAACAACTTATTAAAATGCAGTCAAAACTCAGTCCTAGGACTAATCCTATGCTAGTCTAATAAATCACTGCATCTGTATACTCTTTCACAATTAAATGCAAGATCAGTGTTTATTCCTTAATTAACTCAAAGCACAATATTGCTTTCTGGGTCAAAAGAAAACTACTGTATAATTGATTTTCTTATGATGAATAGCAAAGCTTTTAACTAGGTCTCTTGGGAACTTGGTTTCTTTTTGCATACATTGCTGGAAACATTAAGGTACTTCACAGACAGAGCAAACTGGGGCAGGGAGCAATAGGCAGGCTTATTTTGTTGCTGTTGAGGTTAGGTTTTGAGCCCAATACAACTCTTGTGTGATTATTTGGGAAGGGATCAAACTCAGGCTTATGGTGAAAACTAACTGCTCTTACCGGCACACTACCGTGCCACTCCTGCAGCATTACGTTTTCACTCCAGCAAATTAAATCTTCATGATGTCCTTAGGGTCTTGGTCTGCATGCACATGCAGTGTCTAGAAGAACAAACATTGAGCTAATAAGCTGTATTTCCATTTGATTGTTTTGTGTCCCACTACAGATATTGAAAAGTCTGAGTATTTCAAACCAGGAAATGTAGTAAGTAAAACCTCTACAGCTTTAACAGTGAAAAAAGTATTCTAAGATTTAAAGCTACACTTTCTGCTTTATTGCTAAACTCTTGGCTTTTGAGGTAGGTAATCACTGAAGTCAAACCTTGCTGTGGGAATTTTTGGTATTTAGCGACAGTAACAAAGATTTCAACCAAAGGACACAAAGAAAATCCTCCAAGACAACATCTTTTACGGAAATATGTTTTCCTCCTCTGGCAATCAATGCTTTTCATACAAAAGAAAGGAAATGAGAACATCTGGCAAAATTACTTTTGCAATGTTCCTAAGAATGGAGGGTTTACTGAGCACTCTTACATAAACTAGAATACTTTCCACTTGATTAGTACATAAAAATAAGATTAGATCGAGTTAATAAAACATTCACAACTGCACATCCTTACTTTTTTCTTTTATTTCCTTTTAGTGTTTCATAATCTGTATTACCCTCATCTAAGTGTTGGTTTTAATTGTTTTTTCACTTCTGTTCTTCTTGAAATTGTTTGGTTTTGAGGATTTTGATCTATTGAAGAGCCTAAGTTTATTGCAGGGAGTCATATGAGAGAGAAGGAAGCAGCAATGTTTGCATAGTTACCTCTAATTACAAGAGAACTTGACTGGAGAACTCGTATCTTTCAAGTCCATGTGTTCTCTTTCCTGCTCTTTTTTCTCCCATGCGATCATATTCCCATGTCCTCATTGGAGTAAAGTAACAGTGATTTCAGAGACCAGCAATAACTCAGCAGATTTATCCAATCACAGAGCAGGGTAAAAGGGCTAAATCAAAGTTACAGAAAGACTTCTGAGAGCAAAATGACTATTTAGTCTATTGAAAAAAAGAAAGGCAAGTGAGTAAAGATACGACAGATGTTTATAAAACCATGAGCATCTTTGAGACAATGTCTCTTCAACAAAAGGAGAAGATATCAACTGAAGCTCGATGCTGGCAGATTCACAGCAAGCAAAATGAAGGTTCATGTATTAGGCACTTAAGTTGTGCAACACTTTGCAGCTGGATGCGAATGCTAAGGGTTCAGATGAGCACAAACGAAGAGTGGACAAACTGAAAGTAAAGTGTATCAGAGGCCAATAAAGATGCTGCCTTTTAGCTCTAGGAGTCCCTGGTCCTTGAGTATTACTACATTCCTGCTGCGTTCTCGTACTCTTCTTATAGAGATGCACTTGTTTGTCAGAGACAAGATAGCAGCTCGGAGGGACACTTGGACATATTAACCATTGTCATTCACACTTTTATGGTTAGTTATCCAAATGCTAAAATTACCATCAGAAGATATCCAAGCCATCCAGCTCTACAGATCAAGGACAGTCCTGTTGCAGCATTTTATTTATTGCCTCTGAAAAGCAAAAGATTATGCCTGTTAAAGAACAACACTAATTTTTACCAAATGACACTCTACTTGCCTAAGGACAAGAGCTCTTCTAGTAGCACATTTCTCACACACACTTCCAGGGAGAGGGGAAATGTAACTTGAAAAATTTTTGCTAAACCAAGGATCTTACAAATTTATTGTCACACAGAACACTAAGACTCCTCTTAGAACTCAGGTTAAAGATGGTCATTGCCAAGAGTCTGAAGTTAAGCTCTAACAGTAGGGTCCACTTTAAAAAAGCACGTGTGCAAGCCACTTGTAAAACAGAGTAGAAACACAATTTCCTGTAAAGAACACCAGGGATTTTGTCCTAAACAGTTATAACTTCCAGACTGCTCCAGTTCCAGCTCTAAACTACTCCTTTGTCTGTTTCTAGGCAGCAAAACAGGCAAAGAAGCGTTCATCTACCAATACTGCTGGAGGTCCCCGTTCTGGTTTCCAGACCATGTTCAGTGTCAACTTCCTTGCCTGCAGTACTTAAGAAATAAACAAAGAGCAGAAATTGTCTTAGTTCTGAGGAAGAGTTTCATATTATCCTTCTGTTCACTCAGTCTTCTGAGGTAGACATTATTTCACTGAAAACCAAACAAATATCCTAACTTTAAAACATTCAATGCATAAGTAAAAATAAAACCAAGAGAGTCATATGCAAAGCCACTACCAGGTGGAAAGCTCATAGGATATGATAGCAAGGTTGCAAGTGACATTTCCAGGTAAAGTTCTTCTGTACTTAATTCCTTCTGATTGTACTCATCCATTTGATTTCAGTAGTTCAGAGCAGACATCCTGTAACAACGAGGATGATAAAACCCACTACGTAATAAATTTCACTCAGTGTTGTTCTATCATGCAGTCAAATACTGCACAATGGTCCCACAGGATTGAAGGGAGACTCTGGTTACTTACAGAAGGAAAAAATAATAGCTGGATTTTAATTTGAAAAACTGACTCAATTTTTTTTTGCAAGCTTGTTTTAATAGCTGGAGAATTATGGTTAGGTTACAGGATTCAAATGTGGCGTACATTTGAACAAACTTCTTTTGTTCCAGCTGTACAAACACTTTTGCACTTGAACAACTTAATCCTAGTGAAGTTTTCAAGGATAAAGTAAAAGTTTAGAATACGCAACAGCTGAATGAAGTCCACCATTACACACACATTTGTGCCACCATGAGTTCACCGTCATTGTTTTTTCTGCTGCATTCCTATACAGTGCAAATAGCATTATTTTAGCATATGTTGCGAGACCTGCCTGCTGCCTGTCTACCAACAACAGTGTGCCTGGCCTCCTGCAAAAACACAAACTCAAACAAATCATGTCATTTGCTGATACTTAAAAATGGAAATAATCTATAGGAAAAAACAGCTTGACTGAGCACAAGTGTATTTATGCACAGGAGGAAAGACTGGGGGAAGTTAAAGATGTAGGCTTGCTATTTACTCCAAATGCTATCAAATGGGTTCTCTGCTTTGATTCATGACAACAAACTTTCTCAGTATACTGACAATTACTAAAACGGATCAAAACAGTCTTGGAGCAGTTCCTAAGCATCCTCCCATTACAGGTATTCTGAGCAGTTTTTCCTCACTCCTTCATATACATTTGTTCTTTCCACCCAGATTTTATAGCATAAGGACATCAAAGTGCTTTTACCAAAAAGGTATCTCCAAAATTAGGTCCAAAGTCATTAGTACAGTAATGAAGTTCATGAATGAAGGAAAGACTGTCGACCATCCAATGTCTTGCTGGCCCTGAAAGACAGTAATTAAGAGTATGAATATTTGATGAAATCCTGCAAGAATTTACTTTCTCAAAGCAGCACCCTTTTAATTGAAACAAAGACTTGTTTCTTAATTAGAGTAAGCATATCCAGCAAAAGAATCAGGAATTTTACAAGGCAAAGTTTATGGATCAACTTTACCATCAGTATCAGCAAGAGGATGAACTATCCAGTCTTCTATCAAACCAGCCCACTTGTGATCCAGAGACCATTACAGTGATCCCAAGGATTTCCCAACAAAATCAGTCTCCCCACAGCCCACTTGGTTGACCTTTTTAATTACATCCAAATGTTGTGAATTTTCTTCAAACTTTCTACATTGTTGGGAGTTTCCATGCTTAAATGAAAGTTGAAATTTAACCCCTTTTGACATATTTGTAATCTGTAAGAAGTGTTAAACATGCTTTCAAATCACAGAGAGTGAGCAAAGCTTGAGCGCAATGTAAGATTGGTCTCTTCCTCAGGGATATGATACCAGTCTTGAAAACAGATGTATACAAAACCAACCAATGAATTCCACCTGCCCAGATTCGGTTGCAAGATTAGGAAGCATCTTTTCCAGGTTCTGGAGTCTCTTTTACAATGTATATGCAGTCTCTCTGAAAGAGCCATCAATACTTCTCTTGTATGTACTCATGTTTCTACAGACAGTTATACATGCAGTTCAGAAATGGATGTTTGATAGAATTTCTTTGGGCCACAGAGTTTACAGGAAGCAGACACTACAAAAACATCTGCTCTGCACCCTGAACTCCTACCTAGATAAAATGACATCTCAGATGTCATATTCTACAGGAAAGAACACCTCTGCCAAGTTTCTCCAAATGGCTTAGGAATTGAAAGGGAGTTCAATTCCGATGAACCTAGCACGTAATGTAAGATATAAGCTTCAGAGGAAAGGAAGGGGTGCAAAGAAAGAGAGTCAAGAGAGTTGGATCAGGCATATGAAGGAGACACTCTCAATTAAGAGTGTGATATGCAAACACCACTGCTGATTGGTAAGGTCAAGTGTAAAGTCTATCAGCAGTTGCCCCAAGCACACTGCACTCTCAAAGATACTATGCACAAAGAAGTGTTTTTTTCTTCTCACTGATCTCACACTTACTATTTAGTATTGCAGGGTGAAAGCATTTACATGGTACTTGGCACAATGCAGCAGATACTCATCAAGTTCACACCATAGCTTTGCTGGTAAAGACACAATTAACAACATTCCATCAGCAGAAGTCAACACTCTTAATATCCAAACCTTCACAAGACCAGGAGCCACAGAGACATACCACCTGCACATGAGAGACAAAGCACAGGAGGTATTAGTGGTTCTAACTTGACCACCAACATGTTACAACAGGGTCTTCAACAAGGGTCTTTCCTGTGCGTTTCAGCAACATCAGCTTAGGCAGTGGGGACTGCTTCCCTCTGTAACTGTGGATTTAGTTTAACCTACAACATTCACTTCAGGGTTCTCCCACTGCAAATAGCACAGGGCAACCTTGGAATGGGAACCTGAAGTCCATGTAACCTCTCTATGCACCTCGTTATCCTTCAACAGGTCTTCTGTCATGCATTACATGTGTAAAATCCAATAGCAACTAACCCAGTCCAACTGATTGCCTTAGCTTTACTGAGTTGCCTGCTTACAAATCTGAGGAGGAAAAAATAATCCTTATTTGTAATAATCTAACTCTTACTTGCCTTCAAGCTAATACTTCTATGAGAGTACTGGGTATAATGAACAAGGTTTAGGTAGTGGTGGTGGGGCTGCAGGGGTGGCCTCTGTGAGAAGAGGTATGGGGCTGCCCTGTGTCAGACACAGCCGGATTGGCAATGGATCCACTGCACCCCAAAGCTGAGCCAGTCAACATTTGTCACACCTCTATGGAAACAGTTTTAAGAAAGGGCAGAAAGACTGAGATAGGGTACCAAAGGAGCAGCAAGGTCAGAACAGGAGGCTCTCCATGCTGGACCAGGTACAACCCCAAAGGGACTGCAGCCCACGCTGGAGCATGTACACCCCTGAGGGGACTACAGCTGGTGGAGGACCCACACCAGAGCACAGCAAACAAGTAAGTACAAAGGAGCAGCAGAAGAAAAGAGAAACAAGAAGCAGCAAAGAGTAACTGCTACATACTGACCCCCTAACTCCCGCATCACCCACCGCCTCACTGAATGTACTACATGTAACTTGCATTAATAACAAGGCGTGGAAGAGAGATGTCTGAAGTGAAGTTAAGCCTGGAAAAGGGGGAAGAAAAGTGTCTTCCCAAAGTGTTTAAATGTCTGTTATCCTTGGTTTTCAGTGTCCAAATCAGTAATTAAACGTTTATGTTAACAGGCAATAAATTAAATTAAATTCCCCAACTAGAGTCTGTTTTGCCAACCACAGTAACTGGTGAATGATTTCCTTGTCTTTATGTTGACCCATAAGTTTTCTCATTCCTGTTCTTGTTTTCCCTGTTCCTCCCCCAGCATTGTCCTGCTGTGGGGATGGAAGTATGCAAGCTTAGTTACTAGCTGAAGCCAACCCATCACAATGAGGAATACGTATAAAGCTTCAAATTTATAATTCCTTGGGAGTACAAATCTTACAGTATAACAAGCTGTTTCAGTAAAGAACTTGCTTGAGTAAATTCAAGTCTCTGTCAAATAACATTATTCATGCTAATTAAAAACCTTTCATTGGAAGAGAGAAAGTAAAGAGCACCTTAAAAAAAGCCCCCTCCCCCTCAATGCACAGAGTTTGAATTATTTGTTATTTTTCTTCAAAAAGAAAACAAATCAGTTCATATAAAACCTTTACGAGTTCCTTCTCGTAAAAATTTGCTATCCTGTAAAGAATACTGTTTTCTTTACAGAAATGTTTTTCAACAGATGAGAGATGCACTTGACAATCTATTTTAGAACCTTTCTGTCCTTAAAATTAAAAAAAAGACTAACTAGGGCTATATTCATTATTCTGATTACTTTTGGCAATTTTGAATAGTAACATGGGACATTAATAGCAAGAAACTATCAGTGCTCAGGTGTTAGTTTGCTCCAGAGCACTTCCTGGATGTACAGTGCAGCACACAAGAAGAAAAGAATTGCTGTCAAGTGACAATCTAGCTTTTCTTAAGATGCTGTTGTATGTACCTATCGTAACTCATTTCTGAATGGAGAAAATTAGCATTGAAAAGTAGACAGTGAGTGCGATGAAAGACGAAAAGTCAGAGGAGATAGCTCACAGCACAGCAAAAAATTCAACTAAATTACACAAAGCACACTGAGCAGCATGCTAGATACCTTTTGGTGAGCAACAGAGTAACTCTTCCAGTCCTATGTCAACATAAATTAGCAAAAGACAACATAGGAATTACAGTTCACCTTTACATTGTACTGACTTTACTGTTATCACACCTGTCAGACAAAGCAGTGTTTAACTAATTTTTTTTGCACTAATGATTCCAGTTAGACCTTTGATTATCAAACACAGTTACACTAGTCTCTCCCATCAGTCCCTAAAAAGGGAAATCTTGTTCCTTGCAAAGTCATTCCACAAACTCAAAATTTCACCTCAATTTAATACACTCATGACATCTTAACATATCAGAGCTCACATGTACGAGACTTGAACAAAATTTGTATTCCTCTCCCTACTGCAATCCAAAATATTTTTATATTTGCATCCTTTAGAAAGCACCATACAAGTCAAAACCAAGTTTTCTAGACTCCTTCTAAAACCACAGAACTCATCTTTGAAATCTAAGCAGAGGGTAGAGGACTGCCATAGTTTCAGGATTTAATATTTTCCACAATTCTCTGATTACTAAATTCGAAGTCATCAACCCAAGAATATCTGAAGCAAATTGAGAAATGCCACCCTGCCATAATTCACTGCAGAAATTTTTTCTTACTTTTTATACAAGATTACAGACTGTGATGCATGTGATTATTTACATACATATGCATAAATAGCATGTGGACATCTCTTAGTTAATGCAATAGTTCATAGTGCCATTGGTGCCTTCCACTCAAACTTATTTCATATAAAGTTTTATTTCATTATTAAGCTGCTTTTCCCAGTCAGAAGAAAGAATCTGCAGTTGCAATTCCCAAAAGAAGCACACTTACTAACTACGAAGGTGAGGAATATTGTTTCTAACAACATATATTTCTCACTTTTCTTCCCTCTTTCCATAGTTAGGATCATGGTCCCTAATACTGTGAGGATTTGCTTCCAAACAGGTACCACAAATTACAGCCCATAAAGTTGAGAGTCAGTGTTTTAACTGTGTAAGGAGGAATTCTTTACTTTTAGAGTACTTTTTGTAAGAAGCTCATTTAAGAAATTTTAGAAGGCAGTAATAATCTCTGCTCAAACATTGTTATTTAATTAAAAATTATCTACAGAATCACAGTAATATGATTTTATATTTCATACTGCTATTTCTCTAGTCTTCCGGGGCAGGGGGACCCAAAACTTCCGGCCAGTCTAGATACTGGATGTTTGACTGCAAAAACAAAATCTTAATCTCTGTGACTGAGTCAAGAAAACTTTAAAACCAAAACGAACCAAAGCAACTTCAACCACACTTGTAACTAAACCAGAGCCAAGCTAAAAATGTATTCGTTCAATTTCCGTTCTTTTAACCACACAAAAACTTCTAGCTTCAAGCTAACAGTAGATGGACATCTAGTGGTGTAATATAGCTGACTCCTTTTTTCAAGTAGCTTCATATATTCAAAGTCCTATCGATAGAAGTGCTTTCTAGCATGTTAATAATTAAAATACCATATACACACTTAAAGGCTTTATTTTCAGCTGTGCTTTACCTGCCTTCTTAATTTCATATAAGTACCATCAGTAGAAATCAGGGGTCTAGGTTCAGATTCAGACACCTTCAATCAAGGAAAATTTCATTTTGCAGTGAAAAGTTTAATATAAGCAATAGGTAAGGCTTTAACCCCAAAAATACAATACTTAGGTACTCTATGTAACAATAAGTTGGTGGTACTTAGCATAAAGATAGGTCAAAATCAGACCTATCAAAATCAAAAACATTTTATGCATTAGAGAATATACAAAAACTCCAATCATCTGTTAAAATGCATTTGTTCTGGAACAGCCCAAGCAAAGCAGGCCCACAAATACAGACACGAGTTACTCCTACATAATTGATAAAAATACAGGCAACATTTCTCTAAGTCATTGCAGAACACATTTAACAATTGTGTATATAGGTTCAACAACTTATTGGTGAAACAAGTATTCATTCTCAATGATGTTCTGAACAAACAGCAGTCATTGTTTAGTAAGTTATTTTACCTTCCTTAACTTCTTTTCACTTTGGTGCATGCCTCTAAGTCTAAGGCCTGTCTAGGTCTTTAAGATATTAACCATCACACATCTAAAATAATTTTATCTGGTGCTTACTGTACTCAAGCAAACTGGATAACGCAAGCTTACAATCCTTTAATGCATAATAAAGAGATTATTCAACATACTTAACTAAAATAATATAAATGACATGGGGGGTTGATACAGTGATTAATTTTATTACTTATTTCACAGTAGTGACACTTCCATCATAGTCCTGTTGTATTTGGAACTGTAAGAATAGAAGGCGATTACCTATAGTCTCACTAGACATAAAACAATACAGTCCACGGAAGCAATGAGATAACACCATCCTGGCTAACCAATAAGCTCAGCATATGAACAGCATCTTGTGTAGAAGGTTTTGAAAGCACCTTGTGAAAGGAGAGCACTAGGGAAATGATAGTCTGTTATGTCTCTCATAAGAGAGTAAGAATTCGGAAGGCAATTCAATACAGGGGCACTTATAGGTTCCCACACAGTGCCTTTCTTTCGCAACAAGATGGAGGAAAATTTAATCATTGGTAAAATATATGGGCTACCAGTTCTTAAAATGGCAATGGGGGAATTCTCTACAGAACCTGCACACAGCATACCCAGCTCTGTTTCTGAACAAAGTGGTGAATCATTGTATAAGCTCAGAATTTATCTGGAAACAGCAAAAACAACAAGGTGAAAAGGTACGCCAGTAATGCAAGTACTCTGGTTTGTGAAAGCCTACCATGGAAAGTTGTGCAAGGATCTCATATCACTGCATGTGTAACAAACAGCCTAAGAAATGAAATGCTGTTAAATCACAGGGGAGAAAACAGAAAACAACACGTTAAGCATATAACGGCAGATGCAAAACTATCTATCCTTTCTCAGGAAAGATGAGCCATTCTGGAGAATTCTCAGAACTTCAGTCAATGCTACCAGTGGCTAAAAAGGCAAATACAGTGTTAGGAGTCAGTACGAAAAAGGCAAAATAAAACAGTACATCAGGATACAGGATTAACAATACAACTCTAGTATTGCACACCATTCTGGCCACCCTATCTCAAAGAAAACATAGGGGAGACTGGAAAGGGCCACAACAATAAATCAAAGGTATTGAGAGGATACCACAAGCCATTTATTATCTGAAGAGGGCAAATCATCAGTAACCATTAATTAGGGAAAAATTAATTCTTGTAGGTGACATTTCTGATCCCGATTAGCTAGAAGAGATCTTAGTTTATGTTACAGAATAAATGTTTTTGACACTGAGATTTAAATAAGGAATAACATTATCTGTTGTTCTGTCCAGTTCAGCCTCCTTTTCATCATGCATGTCACTGGATACTTCAGAGTTGCATTTGATCTGTAAATGGTTTAGTCCGAAGCCATGATACACAAAGTAATTTTAGGCTATATGAGTATATACACGACATCTGAACACCAAATTGAAGCACTTTGACTGAAATTCCTTATTCATTTTCATGGCATCACTAAGTAAATACTGAAGCAGTATGTCCTTATTCAGGAAAATCCTTTAGTGTAATCTGGATCTTTGCTGTGCTCAGATAAGTAGAAAAAAACACACTTTGAAAGAAAAAAAAAAAAAGCAAGCACCAACCTTATCATTAGCACAACCAAAAGCAAAGCTATGAAGATTACGAGAACTGCCTTCTACATAGCAGACCACAAAAAAAAAAAGAGATATCTTACACAGAATATTACTGCATTTTATATAAATGCAGTCTGTAAAGCACAAAAGGGATAAGGAAGAGAAGACAGAATGTGAATACTAAGTCTGTACATCAGAAAATCAGAGTGGAAAAATAATGGATTTTAGTATTTCAGTACCTCGTATTCCTGCATTTAGCTGCATCTCTTTGTAAATCTATCATCAGAAAACAGACTGAAAAGTCACACATTCATAGAAGAGAGCTTCAGAATAAACTGCCAGGCAGTGTTTTTACATGTCATGAAAACAATGTCTTGCAATAAGCTGTGTTTTCAGGCAGAAATACAAGCCTATAGAATCACAGATTTATCCAGGTTAGAAGGGACCTCCAAAGACCACCTGGTCCAGCCTTCGATGGGAAAAAGAGCATAGATAAGATTATCGAGCACTCCATCCAATACCATCTTGAAAACCTCCAGTAATGGGGACTCTACCACACCCCTGGGGAGGCTGTTCCAATGAACAGTCATTCTTACTATAAAAGAGCCCCTCAAGGACTCCATCTCTTATTAAATAGAAACTCTGAAAGCATAAACATATAGCTATACTGGTTTTCACAGTAAAGCGCAATTTCTGAATTCAGAGACACAATCCTTCTAGAGCACAGCCCTGAAGATACTGATTCCAGAAGGAATACAGACAAGGCTCCCCAACCCAGGGCTCTCAGACCAGCCCAGCATCAGAAATTCATCCTGCAACACAAGCTGGGCAGAGAGAAAAGCAGGTAATGTAACACAAACAAGAAATAACACACTGGCACCTGTCTCACAATGAGGGTGGTTTCCCCCTAAACTGCTCCTAAGGAAGAAAAAAAGAAACCTTAACACACTAGAGAAGAAAGCTATGTTACAGAACTGCCAACCTGAAGCACACGAGAAGCATCACCACGAGAAGTCTTCAGGCTGCAACTCCAAAGCAGGCCGATGCACCTCCAGCACTCCAGAGGGCAATGCCCGGCTTTCCGGATGAAACACCCCACCTTCTAGGAGGAAATGCCCCACCTTAATTAATTACAAATCACGTGGTTCGCCAGATGGGTCAAGGCAATTGGTCTCTTGGCCATCCACCTCCCGGAGCAATTGGCTGAACGCTACGACACCTGTTTCAAAACAACTGTCCCAGTGTAACAAGCTGCAGGTGTTTCTCAGCTGGCCTGCATGGGGAAGGAACTTTCACAGGATGCTGCAGCAGCTGGAAAGTTTCTCCACACACCAGAAGTGTGGGGTTTTTTTTCTAAAGAGGGGACAGTACAAGACACCCTTCCTTACTTGCTTTCTACTTTACACTTGTATGACATACACCAAAAATCTCTATTTAAGGCTAGAAAAAAACACCCTCAAGAGCAAAACATTAACTATGGACTAAAACACCCACCACTACAGCTTAGGGCTTTGAAGAAGCTACTAAGTATTTCAAGCACCGCCATTAAAAAGTGAAGAAAGGGAAACGAACAAACAAACGTTCTGTTTTAAAACACAGCAGTAACGCCCTTAGGCCTTCCCTCATCGGCCTAACGGCGCAACTCGCCCCTCCAGCGGCTCACAAACGCGGGAGCGGCGGGATGGGGGACGCACGGCCCCACGCGCGCCATTGCCTCAAGCGCCACAGACACGCACACGCCGGCCCCTCACCGCACACCTCGCGCCACGCCCGAGAAGCCCGCCCAGCCCCGCGCGCCCGAGCACGCGCCGTACAGCCCGCGAGGCCGCCCTCCCGCGCCTTAAAAAAAAAAACACACGCAAAAAAAAAAAAAACCAACAAAAACGAAACAACCCTCCGGGCGCATGCGCACTCCCCCCTCGCGGCCCCGGGCGGGTCGGCGGGCGCTGGGGCCGCCGCCGTCAGGGCAGGTGGGCGTGGCCACGGGAGAGGGCGGCGGGAATGGGGGCGGGGCCGGCGGCCGCGGCGGGGTCAGGAGGGAGGGGGAAGCGGCCGGCTGGCGGGCGTGGAGCCGGCGGTGGGGTTGCTCTAGAGAGGTGTTGCTGCCGGTAGCGGCGCCCAGAAGGAACCGGCCATGGATGCCACCACGCTGGAGGTGGACGCGGTGAAGTTCGCGCAGCTGGCGGTGCAGCGGGACCAGAGCGGGCGCTACCAGGAAGCGGTCTTCTACTACAAGGTACGGGGGGTGCTCGGCGGCAGACGGTTCCTTCAGGGCGCCGGTGTCCCCTTTCCCCTCGCCGTGAGCAGCCCTGAGGCCCTTGAGCTACCGGTAGGTTTGCGCTCCGCCCCTCAGCCCCAGAGGGCCGGAGGAGGGAGGGGTGGCCCGCCGCGCCCCTGCGGCCCGGCGCGGCCCTGCCGGCGGGGTGGGATGCGCTGGCGTAGCGCTGCCTCAGCCGCTCCGATGCCCTCCGCCGGTGTGTCGTGGAGACGGAGCGCTGCTTGGCCTCGGAGAAGACGTGACGGTTCCAGCCGAGAAGAAGGCGGAAGGCCGGGCGTGCGCGTAGAAAGTTTGTCTCCGGAGGAGCAGCGCCCTTCTGGGCAGGTTGCGAAATGTTTTCCCCGCGTTTTATTTTTAGGTGGGAACAAGTACTGCTCGTGCGCTGCTGTTCACTTAAGGGCTTGGGGGTAGCACTGCAGCTACGGTGCCTGACAAGTTGCTGCGGGTGCTTCTTCCAGCTCCTGCACATGTAACCTCCTCGGTGCTTCTCGGAAAGCTTTGTCGTAACGTAGCTAAAAACGTCTCTGCCCTGCTGGTTCTCCACTTTCGTTCCTGGCCTCTGCCCTGCCCCTGCCAGGCCTGAAAAGCTGTTCAATTTTATGTCGGAGATGTAAGTGCTGAGTGTTTTGGAGAACTGCAAGTGAGCATACTGCAGTTCTTGAGTTTGCAGCTGGAAACAACTCTGTCGTATAATCAGTCATCAAATCAGTAGAAAAGTACATGATGAAATACAAGATGCGCAGCAGTAAGCCAGCTTTAGATCATAACCTACCTATGACATATTTTTAACCACATGTGAATATTCTTTCTATTAAAAATCCATTTCTAACATTCTGTGATTCTGTGATTTCAATACAGCTTCAGGTTGGTGTAACGGAGGATGTGATGAGACAGATTCAGTGTCTTGCTCAATATCTACAAACTTACTACTGGTGTTTAGTAGCTTCAGCATGACTATTATGTGTTTTTCTGCCTGTGTAAGTTGTCTCACTTTGTTGGATTTACATTTTCAAAAGTTACATTCAAGTTCTGTATCCTGCAGGCTTTACTTATCACCAGCGAGAAGGGATTTCTTTGAAGCCTACCTTTATCCTTGTTGCCGTAATCATTCCACATGTTCCGTTATCCTGCCACAGTAATTCTCTTCCCTTAACTTGCCAAGAGCTCTGTAGTTGGCCTTTTATTTCATGAGGACTAAGTGTCTTTGAAACATATAAAAAGCATAGTGTTATTATCATGGTGGTCTATACATGTGAAAGGATAGGAAGAAGAGTATTTTTTTTTAACCTGGTTGTTAATGTAGGATGGGCTAAGTTTACATATGTAAAGCGTGTGTGCGTATATATGCAAAAGTTATAGTTACCCATAATAATGCTGGTAAGGTCTGTGCTTATCAGCAGCAGTGTGTGTGCGTGGCCTCATAGCTGTGCATGATACTGTTTTATTACAGTACCTTTCTCAGTATATCTGAAAGAAATTATTGAATGCTCTTCAGAAGAAAACCATCTTTTTGTGCAAGTAATAGCTCTTGTACGCTTTTATACAGTGTATGGAAAATCTTTTTCACTTGCTGAATGTACGGGTGGATATTCTTGCAAAGTGCAGAAATGAATCTCTGGCAGTCTTGGTGCACTTGAAATTGCACATGACAGAGTGTAATGTAGGCAATGTTTTCTGCAAAAGCTAGACCACAGAACAGCACAATTATGGACACTGCTGTGTAATAGGAAAGCTTTGAATCAAAACTCTGCAGCTACCATCTTTGTTATTCGGACAGGTGACTCTTGACAGTTCAAGATTAGGTGTCGACTCTTGTGTCAGATTGTATGTGAAGGTGCTGGTGTTCAAACCTATTGTGATCAAAAGTGAGAGAAAACTCAGAAGGTATTATTAGAGCAGAATTCTTTATGTATGATTTAGCCTGGATAGATTTGGCTTTCCAGACTCTCGATGTCCATTAAACAAGAGTAGTTACAAAATATCATCTCAGATTTTGAGATTACTTTATGCTTTTTTTTTTTTTTTTCCTGGCAGTGGAAATAAGTTCTGGCCTATCACCAACTTTCTTATCAACTGCTCTAAGTAGTTCAGAGCCCACTGGTGCAATTACTAAGCATGTGGAAAAGTTGGGTGCTGAACAAGTTCTGCAAGAACTTGACCATAAGAATGAAGCATGGGAAATGCTTCTAGTTGTTGCCGATAGACAAGCAGTGGACCTGTCTGCGTCAAGTTCCTGTGGCTAGCAAGTGCTGTTCGCTTCCTGCTATCGTCTAACTTTGATAGATCCCTAGAGGAGGGCTTCGTGTGAACTCACGTAGGGTAACTTGTTAATGGTGCTCTACAGAAATGTCAGAAACATATTTGGGCACTTGATGACTTTAGCAAAACTTCTGAAGGCTGTTGGTAAGTTTTACTGTTGACCAGCAGTATGCAACTTGCAGACTGATGATCAGTAGTTCACTTAATGCGACTGTGGCACACTACTCATGCCAAAGAACAGTATTGGCATTGGAGAGGTCATAAATATCAACTCTGACTTGCACGTCCATCTTGTCACTGGAAATAGTTGGTGTGCTGGTTCTGCAGGCAGGTGTTCAACTGCTTCAGTCCTTTAGAACCTTAATTTGTAAAAGACTGTTTTCACTATGTTTACATCTTAAAACCAGGCAGAGCAGTTGTGCTTGAAATCACAGAAGCAACATCAATTATGCATTGTTTTTGCAGCACTAGTTTGAAAATCCAATTTTGTTCTCTGCGTTATACAGCACTGGTTTTGTCTGTCTATACTAGTGGTATGTCACAGACAAATATATACATTCTTCGAGCAGATATCTGTAGTGTTTCCCCTCACCACCCCCCCCACCCCCCCCCCCCAAAAAAAAAAAGAATAGTTGTGTGCTAGACCTTAACAGTAGTTAATTGCTACATATAAACGGGGCATGGTAATTCTGTTTACCTTTCTGTTGCCGTGGACGTTTCACATGATGTAATATGGTGATGGATGTTGAGGGGGAATACTTGGCTCTGTGAGCTTGTCAGTGAAAATTTATCCTGATAATAAGTACTGGCTGTATCAGGATCAATTTGAAGCTTGGGCAGACTAGGCAGATGTGTATGGAAGCAAACTGCTAAGCTTGACAAAAATCATGGCTATAAAGCACATGAGACCCTCTGGCCATGGCTCTGTGCTTGCCCTGTGCAGAGTAGCGTCTCTGAGCACCATCTTTGTGGAGCAGCTCTCTAGTTATTGTTCTGCTTCCTACATACTCAGCCTGCTAACCACCTCCTCCTTTCTTCTGCTGCTGCTGGGAAGACAAGCACTGCCACAAAAGTGTGGGGTTTTTTCCATGCCAGTAATGAGGACAAAATAAGGTTTTTATCCTCATTTTTGTGAGTGACAAATTTCAATTCTCCATATGCTTCTGAGACTGTGTCAGCTCTGACTGTTTATTACAATCCTGCCAAAACTTACATGTTTTTCATAAATTTAGTGAATGGATAGACAGCTTATGCAACTGAAGGCGTTTTTTCTTAATAGATTTGTGCAGCACAGGAAAAGTCTTAATGTGGATAATGTACTGTGCTTCTGAGCTGAAGGCCTACGCTCCCTCCTGGAAGTAGATTTTCGTCAATATCCCATGTTTTGTGTATATACAAACATTCAAAAAAACCCAAAGTTTGATGAGCTAGGAAACTTCACATTCATGGGCTTTCCAGATTTGATAGCTTTATGTAAATAATATGAAAAGAAAAGACTTTCTAAACCAAAATTCTGTACATTTGATTTTGAAAAGCTTTTGTATTGATTTACTTGCATTATTATCAGATTAAATGCAAATAACTTGTGAGTAGCTTTTTTTTGTTTCCTAACCTTAAATCTGCAGCTTTAAAAATAAAAGGCAGTTTGTAGCTTGTGAGATTTACTTAACTGATTTCTGTGCATGCTTTAAAAATTTGGCTTAAAATCTCCTAACTCCATGCATGACTATGCAGACAGATCTAAGATCTGGCCTTACAGAACCTCAGAAGGTTTCTTATAGTCTTACAGGTTGTCCCATATGTGAGAAATTGAATGTGATCTCGTTTATAACTCAAAACTTGTTCTTTCCAGCAGAATTTTCCTGCAACCACTAAGTCTTTTTGCAGATGTAGTGGCTTGCTTTCATGCAACTCATGGTTGCTGTAGGCCCTCTGTTTGTGGAAAGTGATTTTTCAGGCAGCGAACATTAACTTTGTCTCAAATTCTTCTCCCTGCAGGAAGCTGCACAAGCCTTGATTTATGCTGGAATGGCAGGGTCCAACTTGGAAAATATTCAAGAAAAAATAAATGAGTACTTGGAGAGAGTTCAAGCTCTCCATTCAGCAGGTGGGTAAGGAGCTTTCTAATTAAACCTCTGCCTAAATTAATTGAGTGGAAAGCCTTTTGGTGCTGTGAAATACGTATAAGTAATGTTTGCTCTGTTTTTCATTATTCTAATTTTCTTGTCCTTTGTGAAAGACCACAAATACAATGAGCACAACAGTGTTTTGAATTGTGAAATACATCAGAAATGAAGCAGAGACTTACTTCCTAAGGACTTGGGTGTTGGTATTCTTTCCTTTTACATATTCTTAGGAACTTGTTTGATCCAGTTTCAGTGCCTAGACCAAAATCTCAAAGTTTTGCACTCGTACAGTTCTTATTTAGAATCACAAAATCCCTTGGACAAAAAGGCACCTTGGGAGGTCTAAAGACCTATCTCCTGCTCAAAGCAGGGTAGACGTTGATTTTTGAACCAGGTTGTTCAGGTGCAGTCAGGTCCTGAAAATGCCTAAGGACAGAAATTCCCCAGTGCCTCTGGGTCCCTGTTCCAGGATGCAATTGTCTTTCAAGTGATTTCTGCCCCCCCCCAACATATTAGTTGGATTCTCTCCTGTTTCAGGTCATAGCCACTGGCTCTTGTTCCCTTTCCTTGCACTGCAGTGAAGGGCTTGAATCTGTTTTCTTGATAACCTCACAGTCACTGGCAGGTTGCTATTAGACATGGCTTTGGTCCCCCAAAGCCATCTCTTCTCCTGGGTGGACAAGCCCTTCTCCCTCAGGTTCTTCTCAAAAGGCCAAGTCCTCCAGCTCCAACCCAAAACTGAATGTGGTATTCCACATACAGCTCTACTGAGCGCTGAGTAGAGGATGGCAATCGCTTCCCTCCATCTGCTGGCTGTGCTCCTGCTGACACAGCCCAGGGTGCTGTTAGCCTTCATCGCTGCCAGGGTCCTGCTGGCTTGGGCTTACCCAGCTGTCCTGCAGGACTCCAAGCCTTTCTCCGCAGAGCTGTACCCTGCAGGATGTTTGTCCCAGATACAGGGCATAGCGTTTGTCCTGATCGAATTTCCTGATGTTCCTGTCAGCCCATTACTTTAGGCTGTCTGTGTCCCTTCGAATAGCAGCTCTGTCCTGGAGTGAATTGGTTTGGTGGGGTCTGCAGCCCTGATGAAGGTGCACTCCATAATCCCCTTCAGGTCATTAATAAAGGTATTAAATGAGGTAGACACCCAAGTCACAAATCATGCAATATTTTACATATTTAAACATCCTTGTCCTCAGTGTAGTATGAAAGAGATTTTATTTACATTATTTGACATGTGAAATAGCCTGAGTGTGTCTCTGCTTTGGGGGGTGGTAAGTGGTGGTGGTATTTTCTTGTTCTTGCAAATATGTTTTTAGCAAAGTTTAAAAAGTTTTGGGTTCCAGCTGAGAAATAGATGTTACCAATCCGATTAGAACTGCTGGTGTTTCGGTACCATGTTAAGGATGTTTTTACATGTCTGCTGCTGTAGAAAGCTAAATACAGTCTTTTTCATTTAGTTCAGTCACAGAACACAGACCCTCTGAAGTCAAAGCAACAGTTGGACTTGGAGCGTGCTCACTTCCTAGTTACACAGGCGTTTGATGAAGACGATAAAGGCAATGCAGAAGAAGCTGTAGAGTTGTACACAGAAGCGGTGGAGCTCTGTTTGAAAACAGTATGTTAAGCTACAGGTTAACTTGGTGGAATTACGTGATGGTAAGAAATTCTTCCACTTACGCAAGTGACTGACCCTTAAAGGCTGACTTAAAAATGGAGTACCTGTACTTTAAAAACTATTTTTTAGTCTTTTTTTTCCACTGTTTTTTTTTATTTGGTGTTTCTTCCAGTCTTTATGTTATGTTGCTATTCAACACTATAAATTTATGGAGACTTGTGATTTATGTTTTTTTTTCTGAACTGGATTTATACTAAAAACTAAAAATATTCTGGAACTTTTTTGATGTTAACTTTTGCCTTGGAGTGAATGCAACACTAAACCAGAAATTAAAAACAGTCAAAACTGCTAATGTGTCAGCTATATTACTTTCTGACTACATTAAAGGAAGCAATTTAAGGGAAATTTTTGTGTGTTATCACTTTCTGAAAACGTAGTAGTCTCCTGATGCCAAAACTAGTAAAAATACTACTTGATTACTCAGCGCTCAACATTAAAGCCGTTGCAAGTGAATTCGATTCACACTGAAATTAATGTTAAGGATGAATTGGCCATTACATAAATGATGAAGAATATAATTACAGGTACTGCTTTTTTCCCTTAAGTCCAGTTGCCTTAACTAACTCATTACAGGAAGAGCTCACCATCATAATGTAACTCCACCAAGTCTGTTTTTCTTTTTCCCTTCTTTTCCCTTTTTATAATGTAAATATAGGTGGGTCGTTGGGAGGGGAATGCTACTTTTGCCACGTGCTAGATTAAAATCTCCTTTTCTCCGAATTCTGTAAACTGGTTTTATGTAGGTTAAAAACCCTGGTGATACAGTGTAACCAGCTCAAGAGTTAGTAGAGCTTGCTCTAGTTTTTCCACTTGAGCTGTTGGAGCAGAACATTTTCAGTCTATTACATAAAATTTACTGCGGCAGCACACTGTTCCTCCTCTGCTGTATTTGTCCTCCTGTTGTGTCAGTGCATGCGAATATTACTTACATATATTGAAGTTAGTCTGAAATTATCTCATACTAACAACTGCTTTTATCGGGTATTTGATTAGGTACAGATACTGCTGAAGTTTCTTTTAATCTTGACTAGCATATTACTTTAAGATGACTGTAGGCTTTATCCCTCAGGGTGATCAAAAAGTACCTTCTTCTTGCCAGGATGAAAGAAGATTGAAGGAACTCTGCTATCTTGAAGCTTTACTTCTGTCTTTCTCCTCAGTATATTCAGGTGGAGAGATTTATTTCTTCCTTACCCTTGAAGTACTCAGAAAGCAGCCATTCCTCCTTTTCTATGGCTGACTCCTACATGGGTCTACTGGTGTTCAATCTCCACTGCTTACCTTCATACATCTTTCAAAATCTTTTCCAACCAGGAACTCTGGAGTGTACTTTATTTGCAAATGAAAATAGTGCTTATAGAGGATGTTTCTAGTTTTATTTCTTGGGGTGAAGGTAGCTTGTCTTTTGTTTCCTCAGTTGACCTAGCTGACCTGGGAGAATTGGTCAAGGTACAAAGCTAGAACCTGCAACCTGCTTGTTTGCAGAAGAAGCCAGACCTCAAGTTGTGCCTCTTGCAGATTGCTTAGCTGCAGTAGCCATGCTTCATCTGTATGGAAAACAAAAGTGTAAACTGGTTGTATGAGTAAATGGCCATAGCTGACCTCCCAGCTGGGAAAAGAAGTTAGTGCTCTTGATAATCTGTTTTTGTGCCCTATCACAGATTATTTTATGCCTTTGATGTGCAAGAACAAGATTTTTACCTTGCAAGCAACCTTGTTTGTTTGTATTTTATGAAAGTAAACATTGACATTTATCTTTTTCCTAAGTTACCGATTATTTTTGACTCATTTAGGGAAAAGAAGAGGAACACATCTAAGCTCAGTAGTATACCTAACATTTGGTTTTGTGTTCTTTCTGCCTGTAGTGTTCTAATATGGTTAATTCTTCTGGCAAATTTTTTGTGTGTGCAATATTGCCCATACTGAAGAGTTTTAAATACCACTTTTGTTCCATGAACATTCAGTAGAACAGCAAAATATTTACTTACTTAGTGTGCTTTTTATGCTGAGATTTAAAAAAAAAAAAAACAAACACATATTTGCTCATTTTGAAAGAGGAGTGGAAAAAATAGCTAGTTACTGTTTGCTATGATCTGTAAGTGTGGAATTTGACAAACTGAGCCTATAAAACCTGTGGATTTTTTCGATGTGTAGCTTTTTTCTTTTATTTTGCACTTCAGGCTACTGAAACTTCAGAAGCAGGCCTCCAGTCAAAACTGAAACAGCTGGCTCGACAAGCGCTGGATAGGTGAGTATTCCCAATGTTAGTAAACGTACTTGCTGTCAGGTCTAAGTGCACTCTCAGAGTTGAATTCTCGATCTAGTGTGTCTGTTCTATACTGCAAAAAGTGTGGATTCTGGGTAGACCTAGCTCCTGTAGAGTTCTTCTGGCAGATAGCTGCCAGCTGCTATACTGCTGAATATAGTAGCTGTTGCGCCAAGCCTCTGGGAATCTTGGGATGTGCAGATTTAGGAAAGGATTGTATTTTTTAGTGCAAGTGCACTACTTCAGTCTTCATAGATATAAATCAGAGTACTCTACTACAGTTTTTGGCTTGTATAAAAATGCTGAATTCAGGCCAGCACTAAGTCAAGAGTGTCAGCATCCCTTGGTAAGGAAGACAGGTTGGAAACTGGGAAATACTTGTCTTGATGGTAGCAATCTAATTGCATGGGTGGATCTAGTGGAATGGAGTCTATATCTGAAACAAGTTAGGTGAGTGTAAGTTCAAAGTAACTCCTTTTAAATCAGCTGTATGATGGCGAATAATGGACTGGCTTGCATCAGAAATAGTGTGGCCAGAAGTAGCTTATATATGAATTTGAAATACTATGTTTTAATTGATTCTGGAACTGGAAAATAATGAAGTACTGGCATCAGAAATTGATTTTTCTTAGGAAAAGTGGTATTCGTCAACTTGAGCATTTGTTTGTTCTGTTTAATGTATGTGGGAACATGAACCAAGCAAATAAATAATTGAACCATAACTATATTTTTATCATTGTTGTAAACAAAATGCATTTTTATTTGCTTTAGAGCAGAGGCACTGAAGGAATCTGTGTCAAAGTCATCTCAGAAGGAGAAGTCTAAACCAAATCTCCCAGTCAGAACATTCTTTCCATTGGGACCTGATTTTTCGTTAAATGATAAACCGCAGACAATCAGAGCAGTACAAGCTAGTGAATCTCAAGGTCAGAAATACACTGCAGAGGAGATTGAAGTGCTCAGGTAAGCTGAAGACAAGATTTTTTCGAAACTTTTATCATTTGTGCTCACATCCTTCATGTATCTTTTCTAGTAGATGGAAACAGCCAAAGCATGAGGTTTATAAACAGAGGGTTGGAAAACCACCTCTTGACAAAGCTTGTTGCTGGTATTGCCTACACGTTAATAAGTCATTGTATTCTCTACAGTAATGTAATTAGTGGCTTTTATTCACAGAACATACTTTCTAGAGTGTATTTAGAAGACAATTTCTTGTAACTGACTGCCAGGATTATTTTTCATAGCCTTATTTTTGTATGGTACGCATAACCTACCACATGACTGAGTTCATGAAAGATCTGTCTCTGAGATGCCAAGGTACAAAGGTGTTTTTACAGATTGTACAACTACTACTTCACTGGAAATTGAGGAAGCATAATATTTTGTAGGATTGTTACTTCTGTTATGTCCAGTTCCTTTTGCTTTGTTTTTTATTATAGGCGGAATTAGCTACAAATAATAAAGAATCCATAAAACCTTTAGCCTAAATTGTGAATTTGGAAGACTATCAAACATATCTTTAAAAAAAAAAAAAAAGCAGCATCACAAAAAAACCCAACATTGATAAGTGTTTCAACCTTCCTCCTTCTCATGCCATAAAAAAGATTGTGACAGAGGTGATGCTCAACACAGTCTAGTATTTGATCATAGAACAGTTTGTCTGCTTCTTGTCTTTAGGGGATTTAAATGGACTGAGGATGTGGTCCTCAAGATAGGAACGTACATGTGTTTGGGAAGTTGCAGAGCATTAGCAATTACCTTATTAAAATGCCACTTTTTTTTCCTCTTGCAGTGCTTGTGCAGTAAATGTTTCTGGTTTTGTGGATAGTTTGGGGTTTTGGGGGTTTATTTTTGTTGATTTTTTTTTTTTTTAAGTCTCGTAAGAGAACTTCAAGTTGTTTCACGTCTTCAATCATCATTTGATTTAAAAATATTTTGTGTACTTTTTTCAGTTAACTCCTTGTCTGAAACTTAAATTACATTCCTGTTTAAATATTCTCATTTTTAAAAAAAATGTTCTGTGCACTTTAGTAAAAAAATGTGCTAATAAACATATGCAGTATTTTTGTTAACTTTTTTGGCAAAGGACTCCAAGTACTCCCCCAATTAGATGAAATCTAAGCATTGCTAATTGCTGTCATCTTATGATTCTCTTTAATGAGAAACTTAAGGGACTTACGAAATTCTGTTTAGACAAATGTACGTTTAAATGTGACTTCTAGACCTTTGAAGAGGTTTGTGGCTGATAATCATTTCTGTCCTGACATAGGACTTGTCCACAGGTACGTACTTGCAGGATTAGTGACTGAGCCATCAAGTACTGCATATTTTAAACTCAAATACATATAGAGGTTGTTTCATTTTCAAGATATAGTCGTCTTGTCTTCAGAAGCACTGTGGCTCGTTAGTTTTTAAAAACTAATTTTGTTGTTACCTTTTGGAACTTAGTCTTTGTAGATGCATTTATAGCTATATTTTTCTCTTATGGCTTGCAGGAAGACTTCAAAAATTAATGGCATTGAATACGTACCTTTCATGAGTGTTGATCTGAGAGAACGTTTTGCCTTCCCTATGCCATTTTCGTAAGTGCTATTCAGTTACTGAACTTACTTTTGTTTTTATTTCCAAAACTTTCCCATATTTGGTATTTCTATGTTTTCTTTTTCAGAGTTTAGAATTGTTTAAGTAGGCTTTAAAGCATAATTCAGGCAGATATATTTAAATACTAACGCTTCCATTTTCCAGTCTTAAAACTGTTTAATGTAAGCTGATCCTGCTCTGCGTACTTTTGCAGTTGTGTCCTCGGGCCTATAAGGACAACATTATATTTGGCTTTTTGGAGGATTGGGCTGGGCTGGCAACTTGGGTCCATTTCCCAATTCTTCTGCATGCTAATGAGTTTAGCTCCCTCTGCCTCAGTTACTTGTACAATGAAGATGATAGCCATTTCCTCTGTAAAAGCCTATTTGGAGGAAGAGTGGTATGTAACTGCTAGACCTTCATTCATGAGCAATAATAATATGTTAAGATGACATAGCCTTAATAGACAAAGACCCCTGGAGTTGGCTTGGTTTTTTTTTTGAGTTTTCCACTAACAAGCCTCTATTTTCAGAACTAAAGAAACTTTTTATTATTGGTTCATCATATTGAAATAAAGTGAAGAATTTATGTTTCTGCTCATGTAAATGGCTTTCTAGAATTCCCTTCTCCTGTTCAGTCCTGTATGAAGGAAGCTTTGGGTTTTATTTCATGTTTTTAATATTTTTGTATTTTTTCCCTAAAAATCACAAATTTAGCAGTAGTGTTGTTTGAAATGGGTTCACAACTCTGTATACAAAACTTTGTAATTGTTCTCCATGTATTTTTGCACCGTTTATCAGACATACATAACACTGGACGTACCACGAAAAACTTTTCTAAACTGCTATTGATTTTTTTCTACTTTTTTCTCTCTTAAATCTAGAGATAAATGTGGGAAGTTACCTTTATCCCCCAAACAGAAAGCAATGTTTGCCAAGTGGGTGCGACCAGATGACATAACAAATAACCCTACGATGATTTATACTGTATCAAGTTTCAGTATAAAGCAGGTAAATTGTTCCTAAAGGGAAATGTGTGCTGCTACCAGTTTATTGCAGGGAATATAAGACCTTCGTGTTCAAAAAGAAATCCCCATGTGTGAGAGTACTTTCTTTGGCTCTCATGAGATTAAATAAATAAATAAACAGCATCACTTCAGATTCCATGCATTTTCTAGCCATGAGAATAAACAGGTGTGTTAGCAGTGGAAGTGAAACTCAAAATTTGAATTCCAGCTGAAAGTCCTGTTTTTCAGAAATAGTGGTGAGTTTAGTATGAAAAAAGGCAAAATGTACTCTGTAACAAATTATTCACTGCATGGTAAAAAATAATACGCAAAAGTTTTAAATTGCAGAGTGGCCCTTTTGAGGATGGTGGAAATGTCTTGTTCGGTGTTAAGTTGCAGATGGCCCAAGCTATTCTGGAATCAGCAATAGATTATGCCGTTGGATATGGTTTATCTTACACAATGTGTTTTGGGGAGGAGAGAGTTAAGTGTGAGTGAATGCTGAGGAATCTGCTTGCCTCTGATTGTCATTAGTAATTCTAACTCTGGTTTGCTCTGTAGGGGCCTCATGTTGAGCAAGCATACATTTCCTGCCTTTTTAGTAGTAACTTTGCTTCTCCTGGTCAAATCTTTCCCTTTCAAAGGGAGTTACTAACCTCCATTTTCCTTCCCACCACACAACCCGTTTGTCTTTCAGTCTCTAAGCTATTAGTAAATGTCCTCACTGTTTTGGTTTTTTCTTTATAGACAATAGTGTCAGATTGTTCTTTTGTGGCATCGCTAGCCATCAGTGCAGCATACGAAAGAAGATATAACAAAAAATTGATCACAAGGTAAGTAGCTGTTGCTTTCTACGATCTTTTCAGACTTAATACTGTCAAGCTTCCGCAATGTGTTCTATAATTGTTGGACACAGTAAAAACTAGAATTTGTTTCACCTTCATCTCCCTGGGACTCATGTGGCTTCAGCACTTCTGAGAAGGAAGCCAACTTAATATAGATATGTAAACAGATGCTGGAGTCTAACTTCAGATGTGCTTTGAGGAATAATAAATAGTTTGGAAGGTTTTCCTTGCTTTTTAATAGAAATTTTACTTGTAATGCTTCATAGGTGTGTTTTCCTACTTTGCTATGCCAACTGCTGTGCAACAGGTGGTCCATCTTGCATCTCATTATAGAATTAGTGTCAACAACACTGTCTCAGTTCCACTCGACTGGCATCCCATAATAAATTTGGTGCGGGTTTGACAGACTATGCCAGGAGCTCATTGCTAGACCAGCGTCTGAACATTGTTTCTGGGTGGGTTTTTTTTGTTTGTTTAACCTATAGTCCTTAGAATTGAAGTAGTATTCTTTTCAAGAGCAGTGAGTTCTGCACTGTCTGCTTCTTCAAATGTTTGACTTGTCAGGCAAATACTATATTTATACTGTAGATATGTAAATACTGTTTGTTTAATAGTAAGATAAATTTGTTTGCTTTGCTGCCATTGGAGAAATAATTAGGTTACTTAGGTTCTTTTGTTACTATGTTAAGCAGAGAACTGCAGCAAGAGCTATTTAAACATCATTGTCATTTTTACTAAATTTGACTTGCTCTTTCATTAAAAATTCCATATTTATGTTCAGTGTAAATTCCAGAAACAGACTATGTTAATCTCACTTTCATTGTTGTCAGTGTATGTACAGCCAAGTCATTTACATCACAATTTCGTCTTTTTTTAACAGTATAATTTATCCTCAAAATAAGAAAGGAGAACCAGAATATAATCCATGTGGCAAATACATGGTGAAGCTTCATATCAATGGTGTACCTAGAAAGGTAAATGGTTTTGAGGAGACTTAATGCTGTTACTGTTTAAATCATGTATTTTAAATGTCACTGTGAATCTCTGTTTGCATAGCAAACATTTTAGATACATTTTGTTGGAAAGTGGTTTTTAATTATTAAAACTTTTGAAATTCATTTTGATTGTGAAACATGTAACAGAATGTAGATATTTCTTCTACAGACATTCATGAAAATAGCCTTACTGACATTAAATTAATTTTAAAAATCCTTATATTGCTTAAAAGCATTATGAAAACCATACAGAAAAAAAATTATGCATCCCATATTTATGATTAGGGTGTACAAGTAATCCACTTTTCCACTTGATCTTAGAAAGGAAGTTACAGAACTGAAAAGTACAGAGAGGGACATCTGGGAAGATTATAGACATGGAATGACAATAAAGGAGTAACTCAGCTGACCACAGATTTTTAGCAAGGAGAGGAGATGCCTGAAGATGTATGATGGAACTTTGTAAACGCACGAACAACTTCATTTTCTTCTCAGTGCAATAAATAAGGGCATAAAATAATTTATTTCTTCAAATAATACTTAACTGTAGCACTGATTATTGCATATCATGGAGATGGATGAATGTTTATGGGAGTTCAGAAGTTGAGTGGTCATATTCACGGGGCAGGGGAGTAAGGGGAAAGTTCTCAAAGGCTATTAATTGCTAAGATACAACCTCTGGGTCAGGAAGTCCTTGAGTTGTAAAATTCTGGAATCTGCATGAGTGTTTCAGGGAAGTATCATTTATGTGCTCGCCTTGCTCTTAATACTCTTTCCAAAATACCTCATAATGGCTCCCTTTTGTTAGGATGAATGGCCATTTGCTTTTCTATGAAAAGGATTTTTCATTCCTGCACAGATAGGATTTGACCCGAAAACGTGCTGTGTTGGTAGCCTGTGCTGGTAATGGGCTAACATCAACCGAAACGTCTGTTCTGGGAAGCTGTTTCAGACCACTACAAATAACTGCAGTGACAATCTGTAATAATGCCAACCATATTCCACCTAATTTAAAGAAGAAATGTTAATACTTTCACAACTGCTGCTTTGGGTTGTTTTTCCTTTCCAAAGAGAAGAAACTTAAATCTGGAACTAGAGACTATGAAAGTGATCTGACACATAGTTTGTTTCCTTATAGACAAATACTTGTTTATTTTTCTGCTGGCTACCGAGCACAGTCCATGCTCTGTTTCCTAATTAGATGAGGTATATTGTTAGGTTTTTCTTTACTTTTTATGCTGGTAATTACACTGAACTTTCTGCATCTACCTTTCTCAATAGATACCAGAGGCTTTACAAAAATGTACTGTCATCATCCCCATATTACATAGGGGAAAGTGAAGCAGTTGATCACAGGTCACACAGTGAACCAGTGCAAGTAAGAGCTGGCAATAGAATTTCTTGTTCACTTGGGCAAACCACTGCAGGATTGGTAGAGGTGTCCACCTGTATTTTTTAAATAGTTCTCAAAATACCTTATGGTGCTTTTTCTTTTGTTTATTTCACACAGGTAATCATAGATGACCAGTTACCTGTTGATCATAGCGGGGAACTTCTCTGCTCTTACTCTAACAATAAGAATGAATTATGGGTATCACTAATAGAAAAGGCTTACATGAAGGTCATGGGAGGATATGATTTTCCTGGATCAAATTCTGTAAGTATCAGATTATTTCTAAGAGACAAAAATTTCACTTAGATAATCTTGGGTCAAATAACTTTCCTTCCAGTGAGATCAAAGTGAATTGCTTGGGGAGGCAAGTATTGAGTTTGCAATTTTCCTAAATTTTTTTTATTTCTTTCTTTAACAAATACGCGTAGTGGTACGTGATGACATTTATTCCATCAAAATAGAATGAGCAAGACATCTGGATGGGCAGAGTTAATCTTAGTTCTCTGACTGCAGGATTGACACTTATGGTTGGGAAGTATATGTGTTTTATATGAAGTCTGGATGAAAGTGTTGGGTGAAGTCATAAATTTTTTGCCCTTATCAATACTGCCGATTTTGATTTCTAACTGTAATTCAATAAATAGGGCAGTTCTCCCTTATTAGGTAGGGAAGTCAGCTAGGAAAGAAACAGGCTAGTTGTTTTGTACATGTATATAGAGGGAGCAAGTACTTTGATCTGTGAAAGTTTGTTTGTCAGATTGTTCCATTCATTTACATCAATACGTAATGGGTTCTTACAATGTGGTTACTAACGAAACAGTCCTCGTACTGCAGCCAGACTGACATGCAAATTATTCTTTCAAAGAGGGATGGTTTACTGAAATGAGTAGCCCACATAACCTTTATTCGTTACTTAGGAAGCATTTCTGATTTTAGTTTAAAATTCTTTGAAGTTTTGACACTGTGCTTTTTATTCCATGGTGCTGTTCGCATTCCAGTTGGTGTCCTGATAATCACATTCTTGGGGTAATCATCACCTTTTCAAAAATGACTATGGAGACAAATGGGACTTTGTATATGGGGTAAACGCAGCATACGTTTTTATGTATGTTTATGTCAGTGTTGGGCTGCTTTGTTCTGGAGGACAGAAACTGGTGAGAATAGCTGTGTTTTATTCCCATTGTCATCCTCTAACTTGCTGTCTGGAAGAACAGCTTGTCTTGTGACACTTAATGTCCACCTTTCCCACTCCCTCTGCTATCAATTTTATTATAGCTTCCTTGTATAATCAGGGTTGTTTACTGGCTGTGTAATTCCTTAAGTTGCCACCCACCCCTGCTAGTTATTGACACTTCAAGCATTTATAGTCTCTTGGTACTTCAAGGAGTACAAAGCAAAAGAAAAGGGAATAAGTAATATTTCAAGGAGATGAAATGGGGAGATTAAAGCCTCTTTTTATGGAAATACATGTCAGTGTCAGCTTTACCAAAAGAATAAAAAACCCAAACCCTGAGCCTTAGAAGTAAAACATAAATTATTTAGAATGCATATATAATAGCAAGGTCAAATAGTGTTTCTGAGACTGTGCTTTAAAAGTCTGCGAATCTAAGTAGAACACATCATAGAATTAAGCACAATTGAACATTCTCTTATGTTTCTGTTGGTCTGAAATTCCATTTTGTTTCATCAATTCACTTTCCAGCTTTTTTTTCTTAGAGGCTATTTTGAAATGTTGTCCTAAGCTAATCAATTAAGTTTTTGTTTGGTTGGTTTTTCAATATAGTCTTAATCTTGAGCCTTTTACGTATAGAACTATATTGTAACTTATGTATACTTGATTTCTTTCAAGGCACTTTCATAAATTGTGTACAGACATCGTATGTTTACAGATGGATTATCTATTCTGATTTATTTTGAATGCTTGCATTTCAGAATATTGATCTCCATGCACTGACTGGTTGGATACCTGAAAGAATTGCTATGCACTCTGACAATCAAGCTTTCAATAAAGATAGTACTTTCAGAATGCTTTATCAGAGGTAGAAGATTATTCTTTCTTAAGTAATTAAAATGCTTGCTGTGTGTAGCTGAGTTACCACTGTAAAAGCAATACAGCATCACAGATCCTTTGATAGCATTTTGGTACGACTACAAATTGTGCTTTATAAAACCTCCATATGCTTTCCGGAAGAATAAAAATTGATGTATCTGTGGCTTTGATAGAATGGAACAGTAAAAATACTGTGAAATTTCATATGAGATTATTTTTCTTCTTTACATTTGAAGACAAAAAAAAAGCAGCCTATTTCTTGATGAAGAAAAAAGAACATAGAGTCAGAGAAGAGTATGTTGGAACCACTGTGCAAGTTATTAGCGTTTAAAAAGTAGAAGGAAATGCGTTCTGGGTTCCAACACAGTTCCCCAGAACTTTGCCATTGATCTGCTGTCCTTAGGAAGCAGATACAATTAAAAATACCATATTGTATCTCAAAATCCTGGTTATTATACCCCATTACTAAATCTCCTGGAGGAGCAGCAAAAGTCTTTGAAAACTACAATACTTCAGACCTACCATAACAATTCTACTTAAGGTGAAAGATATAGCTGTAACGTATAAATGTCAGCTAGCAAGTACTTCGATTTCTTTCAAAACTGTTTTGTGCAAGCAGTATCTTATGCATTTCTGTGCAGTATAAGGGGATATTCTGTTGACTGAAACATCTGCATTCATGAAGAAGGAGCATGACTCTAGAATGCTCTCTCAGTAGGTTAAGAGCTCATTTGGTTGTCTACAACTTCTTAGATATTCTGGCTTTGCAGTTTGGAGGTGTGACTGCAATTAGGATGGGATCTAGCTGTTATAGCATCACTATTGTTCACCTATGCTAGACTAAAAATGTGACAATCCATAGTCCAGTGACCCTATAAACTGTCTAGGGATGCTGGGTACGTACTTGGATTTTAGCATGGGCTAGTGTGTCTTCACAACAATAATTGTTGCAAAATTAACAATTGCAATTCAGAACAGTTGCAGAACTCAGACCCTGTAAGCCCCATGCTGGGCAACTCAAAACTTCAGTATACATACCTGCAGAAGTATAGAAGCATGAACTTCTCATTCTTCAGGTTTTGGGAAGCTCCTTCAGAATCCTGGGGGTGTGAGAGAGTTGTTAATTTGCTAGATGTAGTGATTGGCTAAGTGTTGATAAAACATTTGTGTACCACTGAGAAAAGTATCTTTAAAAAGTGACACAGATTGAACTTCAGGTTGATAAATGCTGATTTTTATTTATAAAAAATAAAAATATGAAATTACATGAAAATATTTCTTCATTTAAAGTCTATACTTAAATACTGAAAGAAAATAGTTCTACTTTCTCAAGCTTTTTTAGGAGTGATATGTGCTGACAAAACCCCCTGTGTTCCAGTTTTTATAAAGCAGAGTCACACTAATGGATGGTGTAAAATCATTATTATTACAGTGTCTGACAAATGTTAGTTTGCATCTTCCAAAATTTTAATTAAGCTGTTTTTCACCTCTCTTTGAACAGATTTCACAAGGGAGATGTCCTTATCACAACAGCAACAGGGGTGATGTCTGAAGAGGAAGGAGAAAAATGGGGTTTAGTTCCTACCCATGCATATGCAGTCTTGGATATAAGAGAATATAAGGTATCAAGTAAACTGAAGGTGTTTTCAGATACCTGTTTGAAACCTGTGTCAACAATGGGTAGTTACTGATTTTTTGCGCTAATGGCTTATACATTTTATTTTATCTTAGCTCCATTGGGAAATTTCAGAAAACTTAATAATGCTGTACTTTCTTGAGCTATTGGTCCGTATTCCATGTTAATACAAATACAAAAATTACCTTGACAAGATGAATCCAGCGATTTTATTTTTTATTTCTTTAGGGACTTCGATTTCTTCAGTTGAAAAATCCCTGGAGCCACTTACGTTGGAAAGGACGATACAGTGAAAACGACACAAGAAATTGGACTCCAGATTTACAAAAATACTTGAACTTCGATCCCAGAACAGCTCAGAAAATAGACAATGGTAATAAGGCTTAAAAAGTCACTATCTTTTCAGATAATGTACATGTTTGTGGTGTATCTTTGCAGGAAGGTGGAAAGAAATGCTTAAGCACAAGGAAAGGGAGAGTAAAACCAATATTAGAAACTAAATAGCCTCAAACTTTAGGAAGTATTTGTGTATTTAAAACTGTCATTTCAGGTTTGTCTGGAGTTATTTTTTCCTCTCTCCTTCCAGTTACAGGGAGCGACATTGGTAGAAACAGATGCTCCCAGTCTATTAGTACATGGCTCTGTGACCGGTGCCACTGCCAAAATTTTGGCTTTTTCAATAATGAGATGGCCTGCATGGCACCAGGCTTGCTGGCACCGGATGGGATTCACCTTTCTCAAAGAGGGAAGAGGGTCTTTGCTCATGAGCTAGCAGGGCTCTTTGACAGGGCTTTAAACTAGACTTGAAGGGGGAGGGGAATAACACTAGGCTTGCCCAAGACAAGCTGAGAGCACCTGAAGAGCAGCAGAAAGAAATTCCAGCCACTCCAGCCAGTAAGTCAGCTTCATCAGGGGCTCAACTTAAATGCTTCTATGCAAACGCCCGTAGCATGGGCATAAACAAGAGGAGTTAGAGGTGTGTGCGTGCCTGTAGGGCTATGATCTTACTGGCGTCACAGAGACATGGTGGGATGAATCCTATGACTGGAATGTTGGAATGGAAGGATACAGGCTCCTTAGGAATGACAGGCAGGGAAAATGAGGAGGAGGCGTCACCCTCTGTGAAAGACCAGCTGGAGTGCATGGAGTTCCACCTGGGGATGGATGAGGAGCTGACTGAGAGTTTATGGGTCAAGATTAAAGGTAGGGCAGGGACAGGCAACGTTATAGCAGGGGACTGCTACAGGCTGCCTGACCAGGAAGACAGAGCAGATGAGACAGTCTGTAGACTGTCTACTGATAGATAGGAGCAGACTCACGTTCACGAGCCCTGCTCCTCATGGGGGACTTCAGCCACCCCGATATCTGTTGGAGAGAAAACACAGCAGGGCATAATCAATCCAGGAGGTTCCTGGAATATGTTGATGATAACTTCCTTCTCCAAGTGACAAAGCAACCAACGTCAGTTGCTCTTCCCTTATCCACCAGTGCTGTAACCCCACTGTAGAAGGCCACCAAATTTGTCAGGCACGATTGCCCTTAGCGAAGCCATGTAAGCTGTCACCAATCACCTCTTTATTTTCCATGCACCTTAGCATAGTTTCCAGGAGCATCTGCCCATCTCCCTGCCCATGGCAAGGGGATTAGAACTAGATGATCTTTAAGGTCCCTTCCAACCCAAACCATTCTATGATTCTATAATCTGGACTGTTTAACATATCTCAAATTCATTGACGAGAAGTCACCTCTTTGCTTCAGCGCTGCTGTCTCAGTATCCAGTGTAGGGGAGTTCAGTGCAAAGATAACATTCTGACAGTAAGCTGTATAATGCTGCTTTTTAATATGTAAACAGACTTTTTGTGGGTTTTTTTTTCCTCTAATGTTTGCAAATATGTATCAACGTGCTTACTGTAATCAGTACTTAAATTTGTCTTGCCTATATTTGAGGTTATGCAGTGGAGGTAAGTGGAGGGTTTTTTCCCTTGCATTACATTAATGTATCTGTAAACAAACCTTTACATACTTTCTATTTCTAGCTACAGTAGTTTGAGATCCATCTTTGAGACAATGGCACTACTATGTCACTGTCCAGAGAAGCCGCTTGGAGTGATTGTCCTGTCCCATCTTCCCTAGGGAGCAGCAGAGTGTAACATCTGGAAAGTCAGTGTGGGTTTGCTGGCGGAAGGGCAGGCTGCTGACAGTTCAGAAATTCCGCAGAAGCTGTGTTTTACATTCAGAAAGAGATGTCTGCTCTTCTTACAATATCCTAGGTGTTGTCTCTGTATCTCTGTGAGGGGGCCCTTTTGCTCAGTACTATTTTGATAACAGTATGCATCCAAAACAATTAAATGATAGCATTTAAGGATAAGCCCTCTGCAAATGCCTAAGGAAAACTTTTCATTTAAATATAATAGCAGCCCTGCCTTTGTGACAGTTATCAGATTAGCTTGTTATTTATTTACCAATTCATTTAGTAAGGAATTTATATTGGTAACATCAAGCAGTTAAAATTTATATAGAATTACGTTGATAATTTTTTAAGGGAGTTGTTTCTTCTGACTGGATTTGCATTCTGGTCTTGTTGCCTAAGTGTGTAGCTATTCTGGCTGTTTAAGTACTGCAAGATCTGCAACTGTGTATGTCAGAGACTTGAATTGTAAGGCTGTTACCTTTTTGAGAGTTCATTTCATCACGAATCTGTCAGCTTGCAGGCATTGTTGTTGGCTGGAGTTGCAATTAAGGGAGTTATAGAAAATGAGAATAAATGCATGAGAATGTTGTAAAGATGATGCAGTTCAGGGTACTAAGCAAGTCACGTGGATATATGATGAAGTGCCTTAGAAGTACATTCAAACGTGCTCACATGTTGACTGAATACTTGATTACGCTGGATGACTACTGAAGTAGGTTGTTGAACTGGAGAAACCTGTTTGACTGTGTAATTTTTTATTTATTTATTGAGAAACCTAGGAAATGGGAAGGCAGGTCAATTATTTAATGAGTTCTCTTTCAATACAACAGGTATTCTAATGCCTTCTGCTTAGTGGTTGAGAATAGAAAGCATCTTGACAGCTTCAGAAAGTCCCTGATGATAAGCACAGACTAACTTGTTTTTCTTAGTTTAACTTGTTTGTTTTGGGGGTGAAGTTTAAATTTAGAAATTTGGGCAATGCAGACGTTACTACTAAGTTTTACAGAAATGTTGGTTTATATAAGCTATATCATTTGCCTGGAAAGAGACTTTTGAAAAACAAGTAAAATCAAAGTGTCTGGTAAGGAAACAGTAACAGCATTTCTTCTTCAGGCATTTTCTGGATTGCCTGGGAGGACCTCTGCCAGTACTATGATGTTATTTATTTGAGTTGGAACCCAAGTCTCTTTAAAGAATCTACGTGTATTCACAGGTTGGTCCAAGAGAGAAAACTTCTGTGTCAATACCTGACTAAATGTTCTGATGTGGTGCTTCCTTCCTTCCATTCTTCCTATTTGCAGCTGAAGAGGTTGGGCTCCAGCGATGCTCTCTTGAGCCTGACTTTACACTTCTAAATTCTCAGCCCAGGCTTTGTTTTTGACTACTTCTGTAACATCATTGAAACTCCAGTGACTTTTGTGATGTTCCTGTGGACCCAAGGTTGTGTAACCAGATTCTGACCTCAGTCCCACATCTGTCTGTCTGAATGGAAGTCAGATTTTTGTGCAGTCTGTCTTGAAGCAGTAACCAGACAGTGCTCAAGTGACCTAACTTTTATTTGGAATTCATTTTCCTGGGCAGCTGCAAGTCATTTGTGCAGTGCATGTTGTTTTTATAGGGTGTGTTCGCTGATGTTAAGAGTAGTTTAACTACTCTGTTTTTCACCAGTCATAGTTATCTTAAGTAATCTTCCTTGACTGCTTTTTTTTTTAACATGATACCTGTCTCCTACCTAGTATCCGTCACATTGAGTCTCTTTGTCACCCAGTTCAAGGATAAGTGTGTGTCTCAGTTCCTGAAAGCAAGAGTTTCTCTATTTTTTTTTTTCTACTCCACTATATTGCACTTTGCCACTGCTTCCACACTGTTTCTGCGTATGTTAGCTCTGCACAAGCTCCTTCATCCCTAGTACAGCTGCTGAGTTTATCTGCAAAGGCCCCTTCCATCTTTGTGTTCGAATTAATTCTAAAATACACTGTGGTGATGTAGCAAGAGAAGATAATGTGCATGCTAATCTCAAAGCTCATAGTCTGCCTGTCCTTGTATTATTAGTGATTGTCGTACCTCTGTGTAGGGAAATGCCTAGCACAGTGGCAGTTGCCATACAAAGTGGAGTAACAATGGTGATAATTTGAAGCTTAGTTGATAATGCATCGTCCACACGTGCTGTTCAGTTTTAAAAGTGTGGGAGAGTCAGTGGGACTTACAGTTAGTTTTATCTACTTCTGCTCCCAGTGTGTCATGCTTTGCATTCAGTCATCAGAACTTTTTGGTTTTTCATACCTTATTTTCCTTGCCTAGACAGTTCATGAGGCAGCAGGCAGGTTTTGCAGTAGAGTACCTCAAAGATTTTTTTTTTTTTTAACGCTTCATGCAAACAGTCTTATAAATGTAAAAGAGATCAAGTTTTAAAAGAAAAATTATGTGAATAAAAATTGGAGGAAAAAATTTGGCAAACTTTTGGAACTCACTGTAGCTTACATATGCAGCCTTTGTAACACTAAGGCATGGGTATTTTTCCCTTAGTTTTAAGCATGGTGTGTGCAATCATTACAATAATTGGCTAGCCTGGGCTCTCTGAAGGGTGCAGCTTTTCTGTGCTTTGTGTGGCTGCAATCACCACACTGAACAGCCAATCTCTTTGTATTTAGTGTTTTCCGTTATCACACTTGTAAAGTCATTTATAAAACAAAATTGTAAGATAATGCTTTGGACACTAATGCATTATGTAACCACTGTCATAGATTCCTGCAGAAAATTAGCCTTCAGTAACTTTTTTACTGGTAATGGATAGCTCTGTACACATGTAGGATTTGGAGTTAGTTTTTATAAAGCACAAACTAGTGTCTTACTCATCTAATAACGTGTCCGTATTACTTTCAGTACTTGGGATGCAAAGCAAGGTCCAGTGAAGGATGCCTACAGCCTGGCTAATAATCCTCAGTACAAGCTGGAGGTCCAGTGCCCACAGGGTGGTGCTGCCGTCTGGGTTCTGCTTAGCAGGCACATCACAGACAAGGTGCTGGCTTCTTTTTCTTACATTTGCTACGAGTTCTATAACATCTTCTGTAAATCTTTAAATAGCTTTCTATGTTATTCGTATATTACTGCTTATATTTTCATGTTCAAGTATGTACACCTATGTATACGTATAAATTTTAACTTCAGCAGATATGCAAAATCATATACACAATTGTTGAAATAGACCCAGAGTAAAAACTGAGTGAGATGATTAATTATATTCTCCACCATAAAGGTAATGAAGTAACTCAGAACTGTTGTAAATGAAATTAGTGGCAGTGTGTTTGTTTCAGGTATCTTAGTAAATACAAATACCAGATCATACCACGTGGTGATCGAAGGGGATGATAGAACGCGTACTTGATTCTGCTTAGGGCATTCGTTACATTCCGCAGAAGTGAACGACACTACTCGATTTGTGTTTTTTATAGGATGACTTTGCACACAATCGGGAATTCATTACAATGGTCGTATACAAGACTGATGGCAAAAAAGTTTACTATCCAGGTTAGTGTACCTTAATTGTTGAGAAGAGGATATTAGAAATACATGAAGAATTGCAAAGGATATTTTTGGAGAGGAAAGGCACTGTTTGCTTTAAAACTAGATGCTTCACTCTTAAGAGGTCACTCTTCTGAAATTGTTGTTTAGCCCTGTTTGACTACCTCTAACATCAGTGAAAGAATAAACCGAGCTGTACGTGTTGGAAACACGCTAAGAGGTCTACGTAGTCCTGCTGACACTTATTTTGGCATAGCATTTTCTTTATTATTCTGCTTGTATTGCAGTGACAGTAGTTAATGCTTAGAGGGAACAGATGTTGTGCTTCTGTTTATCTGATAGCATAATTATTTCCCACGTTTGTGAAATCATTTAAAGGTTTACGGCTTCCCCTACATGAAAATAATCAAGGTTAATTGTTCTATGAAATTGGCTTAGTAAAGTACCTAAGCAAGCTCATGAGGTAGAGCTGAGCATTTCAATGTATTTTGAGGTATGAAGTATGGAATGCTTAAGAAAAATATTTAGATGTTCAAATTTTATCAGAGTATTACTCTTGGTCATTATAGGTCAGATTCTACTCACCTTGAGAAGAAGGGGCTTGGCTTTTCGAGCTTTGTTGTAGCTGCGAAAAAGCCATGCATGTTTTATTTCAAGACAGGTAACAGATCTGAAACACAGGTTGAGACGCAGGAAGTAAAGGTAATGCCCAGGCTGAATGGATAGAGTAGACCGCAACTTTAAGGTAGAGCTAATAATGTCATAATTTTATTTATTCTTTACATCAAGTTAGAGGTCTCAGTGTAAAAAATATTCCTTGGAAGAATTCAGTGAAGGTGCATCCTAGGCCAGGTAGGATTTGGCCTGTTGCTTTTACAGATAAGGAACCCCTTTATAGAACCAGGGTTGCATTCAGATAGCTGCTCATGCAACAGGTAATAGCAACAGTTAGAGTAGCTTTTAAAGCTCTTCTACAAAGAGTGAAATTTGTGGTGGGATTTTTTTTTTTCTATTGGAACAGCTGGTAAGGGTTGCATTGTTCATCTCTGGTCTTATTCAGTGAACTCTGCCAACCAATTCCCATAGAATCCAAGCTGTCTTTCTGTGGAAAGCATCTGTTGAGACCTGACCAAATCGTCATCTGTTTTTGCAAGAGCTGATCTTGATAAAGCATCTGCTGCTTCCTACAGCCCAAGACATGCTTCTGGTGTTACTAGTACTTGTAGCAGTGCTTATTTTACACGTGTCTTACTGAAACTGTTCTTAAGTGGGCAAACCAAACACATTAGTATAGTGGAGGGAATTGTTTGGTTGTGCTTGGAAGAGACAGTCTTTCAGCAAGACCATGAGCAAGAACTGGATGATTCATATGTTTTGTCTCACTACCCAAACTCTTTTATAAACTTTAATCTCACGAGCTCAAATGCATTTGAAACCTTTCATGGAAATAGATTGGTCAAGCTGCAGAATTATTTTTACCATCTGTTAAAATAAGATCAGTACAAAGCAGGTTAATCCTTTGGCGGGGAAGCCAGGATTTCCCATTCCTAAGCTTCTCATTGTTTTATATTAATCCTTTCCCCTCTCCCATGTTGCTTTGTGGAAGAAAATAAAAGAACCTCATCCTAGGCTTATTGAAATAATTGGCTGGACTCGTTCCTGCTTCCCTGAAATTAAAAGAAGTCTAGAAAGAACCAATTAGAGGCCAAATAACAAATTACATTGTCTAATTTTAAAAGCAAATATTTGGGATGTTGATAATATGTGCCTCGTGTATTGGTACTAGGATGCAACTATATCTGTGTAATAATCACAAGGATTTGGAGAGAGAAGCAGAGCATGTGTCAGTTAAAGAAATGACTTGAAATGTTTTGAAGTCATGTTTATCCAATGGCCAAAGATATTGGCAGCTTGCATTCTGGAACTGTCCAGCCAATGGAGAAAGGACAGAGTCCTCAGATTTTTGAAGAGTGCTCAAACTTTCCTTATTTTTCTCTTTAAATTTCAACGTAATCACAGTAGGTCTCCTTTGAATAGTAACATTGGTGGGAGACAAATAAGCAGTACTTGCAAGTCATGGGACTTGAGCTGTACTTTCAGGTGCAGAATTTGTGTCCTGTCATGTGTGATGTACCTCTCCTGAAAAGAATAGTTGCTTTTAGAGATTATCTGTCCTTTTTATGGGCAAATCTTGAGGCTCTATTCTTTTGAGAGTGCTCAAGTCTGCCTACAGTCTAACCTTGGTACCAACAGTCTGACTTTCCTGGCAAAATTCACTGATGTAAAATGGCTAAGAAGTTTACTAAGCTGGGGGACTTTTTTGATCTGGGAAAAGTGTTCATCCTTTTCTTTTTCAGCTGATCCTCCTCCGTATATTGATGGTATTCGGATCAACAGTCCTCATTATCTGACCAAGATAAAACTGACCTCTCCAGGTTCCCATACCTTTACCTTAGTGGTGTCCCAGTACGAGAAACAAAACACTATCCATTACACCATTAGGGTATGTAGTGTTGATTTCATAATGCATGTAAACAATTAAACTATAACATGTCCTTTATTTGCAAGTTTGATAAACAATGGTACTTCTGGATCAATAATGTTATTTTGGGGAGGGAGGCTATGAATGATGGAGCAGAACCACTGGATGAAGTGCTTGATAGTGTTCTGCGTTGTAGTTAAGACAATATAGTGTGCGTGGTTTTAGTAATAAAATTTTAGTAATGAAATCAGCTGAAAAACACTTTTATTTCCTAGAATAAAAAATTAGTATCTGTGTATAGGCAAGAGATCAATGCTAGATGTCTTTGTCACTGAAAAAAGTAAAATGCAGATTGTTTCTATTTTGATAAAAACTAACAGAACTAAGTCTAGTTAGTCCCAGCTCTATTCTGGATTTTGAGTTTGATGAGGTCGTCTGAGTAATACAGGCATGTAGTTAAAAAGTATCTAAAAATTATGTATAGGCAATTCTGCTTTTTTTTAAAAAAGCCATGATTTCCTATGAAAAGTGCAAGATGAGTGTGTGACCAGCTGCTTCTTTTGCAACACAGGTGTATTCCTTGTGCAAGTTCACCTTTTCGAAGATTCCTACGCCTTACACCATTTCCAAACGGGTAAAGAAATATTTTCTTTTATGGGTCAGTGGATAGTAATTCTGGTTTGGCTTTTCCGTATTTGAGGTGTACAAGGTTTTTAAATAGATTTTTATACTGCTGCTCAAAAATGTCAGCTTATGTCATCATGTAACAAATGAAACTTCTTACCTAAAGTTTAATCTAAGCGTCATTAGCACAAGACCAATCCTGTACTCAAGCTAGATACACTTTACCAAACAATTAGCTGCACTGTTAGCATAATTTGTGCCAACCTAAAAGCCCTTGGGCTGGCTCACTTGGTTCACACCGCTCTGTATGGACAGCGGCTTAGCTTTCATGGGCATTTGGTGTGCAAGTTCCATCTTCACGGCAGAGTGTGCTGTTATAGCTGTACCGTTCCATATACACTGTAAAGCCTTTGTAGGATGGACTGGCCTTTAGAAGAGCAACCTGTACCCTAATACGTAATTGCTCTGCAGAGATCAGATTGTGCTAGTACTACTGCAGAGTAAAAACCCTGCAAAAGCGTTGCTCCTTTTCCCTTGAGAGAATTGCATGATTTTCTTGGGGGAAAAAAAACCTCTTGGCGTGACCCAACAAAATCAGCAATGGCAAACTAAAGGCACCAGTAGCAAGACTCTGACAAATGGACTTAGGATGGTAATATCACAATGCATTATTGTTCCTAAATTTTGCTAAGACATCTCAAAGGTCTGTAATCATTGGGATAAGCACTCATGCTCCCTAACAACAGGATCAAGGGAATATACCCATGGTACATTTCACGTAAAAATGCTCCATGAGAGTACAGCAGCAGACGCAAGAGCAAAAAACTTGACTGCAGTTAAGAAGCCCAGGCAGTTCTGAGGCTAGCTGCTGTTCATATTTCAGCTGTCAATGTGAGCTGCACTTATACCTTCAGCTGAAGTATAAATATGGCCAGGAGCTCACAGGATAATGTAACTTGCACATATTTTCATCTATTAGCAATTTTATCCTCAAGAAAGAATAAGCCAGCAGTTGTTAACTTTAATCTCTGTACCTACAATGCATACCTTGAGGAATCCTACTATAGGCAGAAGTCTTCTGTCCAAGCAGTAACCTCTTCAGGAAGAGAGAAACAAGGCTAGTTTGAGCCAGAGTGGAACAGTCTGTTTTCTAGGATGCTCATGCCTGAAGCCAAGGATTACATTACTCTGGGGTCAGGGGGACATGTTGGCCTGCAGCTAGGCTCTGGAGTTCAGACAGTGTTTCATACCAGCTGTTATTTCTGCAACAGCCCCTTGAAGCTGGCCTGTTCTGGAGAACGGTAAGTGGCTAGAGAGATTCCTGGGAACAGCAAGATTATTTGCTTGGCTCTTCCAGGAACCATTGTCCTTTTTAGCTGCTAAAAACTGGACTTTGTTTGGTGGAATGCTGTAACAGGTCAAAAACTCATCCTGTTTGAGGCAGGATATCTGTTTTACGTTGTATTATGTTTAAAAAGAAATTTAAGTATGTGGAAGCCTCCTGTTATTTATTTGAAGATGTCTGTCTAGTATTCAAATAAAAGGTGTGTTCTGTCTATCCAAGGCCAGCTCTGTCTTTATGATTAAATAGAAAAAGTTGCCTATGCTTATTTGGTGCTTGCTTAGCAGTCACCACACTTAAAAATAAGCATGTATAATTAATTCACAGTTTACCAGTAAAAGCAAGTTCTCTTAGATGTTTTATGCTAAAGTTGAGCGGTCACCTCTGGAGCTCACCAAGCCCTAAGGGGATTCCTGGAACTAAGTGCAGCGGAGGTGGAAAAGGCCTAGAAAGCTAACAGCACACAGCAGTTTTAGGTTCCTGGGTAGCAGTATGGCAGGGGAAGAAATCCCCCTTGCTTCCAAACTTGCCATGTTTGAGGGTTTTGGACAATAAGAAATTAAATCACAAGAAAAAGTGTTGTTCCTTGCTGATTTGATAGAAACTGCAATGAAGTAATAGGAGAAACGGATCTCAGCTATAAATTTGTGTGAATGCCTGGCATGTCTCACAAGTCTAACCTTTCAGTTTAATGACTAGCAGGAGAACTTGCAAACAGATGGCGTGTTTCTCAAAGTCTGAGCAGCATTTTTCCTCTTGTATGTCTTTGTCCTTGCGGAGTCTGTCCTTATGGATATCTTGTCCCTGTAATGCTGGTTCTCAGAGTGAATAGAGGTGAACGGACAGTGGTGGGGGCAGTGATTTCAAAAGGAAATGTTACAGCACAAGTAGTGTTGTTCTTCCTGTACTACTGTTGTTTCTCATTCAGCACAACAGAGGAATGTCTGAGCAAAAAAAAAACCTGCATAGACATGGGATAGATGGGAATATAGATCCTTTGTTAGGTGCAATTTGTCATAGTCAGAAAGAGTCACTTGGTACTTAGGCTGAAAAATACAGTACACTTATAAATGCTCCAAGGCTTTGATTGAGGTGGGCGGAGGACTGCAGTGAAACTTTCAGAATACTTAATACAGTCTGTCACTGGCACTTTAAAAATCAGGAGGGATTACTAAAGTCAGTCACCTCTAAAGTGAGAGGAACGTCTAGTCTTGTTTGTGTGTATAAAAAAGCAATACCGATCCTCAAGATATAAAGTATTTTCTGTACTCTTGACTTCTTCCAGGTTAATGGACAGTGGAAAGGTTACAGTGCTGGAGGATGTGGAAATTTCAGAGACACCTACAAAAATAACCCCATTTATCAATTCCAGCTGGACAAGAATGGGCCATTACTAATTGAACTACGGGGACCAAGGTTGGTAGAGAATAAGCGTGCCTCGACACAGCACGTAGTATTATGTGCTAAAGATAAAGCTTTGTCGATATCCGTGGGCAGGGGGGGAGGCTTCCTGAATATCCAGAAGATAAGCTATGGGAGGTGCCTCAGATTTAGCACTACTTATGTTTCAAACTTCACCATCAATAAAGATTTAAACCTGCAAGTTTGCTACCGAGGAAATCCTTGATCTGTAAGGAAAGCAGGAGCCGCCTTTGTCTTTAGTTTCGGTGTCTGAGCAGAGCCAGGCCTTGCACAGAAGGGAAGAAGGTACTAGGAGCTTCTTCCTCTTAAAACTAATTATGATCATAATTCCTTTTCTTTTGTAGTAGAGCCAATGTGCAGGATACTAAACCCTTACAGGCTCTCAAATAACGGCCCGTGCAGTAGCTTCAGCTCTGAAAGTGCATTTACTCTGCTGCTGGCAGGTCCGAGGTATTGGATGTCAGTGCCCTATGGACCAGACCTGGGCAGGTCAAATTCCTTTGGCAAAATTAATGATCAATCTCAAACTAGCAGTATACAGCGCCTCCAAATAGCAACGTCTCCTGGTGTGCAGTCAAGTGTTTATCTTGTGCAAAGCTCTACAGCAGGCCACACACAATGGCAGCACTTCTTTATCCATCCTCCCCTCTTTGAGGAGACTCCTTTTCTCATGAAACGGAGGTGAGTGCAAAGGTGTGGCTCTACTGTTCCACCAAGTGAGCAGGTTTTCTTGTGCATTTTTTCCTGTGCTTGCAGATGATTATTTGGGTAGTTTGAATGACAGGGGCAGCGGTGCCTGTCACGTGTTAACAGGTAGTAGACAAACTGTCCCAAGTTACATAGTGCAACATGAGAAATTCAGCTGAGATCACTGACATGGATTCCTCTGACAGGGATCAGATCACACCCCAGGATCCGTGCCATGTGGCACAGGAGTGTGTCACCACAAGTTTAACTACTTGAAGTCTGCCTAAAGGCAGAGGCAGACTTCTAGCAGGCATTTTCCATATAGTCTAGTTGAGAACCTAAAACATGTTCCATCTTGCTCCAAGATGTCATTACCACTGATGTCATGGTAAGTTTGACTTAACGTTTCTGTCACAAATGTGACAAAACTTCTAGATGTCTTCCAGTTACATTGTGTAGTTTTTAATAAATAGCCCTCTTCATGGTAATCCTGATGACCCAAATAACTAAAGTAACAGTCTGTCACATCTCTTGCAGGCAATACAGCGTTGGTTTTGAACTCATCACAGTCTCGACAGTAGGAGATCCTGGTTCCTATGGCTTTCAGAAAAAGAGCAGTGGTGACTACAGGTAATATGCCACTTAATGAAGTCTTGGAGGTTTGAAACATACTTCAGATCTTAATTCTAACAGGTAGTTTCTTCTGTCATAGGTGTGGATTTTGCTACTTGGAAGTGGAGAACGTATTTGCTGGAGTTTACAACATTATCCCCACCACGTTCCTGCCTCAACAAGAGGGTCCTTTTTTCTTAGATTTTAACAGTGCTACTCCTCTTAAGGTATCACAGCTGCAGTGAGGAGACAGATCTGTGTGTTACTGCTTAAGGAGGTGGTTTTGATCTGTCCTACAGTCTGAGAACAGGTGAATAACTCTTACTACACATATGCATAAAAGAAAACTACATTCTTAAGTTATAGCCAAAACCACAGAATCGCCCATTGGCCAGTTAATTGTGGCAGGACAGTTAGCTGTGGGGTTTGCTGCTATGGTGTTAGAGTGGGCACTGTTCAACAGGCTTGTTGACAGGTCAAAATGCATATATGCAAATGAACTGGCAGAACTCTCATTTATTGCAAATTTTCTACACTTCAAATCAAAGTCTAGTAAGTTAAGACAAAAACTAAGATGGAAATTCTCCCAAAATACAGGGTATATGGATTTAAGATTTTATTCTTAAAAGTAAACATGTAAGAAAAAAATATTCTTGTGTATTCTGCTTATTCAGTCTCAGGACCAAATAGCTTTTACTACATATTTGTGCTGCTGCCTTGAATGTGTTCAGCATTGAACTAGTTCTTGCATCTAAGTGTAAATTTACTACTGCTGAGCATGTAGTGTTCCAGACTAACGTGCTCAGCTTATCTGGAATATGTATATACGAGTAAAGAACAAGGAAGTTTCCTGCTTTAGCTATTTGTAAAAAAAAAAAAAAAAAAAAAAAAAAAAAGCAGCAGTGGCTCCACTGGTGTTACCTGTACTTTGAGAGGTGTTATTTCTTATCTATATTACTTTAATACATAATATCACAGCACAAGGTACTTCATGGCTTTCTTCCTACTAGCTGGAAGACCTAGCTTGATCCAGACCAGCAGTAAAACCGGGAGGTTAGCCAGCAGTAGTGCACAGGCAGCGCAGCACACCCTTCCCTTAGCAGCAGTGGAAGGCTTACATCTAAGGGTGCCCGTAAGATTCCATGTCATCTGCTGAGGTAGTCTCATTTGCTGGTGCGAGGAGGTAGAGAACTACCCACCATCAGCATCCCAGCAAAGACGCGTTTTATCCTTGATGTTTTTATAAGTGTTCAGCTTGTAGGGGAAGGATCCTTTAAACCTCTCCCTGTAGTAAACCACAGCTGCAAGAAATGCACTTGCTGATCCCATTATGCAAAACATCTTCTTTGAAAAGGTACCTTTTTCTTTTACATGGAAACCAGTGGATGAATTGAGCACTTGGCCAGTGCCTTCAACAGGAACAGGGTCAGTCAAAGTTCTTAAGGAAACAGCGGAAGTGGAATTAGTCCAGAATAAGATTTTTTTAGAAGCTTACTGTCTGTGCTCTTCCTCCAGAAGATCTATATACATTGTATATCTGAAGAGGATTAAAGATAACCAAGTTTTTCTTTTTAATTTAAATACTAACTGCCTCACTGATCCTAAACTGCATTATTTTTTATCTTTTTACAAATGACAGACTTAAAATGCCACTACATGACAGTTGGGAGAGAACGTGTTTTTAAAACAGCCGTAGGAAGTTCTTTGCCATTCAGGTTGGTTTGGCAGTTTTCCAAGAAAAAATGTAGCATTTAAATTTTATTTTAGAGCACAGGTACCATTTGGTGATGGGGAAACTGAGCACACATGCTTACAGGAGCATCAGAAATATCGGTGGGCTAAAATTACTCCTGTAGAAGTCTGCTATTAGCCCCTTCCAGAACGTACAAGATCCTTTTGTTTCATTTCCTTCATCAGACAGCTGCTTAACAAATGTCTAGCTTTAAAAGGGCACTGAAAACACTTGCCGTTCTGACTGCAGTTCTCCTAAAGACCATCTGGGCTAGGAAATTTGTGACAAGTTTGTCACAGTGTGACTTACCTTCTTTTGCAGAGAAATTTCTGATGATTATTGCGACAAAGCAATGGAGGGAACAGCATGGGCACAAGCTGAACACAAAACAGATTAGGTTCTTTGTGGTTATCTGGGCTTTTGGAGTGTGTGCCAAGGACTGCTGCATCCCTACAAAATTAAAATTTCATTCAACTCACATTTTCCCTACAAGTTTGTGTTAGGTTTTAGCTCAGGCTAAGCCAAAGTGGCAGCGGAGTCCTGCATATATTTTATCACCTATGAAGTTGGAGGTAGGTCGGAAGTCTCAGCTGAGTATCTTTTCGACAGCAGAAAAGGCAGATGCCAGAACTGCCAGCTTTCAGTGCTAAGTTCTTGCACATCCTCTGCTGTTTGAGATATGCTGGTAGACTTGCCTACAGTAAAATCTGTTCTTCTCGTGTAGTTGGTTTCTACTCTGCAGAATGGGATTTTTCTTTCTTTCCCTTGCCTTGCCCCTAGCACAAGGTGTAGTGCCAAAGCTTATTCCAGATGAAACAAGCGTAAGGCTCAGCTTCCATACTGTGCTAAACTAAAAGGAAAGAATATACTCAGTTTCTTAATGCCAGACAAAGGCATTAAGGATAAAGGATCCTGTCCCCACCAGGGTACACTGACATTTCTTACACATACAACAGAGTCAGTGGATTGGGCTTATCCCCATAAACGCCCAGGATTTAAGCTCAGTAGCAATGGCCTTTATAACGAAAGTCCCATTCAGATGTTGCACCTACACAGGCTACTAGAATACTGTCACTGTACGTTTCCCTTCAGGTACAGAACAGAACACTCAAGTGGAGTAAAAGGAAATACAAAATATTCTTATAAATTCTAGTCCACAAATCCTGGTTGTGGCAAATTAATTTCACAAGAAAATTTCCTTACGCTTTTTTCTTAGAAAAAAAAGTGTTCATTTAACCACTTATAATTTGCTTTGATATTTTCTGTCAAATACGTTTTTTTTTTTTTCCTGACAAATCTGGAAAAATTATTGGAAAGTGAACTGATGTTTAGAGTTTAACACAGCCTCAGGCCAGAATGTAGGTTAAGCTTTTCTTTCCCCTATACCATTTGGTGTTTTTTGATCCATATGCCAGAGAAGATCAGATGCTGATGTAAGCACGGAAACATAACGCAGCAACATATTCCTTTAGAAAGGAATGAGGCCTGTGTGTGCAAAAATGGACATAGCTGCACAGCAGCTCAGACTGTAACAAACGTACATCGCTCATGTTACTTTACTTCCAAGTTAAGATGGTCATACTCCTCTTGACCCTGAAGTCTTCTCTGCCTATGAACGTGTAATTCAAGCTTTTAAACATTAAAATACAAAGCCTCGTAAAATATACTAACAAGCATCCTGCCCTCCCAAGTTGTTTGTCACACACTGCACAGTTCTGAAGCACATCATGGGGGGGGATAAACGACAACATGAAATCTGGTTGCTGCAAGGGGCTTTAAGAGGAGTTACGCTTTCTTTGATTCACCAAGGGAAGACTACTACAAAGAAATTATTTTTATTTCTTTATCAGTATACTGTAGATAGCCTCTTCAGAAGTTTTGACATTCTCCTTCCTTATGCACTGCAAAGCCTTTTCTGTGTATTTATTTTTTTAAATCCTACCTTAATGCTGCTGCTGATAGCTCAGGGTGAGACACCACCTCAGACACACGCATCCCCCAGATACTTTGTTCGTAAGACACCTGTTAGTCCTTGGTTAATCCAATCCATCAGTTCTCAAAGACTCAAGTGAGAGGTAGTACATAGGTGAGTGGTATCAACAGCTTCTATCCCATCTTCCCCACAAGTGTTGAGATTCAGTCCTAGTTACATGCAGCTGTTTTGTACAGTAAACATGCCCTTGACCACGCAAGCTCTGCGGTGTTTGACCAGCCAGCTATTTAGAATTAAGTTTGTGTACATTTAGTGGAGGTTTTCATGACTTACTCAAAAAAGAACCTTTAACTTGTTTGATAAAACCAAAGAGAAGTAGAATTCCTAGGTTAGTATTTGCTTTATATGTTCTCACTTCAGGGCAGCTGAAGCGATCACATATACTTTGATACACCAGAGTCTTATTTTTATACCCATGAAGGCAGCTACCATCATGTTACACTTCAGAAGGCAGAAAGAGCTCCAACAGAAAAGTAACTCGAGAAAGCTCATTATTTGCCTGTACTCCATAGCGATGTATGTTCGTTTTAAGTTTGTCATATTTATAATTATGGCTTTTATGAAGTTTAAAATAAAATTAATTTTCCATTAATTTATTAGACACGCAGTTCTGCCTCTTTGCTTGCACATTTGGAGGGTGACTTACCTGCCAAGCCCAGGGGTCGCCAAAGGAACAAGCAAGATCTTGCTGCAGTAGTATCTTTAAACAAATCTTGCAGAAGTGTGGTGTAAAAGCCAGGGTGTGGTGGTTTCCACACCCTTTTGTACTTCCTGATCAACCGTTTTACCCTGCTGGGAGCTGAACGCAGTCAGGACATATGCAAGGCAGCACATGCGACTGTTTTTATATCCTGCTGAACATAAAATTAATTCCTTGCCCAAGTGCAGGGAGTTTGGGTTTCCAGTCAGAACTGGCAAGGTGAGAGGAAATTTGATAGCAAGAGAGGTCAAAAAAAAAAAAAAACAACAAAACAACCGAGAAACCACACAATCTAGGGAAGTGTAACAGGGGTTGGACTGACAAGTCTGCAAAAATAAGATACTCAATCACAAATACCTCTGCTAGTTTTTCTAACTGCATGCAGCACAGGCAATAGCTTAAGTACTAAAGTTTAAGTAAAAACATTTAATGCAATGTGACACTTCTGTACTTCTTTTCCCTTCATATTTAATACTGTCAATCCCAACTTTTCCCCAACTGTTGGTCACACCAGAAGATGGGACCACCAACTTCTTTCCTAAGCATTTATTGGGCTGGGAAATGCTACCAATGGAAGACTTCAGCCTTCAGGTCTTTGGAAGATGTCAACGTAGATATATTTAAAGCTATTACAGCTTAACAGCTACAGCATGTTAAATCTAATTTTCATGAAAACAGGTTTTCTACCTCAATCCTGCACAGCCTTATAGCACATTTCAGCAGCCTTAAGTGCAGAGGTGTTATGTAACGGAATACCTTCCTCTTTTCCACATTTGAAGGGATTTTGGAAAACTTGACTAAATCTCCGGTCTTGCACGATCCAGAATAAAAAGTGAATCCTGAATGCAGGGATTCAGGAAGCCTGCAGGAGGTAACAGTTGTCCACATACTGCAAGAGATGCTAAAACGAAGAGCGTGACACCAGGCCGCAGTTTTCGACTGGAAGTGGGTATTTAAAGACTAAACTTGCTGTGGGAGAAGATTCAGTTCTTAGCACTTGAGAGACACTTGGCTTGCACACACTCAAAATGAAATGTGGAAAACAAAAATGTTTACTGTAGTGTGAAGAATTTTACATTAACTTTGAGAATAGATACACAAGCTGTGGCAGGGACGAAATACAACAGGACTGCAAAAACATAGAATAGAAAATACTTTGGGGGCAATACTAAAATGACCATCAAATTAACGATATAAACTGACATCTTGGATAAAATGGTGCTTTCAGAAATGCTTAGCCACCAAAACTGAGGAGTCCTAGGAGTTTTACTACTACTTATTAGCATAATTACCAGACACTACTACCGCCTACCAGCTGCTGGCAAAACAGGCCCGTGCCCTTTCTAGTTTTATCGAACACTTTCTCTAGGGCATGCTAAAATCCCAAGTCCCTGTAACAGTTATAAATCCCCACACAGTACAACCTACGGAGAAGCTTAAGAACACATGGTCAATCTACACTGGCAATTCCTTTTCTTCATGCATATTTCAAGGGCGAATCCCTTACCATAACTGTCCCGAATACATCTATGACTCTCGTTTTTGAGGAAAAAAAAAAAAACCCAAACCACTTAAAGTGCTGAAAAATAGTACTTCACTTGTCAGGGGAGGGGAAGGGCAAGGGGCCAATCAACTCTTTTTGGTCACTAGAATTACGCTCCAAGTCCCAGCCAGGCTGGGGAAGGCGGCTGACAGGGCTTACCGCCGCTGAGCGTTACCATCCCCTTCCGGTCCGTCAGTCTCTTAACACCCGTTTTTATAGGCGTGACTCAGCTCCATCCTTTCCGTGAGCACCAAGGGAAGAGTGAAGGCTTTTAGACCCCACACATGCAACAGCTTTCCTGTATACAAAATATTTCTACAGTTTCAGCATAATACAGACAAATACAGATGTTTAAAGAATATGCCACTTATACTCAAGAGATCCACTGTATCTAAAGAGCGTTTCATTCTACAAAACTGAAGCCAAACCGCTCTCTGCAAACGTCTGGCTTGAATTTCAGACCCCCGACTGGCATGAATTTACACGGGAACATTACTAGTTATTGCTTCAGCCAGGCTGCTACAAAACAATTTACAAAGTCTGTGAAATATGAGCACAGCTTAAACATTTGATAATGTGTCCGGCCTACAAAGGATTTACTGAATAAAAACTTCAGCCCTCCACATCAATTAAACTTCTTAGTGCAGTTTTAAATTCTTAAACGCTTAAGATTTGGCATATATTATTGGCACAATGTTCTTCAAACACTTAGAAGTTCATGTATAAATACTTATACTCCCATTAATCAGGACAGGGCACAAGGAGGACTCAGCCAATCTGGGCAGCTTTTCTGCCTGCGCATATTCCCTCTTTGATTTTCATGCACTGAAGGGAGAGCTGCTTCATTCGGTTATCCAAAGCCAGCCCCTCAGTGGAGCTGCTCCTGTTGCTGCTCCTATTCTTGTTCACTCTGTCGCTTGTCTTGTTCTCAGCCCCTTCTGCCCTATCCCCTGCAAAGAAAGGATTAAACTAGATGTTAAACCCGGATTTCATTCTGCACCTTAAGCTTCAAGCGGGTGCCTCTGCAGCTTCCTTTGCCAAAGTGCGCAAAAAAATAAAAACAACCCACGCAGGAGCAAGATGCTTTAACGAAACCGAAGTTGGCCTTCCAAGCCGCGCTCGTCTTGTGCACTGCATCGGCAAATTACAGCGTAAACAGCCTTAGGTTGGAGTACACAAGAACAGTGGTAATCCTCTAGTCTGAACTGGTCAGCAAGGGCTGGCAGAGCCTGCAAGGGGTTCCTTTTGGCACCTTATTTCATTCTTTTTTTTTCCTGGAAAGCAGGATTTTCAGCAAGCAGGACAGTAATTTAAAAAAAAAACAAACAAAACAAAACAAAACAAAACTCAGATTTTCCTTAAAATAAACATACCATCAGAATCCCACTGATCACTTATTTCATGAGGAATTCTGAACCCCTCCACTGAGACAGAACTGGGAACCTCCCCAGCCAAGAGAAGAATAGTTAAAACATTTTGGATGTCATGGTTAAGGGTGGGACGCAGGGCCTTCAAGAACTGCCTTCCCCAAGGAAGAGGCCAGCGGTCAGAGCTCAGCGAGCTGGCGATGCGCCTAGGGCAGCTGAGAGGCTTTTCCTGCTCCCTTTATAAAGCTGAAAAACATCGGCCCAGGGCGTATCCAGCTGTGCGTACCTCTTTCAGCTTCGCACTCGGGAGAGGACGCCCCGCTGCATTCGCTTCGTGGGCCGAGGACAGGGAAGATCATCCCGAACTCGGAGAGGGATACAGGGCTGGGCAGATCCAGGCTTCCAGGTCGCGTCACGGGAGGAAATTGAGTGGGCACCTCACAGGGGCTCGTAGGACCAGAGCTGAAGCTGGACACCGACTGAGTTTCCGAATCTTCTTCTGATACGAAGCTGCTGCCGTTGTCATCCTCAAACGCTTCTGAAGCCACTGCAACGTTCAAAGAATATTCCAGTCAGCAAACCTCCCCTGCTCCTGCACCTTCCCAGGCAATGGCAGTTCTCAGGTTTGCATCTTCCGTACGTGCACACGCTGCTAACCCACGGGCTGCCTCTTCTACTCTGCCCCCTTTGCAAAGCCTTAACCCGGCATTTCGTTCTCGGATCACGATGGCCTGGTTCTGCTTTGAGGAACAGCACGCCTGCCAGCCACGTCACGCAACACCAGCTCTACACAAGCTACTGCTCCTCATGCCAAGATGCTCTTGGGTTTTCACTGTTCCTGCTGCCCCTTGCCCAGCTGGCCTTGTTCACTTGACTTGTGTAAGTAACTTAGGCTGGGGCTTGGTCCTCTGTGCCCACCTTAGCCAGCAGCATCTTGATCCTCCCTCAGACTCCTGGTTATTTCAGGCACTAATTAGAAGGCAGATTGCTTCCACCTTGCCGTCCCACTTTCACCATTAAAATCCACCATGAACTTCCAAGATCTCTTTTTGGAGGAGGATCACCAAGCAACATCAAATTAAAAAAATCCCCACCCACATATATCATTTTCCCTGCTCATGTTTGCTGAGATCTGACTTCTAATTAAAACCAACCAACTCCAAACTGTCTGTCGAGATTAAGCCACAGGCTCTTTGTTAGCAACACAAGGAGGAATCCATTAAAGATCGCATCCATTTTGTGCAACATAGGGGTGTAGATTTTGCTACACTTCAACATTTTTCAATCTTAGCTCATTGCGGGATGAAGACCTATGAACCAAAGGCTTCTGCACACAAGTAGTCCCACTGGGATCAGAAGGTTTTTTACGTGCATCAGCCTCTACACAACAAAAGTATGTGCTGGAATCACTCTGGTCTGGAGAAGTCCCATGAACAGCAAGACATTTACAGTGACCTGAGGTTATCTTCAATTACGCCTCCTTGCAATTCCTGCCATTGTTAGAGAGGCTCCGAACCGGCTTGAAAGAGCAGCAGGAGCAAAGCAGCAGTGTTAATGAAATGGCTCAAAGGAGAAGTTTCAAAGTAGTTCTTCTGTTACCCTGGCAGCCTGGGGCTTACTGCACCCCTTGGACACAAAGGGTGCCAATAGAGGCAGCAACCGTCCTGCAATCCTGACCTAGACTTTTCCCTGCAGAAATGGGGCTGAAATACAAATTAAACTGGGATTTGTGAGAGTGGGCAGCAAAAAAAAGGACTTTCTGCATCAAGAAGGGGAGAAAGTGTCCAGGAGGGAGGAAAAAGTGGGCCACATGCAATGTCCATCTGTCAACATTCACCTGGAGCCAGGACAAAAGGAAACTTGCAATACAACAGATCGTTCCAGTCTTTGCAATCCAAGGTCCCAATGTGCCACCAGAAGGCAGAGGTTACCTAGACTTGGAGCTTGCTTGGTGGCTGCTGCTCTCACCCAAGAGAAATGTCTCTCATACAGAGGCTCAGTACACCGCATTAGCATACTGCTTTGAAGTGCATTAATTTTGGTCCTTTTGTACAACACCATACAAAAACCAGCAGCGATTCTAAGGGAACAGTTGATGCACTTCAACTCATATCCCTTCCCCTTGAAAACTGGCTATTAAAGAATTCAATAAACTCCTATAATAACAAGAAGCAAAACAAGTTAGCCACAGTTCCACAACAGCCTGCAAATTTCAAGCTGCACAACACGCAGAGTGGCCTTCACCTCAGCATTTCTTATGATGCCATGGGATATTCCCAGGCATTGGAGCGCTCTGTACTCACTGGAGATGGTGTCCGACTCCGGTTTACTTGCTGACAGGTCTTCTACGGAGGTATTGCTCCCTTCAGCACCCACACCACATCCTCGGGGCCCCATGGCCATCGACCGTCTCCTCTCATGAATCTCATCTGAGATCATCTCCAGGTTTTTCAAGGCAGTCTTATACTCTCCCTTTGCCAGGGCCAGTTTTGCCTGCAGGTCATCCACCGTTTTCTTCAGTTGCTAACAAGGAAGACGGGTATTAGATGTGCTTTCATTACAAACGACGCCCAGCATGTGGTTCTCACTACATGTCCACCTGACTTGCTCTGTGCAGGCAAGCTAGTGTAAACCAGGGTTGGTATATAGGTGATGGGAGAGTTTGTCATTCAAGAGCACCCCAGGGCAAGCAGTGCCACTTGTACAGGAGACAGCAGCAAGGCAAACCAGGGGAGCCAGCAGCTGGGGCTGCCTCTGGAGCATGGTAATGGGCCCTCAACTAAGCACAGAGCAGGAGTCCCCTGGTTAACATGTGAGATCTCTCCTTAACATGAGCACAGCTCTCAACTGTGTATCGCTGCTCATCCTACAACCACCCCAAAGGCTTTGCTAGCAGTCCATGCCAGCAGAGCACAGTTGTGGGTCAACCCTAGAGGACTAAGCCTCACTCTCTTCTGAATACCAAACCTATACATTCTTGGTCACTAAACCTGCAGAACAGAAAGCAGCAACCATCAAACCCCAAAAGCTGTAATACAGCAGTTTTCATGTCCCCAGGCACAAACCCCACACTCTACATCAAGGGCAAGTGTAGTACACCCTCTCTCCCAAAAGTAAAACACTGCTTGTGCACCTGTAGCTGTCTCAACTCTGTGTTATACTGTACATTAAAAGCAATCTGTGCTCTCCTTCGTATTAGATTTTACATGACCACTCTGCTTCAGCAGGGCACTGAGCAGCTGTCATAAAGAAGCTACAGGCTCCAGAACAGCAGGCTTCTGCCCTTGGAGAAAAGGGGATTTCTCAAAAGATGCCTCTAGCCAGGACGGCTGAGGGTTCGTCTCTGTGCAGCAGCCACCGACCACGGGCCCACCGGCAGGCAAAACAGAGGGGCAGCTCAAGCCAGGATCCCAGCACAGAAAAGGTGCACATCAGAGTCTGTAGCTTTCGAAGAGCTATTGCATCTCAGCCTAGGGAAGGGCTCACAAGAAAGGTCTGGGACATACCTTGCAATCCAGGCAAGAAATGAGGCTCTGCCTCTAGCTAGGCTCCAGCTAACCTAGCAGCCCACTGCTGGAGCCTTCTCACACCCATGGCCAACAGTGCCAGGCAATGCGCTCCACTTAGACCCTGTGCACATCCCACACACCTACAGCACCAGCCACCAGCCACTACCCTTCAATTCAAAGGTGCCAGACTCAATTTTTGGGGGCCACATGCAGCAAAAGTCACTCAAATAGAAAGAAATTGTACAGGATAACACATGATGATTCTTGCATTTGAATTTTTAGTGCGACTTTCCTCTCCCCGTCCTGGCACCTCCAAGACTAAGGCTGTAACAGCAGGGATCACCATCCCATGCACAACTGCCATGCCCAGCCCGGGGCCACTGTGCCCTGCAAGGCGTGCACTGTGCCCAAGCGCTGGCTAGACATCATTGCACCAGAGTGCAGTGCAGAAAAGGCCAAAAAAATGCTCGTGGGCTTGACATCCCACTTCTGTCAAACCCAAAATCGAAAATTCACATCTGTGTGATATTTGAGTACTACAAGCAGGTTACTTGTTCATTTCATCCAACCAGCAAACAGAAGAGAGAATCCCGAGCACAGTTAAACAGTCTGATCCATAAAACATAGGAAAAAAACCCACAAACACAAACCCCAGAGACTTCAAAATACAAGAAGTAAAGACGGTCAAACCGTATTTTTTCAGTTCTGGCAGTAAGCAGCAGGGTTTGAACACTTTTATTTCACACGAAGAAACAAAGCCTCTCTTAGTCTTTTATCTTTAAAATGTGCTTCACAAATTGCTCAAGAAGTTTTGAATTGAATTGGTTTTGTACAGAAACACAACACAGTTGTTGGAGCACTTTAGATGTAATGTCAGTTTTACCATAAGCAGTGAAGAGTTTCAGATGAACCCAAATTACATACATACCTCTAGTTGAACATAGTACTTTGCCTTGAGTTCAAAATAAGGTCTGTGGAAAAACAAAGAACAATTGTTTACAATCACTGGGACGGAACGCAGTGTATCGGAGTGGGAGCTGCTCTCTTCATAGCATTAACATAGCTATTTTGTGTTTCCCTGTCATCCCAAGAGACTACTGTCTAGATGATAAAACACCTACATGTGCTCTCAATGTCTCTCTTTCCCCCTCTAATATATCTTCATCTCACAGGTCTTTTGACCCAAAATTCCACATTCACAAAATTCCAGTTTTTGGAGTTGACAGTGTAATTCCTTCAGGCCTCAATTCTTCAAGGCATTTAAATGCAAAGCCCAGCTTCAGCCATAGGCATCCTCTCTGAACCCACCTAATTTTAGAGCCCACAACATGTGTAAATTCCCCACAGAAGGTGAACTCTAAACTTCCCCATGTTCAGATGTGGGGGTGGAGTGGCAGGTCTTAGGTTTTTCAGTGAAGGAGAGAAGATGAAGGCAGCTCAAAGCACCATGTGCAAGGACACAGCACTTCCCACCAGCGGCCCACCAGGCACTTCCCTCCCGCTGTGCAGCTCTCCAACAGTGTTTTTGGGCACGGAGGACAGTGTCTGTTTCCCGCTATAGACAACAAAACTTGCCTATAATGTTGCAGGAAGACAGGGGCACAAGGAGTGCAGTACAAAGCCTAGAAACCACATTCCAGCTTTAAAGTTTCAAAGCCAACAAGCCAATATCATCTGATATAACAGTGCACAGCATAAAAAGTCCTGATTTTTAGCAAGGCTCACTACCGTCCTCACCTCTCAGAAGCTCTCCTGGGAAGTACAGGAGAGATGAACAATCAGATGTGTTTTCATCATCACAGAAAGGTTTCAGATCATGTAGTTCTAACCCCCTGCCACGGGCTGAGACATCTTCCATTTCATATGAAACAGAACGTTAACTACCCTTGTCCCATTTCGACCCTGACAGCAAGCCTCTTTCGAGCGAGAAGTCCTACTGCAGCTACGTTTTGGACTGTGCACCAGAACTCGGGAGTGTAAAACTGTGGCTTTCCGATCCTACAGGCTTGGAAGGGTTGAATTCACTACACGGTCATAGATGAAATAACCTAGTCTCAGGGAAATGCGACTCGGTTATTGAGCAGCTTCTGTGTTTTCAATCAACTCCCCTACCGTCACCAGGAGCGCACAGCCAAGTACGCCGTGTTTCCAGCGACATCGATCCAGTCAAACCGCACCTCTGCGTTTGTCCTCACAGGGACAAAACCCTGCCAAAGTCTACACAGATGGACTTGCCACTGCAGTAAAACATCGCAGGTGGGAGTCTGCATCCGACGGTTACAGGACACCTACAGCCACAGCGCAAAGCAACGGAAGGGCAGAGACACTGACAAAACGGTGTTGAAGGGAAACGTGCAAGGAAATCAGTGAAACTCGCACACCTCAAATGACCAGATTCTCTCCCTTCCTTGCCCTGGTGCCAACTGGGAGGGAACAACCAGGCTTGAATCCTAACCTCCCATCAGCTTCTACAGGCCTGTCCCCTTTCTATCAGCAAGCAAGCACGTTTGTGTGGTGTAAAAAAAAATACATATATGTATATGCATGTATGTGTGTGTATATACGTGTGTGTATATACACAAATACATATACATGCATGTATGAGTGGGAATGTTTGCAGGTAACGGACAAGAAAGATGCCACCTAAGCCGGGAAAAGGATACCAACAGCCTGATGTATATGAGCTCTAACATAAGCACTCTTCCTCGCTCCCCACTAACACACAGCTGGGCATCTGATGCCAACAGAAAGCAAAGCACTGGCAGGGTAGGGACTCACTTCTCCACGGGTCACTTCATTCTCTTACATCCATGACCCTGTAACTATTGAAACCTGGCCCATGACACAGCAGGGCTGGGGAATCCTTCACTCATGCAATCGATGTCGTACATCATCAGTTGTCTGAGTCCATGACATTGCATAGTCAAACAAAGTGCTTTTTAAGTAGACGACAGGAAGAGCAAAAGGCAGTTTGCCCAAGTTACCGGAGCAGAAAGTGACTTCCAAAAACCAGCTAACACAGGTGAGTTCATTATCCTACAGCTCAGAGGCACTGAGCCAGAAGATCTGATGACTGTTAAGAACATGCAGCCGTATGCACATCCATAGCTTACAAGCAAGTAAGCACCCGGGAAAAAAAAACACAAAAGTAAAACCAAAACAAAACAATCTTATAATCATCCACTCATCAACTTTACACAGCAAATCATCTAAATTACTTTCCTGCAGGCTGTCCCAGTCTTACTTTCAAATATTAATGCTTTAAGCATCTTAATCTAGACTGAAGTGAAGAGCAAGTGCAAATAATTTTTTGCATGGAAGAGAGCAACTTATTCAGCATGTCTACCCGTGAGTTTATGGAGAGAGAGAAGATGGACAACACGGGCCTGAAAGGCCCAGGCATTACAGCCAACCCTCTGCTCCACCCATGGAGAAGGGTAGAGCAATTTGTTGGTGTTAAATCCTTCCTGAAAAGCAGCTAGTAGCCAGTTACACCCTACAATACAAGCAGCCGCAAATTCAGCAGCCTCATTCCACAGTTCTATGTACTCACTTGACAGCACTCATGTTTTCAGCTCAGTTTCAATTTTCCTTTACGTGAAAATTGCAATGCTGAGACATGACTGACCTTTCCAACATCCTTACGTAGTATGACTTCAAATACATCCACAATAAGCTTGTTTGTGCTATCAGGCATCTTCCACTTTAATACTAGGTTAGAATTGGTGTTTCTGTACACCCCTTATTAAAGGATCTCCAAAACACCCTACTTAGGTGGTTTACGCTGCAGTCAGCCCTGCTGTGAGACAAAGGAATACATTGGGATTCTTCCACACCAGTGAAAACCAGCTCGTCCTGAGGAGAATGACACAAGACAACACCCCCATGAGAGTAGTTTCAGCAAGAAAATGAAGACTCAGAAGGTGAATCACACGTGGAGCAGCTGGGGCATCAGGCTCAGCACCATCATTGTTATGAAAAGGTACATAGGACTCCACCAACAACTTATCAGGGTCTTTATTTTAAATCTTATTGTAAGGAAGGAACTCCTAGCAGCCAAACCACTTCTCAGATATTGCTCTTATCCAGAAGAATCTGTCATTTAGTGACCTGATGATGATTTTCACAGTCCCTGTGCAGTGCTAGACAAACAGCATGCAGCTCATTCTACAAAGCCACGCTGCTACACTTTTTCAGCAAACATGCTTCAATCTTCCTTGAGAAGTGCTAATCCTTTCTTGAATTGAGCAAACACCAATCAAAATAGATTTTTAGTTGACTGATTTCACCAAAAAGTCATTTTTAGATGGAAGGATTAAAAGCTAAATACAGCAAGCAGATTGTTTAGACAAGCTACAGTCTGGAAGTATAAAGAAAATGACTGAAATATAAAGAGGATTAAGGATTGGCTGTAAACAGGGCCAAAATTTTTAAACAGGTTCTGAGCAAAAAGCTGTTTCACTTCTCCGCAACAGAGCAAAACTGCACATCAAATGCAGACACATCTATTAATCACACTTGCTGCTTAGCTATGCTCTCTGAAGTGCATTTCCTTCCCCAAGAACAGCTCTCGCACAGCTTTGCTACAGCACCATTGGGAAGTAAACAAGTCTGATGTACAGCATGCTACACTGATGCAGTCTCGCACCTTTCAGGTTTCTGTCACTTGCTTTATTCTCTCCTAACTAAAAGTGAGAACTAAACTGCAAACAATCCTAAGCTGCAAAACATCCGTGCACAGAGCTCCGCAGCTCTGTATGCAGCATCTATGTGACTCCCATGAGCCTGTTTCTCAAGTCACACGTCACCAAAGGGTTCAATGCACTAGAACAAGACCACAAAAATGCCCTGAAAAGGGTTCTTATCCCACTTAGTTCGCCAGTCTATCAAGTCAGGTGCTTCAAAAGACACTTAGAAGAACAACAAATGCAAGGACAAATACCAGCATCAATTCTACTTTGAGGCTGTTGCATGCAGGAGCCCAAAGGGAGAGGTGCAAAGAGCAACACAACTTCACAAGTTTGAAAAACCCCATAGAATCGGTATTCCCCCAAACAGATTTCACCACTAAACTCATCTCCAAACGTAAAACATACTTTGATTTATTAATGGCTCTTTTCAGCTTCTTCTCCAGTTGCTTCATCCTTCCCATGGCGGCATTGTATTTGGCTGCAGTCTCCTTGTGAACCAACTCACTTCTCGTTTTGGTCTGTTCCGCCTCCATCACCTTCAAGAAGGAAAAAACAGGTTGAGCAGCAAGACACAATGATCCATTTATTTTCATTTTAGTTAACAGCATCTTCGTAAGGTCTCCACTCAGCTCATGTCAGAAAAGCGAGGGTATAGAAAAAATTACTTTCAACGAACCTACTTAAAAGTCTTTCCTGAAAGCATCAGCGATACGTCAGATTTGCAGACACTGTGTTAATCATGACAGAGGTGCTGCAGCTTCTTGCATAATATCTCTTACGGGAAGTTCCGAAGAGCCTCACATGTTGGCATCATCCATTTTTTAACCCGCTTAGATATTCGGGAGTGGAGCAGTGCAAACAGAAGGCACCCAGCTACTTTTAACAGTGTTGTTTCTGTTCCCTCCTGCTTCTCCCATGGGAGCCTGCCTTTCCCAGTGGGGAGCTGCCCCCAGCTGCAGTCCCACCCAGGAAAGGGCTGAAAACCAACCACAGCAGTGGAAGGACTGAAACGCAGTTCAGCCTGAATCACCAGTCACCAGAAAACAGCGTGTCCAACGGCTGGCTGTTTGCAGAAGGCCAGGAAGGCAGCTTTTCTCTTAAACCAGCTGACCAGCCTCAAATCGTAGCTTCAACACCAAAAATGCAGAGGTCGGAGCCCTGAGCTGACACCTCCATCACGCAGACGGGGGACACGATGCTGATGACTCTCCAGCTTTCCCAGCAGGCAAATGCTCAACGTGCGGCAGTCCGAGCCCAGCAGGTCAGCCGCTCTCCACGGCCAGCCCACGCCTTCCCCAGCCAGTTGGGCTGCAGCCCTGCACACAAACCAGCAAATTCTTCAAGCAATCATTTCTTCAAAGCTCTATAAACAAATGCTCACTGCCATGGCATTTTGCAGCAATTAGGAGTCTACAAAAGCAACAGGAAAAGTAAATGTCCCCCCACTAGCTGCTCTGCTGGTATCCCATAGTCACAATTTGCCAGTAATTCTATCCAGGATACCTTTATTGTGCAATTTGAGATATCACAGGTTTAAATCAGAAAATTAGTTTTCTTTAATGCACTAGCAGTCAAGATCCAGACAGGGAGGTAACTGATTTGTTTCAATTAAGAAAAGTGGCGACATCTCTCCATCGGCCTGGCAATGAGGAGAAAGCAGGCAGTTTTCAGCCTCTCTCTCTTGCAGCTATGACGGAATCTATACAAAAAATGGCAGGCCTTGACTTCCTCCAGTACTAGATTTTGAAACATCTCAGCTGTGAAACTAACTGCTCCACAACTTCAAGAAAATTTGCTCCCACTGACTCCCACCACCAGAACACGCATCTGAGCTCTCACATTCAGAGAGAGAATATTCAAGATATCTTGATTTTAAATAGCCTCACCCAAAAAGCTCTAATTTCTTGAAAGTGTCCTAGCCCTCAGGCAGAACTTAACACGGAAAAGAACACAGTCAACTTTGAGTGTTGCTCCTCTCAGGAAAACTGTTGTGTTGTCCTTTTTGATGCCTAAATGAAACCGTGAAACTGCTACATGCCAAAGCTGAACTGCATCAGGATTCACTAGAAGCTCTTGCTGCCACAACTGGAGGCCACATTTTGCTCATCTGCACGCACCGCTTACTAGTAAACAAAGAAGTTGCTACAGAACTTTAAACTATGAGAAAGAAAAGTTTCCAAAGGCTATTTTGAGTAGATATAAAATAATATACTTAACTCCAAAACCATTCAACTATTTTATATATAAATAAGGCATCCACTTTCGAAGAAAGGTTAAAAAAAAACCAAAACAAAAACTATCAGATTCATAAGAGGCTTTCTCCTGCATCCTGAAAACGAGCTGTAGCCTCTTACCTTGAACGAATGTTCAAAAACTAGATTGATGCAATGACTTTCTCTAGTGGAATATGTCAGACAAGGCTGGTTTTAGTGCAGAAGTGCCTTAAATTAAAATGCAGTCTGCAAAGACTACACAGAAGCTGGTTCACATTATTTGTAATAATCCTTGTAGCAAGGAAACTGCAATTTAAAAACGCTGCAAGCTACAAAATAATGGAGCGGCTGAAATTTGCCAATGATCAATTAAACATCAATCCTTCACATCCATTCTTGGGGCAAAATTAGCATCAACTTTGATATCTGAGATGAACTATATGATAAGAACTACCAGCATCAGGGTCGTAAACCAGGTTAGGTGTCCAGGGTCATGTTTATTTTGCATGTCTTTCATATCAAACATCACAGAAATGCTGAACCCTGCAGAACTGAGATTTGAGGACAACAGATCATAAACATCTCAGAATATCTCACAAAATATGGAATTTGCTGCCAGCCATATATACCCACATTCATTACCCTTTTCAGAAAGGAAAAAGAAAAAAAAAGGTTGTATACTTCATCCTTTTGAGAAATCAGTGATGTAAGGAAAAGCATCTCCCCCCACTCCCTTGTTTTCCTATGGGCATTCTGTCATCGTGCTCACATCACTCGCACAAGTCTGCGGAGAGGCCAGAGACAGCCTGTTCCCTTCCCCTAGGACAGCAGCTCAAGGTGCACGCCTGAGGGTGAGGACAATACCTGAGAGATTGTGAGGTATCTCTGTGAAGATCTATCACCTGTCAAGATGCATTTAAGCATTTCATTCAGACAAGAAAATACAAAAAGATCATCCACCCCTCCACAAAAGCCAAACAGCCTTTAAATAGAGAAGCTGTCCATCAGGGCAGGTGGACGAACAGAAACAGACTGCAAACCATCCTGCCACCTCTGCCTCTGCAAGGTTCAATGTAAGACCAGCTAGGGAAACACCTTGCCTTTTAAAAAGGTCTTAGAAAACTGACGAGGCTTGTGTGGGGAAAAAAGTACTTTTTATTAGACTTAATAATACTGTTGGGGAAAAAACAGTCTTACATGGACTCGTAAACAAGCTTTTCATCACGGTTACCGAATAAGCTGTTTTATCTAATAAAAGTCACTGTGCTTTTACCACCCACCTTGCCTTGTTTATGCTCCTAAGCCATCGCAGATGCAACGGCATCCCTTAGAAAAAGGCAGAGATAAAAGTGAAGATGACACCTTTTCAAATTAAGACTGCTCAAATTAAGACACACCTCTCCTCCTGACATTGTACCTGCCATTCATACCCTTGAGGCGAGCAGGGAACAATGTACTCTCACACAAAAACATCCAGAGTGGGTGAACTTCTAGGATGCCCACACATTCACTGGACATTTCTGTAGCCCACACCTGTCCTTAATTACTAGATCACCTATTCCAGGCAAAAGTCATTCTCCCAGGTAGCACAGGCTACAAGATACAACTATTGAAAAACAAAACAACAACAAAAAAACACCATGGATATCAATCGATTCCTCTTTTCTCCTTCCCCTACCCTTTATTTCCAACCCAGATCGTCTGGAAAAGGAATATCGGTGTAGAGTATATAATTTTAATGATTAAGTCTGTAGAAGTAGCTTTGTTCCCCCCAAAAGATTTGCGTGATCTGAAGTCAAAGATGGACTCCAGGCAAAATTTCAGTAATAACAACAGATGCAAAAGAAAAATTTACCAGTGAAATTAAGCAAAGCTGACCATCTAAGCCAGAGAAGGACTCTGGACTGTTTCTTTCTCAAAAACCTAAATTGATGGCTTTTCTAGGGGAAGAATTAGAAACAGAAGATGTAAGAGACAACGAAAGATCAGTAAACCAGGAGGACAGAATCAACAACACAAGAGACTGCATTTGACCGTTGCATTTCCATGGTGAAATGACAGAGAGATTAGGGCAGGGAAGGATGTGGGTATTTTTGTTGTTTCTGTCACAGACTTTTCTTTTCCCCTCCTTTTTCTCCAAGTATTTCTATCTGCGGGAAGTATCGCTTCTCCCTACATCACGAAAGCACCCACGCATTTTACACTGACAGATGGTACTTCATGGTGTAATATCAAAGGGAGCCGCACAAGCCAAATTAAACCAAGAGGGAGCCTGTCTCCTCCCTCTTCACTCTCCCTTCATCCCTTCCTTTTTAAAATGTCTCATGATCAAGAGCCAAAGCACTTCTTCTCCCTGCCAAGAATGTATGAACTGAACATATCTCAGGAAAGACTGTAAAAGCAGAACCTTTTAAGATTGCAGATTGCATCAGCAATTAGAAATTAGCAATTTCTCTTGAAATTCATGAAGGATCTTCCTTTCTGCTTCAGCTTGTCTCAAACTTAAGGTAACTCATCTGTCAGCACTTTCCTTTTGTACACATTTATGACTTCTTTTCAACAGGTGTATAAATATGAAGATCTCCCTCCTTCGTCCCTCCAAAATTATCCATCCTTTGGTCCTTTCATAGCCCTGCTCCCTGCAGCCCAAACTGCAGCATTATAATTTGAGGTCCTAAAAGATGGGCAAAACACTTCCACTTTCCAAAAACATTTTCTCCAAATTTTAAAGACAAACTGCAGTTAGCAAAAACATGGTAAGCCAATGGCTAACAGTGAATGCTACTTTCCTTCTCCAGGCAGCTTAAGAGCTCATCAAACCTGTCTACATGTCTACATTTCCATTGTAATCAACAAATAGTTCATCTTACAATGAATTTGCCCCTCTGGCCACATGAATTGTTCTCCAGACACCATCAACTTATTGATCAGACCTCCTTTGACTATAACAGAAGTTCAGGCAAGTAACTGGGACATACAAAGTAATGTTCTAGACACCTGAAACCGATGAGCTAAATCCTAGCCTAAGTGTTTTTACACTTATCTCAGATCTGTGGAGAAATGGATATACAGAAAAAAAAAACACACAGGAGTTTACCCAAAAATACTCATCGAGTTAATAGTAGAAGCAGGTAAAGCAGCTGCCTGACTTGCAGGATTGTATCACAGTCCTGTGCTTCACTGCGGTCAACACATAGCTCAAGCACAGACATTTACAGAGATTAGTCGCATCTTCACAGGCCGGCAGACATCCAGCTCCTATTTAGGCACCCAGCTTCCTTTGGAAACACAGCTCAAACTGCACGGTGAAAAAACTGGTGAGTGACAGCCTGTACTCCCTGTTCCTATTCATGCTGCTCCTGTCTGCTCCATGAATAAAAACATCTTCCACATGTCATGCTTCCAGCCCACCCAGGATAATAAAAATTTCAGTAACTCTCCCATTTATCATCAGCTTAATTATATGATTTTCTGTATCAGTGGCTACAAAAGCCTTGTTTACAGTAGCCCATTAGACTGCCACATGAAAAATAGTGTTAACAGCTTTTCAGTCTATGAAGAAATCAAAAAGCAATTACAACATGCAACCCTTATCTCCATTTCTTCCCAGTGAGGGTCTGCAAACAGCATTTCCTGTTTGGTACTCTAGAACCCAAGTCTTTGTCCACATCTAGTGGGTCAAGTGCAAAAGTAATCTGGCAGTATTTCCATACACGCCTGTATAAAAAAAATCAGCATCTCATTTGCTCTCTTGCCTACCCGTTTCCTTTGTGCTCTCTGTTTGCATTGTTTGTTGGCTACCAAGCTGCTACAGGGCTCGAGTTTTGTTCCAAATTTCAGATTAATTCAATAGAGCCTGCTACCTCTGCCTAAGAACAGCAAATCAAAACACTTTACTCATGCCTGACATTTCTAACAATAGAAAAACAAATTAATTTGTAGCCCACTTCTAACATTTGGCACAGAGGTGCTTTTCTGCACTTGATTCATTGCTGTACAAGGCCCAGTGCAAGAGTATTTTCTGCCCAGTACAACTGTCGTTTATAAATACATGTAAAAAAGCTAGCAAATCCAAACAACTAGAGTGAAAAACTTTATCTGAGAGTGATTTTATATGTGGAAGTAGAGAAATCCTGTTTCTTAACCCTCAGAAACAGGTTTTTTTCCATTAGTAATTTCTAACATAATTAATAGTTAACAATCTGAGTTAACAGCAACACTGTGGCAGTCAAGTCTAGTAGATCTCATCCTCCAACCTGTTTTCATTCATAGCTTGGTAGGGAGTGACGATGTTTTCTGCTCCTGGAGACCCCAATTATTCTGTTTACCTCACTGAACGCTAAGTATTTCAGTAATTGCTTGCACTCAAACCAAGGAAGCATTCACTCTGTTCCTAAAGAAGTTATAAAACTCAGTCAAGCGCTCCAAACAAACTAATGCTGGGTCTGTTCAGTCAAGACTTCCAACAGCATTTTCTCCCTTCTTGGCTCTGGCCCTAGCCTTAAACCTCCAGTATGGCCAATGAAAATTGTGAGACAAACTTCCATATAACTCTTTCAACATCCGCTGTACCCTGGAAAGGTGCAGACAGGTGCTTTCTGGGAACTGAGCTTACACAGACTATTTTAAGCACCAGGAAGAGTTGGGTAACACACTTTCCATTCAAGGAGCCATCAGCTGCTCTACACAATCCAGTCTATGCCTAGGAGATCTCATAACCGCAGTAAATAAACCTAAGGTTCCTCTTTACCGTTCGGCTGTAACCACCAGACATTATGGTTTGAATCAGTCCTCCAACAAGCAGATATTCTGCATTCAGTGATGGTACATATCAACACCACCAGTATGACCCCACCAAACACTGTCAGCAGCCATCTTCTGCTCTAAATCACTGTGCTTGCCCATCTCAGGGGTACTCCTCTCTGCCAGAGAGACTCCTCTCTGCCAGAGACTGCCAGAGAAGGATTAAGGGTTGTAGAAGGACACAGGGATCCCCCTTGAAAGAAAAGGAAAGGAAAACAAGAATCCATGTGAACTCTCAAAATTGCAAGCACTTCCTTCCTCACCCACCCCAACACCAATTTTCATTATGCCAGCTAGAGAGAGGCAGCTGATACCTGGTTGCTCTCTCTCTTCACCAGATCTCAGCAGTTTAGCAGTCAGGAGCTCTAAGCAACTCCTTAGATGCTTCCAGTTTTCTCACCTATCTATTCTGAGAATCAAAACTTTGAACAGGGATAACAACCAGGGAAAATGACAGCTGCTGGTGTCCTGGCACACACGCACTGCACAGGTGGGGCTCCTTTCAGAAACACACAGAGGTTACCAGATCTGCAAATACCTAATAACAACAGGGGCAATAACACAATACCCTGGAGTTTGTTTTCTCTTTTTTAATATATACCAGGTTTTCCATCTCTCCCCTACGCTCAGCCTGCATGCTTTTTTGTTCCCTGTCTCTTCATCAGGCAGCTGTTTTTTTACAATTCACTCTGAAATAGAGGCTTTCTTAGAATTGAGAAGCTTCTGCAACAGAACAGAGCTACTGCATTGAGGACTGCAAGACAATACCAGCATTGTATGGAATGCTAGCATATTTGGAATAGCAAGTTCAGCTTCAGTGGCGTATTAAGGGAACTACGACAGAACAAAGGTTTTTAACTTCAATTTTTGGTTCTTTAATGTTAAAAAAAAAAACTTTCTGCCTTTTTTTTAACAGACAGGAAAAGAGAGACACGGCAAATAACAGAAAAATTCTTTTTGACAGCTGCTAAAATGAATACCGCCTTTCACTGTTACACAGTGCACCTCTTCTGTAGATTTAAAAAGACTTTACAAAGGAGGCAAGACTTTGTCTAAATTTGAAAGTTAATTCAGGATAGAGCAGTGTGCTAGCTTAAAATACAATACACGTTTTTGAGTAATTCTACATTCAAACACACGTTTCCAAAGCGAAGTGCCTTGTTCAACTTAACTACATACTAAAAACAAGTTATACTAAAATTGGAACATATCCCTTTTTTTCCAGAGTAAGAGTTTCCATAACGTGTATTCAGGAATAGCCATCCCTATGCAATTATTCTGGCATAACTACAAATGCAGATTTGCCTTAAGACATTGTTTATCCCTATAAAATAGATGGTAATTTATTTTCTTTAGAGACCTACTCCACTAGCTACTATCACAGTCAGATAGAGAACTATAGCTGTCTCAGTAGCAGCCCAAGGCCTGAATCATTTAACCTTAGGCTTCATAATTTTCTGTAGCTTCATTTCCTACATGTCATGTATCTGGACCAATACAAAAATGTGGTCTTTCAGAAACTAAGCCTTGTACACAACAGAACATAATATATGGAACAGAGAGATGCTGGGGCAAATTTGTATTACCCTCTGAGTAGCATGGTTGAGCATCTCTTGCCAGGCAGAGTCAAACTGACGTTTGTCATCTTCCAGTAGCCTCTGCTCAGCAAGCGAAATGGTTTCTTTTGCAGCACGTAGCACTTCAATGGCTCTCTGAAAATCCTGAGTCGCCCTCTGAGCTTCCAGCTGTGCCTGAAAAAGAGAAGTTGCCATCAGAGACAAAGGAACCCTCACAGTCACGTTTAGAAGAACCTACCACACTAATCCTCGCATTTTAAAAACACCACGCCAGCGTTACTGTTTCCCAACCTTTTACTTGGAAGTGACACGTATTTCCTCACTGGAGTAAGTACTGCTAAGACAGCAGTTCCCACCCAAACAGATAATTTGCAAAGAACTGTCTCATGGTGTTCGTAGTCAAGAAACACGTAACTGATGGCCTACAAATAAGGATCTGGCTGAGAGATAAATACCTTATGATGTAGGCTTAATCATTGAGAAACAAAACAAAACACAATAGCAAACTTGTAGCATGTCAAGAATACGTTGAGAATGGCACTCCCTGAGTTTAGTCAGGGTGGATTTTTATCTGGTGCACCATTAACCACACTGAGGAAAGGTTTTGGAAGTATTACATTGCTATAAAGCATAAACAAGTTTTCTGAGAAGGTGGCTGCTAATTCTCTGGACGTTTTACTTTGCTATCGTTGGGACACAACTGGTGCAGCAAGTCCCCAGTACACGGACACAAAGGTAACCAAGGCAATTTGCAATGCAAGTAAAACACAGATAAAGGTCCTGCTATGTCCTTTGGAAACCGCTGCTTCTTTGCAGCAAAATAACACAAAGTTTGAGCTTGAAGGAAGCACTTTCAAGTGTCTACATGGAAGCAGGGAAGAACAGTCTTCTGACAAACTATATGGGCCTTGATCTGAGACCATAGACTGCTCCAAAACAACGTATTACCTTCCCAGCAAAGCAAGTGCAGCTTAGAAGCCATCTAATCAATGAGCTGTGATCTCTTTTATTCCAGACCAAAACCAAAATTCTCTGAGATACTGCATTTACAGACCACCTTTATCTCTCCTGAAGGTTTTAACAAGGCTCTTAGAATATCCAAATCCCATTCTTAACAGTCCTCAAGTAAAATGCTCATGTCCCATCTTGTAGCCTGAAGCCACCTCTGTTTTTCACAGCTGAGCATCAGTCCTCCAAGGGCCCTCACGCAGCAACAAGCCCTCGCCTGTTCAGCCCCAAAAGGGAGAGCAGCCAATAAAGCAGAAATAACGCCAGTCATAATGCAGGTTTCAGTAGCACCATGGTGACGAAAGTCATCAGAGTTCAGCAGTCTGTAGTGTTGCACTTTAGTACCAGCAAGAAGTCTTAAACGTTCAAATAGGTGACTCTACAACAAATAGACAACAACTATCCATAAACAAATTACTGGTGTTGGCTGGGTTTTGGTTGGTTGCTTGCTGTTGTTTTTTTTTTTAATAAGATAGAGGTGTCCTCTCTTTTTATAGTTATCACTGAATGACTATAAATTTTAACATTCAGGCTTTCAAACATGCAGGTTTCGCATTGTTTTCCTCCATCAAAAATTTTTAATTTCTGAAGCTTTTGTGTTCATTTGCTGTCTCTTAACTATATCAGCACTTTACTGCTCTAGAGCCTTTTTCGGTTTGATGCAGAAATGCCTTGTTCAGCTCAAAAGTAAAACCCTTACCTGAACTTTTCTATGTCATATATTTCATAAATTTCTATTTATATTTTTGAGCTGTTTTGCACTGAAACACCACCTTTCAAATGTAAGTTTCATATTCAATTAATTGAACATCTAGCACTGTGAAGACAGTTTTCATTTACACTTCAATGACTTTTTAAGAATAAACTGGAATTACCCAGTTTATACCTATGGGAAATGTTTTTTAACAGACATGACTGACAGAACAAAATAATGAATAAAACTTTACATGTCATGATATACAGAGGAGGAGTCTGAGGCTGAAACAGAGGAAAGTACTCTGACACAGAAAATACTAAATTGAGGACGACAAAGTCTTATGAATAAAGGAAGAGGTTTCAGTGTGAAGAAATGGTGGTCATTTGGGAAGCAGCTAAAAATCCCTGATACAAAATGTGAAATAAGTAGAACAATGGTGCATTTCTCCAGCAAATAGCTGGCTACACCTCCTCAACAGCAGCTGCATCCAATATCTTCACACCTGAGACACCACAGCTATTTGTAAAGATAATGGAAAAAACCCTGCCCCATGGCAGGGGACATGGCCTCTTAATTTAAACACAAGTCTCAAAAGGAAACAAAGCACACTAAGTTTCCTTTACAATGTCCTGAAATAGCAGCAAGCTCTTCTTGCTTCCTTCCCCCTATCACACAGAGAGGTACTTCACCCCAAAGTGACCGTGGAAAAACAGGAGTTATGTGTCAGAGGTCCTTCAGCTACTAGCTGGGGAGGGAAATCAAAGTCATCACAATCAGTGCAGTAATTTCCTTCTGACCAAGGCCCTTGATGCACTTTCTTCTGAAGCGGCTGCTAGTGTTTTCGACAGGAGAGAAATTCATCTAACCATGCCCTTTGCTGCTTTCAAGCAGCTTACACCACACCAACCTAAAGCTTTCGTGAAGATCCAGGGCATTGAAGTGTTAGTTTTCATCCAGGACTGCACATGCCAAAGCGGCACAGAGCTTTGGGCCAGTATTAGTGGATGAAGAGCATCCTGGCGTAAATTCATCGTTAATACGGTCTCTTAGAAAGTCTAAGAAAAAACCCTCACACATTACATCTCCTCATCACCTCAGTCACCAGCTGCATGTTTCAAATACGCATTCAAATAATGCATTTTATAAATTCAGAATAAGCCTGACTAAAAAATATTTTAATTTAGCCATTAACTAACCTAAACCACGGTACTCCCCAAGCACAGGAAAGCCATCTGACGATCTTTGAACAAGGCTCAATGTAAGCTTCCAACAAAGGACACAGCAAGAAGCCTGAATCTTAGTCCCCAAAATACCATCTGCTGAATTCTCCGCAAAGTCACAACTTGTTTGGTTTTTTTTTCCTTCCAGTAAGTTTGACCTATGCTGTAAAGGGATCAAACGCAAATAAAAGCCAAAACTTTGCCATAAAAACAATCTGAAATGAGATTTTTAAAAGTGAAATAAAATGCAAGACTCCAGTAAGAGCCTGCACCAAGTACTGCAGAAAAATGCTGAGGATGTTGGGAGGAAGAGCAGGACTGATTTTCAAGGAAGACCCTACAAGAAGGAGCCAGGTCCCAGGAATTTCCAGACAATAAGGTTGCAGCAGCAGGCCTGCTCGCACAAGACACGAATGCAGGAAAACCACTGGCAATCCATTTCTAGCAGAGGCAGAACCGCACCGGCAAGTAACTGCTTTCGAAGCTCCAGTAAAACCACATCCCAGGGGCAATGCGAGCACAGGAAAAGTACAGTTTTCTCACCGTAACTGCACCAGCGCTTGGAAGTTTCTCTTGGCACAGATACTTGGGTCAGGGATCAACACATCTAAGCCAGCAAAAGGTCTGCAGAGCATTAGGAGCTGAGTTACTAAAGCCCCACGGAAAAAAACATTCAGTGGTAGCTTGCAGTACTAGTAGCTCTTCTGATGAAGCCTCTAAAACACAATTGGCTGCACAGCAGGAAAATGTTCTGTATGATAAGAAAAACAGAAGCTAAATTTACAATTCAGCTAGATTTCCACTTGCACCTGGACCTGCAGGACATTGAGAGCTGAAGCTGTTTACAGGCAGGCTCATAACTCTGGCCACATTCAGCTTCATGCCCCGTAACTGTGTGGGCAAAAGAAAAACTGAAACAAAACTGTTCTTAAATACTCTCTCCCCCAGCTGTATTTGTTGAATGCTACACTGAAATAGCAGTTTGGAAACACTGTTTTGGAACACAAAATGCTTTTGGGTTTAAGCAAAAGAGTTAGTCCAAAGAGCAATTTAGTTTCAACAGTTATCTGAAGTCAGTCTACAGTCTTTTATTTTAAGCAACTTACTGAAAGCCTGGGAAAGAAAAAAGCCAAATGCTAGAGTAAAGAATGACACATCAGTCATTAGAGAAACATCAACAGATTTGTGGTTTTGCTGATGTGAAAAAGGACACTCAAACACTTTTTAGTTAGTACAGTTACTCAATAATTAGCTTTTATTTAAAACTCTCTCCAGCACGTACAAGTTGTTCTGCACCATCATTGACAGATTGCTCTCACGGTCCGTCTCAAGCCTGCAGGTCACTCAGTTTGATGGAAGAGAGAGGAGCCACGTTCTTCGTGTGCTTTTAAAACCATAGAGAACAACAGGAGCTCATGTCTCCATCCAACCTCCTGACATTACATATGAGCTTTACCATTTTAGAGAGTGACTGTTTCTCTCAAAAGACCAGAATTCAAAACTCAAATGAATGGCTGAAAACCAGGTTATTTTGCTTTCAAGCACAAACTGGTGTTCGAGTTGAGAGGTTTAGCCCTGGTGTAACATGAGGGAAAATATACTAGGGATGAGGATAAAAATCTCCAAGTGAGGTTGAAGGCAAGTGGGATGTCAACCTTCTGCCTGTCACCCATATCGCTGGTGCTTGATGGAGTCTACCCGATATAAAAGCGAGGATCTCTTTTGAAAAAGTCAGAAGGAGCTAGGTCAGCGAAACCCCTATTGAAAACATGAAAGCCTTCACACCTCGGGAACTGGAGAGCCTGTGCCCCAGCTCCCACTGCCATAGTGACCAGGAGCTCGCTGTGCCTTACCCTCAGTGCTTTCTGCCAGGAAACTCAACTAAATGCCTTCACCTCTGCAGACCCTTCCCCTATTAGCATAAAATATAAAATGGGAACCCTTGAGAAATGCAATTAAGCAGCCACAGAGATCTCAGCTAAGGCGAATCCCACCGTCACAGCAGTCTGTCACACACCATCCGCACAGAGCAAACTCTTTCTGCCATTGCATTCGTCCCTCCTCTGCAACTCAGTACTCTAAAAGCAACCTGCTACAAACAAGCCTCCCACAACAGCAAATCCCTTCCCTACAATAAGCAGCATGCCCAAGAGTCCTACTCTGCCCACTCAGCCCCCTCCTCTCTAACTCTCCTCATGGCCAAGAGCTTTCTCTTTGCCACTATCCACCCTGTGCTCTTCCGCACAGGTGATTTCCTCTCACCAGATCATCCACCACTGATCTCCCTGGCTCCAATACACACGGCCCTGAACTTCCCAACCAGTTCCCAAAGACTCAGAGGTGACACGCAGTAGCAGCATTTGCAGAAGCAAATGGAGCACTGCAGTATAAAATATGTCAACTTCTAAAATAAACATATAAAATACTGATAGAGTTCATAATTGCAAGCCATTATGTATTGCTGAAAGGAGCTCACTCCTGACAAATTCCTTTTGGGGGGATAAAAGCTGCACCCTCATAGGCAATCCTCTACTTAGTCCACAAAGGGCCTTGTACAGAAGGGAACCATGCACAACAGCTGGATTATGTTGTTAGCTAAAGATAGTGATGAAAACTAGGCCATGGCAGGCTAATAGAAGAAAATAAAACCAGGCATTTTTTTAAAATGCAGTCATTCTTCTGGCATTAGCAGCAGCGTACAGACAGACTTTTAGACCAGCACAGACACATCTGCTTGTCCACTTTCAAAGCAGAAAACCCTATACTCTAATTATGAAATACAATTTTCTGTTTAGTCTACACAGCTTTTATTGCCCAATCCTCCTTTGTAGTCAGGGCTCTTGCCTAGCTGACCTAATAGACGACTTCTTCCACTCTACCATGCATAGCTTGAATTTTCTGCATTAACATCAACCAAGATATGTACTTCTCTTCCTCATTTCATCTAATCGCCCATTTTTGGTTTTGCCTACCTAGTTATATGAAACTGCACAACATCACTGACACAGGTGGAACACAGCTATAGCATTCCTCTGAGGTTAGCTGACATCTAATACAATCTGGTAGACACTGCCCAGCCTCTGAAACCATGAGCACATGGCACGTAGCTAACAGCCAAGCCAGGTTGCCAGAAATAGATGCAGAGGGTACATTTTGTGGAGCCAAGCCTGCTACAGAATTTCTCCCCCTGGCCAGCCTCCCTCACCAGAGGACCAGACCACAAGTGCTGGTAAATTCATGAAAAGGGCATCACTAAAACAACCTGCGTATTTCCCATGAGAAATGACAGTGAGCAGTTGCTTTCAAATATTTAAAAAAATTGGCTTGTCATTTTGCCAGGTGAAAGTATCTCATACCACACTGCTAAGGTCTTGACACTCACTTTCTTTTAGTGTCTCTGCCCTACTGCCAATAGAAGGCACGAACAACCTCTGCTTATAAAATCGCTGTAAACTGGAGCATGAAGGGAACACACAGCTGCTGCTCAGAACAAGGCACCAGCACATCACGTGCTGGCCCAAGGCCTTTGCTCTAGAAGACGCTTGTTTGTTAATGTGAAACCAATGTCTCTCCCACTCATTAATCTTTAAAACAATAGCTTAATTGCTACCAGCAAACACTTACTTGCTTACTACCAAGTAGATAATGATTTACTGGCTTCCAGTCACACTCTTCAGAAGGAAGCAAGTTTCAGACATTTCCATTCTGGCCCCCTCTCATTCGTTTAACAACATCCCACGCTTAATTTGCTGTGCGAAGTACAACAGGGAACGTGTTTGAAAACAGGAACTTTCCTCCACCAGTCGCCCACCAGAGTGGGATCTTCCGGGATCACTCTAATCGTAGTGACTGCACCGCAGCATCCTGTACAAGCTTCTGGCACGGATGAGGACAGCAGGATCACCGCTCCTTGACCACAGCATACCTATCTTGTCCACCACTGCAGTGGGTTCAGTAATCTGGAAGCCTACAAGGTGAAGGCAGTAAGCACTTGCAATGGCATCCACAGTAACTAGCCACTGAGTGCTGGTATTTTGGCTCCAGTTTTCCTCAACCTGTTTCAGTGCAGCTGGCAGCCAGTAACAAGAAGAGCAGCCCAGATGTCAACGCAAGGGCCCGTAATGCTCAACATCCTAACAACAACCTTGATACTGGCACAGCTGCATCCCTGGCAAATCTGTGGATGATACTAAGTCAGAGGAGGTGGTTGAAAAGGCAAATGGCAGAACCCAGATGGACCTTGTTAAACTCAACTGGGCCAAAAGAAACCTCACAAGGTTCAACAAGGAGAAGTGTGGAGCCCTGCACCTGGGATGGAATAATCCTGTTATCAGCACAGATGAGAAGTTCAGCCCTGCCAAAAAGAACCTGTGCATTTTGACGAGTGCCAGGTTGAATAAGCTGAAAAGGTGTACTCTTGTTGCGAGTAAGGCAAACCATGTCTTAGGCTACATTACGAGGGCCATGGCTGGCAATCATGAGAAGCTATCATTCCCCCCAACTCAGTGTTGATGAGGTTGCACATTTAATACTACATCCACACCCCTTAGTTCAAGAGGGATGTCAAGACAGGGTCCAGAAGCCTACAATGACTCCTACAAGGAGTGCTGAGGAATGTGGGCTTTCTTAGTCTAGTAAGGAGGAGACTAAGGAGTAATCTAATTAGCTGCCAGCTAAAATTTGAAGGGGAGCTGCAAAGATGACAGAGTTGAACGAATGTTTCTCAGCAGTACTGGATGGTATAACAGGTATAGCAACAGCCACAGATGGCAGCTTAGCAGTTCAGGTTGCACATTAGAGAAGAGAAAAAAAAAAAAAAAAAAATCTTTCCTACCAGGAGGGCAGTGTGACCCTCAGACAGGTTACAAATCTCCATCTCTGGAGGTTTTCAAGACTTGGCAAAGCTATGGTTGATGCAATCCAGCAATGGTGACAGTTTTGCTTTGAGCAGGATGCTGGATCAGATGACTTCCAGAGGTCCTTTACAACAAGCATTTCTATCAAATATCACCATCTTTTTTTTTTTACAGTGTATCAAAAAACAAAGAACACAGTTGCAAAATATTTGCAGTGATGCTGAATGTTCTTCTAGATTCTCAGACTCATGCATTTATTTCCTTCAATAATCAGAATAGTGATGCAGTTGCGGGGTGAGGGTTTTGTTTGCTTTTTTTAAGAACCATGACCTTCCTTTCCCCTCTCCGTACAGACTAAAAACTCCAAGACAAACTAGAATTGAGAGGTAGTAAAGAACAGAAATGCCTTCTTGCTATAGGTCATGTACAGATGCTTATAAACAACTTACAAAATGCAAAGCTTCTGAGTGATCTCATTTTGGCACATCTATGAGGCTTTTTGTGAGCTATATATTAATCTGAGATGACTGTTTGCATTACTTACAGAAGATACAGTCTCCCGAGAGTGTGAAACACCCTCGTATTCTTTAAACTGTCTATTGAAAAGCTATAAAATTGTACATAGGTTAAAATTTTCTTTTTCAAAAGCAGATTTGAAGATTTTTATTCAGATGGAGAAAGAAAAAGGGAGGAGAAGGTAAAAATAAGCCTTGCTATAGCTTTTTAGAGCTCAAACTATTTCCTTCCTGCTACATAACTAATGAAATGCCTATGGAATACAATGACCAGATGTCCCTTAGTCTCTGCTTTTGGTTAGGTGTCTTGTTCTCATGCTGAGCTTTCTGGTCCCATCCAGGCATCCACCTCTCCTAATAGCTTAATAGTTCTAGAACTGACCGGATTCCTAACCCTGTTTTATCTTCTGGTAAACCTGTGGTCTATAAAAAGGCCCAGGAAATCAAGAGTAGACCTACAAAGCATGTTCTGAGAGACATCTAGCTCTGTGCTAAAGTTAGGCAATATGTGTAACTCCCTTAACTCAGGATCACAAGCCATGTTCCAAGAGGCAAAAAGTTTGGAGCACAACCAGCAGCTCACTTCATTAGCTACCAGCGTATAGACAGTTAGTCTCCTCAAAGATAGAATCCCACCTCCCTTCTATGGAAGGGAAGCTATGGAAGAGAAAGGAAGAGCTATGGAAGGAAATGTGAAAGAAAATAGCTAAACACACAATTTCCTTAAATGCTGTTAAGACCAATCCTGGACTGGACCAAACAATCAGCTGCCAGCCCTTCTCTGTTCTCTGGTGGCTCCCATCTAGGCTGCACACTAGGATCTTGTGAAACAAGGGCAAGAACATAATCTCTGAGCTGATCATTCCCACTGTGCACTCGGTCATTTGAAACCTACTGGACTCCTCGCTGGTTTTAGTCTATCTAGCTCTTTGCCTCACAGGAGTAGGGAGGTGATGCTCATCTGGGCATAGAGATTGTATGGGAAATACTACACCAAGCCTCTTGGCCCTCCCTCGTTTTTCATGAGGTTGTTGTGAGATGCTAGTCTGCTTGGAGGTACTCCCAGTAATTAATGAGTCTATGGCACCAGAATACGACAAATTGTTCATCCTAATACCATCTAGATACAGGCTTCTTGAGCACTCATTGCCATCTGTTTGTTAGTTGTGCACTTGTTTGTGGCCAAAATTTTAAAGTTGCTGCCTTCTGGAAGAAAGGATCATAGAATATGTCCAGGTTTTTCTCTCCAAGGTAAAATACCTTATTAAGAGACAAAAATATCAAGATAATCCTCCCCCCCAATATGCACCTGCATTCTCAGGGCTTAGGCAGTGACTCAGCGAGTCTAGGGTTTACAGCGGGTTTCTAGGTTTACAGAGGCTCTGCATGCTCATCTGCAGCTGGCAGCAACCTCCTTTGCTGAAATCAAATCCAGAAGCAAGGAACGAACTCCCACAAACACACACTGCAAGAGTTACATAGCCTGCCTTAGTGGATTTTGCTAATTACAACAAGATAAATGTTCAGCACATGCAGATGCAGCAGATACATTCAGGAGAAACACTGGATCGTTGTCTCGCCTAATTGCCACCGAAACAGCAAATATTTCTTTGCAGAAGTTTCCAGAGGGTTGGCAAGGAAATGGCAGGATGGTTCTGAAAGCACATCTTCTGCATGCATGGATATTGACATAAGCAAAGAAAAGGCGCATGGGTAGGAGTTTCACCTGGGTGGTTGGCTGTTCTGGACACATTCTCCCAAGCCCCAGAAAGCCTCACATCCATCAACAACTGCCCATCTTCAATAGCAGGGACATGCTCTGGAAGAAAGACCCAAGCTGACCTTGTACATCTTTTGACAGCATGCTCACAGCTACTTTTGAGACAGTAATTTTCCTAAGGGACCTGTTGAAGACAATTAATCTATTGACTCTTCAAAATTTTTTGTCATGGAATAATTATACGTGTCTCCATGGCATGTGTGAGTAACAGGCTTGCTTCGCTTAAAGGAAAAAGTTGGGGGTGGTGTCCTGGACAAATGCAGGGCTAAGTCCATTCCTTGAAGGAAAAGGTCTAGGTAGGAGCAGGAATAGACAAAATTTCAATTTCAATGCACAGCAATAAAAGCCTCCTTAAGAAAAAGCCATGAGCACCTTTTAGGAAGTGAAAAAAACAAATATCAGAAGCAGATACAGCTAAAAAAGATGGCATTTCTTCCACATCCCGGCAGTGAAATTTGTCTTCTAACAGTAGAACTGCAAGTTTGCTGCAATTAAGAAAGACTTTTCTTACAGAAACTGAGTTAGTACACAGCAGTTCCCACATGTGCTACAGAGAAATTAAGACTCTTCAGATAATCTTTTCCAGCAAGAGCAGACAAGAGCTCATAAATTCGTACTGTTTTACTAGAAGACATAAAGAAACACACCCAGAAGGCAGTAACCAACATCCATATCAGATTTGTTTTGGCAGCCATCCCTACCATGAGCATTTATCATTTCATAATAAAATCCCACCTATTTAGACCACTGTACATAACAAAGACTGGGGTGGCTGAACAAGTTCCCCAAAGTTGCAAGATTGGTGATGCCTTCAGCAGTCATCCCTGAGCAATTACCAGGCAAAACAGGTACACAGGATATCATCCTGACCTCAAGACACCCAGGCTCAAATGCCAGATACTATTTTTAATAGATGATCCTGTCTGTGGCTTACGATCTCTTGAAATAGCCTTTACTAATGGCCAGAAAAGATCAGGAGGAGAAACAGTAAGAGAGAATAAAGCAAGGCAATCTTTCCTTTAAATTATAATTTTTTCAAATGCTGTAGATTTGCCTTTTGGCAATAGCTACGCAAAGGCTACAGCTATGCAAAGGAACCCACAATCTAAATCTCTTGCGGTTTTCCAAATTGAAGGGGATGCAAAATTATGTTAGTCAAATCTTCAGACAACAGCACGTATTTTCACGTCCCAGCACCCTTTGAGAACTGCTTACACCTTCCCAACAGTTTCAGCATCTCTCATTGCAGCTGTGTCTAAGCGTAACAGCCAGATCACCTGTATGACTTCCTTCTGCCTAAATCAGCTGACACCTAACAAAAAAACCCACAAATTTTCCTGCCCAAGCCCTCTTTGTTACTCCAAAGAACAGAGGGCATTTCTAAACCAACTTACCCCAGTATTCCAATACTTCAGACCTACTTGCCCAACACTTCTAGTATTTCACAACACAAAAAGAAAAAACACTCTTGAAGGGTAGGGAAAATAATTAGGTCATTGTATTGTTGACAGTTACTGGAGAAGAGGTTGAACAGCTAGCTGGCTTTGTATGGCTGCCATCCAGACTAGCTAAGAACTAGCTAAGATGGATGCTTTGTGGGGTGGGAGAAACGGGAGAAAGAGACACTAAAAAAGGGAGAGTAATTTTTTTTCATCTCTTCTAGGTAAATTCTTCAAAATACTTAAATGAAAAAAATATTCTCTCCTACGTCTGGAAAGAAAAGCGCAAGAGGGAAGAACCTCTAATTTACAGTGCACAGTTAACAAATCTAAAGAATGAAGCCCTCCAAGGCACGTCTTCTACTAATGATGAGAAGACCAATTACACTTTTTGCTTATACAAACTAATCATCCATCAACAGAATAGTTTTCATATAAAATGAAAATGTCAAATGTACAAATACCAACCCAAAATAACTAGATCCATTCACTGAGACGTATAAAGCACAGATAGACACAGGAGGGCTAACTTTTAGAGAGGGCACATATATGCACAGAATTGATCAATACAGGTATTTCAACAACCAAGCAGCTAAAATTTAGTCCCTACTATCCGAAGGTGCCAAGAACATGGTGTTTGCAGATGGTGTTGCTCCAGATGCCACCTAGTCTGCAGGAAATATAAGTAACAGAGCACTAAGTATGAATCAGGTAAGCGTTTTTTTCAGTTCATCTGTGAAGTAGCAGCTGTTATATAGCATTCCCAAACATGGGGCAGATTTCCAGCTGCTCAGGATTAACTGGGTAGAAACCTGACAGTCACACTGACCCACTATCCTGCATTAGCAGGGTTGATGGGAAGACAAACACATTGAGGAGCTTTCCTTCACAGACCAGATCTTTGCCGTAACTTTCCAAATCCGACCAGGCAACATCCGTTATCTTCCCATCAGTTTAAGGACAGCTAGTTTGAGACACTCTAATATCACACTGCTCAACCAGATGACAGAGCCAGAACACAAATGTAAAATTATTTACTTAAATCTTAAGGCCCCAAAGAAGAGTGCTAATAAATCAACCAGGCAAAACCCAGCTGGTTGAGCCAGGTAAGTCTCCCTGAGTTCCCTGCTCATCAGCACAACTTTGGCCTGAAGAAAAACGCAACAGAACCATAATGCAAGACTTGAAATACAGTTTTCAGGTTTTAAGCATTCAAGTGGAGCAAACTGAACACACCGAGCACAAGCTCCATCTGGCAGCAGTGAAACACTGAGCCATACGTACCTGAACACAGGGTAGCGACTCCTACACGCTTCTCCCAGGATTTCAATCACAACTGTGCAAACATGACAAGAAAGCACAAGAGGCACTCCATCAAATTTTGAGTGTGACAAAACATTTTCTTTACTTAACCCAAAGTGCATCCTACTTTATTTCTAAAGTTTACGAAACTCAGTGGATTCCCTGGTGGAAGTCCAGGAAGTGACTCCTCACCCCAGTAGTAAAATTACTGATGTCAGATTCCCTTGCTTGGCTTATTTCCTCTTCAGACGGGTGCCTGCACCACAGCCAGCCACATACCATGTGGAAAGGGAGGCGAATATACTGAGAACGTCCCTTGGGATCACAGCAATGGGAACTCCACGTTTCACAAGAGGACTGACGTCACATCGACGTGGTTTCCCCAAGATTTAATGATGCGTTTCATAACAAAAAAAAAAGCGAGACTTGGTGGGAAGAAGGAGTGCAGGTCTAGAGCAGGTACACAGGGAGCAGAAAGGGAAAAAGCACACATAAAACTTCTTAGGCCATCAGGTACAACCCGCAGCCTCCATGCTTCATCCTTTCAGGCACCACTTCTTGCACAGCTTACCTACATTTCATCTTGTTACCATTTCTTTAGAGCACTGGGCTCTCTGATTGCCCACATGGCAACTCCCACATCTCCTTTTGCTTCAAAGCACCCCAGCCATCTCTTCCCAGGCAAGGCTTACGCTGCCTGCCTCTCTTCCTCCCATGCCTGGCCTGCCCCAGCACTAACCCAAGCCATCACATCAGCCTCCACCCCACAGACAAGTTTCTCGACCACCAACAGATAAGTCCCAGTTTAAGAAGGGAGCTGCTCCCCTGTCTCTGAGCAGCCTCTCCACCCCACCAGCCTAAGTAATTCAAAACCAAATCACAGCCATTTCTGTATGGTTGATTTCCGCTCCTGGGGAGCAAACCGCTTCTCACACCATTCACTCCACCTTCCTGAAACGAAAATCATTACCTCCTCTATCCACGCACTACTGTGAGGCTCCCCAAGAGTCACCAGTGTTACCCAACAATAAAGGGGTTAAAGTTTTGTGTAACAGTTTCATGAAGGGTTCAGTAGGTGATCTACACATACCTAAAGAAACTAACAAGATGTCCATCCTTGAAGCTGTCAGCAGTGATTAAAACAGAGACTCTTTATCAAGAACTGTCTGCCCTTGGAGAGAACATCCCAGAAACTGCAGAAACTGCAGAAACTTTGTTATCATGTTTTTCTAAACTGTGAACATGCAGTGACTTGGGGGAAAAGGTAATTCCGGCAGGGGGAGATTGCGACCACCGACTCACAGACCACCTATCCTAATTACACCCCAGACCCAAAAGAAAGGGGCAGAGAAGGAAAACTGAGCATGCAAAGTAATTTACATGAAAAGCGAGAAAAAATTAACCAATTGTTTAAGAATATGTAAATATGTTATGAATTATGCATAATTGTAGTGTATAACTAATTTTCTGTCCAGAAGCTGGTGTGCATGCTAGGAGGAGAAATCCCCCGTGCACCCAGCGCTGCAATAAAGAATACCTGATTTCTAAAACTCTAAAACGAGTCTTGGAAAGTTCAGTTTCCTTTTCAGGTATCACCAGGGCAGCTGCAATACAGCATCTTCAATTAAAAGGGCAAACTATGAGCACAGGCAGACCACAAATAACATAACCTCCACTGCCAGCCTAGACTGATTATTGCAAATAGCTGGAGGAGCAACGTCCACACTAAATACCTTCTATTGGCTCCAGTACCACAAACCTGGGTAGAAATACTCTTAGGAGCCTAGGGCAGTTACTGACCCCATGCCGACAGGAGTTGTTCTCACTCAATAAAAAGGACACTTTTGCACACATCGTTTTCTACTGCTTTCTCCATGTGCAAGATGAACACACTGTTAGAGAGACCAGAATTAACAGCCCATTAGCAGCAGTGCTGTGCAGATGATCATTACTTACTGACGAAAACACAGCACTGAACAACAGCCATGGAAAGCAGTCAAGTGTTCTGGGTGTTTGGGTTTTTTCTTCAACAGTTGGAAGGATTTGTTGAAGGTCTGTCAAAGCCAATTTTCAAGTTTCTGTATCCTTGCTTTGAAAATGTGAATCCACCAGACAGCTTTTTGGTTTCTAAACAGTTAACCAGAAACACTTCTTCAGCCAGGCAAGGTCAGTTGGTTGTTCCAGTGTAACTGTGCCAAAAATTTTGCTTTTTACTAGCTCCACGGCACGTTGCCAAACAAGAATGCGAGTCTGTCACAGTTCTGCTGACATTTAATTTTTGCTTCTCAAGTTCCCTCTCCCTCCACCTTTTTTGCCAAGATAAGCTTACCAGATAATACAAATCAGTCTTAACTCCTTGTTGTCTTAAACATGAGCATGAGGACTTCAGCTTATAAAAGCGGGATCAAAAAGGAGACTCCTTATGACATGGCTACCTCCAATATACCGATGGATAACACATCTAGTGCCTAGGAACCAGAGGGGAAGACCTGGATATCCACCACTGTTGGCTCTGGACCTAGGGTCTTTCACCCACACTCAATGCTGCCCTCCTGTCCACAGCAGAGCCAGCTGGCCCTGTGATCCAATTAGCTCTCACTCACTGAGTGAATTTGGATGGGAAACTTGGATGCTGCAGGAAGTGACACTGGCAAGACTACAGTTTCCAGGTCCTAATTAATTTTTAAGTGTGATTGGCAGTTTTGAACCTCCAAGTTATGTGAATTTAAAAAGCTTTTGTCTCCTAGCTAAGAAAGTTACCATCTGTAAATTTCCACGCTTGTCACACTACTTTCAGACATCAAGCTGAACCCCTAGAAACACAGATACAACAGCAACTTTGTAAAGTTTTGTTCATTCATAGACACTGCAATCCTGACTTCTGCAAAGAATGGTATCAGCCTCATCTGCTGAGGAAGAGTCTCCCAACTAGGTAAATATGCTTTTATCTGCTTATACTCCTCCCACCTTCACCATCAAGTGTCTCAGTTCCTTCTCAGTTCCTGTTCTGCAAGATCACAGCAGCTACTTTTCATCCTGATTCACTTTGGATATAAAATTCATTGAATTGTTTGATGCAGGATTCACCCAACAACTTTCAAATGGCTAAACAACCCAAAACAAGATGTATGAACTACCTCTGCATTTAAGGAAGACATATGTACCTCAGAAGGTTTTTCAAATGCACCTACCTCCTCTCACCACTGACTACATTCAGTGATTAAGAGCCCTAAGTTTTGTGAAGACAGGCAGAACGGAGACCCAGGATCTTAATCTCCGAAAGCTCACTCCAAATAATTCCTTACCCTGTCAGCCGATTTCTTCAAACAGATGCGGCAATCCAGGATAAAACATTACCCGAGAGAAAGACTATTAGTGAGGTTAGAAGAAGGAGCTCTGCTACACCAAGAGTCGCAGTGAATGGGACAGGTTAGCTGTCATTGATGAACACAACCTACCTGTCTGTCAACTGCATTTCCTCTCAGGTATGCCTATAGATTTCAGCAGGGAAAAACCATCGTACGTACCGATTCCAGCCTGTTTTTCCAAGCCTTTTGAGGTAAAAGGGTGGTGCTTAAGAAAGTATGCCAACAACACGAAAAGAAGAATTAGTTGTAAAGCTGAACCAGAAGAGTGACCCAACAGGAAGCAGAACACTCATACCCTTTCGACATACTGCTCTCTGAACACTTGCTACAAGTGTTAGTGAAGAGATGCATATAGATATGACCTAGCACAGATCTTTCATCTATTTTTGCTTGAAGCAAGTTTCTGACCTTCTTTTGTCAAAGCTAAATGAGGCAGGGGGGTGAGGGGAATATCACAAAGCAAAACCATGTCCCTTAAAGCTAAGCAAAGCACCAACATCTACTCTCAGTCTGAGCCAGTACTGGGAACTAAAACGTAACTCCTCACTCTGCAAAAAAACCACTCAGAAGTAGGAGCTAAAGCTTAATTAAAAGCAACACTCCTAAGGCTTTTATTCAGGTTAGGGTCACTACAAATGCATGGATTGTTTTCTTTGTGGAGGTGGGTGGGAACACATTTTTATCAGATTTTTTTTTCCAGCAGAAGCAAAGCAGAAAGGCAAGTCCTTCTGTTCAGTTTGTCCCTGGGTTCACAAGTGATGACGTACAGATAACAGTGCTTTAAGGGCACCTCTCACCCCATGACCCCAAAGTGCTTCTACTTCCCTTAATGAACAGCAGCTTGACAGCTCCATTATACATGGGAACTAAGAGAGAGCTGAAGTAATTTATCTACGCCATGCAGCAGCACAAAATCAGCTCCTACCAGCCCAGTGACTTATGCAATAGACCACACTTGCTTTTGCACAGCATCTCGTCCCAGAGCGTGCTGTCACTAGGGAGGGAACACTTCTCCAACGCTATCACCAGCTCAGACACTATTGTGGACACTACTGCGTAGGCACTTTCCAGCCCCAGCCCTGCAAAATGCTAAGTCAACAGTGACTTAAGACACTCCTTACCTCAGAGGCTCAAGACCTACACTGTTGTTTACATTGTGAATGTTTCCTGGCAACTTCGCTCTTCTTCCCCATTACCTTTGGGCAAGAAAAGTCTATTTCTCCAACTAGTTAACCAGGAAAGCAGATTAATAGGGGGAAAAAAAATAATAACACAGACACGGGAAGACTGATCTTCCCAACGCTCAGAACCTGGACTACGTTCTTGATTATAGGAATTTCATATTGCTGCAACGTGGTCATTGCTTGTGTACATACACCATCCTCAGCCACATGCCGAGGTTCTTCCACTGGACATGTGCATTATGGCATAAGTTAAACAGAATACACTAAATGGAAAAAGGTTCTTGCAGTAGAAATACATTCAAATTTGATTAAATAATCAATTTGGACCAAAACGCTCCAAAACCAAAAGGTGCCCCTGTGATCAACATGAAAGGCCCACTGATACACCAAATGAGGAATCACAACAAAGGTGTCTTGGCAGAAGTTGCATGAAATCTGCAAGGGCAAAAATATTAGCCAGCTCTCACTTCAGCCTCAGCAAGAGCTAGATACTACCACTTTGATGCCAACAGAGAGCATCCTGATTCCCTGTGCCACCACGTCAGAGGGCAAAGCACTCAAATCCTAATGCTAAGGGACCATTGTTCTGTTACAACAAAGTTTCACCCTGAGATAGGCTAAGTTGAAATTCTCTTGGCATACGTTACACAAACAAGATGCTACAGGACTGTTGCATGGGAGAATTAATTTGTTTTGAATTCGCCATCTTCTGCCAAGGCAGGATTGCACAAGATGGGGATAAGGGTGAGGAGACAAAAGGGCTTAAGGTCCTAAAGTTTCTCCAGGGAAGTACTTGACTCAGGGACCTGTTTTTTGCCTACCCCACATCAGTGCCCCCATACCATTTTAATGGGTTTTATCTTAATAGGTGAAACAAATATTTCCAGAAGAGAACCATGCTCATGCCAAGTAAAAGCAAGCTCCTCCGTATGACTAAATACAGTTTGCATCAGCCAACTCACCCCACAACTGACATCTTAAATGCAAGTAACTCTGGACAACTCCTGCATTTCTGCCAAACTACATGTCATTAATAATGCTGCTGTTTGTTCCCAGAAGACTTCAATTCGTAGGTCATATTTTTACTTCCCTTTACTGAGAACCAAACAAGAACTTATACTTCCCTTTCTCTTACAAGCACAGTCATGCATTTTCCTCCTTATTGTTTAATTAAAGCTGTTTCAACCACCAAGAACCTTGTTTTCAGAGGCAGCCTAATGGCACTAAAATAACTGTTAAGACAGAAGGAGGAAGACAGTCTTCATGGGCTAGATGTTTTGCTAAATTTGAATGGAAAAATATCAAGCTACGATTCCTCTACAATTTTACAAATTGAAGTATAAAAGAAAGATGTGGGCTGGTCCCTAAACATATTGATATTCGGGTACATTTCTCCAGTTTCATATTTTCCTACCCATCCACCCCTTCCCCCCCCCGCTTTAATATAGCGAATCTGCTCCCAGTTAAACAGAACATTTGAAGCCCAAATTAAGGCTAGAAAAACTCTTTAGGCAGATGCTATGCTGACAACAGGTACCAATTTTTCCAATCTTCTGGTTTCCAGATAGATTCACCGTCCTTCAATGCTAATATTCCTCTTGGCACCCACATCTCCTATTTCACTATTTTATTAGACAAAGAGCCAAAGGGAAACCAGAGACCATCTTCCAGCTTTGTCTGCTGAGCAGATACAAAGAGGGAAGTCTGTTCTATGACTGGCTCCATAACACAAAATAGAAAAAAAGTGAAATGAACAGTTAGAAGCGGAATCTCTGCTTTAAAACAGTAAAATGCTATCAAGGAATTAAAAGAAAATGGAGTGTATAGCTAATTAGCAGATCTAGGATAAACAGCATTCAAACCTAGCTAATGACAGACTGGAACAGGAGAAAAACGTGGTTCTCTCTAACAAGGCAAATACTGGAGCAGCGGTTCTACAAATCTAAGGACCCTCAGTGATTTGTGTTTTTTAGTGGTGTTGCAAAGCAACTTTGAACCAGCATGACTGAACTGATTTCAGGGGTAGCAAAGACATAGCAATAAAAAATTCCATTTTCAGGGCATAATCTGCTGCCAACTTCAAGACAGAGGACAAAGTTCACTGCTCTCAGTGCCTGACGTTACAAACAAAGTCATCTGATTTTTTGGTACTGTAGAGTGTGCATTTCTACCATTGACTTTTCCACACATAAAGTCCTATGCATACTGTGCCTTCATAGCTACTTATAGTAATAGAAGTAAAAGATCATACTCAAGGCGGGATTTGGGGGATTTTTTTTTTAATTGCACATACTCATTAACACAATATAAACAATTCCTTGATCTTATTTTGTTACTAACTTCCTCTCTTTCTCTAGCTCACTACTGGTTTATCTCTAGCACACACCACAGGCCCCATGAGCAGGGATTGCTTTCAAAGCAGTTACAGATGAGTAATAGGTACTACGTTTACTGTGCTTTGAAGCAGAGTTCATCTATTTGCCATGCTGCTTCTAGTCTGAAGGATTAAGCCTAATAACCCTTACAGATCATCCCCACTGCCTGAGATGGCAGCTCTGAAACAATACCTTGCAATTTAAAGGATCGACATGGTCACGTATCTTGCATGCCACATCCCATCAACCCAATTCCTGCTTCATCAGCTTTCAAAGCAATGAAGCTTGCAGTCATGCCTCCCTTTCCTGTGCCTTATTCTGAAGAAGTATCCTCTTCTCTCCCTTTCTCTTACCCTGCAAGTTTACTCTCTACTTTCTGGCACACACCTACACTACTTTTCTCATCCCTCAGCCTCATTCCCTACCTATTTTTACAAACAAAATCCTTCTGTAATTTTCATGTATTTCACACATGCTACCCCATCTCTCTCCCTGCCCTTGAACAGAATCACATCCTGCCCACCCAGCCACAGATGCCACCTCACACACCCTTCCAGCTGAGCACAGAAGCAGCAGCTCTAGGCAACTCTTCCTCTACTTCTGCCTCTCCCTGCCTCAAAAGAAAATAGAAGTAGCACCCAGGAACAGCCTCCCCCTTGGGGAAAAAACAAAATGCCTCAGCCACCAGCAGAAGCACTGCCTCAGCCACCACGCACTCAGCTCTCAGCTACTTTTTCCCTGCAGTGAGAAGCTGCCTGACATCTCACAAGCTTTCTTGCTTTCCCTGCAGCCAGCAGATCGCACCCTTACTTCCACGCCTCATCCTTCCCTGCCTCAGCCACACAGGCATATAAATAATCAAGTAGCAGCTGGGGCAAGGGAGGTAAGGTCCTGATGACAGTACAGAAAGCAGAGCTCAGTTTCTCCCCAAACTTTAAAGCCACATTTAGCGCATTCTTGCTTCAGCACAACCTAATCAGCACTGAACCTTGCAGGCTTCCCCAAGTCTGCCCTACTCCAGCCTCTTTCCCAGCAGCTTCCAGTTGCAGCCATTTAGCTGCTGAGCATTTTACTTTAAGAAGAAAAAGCAGATACACAAAGCCTACACTGTATTTTCAAATAATTACAACTACTGATAGGAAAGAGCACAGCTCTGAAAGGCCATTGATAATGAGAGAAGAGAACTAGTGTTTTGCTACTGATCGTTTGTGTCTGCGGTAGCTGTTCCTGGACTGAAGAACATGTGCAGCTGTGGCTGTGAAGAAACACATTTTTGCCATCAATTCACACGGCTGACATGCAACTCAACACATAGACCAGTGTCAGCCAAGTGCATGGGCTTAAGATGTTATTAATAGCAGGAAAGCAATGCAATCAGTATGTGCTCTCCGATTACCAGCACAAGCTTATAAGGCAGAAAGTTCTCACCTGCCTGGCCACCCTTCGAGCTTCCCAGTAAGGTTTAGAGTCTTCTACAGCTTTTCCAATCTTCTTTACCAGTTCATCCAGTTTTACTGTTGCTTCGACCAGCACGGAGCGGAACTTCTGGCGTGCATCCTTCAAAACGTTGCAGAAGGAAAGAAAGGACAAAGACAGATTAGAGCTTTAAAATTTATTTCTACCTGTTTGTTCCTACCTTCAGGTTGCTCTTTAGATTCACACACGAGCTGACACATTCAAAACAGTTACTGGCATTTGGATTAAGCCGGAATTCTTCAGTAGAGGTAATAACAGAAACTCAGAATCACATCTGAAAGCTGGCATCCTGGACACTAAATCTTTGTCTTTCAGAGACAGCTTTTATACAAAGCCTGCAATAGCCTGTGCTAGATGTCACCTCTGGCAGGGTTTCTCAGACAGAAGTAGCTTGCAGATTGCTCCGTGAAGACGCAAACAGCAACCTAACAAGTTCTGAGAAATAGTTCAATGGCAAAGACATCTCATCTAGACAATGCTAGAATGGGGCCAGCAAGCAGGCCAAATCCCCACAGCAGGCTGGCAAATCAGCTGGAATCAGCATCTCCTAAACCTTAGCATGCCACACTCATAGTACTGTTTCACGATGCAAATGAGGATGGACAGGATCTGCTTTCTGCAGGAAGAACTGGACACTTCCCACATGGTATATTTTCAATTCAGGTCCTCTTTCTTTCCTTTTATAAACACAACCTATTTACTTCAGTAGCAGCACAAAGCTTCCAGGTCCATGTGGCAAGACTTCCTGCCATAAAAGCCCATCTTTTCAGCTATGGTTTGTATCGGTAGGTAAGGACACCTACTTTCCATTTGATTGTTATTACTTACTACATTTAAGAAAAGTAAATTCCAGCTACTTCCAAACTGGATGAGTTGCCCTCTTTACATGACTAGCTGAAGCAATTAAAATATTTTCTCTGCTTCACTGAAATTTCCACATCTTTAAATAAAGTGATTCTGATTTCGATCTCAGCATCCAATGTAGACTCTAAATCAACGGAATTATTGCAGAGAGATGCAAATTCAGGCTGGGACCTGGCCCAGGACTTAAGGAGATGAAGAGGAAGGGCCACATGAGCTCTTGACAAGCCTTGTAATTCTAATTAGAGAGCAGGATTTATGCAGACTGCTGGAGTGACATGTTGATTATCAGGAAGCAGCTGACTTGAAGAAGTGCTCCAATTCGGGACATTTTTGTCACTATTGTGGAGGATTTCTAGAATGCACAACTGTTTATTCATTGAAAGAATTAAAATACTTTGGAACCTACCACTATGCTCTCAGAAGTGGAATAAAAAACTGCAATAAGACATTAGTTTTTACAGAAAAAGCAACATACTTCAGTAAAAACTTCTTTGCTTCTTTTCTAGTGTTCTCTAAAACCTTAATGAGCATTGGTAATATTTTAGTTCAATGCAAATAGCTTTAGATTCTTAAGGTACTCCAATTTATTCTAAGGAAATACTCATATGGGTAACAAGGTAAAAAATGAAGAATGCACATTAACTTATTCTTTTATTAACTCCCATTCAGTCAATAATCTCATTTCTTAGTGAAAGCCTGAAATGTATCATTCAAACAATATGTATCAAGTCAATGATTTTCTCAGTGAGAAGAATTTGAATATTTCCAATTGAAGTACCGGACGATACATGGTTCACTGCTCAAAATGAGTTTCACAAGTAACTGAAATCAGACTGAAAGTACAATGACTATATTGCAAGAAAAACATTATGTACTGAAGTATATTTAAAAAAAAAATTCCTACAAGTGCAGGAACAAAATTTAAAACTCATTTCTAAATGAGTGAGCCTGAAGGTTTGTTTTTCACTTTTTGTGAAAGCTGCATATTAGGATACTAGTTGTGCAAAGTTAAAGAAAAACATAACTGTATACACATTAAGTGAAAAAAGCCCTATGCAGTGACTTATCAAAAAATTCAGTTCCCCTGTTTATAAGATAAGCACTTGGAACAAAGAAACCATTACTACCAAATCTGTGCTTAGAGACCTACCCCAAATTTATTATTATTACTATTATTATTATTATTACTACTACGTATCCTCTTATCCATTAGGAAAAAGAAGACTAGTCTCCACCTGGAGTTTAAAAAAAATAAATAAATAAAATAAAAACAAACCAAAAGTCACCTAGGACAGAGCAAGCAAACTAACAGCAACTTCCGTACCCATTAACCTCCCACCAGCTCAGATGAATTGCTTACAAATTACTAAACTGTAACTAATCCTGTGACTGGCACCTGGGGCACAAGTGTTGCAAGTGGTTAAGCACACGGTTACCCGTGAGCACAGCCCCGCTCCACACAGTAGGTAGTTACACAGAACAGGGAGCTTCAGATGAAGCATATACTGGTGTCAACTTCCAGTTTATCGTTTTCTCCAAAAGATGCCTGCTTCCTATTTTGAGCCTTTACTTGGGTCCAACCATTCTCCTTTTTTTCCAGTGAAAATCACTAACAAAATCCAAAACACCCTAGAACTTTATACTCATGTCATCCATCACATGACTGACTTTGAATGACATTTATTGTCAGGCTGTCAGGAACACAAGCCTGCAGGCTCTGCCACTTTCTGCACGAGGGAATAAGCAGATGCTGGTACTCTGCTGGGATCAGTTTCCCTACCAAAGGTTTCTAGCCATCGCCTTCAGACACAGCAGCAAGATGCTGAGGTCCCTGAGAAGGTGTAATGCCAAACCCGTGCCCTCTCCTGCACTACACACACCACTTTTACTCCCAACTAGCCCCAGCTACACTACAAAAGAAAACAACCCCACATTGTATATCTACACCGTGTGTGCTCCTGAGGCAACCCAGTGCATTCACATCAGCCAGCCTCCTCAACCGGAACCAACCCAGCTCTCGTGGTCCCAGTGACCGTGGCTCCTACCTGGAGCTGAGCTCACCTCCCGTGAGCAGGGGCGCAGCCCCCTCCTGCAAACACACAGCCACGCTCAGTGCATCAGCTCAGCGTGGCAGCCCTGCCCTGTGCTGGCAAAGCATCTGTAAAAGTCATCACCCTTGGGACAGTGCAAAATTCTCCTGGCAGGTGCCCCTGGGGAGAATAAGAAATAGAAATACAGGTGCAGCAGCTATTTTGACTCTTCATGTGAAACTGGGGAGGCCAGAAGCACCAAAGCAATTGCACCAGGAGCACTGGGTTTGGTGCGCTTGCTGCTTACGTGACGTGAAAAGCACATAGAATCATAAGATGGTTTGGGTTGGAAGGGATCTTGAAGATTATCTAGTTACAACCTGCCTGCCATGGGCAGGGACACCTTCCACCAGATCAGGTTGCTCAAAGCCTCATCCAGCCTGGCCTTGAACAGTTCCAGGGACGGGGCATCCACAAGTTCTCTGGGCAACCTATTCCAGTGTTTCACCACCCTCATAGTGAAGAATTTCTTCCTTAGATCTAATCAAAATTTACCTTCTTTTATCTGTGGTTCACAGGAAGGATGGGCCTGTGGTCAAGACAGTAACTTGGGAATCAATTTAATTCCCTGCTCTATGTCCAGCTTCCTGTGTTACTGTCAGTGACACATTTCGACCCACATGTGAAGTGGTTCAAAGCTATAAATCCTCTTAATGTTGTTTTCTGTAAAAACACTCATGTAAAAAACTTGGAGGCTCAGGAACAGCACAGCAGTGTGGTTCATCCACGGTGCCCAGCATGAGGGAAGCCTTACATCCATGTTCGGAAGACAATCACACCACCTTCAACTTACTTATCAAATCCTCTGGTGCGATGTGCCTCCCTACAAGTGTTACTACTGAACTGCCAACTCTTGCTTCATTCAGACCTTTACCTAGCACACAAGGATAACAGAGGAAGGAAAATACAACAATTCCTGCAACTTGCTGCCGTGAGCAAAACCGAGACAGTACAGCATATGCCATGCAACTTTTATAGAACAGTCCTCAGTGCCTAGTTCCCATATTTCAGTTCCTTGAGAGATGATGCTTTCCCAGCAGAAACACTAGTTATTAACAAAAGCAAGTGTGCAGCCTTAGGTACATATCCTGTGAGTCACACTCAACGTTTCTGGATTTTTATTTTTTTTTAAAAAAAAAAAACACATGGGTTTGTTTTTCTCATCACTGCACTGAATGCATACACAGACCAGATAAACTGTAACAGAAGCAATGCAACTGACAAAAGACATCTCAAACACCCAGACAACATTGCAAAAGCACGTTTTCCCCCCTACTCACTCAATCTTTCCTGATCATTGTTAAGAACATCTGGTTACTGATTTTGCAAATAGAAAGGCGATACTGAAAGCCAACTGGCTACCATTTCCAATGTTTTCTCCCTCCTATTTGCTCAAATGAGATGATGATAAGCCTTTCTAAAGCTGGACCAAAGCTGATTAAGGCACTTGACCCTCAATGCGTGTCGCAAGGTGCCAAAAAAAAAAAAAGTAGCAGTTGAAACTTCTCACTTTAGTCTTAATAACTAGACTCTCACTACCTAGGTGCCTGTCACACACACTCTAGAAGGCACGGCTCTTAGTGCATCACATGGACAGCTGCAGTTTACTTTTCAACATTTGGTTCTACGGCTGCAAGAGTACCACTCTTATCAACTTTCTTCCTGGAAATCCTTAGTGCTTTTCTCCCAAATGACAGATTTCACAAGCAGACTTTTACGGAGCATGCCAGACTCCTACCCCATATAAGCTTTGCTGCAATAGTTCATTATTAAAAGCAGACTTTGTTTCCAGCAACTTGGTGTTGGGCAGCTATCTGCTACTGCACCAAAAGAGGGACCACACTGAACAACAGGCCATCCATACAGCAGTATTTTGAAGATCCACCCTCAAACGTGGAAAGAAACTGAAATAAAATTTTACACTTCCACTGCACCTGCTGGAGAATAAAGCATGTTTGTTTTCCATGAGTGATGGTGATGAGCTGAAGTTAGATGCCAGATGACAGGCAAATAACTATTTCTGCCCATCAAATAAAGCATGTATTTTCAAACTATTTTCTTTTTAAAATTAACTTAACACATCAGCCGAGTATAAAGCATCTTAGTACCAATCGCATCTAAATTTCATTTACAAAGGTCGTCCTAAGACCTTTCTGACAATCTGGTGCATGGAATCTCTGACAATCCATTAAATCAGCCTGGGAGGTGCGTGGGAAATGAAATTGCTGACTGAGAGACAGGCTTCATCTATGTCCAAGAGGCAGGCAGTATCCATACATGCCTTCCTCTGCTACAGAGATCTACCAGCTGTAAAAGCTCATTTCCAGGTTAAAATAGCATCAGTATCAACAACTTCCAAGTGTGAAAGCAGGTAGGCTTTCCGATTACATACATACTGGACAGATGCACAGGCATGTGCTCGGAAATCTACCTCAGAGCATCGAACAGCTTAATGACACTTTTAACATCTATTTGGTGCCTAAGCAGTTCAAGTAAACCAGACTGGCTACCAAACCTTAAAAACAAAGTGCAAGGAAGGGGTTAAGTAACATCTCAATTTTTAAGCATGGAGAAAAGTCTTTCTTTCCACACAGCTACTAATTTGCCATCTAAGAACAATAAAAATTGGCATTTGGAAGTTACTCCAACTAACCTCCTTCTTGCAGACAGTTACAGACTAAGACTACAAATACACTGGTATTTTTAGTCCTCTTAGAAGAAGGGAGAGAAAAGCAGGCAGGGCAAGGCACTGGGTGCTCCTTCCAAAACAAGATTTCTCTGCCTAACCCTTCCTCCCTCCCTTAGGCTAGAAACCCATCTCTGCTTCAAGAATACGACTCAAGTAAAGCCCTTTGACTCACTCAGGTGACAAAATCTTTCCAGAGCCATAGCTGAGGAAGAAGCCTTTCCTTACTCATCCATGGATGAAAGCTGAACGCAAAACAACAAGCTATCCACACACAGGAGCCACTTCCTATGGAAACAAGTAGATTATAAAGAGACATGGAAAGATTTGTCGTGCTAGTGCTGGTCAAATCTATCATGCATGTATATCGCACTCCAGAAACCAGCAGGAACACCAGCCAGTGAGCTGCTTCTCTCTTATCTGTGTACTCTTTTATGGACACTGGAAAATGCTGCACAGGCATGCTGATACGGCAACAGATGTTTCTACAGACAGATATTTCCCCAGGCCAAGCAGGGATGCTCAGAATGAGATTCCTGCCACTGACAGGGCATTTTTCTAAAACTTGGAAGACACAGGATTTTTTTTTAAGTCTGCTTAAAATTCTTGTGTGTAACATGGTCAAAAGCTTGAGCTTTACCCCAAAACCAAGCATTTTAGCAAGGAAGTAAGAAGCGTAGCTCTAAATAAAACAGCTCTTCCGCTTCTGAGAGGGGTTTAAAGGCTCAGGAGTCAAGGAGCACCACAGCTGATACACTCCTTTCCTTTGACTCCACCCACCACCAACCCAGGGTGACCTTTAGGATAAATCCAGAACTAAAAGTTACACAAAGTCTTGCAGATCAGGACTAGAGGATCTAGGCAAGCATACAAGAAGGATCCTAACCAGGCCCTACTTACAACAAGTATGGCTAAAAGCAGCACTGTTCAGCTCTAGTTTTCACGTGCAGTCACCTCCCCTTAACAAACATTGGCAAGCTTGTAGCTCCAGCAACATAAAAACTCTAACAAAAACCACATTTGGGATAGCTGGGATTCCAGTGGTAATTTTAATGGAATGTGCTGTATTTCCCCTTGCCACAATGCTGCCAGAGGGTCCCTGGGTGAATTTGTTATATTTGAATTGTACTTTCAGGAGCCAAAGACGTGTATGACTTAGCTGGACAGGCGAGTCAGGCACAGTTGTTAAGTACATTTGCAACTCCTGATACGAGTTCAGAAGGAGATGCATTTCCAATAAACAGGAAAAAAGCTCAAATAGCAAGGTGCAGCTCTAACTCACATTTGGCCAAAACATACTTGTATCTCCTCTGCACGATGTTTCCCCTGCCTGTTCACAGACACTTCAAACATAAACAGGGACATTAGCAAAGCCAAGCGTTAAATCCCTCGGAGGACCCCCATCATCCTTTTGCTGTGTCAGTAATGCTCAGTATCGCACTTAGTATGAGCAGCATTATGGATTTTAAATCAAGCCTAATCAAAGATTCATTAACAGGCAATATATTAACACAGCATGTAACTACCAGCCACTCAGTGCCCTTTAGCAGCTCCGCAACTCCTGAACAGGCTGTGAGGATCCTCCGGTCAGGATATTTCTCCAGGTTTTAATAGGATAGGCCAAAAGAGCAAAAAATGAGCAATTATATCAAGTAAAGAATAGATGCAGCCAACTTCAATGTATCTGCCACACATGTAAATCCACCCCTTTCACAGATGGTTTAGGTGCAGAACTTATTTTATAAGATTTAAAAAAACAAAAAGGCAGGCTGATCAACTTAAAACAGATCACATGTCACATGGCAGTTTGGGTGCAGAACTTCAAAAACAAAACAACAAAAAAAGGCACACTCATCAACTTATAAGAGAATTCCTCATTTTATCACCTCTGTGAGCAGCAAATGGCAATATTTTCTATGTAGTTCAAACACAGACAAGTCTGTGGCTACACCAAGAGAGTGTAGCCTCAAAACCCTAGAAGCCTCTACCAATTTCAGCCCTGTAACATTTCCATTGGATAAGGCAGCATTTTTACTCCCATTTTGCAGATGTAGACCTGAGGCACAGCGAGAACAAAAGCATGGGGTTTAGAAGCATTTAACACTTCCAACCTTTTTTTTTTTCCAGTTAATGGGACCTGGAGACAGTCAGCAATCCCGTTTAGAGAAACTCGTGCAAAGCTACAGGAAGTCCAGAAGAGACTCACAGTACTTAGATGCCACAAGGTTACTCTTCCTGCTTATCAGCAAGTACATCAAGTCAGAAAAACATGAGTGTCTTTTTCTGGACTTCCTTCAAAGAAATATACCTTCTACTCATATGCTCCCACTGCTTTTCCAGACTACTCCAGGAAAAAATTCAATAGTGGGAATGTATGGACCACAAAGTAATGCTACGGGAAGCTGGCAATCAGCATCTCGTGCTGTAAATAGCCTAATGATACTGCCTATGTTCCCATTAAACTCAACTATGATCAGATATTGAAAAGATGAAGAAAATAATAATAGAAGAATAGGATAAATATTACTCTATTGGTTCAAAAAAAAACCCACATCTTTCTTTTAATGAAACACCTTGCAATAGCAGCAACACCGCAAACTAGGAAGGCAGAGCAAGAGGGACCCAAAGCAGCTAATAGCAGCCAAAACAGCAAATCTTCAAAGGCAAACTTTGCATGGCTCTCCCAGAAGCCCACGTTTTCAGCAGCGTTCAAGGACTTTGGAAGTCTTTGAAGCTGAATGATCTCAGTTCCAAACTCCCCCTTCTGAACTCTGGATTTATCCTATAACGCTGCTTGGCAAAGCTTTCTTTTCTTGTCCAGAGTATGAATGCAGGGATTTTCTTCTAACCACAAGTGTGTGGGGGTTTTTAATATCTTTCCTCTAGAAAGGTGTTAAGTCCATTTAAAATGCATTTATCAAAACGTATATAAATTAAGCCCTGCTTACATCATCCAACTACATTCGTCCTCAAAATTTAAGCAGATCAAAAGTAATGGAAATCTTTCCAGATTAAAAATTACGCAGTTGCATGATACCACACACTGGCTTCAATCCAGCAAGATTTTTGGATGAAAAGTGAAGAGGAAACATGGAAGCATACTGTTGATATTTCAACTTAATTCCATCAAACACTGCTTACAGTAAGTACTACAGACAGACTTGCAGTAAACATTTAATGACACAGAGGTAGGAAGCATCATATAATCATTCTCTGCATTACCTGACACCTAGTATTTCTTAGACTAAGCAAAATAAGGAACAATGTAAGATCAAGCTAATGTGGAAACACTGCTCTTTTATTCACAATGATACATCCAGGAGCCTTTCGGCCTTTAGAGCTCAGCACATCACACACACAGTAGCTACAAATCTCCAAGCTCTACAAACACTTGAACACATGAATAATTTTAATCAAGCAGTAAAATCCCATCTTAAGTCATTGGGACTTATTTCATGAGTATTCATTTGCATTATTATTACTGTTCTATCTTCTTCATAATATGTCCTCAGTGCAAGGTTATGACAAGATTAATGAAATCCAGGCAACTATCCATAGCATCATCTTTCAATTTCAGTATCTCAGCATGAAATAAGGAGACTGAAAAGATATATAGAATTACTTTCTTTTTCAATATATGTATATAAAGAGTTAGTCCTGAAGTCCATTTAATTGGTACTGTTGAAGACTAGCATACTGATTTTTAACGTTCACTCATAAAATTTAAATCAAGCTAGTGACACTGAACAGTTTTCACAGCTGAAATGTAGTTTAATTTTGCATAACAAATAGTCCCCAATTCCACTAAGTTTATCTGCCAATAAATTAATGATTTACATGCCACAAAACGCAGAAAATGCAAACAAATAGGGAGAAGAAAATAGCTGCATGACAAGGCTGCTTTGTTTCCAAAGAAGTCCATAACCCTATATTCTGTTTGGTTCACATAGTAGATACTCCAATATTTTAGAATACTACCAGGAACCACCCCATGCTCTAGATACTCATCTCATGCAAACATGCATACAAGAAAAAAAAAAAAATCAATGCAGACTTCGACATTTTGAAGATGCAGAACAGAAATCTATAGACATACTTTTAGAGTACGTTCATCACTGCAATCTCAGCATGTTTTGATAAGAGTATTGAAAATATTGTAAAGTTATCAAAATTATTTAGGATGTAAAGCAGTATTTTATGCCAGTTTTCCTTTAGCAGCATGTTCATCTTACACTTCTACTGGCTTTATCATCTTTGTTTTGCAGTTAACAAAAGAAAATTTAGACACACAAGGAGAACTGTTTGTCTTGATTTGTTATTAAATCAATAATGCTGAGCCTTCCAGAATAATTACCAAGTAGCTGAAGCTCAAATTTGAGGTGTTAGGAACAATTTCTTCAGAACTTTCTATTAGATCTTTTAGTGTCCAAGAAAACCCCTGTTTCCAGCTAGGAAGACTTCTCCTTCAACTTTTCTTCATTACTTTCCTTACTCAGAAAGCAATGACAAAAAAAGGCAAAACTAACAAGCCAAAAAAAATAGCCACCGAGGAGATCATGGCAGGTAATTGTATGGCAAAGACCTCTTAACCAAATAAACTTTCACTGTCTATAATCACAAGAACACAAACCCAAAACAGTGACTTGTAAAAACAGAACTTGTTTAAGTTTAGTTTCAAAATCTAAAAATAGGGTTTGGCAGTTGGGGGTGGGGTTCTCCACATAGGGGTTTTAGACTGTCAGCATCCCTCTACCTTCTCCCTTTCTGTTCCAGCTGTTAGCTCAATTCACACCTTTAAAAAAAAAAAATAATCATCACCAGACTCTTGCTGCCAAATTACCATTCAGGATGGCACAATTCAGGAGGGAATCTACTCAAAAATACTGTTCTGTTGCTCACAAAATCCAACATGTACAAAAGGAAAATGCAAGGATGAATTTGGTACCTCCAGCTCTGTCTCTCTGCGATTGATATCATCAGTAGATTGATTTAGTTTTTCCAGCTCCCCCTAGAAGGAAAGAAACCAAGAAAAAGTCAAACACGTATTAAGGAATCAAGGGAAAAAAGTGTCTGAGAAGGCTCATTCAGCATCCCCACTAAAAGCTCACAAGGGCTGTGGCTTACAAATTCAATGAAAAGAAGAAACCTCGAGACATTTAGAATAACTTTGCCACTGTCTTCTATTTTGCTACTTACACAAAAAATAATCAGAGTAGCTCTACAGTTTTATTTTAAGGCAGTACATTTCCTGTTCTGGCTTATTCCTCACTATTAAAAATAAACATAAGGTATAGTAAGTTCTGTCTTCTTAATCAATATAGTCAGTAACTGCTAGTTTCCAGTGAGATACATACACACACTCCCCAAAAGGATTAGCATAATACTAATTAGCATAGTACTATCACAGGAGACATACAGTGAAAGCACAGCATTGATAAGAAACATATCTTGCAGCACGAGGGGCATTTTACTCTGGGTTATGGCAATTCATTTTATAACACAACCAGTCAATGGGACATATGATTATGTTTACTTAGTCTGCCTTCGTGCCAACATTTTGATCTCTTAACAGCAAAAACAAAGGTGTTAAATCCCTTGAATAAATATTTACTAGAGGTGGTGTTGGCATGAATTAAGTTATTGTAAAAACAAAGCTCATTCTTAACAACTCTCTTACCATGAAAAGCAACTCTCACAAGCAGACTCCAAAAGTTGTCTTTATTTGAGCAACATGTTACTCCATGTGAGATCCTACGATTTCAACTGGAGTGTTCTCTAACTCAGACGTTATTTAATTTTCAGCTAGTGTAACAGAATCCGCCTTGACATGTTTAGCTGTATAAACCGAACACTGTAAATTGATTGTCACTTGAGCAATTTCCCACTAGATTACAAGAATGACTCTGGTTACAATCAGAAAGGAATTAATTACAACAGTTTAGTTCTCTTATCCTCAGAGGTCACATTTCATTTCCAGCTCCTAGGATTTGGAAGACACGTATTTCCAACCCATGTTTTATGAAACAGACATTTACACAGAAATTACCTAGTTGCCTTTTACTGTAAGGCTAAGAAGGATACGGGTTTCACAGAGGCAGACACAGCAGCCTGTTTTTTCAACCAAACAGAAAACTCAACACTGTTTCACCAACAACTTAAAAATCACTATGTCGAAACATGTTGTAAGCTGAGGAATCTAAGGCCAAAATTAGATCAATAGGCGCTAGCAGACCTCAGCTTCTCAGAATCAGGGCAGTAACAGGCTAGCTTTTGGCTGAGGGCCTCACTCTGTGTAACCATGTTTTCTGAATTTTGCAATTGCTCTGCTCGGCCCTGGAAAAGAAACGCTCACGATGGAGAAAAGAATGACAATTACAGCAAGCAGGGCCCTATGCCAAGGATCCATCCTCTCAGCAATGTACACACATGCTTATGTTCACTCATGACGAACGGTCCCAGCAACGCTGGAGGCAAAAGCCATAAATCTGCAGAGACCTAAAAATACGTTTCATTTCAGGGACCATAGCGTGGTGAAGTTTGCACCAGGCAATTGGTCAAGACACGATTTTGGGGAGAAGAGCTTTGTTTAGAAACGATGCAAGAATAAAAAGCATTTCAGAAGGCATTCATAGAGAGGAAACACCATCTTCCACTAAAGCTCCTTTTTTAAACAAATCAAAATAACTTTAAAAAAAATATATGTCTTCTCCCATTTACAAATTTCCCAGCATCAGCCCTGTTTCACGAGCAAGGTCACGCTGTCATGGTCAAAAATAAAAGGGGAGGGGGATTTCAGCAGGAGAAGGAAGGACGGCCAGCAGAGCCCGGCGCAGCGCGCTGCCCGGAGCCGCGGGGTAACAAAAGGCTGGGTGGCCCCGGGGCCGCTTCCCCCCGCACCCGGCGGGCGCCGAGACACCCGGGGCTACTCCGCACCGCCACCCGGCACGGGCAAATGTATATCTATACACACACATATATATATATATATGCGCGTGTGTGTGTGTAGATGCATGTACGTATATGTATGTACATACGCATTAAAAAGCAACAAAGATAAAAATAAAAGCCAATCATCACAATCATTACTATATAAATCCTACACATTCTAAAATAAATGTTAAAATTCACACACACACGCCCCCCGGAGAGGCCGGCAAGGCGCGGCGCCCCTCACCTGGATGCGGGGATCCACCTCCTCCTCCTCGGGGTGCGGGCCCTCCTCGGCGGCGCGGCCGCGCCGGCCCCCTGGCTCCATGGCGATGGCGGCGCCTGCCCGCGGCTCCCGCTCCGCCGCTGCCTGCTCCGGCTCCTGCTCCGGCTCCGGCTCCGGCTCCCGCTCCGGCGGCGCGTCCCCGCCCCGGCTCGGAGGGGAACCCCTCCCTCCCTCCCCACAGCGCCCCCCCCGTCTCTTTGTGCCTTCGCACTGCAAGGAAGAAACGACCGCAAAATTGCGGGATTTCCTCTTTTTTTTTAACCCACCTTCCCTCTTCCTCTCCCCACCCCCTTTTTTTTTTGTTTGTTTGTTTTGTTTTGGGGTTTTTTTTTGTGTTAACGCTTGTGTTTTGCCGTGCTCGGTGCTCGCCCTGCCATCCTCGCCGCCGGGCAGACCAAGAGCACACAACTGCAGTGCACAAAACCAAAATGAATAGTTTCGAGTAGAGGGAAATGCTAACGATACCTTGGCATAGGTTTTTTCTTTTTTTTTTTTTTTAATTTTTTCCCCCCTCTTTTCTTCTTTCCTCTTTTTCAGGCTTTGCTGGAGGCTGACATGTCTATGGAGAAGAAAAGTGGAGAGAAAGGGAGAAGATAATAAAGGCACTTTCAACAACCTTGGAAATTCAAATGAAACCCAGATTTCTATTGTGTGGCAGCTGAGCAAGCCACTATTGTACCTACTGGATGCAGCAGAAAAAGACATATTAAAGACATGTCCTTTTGTTGTCAGTAAAAAGGAACTTCTTGCAAGAAGCGCTGATACGATGTACACGCATGGCTCCTGGGTAGCAGAGCACTTCAGATTAGGGTGTCCTTAATCAAGGGGGCAGTGCCCAAACTGGCACCCAAACACTAATGGGAAAAGAGCGCGTGACCCTTCTGATGAGCCGCATACCAGCAGGGATGGGCTCCAGCGCCTCTTCATCTCACTTGCCCTGGGCATGGCTGAAACTTCTTCTGTGGGCTACAGCAAAGAAATAACATTTTAGACAATTACTTTCTCTTCCCTTCTCACAGCAACCCTAGAGAGACATTAACAGCATGTTCCCTCATCATTGAAAAGGAAAAATATTGTGGTTTGTCTTTTCCCTCCTCAAGACATAGAGAAGACAGTCCCACCAGAGCACATGGGCCAGGCTACCCACATAAGGAACACAAGGCAAGTACCAGCAACTGGCTGAGCCAAAGCCCTTCCTCAAATCACACCAACCACACTCAACTGCTTCCTCACTCCCTCTAGGTGGGTAACAAGTAATTTCCAACAGATGGGGAACGTATCTCCACCTTAAAAGTACCTCTTTTGATTTAACCTCGTTTCTGTTAGAATACTCCTCAAAAGATAACAAAAAAAAAAAAATAGAATTAAAAAAAACAGTCCTTAAGACATGGTGAAGAAGCTTCCTTTGAGAGACTGAAGATGAAAAAAAAATCTCAGCAAAGTAAAAGAAGACAAAAATTCACGTTCCTAAGGTCAAAAAGGAGGTAAAAGAAAAGCATTCAAGCGCTTCCAAAAACTGTAAAGCAACTGGGGAAAAAAAAAAAAAAGAGAGGAAGAAGACAGTGGCACAAGCATTTGAAAATAGAAACCATGTAAAGAAGAAAAAAGGGGGGGGGGGGGGGGAAACATCTGCCAAAGCCAATTGTTTTACTGCTGTCCATTAAGGGAATTCAATGTGTACACACAGCCAGAGGTTCCCAGGGCCCTAGTGTCTCTCATGCCTGCTGGGCTGTGGCTCATGCCAAGACTGCAGTGGTCAAACATCCAAAGTTCTCATCATGCTAAAAGAGCACAGAAAACGAAGCAGCATATGGAAGAGTTAATGCTGGCAATCCCACTGTTCTCTCTTACACTTCTAGAAAACAAGGCTACGTAAAACAGCTACTGTAGCTCGGCCACGTTTCTCCAAAACCTACGCAGTCTGACCCACGGCAATGTCACGCAAAGCACTGCCTGCTGCACGGGGTGTGGAAACACTCCTGCACAAACCATGCTCTCCACAAGGGATTCATAATGTTTGGGCGAGGACTCTGTTCTTCCGTTGCCACCATGACAGTCCCCGTGACTGTCACAGCTCAAAAAACCTCCAGCCAAATTCATCAATCTGCTACCATCAAGGCAGAGCAAGCTGTTTCTTTCCTCAGTCGTATGGTGGGATTAGCATGTTGGGAGAGCTGCCTGCAGAGCTCAGCTCTGTGCAAGAGACAGTATGAATTCACAGGCCCCTTTTCCCATGGCTCCAAAATCTCACACAGATCCCTAGGGTCACTGAGATCGTTCTATATCAAATCAATACAGTGGAAAAATGTATATTTTAAAAGTTGCTGAAGAATGCACAGATCATACGTTTGTCATCACTAAGGCATAAACAGAAAAGTGACCCTAAGGGAGAAAATAGACAGAAAATTCCAGAGGAGGGCCACAAAGATGATCTGAGGGCTGGAGCACCTCTGCTATGAAGACAGGCTGAGAGAGTTGGGGCTGTTCAGTCTGGAGAAGAGAAGGCTCCAGGGTGATCTTATAGCAGCCTTCCAGTACTTAAAGGGGTCCTACAGGAAAGCTGGAGAGGGACTTTTTACAAGGGCATATAGTGGTAGGACAAGGGGCAATGGATTTAAACTGAAAGAGAGGAGATCTTGATTAGAGATAAAGAAGAAATTTTTACAATGAGGGTGGTGAAACACTAGAACAGGTTGCCCAGAGGAGTTGTGGATGCCCCATCCCTGGAGATGTTCAAGGCCAGGGTGGATGAGGCTTTAAGCAACTTGATCTAGGGGAAGGTGGGGGGTTGGAACTAGATGATCTTTAAGGTTCCTTCCAACCCTAAGCATTCTAAGATTGTATGATTCTATAAAAGGGAAAGGGAGAATATTCAGTACACATGAAGATCAACAGAAGACTCAAGAATATTATTTGCATGCTTAGTTTTTTCTCTTCCCTGTGAAATAGTTTTGGCTGAAACTGCTGTCACATGCAAAGAGCAGCAGAGCCCGGGGAGTATCCAAGGAACAATCCCGCACAGCACGTAGGCAGGCTTCACACTCCGCTTAAGTCAATACAGTGCAAGAAGTCAACTGTGGATGATGGCATTTGGGTATTACATGTGCCGAGTCCTGAGTGATCTCATCTCAGCAAATCTCTCCTCCATGATCTGTTAAAAGCCAGACACCTCCCCAACCCCACCCCACTCCCAACAAGCCCGTCATGCTGACCTTTTCGCTTCCCCCACAGGTCTCACGTGCGCTGAGTAAAGCCTGCGCAAGGCTTGACCAAGACAGCCTGTGCTTTCTTCTGTATCAATATTTCAAAACCCTGGTCCCGAGCATTCAATATTTGAACAAAGCACTGCAAAGTTGAGGCAGGAAGAAACAGCTTGCTCTTTCACTAATGGGATTCCAGAGTGGCTGCAGCAGAGAATTAGGCCAGACCTGCCGGGCTGGGCTGCAGCTTGACACAAGCTGTGCTGGAGATGGTACAACTCGCCCAAAAAGCACAAGGAGAGATATCAGTGCAGGAAGAGCCATCATCCAAGTTACTTCAACAATCAATTTAATCGCACCAGTCAACTCCTCTCTGTCATGACATGACAGCAGGCATTTGGGGTACAAACCTTATCATTAGCACCAGATCCTGGAGCACAGAAACTCCTGGGCAAGGGTGACGCTCTGGCCAAGAGCACTGCTACAGTCTTACTTTTGGGGGAAGTTGCTAGATAACCTCAATTTTTGGTCCCAAGGAAATCCTCAGTGTACAGGCAGCATGTGGCAGGGGAAAGAGGGAAATGTCTGTACTTTGAGGGAGGAGTACAGAGAGGAATTCTCTCCCTTGTTCTGGAAGATAGTTCGTCAATTATGTATTACATCTCTGAATAGGCATTGGGGAACTAGAAGTTGCATTTTAAATAAAATCAGCTGGGAAAAAGTGTGCATCAGTGAAGAACCGCTTGGGGAAACATACTAATGACTGTAGTTAATTTAGAGGGGGAAAAAAATCAAAGTAAACGGACAGCGTAATTTTACATATATTTGATAACAGTAGATTCTGAATGGATTTTAAGGAAGGGTTGGTTTTTTTTCCAAATCTCATCTTATATTCAAATTTCTGCTCATACTTGCCCTCAAAGCTTGCTTCTGCCCAAGCACTACAGGCAAGGGCCTAAAATACAAATTACATTTGCAATTCCTTCCTCAGAAACAAGTACCTCCTCTTTTTGAACACTGATAGCATATTGAGCGGAGTTCAGGACTAATTAACGCACATTTGATTACTGAAGATACATTTGCAGTTCATGGAAACCTTTGTGGAGAAAAGAGCCGGAGAGACAGAGCCTTGCTTACACAATACTGCCTCCCTCCTCAAGGGGACTCGAGAAATAGTTCTGCTCTGAAAAATTCTTCTGCTTTCATTGATTATGGTGCTAGAGGCTAACTTCCAATTGGTCTCAAATATTGAGGCACTGCTGCAATTTGGTTTTAAATAACTTACCATCAAACAAACACAGAAGTATAAACACTCAAATTCTAAGGAGGGAAAAAAGCATGTAAAACATGGTCTCCAAAATACATTTATGGGCATAAAATCCTTCAAGTAATTTCTTAACTGAAGTAATCCTGAAGACCAGTTTACTACACTGACTTTTCAAATGTTACACCAGAAATTAGTTTAGCTCAGCTCAGGGCATGCCTCATTTAAAAGCAAAGCCACCATCTCCCTCTTCCAAACTGCAGCAAAGACATTGCTCCAGCAACGTTCAAACCCCAGATGCTTTCCTGGTTTTCAGAAGTACATTGCACACGTTCGAAACATTTTTAAACATTAAGTAGTATCTCGCCCACAGTCACAGTGCATTTGAAGATCTTGTCTTCCGTATCTTAATCTTTGATAAGAGGCTGAGCGCATACATTTTTTGAAGATATGCGCTGCATGTATTGAAGATTTCAAATTCCCTGGATACACACGCAAGGTATTAAACACTTAAGAAATGGTCAGCATCAAAACTGCCTCTGACTTATTTCTCAAGCAAATTTTCACGCTTCCATACTCACAATGGTTGGGGCATGCTTGTGCTCTGCATTTTTTGGAAGCGCTAAAAATCAATTATCTTTTTTACATCAGTTTGTAAGATGCTATCACCTTATGAACTTGCATACAAACGATGCACACAAAGACACATTAATGGAGCTTGAGCATCTATGGTACAAATAATTGCAGATTTCCCCACCTACAAGGAATGTATTTAAAGAAAAAGCTACATCCCAAATTACTCTTTAAATTCACATCTTTTTAACAAGCACTATTTAAGGATGATTAAAAATACCCTCTAGGCTTCACAAGGCTACAAAGAAAGGAGGCTTATTTGAAGAGGTGCAATCTATTTTCTAGCCACACTAATCTTAATATCTTTCATAAAAACTAAATACAAGGATTATTAGCAAAATTACCTGCTGGGCCAATTTCTACTAGATATACACGTATATCACATGAGCTACTTTTCTTATTATTCTGAAGCCTATTTATACAGATAGTATGAGTGCAACATAGTTTTAATGTACATATATATATACACACACGCACACATACTATTATATATAATTGCATGACCAACAGCTTGATGGATTTCCCTGCTTCTTATTGTTTCACTGGGAAAGAACCACCATCATCACAGGACTTATCTTCTCCTTCTTCTAGCTGTCTTTTGGCAAGGCGGGTGGTGGATGGAATTTCCCACTGGAAACCACCAGTACAACAACACTACATCTGCAGAGGAACAGAGCCGTCCAGCTGCTCATCTGGCCAAAATATAGTGTGCTGCTTTTGGAGATTTAGGAAATAACAGAGTAATATGGGACTCTTCCTCAGATCTGCTGTTGAATGATAAGGAAGATCCCTTTTACAGGGCTCGATACTTGAACAGGGAAAAACCCTATACTGCACCCTTTTAAGTTGAATGTACCCACCCAGGTTCCCAGTCCCGCTGTCTGCTTTTCTTGATAAGTAGTCTCCTATCAGCTGCAATGGGAGCAGAATCAAATGCAAAGGTGGTAGTCTGTACTCAAAATAAGGCCTTAGACAGAGGTGTTGCTTTGTGGGAGCCAAAATGAGATGCAAGTGCCATTCTCTTCTATCTAGCCTGACAATTCAGCAACGCTTCTGCAGTGGTGCAGACACATCATTGCTATTCAGTACAAAGACACTCACCCTCATCTTTTATTCTTTATGCTTAGACACCTGTGCAAACCATATTTAAAACATTTATTCAAAGAACCACCTCTAATTCCCAAATAACATTAGCCATGTGCAAGAATACATCTCATTTTTTCAGTCCTTTGCTTAATGTTCAGACTGGTTCCATATTTGTGGCTATTTAGTGATGGTATTAGTAGGTTTCTCACTGGTGAATTTAAAGGATAAAATCCCCTCATTAGTCTCTTGCCACCAGTTCACACTGCTGATGATACCAAGAGCAACACTGATAGATGAAGGCAGGAGTCCCTGCGACACAGCACCATGGAAATGTAATGACAAACAAGGAACTCCAGGTAGTGAAGCTCCTGTGGGTCTGGTTCAGGGTATTGCTGCGTCCATTGTACTTTGGTGAGAGCCACGAACGGTTATCCAAAGGTAGCAGTTGCCACAACCCTTCCCTCACACACAACGGCTACTCCACGCACTCAGCACAGAGCAGTTTTTTCAGCTCTCGAGAAAAGGGGCTCCTTATGCCTCCAGGTCACGGGCAATGCTCCCGAGAGGTGCTTTGTGACACTGTTCACCCACACTTTCCTGCCGCCAGTGAGGCATATCCTACAGAGCACAGCTACCCCATGTGTGTAGGTTGGAGCACAGCTCTCTGCAAAAGCAACCTGGTGACCACTGAAAGCTCCCTGACCACAGACTTTGCTTCTTACTAGTCTTGCTATCAGACAGGAAATTCACCCATATCCTATTTTAAGCTGTTGAGCACACAATATTAACACTTTGAGCCTTCAGAACAACCTTCATCAGAGGATCTCAGAGAATTTCTTTAAGTATCAGCTATCCAGGGAAGCTTTCCCTTTGGTTTCCTGCACAAATCCCATTTCTTACAGGTGCTAACTGATTAAATAAAGGGGAATAGGACAGACATTTGAAGCACAAGTATGGCCCAGAGGATCAGGGACACTTATTCAAAACGAGCTTTCGAACAGGGGCTGAGTAGATCAGGTAGGTACAGAAAGATTTGGAACCCCATTATCATCATGATAGCTCAAGTGCAAAGGGAAAAGGCAGAACACTGGTCTGCATCTAGAGAAACAAAAGATGGGCTGGCAACTAAAGGGGAACTCCTGCCTCTGAGTTGTGAAAGCAGACTGGCAACCGAGAGAAACAGCTGGCAAGCACAGAGATGGGGACAGACCCTTCCACAGCCAAGCCTAACTAGCAAGGTATTAAGAAAGGTCTTTGCATGGTCTCTTTGCTTCCTAACTACATTTGGCTGACCCATAAGCAGTGACAAGGGAAACAGGAAATGTTTTTTCTACCCTCCTCTTTAGTTTCCTTTCCAGGCCCGTTATAGCCTAATTTTCCTTGTGCCAGAAAAGATGAGCTTATCAAGTATCTAGATACAGAAAAAATTGTCAGTTTAACAAATTCGAGTTTGATGCCTGCAAGATCCTAAGTGTCCACACTTCAAGTGTCTTCTTTCAGATATCTATGGAAATCCACAAGCCTTTAAAATATTCAAATTAAAAAAAAAATCCATCTCAGCTTTGTAAAGGTGAGATGCTTCCTGTGTACAAAGCCCCTTTCGCCCCTCTCCTACCATTAATAGCAAGATTTTCTGCCCTCCACCCACTACCTGACAGAATCACACTCTTCAGTGCTTCCCATTACATAAAAATCAAGCGATTGAGCACATTGTGTGTAGGAGTGAAGTGGAGTCTGTTTTAGCACCCGACTTTGTATATCAGAACAAGAACTAGCGATGATCTGCATTCCCTCTCCTGCCTTCCCCCATGCCACCATCTGCAGGGGCGTGTTGTTGCAGAGCCACATCCCCGCACCTCCGCCTTGGTGCCCACCAGCAGCCCAGAGCAGCACCGACACGGTGAAACCTGCCCCAGTCCAAAGTCAGCCACACAGGGCAGGTTATGAAGCCTTGCTGCCACAACCGTGCTGCCAGCAGTATCGGACCAAGCGCCTCGCATCTTCAAGAGCTGAAAAAACCCTTTTGGATTGCAATGCAGATAGAGGCTCTCCCTCTCACCTCTGCTCCCCACTCCTCAGCTCTATTATCCCTACTTCTCCCTCACTATACAGGCTCAGCCTCTTCTTTTCCACAGTCTTAATATCTCCCCCATCTTTCTACCATCTCAAATATAATTTAACCCATTGCTTCCCTCCTTTCCTTCATTTGACTTTGGCTTTCTTTTTTTTTTTTTCCTTTTTCTGACCTCCCTAACTTTACATGCTAGAAATCCCTCTCCCAGAGGCAGAATTTGCTGTTCACTCTCCCTGGCTGAAATTTTTCCTCTCGTTTCTCTGTTTCACCCCATCCCTCATTCACTTCCCCACACTTCAGCTTTCCAGCACCAAAACACAGTCCCAGTAGCGCTCTCTCAGCATTGCAACCCAGACTAGACACTAATCCTCAGGCTGACCTTCAGCCATCCCATCCCTCATCAGCTCTTCCCCACAGGTCCCTCAGCCACACCGACAAGGCAAGCACAAAGCAGAGGCTGCTAGAGCTGCCTCAGAGACCTGGGGAGGAACAGAGGCAACACCAAGAAGACACAGTGTAGGTTCTGCAAAAAAAAGGTGAAACCAAAACTGCCTACTGCTTTGGGGACTTCTGAGGATTAGGGAATATCCTTACACCTTCTACGAACTGAAATTATGTCTGGAAAGTACAGCATAGATATGCAGGAGCAGGAGGTGAAAGTTTTGTGACGTTAAATGGTTCAGATCTCCATCAACTGAAGATCTGTGAATGCGCAAGATCAAACCTTTACAGTTACTAGATTACAGATACCTGCACCATGCACTCTGATCTCACTATCAGCTGAACTGCTTCTGATTTTTCTCCTTCACCAGCAGGTGCAGACAAGTTCCAGATGTAGACTTAAAAATATTAATATATCAGAAAAAAAAAACTGTTTCCAAGGCCAGGAAACCTATGGTTCAACACCAGTGTTTGTCCAAATGATTCAGCTGCATCATTTTAACTCCCACTTGGTGATGTGTTTCCTTGCCTGTTGTAGAGACTGGAGAATTCTTGCAGTACCACCTGGAGTATGCTAATCATCCCCAGACCAGACCAGTCTCTTTTGCCACAGAAAATATGCTTAAGCCTAGAGAAGACTAACATATGGTGCTACAACTTCTGCTCCACTGAAATCTCTCCAGTATGTGGGCAGTTTTACAATCCCACGGAATATGAGTTTGTAGGGGCAGAAGTGAAGCATTTCACCTTGGGAGTCCCTGCAACCCACCCAACAGTCAGGAAATTATCTTTTTTTTTCCTTTTTTTTTTTTTTTTTTTTTAAATACCTTCTAGACCTCCAATGGCCTCTAGACCTCCGGAGTGGGGGGTACATAGGATTGTTATGTGCCAAGTAACAATTGCTTCAAATGACTGGATTCAAAAGCTGCTCCATTTCATCCCAAAAGACCATTCATTGTTTTGTTTTCCTTGTTCTGTTGACACAAGGAGGTAAGGTGACATTTCCCTTATTCTCAGCCAATGACTATATTGGAACAACACTTTTCCAGCTCAAATGAACAGGCAGGCCATTTCCCAACTGTAACAGGCAGTGCTTATCCCAGGAGCAAGCTCCACAACAGCAGGAAGAGATAAGGGAGCATGCTTCAGCCCTCCGGAAAACCCTGCCCAAGAGGACCACTGGGAGCCTGACAGATTGTCCTTCATTAACATACAGATGAACACAAATCACACCACACTGGGGACTATGTTCCTCTGATCTAAAATGTGACCCCTGAGCCTCTCTTTTAGCCCCTTTGGCCTTTCCCCCCAGTTTTCTTCTATCTTTTCATTTCCTGCCCTCCCACAGGGCAACTTGCTGCAAGCAAGCTGCTAGGACCAGAAGACACACATACACCCCTGCTCCAAGACTTCTGACTAGCTACCAAGGCACACGCAGCTCTCCTGTGATGCGAAGTATCTGAATTCCCTGGGAACTGGGAGGCATGACGAATACTTGGGGCAGGATCTGGGTAGGACAGTGGGATTTTACAGGTCTGAAATTTGATCTGAAAGGGTACCTTCATTTATCTAAACTTTTCACACTGCTTTTTGTGAAAAAGAGGTGTTCAGGCACTGTGTCTAGGAAAGGAAAAGATGCCTACGTGACTTGTTGCCAGGACCATTTCAGTGAATGGACTGAATGGCTCAGTGCGGTCACCAGCCAAAATGCAGACAAGGAGGAAGGTAGTTGAAGAGGTTTGTGTTTGCCAGGTGTCAGGATCATCCAGCCCTTGTTTGGACATGGATCCACGAATTGCAAAATATTCTGAGAATGTTTGACACACAGATCTTCTCACGAGCAAGCCTAGCAGAAAGAAGATAGATCTGCCTCTTTGGTCACCATCACAAGAAAGGGTTCAGTGTGTTCAACATCCTAGGGACCCAGAGGCTTCTCTCTGAGATTTCCCAAGCAAACTGGGAAAACTGTCAATGGTGCAGATGCAGTCCTGACATACAGGGACAGAAGTCGCTCTAGCTCAGTCTGGCATCAACACTGCTTCCCAGTCCCAGCAAGCAGGACTGGGAGGGAGTCCCAGTGTAACAATAGCTGCAGTGGCGCAATCAGTCCTCCAACTGCCGCCACACAGCGCCAGAGATGCGCGGATGCAAGAACAGGGACACCCTCTCCAAACAGTAGGAGATAAAATTGATTTTCAGATGCAGGCGTTTTGCAGAGAGAGTGAAAGGAACAAAGCAGATGTCAAGCAGCCTGCAGTGCAGCTCTCCCCTTGCAGGCAACCCTTTGGAGCAATGATTCCTTCAAGGGGGGGAAGCGGAGAAAACACAACCACCCAGTAGTGTGCTAATCTTCACAGAGCAGCTTTAATGCTATCTAATCCTCCAGAGGCAGGAAACAGCATTTCCTTTGTGCCAAGGACGTCAAAATGGTTGAAGGTGGCAACCTCCACTAATACTAACTTCATTAAAGGAGGGGTATTTCCACAAGCTCTGAGAAGGCTTGGTCAAGAGCCAGCTGGAGACACACTACTATGTAAGCATCCACTTGTAATGACAGAAAATAGCAGGCAGTTGGGAACTCCTGAAAGAATATATAGGCATCAACATGCATATAAACTACAGACTGCATATCACAGCCACACACATCGATTATACAGCTATCAAACCATAGCATAGCAGCAGCCATGTGAGCAGCTAATAATTGCCTTTTATTCTTTTTAAATTTGGGTCCTGTATTATTTTGCTACAGCTATACATCTAACTTGTATTCTGAAGAGGGAAGCAGTGCCTCTGGGTTGTCATTAAAAGCATGCCAAAACTTCTTGAGCTACTTCCTCAGCAGAGAATGATTTTGCCATATAAATTGGATGCAGAAGTGAAAGAAAGGAAATAAGCATTCTCAGTAAAATTCTGAGTAATAGGAGCCTGCATTTAATTAAACCTTACTTTAAGTAGCAGTAGTATTTAAGTTCTACTCATAGACACTTTCTTGCATCTCAATATCAAACAATTGTCACTTCACCATGGCACTGAATATAAAGCCTGTTCCTAAACACCTTTAGGTAATGCGCAGGAAACATCATCTCAACTCCACATTGGTACATCCGTACATCTCATCCAGCCTTGCCTAGAACACCTTAGAAATAGCAGCTTGCACTGTATGCCACTGCCTGGATGTTCAGAGTCCTATCATAGAAATCGACATAGACCTAACTTATTTTTTAGGATCAGATACTTTCATCATTTATATTTGGTCCTACAGAATTTCTGAAGTGCTTAAAACAGTTGCACACATTGCCTCCTTCTTGTGCAAACTGGGAAGTTAAAACTTTGAATCACAGACCTGAAATACAAAGCTCTACTATTGTAACAGAAGCAGAAAATACCAATGCATTCATCTACCCTTCCTGGAGAACAGTTCAATTATAGTCATGTCCCCAGGCAGATTTTGCACTGAATCACTGTGACATCTGCTAGGGAAATGAACACAAATCTATATCTGCATGCAGCAAATACATTGGCAAGGTTGCAATGGGGGGAAGGGAAATTAAGTGTCACTTTTCACACAAACTAGAAAATGACAGCTTGTCACATCCATGAGTAAATACTAGCAGAAGTGAGAGGAGGCAAGATGCTGCTTCACCTTTTCTCTCCACCATAGCATTACAAAGACACAGATTAAGACCAAAACTGTGGCTTCTTATCCCCTGCCTATAGCAACATCATCTGGATGTATATGACCCCCCGGGAACACTAACAATAATGGATCATATGCATCACTCACATACGTTAGCAGAGCTCCACTGAGTTCAAGAGCCAGTCCAACAGAGCTGGGGGGAGAGCGGCCAGAAGAGCCCCAAAGGGGGAGGGTGCAGAGCAACCTCCTTCAGGTCACTTATGGAGAGGAAGGATCACCTATAGCCTTGTTGACAGCAGGGACAATGTTATGATACAGAAGCAAGGAGTCTAGTTATGACTTGCCTACATGCAAAAATCATGATATAATGTAGTACAACCCTCTTTGTATAAACAAAAACACTCAGAACAAGGGCAAAGTTAGCTCAATTTCCCCTGAGCTTCCCCAAGGACAGGAGTATGCCCACAAACAATTGCTGCAGAGCCACTCACATGCTATAGCTTGCTTGCCTGTCTGAGCCCATGGGCACGAAGGTGAAGACCTTTCCCATCTTCTTTCAGTCCAACGTGCAATGCTTCGCCGGTTGCATCCCACGGCAGGGCACAAGGTTGGCTCCCACCTGCAGGATGGAGGAAGGGCCACGGTAGAAAACTACTGATAGAAAATCACCTTCTAGCAACAAGTCCATTGGCTCTAAAACCCAGTTGCACTGTAAAATTACAGACAGCCTCTCCTGCACTGCAGCCACACACAAGGCTGGAGATGAAGGCAACACAGCAGAGCACACCTAAGACTCAAATACCTCAGTCTCATGCAGAATGTGCAAGACGGATCTGACCTTATACCCCTATGGGAAACAGCAACATCTTTCTAAGCTCCTTTTAAGCTACTGATACTATTTACACAGGTTTACAATAACTGCAGCTATTTTGGGAGGAAACAGGCTCTCTACTAAAAATACATAAACAAGTACAAAAATTCTGCATATCACACCATCTACAAGAAATGCTTTGCATTAATACTTAACAGTACGTCATTGCTGAAGCAGAGCAGCACAGCACCCTTTCATCAGCTATGGCTTGTTTTCCAATGCACCTTCCCCACACCCAAAAGCAGGAGTTCAAGATGTTGTATATTCTGTGACTCATACAGTAAGATTAACATGACTGTATAAAGGGTATTATTTCAGTTCCTTTTTAAAGAGATGTACAACCTTCCACCAGCTCTTCCTTGTGCTTTTACAGCTAAAATTTGTTCCTAATTAGTATCCAAGTGTGTGGAGTCAGATCAATTCCTCTTCAAAAAAAAAGTGCTGCTTTTTATCCTAATGAAAACAGATACTACAGACTTCACTTACAGGATCTGATCTTAAAAATTACTATAATTTGACTTTGATGGAACCACTCTAATTAAACAGATGTGTGGCTAACATGTTGCCTAATTTCATGATAATTCAACTACTGACAAAGTAAATAAATGGCTTAAAAATAAGCAAAATTTTAGGAACTTGGACATTGGTGATGAACGCCAAACTCAAGAGCTCAGAAATCTCCTCTGGAATATTATTAGTCCAATTCCCCCTACTTCTCCACAATTCTAATCTTTAAAACGTAAGATAAATGCACATAAAGAAAACTTTGACATTTGGACTCCTGACCTGAATTTGTTTTCTCATGCAAGAGGTAAACGCTAAGCTTTCAGGAGTTATATATTTACAGTCTGATTTCACAACAAAGAACATCGATTCTTCTATTCAGTAGAAAAATAGAAACACTTTCTCTAAGAAAGCTGTATTATTTTTGAAAAAAGTAGAAAAGGAACAGTAGCAGGTTTTTTAAGCTATCTAAAGAAAGGTTATTCTTAAAACTGCGAGAATTCTTTACATTGAAATAATTTAGTAAGTGCACTGAAATACTTTTCTACTAAATCATAGTTTTCAGCCAGGCAGTTTAAATTGATATTTTCACAAATTCACACTGTCTAACTGGAGGACTGTTGGTTAGAGCTATCCCACTGCCTGTTTCAAAACAGAGGTAGAGAACACGTGTATGATCTGCCAGATACCTCCTCCTGTGCTTGCCACAGCCTGACACAGAGCCAGGCTGCTGTTGCCACCCCTGCCTCGAGCACTGACATGGAAGATTGCGATATGAGCATGCACAGAAACGGCAAAGAAACACCTGTACACCCTGAAGGGAAAAAATAAATGCAGAGAAAGAAATAAAATTAGAGTTTAAAACTACTCTTCCTTCCAAAAGATGTATTAAAAGGGTCTCATAGCTGTTTTACACATAGACTGACAAGCAATAAAAAGTCAGCAAGAAGTTCAAAAGACACTGATTGCTTTTATCTGCCATATGGTCTGCTTTCGAGTCTACAGTCCTGTGTGGTTTCTCAGATGAGCAGGTCTCTCTTCTAGGTGTTTCTAACACACCTACTGACTTAGATTGCTATCCTGCCAACACTAACAGCCATTACACGCATGCATTCTTGTCTGCAGTATCCACGATATATTTTATGCGCATTATATCTAAGACTATACCTTTAAAAACTACAAGCACTGAAGAGGGACATATATTAAACATGGCTGAGTTTGGCGAAATATTACTCCTAAAATACAAAAAGTCCAGCAGTTTTTAAAACAAGAAATCCTAACTAGGTTTCCCCCATCAACTCCAGGTAACATGGTAAATTTCCCATCTCTTCATCTACAAGAACTGCAGGTGGGGAAGGAAATTCTGCAGCTTCTGCATGGTATAGCCAGCCTCATACATCGAATCCTCTTCCTCCCCACAAAATGGCTTAAAATAGACTTACTGTACAGCCTCGTTTTGGGGGTCTCACTGTGTCGTTTATGCTGTAGTTTCAAGGTCTGTAACTCACAGGACTAGGAACTGAGATTCCACTTCTGGTAATGAGAACTGAATTTGTAACACAACAGTCTGAACCAGGACTCCAGTGAAAAAGAAAAAGGATAATTATGAAAGTGGACTGCACATTGGGAAGACAGCGTAGAATAGAGAGCTGAGGTTGCATGCAAAACCTTATTTCCACATTCCTTGCTTGTTTTCTCTTCTCATAGTGTCCGAAGTGGGTGTTTATCCTTCTTGTACTGCATTTGTTCCCTACTTTAAGGCCAGCTGAACAACCTCGGTTTTTTTAGGGATCTGAGGAACTCAGGGCATGACAATGAAAGCTTTCTTGAGAGCTAAAGCCAAGTCTTGTTGAGTGAGCAATCCTCACTATTTATACTGACTAAGAGCTTGAACCTCACAAGCCAGCTAGAGATGCTTGTGAAAACAAGAGGAGCGGAGTCACCTCTGACTGCCTGCAGTTCTCAGCCTGGTCTGACATCCAGGCTACATGCCTGCCCAAGAGCACACAGAGCAACAGAGCTGAAAACAAGCAAACACAGCCAAGAAACTCCAGCCTCAAGGAAACCAGAGCCTTCTTCTCTCTGGTCCTTTTCTCATGTCCTTAACACTCTGTGAGAGGGGCCAAATAGATCCTTCAGGGCTGCATAACACAGCATTTCCTCCCATCTCCAGCTCCTTGCAGGGCAGTACAGTTGGCAGCCAGTTAGCCCTGGCTATTCTAGGTGCACAAGCTCAGCGATACGCATCTCCTTGGGAGCCTGGCTCACCACTCTCTCCTGCTTAATCCTCCTCTGCCTCAAGAAACACGAGCTGCTATTTCAGTTTCTCCAAATAGATTTTGTGTGTGTAAGGCACTACGATCCATTTGCTAGCCAGCTTTAAGTTAGTTAGGCAAGAGTTACCTGGCCAGTGTCAATCCCACTGGCCAGGTAACTCTTGGGAACAAAGCCAACTGCTTAGAGCACAGCTAGCAGTAGCACTTATGTTGTCTTGCACCACTGCTGACTTTTGTCTGTGTTCATGTTATAGTAAGGATTCTCACCTGAAGCAACTCCCTAAGTAATAATTAGCTCTACTCATGCTTCCCTGGTGGTTGCAAGATCTCGTAACTTTTGGGTTTTGGAACCAAAGCAGAAGCCCACCAGCTTGAGTGCCTTTTCTCATACATATCAGAGCCAATAATTCAAACAGGCTTCTCCTCTGTTCTGCGAAATGGCTGAAGCTTATCTCAAATCTCTCACTTCCTGTCTTCAGCTGGGCTGCTCTTCTTCTCACCTCTACTTTCTGATGGGAACATGACCCAAAATTGGGAAATAGGCACTGGCCCTGGCTCTACAGAGAACAGGTGCTTTCTTTGCACAAATGTCTGCAAGCATCACTTGGCTGAAAGAAGTTAGAACATAAGCTTACAATGAATGAGGTTTCCTTTTTCTGTGCAGCCTTACAAACCAGGCTGCATTACATGTAGGCTCACAGACCAATTAATGCAGTTTACGATCTTTAGTAGCCTAAGAGCTTGCTGAGATGGGAACAAACGGCTGAAGGGAAGGGGTTGGATGACATACTCTGCATAGCTGTATGTGAAGAATGACACGAAACTGTTTGAACTCACTAGTCAGAGTAATGAGGAGCCAGAGAAGGCTGTTACTGCTCATGAGAGAAAAATGATCTGAATTGTCAACATTTTGTTAGTGCTTAATAGAAAAAGGAGAAATTAGAAGAAAAAGCAAAGAAATGCTGAAGGATATAATATAAAGATATAATAAGGAGCAATTAACCTCATGTTGGGTGTAGAGCAATTTCCTCCAGCAATCTTCTTTGCAAATGAGGCACAGCTGGAACTGAGACCCATGGAAGCAGCACTGCTTTTGCCAGAGCTTGTCTTCTGTAAATGATAAATAAGACAAGAGGCAACTAAATCCTGGAGTGGAAAAGCACGTGAAGAGGGCTGGATAGGAGGTGACTTGCTTATAGGCTCAATTTCCTGGTTCAGAAATCACCCTGAGCCAAGCTGCCTCACACAGTCTGTGGGTTGCCACCGCACAGCCCTGTGTAAGATAGGGCCCTCCCAAAAGGTGCATCACTCCTTCCCTTCCCAGCTGTGCACAGCTGGTGCCCATCAGCATCCACACACTGCATGGGCCTGATCACTCTGACAGAAGTCAGTTAATAAAACCTCTATCTCACCATTGTTTGTGAGAGAAGGAGATCCATGCTGCCAAAGCAGCTCTCTGTATAAACCTTTGCTCCTCTTACCATTTATTGTCCTTTGCATTTTCCAGGGAAATCCTTCAAGTGCCAAGAAATTTCAAATGGCAACTTAAGGCAGAAATTTTAAATGGCAACTTAAGGCAATCAGGACTAGTATGCTGCATAATACAGCCACACGAGAGTGCCAACGGAGGTCCTTCTGACTCTCTCCCTGCCCACACAGCTATGCTCCTTTCCAGTGAAAGCTAGGACTTCAAGAGAGAAGAGGGAAAATCCATAAGCATAAACACATAAGCTTACCCCAACATTCAGTCATTTGGGCGTCAGCATGCAGGTCCAAGTCCCACAGTTTAGCTTCAAACTGAGAAAGCAGTGCCACAGGAATGCAGGAGATTTGAATACATGCATGCACTGGTTTTAGGTCAGGAGCATCTTTTAGAACTTTGCTTGTGCACTCGGCTTAAGAAAAATATGTGGACATCTTAAAGCATTTTTCTTATACATCATGGAAAAATGTTCTCTTCCTAAATGCTATTAAATTTCTTTTGGTTCATATATGAAGTGAATAATTCTGTGTTTTTGCCCTCTCCCACAACAATGAGCAAATGGGCAGCCATTCTGTTAGCTCCTCTATTGATTTCATGACTCCCAGTGTAATGAATCAGCCTGTCTTTTCCTAAAATTCAGCCTCAAGGCAAGGAGAACTTTACTAAGGCTGTGAATTATGGGAATGTTGGATTGCCTCTGTTTGATGCTGTGTTATAAGTATTACTGATCTGTGAACACACTCTCAAATTCTTTCATCACTTTTTTTTGCCTCCTGCCTCTCTAAGGAGTATACTCCATGAGGAGGCCAACAACTAGGTAAGTCCCAGATTCCCATAACAATTAGTGTCCTTCTCCTCTCCTGGCCCCCTAGCAAACTGTAATAGTGCCCACTCACAACTTATCGAGTCAATTCACATCTCTTACCATCATCACTTAAGCTTTATCTGTTTGTCTTCAGCCTTATCGGCACTATTTCAATGTCGATTTTCCTTTTTCTGAGGTTATACTAGTTTGTGCCCCATTGGCTCATTGATAACACATCTTATTTGCTTTAGGGGAGATTAGTCTATATAGCTTCAGCTGCAGCATTATCCACTTTTCCTTCCTTCCTGAAGCTCACCATCCTCCAGTTCAACCTATACTCACTGCTGCCCACTGGCAAATAATACAACCCACAGGTGTTCTTGTATCCTTCTTTCAACTGCTGCATTGTCTCAGCTCACAATGTTCACCAGAGCCTCTGCATCATTACATTTTGTTTCTTGAGACCCTAGTTTTGAGCTCTGACATGCCTTTCTGCATTAGATCTCCTTACTTGTAGTCTGTAGTTTTCTAGTACCTCCACAGTATTGGACAGTTGTTCTGCCTTCATAAATTTCACGAACTGGTCCAGGTGTTTTCCTCTGCTTTGCAAATTAAAATTGATCAATATAACTAGTCAGTTTTGTGTTCTGTAGTCTCAGATCCCAATCAGTGTATGGCAATTCATCAGGGACTACATTAACTCCCCCGATGGAAAAAGCTGGTTCCTCAGTTTCCTGAGAAACATCAACTGATTCAGAATGCGAGAAGAAAATATCTCATGACTGTCTTAATTTTTGCTGGTACCCACTTGTCCTGCATAAAGGCTTTTTCAGTTGGCCTCTGCTTTTCCAGAGAAAGTCAGCTGTGGTGGCATTTTTAGCTGTGACATTTTCCCCACTCAGAATATTTCTTAGTCCATTATACTCCAAGTACCATCTGCTGTACAATAGTCATACACTGCCAAGAAGCCTGGCCACAGTCTGCATTATTCAGTGGACGAGGCCTAACTGCTTAGCCTGGCACAACATGAGCCATCACACAGCAAAGCATCCAATTCTAACCGCTTGTGCCACAGTTTCTCAGGCATACAATGCTCCAGCATAGTCTCAGGGGCAGCTGTGACCACCGGTTAGTTACAACACAGAACAGTCGTACTTCCATTCAACTTCTGTGAAGAGAGGAGGAAGCAACCACTCTGTAGACCTCCCGATGCCTTTTGTTCTCAGTTTCATGCTGGGAACATAGCAGAAAGGAAGAGGCCACGAGGCTAGGAGCTGAGCAAAGCATTGCACATCCAGGATACAAATTGTCCAAGTCATTCTGCTGTCCTGCCTCATGCCAGAGAGTGCTTGAGGGCCGGAGAGCAGGAAGGCTGGGGTTATGGTGCTGTCTTTAGCTGTGTATTGGATGCAGCTTCAGTAAGTACGTGCCAGGATGGTCCAACCTGTTGAACAAAGGGCAGATGCCAGGTTTAGTACCCCTCTTGGCTCTGAGCACTTGGCTTGGTGCAAGCACTGTAGAAAGCAAGCAGCCAGTCTCATCCTCTCCCCTGTAAGTTGGCTATGGCTCCTCTGAGCCGCAGGCAGTGACACAGACCAACCAGCCAACAGAAACACCACAGTGCAGGGTACTGCTCAACATCCCTGCTCCACTGCTGTTTCAGTATCTTCTAAAAAGAGATGCCAAGGCTGAATACAGTTCTGACCTAAATGGAGAAACCTCACAGTCTCATGGCTTTGTGATAACCCAGCAGCCTGTGTTAACCACAAAGGGAAGACCTCTTGTCCTGCCCAGCTGCACCTGTATGCTCTCAGTTGGCTTTGTCTCTGGGTTTGCTGCTTCACTCAGCCCATACAGATACAGGAATGTTGACACTACAATGACATGTTTTCTTTTCAATCACTGGCTATTTAGAGAGGAAATGGTAGGCCAGAAACTACTTCTACACAGTGGAAATCAGGACAAGTTTTGTAGACCGGAAGAAAGAATAGAATGTCCAGGACTCCAGTATCGTACTATTAAGAGTCACTTGTAAACCCCTATTGCAGCTCCTGCTCATTGCCCAAAGTAACCTTTTCTTGAAATGTCTCAAGGCCTGAACCCATGGGGCCCTGTGGTCCCTCCATGGAAGTCTGTTAGCATTTTATAGGATCAGGCCCTTGGTAATATATAAGAAGACTCTAAGCAAGAAAGCCCACAAGAAGACTTAATAGATAGGCATACTGCTTGGAGAGGGGCAGGAAAGAACTGTGCCTGAAGAGGCTGCCTGTGCAAAGAGACACTTCTCCTGGGCTGAACATACCCCTTAGTCCCACTCACCATTGTCTTGGGAAGTAGGAAAAAGCAGCTTTTAGTCTGCTCCATTTCTGCCTACCATTCCAGTTGCTGGGAAGGAAGCATCTAGGATACAGCCTCTGCTCTTTGCTTGGTGACAGGTTTCACTCCAAGAAGCCTTTCCATGGAGCTCCTTATTTTGTGGTTGGCAGATCCCACTCACTTGTGCAAAAAGTAAGGATAAGCTAGTCCTAAATAAAGAGAAGGGAAAGTGTAAGAAAGGCAAGGAGAGGAACTGTGTTTTTACAAATTGGTTTCTGCGCTGGCAGATAATTAGCCTTTACACTAATTCAAATATTTAATAGCCAAAGAATTACTGTTGCATAAAATGCAGTTGAGGCAGTTTTACATGCAGCTTATTAGTGCTGCTTGGTAAGCAATTATACTAAACACACAATGTTTAAAGTGAGATATAAACCCAGCAAGACGTAAATGTAATTTTATTCTATTCTTCCTCATTCCCTTGAAATGCGGAGGGCTTGCTGGAGACAAATGGGGATTACTAGAGTAGGAGAAACTGCAAAATGGCAAACTACTGTGTGATCTCAGCTGTAGTTTAATCAATGAGAGAGATAGCCTCTCTGGTCATGTGTCTCTTATGCAGCTCTGCTTGAATGGCTGCTCAACTGGAGAGCAGCTCATCTATAAAACAAAAGAAGTGGGAGGAAAACAGGTACAGTTCATACAAACAGAAATTTGTCTAATATCTTTGAGGAGTTAAAAACCATCTTGTGTTAAGGTACTGCATTTTGAAATCTGTATCTGAAGTCATTGTAGTTTCTAAGGTAAGTGTTTAGTGGGACTCAACAGAAACAAAGCGCGAGTTGTCAATGCAATAAATTATTGCTTCATGGGTAGAGGTTAACGGCATGCTGCCATTAACAGTAATAGTACTTCACCTTGCTCTCCCTTACATTGTGCTAAGAACATTCCCTCTAAATAACAAGCATCTCTGAGATGCAACTATATTTTATTTCAAAAAAATCATTTTCTTTCTTCAAGATACAGGAGCTATTTAAGTAGACAAAAAGGCAACTTAACTGCATATAAGAAAAGACTCTAGCTATCTTGTCTACAGTTAATCGTTACCAGCTCTTCGTACCACTGCGTTAGAGACTTTGACAATTCAGTGCTAGGGTTAAAAGGAAGGTAGCTCTGGTTAGTGGCTAGTGCCATCTTGTGAACAAAATCTCAAACACCCTTCCTTCATCCTTTTTAGTCAAACTGTACCTATGCAGCAGGGTAGAGGAAAAAAAATCCAACTTTTCCACAAACAAGTAACTTCATAATAAGAGCTCCACATTTAGGCATAAAACACAAGACTAAGCCTCCAACCAGGCCAGATAAGAGCTTGACACAAGTAGAGACAGTCTAGAGAGAAAAAAAATTATTTTGCAGCACAGCTGACAGTAACAGAAGCTATTCCTTTTTCACTGCATTGCAAACAATACCTAATGCTACCCTTGCTCAAGAAACAGACATCATGTCAGCCACTGACTTTGGTAACCAACACTGACAAACAAACTTGCCTTCCTTTTTTAGGTCAGTTTCTTTTTTAAAACCTATGTTTCTTCTGTGCCCAGTCTTCAAACAGCAGTGGAAGAAAAGGTGGCACTAAAATGATCACATATAAAGCGATTTATGCTATAAATCCAGCAGGCTGCCAAACTCAGGGATCACCAACTCGCCAATCTCCCTACAGACTCCACGAGGGTTAGATTTGCTGCTCTCTGACCAGGAACAAACTGGACAGACAGGAGAGATCAGGCAAAGAGCAGCACTGCCACTTCTCATAACATACTAACATTTTTACTATAGTGTCTCCCGCTGGCACCATGCAATTGTAACTTAAACACTTCTGCTTAAAACGAAAATATTATTTTGTATCCCTCATCAAGAGACTTTTATATCTTTTTCTCTTCCAACCCCTCAATCTCATGGATTTTGAGTACCTACTTCATCAGTTTTTATGAACAGGATTGACTGCATCAGTGGATCCTCTTTTCCCAACATTGAGAGTCACCAAGGATGCGTTAGATCTCTCATCCTGAAGTGTGACTCCTTTTGCCATCTAGGAGTTGCAACAGCTGTCAAGGAAGCCAGATGAAGTTTTCCCATTGGCTGTGATAGAAGAAGCAGCTACCTTTTACAATATATTTTCCAATCTGGGAAAGTACTTTTGATGCTGCCCTTTTACCCAGTCCTTTCCTTTTCAATGATGCATTGTGGTTACCTCTTCTTCTGGCAGACTTTGAAAAACTTGATGGTCATAGCAGGAGAAAAAAATAGGAAGACTTAAAATTCACACAGCTACTGGTTTCCTATGCACCTTTTTTCACTCCAAGCTCATTCTCTCCTCCCTACCAGGCAGAAAGTGAGAGGCAAGGCTTGAAATCACCCAGGAAACCGACAGCAGGGTTGGGAATGGTACATTTGTCTTTCGAATTGCAGTGACGACATTCAAGAACCATTTTTTCTTCATCAGAGCTAGTATCTCTCATTAACAGAGGATCTGCTCTGCAGCAAGACAGCTTGTTACTTAGGTACTGAACCAATATATGGGAAATTATTTCTTCAGTCCTGTTTTCACAGTAATTTAAATTTGAAGTAGGGAAAATATTAATCTCTGGGTCTTGTCACAAACGGGATAATATCCTTTCTTCCTCTTCTTACCCATCTTGCGTAATTGAGTGGTTACAATTTTTAGAATAGGGATTGTCTCTTACTCTATATGTCTACGGCACCCAGAACAATGCTGTCTCATTCACAGGTCTCCAGATATTGCCACAACAAGCATGTAGTGAAAATTTTTAAAGGGATTTGTTCAAAAGAATCCCCTTCAGAAGATGCCGTCTCTTAAACTTGACATTTGGGCTCCATTCACCCTGGTTTCAGAGACTCTCCTGTAGTCCTACAATCTACCATTTAAGCACTTTATATTTCTTTCCACCTCCTGTAGTATTCAACACATTCACCATAAAAATCAATAGCAATAAAAACTTAGCTAAAGTAAAGATATACGATGTTAAAGGCTCCAGGAAATGACAAATCAAACCACAGAAGCAAATTTCACATACTTTACTCACATTTATGACTCATACTTTACTCATATTTATGACTGTAGTCAACAGTAACATATTTCCAACTCTCTACAAGAGTACATGAAACAAAACCATATAATCACAGTAACAGATAGTTATACTACTGCTACCTGTGCTGCAAACCATTTGAGTGTCCCAGGAGCAAAGTCTGGCACTGCACATCTTCCGACTTGTTTTGTTTGGTATTTAAAAACAAATAATGCCACTGTTGCAGCTACAGTTTTACTTGCAGGCTTTTTGAGCATGCCAGGCACATTCTAGCTCCTCTCTCTGAATTTCTGAAAGCTGCTTTTTTTTTTTTTTTTCCTTCTCTAAAGGAGATTCATCTTCGGATTTTTATTGCAATACTACAAAACGCTGCCTGACATTGCATTTCCTGCTAAACAATAGGCTGGCCTGACACAGGAACAAACCATGTTGCTGCTAGCATTGACAAAGCAGTCTTGTTCCTTCAATTCATCCGTCATTCACAAGAGGTCTTTCTTTACAGAAGTACTAATACATCTTAAGACCTGTTATAACTACAAAATCATTCTGTCTCACTGATCTGCTCTTGGTGACTGAACCAGACAATGAGCTTCCATAAGAAGTTTGTATGAATGAAGTATAAACTGTACATTATGGAATCAAGGTAAAAGCTCTTAGTACCAGTTGAAAAGCTTACCCTGTCTTCACCAGGCTTTTGAGAATGACACTGCCTACTTTAAGAGATAAGCGTGGCTCATGTTATGAAGTCTATTTGTGGTATTTTCTTTTCCTTTAAGGTGCAGTTATTTTTTTTTTTTAAACCCTTTATTTAGTGCCTTGGAGTAAAAAGGTAGGCTAATATTTTGTATAGAAGAAAGTACATTTGTAAGAGGAAGATTTTTCAGTATTCTAAACACAGTCTGGCTCTGTATCAGCTTGACTGTTTCAGCTAACTTCAAAGTGGGTTCTTTATTCGGAGTTTTATTCTTATTTCTAACAGGCTTTCTCTTGACCATCACGTCCCAGCCAAGTACAGATCAAGAATATACAGACAGTTGCTAATCTTTAATTTATTAGCTGCTTTCAAAATCAAAATCAAAGCCTGAAACTGTTACTGGAAGCTGATTCAAAGCCAACAAAAAGACTTACAGTGGTGGCATACACTGTAGGGCAGAGGGTATGCTGCTGTATCAGGTGGAGAGTCTAGAATATGCACATATTAAACATCCAATAAGTGATTACATTCATCCAGACAAGAGGTGACAAACATGGTGTTCTCTGGGTCCAAGTCCTAAAGGATATTACAGAGCATCCTTGAATGTTGAATGCAAAATGTGCGTTTAGGTACTTCAGACAGTTAGTTGGTCACTGCTAAGTCTAAGAAGTTGTACAGGATTTCAGGTTTCAGAACTTTCTGAAGGTAACTCAGAAAAAATGGTGGTAATGGTTTTGTGGCTTCTTCAAAGCATTTTTGTGTTTCTATGAAATGTGCTTTACTAGTAAAATAAGCAGAACAGAACATTCATTGTATTTTTGCAGAAAACAACTCACTCTCCTTCTCTTCCTCCTTCCTCCCATCCCCTTCCACCCTGCTTTTGAATACTCTAGTTTTAGTGTCACAGCAACAGGTCTGGTACATTTCAAAGAAAAAGGTTCCTATTAAATGATAAACATTCCAATTACATGTCATCTTTCACACAAAGCTTGAAGTCAAAATTGGACAAAAGCCAACAAAAAAAAAGTGCATCCAAATCCTTATGTTTCAGATGCACAACAATCCCATATGCATGAAGATATTATTACTCCATTGAAGAGCAGCTCCTCTACTACTCAAAGTCTACTACAGAAATCCAAGGGTCCTGAGAAGTCGACTGCAGAAAAATAGAGTGGATCCTAGACAGTAGGCAGGCTTTCGGACTTCTCCCTACAACTACCCTCAGTTATTCCCATTCTAAGTTCTCTGGATACTACAGGCATTGGAAACCTGAGTTGAAGCTGATAGTGCACATCCAGCTTGAACAGCACAGACACCTCAGAGTGGAAATTCTGAAAAAAGCACTGAAGTGATGGTGAAGTATAAAGCTTCTTGCCAAGTGAAGGGAGAAAAACAAACTTGGATTTATATTTTTCACTCACACAGCTGCCTTTCCAAATCTTACACTTCACATATTCTACAAGCATGCATTGGTACACCTCTGTCTTTGGCAAAGACCTTCTAAAGCGATTCAGTTTTCCAAGAATGAGACACAAGACTTGATGGAAAAAGGGATAAATGTTCCCAATCCATGATCATTTAAGTAGAGTTACACAAAAATCACTAGTCATTTGGAAAAAAAAAAAAGAAAAAAAAAAACCAACCACACTTCTTTTCCTTGTGCCCTTGTCTTTCCTGATTTCACAGCAGCAGTATTTTCTCCTCGCTGCAAACACAACGAATGGGAAGTGGGAGTGAAAAAAAGTTCTCTAATGGAACATCTACCTGGCTAATAGCTTTTATCTTTGCAAGCAATGCCTCTCTGTGCCTCCCCACAGTACAGGCTCACCATCTGCCTTTGTTCCAATAAATGAACTCACATCACAAATACAGAACACAAACATACTCATACCCTGAGCCTACAGCACCCAAGGGCCAGAAGTTTTTGCAGAATGTATATCTAGTAAATGTTTGCTCCCAAATGTTTGAAATGGCTCACAATCTTTCCTAATAATAAAAAGCATAACCAGTGAAAAATTCATCATAGCTACACTATGGGAGGTAAAAATCCATAAACATAGACCTATCTGTTTTCATTAACTGTATCTTCATACTATCCTTCCAATACAAAATTCTGCTTCCCAGATCGTCTTGCGTGTATTAGTAATATTGCACACAATTAGATGTCATTCTTCTAGCTGCCTAGTAACATTAGTCCAGTTTTGGAAGCTACAGGTTTTCATTCCCAAAAATTCAGCTTTTAGATGAACGACTCATTTAATTGCATGCTGTCCCTGGCCTGTGAAACTCAGAAAACTTTTTTTTTTTCCCAGAAGCTTAAATATAATCTTACCTTTTTTCCTTGTGTCGTGGGTTAGGTTGAACCCCCCCCCCCCACACACACACAGTCGGTCACTCCCCCTCCCCCACCCCCAGGAATGAGGGAGAGAATTAAAGGATAAACGGGAAACCCGTGGGTTGAGATAAGAATGATTTAATACAGATGATTTAATACAGTGTAGGTGCTCACCGCCCCCTCGTATGCGAAGCCCGTCTCGTCCCGAAGCTGCAATCCCGGACAAACGTGAGGCCCCGAAATAGAGAGGGGCAGAGAGAGAGAGAGAGAGAGAGAGAGAGAGAGAAAGGAAAGAAAAACAACAGAGCAACAGCGCAGCAAGTGCAAAAGAGCCAAAGCGCAAAAGAGCCAAAGTGCAAAAGCCCTTCTTCCCAGCTGTCCCTCACTTTTATACTGGGCATGACGCTGCATGATATGGAATACTAATTGGCCAGTTTGGCCCTCAATCTTAAGTTCCACCACAAATCACAAGGGGAATCGTGTCCCCCTTGTCCCAGCTATGTTCCCCCCTTATCCCACCGTGTTTCTGCACTCCGCACACTGAAAAATCCTTGGAGTTTCACTTCCAACCACAAACATCAGCTTGCTATCAGCATTCTTCTCAGAGTGAGCCTCTGAGTAAAACCAAAACACGGAGCTCTTCTGGCTGTTAAAAACTCTGTCCCAGCTAAAACTAGGAACCTTGACATACTGATGCTTAACACTGATATCCTCTCCAAATATATATATATCTCTCTATATTTATATCTTTCAATAACTCTTCCAGTAAAATACTTCCTAACTGGTAGTTTGTAACTCTCACTATATTCAGACATATAAACTGTACAACAAATGAAAAAAAAAAAAGAACATCAGTTAGGCCTATTGTGATAGTTTGATGTGTGGGGGGGTGTTCTGGTGGCAGGGGAGGGGATTTGCTCCCTGTGCCACCAGATCTGAGTCCCATCCCCCCCGGGGGAGGTTGAGCCAAGGCGGCGCCTCTGCGAATTGCCCTATTTAAGTTGGGACAAAGGGGCGGGAAAGGGCTTTTTGCTCAGGAGCGAGGAGAGAGCAGGAGGGCGCTGCCCTCGCTCCCGGCTCCGGCCGAGCGGCCGCTCGGGCCCGGGGCCGGCGCCATGTGCTCAAGATGGCGCCGGGGAAGCCGCATGGGGGACTCGGTAAGCGCCCCACTCCCGGGGTGCCCGCCGGGCCGAGCTTCCCCAGAGAGGATTAATATCTAAGAGAAGACAATTACAACGACCGGGTCAGCAAAGATGGAGCAGGAGGAGGTGTACTGGAGCTGAGGCTTCCCTTGCAAATCGGTGTGAGATGGCAGGCGGCCCCCCTGCAGCCAGGGTGTACTCGGCGGAGCAGCGGCCCACTCGTGGCCTGTGGAGAAACCCACGTCGGGAAGGAGATGCCTGAGCCCAGGAGAGGTCGTGGAGCAGGGGATGCGCGACCAGGTACTGTTGATAATGGGGCATGGAATGCACGACGAGGTCGTGGAGGCATCTGGAGACCGTGGGACGACCCACGCCGACGCGAGTGGCAGCAGCTCCCTAAGAGGCCGAGACTGGTTAAAGCCCGAACTGGTGCGATCCATGGGGAGGATTGCAATCCTGCGGGCAGGACTTACTTTGGAAAAGTTTGGGGACTTTTCTTGTGAGTAGGGGATCCACCGAAGCAAGGAAAAATGGTTGTAAAGACTCCTCCTCCTTTAAGAAAGAGGCGGCAGTGACAACATGGATGAACTGACCTGCACTCCCCATTCCTGTCCCCCTGCGCCGCCGGGGGGGGGTTTGAGCCAGGAACGAAGGAAAACGGGGTGGGGAGGTTGTTGTGTTTTAAGATCTGGCCTTGTTTTCTTTTTTTTTTTTTCTCCTCTCAAGTAACCGGTTTTTCGTTCCCCTATGTCTCTTGTTAGTAACTGTTAATAAATTGTTTTGTTTTTAAGAAGAAAGCCCGAGTCATGTTTTGCCCGAGACCATGTTTGGTGGGTGCTCCCTTTTCGGTTCTTGTCTCGACCCTCAGTCCAAAAACCACGACACCTATAAATGACCTTACAGATTTAATACACAGTCTCTTCCTATGAGACCAAGGCTGTATGCTTTACAGGTGGCTGTTGATGCTTATACATCCTAGAGTTTCAGGCCCCACTTTTATACCATTTTGCTTCATAGAAATGATGCACAGTCAACCAGGGGGATGGTGGTGTATTAACTGCTTAAATATTATGCCTTTGGAACCCAAGGAACCTTCAGGTACCTGAATGATGCACAAAAACAGCCTTTTAGCTATCAAATGAACTACACAAAATCTGCTTGATCACACTACTTTAAGTTCAAATGGATTCTTCTCAGTAGCCCATATTCCTAAGGAAAGAAAGCTCACCCATGCATACAGTACATGCACAATATGAGTGCAGATTTCTGTCTAGTCCGAGCCTGTTGTCAAACACATTGGATGCTATCAACCAAATCTGACAGAACAGTAAAAGACACGAAACATCAGAAGACTCAAAGACATTATACTTCTGTAAATTTGATTAAAATAGCCAACAAATAGACTTTATTAATGTTGTCACTGACACACTGCCCTATTAACATGATCCCTTAATATATGCTGTGTAATTCCTGTAGGAGGCATCAGAGAATCCCACACCAGAAAGTAACATTTAGGATTCCCTGATCACACAAAAAGCTTTAACCAGAGTTCATACTTTATTAAACATCAGAGAATGTAATCACAGCACACTAAACCATAAAAACAAAAAAAAAGTGTTTTCTTAGTCCTAGTACTTCAGTAATAATTTGCTTCTATTCTAAATATTGCTCAGAACAAGGTGATGACATGAAGTCACTTACTACTTATGCTTGCCAGATAGAGCAGCTAGCTCAGCTTAAGGGAAACAAAAGGAATGTCTTCTACAGGCAATTGAGTCAGTCTCAGCAGTTCCCATTAATCAAAGACAACTTAAATCAAAGAACAATCAATACATTTATTATAATCACGGCACAGTAGCTTGCTCTGCAAGGTGAGCACAATTCAGTGCATGTATATTTTTTCCAAGTTCTTTTGACACTATTTAGCCTGATTACCACATGTCCCTAAGGACAGTTCTTCAAGTAAGGATACTACGTACGGGTATCCTTGGCTTGGTGAGCTTAAATGAGCCTGCAAAGGCTGAAGGGTTGCAGAGGAGTATATCTGCTTTACTCAGCACTACAACCGTCACATGCACCCCCCATCAGTTATTTTGTCTCACACGACGAGGCAAGGATTTCTTAAAGCTGACTCAACTTCCTTAAACTTTACCACAATTACAAAAACTTGCAATCATTAAGAGTTCACAGAAGGAGAGGCATAGACACCAAATAGAGCTTTCTGACTGTTCATCTCAAAATCATCTCTGCTTTATGACAACTATAGCTGAAGGCCTTTTTGGCAGGGGTGCTAATGCATGCTACTTTATTTGCCAGGTCTGACTGGAAATGAGAATGAACGAGAAACAAAAAAAAAAGAATTACTGCTCTCCATTTGATGTGTTGCTACACAAAAACTGACAGCAGTTCCTCAAGCAGAAACACACCAAAACAAAATGGGTATTGTTCAGGCAATAGTCAGTTCAGTGTTAAAAGGAAGTCAATGTCTGTCTGCAGCTAGGTCTATTGGATTGACTCAAACCTTCCGATTAATATCTTTAACACTTGCCTACATTTCATTTCCTTTTTGGCATGCTCACTTCAGTGCACTTGCCTTTGCATATGCTGACAATCACATGCCAAAACGATGAGGAGCCACGCAAGGCAATCCTTCAGTCTCATTTATGTGCTGTACGCTCTAAAACAACCAAACATTCAGTCTTGTAAGGCATTCAGTGTAACAGGGCTCAAATCCCACTAAAAATCAACACAGCTCAGACTACACGCAGTCATTGTGGAACTGCTGTACTAAAGATGAATATTTGCTGAGGGAAGCCACAAAATGATCGCTCTGATTACAACAACGCTGTCATTGTTATACCCTTTTTAGCATATTTTTTCATTTACTATAAATATTACTAGATATTTATTACTAGTATGGCAGAAAGTGCTAATGGGTTGCGCAGCAGGGGTCAGCAATTCATAAATCCCCAGGATGATACTGTCCATAAAAAAAAGGAGATGTCATGTAATAACCCTCCTCAAAGAGTCGTTAGGAGAATTGTGTGGTTTAATCTCTTTTTCCTCTGAGGCCAAAGATTGATGACACAATAAATCCAGCTTTGGGGCTCATGATATCAGATCGAAATAGCTGTGGTGCCTTGACACAAAGCAATGATCTGCTGCAAATTTATTTATAAATATATCAACTGAGTAAGACTTCTGGCAGCTCCAATTTGCTAAAAAAATTCTGGCTGGTTAACTTTGTAACATTAGGCTTTATGCTGGAAAAATTACTACTGCTGTCTCTCCATGCACACATAGCCAGTGTTAAGAGTGCTGGGGAAAAAGAAAAAAAAATTCATTGTCACATCTAATGGCTAGTTTGTCACGAATAGAGGCAAATACTCACCTCTGGTCCATCTCAGATGTGTATGACTGGGTCATCTAGCAACACATCAGTGGCATGACAGTCTGAGTCAATCAATCACATACTAATATATACTGCAAGAGATGAAATCCCTACTCAGAATAGGACCACCCTCAAATAAAGCCACAGGTTGCTCAAGGCCTTGCCCAGTCCATTTCCGAGTATTTCCAATGTTCCACAACTTCTCTGGATCCTGTCCCAGTATCTGACCTCCTCTTACACGCAAACAAGACATTGTACATTACACAAGATGAGCACAACCCATTGCACAAGTCATCAGATACTTTTGAGCTTCCTCTGCTGCAGAGCAGCTGTTCAAAATACAGGTTAAAGATCCAGACATGGTTTTGAGATTATATCATCCAAGAAGAAAGAAGAGGTTCTGCAGTGCAAAGCACCAGGGCTGTTGAAGGGAAAGGATGAAGTTCCTTCAAGCAGTCAAGTCTGTGGCTGGCTATGAGCCATAGCATTAATACCGTGGCTTTTGGTGATCGGAACAGCAAAGACCAACACCTTTCCTCAGAGCGATGGAAAAGAATTAAGACCTCTGCTCCAGAAAGTAGAAGCTGACTACACTTGATATATGAGAGAGTACTTCTGACTCACTGATTTCAGTTCCAAATGGGAAACTAACTTGCAAAACCTCAACTATTTCTGCTCAAATGAAGCACAAAGAACATCTGAAATTAACTAGGGATAAAGACAACCTGATCCTCTAACAATTTCCTTCAAGTATGAGATCAGATAAATTAGAATCTTATTTAAAATATAAACATTTGTTCACATATCTAAATGCTGAGCACATTAAAAAGATACCATTATTAAAATACCAAAGCAGCTTATATTATACCACACACTGAGTCTGTTTCATTCCTGTATCTGAAATTATACTCCGAAGTCCTACAAGTACTGAAAACAGACGAAATACTGTAACTTTAACAGGCCACAAAAACCATAAGTGATAGGAAACACAGGATACTTCTTTTAAAAAGTAGTTTTTAATAAAATGGAAACAACAATTATGATAAGAACTAATGAAAACTAGTGCTAAAAATTAACCATATTTAGTCTGCTTTACCTGATCCTCCAACAACGCTGCACAGGATTTACTTCAGAAGCAGGAATACAGATACTTAACAGGTTGCCTGCATCATTAAACCATCTTACATTTGAATTAGCAATAGCATTCATATTTCGTATCTGAGGATGAAAACCAACAAGAGGTACTGGATGCAGTCACTTCTGGTTACCAGAAAGATGAGCACACACAAGGGAAAATTGCATGCTAGCTTTCATTCCAAACAAGCAATGATGTTGCTAATCAGCAAGAACCTACGTCTTACTGAAAGGCTTTTGAAATTTGCTTTGAAGAAAAACTCTTGGAACACGCAAGTCTTCTTTCCTATTCACAGTTTCTCGCTGCACATATTCATTGACCACTTGCTCATATCCCTCAGCCTTAAAAAGCTGAGACAAGAACTCTGGAAAAGAATTTAAAAAATAAGATAAAATATTATGTTTAAGCTATTTTTAAAACACTAGTCAGCATTTATGTAAGCATAGTTCTTATGTGTTACAGCATGAAAACCAGACAGGCCTTCAGGTTTCACGCCGCTCTATGCATGCAGACTGCTGAATAAAAATCAATACAGATCTCCTTAGAAACATCCACCTAAGCAGAACAGCTTGCAAAACTGGGGCTTAAGCTAGTTACTTGGTTTAGTTTCCAGAACTTGCCACATCTCTCATCTTCATTGAGCCTTGTCATTCTCCTTGTGGCTGACTCCAGCGCCTTTTCACTTTGTGCAGCTGACCTTCGCTAGCTGGATACCTCACTTACGTGAAATATTTCCAAGGTAATCCAGCCTTGTAGACGCGTCTCTGCTTGAGGAAGAATATCACCCTATGATACCAGACATTCACCTGCCATTGCTCAACAGAAAAATGGACAAAATAGCAAGGCGGATATGGCAGTACCAAGCCGCCACTAGGTCAAACTGGAAGTATTTTCCATAAACAAAAGAATTTTACTCAAAACATATCTCCCTTAGGGAAGGCAGAAGTACCTCACAAACAGGGTGACCTCTACAGCAGAGAGGGCTGCTCATGCTATTGACTTGTCATGTTAATTAAAAATCATCACTTTTCCTTTCCTGCCCCTTGTCTCATTTACTCAGGGGGCAATTTCACAATAAATTTAAGCCATTCTAAACTCACGCTACTTGACAGAAAACAAAGATAGGCCATTCATCCCTGCTCAGGGGGATCGGCTCGATGAAATGGCTGACCACGTGGGCACAGGAACCCCAGCATAGAAGAGGTGGCGTGCTGAGGAAGGAAGATGAGACCACTCACTTTGGTGGTAGTGGAGGCTTCTATTAACCTAAGCCCATCACCAAGCCACATGCATTGGTTGTAAAACATAGTGTGTTCGTGTGAAATAGGGGACCCACATCAATGACATAAATAAAGAGCACTTAATTGTGGACCTGTTGAAATCTCATTGTGAGAAGCTGCACATATTTCATAACACAAAATTACAACCATGCTTTCCTCCATAGATGTAATTATTTCAAATAGTGGAAGAATGGATTTTTTTTCCCCCCATGGAAGAAGCTCAGTGTTGTTATCTGAGGTCAGACATATTATAAATAAGCATCATTCAAATCATCCCATGCAGCAATTACTTGGTGTAACAGCGTAGTGCTAAAATGAAAAACAGCACAGGTTGCAAACTGTGCAGAAATTATGGGAGTCATGTTTCTAGTAACAAAAGAATTGTTAAGCACTAAGCAATATTTATATGAAAATTAGTGAGATAAATGAGATCGTAACGATTAAAAACGGGAGCAGAGGTGGTCCATGTGACAGTCACAGACCAGCCCAAGGCAAAACAATGGTTAACACGAACAACATAGACAAATTCTCTCTTTTCTCCTTCTTTCCTCTTCCTCCTCCCTACCTCAACTCTTCCCCCAAAGCAAACTTGCATGCTAGCAAGGAATTTCTCATTCAGAAACAATTCTGACACACAATAAAAATGGAATTTAAGATTCCACAGCGAGGTCAGTCCCTTATTTATTCCCTTTAGCATCCGTTCTCTGTGTAAGAGCTAACTGTTTAAACAGAACTAAAATCACTTAGTAAATAACAGTTCTAGAAATGCTTCAATGAAGCTGTAGCCCAGCCTGCATTATCTTAGATTTCATCATTGTCCTATAAAGAACAGAGAGAGCTCAGACAAGATTAATGTTTTTTATATATCAGAAGCAATTAGGTAATACGTTATGTCATAAAATATGAATAACATTTACTCGGCTCCAAATCGGTCTCTTCAGTGGCTGTATTTCGCTTCAGACTAAGAACAAAGAGCCACACAGAAATAAACACACAGCTCTTTTTACACAATGCCTTCTAATTGATAGAGGGAAGTAACAGTTCACTAAAGTTTAGCATGAGGAATTGGGAGTTAGAAGACGAGCTATAATCCCAACTCATTGTGAGAGTCTAAGCAAATAACTTTGTGTCTCTGTGCTCCAAATTCTCCACCAGCAAACTGCAATAATTACCTCCTTCCTAAAGCATTACTGAAGGAAAACTGTTTAAATACTGTATCACATGGAAATGTTTTTGCATCATCTTTACTAAACAGAAGACAGAGTGACCACAGCTAGTCAGTGCTGTCTCAGCAGGATTTGTGCACAAGCTTCTCAGCGCTGTAGTCAGGGTTCTGCTTTGGAAGTCATTGACTTTCTCAGAAGACCTCATCTTGAGCACAAGGAATAGCCTTGCAAAAAGAACGATGCCAAGACAACTGCTTAATTGCTTCAAGAAGATGATCAACTCTATTACTGAACATGGGTCTTTTTCTCTTAGATAGCAAAGCTGAAAGAAATTCAGCAAATTCAGAAACTGCTGCTTTTGGCACATTACAGCACATACAACAAGCTTGTAAACAAGACAGTGCTTCAAAAAGTCCTGCCAGTCTAATACCCTCTTCCTCCCAAACAGGATGGCAAATGAAGTACACCATGGTTTAACAGTTCACCTGTGTAAAACAAAGCTTCCATGGGCATGTTGGCAATTCCCTGAAGCAAATTTAAACAGAACATCCACAGAGAAGAAAGCACTCTACAGTATGACTTACCTTCAGTAAAAAAATACGATCTTGTCCCATCTTGTCTAACATAAAAGTTTTCTCCAAGCTTGCTGCCGGATTTAAACCTGAGCATTGCATGATCATATAGCCCATAGTCTCTGAACAAGACACACTTGCCTGGCTTTAATACCTGTCACATAATACATATATGCTTTAATGAGGAAAATGGATTTAGTCATATATAGATTTCTTTATCTGTATACAGATACAAACGCATACGCATATAACTAAGACGAGATATCCTAACACATTCACTACGGAAGTCATACATATATTGAATTCATTCCCCGTGCAACAAAAAAGTTGTATATAAACTGTTGTCCACTCTTAAAAATTAACCGTAGACTACGAATAGTTTTAAGATACCTGTTCGGGTGCTGATCAGCTAAATAAGCTTTTTGCAACACTCTTCAAATAGAGGAAAGAAGAAAATACGTATTTTAACAATACAAATGAAGTCCTAACACGGCATTTTCTTGTTGGGTAGTATACAGTCTGGCACCTGATTTCACTTAATGATTAACAATAAGATTTAGAACACCATGACTTTTCTTTTTTCATGTGAGAAAGGAAAACGTTGCAATATAAGAAGAAATAAAAAAGGAACAATTCCAGGAAAATGGGTTGCAGGTTTGGGTTTTTTTTTAATTGGTCTTTACCAAAGAAATCAAGTCATAGAGTTTAAAATTTAGAAACGCATGGTCATTGGTCACGCTGACTTTAGACATTTGGTGCATGCAACCTTCCTACCTCATCAAATACCAGATGTATTTGTTAGAGGAGAAAAGGAGTACTTGCCACTTGCAAATTTGTGCAGAAACCTGCAAGTGAGCTAAATGAGCCAGGCATCTCCACAGAGAAAACAGTAATTAGCCTTTTCATGTGCATGAGCTAAGAACCAATCCTGAGCTGGGAAAACAGCTGGAGACATACCAAAAAAAAAAATCTAACATTCCCTTTTTAAACCACTGATGATAAAACAAACAGGGTATCTGATAATATAAAAGCCCAAATACACACATATGCATAAATAAAAAAATATGTTGACTATTTCCCTCTGTAGTCAATATATGACATTTCAGGGAAATTCAGAACAATCACAATTCAGATTGTTTAAACCACTCTCTGGATGGGCCTATCCTATATCAACTAACAAAGGCAGCCCAGGGAGATGAGTTTCTCTAGATTAATGTTGATCTCTGAACACTCCACTTCTAAATCATCACAGATCAAGTGTGTTTAATAATAACAGCAACATCCCAACTGCAAGTCACTGTATCTTCTGCAAGTCAGTTTTCATTCACTGTCATTCACACCTTGTCAACACAGACATTTCTGCAACTCATAAACATTATTGGTAGCACACAACCTAGGAACCCAAATCACAGGTTCAAAATACTTTTTGGTTATGTTGATGGCACGCATTAGGCCAGAATCCAAACAACCTCCCAATACCAAGAGAGAAAAAAAACATTGTAAAACATATTTTAGTCCCATATACTGGGTGAACTAACTAAATACATCCATGGAATACAGTATTAAAGATCACCTTTACAAGAGAAGTTATTTTCTCAGAAAAAAAGTGTACTCTCAAGTTAAAAAGGAGGAAAGTGCTTTAAAGGCTGCAAAAGCAGCAGGTTTTACCTTGTAAATGTTCTTCAAGACAAGATGCATTTTGTCAGGATGAATGGCAGAAAGCACAAATATAAGTGTGACAACATCCACAGAATCTGCTGGTATGTTTTCTAGAAGATCATCTTTGGTAAGATCACACTGGAACACTTTACATCTTTCAGTAGTGTATAAGGCATTTTGCTAGAGAAATGAAAAGAGCATTCTTTCATTGAAAACTAGCAGCATTTGTTATTGCAGAAAAGTAAAATCTTGTGAAACTAATCAGTAGAGTGACACAAAACACAGTGGCAAAAGAACATTAACTTCCAACAGGTGACTAATGCAATCAGAAATTCTTTGCTCCATACTCCGATAGCAAAACTGCAACTACTAGAATAGTCTGTTCTCAGGAATTTGAGAAAGAATGTGTGTTAAGACAGTTCAGAAAAACATACCATTTCTGTTTTACTGCTGCTTCTACCCTTGAAAAATAAATAAAAATATTATTAAAAGAAATTCTATATTACAAAGTTATCAAAGTACAGCTCTTGAGCTACAAGTAGATTGTAAGCAGTTCAAGTTCATGTCCATATCACCTGCAGCTGGGCTGTTTTGCTGGGTAAAAGGAAACCTGGCCTTGGCAAGACAGAAGTTCAGCAAGAGCTGTGGAGGCAGACACCACTAAGTCATCCAAAGCCCAGGGTAGACACTTAGCCCAACCTCATCTTGCCGTGCAGCTGCAGCATCCCAGCGAGCTGCTGTCCTCTCCCGTTTGCCACACGTATTTCTTCCCATCTTTCCCCTGAGATATGCAGTACGTGTCTGGCGGTTCTCAGTCACAAACGTGCCACATGAGAATGCTTTCAAATAGCAGATACATAGACATTTACCTGTGATTCCAAACTTAATAAAAGAGGAGACTTTTACAGCCCAAATTCCCCACCAGCCTTGCTGGAAGACTTAACTTTGGACTGCAGTACCATTACCTATGAGTATAAACATACCTATTTCTAATCAGGCTACAATTTCCTTAACAATAATTTTCATGGCCCTGTTTTCAAGATTCTCCTCGGGACTCCCTCTGCCTCACAAATATCAAGGCCAAGCTTCCATCCTAATACATTTTGCTTGTTCTACACAGTTGGCAGAGACATAGTACCTCTCCCAAAAACCACAGTCTTCAGGAATCATTCAAGTAAAGTAATATACACGTATTACCATAATGCTACAATTTGATGCTGCAAAACTAGGTCTTGAGCAATGATTCAGTTGCTTGCATAGGAGCTCCACTGAAATGGATCAGTCTCCATTTTTTGGCAAAAGCTATTCTACTCTTCTTACAAAAAGGAAGGCAAGAGAAGCCTGTGGTTCCAATCATTTGTAATTTCAGAAGCTTGTAAACACATTCTAAAAGAAGTTCCAAATGTCACACCAACCTTCACATACTCAACAGCTCTAGGAGAGAAATCACAGGCATATGCAAAAATATTCAGATCTTCTTCCAAGAGTGGAAACAAGCAGTTCCCAACCCCACAGCCTGCTTCTAGGATGGTCAGTTTCTGCTCTGCAAACTGGGGAGGAAGAAATCCAAGATAAAGCACATTATTTTTGTTCTCCTCATGATATGAGCAGAGACACCATACAATCAGCATTTTTAAAGCTATAATCAATTTTAATTATCATTGATTCAAAAACTGAAGTAGGTGTCCATTGGATAATCCGACATAATCTGACACTACAAAACAGAAACCTTGATTTCTGCAAAATTACCAATCTTTTTAGAATATATTAATATTGCTTTAGTCATCTACCCCTTAAGTAATCAACAGATTGCTGTACCATTTCTGTCTTGTCTTTCATTCAGCTATAATGAACAACAGATGCATCTGGCTATTCCCCTTAACGATGTTTTGCAATTAGCCTGTAATTCTGGATGCTTTTCGTTAAAGTAGTGTTCTGAAGTGCACCAACTTGCATCTGAAAATGTCACATCACAGAGAGACAAGTTGTTTATTTAGGACACAAAACAAATATTCCAGATTTCATTCTTAGTATCCAGTATGGGTCAATTATAAACTGAAACCAAACTGATGCATCTGATTCTGAGGAGGTATCTTTGACATTAAGAGAGACTACACAGGGCACTGCAAACTTAACATGTGACAGCTCTTACCCTAATGGGTTTGTTAGAAGTATTATTAAATCATTTGGAAGCAATCAATCCCATCTTTTACGGAGGAAGTGTATAGATCTCACCTCCCGACACGCTTTTAACTCTTGAAACTCTCTGGTTGTCCAATGTCTGTCTTTGAAGAAGTTGGTGCTGTTTCTTTTGTAAAATAGATCCCAGTTCTTCTGTGCCTCTTTCTCCAGTTTTAGTTGTTTGAACTCAGACACCAAAACACGATCTTTTGCCAGTCTCTCCGCTTCTTCTGGACTAAGGATTCTTGCACTATGGCCTTTTTTTTGGAAAGCACCATCTTCAGTAGATGCTGTTGTTGTATTTAAGCAATCGGTTGATGTGTTTTCTTGGAACATCCTGAATTATTTCACACAAATAAGAATGCTGAAGACCCAAGGGTGATTTTTTTCTTTAGTGTATGTTTCCATCACTTAACTTAGGTAAAATAACCGAGGATCTAGAAGCAGAAGAAAAAAATGAGAAAGAGTTACAGTGTACACTTATTACAATTTCTTGGTGACTTGTCCTACCTGGTGGACTGCAAAGTCAACAAATTTCTCTTAATTTCAGAAATCCTCCACCCAAACTGACAACTGCATGAGACCATACTGATGTCAAAGTTAAAGAAGATACTTAACAGAGACTGCTAGTCTTCTCTCTGCATCCTAGAAAGCCACCTAAAGAGATACATGGTGCAGGTCTAAGCTTATTTTCACTAAAATTGACTTTAAAAGGAAAGCAAGGGCTTTGTTTATTGTTAATCCCAGTTAGAACACTTCAGAAAAATCTTAACTGAAAAACAAGGGACATTTAAAAGCCCCGTTAAAGTTCATGAAACAAACTGTATTCATGTTAGCATTTCTCCTTCCTGCTCTCACCTCTGTGAGAAAACACTGGTGAAAACATCAGCATTTGTAACACCACGTCACTCGAACAAGAGAGCATAATCAATATTGTGGCCAAAATGCCCATAGCTGGTCTGTATCAGCCTTCCACTGCCTCCTCCTGAGGATCCATGCCGGTTTTAACAATCACAGGTGGTTTTATTTTCGGAAGTTAAGCAAAATGGAGCAATGAAAAGAGTTCTGCATAGGCTGGGAAGGGATCCAAATCTTATCTCTGATGTTAAACAAGTTCTGACCCTTGCCACAAACATCCAGATCCTGGATGACGGCACACGTGAACTCAATCCTGCACCACTCTAACTCCCAAGGAAGCCCAGGCAGCCAAAACGTGCTACCTGTGTATGTCAGTGCCCAGAAACAGGCATTGGTGTCATTTTACCAAAATGGAAAATGAGAAAAACCCAACAATACTCATCCTAAAGCAAAACCAAGAGCGGTACTTCACTTACGTATTTTATCTTACATGATACAAACACAAATATAAAATACAAACATGTGCAAATGAAATAAAGAACTATCAAAATTTTGTCCAGCTTCACAGGAGAGGGACACTCCCTCTTTCTTTCAAAAACAATGGAAAAGGTTATAGACAAGAGGTTCACTTGAAAGCAAGTCTCCTCAATAAGAGTACATCCTTTAAAAAAGCTTAACCAGCAATACTTTTACTATATTCCTCGCACGCTACAAAAACATCAACACTTATATTCCTTCATAGGACAAGCTAGGAAAACAAAAATCAAAACTAGTCCTTTCACTGACCCATTTGCGCTTAGAAAACTCCATGGTGGGAAGTTAGCACGATGATAAACACGGTTTTGACAGCCTATGTTTAGGTTAAAAAGCCCTTTAAAGGTGTTTAATCCAGCCCTAAGACTGCAAACAGATAACACCCCTGTGCGAGCCCCCGGTCCTCCCCCCCCCCCCCAGCGAAACCAGCTCCCCGCCTCCGGCTGCTCCAGCGGAGGGGCCGGAGCCGCCGCCGCCACGCTGAATCCCGGCTGGGCAGGCCCCTCCTGCCCTCCCCTCCCCTCCCGAGGGCGGGCAGCGAGCGCCGCGCTCCCACCTCTCCCCCGAGGGACGCCGCTGCGGGGACTCGCTCCCTCTGCGGGGACAGCAGCCCCTCCTCGGCCCAGCGCCCCCGCCTCGCCCCGCCGCACCCGGCCCCGGAGCAGTTTCCCGGCTGCACTCGGCCCCCGGAAGGGCGCCGGGCGGCAGCGCACGGAGGAGAGGAAGGGACTGGCCGGGGCGGGAGGGGAGGGAACGGGACGGGACCGGATCGGGGCCATGAACGGCTCAGCGAACTCTCTGCTGGACAAGGAGGAGCACCCGCTGCAGCTGGGCGAGAGCTTCGAGCGGCGGCCCAAGGCCTCCTTCCACACCATCCGCTGTGAGCGCCACCCCCGCTCCCTCCCGGCGAGCCCCGCCGCGGCCGCCCTTTCCTCCCTCCTCTCCCGCTCCCTGCGTCCCGTGTCCCCGTCGCGGCGGCGCGTCTCCTTCTGCCGCACCCACCACTCCTCCCTTTCCTCGGACCCCTTCCCGCCGGGCGGCCCTGCGGCGGGGGGCAGTGCCTTCCCGGCGCCCCGCCATCCTCACCGAGGCTTCCTCGCGGGGTCGCGCCGCGGCTTCTGCCGCGTTAAGGGCCGTCTCCTCCCCGCCGGCGCGCGGGGGTCTGCGGCCCGCCGCGGCGAAGCCTTCCTCTCGCCCCGGCCGCCGCTGCTCCGCGCCGCCACCCCGGCGCTTCGTCACCCTCCGTTCCCTCCCGCCCCTCTTTCCCGCCCGTCTCCCCGCTTTCCCTCCCGCCCCGCTCAGCGCCCATCTCCCCCCTTTCCCTCTCCTTCAGCGCCCGTCTTCCCTCCCTGCGACCCTTTCGGGTCCTTTCCCCACAGACGTGCCACCCGGCGGGCAGCCTGGGGAGAGGAGAGGGAAGCGGGTGTTGGCGGAGAGCGCTGGCAGGGCGGAGGTCAGAGCCGGGCAGGCCGGGGCGGACGGGCGGCTTATGAAGTTTCCAACGAAACGCGCATGAATCGCTGGGGAGCGTAAAGCAAGCCCCTCCGTGGCGGGGTGGCTCGCCGTTTCGTTTTATGAGTAGTAAATCACCAACACTAAATGAAAGTAATACTAATGTTATGTTTCAGTAGCTTTGTGTTAAGGTGGGGAATTTACGTGGCTAACAGTAGGATTTTGGGGTTTATGATGCACCATCTTAGGCCCAGTCTCATGGCCCGTGTTCGTACACTACGAGTAAGTAATTTTGGTGATATTCGTCGCCCAAGTGCGACTTGAAGGAGGAACAGCTTTCTAGACTGAGCTTGTTACTCAAGCAGATGGTCAGTGATTGAGGCAAAGCTATTTTGCTCAATAGTAAACTCTGTCTAGTGGATTAACACTTAAATTTAGCGTGTTTCACCTCTCTGGTTTTAGATAATTCCACCATGCTAAAAAAATACCATACCATATGTTTGGTACGTTTAACTGTTTATGCATAACACTGAACATTTTTATCCAGCACTAACATACTAGAAAATCTCCACTTATAAATCAAAATATTAAAATAGCCCAACTATCAAATGAATGAGATTGTTGTCTGATAGTGTATGAATTAAACCCAAGCCATACCCAGATAGAAATACACTAGGTTTCTAGAATTGAAAGTGCTTCAATCATCAGTTTCTTAAGGGATTGCCAAGACAAAGCTCTTCAGACTACAACTGAAAGAATGCAGTTTTATTTCAAAAGAGCTTCCTGTGTGCTATGTTTTCCATCCATTACTTTCAAGTGAGATCTCTTTATTTCCTGCTTAGATTTTTTTTTTTCTGACTGTTGATCTGGGATGATTTATCTGGGATCCAAGCATTATATTGTTCCTGTAATCCTCTTCACACAAACTACAATAAGAGGATTTTGTAGGCTACATTTGTTTTGGCCTTCTTAAAATACTTCATTCCTTTCTGTAATGTTTATGAAATTCTGTACTGAAAAACTGGATTATCCCTGGAAAACACATCTTAAAAACATTTGGCTTTTGGAAAAGAAGTGTGGGTACATTTGGAGGGACATATGTGCACTTGATCTACAGCAAGATTAGCCAAGCACGTACACGTAGTAAGCTAACTGAATGAAAACAATTTGTTGAGTGTTTGTTTAGAGTAACTATATTTTGCTGATACCTAAGAAAGAAATATGATGGTGATATTCCTTTTAATTTAGTGACTGCGCTGTTAAAACTCTTGATCCTTTTTTGGCAAAGATGCCAGCTCTTGTGTAGCTGGTTTGTTCTATTTAGCAAGCTTGCACATAAAGTAGGTGGGAAACAATAGCTAGAAATAGATTGCTCAGATGAAAATGAAGGGTATGATTTGGTCTGGCAGTTAGGGCATGAGGATTAAGTCAAGTGTGCCTGATTCTGCTTGTTGTGCTGTCAAAGTAAGACTCAATTAGATATTAACATCATCTTAATGAGAATTTATTACAAGCTGGGGTTTTGGTTTTTTTTCTGCAAATATACTTTTCATAGTGGAATTGTTTTTTAAATCTGTTCTGAGATATTAATTTCTTAACTAATGCAGTAACTCAAAGCCTTGATCATGAATGCAAGTGTATCTGTTCATATCCAGAGATGCTAGAATTGAATAGAGGCTTCTTTTAAAAACAAACAAAACAAAACGACTGATAGGTATCTGGTCTTATTTCACTTTATCTGAAACTTCTGTCAAAATATTACAGGTTCTGATAGTTTTTGCTGGGTTTTGTGGCTCATCAGCACGACAGATGAATGAGGGGAAAATACTTTAAAATGTTCTTGGTTCGAATAAATACGGTAAACAGAAGTGCCTTCTTTGGGGACAAAGCATTCTATACAATGCAGCAAAAATACTTAAAACTAGTGTTAGTTTAAAGCTACTACAGCGTCTCACCTTAGTCATGCTTTCCATCTACAGTGGCTTTGGACTAGCGTGGAGCCTACTGAAGTAAGATGGGCACCTCTTTTGTCCTCATAGGTGAGATCTGAGGTCTCTACCCTTGAGGAGGCATTGTGGAGGCAAGATGGCTGTTAAATAGCCAGAAATACCAGTAAGGCTAAATGAGTTGGTGTCACTAAATTAGCCTTTGTCACAGAGAGAGTCCTCAGGTTTAGAATTGGCGGGAGCCACACAGAGCCCTTCGTCTGGAAGTTCTGAGATGCATGGTACAGTTTTACACTTGCCTGCAAAATTAAGTGTCACTTAAAGTCTGAGGCTTAGAGAGTTTGCTTTTGGTCTTCAAACACAAGGTCTAGAACCTTGTTTCCATTTTTAAAAAGGAAGTTTAGAATCTGATACTGTCGTACGGCTGGGCACTGAGCATACACACATTGTACTGGTGCGTTACTCCACCCCTGCTGTAAACACTAGTGCTTATTTTAACATTCCCTATAATCACAGTAAATATGCAGGGACTCTTTGCAGGGCAAGATGACACTTCGGAAGACTCTAAGAAACGTAACCGCAATTGTTTTCCTCTTCAGATGATTTTAAGCCAGCATCGATTGATACATCGTGTGAGGGGGACCTCCAGGTTGGGAAAGGAGATGACGTAACAATCACTTTACCACATATTCCAGTAAGTTTGTTATGTGTGTGTCCTTGTTTACTCTCCAAAAAATTTGCAATGTAGTTACAGTCTAATGTAAATGCTATTTTCACTTTCATCTTTGTTAATACAAGTGGGTTCAATATATGAGCAGCCAGACTTGTAGTGTGTTACCTTAGGAAAGGTAACAATTACGTCTTTGTAAAGGGTTATATTTGTAAGATTCCAGTCTGTTCTTTACTTTTGATTCCTTCCTTCCTACTATTCCTTGAATAACAAGATGACTTTTACTGTTAGCTGAAGCTCTATGCCTGATTTCCATCCATTTTTAGTGCTATGGCTTAAAGAAAAGCAGAATAATATGGGCTGTAGTCAAGATTTGGTCTTCAGAAGTCACAAATAGGCCTGTATGCATATTTTTCCCAGTCCTAAAACAGATAACATAGAGAGTTCCCTGCCTTTAGCTTTATCAGAGGGAGCGAGGTGGCAGGGGGTTCTGATGAGTGGCAATGAAGTGGTTTCCCATCCACTTCCTCCTCAAATTATGTCATAAAGATCTACTGTGTGAGGGTGACGGTCAAACAGCAATAAAACAAGTGATGAAACTGTTTATAGGTGCAGCTGGTTTGTAATTGAAGGTTCAGTGGTTTCCTCACCAAAACAAAAGAAAGCGCTTGCGTGCTGGAACGGAATTTGTTTATTAGCTGAAGCTCATGCTATGTGTCAAGCCAATAAACCAGAATTCATGGACATTGATGGGTTTGGTGGTTGCAGGGGGCCACCAGTCAGTTTGGAAGCCGTGTGTCAGATCCTTCCGGTATTGTTTATTCTAGCATGTTGGTGTTTTCAACTGGTGGGTTTTTTTCCAGCAGAGAGCTGGAAAACACTGAGCATACTGGGAAAGAGTGAGAAGTTTTGAGATTGTTTCATCCTGACAAGATTTACTGAATCCCTTGGATCCTGCTTTGGTTCTCAGTTGCCCAACAACTGAATAGGATTCAGATTCTAAGTTGTTTTTTGAAATTGCCTGGTCCCTGAGGATAGCTGTGGTGATTTGTGCAGTGGAGATATTTTGCTGTCCCTTGCTGTTTGGATAAATCGAAGTACTATTTCTGCTTGTGGATTTAGTGGCTTTAATATTTGATAAACAGTTTTGCTTGGGTAAGTGAAGAATTTCTGTTTGTTAAAAAAACCCTCACACATGAAAACAAATTAAATGTCACGTGTTTCACCTCCCACCTTTTTGTATCCTGTAATCAGAAGAATCTGTAAGCCACTGTTATTTAGGCACTAACATTAAAACCTAAATCTAAGTAGAAGGGTGACACTCTTAATTTGCTTAAGTGGGGCCTCCATTGCTGTTTATTTTTTTAGCCAAAATCAATGTTTCCTGAGTTAGGAGGCTTCTGGGTAGCAGAATAGTACCCAACAAACTTTGATAAATTTTCATTAAATTTGTGCTTTGCGCATTTCCTGACTTAGTTGTCAACAGAGAGCAAGATTTGACTTTCAGCTTGCTTTTTATTCTCTAAAATGTTGCTTTCATCTCTTAAATGTATGGATGATAAAAATGTAACATACTTTTGAAGACTGGACTTTCTTGAGACATATTTTCTGAATCCTTTCTGTATCTCATACTGTATCTTTGTTGGGAATTCAGATTTTTCACCCTTACTGTTCCAAAGCCATTTTAAATTCAAACATATTCTATTTATTAGCAATATGGAGAATAAGAATTGCATTCTGAGTAGTTAAAATACGGTTGTTCATTTTTGCTGCTCCGAACAAAATGTAGAAGAGCGCGTTTCTTCCTTTTTTTCCTCATTTTGGTTGCTTTCCTACAGCTTGTGCAAAGCTGCACATGAGTAAATTTCTTTTGTACAGTAGCTATACATTAGAGAAGTCTGAGGTTTCGTAGCTGAGCCATATATCCCCTTTGAGTAACATGCCCTTTTTTGATACGGCCAGGTGTGTGTCCATGCTGCTATATGCAGATAGACCATAACTGATTCTGCCTCTTGTAACCCCAAACCCAGGTGTATGAGCCAGCCTGCACATGCATGCAGTACAGCTAGCATGCTCTCAGAAGTATCGGTTAGTCAGTGTGCACCACCACATGAGTTTGTCTTTATTGCCTCTCAGTCTAAGTCATTAGACTTTTGTGGCTCTATGGAGCATTGTGTGGACTTGGGGACTCTCTGGAAGGCGTCAAAATAGCCTGTTTGCTTTTGAGAAGGCATTTCAGTATAATTACATGGCATCTACATGCTAATCTGACTTGGAAGAAGGCAGCTGTTCCTACATAGCTTGTGACAGTTGCTCATAATCCATTATGAAAATATTGCCTTTTTTTTCCAGATAGGTAAAACACAAAGCAATTTAAATTATTTTTCAATTGACCGTGTATTTCTTTAGGCAACAGTTCTGCTACACAAATAATTAGAACTTTATTTCTTATCCAAACCTGAGATTTCCAGAGTAGAAATGTCAAGAAGATTTCTGACACTTGTCAGAGCCAGCTATGCAAATTCAGTTATGTTACCATTTTGGAAATGAGAACTGTAAATAATAGCAACCATGGAGAAGATGTTTTGTCACTGCAGAGTCACTTAAGATGATGAAAGGCATAATATTGCTATGAGGATCTACTGTGTATAACCACATTTTTCCCTTTTCATGAGTGAGCATTTTCTGTAGGAACTAAATGTTAACTGCTTATCCTCTTGGTCAGAACAATACATATATTCATTTCTCTTAGTACTTACAAACTTTTGGGTAGGGGAATATAACCAAACAATGTGTGCTCTTTCTTTGGTACCAGGGTTCAACTCCACCAATGACTGTGTTTAAAGGAAATAAAAGGCCATATCAGAAGGACTGTGTGCTTATTATCAATCATGACACTGGGGAATATGTGCTGGAAAAACTTAGCAGCAGCATTCAAGTCAAGAAAACAAGGTAAAGCTGGGGACAGGGCTGTTGATATGATTAATTCTTGCTGAAATTTCTTCTTCAGACTGTCTTTTGAACCAGAACTCAGTTTTCTTTTATTTTGTAGTAATGTTTAGTTACTAAGCCTTAGGGGCTTTGCATGGCAAATTAGCTTGCCTAAAAATGCAAATAGGAGCGTGAATCCAAGAGTAAGGAATCTGTAAGTTCTCCACTGCTGAAAGGACATAATTATCGTTTGCAGTGAAATGCCGCTGATGATTTGAAGGTTTGGAAGCTGGCTGAAGATGGGATGTGTTTCAGGAATCTCTAGTTAGCTGAAAAAAAAACATGGAAATATTAGACTGTCTAAAGGACTGTTGAACTTTCTAGGTTTGTTCCCTACAGCTTCCTGTGGGAGTCACGATGCTTTAATAATATGCTCTTAAGGAACAAGAAGCACTCATCCCTGTATTGGGTTGGTGATACATAAAGCAGAACACAAGTTCAAAGCCTCCAGCTGAGGAGTTGGCTGGAGAAAACTGTAGAAATAATGGTTGTGAGGTTTTGCCTACAATTGCTGAGGCCAGAAATCCTCTCTGACCCAATGTTCTCACTTCACTGCACAAATACTACAAAGTGTGCAGTTCGAACATTTTTAGTAGTCTTGCTGCTCTGCAAGTACCTGAAGTCTCTGGATCATGTTCTTTCAGCATCACTGGATCACAGGTTGTTGAGATCTAAAGAGAAAGCAGTTATTCAGATGTCTCGTGAGGAAGAAATCTTAAGTAATTTTACAAGTTTTACATTACAAAAAAAAAAAAAAAAAAAGAAAAACCACTGTTGCAGCATAGAACTTTTAGCTGATAAAACTACTAGAAGTGTGGGTTGCAGCTCATCAGCAGTTGGCTGGAAGTTTACCAAGAACACCTTAAGTTCAGAGTGAAAGGATTGTAACACTCCTCTGAGTCAGTGATGTGAAAGCTCATCCATGTGGCACTTGGATGCCCAGTGGATATGAGTACATCATAGATGAGATTTGAATTCCCCATTTAAATTCTGCTGGAGTTTGTCCAGGTGAAGCTCAAGTCAGAGAGGAGCAAAGAAGTGCAGGAGGGCTTGAGTTCAATGAAGTGTTTGGATCCACTGAGTTTTGGCTCTGGTGAGGTGAAAAATATTTCAGCTTTCCTCAAGCAGAGGCAGGGTAGTGAAAAATTGGGGATCCTTGTTTTGAGGAATAGTGCTTTGCAAAGTCATTCGGTGTAATAGATGAGAAGTGTCATTTTTTTTCATGGCTACTTTGATCTTTAACGACCTGTTGACACTCTGTGGGAGCAGAGTTTTTAGTGTTAACATCCTGATTATGTTCCTGGGGGAGTAATTGCACTTATTCTACATAAAATCTTCTGTAGTCTCAAGAGCATAATTAATACGGGAAACAATCTTTTGCTTTTACCTTTCACTTGATACAGTGAGCATATTCCCAATCCTCACGTCTGTTGTAAATTACTGTGTAAACTGTATTAATGTAGTATCTAATAGTTGCATTTCAGTGATGAATGAAGAGATGATTCTGTGCTTAATTTTGAGGTTGCATCTACAATTCGATGGGGCACAGAGATACCTGAGTAGGTGCTAAATGTACTAGCTCAGATACCAGAATCAGTTTAGGTGAAGTCCCAGGAAGTTCCACGCGGACTAGTTTAACTTGTTTCTCAGTGGGATTAGCTTACAGGCACAAAGTGTCATGTTGCTGAGCTGGGACCCTCCTAGAACAGAAACTGGGCTCTAATATCCACATAAACTGCTTCTGTGATACGCTACATAAAGCCATACCTCCAGAGACTTTGATGCTATGTGATAAATACACCACAGACATTAACCTAATTATGGTGTACCATAGAGGGACCTGAATATCTATTTTGTTTTAGGGTTCTTTTCTGTCAAGGTTACTGACTGTCCTACAATCTGAATTACATCATTGATTCAGTAAAAGGAAGAAACACCTGATTTGAATTCAACAGCGAGGCATAGTATTATTCCAGAGACTATTTCCCACTAAGGAAACAGCTTAAACTATATTTAAGGGATAATAGCAAATGAATGAGAAACGGGAATTAAGTGCTTGCATGCTGTATTTAGCAGTAAGAAAGATTGCTCTAGTCAGGTTGACCTCTAAGAGAGTTCAGTTTGAGATTATTTAATTGCAAGTGAGAAAATTGTTTCTTTTGCTGTTATTGTTTTAAGCAGGATTTTGTTACGAATGGATTTATTTTATCATGTAGTTACTTTAAATTACTATGATTGCTTATTCTTTTTTAAAAATACAAATAGTAATTGCTAAATTAAAGCCTTCATTGTTCTTCAAGTAGAGAATTTGGCACCACTGAACCACATCTGGGTTTGAAAATACATTTTGTAAGGGTGTTGCATTGTAGTTGTATATGCATATTTGCTATTGAAAGCAAATGTTGTGTATAGAAAGCTGTAATTCACTGTTTATAAAACAAAGTAGAGATCTGTACAAAAGAAAGTCACAGGTGATATTGAAAAAGCAGAACACAAGTTGCACAGTACTGCTGAATGTCTCTGGTTGTTTTTTTCAGAGCAGAGGGCAGCAGTAAGATCCAAGCCCGAATAGAACAACAGTCTGCCCGAGCGTCTCAGCCTCCTTCACAGTTCAGAGCCCCAACCAAGCCAGCAGTTGGACCTAAAACTTCTCCTTTGAAAGATAATCCTTCTCCTGAGCCTCAGCTGGATGACATTAAGAGAGGTAAAGAAGGGTTTGTAGTTTCCTGAGTTTTGGTTGGTTTTGCCTTTCTTCTTTATAATGGAAACTGACTGTGCAATTTACGAAAACATGTTAGAGTGTTCAGGGATTAAAAGATTATACTTGACAGCTGGTTTGTCATCTTTATGTCTCCTTTTAAGGCGTCTTAGTGAATTATTTATTCTTTTCTGCTAGCATAGATATTTCTCTGGCACGAGAGAACTTCCTCTTTTTGGATAATTTTCTCTTCCAAACTGTTTCTCTGTTCTGAAAAGAAGACAAAATAAGCATCAATTCAGAAACCTGCAGCTGAGTGCTAGACAAGCTGAATGGGTGTCTTAGGCAATGACAACAGCAACAACAAAAGCTAATGGTCCAAGATTAGTTATGCAGTCAAGTAACTTGGACAAAAGTTATTCCTGCACTGAGTAAGGTTGGAATCATTTGCCAGTGGAGTGGAAGGGCTGGGTGGCTGTGTCCCCATCACAAGATGTGGAGTTTGTGCCATGCCAAGCGGTGCTATTAGGGGAGGCACGAGAGAGTGAACAACCCTGCAGCTTCCCCTTTACCACAACCACTCCTCTGCTGCTCCGATCACATCTGCCATATAGTTGCTGTACTTTAATTAAAGTACCTTGAAGGGATAACTGGCTCAACTCGGTCTCCTGCTCAAGCAACACTTTGGCTCGGTGTTTTGCTGTGGACAGGACACACTTTTTTGCCCATATTCTTCCTTTCATACTGATATGATACCTGGTTTTGCTGTGGATAACACAGTCAGAATGAGGAAGACTTTAAATTTTTATTTGGTTCTCTTGTGTTTCTTGTCTGGCACCAGACATAATTTTACTTTAAGATTGTTCTTCCTGCCTAGTAACTTTTTTTCTGGGTCTCTTTTTTTCTTTCTCTTTTTTCTGTGTCCCATATAGCTATTTTTGCCTCTAGACTTAGCCTATTTTAATTGCCCAGACTATGTTAATTACTTAGCAGGGTATTTTTTCAATTCATGGTAATTATTAGGTGACATTTTTGCTGCTAAGCTATCTGTGTGTTTGCATAGGTGCTGACTGGTCTCACTCTTTCCCAGCAGTAGTATTTTCAGTACCTGGATGCTGGTCAGCAGACAGAATCAACGTCTGAGAGTCTGTTAGCTACAGTTCCCTTAGCTGCATTGCCATTTTTATTTTCTGTGTGATAGGTAAGGAGAAACATAACAGGTGATACATTAATTTAAAAATTTAATCAGTTGTGAATTTTAAATGTCTTTTCTTGTGGTATGTAATAAGTTACTTTACCATTGGGAGACTCTTATATACAGACAGCAATTCGTAAAGATCATGTCATAGTAAAATAATTACCTTTGCCTAATGTGGCATTTAATCTACAAAGACCATTTTCTAGTCACCTATAATACAAGTCACGTTGTTTAGAACTCAGTAATTTTTTTGCCACCCAATCATTTTTTGTTGGAAAGTACCTTGAAGTAAATAACCTGTAGAGTTTTGTTTCCAAAAGCGAGCAAAAGAACACCTGACTTGTACTAAAAATAGGACTTCAAGTTGACATTTTATAGAGAGCGTCGTTCAAGACCTAAAAAGAGAGTGCAAATACCTGGGCAGGCGGTGTTTTGCTTGTAGTATATACACTTTATTACTTTTTTCCAGCATTGGTTATCTAGAGCTTCAACATTACTAAACCATTTATATCGTAAGAACCTATTTGGGAAAGGTAGAACTAAAATGGCACCATCCTACAATGAAAATAATTAATAAAACTTAACTGTAAAAGCTGTAAGTCTTCAGTCCTGTTGTCTTCCCTTCACATGTCTTTTTATGAACAAAGACTTGTAAGTTCTGAAGAGGCTGTGTTCTTTCCATTCAAGCAGTAGCTTTCCTTTTGGGTGAAGTACCCCCTTTATACAAAGGAAAGATAAACATAAAGCTGAAATTCTGTATTTTTTCTTTCATGAACAAAGCACAGAACTTAGAATCCCAGAGGAGGTGGTTGAAAGCATCTCTGGTGCTATGACACTCTCTTGCTCCCAGTATGGCCTACTTAAGGGTGTGGTAAGACACACAGCCCTCATGATGTTAACAGTAGTTTCAAGGTAACATCCATACAGGTTTCTGCTTTCCCCTGGTACGCTCAGCTGTGCATTCCCATAGCTTCCCTTACATATGAGATGGGAAGCTTTCAGGCAGGTCAGTTCTCTGTCCCGTTACACAGCCGTCTGAACAACAGTGCCTGAGGACAGAGTCAGAGCATGTGGGAGTTGAACCAGTCCTTTCCTTCATGCAGAGAGGCCTTTGAAGGGCTGTGTCTAGAGCCCTGCACTAGAGGAATCTCTTCCCCTGCAAGCTTTTATATTTTCCTCCTGCCTGAAGGGAGTAAAAGAGAGAGTAAGAGCTTGTTCTTTTGAGTACTTCACTATATCGGATAACATTTCATTAAGCAGTGAACATTTGCACACATATACCACAATACAGCCATTTATGTGCATGAACTAATAGACGTTTATCAGACATATTTGACCACAACAGAAATGTTTTTAATAACATTGACATAATTACAGCATGCTGTACTTGGACAAAAACCGCAGAAACATATTTCTGGTTTGGAGACTGTAAATTCAGTGCTTAAAGATCTGAGCAGATCTTGTTTACCTAAAATGCAGCTGTAGTCTGTAAGGATTGTGCCATAGCACTGTGTTTGTCTCTCAAGAACATCTCAATCAAATTTTTTGCACTTCAGTGTAAAATACTGCCTCTTCTAGCTGCAATCTCCGCATACTCAAAGTGCCAGTATGAAGTTGATTTCTCTCCACCTTGCATACCATTATTAACAGTGAGCATTGTGCTATGGCCATACAACCTTATCCTCCCTAAAGCTGAATTACTTTATTTCCATAAGTCCTTGGTATCCTCTCAGCCCAAGGTTAGGGCTTCAGTTAAAAATTCTGCATAGCCTATTGGAATTCAGAGGAGAAGTAGGAACCCTTAGATATGATTATGGAAAGAAATTAGGGCATTTAATACTGAATATATACAGAAGACAGCCCTGTTGAGAAAGGCTGTTCTGTTTGTATAATGATTTCTGACCTTGAATTTTTTTCACTCTGAGAACTGTGTTGACTGCCAGTATAAAACGGTAAGCTGTTTTGTTTTCTTGAAAGCAAGCCTACAGTTGTAACATGAAATGTGCAAAAGATAAGGTTCCCCTAGCTATGCCAAGCCTTTTCAGACAATGTAGACTCAATTAAGGCAAGCGTTCAAAACTGTGCTGTTTTTCTTAAAAGTATACTGCTGCACATCCTGACTCTTGTCGTGTTTGAAACCTTAAAGGCGCATCAACATGAGGCGTTTGAAAGGTCTGACTCTTTCCTCGTTCGGCTTAGCGCATATGTACACGTATACACACAACTATTTTAATTGGAAGCACCGCAAGGAAACATTTAGCCAAGGCTTCAGTACCTGTAACTGTACTAAGCGTAACAGGCAAATAGGAAAATACAAAATCAAGCGGTTTTAAAGCAGATATGTTTTTCCTACAAGGCTTTGGTGTCGTCATTGGCTTAGCCGTCATCTGTGACAGGGTGTCACAGGAAGAGGGTTTTGAACAGACTTCCTTGGTGGACCTGCTGGAGTTCTACCTGACAGACTTAGCGATGCAGCAGCCACCATAACATTAGTGAAAACAGTTACTTTTTTCTCGTCTCCACAGACGAGATGTTTAGAATTCTGGGCACAAGGAATTAAGAGATGAGAGATCTGAGGGGAAGCTGACAGCCTGTGAGGCAAAAGTTGACTAGAAGATGGGCTCAGACCAAGTTTCCACCAGTGACCACTGTCACTGATAACACCTTTAACTTCCCAGTCCTTGAAGCCTGTGATATTGGTGCTGTTTTGCTTTCTCTGTCTGTACTCAGCATAGTGGGCCTTAACACTTCTTCCAAGGCATTCTCCCTTTCCCTACGCATAACCAAAACAACTTGTTAAAGGGCTCTTAGTTTTCTGCTTCCCCAGCAGAAGACCCTCACTTTTCAATCTGACATTAATCTCTAATTCTGTTTAAAATTAGCCAGGCTAATCTTCCATTCCCATTCATCACACTGCATCACTTCCGTTTTCTCCTCACCTAGTGTATTGAGTTCAAACTTCTTGGTTAGTTTTTTTTTTTCCTAGTTCTTTTTCCTTTCACCACCAATGTCTGTTAGATCGCTTCACCACCTTCACGCTGTTTTGTGTGCTGCTTTCTGGTCTGCTGTGTTCTGGTCAGCCTGTGTGCCAGCACTCCTCCATTTCAGCCGTAGACTCTCGAGCTCTGTAAGCCTATGTGTGTAATTCTCAGACACTTGTCCTTTGTTAGACTTGTTCATTGAATCTTTTTGCACTGTGGACTGTGGTCTGTAAGTGATTGTGCTTGCTACAATCCAGGATATTCTAACAATATATTATTATTATTGTCACTATAACTTACAACTAACAACTCTAATTGTCACTAGAGGTATGTGTAGATTTTACACCATTAAGCTAGGAAAAAAAAAAAACAATAAATCCGGGCATTTTAAAGGGAAAGAAACTTATTTCTGTTTCTCTTTCCTTTAGCTTGCCCCTATGAATTTCTTAGCCTTGAACACTGAGAATAGCATTTGAAAGCCTCGGTATGGGCAGGCTTACAATGACTTACAAGTGGTCATTTGTCTGTGTATCAGACTCCAGACAGGAAATGGATTTTTAAAACCTGCAAGACTATGTTTAGAGGGAATAAGGGAGAAAGACATTACAGTACAAAGTACTCTTCCAATGGTCTCTTATGCTCTGTCTTCAAGATGAAAGAGTAAGTTTTACCTGGCATACAAATAAAGTACAGAGAACACAGGTGGTCTAGCCAGGGATCTAGATTTAGGAAATAAGTTGGAGGAACCCCACGATCCTTAAATATCCAATTGGATTTAGGCATATAGTTGTTCTCTTTCAATACACCTTCCTTGCCTCTGAGTCGATTGAACTATAGCATTTGAAATTGAGCGCTGAACTGGGAAATCGAAAAATAGCAGTATTAAAACCGGTAAAAAAAACCCTTTTCTAAAACCAATACATGTTGAGCTAGAGGAACTCTCTCCAGCAAACACTGTGGAGGCTGAAAACTTAGCTGTTGCTCTGTAGTGTTAAGCAGACCAAGGAAGATGGGAAGAGTTCCAGTTGCTCAGATTTACTCCTGCAGGGACTGAAGATAGGAAGCATTAAAACTGTACCATTTTTACATAAAGGAAGGACTCATTTTACGTGATCTGGCTATGCCACACACAAGAAGGATGTCCCCAGCTGAAGACCTGGGGTTCATCTCATTCTGACAGACATCTGACTTAAGGTGAATTAGTCCTGGCATCTGTTCTCTATTTGTCAGGCAGAGATAATAATACCTCATCTCTCGATTCTTTCATTCTTGTCCCTGTAGCCTGTGACTTCTCCAGGACAAGCACTGATTTCTAGCCCTGTGGGTATAGAACTGCTAGCATAACAAAAGCCTAAATTTTGAGAGTTTCACATCCTGTACTTAACGTGTGTGTGAATATTGTTCTTTCATGGAAATCTGCCTAGGTGAACTGAGTCATTAGATACTCGACTTTGTGGGTGGATACAAAAGAATAGTCTTCTAATAGTGTTTAGGCCAGTTATGACAAATGTATCAATACGGTATGATTTGGGGTGACTTCCCTTAATAGCTGTTTAGTAACCAGTTGTTCAGCCAACTCTAGCTGTTGCTGATGCAGCTGTCGTGGTGCTGTCATAGTGTTCCAGTGTTTCTTTGCACTGGAAACCCTGAAGTGGGGGTGTGTCTGACTTGAATAACTTCCCAGTTTCAGAGTAGTCTCTGTTTTTTCCTGGCTACTTTTAAGCTCTATAGCAGGTTAAGGTATTATTACCACTCCCCACATGTGAATATTCTCATCTATTCTCACCTGCCCCACTGCAAAGTTATCTGATTTCATCCGTCTCCTTCTGAAGTTTGTTTAAAATGAGTTGCATGACTTTGCGCTGGAGCAGTTTCGTGCATTATATGAAGTCAAGGCATTTTCTGTTGTGGTCCTGTGCCTATGCCCACCCCTGTCTCTGTGTTTTCCAAAGGCCTAAATGTCACTGACATCTAACAGTTCCAATTTCTCCACATCTAGATGCTTTTAAAAAATGGCCTGGCTGTTGGCCTGTAAAACTCAAATCAGGAAATGTACTTACTTTGTATGTAGAGCATACAACCTGTGGAAAATAATGAAGCAGCAGGTGCTTTCGGGAGTGTAAAGTATGTAAATAACAATAGTGGAAGTGAAGGGTTTTTTATACTAACCTATGCTGTTGCTTCTTTAAATTCATTTACAACAACAAAGTAAAAAAGTTTTCAGAATTTTTTGGTTTTCCTTTCTGTCTCTCTCTTTCATGTAAGATATTTTGATGTGATAAATTATACTTGACAAAAATATTGCATTTTCACATTCTTTTCCAAAATTCCATGGGGCCCTGTTTATGGTTTCAACCAGATGAATATCCTTTTATTTCAGAGCTGAGAGCAGAGGTTGAAATTATTGAGCAGATGAGCAGCAGCAGTGGAAGCAGCTCATCGGATTCAGAAAGCTCTTCTGGGAGCGAAGATGAAAGCTCCAGCAGTGAGGGGGAAGAGCCAGCACATGTTTCCCCTTCCCAGCCACCGCACCAGCAGTATAACAACAGGAATGCTGTTGCTAACGGCACGAGCAGGCCACAAGGAAGCAATCAGCTCATGAACACGCTCCGTGAGTAAAGGCTTGTGTCTTATCGCTGTGGGAAGCTGCTTGAGACCACTTATTTTCTTAGCCTGTTAGGCTAACTTTCAAACTGAAGTGCAGTTTGCCAAATAGTAATCCCAGGTTGTTGCCCTGGCTGAAGAACGTGGGCAGGTTTTTTGAACAGAAGGCCAAGACCTGTCTGAAGGTGTGGAGATGGCTTTAGTTTGGTCTAGAGCCTGTGGGCATCAGTGCCATAGTCCCCATTGACTGCGCCGAGCCTTGATTCAGGCCTTGGGGTGGAATGAGTGGTTAGCAAAGCATCAGTGCAGGAGGATCTGGTGCACTGGAGGACGGAAATTGTTTTAATGTGAAAACACAGATTAGACATATATAGTGGGGTTGTTACGTGTGTCAGTTAAAGTTCTGTAAAGAACTGAATGACACAAGGCTGTCCTGTGGTCATAAATGCACAGTCTCTGGCGTCTTCGTTATTAGCTGCATTGCTTTGTCAAAGTATTTACTGTATACTGTGTTGGTCTCAGCTGTATTTTCACAAATACCACATTTTGAAGGGAAATTTAAAGTGCCATGTATTTGATTAAATTATTGCAGCTATGGTGTTTGCAATCACTACAGACTCACTCCACTATTTAAAATGTGTAAAAATTTTTAAAGCACACTTTCATCCCTCGAGACTCTGGGGAGATGGTGTACATCTGTGTTGCCCTTTCCTTGTTGTAGATCAAGTATATTCTAACTCAGTGGAGTTAAAATATCCCATTTACAAGAAACTAGAACTTTGTTATCATAAATGGTTCTTAATTCCTCCCGAGGCAAGTTTGTGTACATCTCTTGATACCCACCCATAGGGAACTGGTGGAGTTTAAATACAGATAAATGTAGGGTTTGCAGCTTCGAGAAGACAAGTATATAATACAGACAATACTGAAAGGCCTGCAGGAAGATTGGAGAGGCCTGTCAGTCAGTCTTCCTGTCAGTAATGAATGCCTAAGTGAAATCCAAAGTTTAACCAAGTCAGTAGGGCCCTTTCCATTTCCGTGTTTCTAGTTGTGAGCTGCTTCTTCCCTGCTTCTCCTGGGCCACAACGACAATACTGCATAGATCACTTAATGTCAAGAAGCCTCTGACTCCAGGAGAATTTGGGAACTGGTAGGGTAGCTCCTTTCTTCAGGCAATGATTTTTGCCTTTGGATTTAAAATTTTTTGCCAAAAGTCAATATGTCCTTGAGCATTCGAGACACTGCTGACCGTCTACATGGGGAGAAGTTCTTGTTTCAGAAAAGGGGAGAGGAGATGAAGGAATTCAGGGCACAGCCATTGCGTAGCTGCTCTGCAGGGGATGGGTGTTTGGAGCACGGCCATGGGAGAATGCTGGAAGAGCTAGGTTCAGTTACCAGAACACAAGCATGATTCTTGCCCCTTTTTTCGCCTCCACCTCACCAAATCACAAGTACTTTGCGAAACAGATTGTGAGACTGGAGGTTTGATCCATATCCCGGCCGCCTTTTGTCTCATCTGTCTTTGCACTTTGGAGGGGGGTCTTCACTCTCACAGCACGTGTTGGCTTAGTTCAGCCCATAGCCTTGAGTTGCGATGGCTTTGACGTTCCTTTTGGTTTACTGACATGTGGAGGCCTTGCCTTGTCTACCCAAAGGGCCTTAAACCGAAAAAAATGTATTTTAAAAGGGCTGAGAAAGCCAGGAAATTCCCCAGTGCCTTGTCCCAGAGCCATATATGGAGCTTGGCTGGTGGAGGCTGTGGAATGCTTTCCGCAGCTGCTAGCGCCGGGAGTGCCAAGGAGGCTCGGTTTGGCCTGCACCCGACCATGTATTAGCCCCGTGCAGCTCTTAATGTTCTTGGGCATGAGGAGCAGTTCCATGAAATGACAGATGAGGTTTACATTCATTTCTCATGTTATTCTTATTTAAATCTTCCAGTGTAAATGCGACTGTTCCTTGGTGTGAGTGCCATGAAATGTGAATTAACGCCTACCCGCTTGTTGTGTTTTGTTGGTTTTTGTTTTCCATAGGAAATGACTTGCAGTTGAGTGAGTCTGGGAGCGACAGTGATGACTAGAGGCTGAGCTTTTGCTGTTTCTGTTACATATACATGAAGAACTAATTTACCTTGAAGTGATCCTATTGCTTACGAAGAGGAGCTGGCACAGAGATAGTTCCATGTGTGGAATTTTAATGGAAGAAATGCATAGCCCTACAAAATAGCAGATGTTGAGGGCCGTTTTACTTTGTGAATTAAGTGTATATTTTGTGTATATTCTCACTCTTTTAAAGCTTTAAATAGATATGTACAGTGAGTAAGCCAATATATGTTCCTATTTTCCTGTCTATCATCTGTAAGTTTAATGTGTAACTTTATGATGTCGTCTAAAAACTTCCTGTTTGTAGAAGATATTCGGCCCATCATGACTTTGGGGGGCGACTTTTGTATATAGGGTGAGCATGAGCCAATAAGGAGGTTTAAAAAATACGTAGAAGGTAGTGTGTGCACTGAAGTGGGACTGTCATAAATTAAGTTCCAATGCTAACTTGATTTCTTTGGTTTGGGACTTCTATAATGTCTTTTTATTGCTATTTATGGTTGATTTAACGGACTTACTTTTAAACAGTTGGAAAAGAGAAATTATAAAACCACATTGGTAACAAACCTTGCTGCACCAGTGCCTTATAAGCAGTTTTTTTAAATAGAGCTTCAATTCCTGCTACCTTTCCTATAGGGAGCAGATTGCTTTTGCAAACAAGAGCTGTATTTCACATACAGCCAACTGTACTCTGAGGATAGTTACTCTAGCAAGATCAAAGATATACATTGGTCACCTGAACACATCCAAATAAGAACCAGATCAGCATTTTCTTCTTCAGCTGAAGTGTCTTACTTAATTCAGACATTCAGACCTAGTCTTCAGAAATATTTATGAACCCGATTACTAGTGAAATTGCAACGTCAAAAATACAAGATATTGGACTACTGAAATTGTAAGACCAGAGCCCTGTTTGCAGTTTCCTAGAGAATGCAGAAAGAAGAGATGAGTTAACAGTTGTGAAACAGCAGAAGTCTCTCTCCCACCACAGTTGTCTAGGAAGACTTCAGTTCATATTGTTTGTTGGACAGGATCTCTGTGCTTGGCAGGATTATACAGAACATGAAATATTTGCCTAGGGTGAAATTCACCTCTGTTTAAAGGAGTTTAAAGGGTACTTGGTTGGATTATCGTTAACTTTTTTTGCTCACATGGAAAGTGAGTGCCATGGGCAGCCTCTTATAGCTTGAACACCAGACTGAGTTTTGAAAACCAAAATTCAACTAACATAGGACAAGTGACACTAGTTGTGGTGTAATCCAAGGGAATGGGAAGCTGAATTGGATGCCTCTCCATTCTTAAGTATCTGCTTTGCACTGCTTTTGTCTGTCTGTTAGTTTGGGTTTTAACCCCTGTTTGTTTACTGAGCTCTTTCGTTTGTTTTTTTTTTTTTAAGGTGTTGAAGAGCAAGGGGACATTTGAAGCGAGATTTTATTAAATGTGGGGTTTTTTGCATTAGAAACATATTTAGGCATATTTTTGCATTATTGTACATACATTTAAAAATACTTGTTTTTGTAAAAGTGTTTTATGATGTGGGTACATATTTTAACAGACAATTATGAAATATACTTGATGTAAAGCCACAGTTGCTCTCCTTTTTTTTTCTCTTTTGTGTTTTTTTTTTTTTCTTCCCGTTTCTCCTCTGACAGTTAAAAGTACTCTGTTCTACCAAGCTTGCACCAATTTGGGATTTTATATTTTGGTGCAGGAGATCTGCATGGTAGTTGGCAGTCTAATTAATGCTAATACTGCTTCTGACTTTTCCCCATCTTAAGATTTGAATAAGCAGGGAGACATTTCTCTGATGCCATTTCCCCATTACTGGAGGTTATTCCTGAGTTCTGTTGACATTATTTGCGCTTAAATGGAAAAGCAGCAGTGCAGCGTTTTCATTGCTTATCATTCACTGGCTGCTCATGCATTCTAAAATCCAGGACATAGCATAGGAAGTTTACTAATTATCTGTAAATAAAATACATGAAACTTAGGCGATAAGACAACACCAGGCTACATTGATTTGAATCGCTGGTTTAATTATGGGTTAGGTCAGCAAGCAGGAAAGCTTCATTTAGATAATCAATTTCCGTCTTGTTTTGTATTTGTACTGTAGGTCATGTTTCCCTGCTATCCCTCCCTAAAAGATTTCTTCCCCTCTCTGTTGGTAATGAAATTGATGTTTTCCACATAATTACATACAGCTTTTAAACTACACTTGGCCATCCTTCGTGCCCCCTGGAGATGTGTTGTATCAAGGGTGGCCAGCCTGTTGTTGGTGAGCTGTTCAGCTGCACATCCCACACCCAGGCTGCAGCATCTGGTTGTTCACAGGGCTGGCAAGTAACCTGGTGGCCCACAGCGCGCTCGTGGGCGTAAGCAGGACAGTCCCTACACTTGTGTGACCAGCCCGCCCCCTCCCTGCCACTGTGTCCCAAGCAGCTCCCAGCATCTCCTGCCAGAGCAGCTCTCTGGAATCTCCCACTATTCCCACAGCTCTCACAGGTACGTGGCATGTGTTTTGTGAAGGTGAATTGTGTGGCAACTTCAGCAGGCAACTTGTAAGATCAAAAAGGGTGGCTGCTGCTTTTTTTCCTTTTTCTAACTACATGTGAATGTGTTTAAAAGCCATTGCCAGCCTGACATTTTGATTTGGGCTCTTAAAATTTTATGCTTCATATATTAAGAAATAGTAAAAGTTGTCTATACGTTAGTAGATGTTTGTTAATTTGTTCGTGATTTGCAGCAAGTTTTATCCAGATGGAAACTGGAATTCAAATTACTTGCAGAAAAGCAGTAATTTACAATCATTTTTATTTGGTTTATTTATTTTATTTAACATGCTGGAGAAATAAGTTGACTAAAGTATGTTTTGATTAAACCTGGTAGTGAAACAAAGTATTCCTGATTAGTCCTGGTAGGTTCTAAATCCTGCAAGATTTTAGCACTAGCAGATCTTGCCACCTTATGCTACTTTTTCCACATAAAGTGGGAACATCTTTTATGTCCCAATTAGTTTAACTGTGAATTAACAGTGCATATGGAATGCAATTATCGGAATGAACTGAAACTAAGTAAATATTTCTTTGCATTCATGGGAAAGCTGCCTGCTGGCTATGGCGAGGTCAGCAGTTCAAGACAGCTTTGGTGTCTGATGGTTTCTTCTGTTGTGACTTCATCCATTTCAGTGGTTTGACTTTGCGTAAAAAACTTCAGCAGCAAACATGTCCTGCTTATGACTTTCCCCATAATTCGAATTGCTCTAGGATTAATAGTCAATAATTATTTAAATTGATTCAATTAGATTGTCATAATTTCAACTAGAGTTACTAATATTTTAATAGAAAGGTTTTGTTTCAAAAAGGATGGATTCAGTCACCTGCTTGTCCATGTTGGACACATTAAAATACGATTGCAGCAATGTCCAAGCTCGTGTTTCAAATTTTGGCCGGGTGCAGAAAAGCTCCCACTTGCCTCTGCCCTTGTTCCGCTCCGAGGTCCGACCAGCCCTGTGAGCAGGCATGGCTTGAGTCCCTCCAGCTGACCTACAGGCACGGTCACCGCCAGGCAAAACGTGTCCCAGCCCCCTGGTGAGAGTCACAGGTCTATAAGAGGGTGCAGCATGACCTCCTCGTGTTCCACCAAAGTATCCCAATCCTGTTGTAAGTCTTGGCTGAACCGGTTTTGTTGAGGAGGCAGACTGATGGGAAAATGTTTGTTTTCTTCAGCATTGCTTGGAACAGCTCAGAGCTGAACTGTGGGTAGTACATCTGTTTTGAAGAATCCGTGCCGAAATTGATTTGCACAGTTTGCTTTATTATAGACTACCTATTTGTCTGTTTATAGCTATGTACAGAAACAGTTCACTGGGCAAAGCTGTATAGTGGTTTTCTCCTCCTTGAAAGTCCATTTGTTTGAATAAAAAAAAAAAAAGTAGTTCGACAATCCATGCATGTCTGTCTGGGGTTTATTTGTTTATTTATTTTATTTGAAAACTGGGAGAAATGTAGCCTGGAATTAGTTGTAAAGGAGAGCACTTATTTTCAGTAATTGCCTGCGCTTCATTGTTCAGCGTGCTGTACGTTTCCTGCTGGCCGCTGAGTCGGAGAGATCCTGTGGAAAACACAAGTGCCCAGCAACAGGCATCTTGATGGGATGAAGGCTTCTGCTGGTAACTCTTGAGGGTCTCAGGTTCTGCTTCTAACAATGAACGGCGACATCTTGAATCTGCCTGGTTAATTATTTTTTTATACGCACACAAATGCATGTAATACCAAAGGAAAAAAGTATTGCTGATGCTCGCCTTCAAATGTAAAGTTTTGATGTTGGGGAATCCTTGGGACAAACATGGGAACTTAAGTAGTTGATTGTTATGTATATCGTGCAACCAAACCCTGTTCTTGGAAGATAAGCTAATTAACGAACTAGTGGTTAGTTAGTTAACTGATAACTACCTCTGGTTTATGTAAGAAGAGTGTGTATATAAATTGAAAGGTGTCTGTTTAGCTATTTCTTCCTATGGCCACTGCTTACACTCCCTTTCTTTCTTTCGTAATTCCATTATTTCTAGCACATGAACGCTTTCTGCTGCCAAAGTCCTGCAGGAATTTACAGGAAAGGAGGTGACTGCTGATATGTTACAAATGCATTAGCTGTATTCACCCTTGCTCTAAATTTATTGTAAATGACAAAGACCTTGTGAATGGACTCATCTTCCTCCCTGTCCTTGGCTTTGCCTTTATTGGGACTAAATAGTATTCCTTTGGACAACAGAGAAAGAAAGGGCGAAACACTCTCACAGAGCCGTGGCCTGAACTGACCTGACTTGATCTTGCAGCACAGTTGTAAATAAAACACAAAATTCATTGCTACCGTTGCCCTGTGGCTGGGAGAGGTCGAGTTTGGAGAAAAAGCGGGTGAAAAATATCCTGCAAAGGGATTTGCGCAAGAGTTTTGGTGAGGTGCTTGGCCCTGCTAAGTTTCATTTAGCTCTGCCACTGGGTTTTTATGTGCTGTGGGTAGTGGGGGATTCCCCATCTCCCAGATGTTTTGGGCAGATACTGGTGGAAGCAGGGGCTGGAGTGAGGCTGACATGGTTTTTTTCTGTGTGCTGTTGGACTTAGTTGAACTGTGTGTTTTAAAAATGGCACCGACAAACTAAATGAGACAACTGATGGGATATCTGGGAAGGAATTGTATGAATTTGACTTCAAATCTCACAATCTGTAGGTTCTGATGCATCTGCCAGTGATTTTAATTCTCCCAAACTTTTGTAAAAACAGGGCTTTGTGAAGGGCAGAGTGTAAAAATGCACTAAATACCACATTGAAGGTTTTGCATGAAAATCCTGGCCTGCCGTTTCTTCCCAGACCAGCTCGCTTTGTTGTTGGACCCTGTGTGAAACCCTTGAGGCACACTTGTACAGGGCCTGGCCTGAAGGAAAACATTCCCTGCGTGTTGGAAGTAAGATGTAATTGTCCACTTCTTTGCAGCCCCAGCCAGTCCATAAATTCTGCCATCACCCCTTTATCACTTGGGAGTCGGCTTTTTCCTCTGTAGCTCTGATACCTCCTTGATGTTTTCCTACTGCCAGACATTATAATCACTAACAAAAATAAACAAGCATCCGCTCAGGAAAACAACGATCAAATACTTCAGTGAGGAGCATGGGTTCCAATGCTTCAGATAAGTCTCGGGATTAGTCCACGAGGAACACAGAGCCTGCAATACGAGACCTGGACACTCATCACACGTAACAAAGGTGGCAAAAACTTAGTAAGCGTACGGGACGCATACCAAAACTTTCAGTTGTGCCAGAGCCACAGGCCGTGCCACATGTGCCTTGGGAAGCTGAATGGGAGGAGAGGTTTGGGAGTGTTTTGCACAGAGAAGATGACAGCAGGGCCATTGATGGGACTGAGGTGGAGGGGACGTGAAGCTGGGTGTCCATCCAGTGATGCCAGACATAGGATGCCATCAGCCGGGTCACACCATAACCCTGTAGCAGCCCGGCACAACCAACATGAGAGGTCACCGGCACGAGGAAGAGGCTTTGAGTGCCATGGGAGATGCTGGTGGTTGTGTCACCCTCTCCTTCATGATGTAAGAAGTCTATGAACGTGGCCATTGAGTAATTAAGGGAGAGAGCTCGTTGCTTGGGTCTGGATGGAGGAGAGGAAAGGTGGAAGGGTAGGAATGGGACCGCTCAGCATCAGCAGGCTCTGGTGGTTTCCTGCTCGTTACGAGGGGAGCAATGGGGCTTAAGACAAGGGAGATCAGTAGTTCTCACTGGGGGAAAAGATACTGATTGAACCTGACACCCAGAAGTGAATGGGCACTCCCAAAAACCAGCTCTATGGTATCCCTGGTTTACTCCAAAATAATGATTTCAGGCTTATGCAAAAGACTAAGGTGCTTTACCTCAGGAACAGATCCAGATTTTTCCTCTGCGCTACTGAGGCTGAACTCAGCATCATAAATAAACTGGTGTAAACAAGAAAATAAAGTCCCTGATTAAACATTAACCAGGTTTGGTGGTTAGGTAGTCCAGCCAGTCAACTCACTTCCCAAATGCCTTCAAGAGATTTTAAGGTGCAGTAAATACGCTGTAGCTGTGTCTACGCCAGCAAGTAGTACAGTCTGGGAGCGGATCCGTAACGCAGAAGAGCGCTGAGATTGCAATGTGCGCACTGTGCGCCTTTCATCTGAGAGGAATCCACCTCATGTGCCCTCTCCAGGATGCAAACCACAGCAGGGTAAGTGAGGAGGACTGGGGCATTTACTTCCTAAGTGCTCTCCTGACCTCAGCTAACCACTCACATGTAGGCGCCTTGTGTGAACTGGCTCCATTCCAGCTTCTCTGCAAAAATACTGGGATAAGAAACACATCAAGAAATATTGCTTAATCCCAGAAGCATAATATTAAGATTTATAGAGACATTCTCAGTATGGTATTAATATATGAATCATGCTGAATAACAACACATGATCAAAGAGCTGATGCTTAACGTTTTTTTAAAAAAAAATCTTTTTCCACAGGAGAAACTCATATTTTCACAAGCTTTAAGGCACGAACAGCATTCCTATGTAATACACACAAATCTCCATCTTATAAGGTGCTAAGTGACTATGCCAAATCAAAAAGAAGGCTGCAGATTTTCTCATCTAATCCTAACAGCAGCCCCATGCCCTTGACATGCAGGAAGGTATCCCAACAGACTGACATTGGGAACCAGTCTGACTTCCAGAGAAGAGCTTTTAATTGCAGATGAATGATCAATGCTTTTTGCTTTTAGAAGCGTAGGCTCTTGAGAAAGAGTAGGAGCTTTCTTTTCCATGGGGTGTTGACCGATCAATGTCATTGCCATCACTGCCTGCGCGCTCTTTTTCAGCGCTCTTCCCCTAAAGCAGTGACTGTAACAGAAATAAGTGGTGCTTCCAACATCAGTGTGGACCTACTGACAGAGCAATTGCAGCAGAAGTTAGGGCAAGGTCTGGGCCAGTGTCGTGCTTGGGAGAAGACCCTCAGGCTACAATGTGCCAGATACTGCACAGATATCTGTGTCAGTTCACACCAGTGCTTGTATCAGTATCTTTTTTTTTTTCTCTTTAGACAATACAGTCAATTTTCCTCTGCTTCTCCCAGCCTTCAGAAGGAAAATAAATCACTGTAGTTAAAATCACAAGTCCTCGTAAAAACCTGCTTATGCCCAGAAAGCTAAGTATCAGAGCTTGCCTGAAGCTTAGGAAGAAGTGGCATCTTTTTCAATAAATTTACATCTCTAAATAGATGATAAGTGTTGAATCAATTTCCATATGTTTAAAATAGCAGAGCATTAAGGATTCTGGCACTTCAAGCAATCAACTAATTTGGGACTATTATGAGAATATCTTTTATACTAGTGGAGCAATTCATCTGAAAATCAGGGACAGTCTGCAGCTCTGTGCCCTTTCAATATCATAAAGGATCGCATATTGACAAAAAATCCTGTTTGTTTGCCTGAAGAGATTATGGTGCCCTATGACATGCAGGTCTTTGCAAAATCACCTTTCTGCTCTTAATAAGCCAACTCATAACATACCCCCCACTTGGCCTCCCTGGCTACACAGTCTGCTCACAACTACACAGATCCAACAATGAACAACAGTGTTGGCAGACACTTCTTGGTGAAAAAGACAGAAACTGTGGTGTACCAACCTCTATGCCCAAAAAAGATGCAAGGGCAGAAGCTGTCCAGTGCTCTCTTCTCAATTTCTCCCATCCCTGTATCCGGCCTGGGCTTGCTAAGCCTCATCTCAGGCCATGTCTAGCTGGCTGCTTGCTGACCCTCAGCCGGCCAGCCCTAAACAAAGTTCACAACTCTGCATTCCTACCATCACATCTATATTTCAGATGAGTCATACTGTTTTCAAAAGGGCACTGACTATTACATGTGTACGCAGCCTGTGCTTCAGAAAGTTTCAAGGAAAACCAACTTCTTGCAAAATTAGCTGGTGTTTTTTTACCTGCATACAGTAGAATGAAGGCTCCATGCTGGGCTTTGAGGGTCAGAATGAAGGGAGGATGAATGAAAATATCTACAGAACTTGAGGTGAAGTGATCCACAGCGCTCTTGTGTCACCCTCGGTTTGCTGAGTCATCAAATATTTCCATTGTGTTTCAGTACACTGCTCACAAATGTAATGTGCCATTGCTTTGATAAATGCATAGCACCATCAAGCCTGGAGACACCTCATTGTTAGCGCACAGTGCCCAGCAACATGGCATGATACTGCTGGTCGAGGTGGCAAGAGCAATAGAGACTTCAAAACTGCCTGCCTGCAGGACCAGGAAGATGACAGAGCATCAGTATATTCTCCCTCATATTTAGCACATGATCTTCCTATTCCTAAAAAGCAGGGACTTGGAGGAGGACAGATTTGGGGGTTGTTTGATGATTTTTTTTAATTTAAGTTCACGTTTTGGAAAACGCAATGCCACCAGGGAAGGCTGTTAATTAGTAAGTGGATTTTTCATAGCCCAGATCTTCATCACTATTTATGTGCTTGATTTCTTAATGCCAAAGCAACAGGATGTTCAAGCATTGCCTTCAAAAGGAGGATGTCAGGATTTGTGGGAGCAGCAGAATCTTCATTCTGTATAGATTCTTAACTAACCTTTTTTGGTAGTTTAAAACTTAATTGAGAAACCGCACATTTCTAATTCACCTTTCCTTCACAACGTCTTCTTGGCTTGGATCACTCCTCCCAGTTTTCTTGCTCTTTCCTCAACTCCATTTACCATGGCAATGGGTTAAAAAAAAAAAACATCCCAAAGCAAAGAGGACAGCCACAGCCACATTCCTCATTAAAGACAAGAAAAACACAAATCGCTGTCTAGACACTCTGGAAAGCTGAGTATTCTCAGGAGCAGGGAAGTCAAGTGGGGAACACTTTGCAAGATACCCGTGTGGTGGCTCCTGGACTCCAGCCTCAGGGGATGATGTGGATGGGGTTGTGTGTGGGGATGATGCAGCACCCAAAGAGCGGGTTGGAAATACCATAGCAGCCAGGAATTTTCCACTTTTTAGTAACCCCAGTGTGGCTGCTCAGCAGTTAAATGCTGATCTGCTGGGCAACAGTCACTCAGCTTGAGTCTCTGAAAGAACCCATCGCTGCTGTGCTGCAGTAGGACACTTAATGCGTTTAATACATTAATGTGTGTAGAGCTGTCATGGTGCAAGCACCGCTGAAAGCCCTGCATAGACCAGACTTGTGCGGGGACAGCTGTTTCAGCACCTCTCTCAAGCAAGTGCAATAGTCAAAGCTCTGGACATACGAAATGCATGTTGTGAATGAGCCAGTAAGAAATATTTTCTTTTTCAAGGTCCATGGTGTAAAGAAGGCCTTTGAGGGGTTGGCCATGAGGAGATCAGCCCCCCTTGCCCACCTTTTTGCCCCTAGGATTTCTTGATCTTTTCTCTTCTGGAGCAAGGGAACCAGTCTTTCCGTAGGAGACCAAACTGCGGAGACAGCGTAGAGATATAAGAGAACAAGCCAACACAGCACAGCAATTAAGGGTGTATCTCTAATAATTTGCTGGAGCTCACCCTCCTGACCTTTCTGTATTTAGATCAGCAGGAAGGGTGCGTAATGAGGGCCGCGGGAGGGCAATCGGGTTCTTACAGCTGGTCAGGCAAATTAATGCGAATTGCTTGGCAGTTCACCAAAAGCAGACCAATGAGGGCTCTTCATAAGAAAAAAGAGGAAAAAAAAATCTTGAAGGTGGCCGGTCCACGGGCTGGATTTGTCAGATTTCTGACCCGCTGAAGAGAACAGTGGTTCAGTGTTTCAGAGAGAGATCACAGCCACGAGCAAGTTGCCTTTGCCTGACACATTTCAGAAACCTTTCTGTTCCTCCACCTTCTGCAGCTTCTCGCTCCCCCTCCCCTGCGTCCCGTTTCCCCACGTCATTTAATGTCGCTGTGTCCTGGGGAGTAGGGGGATAGTAAACACCTGGCAAGATGCTCTTCCCTTCCTCGCTTGAGCACAGGGCTGTTGAGTTTCCAGCTTTCTAAACCACACTCATCACCAGGCATCTCAGAGGCAAGGGCTTTCGTAAAGGCAACTCCTGGGAGCCTGATACACGATCCTTTAAAAACCTTCCCCTCCACACCTCCTCCAGTCCATGCAAATGGCAGAAAATTGGTTTATCCACTGAACTCTCATGCTGCCATTCACCTTCGATGTGACAATTTCATCTCTGGGATGGTGGAGAACCTGCATAAACCCAGAAGTCACCTGTAAAATGCCGATATTTATATTTCTGATTAAACTATCATGGCTATGGCAGTGCATGTGCTCTCCCTAATACTCTCCATACTCTCTTCAAAGTGAAATGCCGTTCCCAGTAGGCAATAGTTACTGGCTAGTGGCCTCCCTCTGAAATGATCTAGCCACGCTTCCCTGGCCTCGTGGTGGCCTGGGTCGGGGTGATGGAAAACACCGGAGCTGCTGCATCCTGGAGTGAGATGGAAATGGAAGTGTATCCCCACTGGTGCGGTTTCCCTTCCGCAAGCCATCCTCGCCACAGCAGACAGCCTCTTCACCTCCCATCTCTTCCGCTCCCAAGAAGACAGCTGCTCCCCTTATGTGGCCATCCTTCGGGGCATGGATGTTCATGGGTATTTGGAGCAAGTTGGAAGCAAACCACGTGCATTACTTATACAGTATTTTGGAAAAGCTGAGGCACAGTACAGCACTGCTGGCCATCTACCCATCTACTCAAACGAGCAGCGAGTGCTTCGGCTTTTGACTTGCAGAGAGGCAGCAGGGTGTCACGGGCACTGCATCCACCTCGCGTCCACGTTGCCGTCCCTTGGCTCCTGGCATCGGTGTGACGGCCAAGGCTGCCGAGACTGACTCGCTCTGCAAGCAGCACTTCTGCAGGTTGCTTTGCCAAAATCACCATCCCGTACCGAGTTGTTTTTATAATCTGCTTTTGGGGTACAGGTGTAAGGGCAAAGAGGCTCATCACGTGTAAATAAACAAATAAGCACGGCTGTCGGGTTTGAATGGCTACGCTGTCAGACGCGACAAAGGATTTTGCAGCGCATGCTGCAATAAGATATTTAAAATCTCATTCGAAACCTGTCAGCCTCCCTACCCCACAGAAGGCAGATAACGAACAGCACATACTTCAAAGCGACGTTTTAAGGACTGAAAAGACATTCATGTGGGGCTTTGAAAATGCACATAAATCATAGGTGTTAACGCCGAGATCCCGTTTATTTGAAATTGCGGCTGCTCGCGATGCAGCCTTGACCTCCCCTTGCTGCTACGGGCCAGGGCGCTGCCTGGCTGCCTGCCTCGGGCGGCCCCAAACCCGGGTGCCAAACCCTGTGCACAGCCCCGCCAGCGAGAGGGAAGGCCAAGGCTTCGTTCCCACCACCATGTCCTTACCCAACACCAACACCATCTTTGGGGAGGATGGAAAACAAGGCAGAATCTCAGGAAGGCACAGAGACAGTGGGATTGGGGTTGACCGTGGCGGCTGAGCGCTGTGGCAGGGGAGATGTCTGCCTGGGTGGTGGCACCCTGCCCTCCAGCTGCAGGCTAGCTGACGATGTCGCGTTTTAGGAGAAAGGGCTGTATTTTTCCATGTCCTATTTTCGTGCTAATTATGCAAATACATCTGGAAAAAACTTCCACCAAACACCTGACACTGAAAGAGTGTTGAAGTTGCAAAGCCCTGCACAGGACTCACAGCCTTGCCAGCCCCCAGAGCCCCGGCTGCTTGTGGTCACATTTGTGTTTCTGCAAGACCCCTGCCTCTTTCAGGAAATGGCAAATGGTTTAGGATTGCCTTTCCAGCTGTTCAGGACTCACCGCTCTGGCCCGGGGCTGCCTGCAAAGTCACGCATCTTCCACAGGTGCCCCACACACCAAGCGCTTTACACCCACCTCCCCCAGGCCTGTGCGGTAGGTGGGAGACTGATGTCACCTCATTTTCCTCTGCCAAAGGGAGGTGTGGCGGGACCAGGGTAAGTACCTACAAAAGCATCCCCAAATTCTGGGATGTGAGGCACCTGGGCTGGGAGTTTGGGAACATTTGTCATTTTTACCATGCTTTGCACAGTCAGAGCACAGCTCCAAGTGCAGCGAGGGATGCTCGGCACTTGCCGCTCTAACAGCACCCCAGGAACAGGGGCGATATCCAGAATGTCCACATGGAATAAATGAAACATCCTTTGGTGGAAAAACCAGCAGGCAACCGCATCCCACGTGCGCAAAGGGGCTGAGTTACGCTTGCACGAGTACTCACGTCGCTGGCATTTCCTGATACCTCACTGCTTGGCTGCAACGCCGGGAGGTTTTTCTCTCTGGTGCCATTAGCACCAAGCTCCGCTGTGCCCGTGCCCGCAGCTGGGCTGCGCCGGCGGGCGGGAGCCTGCAACGGTGGGGCCGAGGGCAGCAGCGTGGGTGCTCGGGGCATGCCTTGGGCCAGGCAGGGGCAGCGTGGGTGCTCAGGGCATGACTTGGGCCAGGCAGGGGCAGTGTGGGTGCCTCCTTGCCGCAGTATTGCTGCCGTTGTCCCACTCAGCCTCATTCCCTTCGCAGCTCCTGACCTCATCGTTTATTTCATCAGTGCTTGAACGACTTATGTGCCAACTCATACGTACGATGGGAGCGTACAGCGTGTAACACAGACCCCATGGGCTGGGCGTTCGGTACCCATGGTGGAAATGAAGTTAAACACCATTCCAGAGACAAGGAGCAATCACTGGGCTTTATTTGGAAGCCGGTGGGGCCTTTGTCTGTGCAAACTCTTCTACTGGCTGCCGCACGCGGGCTCTGTGCTACCTGGTCACCTCCATGAGATCCCGGGCTTCCAGCCAAAAGCCCACTCAGGTCTGTGGGGATTTGTTTTCGTCCATGGTGCAGTAGATAACGATGCAAATCTAAGGCCCTTTATAAACGCGGATCAGCCTTTACGTCTCATATACCTCACTGGACATATAGATAATCACTTGGGATATGCGAGGAGGAGGTAATATGAACCTAACTGCAAATCCATCAGTCCCCAGCGCCGTTGACACGAACCGTAAAGCTTTCCAACATCACGGGCTGAATGCGTCTGCAATTTAGGCAGCCCAACGCCTCGCACTTGGGCGGCTTCCGCGCGACTCGGCGCAAGGAGCACCGATTTGTACTGCCAGGCGGACTTTCTCGTCGGAAAAAGCCCCAAATCCGGGTCAGTTCTGGGGAGACAGGAAAGGCGAGGCGCAAAGCGCGCAGGGTCTGGCAGACGCCGGGTCCCGAGGCGGGCGCTTCTCTCCCCAAGTTGCCAGAAGGCGCCGAGGCGATTGTCTGCAGCGAATTCCCCCCCGGGCGGCGGCGGCGGCCAGCCGGGCCCCGCCGCCTCCCTCCCTCCCTCCCCGGCTGCGCCCGCGGCGGGGCCGCCGCCGGGAAGCGGGAGCGGGCGCCGAGCGCGGGGCGGTGCGCGCGGCGGGGGGCGGCGCGCGGGGCGGTGCGCGGGGCGGTGCGCGCGGGGTGCGCGGGCGGGCGCGGATCGCGGCGGCGGCGGCGGCGGCGGCGATGGCTTTCGAGGCGCTGGCGGAGGCGGCGGAGCGGTGGTGCGCCCGCACGCCCTTCCAGCTCATCGCCGCCGAAGAGACGGAGCGGCGCATGGACTTCTACGCTGAGCCCGGCGTCTCCTTCTACGTGCTCTGCCCGGAGGCCGCCTGCGGCGACAATTTCGTGAGTGCACCGAGAGGGGACCGGTGGGGGGCGGGGGGCGGTCACGGGCGTGCGTGGGTATCCGTGCGTGTCCATGCACGGGCGGGCACTCCCTGCACCGCTTTGGGACGTCTGCCCCTCTCCCTCCGTGCGTGTCCCCGGTGTTTGGGGGAGCACCCGAGGGGGAGCGCCGGGGGGGCGGAGGACGGGGCCGTGCCCCGGAGCGGCGAAGGGATGCGGGGATGGAGGGCGGTGGTGCCGGGGGCTGCGAGGGCGCCCGGCGTGTGGGACGGGGGTGATGGGGACGGGGCGGGGGGCCGGGGGGATCCTCCCCAGCGCGCACCACAATCTCCAAAATGGAGTCCGCTGCCGGTGCGGGGCGGCCCCTCGGGCAGGGCTGCGGGCAGGGCCACCCCCCCTCCGCTTCCCCCATCACCCCGGCCCGGGGAGGCTGCGGGCTCCGCGGGGAGGAGGGGTGCGAGCCCCTCCCCGCTCCTCCAGCGCCCCGCGGGGGCTGCAGCTGCAGCTCGCCCCGCGGCCCCCTCCATCCTCCCGGGGTGCCGGGGCCGGGGCACGGCGCAGGGACGGGCAGAGCGGCGGGGCTGTCACGGCAAATGGAGAATGGGCAGGAATAAAATGGAGTCAGAATGACAGGAGGGCCGCGCCCCCCCCGCCCCCTTTCCCCTTGCCGCTCCCCCGGGCCCGCCGGGGTGGGGGCACCCGGGCAGGTGCCGGCCTGGCGCCGCCGCGTCCCCTCCCCGCCCCTCGCGGAGTTCAGCGGCAAGTTTGCGCAGAAATGGCACCGTCAAAACAACCCCTGGCTGTGGGATGGGGGAGTGGGTCGTTTCCCCCCCAGCCCTCCCGGTGGTGAGCAGAAGTGCAAGAAGAGTTACCGAAAAGCGGCAGCTCGCCACGGGCTTTGTAACCTGCAAAGCTCCAGTTAACCGCAATTAAACAATTTTATTTTATTTTCTAAAAAATAGCTCCTAGCACAGATCATTATTGTAGGAATGTTGTAGGTCCTTGTCTTCCCGGAGCAACTTTCATCCCTCGACCTGCTTGACAAATGTTCATTAATTCCCTTTCCAACAGGTAAGTGGAGTATGAACCCATTTGACAGATGGGTTCATGGAGACAAAGAGCACGGAAGTGGCTCCTCCAAGACCACAAATCCCAGTGAGCAGAACGTTTATTTATTGTGTCGGGCAGATGGTCATGCTGAATTATGAAAGAAGTTATCTGGAGTTGAGTTATGCATCTGCCCAGGGATACAGGAGACCTTCAGCCTCAGTCCCAGCCGTGGGAGTGGAGCATCTCTGGGTGTGGACTTTCCTGGTCTGTGGTGGGACTAGTCCCACACACCCATCTTCCCAGCGTGTCTTCCCTGCCAGCGTGCCAAACCCTGGTGGTCGCTCCCATCTAGAGGTACCTGTGCCTGAAAAGAGCCATGCTGCACTCTGAAGGAGGGATATGTGTGAATCCATTTGCAGAACTAGTCTAAAGTTGTTATTGGATGCTAATGATGTCGGAAATAGCAAAGAAAGCTCATTATTTTTCTTAATCATGTACCATTTCCTTGTATGCTGCTCAATAGTTGAATGAACTCGCTCAAAACAAAATCTAGTCAACTTTAGAAAAAAAATAAAAACTTAAGCAGTTTCAGACCCTATTCCCATGCTTCCAACACTGGCCAATTTTTGTGGGTTTGCAATCACGTTTTCCTTTTTTTTTTTTTTTTGGCAAATATTTTCATTCCAGGTTGCTGTGGGAAAGACTCCCCACCCAAAGCCGCCAGTAGTAAAACTGAGCAAAAGGGCCAACTGCTGTCAAATGCAGAGTGTAAACAATGGAAGTGTTTTCTTCTGTCTTATTTGGGCATGATTACTTGAGACGCTTTTTGTAGTGATAATACTTTTAAGACAGGCAGAAAGGTGTCATTCTTTATTTCTTTTCTTGATGATGGCGTCTCTTTAATGCGATTAAGAACCACTAATGAGCTGATTGACCAGCATCATGTTTTCTGCTCCTAGTGCACTAGGCTTCATTTCCACTCCCAGCTTGGCTGTCATGTTTTTTTTTTCAGTCATTTTCCTTTTCTTGTGTGTTCCAGAAGATAAATTTCCTTTCTATGTGCAATTACAAGCTAAAGTTTATTTTCAGGAGACTTCATACAAGCCAGGGGACTGATTCTCATTTGCACTTGAGCCTTGTTGCTTGGCTCCAGTAACACAATAGAGTGGGAAAGTGAGTAAATACAAAGAGTATCACACAGTGGCACACTTTATGGCCTTTTGCACCGCACCCTGTGATTCTTATAAAGGAGCCTCACATTTAGTAAGCATCTGGTGCCTGGTGTTCTTGTTCTCTTTCTTTATGTCTTCATTTCATAATAATGCTACTTAAAAAGCCATGTAGGAGGTGCCAGAAAAGTCCATGATAACCCACTTGTAAGGAGGAAATGAGCATAGTGAACTTAAAAGGGAGGAGGAGAAAAAGGAAAGGTTGCCTAGATGCAGTCTGGGGGAGAATAACTCTGAATTTTATATAAAATCAGAGATTCCAGATCACAATAATCATATAATTTTAATTTCCTGAAAAGGTATCTTTGGGCTAGGTTTTTAACATGCTAGGGATGCGTAAGACCCATCTAGATGCCTGTTGGCATTTTCAGTACCACCTGGGCACTAAAACTCTCTGAATCAGCCTCTTAGATAGCTGAACTATGTAAAGTTTAGCTCCTAATGCTTGTGGTGATCTCAAAAAAAATGTTTTGACTTGTATAGCCGTCACAACCCTCACCCTCATTGGTTATGGCTGTCATTTGTTTTGTCACAGTGTTATTGCTGGTTTCACAGTGACTGATAAAGTGAATAAGAACATGATGCCACCTTGACGCAAGATTTCCTGTAAAATGTTTTAGAACAGAGTCAGTGAGTCTGAATATTTCCAGAAAGTCATATTATCCCCACAAAGAAAAAGTTTTGCTGCCATGCTCAACAGGTGAGCGGGTTAGAAAAAGGTGGTCCAGCAAGTGACTCTGTCATCCAGCGACACCAAATCATACAAAGGCATGAGGGAAAGCAAACCCTGTGAATTGCCTCAGCTATGTGCTGTGTGTAGATGCTGAACCAAATAATTCAGCCATGATCCTAGGTCAGCTGAGGTGGAAATGAGTGGCTGTGTGCTTTTGTAGTGACACAAAGCAACCGTGAGCAAAACTGGGCAAGCTTGGAAAACGCATACTTAGATGATGAGGTTAATATTTTTTTAATTGTTCAGCCATGGCCAAGCACTGTGGTCCACCAGTTTGCCAGCAGCCCACTTCTACTGCTGCAAAGAGGTTCTCAGACGTCGTTTTTTTTCCAGGAAAAGCATCTCCGTATGTGCAGCCTCCCTCACTGCGCTAACTTTCTAAGCAAGAGCTGAATCCTCAAATTACTTTTGTTTTTATTTTGAGAGGCCAAATTTCCTTTTGCAGGTTCCTTGGGAGATGTGTGAGTCAGTGGTGAGACTCAGTTCCTGCACTGCCTCAGTGCAGAGCTGAACATCCAGAGAGAACTGTGCATGCAGTTGAATGTATAAGTGTTATAACCCTCGTCTTTTATTGTGTTTAAGGATTTTTCTTGCGGGAGGAGAAAGATGAAATCAAGCCATTTCCAAATGAGACGTGTGCACTAATGGCACATGAGACCTTTCATAGTGCATTTGGTGCTACAGCCAAAATTTTAAATCTTTTGCAGATGTGGAAATTGTTGGAAGCCTTACTTGATTATTGCCTTACGATGCTCTGCACAAAAGTCTCTTCAAAGGCTCAACGATCAAGTTACTTGCTTAGATTTTCCTCTTTTGCTAGATCATCTTATTCTCTGCTGCTGCTGACAGATTCACACTGTAGTCTAAAACGTGGTGCAGCTTGAAAAGAGACTGTGAAAACATGGCAGGACAACACAGGGTTAACTTTCCCTGGGGAACGAACTAGCTATTATTTGTGAAAGGGCAGGGCCTGATTTTCATTTATGTGGAAGCTCCTGTGTATAGCTCTGGTAGTCAAAAGAAGCACAATTTAAACAAGAATCAGGATGTTTACAGTCATAATGGTTTTATACATACAAACAATTACAACAGGTAATTTATACATCTAAACATAAAATTTATACAAATAAAAAACTACAACAGGTTTAGCACAAGCCATGAATTGCCAAGCTGCAACATCCAGCTCTTGTTTGACGCAAAGATTAGAAGTAACTTAAATGGTTATTGGTAACCACAAGTATTAAGAAATCATGGGCCAGACCTCCAAAATCTCAAGGCTGTTCTTAAAACATTGTGATCTGAAAGTGTTCATTTGATATTTTAAAGAGTGGTTCGTCTGAGTTCACTTCATGTACCTTCTGCCTTTTTAGGCCACAGAAATCACAAAGTGCAGGCTTTTTTTTTTTTTTTTTTTTTTTGATAAACAGAAGCTGAGATTTGGTTGTATATTTATAGGACTACAAGGCCCGTGACTCTTAAGATGGCATGAAGTATCATGAGACTTGTGGTATGTGCCTTCAAGAGTTGGCAAGACTGTAAAGAACTTATTTTTATTGCCAGACTGGTTAAGAGATGACTCTGGTTATATGGGAAGAGCAGAACCTACTCAGTAAGGCAGGGCGCTTTTCATAACAAAACATTTCACTATGTTTATGCTTGTAAAATGCAACAAGCAGCAAAGAAAATGTAGGTCAAGTGAGGTTCGTAGCAAGGCAAGTGAACAGTTTTCATCTTAAAGATGCAGCTTAGGTGATGTTAAGTAGTGTTTTCTTTCGCTAAGTGTAAAACTGCATCCCTGGCAGGTATTCACTGCCGAACAGAAAGGCGACATGCAAGCCTTATGTTAGGGACTGAAACATCTGTTGTTCTTACTCTTTCCCTGAATGTTAGTTAAGCTTCAGAGAGACCCTCCTCTTTCCTTGTTTAAGCATAACTTACTGTTTATAGCACAGTAAAAAGCTGCACGGCACTTTGGGGAAAAGAGCTGCTGTGCATGAATAGAGGTACAAGAGTCTCAAACCAATTTTGCAGCATTACGCTTCTGTGTGTAGCAGACTGCCTAAGACAGTCCGGTGCACAAAGTCTTCAAAAAGAAGGTCTTTAAAAGTATGCATTAGCTTGTGCTGTGTGCTGCCCTTGGGTGCAAGACGCATTGTCGCCTGAGTGCTTCCACCGTCGCTCGCCTGCTCTGCTTCAAACAACCTCGTAGCAGCAGAGTAAGCATCAGTTTTGGGAGAGGCTTCACAGAGCCGGGCTGGCGACCCAGCATCTCTGAAGCAAGGGCAAGACGAGAGAGTTATCCCAAATGGGTTTATATGTGCCTTCGAGGAAGAGAAGATTCGGGTCTAGGAGGAGTAAACCTCAAAACAGAGAGGGAAGCATGAAGTGTCGGGATGTTGCGAGTGCCCAAATGTCTCTCCTTGGCTCTGTGTCTAACCTGCGGGTATATTTTTCATCTTTTCTTCTGCATCACCAAGAGAATTACACATCAAATTCCACCTCCAGGGTCACATCGCACTTGCATTAACGCCAGGAAGACAAAGAAATGCTTTAGGTCTTCCTGAGGGCTGCATCGCAGCGATGATGCAGAAGAGGAGAAAACCCAGTGTGATTTGCAGGTCTGAACAGGGCTGATGTCAAAAACGAAAATACCTTTACTCGTAAAACGTGCATGCGTGAGGCATGCATACCCTGCATTACCCATGCGGTCAGAAGGAGTTTTCTCTTCTGGATGGATTTCCCTGTTTTCTGATGCATCGCGTTAATAAAATCAAAATGTGGCTTCTGAAACCGCCTGCAGACCCCCAGTACGAGTCTGAACCGCAAGTACACCACCCGGTGTACTTTGACAGATGTTTACAACATGTCACCTTATAAAATCAGGTGGAAAGGCCAGCATGAATTCCTGTTAATGCTTTTTCTTTCGTGTATTGCTGTTGGCTTTTCAGCACGTGTGGAGTGAAAGTGAGGACTGCTTACCTTTCCTGCAGCTCGCACAGGATTACATCTCCTCCTGTGGGAAAAAGACACTCCATGAAATATTGGAAAAAGTCTTCAAATCCTTCAGACCTGTAAGTGCCTCTTTTTTACTTCTAAACATTGACAGTTACCTGTGACTTTTCATAGGATAGCACTGGATGGAGCAAGGTGGTTTTTCTTCTGCAGGGACTTACACCTCTAGCCTGGGCACAGAGGTGTTAGCACATGAGCTGCTGTCAGGCAATTGGAAATGGCTTCTCGGAAGCCAGCTGCCTTTTTATTTCTATCTCTGTGTTTTGAGAGGATGGGATTCCTGCATGGGGTGGGAGGCCAACTGGTGCGGCAGCCGGTGGCAGCGGCTCCCCAGCTGCGTGGGGTCTCCTGTCCTGCTGATGCAGCACTGACTCTGAGCAACGGGATGCGAGTCAGCGCCACGGGACTCTGCGGCAGAATTGTTTCCTGGCACTAGAATTGGAGAGTTTTGCAAGGATCTGAGTAGCAAGAGTAAACCTCTGGGAAACTGGAAATACGGTTTCTCCTCAGAGTGGTTGGTTTTATTTTCAGATTGGCTTTTTTTTTTTCCCCAAAGTGGTCCAGATTTTGCTGTTAGCATGGTTGCTGCTTGGTATTTACAAACGCCAGTTTGGTCAGTGCTGGAGAAGAAGTTGGAGCAGAAGCTGGGTTTTGTGGGGAGGGGACACGTATTTTTCTGTTTTGCTGCTACTCAGCTTTCTGTGTCCTTGTTTAATGCTAAGATTTGGGTCAAAGCCTGGGGTGAGGTGACTTAGGCTGGCCGTTGTCCTTCACTTTTGCCAAATTCTTCCATTTCACAACCTCTCCTTTTGAGTGCCTCGGTCTGAGTAAGGGGCTGGTGCAAAGCAGAGCAGAAGTTTGTTGCCAGAGCCGTGCTCTCGTGGTGTCCATGGGAAAGCTGACTGATGGACGTTTTTGTACTCAACTGAAAACATAGACAGTGTTCTCTCCTCTCTTTTTCTGGCTGACTAATTGAGAAGACTGAAAATGTATCCCAAGTATTTAGAGCAAAAGCAAGGGCCTGGAGCGCTGATACGAAAACGCTGGCCTTCCCTGTGTTACACCCTTGCATTGCCTTGCCACGGATCGCTGCAGCTGGTTGACATAAAAGAGCATCGTTTTAAAGAATCCTTTGAGAGACTAGAAATAAATAGAACAGATGCACACTTTTCTTAGAAAGGACTGGAAATCTGATCCATCAGTACAGCTGCTTGTAATCGTGAAAACATACAAAATATAAATATGTTTCCCAGAACGATATTCAGCTCTTGGATCTTCATAGCCATTTTCTCCCGCTCAGAAAAGCTATGTCTTTGAGGAGAAACTTCCATTGGTTTAACTAAAGAGGTCTTCAAAAAGATTTAATTAAATTGGTACAGATCACTTATTTCATTTAAACCACATTTATTTCAGCATAGCCTAAGTTGCTGAGAAATTGGCCTCAGTCAGACCAGGTTAGGCTACTCTTCAGAATAAAAAAGGTCCAAAGCAAGGGGAACCATTATGCTCGTTTGGTCTGGGCCCTTCGTTAATACATCACATTCCAGCCCCGGATTCCTACCACCGAGCACCTGAATTGTGGTTGAGCTGGAGCATGTCTTTTCCAAAGACAGCCAGCCTTCATTATGCTTTTGTCTGCTGAAGAACAGTGTCCTGAATTGTCAGAGCCCTCTTGCAGACTGAATCAAGTACCTCTTCATTTTCTTTTGGATGTACCAGAGAGATTAAATTTCTCAGATTTCTCAGTATTGAGCAATTTGCATCAGTGTAGAAAAACTGAGTTTATAATTTGAGGTATGTTTGTGTGTAGACAAGTCTAATAAGGAATGTATTGACATTTTCCCCTTATTGTAATTACTGAAACCAGCACATGTAGGGTAGGACAGATTTTAAAAAATGAAGGGTGTTACAATAGATGTATGGAAACAGTTATTTTACACCCTCAGGCCTTTGCCAGAGCAAAACCACTTTTCATCAGTATGGGGAAATTATTTCCTTGGCATTACTTTGGGCTGTTCCCCATCCTTTCTCTGCTGCACCTGTTTTGCTAATGAAACGACCTCGCTGTGAGCATGGAGGTAACAGTGCATTTGCAGGGCGTTTCTTCTTCATTATCCCAACCAAGTCTGCTGTTGGAGACGGGTCGGCAAATTTCAGTTTGAAAAATGGCAGTTCAGGAAAAACTGGTTCTGAAGGTCGTACTGGGCTCTTCTGAAGTGTCTGATGGTTCTGGCTACTCAGTCTGAGATAGTGAGGAGAGGAGAGGCTTTTAGCATGTGCTTGATAAGGACCTTCTGAAAGTCTTTTCCATTTTAGTATTTCCAGCAGGGCATGCAAGATTATTAAACAGTTTTGAAAGTCTTTATCGAGGTCCTTCAAAGATAAATGTTTAGGAGGAGACCCCAGTGGTGCATCTGCAGCTCTCCGTGCCCTCGTGCACAGCACAAGCACCTGCCCTCCCCTAACCAAAGGCTCCCAGACCGATTTTCGCTCAGCAACTCATCTCAGCCCTGCTCCACACATTCGTGGCAACAGCCCAGCTGTGTCTCCGCAGGCTTACCCTGGGGCTGCGGCATGGGAAGGGACTGGCTGCTCTTTGGAGGCGGTGAGAGCAGGGATGCCCAGTGGTTAGCATCCCTCTTAGTGAGAGACAGAGACTTCCCTCTGCTCGCTGCTGTTCCCTGGGTGCAGGAGGCAATGAGGGCAGTCTGGGGGCTGCTCACCAGGCCTCACTGCTCTCAGGCAGTTTTATGGGCATAAACACAGTGCCAGGGCAGGATATCTATTTAGACAAGGCTTTTAAAGTGTTGGTTGACCTGTGACAGCTACATTACTCCTTTAAATCCTGCTGTAGACAAGATCAAGCTGTTTCTTTACTTAAGATGGTGGCAGCATTTTATCTCTGCCCATTACCGGCTTCTTGGGTCCGTTTCTAGAAAACTCAGTGATTTGCCTCATTGTCCACTTATTCAGGGAGCATCTGAAAGTGCCAGGCACCACCCAGATGCATAAAGTGATACCAACAGCACTGAGCTCAAATTCCACTATTTGCCTCAGAGCATCCCAGTCCTCTGACGCCCTTGTCTCTCTGGTGCTGGAGAGGTCTGTGCTGGTGCCCTTCACACCAGGCTTCGACAGAACCACGTTATCTCTAGTGTAGCATCGTGTAGACCGCGAAAGCTCAGTCTTGTATTTGGTTTATTTTTCAGTGTGCTTCTATGTCAGCTTTTGGTAGGAGGCAATGTCACTCTGCTCTTGTGACTTGAAAACTGCTAGATTATTTGTATAAAATCAGGGCACTTTGAAAGAGTTAAGAAAGACAGACAAATGAAAAATAAAAAATGCCTGAGCGACATCAGACCTACTGGCAGAGTTTGCAGAGAACCAAAACATGAGTCGTACAATTCAGCAGCAAATTCCAGGGCTCCCACATTGAGCTTGCCTTCAGCCTAAAAAACCTACATCTGAAGTGGGGAGTCCGTGGTGTAAAAGCCATTTATCCCATATTCATTGAATTCATACACATCTCTCTGACCTCTCTTTTTCCACCAGATGGGTAGTTTGGCCGGCAGGAATAAACAGATGTAGTTCAGGTAGTACTGCTGCTGGTTGTTCTCCCTCCTCACCACCCTCCTGTCCTCTTTCTCTCCACACGTCTCCACCTGGCAGTTTTGTTCCCCTTGGCTATTTGGCTGATGGATCAGCTCTGTCTTTCTACGCTCCTTTCCTGTTTTACCTCTTTCCTCCTTGTTTTTGCTCTCCGTTGAAGTCCTTTCTAGTCTGCCACGTAGCTCATACTTTAATATATGAAGCAGGTATGGACTAGAAGCAGAAACTAGTGTGTTTGGAAGAAGACAAGGTGGGAGTCGGTCTAGAGTCAACTCAAACCACCTTCATCCTCTTACTTTGTCTTCTTCTTTTATACACCCTCCTTCTGCTTTGACCTAGCATTGGTAGAGCTCCCTACGCTTTGGACCCTGATTATCCCTCTTTGGGGTCAAGGTATGGGCTGATTCGTCACTGCAGTCCAGAGAGCAGTAAGGGATTAATGTCGGTGAGGGACCATAGTCCTGTGGGAAGCATGAGATGTGACCCCTAAAAGCAGGACCTGCATGGTTGAAGTCCTCGGTGCCTTGGAAGATCCTAAAGTGTCCGTGAGAGAATAAAACTGCGCCTCTCTTGGAGGAACATCCCATTCCCATCCTTCCTACTCTCTGTAAAACGCTAATGTCGGCAGCATCGCTCCTTGATTTATGCTGTGCCAAGGCAAGGGGAGCTGGGTTTCCAGAGGATGAAGGGAGAGGATGTGTGAAGAGCAGGACGTGCTCCCCATCCTTCGGGATCGTGCATGTCTTTGCAGTTCTTGTGTATGTTGCATTTTCCGTGCTAGTTTTGCATGGGAAATACTTACGGTATCCCATGAAGTGAAGACTCATGTGGCTCGTTTCCCTGCAAATCGAGGAGGAATTCTAACCAGAGCTGGGCAAAAACAATGCGATCAAAGCTCTTTCTGCCGGGTGATACAAACGGAGCAGTACAACCCTCACGTTTAATTTGAAGACACCGAATCCGTTTAGCGAAAATAATACTGGTGGATAAGGAAGTCTAGAGGCCTTGCTTCTGCGTTTTAAAACCTGAGTGTTTTAGTTTTACCTTCAACACGAAACAAAACCCCCGGAAAATGAATGAAGTAGTCTCACGTTCAGTTAAGCATTTTACTTTAAAAATATATGTGCATAGGAATATTTACTCTTTGTTCTGCTCAGAAAACAAGAACATTTTCAGCTTGAAGTCTCTCCCTAAGTATTTTTAAAATGCGGAGGAGGGGGTTTAGTCAGCAAATTCTCCTTCCGTTTCCCTGCCAAACAAACCCTGCAACTAAAAAGCTGGTTTTCTCCCAGTGGCGGTGAGGAATACAAGCTTTATAGGACCCAGAGGCTAATTCTGTGCATTGTCTTCCTACCCACTGAATAATTTTGAATGTTGATCACAGACTAAATTAGTTTAGGTCCCTAAAAATCTGCCTCGTCACAGCCTTCTCATTTTCATGCTACCATGTAGCAAGTGTAGCTCTCCTCCCGTTTTTTCTGGGTTTTGCCTCTTTTGGGAGCTAACAGCTGCGTCACTCTCCAAACAGGGTGTTGCATGCATCTGCACTGCTCTTCCAACCCGAGGAAGGAAGCTAAATACATGGTATTCCCAATAATGCCTGGCATGTGATTTTGCTTTGTGGATATTAATAGCTGCTAGTGTAGGATTCTAGTGTGAGATTTCCACAAAAGATGCATTATTTTGGCTATTATTTGGTTTATCTGTCTTCCTGACTTCTGTTGGTTTGGCAGCCTTTTGGAGGAGAGGGGAAAAGTTCAAGCATTGCTGTTCGCTGCTTTGCCTGTAGCAAACAAGTGCCTATACATTGATTGGAGCCATCAGGTGGAGGCATTCAGGCATTGTCCAAGGAAGACGAGTTGGCCATTCTTCACAAGCCCAAATCTAATTTGCAGAGATTTAAAGGGGCTCAGGCAATTTTGTGTTGAATTTGCAGTATTTCTCACTGCAAGGGCTTCACCCAGTATGCAGGGCTTCGTCTGCTGTGATGGAGCGAAGGGTTCAAGAGAAACACTTAGCATGGTGAGATCATTAGGTTTTTAGGGACTCCGTGCTTACTCCATGCTAGCCAGTTCTGCATGCGGATGCTTTCTCCTTCGACTTTTATAGGGTTACCGAACACAATCTTAAACCGAGATAACTACTGCTACAGTCTTCTTATGGTTCTTTCTGAATTTAAACCACTGCCAAGTCTAGACACTCAACAGTTTGTGATATGACCTTAGGGAAGAACGCCAAGCTTTTTGCAAGTGCTTTGCTTTGGTTTTATTTATCTTCTGGTTTCTGAGCACTTAATTTGGTGTGAGGATGCATTTTGAAGTCTTTCTCTAGCACAGGAGGGAGAAAAAGAGAGTCGAGATCGTTATGCAATACTGTTATTCCAGGATTTGAGATTTTCAAGAAGCGGAGCCTAGGTATTGTGTGAAGATTTGCAGCGAAGCTGCACGAGTGGGTAATTCGCTACTACATAATATTTTCTCTTCTTTGTAGTTACTTGGGCTTCCAGATGTTGATGATGATGCATTTGAAGAATATAATGCAGACGTGGAAGAAGAGGAACCAGAAGCCGATCACCAACAGATGGGTGTCAGTCAGCAGTGATTTTCTGAGAAGCTAAAAAAATTCGGAAGCCTTTGGTACCAGGTGGGGTCAGGTGGTCCCACGTTAGCCTGTTCGATTTAGCACATCACATGGGGATATCTGGCTCCCAGGATAAAAGTTATACAAAATGGTTTAAAAAAAATAATAAGAATAATATTCTGTGATGAGCTTTGCTAAGAAGTGACCTGAATTTTGCTCCTGCTTCAGTGGGTTTTCTATGGAGTTGTCTTGGTAGCATTCTGCCGTTATCAGTCTAGAAGTAGTTTTGTCGCTGACTTGTCTCTTCGATTTGTGTTCGAGAGTAGCGTTCGCTGACATGAGCGTAGAGTACTGAGGACGTAGGAAGCATGTGGTGAGAGTGCCAAGTCCTCACCGGTGACCTTTCTGAGGAAACTAGCGCAGAGAGCAAACGCCACCTGCACTTTTCTTTTTAGTTCAACAGCTATGGATTTTGACAAAGTACCAAACTTGGAGAGATTTCTCCTGAAAAACACTAGTTTAACAGTGGTCGGTGCTGCAGAAGTGCACACGAAGGCTTAACAAAAATAGCAGGAAGTGGGATATCTAGGGGAGTATCGGTGTCAGACGTATTAACGTTGTTTTACTGACACCTGAGTTTACACATGCTGATTAATAACTGGGAGTAATTTCTATCAGCAGTACACATTATAGCCAACCCTCATACTCCAATGTGATTTGATCCAAAGCCAGATGCCGCTTTCGTACAAATCAACTAAAAAATAGCCATTGCCTGTCCCACTTCTGCATGACAACCAACTTTAAGCTTCGCTGTTTTTAGTACACTGCTAAATTATTACTCAAACCTCGCGGCCTCATCAATTAAAGTGCAACTTAACTTTGAAGCCATAAGGGTATAAACCAGCACCTGGCTCTTAAAATTATGCTGGACCTGTTCCTCTCCCTGGGCCTTTGGGCTAGTCCAGGCATTTACACCTTGTTGGAGAGGAGCTAAAATACTACTGCTTTGGCTGATAAAAAAGCTAGTGAGGTTTTACTTGCCTGGGGACATGCTCTCCAGAGGAGTTTAGTGGGGTCTCGGTATAAAGGAGAAGACCTCTTGTATTTTATACCTATTTTGCTTAGATTTAAGTGACTCGGAAGAGTGCCAGACTGTGAAGATGCAAGGTTTCTTTATTTACTTGCCTTTTGTACTGAAAAGCAAAGGGATTCTGATACAGCTGTTTTCCACAATCGAGCAAAATGTTTCTAAATTTACTCCTCTTTTACAATTTTTTTAAAATTGTGAAATGAAGGTCACATGCTTCAAAAGCCCGTTTATACAGAATTAGCTTTATAAAAACAAAACATGAGCGAAGAGAAAATGCTTGGACAACTCCCAGAAACAACTCACACCATTTTGAAAACCCTGTTGTTGGCGATGTCTCCTTTTCACTGGGTTTTTTAAAGACTTTTTTTCTCAAGGTTACTTAAGAGAGCAAGTTTTCTTGGTGGTTTACATTTCTGATGATGGCTTGAGAGAATCATAGCACTTGATTTTTCCAATGTGGGGCAAAGATCTTACGTAACTGGGACAATATGTGGTACCTGAGTATGCACAAAAGTGTCTGCAACACTGTAAAAGTCAGAGTTTAAGAATATAAAAAAAAAGGAAGAGAAACAGAGCTTAATGAAACTTTGTACATTCTTTTGGCATGCAGGCATAAACATGGTAGTCGCAACACATTTTCTATGGACTAGTGACGTGAGAACTGTGGCAGTTCATTGTATAACACTGTACAGCAGCAATAGGCTTTTTGCTTACTAAATAAAGTGTAAGACCAGTGGTTTCCATCCCTGCTTTAAGTCCGTAAGTTTTTCTTTCATCTCCAGCTAAAACAGATGCCATAACCTTAAGCAGAGCCTTCTTGCTTCGGGAGAACATTTCTCTTTGTAGCATCCAACCCTTTGGTTGCGGTTTGCACGAGTAGATCTTTTGAGGCTGACTTTCCTCTGCTGTAACGTAATGCAAGACATTATTGCGGTAGCGCAAGCTGGAGGCAAAGTCCTGCCATTCAGGTTTGCTAGCCGCTTGCACCCATTTTGCTTAGGTGGAGGTGGCTGGCACCCACGCACGCGTGCACGCACCCACACGCACACCTGCACAAGCCCCAGGCACGGCTGGGAAATAACCCTCCGCCTTTTTACAGACAGGCAATTTTCCAGCCAGATCAGTCCCACCGTCTGGTTCAGGGCACGGCTGCACAGACACGTGTCGGCACAACAGAGGGGAGGATGCAGGGGTGGGCATGGGTAGTAGCGGAGGTCCCGCAGCCCAAGGTGCCTCGCACCCCTTGTGCGGTGCCAGGGACCCGTGGCGGAGGTGCAGGCGCAGCCTGAACTGGCCGAAGTGCTGTGAAGGGTTGACTCCACGAGGCTCAATGGAGAATTGGGCTCTGGGCGGCAGCGGGATGGGCAGGAGTTCATGAAATGATAAAAGACCGTAAGATCCAGTGCTTGTAATTGCATACAGGAGGTTGTAACATGTACTGCACTCCGCTGCCTTTCCCTGCATATTGACTGAACCGTTGACGAGCAGTTGAGAGTTAATATGGTTGCAAGCAAACATAACGCTGTAAACTATGTAGATATGTTATTTTCTGTATTCACTAATTCACTTTTTTTCTCGAATGCCGTATGCCATTTGGGTGACTTCCACAACAGACTCCAAGTGCTGGACAGCTGGGGAGCCATCCTGCAGCTCTCACCCCTGCAGAATTCCCACTGAAGCCAGCAATGTTTTGTTCAAGCGGGACCTGCAGGACTGGGCACTCCAGGAGATGCGTGAGGCTTGGTCCTGCGGGGAGCCGAGCGCTCTTGTCCCCTCTCGCTTTGCTGGGAGACGAATGTGTTGAGCCCTGCTGCTGAACTGAAGCATGACCAGGCAGCACTGAGAATAAACTGGAATTTTATACGTAGAAAATTTAATTTACGTGTGTATTGAATGTGAATGAGCATTAATATAGAATGTATTTTATCAAAAAATATTGATTGCTTACTTTGACCAAATACATTTCTGTATTGCTGTGTTACTTGTTCCATATTTCCCAAACGATGCAAGAGATGTGGAATCGGTTTAGTTGTATTACAAAGTATTTTTATATTTTATTTGTATTTTATTTTTCCCTGTTGTGGTCTAACCCCAGCCAGCAACTAAGTCCCACACAGCCGCTCGCTCACTCCCAGCTCAGTGGGATGGGGAGAGAATCAGAAGAGTAAAAGTGATAAAACTCATGGGTTGAGATAAAGACAGTTCAATAGGTAAAGCAAAAGCCTCACATGCAAGCAAAGCAAACCAAGGAATTAATTCACTGCTTCCCATGGACGGGCAGGTGTTCAACCATCTCCAGAAAAGCAGGGCTCCATCACACGTATCATTTAGTTGGGAAGACAAAGGCCATCACTCCAAACATTCTCCCCTTCCTTCTTCCCCCAGCTTTATATGCCGAGCATGATGTCTTATGGTATGGGATATCCCTTTGGTCAGTTGGGGTCAGCTGTCCTGGATGTGTCCCCTCCCAACTTCTTGTGCACCCCCAGCCTACTCGCTGGTGGGATGTGGTGAGAAGCAGAAAAGGCCTTGGCTCTGTGAAAGCTCTGCTTGGCAGTAACGAAAACATCTCTGCATTACCAACACTGTTTTCAGCACAAATCCAAAACACAGCTCCATACCAGCTTCTGTGAAGAAAATTAACTCTATTCCTGCCAAAACCAGCACATTCCCTCACTCCCAGCACATACTGAGGTTAGCAGCCATTCAGTAATTAACCGGGGTAGCATGACCCAGTGGCTCGGCTGTTAGACCAAGACATGAGATTTGCGAATGTGCATAGATGCTTGCAAGCCTGGGGACTTGGTGGGAAAATATGGGTTCAGAGCTCTGCCATTGCCTTGCCCTGAGCTTTGGGTGGATATCAGCGGCTGGGAATTTGAGGCAGGCCTCTAGCTCTGCGTCCAGGCCTCCATGAAATTCAGTGAGAGCAGGGTAACTCCTTTGAAAGTCCCACCTTAAGCCTTTTGTAAAAGGGGCCATTAGTAGTATTTGCCCACCAGTGTATAAAGTGCTTTTAGATCTGTGGGTGAAAAGGGAGAGCATTATGCATCTCCCTCTCTATGCATCATCATTGCCTGTCCTCAAAGCAAACCATTAGTGAAAGGACACAGAAGAGTCTCCCTTCTCCTCTCTTGCCCTGCTCTCATAGGCATTTCATGCTCTAGCTAAATATAAATAGACTGGAGCAGAGCCTCTTGCAGAACTGGCACTTTCTGAAGTGAGTTGCATGAGTGCAGTGAGCAGAGTGCTGCTTGAGGGATGAGAAATACATGGGATGCCAGAGGGAAGAGCAGATTTCAGAAACGTGACAACTGGTTTGGTTGGCAGGGGCAAGAGTGAGGAGGGCCCCTTCCAGAGAGATGCTGGCTTTTCTGAGACGACCCAAACCGTCCTGCCATCCCGCCTATATCTGTGTGTTGAACCTCTGCAGTTTATAAAAACACTGCTCTGGGCATTACTGGGGCCTTGAGCTCAGTCATGTTTTTCCATTAGCATCCTGCCTGATGAATGCATTGAGATGGTTGAGAGAGGAGGGGATGGAGAAAGGCAAACTAAAAATCCTCCTTTCTTCCTCAGCATAATTATTTATGGCATTGTGTGAGTAGGTAGGAGCGGCAGTCAGGGAGCACAAAGCTGCTTTATTAGGTACACAGTAAAACCTCTTAAAAGGACTTGCTCATGAGGGAAAAAATCGGCAAACTGTTTCCTTGCAAAAATGAGAGGAACAGCACACCCCTGAACACGATCACCAGAACCATACCAGACTTCTCCAGCTCCACCTCCTGCCCTGCTCTAGGTTGTTCTCCAGACAGTTTCCCTCTGGGCATAGTGCTGAAAGTATCATGCTTGTGAGAATGCGACATCGATGAGATTAGCCCATAGAATTACTTTTCCTGCACCAGTGACCTGCACGCTAGCTGCTGCGTTTTGGCACTGTGTCCCAGGCAAGGGCTGCTGTGTCAGATGGGTGCTGGGGGCAGCGGAGAGGAGTTTCTGCTACAGCATTGCTTGGTAGACCACTGCCCTTTTCCCCTCTGAGAAGTGTGGCATGAGACTGTGACAGTAGAAGTGATTGCAATGACATTATCATAGAATCATAGAATCACAGAATCACAGCATGGTTAGGTTTGGAAGGGACCTCAAAAATCATCTAGTTCCAACCCCCCTGACATGGGCAGGGAAACCCTCCACTACACCAGGTTGCCCAAAGCCTCATCCAACCTGGCCTTGAACACTTCCAGGGATGGGTCATTTACAACTCCTCTGGGCAACCTGTTCCAGTGCCTCACCACCCTCAGAGTGAAAAATTTCTTCCTTATATCTAATCTAAATCTGCCCTCTTTCAGTTTAAAGCCATTGCCCCTTGTCTTATCACTATATAGCCTTGTAAAAAGTCCCTCCCCAGCTTTTCTGTAGGCCCCCTTTAAGTACTGGAAGGCTGCTATAAGATCACTCTGGAGCCTTCTCTTCTTCAGGCTGAACAGCCCCAACTCTCTCAGCCTGTCTTCATAGCAGAGGTGCTCCAGCCCTCAGATCATCTTTGTGGCCCTCCTCTGGACTTGTTGCAGCAGCTCCATGTCCTTCTTGTGTTGGGGACTCCAGAGCTGAATGCAGTATTCCAGGTGAGGTCTCACGAGAGCAGAGTAGAGGGGCAGAATCACCTCCCGTGACCTGCTGGCCATGCTTCTTTTGATGCAACCCAGGATACGGCTGGCTTTCTGGGTTGCAAGCGCGCATCGGACATTGCTTTGGAAAGCCATCATACAGGACAGATTCCCAGCCTCTTTCAACATGTTTCCTGATCTTTCACGAGCAGCCAGGGCTGAAGTCCATGGCTATTTTACTCACAGTCAGCTTTAGCTGCGGCAGGAGGCAAGATTACCAGTTCATCCATCCTTACCTTGTGTCCATCAATGACCTGTGTCCACCCTTACTCCATGTCCATCTTTCCCTCATGACCATCCATATCCTGTGTCCATCCTTCCCTCATTTCCACCCTTACCGTTCCATTCTTCTGAGAAGTTCCCACTCCCCCAAGAGGGGAAGCGGAGGAAAGGGGAGAGAAACACCTTTCCTCTCCTACAGCTTGTTGCATCAGGGAGAGACAGTTCAGCACAGTGTGTGTTACTGAGCTGCGCTGTCCTTCTCTCACAGATGTGGTGGCAAGGGAAATGTGTTATCTGCTGAGGACTCATGAGTGGTCCATGCTGGCACAGGTTATGCAGAAGAGAACAGTCATTTTAGGTTCCAAACCCAAGATCTTTTCATGAGGAACAATGCCTAGCTAAATAATCCAGTCTCTGAAAATGGTGAGCCATTGAGGCTTTCCAGGCTGGGCATCCAGAAAATGAGACCTCTCTGGCTGCCGGTCGCTGGAGCACCTGGCCCAGCCTGCGGGTCTCTTTCTCAGTGCTGGCTGGTTTCAGGCTGGCCACAGGACATGGGAAACTGGGAAGGATCTCTTCGGGGGCTCTAGCAGGATGCCCCTTTCTGTAAATCACTGAGCAGAACGAAATGCTTTGTTTTATCTGCTTAATTCTGTCAGGGCTTCCTCTTGTCCCTGGCAGCCTGTCTCTGAGCCAGCTGCAGCTGGGAAGCCCTCGCGTGACAGCCAGGCAGGAGTGACTCAGGGCAGCGGCTCTTGACCCTGTGACATGCTGGGCTTGAGGTGGTCACCTCGGAGTCACCACGGAGCTGAAGGCTCAGGGACATCACTCCCAAGGCAGATACTAAAATAAAGAGATTCCTTAAATTTGCTCCTTACCTCTGATAGGAAAGACTCTGAGGGCAGACCCTTTCACCTCGGGGTTTTAGCGGACTTCTTCTGAGACTTGCTTGGTTGTATTGTTGGTGTCTGATGTCTGTGGCAGGTATACGAAGGAAACCACTTACCCATAGTCACCCATTCAGGAAGCCAAATTATCATTTACATGCTCTACTTTTGACTTTTTTCTCATTGCTGATTTTCTTTTTTTATAAGAAAGATAATCCCTAAAGGCACATCTGCCTTATTACAAAGCCCAGTTCCAACAGAGCTGTGTAACAGTGCACTGTCAGTACAAGCTTGGTCATAAACAAATATACAGATTAACAAAAAGGGCCTTCGTTTGTCTGTAGAAAAAAACTTCTTTCAACTAGTTACTGCTGACTACAGTAAACCTCACTGGTTTCACGTAAAATACATTGAACTTTGAAATTCCCTTTCTGTACCGACATGCTGTTGCTCATGTAGGCAGGGATCTGCGGTCACACTTCATGTGAAGGATGTCTGCTTTCATCTTCGGGGGCGGTGATGGAAACGTCAGTTCTGGATTTCAGTCAATGCAATTTTTTTTTTGTTGTCAAGTTTTCCTGTACTGACACAGGGACCAGTCAGACCTCAACACGTCGAGCAGAAACCACGTTGCGCCACACCATGCAACGGCTGTCTTTGGTGTGCTTCCCATCGTTTTTCTGGCTGGAAGATCTCTCTGTCTTTGGGACTATAAAGCTGTGAAATGGGTTGCCAAAAGATGTTGCCCTTTTGTTCAGTGCTTTGAAAGGTGTAAGCCTTCAGCAGAGCCCTGCCTTTCTTCCAATCCTCCTTCCTCTCCCACCACTGTGGCATCAAATCCAGCAATGTTGTTACACCATGAGCTTGCCATTAAAGAGCTTTCCAAACTCTGATGACCAATGGAATCTTTTCTCTGTGACCAAATCAACCAAACGGGGATTTCGAGGGTCTAAAGCGTAACTACAATGCCTGCAGCAAAGGGAACGAGAGGCTTGCGTTTCCTCAGCAGTGTCGGAGCATGGTGAAAATTATTTCATCTGAGCTTTGGGCACTGCAGAGTAAGCCCCGCTTTGCAGGACAGGACCCACAACTGCTGGGTGGTTCAGTTCAGTGCAGCCTGAGGCAGTGGACTTGCTGTCAGAAGATGGGAATTGGTGATAATATTTGTGGATGAGATGGTATTTCAGACCTCCCAGGTCCTCTTCTGTTTTGCACAGATTAGGGAGACATCTGTTCTGATTAAGAGACATGTAATGATGCCTAAATGAAAATTGGTGGTTCTGTTCAACTCATTTGTCTCTTTTCTTTAAACACTGCACTTTTAATTGCTGCTTTGACATCTTCCCACCCTGATTTAGTTGAAGGAATGCTGTCAGTCATTACCTTTTGTCATGAGCCTCCATCTGCAGGTTGAAGAACATCTTCCTGCCTGTGGAAGAGCAGCTGCTTTAACTTAGCACTTGTCTTGTATTTTCGGCGCTTCCCAGGGCACAAGCACTGCGTGGGAGCGTGCCAATTACATGCCCTGCGGTACGTCCAGAGCTCTCAGCGTTGCCCGTAAAGCCATTCCTGTGGTTGACTCCCTTATGTTGGTGCATGGTCCTGGCAACACAAGTCTCACAACCTCTGGAGAGACCTTCGTGTATGGTGGAAGCCACTGTAACAATCAGGCTCTGGCTACAGACACAGCCGCTCTTGCAGAAGAGGCGACTGTCCCAGCGTGTCTTCAGCTAGTTGGAGCTGCTGCCTGCTCAGGTCTGCTGGATGGACTTCTTCCTGCATCAGGAGGTTGAGTGATCTTGAACAGTTTAGACAGCAGCTCTCCACTAATATGGACCTCAGCCCAGGGACAACAAGCTGCCCTGCTGTGGTGGGGAGCTCCCACACAAGGTGGTGGCTGCAGCTGGGGTGACTCTGCCACACATACACTTTTTGGGCCAGTCTGGGTCTGTCCACACTCTAGCTGTGCAGAGTGAGCCTTCCTAAAATCAAGAATTCAGGATATTCCAGGGCTTTGATAAGTTTTGGGTTTTTATCAAGGAGAGCAGATCCATTAGAGACGTGCAGTTTGTGTTGCCTCTATAGGTTCCTGCCTAGTGCTGTCTTCCATCACAGCTGTCCTCAAGCAGCCTCAGCTGGGAAATGCAGAGTTACTCCTGCCTCAGCGGTTCCATGTGTTGTTTTAAGGAGTACATCAGATTTTATACTTCCTTCTACAAGTCTTTGTGTTCCTTCTCTGTGACAAGGTTCTTATTTCCCGTCCTTGTTTAGCGAGTGATGAAATGCTATAAAAAAGCACATTTAACTCTATTTCCAATGCCTAGGCGTACGCATCCATGCTTTTCACTGAGCAGTGCTGTAGTTGTGACACCAAGGCAAAGTTTTTATACCTTTTGTTAGACAAACTGCTACAGAAGGAGGTGAAAGCCACAAGCTCTCAAGTGCTTCTCCATGCTGAAATAAAAGCAGTGATTATCTGGGGCGGTCTGACAGCAGGTACTATCTCTCCACAACAACCTTACCTTGCTTGTACACTTTTCTTAAGGTATCGCTGCTATAACGGCGTGATGGAAGAGGCGGTTGTCGGAGCTAGGTTTTTGTTTACAGCCTCTAGTAGTGCCGAAGGGCCCAGAAGTGGAGGTCAGCTATGTCATACCCACCACAGGGCTCCTTGGGAGCGGTGTGAAGGGCTGTAGCATGCCAGGAGCTTTGAAGCCTTGCTGCTTTTGGGTTTGTAGTCCCCTAGAGGTCAGCAGAGCCTAAATTTTGAAGCAACTCGAGCCTACGGTAGCTTGTAGGGGTGATTGATAAAAACAAGTTTGCTGCTGGCCTGTGAGACCCTGCTTTTGCTCTCTTGCAACTTCAGCTGTCGCTGGAGAAGAGGTCAGACTGGGAAAAAAGGAATCGGTGCATGGAACAAAATAGTCCTGTTTTGGAGGAGCCTAAAGTTGGGCGCTGGCATTGTCAAAGCTGTAGGGCACCAGAAGCTGGTGACTGCTGGGAGCACATCTGGACTGCTCTGCATCAGGAGCAATGTCACGTCCGAGTAAGCCCCACGGCAGCCATGCTTCATGTGTGTGCATCCATGCCCCAGTGTTGCAGTGGCCTGGCTACTGTTCACGCTGGTCTGCTCCCAGCCCTGAGCTGCCACCACCGATGCTGGACTGGCCTCAGCCACGCTGCAGCCGCTGACCAGATGTCACCTCCCTGCATGCCCAGGTCCTTCCAATCCCAACCTGCCTCACACAGGCGCTGGTTTTAACTGTCACCCCTGCCTGGGACTGGAGGTGGAGCTGAGTTTTCCCTGGACCTTCTCAGCTTCTGGGGTTGGAGCAGCCGCGTAAGGGAGCCAAGCTGTGCCACGTTCAGATGACATGAGGCTGACAAGCTGGTCTCATACAGCCACTCCATGTCCTGTCAGCTATCTACATCAGGAGAGTATCAGGAGAGGGACAGGGTTTTGGCACAAGGCACTGGCACAGACATAAGCTGAAGGGCGCTGAGAAGATGATGAGTGGTGAGTCCTACCCGGCACATGCCAGCAATCCAGGAGGTGGGCCAGACACCTGATTCCTGCTGCCAGCCTCTGGAAACACTTGGACATGCAGCAAGCAGCCCTGGGGAGGAGACCTCAAAACCAGGGCTGCGTTTGCCTGCAGGGCACTGTCAGCGCCTGTGTTACAGTTCTCAGTAATGAGAAAATGTGTTACCTTGGGTGGACGTGAGCTTGCAGTCACCCTGCATACTGCTCGCCTCCTCCCCAGCTGCAGGCTGAATAACTGGGAGTGCAGTTGGCAAAATATGCCTCTTTCTCTCCAGTTTTTCTCCTTTTCAGTGTGCCCAGGACTGTGGCTGCCTTTTTCCCTGTTGTTTAGCTGGTCACTCTCCAAGCATGGCTCTCCATTTTTCTCTGCATCCTTAAGGACCATATGCTCAGTTCCAACAAAGGCATTTGATGACAACTGAGACTTCCATTCTTTGTTCAGGACATGTTGTGCTGGAAATGCAGCGATTCACACAGAAAATTGGTGCCAGCCTTTATTGCATCACACTGTCTCTTTCAGTTAATAAAAGTTAGGAAATTTTTATATTGGCTCTTGAAGCTGTTTTTATTATTATTATTATTATTATTATTATTATTATTATTATTATTATTATTATTATTATTATTATTTCATTACTTCTTGTTTGCTGTATTTCTTTTTATTTCTCCAAAACCTTTATCAGGAAAGGTTTTAAACTACCATGGAGTAGCAATGGAGAGTGGCAGCGCAGAGCCGTGGGAGCCGAGCTTGCGAGTTTGCGCCCCACTCACGTCTCGAGACAAAAGCCACTGGTGGGTCACCCAGCTATGGGTGGACTTCTGGATGCAGCTCCGAGAGTGGTCAACCACGATACCGGTCATGTCTCTCCTCCATGTGCCGCTGGCTACCGAAAGCGTATGCCTTAACTTGGATGAATTCAGCTCTGATTTTGAGCCTTCTTTGAGCCTTCTGAAGCCAGTGTAGCAGACTGCAACAAAATTATTTATGCAAAAAGCCTGAATTATGAAGCACAGACCCATGGAAATGTTTGAGCCCGAGGGCAAGACAGTTCATGTAAAGTGGGATAATGAAATGCTCGCTGAGGCCTCTTGAACTGTGCAGCAGGACCTCCTTCCCCCTGGGTCCCAGTACTTGAGTGTGTGCTTTTCCAGCTCTAGGGGAGAGCAGGAGGCACCTTTCTGGGAACCACCACAGAGAGGCTCTTGCTAAATTCCTTTTGGCTTTGTCGATGTGCAGTTTCTTTGTCACATCATCCAAAAAAAGGAAGGAGGGCGCTACCTGCAGAACTGGTAATGCTGTCGCTAACTGGGCTTCATCAGCACTCCCTGAGCTCTCCCAAGAACACAAGACCAGTTAATGAGATAACTGAGCCCATGCAGTGTCCTTTGTAAAAGATAGATCGTGCACCAGCAGCCCCAGGAACCTGGTTTCATTCTTGAGGGCACGGAAGAGCTCAAGAGGGAAATTAGGGATAGATTTACCATCTCTGGGATCTTCAGAAACGTGTAAGAGGTGGTGGAGATAGCAGCTCAGAACTGGGGGAGGGAAGATGTTTTCTGGGGGAGAAAAAAAAACAAAAAGCCATCTTTGTTGCTGTGGAAACCAAGGAATGAACAGCAGCTTTTTACTTCTCCATGCTTCACAGGGGGAAATGCTGACAGTCAGCCCCAGAGGACCATCTGCCTCGGGCCAGCAGGCCACAGCTCGAGGTAAAGGGAAAGTGCCCGGAGGAGGCATCTGGGAGGTCACAGACCCCACCTCAAAGTGGACTGTGTTTCAGGAGCTGTTGCCATACCTGAGACAAGGAAAGGGAATGATAAAGAGGAGATATGAGAGGACTGAGACCAGGAAGAGGACATCTTAGCAAGGGAATGGTGGAGAAGGTGGTCGGTTTGATCTGCGATGGGGCTGGAGAAGGCCTTGTGACAGCTGAGTGCAGCCTGGCTCAGCCAGAGCAGCCAATAGAAACGGATGTGGAGACATAGCAGCACCTGATGGAAAAATGCACAGGCAAACATGGCTCTAGCAAGTGCCTTTGAGCGGCAATCACCGCACTTCTTCCTCCTCCTCACCATCCCCCAGCGAGGTGCTCTGCGCCTGGCCCTGCACCAGCCATCGTGGGCTCTGGGAGCCGCAGCCCACCCCAGCCCCTTCCCTTGTCACTCAGCTGCTTCTGCCTTTGCAAAAAGAGCATTGGCAGGACTCAAAATCCTTGTGACTAAGCACCAGCCTGCTGCCAGGGTGCTCCACACCAAAAAGAAAGGGCTGTTTGCTGCTGCATGAGGCACTTCTGCAGCTCTGTGGCTGAGGTCCTCCACCCTTGGCACAGCTTGTCACCGTGTCTGTTTGCACCGTTCACAAACTCGTATGTGCTATCGCACTGTTGGTGCTTTCACCACCAGCTATTGTTCTTTCAGAACAAATAAAATCATGTTTTCCTTCCTAATAAAGTTTCTTTCCTCCCACTGGCCCTGCAGCAGTGTTGTTTGTACAACGTATGGCAAGCCTTGCCCATGGACGAGGGACCTGCCCAGCCCTGCATGTCCCTATGCTCACCCGGACAGAGGGCTGAGAATTAATGGGACAACAATGCTGACAGTTAATACAACCAAAGCAAAGTGACCAAACATCGCCGTTCAGTCACCTGCGGTGGCCTGACACATCCTGTTGTATTGGACATTTAGACACAGGAGTGAATTACACAGAAGACATGAATAAGATGTTTCTGACTACTACCACTGAAGCCAGAGTGTCCCATGGGCAGCTCATGTGGTCTCGCAGGTCCCTGAACCTCTGCTCTCCTTTGCCTTCACAGCTGCTGCTCAGCAGAGCAAAGCTTCCAGTCGGTGCCTATCACCTACCCTTCATTTCTAAAAAATGCATGCATCACCCTTATCCAGCAGTGGCACTTAAATAGTGTCAATCTGCAGTCCCAGTATCCCATAAAATGATTCGTTAGCCATGATAACAGAGGAAAAGAGGTTCGAAGGAGAAGGAGAGGACTGCTCATGCCACCAATGTCCATATTAACTATACGGGCGAATGAGCTTTTTAGGTTGAAGAAAACGGACGAGAATTCCTCAAAAATTTCAAGCAGCCTGAATGTCTCCAGATCGAGCTTGTTTTGCTTTGTTAAACTTAGCCTAGAGCACAGTGACAAAATTGCTGTTTCTATAGGTGACGGCTGAGGGACAGCGTGGAGTGCAGCTAAGAGGAATGGGGATGCCCTGTGGTGCTCCTGTGCAGTCCTAACCATCAGCCACCACTCTGCCAATGACCAGTGAGTCTTACAACATGTGGTAGCAGCAGAGCACACAACCATTACTCACCTGTCCAGCAGCCAGCCTGTGCAGATGAAGTTGGCCAGTACTGGCCATTCGTAGCTGGACCTGTGAGTTTCATGGCAGTGGTGGCCATATGCTTCTGACTGGACAACCACACTCTCAGTTACATGCTCTACTGTCACCTCCACTGTCAACTTCAAGAACTGGTTGCAGTTCACAGCCTCCCTGACAAACAGCGCAGCCCCTCCTAGCTAAGGCGGGCATTTCTCTGTGAAGTCTGCTTTGAAAGGTCCTCTGTCCTCTTCCCCCCTCTCAGCTGCAGTTACTGCTATTGCAACAGCAAGCTGTAGTCCACACAGGCTGGCAGAGAAGGCATGTGGCTCGCCAAGCCACAGCCAGCCAGAAGAGCAGGTCAAGCACATGGGAAGGAGCCACTGCCTGCAACCAGTGACTAGCAGTGTTGCACGTGGAGTTGTCTTGGCCCCGGCAGCGCATCAGCACTTTGCAAAGTCCCCGGCAGTCCCTGAGAAGTAGGAGAATATGGGAAGCCAGACAGGGCTTGCAGAGTTTGACTTGCCAGATGTGCAATGTGGACCTTCCTGGCCATCTTCTCTTTCATATCCTATTGGTGCCAGTACGAGAGACTCCATGTGAATTAGGCCTGACTCACCCATGGAAGAAAACTCTACATGTGGAGTGAACAACTTGATCCAGTGGCTGGTTCTGTGTGGAAGCTGCAAAAGCCTGCTTTAATTTCCCTCTGCTGTGACTGTTTGCATTCCTTCAATGCCACGTGACGTATTCTTGCATTCACACCATGAGGGTAACCTCAGAATTTTGAATACCTTCTTTATTTCTTAAAGTAAAGAAATACATGTTTGGTGACAAAGTGCAGGGAGTGGATGTATCCTGTGTCTGTGGGTGGGCTGTTACTGGGGACACCCACAGGGTTTGCATCCCCTGGGAATACGCTGGGCAGGACAAGCTTAGTTCATCTGCAGTGGCTCTGACCCCCCGGCAAGTTAGCACTCCGGGTATTAAGTAGTGCCACTGGGTTTGTTTACTGATAAACTTGCTAAGATGTGAAATCTGTGTGAAAAGACAGCACATGGTTAAAGCTAATGTCACTGCCATAGCTCAGCAGTTACAAGAGCCTCATAGAAGTCTAGAGAGCAAAATCCCCATCTCCTCTTCAGCTTAATTAGTGAATCTGAGAGCTGATTTGCAGCCAATTCCTCCACCTTCTGTCCATCTAACCAACTTCTCTACCCCTGCATAGAGAACTGCTAAAGATGTTCTGGTGAAGCCTTTTCCTCTGGCTCCAGGATTTGCTGGGTCATGGAGTCCCCCATCATGCTGCCCTGGCACCTGCTCATGACTGCCAGAGGTGCCTCAGAGGGCAGACGACAGGGATGCACCCTGAACCACTTGGCTCTGACCCAGGAGGACTGACTGGCCTGCCTCAGAGCCTGGGGAAAGGCTCGGGCGAGATGCCACATGCAGACCAAACCCAGCTGGAGCCAGCAGCTCAGAAGCCCCTGCAGAAGCAGAGCTCACCCACTGCTCACCCACCCGTGTCACTGTGCGGAGGTAGCATGGACACACGCTGTGTGCCAAGGTAGGAACCTCGGCGGGACTCCACATTCTGCAGCTCGCCTCCTCCCTCCTACACCAGTGTTGGAAGTTTTTTTCCCCAGCCCTGCCCTAATAGCTTCTTTCTGGCTGCCAGCCACGGTTTGTAGCTCCCCATTCCGTTGGTACAACTGTCTGCGGAGCTGCACTGTGACATGAGCTGGGTTAAAAACCAACGAGGGCAACCAGGTTCCTGGTTTCTTCTGCAGGCTGTTTGAAACCTCAGTCATGTTAGCAGCTCATTTACAGTTGCTTCAACTCAGGGAGCAAGGGATGCAGCACAAGGGGACAGGGATGGGGACAGGATGGGTGGGAACCTCTTCAGTTGGCTTTGCTGCCAAAGCTGGCAGAGCAACATCCCTACATCTCAGCCTTGCTACAAGCTCTCTCTGCTCTTCCCTGGGCTCCCACCACTTTGCTGGCAGGTTCCTACATTGCTCGAAGGAATTGTATTTCCTTTTAGGGAGTAAATGGTTCAAACAGTTTGGCATTTATTCTGTCACGGCATATGTGGGACTATCATTAACATTAACAGGAATGACACATCCATCCAGCAGAGAATAATCTGCTTAATGGCTAAATAGGAAAGCTGCGTACGTTAAATTGCAGGCAGCTAGTCAGCTTCGTGATGAAGTCTTCTCTTTGATAAAATTGAGACTTGTTTCAAAACAGGAAATTATTTTCCCCTCTTTTTATTCAATGAGTGCCATAAATACAAACCCGCCTCTTGACAAGAGGTCTCTGCTGTGAGCGATGTATTTATAGGAGCAGACGTGCCGTGGATGCCTTAATGTAACACCAGCTTCTGGCTTTGTTGGGTTGATGGTTTCCGAAGTGATAGATAGCCTGGGACAACAATTGTCTCAGCTCACACTCTATGCCAACTCACAAACAGCTTTTACAGGCTGAACTTCAGCATTTGAAGTTTCTCCACTGGAAAGCAGGTGAGCAAGGTGATTTGAAGAAGGGTGAAAAAATGCAGGTGGACAACAGGTACTTGATTTGTAGAGGTATCAGTTACTACCAAGTATTTAGCTGTTCTCAAGAAGAGAGTAAAATCTGGGTGCATTTCATCAGAAAATTCAGATCGGTTGTACTTAAGCCCGTGCTATTCTTTCAGTAATTAAAGTTCTGGCTACAAGTTTGCATAAATAAGGGTAGAAATGTTTTGTTATGTATTTTAATAAATGCAATGGAAATACAGCTAGAGAAAATAGGAACTAGGGAAAAGAGTCACCAGGGATGGTGCAGCAGCAAGGCTTGGGACTATGATTTGAACTGCTGCCTTTTCTGGTACACCTTCAGCTCTTCAGGAGATGTAGTGCAGTTGCTGTTTTTCAGTATTTAGAGTGCATATACCACAGCACTGCCAAAACAGATTTTGAAGAGTGTGCGTAACAGGCAGCGCCTGAATAACAGGCAGCAGCAGCATTAGGAGATGTTAGCACCTGGATGGCATGCACATTTTTGGAGGCAGTCTAGCTCAGGCAGGGACTTCATTCTGTGTTTGGCCATTCATTTCTCTCCAGCCCTGCTCTCTTAGGTGTGCAAGTGAGAATCTTTGTCAGGGGCCACAGCGAGCAGAACTGGAGACTTGATTTGTGTTAAAACCCACCTCCTGTACAGACGTGGTTATTTCTAACCCAGACTGGCTCTCCAGGCTGGTTTACCTTTTGGACCTCAATCAGGAGGTGATGGAACAACAAGGGGATGTTTCTAAGCAGCGATGAATAGCAAAGGAAGAAGTCACTGCTGAAATAAATGTTAGTCAAACGAGTGCCTAAGATGACGGTGTGTCTCTTCGCCTGTATGTGCTTCACCGATGTTTGTGCGTGGACGAGGACATTCATTCCAAGTCGCAGCTAACCCTCAAGTGCTGGTTGAGGTTACATATGAACATCAAGAACTGTTCAAGTACTGGAATTCACAACTGTGTTAATTAATGAATATCAGGATATCATTAAAAGCACAAGAACAGAATTGAAGTTCCTTGTGGTTGTCTCAAGGTCACAAAAGGACCTGGAGAAATCAGGACAAAGTGTGTTTCGTTCCCTACAAATCCCCACGTCGTTGTCCCTGTTATTCCCACTGGGTAGGCTCTTCTCCCACTGCTGGCCACCAAGCAGCTCTTGGCTGCTAAAACCAAATAAATCAGGTCAGACGTGTGAGACCTACCTCTAGGTTAGAATAACCCTCCTCAGCCCCAGCATCTGCCCTGGAGCCAGGGTACAAGCCTGAGGTGGAAAGGAACAAGACTCAGCTTCCCTGACCCCCCTCCTAACCATCCGCAAACCGAGGGGAAGCTCAGACTTCTTCCCAAGAGGAGCAGCTCAGCTCTGGTTAACTGGAAACGTACCAGGCTCATAGTGAAGCGCAGGCAAGCCACAAGACAAGGGAACATCATCCTTGATAGTTTGTTTAAACAACAGTTTCCCATATGCTACAGCCCGACAATTAACAGCTTGTTGATTATGTCTGGGGCAGATAACAAATACACGGTGTCCTGTCTTCTCCTCTCCCCATCCCAAATAAGGAGGTACTGTGAGTGCCTTTCAGGGCTGCCACTAGCTCCTAACATGGGCTATCCCCGGCATACGTTACACCGAAAGGGGATCAAAACCCACCGTGATCAAACACCTGAGTCCTCTCTCTGGCCCCTTGTCTCCATCTGTCTTTGCAGCTTCTGACCTCCCATGGGGAGAGGAGCTGCAGCATAACCTCTTCGCTCTTTCCCCCCATCCTGGCCGCTCCCAGGGAAAGCGAGGAGGGAAGTTGGAGCCAGGGTGGTCCTGTCCAGCCCACCTCAGCAGCCACAGCTGCAGCCCTTCACCCTGCAGGGGCAAAGCTGCTGGATGCTGCAGTGTGAAGCCAGGGGGACAGAGAAATGGGTGCCATGCAACAATTTGTGTTAATATACAACCTAGTTTCTTCAGTGTTTTCCTGAAAACATAATCTCAAATGCTACCACTTCTATCTTCACTTTTGAAATCAAATTATTTCTCCTGGAAAGCACTTTTCTGCCTGGCATCAGGACAAGAAAGCTCACCCACAAAGCAGAGGCTCCTTAGAGCTTCAAATTATGAGTAGTGGCTCTTCTTAACACAAGTAACAGACAGTATTCATAAAAATCCTTAGCATGGGACCAGGGTCGAGCCAAGAACTTGAATATTCTTCTGTAGAGCACTAACCTGGCACAGACTCATCCTGGCTTCTGCAGCTGCCCAGTACAATTTGAAGAGATGAAGAGGGAAGATCCAACGCAGAAGGAATGGGGTTTTGGCTGGTAGATGCACTGGATACAGGAGAGCTTTGCAGATGCTGCTCCTTGTTCCCAGAGGAGAAGGAGCTCAGGGCCGCAGATGGCTTTGGGCAGTTTGCAATTGCAAGGGATCATATCTTATTTTTCGCTTGTGACCAAGTCAGCTGCCGTATTAAAAAATCACCATGGGCAAAATCAGTGCTGGACATGGCCACGATATGGCGAGGAGAAGCCATTCAGTAGTACATCTGCTCCCCTGGCACACAGCCCAGCGTGTTAACCAGCAGCTTTGGGGAAGAGGAGGGGAGAGGAGAAAGAGCTACAGCCCCGGTCTGGCCGCGAGTCTTTCTTGGGCAAAATCTTCCCATGTTGGGTGAGTTTGTGCATCCCTGTGCAGCACACAACTCAAGATGTGTGATCAAAAGGTTTCCTGAATAGGAGCCATCTCAAGCATATGTTTATAGGCTTTTGTCCTGATCTCTTACCGGGGCCCGCGAAAGAGCAGAGCATAAGATGCTCAAGGCAGTGTTGGGGGGGGACGACAACACGCACAGTTCCCAGGCTTGCTGGCTTGTGCAGCCAAGCAGGACTGCAAGGTCAGTCTGGGAGCTTCCCCGATGATGCCTTGAAGTCGGCAGCCAGACCCTGCTCTTCTTCTGAGTTACAATCTTTCTTTGCCACAGGGAAGCAGATCCCGCTGTGCTGCTTCGTCCTGCTCACTCTACCAGCTGCTGGAGACTGCAGCAAGGGGAATCCCAGAGGCAAGGATTTTGGATCAGGAACCTCCTGACTCCCATCAGCCCCTTGCTAGAGCTGTGCAAGCTCTCACACATGCTGGCAGTCCACAGCGGATGTTAATTGTAGGATGGATGGGGGTCTTGCAGTGTAAGTGCCCAGGGAACTATTTCTTTGTCTGGCTTTCTCTGCTGCCGCTGCAGAGGGGTACTGATCTCTGCCTGGGAGCCCTGTGTGCAGTCACTGTGTCAATATTTAATCATGGTAATTAGTAACAGGCTGGGTGGCTCACAGCTCAGCATTTACCTTGTTCACCTCACCCATCTTTTGGACACGTAAGGGATATGTCTGCAGCAGAGCTCACGTAAGTGTAGCTGCCCCATTTTTTTTTGTAAATGTTTTATTTATAGGCTTTCAGAAATGCATCTTCCTTTTGTTCTCATGACATATGATGCTGTGAACCCAGGAACAGAGGAACTGTATTCCAGGTCAAAAAAAAAATTTTTATACCTAACTCATGGTCAGCTGCCCTTTGCTATCAGTGTTTTAAGGCTTTTAGACACCACAGATTGGTGGCAGTGCAGAGAGCAACCTCTTTGCTCTGAAAACTGGAGTAAGGTAAGACCCTGCATGCCTCACATAGCTCTATCCCCACACAACAGCAAAGCTGAACATGCATCCAGTTATGTCCGTCAATGCCCTGTCCCTTTCCCAAAGGCATCAGCTACCAGGAGCGGGTCCTCTCTGTTTTAAGGTGTGAGGCTTAGCCAGCAGACTGGGGCTAGCTGTTTCCGAAATCTTAGGAATTTCTGTTCAGGAATTATAAGTTAAACTCTCCTTGGGGACATCATAAATCAGATCCAAGGCCACCTGCTTTGAAGCGGCTTTCCAACACAGCAGAAGGACTCTCACTTGTGGTGTACATGAGCTGAGGCTCCAGGATATACCAATTCTTTGGCTCCGAAAGTTCAAGTTGATAAGTCTAGTAGAATGAAAGCCAAATGCAAAGAGTTGCAAGGGAAACAGGCAATAAAACAAAACTCAACATTGATAAATGTTTCTGGGACTCTTTATCCTGCAAAAGAGAAAGCAGATAAAGAGATACTAAAGGTCTTTAAAGTCACGAGTGATGTGACAGTAGAGAATGTGGAAAAGATTCTCTCTTTCTCCTCCGATACAGGAGGCAAGGACGATTAAACAAAACTAGCAGGAAGCAGGTTCAAATAAGTGAAAGGTGTTTCTTTACCCAAAATGTACTCAAGTGGTGGAATATGTTACTTAACACAGGAGGACATATGTGCCCAAAGTTTAGCTCAACCAGGCAAAATCATAGAAGAACAGATTCATGGGGGGACCAGAAATAGCTGTAATGCCCTCCATTCTCTTTTTAGCGGCAGAGGAGAAGCTGCATGCAGCCATTAGAACAGGAGCTGCATCAAGTTCTGAACTGGAGATACCTGTAGTCCAGGGAAGTAAAATTCACTGTTTGCACAATAAAACAGTGATGGACTCACAACATACATTTCCATCGTATTGAAGCCTCTGTTGTCAGCTCTTATTGCACAACAGAGGATAGCTACTGGGTCAATGTCCCTTCCTCATCCATCCTCACCCTGTCCCACGTCTCTAGCAGGGCACTAATCGCACCACATCAGGTGTCCAGGATATATGAGTGTTTGATAGGAGATAAAGGTTTTGAGTTGAACACACAGTCTCAGCCCTTCCCAGAAACATAGATCAATGGGCAAAGTACTGATAACAGTGCTCCAAGACACATGGCAAACTGGGCTCCTGCATTTTTAGAGTGCAAATACTGAAAAATATTGCAAATATAGAGGGATCAGCCTCTCTCCTGTCCCTGCCAGAAGGTGCAGATCCATTGGACCACAGACTGGGAGAAGGTCTATGGCACTGTGGTGTAGCAAAGGGGGGCAGCAAGGCAGGGACTATTCGTCAGGGCCTAGTGCAGAAGGGGACCAGCTACCCGGCTTCCTCCCTTCGCACATCTGTCCTGAGCTGTCTTCTCCATGGCACCTGGTGAGACCCACCAACCACCATCTCACCTGCCTGTGCGTTGTCTTGCACTGTGCAGTAGATACTCTGGATATTGTTATCACCTTTCCCTAATGCCTGTGAGCACATGCTTGTGCATATGAATTAATTAGTCACGTAAATACCTACGTATGTGTTTATTTTATAGAGATATATGCAGTTATTGTGGGTCTGCTATTTTCTAAAGAGATGAGGGTTTTGAAAGCGCTTTTTTTTCTCAGAGGAAGCAATTAGGTAGTCCACTTATTTTAATAAGGGCTGTATCCTGCTATCGCAGCGACCAGTGAGAACGACTGCCACAAGATCCGAGTGGTGCAGCCAGTGAGGGTTAGGCTTAATCATTTTTCAACACGTCCCGGTCTCTGTGGAACATTCATAAATAATTAACCCTGCAAGAGGCATGGGAGCTGGCTCATCACTGCAGACCCACTTTCTGGGGACAAAACAGAATGGACCAACAAAACCCAACCAAATCACAAAGCTTTTCTAATTAGTGGTGTGAAGCTTCCTACTAAGCCGAGCTCAGAACAGAGCTTCTTGTTCATGCTGCAGAGGAGAGGGTATGGCACCAGCATCCCCTGGGGCTCATCAGTGGCAAGGAGAGGGAGGAGGAAACAGCGGGAGCCCCGACGAGCGCGGATGGCAGGAGGTGAATGAAGAGGGAGCTTCACTCGGAGCGTGACAGCTGCGAGGCTCCACGTCTCCTCTGCTCCTGACAGCGGTGCCTCCTGCACCTTTTGTTTCTCTGCAGCCAGGATGACAGCCTTGTGCGTCTCTTCACCAGGGTACGCCTGCCTTCCAGACACAGATGCTGTGCACGTGGGATCGAGCATTGTCAGAGCCTGCCAAACAATAGGGCATCAAGGGAAAATAAAAGGCGGCTCTCTTCAAACCCAGACTTTCTCATTTCCAAGTGATTTGGCTTTCAATGAAAGCAGCTTACCTGACCGCATCAATCCTTGCTGCATGAAGGGAGAAGGAAATAGTCATGAAATACACCCTGTGTCGGCAACGATTAGGGAAAAAAGCTGCCTTCTCAATGCAAATGGAAATTGGTAATGAGGGAGCAATATGCTCAGAGCGTCCTGGGTCCTTCTTTCTCATCCCCACCCTGCCACCCTTGCGTGCATCAGCAGCCTTCCTGCGCGCTGACTCTTCACTGGTGCTGCCATCGCGTTGCCATGACCTCTCTGAGCTCAGGGCTGTGCCTCCTGACCCAGCGCTGGGAGAGATGCAGGGGCCGCGGTCCACCACGCATTGTGCAACGGCATGGTGGAGGGACGTGGGAGTCGAGGCTGATGTGCCCCTGCAGCATGGCAGTGTTTGCTTTGATGGTTGGTGTCATTTCTGAACCCCACTCCAGAAAACCACACATGAAGGACTCCAGGTCTGCATTTGAGTGAGCCAAGGTCCCGATTTAGGGTGATGTTGTACAGCCTACATCACCTTGTGGACTTCTTAAGGCTGCAAATGCTGGAATAGCTGCTTTGGTGTTGTATGAAGCAAATAGTGAAAGCTCCTGGTTGGGCTGGGATGCAGAAGAAGGGTTTGGGAACTGGTTGCAACTCTGGTAATCAGAACTCCTACTGACAGGCTGCAGGCTTTCCTCTGAGCCCCTGCCACCTGCATGGCCTTGACTTTTCCCTGCTTTTCACACAGTTCTCTCAAAACAACACTCTCTTGCCTGTTCCCACCCCTGCCTCTGTTCCAGAGGGAGGCTGTGAACAAGCCATTTTAATTCTGTGGCTCTCGATCTTCAAACCTCCCAAGTTCAGCAGAAAGACCTGAGGGTGTTGGCTCCTGCATGGACAATACTACGCTGCGGTGAAAAAAGGGAAACACTGGATTCACGCTGATAAGTGCCTGTCATACATGAGACACTGTGAGCATCACATTGTTGCTGGAGTCCTGTATTTGGCATCTAACTGCATGCCAAAAAAAGCAGTTGATATATTTCAGTAGTTCAGGGGAAAGCAATGTCTGAGGAGAGGAGGGGTGTCTGGATAACACCACTGGTGAGAAAAGACTCAGTGAGACAAGGAAGGTAAAGAGGAGTCTGAGGAGAATGAGGACTGCAGCCCGCAAACGTGCTGCTGCTGATGTGCAGGGGATAGTCTTTCCACCACAGGCAGGACAAGGAGAAGTGAACTTCAGCTGCAGCAAGGGAGATTTAGACCAGAAAGTAAGTTGTTTCCTAACTCCAGTCATTGCGAGACATTGGAGGAGATGGCTGGGGTGCTTATTGAATCTCTGTCACTGGAGGTTTTTAAGAGCAGACTAGGAAAATGCCCATCAAAAATGGTTTACATCTAATTGATTCTGCCTTGGAGCAGAAGGATAGACTAGATGGCTACTAAAAGCCTGAGGCAGTCCTGTTTCTTGAGGTACTTTTAAACGTGCTAATGATCTAAACATTTCATAAGAGCTAGGTATTTGGTTTTAATACTTAGCATGCCCGCATGTTTGGCATGCTCTTAACCATGGTCTGGCTGCAAAGGGGAAACCTCTTTCAGTCAGGTAGCAATGTCCCAAGCAAGTATTCTATATTAAAAATACTGTTAATGGCACATATTTGTAAGAGCAGCATATTTGTCAGGTTGCCAGCCAGCCAGCTTCAGGACATGGAGCGCACAAAATCCCTGGCTCACGTGTTTATGAAACCCGTGTCCCCATGTTCTCCTTAAGTTAGCAAATATCTGTGATTTATGACAACAAACAGCCTTGATTTGACTTGACCAGGGTTGGGAGCACTCATGTGAGCCGGTAAGGTGTCAGGCCAGAGGGGCTGAGAACTCCCAGCATAGGCAGGAATAAGCATCAGGGATGATTTGCTCTGGGGATTTCCAGTTACTTTCCAGTACAAGCATGACTTTCCAGTTACTTTCCAGTACTAGCTTGGCCTACAGTACTCACCAGAAACACTCAGGTGCAGATGAGGCAATGTGCTAAAATCCACCACTAACCTGACACTCAGGGAAAAATGGAGAACAAAATGATATCTGCCTTCCGAGAATGAAGCATACCATGAGCTGTGATGGTGTGCCCACCCGTGGGTGACAGGTGAGCCTCCATGAAGAGTGGTTTTGCAGCAGCTATCAATCAGTTCTTCACACGATCTGCAAAGAAATAGGTCTCCATTAACCTCTACTGGACTTGAGGTCTCTGCAGAAGAAAACCTTGTGACTACATAGATTTCCCCACACTCTCCTGTAACACACATCCTTTGTAGATCTTAATAACACCCATTTCACAATGCTTCCCCTGACTGTTTCAACTCCAGCACCACCTACAAGACATGGAGACCAAAGTGGGAAGCTGGGGCAACGCCGCCCAGGGTCACGCTGCAGGCGACCACTTGTGAACAGCTCGTGTTGCCTGAATGCCTCAGCGTATCAAGTATGCCAGGGATGTCCACCCAACTGTGGACAGCGAAGTCCATGCCCTTGCAGAGGTGTCATGTCTGGAGGAGGCTGGCTGTGAGGCAAGGTGGACCCGGCCACAAAGACCAGTGCTTTAGTCTGCATTCCTTGTATGCTGCTCTGCCTGATGAAGGCTCAGGGGCTTAGACAAATGACTTCTTCTGTGGAGAAGGTTGAAAAGCAGAGTGGTTTGCTGCAGATCACTACGTTTTGTGAAGGGATTCCCAGGGCAGACTTGTAGGCTCAGTGTACCTAAGCCAGAGGGGCTATTCGGATCCAAGGAAGAGAAGGCCAGGCTTTCTCCTGAGCAGCAGGCACGGACATCCCTCTCTCGGGCTGAAGTACATCACAGCTGGTCTATGATCCTCCTCTTCCCAGCCACAGCTCCTGGAGTCCCGTCAAAGACTTGCAAGAGAAATAAGTACACGTGGGGCACCGTGAAGCCAGCCAGCTGGTTGTGGGGCCAGCCCGCTCCCCCTTCCGGCATGGACCCCGCAGGAACGCGAGGCAGAGAAGCACACACAACTGCAGGGGAAATTATCTCCCATGCTGGTGATGCAGAATGAAGAAAACCGTATCTCCAAACCCATGCGGTGAGTAGGATGGTGCTAAGCTCTGCCTTAAGTTTCCTTTTGTCAGGAGCACCTTGGCGAGGCGGATCAGGGATTCTGTGGCAACTCCATTTGAATATGAAAACATACAGAGTAAGCATGTGTCGTGGGTTAGGCCGATCTGGCAACTAAACCCACGCAGCTCTCTCAGTCCAGTAAAATGGAGAGGAGAGAAAAATGTAATAAAAGAGCTGAGGATCGAGACAGGAACAGAGGAGCACCCACCAACCACAGTCCCAGGCAAAAGAGGCTTTTTTCTTAATGCAAAACTATTTATTAACAGCTCGACGTAAATAGGGCAATTCGCAGAGGCGCCGATTGGCTCAAGCCCCGAGGGGCATGGGAGTCCGGTGTGATGGGCAGCTTCTGCCACCCGGACCTCCCCCCCCACTTCAAACCATAACAGCATGAAAATTAATACACAATTCTGAGCCCTCCATGCTGATCTGGGTCTTGCTTCTGACAAGCTTATGCTAAGAAGCAATTAAATTTGAAAACGACCCTATTGGACCGAGAAAGCAAGGCAAAATTTTCAGTCTGACAGCCACTTCAGGCAATTGCAGTTCTTTTACACTATTTCAACATATTCCATTTTTCATCTGCTATTATTGTGGTTTTCTCCAAAACAATGTGAAACCTTGAAGTTCCCAGGCTTTGGAGATTTTGGCAGGATATGGATACGGATGAACTCATTAGCAGGAGCAAAATTATCACTGGATGAAATAATTTGCATAGACGTTTAAATGGCTACTTTTAGGTTGCAGAGCTCTTCTTTCACTAAAATGTGGAGAACAGTTTCCTTTTGAAGTTTCTGCTTGAAACTGCCTCGTGCTCTGGAAAACAACTTGCCGGCAATTCGCATTGAGTTTTCTTCGCGCGATGATATCTAGTTTGAAAACAACAGAGGTAAGACTTCACCAAATGCCTTGTTCCCCCTCACTTACACTAACTCCTGAGCTTCTCTCCTGCCAAAAGCTTTAGCCTCTTAGTCTCAGTTTCCACATTCCAGTTTTTCAGCAAGGCACGGAGACTTTGGCAGTTGCCAGCCGAGCGCAGAAGTAAGGGAAGTGTAAGCCTTTGGTAAAGGAAAGGAGACAGATGCATTAGTTTAGTTACCTGCCAGAACGGAAAATTACCGAGGGTGTGTCCGTTTGCCCCAACTCAGCATCACACTGTTTTGCATCATGGAGATGCAACGTTTGGGCTGGCACTCAAGGCTGGCTCACTGGTTTATTGGGTAAAGAATAGAAATAATAGAAAAGAAGATAGCAATCTTACACCCCTTCTGCTGCTGGGAGCCCCAGCTGCTGCAGCACAGGATAAGCCCCTCTGCCTTGATGACAGCACGCTGGGATGAGGCCCTCTGAGCAGCTCTGAGTTCACTAGTGCTCTTACAGGGTGGTGCTCATGACACAGATTCACCAGTTGCCGATAGCACTTAGGTCCAGCATGTGGACTTAGCTTTGAGGAGTCCCTTGGACAATATGCTTCAATGCCCTTCTGTCATTAATAAAATTACAGTTCCTGAATAGGTGTGTATAATATTTCCAGTGGATAAGACAATACACAATACATATGCTTATGCCCATTGAATACATGTACATTGATTAACTACGTATTGATTATGTGTACATTGATTATACTATTGATGAGATACATCATGATTAAGTAGCAAAAGCACCGCATCTGTGATACAGAGGTGTACACCTGGGTAGTCACTGTGCTGCACGTTGCTGGCTGGTGAGCAGTCACAGGTTGCTCAGCATATATGGGAAGGCAGCAAACGTGCAGATTGCTCCTCATACAATAATTGTGCTTCTCGTACAATCGTTTCTGGGTCCCCCAAGGTGCACACAGAAACAGCAAAGCAAGTGGTCAGTTCTTCATATGAAATGGCTTGAAGGCAAGGAAAAATAAAAATACAACCAGTGCATTGGAGGCCAGAGATGAGTGGTGTTCCTCAGTGGTCAGTATTGAGATAGGCACTGCTTAACATCTTTGTTGGTGAAGTGGGATCGAGTGCACCCTCAGCAAGTTTGCTGACGACACCAAGCTGTGTGGTGTGGTTGATACGCTGGAGGGAAGAGATGCCATCCAGAGGGACTGTGACAGGCCGGAGAGGTGGGCCTGTGCAAACCTCATGAAGTTCAACAAGGCCAAGTGCAAGATCCTGCACAAGGGTCAGGGCAATCCCAAGCACAAGTACAGGCTGGGCAGAGAATGGATTGAGAGCAGCCCTGAGGAAAAGGACTTGGGAGTGCTGGTGGATGAGAAGCTCAACATGAGCCGGTAATGTGTGCTTGCATCCCAGAAAGCCAACCGTATCCTGGACTGCATCAAAAGAAGTGTGGCCAGCAGTCAAGGGAGGTAATTCTGCCCCTCTACTCTGCTCTCCTGAGATCCTACCTGGAGTACTGCATTCAGCTCTGGGGCCCCGAACATAAGAAGGACATGGAGCCGTTGGAGTGGGTCCAGAGGAGGGCCATGAAGATGATCCAATTGCTGGAGCACCTCTCCTATGAAGACAGGCTAAGAGAGTTGGGGCTGTTCAGCCTGGAGAAGAGAAGGCTCTGGGGACATCTTCTAGCAGCCTTCCAGTACCTAAAGAGGGCCTATAAGAAAGCTGGAGAAGGACTTTTTGCAAGGTCATATAGTGATAGGACAAGAGGCAACGGCTTTAAACTGAAAGAGGGTAGATTTAGATTAGATATAAGGGAGAAATTTTTTTACAATGAGGGTGGTGAGGCACTGGAACAGATTTCCCAGAGAAGTTGTGGATGCCCCATCCCTGGAAGTGTTCAAGGCCAGGTTGGATGAGGCTTTGGGCAACCTAGTGTAGTGGAAGATGTCCCTGCCCATAGCAGGGTGGTTGGAACTAGTGATACCAACCCAAACCATTCTATGATTCTACGAGCAATGCTCATAAAGCTCCGCATGCTCAAGGGCACCGGGATCAGACAGCTCTGCTGAACCAAAGGGCCTTTCATGCCACTTCATGTATATGTGTGAACTGCGCCCCGTGAATTGCTAGCTTGTCCTTTAGGAGTGAGTTAGATGCATGAGAATCCAATATCAGCGCTAATGCCCCTGTGAAGGTCGCTTCGCCTCTGTGCGCTTCTGTCTCTGCATTATCAGAATGTCTTCCACGAAGCTTTATTATCACTGATAACGAAGAACTAAGCGGTAAAATTTTCTATTCAAGGACTGAGTAGTTAAAAAAAAATAATACTTCCCTGGATACTGGAAAATCAAATAGAAGACTCCAGGGCAAAGGGCTAATTAAAAAAAAAAAAAAAAAAAAAGCAAAGCCTGCTTTGCTGTGAAAAACCTTGAGGGGACATAAAAGTGGAAGGGAGGTGCATGCTTGAATAATAAGGCCTTAATGGGTTTGGATCCCTGTCTAATACAAAGCATTGATTTTGGCTGCTTGATGAAGTTAGTTATTCGATTACAAAAATATAATTTAAAGGGACACTGCCCACTAAGATCACTCTGTTGGAGAAGTCTGTACCGCTGTCATAAGTAACTACTAATTTTTTTGAAAAATAAAAGAGACTAGAGCAAGAAAGATCCTTTGGGTAATCACTTTATTTCACACAGCTGGCAGAATTAGTGGTATGTCTTGGCTTCTCTCTGCTGTGTTGACTCCTTGCATGCTTTGTTTGGTCTCCCAGCAGCTCATCGGGAATAGAACGCTGGAGAAGTACAATTTAAAAAATAACAGGAAGATGTGACTGTAAAACAGCAGCAAATGATAGAAGTGGGCTAGATAGAAGCCAGGGACAGGAGGCATTTCATAAGATATTTTAAACACTTTATTTAAAACTGGGCTGTTTCTAGTTTGAGAGTGCCTACTTAAGTAGGTGGGAATTAGGTACACCATTCTCAGGGCAATAGTATTGTTTTATATAGAAATGACAGATCAGGAGTGAGACTGGGCCACTGACACACCTCAAGATATGAAGAATAGCACTTGACTCATCTAACATTAGACATTACAATATAAATATCTTCATCTGAGCTTGTGGTTTGAACTTGCTTTGTAGTCATCGGAAGAGCATGAGTCATCTCACTCCAGTGCAGACATCTGAAAGAGGGCAGATGACTCATGCCTTACAAGCACCTACTTCTTTTCACTGATGATAAAGGCCAGCTCAGATGGAGACATCTGATGTCAGGTGAGATGACTCCCACCTTGACTGGCCAGACTACTGTAAAATGCAAAATATGAGTTAGACAAAGAACACCACATGCAGACTGCTTAGCACCTGTATGATATGTTACCCTAACTGGAAACTTGATGAGAAATCTTGTGTCTGATTGATTGCTTTCTCACATCGATGCACACCAGCTGGAGAAGAAAGTCACCATTCATTCAGGACTGCTCTGGTATGCTCCCGCCCCACAGAAATGACAGCGTCGATCAGAGGCAGAGGCAAAGTTGTGGGTTAAACCCTGGGGCCCAGGTTATGCGGTCGTTCAGACTGGGTGGCTGTAGTGGTCAATTTTAATCTGAGCACCTGTGAGAACCATGCCAATGGACACAGCAATACATAGTGTAGGAACATGAAGATCAGCAAAGCAGCAGGTTTCTGGAGTTAGACAGAACCAGGTAGTCATCCCTTTTTCGAATCCCCTGTTTCCAGTCATCTTGCCTTGTCCTTCTCAGACTGTGACAGAGACAGTGGCCACTGGTTCATCCACAGCTGATGAGATCCAACTGCAAGGGTCACTGAAGAGATCATCCAAAAACTCCTGTTTGTTGGTGACTGTAGCACCACCACATGCTTAGGAGGCGACCTTTGTAGCATCACCCAGGAGCTCAGCTTAATCATTAGTATCAAAAAAGTGGGTTTTCCCCGAGGTCTGTGTTACAATCTCCCTGACAGGCCAGCTAAATAGTGGTTGGCAAGCCTATAAATCTTGGTATCATTCCTTCAAATCAGCACTAATCACTGCATTTCAAAAGCAAATTTGTCATTTAGTCATTTACAAAGTGGTATTTGGAATGAATGAAGCATTCAGTGCTCAACCAAAATGACTGCACGTCTGACACTTGTTATTTCTGCTCTCCTCCCTGGATGGCACTCTTGGGCTCTGTAGAGTTGTCTAACCCAGCTTCTGCAAACGCTGCCAATACTGGATTCTGGGTATGTGCTGCAAGGACATGTCATTACCACTGAGACTCTGTCTTGCAACACTTTCCTCAGTGTTTCAATCTGATTATTAAGATGTGAACAATGTTGAGACGTATATTCAGCGAGGATGGGCGACTCTGGGCTCCTGAGCAGTACTTTCACAGGTAGTTAGCTTGAGGCAAAGAACAGCTAGAGGCCAAGACAGACAGTGCTTTCAGGATACCCTGAAATCATCCCGAAGAGCCAGTCCAAATCAGTAACTGGAAGGGCAAACCTTCAGACACAGGCATCTAGAGACAAATCTGTGACCACAGCTTTTGAGGCCAACCTGGAGGGCAGAAGACAGGAGAGGGTGCTTAAAGAGAATCAGTTAGCCACTTTTGCAAACATCTAAAATTCATGTGCCCAGCTTGTAGCTGTGCATGGTCCTCATAGACCGGTGTGTTTTCACGTGACTGCGCAATGAGTTGGTGCATTGGCTAAAATTAGCTACATCACATCTAGGAAACAGGTAGTATAACAACACCCATTAATCATAATAATACTTGTCATACTTCCCCAAGTTCCTGAAACGAAACCTGTTTAACCATTCAAACATCACAGGGAAATTCTGCTGTTAGGTCTCATCATCATTACAAAGCAGAACCTGGTGCTGAAGCTCGCTGCAGGTGTTGTCTCAGGAAAGCACATCGTGCTGTGAGCAGCAGAACAAATGGAGATTGAATTCCTACAGATTTGTGTCCTATTTCCCCTCATCTGCCTCCAGCTATGCCCTCTACAGCACTCTCAGCTTCCACCTACGCCACTCGATAAAGTAACATCTACAGTGCTGTCCTTCTGAGTCCATGGACTGAAGGAGACTAGGGTTACGCAGATCTGCTCTCTCAATCACTGTTTCTCCATACGGATTGACATTTCACCATTTGTGGGAGAGGGGCAGGACAAAAGGGAAGGGTCACAGCATGCAATTTTGCACTACTGCAGAATCCAGTACAGTAAAATATAACACTGCAGACACAAAGGCTTTGTCTCAAAGACCAGAGGAAGAGAGGAATCGTGTGTCAAATTATCTTTTTTGATATCACTAACAAGTGTTTTGAAATGCTATCATTTAAAACCACTTTGGCATATTTGTTTTCTCTCTCGGGCTTGTTGGTGATGTTCAGTTTTGAACCCAATTCTTGGTTGGCTCCATCCCTGGCAACTACTGAGTCCCACCTGCATGCCAGCACTCACATCTGCTATGGAGAAAAGGGTTAGAGATCTAACTCATCAAGTCCTACATTGCTTCAGTTCAGGGGCTATCAATTTTTATGAGCACTCACAGATTGTTTGGATCAGTTTTCTTGAATATGCAAGTTCCCAAATAGCAGTATTATTATTTACACCTACCAAGTCTCTCATTAATCCAAATCCTGCCCTCTAATAAAAAACCACATAATGCCTCCTAAGGGAGGAGGTTGCTTCTGAGTCACTGGCAGAACAGCTTGTTCACTGGTCTCAGGGGCTCCCCAGTGTATCTGGCCTTTATTTCTCCCTCTTTCTGGTTTTATGAGTCCTCTCTTGGATTACAACCATCCTCCAGAGTCCTGCAAGGCAGCAAGAAATGAGCGGCAACGTCTGGGCGTTTCTCTTAGAGCTGCCAATCAGTATCAGTGTTGAGTAAATGACCTGGTGCTCGTTCACACTGCCAAGTAGCACTGAATGTGAGTTTGGGGCACGTTTCAGTAAAGAAACCTAAAAATTAGGGATCTGTCCTTATTTTTGTAATTTGAATGCTATTGGTCAGAAGTGATTAAGCATTGAAGTGTGCATGTTATAACAAGGCACGATAACTTGGCTAGCCATTCAATGACCTGGCTAATGAGGAAAGATGATCTCAGTCTGTTTATGAGAAGTAAAATGCTTCCAGCAGTGTCCAGATGGCAAAAGATGTTGGTGTGTGGTAGCATCTCACTTCCACATGGCTGGGTGAAATCCTATGTGAAAAACAACTATGTTGGGCCTGAGTCCTCACGTATGTGCTACACTGTCAGCATATGGGCAGTGCTGTTTGAGTCAAGAGCACAGCTTTGGCCTCTCCTTTAAATGCAGGAGCCAGGCTTGTGATATTGCCTACAAGGCAAGTTACATTCAAAAGCTTCTTGCTGCTGCAATATGAGGACCATAGTGGGCCATTGCCATTGTGGTGTAGGCAGAGAGGTGTGAAGACCTGCCGTTCTCTTGTGCCAGCGATGAGTGTCATTATGAACATCGAAGTGGCTCCTCCTCCCTTAGATGAAGACAAAGAGCATGCCTGACTAGAAGCATTAGCTTCACTGCTCCCTTTCTGGTGAGCAGGACATTAATTAATCTTGACACTGGGAACAGTGAGATTGGGTTTGTAGTTTTTGTTTATTTTATTGTTTAAGTTGAGAGAACTGTAATAAGATGAAGTACCCTCTGGAAAAAGCTAATTGGATTTGAATAACTTAATTAGTGGAGACAGTCACCTACATAAATCCTTTTTTTTTTTTCCAAATGATAAGGATTTACAGTCTACAAAGAGTCAAAATCAGCACATGCTTTATGATACAGTATCTCAGGTATTGGTTAACCATAATATAATTAATGGTTGATGAGGGATTTGGCATAGTTCTTCTGTTAAGGTTCTTATTTTGGTTTGGGTAGGCAAAATACTCACTAAGAACAGGGAACTTTCTAGTTTGTTTTTTTCTTTTCAAAAAAATAGAATGTGGTTATAACAGAGAATTAAAATACGACAAAACGATAGGCAACCAACTGACATCAAACTTTATGGTTGGAGTGCTGACCTTCATCTGAAGTGAAAGCATTTCTTATTTAACTTGTGGAAATTATTCATAGAATCATAGAATCATAGAATGGTTTGGGTTGGAAGGGACCTCAAAGATCATCCAGTTCCAAACCCCCTGCCATGGGCAGGGACACCCTCGACTACATCAAGTTGCTCAAAGCCTCATCCAACCTGGCATTGAACACTTCCAGAGATGTGGAACGCATCTTCTCTGGGCGACCTGTTCCAGTGCTTCACCACCCTCAGAGTGAAAAATTTCTTCCTTATATCTAATTTAAATCTACCCTCTTTCAGTTTTCAGACATTGCCCCTTGTCCTATCACTACACGCCCTTGTAAAAAGTCCCTCTCCAGCTTTCTTATAGGCCCTCTTTAGGTACTGGAAGGCTGCTAGAAGGTCTCCCCAGAGCCTTCTCTTCTCCAGCCTGAACAACCTCAACTCTCTTAGGCTGTCTTCATAGGAGAGGTGCTCCAGCCCTCGGATCATCTTCGTGGCCTTCCTCTGGACTTGCTCCACCAGCTCCATGCCCTTCTTGTGCTGGGGACTCCAGAGCTGAACGCAGTATTCCAGGTGGGGTCTCACAAGAGCAGAGTAGAGGGGCAGAATCACCTCCCTTGATCTCTTGGCCACGCTGCTTTTGCAATTCCTGTTAATATTGATTAAGCTGATGAATTTACAGTTGTAGCACTCTTTGTCACAGTTTAAGAACAGGGAAAGGAGACTATTTGTGCCACATTCCTGCTGCCTGTTGGAACAGGAAAAAGATGTAGTCTCACGGCAGCGGAGGCATGGCCGTTTTCTAAACTGTCACCTCCCCTAGTCTCCAGGAATTACCTGAATCAGGTAGTGTGTAGTTGATAGTAAATTTGACAACAGTCTTTCTCAGCATACCCAAGAGATTTACAAAGCAGTAACGGAACTTTCCCTCCCTCAGACTGCACAGGAAAGAGGTATCAGAAGAGAAAGACTGCTGCTTTATGTTAGGGGGACCACTGGCTTGGGAGGGACTTGAGAGATGCAGAGAGAAGTATCTTAAGATATTAAGACGTTAACAGAAGCTATAGGCTTTCCAGGATTTCCTTTCAGCCAGCCACTTATCCTAAAGTGTGTCCTGCCGGACTGGTACTGTGATGGACCAAGGGGCAGAGTTAACATTATAACGCTGACATTTATGGTGCTCAGTCATGACACTCTGTACCATTTCCTTACTGTTAGGTGGGATGTTTCTATGAAACACAGCTCTTCTGTTAAGTTTCAATAGGGTCTTTCTTAAAAGGAGACCCATGCTCTTAATCTTAACAGCAGTTCAATGGACCCAATACTTCAGTGCCTTCTGAAGTCTCTGCTGACATTGAGGGAACTTCAAGGTTTTGAGTCAGCTGCAACGCTCTCATCTCCTGAGATATTTCTGACTATATCTATAGTGGGGGATTGCTTAGCAGAGTTGAAACAGGCTCTTGTTTTTGCACTTACGTATTGCTAATGGTGGTGCTGACAGACTAGCTCTATCACGATGTTATGAAATTAAAAATGATCTTAATTGTCTTGCAGGGTTTAGATTTTTGAAGTGCTCAGTGCTTATCCCTTCTGTGTTGGTCTCTTTGGAGATCAGGTTTACCTTGAAGATCAGGTCTTGTTTCAAGCGCAAAGTACAAAAACAAGCTATTGTGCAGTAGTGCAACAGGACATCTCCTCTCATCATTTTCTCTTTGACTAAGAGACAAAGGAAGACATGGCTGAATTTCTGCCACTTGCCAGATGTCTTTTTGGCTATCCTGCTAAACTGCATGGGACTCTCTACTTTGATTTTCTTCCTCTTTTTTCCAGTCATAGTGGGCTAGTAGAGGGACAAAATACTTGAATCTGTTTGTTCTGCAGATTTCTGAACATTGTAACAAATGTTTTGTGAAAAGTCACATTGACCTGGTGAAGTGTAATCAAGTTGACTTAATGTAATACATCAGACTTCTGCAAGTCTGTTGAAATTTTATCCTCCTGCAAACAAGCTCAGAATCCCTTTAACCAATGTTATAGCTTTTTCAGTCAACAGACATAGCGTCTAACATACATACAATCTAACCTTGGCTCTTAATTGTCTTTTTTTAAAAAAATCTCCTTATTCATTTTCACCATCGCATTTAATGCATTGGTCCTGAGTATCCTTAACAGAGTAAATATGTTAAATGTGTTGTGCTCTTGAAGCAACCTATCACAAAGAGGTTTTCCTTGGAATATAAATGACACCTTCAAATTTGCCTTCTTTCCATAAATAAATATATTCTAATGAGGTCATTTGTGCCAAGAACATTTTCTGTTCTCCAGTGTTAATCCCCTTGCAAGTCTCTTCAGGCCTTCAGAGTAATCAGTCACATCATTGTTGGTAATCAGCCACAGCTCTCTGGAACAAACATGGGCCGTGGTGGAATACGGTCTCACAAACCAATGCCAGGCTAATGAGACAGTATGAGCAGGGCTTTCTTATTTGATTGAACTCTGGGAATGTGAATTCCCTTCTCACCATCCTTAGGCAATTTGGTTTTTGACAGATATGACAGAGAACCTCTGGCCCAGAGATACAGCTCTGTTCGAATACTACCTATACTTTTTCGTGAACATTTGCCTACCAGAATGCCCAGGTTTCCTACTGTAATGTGTAAGCACAAAAAATGGACAGTCTGTGCTGGGACAAGAAACCTGATTGTACTGTATTCAGAAAGGCACTCAAGCACAATTTTAAGTATGAGTAGGGTAAGACCATCCTAACTCATATTCCAGACCGAAATAGACGTAAACTATCTGCAGCTCAGTGTGCTCTTCCTGTTAACATGTATTTTACAAAGGACAACTTCATTTCCTGTGCCCTCTGAAAAATCAGCAAAAGTAACCACAAATAATAAATACTTCCGGCTACCTCATTCTGACCCAACCTATACAGTATAAAGAAAAGTTACTGAGCTACCATGAGATGTGATGGATTACTTATGCCTAGTGTTGCTGTTGCTAGAAAAGCTCAAAAGAAAATGAAGAGAAATAGTCAACTGCACTTGTATGAATGATGCCTGAATAATTAGAACTGTATTGTTCAGAGGCTGAATAATTAGAACTGTATTGTGCAGAAATTTTTTGTTAATGGTGGATCAAAGGAGACAATTTCACTCAACTTCTTAAAACTTACACAGGACTAATTAACTACAACTTCACAACACCAAAATGCAGAATTCAGTTTTTCTTTCTTTCTTTCTTTCTTTCTTTCTTTCTTTCTTTCTTTCTTTCTTTCTTTCTTTCTTTCTTTCTTTCTTTCTTCTTTCTTTCTTTCTTTCTTTCTTTCTTTCTTTCTTTCTTTCTTTCTTTCTTTCTTTCTTTCTTTCTTCTTTCTTTCTTTCTCTTTCTTTCTTTCTTTTTCTTTCTTTCTTTCTTTCTTTCTTTCTTTCTTTTTCTTTCTTTCTTTCTTTCTTTCTTTCTTTCTTTCTCTCTTTCTCTCTTTCTTTCTTTCTTTCTCTCTTTCTCTCTTTCTTTCTTTCTCTCTTTCTTTCTTTCTTTCTTTCTTTCTTTCTTTCTTTCTTTCTTTCTTTCTTTCTCTCTTTCTCTCTTTCTCTCTTTCTTTCTTTCTTTCTCTCTTTCTTTCTTTCTTTCTTTCTTTCTTTTCTCCTGTAACGAGTGGCTGAAAACAACATTATCATACCTGGCAATCATACTAGCAATAGGGGTAAAGGGATTTAAGACATAAGTGGAGCCTGAAGAGGCCAACCAGCTGACCAGGAGTTGTACAGAGTGTTCCCAGCAGATGTCCATTTCCCAGAGTTAACAGGAAACCTTGGAAAGCAGAAGATAACATAGCATAGCCTTGAAGCTACTCTGTCTTGCCTTAGAGGGCTGGAAAAATAAAAAAATAGAGCTTTTCTCACAACCTCACTCCAGGTACCTGACTCGGTAAGAACAGGGCCCTGTTTTTATTTAAAACAGGGCCTTACGTTATGTCTGAACAACAAATTCACTCCACTTATTTTGCGAATTTGCAGTCACAGAGATTAACAAAACAAAGAAGTGAAAAAAGTATGCAAATTAAACTCTTCCTCAGCAGCCATTAAAGCTACTGCTTTTCATATGCAAAGCATAAGGATATACACTTGACTATGTTTGAGTACGCACAAGAATAGGTGCGACATCTGCAAAATGTGCATTTGTATAACAGCCAACTCCTTTTCTGGGAATTCTTGTTACAGCAAACTATTAAAATAAAACAAAAAGTAAATGAATAATTTAAAGATCTAATTTGTATGAATCCACTTCATAAAATATGTGTACATGTGAGGGGGAAGCCAACTGACCATAAGATAAAGCAAAAAGCCATGAGCTCAGTGTAGAAGGAAAGCTATTTTTAGTCAAATTTAAAAGAAATGCTTTTTCTATTCAAGGCTTCATATCATGCTCTATTGAATTATAAGAGTGAAAACAGGTTCTGATTTAAGAAGAGATGGCATAGCAAGATGTGACGTGTCAGAAATGTAATTGTATATTGTACGCTGATACTCTGCTTGTCTTCAGTTTGTTGGAGGCTGACCAAATGGGGAAGCTGGTCATAGCCAGGAGAATCTTAACCCTCCAGAGTCCAGTCCCACAGCTCTTATATACAGCAATAATATTTAGCCCTTGTGTAATCAATAGGGCAATTTATGTTAGTTAAGAACTCACAGGAAATAAATCCCCCGAAGTACAGTTAGAGTCACTGGGGCTGGAGGTGAGAGCTGTCTCTGAAAATTAGGCCATAAAGATCAAACCCACAAATAATATAAGCCGATAGAGTCTTTAAGATAGATGGAAATCATCTGTTGAGAGTCCTCCCCACTATGCAAGGTCACTCTCAATGGCAAATGGCAAACTAAATATATGTTGCAAAACTGGCTCCGAGTGTCGGTAACACCCATCCCTGCCTCACCATGTTCCAGCAGAATTAGTGACCCTGGTTCATCAAATCTCCTCATTACCTCCAAGGAGCTTGACTTGTCCTCAAGACACTCCTGACTTCTCTTGTGAAACAGCAGCCTCTTCCAGTTCCAGGCCCACTCAGTTTTTTTGCACGTTGGTTGCCAAAATCTGACATTCCGGCAGCTTGAACAGAGGCCAAGAAATGTATGTATAAATAAGAAATGAAAGCTATTTTACAGTTTAAAAGCTATCTCGGACATAAAGTTTGACAGCCCTGGTATATGAAGGGAAGAAAAGGAAGACAGGTTTTCACTGCTGTGACCCAGAACAGCCAACTTTTGGTTTCTTACAATGAAAGTGGAGAAAGGCAGTGCCCAAGAAACAGAGGTTGCAACACTAAATACAGCAGCCAAGCTGGGTGCAGCCTGTGGTGATCACGCCTGAATTACTAACAAAATCTCATCATGTAGGAAGGCACTGATTTTACCCAAATTTAGTCTTCGAGATATCAAGCATCTAAACTAACCTTGGTACAGTGCCTATCTCTATAGTCAGTGGAGATTGGCCACCACTGAGAGTAATTATCCTAAAAAAGGAGAGTAAGCTTGGTGGGCTGAATGGCTTTCAGAAGATACCTATCAATGACCAGTGACTATAAACAGAGCTTAACTAACTACATGAGATAAGGTTAAGTGGAGAATGCCAACCTTTTCCTCCTTAGTCCCAGGACTGATCCTCATTCACAAGACTACTCTTCTGACTAAGATATATAATTCCAGCCTGTACCACACGGATGAGTGCCCATGTAGAGAAGAGACAGTACATTGCAAAAGAGACCTTTATAGCCAGGACCTTTCAAAATCACCTGAACCACAAGATCTTTAGTTTCTGCTCAAACTTTTGAGTGCTGATGAGGTCCCCAGGTATCTCTGGAGTGATGAAGGCTCTGAAAATGGACATCCACACTGATAGGAAAGTGGTTTCTTGAAACCCACTTGCCTTCCATCCTGCTCCCAAGGTTACTGCTGGTGCAGTGGTCACAGGCAGGTGGCTGGAGGCTCAGGCTACAGCTTGCCAGCAGAGTTTCTTCTTCAGTATTCTCTCAGCAGTCAAATAATGGCTTGTATGGAGAAGTTGCACTGCTTTAGTCATTCCAGCATGAAGACAAACTGGTATAGCCAACCTGGAGAGGACATACAGGACATACATATATACTGCACTGAAGAACACTGAAAAAATATCTAAATTGGTTTTATAGGTTATCCCTGTGTCTCTTTTCACTGCCAAGTCAGAAAAATACCTCATTAGTGCCTTACTGACAGCAGTGACTTTTGATTGGAAAATAGATACTCTGGTAAGCTCTGAGGGGGTTGCAGGAAGATGCTGGAAAACAAACAGGTCTTTAATATTTGTGCTTTTACGGTTATAACCATAGTGAGGAGGACCTGAGAGAGATCCTCACCATACCAAAAAAACTCAGCAACTGTCCACATTGCTCAGAAATTAGGGCTTACGATGCTTCAATTCATAATGCTTTCCTACTGAACTACAGTGCTCAGGAATGGAACTGTTTGGGAAAAATCTCTCAGAACAGCCAGTACGTGGTTTCAAAGTACTCCTATTTACCTAGACAAGAACTAATGACTATTCTAAGTAGGTAACAAATCAAAGACAACAGGAAAAAATGGGAAAAAAAGAGAAAAGATCTGAGTATTTAAGTTGATAAACATCTCAGGAGGCTTGCCTGACATTAGTTGATGAATACACGAGCTGGTTGGTTCTGTATTTATGTCAATCTCTACTTTTCTTCTAGGCTCTTCCTCTTAACTCATAATATGACAGGGTCATATTTATTTGGTGTTGTCCACAAGGCTAAAGGGCATTTGATGATGGATAAAAAATAGAGAGAAAAATTCAAGAAATGTCATTTGCAATCTGAGGGAGGAGACAACAAAGTGACTCACTTTGAGAACAGTGAACTTTCTGAGCCACTACAAAATTCTCTCTATCCATTTACCTGGAGGTCTGAGGTAGCTGATCATTGCTACAGAACTTTGCCTATGGAGGATTCTCACTTGCAGAGGTCTAGGAAAATGAGTTGGAGGGAAAACCAAATCAGATGATGTATTCTTCTCATGTATTCATGTTGCCAAAGGAAAATATGAGCAAAACACGCAAAACCTCACGGAAGCCCTTTGGTTCCCTACAAATGGCTTTGTGCTTAGCATTGGTGGTGTTGTGCAAATCACCTGTTGTATACAGCTTGATCATTTCATCACAAGCCTGTATTCTACATGCTATAGAATACAATTTTTAGTTCCCTCAAAATTCCCTCTTGTCGAAGGCTTTGCTTTTCCTTTAAGATTGCTCAGATACAGAGTGCCCTGTATCTGACTTCACTACTGCATTAGACATAGTCAGGGCAGATCTAGGGATATAATGAGACAACAGATTGGCCGGTATGTGCGCAGATTTGCAATTGCTTGTGCCTGCCTCCTCTGGAAACAATGGAGGAGCAGAAGCAGCTGGTATGCAGAGGAGATGAAGCATAACATGTCTCCAGGCGTGCCGACTGCCCAAGCATCTCTGGTTCTGCCAGTCCTGGGCTGTGTGCTGGTGAGAGCAGGCTGTAGTCTATTCCCATCACTATCGGCCAGCATGGACATCTTGCTTCGGTCCACAGAGTGTTGTTTGTGTGTGTTGCAGTGCTTCTCCATGTGTCAGTTCTGAAAGTGGCAGCAATGATGCTGATAGGGTTGGGCGTTCTAAGCTGTTTGACAACCTTGTAAGTCAAATTTGGCCCTCAGTGTGTTACAAGGGGAAAACAAACAGCATGGAAAGCACCAAAAAGGCCTAATAAAGAAACATGTTTCTCCATGTCCTCAGCTGGACTTGCTGGCTTCACTGACTTTAACAGTTATTCCAGCCTGCGCCAGCTGAGAATACAGCCCACTAGACTATCCATTGCCATGTAAAATTCCTGTGAGTGGTACAGTTTATTTTCTCATTTGTTGGTTCTGCCATCTGGCACAGCAATTCTTATATCCTTCATCCACTATCCTCTGAGAACATCTTTTGTGTTGTCTATAGACATGTCACTTTTCCCTTGCCAAATATTAGCTCTCTGACTGAACACTTCTTCTGGTTCCTTTTGAAATCACTTCACAACATTACCTTTTTCCCCCTGACAACTTCCTCAGGTATCTATAGTGCCATGGTGCACTGTGTTTCCAGGTGCAGTATGGGTTAAAAAAGTACACCTCCAGTTTTGCAAACATTTGTGCAGCTTCACAGCTTTAACGATCCCGGTGACTATAAATAATAAAGGAAAACTAAATAATACACTCCTTCCTGTGAGTCACATGCAGGTTGGCTACATTTCTGAATTCACCTCCTGAGAGAAGCAGCTTTGGCTCCATTATAAGACAGACACATACCATCCCGTGATGGCACCGAGGGGTCAGACTGTAGCTGATGGAAAGTCATGGATGTCACATGAGCAAGAACAAGACGTTTAAACTGAAAACTCTTGTGACTGACACAAAGCACAGTTTCCCACAAAGGCCTGTGCTCATCTACTGAAGGATGGGATTACGATTTCTCCTGCAAAGACTCCCACATTTAATTTTCTTTGACTGAACGGCTACAGGAGGTTGTTCCTGAAGATCTAGGCACAGAACTTCAGCAAATCTCCTAGGCCTACTCTCCACCCTCAGTTCTCTTTGACTTCAAGGATATTTATGGTTGTCCACCCCTCTCAAGTGTTAGTGGCTTTGGACTTTGAGGCTTTGGACTTTCAGGTTGATAAACATGCTAGATTACAGCCTTCCTCCCTCTGAGTGAATGGTGGCCAGTTCCACAAGCAGCCCCACTGATTTCAGTGGGAGTACCTAAGAACTAATAGCCCTTTGCAGTGATTGAGGGCAACAGATTCTGATGAAAAATTACATCAGATTTAACTTTTTCCATTTTGAAGGGTAATAACTAGCTCCTTCCTTCTCATTGGGGCTCTCTGGACTAAGGAAAAAGAAAAACATTTTCTAACTATCTATAAACAGCATCTCAACCAGTTAAGTGTAGAGTACTCATTGCACTGAAACTACAGCAGGACTTTTAACAGGATAGCACCAGTTAGCCTTCATGGCTTTGTTCTCATGGCTCCCAGGATCCTGAACACAAGTCTGGAAGGACAGGTGGGACAGAAGGAAAGAGGCAGCCAGGATCTGGTTCTGAAGCCTTCAAGCTCTGAGGTTAGAAGGAGCTTTGCTTTCATCAGAAATAAAATATTTGCCTAGGAAGAACTTGTCAGCTAATGATTTCAAGAGTGAGAGAAAGGTGATCTAAGACACATCCCTGAAAACTGATCTCTTCTGCCAAAGACCGTTTACTGTTCCTGGTTTAGACATTATTTCCTGCTATCATGAAGGACTTGTGAACAAGGTAATTATCCCATCTGAAAGAAGAAAATTTTTTTTGATGTGGTTACACATTGTCCGCCTCAGGTACAGCAGCTCTTCAGAAAGAGGTAATTTACTGGCAATTTCAGGTCAGTACTGCCTGGTGCTCCCTGTGTGATCTTGCCTGCTTTTTGGCTAACTCTTGACTTCTGCGAAGAGGAGGGCAACAACCACAGCTCCCTCTCCAGGCCCAGAGCATTGTGGCATGGAGCAGTGAATGAATAGATGATTCTTAATGCCTATCACATCACTTACAACTGCAGTAACAGATCTGCTTTTTCCTGTAGATACCGCTGAGTGGATAGAAATTATATTAAAAAGTTCTACATATCAGAAAGTGCTGCTGAGCTTTTCTCTCTTTGAGATATACCTGAAGAAATTTATTGCTCTAGTTGGTACCTATCAGCTGGTGGTTAGTAAACAGGAAAGGTGGGAAGCGGATGCATCAGAGTGAAGCTTTTCAGTGCTGCTCTGACCAGAAGAGTTAAGGCACAGGGAGTTACTCTGAACCTTCAGTTCTCATGGAAGTGGGAAACGTTCAGCAGCTCTTGAGTGGTCCTCAGTGTGTTTTAAGACCAGGGCTTTTTTTTTTTAGGATATTATGTATGGGTGAACCACTTAAGAGTGAATAAATAGCAACTCAAAAATAAATTCTGAATGTAATGTGCAGGGTAGGTGACCTCTAACAGCAAACAAAGCAGAACTTTTGATCTTAAGATAAGCTGTTTCTCCCCTGATGGGTGTCCTTTAATTCAGTCTGTTTGTGAAATGATTAGAAAAAATGAGACACATGGCAAAAGATCAGGAGCAGCAAGAACCAAACAGAAGACAAAACATTTAAACACAAAGGCAGAGGTGGCAGAGGTGCCACACAGGGAGTACTCCATTTCACTGGTGCTTCTTTCCCCACTTGCAAATGCACTGATGGGAAATTAACTGAATGGAGTAAAAACACGGGTGTGATGCAAGAAGAGGAGCTGTAATTGATTTCTATGACTCCCTAATAGGTGACTGGCAAGCTGGCATAGGGGATCACTAAATGCCATGAATAATTTGCAGACCAAGATTAAAGAGTAAAGAGGACATAGTTCACCTAGCTGGGTGTTCATGCAGGGCTTTGACTCCCTGAAGCCTTCAGAAACGAGTGTTTTTTTCTTTTCTTGTCTATAACCTCTTTTCACCTCTGTTTCCTTCTAGACTCAGCCAGGTACTTGTTAGTCTCCCTTCTCTAGTTCTTACTTACTTCATCATGTTAAGCAAGCAGCAGAATTTCAGTTCATTTCAATTGCTTTTTATCAAGAGAAAATCAAGCCTAAGGACTTCTATTATTTTTTGTTCCCTTCCTTCCAAGTGCAGAACCGTGTATCGGGTGAAATAGAAAAAATATCCTTTTGGGAAAATAAGGGTTGACTGGTCCTGTGCCTGATCCTATTTCATATTTTGCCTCCATCTGAATATAGCGTCTTGTAATTGGAAGACCTATGGAACCAGCAATCAAATTATTCTAGTGTATATGCAGTTCAGATCCAAACAGCCAGATACGGGTATCCCATAAACATAAATCAAATAAATCTGTGCAGAAGGAAAAATTCATCTTATCCAGATATAGAGAGCTGACAAAATATGTCTGAGACTCTACTAAAATGAAAGTATGATGCATAGCAAACAGATTGGAGAAAGAGGAGCAATCAATACATTGAAGACAAGAAATGGAAAACAGGGCTGTAAATTTAAGCGTCTCTAATGCCACAATACTTCTGCAGCAAGTTTGACAGATCTCTGTTTTTTTTATGGATACAGCACAGTCATGCCTGACATTTTCAAAATCCCCACCGAAGCTGCAATTCTTTCAGAGTCTAAGCTGCCCTAGGTTGGTGTTACCTCTTGACTACCTGCCCCTCTGCCCCACAACACTGCTGGTTGGATTTTCCAGCTCTCCCTCAGAACTGGCATCACACACCTAACCTTGCAGTGAGTTGGTTCAGAGAACTAAAGGGAAGAAAACGCTTCCCTTCTTTTTCAATAAAATGAATTGCTAGTTTCTCTCCCTTAACTGGCTCACTGTGTGATCAGACACATATCAGTGAAGAGAGGAACGGAAGAGTGCATCTAAGGAAAGGTGGAGGGCAGCTCCATCTGGGATCATACTAAACTGCTGTGGAACTGCAGCTTTAAGCACACAACTCCACTCCCAATCATGCGCACATATATATGTGTATGTTTCAAAAGCTCTACTCATTCACTTTACTGCAGTTGCACGTGTTTACTTTGATATAGGATTCTTGAAACATTGGGTCCACTTGCTTCATGAGTTAACCACATGGAAAAACCACACTCTCTGGCATTTAAACTTCCATTAAAGAAGAAAAAATGCTCCTACCCATCACGGTTGTTCAGGAAGTTTTCTGAGTAGGACCCAGCTGTGCAGTGTTTACTCTCTCCAGTCTGAAAATAGTCTGAAACAATACTGATGAGAGAAGTAAACGCTACCCAAACTGCTTCTTTCCATTCAAGTTTTGACTCAAAACCTTATTGACACCATTATAAATGACAACATTTGATACATAATACATGAATACATTTTAGCAGATGGAGAGGAATGGAAATGAAGCCAAGATGAAGTTGAGGCTGGGTTTAGAATTGCTAGAAGGAGGAGGATGAAGAAAGCAGAGATGCCAAGAAGGAAGTGGAGCAAAAACAGAGAAAGGAAGATTGAGAAGGAAGGGAAGAGAAGTCACTCCTACTGAGTTCTGCTGAATTAAGCACTGACAGAGTGAAAGAATATAAAAAGTGCATTACCTTCTGCAGCAAAAGATGAGGCTTTGTCTTGCTTGTTGCATGAAGTTCCCTGTGAGACGAGCAGGAGTTGTGCTGTGGACAGAAGGCAGTATGCTCACCTATATTCGTACCATAGCCTATCCTCCACACTCAGGCATGGAATCTGTTCTTCTCCACAGGATGAACCAGACATCTCCTTGCTCAGACACAGCTTAACTAAAACAGCCCATTAACCATCTATTTTAGATTAACAAGAGTAACCCACTGCCTAAAACCAGTAGCTATATCAATGCTACAAATTGCACTAAACTTCTGAAAGGGCTTTGTCATAACTAAAAATCCTCATCATTCTAGATTATACAGATACGGGATACTACCATTATCACTCAGGTTGCAAAGAAATTTATGCTTTTTTTAAAAAGCTCATCACTATGCAGCAGAAACACACGCAATAGGGATGAACAGTCTGCAAAATAGTCCTTCCAATCTGTCAATGATAACTATATTTTTAGGGTCTAATAAAAAGATGCCAGAGGGCAAGATGAGAAAAAATGTGCAAGCAAAAGGTAAACTTCAGATTTTGCACTCTGAGGACCAGGTTACCAAGAACTATTACCATTACCTATGTATCAAACAGGCACAGAATGTGATTTTCAGAAATTCCTTCATATTTGCTAAAAAGGAGCTTCTAGGAATCTTCTCCTTCCTTCCTCTTCCTATGTTGTTTATGTGCTGAATATTCACACTTCTTTTCATATAAACACTGTTAATTTGTCCCAAAGTCTCTGTATTTAAAAGATAAGTGTATTAAGTCATTATATTCACTATTCTCATGCTTTTGTTTCTCAAAACATAAGAGAATAACCACAATTCAATACTCAAAGCAAATTTCCCTAGGAAAACAAGGGATCTTTTCTATTTCAGATCCTTAGTAGCTCCATTTTCATAGAGCGGATCAGTTTGTCTGCTTTCGGTCTCAGAATTGCTTATGTAGCCTTCAGCAAGTGCTATGCACAAGCATAAGTCTGACAAACTTGATTTATGTTAAGAAATAATTTTTCTGTTGTCATAGAAACCACTGCAAGATGATCCAGGCATGAGTAAAAAGTAACAATGGTTAGCGAGCTGCTGGTTTCGCCAGTGAAATTCCCTTTGTTGTTGACGTCCCACCAGTAATTTCCTTGCACCCAAGGGCAAAAAAGGGCAAAAAGATGGAAAAATTTGCCTAGACGGTGGCTTTAGTGTCATAAAGCAGGCACATTTCCCAGTCCAGAAGAGGGTATGCAGCCAGCACTTCTCCTGCAAGGCTGCAGCATGGGAAGCAAAGCAAATGTTTATTTTGAATAGGGGCAAAACCAGACTAGAAACCTCCAGATCTGTTATAGAGACCTCCATGCCAGAGAGAGGGGGAATAACCGGCTTCTCTTACATCAGGGATTTGCTTCCATCAGCAGGAATGAATCGTATCCACATCTAATGTTCACACAGCTCCTGCCACTGTGATATGCACAAACAATTTCTGCTTCAGTAGGAGGAAGCATCCACCTGGACAGTAACTAATATAAGGAGTAAAAGAATCAATGAACACTGATCATCATTATCACATGTTCATGTAGAAGTGTCTTCTATTCATAGGCAATTACACTCTGCCCTATATAAATGATCACTCATTGCCATTTTTATGCAACAAGAGCACGGGAATGTAACGGTGTACTACAACACACTCTACTCAGTCTCCACCATCAATCATTGACGTTTTAGGGATGTTTATCCCCACAATTTACAAGGGCAATGAACATTGCTAGTACTTGCCACTACAGCTGTCAGACTGACTCGACGTTCTTTCCCCAAGGGAAATCTGTTTCTGCATCTGCTACTGTTGGTTCAGCTTACAATAGGCTTTCAGCTAAAGGGTTGTTGCTGTGGATCCGTGGCCTCGAACAAAGGCAAAAGGACAAAAGTGTTACCGCAAAAAAAGTCAATAAACCTGCAACGTGTTGTGCAGGCTTGGAGTTCCTCTAAGCAATGAGTGGAAAAGCCAGAGGATTCCGGTCCAGAACGCTCCTCTGCTGCAATTAGTACTGGGAACAGTCCAAAAAGAGGAGAATGTGGATCGATTACAGCTTATTTTGCCTCTAATGATGATTAGTTGCAATATGTCAATAAGTAGAAGAAAGTTTAGTGAACCAAATATTGCCTCGTTTTCTGCTGTCCAGACAGTTTTATCTCCACCCTATTATTTATCATTTGAAAATATTTTCCAAGTTCTCTCTGATCTGAAGCTTATCGATATTAATTTAGCAAGTGTAAGAAACAGAGGCAAGTCTGGCATTGCTTCTGATTCCTGATAAGGTGAAAGCAGCTTTTAGCACTGGGTGTGCCACAGATTGTGGAAAATGAATTCCAAACTGATATTTTCCACTATTCTCTGTAAAATGCATTCTCGTAGGCTTTCTGTGCAGCTTTCTCCTTGTTAATAAAAAAAACAAAACCAAAAACAAAACAATGTAGAATACAAGGGGCAGGAAGATAGTTGAATTAAACTTGCCTGATGATATGAGTGGATATTAGTGGACATTTTTGACAGTGCTCACCGGAGCCTAGTTACAAGAATCTGAATAGAAAGCCTGGTTATTTGCTTCTTTTCTCCAGATACACAAAGGTGCATGGAGAATGGAAAATGAAAACAGAACTTAATTATTGTCATGATTATTGTTGCTAGATTACAAGAAAGTGCCTATCTGCCACTTCTTCCCTCTGTGCACATGTACACGTCTCTTTTTATGTTCACTGCCTGTCCACAGCTTGTCTTATACATGCATCTCGTTATGTCTCATTATCACATTTCATTCCCATGCTCTTTATAGTGCAAAACAAGGTGTGTATTTGGTTATGAAAACGCTGGAGGGGGTGAGGGCGTTTTTGCATGGGAGATGCTGTATTACCGTGTCAATCACTGCTCCTTCTCTTTCTAGTCTTTGCAGATTAATCCTGGATGAGCCTCAACTGGAATGCTTCTGGCACTGGGGAAGGTGAGATTTAGATAGCAAATTCTCAGCCCAGGTCCACTGGCATGTGATTCACACACACGCTGTTATCAAACTTTCACCTTCCTCCCACCATGCTGAAAATCTGGTTTAGAGCACAGCATAACTTACAGGTTGCTGGGGGAAGATTGTCTTTCCCAATTGAATTCTTTCGCTCTGGGCCTACATATAATCTCCTTTTTTTTTTTTTCTTCAGAAGAGCTGTTGTCGCTTAACCAGCCTAGCTACTGAAAAAAGAGTAGGGAAGAGAGACTGCAGGCTGCTTCTCCAGCATTACAGTACCCACTGATGCTTGCAGGGCATGCCGTTGCTACACATCATCTAGGCTCCTGGTGCAGTTTGTCCCCTGTGAGTGTAAGTACTAAAGAACTTTCTGCTGTGGTAGCCTGCTGCTGAGATGCTTCTTGCTTTCTCTTTTGAGGAGAGCTGTGAGTTTAGACCTAAGTTCAGCAGGAGATGCCACTAAACCTGGGACTTGAAGGCTGCCAAGGTCTCTTGGAGGAAGCTTTCTTTTGTGGAAGCAGCAGGGCATGCAGAGGGACTATAGTGAGAAAGACCTAGGCACCTTCCCTACCAAAGAGGAGTAAGAACGGATGGAAACAGAATTGCAAAAGCAGCATGGCAGCATGTCTGCTCAGAAACAGCGAAACAAAACCCATTCAACTGGAACAGCGATGGCTGATGAGCAATGGTGGTTGCTGTGACCTGAGGTTTAGGCATCGTGTTCAATTGCATAACCTGCGCTCCCAAAAAGGCAGTGATCCCTGAAACAAGCGCTTACCTCACCTCCATGCTCAGCCAGCACTGCCTCCACTGCTGCGTCCTGGGGCAACTGCAGATCCAGCACATCATCAGCTGTTGGTAGAGGTTCTGTTGCCCAGAGGTGGGGCAGGAGAATGGTTGCAGTACGAGAAGAGTTGCAGCAGCAGGCAGGTCTGTGGGAGGGAAGGGGTGTTGCATTTGCTGGGATATGAATGTAAATCACGCTGCTGCCAAATCAAATGGTTCCCCTCGTCTGTTTCCATTTTTTTTCCACAAATAACCAGCGACTTAAAGACAGAAAAAGATAATAGCATGCCCTCCTTTATATTCTAGAGCATCACCCTTCTCCTTGCTGTTTGGCACCTTGCCCGTTTCCAGCAGGGCCTTTCAGATGCAGATTTCTCCCTCAATAGGTATGGAGGGGCTCTTTGTCCTCATCTTCCTCTACCTTCAACAGCAGCTCTGCTGCTGGGAGCCTTGCTCAGATATCAGAGGGAAGAGGGCCTAGTAAGACGGAAAGCAGAAAAGGCCCCCTGACTACTGATTGATTACCATACCAATGGAGGAAGACCCTAGCTATGCAGAGGGTGGTATCTTTATAAAGCAGGGGTAAATGCCATACAAAACAATGATTACATGGTGCTTATGCACCAGTTAAATTCATCCTGGACAGGCTGGATAAGACATATCCGTATATGCTAAAATGGATTCTCTTAGGATCTGCAAATGGTTTATAGATGTCTCCTGAGATTGGGGCACTGCCTGGGGCGTGGTGGACATATCTGTACAGTAACATATCAGCAAGCCGTGACAAGAAGACAGATTAGGACAGGCAACTTGAGATGATCCCCCATTTGTCTGTGTCCCTGTGGCTCAAAGGCCAGCTGTCTCTGAGGGTTCACCTAGTTCTAGCTGGAAATCCCTGATGTGTTCACAAATATGGACCCACTTTTCTTTTGTACTGCACTAGGCTGGGTTATAACCCTAAATTGTTGTGCTGTGGACAGTTACGCTGGCAACCTGCAGGGAGAAGCATTTTGCAGGAAAACCATTTTGATAGCTCTAGTTCTAGTTATGGCCCATGGTCCATCGGAAACGAATGACAGAGCAGCTTAGATTAGTATAATGCTGAGAGTTGTGGGATATACCCACAGCAGCTCCGAAACCAAACACAAACTACAGCCAAAGTGCTTGTACAGCTCTTCCACCTCCGTTCACCTGTCCTCCTCTCTCACAGGAAGGGGAACCAGGATGGAGATGAGTGATGGCACTTGAACACAGCCCTGCAGTAAGGCTGCAGGTGCTCTCACTGGGTTTGCTGCTCACTTGAGTTAAACCTACAGCAGAGACAGATCCTGAGGGGCTAAACCTGAACAATGCGGCCTTATAAAACCTGGTTAATCAATGTCAACTATTCTTGCCACCATGGAAACGTTTTCTGGAAGCATTATATAATGTCTACCTACACAAATAGCCACATAACATGCTGGATTCACAACCATATAATTACACCTTACAAAACAATATATTGTAGCCCTCTAAACACCTGAATAGGCAGGTAACAAATACTTTGATGTTAACTACTTTGGAAGGACTTCAAAAGCACTGCCTGCTGTGGAGAAGAGTAATTGATCACCCTTTCTAGATCCTCTTTGATGTGTGGAAAAAAATACAATCTCCATGTTTCTTTGAAAATCAGCATAAGGCAACACAGTCTCTAGAAATCTGCTTTCTGTCCTTGCAGGTCCTCACTTTTCAGACATATCCATTTGCTAGTATGTAAAATACACGTAAGCCTCCCAATAACAACTGTGCTTTCAGCTCTTAATTAACTAGTAGAACTGGGAGATCGGCATGCCCAAGATCTGGAGGAGGAGGATAGGGAAAAGATCTTATGAGCTCCATGAGAACCAAAATTTGGAATATAATTCAGGATTTCTTGCAAATGTTGACCAATTGACCTGTCCATTGGGCATGTGCTAGGCTGTAGCCTCATTAAGAGATTCCAGATTAATAATATGCTTCTTAGAAAGGCATCTTGGTGAGCTTTTTCTGCAAAGACTGTTGATGTGGTTCCAGTTATGTTGGACTCTAGTAAATACAATGGCAGGATTTTTAGCATGTGTGTTACAGAAAGAGGTGAAGAGGTATATTAGGCTAGTTTAACCACAATTTCAGCACCAGTCTGGCTACATCTGTTTCTAAATCAATCTAGTTCTGCCACCTCTGTGGCCAAACCACGCACAGAAAGGCCTTAAGAACTGAAACGATAAAACCCCACAAAACAGCAGCTTATAACAAAAACAAGAGGGCTGATAATTAAACTTCTACCGATGGCCTAGGCTGGCAGTCAGCTCAGTTAGCAAACAGTAATAGAGACAGTCCAAATTCTTTACTGTGTGTCTGTGGGACTGATCAGCCTTGACAATGTTCCACCCTACCTCTCTAAAATGGGGTGAAAGGCTCTATTCAGGCAACAGGCAAAGCTGTTTCCATCTGGCATACTCCTCCTTTCTCATGAGTTTCCTCTTACTGATTATTAAGAAGCTGTTTTATATAACCCAATCCCATTTGCCTCTGGACTCCCAGCTCATTCTTGTCTCATTACTTCAGTTTTGATGCCCACAAGACATTTTAGTAGGAATTGATTTTCTACCTTAGAAAGCCCTAATACATACGACACAGTGATGTTAACAAAAATCAGGTGCTGTAGCACCTGATTCCTGGGATTTTGTGATTAATCATGGCAGCAGTATTAACAGCAATACATTTGTTTTATGTCAGCTACTGATTGACAAAATATTTATCTATTTTCTTCCAGTACAGGTCATATCTATGAATCCCCAGGTGAATTCAAAAGTGGCTTCTCTAGCCACTACAATCTCCACATGATAAAGCATTCCCATAACTCATTTTTTAAGATATATCCTGCTGTATGGGAACTTAGAGCATATTTTTGCTGAAATATTTATTGCGTGTCCTGTGCTTCACAGCTCTGCTTAGCAGACTAGCATTAGTGGTGATTTTTTTTTGTGACTGGCATAACTTGGATGCCGTGACTTCTGCAAAAGTTCTGAATTTCCAAAGCTCTTATCACAGGATCCAGTGTAAAACGTATTGACCTTCTGTACTTATTAACATCCTTTTACTTACATTTGAGCTTCTTGTAATTTGCAATGTGTTTTATCCTGAGAAAATGCTAAAGAGGTAGAGAGTAGAAAGGGAGGAACTGAATCAACGAGAGACAAAGTGACTTATAAGTTGTCCAAATAATCAATCCAGATAGCTGAAAAACAAGGATGACTTGCCTTCTGACCTACGCTGCTTCTCTCCCAGCATCGCACCCTCTTTCCAATTTCTTCCACCATGAAAAAATTCTTAATGTAAATAATTTTGGATTTAATGACATGTTTTAATAGTTTTTAGCATCCTTATTTGGTTTCATTTTTTCTCTTCCTTTTGCAAAATGCCCTTCATAAAAATGGAAGTGCACTAAGATTTCTCCTTCAGTCTTTGCTGCAAATAGGGACCTGAATCAAAGATCGAGTTCTGAGCGCTATTAGCAGAGGCACATCAGATCAGGTGAGTTACAGCTGATGAAAACTGCATTGTAATTTTGCCAGACAGAGCAAACTATCAGATCATCAAATACGAATTTAAATGAAGTCTGAAGACTGAAAGGATTCTGGAGAGAGCCATTTTCAGATAAAGGCAAGGAGACTTACTCAAAATGTAAAGAGAGCTGCAAAAAAAAGGCTCCTCAGTTTCTTCAGTTCAAGGGGTTTCATGTATTTGCGAATTTTCTAAAGCATTGTTTTCCTCCACTGTCATTGTCTAAAAGGCTGCACTCCATAACTGTCATCATGCATTTACATTTTTCTTTGTCGCTGAGGACAGTCAGCTTGAATTAGAAGCTGTTCATAGCCAAATTCTGAAGCATCAGGATATTAACTTGGACGTGGCAACAGATTAAAGCAGGGCTGCTCCACCCCTTCCCCCAGCCTTGCAGGGGAGCGGGTCGAAGGGCCGCGTGGCAGCTCCTGAACTGCCACTGCTCCTGACTGTCTTATTTTTTGCTTTACTCTAACACGTCAAGCTGTCTGTATCTCTCTGTCTGCTCCAGGCAAGGATGCCAGCCTCTAAGATAAGGGCAGCGTGATCAGGCAAGGTTGGCAGAGGTGTCAGCCACCCTAGCTTCATCTGCTGCTGCCTGGCTCTGTAAGCTGCCAAAACTCTGTCAGTCCTGTCTCACGAGTAGCGATTGTTTGTAAAACCAGTCTACAACAGCACCGGCTGCTTTACAAAAGTTACTCCTTCACCCCAGCTTGGGGATTCGCCAAAGTCCTGAGTAACTAGAAGGCCCCACTGAGGCTCTCTGACTTGGGTTGTGACCCCCCAACCCTTGCTGACAAGTAGCCCTGACTCACGCTCTTTGTATGAACAGGAGCGTCCCCGTCGCTGAATTGCACTCCTAAACACAAGGCAAAGGATCAGGTAGGGAATTTAATATTAAGCACAGAACACTGAAATGTTACCATTCAACCTAACTCACTGTTCCCCAAAATATATTTGAAATTTCACTAAAATAGATTGTGTTCTGCACAAAGCAAGTCAAAGCTCTTAGTTGGGATTATATCTGCTATTGCCTAGTACCGTACTGGAAAAAACATTGCTCTTCATACACTCTGCTGTGTTCCTAAAGGCTTAGGAACTAACATCAGCTGAATATATTCATACTGGATGTTCAGTCACTGCACCAAATATGCTCTACAAACTAGTCACCGTTAAAATGTTAGTGGCACCTTCCTGAATAATTTGCTATCACCAGACTGCATGCCCTTTGGGTCCTCTTGAAAGTTAAAAAGGAAAGGATGGACGGGAGTATGATATGATGACACCAATGTTGAAGTGATTTAATTCAATGTTATTATTATACATTTTTAAATTTCATCAGGGATTTTTCCTAAATTCTTGCATTCTTTTCTTGGCATTTCTTTCAGTCTTTCATTTTCTTTTCCTTTCTTCTTTCTTTTGTCCTCTTAATCTCCTTTTCTTCTTTCCTTTTCTCCTTCTTTTCCCTTTCCTTGTTTTTCTATTCTACTTTATTCTACATTTTTGGTTTTACTATTCTGTTACTTTCTATTTCAAGAGAATTCTAGACACATGATACAGTTTTACACGCTTTTGCTTCTAATAATTATGGGCTGATTTCTGCACCCTATAAATTTGAGTGGATAAATTTGGTGTAATTCCACTGATATTAATAGAATTTAAACTGACATCAGACTCTAACTCTACATTTTAAGGACTGATTTGCATGGTCTCAGCTGTGAGACAATTTGTCTTAAGCCCCCATTAAATCAGAAACGAGTGTTTCTGACTGAGCATGCCAATCATTCTAGCTTATCTAGCAAGAGATGCCACATGCTTTCTCCTGCTCTAGCCTTATTTTTGACAGCTACTTATGCTACTCATTGTCTAATTGGGCCTGCCAATCCTCCCTGTACATCCCAATCTGTCCAGCCCAGACACAAGAGTCTGAAATGTTTTTAAAATCTGCATATGGTTGTTAATTATAAGAGATGGGGGAAAAAAAGAAAAACAGCCTAGACGTGACAACACGCTTACTTCTATATGATTATTGTTCAGAAAAATAAAGAATTGCAAAAATTAAAAGAAGAAATTGTATTTTAATTACTTAGGCTTTCCAACTATAAGGGAAGGAAGGGTACTACGGATAGGACAATAGCCACATTTCCTTCTGAGGCTTTCACACAGGCAGTAAGGGCTAAATCCTGCCATGTTTTGCTTGCTGTGCTGTAAAAGAGGAGGACATAAGAGCTCTTCCTAGATAGTACCAAACGGTAGGAGCTTGTCAATGTGCCCTGATGCACAGCGTAGGGTTTCTGGAGGAAAAGAATGTCCTCACACGTAGCAATGGCTGGTAGGCGATGACCTGCTTAGCTTCCATGCAGAGAAACAAGAAATCCCCCAGGCTGGGTCCTGCTGTGAAATCCTGCTCGCCAACACCAGGATTCCCTCCATGGAGGACACATCTGCCAAGCTCTGCTTAACCTTATGGTTGCGACTAGCCAAACAGCATGCCAGCATTTGGACTACAGTTTCTCAGTGGGGCTGACATCTGCTGGGACCTGATCCAAAGCTCATGGGATTCAATAGGGAAAAAAAACAAGTCCATTGATTTGGGGGATTTGGATCTGTCCTTTTGCTCTTCTCCTTTGATGATTTATACAACACTGACATGCATATCTCACTTCTGAAGCACACAGAGCACATGGTTTTAATCTCGCCATTTCCCTGGTGACAGGGAAGGAAGCGTGCTGGCAGCTAAGACACTGAAAAATACTCATTATTTCGTACACTATTACTACTTTTCACTTTCCCACGGAAGATAGAAATTACAATGAAAAATTGCAGATCTTTTGTTTTACAGTCTTTGCCTGACCTCACATTGCAAATTTTTGTGTGTGTGGAAAAATGATAAGAATATTTTGTATTGAAATGGGAGATAAAAGAAAATTACAATTAAAAGCCACTGCTAAACAAATGACCCCTTTTCCTAGGAAAAGCTTAGAGAGGGAATCTTTCCAATGTACCAGGGAATTCTCTTCCCAGACTGGAAAGTGAGAAGATTTCATCCTTGTGAAGTCTTCCTTTGTAAAATCAAGATAACTGGGCCATTGGCAGCAGTGCTCTACTAGTTACACTGCTGTGGACCAAGTCCTACAGTAATTGTGGCTACAAACCAAAACTAGAATAAGTCACAACTCAAGATTCCTCGTATCCTGAAGAGTAGTTTGCAGGGGCAGCCAGGGGTTGCTATGCTGAGTGTCTGGCTGTCAGATCCAGTACCCCGTGCAGTTCTCCAAGGGATGCCCCCACAGCACCTGAATTCATGGATCCAGAGCCCCTCTTGCCCACCGGAGAGATCCACAAACTGCCAGTCGCTTTCATAAAGCAGGAGGGATGCTTTGCTGTATTTTTACATTTTCCATTTCAGTCCAACACCTTTTTCCTTCGTTTTCTCACTGGCTAGTGCAATTTTTTCAGCACTAGATGTCAGTGTGGACTTGCAATATCAGGTTGCTTTGTATTTTTCCTTTAACGAGAAAGGCAGAATCGCCATCCAGAATGAATCCAAGTCTCTCCAGCCTCATGATGTTCTTCCTACAAAACACGTCTTTTCTTCACTGTTCGAACTCCACGTGTAGAACTGCATTCTGTCCTTGATTGGGATTAATACAGCTGCAAAAGGGTTCCATTTATTTTGTGATTATATCACACATGAGTTAAACAGGAGCTACCATGATTCTGGAGGAAAAGCTTTGTTTAGAAAATAATAGAGAAAAAGAAAACGTTCTGAATTATCTTGATAAATTGTGACCCTGCTAAGGTGGTGTTGCACAGGTCCTCCACAGGGACGGTTAATCCCGTAACTAACAGTACTCATCTCAACAAGAACCTACTGACGAGCCTGTGTCTTCGCATTCTTACCACCTAGAAAGACATCGCATCGTCTAGAAATGTTTTGCTGCACTAGACTGTTATGACGACTGTTCTAAATTGAACCTGATTTATTACTTGCCTGGCATTTTCTGAATATTGAACCGAAACCAGCGTGGGACAGAGCAACCAGCCAGGAGGTGTATGCTGGCTTTCTGAAGAGCGAAATGACTGGTTTCTATCACTCTTGGGAAAACATTTTGTTTCTTTAAGGCATTTAAGTCTCTCAGTCTATATCACGAGTGGTCCCTGTGCTGTTATGGGAGGAAGATGCATGAAGCATCTCGACTCCCCTCATTTTGCAAGCAGCAATCTAGAACAAGACACTCCTCGTCCTCAGGAAGTGCAAACTAGAGAGGGGTAGAGAAGGGAGAGGAGGAAGCAGGTTCACAATTCTGATTTCTCATCTCTTACTTTCATGGTTCTGGCTTCTGTCAGATGGATCTGAGCCAACATGACAGATGGAGCCTTTTACACCACCCTTGTGCTTGGTTTACACCAGGCGTGATGCACAGAAGCTGAGGCAGAAAACGCTTCTGGCAGAGAATGCGAAGCAGAGCGCTCTGACATTCCTCCCGACTCAGTATAGTCGTGGCTGTGAACTAGGCCTTCTGAAAAAATAGTTACGTGCTTTTGTGTTCTTCACTATGCACTAGTTACTAAAGTATTACCCCGACACATATACTAGTACACTTTGCTCTTATTATACTTTAAAGTTGTTACCGTCTCTTTGAATTCTGTTGCATGAACTCACTGCAACACATGCATGACTGCCCAAGCAGCTGTGCTTAAAAGCCCTATGGGTAGCTACCTAGTGTGGTTTTGTTTCTCATTATTAGGCTTACCAGTAGCAGAATGTAAGTAGGAGACTATAGAATATTAAAAGAATAGTGCTTAAAACTATCTATTGAAAATATTAGCAAATACTGTGCAAAAATAAGGTCAAAGGTATTTTTTCTCCTGAATTCTGGGAACTTAAGGTAATATTTGGCACATAATACAGAACCTGAGAAAATACAATTTGTACTTGGCAAATCTAATGTCACATGGCTCTACCACCTGCTGTCATTCCTACATATTTCACTTTGTTGTTGTTTCTGTAATACTGTTTTCCATTTACTCACCTCTTTCTCTAGATGTCTAGCATTCAAGCAATTAGGACTGCTAATGAAAGATGTATCCTGCAAAAGAGTTTACCTGTAATCAGCTTCTGAAGACTGATTTATCTGCGTAATACTCACTGTGTCAAGACTTGAAGTGCCTTCTTTATTAACTATCAGGAATTGTCCAGATAAGGCTCTCTGTAAAGCCAGTTGCCTCTGTAGGTGCAGAAGGGTTTCATGGTCTCGCACTCTACATTGCAAGACAAAACAGTGTAATTCAGGAATCTACCTTGAAAGACTATCATTATTTCCCTCTTCAGGAGTAAAGGGAGCTGAGGTGATCAACAGTCCTCCCCCAGCTCCTGAATCCACACTCAGCTGGCATGGCTGGGCGCTGATACACGAGATCTGAAACCAAGAGAGAGTAAACACACTTCCCATCTGTTAGTTTGTCCCCCACCCCCTTTCTTCTTAGAAATCACAGAAACAGAAAAATTAGCTGGATGGGAACTTCGTATGTCAAGTCATCTACCCTGGACTCCCAAACCCTCAGATCTGTGTCTTGCCCAGACAAACACATATTGATGCCACTTCATTTACAAATTGGTGCAAATGCCTTTAGCGTAGATATGGGCACAGTCTAGCATAGATATGGGCACAGTCTAAGACACTACTTGTCTCGTTATTCCTTGAACACATAACAAAAATGGTCTGCACAGTAGCTTCTACAGAAAGCTAGTGTCGGAGGGGCTGTAGGTGCATGAAAGGTCAGGAAGCTATACAATGGGATAATTCATGAAAGGTAATAACAAAAAACCCACCGACAAGTAAAATTAATGTAGTTTATTACAGAACCAGTAACAACGCTGGCCTGACTATGCACTAAAATGGCAAATCCATATGAATGCCATCTGGTATTGCATCTGGTTACCTACAAATGTACTCAGTGGCTACAACAATACAACCGTGAATGCAGAATAGCTTAGAAATTATTATGGTGGACACTCTTTCCTATTAAAATTGTTAGACTAAAGTATGCTTTGTATGGCACTAGTTCATAGCACATGGTAATGGAGTGCACAGCACAAATTGCCATATCTTCAAGTAAGTTATTTCCAAGTATTTCTTCCTGTACAAAATGGTCAATCAATAAGCCCAGTCAAAATGTCAGTTTATTTTTAAGACTACATTATATTTTCTGTGCATATCAGTTTTCTCTACAGGTAACTCCAGTGTACAAAATACAGCATATTGTTTACAGTGTGACAGAAACTTCAGAAAGCATAAACTTCAAACAAAAGATACATGGTTTCAAACAAAATATACATGGTTTTAAATAGAATTTTTATAAGGCAAGGCTAAACTTCCTTATCCTTGTAAGTATCACCACACATTTCCAGAGTAATTTTAGCACCCAAATTTCAAGCTTTATGAGCTGCTTAGTTTTTTTTTTTTATTCCATGAACACTGATCACAACATGTTGCAGGACTGTTTTTCATACATCAGCGTAAACATATGCATAAATCTTCATAGGATTAAAGTCAATATGTACAAGGAGTTATTCCATGCAAGTAAAAATCTAAGATACTGGATAATAGGGTCTCCTACATCTCTCGAAATACCAGATACCAGCTGGAGATACACTGATAATATATATCCAAAAAGATGTCTACAATAGGTTTATGTATGATTCGTAGCCACACTGTCAGGGATAATATGGGACTTATTTCCCTTAGCTTATAGATGCAAAAATATAACAGTTTCATCTGCTGGACAGCTTACTTTAGCTGCAGATGTAAGGCATGTGTTTTTTCCACATTTTAGAGGGATAAAACTTTCTTGTTTTGCTTTCTCTGAGCAACTGAACACTTCAGAAGTCTCTGTTTTCAGTATCTGTGAAGAAGTGGCATGAAGCACTATTTCAAACAGCTGAAATATACAGCAAAGTAAAAACTGCACTGATCTCTTCCAACCACAACGTGCACGTCTGTGGCATCTTATTATTACCCAGCTGGCTTGAATTGAATATAATTAACTAATTAACTAAGGGTTAGGCCCTGCCTACAAAAGGTGGGCCATTTCCTCCTGGCAGTGGAAGATGCAATGGCATCCTTGGAGCTGCAGCCCAGGCTGGTGAGCAACACACATCTAGTTTGGTATCTGCTCAGAAAATCTAGTTGCTCAAACTCTGTTAGGAGCCCACACTAGCTATTATAAAATTAAGCTGTATGCTATGAGTGTGTTGTTTTTCAAACCTTTCTCCTTTAGAAAGGAGTGCCTGATCAGTTCTGAACAGAATGAAAACCTCTGCCTGGCTTTATTATGTCAGGGTTAGATGCTTTTCTCAGAAATTAAACCTTGCTTGAAACTTTGTTTCAGTGTTCCTGTAAAAGCCACCAAAGTGGGCAGGAGGGGAGAGGGAGGATGATCTGTCTGCATAGCTCATTGTTGAGCAAAATTCAGACCCCTGTTCCATTTATCAGCATACATTTTCCAAAACATGCAATATTTTGAATTTACAGGTAATTTTGTATGCTTAGGGCACACCTGCCACCTGGTATTTTCAAGGAAACTGATCAAGAAACAAGTTCATTATTTTCACTTGCTGACAAGGTAGTGTAACCAGAACTGAAATGGAGGTATGTAGCTTATAACAAAGAACAGCGAGTATAGTTGGCTGTCTAAATAAGTTTTTTTCCACTATCCTGGACAAGGAACAAGAAGGTTAATTCCTATTTTGTGCCTATTTAATTACAAATAAGATTCCCTATATATGTTTCTACAGGAATAATAACAGCATATAGGCCTATAGAAGTCAATTTTTATGTTAACTATCTTCTTTCCATCGAGTCCTTCAGATCTGTGGAAATATGATCAGCAGCAAGGTGTTCTACTTTCTCTCTGCACTGTTTCCTCTTGTCACTGTTTTTTTTCTATGCTGGGTAGGAAATTGAAATTGTAATGCAAACTACTTCTGAAGTGTATTAATGAACAGACGGGTGGAGGTTACAGGGCCAGGTACTTGCCTCTACAAGCCTTGACAGTGAGTAGAGAGTCATTTGTTAGAAGAAATGTTAGCTTGAAAAACCTAACTGTACTGTTAGCTATATAAAGCAAATTTCCATATGTAGAAAAAAATTCTATTCAACCATTTTTAAGAGAGACTAGGAAGGATGGAGGGGAGAAAGCTCGCTCAGAAGCATGTCACATTGCTTTTCTGAAGATGTAGGTGATCTCTGAGGCATGTGTCCTGTGTAAACTCACTTTTGATAGTGAAAGAGCTACAAATATACACCCTAGATGCCAAACAAAAACTGAAGCCCCCCCCCCTCCAAAAAAAGGGAAAAAAACGCATCACACTGAGAACAGCCACACTTTCTGAGAACAGAACACAGGCTGTCCTGTTATTATGATTTCTTTTCTGTGAAATATTCCATGCTGTTAAAAGTCATTTTCTGACTGAAACACTGAGTAACCGTTTAGATGTATTGAGGGCTTTTTTTTTTCCCCATAGACTTTATCATTTAACCCTAAATTGAATAAAAGGTTATTCACAGCCAAATATAATCTGTGTTTAATACCTGCTCAACTCTTAGATCCATGGTGAAGAAATTACAGAAAGTACTGTGATATTGTGTAGCAATGTGCTATTTTCAAAATGCTGTTTATTCTAGCAGCTGACCAGCTCCACCAGTAGTCAGTAGTGGAAATTTTAAAAACTCCATAAAACTCAGAGCATGCTGTCCTCTAAACCTGCTTCGATAGGGCTGAGCATGCCACAGGCATTCTGCAAGCAGCAGAAATTATGAGTCATGTCTGCAACATCCTTTGCCCATGCAGATTCTTGGAACATAGCAAGACAGGAATTCTTACAGTAGCTTTTCCTTCTGTGGGAATGTTAATAGGATCTCTATCTTCTACATAACCACTTATTTTCTGTACTGTTATTGTCCCTGAAAGATTTGGCTGAAGCCGGCCAAGACTTTCAAAAGTAGCCAGAGGTAGAGCACATAGCATAATCACATTGATTTTCTTTCTGTAGGAAACTGAGCTAAAAAGTGCTCATACTTCATCTACTTTGGGGTATCTACTACTGTGAGCAGAGACTGCAGCTTATCATTCAGGAGTGGGGATGGCATAGCTTGGGACGGCAGATTATCGACCCCAGCTGTCTGCCCAGCGCCCAGCACACAAAAGACCGATCTGTCCATGAGACAGCTGTGGAATTACTGCCTCTTACTGAAACCAGCAACAGTTTACAGCAGCATCCTCTAAAAGCGGTTTAGATTATTCACAGAGTGGCTCAGCTATCCAGGAAAGCAACGTCGGACCAAAGAGTCAGGACCAGTAACCTTCTCCATCATCCCAAGCTACGGTGCCTCTTCTTGCAAATTGAACTGTGAGCTGCACCGATGCCAGAAAGTGACTGCATTCAGTTGTAACGTAGATGGTCTTCAAAGGAAGGAAGGGGGAAAGGGAGGCCTTTGCACCTATTCCCATCTGAGGATGAGTATTAAAGACACCATACTTTGTACATTACACATACATAATGCATGTATTATTACATGTATTATGTACAGTACAAAAGTTACATAATTCTCTGTATATTAATTAAGGTTTCGTTCTGCTTTATCATGTTAATTGTAAAACAGCTTGGCTAGTATGCTGTTGTGACACAGGCATGAATGTAGTTGGAATCCTTACCCAGACAGTGGGACGGAGAGTCCCAAGACAGTGCATAGCACTACTTCGTGGTGACAAACCTTATTTTAGAGCAGAAATAATCCTTAAAACCAAGCAGTTTACCTTGGATGACTGATTGTAGGAATCGCGTTCATATAAATTTAATGTATATGACATTCAATATCACGTATCTTTAAAGAACAACAACAAAAAATATTACATCTCTGATCGTTTTGGGAGCCGCGCTCGCCCGGCTGAGCCCGGGGCGCGGAGGTCGGGCATCCGGGCGCTTTGCTGAAGCCGCAACGGCAAACCCAGCAGCGGCGCGGCGCGGCAGGAGGGCACCCGCCGCCTCGGCGGGCACTCCGCCGGCGGGCAGGGCAGCGCCCCGCCCCGCGCCGCCCGGCGCTCGGTCACCCCCGCGCCTGCCGGAGCCGCCTCCCGCTGCAGCGGCTCCTCTCCTTCACCTGACGGGACTCGACGCTGAGCGCGGGCCCCGGGCGGGAGGCGGCGGCGGCGGCCCCCGCAGGCCGCCGCCGCCGCCTCCCGCCCGGGGCCCGCGGGCACCGCCAACGGGCACCGCGCGCGCGCCTGGCCCGCGCACACCACAGCTCGCCTTCTGCCGGCGGCGGTTGGGCTTTTAACGCCTTCCTCGTCCCGGCGGCCGCTCCGGCACCCCGGCCCCTGGCGCCGTAACCGCTCCCCATCCCGCCCGCTGGTGCCGCCCCCAGTATGGCGACACGGTAGAGGAGCGGCTGCGCCGGGGTGACCGCCCCTCCCGCCTCCCTCGGCACGGGCACGGCGCGCCGCGGGCGAGAGAGCGGCCTCGGCGGCGCTGCTGCCGCCGTTGCCCCCCCATAGGGCTCAGCGGCGGCGGCGGTGGAGGAGGATGGCGGCGGCGGTCGCGGCGGCGGGCACAGCAGCAGTAGCGGCAGGATCGAGCGGCCGCGCGGCGGGAGCCAGCACCGTCCCGAGCAGCTCATGGTGGCGCCCCAGACCCGCGAGCAGCGGCCGCGCCGGGGCCGCCAGCTGAGCCGGATCCCGGCGGGCGGCTCTCCCCTCTCGACACCGACCCACCGAGCGACCCGTTCCCTTCCCCCGGCGCGCCCTCTCCCCCCACCCCGGCACGACCCGCGCCTCGGATCGCCCCCGCCGGGGCCGGACTCCCGCCACCTCCGGGCGCCGCGGGGAAGGCGGCACCGAAGGGCACCGGGCAGCGCCAAGCGGCGGCGGGACCATGGGCGCGAAGCAGAGCAGCCCCACCGCCGCCAATGGCCGCACCCGGGCGTACTCGGGCGGGGATTTACCTTCCTCCAGCAGCAGCGGCGGCGGCGCTAACGGGACCGGCGGGCGCTCGGCAGGCGCTGGCGGGCGGTACGCGCACCTGGCGGCGGCGCCTCATGCCGCTGCCGGCGGCGCGACGGCGGCAGGAGCAGCAGCGACGGCGACGGGGGGTGCCGCGGGGTCGGCGCCCCGGAGCAGGTCCTTAGGGGGGGCCACCGCCTCCGGGGCCCGGGCCGCGCAGTCCGCCTTCAACATCCCCCACAGCAGCGGCCCCTACGGCTCGCAGGACTCGGTCAACAGCACCCCGGAGGAGGGCGGCCGGGAGCGGCCCGCGGGGGGCGGCAGCGGCTCCTCCAGCGGGCCCCGGCTAGTGATCGGCTCGCTGCCCGCTCACCTCTCGCCGCACCTGTTCGGAGGTAAGGGCCGGCCCGCGGAGCAGGCGCGGCGGGGGGGTTTGGCTGCCTCTCCCGCTGCTGGGGGCTCGGGCGGGCGGGTGGGTTGGGGGGTTCCTTCCCCGGCTCCCGGCCTCGAGGTGGGACGGGTAATGAATCATCACTCTCGGGAGAGCGGCGGCTCTTCCAGGCTTGCGCCCGCCGGAGGGGTACACGGGTTGGAGACGGGGTTTTCAGGCCCGCATCTCCTATTGTTTGTAAGGAGAGCTGTGAAAGGGGGAAGTTAAAAATGAAACGAACCCCGCGGCGGTGCGGTCGGGACGGCGAAGAGGAAGCAGAGCCTCTCCGGCTGGCGACTTTAGTCTCTAATAGCTGTAATCAGTGCCTGTGTAAATACTCTTGGCTACGACTTACATAATTAGAATTTAATTGGATCATGAGTCTCTGCCGTTTATTCTAAAATCGGACTAAACCCCTCTTTAGGTACCGATTAATACGCTTGTTCCTCTTTCTAAGTTCTCGGGTTCTCGGTTCTGAAGGTCGATTAAGAAAAACAGAAGTTAAAGTAAGTTTCTTTGTTTATTTCCCCCGAGAGATGAGTGGAGCCGGATAGCTGTCCGTGCCGCTCACGTACAGGCTTGCGGCATCGCTGCCCGATAGTCTTGAGGATGGCCACATGGGCTCTTGAGGCAGGACAAACACTCGGCTAAACTCTGAATTAACCAAGAAGCTGAGGCCCTCTAAGAGGCGTATTGAACGTGCAGCAAGTTGTCATAGTTTTGTTTTTTTTTTGTCTCTTCTGTGATATTGAGGTGAATAGGGCTGGTAAAGAACTTGCATTTTACTGCCTGTGGTTTTTACCTTAAAGTTAAAAATCTGCCTGTAAGTTGCCAGCTGCTTTCCAAGTTGCTGACTGCTTTCAGTACTGCCTATTCTAAAGGTCGTTGTTCGCGTAAGTCAGACATTACGGTGCAAGGTGACTTTTTTTTAATAGATTCATTCTCTTGATAATTCTAGTATATATATGTGTTGTAACCTGTCTAAATACTGACCAACTTCCCCGAAAGCTTTCTTTGGGGAAGGAGGAGGCTAATGTAAAATTCCTACGTTTCTGTGTTCTAGTTAATCTGCTTTTGAATAGTTTGTAGCAGGCTGGGTTTTCTTCTTTTCTGTAACACAACCTAGTTTTAGCCAAAGCAGAGCTCTCTCCAGTCCGACCCTCATAGGGTGCACAAGATTTCTGTCGCACGACCTGCCACCTATATATATGTTGTTGGTGTGTTGACCTGAAAACAGCACAGCTGTTACTTGCTAGGTATAAAACCGCCTCCTCCCAGCGCAGTGGTTGAATGTTAACAGAAAGCTGTCAAACCCTGTTGTAATAAAGGAGTATTTGCCCTTAAGAAAGAGAACATAACTATTCTCATAGTACTAAGCTGCTCAATAGGAGTGTTTTGTTGCAAGGATGCTCATTATATTGTCAAGGTAGCTTGTGGAGGAAGAAGGTGCATGCCTTTCTTTTACTGATGAAAGGATGCCCTACCACAGAGTATTGTGCAGTTTGTGCTAAGTACAAAGGAGTCATTAAAATATATAGCCAGTTGTTGTTTACCTTTACTCAAAGGTAAACCTTTTTTTTTTCCTCCTTGCTTAAACATTGTCTTGCAACCTGCCTTGCTGCTAGGAGGGACTGGATTAAATGTAAATGCAGTGCTGAGGATCAATGACCTAGGAAACTGTTTATTCAGATGCAGGAAGAATAACTCTGAATTTGATCATGCTTTCCTATAGCACGTAATAATCTAGTAATTGTTGTACTATGCCATATTTTGTCTTTGCAAATCTCTGAAATTGACATATTAAAGAGGATATAGGCTGAAATGATGCAAAGCTTGTTGCTTTTCCCGGTGAGGAAGAGCACCAGAAGGGGTACACTCTCTTCATCTACTGACTAAAAAATAAGGAATGCCATGTGTTAGGGGTTTCAGTGGCAAGTTTCAAAATCCGCTGTTGTTATGTGGTCACAAGATGATCATGAATCTACTTATTTTTTCTCTTCTAAAAATCTTAGGATTTCTTATTGGGATGAATAACTGTTTCATCATAATACTGTAACACCTGTGAAGAAGGCCTCACTTGAAGCATTACTATTTTTTGCAATTTAAACATTCTGTGAGATCAGTGATACATTACACCACATCACATTGAATGTCAGCATCCTTATTTAGTTGCATGCTGTGTGATTTCTTGATTCCTTGTGATAACTAGATGCTCAGAATGAGTAGCCCCACTGTAGATCATACATTAGTGCCATCAGCATGGTGAAAAATAACTTGAAGCATTGTTTTTGTCCTGATGGTAACTAGCTCAAGCTTGTCTAGGTGTGGTATCTGGCATTTATCTTGTATATTAAAAGCATGCTGGAAGTTCCCTCCCTTGTTTTGTAACTTGCAAATTAGTGGAATTGTTTCTTTTTATCTTGAAACTACTGAAATTAATTTTGAGGATTAGCATAGCAATCCTATGAAAATTAAAATAAAAAAGAATAACTTCCTTAAGTTGAACTGAATCTCCAACTATTTATGTTTTTAGGCATAGAGCTTGGCATCATCAGTCAGTAACGCGTGGGTGTTGCATTTGTTAAATTACTGTAATTAATTTGCCATTAGTGAGTTACACTCTATGGTCACTTCTACTGAGCAGCTTTGCACGCTGAAGTAATGTATAAATATTAACTCTCTGATGTGGCATGCTTAAATCCCTACTATGCTTGTTAATATGTCATTTGAATGAGAATATAAAAAGTATTGTGTTACCGTGTGTTAATGCATTGGAAAGCGTGATCAGTTATTTCTATGTTCCTTTAATAGGAACTGTAGTAACAGCAGCCTTTCCTGACTGGGAGAGTCTGATGCTCCTGTCTGACCTCAGGCCAGTGCACCTTTATGATCAAAGTATCGTGGAATAAATATTGCTGTGTAACTTTATGTCTCATCTCAGGCAGAGTTCAGTTCACTGCATAGTTGGAGCCTTGGTCTCACCAAAAAAGATATATATATGTGTTTAACTCTGTGCTGCGAGCACGCCTGGAGTGGGCTTAGAGCGTTAGGCAGAGGGAGACCCAAATTCCATAGGATCTTACGGCACTCCCAGATGCAGAGGCCAAACCTGCACGTGACGTTCAAGCGCTTTCTTGCAACACAGTGCCAAGTTCCAGCTTCCTTTAAGTGATAACACTGTTATCGGGAATTTTGACCACTGGTTTCCCGCTCTGTTCCTCAGTGAATGGGACTTCCCCTCTCTCCCAGCCCTAAAGTAAATATTCTTACCTTCTGTTAAGAACAGCATGTAGAAGAGTTGGCCTTGAGATCCACAGTTAGTTTTTCGGCTGTATTTTTAGGTATAAGTATTCCTGCCTAGACTATCAGAACTGCCACAAAGCTACTGGTGTAGTTACAATATATTAACTTGTTTTTGTCAATGATGCTTGCAGCAATTGGTTCAGCTAAAAATGGATGGTCTTTCGGAGTTTTCTTTTCTTTGGGTAGCTGCCGATATGTTACTTCTGTCACTTAAAATGTTGACAGTTCCTCAGAACCCACTTCATGTTTGTGACCCTCATTCTGGATAGTCACAACAGAGAGAATTCTTGGTGAAAACACCTAGTATAAGTATTCTTCTGGTGTTCAAATCTAAATCTCTTCTTGGGAATGTTGTTATAAGACAAGAATGAAGCACTTAAATTTTTTTTTTTTGTCTTAAAAAAATTTCTTAGTGAAGAATATGTAAAAACTCAACTGAAGATAACAGAAATGTTACGTAGTGAGTCTTTTTTGAATTTCCCCATCAGTTCTTCATTCAAGTTGATTGAGCAGAGAATGTACAAGTATTATACAAATAATAACTCAGATTGCGTTATACACAGTCATATACAATTTTATATTATGTATTTATAGACAAGTTTTTAAATATATAGTGTTGTCAGATACAACTGTTGAAAGCTTTCAGGCCTGTGTCAAGACTTGGAGTAATAATTTGGAGATTAAGTTGCATCTGTTCAACTTTATTAGAAGGAATTTTGTTATGTTCTTCTCAAGCCAAATAATGATCAGGATTTTTTATGAAGTAGTTTACAGTGCAGGTTTTATCACCAGCTACTGAATGTGTGTAACACAGTATGGGTATAACTTTATAGGTAATTAGAGTAGCATTTGTTTGTAGTAATGGCTGATAGAAGTAATGAATGAATTCTTCATTCTATAGCAGAAAGTTCACAAAAGCTTCAGGTTATAACCTGAATTACTTGTTGCATTGTGGGACGCAAACGTCAGTAGAAGAATGATGTGAAGTCTCAGAAAATAAGGTTTTTTTAGATGTCTCTCAAACTGCCTAGAAAGCCACATCTCATTTTGTTTTCCATCTGATCTGTTTATTTATATGGTACACTTGAATATGTTCTTGAGGTTCGCTTTGTTTTTCTCACACCGTTTTTGGGGGAGTATGACTATCTTTTGGTCACTTTCTTACCTTTCTCTCCCAGTATCACACAAGTGCTATTGCTTTGAGAAATCGTGAAACTCTTAAACACTTCAGGCTTCAATGCTGCTCCTGTTTTGCCAGCCAAAGCTGTAGCGCTGAGGTCTTTGTTGCCTGACTTGGGAGAAGTGTTGGGAAGTCTGCTTTGCAGTAAGACTATTGGGATATCCCATGTGTGTGAATCATGGGAACAGAAGCAGCGAAACTTGCTATTGCAGTTTCAGCCAGTATGCCTTGGTACTGCTTGACATGCTTTCTCTTCCTGGTAGTTGGAAATATTTTATGTTTGAGGAAGGCCAGTGAATCTATGTTAAAATATATATTTCTCTAAATTATTTCCTAACCATTCAGAATGAGGAAAGAGTGTAACGATTTAGTCTAATTAAAGCTATAACTTTCCCATACAAATTCTGTCTTTTTTTAGAGGTATGGTAACACTGCTATTTGCTATTGGGAACACAAAAAATTCTATGTGCATTTTCAGATAGTTTTGCTGTTACTGTTCATAGGTCTTCCAAGGTGCAGAACAATGAAAGCCAAGAGATTGTCTCTGCTTCGGTGTTTTGATTTGTTTTTATTCACTTGGCTGCACCAGTGAAATACAATCATATCCATGTTTGTCCACTTTGGAAAAATGAGCACAATAACAATGGGAGGTTGACTGAAGCCTGCTGATTGTAGAAGAAAGTTAAAATGGAGATCAGCTTGGGAACTGAGAGAAATAGAAATGTGTCTGTGCACATACACACACCTTCTCAACAGCTACAGATTGGGGGAGAGATAGATGTGTGCCTCATTTTCTCTTTAGTTATGCCTGTGAATTGGCTCCAAAATGAGAGAGAAGAGTCACTTTTGCAGTATCTGAAGATATGGGAGTTTTTAGAAGTGTATTAGCAGTCCATTAACCAAAATGCAGATTGAAAAATCCACTTTGCTAGGAAGACATTCCAAGTATAAGTCTATTGATGTGAAGTTTCAGAATAGCTGTTCTGACAGATCATAGAATCATATAAGGAATCCAGTTCCTTTTCAGGATCTCGCTGTTCCTGTATTTAGTGGGCACTTCTGTTCCTGCATACACATAGTGGACAGCATACAGTTCCTGGGTGGCAGCAGAGACGTGAACTGTCCTAAGGAGTGAATGTGAGACAAGAAAAAGAAGCGAAAAGTCCACCATGACCACTTGCTCTGGCTCAGTCAGGAGGCTGGTTTTAGTCTCAAATGTTACATATTGGGACAAACGAGCTAAGAGGACTAAATGAGCGCTGCTTGGATCTTCTGGTAGTGGTAATGAAGCCCCTGGGAGCTGTGTTTAGTTTCCTTCAGTTGAAGAGGGAGCCAGGTTTCTGTGATGTTGAGAGGCTTGGGGCACTGGTGTAGAGACTGAGGCAAGTGACAGAGGATCTTTGAAGGGCTTCTTTTTCTTCTCCTCCTGCCTGGTAAACTGAAGGGGCTATGAGAAGCCACATAGTAAAAATGGCTGTCCTGCCATTTACAGTACAGGGGAGAAACGTAAATATCTAACGATCTGAAGGAAACAGCCTAATTGTGATGGCATATATAAATATTTCTTTTGGCTGTCAAGAAAGCGATAGTACCTGATTGAGCCTTTGCAGTGCCAGTTCAAACAAAGGCCTTCCTCCTTAATGTCTTCTGAATACGTGTCTAACCTTGATATCCTGACAGCATGCCTCTCCTCATGTTCTCTCACATAATTGCAGATTAGTCTCCAACAATCTCTCATGTAATTTCTTTGTCTTATAAAGAAAACCTTTTGTCACTGCTAGAAATTCAAAACTATTTTTAAAACACATTGTCTACCCATCTGTTTGGGTAAGTTCTCCTCTCCTGTTCTTGCCAGTTGCTTGTGGAAAACTTCATCATGTTTCATACCTTGAACAGTTTTGAATACTGTTATGAAGTTTTTGGGGTACGTTTTCCCTATTTGCAGATGCATGAGCCAAATTTATATTATTTTCAAGATTTTTCTGCAATGTGTCTACTGCTCATTAATAATTTAATTCGTTTCAGGAGAGACTTATGGTCATTTCTACAGATTGTGTTCATTTACTGTGGTTAGGGAACATGTTCTTGCAGATGTTTAACTCGTGAAAAGAAACAGTGGGAAACCTTTGATGCTCTGAGTTTTTATTTTGGAATATTTTTAAGGACATTCATCTTATAAATAAAAAGAAAACAATTTGTGTGAAAAAAAAAAAAACCAAAACAAACAACCAAACAAAAAAAAAAAAAACCCACCCCAAAAAAAACCCCAAAACCATGATTACCTGAGTAAAACCCGAACAGCACTTCATAGGCATCCATGGAAGTGTTTTTGCTGTCTAGTTAGACATTTCCTAAACAAGAGCCTATGTTCCCAAGGCCACCTTTCCGTTGTAAATGGTCGTTGTGACTCTCATAAGGGTGTCTCGGTGCGCATCCAGAGCTGCCTGGCGTCTGTTGTTTGATAGGCTTCAAATTCCTCACGCTTGCAAAAATGGGAGGGTAAGCCATAGTAAGAATGGGGCTGGTTCTCGCTTTCACTTTTCACAAGCTTCTGTTCCCTTCGTGGAAATTCCATAGTATTGACCGAAGAGATCAGGAAGCATGCAGGAAAATCTTGTAGGACTCGGGGTGTGTGACTGCCTGCCAAACAGAATACGAAGTGTTGCGTGGGATTCGACTCTGTTACTCTTAGTCATCTTTAGGAACTGACCTGCCTGGATGTTTTCTTCTTCCTTGCCTGCTCTGCCTAAAACTCAGACCACCACAGCCTGTGAATAGTCCCCAAAGGGTGGGTGTGCTGCATACCGTGGTAGATATTTTTAGTAGATTCTGTTTGCTGACTTAGTGTGCTATAAATACAGAGTTCTCATCTGGCATGCACTTTGCGTGTCTTCTAGTAACTTATAATAAATTCACCTAAGAATAATGGCAAGAAAAAATGAGGTGTTACAATTTATTTGACTTTCCATACGAAGTGTCATTTACATAAAGCAATTATTTAGTAACATTTTAACTGTAAATGGCTTTTAAAACTAGTGGCGTTACAAAACACTTCCTAGTCGAGCTACCATAATTAGTCTGCATGTCAGATTGATTTATACTCCGATTTCTCTACGGTTTTAAAAATTGAAGGTGGAGTTTTTAGATGTGAGAGGTTAGTTGAGCATCTGGAGTATTATCAATGCTAGTAAATTACTTTGCTATGTCAGTACCAGCACATTGCCTGCGAATGTATGCAGGCTATTCTGTGGGGAAAATGAAGCTTTAGTTATGATTCTTCTGGAATTTTTTTTCATACAGTATAGTTGTATATACATTTGCTTGAATTGATGTATAGTTAAGGCACTTACCACATTTTTTAAATTATTAGGACTCAATGCAAAAAGGGGAGGGACCCATGCCTTACTAAAATACGGATGCATCTGTCTAAGTCTTGAACTCAACACAAAATTGAAGGATGGATTCTTGCTGAACTGCATTGAGTGTAGCCCAAATGTAGTTCTTCCGCGCTGCTAAAGTAAAAACTGTCATAGTGTACACTAACAGGTGCGACCGTCATGAAAGAAATTTAAAACTGGTGACATTTTCCATGTGCGGCAAAAGAAAGATCTGCTTAGAAGTGCTCTCTACAGATTGCCTGAACACATACACAGCATTTTGAGAATCTTAAAAAAAAATTCTGTTATAATGAAATCTGGACCAATCTGGTGATAGTCTTTTAGAAAACTTACAAAATAAACTGTCTCCCTGCCAAGAATCTCAGATAGTTCCCTGAAAATCATGCTGCTTTTGAATCCTGACTTCCTGCAGCTATCAGGAGTTTTACTTCTTGTGGACTGAAGAACATCACTCCGTCTTGATTCTTGAGCATGACTATGGATTGAAGTTCCAGTATGGGGAAAAATCATGCCTGTCTTGACAAGATGCTGTGACCCTACCAGACAGAGCAGAGCATCATCAGCCAAGCAAATTTCAGAGACAAGTGGTGGACAATCTTGAGAATATAAGGAACAGCGACAATGGTAAAATGCAGTTCTCTGTGGTCATTTTAACTGCTTTCACCATGAGGCAGCCTCTTTCTCTCATTGTTTTTTGCTGCATCAGTGAAGATGACTAGAATAGCCTAGAGCAAAGATGACTGAAGTAACCTAAGGTGCCAGACTTGAGGACTTGCTGTCCATTTTCTTGGATGTTTTACTGTCCTTTGGGAAGAATGAGTTTAAAATCACACACCTGCATTCTGAATTTTGGAAGGCATATGCTTGTGCAGCAAGTGGTTCAGGGCTCCTATAGTCTCTTAAACTGCATAAGCGTGATTCATCTTCAGAGGTGATTTTGATGAAGTGTCCTGAAAGGTAGTAGTACGCAGTTCAGGTGTGACGTGCCCAAATACAGGATTACCTATGCAACTTTATTCCAGAGCGTTTTAATTTTTCAGTGTTGCTATTTTGCAACCTTAATGGTCCATTAGAGTTGGTTTGAGTATTTTGGTGTGGTCTTTTTCCCCCTTATCCGTATGGGTATAGTTGTTAGAGGTAGTCAGATCTGTGTGGATGAATACTTGTTTCATTTCTTTATTGAGAGTAGGACTAAATATATGACAAGTAAATTGTCTGAGGGAAAAACAAAGACCTCACTTTCTGTTAAAGCTCTATCAATCTATTAATGAATTACAATTCCAAAATAAAAAAACCATAATTGTTAAACTACTTCCGTAATTTGGAAGTGCTGTGTGAAGAAATAAAATACGTGCTCCACCCTGCAATAGAGCTATAAGGCTGTTGCTGGCTGAAGAGCAATGATCTACTGGAATGAATGGAAACAGCATGAAATTCACATCTGTGAAAGGGCTGCATGCTAACAAAGAAACACCCTTTCTAACATTTAGATGCTAGATGGCGAGTGTACAGGCATTGCCTCACTTCTTAGGGACTGAATTATATTACTTTTCAGTTAGCTTTAATTGTATGTTTGCTACAGCTCAGCCTTGAGTTAGTTTATGTCCGAATGTCTCATACCTGTGAATTTGTGTGTTTTGCAAGTGATAAAATTTTCAAAGACAGATGATACTGGGCTTCTTCATAACCATGGATGTGAAAAACCAAGGTGTTTAAAATGCTTTTGAAGTAAAACACAATACCGAAATAGATTCCAGTTTGGAGGAAATACAGATCTCATTGCTAGCATAATAAACCGTGTGCTAAAATAAACTTTGGTTTTCACACGCTTGATAAGACTGAGATCCAGTGACAGCATACAGCTAGGGAGTGGAGGAAATGTTCCTTGCAAATGTTCCTTGCAGTTCTGCTGCAAACAAAAAAAATAAGACGGCTAACGCAAATGATTATGTTGCGCAAGCATGGAGGATGATGTGTTCAGCCCAGGTTATTCTCCCTTGTGTCTCCACTGTGCCTTTCCAGTTGTAAAGCACACAGTTGCATTCAGCTGATGAAGTCAAAAGGAAATGATGAACACGTTTGGAGCTGGAGGGTGTGAGTGGGCTGGGTGGATATCTATGACTTCCCTCTACAGGTGTGCAGGCAATCAATCTTTTAAATGTATTTAATGATTGTACCGTTTGCTTTAAAGCTTTGTTTGGAAGGAACGTTCAAGAGAGCTTTAAGCCCTGATAATTTCTCGATGTTGAACAGTTTAATATGCTGGGGAAATCTGTTGATTTGTGAAAAGCTGACTAGAAGTAAGCTTTATGAAGACCGCTGACAGCAGTGTTGAGATTGATTCTATCGTCACAGAAAAGGCAAGCCTATGCTGTCATGGAACCTAAGGCTGTGGAGTGGTTGTCAAAAGCATTCTAGTTTTTAAGTTCTGGCCAGTATTGATTCTCTTTTAGGGATTGGCTAGCTGTAATCTTTGGTCAAGGTAATTTTGATCACTGCCTAAATATTTTTTTAAAAAAACATGTTAAGTGCTTGACTTTTTTTTTAATTAAGTGGCAGAGCAAAAAAATTCCAGTAGCTCTGCTGCAGTTCTTGCTTTTAGTAATGCTAGAAAAGTCAGTAGGAATTAATTGTGTAAGTTCTTCCCTACAATTTTTTTTCAACTCTTGGAAAAAATTATACTCTGAACAGTCTTTATCAATGCTAACTGTGGCTTGCCTTGTATTTGTTGTAACAGGCATGGCAGTCTTTCTTTGCAAAAATAGTTGCTTGTGTATGGCTGTTGCCTGATTTTTAATAGTGGATTAATGATATTTATCTCCATTTTAGCTGAATTTTGATTTACTCATGAAAATACCAGCAAAGAGATTTTATATTTTATCTTGGTATGTTATTGATTGATGAAAAACATGCACTTGGCAGTAAAGCTAGAAGTAGCCAAAAGTGTCCAAAAATGAAGTGGATCTCTGTTGAAATGTATTGTAGAAGCGGTTCTTGTATTTCGCTATCCACAGGTTGTTCCTTTCATGTCTGCCATTCCACCAGTAGTTCATTAGTTAACTAATGAAAATGGCAGGTGTAGGGTGTAGCGTGGTATTGAATGAGGGTATAGCATGGTATCAAATGTGGTCAGTTTTTCAAGTCTGAAAAGCTGTACAGCCATGTTGTTGGTTTGGTGGTGCATCTGGATTGCTAACTAGGCTGAGAGACAGGGTGCTGGTCTGCTGTAGCCTTTTAATAGTGGAAATTACTCTAGCTACAGCTCTGATGTAATGAGCTGAGAATGGGAGACCTGAAGGTATTCTGGTCTAGATGAGATGATATCAGTTTGGGGATTATTCTGGTTTTCCTCCTGTTTTGCTCAACAAATACCTTAGCTTGCAGGTTAAGTATGCAAAAATGATGCCTGATTTGTCAACATGAGGAATACTCTTAAATGCTTGCAAATAGTCAAACATCTCTACTTTTATTTAGCTGTAATATTTGTAAAACGTTCTGCATTTTACAAAGTGCTGCAAAATATTGGTTATAAAATGCACCTCTAGGGACTCTTCGTTTTCTTCCTTTTCCTGTCATAGATTTGAACTACTTCTGGGCTATTTAACAGCTCTGACCTGTGGCAGCCTGTTCTTAATTGTAAAACTTTGTTACCTGTGGCATGCAAACATTCTTTTAACTACCTTTAAAAGCAAATGTTTGTATTGAACCTGTGGCTGGCCTGACACTATCCACAAAGATGCAGAATTAAAATGAGTGAAAAACATAAGCAACCCAGAAAATGTTAACCTCAAAGGAAATCCTCTGAAAAAGGTACCAAATTTGTAAACAACAGAAGGAGGGGGAAAAGTCTGTATGAAATGATGGTGTTTGTTACATTACTCTTCCTTAGAAGGAATCAGGATACATGGATATTTGTGCTGATACAGTTGTTTTCCAATCTCTTAAACTGTGATCATTTGACACACTAAAGCTTGTTGAGAGCCTCTCCTTTTTTCTTCCTTTTGTCTGCCCTCTTGGTGTGTTCTGTGCAGATGAGTCATCTTACTTGCAACACCTGTGTTAGTAACTGAAGTGCTAGTGGAAACAAAAAGAAATCTGCAGAAATACTGATTTAGGTGGATCTTAAAAATATTCCCATTTAAAAAAATCAATGCCTTAGTTTAGGGCTTAATTCTACTTTCCCTAGAAATACATAATTTGGGGTATTACATTTAATTTGGATTTTAACTTAGTTACCCTAGTTTTATCTTGCAATAGTTATGTCATAGTGTTAATGGAGGAGTAACGCTGAAGAGAAGCACACTGAAACAGATAATTAGCTCTATTTCAAAGAGAAGAGAGACCATTTTAATGAATTCTTTATTTTAGGTATTTTCTTGTCTCCAGTTTTTCTGTCTTGCATTTCCCCAAACTTGAAAATTGTGATGTATCTTTTTTTTTTCTTTTCATTAGAATTATTTTGAAGTGCACACAAGTTGAAACTGTTTAAACTTGCTTCCTCGAAGATCTAACTGGGTAAATGTGCTGTACTTAGAGCATAAGGCTTTAAAGCCTGGAACTTAAATGTCAGCATATTAAATTCTAATCCTGTCAGTTTTCTGTTTACATCTTACAGATTTGTAAGTTTACAAAATTGCACACTTGTAATTCAATTTCAGACCTGTGAAATTTCAGATAGAAATGGGAAAGGAAGAAAAGCCTCAAGTCAGTATCTTGTTGTTCTCCATTTTCCCTGCTGTAGTTTCTCTCTGACATACTTAGCCTTGTGCTCCTTCAGGCAGTGATGATAAATGTGCTAGGTACAATGTTTTTAAGCTACTGGTGCAGCTAACACACTATGAGAGCAGCTTTACTCAAGTCAGTGAGTCTTGCATGTGCAGAACTTTTGGCATGCTCACAAATCTGCCTTGAAGAGCATAATCCCGTTTGTCAGGAGTTGTTGTGTATAACTGGCAAGAATTCCTTCCTCTGCTGGAGGAAAGGAGTTCTTTGTGTAATCTCAGTATTGGTAGATTTATAGTCCTTTGCAGAAACTCCTAAACTGTAAGCTAATTTTAATGGTGCTTTCCTAACCGTGGAAGTCAGTGGATGGTGTGACGATTGAACCCTATAACTGAGGGTTTGGAGTATCACCACAAGTACTTGTCCATAGAGAGGTAATTATAGAGGAAAGATACTTTGTGAGCTATTACAGTCAGTTATTGTTGTATGCAATACATAAACATTGCATTTTCCTTTCTCACATAGTGTGTTGGAAAACAACGGGCCTTGCTCTCAACATTATAAATGAATTTTTGTAATTATTTTTGGGTTAGCATACAATGTCTTTTTCCCCCAAACTTGACACAAAATGGTTTACAAGAACAGATTTAATTCTAGTGAGTGATGTGTGGGTGAAAGTCTCTTTGTCGATGATCATACTACTTGAAGGAACCTTGAGGTTAACAGTTCCTTTCCTTCCTGGCACTGGAATGTGGGATAGGCTGGGTTTAGCCCATTCCGAGCAGATGATATTTATCTATTATTTCTTAATTTCTTAATGGAAAAAACATCTATTTCCTTGTGTATTTTATTTTGACAACTAATTCTACCACTGGAAAACTTCCTAATAAGCAAATTAATCTTACTATTTCACTACTGATGAATGCAGAAGTTTGCAATTGATGCATTTTTATTAATGGGTAGTTCTTTCTTCATTACAAATGTGAAGGGCTCTTTTTTCCTTTTTAATGGTACTTGACTCTTTCTAGCTATTCGATACAATTTCAACAATGTATATAGCCTTGACATGTAACTGAAAGGGCAGTTATTGCACTGTTATGGTTTAGTATCTCTCAATTTTTATATCGGCTTACTTTGAATTAGGCTTGTAGAAAGCTTTAATTTGCTAGATGTGTCTGACAGAAAGGACCAGAGTGGTAATGAGGCAGAGAAGATTTAACAGTAAAGTAACTGTCTTTAAAAACTTAAGTCGTTGTTTCTGCCAGTGACTGCCTGGACAGATTCAGGAGGATAGATTGATAACAGTATTCATTAAAAATAGGCTTATGTAGAGAATTATCTGGTCTTACTGTTTGTGTTAGCTACTTAACTTGAAGCTGTTTCTTTCTGTATAAACAAGAAAGCCAGCTGCAATTATTCTTTAAAACTCGATGGGGCTATGAAAAAACGTAACAGACAACAGCACAATTGTGACTGTGTATACAAATTGGCACTAGTGCTGTGTAATTTGAAGGGGATTTCAGTGCTTTTACGTTTGCATATACCTCATCATCCTTTACAAAAACTGAAATTAGTGTCTTTGGGTTTTTAAGCCATGAATCTTGCCTAAAGACCAAGAGCAAAAACCATTAAAAGAGGTCGAATTGGACCTGGCTGCGGAAGACAGACCACAGGCACTAATATATCTATTTGTGTCCTTGTTGTGGTATTTGGCTAACAGGATTAACAAAAGACTAATAATCAAGGATTAATTGTTCAGGGTTTAACAGACGCTCTGTAGAAGCCAAAGAGAAGAAAACCCCCCAAACCCCGGCGAGCCCCTCCCAGGCCAGAGACCCGTTCAGCACCCGCGCCCTGGACAGCTCAGGCGGAGCCTCTTCCCGCCGGGCCGCTCCTGCCGCTCCTGCGGCCCGAGGGGACGCGCCGCCTTCTTTAGCCGGGACAGGAACCAAGGCACCTCGCAAGAGCAGCACACTTCGTGCTGGCCCAAAGCCTTCTGGTTGGGTTACGGAATTGTATTTAAAAGACTAAGAGCTGTGGATAAACTCTCATTTGAAAGCAGCTTTGACAGTCTTGAGAGTAGGCCAGGTAGACTTCCCTTGGAAGGTTTTTTGTAACTCTTTTTAAGTCTGACTCATATGCCTACGGTTGCTGTGAGTTGGTGTTTTGCTTGTTTTTCTTAAAATCTTATTTTGGTTTCAGAAGTTCAATCTTCATCTATTTGTTCACTTTTATCCTAAAAAATAGATTTCTTGTCACAGCTTTCTCAAACATTGGTAAGCTAGCTTCCTTGTTCTTAGTTTCATCTCTGTTGTTTGTTTTTCAGCGGTTTAAGGACTCTCTGGAGCTAGTTCTCATTTCCCGCTAAAAGTTTTGTTAGTCTTGTAGTTTCAACTGGACTTCCCTGCTTAGTTCCTTCCAGTAAGTGGAAATAAAAAAAAAGAAAAAGCAGGTTTTACAGATCCTTTCTGTTATCACGCTGTCTGTTCAGCTTTCTTTGACACTATATGACACCACATTTTTAAATGAGACGATTAAAATATTTGACCTTAAATGTTTAAAATCCTGGAGAAACTTCTGATATATTTTGAATTAGTATTAGAAAGATGCCTTGAGCAGTAGGAGGCTCACTGAAAGATTAACCTTTTGAAATAACATTAATTTCTCTTGACAAGAGGTTAAAATCTAGAAGGTGGTATTCTGAAATATTTACTTTTGAAAAGGGATAGCTTTGCATCCAGTAATGCTGAGATAACAAGATCCATTTTTTGTGTGGAGGAAAAAGAACAAAACATGTAAATATTTAATTTCACTTAATGGCTTTCGAAGCCAAGATGGAAAACACAGTAATACTTTGACTCATGTGTGAAAACAGGGTTTGTAAATACTTACGTGACCTTTTTCCTTTCTTTTTATGACCCTGCTGCAGAGAGCTCTGTGGTTTGAATATTTTTTTTCCCCTATTGTTAAGTGCAGTTTATTTAAGATAGTATGTGCTTTTTTTCCTACTTACTGTTATCTTTTTACAAATGTCTTGTAGGATTTTCCTTAGGGGTGGGAATCCGAAGTAAATATTATTTCCTTTGTATGCTGAAGTCTTTTTGATGTACTACAATACCATTACGATAGCTCTGCAAGAACTTCAGCAGCTTTATTCTGTTTACTACTAAACAAATTAAAAAGGAAGTCACATGCATTTCTTACACTCCCTCCCTACTAGAAGAAATGAAGTGAATTTCAGGAGAAAAAGAAAAGAAACTGGGTTTGCTTTTTCAATTGTTGGAATACATTTCAACTTCTAAATAAAAAATGGAAATACCATCTATAAACAAAATTAGTATTAGAATTTCCTCAATGTCCTGAAAAAACTATATTTCCAAATCAGTTGTCCCTAAATTATGGATAACTTTGCTTTGTTTAGGTTGGACCTCTGTCATTTATCTAGGAACTGTAGCAAGCTGTTGGGTAATTTCTGGGGTTGTGTTCCAATTTCAATTTAATTTTTTTTCCCCCTTGTTTCATTGGAGAGGTGATATGTAACATTGCTTACTTACAAGTTGAAGGTTTTTAATTGAGGTCACATTCTAAGTGTTATTTCTGTGGTATTCTGATTTCTTCAGTTTGGTATAAGAACAGTTTGTTCCCTGAGTAGTTACAGAAACATAAAGAATGAATGAAACGCTATTCATATTTGCTTGGATGGGAGCAGGCAAGGTTAGGGGTGGAACCCACCATTTACATTTACATTTGAATAAATTTTAAACCTACTTTAACAGATTAGCCAGTGCAAGACAAAAGCTATTAGTTTTCTAAGAGTTTTTTTTTCTTGCCTTGCTGTCAATTTCTTTCTGTAAAACTGTCCCTGAGGGAATAGGGATGGATAATAAAAGTTGGCATAACTGGTACTTTAGAAGATGTTCCTGTATCTTTTATAAATTGCTTGTGTACAAGCCGTTTGTCTATTTAAAAAAAAATCAAATAAATCCTTGTAGCTGTCTATCTTAATACATTTGAGATCAGAATTTTTGTCTAAATTGGTTTGAAAGACTCAGATTTGTGTATTCATGTTCTTGCCGGAATATTAATAGATTAGAAGACTGGATTGTCCTTTTAATGCTTTGAATTTATTCCAAAAGGCTTGCTGTTTTATTTTGCTGGATGCTACTACCCTCAGCTTTGTGAGGTACCGGACTAGGTCAAGAGCAACAACAATCCCACTGATGGTTGAGATCGAGTGTCCTGGTTTTAGCTGGGACAGTGTTAGCTTTTCTTTTTAGCAGCTAGAAGAGCTGCGTGTTTTGGTTTTACTCAGAGGCTCGCTCTGAGAAGAATGCTGATAGCAAGTTGATGTTTGTGGTTGGACGTGAGACTCCAAGAACTTTTCAGTGTGCCGGAGTGCAGAAGCACAGCGGGATAAGCGGGGAGCATAGCTGGGACAAGGGGGACATGATTCCCCTTGTGATTTGTGGTGGAACTTAAGATTGAGGGCCAAACTGGCCAATTAGTATTCCATATCATGCAGCGTCATGCCCAGTATAAAAGTGAGGGTCAGCCGGAAAGAAGGGCTTTTGCTCTTTTGCGCTTGCTGCGCTTTTGCTCTATTGCCTTTTTTTTTCTCTCTCTCCCAGTACTCCCACTCTCGGAGTACCATCTCTCTCTCTCTGCCCCTCTCTATTTCGGGGCCTCGCGTTCGTCCGGGATTGCAGCTTCGGGACGAGACGGGCTGCAGATAAGAGGGGGTGGTGAGCATCTACCCTGTGTATTACTTATCTGTATTAAATTGTTCTTATCTCAACCCACGGGTTTCCCGTTTCTCCTTTAATTCTCTCCCTCATTCCTGGGGGTGGGGGAGGGTGAGTGACCGGCTGTGTGTGGGGTTTGGTTGCTGGAGCGGCCTAACCCACGACATCGAGTAACATGCTGAATTGACATAAATGCATCTGAAACATTTGTTTTCTTTTTAAAGAGCTTAAATGATCTCTTTTCTTCTCTTGATGCTGTCACTGTATGGTTTTGGGGTAACAAGATTAGTCTGTCTCAAGATTCAGAGTGACCTGTATGAATTCGTTGCAGGTAGAAACCTGGTGAGTGAGTTGAAGTTTTTGTTTTTTTCTTTCTGGAAGTCATTTTACAGATGTTAAGTGCTGTGAACTCTCTTCCTTAACTAAGAGCTTAATTTTCAATGTTGTTTTGAATGTCTCTGATACGTCGGTAAGACAATTTTTGTTGGTGATAGTGAAGGAGAGCAATTTTCATGTTTACGTTGACTTCTACCCAAAAGCATATACATGTGTGTAAAGTATTTCTATTCTCATATATGTGACATAAGTCTTCCAGTCGTGTCTGTTTTTTGTGGTGTTATTTTTTTTTCCTTTGGTCATATTTAGGCCAGCTTCTGAACAGTTTTGGTACAGTTTTAGTTAAGGACTGTTTTTACACCAAGAGCAGAATGTCCGTCTGTCCTACCGTGTTCTGTGGAAAGCACCAGACAACACGTCAGGCTGAAGTCTGCTGTTCGCAGAACAAATTCAGCATTCATTCATTCATTTTTCAACCTAGAACTGGAGGATCTCCCTGAAAGATTAGACAACTCTTAGTCTTCCGTAGCCAGCCTACTGTCCTGCAGAGATGTCTTCCAAACCAGAAACTGCTGTTGTAGATTATAGGATTAATAGAATGAACGGTACAATGTCTACACAGTTCTGGAAAGCAAAGACAGAAGTTTAGATGTTTAAATGGCATTCTCGCTGCACAGAGTCCAGAATTGTATTGAGTATTGCTGCTTCTCAAGGAAAAAACGATTAAAGTAGGTTTCTCTTGTTGGCACATCTCCCACTTCACTGATTTCTCATTTGATACAACTGCTGTAAAGGACTGGTATAGCAAGACCTCTGTTAGAGAGAGGAAAGGTGTGCTTTTGTGATGACTGACAGGAATGTCAGGCTTCCTTTTGGATCTTTTAGTAGGTGTTCCTGAAAATGGTAGTTAAAGGGAAGTTTTAAAAAAAGTTACTTGATAAAACAACAAATCCTGGAGGCAGAGGCTGTCCTTTACATGCCTGTGGCTTACTTCTCCATAGTCTTTAATACAGATAGTTTGCTATGGAAGAACGGGAACAAGTCTGTGTTTTCACCAGACCTGATGACTTATGCCTGACTTAATCTCGCTAATTTGTTGGTGGCCATACTGTGAAATAAATCTATCACAGTTGCTGTTACTGCACTCGTGTGTACAATGGACTTGCCTTCTGAGGGCTTCTCCTACAACAAAAGGAGTGGATTTAAGCTGATGTTGGTGTGGGAAACAGCTACTTTGTCCTCTCCTAAAATCCAGAAATTCCTAAGAAAGCCTTCTAGAAAATTGGTAACAAGGTTTAAGTGTGAGAGAGTTACCCTTCAAGAGCATCATGGAGATTTTTATTTTGTAAGACATTGAAAGTACATCTTCTGTCTACTGAAACAAGTCTTTTTGAGGGACTAATGCTCGTCTTAAAGAAATGAGGAGAGCTAATCTGAAAAAGAAAAATGTCTATAAATGGTGTTAATTCTTTGCAATTCTTAAAACCTGGTCTGTGAAAAGTAGCAATGCGACAATGCAGTACCCAACTACTTAGCAGTATGAAATCTTTCTTGCTTGGAGAATGGTACTGAAGGTACCTTTTGAGAACTATCGTTTCTTTCACAGAGATTCTGGGATGTTGTGAATTTTTTCGACCTAGAATGAAAGGCTACAACAGGGAAAATAGATATAAATCTGTGCCTCTAATAATTTTGGTATTGGGGTAGTAGTAGTAGTCCTGAGTAATCTTATCTCAGGATCTTAAATGTCTGAAGTGGTGGAAGATTCATAAATTATTTTTTAATGAGTGCCTTACACTTTAAAAAAGTGGGAATTGGAAGATAATTACATCCTAGTTGTTTGAGAAGGGCTAGGTGTTGGGTTATTTGACGAAAGCCAAGTGTATCCTGGGCTGCATCAAAAGGAGCGTGGTCAGCAGGTTGAGGGAGATTATTCTGCCCCTCTACTCTGCTCTCGTGAGACCCCATCTGGAATACTGCATTCAGCTCTGGAGTCCTCAGCATAAGAAGGACATGGAGCTGCTGGAGCGGGTCCAGAGGAGAGCCACGAAGATGATCCGAGGGCTGGAACACCTCTCCTATTAAGACAGGCTGAGAGAGTTGGGGCTGTTCAGCCTGGAAAAGAGAAGGCTCCAGGGTGATCTTATTGCAGCCTTCCTGTACTTAAAGGGGGCCTACAGGAAAGCTGGAGAGGGACTTTTTACAAGGGCGTGTAGTGATAGGACAAGGGGCAATGGCTTTAAACTGAAATAGGGGAGATTTAGATTAGATATAAGGAAAAAATTTTTCACTCAGAGGGTGGTGAGGCAGTGGAACAGGTTGCCAAGAGAAGTTGTAGATGTCCCATCCCTGGAAGTGTTCAAGGCCAGATTGGATGAGGCTTTGGGCAACCTGGTGTAGTGGAGGGTTTCCCTGCCCATGTCAGGGGGGTTGGAACTAGATGATCTTTGAGGTCCCTTCCAACTCTAACCATTCTATGATTCTAACGTACATCATGGCAGGTTTTTTTCTTTAAATAAGTTGTTTGCAGCTGAAGTATGTATGTAGTACACATTTGGGGTGCATCCTTCACTAGCTTGTCTCTTGTTCTAGAAGTCCACTGTTTTTTGGAGTGGGTTTTTTTTTGTTTGTTTGTTTGTTTTGTTTATACCATGGAAGGGTTTACCGAAATGCACCTTACTGATCTTTGCCCTCTAGCTGCTGTTTTGATCCTCTCAGTCTCTGAATTGTTTTATACGCAGCTGGCAGACTGACTAATACAGCAAGGTGCAGCAGGCTGCTCCAGTGTACCACTGGACTGCTCAGAGTCCTGTTGGCTTGGGCTGGTCCCCACCAGCTGACACGCACACTAGGAAAGGGCAGCAAGAGCAAAGGTAGAGCTGCCAAGAGACAGAAAGAAGGTGAAGGGATGAACACGTAAATAAGCTGAGAGGACTGCAGACTCACACTCTAGCATTCTTTATACTGCCCTCAAGAACTGTTCTAAAGAGCTTTTTTTCTTCTTTCAAAACCAGATTTGTTTGTTTGTTTGAGTATTTTATTGTTTATATTTTAACTGCTCAATCACTGGTTTTAGGGATCTGTGGTAAAGCCTTGCTAACTCATTAGGTAAAGCTCTGGTTAAGAAGGCAGTGCTACATGGAAAGGCAGAGCAAATTTATGTCATGATTTACTTTTTCTGTGACCCTTGTCTCAATGTCATTGTGGGCAAATAGGCACTTTTATATAAGGTGACACCTAGAGACTTATGAGAGTTGTTTGACTTTCTGCGTAAGCTAGGGCAAGTTTCTTGCTGCCTTTTTAAAGTACATAATGGAGACATTGCTCCCTTCGTAACCATTGCTTTTTCTTGTCTGTTTTAGAGTGTAAGCTCTTTGGAGGAGGGATTAATACGTATATGTGAACAAACATTTGCAGCACTTGGCACACTATGATCCTGATCTTATAAGGGCATTCCTGAAATAGGAATACTAACTATTATTGTTCTTCAGTCAGTTGTTTAAAAAAACCCCAAAACAACAAAACCCACAAAAACCAAAAAAAACCCCAACACCTCTTTCTTATTAAAATATAATTTATTAGCATGTTGCAGTTTCATGCTATCTCAGTATTCAAACAAACTCAAGATAGTGTCTCCTTTTTTTGGTGTATAATGCTTATATGTATCAAATGACAGATCATGATTTTGTTTGAGCAGTGAAGAACAAAAAATACTTAGAGTTGCAGTTTCTCTTCCTTTCAGTAGCATGTTATGGATGAGTAAAGCAATGAAAGCATATACTACTTTACTTATAAGCTATAATTGGATAAGTAAAAGCATTTAAGTTACCATGTCACTTTTCAAACTGCTGAAAATTTGAAATATCATTTAAACTAATTTGTTCTAACTACACATCCATGTTAAAACTTATTTAGTCTATGCTCTGTGTGTATGTATGCATGTATATGTGTGTCTTATTAGCATGATCTGGTTACTGTAAACAAGATGTTTCTCTTCTAAGCGTAGATAGTAATAGATAACTAATCAGATTTCTCAACAATTTGGCTGATAGACCAATGCAGCAGTTGTAAACAGTGAAAAATAAAAAATACTCGGTAGCATCCTACAAAGGTCATTTAAAATGTGAGTGATGCACGAAATATTTCTTAACAATTTGTTCCAACAGCGACATCTCAACTGTGAAAAAGCAAGAATTACACTGCTTACTTAGTTGCTGTGGTAGGACTGGTGTGGCATGTCATTTGAGAGTTTGGTTGGTTTGTTGATTTATGGATATTCTGTAAGATTTTTGCAGAATATGGTGTGGATGCTAAGTACTGTCTTAATAGAGATAAAATCCTGTATATGTAGATGAATCTGTCAGGATTTATATGTTTGAAGCATGTAAGTCAATAGCTTTATTTTCTCCAGCTTTTACTGACAATAGTTAAGAAAACGTGGTTGGGGGTTATTTCTTTATGGTTTCAGTTCTATCTTTTTCTGAAACAATTATGCATCTTCTTTACTATTCCTTTCATAGGCAGTTTGTATGCTTTCTTCACTCTAGTACATCCCCAAATGTTATTAAAAGGTTCTGTCTTAGAAATAAGAACTTTTGCAAAACTAGGCCTTATAATACATAAATGCATATCATTCAAACTCCAGAAGCTGCTTTCACATTTTACCGAAATTTGGACATAATTCATGTTAAACACTTAAATTCTATTAATACTGAAGTATTTAATGATCTAATTCCAGTGTACACCTGTCTGAAATTCTGTATTTCGTAATCCTTGGTCTTCTCTCTATTTTATAAGATTCTCTTTAATTATTAAATTATTAAGTTTGGCTTCTCATGAACCTACTTCCTAGTTTCTGCAATATTCCATACACTAAGGTAAATATTTTCCCTGTTGGAAGAGTGGAGGGGTAAATGCAGAGTGAACTTCTCTGAGTTGAATTTTCCATTTAAAACCAAAAAGCTGCTTTATGATAAGCAGAGATGTCAGTACTTTTTAAAAGTTATTCCTTAAACAAAATTCCTTTGTGCTGAGGATGAACAATATTTTTCAGCCTGGACTTTTCTGCTAAGCTCAGTCCTTGTTCATAATTCGTACTTTCACTCTGGGAAAAAACAAACACACACAAACCAAAGCCAAATAAATAAACAAACAAAAGACCATACTTTCTGTGCTCTCACCAGTTTCAAGTGAACGAAGATAAATTGGTCCATAGGTTAGAAGTTTCCCTGCAGAATTAAGCAATTGGTGCTCTCTGTGGAGGACTGCTGTTTTGAGACCTAAAGAGGGAAAATACAGAGTATAATAATTCAGGAAAGACTGCTGTTGTGCTTAGGCAGTTAAAGTTGTTGTATGTGTGATGAAAAACTGAGATGAAAACACAAGAAAACAAGTATGTTTTGAAACATTTGTCCTTGACTTTCTTGAAACTGTAGTTTTAATAGGAATAATTTTTCTGTTATACTGAATGATAAATGTAATTATAACTGCTTTTGAGGTATAATTGAATGTTGGTGTCAAAAAATGAAACATTATGTTTAGAATTAATATTTAAACTCCTGAGAACATTTTGCATAATAGTTTAACTTTTTATTTGCATATATTCTTCCCAGTTGTAATCTTTAATATTTTGTACTCTTGACTTTTTTTGTCATTGATTGGTTTTCCCCTTTTTTCTTTGTCACTGCTACCTCTGTTTCTACAGGAACAAGTAGGTTATTGGTAAGTATTTCGACTAAATCAGACTTTACAAAGTTTTGCCTTAGTGAGGACTTCTTTTTTTACCCTCACTTACTTTGGTAAAAACTTTGTAGACAACAGGCCAATTGTCTGTAAATGCTGTGCTTTCTCAGGTCTCCATTATCGCCTTGTTTGTGTAGTGAGAGTAATAGTTTTCAGATTTTCCGAGAGACTTTGTCTTCTGCATGCTTTCAAGCAGCATCATTATCTGTGCTGTCTTCTAAGATGCTGCCTTCTCCTGAGGCTTGCTCCTTTGTTCCTGTCTGCTGCATTTTGAGTGCAGTGTTTACTTTGTCTCTCTCATTTCTTTTTTTTGTAAGACCTTGTATATGTTTTGGCCAGTTTGCTCAGAAGACTTCTCTGCGTCCAACAAGACGCTGTTTCACGTGTTCAGTTTAGTCATCTTTGTCATCCATGATTCAGCCATTTTCACATCATACCTCTTTCCTTTTAGCTATCATTAAGTATATTCTCAGCATGGTATAGCCACCCTCCTCCTCTCTTATTATCATGCTTCATGTAATTTTAATCAGAGTTGTTGCATTGTACAGTACAAGATTTCAAGATATTTGCATCTGTGCATTTTCAAAAAGTAGCACTTCATTCTTTCTTCTAATCTTGGAGCAGCTGTTCCTATGCTTCCTTTTAGATGATGTGATTTCTAATGGAAGATTTTCTTTAGTATATTTTCGAAAGTAGTGACTTTGTTGACAGTGTGAAGAAGGGGAGGGAAGTGTAGACAAACTGGTTCCCTGTACTTAAAAATTTGTAGTTGTCTTGACAAATTACTCGGTTACTCCCAAAGAGCCTATTTCTGGCAGCAGAGCACTGTTATTCTGTCTGTCTTCCTTAACTTTCAATGTGAAATGATGAGTGGAAAGACCTTTTTCAGGTGTTTGAGGAAAATAATGCTCCAGGCAATGAGAGAAAATTTGGAGCAAAAAAATTATGGAAGAAAGAAAAAAAAAAAATTTATAGGTTCAGGAGAGACTAGGAATGAGGGAGAAGAATTCTTCCTCCTTGAACTCACCTTGATAGGTGAGTTAAGAAAAAAAGCAATGGGAATACGTATTATCTCTAAAGTAAGAGTCTCAAGGCATGTCATTTGCGTAAAGTTTTCAGACCTCCAAGCTGACTTGCAGTAAATTGTTTGTCATCATCTGGTAATGCAAGAACTAAGCTTGTTTAACAGGTTAATCTTGCCTGCTGTGTGTAAGTTAGATACAATTGTGCCCCAAACCGTTGACCATGCTTTCTGACTACTGGCTTTCTGAATAAAGTAGTTGATTTGGCTCCAAAATGCGTCCAACTTGGCTTAACTGCATATTCAGACAACTTCCCGCTCCCTTGGGAAAGATGCTATGGAAATTAATGGTATTCTTCTGGGAGAAGTCTTGTTGATAAGTGGAGTTTTTTGGTTGCTAGTTGAAAATCAGCTTCTCAGACATAGTAAGCTAAAGTCTAAAATCATCTGGATTGAGGGTGTGGGTGGAGCCTTTTTTACATGAAAACTGAGGCTTGCTCTTAACTCTCAATCTACCAAATGCAACTCCCAGCGTAAACTTATGTTCACACTTGTCTGTCTTCAGCTGCTTCTCTTCCATTGAGAAACCTGTGTAATGGATCTGTGCTGGGGGGGTGACATATCTGAAATGCAGTTAATAAGGTAGCAAGTTAAAGAGTGAATTAATAGGTTTCAAGTAATTTTATTAACTGTTCTTGTTTATGTGCTTGTCAATTTGAAAGTGCAAAGACTCTAGGAGTTTGGATGAAGGAGACTTGAGCAGTCTCTCATCTGCCTTGACTACAGATCTCTGTGGGTGATGGGATGGGGACGTAACACCCACTCACAAACACAGGTGGAGCTAACAAGATATTTCCTCCTCCTTTTGTTGGGTGCTTACATTGATCTAAAATGTCACTCTTAAAAAGCTGTTCCTCTAATAACAACTGTTCTTATTTTTCTATTAAGAGGTGAAATCAGTCTTTCCACAGGTCTTTCCTACCTGTAATTTCATCTTCTGGTTTGCAAGATATTTTATCATGAGACTTTTTTCTCTCTTTTAATGGTTTCATTTATTGTTCTTCAGTTTCTAAAAATATGCAGCTGTCAGTTGTAATCACCATCACATGTTACTTTCATATTGGTATTAGACACCTGAAGTTGTGCAGTTGATAACAGCTTTATTTATGAATAGGAAAATATGTCTTGTTCAATTTCTTTTCTTCATTCTGTCCTGTGTTAATTTGCAGTGATTGCTACTGAAGATCTCACTTTCCCAATTACCACGATGAAGGGAACTAAAGAAGTTATGTAGTAAGATTCTGTCTTTCCTAAGATTTTGCTTAGGAGATGAAGTATTATCCAAACATATCTTCTCTAATTATTCTGTGGACTCCTTAACTGAAATAAGTTTCAGGTTCGTTTTTATTCACCGTCTGATATATCTCCCCTTTCCCACTGAGTGCTGTGGGAGCTTTAAATTGGCAAATACAAGAGAAAAATCCCTTGTTTCCCTCAAGGAATTTCTGAGTGTGTTTACTTCAGTTTTATGGCACAAAAGTTGGGGAGAAAACCCCTCTAGATTATGACCACAAAATCATTAAGTGCTGAGAAGAAGAAATTATTTGTGCTTACTCTGGTTCAGTTTTCTAGAAAAGACAAGAGTTTGGAACATTTATATTGTGTTCCTTATTTCTGTTTGATTTCCTATTCTCTCCCAAATTGAGGGGACTATTTCTTTCTTTCTTTTCATCTCCAGAAGTCTTTACAGATGATGCTGTGTTCTCCCGGCTTAGGCCGTTGACAGCATAAGGAAGGACTGAAACTAGAGAACTAGATGTATCTTTTCACTGAGACACTTTCTCCCTTTATAAAAAACTTCTGTACATAGAATGGCAAACTTTCTCTGAGCAGCCACTTGTATTGGGAGCTACAGCAGCTAGAAATTCTCCTGTAGAGGGTTCCCTGCCAATTGGTAGTGCTCTTTTTTCTTTCACCTTCTTAGACTCTTTTAAAATGTCAGGTCTCTGTTCTTGAATTTAGTGTGAAATAATCTTCATATTCTCTTTGATGGTACGGGTAGAGTTGCCAGGTAAGATGTTAGCTGTGTTAAAGCAATACGCTTTCATGTATAAAGCTTCATGGTTTTGAGCTTAAGGAATTAGTCATTCTGTCTTTCCATTTCAGCTGTCTGAGGAGAAGAGAAGGGAGAATTCTGCAGCCACGTAACTCTGATAGACCATGTAGTCTTTACTGGAGCTTTTTTATTTCCTTCTTTAAGTTTTACAAATTAATTTACAGAAGAAGGGAGTAACAGAAGTTTGCCTTGACCAGGACTGTTGTTACTTCACCGAGAATCTGAATTATTTCCATCTATTTTCTGCTATACTTACAATCACACTTCATAGTTCTCTACACAGTTAAAAGAAGTGGAAGAAGCAGAGGCATTATGCTTTGACTTTAATAAAGTGTTTATGCTGTTTTGCTTTATATCTTCATGAGCAAACTTAAAGAATATGGTCTCAGTGAAAAAGTAGATGGATGCTGAAATAGTCAGAAAATAAATCCTGTAGCTGCTCTAGGAGAGCAATTCAAATCAAGTACCACAGTGGTCTACTTTGGGTCCATTTTCAAACATCTTTTTTTGGAGGATGAGCACTTTAAAAAAAGGACATATAATGCCAAAAAACTTGTAAGATCTGAAAGCACTATAAAAGGCAAAATTGGAGTTCATAACTGTTTTTAACATGTTAAAAAAGTGTTCATAATTGATTAAAAGAGACAAATGACAATTACTAAATGTGAGGAGAAATAAAACAGACTACTAAAAAATGGGACCTGGCTAGTAACAGTTCTGCTGAAGATTTCAGGATTGTTAATGGGTCATGAGGGGAATGAGCCAATAATCTGTTGGTTTGTTTAAAATGTCCATGTATATGTCTATACACGCACATGTAAAGGAGGTATCTCTCTGTATAGGTAGATCTGTATATTCAACACTTAGTGTAACAGAACAATGCGATAGGTAACTATTAACTTCTGCTTAGGACTTGAGAAGTCTTAGCCTGAAAGCTCTGCCCAGTTCTTGGCAATGCAACATGTTAAGATTGGAGAGAGTCCAGAGGACAGCAATAGGAATAAAAGGTTTAGGCATCAGGGCCTGTGAGGAAAGATTAGAGTAACTTGTCTTTTTTTTTCAGGCTAGGGGAAAAAAGATGGAAGGGCGCACATATTCCAGTATGAACTTGTTTTTTATATGGAGGACAGTTACTGACTGTTTTCCATGTCTGCTGAACACATAAGTAATCAACCTTTTTTGTAAGTGAAGGCTACCAGATTAGAGATAAAGGAACATTTTTCTAACTCCATTGGAACAGCTGATCAGCATTGTAGGCTGTCCAGGATGTCTGTGAAATCTTTCCCTAGTTGATTTTTTAAGGGCAGATTAAATCCTCTAAGTACGTTTAACCCAGTTTCCCAGTATGGGATAGACTTGATGACCTCTTCAGATCCTTTCTAACATGTTTCTCTGAGTATGTGAGGTCTTTTCTGTTTATTGGGGGGAGGGGATTATTTGTGTTGTTTTGTTTTATCATCATTATGCAGACTTTAATTGTGTGACAGTAATCTTGGATACCACCCTCATACCATCATATTTACAGGATGCTGTACTTCCAGATTGTCCATTCTTATTTTTCCAAGTACCGAAGAAGTACAAGTGCAAGTAGGTAACTAACATTTGTCAGGCTTCTTATTGTCAAATACATTTTAGAAAAGTGCGTGTATGCAAGGATTTCTCTTTTCTGACAACTTCTTTAAATGTAAACCAAGATGGATTTATCCATCTTGTTTGAAAACACAAGGATACAAAAACTTTAAATACTACTATGTTGCATACTTATTTTAAAAGAACAGCTGGTCTCTTTATACTTTGTATTTGGTTTTGGCAGTGTTCCAGTTGAGATGTTTTCTGCTGAAAGGTTACTCTGATCACGCTGATGCAGTGTTCTGCGTTGGTGCAGGTTTTATTCATGGTTATTTTTTGCTACAACTGTTTAATATTGACCAAAAGGATCATCCTTTCTTCTGTGCAAGTCTAATACCACTTTAACATGTTTCCTTTAGGTGCAATTCTATGACACTCTGCAATGTATTGTCTGGAAGCTCTTGGCTCTTTTTTTTCCCCCACCACAAAGTAGGTATTCCAGAATGAGTGCCAAAATGGTTTTGCAAAAATTACAGAGGTCCAGGAGTTTGTTATTGGTTGGATGTTTTTTGTTTGCTTTGCTATGCACTGAACTGCAAGTTAAACAGTCTGATGTTTGCAAAGCAAGGCAAACACAGTAAGATATCAATAAGTTGAAATTGGTATGGATAGAGTGAATGGCCACCCATGGACCTGTCCCTGTGGATAGTTTCCAAGCCTGCCAGAGATTAAAATTATGAGTTTGGTAGATGGATGTGAAAGAAGATGGGATTTCTTGGCAAATAGAGGTTCATTTGCAAAAGATGGCAGAGTGTGAAGAAAATGATGCATTCAAGAGAGAGTAAGAGTGAGAATTCACCTCTGAGTATTTAAGTCCTGCTACTTAGGCAGGTTTAGTTACTTCAAACTTTCTGTGCCTTGGGATTTTTTAGTAGCTGTACTGCAACTTTCTATTTGGTCTCTCTTTTCTTGTAATTGTACTTCTTTCCAGGATTATGGGGTTTTTGAAGTAATGTGTTACTTTCAGTATTGTAGTCAGGGTTCTGAAACTAGATGATGGCAGCTTGTAAGAATTTTCTTCCTACCCCTTACACATGCAGCTGTAAAAGTCAGCCAGAGGCGTGTGCTTGCTCAGTTTTGATGCTCAGTTCTTTCCTGCTGTGTAGAAAGAGAATGGAAGAGGTGGTTCTTTGCTGGACTTAGGTTGTATCACAGGCAATGTCCTCTATACTACAGGAGAAGGAAGAACAGCTTTGCAGTGATATGCTGACAAACAGTGACAACCCTAATACAAAGGTTCCTCATCTTGGATGAGGATAAGTGATGCTGTGAAACCAACACCTTCATAAGAGCTTGATTTTTACCTAGAACTATATGTTATAGAATCATAGAATTGTTTGGGTTGGAAGGGACTTTTAAAAGTCATCTAGTCCAAGCCCCCTGCAATGAACAGGGACATCTTCAACTACATCAAGATGCTCAGAGCCCCATCCAGCCTGACCTTGAATGTTGCCAGGGTTGGTGCATCCACAACTTCTCTGGGCAACCTGTTCCAGTGTTCCACCACCCTCATTGTTCTCTTGCACTCTCCTTGTAAAGACAGTAAGAAAGTAGTTAATTAATTGAGTTTCATAGTTTTTAGAGGACTCTTCACTTGAGGCCACCTCATCTCATGACTACTTCCACTTTGTTATCCAAAAGTCTGTGAATGTATTGTTTATCTGCAAAACTGAGTAAAACAAGTCATGTGGAGATCAAGTTATTTTTGACCTGTTGCTGATTGTTAAAGTCACGCAAAACTTTTAAAGAGTTATCGGAGTTGTTCCTTGAGACTGGTGGTAAAAACAAACATAGGCTATAAATGTTGTTAGCCTGCTGGGCAGTGGTACAATAGAGTCTTTGTTCTTATGGAGTACTTAATTGTAAACTGGGTCATGAAACTATTGCCTTCTGCTTTGAGGAAAGGTGGGAAAATACCAGCTTTTTTTAAAGGACCTTTAGCTGTCTTATGGACAGTGTTGATTGTTCACTTATTTATATTTTTCAAATACAGTTAAAAATAAAATCAGTGTTGTGTCTACAGTCAAAATAATTTGTTCTTTGGGGTTACTAAAGGAGTTGGAAATGGTAATTTCTTTTACACAAAACATACACTGTGCACTCTTGGGGAAGATGGATAAATCCAACAGCTGCTTATTGCAGCAGAACATTGTGAAGGACTGAGAAGTCAAATTTCACTTGTGTTTGGAAAATGTTTCAGCAGGGGTTGCGAGCTCACAGCACTTTCTCGTCTGTAATAGTCTCTGGCATGCAGCTGCTGCTGGTTACTGGAAAAACATCTTTTCCACAAAAATACCTTTAACACTGGCTGCTAATTTGGTCCATAAGGCTTAGTTAAGCTTAATGTCCTCTACTGTTTGGATTCTTTATGGAGTAGAATCATAGAATGGCTAGGGTTGGAAGGGACCTAAGAGGTGAGAAGGTCCCTTCCAATCCAAACCATTCTATGACCTTAAAGGTCATCTCCCTTGCTATGGGCAGAGACATCTTCCACTAGACCACGTTGCTCAAAGCCTCATCCAACCTGGCCTTGAACACTTCCAGGGATGGGGCATTCACAGTTTCCCTGGGCATCCTGTTCCAGTGCCTCACCACCCTCATTGTAAAAAAATTTCTTCCTTATATCTAATCAAAATCTACCCTCTTTCAGTTTTCATTCATTGCCCCTTGTCCTGTCTCTACATCCCCTTGTAAAAAGTCTCTCTCCAGCTTTCTTGTAGGCCCTCTTTAGGTACTGGAAGGCTGCTAGAAGGTCTTCCCGGAGCTTTCTCTTCTCCAGGCTGAACAATTCCAAGTCTCTCAGCCTGTCTTCATGGGAGAGGTGCTTCAGCCCTCTAATCATTTTTGTGGCCCTCCTCTGCACCTGCTCCAACAGGTCCATGTCTTTCCTGTGCTGAAGACCCCAGAGCTGAATGCAGTACTCCCAGTGGGTTCTCACAAGAGCAGCGTAGAGGGGCAGAATCACCTCCCTCGACCTGCTGGCCACGCTTCTTTTGATGCAGCCCAGGATACAGTTGACTTTCTGGGCTGCAAGCACACATTGCTGGCTCATGTTGAGCTTCTCATCAAACAACACCCTCAAGTCTTTCTCCTCTGGGCTGCTTTTGACCCATTCTTTGTCCTGACCCATGGTGCAGGACCTTTAGTGCACTGTCCTGAGTAGAGCTATAGCAGTCAGATATCCCAGACCTGCTGTGTCAGGAAGATATTTGCAGTTGCTTAACTGTTACCTCCAGATACCCCTTGACACTGAACAAGCCACAAGACACTATGTTGTTAAAATGTGGACTTGCTATACTGCTGCAATGTGGTCTGTTTACTAGGTTTAGGGGCAGGCATATGGTAGTATATCCACATTCAGCTGAATACTCTAGGTAGATAACCAGAAGGATTTTTTACAGCTGTATATCCTTAAGCACGTTTTTAAGTAAAAACATTATTATTATTATTTATTATTATCATCATCATCATCATCATCATCATCAACTCTCCCTACTGTTTTATTTGGATTTAAATATTCCCTCCAAGCATTCCTGGGATATGTACCTTCTTAATAACACTGTTAACTTTAGCAGTGGTTCTAAAGACCTGTTGATGGTTTTCTCTGCCCCCTGTCACTCCCAATTAGATATACTGGTGACCCTAGGGAATAAGCTAGAAGGGTTCTGTCCAGAAAGCCAAGGGAACCTGTTAATGACTGTCCCACTGCTTAACTAGCCATGAACGTAATTGTTAACTTGCTGTAATGCAAACACTCCCTTCTGGCACAGCAGCACTCAGTCTGCAATGTATAAGGAAGTTACGTGCTTTTTCACATCAAAATATGTGGTCCATTATGCCTTATAGAAGCATGTAAATGAGAATAATGCATGGGTCTTAGTGGATTTTGACTAGACTTAAGAGTAATCAGCTGCATTAGGCTGATAAAGGTTGAGAGAAAATCTACCCCAGGTCAGTTTTTTAAGAAAAACGTAACAAAACAGTTATGGGTGGTTTTGGGTGTTTGGAGGACTAAGATACTAATTTCGGTTTTAGTCATGTTGAAATGCAGCCTGGGGGAAGGAGGCTACACAGTGGCGGAGGGTCACTGACAAAGCTTTCTACAAGTAAATTAATCCTTCCAACCTGTTTTTAATGAAAGATTTGTTTGCCTGTTGTGTGCTTATTAACCTGTGGTTGTAACTGTTGTTTGTAAAGATGTGGGTTGGGGCAAGAGGACTAAAAATAAGGAGAGAAGAGCAATATTTCAACTGAAGTATGAGTTTGACACAAGAAGAAATAGATATGAACTGCTTATGACTAAAATGGGAAGAATCAGAACTGTACTTAATCTCAGGAAGTGGTTTCCAGTACATGTTCAGCTGCTGCTCAGAGTTCCTCATGGGTGTTAACCACTTGTCTGCTTTGACCTGTTCCTGTTAGCTGCACAAAAGAAATAAAAATAATTGTCTTGATAAATGAAGTATGTTACTTCCATCAAGTGCTAATGATTCAGGTTACTTGCTTGATCTACGTCTGGATAATAATTAACAGTAAAGATCAAAATTCTCAGGCATCAGTAACTTCAAAGTGCAGCATCAAGTCACTTGTCATCCTTGACTGGCTCAAGTTCATTGTGGACTCCCAAGGTTAGAAGTACAAAAGCAAGGGGCAAGAAACTAAAACATGTGGGAGCAGGCCCAGATATGGATGTTGGTGGAAGGTGCAGTGGCCTTTAGAGCATGCCTGCATCATTACTTTTCAACATTGTCAAGGAAAAAGTTGCTCGTTTGCACTGAGCATGGATTTATATGTGTTTGCAGTATGTTGTCCTGTAGGTGTACTCCTGAACAGCTGGTATGCATCAAGTTCCCTGTTGGTGGCTTTTTGTCTCTCACTTGTGTGTTAATTATTTAGCAGATCAAAATCAGTCAGACTTTCTCAGACTTTTCTGTGGACCGTAAAACTTGCCCAACCAATCTTGTCCTTTAACTGGAAGACTGCTGTCTTTGGTAATAACATAAATTAAAGTATTAAGCAGTTTTGTCATGGACTATTCTGCAGTTACATCACAATGCAGATTGTCTTAATTATTCTTTACCTCATATTTCCTCACGCTGTGACCTCAAAATGTAAACAAGGTTATGCTTGGCTAGGATGCGAGAAGTCAAACCGATTCAGTGCTACAGGAAATATTAGTGATGCAGTAGGTGAAGCGGCACCCCTGAGCTAATGTTTTCCTGGTGGCCCAGACTGGTAAAAAATGCTGCAGCTTGCATGATGAGATGTAAAACTGAGATCCTTTGTTAAGGTTTCAGTGCTGTTCCTGGTAAAAGTGAGTCTGTTAATTCAAGGTTCCTGCCCAAGTTCAGATTTTAATGGCTGTGTTCTCTACACATTTCTAATTTCTGTTTTAGTAGAAGCATATTGTCCTCTTGCTCCTGTCTTAAACTGTTCTTAGAGTTGTTCGGAAAGTTTGCATTTCAGAGGTGCTAACATGTTTCAATTAGCAACAGAACAATTTACAGAAACAATGGTCCATTTTGAGACATTTTAAATCAAGGGAAGTATATTCATGTAAGAAATGTCGGATCAAAACCGAAAAGCTGCCAGATATGTTTTTCCTTTCTTTTAATGTGTGCAGAACAGTTTTTTGGCTTGAATGTACATATTTGCAATGTGGTTGAGTGTACTCACACGTACATATTTTTATTTTCCGTAGGATTCAAGTGCCCTGTATGTTCAAAATTTGTATCTTCTGACGAGATGGATTTACATCTTGTGATGTGTTTGACAAAACCAAGGATAACCTACAATGGTAAGAAAGAAGTAAGCTGACAATTATTTATTCATTTAAAACATTAGAGTGATAATAATTATTTAATAAGATACTCTGGTAACTAGTTCAGTGGACTCAGAAATGATGTATGTTTTTTGCTTGTAGTTCATTTTTTCAAATTAATTCCTAAGATCTTGGTCTTTTTTATACTGTGTGCCAATATGATTTACACTGTTGACTTGTTCTGCAAATGTAAAATTATTCTTATTTGAGTGTGTTTATTCTATTTTTTGACCGCAAGATCAGATATTAGTCAGTGTGTGTTTAGTGTCCACTAAACTATGGAGCTAGGTGTAGCTTAAACGTCCTCTCATCTAATGGCATCAAATGGTGATGGCTCAATCAAGTCTCCTTCTGGGGACTTTATTAAGAACTGTTACTTGACACACTGTGCAGTTACACGTTATTGAAGAAAATGACCCTTTCTTGAAGGGAGCTGAGGAACTTTCTCCCTCTTCAGCTGATTGCATATGTGATACTTCATCAGGACTGGTAGATATGTATGTTTTTGTGATTTTAGTGAGACTTGCCAATGTGAAATGGATCAGCTGTAGTAGCTCTGTTTTTTTCCCTACTACTAAGCTTTCCTTCTAGGCAACCTTTGATGCAAGGCAAACAGGACTTTTGTCACTGTTGTGATCAAACCTTCCTATCACTGTGACTTAGGCTGACGCTCAGTTCTATGGCAAGCACACAAAAAGATTTCAGAAAACTAGGAATTAGAAAATCTTACTGAAACCTTATTGCCTACTTTGGCAGAACTGCCCTACCATCAGGAAATCTTACAGTGCCTCCTGAATGAGTGTATTGCTCACCAGTCATCAGATGTGGAATATGTGAGAACAGAACGTGATTAGAAAGAAATTGTAGAGGAGAGGGTGTCGGACTCTTTTTTTGGAGCTGCGTAGTAAAAAGTTGAGAGTCAGTGGTCACAAGTTACATCAGGGAAAAATCTGATTCGATGTAAGGCAGAAATGCCACATAATTAGGGTGGTCAAGCACAGTGGCAGACACCTGAAGAGATTGTGCAACCTCTATCCTTGAAGATGTCAGAAATTGACTGAACAGGGCCGTAAGCAACTTAGTCTAACTTGGTCCTGCTTTGAGGGGCTGGACCAGAAGACCTCCAGAGGTCCCTTCCAACACAAGATATTTGTTGCATAAGTAACCTGCAGTGTTATGGGCTCTTTGACCCTTCTGGTACCTTGTGTTTATGGTATCCTACACTGGATTTTTTGTTTGTTTGTTTGTTTTTTGTTGGAACAAGTCTTGAAGGATGGTTGGGCCTGTCTTATTCTTTGTCTGGATAGCAATAATGCTGGCCTTTAATTGCAGAAATAATTCAAAATCATGTACTTAATAAATAATATACTTCAAGTTGTGAAATCCATTTCAAAGCACAGTGCTCAGGAAAAGTAAATATTTTTTTTTCTCCTGGTGTTACCACACATATATTTGAGAATGTTGACTTAATCTAACAGAAGGGGCTTTGTTTCTCTTTATTTTGCCTTTTTTAATTTAAGACTGAGCATTTTCCAAGATAAGTTGTTAGAAATCTGTGTGCTGAGGGATATTGAACATTAGGGAGAAGAAAGATAGTCGCCCCAGTCAGGGAGATATAATGCACATGGAATCAGTTGGAGTGGAGCAGGAGGAGGCAAGCTGGCAGAGAGCAAACTCTGGCAGTAATCCAGCTGATGGGATGTGCACAAATTATGAGCTGACTGACTGAGATCCTTTGCCCCTGCTGCTTCCTACGTGTATGTATGAGCACCCTCAGCTGACTAACTTTTTTTTGAAAGATACAGCAATTACATAATGTAGCCTCTTGGTATTGTTTGTGATGTTCATTTGTGTCATGACAGTGCCATATTCAGACTCTTTTTTTTTTTTCTTGCATTGTTTCTCTCGGCTGGCACATTGCTGGTTGGAGCTCCTTTGGGCCACCTTGTTAACTTTACACAGTACGTTAAGTCAATGAACTTCCATATAACTGAGCAGAAGTGAAAACTGTCAGTGGCACCTGAAGGCACTCTCTGGATAATCTGCAACACAACAAAAGCAGTTGTGGACAATGCAACATCAGTTATTACCAGCAACATGTCACTTCTCAATTTAGGAGTGTGTCTGCTGTATAGAGAGCCTCAGAAACTCATTCTACAAAATGATAAACTCATTCTACAAAATGATTGTGTAAGCTTGAAAGGAGAAAACTACTAAATTACAGACTGGTTTGAGAGAGACACTTAGAAGTATGGTTTCATTCTCATAAACACTTAATAGAAGTGTGCATCGATCCTTGTAACTCTAGTTGGTTAGCCCCTGGAGTCGTGGACTAGATCTTAAATTACAGCCTATAGCTGGTTATTTAAATTAATGCAGCACAAAGAATTTGAGGATGTGGCTTCAGAGTTGTGCAGCACTCAGTTTTTACTTTGTATGTGATTGTGATCCCTTTAATGAGGCTAATGAAAGAGAATTAACTAACAGATGGATAACTTAATGCTGCCATGATTACAGGCCCAGAATCACATATGAATGTCTATACGTGTGCTTTTTTTTTTCTTGTATATTTTGCCGTTTGCCATAATGAGGAGGTCAGTGATGGATCTGCCTTTTTGTCATAAGCTGTATGAAGGGCATCTCAGCTTTGGCTTGAAAGAAGAAAAGAGCTGCTATCAACTTTCGATACCTTCTTCCAAAATTGAAGGCATCTCTTTTATTCTTTACTTTCTCATCATTATCTTGGCCTTATGCCATATGTGCTCAAGTAGAGCCAAGTAGGCACTATTTGCTTGTGTTGGTCACTCGTGGTTCCCAGTCCTATTACCACTAGCAGGAAAAATAGGTTTCTTCTTTTTTTTCTCCTTTTTTTTTTTTTCCTTTCACCTTCTTTCTGAATTTTGTGTTGCAAGTAGTTGAAGGGAGCCTTAGACTTTGCAGGTGCTAAGATGTTTAAAAATTGAGCAGTTGGATTGAACTGTGCTTGTGTCTAGTTCTTTTCTAGATATGTTTCCTTGTGGTACTGTAAATGTGTTAGTTGTTCTTGCTAAGAAAAAGCAGGGAGCAAGTTGTGTAAGTAGCCAGTTTGTATTTTGTCACTGTGAGAAGACAAACCTTTCTTTTTAAATGTGAGTCTGAGTCATACAGTCTTCCCCAGAAAAATGTTATGACTGTTTAGTTGTGATTTGAAGTTTAAAAAAATTAATGAATCCTCCCAGCCAATCTCTAATTGCTTTCTGAGCTACCTTTGTGCGTTGCATTTGGCAATAGGAAGGGTCAGTGAAGGGCAAACTCTGGCAGCTGTCTGATTTAAACGTGTTTTCTAAAAGAGAGTGGTCACAAATTTGTGCTGATTTTCATATAAATAAATCAGTATGTTTTATTACCCTTGTTCTTTCAAAATCATGTGACTTGCCTGCAACAGAGATCTCATTGCTGGCTCAAGTTGGCATGTAAAAAGAGCTCTTTCTTTTTGCTGTGGAACTTTGTTCTACATCTCTTAAACTACTTGTGGTGTTCACACATGAACCAATATCTAGGCATTTTGATACAAAAGCAGGTTAAATGAATGGAATTGTGCAAAAATGTTGTGGTGTTTGGTGTTACTGTCTTAAACAGACTTGCTTTCTTTAGCAATTAAAACCCCTCTTCTTACTGTTACTTGCTGAGTTGCTGAGAAGCCGGAATAGGTCCTGTTCACTGGTTAACCACAGGTTGCCAAAAGCAAGTTTTGGTAGATGGCAGATTGACTTTTTTTTTTTTTGTGAAAACCACTGCAAAAATATTATATAGCCATACCTACTCCTTTGAGCTTCTCAAAAGTGTTAAATGAGGGCCCTTGCACCATCTCATTCAAGTTTGCCACGGTGAGTTACGCAAGGAGCCCACTTAGGGACTGCTCGGCGAAAGACGTTGCTTACAAGGTAGCCCTGTGTTTTGGTCAGGCAGGGGCATTTACTTGAATTTGCCACTTGCCTTTAACTCCTTGCTGATGATTAGACCTATCTCATGAAGTTTAGGTTTTGAATATAATTATTGTTCATTTCGTGTTGTTACAGTATTGATGCTTTTTTTCACTGAAAGGTGTTTTATAAAAATTGAGAAGACACCTGAGAGACTCAAGACTTTAGGAGCGCAAGTTTTAGATGCTTTGTAACAAATGCAACCTTGCAGTTGTTCCTGAAGTAATTCCGGTTTTAATTTTAAAATTGCTTTGTTTGTTTCTCAGAACACTTTGTAAGGCATTATTTTTATTTATCTATTTACTATTACTATTATTAAAGGGCCTCTCTGAGAGCAGGGACTAGCAGCCTGGTGCCTGGCCAGATGGGGAAGCCAGTGACCCTGGAGAGCTGGGGAGAGCCAGGCAGCTCACTAGGCTGATTGGCTGGCTCAGCGAGCCGGCTAGTCCTCTTTCAAAAGTTTTCATTGAATTAGCACATTCCTGTGGAATATTTTGGGTTTCATCAAGTCAGCACTTTGTGTTGGAACGCTGTTCTACTGGAAACTTTCTAAGCAGGTCTCCTTAAAGCCGTTGGCTCAGGGGTGGTGCTGCTTCGACATCAGTGCTGCAGTCACTCAGACTGCTCTGCATTTAATTCAGATATGACAATGGGTCTGATTACTGGCCAACGTGTTTACTGAGGTTCATTTTAAAGGGAAAAGCTTTTGCTAGTGTAATTTCAGGGAGGGAGAATGTTGAGACATCCAGTGTGTAAGCTGCTGGAGGTTTTTCTTTACTCAGGTTAACTACTTTGCAATTATTCTTTTTAAATGACAATAAGTGAATTTTTGAGGCCTATCACAACAAAAAAGAGCAGGGGATCAAACATCACAGATAGCAGCGATTACATATATGATTTTGTATTTATAGTTTATTCAGCTCTGTTTTGAATGAGGAATTTGTATATGGAAAGCCTATTGTAGACAGAACATTGAAAATTAAGGTCGGTGTACTGCAAGGAAATGCATGAAACTGGATGTGCCCTTCCTGTCCAGCAGTGTACTTTGTCTTCTGGGGTGTTTGAATCTAACGCTGCACACAGCTATCCAAGTACTCCTGTGCCGTCAAACTGGATTCAGAGTGACTTGGGCCACAGCAGTGAGTGCAACTGATCTAGATTAGTAAGGACACTACGCAGGGTTTTGTCATAAGGATATAAACATGGTGTTAATTCTAAATCAGTTTGAGGTATTGGGTTAAGTTTTGTCTTGTGAGGAAAGAGAAATGCTGCTCCTGCCACATGCATGTGAGTGAGTGTCAGTCCTGAACTGGAATCTGTGTGAGCAATAATCCTGCTAGAGGAAGTTGTCAACATCTAAATGACAGCTGTAACATACATGTTTTGATCAAAAGTAGACACTTGAAGATTGGCATGAGTCACCTAAAAGATTAAACAAAAATATTTTTCTAACGTTCTCTGTGAATGGGACTGACCTACTTTTTTCTAATGTAAATTACAAGCTTTGTTGATTGGTGGCTGTTTCAACATCTTTGGGGCAAGCTACTTGTGCCAGAACTTATTCGGTTTATATTGCTCAGTAGAAGGGAAGAAAAACAGCACACCTTAACCTCATGTTTGGACCACCGAAATACATGATTCTGATAGTTCCACTCGCTGCAGTGTCTTGATTTCCTTGGTCACTTCTGTGCACAAAAAAGGGAGAGTGTTTTACTCAGCAAGGCTGATGCTATCAACTGTTTTGACTGATGCTCTCAAAACTTCAGTCTAGAGTGAAATGAATCACTAACTTCAAGTTCACTTCTCTGCCAGGGTTCCTGAGATCATACCCTAAAAGACCTTGCAGAAGGGCATCTTGCCAGTCTGCCTGGAAAAGCTTAAGCCTTCCTCTTTGTCCTCATCCTTTAATAGGACTAGACTTTCAGCAAAGCAGTACAAAATAATACCAAGGCAAATCGGTTCTTTCATTCCACTCTTTCTGAGGTATAAACTTCTCCATAGCATTTCTCAATTTTTCCATTTTTGGAGTTTAACAAGATTCTTGGCTAAACCTTTCTAGCTTCTTACTATGCCCTAGATGGCTCTATGCTCTGTCCTTAGGGGTGCTGGGGAGGGAGAAGAGCACACTTTGTAAGGTAGTTTAATAGGACACGTAAACAGACACTTATCCTGTGTTAAAATAGTGACATTTACTCCTGTTTTGATCTTGTGTACTCATGAACATCCTCCAGACTATGTAAGAGGTTCATTCAGTTTCCCTGATGCTTTAAAACAGTTTTATTCAGTATTTCTTGAAAACAATTAGAACTGTTTAACATCTGTTGAACTTTGAGATTTTGCTTAACATGGTGATAGTAGAAGAACATTACAAATAAAATTTTAATCTCAGACACAGCTGTTATTCTGTGAATTGGTATAATATCAGCTCAGACCTTTCATGACTTATCTTGCAAATCATTGTTACAATTTTGAGGAATTGTAACAAATCATGTTACAATTTTATTTGTACTTCTTCCCTTTGGCAATTGTTAACATTTGAAGGAGGAGGAAACTTTCACTGGTGTTCACCAGTGTAGGCTGTGGATAGCTACTTGTCCAAACCAGACTGCCAAGAGGAGCAGTGGCAAACTCTAACTCTTCCTCCCTTTTGTTCAATAAAGCTGTATTTTTTTTCCAACCATCCCAAATCTCTCCTTCAACAGTTTTCAGTACCTCACAGAAGAGCATCACTGCAAAAGCGGACTGTTTCAGTTCAGGTTTGTTGGGGCAGAGGTGGTTCATTTTATAGAATCATAGAATGATTTGGGTTGGAAGGGACCTTAAAGATCATCTAGTTCCAGCCCCCCTGCCGTGGACAGGGACACCTTCCCCTAGATCAGGTTGCTCAAAGCCTCATCCAACCTGGCCTTGTCACTGCCTGATTTTAAAGAGTAATGCTGACAAATGTCACTAAGTAAAACCACATTCAAACTCAGCGTGTACCAGCCTTCTAAAGGGGGGGTAGGACCTGCTCCGGTGACCCCATTTCAGCCTCCGTCAGTAGATGAATTGGGTCAGTCTGTGATAGCATGGAGTCGCAGCACTTTTAGAGGCTGCAGTCTCTTATCTTTCCTCCACATCCACAAACTGTCAACCCTTTGCTAGAGTCAGAAAAGCAAGCTGTGTGTTTCTAATGGTGTGGCTGTAAAGAAAGCTCCTGAAATGGGAACATAGTGTAACTGAGAGGGAAGTGCTTCGAATGTCTGGAACAGCAGTTCCCGGAACTGCTGACTGCCCCGTTTATCTTGGTAAGATATAATCTCAGTGGTTTAGTGGTGGCGGCTGAGGTATCAATATTGCTTATTATTTTACTTTTCATGTAAGACAAAAGGAGGCGTAGATTTGTAAAGAAGCTATGACAGCTCACTTTTATGATTCAGGTTGGGGATACTCAACAGATGATGCTGAATTTTCTTGCTGTAATGAAGTAAAGTCGACATGCTTGGATCCTGCTGAGGAGGACACACTGCAGAGATCACATCCATTAATATCAAACCTTCCTCTGATTCATTGTGAATGCTACTTACTCTTCTAATGAACTTTTGGGGAGAAAGATGTTTGGTGGGTGATTCTCTGCATACTTTCCCTTGAACAAGGCCGAAATCTGCTAGACTGAACTTCCTGTGACGAAGCCATCACAAATCACTCCTCACCAAAATAGCTGCAATGTCACCTCATACTTTGTACAGTTCTTGAGAGTGGGACAATTTTTTTCTCAGTACATTAGAATTGCCTTTATATAAAAGCATACATGTGCCATGGAAATATTTTATATGCAGCACTGGATAAATACAGTAAAGCTTTTCACAAGTATAGAACAAGCCTGCTTGTTTCTGATAGAAACAGAGAAAATAGGATCATTCATGTGCTGAATAGCTCGAGTTGTCTTTTCCTTATAAGCTTCTCCTAACCTCAGATACTGCCGTTGTCTTGCTTTGGTACTGACAGTGCTGCTAAAGTCAAATGACAATTCTTGTCCTAGAAAATTGCAGACACACCTGTGAACCAGTGCCGCAAAGAACATCTGCGGGTGCCACGAGGAGCGATTCAGATCGGGTTAGAAGAGGACCCGACATATTGCACTGTATGTCGTTGTGTTTCTCTTACATAATGGCAGCGCAGCGCTGCATGCAGTAGAAAGCTGAGGGATAGTTCTGTTCGCTCGGTAGCAAACGCTCCCTGTGCCGTAACTCCGCATCATGTGATGCGGGCAGACAGGAGCTACCTTCCATGTCTTACACTTAATCAGTCTTGAGCTTTGAGAGGTCATTCGGAGGATGTCATAAATCGTGTCTGCAACTGCTGCAGTCTTGTGACTGCTGGGAATTTAGCTTCAGGGGAAATAATGTTCCAAGTTTTGTATGGTAATTCTGCAGTCTTTAAAGCTGATACCTCTAAAACCTTGAGATTTGACTCATTTGTTAGCAGCAAACTGACTTTTTTTTGCAGTTGCTCTGTGGAAATAAACCCCTGGAAAATACATAGCTTTTCCTAATTTTAGAGAATAGGTTTTGTTGGCTGGATTTTGAAATAAAGCTACTTAAAATCTTTAGTTTTTTAAAAATAAATGCCAAACCTACATCTCACTGAAACTGAGTGATATGTGTTGAAACTTCATGGTATTTCCTTCCTTAAATTCCTCACTGTTTTGCAGGAACTAGAACAGATTATTTGCAGATCATGTGTTTTTTCTAAAGAAATAGAATAAGAGGCACTCCTTGCTCAGAAACTGCCCCAAGGGCAGATCAATTGAAAGTATTGCCTGAAATGTCATTTGTACTTTTTTTTTTTTCCCTTCAGATTAAAATCTTGCTCTAAAATCTGCTACCTTTTGGTTATTTAAATAGTCTTGTGCTTCTGAGTTGCAGACTCAACTCTTCAATGACAAAAGAAGTCAGTCCAGCTTTTACAGGGTATTTCAGTTGTAGAACAAGCCTAACTCTTCAGAAATAAGCTGGGTGAAACCACTGTTAATGTGATAAGAGTACTCTCACTTCTAAACTGGGGATTATTATCCGTGCATACACTGGAGAAAAAATTACTAGCTTTTAGAACAGATTGTAAATTGGATATTGACAGAAATTGCATTGATTATATACTGGCATTGGTACAAAATACTACTCTACTGTATCCTCCTTGGAGGAACCTCCTTGCTCCCTGAAGTTTGTGTAACTTTGTCTCATGTGCCTACAGATTTGTTCAGCTGCAGAAATAACCCAAAGTTCTAACTCACAGCTGAAACACAAAAAGCTTCACTATTGCTAGATTTAGTGCTGAACTATATTAACACCTATGAAACCTTGTCAAAGTTCCATCATAAAAACCTTGTCTAACTTCCATTTTAACCGTGCAGTAATAGCTAGCTATCTGTAATGTAAAGCTATATCAAACTTTCTTCGTTTTGACCACGTTCCTCATCATCTTCTTTCTTGTGCAAAGTGTAATTAGATAGTCTTCATGTATAACATTAGGTAGTGGATAGACTTCATGTAGTTAGAGCAATAATGTAGCATTCAATGATAATCTTTAGCCCATAAATAATATTTATTTATTTGAGGTGGAGAGATGAGGGAGGAGTTGTTTGCTTGACACTTGTATATTTTTCACCCCCCAGTTCCAAAGCAATCTGTTCCAGTCTGTGGCTTTATTAGCTGAAAAACCTTGTTGTCATAATGGTGTCCAATAGTTTTGATAGCCTGTTGACTTAAAAAATGAAGAGAAAAATAAACCTTTTGTAAAAATATACTGCCAGATTGTATGCGTAAAGCTTTGAACAAATACTGGAAAATTGTCTTTGGGTACTTTTTTATTTTAAACACGTCTCCCATGGTAATCTTTTTGTATTATTTGTGAATGATCATGATTACTGCATACTATTGAAATTACGTGAGTGTCTTTTATTTGACTTAATTGCTAGGATATAGGAATTGATGGTATTTGCTTTAAAACATAAAGGAAGGTTTGTTGTGTGTGTCCCCCGTCTGTCGTGTCGTGTGTGTCCGCCCCGCCCCCCCCCCGGCTTTGAGATTAAAGACTCATATACTCTAGAACTTACTGGGATAGTAAAAGTGTGTAGTACTTGTAGGTACTCTCTGCTTGCTGGAATAAATGATGATATTGTATTATGGGTTAGTGTAGAGCAGAAAAATTGAGATTACTTTGAAAACTCTGACTCAATATTTGATGTTATCAGAACTTTTTGCATGCAGACGTGTTTTGCGTCTATATTGCAAGCATAATTGCATTTGAAATTGGAATAGCTTGTAAAAAGCAGTTTGTCTGCTGTGAACAGAAAAGACAGACAAGTAAAAATTATGCAGTGATTTATATTCCTGTCCTGTATGTGCACGTTGCTACCAGACGTTCAGTTTTAACCTGAAGAAGTCTGATCTCGAGCACCCTGTAGGCCTGGCGCCTGGCACCGGGGTTAATAAGCCAGACTTATGCACAGTGAGTTTTGGCACCAGTGTTTTCATTGTGTGTTGCACAGTAATGCATCGTATCTTCCCTAAGAATAGTGTCTTAGTCAGACACACCTGTTTTTCTCCCCTGCTCCTGTTTCCAGCTTAGGCTCATCATTTCATCTTTCATGCCGTCTTCCTTAGTGCTCCCTATGCATTCACTTTGCATCAGATCAAACCAGACTTCTCTGCCAGCTTGCAAAGAAATTAGTCGGTTATTTGGCCAATGTTAAAAGAGTGGAAAAAAGACTTGGCAACACTCGTTGTGCTCATGGCACCTTTAGGAAGCCTGCGATAGGAACTTGAAAAAGGACAAAGTGAACGAAACATTGAATCAAGTCCTACATCCAACTTCAAAACAAGTTGCCATTAAAATAACCCATATTGCCCAGAGTAATAGGATAGCTAACTGCATCTGAGCTTCTTCTCTTCATTCTGTCTGCCTCTGCTCTTCAAGGACACTGTTGCCCTACCCTTTCCTTCCATGAAGGTTTCTAATGTGCCCACTTCACCTGTGTTGTGTCAGATGAGAGTTCTCATAGATTTCATTAGGCTGGTAGGTCCCCATCACACTTTCAATTTCCTACAGACCATTACTAGAATGAAACTTCTTAACTGAAAGTCATTACAAAGCAATTTCTATGACTTCTGATTGTGGTTTCAGTGATGGTGAATAGTTGAAGCCTTGCTACTTGGAAAAACTGACTTCTACGATGGTTTTGGTCTCCTTCCGTGTTGGGGATAAAATAAGCTTGGACACTTAAAGCTACCAAAGCAAGAGGAATTTCCCAACCTCAGTGGGGATCCTTTTGTACAGTCACATCAACCTCTTGCGTTTGCAAGATCTTTTCAAATTTAGGTCTTATCCTTCAGTTTGATCAGAGACAACCATCTTCTGTCATTCCTACTCTGCCACATCCACACTCTGCTGCACTTTGTGAACACTGTTGGCAGTAGTCTTGATTTGGGAAACTTGCTCATTTTAACAGACTTACAGCATCATAGATAAGTCTTCCTTCTGACCGAAAAGCTGTTTGAAGAGAACTGTCTCTGCATGGTACATGAAACAAATTCTTCACCCTCCTCCTAACCACAATGGTATCTTTCCCTCACTCAATTGTTAAATTAGATTCCTGAGTGATTTACCACCAGAAGGAGCTTCTGTAGATAGATACTCTTGGGGTTTTATGCCTGGTTGGTTTTCGTGTTTGGTTTGGGTTTTTTTTTTTGTTTGCATTTTATCGTTTTGGTTGGTTTTGTTTGTTTTTTTGTTTTGTTGGTTTTTTTTTTACCTTTGGTAAAGAAGTCATCTGCTACACAAGGCAAACTGCACCTCAGGCCTCCCTTGTTTTTCTTGAATGTGCCCCACTTGGTGACAGGACTTAACTTTCTGCTCTGTGCTCTGGGGGATACCATGTGGTTCAGTCACCTTTGGACTGACTCTGTGGATTGCAATCCCAAATTCTCAACAGGCCTACGTTGATTTTGCATCTGTCATAGGAGTTTCTTAGTGCCAGTACAGATTGGCAGGTACATATAAGTAGCCCTTAAATATTTTGCTTTGATTTACTTCTCAAAGATAAGAAGCATCGTTTAGCAAAGAATAAAAATTATAAGAGATCTGCATGCATGGATCCCACACTGCTAGTCTTCTGTCTTGCCTGCTTTTTTAAGTTCCCTTCATCCCAGCTATCTGCAGCTCCCTGGGAGGAACAATCCTCTCTAACTGCAGCAGACTCTTTCTGTCAGCAATACATGCTGGTTGCCCCTGGCCGTTTAGTCAACCACTCATTCTTTTGCAGCATATTTGTGGCGTAAGATCCTCTTTCATGGTAAAGTCAGCCCTGTGAAGTGTAAATCATTCTTAGCCGAAGAAGAAGCCGAGGAGGAGGTATTCCCTAAGTGATAGTTCCTTACTCTGTTTCCTAAGGAGTCTTATTTAGTTGCTATTTTGTTTCTTGTGGGTTTGCCCCTTTATATGCTGCTTTTGATTTAACTCCTGACACTCAGGATTAATACCTGGTAATTTGACAGCTCATCATGTAATATTGATTAAAAAGCAAGAAAATAGCCTAAAGACAGCTTCCTTGTTCCACGCGCTGCAATAAGCAGCTTTTGTTTCAGACAGTATGTGCTGGGGTACAGTATTCATGATAGTTGCGTGGTGGGGCACTAGTTTGGTACTGCTGCATTCAAGGCATTTTCACCCAGTTGCCTCCTCATGAGACAATATTTAGCAGTATTTTCGTCTCCTGGGTATAGTGTTTCTGAAGGGAGGGAAGCCTTGGGACAAACACAGCACTCCGAGGAAGACTATTCAAGAACAAGTTACCCCTTGGATCATTTAAAACAGATGTACTAAGTCCCCATTCCAACTGAACTGATGTATAAAATGGGTAAGGCTGGCACAAAGTCTCTTTACATCGTGTTTTGGAGGACAAGACTGTTTATTTGTGGTTTGTCTGTGAACAGGTGCAGCTCTTTGGGCTGTATCTAGACTAAAACTTGACAGTTTAAGGATATGGTACTTACAAATGTGATGAACAGAACTTACCTTTAGAATTCAGTGAAACAGAAGAAAGTTGTTTAGCTATCTTGAGATGGTTTAACATTCAAGGGCATCTCAAACTGCAAGTAGACTGATTAAACAGAATTTTGAAAGAGTGTAGCTTGAGCAGAAGTTTCAAAGTGAATCAGATAATTGTCTCTGTATCAAGAGCAAGTCTTGAATCACTGTGGAAACATAGTTGCTCTGGAAATAAATCTCAAGACAGGAGCACAAGATGTTTCATGTCCAATTGGATTGATAAATTTTATCTTATATGCACATCTATTTCACCCCAACGCTTTCTACCAGAAGTATAAATACAAACCAAGAAAGCTGGTACACTGATCACAATGGTGTAGGAGTGACTGTGGATGTCGTTGCTCGGAAGTGAGGAGCTTTATTTTTCAGACTACTTGGCCTCTTTTCAAAGCTTAGCTCTTCACTGGGAGGCCTGGGATGCAAATTTGTCTTTGTCTATGAGCAAGAAGTCTTAATTGGACAGTGTGCGAAAGCTGTGTTATTTAAACTTGGGATTTCTTTTTTTTTTTTCAGAATTGTAGCTTATATTGACACATATTTTAAAGTTGCAGATAGATTTCCATTGTGGTTACTGAAGCAAATCTCTTTACGAAAGAACTGTTGCCTTCAGTGCACAAATCCCTCTCCCCGCTAGTATTTAGTTTACCTAATCAGAATAGTAGCTAGGGCTATACAGGCTTTTATGCTGGTCCTGCTCCCTAAAATGTGCTTCTATCACTACTATGTCAGTTTTTATCTTTATTCAGTGAAAAGCGAGTGTTTTTTCTCTACCATACACCCAATCATTATCTGTCTGAAAGGAAGCATCTAGCTGTTTCTCAGAATTAACTTCTGAAAGCTGAGAATAACCCACAAAAATCTAAATCCAGTTATTCAGATGTTTGGTTAGCTGAGAAACAATGAAACTTCTGCAGCCACCTCCCTCTAGCTTAGTGCAGTGTTGTGGTGCAAGTATTGCAACTTAGGCTTTATTCTGCAAATATTTTTCTTGTGCGACTTTCACTTTCTTTGTTTGGTGTGCTCCCTCCTCTTTACCTTTGTGTTTTAAAAGGGGGAAGCACTAAAGACTGCAGACAGTGTTTATGCAGCAAGTCTTTCATGATAGGTATCTGTTGTATATTGAGCAAGGTGAAGGGGAAAACAAGGATAACTCTTGGACTTTGAATAGGAAATTTTAACGAACTACCATGTTACACTAGATGAAGAGTGAGATACCAAACTCCCCACCTCCCCACCATATTCATCAAATGCTTTGTCAGTATTTGAGGAAGTGTCACATTTGTCGTACTGGTTAGTTTGTTTTAGAGAGGTTATGGATTTTTGTATTGTGGTGGGGAAGGTATTTTTAGATTGGTTAAGTTCTAGATATTACCACACAAGTGGTGCAGTGGTGTTTAAGGTTATTGTGCCTGTTAGAGGCACGCAAAAAGTTGCAACAGGTGCATGTTTGATTAGCATATGGGTATTAGTTTTTTTCAGCAGTATAAAAGGGAATTTGGATTGAAGTTAATCAGCAGAGTTGAATTATGAATTTCTACATGCTCGACGTGCTGGTGTTATGAATCCTGAAAACCAGTTAGCTGTGGTTCAAGTGAAAACTCTAGATATTAAAAATCTTCCCTTTTGCATCTCATCTACAGGAGGTTGCTTGTATTAGAGAAATAAGAAATGTTTCTGGTTAGGAACCCACTGTTTCTTCAGAGGGCATGTTCCTGCTGAGGGCAGTGCAAGTTGAGTTTCTGGCTGTGAAGGTGCAGTCTTCATAGGTGAATAAAACCAATGGCTGTAGCTCTGTCTTGCTAAATCTGCTGACAGACCCTGTAGCTTGGAAAGCTCTGAGTAGCAAAATAAGTATCTTCTGCAGGGATAACTGAATGATCTTTCTCCTGCTGTTGAGGTCTCTGAGCACTAAAGAATCCGCTTGCCTTCAAAGTGTCTTTCTGCCTCAATTTCTGAGCAGCAGCAGAGGGCTGACCTGGTCATCCAAGAATGATCCCTAGCTGGAGAATGCTGAATCAAGGATGTTCCTCTTGTGGCAGCCAGAATACTGAAGAACAGGTAGAATGCCAAAGAAACTGCCTGCTCTCCTGGTACTTAGGATGGACTGGGAGAGAATGTTTTTGCTTGCAGCCAGTACCGGGTTGCAAAGATAGTTACTGAGCTACTTGAGAGAAGCACACCCTGCATAATGGTCCTTTCTCCTTCCATTCCAATGTCTACTTCTCCCAAGGACATTAACTCCAAACAAGAAGACTGTCCATAATATATTAATATCAGATAGTGGCTAATAACGTTAGTCTCTTCCTCCTTTCTCCAATGCCTGCACTGCAACAGTAAATGAAATGAGATGGTGGGAGATAAGAAGAGTGGTAGAAGTAGTAGGTCTAGAGAGAGGATATTTTGGGGAAAATGGATGTGAAGAGGCAGAAAGCATAGTAGGAAATAGCTGGAAAGGAATGGAGAGGGAGAAAAACAGATGTGGCAGAAGCTGGTATGATCTAGTAAATCAAGTCAGTAACATGTAATAAGAGTATATTAATCACTTACACAGTTGCTGGCTACCAAATAAGTTACCTGTGGAAAGCGCAGATCTTTTTGAGTCTACTTGTTTTTGTAAGTGTGTAGGGAAGAACTTTGGATCATCCAAGGAAGCGGTGTCAATGACAGTGTAGAATAAATTCTGCAATGTGGATAAATTTACGCTATACTTGTGAGGAAACGCGTTGGTTTCTAGGTGTCTATAGCTTGATGTAATCTGTTCAAAAACAAGCAAAGCAAGTCTCTAGCACTTAGGTTTTTAGTAATCAGCAACAAAAATGAATATGTAACAGCCATATGGTAGTACACACTATTTAATGAGGTTTCATCAATGTTTTTTAATCTGTTATGGCTCTTGTTTTACCAATTTTAGTGCTGATAAGATACTGTTCAGAAGGTATGTTCCAATAAGCTTCAGTCACGTTCCTGAAACAGTGCACTTTTGTGTCATTCTTCACTGTTAATCTAGATGTGGTGGCAGCTTCCACAGACATTTAAGCTTTTAAATTAAAAAAAACCCAACAGATATTTATAAAAATTATGATAGAACAAAGGTCTTTCTAACTTGGTGTTCTGTTTCTAGTGAATGCCTAGAGGGAAATGAAATACTGCAGCTATAGGGTGATATCTCCCCAAATACTATCGCAGTCTCCATAATTTGTGACTTGAGGTTTCCTTAGCCTAGGGCTGTATCTATCTGTGTTTTAAAAAGAAAAACAAAAAGCAGTAGCACAGATTTTAGTGACTTAATCCATAAGGCATGTATTGCATGTGCTTTTGCAGTCCACAGTTTGAAGACAGACTATTTTATTTCAGACTATTTCAGGCATTGCCTATAATTTTAACCATGGCTGAGTTGGTGGCTTTGATAGTTGTTGGATATATTTTTTCAAAAGTTCTAGAAAAAGTTTTTAATTGGTAAAGTATGTGCAAAGTTTCTACAATTATAGTATCTTAATTCAGTACTACATATTTTGCTATAAATACATAGCAGAAGTGGAATGGAGTTTATTTTTCAGTAAAGATAAAAGCAGAATTTTAGGAGGAAAAATTGCTGACAACCACAAGTTAAAACAATAGTAGTATTAGCCAGGGATAGAGGAGAGGAGAAAGAAGTACTTGTGCAGACATAGGAGGGAAATAACTGCGCTCTTTTGCCAGATTTCATCTTTGACACCAGTCTTTGGCTAGTGAGTACTTGTTCAAATAGCTGGGAAGGTGGAGTGTTTACCTCCTATTTGGTGCAAGGCAGATGGATGGGGGCGGGTGGTGAGTGTTTGTGTATGTATCCACGTGTGGGCGAAATGGAAAAATGTGGCCTCTGCTTATTTCCTTTTCCCACTTCCATTTAGGTAATACACTCATGTAAATGTTTTAATCATAACATTGATGAGATCTCAAGCTATTCTTTTTTTTTTTCAAGAGAAAAAGAAAAATACATATCTACTGAATCACTCCACTGCAGGAAAATATGAAAACAAAATAAATTGTTCAGGCTGCAGTGGTTCTGTGTGAAATGATTTACGCATTTTTCTGTAACAGATATGTTTAAAAGTCAGTGTTAAATGGCCCTTAACCTGACTTCCATCTGGTATAAGCCAGTGGTGGTACAGGCAAGTGCTGTATGAAACAAGTACAGAAGAAATTCTGACTGGATCCAGGTCTAACAGGTTCTTTCACTCCTTTTTCTTCGTCTGGGATTGATGATCCACATCACCTAAAATGGTCAAAAGGGAGTCAGACCCAAAGTGTCGTAGGTCCTTGAAGGATTTGGTTTTGCTGTCGTCACTCTACACGTGTAATCAATTATGAGCATAATTACATGGGTTTGGAGTCTGTTAATGTGCAGTGCCAAGTTGCATGTTGGCATTTATAGCAATTAAGTATTTTGTACTATTCCCTCAATATTTATGCTTTTCTTCTTGCACAAGAGCCTGGTAGGATTCACAAGGTTGACACAAGAAGTAGGGAATGCCTACTCCTTGCTATCTCAGAGGAAGAGCAGCATTGAAACCTCTTAACAAAATCTCTTCTGCAGGGGTGGCAGAACTCCATCGAGTTTCTGAGGCCCCATCCATGCCAGCTGTCATCAGGGTTCACACCAGCTCCCTCTGGCACGACTAGGCAAAGCCAGGTGTGTGTCTGGCAGCTCATCCTGGTGGGAAAGCCTGGGGTGAAGCCAGGAAGGGCAGGAAGCTGTCTGCCTGGGACTTGTGCAATAGGGCCAGTATTGGCAAGAGGGAGGCTAATGGCATTTGGGGAGAGTAAGGGAGTACTGGAGGGAAGAAAGAGTCTCAGACACTTACGCCAGGGCTGGTTGGAGATACAAATGTTTAAACTGGCACCTTGCCCCAGTGTTAGCCAAAAGGTGCCTAACCTTGTTAAATCTCTCAGCAGGAGTTCAGACCCAAGGGCTGTACAGGCTGTGGAGCGCACGATAAGCCAGACATGTACAATAGAGAATGATGTGAAAGCAGTTAACAGGAATGTTTTCTTTTATAAATTGTATTTTTATTGGACAGCTTTTTAGTTTTTGTCATCAAAGCTTGACTAAATGCTTCTCTCTTGAGAATGCTGAGGGAGGAAGGCTGGGGTTTAATTCAGTGAAGGTATCTTAGTGACATTTTGGTTTTGGTACCAGCTGCTGATCTGATAAAGTGACTCTGTGGAAAAAATGACTTTTTTTAAGTATGCTCTGTGTATATGATACCTGCTTGAATTATTAACAGCGCTTCTTCCTGCAACCTAACTGTGGGAAGAGGGTAGATCTGCTCATAGGACTTTTGGCAAAGTACTTGTGTAAAGAGGCAGTCTAGGAGGGTAGTGTCTGAGAGCCTCAGGGAAAGATGAATATCTCTGTACAATGCCGCCTGGAGAGTCTTTGCCTTCTGGTGTCAGATATTAAAGTATATTTTAATTAAAAAAAAAAAAAAAGACTAAAACCAACCAGCCTCAAGGAAGTATTTATCCTTAGCACCCTCTTCTGGGCAAGTTCTTAGTGTCAGGATTTTGTAATGACAGATTAGAGTTCTTAAGATGTTTTATATTGTTTTAAATTATTTTCTCTCTTAGGTATCACTAATGTTCTCAGAAGCTTACAACTTCTGATAGAACAGAAGCAATTTCTTAATACGATGCCTGCCAACAATGTTACCGTGTGTAAAATACATTTTTTATTTTCCTCATTGTGGTAGATAGATTGCTTATTATTTTGTTTTGAATATTTTTCTTTATAACAGTTTACCTCATGTTAGATATTCTTCACATATCCTTATGAAGATACCACACATGTGACATTATACAGTTTTTTTAGCATAACCAATGAATATAGCAGAGACTACAATAAGAGCTGTTTTAGAAACCCAAGCACTTGCAAGACAGCTTGCTGTCATTCTAAGGGAAACAACATAGACCTAATTTCTTATTGCTTTTCTGTTGAATTACAGCTTTTTAGTTGTCTGCTTGTCATTTTCTGTGTATTTGGAATGCATAGTGATGAGTATTGGAGCCACTGAAGCGAACAGCCAGTGGTTTCTCAGTCGTACCTGGGAATCGTACTCTCTGTAAACAGTCCCTCTAGGCTCCTTTTGGTTAAGAAGGGGAAGCTTTTCCCCAGAAACTGTAGAAATTTGAACACATGGGCTTTATTTTGCCAAGTGTGCGCCTTTCTGATCTGCCAGAGATTGCCAGCTTGGCTGTTACATGGTCCCTTTTTGGGAATGCTCTGTGCACTGTGTGAGGTCGCGTCTGAGACTCTTAACCTGCTTCTGGCAAACGGGACATTACATGATCTCCTGTTTTGCTTTGTGCTGAGACTGAATTCTGCATCCCACGTTCTGGCTAAAAGAAGTGTCCAAGAGAAGGTTTTTTTTAAAAACAATATATTTTCCCAGAAACTTCTGTGCGAAAGCCAACTCCTGTGCATTCCTAGAAACTTACTTTCCCCTCGTTTATTATGGGAATTTAGAGTCATTGGAGCCATGCAATACTGATCGTTCCCTGATAGAAAACTCTCATTCCTTTTGCTAACGGTTGTATACTTTACATTGAGGAAAAGGTGGATGGGATGTGGTAGAACATGCTGATATGGTAAGGAGAGGTTTAAGGTGGGAAATGTGAGCACTGGAAAGACTGGTAAAGAAAGCCAGATGTATAGAAGAGAGATGAGTAAGAGAGTAGAAAAAGCAAGCAGTAGGCTAAATGTTTAGAAGTTAAGATCTTTACTTAGTTAATTACCTGCAGTGTCCTGTCTGGAGAAATGTTATGTTCAGGCTTGAACTTAACCTCCATGGTGAAAGCTGAGCATGGGGAAGAGGAGACAGCTGGGAAAAACCCACCCGGCATGAATCCTCAAAGCCTTGAAGGCATTAGGTACCATCCATGTGAAGAACCCAATGTCTCCAGTGCTTAGCTCCTGGGGTTGGCAGCACAGCGTGGCTGCTGTGGCTGCGTGGTTCAGAGCGCAGGTTTCTGAGGTTAGATCAGAGCAGCCTGTGCAGTGGGATATGGATCTGCTGGGAGAATATGAACTCCAAAGGGATACTGGCTGTTTATTATGGCCACCCCTCTATCTCCATATGGATGTCTTCCTACAGCACTTCATTTTGATCTGTGGCTGTGTTCAGGCAAGAAACTGAATGGTAACTATGTTTTAATTTGAGCTGTTAAGATGATGTCTCCCATCAGGAATCTTCAGTCACCTTGTGTAAGTGTGACTGATCCTCACCTTGACAGGGCTTTCTGCAGGACATGAAATACCTTCTGTATCTGACCTTGATGTTCTGAATAAAGAGCGTTGTGCTTGTAGCAGTCTGCTTTTTAACCATTTCACTTTGTGCTCTCTCTTCAGAGGATGTGCTGAGTAAAGATGCTGGGGAGTGTGCAATATGCCTGGAAGAGCTGCAGCAAGGAGATACTATAGCACGGCTGCCTTGCCTCTGCATATATCATAAAGGGCAAGTATTCCTCAGGATGCATATAGAATTCCAGAAGGTTGCATTTATTGGGTAACTCCTCTAAGGGGTGCTTAAAGGAGTACTAAAACTTAGTTACTTTTTACATTTAAAAAACAAACAAACAACAGGAGTTCTTAAATCCTTCTGCATCTCCACCAATGTATTTGGAGTCAGTTTTCCCTACTATAATCTTCTCATGCTTGCATGAAAAGCCCACAGGAAAAATACAGCAAAATCACCTGTATGGGAAAGGAGTGCATATCATGGCTAGGGACCTTAGGTCGTGTGTTCTGAAGTTTTGTCAAATGCTAATAGACTTGGAGGGGAGAGGGGAGAACACTTTTTAAACCTGTTTCATATTTGTTTTCACAAGTGTCTGTAACTACAGGAAATAAAAATGTCAATGAATTATGTAAGCAAGATGATAGTGTTAGTAGTGAAGTAACCTGTGTATAAAAGCTGGATAGTAATTTGTAAAATGCTTCCTTAGAAAATCTTAACACTTAAGAAATTTAGTTTTTCAACAGTGTTTAATATCCAAAAATTGCTGTGATTTGAGGTTATTAAATTTTCCAATGATGTGTGTGTATACATACACTTCTTTGTATAATATAAAATCCTACTAGTCATTGAAATTATGAGAAACCAATTTCTATTCGTGTCTTACTGCTAAATGTTACTGAGATATTCATGTCAGTTTTCATTTTTGTCTTGTATCCAACAGCTGCATAGATGAATGGTTTGAAGTAAATAGATCTTGCCCTGAGCATCCATCAGATTAAGACAAGATTCATGTTTTTAGGTAATATTTATTTTTAGATACATGCGTTTCGACAATAAATATCTTAATTATCTGAAATAACTCTTTATGCTATTTTTTTTAATTTGTGAATTTGCTACTCTGTCTCAGAACTGCAATATTAATCAGTAGGTATTGACGTATGTTGCAATATGTACAAGGTTTCTGCATCCTTATATGGCATGGTCTGAAACGATGTATTCCAGTTTTAGTACTGGAAAGTGGTAAGTCAGTGCCAATAATGCTTTAACATTAACTTTTAAAAAGTATTTTTTCCATGGAAATGAAACAAAATTAAAATAATGCAATTGTGTAATTTTTGGATTGTTTCTTGAGTACTGGCATTTATTTCTGACGAAAGGCTTTCGGAATCATAGGAAAAAAGTTTCAACTAGGTATTTTCAAAACCACTTTCATGTTAATGCATTCCAGAATGTTTAAAATATATAAATAAAAAAGTGAATATGTTTCTATCCATGCTATCTCACAGAGGTTCACATTTTTCCAGCTTATGTTTTGTGTTAATGATTGCAGATCTGCAATCTGTGTCAAAGGTTTAAAGATGATAGGTTTATTCTTTTAGTTGACTAGTTTGACAACTTTATCTTGCATTAAACTATTGCTCCTAAGCATTGCAAAACACACCAACAATCATCATAATTCTTAGAGAAATAGAGATATCTGAACCCTGGTAGCTGAGGGTTTGGTTTTGTTGTTCTGATAGAAATTAAAAAAAAAACAAAATCTGAAGACTTCATCATTTGCATTTATTTGCAATATTTGTTTCATCTTGTTTCATGTGTCTGCGTTGCAGGTCATATTGCAGTGCTATGGTTGTTGCAGGGGTAGCAGAGAAAACCTGCAGGAAAGTATCCTGCTACAGGCATAATTTTTTAACCTCAGGGCAGTGTTAGCCAAAATTAATAAATACTTTTCCTATATTGCCCTCAACAAGTGAATTGTGGAAGAAGCCCACATGCTGTTTATGAACAGATTGTCTCTGTACATGTTCATGAGTGTTTTACCTCATGTTAAATCCAATTTGCCTTTTTTCACAGCAGAGATGGTGATAATTGGGGTCTTAGTGAAAAGGGGAAGGAAAACATGGTGATTGCACACATGCTGTTTGAGCGTGTTATCTACTGAAATTGCTGAAATGATGGTACTTTTGTCTTCTGCTTTTTCAACAGCTGCTTCCACTGATCAGAAAACATAGGAGATGAGAGGTTCCCTTGCTGAACACAGCGTGCCTGGCTTGAGACATACAGTTCTTTGTGGCTGAAAAAGGCAAAGATGGACAGTGACATGGAAAAAGCGTTGCAGGCGTCGGTTACTTGCCAGTAGTGCTCGGTATACCAAACACTCATGCAAAGGACACACAGGGATTTTGAAAATGCTGCACATTCTGTAACAATCGACTCCCCACATACATTACTGACACTGTTTTGTATCGAAGGCCAAAGTTCCTAATTTCAGCCTAACTTCTGGTTCTGTGAAGAAGCAGGTTATTGGACATGTTTCCTACTGCCTCAAGTGGAAGCGATGAGATGTTCGATACGTGCTATCTGAGACCCTTGCAGGAGGATGGCCCCGGTTTTGAGTGGGAACATTTTCACCTTTTTGTTGGCTGAAGAAGAGTAAATGGCAAACTAAATATAGTCTAACAGTGTGACCTTAATTTACTGAATTCACACCCTGTTTTACGTTCTTCACTTTTTTCAAGAACAGAAAACAAACTTCTCTGCGTAGGAATACTGTATTTCAAAGTTTTGTAACTAAACCTTTGTCACAATGCAGTCCAAAGAGTAAAACCAAGACAGGTAACTAATTTATAGTGATCAAACTATAGGGATTGTTGAAATCTGCACATTGTATTGCTATTTAAGTAACTAAAACTTCTCTTTTACTGCTTGTGAGTAAAAACAACAAAAAAAATGCAGCAAAGCAAAATCTTACAGCTATGCAACTTTTTTTTAAATAGAAAAAAAAAAAGAATTACCAATTTTAAGTGCTGCCAGTTAAGGTAATTTGTTTAACGGGTATTTTTTTAAAAACGTTTCAGGTAATTATTTTATCGTACTACTCTCATCTCCAGGCTGCCTCCTGAGGTGTAAATGAATAACTGCAAATGTGGGCACAGCAAGAGAGTTTTTTACAGGCATAGGTGAGATAACATTGAGGTGGGATTTGTGTTTAATTTTTAAAATGCTTAGGCGCAAGTTTTTGTTTCCTTGTTTGAATGTTTTTTTGATGGCAGGATCTGTAGTACTTTGCATCTAAATCCTTGGTCTCTTCATCTGGAGACCAGCATTTGACAGTGTGGTTTTTTGTTTGTTTTTGTTTGTTTGTTTGATTGTTTGTGTTTTTTTTTAAATGCACCTGCATTTGTTTAATTTATTAATCTTTTACTGTATTATATTGATATAACCAGAGCTCCATGAAACACAGGATGTCTCTGGGGAGTTACACCAAGTAAAACTGTGGATAAGTATCAGTTCCCATAAAGTATCACAGTTCAAAAACTAAGACGGGGAAAAAAAAAGACAATAAACTGGAACAGACTTCAGGGCTTAGAAACATACTTTTTATATCAAGAATTAATCATAATAGCTTCTGAATTTCACAGCACAGGAAAGAGTTTATGACTATTTATTAGCGACAGCATTTTTAGTGGGTTTCGATAGTGAAATTGCACAACACTTCGAACATTTTTCTTGTACATACATAACTGCTTTTCTTCTTTTGTTTAAGTACATATTTCTCTCTGTTGCTACTGTGATTCATATCAAAAAGGGCAAAGAACAGGAGCAACTGCTGCTATCTGGAGAACAAGTGCAGTGCATGTTACTAAACTCTCCTATCTTGCTTGCAGAGCAATCCTTGCCTGGATAACATTTTCTCCTGAATGTTGCTCTGTAAAATGCCTTGTTATGCTGCAAATCTAAAGGAGTCCAAACTAGATCATCGTTGTAATTGCTGGTGCAGTTTCTACGTTTCTGGGCTTGCGTCACTGGTTTCAGTTGAACCTAACTATGGGGCCCTGTTGTATTCTCTTTTTCAGTGGGAGCAGAATCATTTTGTCACACCTTCAATTCTGTAGTCGCATCAAATGTACAGTCGTTCCCTGTACAGATTCCTTTTAAGTCGAGAGTATTTGTGTTGCCTTGTATTATCATGGGGGGAGGGAGAAAGGGCATGAGGAATTACAGCACCTGTAATACTCAAATAGTGGTGTTGCCTGCAGGCCCACTTTTCCAATGTTTTAAATTCCTGCTGTCTTATGAAAGTAAAGCTTTTGCATTTGCATTGATTTGATGTTTACTGTTGGCTTCATGCCTACAGAAACTCACCTGTAATAGCGTAAAGGGGGTAGGTAAGTGTTTAGTGTCCTGTGCTCTGAGGTCATAGATAGCCTTTGGCTTGGAGATTAAGTAGGTAAATATTATAAACATAAATCTGTTTACCACTTAAGCTCAATTTTGATGGTTCCTATTTCTAGTTCATTTACTGTTTTTTCAAAAACCTTAATTTTCTGTGTTCAGATGCAGGTAGCTTGTTTAAAGACCCAGCAGTTCTCACTGCTGTCCTACGTTTAGGACCAGCATTTGAAAAGCATGCCAGTGGCAATCACACTGATGCATGGTTTTGCAGGCAGGAGTCTGTTGCTGCTTCCATCAGCACGGTGGAGCAGCAATACCATGGATTCTATGAGGAACTGATACGAGGTCAGCCTTAGATCCTAGTTTGGCATTCTTAGTATCCATAAAGCTCTTCTGAAAGGCTATGGGAGATGTTCTTATATCAAAACTTGTAATATAGACCAAGCCTAGAATGACCCTGGAAGCATGAGAGTGATGCTTGGGTTTGAAAACGCCTGTGGAAATTCACCTACGTAAGCTTTCCGTCACCAGCTGCGTTGGTCAGTTGGTGATGACCATGCTGTAGATGTAGCTCTAGTCATAGGCAACACCTTCATTTTAAGAATGTCCCCATAGTGGTCCTGAGTCATTGTGCTTCAGAAGGGGAAAATAAACACCAAACAAGTCCTGTGTCTCAATCAAGGAATACCACACTTGTCCACAAGAAGCAATAACTTAAATTACGGTGCGATATGCTTCTTTGCCTGTAAATATCTTGAGATTGCCAATTCTGTGCTGTTTCAGAGTATTTTCTGTCATCTGGCCTATATCTTCCCTAAGTATGTAAGGATGTGAAATAATTCCCATACTCAGGTCTGCCATAAACATGCTGCTTTGCCAGAAGGGGAAGAGTAGACTCAACACTGTCTTGAAATGTGAGATTTTTCTGAATTTGTAACATACCCAGGTATCTTGAGTAGCAACTTGTGTTTTGAAGTTGAAAGTGGAGGTGGCTATGAGTTGGACTGTATATAACCCTGCTCCATACAATACCAAGAGAGCCATGCTACTGTCAGCACAGGGCACCCATTGTCCTGCCTCTTATAAAGCAGTCTATCTGTAATGACACTTTCCTTTTGAAGGAGGTAGCTAATTTTCTTTCAACGTATACGTTCAGTGATTACTTCATTGGCACGTAAAAGCAAAAATACAAAACGCACTGCAAACTTGTGGTGTTTTATTTTGGGGAAGAATAAAGCGTAAAACAGATGGTCTTATTTGTAATCAATTTAACTTTCATATTCAAGGGTAAATATACTGCAGTATTTTGAAATGGAAAATGTGTAGGTAACGTACAAAGACGTGGGTGGATACTTGCGACCTTTTTTTCCCCTGCTCCCCCCCTTTATGATGTGAAGGGGGTTTTATGACTTAATCTCAAGATCTATACATTTATCCTAGTTTTTAATGCTAGGAGCACTGGCTTTTTAATTGAATCTTTGCTGAAAGGCTGGAGAGCTGGTAAAACTGACTCCTGGAAGGCTAAAATCTCAGCAAATGTGGGAAAGACAATTTTTGTTCAGAAATGTGGATCTTTGGTGTTTCGGTTGGATAATGTCTAACACATAAGATGTTCTTATGGACGCTTCTAGTATGCTGCCTTTTCCGTGTGAAGGCTTCAGAAGCTTGCTCCATTTCTTGTGTTCCACTAAAAGCAGGCAACGTGGCACTTGAATGTTACTGCTATCTGTACGTAAACAGCAACAAAGCATACGTTGGTTTTGATGTAGGCCATGATATCTCTGAGCTTCTGTGAATTTTAGCTGCTTTCCCATATCAAAAGAGAGTATTTGTATGCAAATTTGGTGTTGCTGTTTTGTACCTACTAATTTTGCTGTATGGTCGGAAGTTTCCGGCCAAGAGACTACCATATACCTGGGAATGCAGACGTGCTACTATGGATCTTCCAGCTCACCTTTGCCAGTAGAGGATTATCTCATTTTTTGATGAGTGCTCTATTTTATAATTCATTTTCCACCCTTCCAAGCTTAAAAGTCATTTTAGTATAAGTCTCTTCTCCTCTTCCTAGCTGAAGACATGACACATTTTAGGCCATATCCTCTCAAATCTTTAGACAGACTTTCCATTGGCATCAGCAAAAGTAACGTTAAGAGGTTGTAGGTGGAAAAGAAAGGCTTGTTAGGGGGCTTGCTACAACCCAGCCAAAAGTGTTTTTTCCTGCAGCAGTCTCAACAGTTCCTAGCACTTCTTGTCATTCAGAATACTCTGTGTGGGGAACTCACGACAGAATTGTGTCCAGTTTTTGTTTCCTAAATGTAAAACTTAAGTGATGTTTCTCCTCATAAGTTAACCTCCTCCTAAAATCAGGTAGGCGATGTTTTAGCCTGTTGGGGTGGAGGGGAAACCCAGTCCTTATTCTCAAGTTGTCTTAAGTTGCATTTGGTTATCTTACTACACAGTTTGGCTGGCTTCCCAAGCCACTGCGTCGTGTTCTGTGAAGTCATTTCTCAATTAAGTACGTCAGAGCTGACGATGGGATAAACTGTAAAATGACCTCACTGTTGGGGCATTATTAGTTGCTGAAGACTTGCTCAGGTAAACCACCATAAGAATATCCTGCACCTGAAAAGGCTGGACTTAGTTCTGTCTTTGATCTAATAAGTTGCCAGTGTACAAGAAGTAGAAGGCAGCAAGCCCGCTAGCTGATCTTTCTGGCAGCTTTTAATCTATGCGTGTTTGTTTGAGAGACTTTTGCCCTTGGGTGTGCTTTGGCAAAGATTTTGCAACGATAAGTAGGATTTGCTTGATTCTGGCAGAGTTTCCAGTGCAAGTAACCTGATGTTGCAAGAACATAATCTGTTGCTGATTCCCGTTCCTCTTGTTTTCCTTCAAATCTGTCCCTTTTATTGCTAATTTGTTAGGTTTAATAGCATACATGTCTCAGCATGACTGGTCACAAGCTCTCGAGGTGTGAAATGCTAACAGGAAGAGACATCAAAGCATGATTCTGTGCTCTTCCTGTATGTATTAAGATGAAGCTGAGGTATTTGTTACCTTACAGTCGAGAATTCTCTCCTAGCTAATATTGCCAAAGCACTGTAACTTTCAAGGAAGAAGGGAGGTGGCTTAGTTGTAGAGAGGGTGTTTTATACTGAACTACTTAATTTTAAAAGCTGCAGCATCGCTCTGAACGAGTGGTGATCCAGCATTAACCTTATCACTTGATTGCGAATCTCATTCTAGCTCTTCCTGCCCTTTGGCAGGCACCAGCTGGTAGGGAGCAGAGTGTATATTCCCCTTTTTCATATGCCTGTTCCACAGAGCTAACCCTGCCCACAGCGAGTTAGAGGGAACTCCGTGCTAGCTTCTGAAATGCCACCCATACGTGCAGTGGTAATGGGCAAGATGTCTTCCTTCATTACCTGGAGCAGAAATCGGAATGTAATTTGCAATGTCTAATGTAAAACATGTTTGTATTTTTTTTTTTTTAAATTGAGCAGTATGATTGCAAGTTGACTTAAGTTGTTCTAAGGTACTCTCTTCAGTGGTTTGCCAGTACATAATTGTGAATGAAAATATTTTTTTATCGATTTTTAGGTTGTATGTTTAACATTCCATTCATGTAAAATATGTACAAATATATGTAATAAATCTTTTGAAGCACAGTTTTCTTCACATTTCCAGGTGATTATTTTTTTTTATTTTGTTTAAGTATTGGTGAAAGAGGCACGGCTGTGGGGCAGAGCTTCTGTATGTCTGTGCTGCAGACTGAGCTGAAGCAGAGGAAGGAAAAGCAATGGTGTAGTCATAGCTAGAAAAGCAACCTGCTATCTCACCCGTCTGCAGTTCTGCAGGTAGGAGTGCAGACTCTCTGGGCCAGCCTCTGGCCCCTCTCAGAGACCCTTTCGCTCTTCGTGTATCCTGCAAAGCGGCTGGAAAAGGCTTTCATCCAGCCAGCCATGGACAGTCTTGGCAGAGCAGAGCTGAGGTAGCTGCTGTTTCATCAGAGTGGCTGGTGGCTGGAGGCGAAGCTTCTCTGGTTGACATGTCCTTTGGTGATCCTCAGCAGACATGATGGCCTTCAAGGTTAGCATAAATTAAGAGCTGCCAGGTCTGGAGGTGGGAAACTCACATGGGTGGCTTAAAAAGAAAAAAGAGGGGGAAGGTGGTGGCAAACAGCCCTTTCTTATCATCTAGGGATTGAGAAGCTCCCTCAAAGCATCAAGCTAAGCTTAATACACTTCTTGTTCCTTCAGTTTCCTTTACCCAAATACCAGTCTAGCTTCCTCTCAAAACACTTAGAAGTTTCCTCTTTAAAACTGACTCCCTGCCAGCGTACCCATGGCTTGGCACTGTGTGGATTTCCTTCTCCCCAACGGTCACCAACACTCCTGTCTGTCCCTAAACAGCTGGGATGAAGCTACTACACCAGGCTGCGGCAGAAATCTCCTCTCGCGGCGGTGGCTGCAGCTAACGAACGCATCGGGTCGCTTCCAGTGCTGCCTGCAGTAGGTACTGTGGGTGCAAGAGACCTGACCACGTTATTACTACACATCTTCCTGCCTCCCCGAGCAGCTGCTGAGGAGCTGCAGCCCTTGTGTTAAAGTGAGTGAGATGAGGACAAGAGTACAGATGAGCCACATGCTACCCTGAGGACACACAGGTTTTGGATGGTGTACAGTGTAAGTCATCTGCGAGGAGAGGGTGATTTTACACCTGTTTGCCTACATTAGCTGGGAGTGAAGCTGCGGGTGCCCTGAGCAAAACCAAAATGCATTGCATCAAGGTTACATGCAGCACGGGTGGGGAAAATGGAAGTTTACTCGCCAGGCAAGAAACACCTCCTCTTATGTTGCTGTGTTGCATCTCAACCCAACAGGGTGCTGCTCCTAGCCAGGGAGGCTGTTGATGGGCTGGTAACAGCTGTTGGTGGAATGTGATGCACAAGTTCGTCCAAGGCTGGGTGTCTGTCCTTGCTTGCGTCACTTTTGAGAGAAGCCTTCTGTTGTGGCTAGGGGTAGCTGAACCTGTTGTTAAAGCACAACGACAGCTATGACCCTCACAATTCTCTCCTTGGGAGGTGATAGTTTTGGTGCAGACTTGAATAATTCGTGCATTAAGAGACAGTTGGATGTAATTACTAAGGAACGTGTTCATATCTTTTGTTAGTGTAACTTTTTTTTTTCCTCCTCCAATCACCTTCTGGGAAGCCTGAATTCCTTCACTGCCAGTAATTCTTGTGTTTTTCTCCTCGGTCTTGAGCCATATTATGGAAGCAATTGATAACCAGCTAGAGCTGCATTTGGCTTAGCATCAGGAAGATCTGCTAGAAATTATTCCAGTTCAGTAGGTACAGGATTTCATGTGTGGAATTTAAATTAGTGGCATCTGTTGGTATCATGTCCTACCCTCCTGCCTACAGCCAGGACATGGAACATGCCGCCTCTGCCCCAAGTTGCTTGCCCTGGACTGTGAACTGGGTGGCAGCACCAGCCCTGGGCCATTTCTGGGGGCTGTCAACGTGAAATGGTGATGCAGCACTTCTGTCTGCGTCTGGTCCGGCTACCACATGCTGTTACTTGTAACCGCCAGTGGTCCATGTCCGCTTCTGGATGCTGCATTGCTTTTAGCAGGAAGGGAAGCAAAACACACAGCCTATGGCAAAGAGAGCAGGGAGGGAGGGGAGAGTCCCCTGCAGCAGCTGGAGCTAAACAGGGGCGTTTTCCTCCCCTGGCTTTTGAGTGCCCTGTGCTGGAGTGCTCCTTCCCAGGCTACAAGACCCAAGCAATGTCTGTGCCTGGGAGCGGACACAGACTGGAGCCTGCTGGTCTCTGCGAACATCCCCTGGCACCGGTGTGTTTGTTTAGCTGAGAAGGTGCCCAGCTCCATCTCACCCTGCAGGGAGAGGGGTGCCCGTGTCCAAAAAGCCAAACAAGGCTATAGAAGAGACTGCTTGCGAGGTGCTGCATGGCTCGTGCCTGCTGTCTCCTTGCCAGCCGGCTGCTGGACAACAAGGAGCCTCAGCAAAAGCCAAGTGAGATGGAGTTTTCCAGCCCTTGTTTAATAAAGCATCTGTTTTCTGAGGGGGATGAGATCAGGGATGCGTGGGGGCAGGGAGGAGGGTTTGACATAAATAAATAATTGTGTAAAGCCCATCCTCAGTTGACGCAAGATGACTCACTCCTTGTAAAGGCGAGAGCATAGAGGAGGCAGATATTAAAGACATGAGGACGGGTCCTCAGCTGAGTTTGGTGGAACATGCGGGTGCTTGGTGCCTCTCCAGATCTGGCCTGTTATCTTTTGAGTCATGTTTTGTGTCAAGCTCCTGCCCTGCTTTTCATTTTCACCTTAGTTACAGATTTCTTTCTTTGAACACGGTTTAAATTTTAACAAAGCCTTTTTTTTTTACCCCCTTCCCTTCCTAGTTGCTTCTCTAAGCTGACTTCAAACAGAAGGAAAAGGAAAACTCAAAGCCTCTGTCTGAGCCTGGACAGTCTTTGTCACTGAGGAGAATGACTACCATAGGGCTGTCCCCCGTGTGCTGCAGTGGGGTCTCTTCACCCACTCCCTGCCTCAGTGGACCCAGGCGACTTCAAAAGGGAGCAGCTTTCCTCTTTACAAGTCACCCAGGCCAGGATTAACATCTGCTAAACTCAGGATTAAAGAGCCTGGCAGGTAACAGGAGCATGGAAACTTGACATCTTCATTTGATCAAGCCCATGAGGTCCAAGTCTCCTGGCTTGAAAGGCTTTAGTAGCTAATTCAGTTGCTGACTTTGATGTATAGATTGAATCCCCAGACGCAAGTGGTTGGGCATAATTTAGTTGTTTGCAAAGGGTTTACTACAGCTGGAGCTCTGGCTCTCTACCCCATGGGAGCGAAGGAGATGCTTCTGCAACGGGGCCGGTTCGTTCTCGAGCACAGCTGCTCCACAGCTGTGGCAGTGGCCCATCGGCTGTGCCACCAGCAGCCACCTTGTGGGCCCGCTGCCCATGCTGGGGGCTGGGACAGGGGAAGCTCGACACCTTTCTCAGCGAAGGTGCTCAAATCTGGGCTCACCTGCGCTGCACAAAATGGTCACTGGCTGAGGGCGCTAAGCTTGCGAGAAGTGTCCGTCTGGTCCGTGTCGGTCACTGGGCTGGCAGGATGGGCTGTGTGTGGGCAGGGTGTGATGAGTTAGTTGTGCCCCTGTTAAGCGTGTAAGCATCCTTTCCCAAAGACCTGGTGGTGTGTGAGCAGCGTGGGACAGCACTGCACTGCAGCAGGGCTCTCTTGAGACCTGCTGTATCATCTGGCACCCGCAAGCACACACAACTTGCACCAGCCAAATGCAAGCATTGCACCTCAAGCCAGCAAGAATTTGCCTGCAGCAGTGGGTGGAAACGCACAGAGCTCCTGCAGTCACTGTGGTAGGAGCACAGCGCGGCAGCAGTGTGTGTGTGTGTCCATGAGACACCATCATGGTTCCCTCGCTGTTCCGCTGCCAGAAAGGTCCCTCATGGACAGTGGCAGCTGTGAGCACCCTTCTCCAGCTGTGGCAGCTCCTCTCTCTCGTCTGCAGCCAGAATTAGTTAGGCTGTCATGGTGCCGTCTCAATCTAGCCAAGCGTCTGCTTGACAGGGCTTTAGCAAAGCCAAAGCACTTGCAGGCGGCCTGTTGAAGTTCTTTACAAAGCTGTTTATCATCACAGTGGACAAGTGGAAAAACATAACACTGCATACAGAGAAGGTCCTAGCAAATTACAAACAAGTCTTAAAAAAGTTACAGTTGTCTCTGAATTTGAATAAACAAGGCTCTCACTGCAAATGTGTTGCTCTGATGCGCTCTACAAAGAGTCCAGTGAGACTACAAAGAACGAACTACAGCCCGAAATGCTGTGCCAATAAACAAGGAAACTCCGTCTGCTCGCAGAGCAGCAACCCCTTTCCCCAGCACCGGATTGCTGAGGCTGTGACAAGCAGCGTGAAGCAGACCCTCTGCCCTGGGTGAGTTGGGAGCAGGATGCTGTGAAACCCCTCGATCTTGTCAAAGCCAGACTGAGCAGCGTTCAGATCTTCAGCCCAGCCTAAATGAGTGCTCGCAGCTCAAAATTACCTCTGAAATGAGCGGCCGTGACTGGCACAGTCACTGGCACTGTAATTGGTGCCAAACTCTGTCCTGCGTGGAGCTGGGCTTGATCCTGCTGCCACTTACTCCGAGACCGTGTTTAGCTGCTGCAGCCCCACAGACGCTCCTGCCCCCCAAAACAGCACCCTGGACGCCTGACTGGTAACAACCAGGCATGTCACAGGATTTGCAACAGGGCTGAGGTTGTTGACATGCTTACAAACAGCTCTAAAGGGTGCTCTAAACCAAAGAGGCAGAAGTGTCTGCGTTGGAAAGCATGAGGGGGCTGCCAGGGACACTCTGTATTGCTTTAGTCTGTCAGCGAGATGAGGACAGGAGCTGGAGTTTTAAACTGTATTTTCTACCTAGTATACAAGCAAATAATTCACCGATCAGAACAAACTGCGAGCACGCTTCCTTCCAACACAGGCAAATGGCGCCTCTGGTGAAGGCCCTTCCTGCACCAGTGCCTCCTCCCCTCCATCAGGGCAGACAGGGAAAACAGGAGCAACACTTTTGACAAGGTGCATGGGTGTCTGATTTGTTAAAGTCGCTGAGAAGTCTTTAAAGGCCTTGCTTTGGCAGATGTTGTTGCAATTGCAATCCAGCTCATCTGTAACTGTGGGCCCTTTTGCTTCAGTAAACAAATGGCTCAGGTGCAGAAATCGTTCAAGTTAGCTGACTTTCCTCTGGCACCGTCTAAAAGCATCATCTGTCTCCCTGTGAAAAGTCGGTGCTGATACCATGGACAGGGAGGAAAAGCCACTGAAAAATAATGAACAGTAAGTTGTTTTTCTTACCTTTTTCTCTTTTTTTTTTTGTTTTAACTGTGAGTTTTGTGAAAAGCTTTATGAGTATTTTAAAATGTGTTTGAGAGCTGAATGGAGTAGACAGAATTTGGGACTGGGAAAGGTCTGCTACTGTGTAGGAAATAGAGAAACTCTGACCTCCAAGGCAAGCCTTTTTTCATGCTTTTGCTTTATGGGGCAGATGTGGGAGATGGGAAGGTGAGGGTTCATTGGTTTGGTATTTTAACTGGAGATTCTTCTTCCAGCCTACCAAGGTTTTGTGGGTTAGTCAGCAACTGGAGAATTGTTTCTCAAAGTTTTGTAGGGGTAACACAGGAGAAGGAAGGAAAATAAATACTGCTTTTGCATTTTAGGTTCCTTGTACACATGGTGGGGTAGAATTTGAGTTTAACTTTACAAAGCATGCCTAATTTGCACACAAAGAAAATAATCAAATACTCCACTCTGCAAACTGGCTTCTTGAGGGAATAATGTTTTCTTGCTGGTCCTCGTCATTCCTACCTGCCCCTTGCCTTGCTCTTTCTGCTAATTCAAGCAGAGAATAAAAGCTTTCCAAGCAAATCTCAATCCTTCTCTCTGCTTACATGTTGCTGGGGGAAGAGATTTCTACGTGACGCAACTGATTTTCAGTCGTCCTTTCTCTCTACTGAAGCCAGGCAACTTAATATTGGTGTATTGCCACCAGCACGCTGTCTAGGCCAAGAGCCACGGCAATGAACAGCCTGCTAATTAATATTTCACATTTATCTCCAGACCCCCTCCCCAGAACAAACACTCTGAAAACAGGAGGTAGCAGTTTCTATGCAGCCCTCTGGAAATTTTAAGCAAAAGTGTTTTACTGCCAGTTTTATGCTTTTACAGCAATGATAGTAAGAACTTCTGGTTGTATAAAAGAAAACGTATTGGTTTCAATATGGAAAAAAGATTATTGAAAGTAATCTGAGCCTGATGTATCCATTTGTGTATCACCCCCCCCCCCCCCCCCAAAAAAAAAAAAAAAAAAAAAAGAAGGCAAAAAAGCAGTGTCTACAAGTCAGTGGAGAAATAAGGGCATAATTTCTAGGCAGGAGAAAGGTATTAATGTTGAAAACATTGGTACCATGCAACTATTATGAGGCAGACGATAACTGTGAGCTTGTGGAGTTTGTGACTCTTGCACTCTTTCTGGCATATGTGTGTGTGTGTGTACATTTATGTATATAAATAAGTTAGAGATTATTTACATCAGTGTACAAAATAAATCTAAACTCAGTTATCAAAATGCATACACCTGCCAGTGGATTTGGTCTGTTAACACTTTGCATTTCATCTTCAAAGCACCATACAAACATGAATTATTTACCCAGGCAACTTCCCACTCACCAAAAGGATTAAAAATAACAGGCAGGGTAAGGGATGGAGCTGAGGGAGCACAGTGTTCATAAAAAGGCAGCTAATCACATATCTCTCTCCTGCCATGAGTACAGGGGATTTACGCCTTTATAAACTCTGCAGTTGTAGGAGCAACCTTTGTAACAGGAAGCTTGTCAAGATTGGAAAGTCCTCATTCAAAAGCAAATGATCCGTTCTTCATTTTCAAAAGCTTTGGCCTCTTCTTTGCTTATGAGATTTCCGTTTAAACTGAAGGGGAAAAATGAAAGGGATGTGAAAATAAGGTAGTGACTGTTGCCCATCTTCTATTTTTCCAAGATTTTGGAGCAGAGATCACAGCTTTGCAACGCCGTGTGAGCTGCATGCTTCTCAAGGGCACACAGTTGTGAGCTGGCCTCGGGCTGGCAGGCTACAGCACTGCCCTTCCCACTGCACATACCAGGAGCAAGGCTGCTTCTTTAGAAACAGAAACTGAACTAACACCTAAACTTCACTGAACTAAAATCGGTGCTGGATACCCACCTGTTTGCATTTCAGCAAGCAGCATATAGCTGACAAAGGTTCTTACCATGCAGTGGGCTAGTTTAAAGAAATGTAATAGTCTTCAGAGCGTTTTGGATCTTCCATGACAACATGGGAAGAAAACTCTGTTAAGTATTCAGGCATTATTAATGTGAAATGACTTACAGCAAATTTTCAAGTCTGGCTACATAAAGCTGATCTACATTGATGTCTATGCCCCTGGAAATGAGCAGCTTGGTTAAGTGCATCTTTCAGAAATGCTGAAATCTATTAAACCATTTCAACTTATGAAATTATTGGGGTTAATGAACACCTCTGAAAAGTCAGGTGAGACTCAAAAGATAGATTTTGGTCTGATGATATAGAATTATTTGAGTGAGAACTGATGCCTCTTCTGTAGACGAAAGCTGACAGTGGCCTTTGAAAGAAGCATCTCTTCCACATCTCTAGGGAACTCACTAGTCAGATGGTGAGTCATCATCTTTCTAAGCAAGAATTCAGTGTCCTTTCACTAAAACAAATATATATTTTTAAAAATAAATTTCATGTTTAATAATAAAGCAGTGGTGCTAAAACCAGCACGGTTCTATTGACTCCTGAGCTCCCCAAGGTGAGGGAAGGAATGTGGTATTTGGCTTTGTGCCTTACAATGCACATATGTAACTATGTGATGCCTACCTAATCTAAACCAAGCAAATCTTACAAAAAGTTATTCTTCTTGTAGCTTAGCACTTACAGTGTGTTTGGAGCACCGCCCAAAGAAAATCCAAGTGCAAATTCTATGAACCAAATTAGTAATGCTAATTAAATGTAACCATCTCCTGCTTGTTGGGATTTAGCTCCTGAAAAGCATGAAGATGTTCAGAAGTTTAAAAATAAATCAGGACAAGCAAAACTTGGTCTACAAATTTAGGCCGCAATTCTGCAAACACACGTTCTGCAAATCAGTGGTAAAGACAGATGTGAACTAACAAAACTGTTTGACTTTTGTAACACACAGGGAAGTGTTTCAATGACAGAGGCTTTTTACCTATTTGAAACCCACATCTGCCAACTACAAGCCTTCCCTCACATAAACTTGCTCTGAATTTTTTAGGCTGGAAAGTAGTAATGCCAGAAGTGTTTTAAAGGGAAGGAAAGTTTACAAAGGGATCTTTACCAGACTTCTTTAATAGCTGTGTTCTCCTTCAGAGCTTCGCTGAGGTACTTCACCCCTTTGGCTGTAATTTGATTCTGGATAAGCCTAAAAAGAAAGCACTTCATGTCAAACTACCATGCAAACTAATTTACAGCATATGCACAACGTATGTTTAGTTTGACATCAAGGAGCAAAGCTGCGTTTGCCACAAGACGACAGTTGTGATTTTTATCTGCGAGGATGATACACAGTATTGGTCAAATGCCCCACATGGACTTTCAGAAACAGAGTCCAGAGTAGCAGTCTTTTCCTTTTAAGCTTGCATGTGGTTGCATTCTGGAGATACTGAGCTTAATTACATAGCTGACAAATTTCCACTAAGAACTGTTTACTACTGTTACGAGATTGTGATATTTGGACTCTTTGAGACAGACTAACCTCTTAGCTCTGTTTTCTTATTAAGAACACTGTGAGACATTTTAAATTGATGTACAGAAAATTCAGAGTACAGAACCTGTGTAGGCCTAGTGTTTTAGCAGTTATAATCTGCAGGTCCTCCTGTCTTGTTTATCAGACCAGCAAGATCTTTGAAAAATAAGGCATTGAGTTTGATTCTGGTACGAGCGGGGGCAATTCCCAGTGAAGACACCTTAGCAGCCATAAAGTATGTCTCATCTGAGCTGAGAGAAAAAAATGATACCAAAGATCCTCAAGTAGCACAACTGATGAAGCAGTAGGTAACTCTTATTAACCACTGTAGACCATCTCCCTAGCTGAAAATGAAAAAAGCCCCCTCATCTACCTGAGTATAAAAATACTCATCAGCCTAGCCTAATACAATACTCACCTTTCAGTCTACCATGGTGTTCCCTATACCTGTACTATTCCATGTGACTGGCTGCATGAATCTCACCGGATTCAGGATGAGGCTGAAAATTGGAATGAATTGAACGATCTCTTAGGGAGGGAGGGGAAGAAGGAAGCAGGGAGGCATTCCCATTAAAGGACCTTCTGCACTTGGTAAATGAATCAAAATGCAAAAGGATCCAGTAGATTCTCTCAGCTCACTTTAATTCTGCCTCAAGTTGAACTATCTACATAGGTTACTACCTTTTGGAAGTATTCACTGGTATAACCAACAAAGTAGGATATAAATTTATCTACTGGCAGAAACCCTTGGACAATACTGAGCCATCTTAAAGACATGTATATTACTGTGCCTGCTTTGGATTGGGAAAGTTTTATTATGAATTCAAACCAAACTGCTCAGTGAAGCATCTCTGCAGCTGCGCACAAAGAAATCAAAGCCTCCTCCTCCCTTTTTATTTTCAGGGTGATGAGCACCAGAGCTTCTACTGCTTTCAAAAGAGGCTACAAGTACTTGGCACCTCTGACAGCCAGCATCCTTCCCAAGGGATGAGAACTAAGATTAATACAAGGAATGCTAGAGTGTGGTTAAAGTCTTTGTAAAGCTTGCAAAGGGACTCCGTTTGTTATGTTCTCATGATCACTTGGAATGAATGGGTGGCTTTTTGTTTCACAGCCCACGTAGAATGATAGAATGGTTTGGGTTGGAAGAGACCTCAAAGATCATCTAGTTCCAACTCCCCTGCCATGGGCATGGACACCTTCCACTACACCAGGTTGCTCAAAGCCTCATCCAACCTGGCCTTGAACACTTCCAGGGATGGGGCATCCACAGCATCTCTGGGCAACATCTGCCCAGCCCCATCCATGGACGAATTCTTGTGAACCTCTGGATTAGAACAGCCAACCCTGTATTTTATTAGAAGTTTAACAAGTCTCTTTGTGATTGCTAGAAATAATCTCTGATTTATGTCTTACAGATGAGTGTCTTCGTAAGTCAAAGTGCTAGCCCTAGAAGAAAACATCAGGCAAATGAGACGTGTTTAAGTGTCTGTCATGTAAGTTCTTGGTTGAACAGTAACAGCTGAGCTTGCTACTTTCATAATATAATGATAAATAGTAAGAATCATAGTAAGGTTATTCTATTCTAGCTGCCTGCTTGTATTTTTTTTTTGAAACTTTTGTGTTTGAGGCCAGTACTGTTCCCCTAAGGAGAGATGAAATCAATTAGTTCGAAAGTTACCAGGACATACAAACAGCTTAAACCTTTCCCTGTATGAAAGCAGGTTCAAAATACTAAACAGCAGCTTTATTAACTTTCCATTAGAACTGTCTACAACCAGTCAGCTGCATCCAGACTATGCACAGAAAGCTTACTGTGACCTACATAGACTTGGAAGGTGAAGCTTTAATGCAGTGACTGCCAAAGAGCCTGTGTCTCTGTGGAATGTAACTCACCATAAATGCACCAGTTTCTTGTTGACCTTCAGCATCTCTGCAAAACTCATTGCTGCCTCATCATCCAGCTCATTTTTAGTCAACCTAAGTAGGGGACAAAATTCTCACTTAGGATGTTATCATTATTTTTCAGCTGTCTGTTTTTCCAGCCTGTCTGTGACTTAGCTTTAGACAGTCAAAGGGGGATGTACTGTTCCTGCCCTGAGAAATTTCTAAAGACTGGACACAAAGAGATACTGAAGAGAAGCCCTAGAGGTAAAAGAGACAAGAGTATCAGATCTTTATTTCTCAGAGCAATGTTCTAAAGATAATTTCTGATGATGTTTTAGTCTCTAAAGGGTGGATAAAGTGCAGCAGAAAGAGATGAAGAGGTAGAGACAACACTGAAGAGGTGCAAAAACTGAGGACAAAGAACTTGAGTTCAGATGATGGAAGTGAGAGAAGATGGGGAAAGCAAGATGGAGGGAGCAGAGCAAAGCATGACATTAGGACATTGGAATGTGTCCTAAAGGACATGTGCTGCTGATCCATTACTTATGTCCACATTCTTCCAAAGGGATATATCTTACAGCTTTCTGGTAGTGAAAGCATAGAGGATGAGAGGAGGGAGAGAAGAAGGAAGGGGAGAGTAGGAGGAGGTGATGAGATTGAAGGAAATAAAATTAGGCTGCAGCTTTCTCTGGAGAAAGAAGAGGAGGAGAACTAGACCACACTGTCAATTACCAGAATATTTTCACGGAGTTGTTGTGTTGCATAGCTTCAGCAATGCTTTTGCCTCCTTCTGTCGTGATGCCATTGAATGCGAGACTGTGAAGTAGAGATACAAACGTGTAAGAAACAGCCACTTGGCCCTTCTGCTGCCAAACACTAGTGAATATCCTGGCTGATCCGTCTCCCAGTTGTACAGTTCAGTGTTTGGGTGTTTCAAAGGCTCACATGCTTTGCAAACCACTAAGTCCTTATGACTTTCACAAGTGAGAACAGTTCACAGGCTGCAGCCTGAGTGCAGGTCTTTCATACAGGCCATAAGGTTTGCTGCCAGTGAGTTGTACTCTTGAGACTGACAGCAGAGTTGCACCCAGTGATTTTGAGAATCAAGGCTTTTAACAAGCACAAAGAGTTGTGCTTAGCAGTACACAGGTGTTTACATGCATTTGTCATCCCAAGTCCCTGTACAAACTGGGCATTTTGTCCTCCAGGTCCTTCAGGCGCCTGAATACCTCATTCTTCTTCCAAACACAACACCTTCTGTTGCGTAGGGAGAGATGAGCTTGTAAATGCATGCTTTCCATTACAAACCACAAACATTTCTTAGTCTGCCTTTCATTCTTTGAATAGACATTGGCAAAATTATCCAGTTAAAGTTATGCTCCAGGCTTTGAGAGTTGAAAAAGCATTTCTCCCCTCAAAAGCCAAACCAGAGCCTGAAAATAATGCAAGGGCTCAAAAAAAAGTAGAAAGGGGGATCAACACAAATATATGTTAGCATAAGTCCCTCCTAGATTCAGCTGAAACTAGATATTCTCAGTCCATCATGACTGGGCCTAAACCCAGCAAATATGCTGAAGTAAACTGATGTAGTAGGGACTATCTTCCCTCAGTCTTAGCATAAAGCTACCACATGTGCTAACTGAATTCAGATCATGAAGCAAGATCAACCAGTGGAAGATAAGAAATGAGCCCAAATGCAAGTACGCTGCAGAGCCAAAGATTCACCCTGTGCAGGTGCCAGCAAGACCTGGCCCTAGCCAGCACAGTTACTTCTCCTTATTTTTGCAAGCACATTCATCAGCATCTTGCACTCGTCCAAGAATCCCAGGTGTAACCCAGCTCTGATTCAGGCTCAGAATGTTTTCTTTCAAGTCTGATGCGTCTGGATGCATTCTGCAATTATGGGAAGATGGCTATTTCAGATAGCTTTTAAGTTTAAATATATCTAGGTCACTGCGCCTGTTTGGCTTTTAATTTTTTAAGCCCTGCTGTCCACTTGCAGAAAGGAGGACAAGGCACGAGTTTTGACATCCCTGGATCTGAAGTGGCAGCAATGAACTCTCCAGAGATCCCCAAACTCCCCGAGTACCATATTCCTAAAGAAATCAGTGCCATGTGCCACCTTGTGGGGAAACCAACGAGCCTTGTCTGCTCCCTCACTGTGGAGGCCAGTGGAACTGGGAGACAAATGGAAAGGATCGCCATGAACTCAGTGCTCCAGCTGTGTGGACGGACTCCAAACCAGCGGCAGCAGCCACAACATGCATCTTTAATCTCTAACCAGCATCTGAAAGTCTGGCCGCTGGCTCCTCCCCGTGCTGTGCTATCAACTTCACCCATGCTAGGGCTTCCAGAAAGCTTGTTTGAGATGAATCACTGAACTCCAGTGAGAACTACATCTCATTAGCTCTGAATGTGCTGTGTCGTAGCTCCACTGGAGTACAAGATGAACCTGAATTTAAGAACGCCCCAGACACTATCTAAACAGTTTATTGCCTAAAAATTACTTTGTTAAAAGCTGTTGTACCTTCACAATAGAAACTGTTAACACTAAGTTCACTGGGAGCCTGATTTCTGTGACAGCTGGTGCATCCTTCTGCTAGTGCTCCTGGATCAAAATGGCACCTACTGACCATGTGCTTTCACAAATGCCAGTAACTGTGCAGCATGAGGGGAGGAGGTGCAGATAGAGGAAAGGATGCCAGCCCTGCAATATTTTTAACTTGCTTAATGGCTACACAGGGCTTTGTGATTCAGTCTGGCCTCTTGCTTGCACCAGGAGCCTGTTGGTTACACAGCGACGGCTGCAATACCAGATGGTGTTCCAAGCTAACGTTTGGTGGGAAGTCATTGCTTCAAAGCAGGATGGGAAAGCCAGCGCTACACCGAGCTGCCTGGCTCCGCTGGTGTTTTACCTCACGTTTGTTAACCTGGGGTGGTTCCTCAGGGCCTCTGCAAAAGCCTTTGCTCCTTCGTCTCCAACTTGATTACCCCACATCCTGGTGAAGAGAGGAAACCAGGAGATATCAGGTGTGCTGCTCTGCTGCCCCTTGGCATTGCATTCTCCCTTTTTCTCTTCTGTCCACCCCCAATTACTTCACAGTCTTTTAGGCTTGTGAGAAACCTGGCAGGTAGCTCCCAGCTGAGCCAGCTGTGTTCCACTCCCTGCACACCACAGCACCAGCCTCTGCTGACTCACCAGTACCCTAGGGCCACAGCACAGAAGCAGCTCTAGGAGACAGTCTGCTGCAGCAGGAGTGCTTTTGGGATCACCTTGCTGCATTGGGCAAAACCTGCACAGCCTTGTACTCTTATGGGGTAAAGGCATCTTGTGGTCCTGTACAGTGAGCTGCCGTAAGAAATACACCAAGTCCTAAATCCTGTCATTTTCCTGCTCAGCATTTCCTCCCCATAACCCTGCTGCAGTTTTGCTGTTACCTATTGGGCACAGACTGGTCTTTATACAGTGCAAAGTACCGGTCTTGGGAAAGATTCCTCAGATGCACATCTGCACAGGGACCCACCCAAATGGGTGAATTTTTGATGTGAACTGCTCTACAAGCTCCCCATCTCCTTCAGAATAGTCTGGCAAAATGGTGACAATTCCTTCAGTGTTATACTCAAGTGGTATCTCCTCTATCTCCAGCTGCCAAGAGAAAGATCAAAATCTCAATGGGACAGTATGACCCTGGGCTCTTCCACACATTTGTAAGGAGTAGTATTTCCAATGGCAAAACAGCTCTTGGTAACACAAAGGGTTAAGAGAAATGCTAAAAGCTGCAGACATTTCATCAACAGTTAATAGCAGTATCTGGTCAAATATTTTCCATGCAGATGAACCACTTTTTAAAAATTCACCCTATATTAGGAGCCTTGAAAGCACCTCTGCTGAGGTATAGGGTTTTTTTACACGGATCATGGCTTGATGACTCAGAGCCACACTCAGCTTGATGGGTAATTAGTTGGCAGCTCTTTTAAAATCAATTGAGTTTTGTGGTATCTGAACACATCCACTTTCAGTACGCTCCCTAGAATTTCCTTGCCCTTCAGTCCCAATGCAGTTTGTTATGTAAATGCTGAATATATCTGTTTAAACATTTCTGTTCAAGCTATTCTAAACCCATTTGGAGTGATTATTTCCTCCACAGGAGAAAATGGGACTCCTTCACTGAAATTACAGCAAGTACAGCACAGCAGACCCAGCTATATGACAATAAAAGTGTGCGTGCTGTTGACTATACTTGTGAAATGTTGCAGAACAACAAAATTAAAGGCCAAAAATCTGATTGTTCAAATCTGATTTTCATATTTCAGGGTTATTGTGACATTCACAATGGCCAAACAGAGGTTTTAATTCCATGTATCTGCGTATTAGATTCTGAGAAAAATGTTCTCCTGTAGAGTGGAAAGTGGGATTTGCCAGAGGGAAAAAAAAGGTAAAAATAATCAAGCCCTCAAGTCTAGCATCTCTCCTGAGAAAGAGGACAGAGATTAAAGGTTTACAGTACATTCAGACCTCTCTCCAATTATAGCAGACTCTCCAGTTTGGAACAGACTAGAGAGAAGGATGATGAGAATTCCTTCTTATTCTCCCAGCTCACAACTTCATCAGGACTTGATGCAGAAGGTTTGACAATTATAACAATGACACTCAGTAACCAGGTACATTGCCAATAGTCATAAAGGCCCTGAGCAACCTGATCTAGTTGGAGATATCCCTGTTCCTTGCAGGGGGGTTGGACTAGATGACCTTTGAAGGTCCCTTCCAGCCCTAACGATTCTATGATTCTATGATAAAACCACCCAGACTTTTAAAAATGACCAATCCCTAGAACAGCTGTGTTGCTGTAAGGAAAGTGGCTATTTTTACATACTGTCCTCTTGTTAGTTTGTCTCTCCTTTAAGGTTCTGTCAGAACAGGTTAAAAAAACCCTAAACAAACATTGTGTGAACTGGTGAACAACAAAGCACCCCTCCTTTTCCCTCTGAGTGGAAAATGTGGCTATGCTTCTGCTCCAGTTTGTTCCAGTGCTGCCGTGGGGAGGAATGGCAGAAGGAAAGAAGGTAAGAATGAAAGAAGGAATCCTAAGGCATTTACAGATGCCTTTAACAAGACCAAACCTTGAGCTCTGCTCCTTAGCACTGAACTTACCCAATTTCAAACATTGTCTTGCTCTTCTGGATGGCTTGGGCAAGGCACTTCCCTCCTTCACTTGTTATTTTGTTTGCTCCTATTCTGCACAAAATACACGAACTGATGAGGTACATCACATACAACAGTACAGCTATTAAAACACCAGCTCAGAAAGCAATACAAGTATTTAAGGCTAATTAATTCTGGAGGCTAGCTACAGTTATCAAAAATTAACCTAGAGTAAAAAACATACTGCAGGCATTTGACCTTTGATTAAAAGACATCATTTTATGTTGTCTTTTACATATTTAGCATGTCAGCCCTCTGAATCAGAAGTTTTACTATAGAGTCTTGGTTTTGGTGCTCAGTACGTTAGAAATGAGCTTTAGGAAATGATCCTCAAGACAAGGACCCCTGCTTAGTTTTTAACATAGTTCATAATATCAGCAGTTGCTATAGAGCACATGAATAACGTGCAGCATGTTTCATGATGCCACAGGGAACAGAATATTTCTTGGTTGTGTGGCTCCAGAGAAGGCTACAGCTGATAAGCACAGATTGTAGTAATTTCAAGTCTTTCTGTTCTGAGCACTGGCATAGGGCAGTACAGCAGTGTCTCTGCCCGGCATTCTACAGAAAACCTTTTCTTTTTTTGGCCTATGTGGGGATATCAAATGGCTGGAGTTCAAGGAAGAGATAAGTCTCAATTGCATTTACATCAATGTAAAGAACGAACCCAAATTCCCTCAACCCACTACATTTACATGAAGTAAAACTGGCTTGTTTGACTGACTTCAGACACATGAATATGCACTCTATCTCAAAATAATCTCTAGGGTTACTATGCAGCCTGAAAGTAATCATCTTCCAACAGGCTTTTTGGTGAGGGTTAGATTAAATAAGCAAAGGACTCTGTCAAAGCAGCGAAAGAACCAGAGTGCTCTTGGGTTTCAAAACTGCAAAATTTCAAGCAGGAAAGATGTGGCTAGTGTGGGGTTTCAGAGCAAGTCAGTGGTAGAATAAAGAACAGAACCAAAGAGTCCCTGGCTGCCAGTTGCTACATTCATACCAGCAGCTGACATTGCTGTAGTTACCTCTATTTTCTGCTATGGTCACAATTAAACCTTTGGTTAATGATCTGCTTTTATGTCAAACCAGTGTTGCGCATGGCCAGACACTCTTACCTGGGGAAGTTCCAGGAGTTTGAGGGAACAACTCACCAAGTGAGTTTGGGGAATTCCAGAATTGAGGTATGACACCAGAACAGCCTGACTCCAATGGCCCATAAAAGACGAAATATAAAGAAGCTTGGTACTAAATCCAAGTGAATTCACCTATTACAAGGGACAGCAAGCTTCATGCACCACTTAAGCCTCACTCAGGTGCTCAAACTGGATTTAGGTAAAGAACAGGTCTCATGCTCTCCTCTTGCTTACTACTACATTCCAGTAAAAACTATGAATTCAAGAGTTTCACCTGCTGCCATTCACTGCTAGACTACTGTAAAAGAATATAACTGCAACCTAAGCTATATTTTATTTGAAACACAATCTTTGTCTTTTTTTCCGCTCTCCCTCACGTTTCAACTTGCTTTACCTTAGTTAGGATACTGTAGAAAGAAAACAAAAATCCAACGTACTTAACGTATTCAAGGCTTGAACATTCTTCAATTAGTTTTGCAACATATTTGGCTCCAACGTCAGTGATTTGATTGTGGTATAAGCTTAAAGAAAAATTACATTGGTAAAAACAGGTTATTCCTGCTGTTACTTTAATATTTACAACCTGAATGTTTTATAATGCACACATAGCATCTATCTTTTTTGCATGGCTTTGTACACATTCATAGTTGCTTGTATTTCTATTTTGATACACAATTCGTATTGTGAGGGACTAGATATAAAAGATAAGGAGACCAGACTGTAAATCATGGGAAAATATTTATACAATTTTTTAATAAATGGTCTCCCCAAGCCAAGAAAGCTTCCTTTATTCCTGTGTCAGTACAGAAACAATATTGCCAGAAGACAAGTCAGAAGAGAAAACACCAGAAGAATGTATTTTTGGTCTTTTAAAAGTCATAAAATCCCCTTGTAAATATTACTGAAGATCAGATACCTGAGCAGATATACTTGCATTAGGGCACTGGAGGAAGGAGGCAATTCTTGGTATTCATGTTCACTTCTCAGAAAGTAATTTTTACGTAGCTACTCAACCAAGAGCAGGCAGTCAAAGTTAACATGTCTTCCAACTTCAACTTGATTAAGAACTAATTAAGGTCTTAAAGAAATTGGCACCATGAACATGACACTTGAAACTGTACTCTTCTGGCACTAGTCTCTACCAAACTGTATCTGCTTTGCATAGTTGAAATAAATCAGTTTACACAGCAGAGGAAAACAGGAGGCTCTAGCTACACAGCACACACTCTCTTGCTTATGCTCTCTGTCCCCCCTCCACAGCTAGCAGAACTCTTTAGGTAAAAAACTAGCATGCCCACCTAGTTCAGTAAACTGACAGTGGTCTGCACGTTGTTATAGAAAGGCTTGATGTCAGTGGAGGCCACTCTGTGAGGCAGTGCATTGGGAGAAGAAATTGTGGTCCTTTTCACAGTGGACTGTTCAGGACAACAGTTGAATAATTTCTGACACAAAACGCTGCTTTGCTTATGTTCAGGAAATTAGGAGGTACCTGTGGTTTCCACCCTACCTGTGCTGTGTCAGTACTGTCAGCATTGCAGTTTTATTTTCTAGCATCAATATCTAGTGTTTTGCTCCCGATTGGTACATACCCCAAGAAAGTCACAATTTGGTACTTGGACAGTTCTTCATACAAGATCCTTACTCCGTGATCTGTGACCTGATTTACACTGAGCCTGGAACGAAGGGAAAGAAAAGAAAGTCAGAATCAAGACAAATTACAGGTGTCCATCACCCATGACTGGAGGTCTATGCATTTTCCTCTCATATTTTAACAGGTCCTTATGCCACATCCTAAAAGCCATTATGGGAAATACACCTCAGTTTTATATGGCTCACTACAAAAACAATAGAAAACAAAAAGCCCCAAATCTCCAAGGTAATGCGTTGGAAGCTGTCCATAGAACTGGAAACAATAAAATGTAGTAAATCAGAAACCAGAGACAAACACCTCATCCTCTGCCTGTGCTTAGTGTGATTGCAGGAAGAAATTCTGCTTGACATCCTAACAAAAAAAAGCTTTCCAAACTACTCTTCTTGCAATATTCTCTCTGAGTATCCAGTGAAAGCCAGGCATCTTGAAAGTCACAACACATTCAGGCTCCACTGAATAAAGGTTGTGAAAAGCCCTGGCCAGGAAATAGAACTGCAGTCCCATGGGTGTGCTAGATGTTTTGAATTTTATTGTCCCAACTAGACACGAAACAAACCAATGTCAGTTGTTCACAGAATAAAAATACATCTTTTCACAGTTGTTTTGGGGTTTTTGGGTGGGTTTTTTTTTTTACACTTCTCAAGCTTTTCTCCTTGCCTAAACGGACAGGTTCCTGTGAAGCATTCCAATTCTGATGAATCACATTTTCTGGCTAAAGCTGTCCTGTGAAAACATTTTGACCAGTTTTAGTTTCTACGCAAACTCTGAAGTTGAACATTCACTGCCGAGAGTCCCTTATCACGAACAGCCTCCCTGGCTTTGCTAGTTAGAAACTTGGTCACTTTGGAATGCACTAGCACATAGGAGAAATCAGAGCCAATTCCTACAGATCAGAACAGTCTGCTTCTTTGAAAGGGATGGTTAAACTGTTAGAAACAACATTTCCTGACCTGCAGAAATTGGTCATTAGAAATCCAAGTCCTAACATCAGAAGAGCCATAAAGAGAAAAAGACAACCTAATAGACTGGTTTGGTGCTGGGAATGGTGCTAAGATCACACTGTGTATGGCACGATCATATGACAGGGACAAAGAATGAAAGTCTGTCCTTTTCTTTTTTGTTTTGTCTTACATACTTATGCATTTTCCTTACTTATGCAAGTTTCCTTATTGCTTCCTCTTGGGAGGTCAGTGGATTTGCAACTAACTGGAAAAAAACAAGTGTCACTTGCTTTGATTTAGTCCTAGAGGAAAACAGGCAGAGCACAGCCAACCAGGAGGAATAAATCCATTTATGAAAAAAAACCCAACGAACTCTCATGAGGCTGAAGGAGCTTTAAAAAAAGATATATTTGAAGTTCCTGGTTTTCTGCACCTAAACGTTTGGACAAATAAGGTAGAGCTACATGGCACAACCTCAAAGGACTGCAGGTGGAACAATCTGGCCTGTGATGTTAGAGGTGGAGTTCTCCCTGTTCACACCAAGCCATGTCCTCCCTCCACATCACCTCAGAGAAGCACCACATCGAAAGACTTCAACTACATCCTCTCATGGAGTACTACATGTTAGCTTTTGTTCTGTGAAAGCCAGACATCTTGGCAAGATGTAAAAGCAAGAAATACAGAGCTTTTGATCAAGGGTTATTGTGAAGAGTTGATCCTCTCTTACTCTGTATGACCAAGGGCAGAGATTGGCTTAGGGATTCTTCAGATAATGGAGGAAGCACTTCTGTTTCCTTTCTTTTCCTTTAAGCACTGTCTCCCATAAAAATCCTCTTTCGAGACAGAACAGTTTGAGACAGAGCTAACTAAACCTACAGTTTAAACAGTCCTGGTTTCTAAAGACTTCTTATCACTCTTTCCATTTGGGTCTCCAAATTCACAGTTTGTCCCTGCTCCTGTGACTGGCTGAACAAAGATTGCCAAAGATCTGAAACTAACTTCCAGCAACAGTAAGAATTCTCATCTTTCTCCGCTTTCACAATCAATTCCTCCAGCCCATCAGTTTACAGAATAAACCAAGGATAAGCAAGAATCTGTTTGCACAGACTCCTACCTGATCACTGCAAGCTTGCTGAAACAAGGTAGCAGCTGTTTTACTCCATAGTCATTGATGTTGTTGTTGTCCAAATCCAGAGCCAGGCGCTTTTGAAAGTGATGCACAACAAAGGCAATAGCACTGCAGTCAGCAGAGTAGGCATTGCAGTGTGTGAGCTTGATGTAATTGGCATGCATGCGTTTGGCAGCCAGCTTCCCCACTTTCTCGCTCTGAGTCTCGTAAAGGCACCTCAGCATCCAAACAAAGTTGGGCTGGACCTGGATCTGATTGTAATTTGAAAGCCTGGACCGAGTGAGGCCTTTCAGATGGGATTTCATGCTCTCCCCAAGGTATGTGACAAGCGTCCTTCTCTTCCTCTTAATGACCGCAGGCAAAACTAAATGTCTGAAGAGCTGCTGCTTGGATCTAGAAAGCAGGCCACAAAGAAACAGATTGGTAAAATGAAAGTGTTCATTATTTCGGAAAGGATCTCTCCCTGCTAGTTGTTTCTTTAACCAAGGAATACGAAGGCAAGTAGGTTGGGCAGTCTCAGTGGAAGAACATTCATTGAAAAACTGAAGTAACTCCTTGGTACCCACTTTCTCTTCAATAACCAGGAACAAAGCTGTAAAAAAAGACTGAAGGGTTAAGTGCAAGAACTCATAAGTGGACTGATTGCCACAGCCACTGTAACCTTTAACCGTCCTGAGAAAGCCCAGTTGCAAATCTTCTTCAGAGATGTTCGCTGATGAGACCTCCTCCTGCTCAAAGATAAAGAAAGAGTTCTCCATCCCTTTGTATGCCATTTTACCCAAAGCTAGAAGGGTTTCCTTTCTTGATTTGAACATCTCTGCTTGGCTTCTGGTGTTGTTCTTCAGCAAACTTGTTTTCAGAGATCGGTTCAGATGGACCTCAATCATGAGCAAAAATACATCTGTCAATGTAACAGAACAGTCTGGAAGCTCGTGGCTGTCACACATGGAATGGAAGTGTTCATAGGATTTAAAGATAATCCAACAAAATAAAGGCACTGAACACAAACTGCAGAGATTGGGGTTAGCTTCCAACTGGTTCAATACCAGAGTTCGTTGCCCCTCATCTTTGAAAAACATGGCAGTATATTCCTTCAGGTTATTGCTGGAGAAACCACGGAGCAACACTTTCTTTCTAATGATGTTTCTGTGGATCTCAGTTCCTGTCCTCGCTGTAAGAATTTTCGTGGATCCCTTAAGAAGCTTTCCTCTGAGAAGGCTTACCAGCAGCACCAGGGGATGGACAGGTTCATTGGGTGAACACATCTCGGGAACACTACTGAGATCAAAGTTGGAATAGATCTCATCGAAGCCATCAAACGTGAAAAGGACTGTTTGAGGGAACTGCAAGATGTGATCGAACACCTCTGCGGGATCCTGGTCTGGGTAGCAATTATATTTGAAGAGTAGGTCTTTCAAACATATGGCTTCATCTTCCTCAAAGCAACTAAACATCCTACATCGGAAACGGAAGAAAAATTTGGCCCCTATGTCCAATTCTTTTCTGGCCCAAAGGCTTTGTATCTTTTGCAGCAAGATGGATTTTCCAATTCCTGCATCACCATAGATATAAACAGTCTCTCCATCTTCATTAATTAGCCCAATCGCATCATCAAAAAGGGCTGCTAATTGACACACTTCACCTAGACTCTCATTGGTAAAACTGACCAGCTCCATAATACTGTCACAATAGATTTCTTCAAGCAGCATCTCTTCCCTCTGAGCATATGACATAACAAACTTGGAGTCTCGTCCCAGTTCATGTCTGAGTTTCTGGCAATACCTGCTAACTAAAAAGACAGTCAACTATTATTAAAAAGATTACTAAAACGCCTATGTATACTACAACCCACCTCTTTGGGAACTGAGAGGGGGTAATAAACTAAAAAAAGTCTTATGTAAAATTGGTTCTTTGGCAGATTACTTTTATTTTTTTGTGCTGTCATCATCACTATCCTGGGAAATTGAGGTGCTAATGAAAGAGGTAATGTGTGAGCCACCATTTCCTGAAAGCCAATGCTGACACTGCATCCCTTTAAGGGGCTGCTATCTTTCAGCTGAGACTCAAAGCCAAGCCCCTGACCCTTTGTTAAAGACTGTTTTACTCTCTGCAAAGGCAGGGGTTGGTGGTCACTGATTAGCTTTGGCATCTGCCTTTTCACCATATTTATATTCTACCTTCAATTTCTACCAGGTAGGTGGTTATTCTTTCCTAACTTGTTTGGTAATTTTATTATTGTAAATAGATGGTATGCGTTTTAGAAACTCAGTGCCAGGCACCTCAAAAGATATTTTTTAAGGTGACAGAAAAAAAAAAAAAAAAAGCGCCTCAGTTATTGTGCAACGTTAGCTCGTGGTTTTACTGCAACAGAAACTTTGCTTCATATGGGGGCAAAGTAACTGTTGTATTTATATAGTATGAAAAAACCTCTCAAGAGGAAAACATTTATTTCTGCAATACTTTAACTCTTAACTCTGACTTTTGGTATAACTCATCATTTAGGATCATAGAATATTTCAGGTTGGAAGGGACTTCAAAAGGTCTCCAGTCCAACCTCCTTCTGAGAACAGGGTAGTTTGTGAGATCAGATGAGGTTACTTAGGGTTTATCTAGCTGGATCTTGAAAACCTCCAGTATGGAGACCGCACAGCCCCTCTGGGCAACTTGCCTCATTGTTTGACTGTCCTCATCATTAAATATTGGCTATTCCATTGCCAAAACATCACAGTTTTGCTAATAAATTGTAGCAGAGGCCTGGAAAATACTACAGCTGGCACCAGGTGGTTATGCCATTACGCTACATATGCACAAACAAATGCAGAAAGAGCTTGACTTTAGCAAAACAGGATGTAATGTATCAACATGACTGTTGTGCTATACAGTGTGCCTTTTAATTATTTGGCTCCCACTGCTAGCAAGCACAGCATCCGCACATTTATTTTCCCTAGACTCTCTTACTCTCATATCACCTGTTAGAGCTTCATACACAGCAGGGCAGTTCTAAAGGAAGGGATATTAGATGCATGACCTTACCTGGATCTGTATTTACCACAGGTTACTACAAATATGCTCTGAAGGCTTGTAACCTATTTCGTCCAGCCAAGGTTGAAGTTCATAGTAAGCATCAGTGACTTTCTGCAGGACATGGATGAAATATTCTGAGACTTCTTCTCCCTTGCTCTGAACCAAGTCTAGAATTTTGCGAACCTGAAAAAACACCACATGAAACACCAGTGATGCACAGCGTTCTATCACTGTTACATTTATAGACTTCTTTAGGATCCTTTTTGGGATGGAACAGGGCACCAAAATCAAAACTGGTGCTTCAAAAACTTGAATTCAAAATCTTGCTCTGAATTTGAACCATCATAAAACTGACTTTCTATTTGTATTTGGATGTACCAAGAAAGTTGGCTCTGGAAATTAAGGTCTGAACTTGTAGCTAAATCATACGCTCACTAGAAACAAAATGGAAAAATACTGCTCCTTAATAGGGAACCCAAAGGATTTCCTCAGCCTGGCTAGATAGTATATTTTAAATCCCATGCTGGTTAAAATGAGAAAGGAAGGGGTGGTTTCTCAGTGCCTTAAATTCACTCTCTGGTTTGTAAATATTCCAGTCACTTTTAGATTTACATCAGGATCCAGCAGATCCAGAGCAGGGTAGGCAGAATCTCTCTCTGGATTTAATGCAGATCTAAAACCCTACAACTCTTCCTTTTCACACAGCAACTCAATTCCGCAGGCTCTCTCTGTACAATGGACTCATTGCCTCCAACTGTTACTAAAACTAATGGCTACCAGGCAGTGGCTGGAGCAGTTCAAGACTAAGTGTTACCCCTAAAGGCAAGGCAGAATCTGATCTCTGTGCAACCAGTACAGGGCAACCAAAACCCTCTGCAAGACAGAGCCATCATCTGGGGGCCCATTTTGAATCTCTGGATCCCATTCTTGCTGGAAATGAATGAAGAATTCAGTTCTAAACTAGATAAATGTTTCTGGAGACTCTGGTCTCTTGTGAGCTTAAAGCAGGGTGAGGTACAAACAGCACAGCAAAAGCATGGTGTTTTCTGACAATGTGTATGCTCTAAAAAGCAATTGTATGCCTTCCAGAGAAACTCCCACAGAGTCCACTTCACTCACTGCTGTGGCCTGCTCTCTGTCTCTGCTTAGACTCCTGATGCACAGCCTCCCCCTCAGCTTTGTTATGACAATCATGTATATTATGCTGAACAATAAGAAACTGAGATGATCATACAGCGTGCATCTATTCAGCTTTGACCCTATGCACAGAGTGAGCACTGTGTTACCATTTCAACTTGCCAGCAAGAATTACTATTTTATGAAAATCTGCTCTGTTAGTGAAGTCCAAGGTCTCTGAATTTTTTATGATTTGCCTGCCTCTAACTATGCCACTATTCCGAAGCTGCATGACTAGTTGGTCAGGGAAAGATCAGGAGTTTGTTTTAAGTCGTGATGCAAAAATCAGCTGTGTACATGTGATAATTTTCTCCTACCAAAAGACCAGGAAATAATTTTTGCTACTGATGTCCAAAGATGAATCAAAACTCCTAATACACCAGGATACGTCAATTTTCCATACAAACATTTACAATGTACATAGGTCTTTGAAAAGAAGGGAAGGTACATACATGGACAGCACACAATCATTAACTTCTAAAATAATATTTAATTTCTGTCTCTCCTCCTCTAAAGCAGGATGATCTGTTCCACGGCATCCTGAAGTAATTTTCCTTGCGTATTGCACAATAAGGAAAGCTTGCATCTAGTAAGCTGCACTCTAACAGCCCCTGTGGTCACCTCCTTATCAGAGGACAAAGCTGCAGCAGGGGGGACAGAACAGCAATTATCACCCTGCTCATTCTCACAGCCACCAACCGGCGTTACAAGTGGTGCCAGCTGCGCTGGAATGAGATGTGCTGGAGTGGGGAGACTCCAAAATAACAAGGACTAGAAAAGACATCAGATGTAAAATTGCCAGATAAGCCCATAGAGCCTGGTGGTAAACGGAAAGTAACAAAAAGCTTACACTGGCTAGTGAAATAAAAGAAACATACCTTGTCTGCTTGCGTTGGAAATTGGACAACAATCTCTGCATCTTCAGTGGAGAAGTAGTCATTCTTAATCAAGTTGTCAATCAAACACTGTGTGTTTCGGATTCTACCAACCAGAAGTTCTCGGTATACCTTCAGCAAAGCAATGAAGGATGGAGGACTTACTCCTGGAGGTTTTTTCACAGAAATCTCCAAGTTAGCACAAAGTTGACCTTCCATAGTTGAGATAGTAAGAAGCTGTTTCGCCTGGCCTCATCTTTGACAAGCTGTCCATTTGCAGTGAGAAGTCAGCTCAGAGTTAACTCTGGGGAAACAGGCAATCTGCCCTTCACATTAGCAAACCTGTAAAAATAATTGTATAGAACCTCAGTTTAAATCCTTATCCTATGCAGATACATCCTTCAATTAGCCATCAAAGAATACTTTCAACCTCTGTGTAATATCATGGCCACTTTATTAAGAAAAATTTCTGATTTTTTTCCTCAGGTACTTCCATTTATTTGTTCAGGTTTTGGAAAAAAAATTATCTACTGCAGGCTGTCTTCCTTCTAATACCAGTACTTTGCTGTAGCTTGCCTCAAACACCACCACTGGCATCTGCTTTATTAACTGCCTGTTCTTAGTGCATAATTTAATATTTTTTATTAGCTTTTCATGTTTCAATAGACAAAGCAGGGCATCTGTCCAAACATATCTGGACAAGGAAATAAAAGGAATAAAATTATATTTCATAGCAATTAATTTTATAGGAGGAATTAATTTATTGTAGCAATTCACTTTGCTTTTTCTTTGTTACAACAGACTCTGTATAAAAGTGTTGTCAATGTGATAACTGTCCCTGTAAGTGGGGCCTTGTGAACTATGAGACAGTTTTAGCTAAACTAGCAAAAAGCGTTTAGCTTCAGGGCACGAGGTTTGAGAGGCAGTAGTGAAGCTGTGGGAAAACCACTGATCAGATGTTTCTGCTAAGAAAGCCACGAGTAAAATGATGCTAACAGTGAAAGCGCTGCTAATACAGCAGAGCTGCTAATACACCACTTAGGGGCACGGAGCACTTCAAACCTCCTAAAGCTATTGGTTCAGGCAGCATGTAAAACAGGGAAAATATCATTGCATTGGCTTAATTTGGTTAATCTTATCAAATTAAAAATCATAAAAGTAACCATAAAAGTTAGAAACACAGTTTTTCAGAATCTAAAAAATAACAATGTTACAGAAAGTACTTAAATAAGTGATTGTAAATATACAAGATCCCACCTCTAGCAATCCACACAAAAATTCTGGACCTCTCCTTGAGCAGGAATTGCACAGAATAACTGAATTCACAAACTCTTTCCCCATGTGATGAACCAGGCCTGGAAGACGGCATCACAATTCATATTCATCACTGGATTGGGCATCCAGCCCACCTCCATCTTCATAAAGGGAAGAGACTGCACACAATACAGCTTGTAATGAAGATATCAATTTAAAGCCTGTGCAAACACTTAGGCTCGAATGCCTGACCTCAGCCGCTGTACGTACACCTTGAGACACAAAATGGTCATTAACTCAGACAGCTACAGGCTCAGGAAACCCTCTCTTTGCTGTAGAGATGTTGTTTAGAAAACATACTCTTTAGCATGAACGCTCTCTCCTTGTCTACAACATATATGCTGCATATGCCCTTGTTCTCTATACCAGCTCTTGAGAGCTCTTTTCAGATGGCCATTTATTCCCATGTTTCTTCACAAGGCATAAAGCAGTAGGAATCAGGATCAGAATGTTCTCTATTGTATTACTAAAGAGGTTTTTTCATTGCAGTTAAACCATATAGCAGGCATGAAGTTATATTGTAATTACAATTCAACAATAAGTTCATTTAGGTACTATTTAGATACAAATCTTGCACACACAATTTCCCATGCAAAAAACAGATTTTTTGCAAGATCACAACTGAATCACCTCCACATAGACAATGAGAATGTGCATGATCAACGCAAATTACTGGTACCCTACAGTAACAGGTAAAACATACTGTTGCTTCAGCAAGTCAAGGGATATTTGGAAGATTGTTCTTAGATTCTGATTACAGTCATATTAATAAAAACAAAACACAAAGCCCTTCTTCAACAATTCTGTAAAGGTGTCAACTCTGCTACTCCAAAATTCTCACAATTTCCCAAGACATTTACAGTGCCGGCAAACTTCCCAAATGCTCCCCAGCACTCCCCTGACAAACTATAAGTAAGCCCTGCCAGCTGACATTTCTAGGTGACCAGCCTCTGGAACAAACTGATTTCTATGAGTTTTCCATTACCAAAAGCTGCAGTCTACATCAGTGTAGCTTCTCCCGCTTGATGTTGGAGAAAGGCATAGTTTATACTACTGCATTTTAGTGATATTACCTATATACACTTACAACCACAGGCAAAAGAGATCAGTTCTTCTCGTTTCAGGAGACCAACAGGTCCTAATTTATGGTTGCTGAGCTGCACAGATGCAGATAACTGCATTAAGAGTTGAGCCGTCCAAAGGCTGAGACCAGGCAAAACCCCAACACAAATGTTTTGGATCACAGCCAACTCCAAAACTGCAAAACTCTTTCAACCAAAGGGAATGTAACCAAGTGATCTGACTTTCTTACCACATGCGTAGGTGACTGCATCTACTCAGACAAATCAACCTTTCATTCCGCCATTCACATGACCCTCCAGATGAAGTGACTGATTTCTGAGTCACTCAGCTTCCTAGAAGCCACAGTGGCACATCTCTTTGTTCAAGAAAGCTCATTCCATAAATGAACTCTATCATGAAGATCAAACAATGTTGAAAAAATGTCATTTACTCTAAAGCTTTTGCAAGCTTTCAGTTAAAGAGACAGAATCACCTTAAAACACATGCAATAGAAATATTAACCCTTTTCTTTCAAGATACTGTATCTACCCAATGTTCCCCGCTTGCTTTGGGTGTTCTAGGACCACACTATCCTAATGCATTTTCTTTCTTCCTACTTTGTGACAACTGAGACAAACACGCAGGAAACCATAATAATGAACCGAAGTGCTGTCGTGCACAAAACGAATGGAAGTATTTTCTTCGCTCCTTCAAGATCCACCTACAAAGAGGATAAGAAAAGAAAGAAATACAGCAAAAAGAGAAGAATATGGAAAATACAGAAAGATCAGATGGTCTCCAAGATGCCTGCCCCGCATCTGACTAATTCCAAGTCAGTACAGAACCTGGTTACTACTGGAAGGGATGTGCATACGTATGCTGCAGGAGGGTGCATGTTCCCTTTCACATAGAGTGATCTGCAAGAGAGTGGTGAAATGAAAACAATCAAAAAAGAATATAAAGTTAGGCTAAGCATCAGGGGAGAAAAGGAGAAAGAGCAAAAATGTCAAGCAGGGAAGTCAGAGCTAGCAACATGAATTCTGTGCATGATGACGTACTCGGTGATATTTTCAGTGGCAATATTAACTTTAATGCAAAAAACCCACACCACTCAGTACTGGAGAAAACAGTAATTTCCATCAGTCTCTTTTAATAAGAAAAAATTGAAATTTCCACCAGTGATAGGCTAAGAAAATGCCACATCAGATGAGCAGCTGAACACCTTAAACAGTGCTGGAACAGAAAGACTTCCTGCCACATGTAGTTAAGAGCAAGGCAGGTATGTGCCCGTTTGTAGGAAAGTGTATCAGTTATATGAAGAAACTTCAGGTCCTACTCAGGCTAAAGTAAACACAAAAATTTTCTACAGTAGCAGTTCTAGGTGCAACAGCACCTAAAAGTCCTGATCAGCACGAGATATGTGCTTGTTCTCTTACAGAAACACACTGTCTATAAGATTCTGACGTATACGCTTCTGTTTCGCTTGGGTGTTTTTTTTTGTTGGTTTGTTGTTTTTTTTAAACATGAGGCCAAAGTGTTGACATCATGAGGTCTCCAACTTATCTGGAAGTCCATCATCCCTCTTTCTGAAAAGAGTCCCAGCTTCCACAGTGAGCCTTTTTACTGCAGGATCACAAGGTTACAAATTACTAAATCTCTTGTTACAAGGATGTAAGTTTTACAATGCCAGGTTACACATCTGATATGTTTATTTATCTTATGCAGTTTATAAACATGTGTTGAAAGCACTTCCTTGCTAGAGTGCACATAGTGTTCTTTGCGTATCTTAGGCACTCCAGATGCTGGATTCAATTCCAGTGCAACTCTTGTGACTGATGTGGCATCAGTCATGGGGATGCTGCTAGAAAAGATTGAGACATACATTAATGTGAGACACCCCAGTGCTCTGACCAAGGTCTAAGAACATCCACTGTTGAGAACTACTGCCTCATTTCTGGAACTGTTCCATTTCTGAAAGGGCTAATGAATAAAATCATTTTTTCTGAAAGCCACCTTAAGGCTCTTACACTCTTTTGTAAAACATCACTAAGTTACAGTAAAGACAGATCACCTGTTCTAACAGTAACAGCTTGTGAACACATCTATTTAGAGAAATGAGCATTATCATTGAGGTTTGTACACAGAAAGGTATGAACACAGGAAGAAAGGGAAAGAATTGCAAGCTTGATAGAGTAGCTGAAACAGCAGAACCCCTAAGGAGGAATGGAGAGAGACAAGAGATGATACCTGAGCGAAGCAGGAGTCTAGTATGGGGACATAACGAGAGATGTTTATGGGGAAAAGCTTCCTATCTGGGAACAGAATAGCCTTCTTGTTCCTGAGAGGAAAAATAAAAAGCAATGATTTACTCAAGAGGCTGCCAATGACGCTGGAGAGGAAAGCCAGTTAGCCGTTTTGAGGACAGCAGCTTCGATCAAGTGCCGAAGACACAAAACAGACTACTAGGAATTAAAAAGGACCAGAGAGCAGAGTGCTCACCCAGCAGTCATAAAGGCAAATAAGAGGGACAAGATAGTGCCTTGGTCAGACAAAGTGCCAATGAGGATTGAAACGATGCAAAAAGCAACAGCAAGCGTGGCAAGAGAGGTATATCATAAGCCTGCATAACTGAGAATAACAAAGAGGAAGCAAGATGGGGATCAGGCCAGGAATAAGGGGGGAAATGAAAAAGGGAAATGAAATTTGTCATAGTAAGAGGTACGGTAAAAGTATCAGTGCTTACGGCAAGGTTTTGTATAATCCATGTCAATAAGCTGCAGTGGCGCTGAGTGCCTCTGCATGAAGGCACTGGCACTTCTACCTAGTGGTTCTTCTGACTTCCCTCTATTCTCAGCATTGTGCAAGCATATATACGTTTATATCTTTCCTGGCCCGCCCTTCTCACATCCTCTTTTCACTAAGATCTCCTTGCTCTTCCTTTAACAAAACTGCTATGCCTGTTCAACTTCTAGTGCTGCAAGTCCTCTGGCAGTGAAGAATACACCTGTTTATCCAAAGGTCTTACCAAATGTAAACGCTGTAGATAAAGGGGCTGAAGGATCTTAAAGAATAGTTAAAAAACATTTCCACTTTTAGGTGAACTAGGGAATTCACTCTTCATTGAGCTGGCTGCTCCCAAGGAGACTATGTAGGATGAAGCAGTAAAGGCCATACAAGAAGCAAATTAATAACTGTGCCTTAAAGCAGCTGATTTAAGACCAATCTAGAATATTTCTGAAGAGCTGAAAACTCAGTCAATACTACTTTCTCTGTAGTCTTGCTATTCTGACAAAAACTGTTTCTCTAAATTGCCTATGAAAAAAAGTCCTATGCCACATACCTAGCTATCAGCAGCCAGTAGCTGGAATATCTGCAGGATTTTTGTAGCACCTAGTAGCCAGCTCCGGCAGGACAACAGCGAAGCACACATATAAACTTGAGTGGCACACCAGGGCTAGTGGAGTCCTTGTTGGCATAGCCTTCTATCTGTACTATTCAAAATGTAATTACTCTCAGACAGGTGGCTGTTTGAATATAGGGCCCTGGTTCACATGAAAAATCTGTGCCCTTCATGCCTCCAAGTCACATTTGTTTCCTGAGAAGAGCTATTTTACAGGGTCAGCCACCCAACTGCAGAGTCATTATAGCAAGAGAACTTTGTTGACTTTGACATGCTTCTTCATTAATAATGGTAATCTAGACTCACTCAGGTCAATCTAAACTCAACTATTTGTTACCACTGAGAGAGACAGAAGAGAGACTGATTTTCCATGTATTATTCCATGTGTGTCACAGAAGTCAGTCTTTGACTACAACAAATGAGTAAGAGAGAATGTATTTCCACACAGTAGCTCTCACCTTTAAAAGAATCTCAACTGTTTTACATAGCACAAGAACAGTAAAAAATGTGTAGAGATTAGAAGCAAATGGCCACATACACTACACAAAAAGTCTGCATATTTTCATGAAAAGCGATGCAATGTATTTCCCAGAGGTAAGAAAAAAAAATAGCCTTTCATTTTTATAGCATACATGGTGCATTAATAGAGCTCATACAGAGTCCCTGTACTGATCTTAAATTATATTCTGTATCTATGAGTTAAAACACACTCATTATACCCCAGTTTACAATCTCTGTGTAACAATCATTATTGATGCTACCTATGTCAATAAATGCCCTGGGAGCCATACGTTAACATCACACTGGTGTAAATCCATTACAACTCATGGGATTTTGCATTCCTCTTGGGTCACTGAGATCAGCATCTTTCAGTGATTTTTTCCCCCCTCCTCTCCTCCCCTCCCTCACTCCCTCCTTTGACTGCAGTTTAAGCTTTTGTAGCCATCCCTAGTTGTTTGAAGACCAACAGATACAAAAGAACACAGAAGAAATTATTTCTGCCTCCACCTGGTGAACTGACAAGCTTTTGATTAAAAGGCACAGGCTCTTACAGAAATATTGATATCCTTCACTTTGCTGCCACACTTCCTAATAGCTTACTTCTAAAGAAACAGAACTTTATATACAATGTTTGGATGAATTAACAAGCCCTTATCAAAAAGATTTTACGTGGCTTCCCAATAGCTCCTTTTTGGCTGGAAAAGTCCAATAAATAAGAAGGAATCACTACTAAAAAGAAAAAAAAAAATTCTTCAATCAGAGAAATCTTGGGGATTTTTTTTTAATCCCCAGAACTGATGGGGATTGACTGAAGATGGAGGAGGAGGACAACAATTTACTGGTATATCTAAAAAATGGAACGGCTTTTCTAATATTATTTACTATTTTCACATTCAACCTGCAGTGAATTCTACAAGTAAAGTTGCAATTGATGGAGTCACGTATTCACAGCTCTCCTAATTCTATATCCCAAGCTTTGTTCTGGTCATTAAGAGCAAACCTAATTAGCAGCAGCCACCCCACCTGCCCAACACCACCGCTCGCTCGGTTGTGCCTGCGTATCCATCGATCCGGCAACACGTGCTCCGGAGCGGGAACTGCCCAAGCACCGAGGTGGGACGGAGTTAAGCGCTGCGGCAGCCCACCCTCCCGCCGTGCCACGGCCTCGCCACGGCCGCGGGGCACCGGCTCTGCCCGGGCAAGCCGCTCCCGCCTCCCTCGTTCCGCTTCTTTCGCCTGAAGTGGTCAAAGCGCCCAGGCCCCAACGACTCCCGCGTGAGTCACCGCATGGATACGGGTCTCCGGTCAGCTTTACGGCAAGTAAAGGGCTTTTTTGTTGTTGTTACTGTTTTACGCGTCGCTCACGGGAAAGGCGCGGCGAGAGCGGGCTCCGCGGCGGGGAAGCGATGCCTTTCCACGCGGCGCATCCTCGCCCGGCTGCGGGGCGCCCCCTCCCTCCCACCTCCTCCGTCCGTCAGGACCTCGCCACCCTTCCCCGACGGCCTTCAGGTAAATGACATCACCGGCCAGCATCTGTAACAGTGTTTATTCCTGGCGGCGTTGCTGTGTTTCGTGCGAAGGCGCCGTTTCCCACGCCGAGGAGCTGCGGACGGCACTGCCACCCGTCCCGGCCGGCGGGCGGGCCCCGCTGCTCGCCCTCTGCCTAACACCGCCAGCCCCACGGCAACCTCCTCCCTGGAGGCGGGAGAAACACGAAAAGTCCCAAAAGTTTCAATTCGGGAGCGGGAGAAGTTCACCAAGAGGCGGGCGCCGGCGGGGCGCAGCCCTCCCCCTCCCACCTCGCAGCCTTTCACACGCCAACAGCGAAACTTTTGTTTTCAAAAAGCAGAAACTTTCTGTTCTCCGACCCTCCGCCGGGCGCCAGCCGCTGCCCCACGCCTCCTTCCGCCCTCCCCGCGCCCCCCCCGCACACGCAGCCGCCCGTGGCGAGCGGGGAACGAGGCGGGCAGCGGCCCCGCGACCCTCCTCCGCGCCTGGCCCGTCCCCTGCACTCACCGCGGCGGCGAAGGGACGGAGGCGACGGCCGGAGCGGAGCGGCGGCCGGCCCACGGCTGCTTCCCCCCAGCTCCGGCCCGCCGGGAAGGAGCTGCTGCCCCACCCGCCGTCTCTCCTCCCTAGCGGGAAGCGGCTCCTCCCTTCATAGGCATGACCGAAGGCCTCTTCTTCACCAACACTGCCTTTCTCTCGCCACGCCGGCATGGTGGAAGACCTCTGGGGGTCCCGCCTCGGGAGAGAAGGCTTCCCCGGCCCTCAGGCGCTCCCACCGTTTTCCTCGACAGCAGGCATCAAGTCCCTTCTGTCAATTCCCCCCAAGGAAGCTGTCAGGATATCTTCTGTTTTCTTTTTGCAAGAGTAAAATACTCATTTAAAAGTTCAAAAGCCCAAAGGAGTGTGGTTAAGGGTAAAGCAGAAGTAGTGCTGCTGATGCTGAGGAGCGTGTTCATGCGTAGGTTTGCCCTCCATACTGAAACTGCATCCATTCAAAAACATAAATAGCCAATGGAAGTTTCAGTTACGTTCCCACATGGCCAGCTTTTGCTTACATAAGCAACACTGATATTCTTGAAGCATGCACTGAACAGACAGGGGAGAAGTTTGGAAATTGCAGTTTTATTTACTCAGTTTCAAACTAGACAGTGCTAATACAGAAAGTACCATGTTTTAGTGCTGTCACTGTGCCCAGCTGGACATGGGAATATGACATCAGGACAGCACCTATACATCCCTGGCAGAAATTTACAGAAAAATTTTACACAGAAGATATGGCAACTCTGTTACTTTGTCACTTGTTTATCTAAGCAGTCACATAGTGACACCGATTATATCTTACACCCCTCTGTACATCAAGAGAAAAAAAAGCCTGCACTGTACAGAAGATAAGCCAAAGTTCAGTTGTTTGACATCTTCCAGGTTGTTGATTTTTCCTTGTCCCCCACAGACTTAACTACAGGGACTGCCAAGTACCATGAAGTTAAGCACTCTAAGAGCTTCCAGTTTTGCAGGAGATTGTCAAAGCTGTGGGGAAAAAAAAGAAGCCAAGTCTATTCATCTGGGGTTTAACAAACAAAACCATGAAACAAATGCACTAGGACTCACAGGAGACTTCCTGATTCCACTAGTTATGAGACCAAGGCCTATATAAGCAATATGCCAGACAAAAAGGTCATTTAAAAAACCTTGGAATTACCTAACTAAAATGAATTTAAAACGTGTTGGTTCTACCTAACAAGTTCACCTATGATGATTACTAGACAAAGAAGGGAAGTGGCCATTATGTTCTGAATGAGATCCTTTGCTGAATGTTGTCTTCAGGCCTCAGGTACCTTTTGGACTAACACTTAAAAACATGGAAATAGTTTAAAAAAAATTACTCTGCATTCTTCATTAACTATACAAACAGAAACAGGAGCTCTGTAGCTTCAGATAGGTTGGGCTTTAAACCATTAAGAGAAGCAGCAGAGGAAAAAAGTTTAGTCTTGGTTTTGAGTTATGAGTCTACTTAGCACTCTAACTAATCTTGATACTTGTGACACAACATGTAAGAACAAAGGGCCTGATCCTGAAGCCCTTATTCCTCGGAAGGCAAGAGATGCCAATACCCATCAAAATGGCCTGTTTCTTTTAAAAAGGTCTGTAAAGAGGACATGAAGAACAAATTTGCGTACAGCACTGCATGACCATTACAGAAAGATAATTTCCAAATCTGCGAAAATTTCAGCATGTACTCAAGCTATACATATGAAGTGAGGAAGTTAGCAATGTCAGCGTGTCTTCAGACTGCAAATTATGTCTAATGGCTTACTGTGAATGCACAGCAAACTCATCTTTTCCTGATAAATAAAGAAACTGCTGATCAGTGTGATGAGGAGAGATATCTAAATCAAGGTGAATGGCCAAGCAAATGTGGAGGTATTCTATGCAGATTTATTTTCTTTGCTTAATAGCAGCTTCAATCTCTTCCATGACTGGCACTGGTCCTGCATAGTTATTAGTTTCAATAGCTTCTAATTTCTTCTGATAGTCAGTTGGCAAGCCATTCTGTTCTGCACCCATGCAGATAACCTGTAATCAAAAGAGGGGGGGGGGGGGGAGAAAAAAAAAAAAGCCTTCAGTAATAGTGTTGAGAAGGACAGAGCCCTCCAAACATTTACTCATACAGGAAGAACCACTTACAGTAATAACAGAATTAATCTCAAATAATGCTATTTGTACCTAAAGATAGCCAAAGGCTTCTGGAAGACCACTGAAGACCTCAATAGCATCAACAAAATTACTCTTGTAATTACCAAGGCATACCTCTAAGATTCAGAAATGCTACTAATGTGCAAAAGACTGCACAAATAAGCTGTTACTCAGTTATTCCATTCTTTCTTCCAGGGAGCATGAGAACTACTTTTTATGCCTTTAGCCAGTCTTAGTATCACATCTGAGTGAGAAGTAGCATGTATTATCGAAGTTATTTTTTAAATTATGCTGTTCAAGTCCAAAGCACAACAGTAAGTACCTGGACAGGTTATAGGAGTAACAGAAACAGATACTTAGCTTAGTGAAAAAGCACAGATTCCTTACAGTTTGCTACTGCAGCTTTCCTTCTACAAACAAAATAAGTATTGGTGCAAGAGAAAATAAGTGAAAGTGAGAGGAAAAGAGGAGGCTGCAGGAGTCAAAGCTTGAAAGAGACACCAGCAAGTTCCCATACAGAAATGAAGAAATGCTAAATATGCAGAGTAAAAAAACTGATGCTATTGTATTCTTCCATGCATTCCACAGCCAGGAAATTCAAGGATGAGGTGTCTAGAAAGGATGAACTTTGCCACAAGAAGTACACAGCAGTAGATGGATGTAGATCACTGCGTGCCGATGCAGTCACCTGTACTACGTTTTTAGCCCTCCTGCCTGGTAAACTTAAACGAAAGCTGGGGGCAAGAGGGAAGAGAAGAACTAACAACTGACCCTGACAACAGCAGGAGGGAACGTTCAGCTAGATAAAGTTGCCAATATTGGAAGTCTGCTCTTACAGCGTACTAGTAAGAGCTGACACACAGCAGCAGACTATGAATTAACTCCCTGAAAAGCCCTAAAGATCTGTCTTGCCAGGAAGCAGGAAGGCAGGAGGAGGTCTGTGAAGCGGCAGAGACTGCTTTCTAAGCACGCTTCCTCTTCAGAAGTCCTGCAGCAGTTGGCCTTAGCTATGCTCCTGGAAGCTGATTCACGGGAGTTCCTCAGTTAAGAGGAGGAACACACTTGGGATTTAACAAGCTCAAGCCCTATTTCTTTGCTTTCGGTAGAAAAAAAGTCAACACAAGTTACAGTGATGCCTATCTACAGTTGCTAATAGCTTCACAATTCCAGACACGCAGTCATGCCCCCCCAGGCTCGGCCCGCACCGGATCACCGGATCGCACAAGCCAAGCAGGTCAGGCCTGCTGCGTGACCGGATCATGTGTCTCTGCAGAGTCAGTGTGTTGCAGAACAGTGTTGAAACACTTCTGCCTCACCGGCCCTCAAGTCGGAACCCTGCTGTGCTCCGCAATGCTGCTGGAAGTCCTGCGATACACTGATGACGCATCTGATAAAAGAAGGCAGGTGGACTCCTGCTTTAAATGGTAGTGAAATACCTCCTCAGACAATAGGGATAATCCATGTCCTTGAGACTACAGGCCAGGTGCTGTATTCTCCCCACAGAAGTCTTCCTCTGTCCTTTTAGGAGTACATCAATTTTTCAAACAGTGTTGCTGCGTATATGTGAACAACATCCTTCAGAAATCCTTATGTCAGTCATAACTAATTCATAGGTTAAACAGAGGCTTCATGTAAAGCATAACTAAGCCAAAAAAATATATCCGATTTAGTAGGCCTTTAAAAGCTAGGAGTCTTCTATTTACAGAAGTTACATTACACTATTACGTTGCACAAGGATTAAGTTATACCTTTACATTAGAGTTACTCATGTCTTCCACCCACTGTAAATAAAGTACTTATTAAATAGGACAGAAGTACTGCATTATATATTTCTGTTCATTCTCTCCAAAATTACAGTGATGCAAAACCTACCTTTTTATACTGAGGGGAAGGGGGACCACAGACGTAGTCCTTCATCTGGTAGCTTCGACAGGTCAGTACCTTTCCTGCTTGGGTGTGGACATTAACTTCTATAGGGACATAAATGCCATCTTCAACGCCCTCTTGCCTGTAAAGGACATATATTCCTTTCATGCCAAATAACTGATGCATGTTTCAAACAAACTGTGCATTTATTAAACATATGCATTTATTATAACAGAATTCAAGGCAGGACACTGGTCTGCACTGTCAACAGACGTAAAGAAAAACAAATAAAGCAAAATATATTCCAGTACTTTTTGTGCAAACTTGTCTCATACCCAAAAATAAGTTTCTAAAGCAGCAGCAGCATTCACCTTTGTCATTTCAGCTCTGTAAGAAAGATGACTAGTGGTTAACTTGCAAAGTTAGAGAGAGAATACTCCCTGTGAATCAATTACTGTGCAAGTCTGGTACTCTACAAGAGAAACACGACCAAGATTATCAGAATTACTGAGCCAGACACATATCATTCATTACCTTCTACACAGATAATGGAACAATTGCAAAAGTTTTATCTTGCCCATTGTGTTACACTTGAATAAGGCTAAACTCACACAACTCTTGCCATGCACATTCCAATTAACAATCCAAGACACCCTTTAATTGCACAAGACGTGTACAGCAACAATGAGCTAGATCAGGACAAAAACCATTTCATTATTTTTTTATTAGCAAAATCATCCTGTCTTAGGAAAACAAAACCAAACTCAAAAACATTGCTACTTTGTTGTCTTTAACCCTTAGCCACCACTAAAAGTCTGAGAAAACAGTAAGAAGTAAACGAGAAGCTTAAGCAATACAAGACAGACTTTATGGTACAATTAACTTTAGATGTGCTTTAGATATGAGTGATAACATGGGTCTTAATGCTTCTCATCAAAATATCATTTTGATAACTTATCTTTCTTTTAAAGACTTACTACTGTTTCAACTTATTTAATGCACATAACCTGGGCCATGTTATGTGAGTTAACTAGGTTAAGTGCAAGTAGAGACAGGAAGTTAACTGCAGATTCAAGGCCAACAGACTGCAAAATAAATCACGTGGGTGTGCGAGAGCCAGAAAAATGTTACAGTTAAGTAACGTCCCATCCGTTGCTAGGGTATACGTGGAGAAATCATGATTTAGTCTGTAACTTAGAGATTTGAGAAGTACAGAGGACAAAAAAAATAATACTGCAAAAATCCACCAAAATGCATCTGAAGCCAAAAAGTTCAGCCATCTAAGCAAAAGATTCCTCTTCCTTATTTGTCTTCTATATATTACATTGTTGTACTAGTATTTCCACTAATGACATGCAGCATCAATTACACATTCCTTCCTCTACTTCTGGATAACAAAGCACAAATTTCTTTATCCAGATCTGAAGGGTAAAAAAAAAAGGAAGGAGGGAGCAGGCAAATAGTGAAAATCTTTTTTCTCGATACATGAAAATTCCAGGAAATAACTTGCTTCGGAACTTAAAAATATATCTACTTGCACACAGCCAAAGAATCCCAAGATCTTCAGCAGGAACACATGGAAGCTCTTTCAAGTTGGTTAGGAGCAATCCTTAGAAGAACACTATTGACTATCGTTGTAAAAGCCAAGAACACATTCTGTTTCCTTCTATTTCCAGTCCACTTTCACAGCATCAGTGAGGCAGCTGGGAAAAAGCAATCTTTAATGCTGGTGTCCATCCTCCCATATAGCCCTCAAGTCTCTAGCATCTTAGCCAGCATTAAAGTTTATCCCCTGTCAAACAAATGCCAGGGATCTACAATTCTATAGCATGTAAACAACACTTCTAGAAGTTAGAATACATAATGCTGTCCCCATAGGGGGAACAGTTAGTGTTACTATCAAAGCAGCTGCCAGACAGCATCTTTACACTTCTGAAATTTATGCTTTAGGAAAGCATGGTAAATCAGGAGATTTCAATAAAGGTCAGCAGAAAGGGTGGACAAGGAGGTGAGTGCTAGTGTAAGCAACAGAAGGAGAACTGAAGAGACAACAAAGCAGGGACATGCGAAGCTTTCCTCAACCAGAAGCATACAGCTAGATGCCCTCCTGCTTGGGACTTACACTCCCAACCAGGTACTTGAGAGTGCTCAGAGTATCCATTTCCATGATGTGCTAACAGAACTTGGGCAAGAGTTTCTGTTGTATTTCACGTTCACTATAGGCAATGAAAAGCAAGTTTGAACTTCAAGTTTCATGGCCAAGGTTATAAGGACATGTCTACAAAGCACACTGCAGCCATAATCAAAATTGCAACAATCTCAGAGGCAGGAGAACTATATTAATGTAATGCTTTCAGTGGGTTTAACATGCCCTGCTTCCTTAGCCTCACTAGCCCAGATTTCTACTGGAATTAATTGACAGTGATGGACTGCTCTGAACAAATGATCCTTGCGTATCAGAAGCACCATGCTGTGCAGGCGCATGCCAAAAGCTGCAACCAACACATGACACCAGCCAAAGTTTTGGAGATGAAGTTTCAAGTCCTGCCTCAGACCCTGCAAGAAGTTATGCTACTCCTTGATTTGTTCACCCAGCTGGTTCTCCAGGCTTCAGCCTGGAAAGGACTTGCTCAGGTTGCCTTAACTTGTCTTAATTATCAGGCATAGGTGGAACATTCTCCGCCATGCATCGTAATAGTGCAGGCAGCCTCTCCCATTCAAAGAGAAAAACAAAACTACCCCAGCTCCCTGCTTGGATCTACCTCAACTCACAAAAGTCTGAATCCTTAAAAGAGAAGACATCCAAATAACATCCACAAAAGGTCCCTTTGCATGTATTAAAGATCTCCTCCTCTTCTGAAAAGTCTTATCCTCATCCCTTCCTTTTCTGCTACAATTGAAATCTACCTATGTACAGAGGCAGAAATTGATGATAGTCTCAAAGGAAACTCTCCATAAAGCAATGGGAAAAGCATCACAGGACAAATACAGAGTTTAGAGTAATTTAAGGGACAGGACATTGTGAGGACAGGGATTGAAAAAAAAAAAAAAGCTCCAAATCAAGGTCCACACCTTATTAAAATACCCCTACATAGCTTTAGTGTGAAAACAAAGCCATTTTAATCACAAATGTGTTAGAAGCCAATACATGCATTGTGAAGTTAAATTCACATATTAAAATCCAAAGCATCTTCCTGATTCCTACACCAAAGCTTCCACACAGCTTTTTACCAAAAATTAACTATCCCTTTTCAATAGTTCTCTAAAATAGTAGAAGACAGCAAAAGTTGAGTCACCTACTTATCCAGTGAACTTAAATCGCTAGTGTTCATTTTCCACACTATTCCCCACACTTCGTCTCCAGGGCTCTGAACAATGGTAGCTGTACCTCCATGCCAGACAGAACTTGTCCTGCCTTGATGATGGCCAAACTCGAGCTTAAAATCCTGCAAATGAAACCAATGCAGAGAATCAATTTCCACTTAAGACAAGGGCTGTTGGCTATTCTTGACATGAAAGGGGCAGCTAAAGGAGAGTCTACAAGCTGTCAGCTGGAGCCACAGAAAGAGGAACAGACAGGCAGGATCTGATCCCGCTCTCATCTCATGAGGGGCTGAAGTCAGCCCTTTCCACCTCCCCATGAGAAACAACAGCCTTGGGACAAAGGGAAGAGAGTTCTGGCAGAGAGCATCACTGATAAAAGTCTTCATCTGTGGAGACCTGGACCAAACCCCTTAGTAGTCTGGCCTAAATATTAGCTAACAATTTCTAGCAGCGAGAAGAAAGCGGGGGTAGCCCTTGTTCAAGAGCAGCACACATACCCAATTCTGCAGTAAACACAGTAGTGCTGAAGAAGTGCCAGCTTGACTTTTGTCCAAGTTGGCAGTGACAAGATTGCTGATGTGCTTCCCCTTACGACAATCTGAAGGGCCCTTGGCTGAGGTGTACCGTGAAGGAGGGAAGTGACTACTGCCACCTTCTTGTTCCTCAAGGACATGCCTACCTGGTGCCCATTCCTTTGCAGCTTTTGGTGCTGTTATAAGATTCAAAAGGTACCATGCATGGTCCAGGAAAACAACAAGGGTAAAGAAGCCTACAAGATGGTGAGCTTTGGGTCTTGTCCTCATGCACTAATACAACTGCCCAATTATAAAATACCGTCCTGTATATTTTTCAGTGGTTTGTGCCATCTCATCACTCAACTGGGACATTCTTGGGTATTTTTAAGCCAAGATGTATGCCCCCTTGAGTGATCTTATTCAGGTTTCTGCAAGTTGAAACATTATTTTAGACATCAAGTATCTCTTTTTCTTACAAGTAATATAAAATCTTTTTCTTACAAGTAATATAAAATATTACTATAATAATAGTAATATTATATTAAAAAGAGAATAACAACAAAAAAAAGCCAAACAAAACACACACACAAAAAAAAAACAACAAAAAAGAGAATAACAGGTTCTTGCATTTTTCCAGTGTAATTTCCCATCTGACTCTATACACTCAGTTTCCTCTCCTATTTGTTAGCCAATTTGTGGATCCTTACCTAGCAGTAAAGAAAGGAGAGGAAAAAAAAACCCACAACTTCAAGGAAAACTACCTGCTTAACCACAACAACAAAATCTGGCAAAGGCAAAATGGATTAAAACCAACAAGAACCTATACAACCCCACAGCTTTGCTTATTTCTCATGATCACCCTCTTCAAGCTGTAAGATGATTTTAATTTGAAATATACAGGCATACATATTAATTTTCACTTTCTGAGACAAATTACATTCTTGTAATATGTCCTGACCAATATGGGGGAAAGGTTGCAAAAGTTGAGCAGTTGGAGGCTTACACATAGAACAACAGCACTGATCAGAACACTAATTAATTTTTGTGTGTGTCTAAGTGATAATCAGCAGCCTGGCAAAGCCATACTGTTTACTCCATCAATACAGTCATCTTCTTTTCCCATAAAACATCCCCCAATAAACTAATTTCACTAGGAAAAAAGTTCACTTAGACACACTAGTCATCAACCATTTGACAAGCTGCTGCAAAATGGCTTTGCAATTTTCGGGTCACTGGATTATTGTGTGAGGATGATGCTGGACTAGACCCTGCAGACAGTCAAGCCCGAATAATTTGTACGCAAGTAAATAGCCCAGTCAAGTCACAGACTGAAGTTATAGATGTGGACAAGTGCTTGCAGGGCAGCCCCAAGGAAATACTGCCGTAGAATCAAATACACTCACAGCACTCTAGCAAAAACGAAAAAAAAGGAACCATTTTTATTTTATTCCTTCAGCTATATTTTCTTGGACCTGACCTGCACTGAACGCCTGCAAGGAGGTATGTAAAACAGTCAGAAGATACCACCAAGCAGGGCAACAGAGACCGTACAGTGGTTAGCTCTGGTTCTGGAAGCAGGAATTCCTGTTACACCACGCGGGCAACTGCAGCAGGCACTGCAGGGGTGAGGGAACAAACACACTAGATGCTTTCTTGGGTCAAGAACTTGGTCTTTGGCCCTTCTCCTAAGTACCAGTGTAACACCCTTTCTGTGCTTGTTACACATCCCATTTCTTACAGCTTTTGATTGAAGATTAACAAAGCTTTAAAAAATAAAAACAGAGACTGAATTTAATATTCCAGTTTAGCATCCAAAGTACTCTGTTTACAGGCTCTTTTTCCTTTTTTTAGGCCAGGTGATATTACTATAGAGCAATTAACAGAAATCAGCTCTGACCTTGCGTGCTTCCTCAAGGATCAGTGATTTTCCAGCTTGAAGCAAGGAAGTGAAGCCACCCGGAGTTAGCAGGGAACACAGCAATCAGTCAAAGGCCGGCTGGAAAAGTTAGTGCCTGGCTGCCAGCTCCTCAACAGCTAACCTGCAGCATGTAACCTGACAGTCTACCTGAAACCCAGAAGGAAAGCTGAAGCACAGGGCTTTCTTTTATTCAAAGGTAAGCACGCAGCACCACTGCTTTCCTCCTTGCTTCCAAGATCTGATCCTGCAAGGTGCTGGGCTCTTGGCACGTTCAGCTTCTCAGTGGTATCTGTAAAAGCCTCACTCTTTACAAGAGCGGGCCTCAGTTGCCAGGTTGATAGTCCTAAGAGACACGAACTATCTGCCTATAGGGAGTTTATTAATTACAAGTTTTTGGAACTTCTTCATACACTCTAATGTATATCATTTCCTGCCAGTTACCCCAAGAGAACCTTCAAGTCGTCCTTAAGTGGTATCAATCAATGCTCTGCTCCTCCAAGGATCCTTCCAGTTAGACAAACCTGTACATCAACAGTTCAGTGACCATGAGCTCTTATTTCTAAGTCTACACTAAAGCCAAGTTGATAGACTAACGTTTAATAACCCTAGGTGGGGAGAGCTGCCAGGGCCTAGGAAGGTGCCCACCGCAGCTGTGCGGTACTGGGTCAAAGCTTGGATCCCACCTGACACACAGCACGGGGAGGGCACTTCACTTGTAACAAGCGTGGCAGGAGAAATTTTGATTTTTTTTTTTTTTTAACGAAGCATTATCCTTTTAAAACTGCCAGAAACCTGTCCCACAAACCCAGCTGAGCACCTGTTACTCCCAGCTCCAGGTTCATAACTCTCCACGCGTGGGGCCCTGGCTGGCAGCCTCACACGCTCGGTTGAGCCCGGTCCGATGGAGGAGGTGGGAATACGGCAAACACCGCCCGTGACAGCGGGCACTCCAGACAGCAGGCAGGCCCCGGGCGCCCGCCGCCTCCCGGCGCGCACCCCACGTTAAGGCTGAAGGCATCCACCGCGTCACCCGTGCCGCGGCCGCCCCCGTTACCGGCAGGAGCCATCGGCCGGCCGGCCGGCCTGCAGCACCGGACTCCGCGCTCGGCTCCGGCGGGGCAAGCGGACTTCCAGCGGCCCCCCCGCACGCACCTGCAGGCGCGCCACGGCGCACAGCACCGCCGAGGTGTTGCTCAGCAGCAGCCGCTCCCGCAGCAGGTTGCTGCCGTACCCGTAGTACAGGAAGCAGCCGCCGTCCGGCTCCATCGGCCCGCACCCGGCACGGCACCGGCACAGGCCCGCCGCGCCGCCGCTGTAACGCACCCCCCCCCCCCCCCCGCGGCCCCGCCCAGGCGCCCCTTCCGCTACTTCCACCGCCACGTGGGGACCAGGAGGCGGTGGCGCTGTGACGTAGAAGCGGCAGGGACGGGTTTTAGCAGGCGTCACGCGCTTCTCGCGGGGCGGTGACGTAGAGCAAGGTGCGTTAGCGACGTCCATCTAGGCGGCGGCGGCGGTGGCCTCGGCGCCGCCCGAGGCGTGGGGCGCGCTGTCGCGGCTGCGTGGCGCGTTACAGCCCCTCAGCCGCGCCCTGCAGCGCGGGGAGCGCCTGCAGCCCCCGGTACCGCAACGGGGTGGGTTGGAGCCCCCCTGCTAAAGTCAAGCCAGTGCGTTTTTTCGTGAGCCGCCTGGCCGCTTCCGAGGGAGATGTAAATAACGACGAATTTAAGATCTGTTCCTTGAGAAGTAAAACAGTACGACTTTTCCCAGCTGGGAGCAGTCAGAGCAGAGTAAACTGGGACTATACGAGAGTAAAAGGCGAGATGGTGTAGGCAGGTGCAACTGCTGACCCACAGAGGCATTTCCGCTCGTTCGCTAGCTACCCCTAAGCATAAGCTGCGGAAGCAATATATTTGCATATATATGTATATTGCAGTCAAGCTTGCAGGATAATCAAAACACTGCCTCTTGCAATTCTAAGTATTTAATCCCTCAAAAAGGTGTTTTCAGATGAAAATCTGTTGAGGTTTCAATTTTTTACAGTCTGTGCTGAATACCGAGCCAGTATTTCCAGGAGTGTGGTTTGGGTGTGCATGATGTAAGTTGGTCTTGCCTATTCTAGATATGGCATGATGCTAATTCAAATGCTATTGGGGTAAAACCTAGATTTATGGTATTTAGATTAATTTTTAATATAAATGAGTCAATCAGTTTGCACTTCTGAAGCCTATTTCTTCCCCAGCACAGCCCACAGTGATTTAGAAACAGGACACTGAGCCTGTCAACTGTTCACGAGGGTGATGGATGTGAGAGTTGGATTGGAAGGGCCGACACTGCCAGTGTGGGTCAGTGTCACAGTAAGCTTTGGTTTTAAACTATCTGGAAAATATAAACCTCTACTCCCAACAGCTTTTATTAAGCCTTTTTATTAAAGTCTTCATTAAAACTGCAGTTGATAGAGCACCCAAATGTGCGCTGCGTGCTCTGAGCCTGTGGGCAGTGAGATGGTCAATATCTACTGCAGAGCACTGAACAGCTCATTGAAATGAGGCCTCCTGAGTCTACAGAGCATGCAAAGCATACTTTTAAGAGGGAATGTTAACTCTGAAACCTACTGTCAGGAAAAAAAAGAGTTTTCATTGCTAAAAAGATGCAAAGGCCACTCTTCATGCTCATTAGGAATCAAACTCTGAATTGTCTGTAGCTTCTCACCATGGCACCCTGAGGTGACACAGGTTAGATTACTCTTTGTTTTCATACTTTCAGGGCTGAGATGGAAGAAAAATACTTCTGCCATCAGCCAGAAAAGGGACAGAAAGCCCCGGGCAGGTGTGCTGAGGCATGTTGCAGGTATGACCCTTGGAGGGGCCCCAGCTTGGGTCTCCCTGGTGCCATCAGCACAGTGTGGGGGTCTGATGGTGAGACAGCATGGGAAGGAAGTGAGTCTGGTCTGGAGGGAAAGCTTTGCAAGCCTTTCTGCTGATGTACATCCAAATCATGGCCAAATGGTGGTATGTACATAGGAAAATACTTGGGCACTGTGGGCAAAGCTTGCTTTAAAACCAAGTTTCCAATTGAAAACAAGAGGCCAGAGGCTGGGAGGTCCTTTCCTATGGCAATTTGAGTAGAAACCTGCAGGGCTTTGCTGATGCTACCAGACTTCACGCTTCTGCTGGTTCATGACCTTTTCAGGTGAAAATTAATTCTCCTGGAAAGGAGGCTGTTAAATGGAACCCTGTTTTTGGTTTGTTATTTGTTGTTTTTTTTTTTTAACTTAAATCAGTTGTGGAGTTGCAGGCTATCTTCAGAGCAGGTGACATGAGACCTGTGTTAACTTGTTGGAAGCCCCAAACAATTTGGAGGCATTGTTTCCCCTTGGATGTAACTACAAAACCTGTGCAGAGTAAGCAGTCAGGAGTGCACCTCCTGTTTGGGAGCTTCACAAACGTGGGGGAAAGCTCTGGATATGCACAGCAGTTTGTGCATTGTCTGTGGAGGAGATGAACAGGGTTATTTATGCAAAGAAAGCAGGAATTTGTTTCCATCGGGTTTTTATCCCTAGATGCATTATATTCCTGAGCATATCCTACTTAGATTTTTAGGGGGAAAAAAAGGAAACTAGGGAAAAATAAGGAATTAGGAAAAAATAAGATGTAGTGGGATAAATTAAACCTACTGAAATGTCTGCCAGTCACTCAGTGTGCCTCCCCATCACTCCCCCTCCTCCCCATGGTTGTCACAGCATGAGCTTTAATTAATATTGAAGCAAAAAAAAGAGAACCTGGAGGAATAATAAGGGCAACTGATGCAAATGAACCACGTGTGCCGTCCTCCCCACAGCTTTTCTTTCCTCCCTGAGGAGCTGTAGTAGGATGTGCTCTGCAATTAGTATTTCATTGAAATGATACCTTTTTTCTTCTGCTAGGTGGTTACAGCTGGTGGTAGCTTCTTAATACAGTGTGCAAGGTCCAGGAGTCTGCAGAGATTTCATGTTCATGCAAATGAATGCAAATGATTTTACAATGTCTTGTGATGTTGTAGGGCTTGTTCCTTCCCTATAAAACAGGGACCATGATGTCCTGCAGAAACCCAGCCTCTGTTCCTGCCCTGCCTGACAGAACAGCCAGTGGCCCACGGGGCTTGTAACCCTGCTGACCAGGAGGAATATCATCCGTCTTTCATTTTGCAATTCTGTTTTTGCATGTTTCTGCAAATAGCATGTGCAGTCATTTAGGAGACATGAGCTATTAAAGTGGCTGTGTCTGTGCAGGTAAACACCTGCCTTTTTTTTTTTGTTCTGGCCAATGCCCAAGTGAGTTTTGGGCCCTTCCTGAGGCAACTCCAAGCTCTTCCTTGCTGCTGCCCACTCAGCACCGTCCTGAGGTGTCACTGCGTGGTATGTGCTGTTTGGGATGGAGGAAGTGGCAAAGGGAAACGAGCACCATGTGAATCCCTCCTCCAGATCAGATATCGGAAAGAGGAGGGTGTGTATCTGTGTCTTGCTTTTGCTTGTACCTCCTGGAGCCCAGGTGTGTACAGACAAGTGACACGCTTCTTGCCGCCAGAGCTTCTTCTAGCTCTTGGAGGAGTAAAATGTGTGGGATCTATCAAAAAAAAAAAAGCTAAAAATTTGATGTACGTGAAATCTGGACTCATGAAAAGTGGGAGAGGAGAGGGAGCTTTTACAAACAGATCTTGGTGCATGCAGTCCCAGCATGCAGCTGGCTTTAGTCACTTTGGCTTGTGAGGGCATCTGCTCTGCTCACAGACCTACAGGTACTTGAAGGTGTGACCTCAGCAACTGGCTTGAAAATCTTGCCAAATATTACATCAATTTACAAAGGCAGAATGCTGAGTTGTACTGCTCAGGCTGTACCTGGGGTCCAGTTTTTTATCTTGTATATGAATGTACAGTGGGAACAGCTTAATGTTGAATTTCTGCTCATCTTTGTGTAAGAAAATTCAAAATCCGGCTGCTTTCCTACGACCTAGTGTTTTACTTCTCCCACTGTAAAGCTCTTCTGAATGATAACAATTCTCTGGTGATACCAAACAAACGGTTACAGGAGATTTTGTCAAAACAGTTTCCCTTGTGTTACTGAAATCTCTTAGTTTCCAGTGTCAAGAGGATTTTGTCAGAGTGACGTTTCTGTGGTCTGTTGTCTCAGAGTGCTTTAGCATCTTCCACCGCAGAAGCGATTGCGCCTTTGAGAAGACCAGTTCACATTGCCACCCTTTTCTGGTGGGGACTTGTCTCTCACCAAACACCAGGCAGGTTGTCTCTCCAGCCTGTCAAGTACTCAAGAATTTTTTTTTTTTCCCATGAATATTATGCCTATCGAGCATAGACTGGCAGATGAAAGGTATGTATCCTGCTGCCTTTAGCCAGCCCTGCTATTTAGTGTCCATTTACAATTTATTTCTGATTTTTTATTATATTTATTATTATTTACAGTTTAACATTAATTTGCTTTCTTCTCATCCTTTTACCTTCTGTAAGCTGGTAGCAATCTTGTTTTCTTCTTCCTTTTGTTCTCTGTCAGCGCAGGAAAACTATCAAATAAATTCAGTTCCGGATGGTATTTTCCAGTCCTGTATTAACCCTATAGCTTTACATTGGAGCCCTGCAGTGTATTTCACGCAAAGTAGGTTGATACTTCTTTTGCACTGCCGTGTCTATAACCACTTCTGTGCTGCTAACGTTCAGCCTTGCAGAAGACATTTCCCTCTTTGCATGTGCAGTGCTAGTGCTGTGGCAGAGGCGTGTGACATGGATGCCAAAACAGGCCCTGGTTGTACAGCTCCTCCTAGTTCTGCACAGACCTTGCAAGACATGGTACAAGTCCCTACTGAGTGATTCTGGGCAGAAATGTTTAATTCAGTCCTTCCACTAGGCTGATGGCCTGTGTGGATGTTTTTGTTGTGGAATAAAAGTGGCATTTTTTTTTTCACTTGTTTTAAACTCATTTCAGCATGACATAAGCTAAACTAGAAAAATCTCTGTGTGTCAGAAAAAGAGGTCGACCCTCAGCATTGTGTTGGTGTGACAACAGCAGTCTGAGCTCATGCTGTGCCTTACCATTGCTCTGCTCTTCTGTTTAAGCAGATCTTTGAACCAGTGGCAAGACCTGGTCCAGCTCAGCTGCATTGTACTTGACTGCGGTCAGGGGCTTGGTAGTGTTTTCCTCAGTCTGGCCATATGGTGTAAAACCAGGAGGGGAAGAGAGCAGGCTGAGGGCAAGCTCTGAATCTGTGCAGAAGATGGAGCAAGAATATTAATGCTCCTCTGCCATCTGCAGGCAGATCTCAAGGAGAATCAAGAAAGAATAAATCTTTTGTCCCTCAAAGCTGTTTTGTTTTTTTTTTTTCCATCTTGCACTCCTACACTATCTTATCTTTGAATGACCGTATTCTTAGCACTCGTCCCCAATGACGGAGCGCTCTGCTTACCATCTCTCTCCCCTCCTTTACCTCTTTCTTTCACAGCTTCTGCCATTGCATCAGGGATGCAACTCTTGGAGCAGAGCAGGAGAAAAACCTTGCTGGAGGGAAGGATGCTAGTACTTCTTTGCTTTCTTCACCAAATGAACCTTTCAGAGTACATCAGAGCTGCATCGTGTACTGTCACATTTCTGTTACCTCAGTGGTCTCTTGGGTAACAAAGCCAGAGAAGCCATCCACAGTCTGTACCTGCAGATCCCACTCTTCATTAAAATTGATTGCAGTGCTCACATAAAGCCATCCTTTCTTCATTTTCTGCCTGTGCTGGTGCAATGCTAAACAGGCAGATTGCCCTCTCTGAGTGCACTTCTGGTGCCCAGGAAGATGAGCCTGGCACCTAGGAATGCCAGCCCTGGTGACTTTTGCTCTGTGGCGGTTGCTGTATAATTGCTTCATTTTTGCTCTCATCATTTCTTTGCAAAACAACAGCTATGTTTTATTTCATGCAGCAGCTGGATTTTATTTCATGCAGCCCCAGACTTTGTAGTCTGTTTTCCTAAGGAAGCGCAGCTTGTGCTGTCCCATTGTGTGTCTACGCCACTGTGTGTTCATCCTTCACTGCCCATCCTAGTGGCTGCTGAACACATTGGACAACTCCTACCAAACCTGCATCTCTGAGACCGTATGTTCCTGTGAGTTTTAGGAAAGGGTGCAGCTGGGCAAAAAATAAGTCTCAAACAGGGAAAGGCAGAAGTTTGAGTACAGCTGCTCTTAAACAGCAAATACTCTGCCCAGGAGAGAGATAGTGGCCCAGCTACAGAAAAACTTCCAGTAGGAAATCAGAAGTAGAGGGACAGACAACCCCTCAGTCTCTGATTTCTAATGAAGCGCCCATGCTCCAGCTGTACAAAAATCACTCAGCGGCAAGATCTGAATTCAGTGACAACAGGCTGTCTCAGGTTCAGTGCCTTGTGTGAACTTGTTTTTCTGTTCACCTCTCAGAGCCCTTCTGCACCAAAAATTCAGCTTGCCAGACAAGTCAGTGATGTGAGGAACACCCCTGGCAGAAGTTCTGCCTCAGAGCACATCTATTATTCACGGGGTTTGCAGAGTGCAGGGAGTTACAGAAGTTGTGTCCTGTTGAGGCACAGAATGCCTCAGAGACAGACACAAGGAGTATAACAACATTTTCTTCCAAGGCACACGTGGTCCTAAGCATCTCTAGGGATGCACATTTGGTAGCTGATTGGAAACAGGCTTATTTTATCTCTGCCCACATAGGAAGCCCTGATTATTATTTTTAAGCAGTCATGAAAAAAATAGTACTTGTTTTCAGCAAGCTAGGACAGGTCCTCGTTCCTTCCTTCCCACTCACAGAAGCATAATGATGTGGGTAGGGAGGCTCGTGCAGCGGGCATGCTGCAACGACAGATTGTGAATTGGTGCCACTTGCATGACGAAGGGCGTCAGAAAATAGTGAGTTACAGGAATAATTGCAGCCAGCAGTTGTCACTGAGCTAGTTAATCGGGACTGCTTTATACAAAGTGCTCCCCTCTCATTTCCACTGTACCGAGCACTTAAAAAATTAGTAATTAAAAAATCAATTTGTGACTAGTGTGAGGTGTATGTGACCACCAGGTGCCACTCTTGCTCCACAGGGAATACGGGGCAGCTGTAAAGCTGGGCATGGTTCGCAGGAAAAGCTAAACGGACAGCCATCACTCGTTTTGTCCGTCTCTGGATTTTCCTACAGGCTATAGCTGCAACAGCAGCCTCTCCCCACCCTCCAGTAAGGGGGGTCACTGGAAAACCCCCGACACTGGAAAACCACGGGTAGTGCTCATGCTGCTCTATGTTTCAGTTTGCTGGCAGGGTTTTTGCGCAGGGAGGGAAGGAGGGATGTAGACAGAAAGCTGCTGCTTGGGATGGCTGTGACATCTTTCACTGCCTTGTCATTCTGTCCTACATGTGAAAAGTTGGTTCTTCCTCCAGCCCTCATCCCCTCCAGGAGGGATGAACACTTCGTGGTGCTCCTTAGCAATGAACAGGGATTTTGCAGTCCTTTAAGCACAATAGTTAACCTTTCAGTTTTCGCCGTGAAATTCAAGCCTAAGGTTTCCACAATGTAGCCACTCTGGTTTTGCTTATCTTCTGGGCAGAGTTTTCTGTGTCCTAGGGAACAGAGTCCTGCCATTTCCTGGTCCTCATGCTTACTTGTGAATTAAATCAATCCCTTCTGGAGCCACAGCCACTGCCAGACTCTCTGGGGCCCCAAGTACACTTCGGTTTTTATGGAGAGAAGCAGGCTTTCCTACCTGCTTGGCACCACAAGAGTTGCCCTGAAGCTGACTGGTGTTACCAGTGGGCCCAGGGGATGGCTCGTGATGGGATGCTGTAACCACTCTCATTTTTCGAGATGAAGGGGGTGGGAAGGCACAATTTGCACATCCACTCTTGGTTTTCCGATCTTGGTGATCTAGACTGTTTGAGTCCAGTGGTGTTTGAGAAGCAAAGGGCTTCTGGACCTCTTAGGTTCAGGTGGGCACCATGTGTACTTCTCACATGACCCTAAATCACATCAATAAGCTCAATTTTTCCTCTGCTTCTGCTTGCCTTACTCTCCCGTTCCGCAACCCTCCATTCTGTCCTACCCTTAAATGACTTGTCAGACTTGGGTTTTGATGTAGCCTGTATCATCTTGCTTAAGTTCTCTAATCAGATCTCTTTCCATTTGAGTTCCCCATGGACTAAACAAACCTGACATTGCCAGCCTCTGCTTCAGTTGAAGGCCCCTCTTGTCTACTAGTTTATCCTTTATGCTGTTTACCTTTTCTTTTCCTAGATCATGAATAAAGATGTTAAATACAAGGTCACTGGGGGCTGCTGATTTCCAAACCTTGGAGCTAGTGATATTTCAAGACTGATTCCATTATGTGATTATGTTTCACTTACTGAGTTTTCTCAGGGAAATCATTTGTCACAGAACAGCAGGCTCCAGCTTCCTGCAACCCTCTTAAATCAATCGCATCATATCACAGAAGCCTTATTTTAATATCTTCCGTTGTAATTGTTTAATTGTTTGCTTGAAGAGGCCTTCCTGGTGTATTTAGTAGTAATTGGGTTTTTCAACAGATTACCATTTTAAAACACAAGAGCTGAAAAAAAAACAACCCCAAACCAAACAAACCAAAAATAAAGAAATCCCAAACAAATCCAGGTTTCCTGGAAAAATGATGAACTGAAAAATGTGTTGAAAAATGTCAGCCTTGCATTGATGCTGCCAGCTCTTTGGGGTTCTTTAAGTGGTAAGTGAGGTACCTCATATAGGGCTGATAGAGATTTATAATGTTTCACAGGGTGGAGAGTGGGGAATCCAACACCTGTATTTGAATATAGGGTGGTCAACCCCATGGGGTCTGTTGCAGGCATATTTTCATGTTCCGTATGTGTCATGTTGCGATGTGCTCCCTGGAGGAAAGTGGATCAGCTGATCTGCAGAACTGAATTTAATCTGCTGTCTTACGTTTTACATGCGTGTTCTGCAGAACCTATGCTTCTGTTAGGACGGGGTGATGTGTTTGTTAGGCTCACAGTGGTATTTCCTGGGAAAAAAAAGCAGCGTAGTCTCAAGAAGTCCAAGTCGCTGGCTTGGGATCCTGCTTCACATTTGATGTGAAGCACAAGGTAGAAGCAAAAATCGTGTGCCCTTGCAAACAATGTCCAACTGCAGCTGTTTGTGCAGGGATGAGAAGTTGCTGCTATTTCTAAATTACCTGTATTTTGTTGGGTTGGAGGCAGCTGTTATCTGCACATCTGTGCCAGTGATAAGGACTCTATCCTGGCCCCGACAGTTTTTGCTTAGCTAGAACATTTCTCTTCAGTGAACACTTTTTTTTTTCCTATCTAGTGTCAAATCCTTCCACAGACCAGCCTACTGGTGTGTTTCAGTATAGACAGCAGTAACCTATAGATTTGTTTGCACCCACAGATGGCCCTACTTGTTCTGCAGAACAAGTTCTTCCTGTAGTGATAAACACATCAGGGAGTTTAAAATGCGAAGTTATTGCTAGAATAATCACAATGGCCAATCAAAATTTGCACCTTGTTTCTCCCATTTCCCTCCTTTGTTGATAGAAGTGTGCTTGTGCAAACGAGAACGAAAAGATGTCTGATTGTTTTCTGCACCTCTAGTCCAATTTGCCTCCTTAGAAAGGCTCCTTGCCCATTTCTGAATCAGGAACCAGGTGATCTTCTGTAGCATCAGCTCTGGATCTCCTGCTCCTTAATAGGCTTCTGATCTCATCTTCCACCCCTGCTCCGTGCGCTAACAAGTTGGGTGAGCCAACCCTGGTATGTGCCATCAGCCTGTTGGTTTGTCACACGGTGTGATCCCTCAGTGTGGTGAAAGAAAGGCAGTAATGGAAAGAACTGCTCGTGACCCGACTGTCTTAGAGCTGGGGGAAATGCAGTATGACATCACTGGGAAGACACAGCAGGGTGTTCTTTCTAGTTCTCACGTTGTATGAAGGTAATTCAGGGTTGTCAAAAGTATGGTTTTTGTCCAGGCAAAAATCCATCTGGAATCACATCACAGGGAAAAAAAGTGTGCCTGTAACTCCAGAAAGGAGCACCAGGCACTATTTGCAGAAAAATAAAATAAAACCTGTTGCATTTAAGTGACCAGCTGTACATCCAATGATACCTTGATCTACTGGTTGAATGGCTTTCCTAAAGCAGAGCTTTCCCTCAAACTATTCTGTATTAACTACAGTCATTGTCCTTTGCTCTCTTGAAGGCTATGCTTATTCCTAGAGCTAATTTAAATCAGCTGTCCCAACTAATTAAAGCATCTTAATTAATGGAAAAATACTGAGTCTTTATCAGGCACTCCTTGTCTGGAACACAGACTGAGATAGCAGAGCTGAGCAGGAGAGAGATATTTTCTCTTATGCTTTAAAAAGTTTGCTAATATGAAAATGTGGTTATAACCAAACTCTCATGAGGATGAAGTTGTTTTCCCACAGCTATAACCTAAATCTGGATTTTTTCTCCATTTCCACTCAAACTCCCACTGAAGGTAGAGTGGTGTTACCTGAGCAAAGGCTGGTTTTGTGTGGGATGGCTTGCAGAGGAAGCACGAGCCAGCGTATAAGCAGAGGAGAGTTGTGAAAGCAGTATTACTCCCTTCCTTGTGAGAGGGTGACTCTCTGGAAGAGGCTGGCATCCTGTCCCTCTGCCTTCTCAGCCCTGTGGTCATCAGTTGGGTCAAATATGTCGGGGAGGAGGACAGGAGCAAGCCATGGTCCTCCCCTGCTTGGCTGCCTGCTTCATACACAGGGTGCAAAGGCCAGTGGTGCCACTCAAATAATCCCATGTGAACCCTGCCTTTGTGTGGGCTGGGCAGTTGAAGCCACTAGCTGACCTTACACCAGGACTTTCATACCTGTCTCTTTGTGGAGACAATACTCTTGTCTTACTGTTTCCAAATTCACCAGCTGAATGGGATAATTTTCCTTGGTCACTGAACTTCCTTGTCTCCAGGATTCCTGCGGGTTTCTCTGTTCCTGAACACTTGGTGCTCATTGTTTCTCTGCTGCCCAGGGACATTTGGGTCCCAGAAGAAGTGGGTCTGAGCAGCAGTGGATGTGAAGATTGGAGCCCCCAGGAGCTCTTTCTGATGATCAGCAGCACCGAAGAGAAGTACTTTATAAGCACTCACCAGTCTGATGACCAAGATGATACACAGTTTCTAGAGGGCACATTAAAACAAGCAAAATAATTACTATCCAGTTTAATTAGCTCAGAATTTAATCACCCTTGCAATTGAGGAAAAAGACCAGAATCTGTTTCTAATTTAAGCAGTACAAAATTTCTCAGTGCTTGTCTTGCAACACCAAATAGGTGAATCTGTGTACCCTTTATCTCTCAAATGAGTGACCCTACCATCCTTTCCATTCTCTATTCCACCAGTGATTGCAGTAATCCAACAGGTCATTTTTAAAAAGTGGTACTAAACAAGAGTGAATGTGAAGGCCCCAAAGTTCTAGCTTGTGTGATATTTTCTCCAGCACTAATTTTTGTCTGTTGCCGCAGATAAAGACTTCTTGACAAATCAGGACAGGAGAATCCCATTTCTGTTTCTGTAGTGTTTGCAGGAGAATGCCCCCATCTGTTCTGTTTTAGAGAGGGAGGAGAAACGTTCCCCTTGTGAAAACTTTGCTGTGCAAACATCATTCCAGATTAACAGATTTTGGTCTGTTAAATCACCAAAGCAGGTAATTTCTTCCATTCTTCTTCAAGTTGTTGTGAGCTTCTTTATGTCTGACTCAGACGAAATCCTTCTCTTCTAGTTTGCCTTTGTTTTTTTTTCCTGTATTGGCTTTTGCTAGGACTGGAAAACTATCTGGTAGCCAGCTGGTGCCTCACTCAGGCGCGTTAGGAAAGGAGAGTGAGAAATTTCTGAATGTCTGAATACACTGTGTTTTGCAGTATTAGGGACAAGGCCCTGGAATGTAGGAGCACAACTGCATTAAGGTTTTCTAGGTCCAGCTACTCTGGGCTGGGCAAGAAGAGTGCATTGAATGAAGTCCAGGAAGATAAAAATATAAGGAAGTTAGAATGCAGATCTGCAGAGTGCAACGGAGGTAGATAGAGCTGCTCTGAATTAAAGAAAAACACCAGCTGATGAAGGTCATTAACTTGAATGTCAGACTGGCACTGTCAACTGTAGGACCCAGGAGGGCTTGGAAAGGGTAAGCATTAACACCAGAGAAAAGACTGAATACCAGAAAGCCTGTGTATAACAATTTTAGCTAGAGAATGAATAGGAGTGAGCGATAATTGGATAGCTCGGTCTGTATGTGTTAGTATTATTGTAATTGGATTAATAGTATGTCTAGTCAGAAAAGCGAAGATTTTTCTTTCAAGCCTATGACCATGCATGGCATCTAGCACAGCACTGTCTTATGAGTCCTACTCCAGAAACACAGATGAGGAGACCCAATGCACACAGGAAGAAATATATATATATGAAGAATATATATCTCTATAATTATGTGTATGTGTGTATATACGTATGTGTGCATATATATGTATGAGATAAATATGAGCTATTCTCTCATGATGTTTCCAAGAACAGATATTGCAAAGGTCAAAAGGACTACGGAGGATTAAAGGCAACAGAGCAATGATCTCCCTTAGCCCTTCTACTCCAAATACGTAGCATTGACACACGGAGAACATGCTCTTAAGAGTGGCTTGCCTTGCCTCCCTCCGTGACACATAGGCATTGAGAGTTGCCTTGTCTCAAGACCAAGTCAAACAGGCTCAGCCACCCTCACTCTGTCAATCTGGGTGAAGGAAGGAGGAATAGGCAGTCTTCTCTTCTCTGGATGAATTGGTAGAAGCTCCTTTTACTATGCTGGTTTATTTTAAACCTGTTCAATTTTGAAGTAGGTTCCCTGAGATTAATATTTTAAGCACTCCTGTGGTGAGCATAACAAAATTTGAGAGAGGTCATTGCTGCCTTGTTGGATATTGATTTCTGTCCGATGAGGAAGCATTTTAACTGGGTTACAAAGTGTTCTTCTCTAAGATTCTTAAAATAGGACCGAAGAACCATTATGATATAAACTAATCAGCTGGACATCAAATTCAGAGATGATCCAGAAATTGCTTAGACATTGATTCTTTGTTATCTTTTTCTGTGGAGCATGTTGCTCAATTCTGTTACCATCGAACTGGTGTCAGAAGGAAATTTCAGTGAGCAGCAGCAATACAGAAAACTTAGATGATATTTTTTTTTCCTACAGAAGATTTTTGTCTTTTCAGTATTTTAACAGTAAGGATGTATCATCAGAGAAATTGCAGATTTTGTGTGGTTTCACTGCTTCTCAATGGAACGATGTTACCCCTCATGATTACTAAGCCAGTCAGGCATGAGAGAATGGATGTTGCAAGTATAACATGACACTCCTCTCAAAATTGTAAAAAAAGACATCAAATTAAAAGACATCAGACAGTTGATTTACCTCGTCAAAGTCCACTGAACCTGTCCATGCAAAAAGAGGGCAAAACTGGGACCTTTCTTCCCCCTTTTAAGTTCATTCCTATTTGTTCAGTACTTTTGAGAGCCTAAGATGAGAGGAATAACCCACAACATGTGCAATGTGGACCTTAACCAAACCCCATTGAAATAAATTGGAAAATCTTTCTTGGGAGGTGGACTAAGATTGGTATTAATCAGAAGCTGCCAAACTTTAAGTAGTTGTCTCCCATCACAGCCTGTTCTGATTTAAATCTCCTTTTTCTTCCTGGAAGGGGTAGGTTTGGTTTATATTTTGAAGTGCCACTGGCATGAGGTCAGCAGAGGCTCCCAAGAGCTTGTGGGAAAATATTCTGAAATGCTTTTTGTATCTGAATATGTTCTCCTGATAAGAGAAGGTTGCAGCGCTGATAAGAGTGCACAAATACAATTGAGACATTGCAAAAATAAACACAGGCAAAGAGAGCTGGTTGTTCTTTGCTAGACCTGAACATTGCTGCTGTGCTCTGACAGTTCAGCGGGCAGTGCAGAGCATTCCCAAGGTCCAAGGTGCACACAAGGTTCTAGGAGGAACACACGACTGATGCAAGGGAAAGTTGCCTCTTTCCTGGAGGGGCGCAGGATTTCTCAAATTCAATCTGTGATCCATGTAGGGGCAGATTCTGTGTTGGTCTGAAATGGCTGAGAGCTCTGTTGCTTAATATCAATTGAGAATTTTGCCTGCACTGACTGCAATTCTCTATTATGCTCTCTCATTGCAAGGAGAGTTACTTCTTTTCTTTCTTCATTCTGTCTTCTGCTTGTGTTTTCTAACTTCTCCTGTTTGCCCTCTGTAGCCTCCTTTGTCCTGCTTTTCCAGCAGGTTAAAAAAAGAATCTTTACATAGGATCGGTTCCTCTGTTGTCCTAGTTGACAACTGATCCTGCAAAGTAGGATCCACTTCCTTTGTTGAGCTTTTGCATATATTATTCCCAGTCTTCCTGGTACCTACTGGCATATGTCAGGGTGGTGTTCCATTTGTTTTCCCAACTGCAGTGAGAATGCAAGTTAAATCCCCATAAGTGAACTGGCACACTGGAGGACCTCCTCGCTGAGCACCAGATAGATGAATGTGGAGACAGAGATAACATCTCTGGGATATAAAAAGCACAGGCAGGGAGAACTAGAGTGGGGAAAAAGGATGCTCCTCCTTTCTCATGTTCTGCAAGGAAATGGGAAATACAGAGATGCACGCGAAGCAGGACCGGTCATATCCTCCCTTAAAATTCTGCTCTAAAAGTGAATGACAGTTTCTCCGTGTTTCTCAGTATTAGTGCATCTGAGAGCGCATTTCACCAGGGGAATGAGAGTCCATCAGTGGCTCGGTGCAAGATGTGGCAAATCCTTCATGCTGGGAGCACATCAAGGAAATGTTTGATTTTTTTTCAGATTGACCTCGACACGTTAGTCTAAATGACATTCAAAAACCAGCAAGGAAACTACTTGGAAATAAGCAAAATCTTTGTGTTTCTTAGCTTGGCTCACCGTGCTACCTGTGTTTGCTCTTCCCACCTCTTGCCTTGAATGCATTAACCTTTTATCTCCCCCTTTTTCAATCCCCAGCCTGGCAAGTCACAATGTAGGCAGTGTTGTGGATAGGTTGGCTGTATTTCAAGCACGGGAAGGGCTGGAGTTACGGTTTTAAGTCTCCTCCTCTGCTTTCCAAAGGCCATAGACTGGTCTCATGGGTGTTCACAGAGGCACAGCTCTGTCCTGGCTGCGTGTAGTCTTCTACTGAAGATCTAGATATAAGAACTACTGCATTCACAAAAAGCCTCTGTGGATAAATGCTTGTAAGGCAGGTATTTGTTAAGAGACAAAGTCTTGTTCACTTATTTGAAAATAGGTGGTTTTTCCTCTTTGCTCAGATGATGTGATCTTGCTTTTCAGAGTGGGACTAGCTGTCAAAACTAGTCTAACCCAGGAGCCTAGACAACAAGCCCTGGGAAGGAAATGAGGTTTTGCCATTGCTATTTCCTTCTCACCTGTATCCAGAGACAACATTGGTTGATGAGAAGCTCAACATGAGCTGACAATGTGCACTTGCAGCCCAGAAAGCCAACTATATCCAGGGCTGCATCAAAACAAGTGTGGCCAGCAGGTCGAGGGAGCTGATTCTGTCCCTCTACTCTGCTCTTGTGAGACCCCACCTGGGATACTGCGTTCAGCTCTGGGGTCTCCAACATAAGAAGGACATGGAGCTGTTGGAGCAGGTCCAGAGGAGGACCACGAAGATGATCAGAAGGCTAGAGGATCTCTCCCATGAAGATAGGATGAGAGAGTTGGGGTTGTTCAGCCTGGAGAAGAAAAGGCTCCACCGTGATCTTATAGCAGCCTTCCAGTACCTGAAGGGGGCCTACAAGAAAAATGGAGAGGGACTTTTTACAAGACTGTGTAGTGATAGGACAAGGGGCAATGTCTGAAAACTGAAAGAGGGTAGATTTTCATTAGATCTAAGGAAGAAATCCTTCAGTCTGAGGGTGGTGAAGCACTGGAACAGGTTGCCCAGAGGAGTTGTGGATGCCTCATCCCTGGAAGTGTTCAAGGCCAGGTTGGATGAGGCTTTGAGCAACTTGGTGTAGTGAAGAGTGTCCCTGCCTATGGCAGGGGGATTGGAACTAGATGATCTTTAATGTCCCTTCCAACACAAACCATTCTATGATTCTATGCAAATACCATGGTGCCAACCTTTACTGTCCGTGCTCAGTCAGTGGTTAAGGGTAGAAATCCAGACCCAACAGAGAACATGGATATCTGTTGCTCACCAGCCTAGGCTGCGGCTCCAAGGATGTCATTGCATCTCCCACAGCCAGGAGGAAATGGCCCACCTTTTGTAGGCAGGGTCTAAACCTTAATTATCAATACAAGCCAGCTGGGTGATATATCCATAATTCCCCCTTTTTGTTTTACAGTTTTTTTGGTTTTCAGGAAGACTTTACAGTGAGCAGAGACCCAGTTCATTCATTCCAACTCCAGCACGCTTCCCTCTTTTGGGGTAGCGGCTTTACCTTCTTTATCGAAGGATTTCTGGCTCCGGCTCTTTTGGCCCTGGCTTAGGCTCTGGCTCCAGCGAGGGAGTCGGGGTCACAGTCTTCAGGATCTCTCATGAGGGTATCACGTCGGGGTCACCAGATGTTACTCACCAGCCTGGGCTACAGCTCCAAGGATGTCATTGCATCTCCCACAGCAAGGAGGAAATGGCCCACCTTTTGTAGGCAGGGCCTAACCCTTAGTTATCAATACAAGCCAGCTGGGTGATATATCCATAGATATCTGCCAAGTATTATTTTTCTCCTGGTGAAGTGTGCAGCCATCAGTTAGTCCCCATCACTCTCTAGATTGTGCATGGAGGCAGAGAAGTGCCTCCAAACAGGATTCATGACATCCTCCTTAGAAATGTCAGCCACAGATAATGGAGGAGAAAATACTGAGGAGTGACTCTTAAATCCTAATTGTATCTGGGAAGGAAGAGCCTTACTTGGTGACACAGAGAAGCACCTTATTGCACTCAGGATGAGTGGCTTGTTCTTCTTTCCTGCAAGTGGGTGTCAAGGTCCTTTTTGGGAACTGGCAGAGTAAAATCACTCTTTGCAACTAAGCAGATGGCAGGTGTTTTATCCTTTTTGCCTATAATAGTCTGCTAAAAGCTCTCTTTCATGACATGAGAGACTCAGATCCAGTTCATGCCTCCTCCAGTGGGGATTCACGTACATACACACTTTCCATTTCTCACAACAATGTTGAGACCAACAGGCAATAAACTGTTGTGAGGGGAGGGCTGGGGAGTATTCTCTCCTGTTGAACTGAGCCCATTTTCACATTTTCACCATTGTGTCTGTGGACTGATTTATTGTCATTTGCTGCTGAAATGGTTGGTTTTGATTTGGAATGAAAATTTTGATCAAAAATACCCATTCCTTTGCCAAATTTTCATCTTCTAGCAGGAGACTGATTTTAAAAACACTTTTAGGTGGGGAGCTTTTTAAAAGTCTCTGCAGAAAGCAGATTGCTAGTCAATAACTACCTCTTCAAATTATGGAGAGTCCCAGCATATTATTAATGCTATTAGTGAAGGGAAGAATACATGAGACTCTTCCTTTGTGTCTCATTTACAGCCTTAGGAGGAGAGAATGTATCTTGAGGCAGCCTTAACTATTACTGAAGAAAAACAGTTATATGAATTTGTTGCATGACTCATCAGTTCAGATTGTTAGCTTCGATGTGTGAAAAAATGCTGCAAAAAATGAGTGAGTTTTAATTTTGTCTGTGAAGTTTAGCTTTGTAAAATTTGTGGCTGCGGAATTCAATTAAAGTCAGTGGAATTGAGCCAATAGAGAATTTGACCTCAGAAAAATAAGTCTCTCTCATGGTCTCAACAGATCAGTTTGTTAGTGGGCTGTCAGTTCCTAGAATTCAACTGTATTTGCTCTGGAAAAGAGGAATAACTGTAAACCGCTCAAGCAGAAGCTTTAAAAAATATTATTTTCTTTCATGCTTGGATTTTCTGTTTCATTGTGGGGCGAATGTACCCAGCTATGAATGAGGCAAAATTGCCCTTCTGACTTGGAAAGTGTATTGGGCTGTCTCCAGGTAAAAGGGATGAGATGGGTATTACTTGGAAGAGGAGACGAAATAACTGAGTGCAACACATTTGCTGTGTATTTTCTGTTGGTTTTATCTTGGAAATATGAGGTGCTTAATGAAAGCTGCTTCTCCTAATACTGTGCTTCCATGTCCTTGGCAGCAGCACAGAGGTCATATGTTGACACAGAACAATTCTTTGGTGTCCTCTCCGATGTGCTGAGCACAAACATGCTTTTCTTTGCTCTGGCCATGCTTTTCTTCTTCTGTTCCCACTTGTTTCTTCAATAAACATACGTATTGTGTCAGCTATAGAGAACTGCCACTGGCCTCATTTCTGAAAGCTGCCTCTGTGCCTGTCTCAATATATCTCACTGAGGAGCCTGGCTGTTCAGGAGAGCACTCCTCATTTCCATGGTCCCTTAATTTCTAGTCTATCACCTTTGGTGATTAGGGGCAGGAATGTGGACAACCTCTGCTGGCAGAGATGATGTAGATGTAATATTTGTTAATTTTTGACCCTTCCCAGGTGACAGCAGCAAGCTTCTTTTTTGAAAGAGATGAGAATGGCATCATGGTGGTTTTGCTTTCATGTTTGAACTTTCTCTCTCTGATTTTTTTCTCTCTCTGGTTTCTAATTAGGATGAGGTGGCACTGACAGTTACTTCTCCTGCTGGATTTTTCTAATGACTGTGTGCAGGAATGGGTGCAATTTCCTCATGAGGTCAGCTTGTTCTAAAAGTCTGTGCAGAGTCATGCAAATGTTTATAAATTAATGCAAAAGTGAATCTTATGTTTCTCAGAGTGTATAGGCTGGTCTTTAACTCTTGTTGGTTGTTAAATTCTGACCCTGAGAGCCCCTAATTCACATAGTTTTCTCATGTGTTTGATTGTCCAAAAGCCTTGCAAAGTTATACCTGGTGCATGTTAAAGGTCTGCTAGAAACATGAAGGAGTGGCCAGAGGGACCTGCAGGAGGTGGCCTGTGGGTCACAGATCAGGTCCAAGGCAAGTGTTGACAGTCAGACTCCTAAAAAGACATGAAGTTTCAAATTCATGTCTGAGTCAGAAAGCTCTGTGAAGGTCCGGCTGTAAAAGTGATACATGTAAATAAGCTGATTCCGAGGCAGGTTAGTAGCGCTGAAATCAGCTTGTGCTGCTTGGAGACAGCAAAAAGCCTCTGCGCTTGATCATGCTTCCTTTAAGCTCTTCTTTTGGCTGCTGTATGCAGCCTGTGAAAAGACATTTCACCCACAGCAAAGACCATGTACACACACTGAGATTTTGTCTGCGATGCTGTCAGAGTCCAAATTCTCTGACCAGGCTCCTTCAGATATTCCATGAGGAGAGTTTAATGTTTAATATCAAATTGACTTCTGTGATATATTTGGCTTTACATGCGATTTTGATTTAGAAAAGTGATAGTGGCAATGTACTGAAGGCACAATACAAGCATGGTATCGCAATAGTAATATACAGTGGAATCACATTACAAACGTGATTCCTGGTCTCTGCATGCTCCACTGTCACCATGCTGGGTGTCCCCAGGCGCCCAGCCTGTTTGGGGCTGTACTTTGCTGCACCCACAGTTCTCAGGCCCATGTGGCGCTGCACAAGTTGCTTGGCCGCAGGATAGACTTTGCAGTTGATTGTAGTGGAGGAGCCTGCAGGCAGCTTCCTCTTGGCATGGGTGATTAGGCCTCCTGTGTGTCCATGCCGTTATCTAGGCATGCAGCAGCAAGCTCTCATGTGAATATGCTTTCTGTTTGGCAGTGGAAATGATGAATTGAGTTGTTACTTTTAAGAAAATCCTGTGGTAGCTCCAATGGCTGAAATGGGGGAGTATCTCCTCATGGAAGGTGTCTGCCCAAAATGCTGCACATGGGTCAGAGCCCCATTTGATGCTACACCACCTACGTGCGGTTCTCACCAGCTAATGAGACATAAGGTTATCTATACCATTCTCTGCTTATAGTTATCTCTAACAAATAGCATTTTAAATGATACGTTACAGAGTCTGTCTGCCTTTTTTACTGTTGCCATAATGGACCTACACGTCCTAGTGCAAAACAGGATGAAAGGCTGAGTGCCTGCAAATTTAGTAATTGTTATTATTACCATTATTACTGCCCAGGCTTTTCTAGTCCTATTTGGGCTTACACATGTAGACCTAGGAATTTGAAGCAGTAACATTAGAGCATTTCATGTTTTCATTTTTCATCATTATACTAAAACTAGTAACCTAATCACAAGCAGTAGGAAAGCATAAATACACCCTAAAAAAAACCCAACTGTTATTACCCTGGATAAATATACCTCAGTTTACAAAAGAATTAAGCATGTCTCAGAGATTTACAAAAAGAGACATTTTTGGACAAAGTTTCTCTGTGCAAATCTGGAACTTACTGAGCAGGCCAAGCCGATTAAACCAGACCACTTCTGGCATTCGAGCTGCTGTTGAACCTTTAAGAACAGATAGGCACCTTGTGGATTTGCCTGCTGCACATGCATGTGCTCAAAACGCCATTAAATAGATTCAGGGGCAGAGAGGTCTATCAGGGGCTATTAGAGCGGATGTGACATCTGGCTCAAGAAGTCTCTAAGGCCTGAGATGGCTGCAATTGAGAGGGTATTTCAGAGGAATTACCCGTGTGTGGTAGCCCAGTCCCAACAGCCTTCTCATAGACATCTGCTCCTATCGATGTTTAGAGGCAAGACACATCCACCTTCTGTCTGGTCTAGTACGCCTGTTAGTTCTTTTGTATTAGTCTTGGGAAAGCAGGGTTGAATTATTGAGGTGAAAAAAGAGAAGCAAACTGAAAAATAAAGTATTAAAGTATGCATAGGCATGCTCCCGAAATACAGTTAACCCTGCTCAGCAGGTAGAAGTCAAAGTGAAAATGCCTGTCTGGCAGCCTCTCACATGTAAAACTTTGCATGTATGGGTTTATGTAAAAAGCTGTATATATACAATACGAGATGAAGCTAATTTGCTCTTGGCAAATAAAATAGCTTGGAAACTGTAGAGAAATGATTTGTTTTCCTGTGGGTGATAATCATTTGCACTGATGTGAAGTGACCCCAGGGAGGTAAGCTTTTGTGCTTGTGGATCTTAATCAAAGTCAGCTGGACTATGAGTATGTGCAGCTTCATGGATCCCCGTTTCAGGTTTATGGTGATTGATGTCTTTTGTCACAGTTCTGTCCTGTACCCTGGCCAAATGAGGGATCCACTGTTCTTGGCACCATGCCTCTTCCACTTCAGAGATAATCCCGACCTCAGAGAGCTCACAGGGTAGACCATGACTGGGGGGAGATCAGAGGACAGTGCCCTGCCTGTTGTCACAGAGTATTCAGTGCACACATGTACTTTTTTAAGGAGATTTTTTTTCTTGAATTTATTTAAAGGAATCTGCCACCACTGACAGATGGAAACATTGTGGAGAGAGGTCTTATATGCGTGAGCCATTCGAGGAGGAAAACTATTTCATCAGAGCAGCACAACCAGTGGGAAGAGCTGAAGATTGAGCGAGGAGCAAAGCAAGACAAGTAAGAAGGTACAGGATGACTGTCATGCTGAGGGGCCAAAGGCGTATTTGGCTTTGGAGGAGGAGCGGTGGGACAGGATACTGTTAGGACACCTGACTTGGGGAGACAGAGAAAGAAACAAATACCTAGGCAGACTGACACCAGCTTTCAAAGTGTTCATATGAAATTATCACCCTTCTTATTTTGTGCTTATACTGCTGACATGGCCGAGCAAGTAACTGCAGTGTTGGAGAGAGTCAGCACTCTTGGGTATGGCTGGTCCATACATCAGCTACCTTTAATGTGTCTGGCTTCACTGTGCATATACAACAAATCCTATGGTTGACAAGGCTTATTGCTTAGGACCAGCACAGAATCAAGTTGCAGGCAGCATCTCTGTCACTTAGATTTTATGTTGTCTCTGGTACTCATACTTGCACCCAGGGCTGACTCAAGGCACAAACCTGTCTGATGTAAGCCGGAGACGCTGCTTTGAGAGGGTTCATAAACCCATCAGCCAATGCTAAAACGGTGCATGTGATGTGCCATTATGCAAGTCACAAGTATTCAGGGCACCAAAATGGAGACAAGAAGAATGAACAAAAGGAAAAATCACAGCTATACCAAAATTGGATGCATTTTTCGCATCAGGTGTATTACTTACTGTTACTGTTATGAACTGGAGAAATGGTTGGTACTGTACTTGTGCCTACAAAGGTGAATGAAGATAGTGAAACACAGTGAAGATTGTGGGAACATCCCAATCAATGTGCGCCTCACGGCCTCCACCAGACCCAGCTTTGCACTCCAGTTAGCAAGAAGTTCTCTTCCCCCATACTGGATAAGAAAAAGCTTTTCAATCTGTTAGAATCAAAACTGTGATTTTAGTAAGTCTCTCTCTATTTATTCAGTTGGTGAACAAACAAGCTATTTAGTGCAGGCTGTTTTCAAGCAGAAACTACATAAGGGTGAGTCTGCAAATTAGAAATGATTGTTAAAAACTCTATTGCAGGGATCATTCTACTGCTTTGTGTGCTGGTTGTTTTCTCCCATAGGCTTCTTGTTCTGTACAACTGACTTTAATGGCTATAATTGCATTTCTGAGCCTATGAACAATCCCAGACAATTGCAGTTTAATGTTAGTGCACAGAAAGTGACAAGAAGAACTTGTTGCATTGACTCAGAGTTGGTGAAGCAAAGCAACAGTGAACAACAATACTGGCAGGTGGACTTGGAAAGAGTTGTAGTAGAACTTTTTTAATCCACAGATCTTGTACTCAAGGAGATAACCTGACCTGCATGGAATTGCAATGGAAAGTATTTTATCTAGGAATTTTAGAGTTACTCAGCCAATTTGGTCCACTCCTGGAAGAGCACAAAAAGGTGATAGAAATGTTGTTATAGGGACTACTTCATACTTTTTTGAAAACATATGGGATGAATCTCTTCTTCTGAACTAGCATTTTGCCGGTAATTACTTCTGAACCATAAAAAGTGAAATGTTATTTGTTTAGAGTTGTCAGCCTCACAAAAATATTCTACGTTGAGCATTTTTTCGCATAGCAATTTTTAAAGGATTAAGTCCCAAGGAGCAGTTTCTGGAATTTATCCCTATTCACTGGAGATGGTGCATTTCTTTGAGTACCGCAGTGAATTTCTTGTAAGAGAGTGGTATTTCTTTATCAGATTCCTGTGGTCAGTTTTATGACAATGGAATATATATGTCAGGACATAACATATGTTTGCAGGTATGGCTATAAACAATTGAATGAGTTTGCTGTAACGCTCTGTGAGCTTGGCCTGCAGCTTAGGGTCAGGGAGCAAGAGAGATGGGAGCAGTCCCTGTTACTCCTGGAGAGCACCTCTCCTTCCAGCAGCACAGCATGGCTGGCCCACACCCTCTCCTGCCACAGCAGCTAGTTTGGCTTTGTAAAACTCGGGCATAGCAAAATAGACAAAGGGCTGTCTTTTTCTGCTGTCCCAGCAATCTGTTGCCCTAATTACGTGCTTATTTTGCCCATGCCTACAACTTTTCCTGGCTCATATTCATGTGATCGAGGCTGTCCCTGAGGGTTTTTGACTAAAGCAGCTTTTGATTCTTTAGACAAGAGATGGAAGGCATAAAGCTTTGAGTCTTAGGAAGGGAAATAAATAGATTAGGAAGTATTTTAGTTCAGCTTCAGAATTTGTTTCTTATTTGTTTCAAGACCTCACAAGGAGAAGATGTGGACCAGAAAACTGTTATTACCACACAGTCATGTATATGAGACAAAAGATTCAGAAACTGAATGAGACACATCATTAACTTTAATGCTACGGTAAAGGAATAAAAACATAAACCTGAGGTATTTCAAAGGTCTAAGGTGTTTCAAAGAAGCCATCAGTGAAACTCTGAAAGAGAAAAGACAGTGTCTATATCTAGCCATTATTTAAAACAGAGGGACAAACTGAATTTCTCATGCCATAGCTGTGAATTTGCTTCATGTTTTTTTTTGTCAGTGATGATAGAAAACTATAGAGCAGCAGATGCTTTTAAAGATTACTAAAAATGAGTTTTGCAACTGTGTAAAAGAAACAAAAAACCTGCATTCTTGATCTCTGAGGAGAATCACATCTGAGATTCTTCAAAGTGTAGATTTCCCATGTGGTTTCTGACTTCCGTGCTTGAAAACCTAGGGAGATACCTTCCTAAATTTGGCAATTAACAAGGTTTGCTGCTATAGTCTTAGAATCATAGAATACCAGCATTATTTATGTTGGAAGAGACCCTTAAGATCATCGAGTCCAACAGTTAAACTAACACTGACAAGTCCACTACTAATCCATGTCCCTAAGCACCACATCTGCAGGTCTTTTAAGTGCCTTCAGGGATGGTGACTCAACCACTTCCCTGGGCAACATGGTCCAATGCTTGACAACCCTTTCAGTGGAGAAATTTTTCCTAATATCCAAACTAAACCTCCCCTGACGCAACTGAAGGCCGTTTCCTGTCATCCTATCGCTTGTTACTTGAGAGAAGAGATCAATGCTTACCTCGCTACAACCTCCTTTCAGGTAGCTGTTGAGAGTGATAAGGCCTCCCATGAGCCTCCTTTTCTCCAGGCTAAACCACCCCAGTTCCCTCAGCCACTCCTCATAAGACTTGTGCTCTAGACCCTTCACCAGCTTTGTTACTCCTCTTTGGACACATAATATGTAGAGTGTTTGTCTGAAACAAACAGAAAAAGTGCTTTTTGACTTGGAATAAAATGTTGGTCACAAAAATGGCCTAGAAATTTCATTTAAATGTCCTGACTCTTGCTGACCCATAGAGTCCCAAATTCTTTAGACAGCTCTGCCTGCATTGCCAGTTCTCACAGTTGATCCTGAGGTAAACAGGTGAACATGAAGATAGGAGGAGCAAAAACCTAGTGAATGGAGGGATTTGTCAAGACTGATGAAAAGACCCAGGAAGAAAGTATTGAAAGAAAGAAAGATTGATGGAAGCCATGAACTGAGCTAAAGGGCATCACACCCATCTGCTGACGTAAACACAAATGGTGAAAAAGGCAGGGAAAGCTTAGGAGGAATGGGAGAAGCCCTCTGTTTACTGAAACTTGCAAAGAATGCACAGAAATGGGGGACGGATCTCACTTCTGTGAGCTGGCAAAGTACCATGCAAGAAACCAGACTCATGTTATTGCAGCCACCAATGTGTTCTTACCTCCATTTTTACGTTAACATTTTCCTCCATTTCACCCTATTGCCATCTCTTCTGAGGATATTTTGAGGCCTCTTAATATTTCAGCATTAAATGCTGTATGAGCATTACACAAGGAACAGATGCAGTTCTATCGTCTCTTCAGATGTATAATCATCCATCCCCTCTCCTGATATTGCTGCTGTCACTCTATAGGGAAATGGAGCAGTATCTACTGTGTATCCTGTGTCAATGAGATACCATAAATGTATTGCAGACGTGTCTGTAAGAAACACTTTTGTCATGTCCATAATATTCTAGTTTCTAGAGATTTGCTATTGATCGTAGTAACTGGTATATTCATATGTGAATCTGACAATATCAGTCATTGTCTTTTAACTCCACGTATTCATGCCCAATGGTAGCAAAAACAAATTTTTCCTTGGGGCTGTCGGCAATCCAGCTCATTTGTCATTTTTAAATGGACACCTGGGGCAGATTCTGTCCAAGCAAAACCAATCAATACAGTTAGTTACACTAAATGCATTCAAACAAGGATACTTGAAGGGGGAGAGGAAAAAGGTGCTGCAGCAAACGAAATGACGGAGGGGAGAGGTATGCATGCTACAGGCTTGGCAAAGGCTTGGAAAATGGGAGCAACTTTAATCTATGCCTTGGGAGCAAGGAAGGGATTGAGGATCAGGTGGAGGAAACCAGAACAGGGAGGATAGGGCTGAGGAGGAAACCGAAGAAAAGCCAAAGACATAGGCTTAGGAAAAAAAAAAAGATAAAGTAGTGGATCTAAGATGGGTCCCCAGAGTTGAAGCAGAGAAACGATGAAACCAGTTACTGTGCTGCAGACACTGGGCAGGCCTGGAGGGGAGTCTTCTTTCTAGTCCATTTGATATCCACTGATAGGACAAGGGGAAATGGGTTTAAGTTGAAGGAGAACAGATTTAGATTAGATCTTAGGAAGAAATTCTTCAGTACGAGGGTGGTAAGACTTTGGAATAAATTGCCCAGAGAAGTTGTGGATGCCCCCTCCCTGGAGGTGTTCAAGGCCAGGTTGGATGGAGCCTTGAGTAGCCTGGTCTAGTTGAGAGGCGTCCCTGCCCATGACAGGGAGGTTGGATTAGATGATCTCTGAGGTCCCTTCCAGCCTATGCCATTCTATGATTCTATGATTCTATGATTTAGGACCAGTGTTCTGGACTTTGAAGCAGCTGGGGGATTTTATAGCCCTTATCACTTATACTGCTAGGATGGCTTTAGCATGGCAATAAATATTACAAGAGAAGCACCTTCTGCAACAGCCCAGCTCTTGGAAATGGTGGAGAAACAAAGAGAATCTCTTATGTCTGTTTTTATAGAAGGAGGTGATACAGAAAGTAGGGTTTGCTTTCTTTGCAAGCATGAAATTTTAGTCACTGCTGGCCATTAGTTGTAGGACTGGTTGAGATGGGTGTCGATGTTTTATTTTTTAGTTCAAAATGTTTACGTTTGATGGTAGCAAAAAGAATATGCTTTTCTGTGGGGTAAGCAATCCAGCTAACTTATCATTTTAAATGGATACCTGAGACAGATTCTGCTGCAGCAGAGCAGACCAATACAGTCAGTTGGACTAAATGCATCAAAATAAATGCACTTGGATGGGAGAAGAAAAAGATACCACAGGAACAGAAATTATACAGAAAAAAAGAGAGGGGTTATGTGCAACAGAGAATCAGGAGGGATGGGAGGCTTTGTCTTCATGTGCCAGAAATAGCTGAACTGATCCACCAAGATCATCATTAAACCATCTTTAATGATGCGTTGTCATCAAAAAGAGGAAATTACCTCCACTCCCACAATGCATAGATTATGGAAGGATGGTTATAGATGGCTCGCAAGGCTGCAGCTGGTTTCTTGTTCTCCTTTCTTTATTCAAAAACCAAAGATACTGTAATTCAAGATCATTATGAGAAAAGGAATCAAAGAGGTGTGTTTAGCTTTTTACATTATGCGAATCTGAATCCTAGAACAATAAGCAAACAGTGGCAAAGTGGTTGAAACAGATTCCAAAGCTCATGTCTCCGGCAAACCCATCCTGCAGGCTGTAGGATGATCCTCGGCTGTAGCTGATCACACAGGTTGGACAAGTGATGGGAGCAGGATTGCAGTGATGTTGCTCTTACCTATGTTTCTAGATACGTGCTAGCTCCACTAAGCAGTCTCGGTTTGGCAAGACCTCAGGAAAACTACAAAACAAGTGGTGCCAGTACACTTGAACTTGAATGGAAAGGTAGCCCTGAGACTGGAGGGCTACTAATTTCTGAGGGCTAAGAAAAGCCTTCCTGAGAGAGCACTTGTTCCTTTTAGAAGAGGCAGGAATATACCATTTTTTTTCTCCCACAGTGTCATCTCTAGACAAAACCCTCTTCGGGCTTTGCTTTGGGAGGGAACTGAGGAATATGATTTAGGAACAGCCAGCAACATCCTGCTGTATCAGCTGCAGGCAAAGCCACATCTGCGCTTCCGGAAAGAAGGGAGCAGCTGGCAGAGGGGGAAGGAGGGAGGCACGGCCGTGTTGCGGGAGTTTCTGCGGGCGGATGCTCGGTCGCGGCACGGCCTGCGCCGCCGCTGGCCCGTCCGGCAGCGGCCGTGCGTGAGCCGGGCGGAGGGGTCGGGACGGGACTGCACCCCGGGCCCCGCTGCCCGGGTCCCGCTGCCCCGGCGGCACCCGTCGCTCGGCACGGGCTCGCCCTGCACCGGCCCCGGCTCCTCTCCGCGTCTCTGGCTGCGGTGAGGCTTCAGATGCGTCGGCTCGCCGCAGATCTCCTTCCTCCACTTGAACCAATTCATCAGGATTTTTCACCGGCAAGTTGGATGGGTTTTTTTGTTGTTGTTGTTTTTTTTCTTTTTTTTTTTTTTTTTTCCTAAATCTATTTGGAAATACGGGAGCGGAGAGCGAGCAACAACCGAGTGACTCTCCCCAAACCCCCTCCGGGGCGAGAGACGCTCGCAGCCGCCGCCTCCCCGCTGCCAGGGTGCGCGCTCTCCCTTTTCTCCCCAGCCCGGCACCCTGGGAGCGGAGGAGCCGCGGCTTACCCAGGTAGGCTGGGATGCGGCGCGGGGCTGGCAGGGTGCGGGATAAACACCGGCGGAGGACCGGAGGATCCCCAGATCGGGGAGAGACGGGGCCGGGGCCTCTCTCTGCCCCTCTGAGGTTTTTTCGGGGAAAATTTTGTGCTTTCTCGCAAATCGTAGCCGTTGTGTGAAGCTTTCCCACCTGGGACGACGGTGAGCTGAGGGAAAGCGCTGAGGTTCAGCCTCTGATTTTGGGTCCCTGTGCTTGTTTTTACTTAATTTCTTCTCCGAAGGACGGCCTGTGAAACCTCCTCGCAGGTTTTCATTGTGGGTTTTAAAATGCTGCGGGTGTTGGCTTTTTGGTGGTTTTGGCTTTTTTTTCCCCAGCACTTAAAAAGCATTCACATGCAGACCACTTCTAAAATAAGTGCTAATGTGTTCAATCTCTCCGGTTATAGTGTGAAGAAAGATATTTATGGTGCTTGCCTACCCGCCCTATGAACAAACAGGTCAGTACCTAAAATGAGTGGGTTCGATCTTTCAAGTTACTTGGGAAAAGGAATTTAAACATATAATATGCACTGTCATTCATACAGATGTGTATTTAACCTAGTTAAACTGTTGGTGGCATGAAGAAGTTCCGTCCATTTTCCTTTGCAGGCAGGTGTTCTTCTTGCTTGAAGTAAGGTGTAGAAAATGATTCCTTCCAATATACTCCTGTGTGGCCCACTGTACTTAACTGAGGGTGGAAAATATGTATTTATGCCGTTTCTTGCTTCAGGTTGATGTTGTTTTGATAATGGAATGCACCTGCTTTTAAATACTTGATGAAAATCTTCTTTTATTTGGCTTTTTGCCAATAAGTGTGCAATGTTAGCTAGAGTTACTTATGTTACTCTGTTTAAACTATGGAGTGAATGCACTCCTCTCTGATATCTACAGATTCCGGTGAATGGGCAAGTATCTGTTGCCTGGTATGTGTGTGAGACTTAGGTGAGTGTAGCTAAAAGTAAATACAGCCTTATGCTTCTGATTCAGTTACGTGAAATCTTGCAGTGTCTTGCACAATTCAGGTAACAAAGATGTCAGCTCCATGATGACTTCAAGCAGGCATGAAGTGTAAGGTGTCCTTCTGACACAGAGGCTGTTGCTTAAATCAGGATTTACAGGTTATTCTTTGATGAAATTGTCCTGACTGCCAATGGGACAAGATTGTCTGAGGAATATTTTAAGAGATGCTCCTTTACCTAATATGCTCCCTGTCAAAAAAGATTTTTGCAAAGAGAAATGATCTCTGATGAAGACAAATCCCAGTATCAGCGAGGCACATGAGAACTTCAACAAACCAAGTTTTCAATTTCCCCTTTACAAACGGATGCAGCAGAAAATATGTTAGCAGTCATCATGGATGTTCTTAAGTGTTAATAGTAAAATAATGGTTATTGCTGTGTACTTTAATTTTTCAAAGAGTCATTTCCCCTGAGTGTTGGGGTTTTTTTTATTCTTTAATGACAACTTAATTTTTCCAGTGCTGAACATCGGTGCTTTGATCTAGGAGTGACTGGTATATATTAGGTTGCAAGCAGATAGTTCTCTTTCATAGAATCATATAGGTTGGAAAAGATCTTTAAGATCATCAAGTCCAGCCATTAAGTCACTTTTCAGTTACAGATAACTGAGTGTACAAAGTTGAAAGCTAAAGAAAAAGATGTTTTCTCCACCTAAAGACAAGTATTTTATCCAGATGGTTATTCCTAATGTATAGTTAAAATCTACTGTCTTCTTGCAAAAATGAAGTGATCTGTATAAATACTTCTAATTAGTATTCCCTGACATCATCCACAGATTACAGTGAGAACTCATCTTAGGTGTTAACGTATTTTCCAATAGTAAAAATAAGATTTCATTCTATCATTTATGCGTTGTGTACATGATGTTTGAATGCCTCACGATAATAAACAATGGACAGTAGTAAATAAATCATCAGTGTGGCTCATAGTTTTCTATTAAAATTGTGTGATGATTAAGATAATAAGGCTACTACCAAGCCAAGAAAAGAAAGTGTTGGAGGAGTGGATTGGCAGTAAACAAGGAGCCCATATGGATTAGAAAAGGAGGTTAATGAGCGTGAAGAAGGACATTCTGGAAGTGAGATGTGTCAGGCTGAAATGAAGAGTTTGCAAAAGCTGATCTTAGTTAGATTTCACAATGAAAATCAGAAGACAAAGAAGGAAAGCAGCAGCAGGAGCAAAGCTCAGAGTGAAGCTAGTCCCAGAACAAAACAACTAACTTGCTCCTCTTTTGAATGTGAATGTGGATGCCGGACCATGGGTACACAGGCTGAAGAACCCATGGGGTTTAAAATATGGAAACCATGTGAAGAAGTATTTGTTCTGCCTTTTCCCTCAGCCCTCTGGCTCTGTTTGGAGCTAAGGAGAAGACCATGTGTTGCAGGTACAATGGGGCTGACCCAATGTGCTGTAACTGCGGACTGTAGACCACCTTTTAGCTCCTGTGCTCAGCACAGGCTGGCATTGGCAATCGCTGCAACAGCAGGGCAGCCCTGAACAGTCACTGGTATACTCCACCGTTAGAATGGAAGAATTAGGAAGATGGGAGTCAGGATAGATCACGCCAGGCTAGCTTGATATTTCTACGCCAATATAACTGGTTTCTGAAAATGAGAAAGGCAGGAAAGTTCTCCTTTTTGTGTTCTTCTGAAACACCTAAGTTTGCTATCTCCCCCCAGGCCACTTCTTTCCTCCTCAACCCCTGTGGAGCATAAGAATTTTTGATATGGGGATTGTCAGTACTTGGAGGTACTGAAAGGCCTTTTGGAGTGAAGAGCTGTCTGGCCAGGGACATGCAAAAATAAAGGATGAACAGAAATTGCAGGAAATCTAAACCACTTTTGAATTCTAGAAAACCTTTCTAGACGATGTGAATATATAAACAGCCTTGTGGTCAGTATGTAAGTTTCATGTCACCTTTGGGTTTGTCTAACATAACTACATGTTAGATTTACTTAAATTTAGTAACTTTTCATCACAAGATCTGTGAGTTAAACTGTATATTTTATGTTTTGTGTGTAGTGCAGAGTGATAATAATAGGCTCCGTGTTAACATCCATGCAGACATGCACGCAAATATACTTCATGAACACATCAGCAATTAGAAGATGCCAGCTTTAATGTTCTTAAAACCTCCGTTGTTTCTTGCTGAAGCAGCCTGTATCTATTATAGACACTGACCTTGCACCTCTGGCAGAAACACCTAGCTGTACTCAGCAACCACGAGCATTGTCTCTACATAGCCATAGTTGTGTCTATGTTGTAGGCATACATAGGATTGTTGAGTATGTTCTAGCTTCAGCCTGCCCATTGCTCTCATCTCCTGAGGCAATGGGAGATAGTGAGCATGCATCTACATGTATGCACTGTAGGAAGTGAGCAAACTGGCATCTGAGGGTGAAATCTGGCATCATTAGCATGACAATATGGACACACCCCTTCTAGACAATAAAAAGTTAGTGGTAGCAAAACACCAGGCACTTCTTGAGGAGAACACAGAATTTTTGTCCTGGTTTTGACTAGGAAAGAGTTAGTTTTTCATTTTAGCAGCTAGAAGAGCTCTGTGTTTTGGATTTAGTATGGGATTTGTTATGAGAAGAGAGTTAGTAGCGCACTGATGCTTATAGTTGGTACTGAGACATCAAGGATCTTTCAGCTTGCTGTGTTTTTGCCAGTGTGCAGGAGCACAACAGGTTGGTGGTGAGCATGGTTGGGACAAAAGCCCCACAACTTCTCCCAGGATTTGAATTTAGACTTAGGATTGCAGGCCGAATTGGCCAATGGAGTATTCCATATCATGCAACATCATGCCCAGTATATAGATGAGAGTTGACCGGGAAGTTGGGAATTCTCTTCTGAGGGCTCTCTCGGACTCTCAGTCTTTTGGTGTTCTATCTCACTCTTGCTCTCTTTTCGGGCCTCTCACTCATCTGGGATTGCGGTGTTGGGACTTACCTGTTTCGGCATCGCTTGCTGGAATGGGACGGGCATTGGTCACTGGGTGGTGAGCAATTACACTGTGCATCACTTGTTTGTATATGTTATTATCATTATATAGACACACACACATATATTCTTATTATATCATTACTTTTAATTTTTATTATTATTGTTGTTATTATTAAATTTTTCTTATCTCAACCCATGAGTCTCCCTCCCTTTTCCTCTTTAATTCTGTCCCCTGTTCCCTGGGGGTAGGGGAGTGTGAGTGAGCATGACATTTAGTTGCCAGCCAAGTTAAACCACGGTGAATTTCTTGCAGCGTAATCTAGTTGATGCAATGAGATTTTATGAGGAGTCTCAACTGATTCGAGGCTTCCAGCCTTATGACAGAATCCCTGAATCCTTTCACATTTCTTAGATGTTCCCCTTTTTCTTGTTTCAGGATGCACACCAGAACCTCAAGTGTCATTGCCCAAGTGTTCCTTTTCCTAAGCATAGTTCTTGTTGTTGCTATTGCAGTGATTCAGATAAATCGGCAACAGATCCTCTCGCCAGGGCTTAAGGTAAGTCTTAAAATATGTAAGGAAGGAGAACAATGTTTTGAGCTGGTAGTCAATAATTTTCCTTTCTAAACTAGTTTTTATGGGGTGATTCAAATGAGCTTACTGCCATAAATTAATGTTTAATCATGTCTTCGTCGTGGGAAAACTGAAGCTGAGAGAAAAAGAGAATTGGTCAAGATCAGAGAGGGAGTGTCAAAGCAGGAAAAGTATTCTTGATTCCCTGTCTGTGATGACTAACCCACAGTGTCTTCAAGACTAAGAGGCTAAACAAGGAGAAAATGCCACTGCTTTTTTATTTTTCCAGAGATTGGAAATAATTTCAAAATCATTTTGAAGGAGGAAATACGTGGAGTTTAAATTCTGCCCCTAAGCACAGCTAGGACGTTTATGCTGAAATCTTTGCAAACTGCTCCTGTGTATCAAAAGCATTTGGGCTGTAAGTGAGCACTTTATGATTTACCACATGTTGGGACTTGCTGGATATTAACAGAAGTAAAGTAGCTTCATGAGGAGGGGCAGAGCAAAGTGGAAAAGACAAACTGAAATAATCGGGAAGTCAGGCTTTGTCTTGTGCTGCTGGAGAATGTGTGCAGATCCTTCAATGAGAGATGTACACAACTGACGACAAAGCTGTAGAAGTTACCCTTCTAGAGAAGCTCTGCGGTCTGGCATTTTGAGCTCTCTGTTTTTTCCCACCATAGCTACAAGCATATAAACCTTGTCAGATCCTCCTTTGAAGTCCTTTCTACCTTTCCCTCTGCGTATGTGTATAACTGGATAGTTCACGTACTGATAGTGATAGGCTAATGTCTCATCACACTTCATGGGGTTATAAACACCTTTGGCTTTGTCTGAACCATTTGATGGTGTATGAGTCAGACAATGGGATAAAACTGTATTCTGATACCAGTTTTATGTGTTTGTGTGGTGTGGCAGGGTGTGTGTGCATGGAGACACAGTGCCTCAAGTTTACTCCTTGTTGTGCCTGGAATCCCTGCTTGCAGCAGCTTACATCCTGCCAGTTTTCATGCAAGGCAAGACTGGACTGACATGTAGGCTGAAGCCACTATCTAAAAGACAGTCTACATATCACTTGTGTTTGTCATTAATTCAGTTTCACATTCACAGTCATAAAATTATCTGTCTTACTCTGAGCAAACATCGGACCCAACCTGACCATCTGGAACTGGTTTAGGTGGGGAGGTCTGCTTCCCGAATCACAAAGGCTCCATGGCTGGTTCTGGAGGGAGCAGCTCCTCTGCTGGGTGCCTTGGCTTTGGATTTCTTTTTGAGCTCTAAGTCTGCCAATACAGAAAATCCCAGTTGATATGGAGGACTCTATGTTTGATTCCTGAGATTTCTGGGTAGTGCTCAGTGAATGATTAACGCTTGCAAGAAGTAATTCTTCAGAAGCCGAGGGAGGGCCTTGGTATGTCAGTGTGAAACCCTCCAGTACTTAGCTGATATGGTGGAGCGTGGAAGTGGCATTGTCCTGAAGTTACTGGTTGATTAAAATTAAATGGAGCACTAACATGATGAAAACAGACTTACTCTTTGTAAATGGCCTTGTTCTTCTTCTGGCTCTTCTCCATGAAACCAAAACAGCTACTGAAGGATAACTAGAGTTTGTGTTATCTATGGCATAATAGCTCTCTTCCAGGATGCACATTTAGAGTGTCTAAGTTCATTCCTTTGTGGCATGAGATAAGTTATCTGCTAGGCCATTGATGTTTTAAAGTGTTGTTTCAAAATTAAATATTTGGGTTCCTTGTGGTTGGGTTATCTGAAGATTCAGCCAGTGATTTGTGAAGGAAGGACCTGCCCATGTGCATGAGGCTGAGGCACTGAAAGAGCTCATGCCTCGTTGGCATACACCGTGAAGTCAGCAGAGTGATGAGGAGAGCACAAACATCCTTAGCGCCATAGTTTGTGAAGAAGTCCACGATTGTAAATGATGCTAGCACTGAATGTAGCGAGCCTTTGTATGAGTCAAAAAAATTTCTGTCTACTGATGTTTGCTGAGCCCTAAAGAGAAAAAAACTCTCCCTTTGTTATTATGTTACTTTAATTTGCCTCTCCAGGTGCTACAGTTTTCTACACCTAAATTTTGCACGTCTCTTTTGGCTCTTAAGATGTGTTTTGCCTCGTTTGTGGATGTTATACTTTATTAAAAGTAGTTCAAACCTATATAGCTGAACTGAAGTGCACTGCTAGCATAGATCCACTTTTGTGGCCTCCATCTCCCCTGTAACTGGTTTAGCTTGTTAGCTTCTCAAGGCAGTTTTCCAAAGTGACTGTAAGGCAGGTGAACCATCATAACTGGGCCTGCTTTAAGGGTCTGTACATCCTCCAACAGGGATGGTATTCAGGCTGAAAAAGTGATTAATTGTGGGGCTTGTTCTTGCTTCCCTGTTGGGATTACTGCTCTTCAGGATGTACTTGCAAAGCCATTCATGTGAATCTCCCTGTCTGTTTGAGTCACAACCAGATTGGTTGAGTGAGCAGCATGAAACTGCCTCTGAAACAGTATAGGTAGTTGTACTCACACAGGTGGCACTTGCAAGGTAAGGACAAACAGTTGGTAGAGGAGAGGGTATTGTCTCTTTAGTCAGCTCAGCTGCAGCCAAAACCCATATCTATGACTGCACCTTTAGAGACACAAAGTCTGTTTTATTGTTACTGTGCTTTTTATGTAGCTTCTGGTAAGCGTGTGCAGTAGTCATAGTATCCTGCCAGACCCAAGAAGCTAAGCGGTATGTTTGCTTCATGTAGGCAGCATGGTCACTTCAGTGTTGGAGGTACTTTGGGCAACAGTAAACCCCAAAATAAGCATTTTTGTTTAAGTCACTTTTTTTTTTTTTCCTTTCTTTCTTCCTTCTGCTGGACTAGAAATCAGAACTCTGAAGCTTTTCTGGTTAGTGTTGTCTCCCTGTCTTGTCTGACTAATCTAGTCCATTGCCTAGGTGGTGCGGTTCTTAGGTATTAGGGAATCACAAGGCCTTCAATCTCTCTCTGATGTTTGAGTAGAGATGATGGAAATCCTCAATGGGAAAGTTGAAGTAGAGGGGAGAGGAGGGAGGAAAAGTTGTTCTGTTCTATAATAACTGCTAGCCCAGGATAAGGGTTTGCCTGTGCTCTCAGTCCTACACAGTGCATTTCAAAGCAGAGAGGCATTGCTTGTCCTTAAAGGGCAGCCAAAGGTGATTTGACTTGCAGCTTGGGCAGAAATGTAACATCACCAGAGAATTTTAATTCAACTGGTTTGTCTTAGGCAGCAGGTTAAGACAGGCATGTAGAATTTTTTTCCCTCTCCAGGAAAGCTGGAGAGGGACTTTTTGCAAAGGGCATGTAGTGATAAGACAAGGGGTAATGGCTTTAAACTGAAAGAGGGGAGATTTAGATTAGATATAAGGAAGAAGTTCTTCACTCTGAGGGTAGTGAGGCACTGAAACAGGTTGCCCAGAGAAGTTGTGGATGCCTCATCCCTGGAAGTGTTCAAGGCCTCATCAAGGTTGGATGAGACTTTGAGCAACCTGGTATAGTGGAGGGGGTCCCTGCCCATGGCAGGGGGATTGGAACTAGATGATCTTTAAGGTCCCTTCCAACCCTAACCGTTCTATGATTCTATGATTCAATGATTCTAATTCGCTCACCCTCTTAAAATGCCACATCCTCTTTCTTTTCTGTTTTTTTTTTATTTAAATATTAATCTTAGTCCTAACATCTGATACACCTCTCACTAATCACTATGAGGCTGCACGGGCCAGTGCACACAGAGTGAACTCGCACAAGTTCCGAGGAGCTTCAAGAGTTACCCTGAAACGGGCCCAAGAGTCCTTTTCAAAGATGAGCCTCTCTTTTAAAGGAAATGAGAGGCTGTATAGGAAACATAGGAGGAGGAATTAAATAAAATTGTCAGTCACACCACTATTCTTTGGGACGTAAATCTTTTACTTTCAGGAAGGAGGCTGGGAAATGCAGGGGGAGGATGAAAGTTGGTTAAAAGGCCCCTCAGTTAGCTGAGGTAAAAATCCTTCTGTTATCTTCCAGCTCTACTTAGGCATGATAGTTAGCTCTAAAGGTAGCTAAGTTAAAAGCTTATGGTTGGCACTTTGAGCCGACCAAGACTAGATTTAATTAATAGCCCTTCAGCAGGTTGACTGTTACTGTATTATGTGTCTCCAGAGCGCTCATCTGTTTCAAGGAGAAGGAATCCACTCAAAGTATCTTTGCTAGAGTAGTTACTTGAACAGAACCTGATGGCGTAGGGGTTTGATAGTATCTGTGGAACCTTTCACCTTTTAGTTGATCAGGGTAAATATCATCTGGATAAATATAAATGAAATTTTCATTATCTAACAGTCCTCTACGAAACAGACTTGACTGGTATTGCTGGTAGTTCTTTGAGGGCCAGGAGTTTGTAGGATTACAGTGGAAGCTGGAAACTAATGAGGTGTGGAAGCAGAATGGTGTGCCACCTGAAGCAGTGATCTTTCTCGGTCGGACTTGAGGCTCCCCAGGGAGGCAGTGGGATGAGATTTATCTGCCTGCTGCAGGGGCTCTTACTGCTTTGCAGCCAGAGAGAGGCTCTTATTTTTCAGTATTGTCAGGCTCCTGGGCATCTGTCTGTTTTAAAAGAAAAAAAGTTTACACAGACATGAACCGTACACTGTGTGATTCCTACCAATTAGATGACTTAGGAAGAGGGGGGCAGCTAAATGTCCTTTCCACGATCATAAAAAAGATAAGCAAAATTGCAGTTTTCTTCCCTTCATGCAGTTTGCCTTCCCAGTTGCTACAGTTTTCTGCTGCCATAAAAGATGGGAAAGGGGGAAAGACTGGTCTGGTGAGCAGTGGAATAACATGGAGAAACCTGTGCTTTAATCCCACAGAGAGTCCAAGTGACCTGAGGCAAGTCACTTAAATATTTCTCATTTATTTCATAAATAAACATGGGGTAATATTGATTCTCTTTCCCTCTTCATTGTCTCACACTTTGGCACAGCCTGTTTTCAGTGGCAAACTCGCAGGCGGACTGCCTAAACCACTCAAAGGGAGAGGTTTATAGGGCAATTAGAAAAGAACCACACTTAGGACATCATTCTCACTGTGGACTATTATGTACTTTACCTCTTCGCTCGTACCTTTATGGATCCCCTGTGCATCCTTGAATTTAAAGCCTGTGCTTGGGTATCAATCCCTTGAGTGCCCAGGGAGTGTAGCTGGGATAATGGGAAGTGAACTAGCTGCAAAATCAGGTCCTAACACAGTGTTATCTATGTGTCAGTGAAAGGAGATGAGAATTCTCCATCCCCACTGAATTAATTATTGAAGATCCGTAGTATGTTGTTTTGCAGCCAGATTCATTCTGTGCTTGGCTGTTGGATTCATGCCTAAGTGCCTAACACTAGAATTAATCTCTCTTGTAAATATACTGTGCATACATTTTCTAAAGAGTTTGATGGTGCAAAGAAGTACAGCTGTCCCTGTTTGTTTCTTGATCTAATGTTGTGTTTTTTTTCTCTCCAGTATGGAATAGTCCTTGATGCTGGATCCTCTCGGACTACAGTCTATGTCTATGAATGGCCAGCAGAAAAAGAAAATGACACAGGAGTAGTAAGCCAAACCTTCAAGTGCAATGTGAAAGGTGAGCTCAAATGGAAGTTCCTTATTTCTTTCTAGCCTCCAAGAAGAGGTTATCTGGAAGCCTATACTGTTTTTTCCCTGCTGTGTTCCCTTTTTAGTGTTGGGGAGCAAGAACTGTTCAGACTGTGTCTCTATCTGTCAGCATCAGTCCTTCTCCTACTGGTACAGCAGGGTGCTCTAATTTGTAACAGAGAGAGGAAATTGTAGGTGAACTTGGTTTACTCCGTTGCAGCACATGATTGGTGCAGACAGAATTTGATCTAAAGGATATGAGGCCCTGTAAATGTTTAGTCCTTGTGCCTTGAAATAATTTCTTTTAAAAGGAAAGTATAAAATATATTTTAAAATAGCTAGGAATAAAAAGTCTTTGAGAATAATGGGGATCTAGCCCTTGTTAGATTTTAGCCATTAATTTTTATGGAGGCAGTATTATGCTGTGTAGCAGTCAGCTATGCTATAGGAGTTTGACAAATTAGGTTTTGTTTTCAAGAAGTCTTGGTGATGTTTAAAAAAAAAAAGTCTACTTTTTGAGTCAGGTTTCCTAGAGAAACAAGGCTTATGCAGCTCATCTGGAATTGTTCTGTAATTCCTGGTAAAGAGGCAACAGAGCGCAGAAATTATGAAAGGCAGAAGGTGAACAGGAAGAGCTTCTCCATACTACAGAACTCAGAAGTGTCTAATAAAATTATCAAGTAAAATAGCTAAATTGCCGAACTGTTTCTGACAGGATTTCATAGTTGTATCAAATACGCAGGTCTGGCCTTTGGCTCAGGAAGACCTGTAGTTGTGCACTGCTAGAAGGTGTCCCACGACAAGTACCGCTGGCTACCTGCCCTGTCTTTTGTTGGAGGTTTTGCATTGATTCCTCTTAGAGACAGGATGCTAAGCTAGACTGACTTCTGCTCACACTCCAGTATGGTTAATTATGTGTTCTGATAGCTTGTGGTGGATTCCTTCATAAGAACTTTTGAATCTCTTAGTCAACTTCAGTGATGTTTGACTAAGCTTTCAAAGATATTGTGGTGTATGATGCACACAGACTCTGTATGTGCAAGGACGGAATCAAGGGTTTTTTTCCCTTTACCATATTTATAGCATACAGAGCCCCTTCCCATGCTCCAATCAACAATGGAATTGTGTATTTCTGCATTCTTAAGTTTTAGGCAACAGTCCAAGCACATACACAGTTCCCTCTTTTATTCCAGATGTTTTTGTCACGTGACATGTAAGACCTTGCTACATGCTTTGCTTTCTTGAACAACAACAATGCCCTTTGTTTGATCTCTGGAGCATCTTGACATTATTGCAGGACTTGGAGAGGAACAGCAGCAGGGAGAACCCCTGTGTTTTCCCTCAGCTCCGAATCTTCTTCTCTATCCACAATTCCCTTTTTTTATTTATCAAGCATTTGTTTTAATGTTGAATGAGTTCATTCAACAACAGCTTGTCCCGTAGCTGAATGAGGGATACCGGTAGTGTGAGTCACTCCCCAATCCTGTAAAAATGTACCAACCCGCCGTGAAATATATGCCAGACCATTGTCTGTCTTAATTTTCTGCGGCACTCCCATGGTTGCAAAGCAATGAAGCCAGTGAGCAATGACATTCGTCACCTCTTCTCCAGTGTGAGCAGTGGCAACAACAAACGCAGAAAACGTATCAACAGTTACATGCACATATTTAGATCCACCAAACGATTGAATATGAGTAACATCAGTTTGCCATAATTCATTGGCACGCAAACCCCTTGGATTTACTCCTGCCGGAGTATTCAAAGGCACAATACATTGACAGTCAGGGCAGGCACATACAATCTGCTGAACTTGATCTGCTGTTAAAGAAAACATTTTTTTCAATGCATGAGCATTTTGATGGAAAAAATCATGTGACAAACGAGCTTATTCTAGATGACCAAGTAATAAAACCATCATGGTTAATGCATCAGCAACTGCATTACCTTCTACAATAGGTCCTGGCAAGGACGTGTGTGACTGAACCTGTAATACAAAATATTCATGTGTTCTATTTTTAACAAGTTTTGCCAGGGAAAGCAGCAGATTAAACAGTGATGGATTATCAACTGATCTGATAAATGCAGTGTCAATTCGTTTAATGATACCTACAACGTAAACTGAATCTGCTATGACATTCAGTGGCTCATTGGCAAACAGTTTAAATGCATGGACTGCTGCTGCTAATTCAACAATTTCAGTTGAGCCAGATACTGTAATAACAGAAGAATTCCAATCAGCATCAGACTTATGTTTCCATACGACGGCTGCTTTCCCAGTTTTTCTCGAACCATCAAGAAACACAGTTCTTGCGCCACTTATAGGAACAGATTGTAATAATGATTGTGGTTGAACTGAAAAATTTCGTAATGTCTGTAACAATTTATGTCGCAGTAAACTATAGTATATCTCATTATTGAAGTCAGCCATCACAATCTGAAAAGAAAGACTGTTGTGCTGTAAAACAGCAAATTCATCTTTAGAAAATGGTACATGAATAACCTGAGGGTCATGTCCTGTTAATTGTTGAGATCTCAGTCATCCTTGTGATATAAGATGAACACACATGTCTAGCACAGCAGGGAGTGTTTTAGAAAACGAATGAGGGAGAAAAATCCACTCACGTATTTTAAGGCATATCGAATCCTCAGCATCGCCTATATTCTATTGTCCCAACAATGCATAAAGTTGAAAGGTGTTGTAAATCAGAAACAAACAAACAGGAAGTTTTATATTAATTCGATGAGCAAAAGTAGTATTTTGTCCATAACCCATTGAAGAGCTTGTTTAACAGGTTCTGTTAGTTTACATACAGAGGTCAAGTCAGGGTCTCCCTTGAGCAAATTAAACAAGGGAGAAAGCTCTTCAGTGGCTATGCTAAGTAAAGGCCTAACCCAATTAATGCTTCCGAGCAATTTTTATAGATCATTCAAAGTATTAACATTTGCTGCTAATCAAATATTTTGAGGAAAGATCTATGATTCATAAAGTTTCCACTCTTAAGTATTTCCAGGGAGCTTGCAATTGTACCTTTCTCCTTGGCAATCTGTTGGCCGTATTTATGTAAAATGAGCTCGGTAGTTTCAAACGCCTGCTGCAAAGCTTCTTTTGTTTCCACAGCCAACAAAATATCATCCATATAACGATACAATATAACATTCTTGCATACCTGTCTGACCTGATGGAGAGCATCATCTACTACCAATTGACAAATTGTAGGACTATTCCTCGTTCCCTGAGGCAGTACAATCCAATGATATCGTTGCATGGGTCGTTCATTGTTAAGCACTGGAACTGAAAAGGCAAATCTAGGACAATTGTCAGGGCGTAAAAAAATAGTAAAAAACCAATCTTTTAAATCAATCACCATCAAATGCCAACATTCTGGAATCATAGTAGGATTTGGTATACCCGGTTGGTGACATGATTGCGTTAATAGCTCCTAAATTTTGTAATTACCTCCATTTTCCTGATTTCTTTGGGATAACAAATATTGGAGTATTCCGTGGGCTAGTCGAGGGGACTATATGTCCTAACTTGAGCTGTTCATTGCCTAATTTTTGAGCCCACTCCAGCCGCTCACCTTTTAAGGGCCACTGATCGACCCAGACCAGGCCACTGATCGACCCAGATTGTCAGTCAATCAGGCCAGCTTGAGTCGGGGCTGGATATCAGTGATCTGTGCTAAAAATTTGTGATTAGATGCATTAGATGCACTGATTTAACAAATTCCGACCCCATAGCATACATGGAACATCAAGAACATATGGTTTCAAAATAGCTTGTCTATTACCTGGGCCTACTAGCAACAAGGATTGTGCACTCTGCTGTGGGATCCGTGTTCCACCTACTCCGATTACAGCTGCCAGGGCTTGTATCAGAGGCCAAGAGGGTGGCCAGTCATATCTTTTTTACTATAGACAGATCAGCCTCTGTGTCATCTAGGCCAGAGAAAGCCTTCCCATTAATGGTTATTGTTAAAACAGGTTGTCCAGCCGTGACTTTCTGTGTTCAGAAGATTTTTGGTTGGCTGGTACTACCAAATGCTCCTATACCGCTATCCATGTTTGATAATGGAGGTGATGTGGTGCTTCGAGGCATCAAAAACAATTGTGCTATTCTCTCCCCAGCCGGAATAGTGAATGGTGGTGAAGGAGTCCATGCCATGATTTTTATTTCCCCTTTATAATCAGAATCAGTTCCCCCTGGGAGTACAAACAATCCTGATTTCGTGGTAGATGATCGTCCCAGCAATAGTGCACATAATCCTTGTGGTATAGAACCAAAGACATCAGTAGGCATTAAACGCACTGACGTATGTGTCAGTGATTATTGTTGGTTTTGTTGTGGCCAAATCCAGCCCTGCGCTTCCTGAGGTGGAGGGCCAGAGGGCACCAACAGTGATGGATTGTTCAACTCGCCTGGACCCTCAGGGTACATTACAGGTTGGTTGACTCTGTTGTGTGTTTCCGGGGCACGTGCACCCCTTTTCTTGTTTCCTGAAATGGGACTGCCTTGTTTATCAGACTTGGATTGACATTGGTTTCGCCAGTGATATCCCTTATTACAACGTGGGCAGAGTTGAGTTGGAGCTCCCTTTTTGCCTTGATCTCTCTTTTTAGGACAATCTTTTTTGATATGCCCTTCTTCTCCGCAGGAGAAACATTTAACAGCTGCTTGGGCCACAACCATCTGTTGTGCCAAAGCAGCTGCCAGTATCTCTGCCTTATGCTGTTCCGAGCCCACATCCTGACACGCCTTTATTAAATCTGCAATTGTTTTTGCCCGATTTCTAATAGGATCAATAGCTTGCAGGCAGCCTGCATTAGCATTTCCAGTTGCTAATTGGAATAACAATACATCTGCAGCAGCCTGATTTTATATTTGTCTCTGAACTGCCGTTTGCAGCCCATCAAGGAAACGTTTATAAGGGTCCTGTGCTCCCTGCTGAGTGGAAGCAGAGGAAGCCTCCTCTGTCCCAAAATCAGGGAAACGTCTTAATGCTCTCGTAGACAATTCAGTCAGTTGTTGGAAAGCCACCTGCGGTAACCCTGCTTGTGCCTGACCCGTGGCATACGGACCTTCCCCTAAAAGCTCATTCTGACCCACATTAATTCCGGTGGCTATATTATCCATAACCTGTACAGTCACAAGCTCCCTTAATTCAGTTAACCATATGGAATACTGGGCAGCAGATAACACCGATCGCAACACAAATTTCCAATCAGCAGGGGTCATAGTATATGATTCCCCAATGACCTGAAATAAATTCATAGTGAATGATGCCTGAAGTCCATAGTCCTTAATAGATTTATGCAACTCTTTAATGACTTCATATGGCAAATGCACCAATTGCTGAGGTCTGTTAGGCTTATAGATCCCTGGCATTGCTTGATCCCCTTTCTGTAACGCTTCCACACGACATTCATCTAATAGTCCAGTAGATGTCATCAAAGGCATACACTGAACCTTCTCCTTTTCATGCAAGCCTGGCCAATAGGGAGAAGGAGCAAATGGAAGTGCAGCTGGTGTCAGCGGGGGTGTTTGTTGTTCCTGTGTTCTGGAAAGGGATATTCTACGCTGATGCTGCAGAATTTCTTTAGCACTCAGTGCTCCGTTAGCCATGGCTTTCACAGGAGTTAAAGGTGGATACAAATCAGGCTCCTGCTCTGGATCAATGGGCCCCATATCAAAAGGATCTTTAGGCAATGAGTCATCCCCAACTGCGGACCCTCGAGTATCGAGCACCTCATCCTATTCTGCCTCCTCCTGTAGCAGTTCAAAAGATGGATCATCTTGAGATACGACTGGCTTATCCGTCATAGGAGATGGAGGGGGCACCGCAGCTGTTTGCAAAATGTCCTCAGCTGGGCATAAAGCCCTTAATGCTGTATAAACTACCCTCCATGTTACCAGTAGTCGTTCTAGAACATTTAACTGCAAGTCCCTTTTTGTTTGAAGTTCCTCTCCAACCTTTGGCCATAACTGGCTGTCATAGGATCCCGTAACAGGGAGCCAGGGGCAACAGTCCCGGACCCATACAAGCAGCTTGACCAACTGTAGTGTCTGGACTTGAACCCCTGCTCATTGAGAATTCTCTTCAGAATCTCAGTGTATAATTTCTGCTCTTTTGTAGCAGTCTGCCCCATCGTAATGGCAGAGAAGTCTTCCTGCAGCTGCTCACCTTGGTTGTCCAGCGACTGGCGATGTTGTCGATAGTTTGCACGCACAGTCAGGCAGTCCTTTTCCGTCCAGCTGGGGGTATGCAACTGGTCTGCCTCTTCAAGTTGTTATTTTTCTTCAAGCTCTGCTCAGGTGCCATTTGTGGTGTATGAAGCACACAGACTCTGTATGTGCAAGGACAGAATCAAGGTTTATTTTCCCTTTACCATATTTATAGCATACAGAGCCCCTTCCCATGCTCCAATCAACAATGGAATTGTGTATTTCTGCATTCCTAAGTTTTAGGCAACAGTCCAAGCACATACACAGTTTTCTGTTTTGTTCCAGATGTTTTTGTCACCTGACGTGTACAACCTTGATGCATGCTTTGCTTTCTTGAACAACAACAATGTCCTTTGTTTGATCTCTGGAGTGTCTTGACATTATTGCAGGACTTGGAGAGGAACAGCAGCAGGGAGAACCCCTGCGTTTTTCCTCAGCTCAGAATCCTCTTCTCTATCCACAAGATACCAAAATTCCACACATTTTATGAAGACAGGTGGCCAGGCAAGAGAGAGAAATCCACATTATTAAATGGTAGCTAGTCCATAAAGGATTTCTGCAGAAAGCCAAACTTTATAAATTCTGCTACTCTGAGTTAAATGAGCTTTAGATTATTCTCTAAGATACTGACTTAAGCAGTACTGCTTTTGTTTAATGTACAGGTTTGTGTTTGCAAGTTAGGTAAGAGGAGAAGGTGGGGCAACTCAGGAAGTCTCAGTGCAGATTTTGTTGATCTCTGATAATAACTGTGGCATTCAAGGAGAATTTTTGCCTTTCCTTCTCTGTCATGACCATGCAAAATCCTGCATCCCTCTTTGTGTATGGGAATAGATGCTCTATAGTAGCCATAGAGGTCCATGAGTAACTAGGAAATGAGTAGAAGGCAATGGTTTCTTAACAGCATCAACATTTCTATCTTCAGCATTAAATATATGTGTGGACATTCTTAGCAATTTTAGATCAAGGAAAGGAAAGCGAGTGTAACGTGCACAGAAGGAATGCATTGTTGTGTGCCTGATGGTGTGTCCTTACAGGCTGCAGGAATGGCAGCCGGCCTGCTGAGGTCCTGCCTTGACTCATTAGGAATGTTGCCTTTAGGAATTCTGGTGAGAAAAAAATGCAGAGAGAAGCTGCATTATTATTCTCCTTGAAAAATGACAGAGGAGTACTTTGTGAATTAGTTTTAATGGGTTTAGATTTTGTTTTGCCTCTAGGGAAAACAAAAAATTGCAAAATTGAGGAGTCCAAATTGCTGGGAACTGTTCAGGTCCAGAGGGGCTTTAACCATGGTTAACCAAAGTACTCCTCATCCTCCAGTGTACAGAGTCACCAGGGTTGGGTGCTCCAGTCTTAGGTGACTGCACTGGAGGACACAGAGTGGGCAGCAGGGTGAACACATCTGCCAGTGTTTCTTTAGTGACCCTTACCCATAGCCTAAAGCACTTAAATTGGATGGTTCTGGGCACTCAGAGAGGCAGACTTTCACAGACCTACTAAACCAAAGAGTCAAATGATCAACTACTCTGGAAGTTCCATGGTGGTTTTATGATTTCATTTCTGCCTTTATTAGGTACCCCTGCCCCTGTGCGTAGGAGCCAGCCCCAAATCAAAACCCTTTCAACATAGTGCAATTAATCTGTCCTAGTCAGGCTCTAAGCATCAGCAAAGCAGGCAGTTGTCCAGAACAAAATGGTCACTGCCTGTGATCTGTTCAGCAACAGCAGCTGCTGAGGATGTGAAACAGCAGTTGCTGCGCTGTTTTCCTCTGGGGACATCTTTCCTTTTAGCTTCAGGCCTGCCTGTGCTAGACTTAAGACTTTTAGAAAGTCTTATTCCAAACCAGGGCTGTGAACATCTAATGATGACATGGTAATGTTTATGTTTAAGTTCATACTGGGGAAGAGGGAGTGGTGGAGTGTGGAGTCTGTGAAGTCTTATGTGTTTTTTCTTCTTTTTTTATCAATGCAATGTAGCTGAACAGAAATGGTTTCTCATTTTGACTCTGTAAGAGCCACCTTTTGCTTCACTTGGGATCAGGTTGTGAGAGAGATGGCTGTTACGGGAGACTCATACATGGAGCCCTGGCAGAGTTGTTCTCCGTGGGGCAATGGCTTCATGGGAATGCCTGGATTTCTCCCTGTGCAAGTTCCTCAGCTAGGCAATTTTAGTAAGGAATGTTCTTATTCACACCCAAGTTGAGCCTGAACAAGGTTGAGGTTCTGCTGGTCCTTGGAGTGTTGAGCAAGGGCGGAAAGACTTTGATGTTAATGGTTCAAATAGTTATGCCTTACGCAGCATGGTGTAACTCTAATTTCTGTTATTTGAAGGCTTTGGAAATTTGGAGAGCTGTGAAGTACTTAGTAGTTCATGCACCAGCCTAGACTTGGACCTCTAGGACTTCAAGAGCCATTTGCATGCATCGTGAAATTCCACCAGCAATTCCTTGCAGAAGCTTCTTTATTTTATTTTCAGTTGAGAGCAGTGAGCTGTAGAGGTGCCATGGTGTCCGCGACAGTTGTGGCAAACCACATTAGGAAATCTTTGTCTTGGATTGTGGAAGAAGGGATTTTTCTATATTTTAACAGATCAGAAAAATTCTACATCCATTGGACATGCTATTTTCTACAGCATTTGCCACGAGTAAACCTGTTTTCCTTATGAATATAGCACTGCTGTCATTGTGTTGTTATATGGTTATACTGTATATCTTACTCTAGGTATGGTACTATAGGTGTATATGTATACACACAGAAATCAGACGAGCAGTTTGCAGGCATCTTCTCTGTCTCACACAGCTCAAGACAGTCACTACATTGGTTATTCCTTAAGCCCTTGTAGTTTTCAGCCATCCTGTCCTTGTGTGCAATTACGGGAGGGAAGGGGGAAATCTCTTTCTCTTAACACCTGTTTGCTAATTGGGCTTATTTGTACTTGGCAAAGCAGAATGAAATCAATCCACTTGTTCTCTTTTAGGCCCTGGCATATCCAGCTATGAGAGTAATCCTGGAGCTCTTGCCAAACCCTTTGATGACTGTCTGAATAAAGTGAAGGAGAGAATACCAGTTCATCTGCATAAAAACACTTCTGTTTATCTGGGGGCTACAGCTGGCATGAGACTACTGAGGTATGGCAGAAACTTGAACTCCTCTGTATGCATACTAGCATAGCAGTCTGTGAAAACAGAATGTGAAAAATTCACTGGACGCATTTTTATCCATTGTAAATTGGCCATCTCAAAAGGAAATGGAGCCCAGCCAGTTTAATTTAATTAACTTTTTTGATACAGAAAGTGGGGCTGTATAAAAATCCTGTTATGCCACACTGAAAAGAAATACTCGCTTTACTCTAGAAAAGGCAAGAGTTTAATTTTCTCTTCCATATCTGTCTTAAAATTCAGTGTTATGTAAACAGGTAGTGTTTGTGCATATCTGTGGGCAGCTAAGGCAGATTAAAGCTAGACACTGCAGTTTTCTGAGCATGAATGTGGTGTGATGTGGCTTTTGAGGTCTGTCTGTGGCTTTAGCCCTGGCACAAACTGTCTTTTTCTATTTGTTCCATGGCTAAACAGAGTGGGAAGAAAGGCTCCAGGACTGTTTTGACCAGCAGCTGTCATATAAGTACTCAGATCACTAAAAAGAAAAATATATGTAAGAAACAGAACACTCGTGTACTTGCATGATAAAGAGTGAAGTTTGTACATAGTGGGGGAGTTGCTTGCTGAAACACTGCTGGATACTTTGCTGTTTCCTATCATAAGCTTCCCCTTTAGGGAAACAATGTCCATTTTTTATTAGGTGATTGTAGTTTTCTTGAATTGCTAGTCAGTGAACAATAAACATGAAATTGCCTTTCCAGATGCTCAGTGTCTCATGTTTTGTGAATTGCTTAGGTTACAAAATGAAACAGCAGCCAATGAAGTCCTTGCAAGCATTCAAAACTACTTCAGAGCACAACCTTTTGAATTTAGGGGTGCACAAATCATAACTGGGCCAGAGGAAGGGGTGTATGGATGGATAACAGCCAACTATTTAATGGGCAATTTCTTAGAGGTGTGTGGAAAAAAACCTGCATGCTTTTCTTTTCACTGTTTCTTCCTTACAAATGAGAAGTTTGAGAGGACGTGCCTGTTAAAACATTATAGCTATAACTTCCATTTTGCACTGAAACATGTAACAAAGTCTTTTTGTGTTGGTAACAGAAAAAAAGCAAACATAAATCAAAGCGTATGATGTACAGGAATGTGACACAGCAAAGGTGAAATTGTTGATCCACAAAAAACAGAGCTCTTTCCTAAATGACGTCAGATGCCTTACCTAGGAACAGAAGTTGCATGGCTCTTAAATGCTTTGGTGTGTTCAGTGTGACAGGCATTGATTGTCCTGACAGTGGTGCCAATTAAAGATGTTTTCTTCTGCTTTTCTGTGACTTCTTCCTCAGGTGGTTGCTGTCCCTGCAGCTCTACTGGTGAAGCATGTGCACAGCTTAGGGGCCTCCAAATTGTTCAGCAGCGTTGGCTCACTTGTCTTAAGGAGACAAGACTGTCTGAAGCAGTGAAGGTGGTTATGATGATGTGGCCAAATATGCCTCAGCTGAGCTAGAAATCACTCCTATACAGTCCATTGCAATACTGCTGAAACTCTGCAGGCTTCAAGCGGTGGGCTGTGATACCAACTGTCATGTCTTGTGCAGACAAAGTGATACCGATATAAGGATACTTATGCTGTCCTTGAACTCAGAGTAGTGTCAGGCAGGAGCCTCACAGCAGAGTCAAATAGAGAGGGAGTCAAATGTGTTAGAAGATCCCTTTTCATATGTAGATATTCAGTATATTTTCATTCCCAGTAAAAGCTGTACTAAGATGATCAGCGACTGCTTATCTGCATTCATGGCAGCTATGAGGTGCCCTCAGCATTAACTGCACTTCTTCCAGGTAGTCTCGCTAGGTTGAAAGAAATTTCAACCAAATTCTGGAATATTGTTAGCTGTCCTGGTTGAATGGATCCTGTTAGACCATGGCAATTAATAAGCAGGAGTGAGTCATTGGTGGTCTGAGTGATAGCTTATGGTGAATGTGCTGTTGACTCTTGCAAAGTTAAGAGAAACGGTATTGGAATCACACGTTCTGGAAGAGTTTTTCTCATTGTGTACATTTCAGGCACCGAAAATGACATCATGAACTTCAAGGTGGTGTCAGTCTTCTACCACATGAATTTTAATAATCCAAATATCAAATTCCATATGAAAGATTCATAAGGACCACTGAAGGGACCGCAAGGTGCTGTGAAGCCAGTTTAGTATCAAGAGTTGTGTGAAGACCTACATGTGGAATATCACTAGTAGGAGAGAGAAATTTTTGCCATTCTTGTGACAAGAGGCTAAGGGTCAAATTCTGTTAGGGGCTATTCATGGGAATCTTTCACTGTAGAATTTTCTCTTGCATATATTTGCTAGCCTATGAAGTTTCTTTTCCCTTCTCATGTATATATTCTTATCATCATGTTCAGTAAACAATACTACAGTAAATATTGAGATAGATAATCATACAAAATCTATATTCTGCACTGTGACCGTATAGATCAAATACAGAATTTGGGGGATGTTTTGGGTAATAGGGAAAAGTGCCTGTGGAACAGATCAAATTTACTGCCACTGCAGTTTCAGTGAAGGAAATATGCAGATTAGAGTCCTTGGTTTTTCGACTTTGATGGAGCTTTCATTTGACTTTCTGTGTTTTTTCACTTTATGTTCACTCTCTTTTTCTATGTGATCCATTAATATTCTATTCCTTTAATAATTCCTCTTGCCTTGAAACAAGAACATCTTCGTACTATTTCCATCCAGATTTGTTCAAGATCTCACGGGTACCTGGTCTTCAATTCCCTGCATTCTAGTGCAGACGTTGATCTGGCTGGTCCTGTGCTTTGATCATTGTGCTGTCCTCTGAGTTAAAAGCTACGCTGCATTCCTTTTTCCATCTTTCAAGCTCATTTCACTCTGTGAAGTACATCCCTTTTATCTAAAAAACATCTGCATGTTTTCCTCAGAGCTACGATTTTTTTGTGTGGGGTGCAGGACAAAGAGGCGGAGGGAAGTCTCAAAAAGTTAAGTAAAGTAGAAAAGCTTGAAGGGAGAACAAGCAGATGGCATTTCTAATTAGCCTTGTTTTTATTTTTACATGTAGAGAAACCTTTGGAGGACATGGGTCCATCCTTACAGAAAAGAGACTATGGGTGCACTGGATCTTGGAGGAGCTTCCACTCAAATTTCATTTATCCCAGAGGACTCTCAGGAGAACTTCAATAGCACTTTTCAAGTGAAGTTGTATGGTTACAACTACAAGGTCTATACTCACAGCTTCCAGTGCTACGGGAGAGATGAAGCTGAGAAAAGGCTTTTAGCATTGCTGCTCCAGGTTTGTTTAAGACCCTTTGTTATGTTGCTCTTGCAGGTGTTCAGTAATTGTCTGAAAAGGTTCTTAGGCTTGTGTTGGTTTCCCTTTGGTGGAGCTTGGAGATCCCAATAAGAGCTCTGTTGTGTAGACAAATACACTTAGGTTTCATACAAAGATCTTCATATTTGTTAAAAATTGGCAAGAATTTTGTACCGTTTGACCCAACTAGTCCTGTAAGTGTTTTGCTGATCTTGCCAATGATTTTTGGAGAAAGCAGTTTCTATGAATTCCGATGATCAGCAATGTTGTACTAATCAGCCATGACAGAGAACAAAAATACATGCATATGTGGTTTAAAAAGATTCCCATAGTTAATGTCACATTAGGTCTTTCTTGCTTTTGAGTAGCCTCTATTGTTTGGGGTTTTTGTTTTGATTTTTGTTTTGTTTTGTTTTTCTTTTTCCAGAAATCAAACACCAGTTCCAATGTGGATAATCCATGTTACCCTCAGAATTATAGTACTGCATTAACGATGAAGTACTTCTCTGGCAGTCTTTGTACACAGTCTCTGAGACTAGCAAATTACTACCCAAACCAGCTTGTGAACTTCCATGGAACAGGAGACCCAGGTCTGTGCCAGGAGATGGTTTCTTTATTGTTTAACTTCACTGCTTGCAGAGACAGAGAAGACTGTCCATTCAATGGAATCCATCAGCCAAAAGTTAAAGGGAATTTTGTGGTAGGTTTGCAAACACATTTCTTTTTGAGCTTCCTTGTTTTTGATTTCTGTAGTTCTGAAAGTAACAGGCCTGTCATCTACTCCTTTTCGATAGGCTTTCTCAGGATTCTACTATACAATTAATGCTTTGAATTTGTCTGAGCACTTCTCCCTAGCTGACTTCAATTCAAGTATGTGGTTTTTCTGTTCACAGAGCTGGGCACAGGTGAGTGGGTTGTTTGGGTTTTTTTGGTGGTTTTTTTTTGAATCTATAAAAGGGAGATATAAAAAGAATATGGACTGGACAAGTATTCAGAACTTTTCAGAAGGTCTGTATCAACCTCAAAGTTTGCTTTCCCACTGTGCTTCCAACTATGCAGTATTTCTAGCATGCTTAAAACTTGGACTAGGTTTGGAAATTTCATTCCTTGTGATGCTAAGCTGAGTTTCTGGCCTATATTGAAGCGTAGCCAAGCAGCGTGTGCATTTTCCTCTTTTTATCTTTGAGCTTTGTACATCTGAGATGTCATAAAGATAGTAAGGGGTGTTGCAACTGAATATATGTGGGTGTAAATAAAAGTTTTTAGAAGGCTAATAGAACAGGTCAGTTTAAATTTTAGAACAAAACTCTGCTAGACTGACATTCATTAACAACACACTTCAATCACACATATTATCAGCATTATATATTCAAAGCAGTTAGTACTTATCAGTTGTATCCTACATTATCTGAAAGTGCACAGTAGCACAGAGCTGACACAGTGTAGTTGGAGCTGATGAGGTGGGATTAGCACTGCTGCCTGAAGAATTTTTACTAGTGGAAGGCAAATTGATTCTTTTTCATTATTGTCCTCACAGAGTTCATCTGAGGGAAAGGTATAGTCTCATATTTTTTGCTATTACTCATATTTTTTGGCTGTTACTTATTCAGGTAAAGCAAATTGTCCCCAACTGGCAATCCGTGACCTTTTCTGAACAGCTTTCACCCAGCAGTTCTTCATTTTTCCAGCTTGATCAATCTGTCTGTGTGTGTATGCTGTGATATTCAGGTCCTGATCTTGCTGTAACCAGCTTGCAACAGCATTTTCAGATCAGGCTGGGAGATCAAAGCACTTTGCTTGGGACTGTGAATTCCAGCTGACGTTCATGATCCAAATGAGCACCCCAGGTCACAGCTGACATCCAAAGAGCAGTCTTGTGATATAACATGTTCTATGTAACTTGCAGGCATCTGTATTTAATGGGCGTTTAACTGTATTTTTCTAGTCCTGCAATATTCCTTATGCCGTGTTCTGATCTCAGCTCTGTTAGTGTGAACCTGGAATAAATCGACAGACCTGTTTTGAATTTGCAGGAAGGTACCTCAGATCACCAAACTGGCTCCTTGTTTGCATTCATTTTGTCGCTAGTATTTCCAACTGTAACTTACCATCCTCACTTGATAACTGACTGCCACATGCAAGGTTGACTCTGTGATCCTTTAAAGAGATTTGTGGCTGTGGTTTACTACCACAGTTTTAACCATGCTGTAAAGATGACACGGAAAATTTAGGACCCATAACATCCTCAATCTTTTGTGTGCAGTTTTATGCTTATTTTCGTTTTTACCACATAAGCTATATCACTGTCAGGGTCTTTCTTTTTCTGAATTTCCATGTTTAGCTATCCACAACTGTACTTCATGTTTCTGAAAAATGCTAATAATTTCTAATTAGAATCCAAAGTATTCTCTAGTTATAAAAAACAAAGGCATTTGGGTTTTGTAATTTACATGTTTTTTAAAAACTTTTTGCTTTCAGCTCCAGTTTATGCTGCCTAAATCTGAAGAAATATATGCTAGATCCTACTGTTTTTCAGCTAATTTTATTTATTACTTGCTTGTACATGGTTACAACTTTGATGCAGAAACTTGGCCACAGATACATTTTCAAAAGGAGGTGAGTAATAGTAATTTCCTCTTACTGTTATTTTAATCCATGTAAGTTTAGAAGCAGACAGAAGATGGAGCAGCCTACAAAAATATAATGGTCGTAAACAGCCTTTGTAAATGATTGTCCAATGTTTGGCATAAGACTAAGCTGCTTTTCAAGCCTCAGCAGCAATTTCAGCCTGGTTCCAGGGGCTGCAGCATTACTTGGAGATGCTGCCTAGATTCTTTCAAAGAGCTTTACGGAAGGATCACATAATTGTGTTTTAAACCTTTCCTCAGTTTGTTGAAGTAGTGGCTCACTGTAGGCAGTGATCTGCCTGAAACACCTCACCAGCTGAGGTCAGTTCGAGCTAACCCTGCTGAGCTGGACAGGAGAACTCCCGCTTTTCTGTCTGCGGGCAGAGCCGTGGGGAACCAGCAGAGCTGGTTTGTAGTCCATGAGTGGTGATGAAGCAACTAGGGCAGTTTTCATCCTCGGCTGGCACATCCATCGGTGCCGTAATCTGGTTCTCTGGAATAAGAATATATATTGATGGAGTATTGCCTTTCAGCCGGCAGAGTGAGAAGGCTTACAACAATGTTTGTGTAATAGCTGCATTCCTCTCTTCCCTGACCTCAATTTTTCTCCTGAACAAAAGAGTATTTGAAACAAACTTGTATATACCCATTTTAAAACTACTGCTAAGAAATCTTTGCTTCCAAATCAGAAGGCATGGCCACTATCTAAGCTTGGTTTTTACATCAGAAAGTGTGGTCCCCACAGTGCTCTGTGACTCCACCCTTTCTTCTCTGCTACTGTACAGAGCCTTATTCTAAAACCTTGTCCCAGACTGTCTGGCAAGCTTTGAATGAGAAATCGTAAGCAATGTTTTCTGAACAGTCATATCTTTTTCTAGTGCTGTGTTTTGTCCTCTGGTGGACAGCCAGTAGCAGCTCTGGAGGAGCGTCCAGAGTTTAACCCTTCTACCAGCTTACTTTGGGATCTTAATCTGGACCTGGTGAGGGGTGGATTTGTCTCAATATTTAAATATGTCTTGTATCATGAAACTCCAAAAGGAAAAACTATATTCTGTTAATTAGATCTGCTTGTACTATAATAATAAGATCTAATGTTAACTGATCAGCTAAGCTACCCCAGAGATAACAGCACAGTTTCTCCAAAAGTGAAGGGTGGGTTTTTTTGCCTATGCTAGGAGTATATTTCCTTTTAATTAGTGAACACAACCAATGAAAAGAACCTTAACTCTGTTGCTCAAATTAGAAGTAGGGAAAGACAGCAAAGCAGGAGGAGCATGCGGCAAATACAAATGTACCCCTTTTGCTTTTGTTTCACCTATTCCTAAGTAATTTTCCACTTCTGTTTATTTTTTAAATGGAAAAGTCTAGTGCTGGTTTGTTTGCAGGCACAAAACCAACCGTGGAACAAAGGATTATGTAATAAATAGAGTTCCTGCTTTGGGGACTTTATCCTGGCCTCCTCCTCTTTGTCCATGTCTGTGGGACTCTTTGAGGTTTTTTTTTGTTTGCTTGACCTAAATAACATCCTAGGATTTGGCTAAAATGAGGGGCTAATTCTAAGAATTGGCACAGTAGTGCTGCCTTTTTTTTTTCTTTTGTGGGTGTGTGTGTTTCTTGCATAGAAAATCCCATAACTGACTGTCTGCATGTATGCTACACATCCTTGTACCCATTCATCTAATGCCTGTTTCTCACTTCCTTAGCCCAGTGACCAATTTTATTAGCATCCTCTGGGACTAAAAAAAAAAGGGTAATTTAAAATGGTTCTGTATATTCTTTGTACACTCCATTATTAAAGTTTTCTCCTTGCTAACTTAAAGGCAGTTGCCAGCATCAGCAGTTGAGCTTTTAGAACCTCTTTTCTTTGAAAAGTCCATGGGAATAGGACTCTTCTGTCTTTATTTCAGGTTGGTAACAGCAGTATAGCATGGTCACTTGGTTACATGTTAAGCCTCACGAACATGATTCCAGCAGAAGGCAAGCTGATCCAATTACCTCTGAAACCTTCTTTGTTTGCTGGGCTCCTCGTCTTCCTCACAGCTACGGCATTGTTGTGTTTTCTCTTCCTTGTTTATTTGTGTATTGCATCACGTAATCGGAAGAACATCAGTCGGGTTGAACATGTATTTATTTCAGAATGAATGAACTTTACTGAAGACCAAACAAAAAATTTACTGTGCTGTTAAGTAGGACTTTATTTTTGAAAACTGGAGGATGAAATAAAGACAGACAATAGGACTTCAGGACCAGAAGCATAAATAGAGAAGAGAAGAGACAAAAAGGAATCTCTGATATGGTGAGTTGGAGTGCTTTTGAAATATTTTGGCAATTGTTTCTGTAAAACTAGTTTGTCCAGTGTGCAGCAGAGAAAACGTGGGCAGATATGTCACTTTGCTTGATAAGGGATTAATAGCCTTTTCCTGCCAGGTACGCGTTATTTTTTCGTTCATTAACTCTGTGCTAACTGGTAAACTGAAGAGGTGATGGACTCGATCATGGCAGAGGTTGTTTAAGATAAAATTAAACAACAAGTCAGTAGGAATTGTAGGAGGTGGGAACATGTCAGCTCTTCTTGTGTGCAGTGCTGACACTAAAAGCCTGCAAATAATCTAATTTCTGAAACCGGAGCAAGCACTGGGTAGTGATAGGAACTGAAAGGAACAGCTGAGATAGAATTGTTTTTATTGCTGTTCCAAACTCATTGATCCCTATTGCATAAAGGTGTAATAGACTGCTAACACTTCTCAGGACTTTCAAGCCTGTCTTAAAACTGAGCTGTATCTTTCAGTACCATGGAGATCTCGGAATGCCTCTGCTATGGTACATAAGATTTGCTTTGAAGGTGGAACAAAATGCTTTTCACGCTTTAGTAACTGAGCCTAAATTTAAACGACTCATAGTTACCTCCAGAAGCCACTAGAGTTTTCAGTGTCCTTTTCTCTAACTTTCACGGAAATACTTTTTGTAAGTTCTCATCCTGAAACACTGACCTGTATTGCCCACGTTTTGTTGATCTCAGACAGTCACAGACAGTAATGACTTGTCACGTTACATATTATTTCAACTGTCTGGATAGAGTCTCAGACCTGGGACCTTCCGAAGCATTAACGGGTTAAACGCTTCATTCCAGGCCAAGAGGAATAGGAGCCAGTCTGCAGGCCAGCAGAACACTGTAGCAGGTTTGGGAACACATTGCTGGAGCTGCAGTCACAGCAGTAATGCCTTGTTCAGCCCTTCCACTGTCCTGGCCTTAGCATTCCTTCAGCAGCACTAGAATCTACCTAGCAGATGCTTCTGTCAAACGTATTAACTCCAGAGCTTTCCTGGAAGTGCTGCTGCCTTCATGCTCCAAAGAGCTGACATCCTCGAAAGCCAGGCATTCTTCACCAAACCTCTCATTCCCTTAAATTGTAAGACTACAATTTTACCCACTGCTCAAGGAGTTCTTCATGGTAGGTGCCCCTTTTACCTGCCTGTCTTTAGTATAGCTTTGGTCTTCTTTAGCTGGCTTCTGAAATAACCCTTGAAAAAGCCTCCTGTCACATCACCTACCATCTCTTCCCTTTGCACACGGTTTCTGTTAATTCGTCTTAATATTGCCATAACGCGATCTGTGAAGCTGCAAGGGGAATGCATCTGAAGGGCCCTAGAGTTAGCAGAAAGAAGGCATTGTTCCCTCTTCTCCTTCTACTGTCTCCTTTCACCCAGGTTCAGTACCTACATGGGGCTCCATATTTCCCCAGATGTCCTACAAATAGCTGCTGCCAATCACTTTAATGCATTCCTCTCCATCTTCTCAGGATTTCTCCCCTCTTTGTGTAGTTTCCCTTGCTTGCATCTTTCCTCTCTGAAAGGATGGTTACTCATTTCATGCACGGAGCTTTTCAGGGTGAAAAAGTAAAATCTGAAAGGGAGATTACGATAGTCAACATCTATTGCCAACCAGCTGAAGCCTGTGAGGCTGTGTGAGTAGCAGTTTCCATATAGGTGTGTGGCACGCAAGAGATCTGCTTGTTGATGCATACACACAAAAGTCAAGTTAACATTGGATTAGGAATTCCAATGGCACATAATGTGTTTTCTATCTCAACTTCATCTGTTCCCTGTATTGATTAGGTTGTGAGATAGGAGAACTATTTTTTTACCCATTAATAGTATTTTCAATTTCTGTCTTTTGTTTCTATATCACTATTTCTATTTCCGGTTTGGTTGTACGGTTTTCCCTTCTTTCGTTTTTCACAGGCTGATAGTTGATTTGAAAGGAACTAAATATCTTTTTATATGGAAAAAAGAGGGAAAAAAAAAGAAAAAAGTCAGTGCTTTTTCAAGAGGATCAGCAGTGAGGGCTTTGTCCCTTCTCTGTTGGTATACTACTATGTCCTGTCAGTCTTACCTGAGTAGCAGTACTTAAAATAAGGCAGAAGGTATTACAAGATGAAGAAGCACTCTATGACACCCAAATTACATCTGATAAAACACAAAATTTACTTCAGAATGCATGGACATTACAGAGGATGGCATGAGATAAAAGCCCTGTCTTCTTTTGTGTGATGGATCTGGAACTGCAGTTCAGGGTTAAAAAAAAAGGCAGCTGTATCACACCATTGAAACGTTTTCTTCAGCTGCTAAATTTCTGCTGAAAATTATATTCTGGGATATTCACTTGCCCTACAAAACCTTTGCTTTGCTTTGCTTGTGAATGGCAGGGCCATTCAGATGTGGTTTTGCACAAATGGAACATGCTTGGAAGTTTGTCTCCTTAGAGATGGCAGCTAAAGAACAAGTAAATTTGTTCAAAAATCATTTGGACTTCCAGATGTACTTGGATAGAGCCAGTAGCTGATCAAAGAATGCCTTCCCTCCATGAATCACCTTCTTTCTTTCTCAGTAGTTCCCTCTTCTCCCTATGTCTATAACATCCCTCCTGTATCACCAGGATACCCACCTGCTCAGTCTTCTGTCTCCTGTCAGTTCCAGCTGGGAAAGCTGAAACTTCCAGCCAGGCAGCTGCACCACCATCACTTACAGCTTCTTCCAAGCCAGCATCATGGCTGCAGTTCAGTGTTAGAGTAAAAAACCATGGCTCAGGCACGCAGCTGGCTTGGCTACCCTCGGCTGTAGTGGTGGCTTCTGGAGGGGAGGGGAGGCAGTGGGGATAGTAATGGTTTCAGTAACCATAGCTAAATCCTCCTCCAAGTGTGAGTCAGAACCGCATCAGTGGGTGTAACGTTGTCCTGTCATCTAGAACTGGACAGATCTCTGGGAGAGCCAGTGAAGTGAACAGCATTCAGGAATGTGTACAAACTACAGGTTATTTATGTTTTTATACTCTTTACTGCCTGCTTATGAAGATTAATAAAATTAAGTTGTGAAAAGCTAAGCCAAGTGTATTTTTTTTTTCCCCCAATACCAACGTTTTCATCCTGGAAGACAAGTTATTCTTGTTAGAGGGATAGGAAATCTCTGAAATGCTCTTCCTGGGGAATAGGAATTTGCACACTGCCGAACTGATCCTGCAAGATTCTGTAGTGGACAGTGCTCATTATCTCCAGGATCCATACTCTCAGCAAGGAAACTCTTGATGGTTAAAACCAAGCGGCCCTTCTGACTTATTTATGTACACACAACACACATAAACACATATAAACAACTTCTACTTTTAAACACTGTTAACATTTCACTCAGGGACACTGACACTTTCTAGGGCTTCTTTCACGTTCACTTCCATAATGTTGATCTGAAAGCTTGTGTGACAGATAAACAGCAATTTCCAGTTATCACAGACAGTCCATCGAGATACAGATTGATTAAAAAAAGAACTGTCAGGCATGGGAATAGGGACAGGATTATGTAGTATGAAAAGCCTCATCTGTGGAGAAGCAGCAAGAAAATCCACCAGAAGAAAAGAGATGAGAAATGAAATGCATATGGCCATTTCTGAAGGGGGGAAAAGTGACAAACTTCTCATAAAGCAATATGGAAACTTTTTCTTCTCTTCTGCACCCCACTAAGGCAGGGGAGTGAAGTGAGCGGCTACATGGTAGCTTAGCTGCCAGCTGGGCTAAACCAGGACAGGCCCCAGCCACCCGCCTTCCCTCCCCTCGGCAGCGGTGTTGCTGGGCAGAGCGACAAGAAGAGTGAGGCCTGCGGAGAGCTCTGGGTCAAACGCTGGGCTGGGCTCCTGCAACGCCGTGAGCCGGTCGTCCCATGGAACATCTCTCCACCTGGCACACCTCCTCTGCAGCTCTGCTCAAGGTTGGAAAGGTCTGTCCTGCATGCGCTGCAGACAGCTCGCGCTGTCTCTTTGCTCTCCAGGAAACGCCACTCCTGTGGCAGCAGGTACCAAGGAACAAATTAAGAGCTGTCCTGCACTCGTCTCTACAGCTCAGAGGTAACCCGCTCCAAGAGCAGAAGGAACATGTGTTCCTGGCAGCGCGTGTGCATCTGTGACGCCAGCGCTAGCGCGATGCCTTCTGCCACATGCAGCAGGAAGTGAGCAGCACCGGCCAGGCGCTTGACCCGCACAGGGAGTGCTAACACGCACAACACATGGAGTCAATGAAACACTCCTTTTCTGTTTGTTTTTAAACCAACTTTCCACCATCAGGTTACATCACCCACTAAGCTGGATTATAATGTTTTTACCCTGTTTAAAAGTTTGTTCTGAATGTGTACTACTCCTGCCTCCTTTCCAAGCCCATTTTATTCGTTCCGTTGTATCCAGAGTAGTGCCTTGCGTATGACCAAGCTGCTCTCTCACCTCGGGCCAGTTCTGCACCGTGACATGAAAAAGCACGCACGATTTTGGTATTTTATTTTACTCATCGCCTGACTGAAACGCTACACCTTTCGACGAGAAGGATAATTTTAAGAAGTTGTCTCAGAGCGTGCTGGTTGTGCTCTGCCAGCCTCCTCCCGCGCTCAGACACAAGCAGCTCCCGAGCGCTGGCCCCGCACAGCCGCGGCCCCTGCGTCTGCTCTCCTCGCCGTATGCGCCGGCCGCCGCGCCGCGCTCTCCAGGCCTGGAACCACAACCGCTCTCTGGCCGCGGTCCGCAGCCACTGCCAGCTGCCGGTCGACGCACCGCGGCTGTCCTTACCCCCGCGGCTCGGGAGGAACCGCCGCTCGCTAGAATGAACGGGACCGGCTCCGCGCAGCGCCGACACCCTCACCCACCGCGCACACCCCGCCGGCGACCAGCCTTCCCTTGGCTCCCCGACCCCAGCGCGCATGCGCGCGAAGAGGCGCGCCCGCGCCCCCCCCCCCGCCCGGCGGCTGCCGTGCTGCGCATGCGTACCGGCGCTCCGCCCGCGCCGAGCTCCCTCCGCACGGGAAAGGCGCTCTGCGCACACGCACCCCGCCCGGCGGTGCGCGGGCCCCGCCTCCACGCATGCGCAGTCGCGGCCCGGGGGAGGCTTCCGGCCACTGCCGGGGCTGCCCCTCCTTTCTTGCTCGCGGGCGGCCATCATGGTACGTGCGGGTGGTCGGGGCCTCCGCGGCTCGGCGCCCCGGGGGCCTCCCTGCGCCATGCCTCCGCGTCCGTGCCGTCCTGCGCGCGGCGCCCTGCGCCCGGCCGGGCGGCGGGGGGGGAGCCGGGCGGCGGGGGGAGGCCGCGGCCGCCCCACCGTGCGGGGCCGGGAGCGGGCCCCGCGTGCGGCCGTTGGGCGGGCGCGGCTGGCGGTCGGGCAGCGCCGTCTTCAGAGGGCAGCGCCTGGCTCTCTGCGGCCCACGGAGCGCAGTGCTGTCCCGCGGCCTCCACGCGTGGCCAGGGCCGAGAAGAAGTAGTTGAGAGCGTTACCGGGGGCCGTTTGCTCAAGCGAGGGGACTTTGTGCAGTTCGAAAGCTTGGGAACCTGCTTCAAAGGCTGTGAAAGCCTTGAATCTGGTAATGGCCTGAAGTATATTCTCGTCTAATTTCTGTCAATTCTTACCGCTCCCAGGTGTTCAAACGCTTCGTCGAGATTGGCAGAGTTGCCTTCATTTCCTTCGGGCCACATGCTGGCAAGCTGGTGGCCATTGTGGACGTTATTGACCAAAATAGGGTAAGCTATTAATGCTATACCTTTATTTTCTCTTTTCTGCCTTAACAGAAGCTTGTACACTAAGGCAGTGCATCGATTTTAAAGTAAATTTTCTGTAACAGAGAGATGGGAAATAACAGCTGTTGTATTTGAAACTTTCAGTAGCAAGCTTTTTTCACTGGCAAGTGATGTATTCCCCTCTCTGCTGTGTTTCCTAGGAGTAGAACTGGACAAGTGATGTCAGTTGGAGTCTGAAACTTATGAATGGAATGGCGTTAGTGTATGTTTAAAGCAAATGTTTGGGCTAGGAGACTCTTTTTGCTTAATGTTCCTGAAAAAAATGGAGAAGAAAGAAAGATGAAGTATGCTGTCTTAGTTCTGTGTGCTTTTTTTAAAGTTCAGTTTGTTTTTTTATCAAAGGCACAGATGGGCCTTTAAAATTCTTACTGTAAAGCTTGGGTTGTGTATGCAAGACTTTAACAATCTCAGATTTTGTCTGCATAATGTTTGTTTCAATTTTGTACCATTGTTGTCAAGATACTGTTTGTACATTATTAGGAAGCTGCTGTCTAAATCAGGTATGATGGGAAAACTGCTAAAAAAACCCCCCACAATTGTTTTCCTTTTTCAGGCACTGGTTGATGGCCCCTGCAGTGGTGTTAGAAGGCAGGCTATGCCCTTCAAGTGCATGCAGCTGACTGACTTTGTTCTCAAGTTTCCACACAGGTGAGTAGTTGCTATTTTTTTGATCTGTGTAAAAAAAAAAAAAAAACAATGCACCATGCTGTCACTTGATGCCTGAATTATGTGATCTGATGCTTGCTAAATCTAAAAAGTTCATACAACATTAAGTCAATGGATTAACGTGTGCACAATAAAAATTTGACGGGCTGTGTTATCATAGTTGAATACATTTAAGTTTTTGTCGTCAATATGGCTGATAACTGTTGTTCAGGAGCAAAGAAAATAGCACACTGGCCTAGTCAACTTGCAGATAGTTGTGGCGTGAGTGGTGTTGAGGGGGAAGCAGTTGCAGTAAGTACTGTGCGGTTTTGTTTTTACTACTGCTTAGGTCGCCTGGAGACAGTAAATATGTTCCCTGTCTGCAGAACTACACTGGAATTGCAGGAGGCTGAACTGATCGTGTTCTCTTCAGCTTAGTTACTGTACGAGTTTCTGTAATTGAGAAACAAAAATTGCTGCCTTTCTGATTCTGAAGCAGTGCTAGGAATAGTCTGTGGATATGCCTCTTGGAGTCGCTCATCTGTTCAGTCCTAGCAAGTATTTGCACAGCAAAATGTTAACTAGGCCACAGAGATGTATGTTGACTTAATGTAAGGGTCTGAAGTAATGTAGAGGGTGATCTTCTCTTGAATGAAATTTGATGGGCCAACACCAGAGAGATGCTTTTTTTACAAAGACTGAATATAATTTTGTGACTGTTCTAATGCAGTGCTCGTCAGAAGTGTGTGCGACGTGCCTGGGAGAAGGAGAATATCAATGAAAAATGGGCAGCAACAAGATGGGCAAAGAAGATTGAAGCCCGAGAAAAGGTACTGTTTTCCACTGGATGAGTAATACATGTTGTACTGCTTCTGCCTAGTACAATTAGGTGCAATCTAATAAACTCTGTGTTTTCAGTTGCAGGCTAAGGTTAAAGACAGGCAAGGCGTAGAATTTTAAAATTTGCTATCAGCTTCTTGTATTATAACAATAAAGGTGGTTTTGTTTAGTCATTTCTATAACCACCTTTTTTCCTGCACCATTGCTTCCTAGCAAAGGCCTTAAATAGTGAACTAGATCCAGATGTGCAGCTAAACCTAATTTGGAGATGATCAGAGTTACTTGTGGAATGCTTTGTAACACTTGAGTTTTACTACTTGTGAATGTATATATCGGAGCTTCATGACTGATTCTTTTCAAACAGAAAGCCAAAATGACTGACTTCGATCGCTACAAGGTTATGAAAGCAAAGAAAATGGTAAGTGTTTGAGTGTCGCTTCTTTATGGGGTTAGTGCTTGTAGCTCTCGCTTTAGAATCGCATACAGGTGTTAATAGCCTTTTATTCCTGGCTTGGGTTATGGAGGGACACAAAGTATGTGAATACCTTGGATTTTTCATGCTTCTTCGGCCACCACTTTCTCTTCAGTAGTCGATCGGACTTGAAGCCACATGATCTGTGTGTCAGTCCTCCAAGGTATAGCTGAGGAAGGAATTACCTGCTGAGAAATCAGATATTTTTGATGGATTGCTGTTAGTATTTCACTTTATAATGAAAGTCATTACACATGAAATATTGGGGTGCCTGAGTTACTAGCCAGAATGATGTTGTCCACATGGTAGATCAGAACAGTTTTAGGTAGAATTTGACATTTTAAATTAAATACATGGTATAGTAAAGCTTTTGACTATATAATATAAATACGATTGGTTAGCAAAGAGTGATTATCAAAAAGGGCAGAATCTGGAAGCTTAGAATTTAAATTAAGGCATAGTGTTTGGGCTATTGCAGTTTTCATTCTGATGAGTAGTAAACATTCTCCTTTATTACAGAGAAACAGGATCATCAAACATGAAATGAAGAAGCTCCAGAAGATGTCTTCTAAAAAAGGCAAGAAGTCAGAGAAGCCAGAGAAGTCGGAAAAGGTGCCGAAGTCAGAGAAGGTGCCGAAGTCCGAGAAGGCGCCAAAGGCACAGAAGGCGCAGAAATAAAATGAACTTCTAGTTATGTTTGACATTGTGTCCTTGTTCTGATTCTTTAAAATTAACAAATGGTTAAACATCTGATTTAAATTGTGATCATAAGTTCACTTTGTTGTCTGTCTCATTTCTTAATGTTCTGGTGTTTCCCAGGAACACGCAGAAATGTTTTTGTCACATTCTGTGAAGCTGGCCATACCAATTATGCTCAGTGCTCTATACCCAGTGCCAGCTGAAATATTTCATACCCACTTATTTGAAGTAGGTCGGATCCTGACACTTTAAAGCCGTCTGCTATTGAAACGGTTAGGAATGAACAAAATTACTTGCACAGTCTTGAGTGTGAAAGATAAGAAATAATCAATTACACTAATTTTTCTGTATAAATTAAGGCATAATCTGAAAGTATGCGTTCTGGTTAGAATATAAGTATGTCAGGTGTTTCAAAGACGGACAAATAGCTGTGCAAAAGCTTTGAATTACTCCGTATTTTCTAAAAACCACTGTTCTTTAAGTAGTGACCTGGAATACACGTTCTTCAGATGTCTAATGCCACAGTTGTCCTGTAAGTGCCGTTACAGTAAGTACTGACTTATGAACAACATGGATATTGATGAGTTGTGTTTAAGCATGTGTGCTTTTCGGAGTTTGTGTCAAGACCTGTGCCTGATTGTGGTTTCTTCAACTATGTGGCGTATAATTCCTGCTTTCTAATCAAAACCATTAAGTAAAAGGAGGCATAGCCTAAAAATTACTCAGTCCATTTGAAAGACTGAGGTGCTTGATTTAGTCTTTGCACTATAAAATAACATTTACGTATTTCAATGTCAGCATCCCTCTTTTCCTGTTTTCTCCTGTGTAGTTTGTTGGCAGGGGATATATTTTCTTCATCTTGAATGAAGAAATTGTGGATGTCTGAGACCTCTGGTAATCGATAAGCAAATTATTTTTACAGTCAAATATAAAACTGATGAGGGAGAATATATATTTTAAAAAACAAAGGTTGCAAAATCTTTTAATATATTGATAAGCATGTGCTTTTACAAATGTGTGCTTTTAAGTTACATGGCTAGTGTTGCTTATTTCAGCCAGAATTAGGCATCTGCATGCTCAAACACTTGAAACTATACATTGTCTTGAGCTGTATTTAAGCCCTTGGAAACTGAGTTCAAGCCCATGTTGATGCGAATGGATACAACAGCTGAGGAAAAAAGTTGGAAATTATGCAGGTTGAATTTAAAACCCATGTTCAAGCATCTGGAGATCTTGATTTTAAATTGGATTTTGAAGTGACTAAATTCACCTACTCTGAAATTTGTCACTTGAAAGATGTATCAACCTCCAGGTCCTTTAAAATGAAAGAGTTGTTCCTTGTGGTTGTTTTACGGTTTTCATGTTAAGCTCCTAATATATATAAGACCAGGGAAAAATTGCTGAAAGTGCCTGTAGAGAAAATAATGCGTGTTAAATCGCAATGAGCTCACAAATGCTTTTTCTATATTATTTGCTCGTGTTTAAAGGTGCTTACTTCCAAAGAATAACTGGCTATGACTGCAGCAATTTATCCAGTGCTTTCGTTCCCAACAGTACCTCTTGATAGCTGAGGTACCTGAAGCATTTCCAGGATAAAAAGTGCGCTGTAACCTGCCTAGCAGCCATCGTTTTCCTGAATGGGAACCTTACAGTGGTACAGAACATGGGTGGAGGGAGGGCTCCCTGCCTGCAGGCCGGCTGTGTGTCCCCTGGAAAGGGATGTGCTGGGGGAGAGGGGCATGAAAGATAAGGCACTGTTAGGGAGGGAGAGTGTCTCGTGCCTTAGAAGAAAAGTTGGTTCAGCTCTGGAGTCCCCAGCGCAAGAAGGACATGGAGCTGCTGGAGTGGGTCCAGAGGAGGGCCACGAAGATGATCCGAGGGCTGGAGCACCTCTGCTATCAAGACAGGCAGAGAGAGTTGAATTTGTTCAGCCTGGAGAAGAGAAGGCTCCGGGGTGATCTTCTTGCAGCCTTTCAGTACTTAAAGGGGGCCTACAGGAAAGCTGGAGAGGGACTTTTTACAAGGGCGTGTAGTGATAGGACACGGCAATGGATTTAAACTGAAAGAGGGGAGATTTAGATTAGATATAAGGAAGAAATTTTTCACTCAGAGGGTGGTGAGGCAGTGGAACAGGTTGCTCAGAGAAGTTGTGGATGCCCCATCCCTGGAAGTGTTCAAGGCCAGGTTGGATGAGGCTTTGGGCAACCTGGTGTAGTGGAGGGTTTCCCTGCCCATGGCAGGGGGATTGGAACTAGATGATCTTTGAGGTCCCTTCTAACTCTAACCCTTCTATAATACCATGTCTGCCATTGAGTGCTTTTGTGAAAGTACTATTTTTTTTTTTACAGTTTGGAGGAAAGGGGAGAAGAAAATAGGATATACTGGTATTTGATAGCTGCGCTGTGTCCTTCTGACAGCATGGTCCACATGAGCAGCATCTGGTGCTCCTTTTAGTAACTCATGAAACCTCTCTGAAACCTGCAGCTCCGTGTCGTTGGAAGGCCACCTTCCTTTCAGTCCATGAGCGTTGTGCAATCTGTGCTGGGTTGCCCTTTTTTTTTTTTTTTTTTGAAGCTGCGAGGATACAGAGAGCTACAGAAGTACAGTTTTGTTTCTGAAGGGCTGCCACACGATGGCAACAGTAGCTTCTTAGAAGATTTTTCCAAGGCTTACCCGGACCAGACTGCCTCTCTGTGCAAGGAACAAGTGCCAAACAAAGGGGATGGCACAAAGGTTTGAGACCAATCGACATGCTTATCCAGCTCTTTAATTTGCCGTTATAGTTGACTAAGATGTACTTTGCTGGACTAGGGATGTACTTTTTTAATTTAGTGGAGCCGAGCGTAATGAAATAGTCTGCTGTTTAGAAAAAGCTTAAAGTGGAGTCTCAGTGTTTGTTTTCTCAACTTACTTCATGTAGAGCATGCAGGGGGCTTGCTGGGGGTGGAGAGGGGAATGCACCCGATCCGGTATACTCCTGAGATCAACAGATATTGCTGTGCTTCTTGAACTGATACCAGCAGTAGTGAAACCCAGACCTAATCTCTGTGCCGTGAAGTCTGGGATACATGCACAATTACAGGAGTAGGATTGGATACCTTAGCATAATCTGTAGTTAAAAGGTGTAAAATCTGCTGTTACTGTGAACCAGCTGCAGTTCTGGGCTGAGTGATTTGCTAGTGATGCATGCTTCTTAAAAGAGGAAAAACAAATGCTGTATTTGAGTGCTCTTGGGTCTTGCCTAAACTTGTGTGATCCTGTGCTTGGCATCTGAATGTGATTCAATTTTTTTTTAAGATATAATAGACCTGGAAGAGGAATCTGGGTTTACTGATCTTCCTAGTTTTTAAAATTATCCTTCAGTCCAGGTTTCCTTGATGAGGACCATGATGTTTGCAGATCATTTGGTCTTGTAGTTACCTGTATGTTAATAGTAGATAATATCATCTGTTCTGAACTACTTCTGTGCCACAGATGCTGACCATGGACTTGTGGCGAGTCTGATCTGGCTTAGAGGTGGATTCTCTCTGCTAATTTTGTCTCCCTTCACTTGTAGTGCCTGCTAAATGTTTCCAGCCCTGTAAGTTTCTCTCCTTTCCTCCTGCCCACGTTGATAAGGTGTCCCTGAGAATTCCATGTGCCTGCCTGTCATCGAGACGAAAAGGTGCTGATTTCTATTCACAGCGTTATTGGTGTATGAGTAAGTACAGTTTACAAGCAAGAAGTGGTAAGTAGAACAAATTATGGGAATGAGTGTGTGGTTTAGGCTCTACGTGTTTCAGGTCTTCAGCTTTCAGTTCTTCCTTTATATATGTATCTTTTTTTTTTTAATTTGGAAATAGTTTTTAATGTTATTTAGCGCTTGAAGTTGTGTATACTATTGTCGCTCTCAGGTACTTTTGAGTTTATACTGGAATTTCCTCATCTGAAGCAGAAAGATCTGCTTTTACCTGTTTAAGCACTGCATCCCTAGTTGTGCTGAAGTACTGCAGTCCTTGTCCCAGCCTTGACGCAGGCAGTGGCCCTGTGGATACCGGTGATGTACCCACACCCTCTCTTTTTGCTGAACTCATAACAGGCTTCATCCTTGGATGCTCTGCAACCTGCAGTTCATAGTGTCCTTAAGTGGGAATTTGGCCTAACCTTCACTTTGTGCAGCTGACCCCTGTGTCATGTTCTTGTTTTAAATAAATAAAGAATTGATCATTTTTCCCTCAACTCACTTTCAGTGGTCATAAACCAGTCTGAGCAGTCTCTGGGTAAGTCTTTGCCGCAAACTCTCCCTCCTCCCTCAAAAGCTTTCAGACCACTATGTGCCTCCAAATTAGGGAAGTCTTCCACCTGCAATCAGCTATTTGTGCTTATCATCAGCCCAAAAATTATGCCCTTGCGGCACAGAGCCACTTCCTCCTTCATAGGATGCATTGACCTAATTCTTGTTACAAAGACAGAGAATGAAAAAAAGAGGGAGAGGGAACAGGATGGAAGCACAGAGAGAAAAAAACAACAGAGAAGTAGAATGACAGAGAAAGAGGGGGACTTGAAGAGAGGGAGAGGTACAGCAAAGTGAAAAAAATGACAGTGATTAGAGAAATACAAGGGTGGGGGGCAGGGAGCCACTGGGATGCAGAAGAGGGGTGACACAGCCTTGAGGGTCCAGGACTCGACACAGCTTCTGCTCTGGGAACTGCTGGGAGAATTTGATGCTTCAGACACATCTTTGTCTCTCTCTCTCTCTCTCCATGCCTCCCTTCTCGTGTGGGAAAAAAAAAATCTTGCAGGGAAAAGCATTGCAGGAGGGAGGGGTGGGAACCTTGTGGGGGGGGAACCTCGTGTGGAAAAAACTCGTGTGGAGAAATACTTGCATTGAAAAATCTCATGGAAAAAACTCTAGTGGAAAAACTTGCATGGAGAAAGTCTCATGTGGGAAAAAATCTCACGTGGATAAAAACTCATGTGGGAAAATATTGCGTGTGAAAATTCTTGCTGGGAAAAATCAGAGAGGGGGAGACTTGCCGGGAGACGGACACACTCGTGGAGGGAGGATGCACACTCGTGGCGGGGGGGGGAGACTCACAGTCAGAATAAGGGATAGGGGAGTAGTTGAGCTAAAGGAGGATTCTGGGTAAACATGTCATAGAATCATAGAATTTCTAGGTTGGAAAAGACCTTAGAGATCATCCATGTCAGCTCAAAATACAACACATCCTTTAACATTTCCCCAGTGGTCTGCAGGTTTGAAGGTATTTTTCAGGCTGTTTTGCTCTGTAACAGTTTGGGAGCATCGCTCCTTGCATATTGTGAGGAGGGGCCCTGACCTGCTCATCATGGCCCTCAGCAGAGTTAAACATTTCCCTCATATCTGCTCTGGGCTGCTTGTGGAGCATGGGTGGTGTTTCGGGGCGTTGTGCTGCTGGTAAAGGTTTATATGGCAGGATCTCATCAGGAAGCTCTGCTTTGGTGAAAATGATAGATGCTTTGAAAAAGTGTTCGTATTTAAATAGCATGAAAGAGAATTATCTTTGAGATCTGCTGGAGCTTTATCTAAGGACACCCAGTGGGAGGGCAAAACATCTGAATATTTTTCACAATAACTCAACAGCCAAGATTTTTTGGAGCCACTGTTTGAACCTCACGTTTACAAAGCCACCAAACAAAAGAAGGGGCCATTGCTAGCTGTGTTATTGCAGTCAAATGCTATATAAAGGGGATCTAAAGAAAGGATGGAAAATAGACTTGTGGGTGTTTTCCTTTCCTTCTTCCTTCTCTTCCTCCCTGGAGCCCCTGAATAACTTTAAAGAGATTTTTATTTTTTTCCTTGGTTGTTTGTATTTTATTTCTGCTGCTCGTCTCATTCGCATTACACATGTGAGTCTTAGCTCATCCTGGAAGTCTCTATGGATAACGGAAAAAAATCAGAGAGTTTATGGTATGATGAAGTAAATTAAGTCTGACTAGCTGAAAGTGGCATCATTTTTGCTCTGGTTGCTCTAAGCCTTTTTCAAGGTCCAGGGGGAGGCTGGCAAGCTGCTGCTGTTGGCAATGCATGCAGGTGCTCATCCCAGATGTGAACAGGCTGCCTCGACTCCCAGCCCTCTGAACGTGACCTTGGAAAGAGAGATGTTCACGCAGAGGATACTCCTGGCCCCTGCTGGCAGTGCCACAGTTCTGCTTGAGTAGGAGGCAGTTGTCGGGGCACAAGGGATAGAAACCAAGCGATATGGGGATTGATGCTTCTCCAACCCATGTCTTCACAAGAAGTGGGGCACGGTCCCTGTCACGGCACAGTGATGTGGTCCTCTGGCTCTCTCCAGTCCCCCCTGCTCACCAGGCAGTTTTGGGTTGCTCTTCAGAAGGCAAAGCCATGCATAAATCAGTTGACAGGAATGACCACTTGATTGTGGCCGCACTAACCTTTCTCCTTGGCACTGAACTGCACTAGACTTTGCCGGTGGCTCCGTTGGGAGCATAAGCAGTGCTCTGCTGGGTCAGACCAGCGGTCCCTCTAACCCCAGCCTGGGTCTCTAATACTGCTGATGGGAGATGCTGTGCAGCGACAGGACAAGTTTAGTCCTTCCTCTTGCAGTTCCCCAGCATCTACACAATAGCAGGATTAGGGATGCTAGAGGATTCCTCTTAGTATCTCTTTTAGATCTACTGGCTGTTAATTTGTTCAGTCTTTTGAGTCTGCTTACACTACCTCTCTCCACAATCTTGTAGTAACATATTCCAGAAATTCAGTGCTGCTGTGTAGAAAACTGCTCTATTCAGTGTTTTAAACCAATCTCCTACTATGAGGGCTAACTAGTTCTTGAGACAGGAACTACTATTCAGCCCCATGACACCGCATGACATCCTTACCAGCTGTAAGCTTGGAGGTGAAGGTGGGAAAATGTTATTTCACAGAGGAGTCCTCATTCAGAGTGCCATGATTTGGTATTCGAAGGACCATCTGTCATGATTAAATGTCAACGTGGACAATCGTATCATGAGACATTTATTCCAGTAGGAGACTTAAAAGCATCCACATGCTGCATGGTGCAAAACGCTGTCTAGCATCCTATAGCAAATTTGAGATTATGGGCAGAAAAAAATCTGGACGCCATGCCATGCCATAGGATGAGAGTGCCCAGGGTCATAGGCACTGCCAACAGCCCTGGGTCACTGCTCAGGAAATTTGGTCTCCTTGTGGCCCTTGGAAGACCTATAGCTTGGAGTAAGGTAGCCCCTGGCAATCTGACCTTTCTTTCTGACCATTCTACTCGAAGCCTGTGAGAAGCTTGACTCCAGGCCCCCCTAATCCCTGGGGGCATGGACAGGACGAATGCTTCAAGCCTTCAAGATTCCCCGTCTCCTCTCCTATACTGCTCCAGGGGGAGTGTGACAGAGGTTCCCAGCCCACTCCTTCTCCTGCCTGAAAGTTCCCAGAACTTAATTCCTCTGATTATTAGAAACTTTCTAATTGTCAACGTAAATTTATTCATGACCAATTTATAACCAGGAGGCTCCACTTCTTGCTTCTGTAACTGCAGGGCTGTCAGAAAAGATTAATGAGCCCATATGTTGGTCAAGCCCTATTTTCAGCAGCCACAATTCAAAGCTTTCAGATTAAATACTGCCTGATTACACCATGTGTTAATGCATACATTTTCTCCCGTCCTACTGTCATGGTGACAGAGGACTTTCCCTAATGCAAAGGTATAAAACCAGCCAATACAGTGTCTTTGTGGACCCAACTCAAGCATACGCCAATAACTCCTTCCAGGAAAAGAAACAGGTTGCCTCTGTCTCATTTTCTCTCTCTTTTCTGGGGGAGGAGAATGTTCTGTGTATCAGCTTGTGTTCATTTTTTCCTTGTTTCTGTCCAATTCCAGGGTTTAGAGCTGGAGGTTTGCTGAGATGCTCGGAGGGAAATGAAGTCATGATTTAGCTTGATGCCCCCTGGGCTTGGGACACCAGCGCATCCACGGTGAATCCAGGAGCAGCGCCTGGCCTGTTCACGTGCAGAGGTAAGCAGCAAGTGTTCTGTCTCTGGAAAGGTCGCGGAGAGAGCAGTCACGCTCTGCGGGGAGCCAGGGCACGCAGCACCCGTGCAAGCCCCACCAGGTGCGTGCAATGGTGAATCACAGGCAATGGCGCTCCGTGCTCCTGCCTGGCACCATCCGCTCTCCCATTCAGGCTTCCTAAAAGTCGTCCGACTGCAGTTTTAAGCCACGCACGGAGTGTGGATGGTGCAGGAAAACCTACGTTTGCCCTGGCCCTGCCTGTCAGGTACGAGAGCAGGTGGGAAAGGGCTGGGCTGTCCCTCGCAGAGCCCCACTGCGGCTCCTCGCCTCTCCCAGGGCACCTCCCGGTAAGATGAGCTTGGACAGCTCCTGCTCAAGAGGCCAAGGGAATGAGCCGAGCAGCTCTCTGAACCACCAAGGCTGATTCTTAACCCCTCTAAGCCCAAATAATTTGAGTAATAATTTTGCAACTGTTTGGGATTTTTTTTGTCTGTGATGCTATGCGCAGTTTCCAGTGGAGTTTTCCCAGGCTCGTCTGTGGCTTTTCCTAGCCACCTTCTCTGAATGTGGTAGCACGGGTGGATGGCTAAACAGAGTCTTTGTTGAGAAGGACCAAGGAGTGAAAAGTGTAACAATGGCCAGAAAATGTGGCTTCATGGTCAGACAAACTCGTTACCTTCCTGAGGAGATCACAGCATCTGCACTGCCAGGGCACGTTTGGGTGTCTCCAAGGCAACGGGCGCAGCACCATATGCCATTTTCATTTTGGAAATGGTATTGTTTAGAGGGAATGCTTTACATATTAGATGAGAAACTGTCTCAACAACAGATCTCAAAATGAGACATCAGCGCTAAAGCTTTTTTACGCTGTGGGATGAAATTGTTCTTCATCCAACATCCAGTGTTTTTAAACAATGACCAAGCATACACAGACACATGCATTTATTTGCTAGGAAAGTTTGCCGATGATGCAGGGTTAGTGGGATAGTAAATAACAGAGATCTGAATCCCTTGATTTACATGGTGGCAGTCCAAGAAAATGGTGTTTCTGATTCATTCAAGTGCTGGGGTTTGTATCTAGAAGAGAGAATGAAAAGATAAAGCTTATATTGAGAGGGGGGGATGGCATCCCCCCTCTGCCTCAGGAAGCATGGACTCTGGAAAGGACGGAGGTGTTGAGGGTGAGAAAAAGGTAGAAACTCGGTGTTGAAGTTCAAGTTGCTATACCAGCTGCCGGGAGCGAGGGAGCCCAGGGGGATCGATGTCCTATGGGGCACTCATGTTGTGCCACCCTGGCAGGTTCACCCTCTCCCATGGGCTCGGGTTGTCACGACACGAGTGGTCGCTCAGTGACTGTTTGCTTTCACGCGAAGCTGAAATTCAGTTGTTTCCAAAAGCTGGCAGAAGTCAACAGACCCTCAGAGATGCACAGTGATCACAAAAGCTGCCTTTTCTTGGGGGAGCAGGCTAGGAAATGGTTGCTTCTCTGATAACACAGTAAATGTCTTGGACATGGGACATAGGTAGTAAGAATTATTTCTGGCTGAAGATGAGAGCGCTTTAAAAATAGCCCTGAGAAATTAAAAAATTAAAAGAAAACCCTAACTCATTTGAATCATCACAGTTCATGTCCTGCAGAAACAATGGTGTGGTCTGACAAGTGATCCAGAGTTTCTAGCATTTATCTAAAATGTAAGCCAGAGGAATGAGTAATCACCTCTGAAAGACTTAATAACTCATTGTCCTTTCCTCCATATACTTGTGTTTGAGTCATGATAGCAAGGACGATACAATAGGTATTTGTGGGAGGCATAAAGCCCGCGCGCTCAGGGAAAGTGTGGTTCCTCTGCAGATGTTACTGTTTTCTCTGGCATCTTAAATGCTGCTTATAAAGGATTTCTCTCCCTTCAGGATGTGACCCCCTACCTTTTATCTTGAGTCAGACAAACAGTGACAAAAGCATCCTGGCAGCATTAATTTACTCTAATTATTGGATTGGAGGTGCGCAGTTTCTTCAGCGTATTTATGAAAATTCAGTGGGTTCCATAGTGAGCTTAGTTCCGTGTGAACAATGAGGGCATGAAAGTCTATGCCCACACACAAAGCATTGAAAGAAATCACCCAGGTATGACATTTTCTTTACATTAGGGATTGGAGGCTTGTCTGCTTTAGGAACAGTGGCTGGGGAACTGGGACACGGGTACGTGTCACTCTCCGAAACCAGATGCAAAACTCAATTTTGCAGCTCATCTGTTTCTCAGCATCTTCTGGGTCCCAGCGCCAGAGCCACAGCGCTGAGCGGGAGCCCAGCTTTCACCCCATTCTGCTTGATCTCTATCGCCTTAATTTTCCATTTTTTTCACAGCTGTTGCAAAGGAAAGCTGAAGTTATCAGGATCTCCTCTATAGCCTATTCCTTAATAAAGTGTCAAGGCCCATTACCAACAGATATAAGAGATAGTGGGGGTGGCGGGGAAGAGAAATTTGAAGGCTTTCTGAGCGGCTCGTTTGTAATCAGTGATTGATAGACAGTCATTTATCTTGGTAGGGTTTGGATCTCAGGAATCCATTCAAGCTTATAATTGTCTTGGTGTATGTGGAAAGTCATATTCATAGTCCCTCAAACCCATTAGAGCCTCACACTTTTAGAAAAGGGAGAAAAAAACCCTTCGACTTTACTTTCTTAGAAGCAGAACAGCTTTCTGTTCCTTGTCAGCTCTTGAAATCTGTCCCCTCTCTGCTACCTGTTTTTAGCTCCCAAAAGAGAAATGAATGCAGGTCCACTGGGACAGAAAGGGAAAGAAAAAAATATTTATAGGAAAAAAAAATAATACACCAGCCTATTTCCATCCTTCTTCAGCAGGTATTTCTTTATAGAATCATATAATCATAGAATGATTATCATTATGAGGACAAGCAAGGGGAAAGGCGAGTCAGTCTATGAAACGAATGCAGGGTTATACCAGAAGCTTTTGCTGATGTCTATTGCGGTGACATTTTGGGGAGCAGAGAGGTCCCTGTGCTGCTGTGGGTACCCCAGCACCCATGGCCTTCTTTACTCTCCATCGGTTTCCTTGGGCTCTGCCCTGCTACTGCTTTACCCTCAGGGAAAGCTTTCAGCTCTTCTACTTCAAAGTACTTGCTCCTGGCTAAGCTGGATCTGCCTGGTGATACCAGCAAGTTGAGAAACTCCCTGTATGGTCTAGTGTGAGCCTCAGGGAAGTCCCCCTCGCTGCTGTCCTGTGCCTTGCACCAGGGGCAAACCAGCTTTTCCTCTTGCATGAGTGCAAGGTGAGAGGGAGCAGAGTTGGGAGATCTTGATAAAAAGGACATGGAGCTGTTGAAGAGGGTCCAGAGGAGGGCCACAAAGATGATCTGAGGGCTGGAGCACCTCTGCTATCAAGACAGGCTGAGAGAGTTGGATTTGTTCAGCCTGGAGAAGAGAAGGCTCTGGGGAGACCTTATTGCAGCCTTCCAGTACCTAAAGGGCCTACAAGAAAGCTGGAGAGGGACTTTTGACAAGGGCATGTAGTGATGGGACAAGAGGTAATGGCTTTAAACTGAAAGAGGGCAGATTTAGATTAGATATAAGGAAGAATTTTTTTTTACAATGAGGGTGGTGAAGCACTAGAACAGGTAGCCCAGGGAAGTTGTGGATGCCCCATCCCTCGAAGTGTTCAAAGCCAGGTTGGATGAGGCTTTGAGCAACCTGGTGTAGTGGAAGGTGTCCTTGCCCATGGCAGGGGGATTGGAACTAGATGATCTTTAAGGTCCTTTCCAACCCAAACAATTCTATGATTCTACGATACTAGAAATCGCAGGTCATCTGGCCTGAGACCCTGGTATGAGACATGACTGTTTTGTAGGCTTGTATTTCGCCTGTAAGCTGAGTGCAGTTCCACTTCCCTGCTCTCCTCTGTCTCTCTTTGCTGCCTACCCCGCATGGGAGTTTCTTGGAGCGGTGACCATCCCTTGTCTTGCAGAGGTGACATCGGTTTGATCAAAGGGCCAGCCTTACCTAAAATCAGGGAAACCTCTGGGAAATCTGTGTATGAGTGAGTGAGCTCTGTTTCGAGCTGTAGGCACGGCTGTGAGAATGTGAGCGAGGCGGTCAGGGGACAGAAGAGAAAAAAGAGAGAGAAGAAAAGCAGTTTCCACTATTCAGATAATCACTGATTTTCCATAATGAAGCAACAGGGATGCTACTGATGGGGGCCGGGGTTGCACTGACGGGCTTGGGACTACCCAGCTCAGGCACAACGTAGGCATGACCCTATGGATTTGGGGACACCTCCTGAGTCTCCTCAGGAAACGGGGTTCATAATGCACTTGGTTCTCAGGTTTTGCTGCGTTTTTAATCTGATTTTTGCACTGTGAACATCATAAAAAAACTTCTCCAGGGGAAGGACGGGGGGAAAATCAAGTCAAAATTTCAAAATGCCGAGATTGGAATGTTTGTTTTGAGGCTCGGTGGATCTATCGTACCAGTTTGGCCACGGATCCCATAAGTCTGCCTGCCATGGCAGCCATCCACGCCTGTTCCTGATGGCAAATTCCTCAAATGTCAGGCGTGCATTTTAAATGGTCATCTGCATGGAGAGGCGATCCGGAGAGACCAGCCGGAGTGCTTGGGCTGTCAGTCAAGGCTCGCAATGCCGCTGCACTGGCAGGAATCGTTTTGACAGAAAATTGCATATAAATTGAATCATTTCAAAATTAAGAATGTGAGATGAAAGCACAACGCTTCTGAAACAAGTGCCGCCACCGAGTTGTGATGCAGGGTCGAGGCTTGGCAGCCCTGTGCACCCCTCTTCCAGCATGGAGCTGCCACCCGCCCAACGACCACAGGCTTGGCCGTGGCTGTGCCGGGGCCGATGCTGGTTATTGCTAATTACCTAGTACTACTAATTATATTAGAAATATTGGGTTATTAGCCACCTTAGGGGACTGGCCTCAAGGAAAATCTTTTAAGGTGTCCAACGCTGCCATGCTCAGGACAGCTGGGTGGTCAGCGAGCTCGATGGCAGCAAAGGGGGGATGCGGGGCTTGGTTTCCATGCCCCTTCCTCTTGCCCGAGGGTGGTGTGGAGGGGGATGTGCTGAAGCCGAAATCAGACTGGCTTCTCTTGTGTGCAACATTCAGTCCACTTCTTTTCTTAGATATAGTTCTGAGTAACAACGAGAGGTGTTGGGAGGCATCCCATATTCAAAATACAATGCACTCGATGAACCAAAGGGATGTGAAGGAGCTGGTGTGCTGGGACGAGCAGGAGCCTGCGCTGGGCAAAGCATTGCGTGGCCATTGTTGCTTACAGCCCATGTTTTGCATGGCCCTGTGACAAGTCACTGTGGGACTGCGCAGGGCCAGTGAGCTACAGCGGGGTGCGGGGACACAAGAGCCTCCTCCCAGGCTCTGCCACTGCCCTCCTGTGCTGCCTTGGTCAAGTCACTTGGCCGCCTTTACTTAAGCATTATTCTTTTCTCTTTTTAGTCCATCATGTCTTCGGTGTCCCTCACAATAGTTTGTACTGTGCCTTTGTTGGACTTTTAAAAATGTAAATATTTGTAAAGAATAACGGTGATCAGCACAGTTTGATTTACAGTTTCCTGGCTGAGGTCATTGCAAAAGTCAAGAAAGCTGGAAATGCCTGAGGCAGAGGGTTTCCTTCTCTCCCAAACTGGGCTGACAGGGGCTGGAGACAGCACGGGGCTGGGGCAGGTGACAGCATCTCCCGGCATGGTGGGAGACTGATGGGTTTTGCTTGGCCATAGCCCAGGACTGAAAAGGGAAAGTTATATGACGGAAAAATCCCACTCTGCAGCCTGGCAGCTGCCTGTATGCCCTGCTTGGCCATGGAGGGCTGGTGAAACGTGCTGCTTTCCAAAGCAATGCCTCCAGCCCCCCTTCTCCCAGAGGGCTGAAGAAGCAGTGTTTAGGATGCACCCTACACCCAGTGCCAGAGGGGCTCGCTGTGCTGCAGAGCTACCACGTGGTGCTGGTGGGTACGAGGGTCTCTCCCCCAGCCCCAGTGTCACCCTTCTCCTGTCCTGCCCCGGGTGCCTCAGAAAGGCTGGTGCCTGAGCACCTTAAAATCAGTTTTAACCCATTAACTTTTGAAGTGGATAAGAAATCTTCTTCAGGTCTGCGGGCACTCCAGGTGCTGGCGTGGCACGGCCCTTTGCCCCACTATTGTTGAAAGGCAAAAGTAACGTTAATAAAAAACGGCAAAGAGACTTTTTTCAGGCACCCATGAGCAGACCTGGGGTTTGTTTTCCCAGCTCTGGGGCCAACGTGGTCCCTGGGGCTCTCCCTGTCCCTCTCCTTGTCTGGCACCGGGGTCACCAGGAGCAGACGGGCTTGGGAGGAGCACGTGTGTCTTCAGCCTCCTTTACCTGTGCCTCAGATAGGCTTTTGGTATTAATAAAAAAAAAAAAAAAAAAAGAAAAAAAGCAGCAAGAAGGGCTTTTATTGTGAAAAAGAGACTCTGCAAATGCCTGTTCCCCCTTCCCAGCCTCTCCGCTCCCCTCCCCACAGGGAGGTGGGTCTGGGATGAGGCAGAGTTTGAAAACCGGCAGCTGAAGTTTGAAGGGTGTCCTCTCGCCCAGGAGGGAGCGGAGGCACCCGCCGGCCGGTCGAGGCAGGGACCCAGCAGCTGCCGGCAGCACGGAGCCGGGTGGCGGGGATTGCGGAGAGCCTGGAGGGGCACCCATGGGTGACAAACCACCCTGGCCGTGATTAACGGCTCGAGGAGAGGAGACAGGCTCGTTAGTTGCTGGAGGATTTATTATTATTATTGCTATTTTTCAAATTTTTGCATTTTGAGTGGGTTCCCGGTGTCATATGGAAGTGCTGCTGGTGGCTGGCACCCGGCTCAGGAGGTGACCGCGTGCCGTGTCACCCACGGACAGTGAAGCACACGAGGAGCAGCGCGTTGGCTGGTGCTGCGAGACATGGTAGGATTTAGGGGTTTCGTTGCCCAGCTGGCAGTGGGAAGTGATGCTGGGTCTGCTCAGGGGCACCAGCCCCATGAGATGAGGTGTGAGGCTGTGTCCCAGCCGCCTCCATGGTGGAGGCAAGTTGAGTGGGACCCCTCGGAGGGTTGGGGCTTGGCGAGGTGGCAAGGCAGAGACCTGCTCCAGCATGTGTCTGTCCATAATAGCGCTAGGGGTGGACAAAGCAGGTTGTAAGGATGCTCTTAAAGGCAATGCCTGAGGCTGCTGTAGCTAAAGGCACTGCTGCTGGCCAGGGAGGTGACTATGCCTCCTCAGATGAAACCCACCTTTTTTAGGAGCCCAGGTGGCATCGCTTCAGGCAGGTGAAGAGCATGGAGTGAAGGCAGCAAAGCGCAGATAGACTCTGAGAGCATGAAGAGCCCTTCTGTATTTTCCGTTTGGTCCCCACGGAGCACAGCGCTTTCATCAAAATGTCACAGAAACGGCCAGTTTGGCAAGGGAAAACTCTGCCCACCTCCAAGAAACATTGTATTTCCCTGGCGTTAGCAGATTTCCCCGCATCTGCAGCACGTTCCAAACCTTAGGGTGGCTTTTCACGTCGTCTAGTTTTAGGGCTCAAGTTTGGGACGTCCCTTGGCAAATGGTATCCGGACCCATCTGAGCAAGCACGAGCCAGCTGAGCTGGGAGGGAGTCCCCACAGCTCCCCATTACCGCTGTCCCACTGGGACACAGCCGGGGCACCACACCAGGGGGTTGGCACTGGGGCGGGGGGCTCCATCTCATCTCCACTCCTCCACCTCAGCCCTCGCAAGGCTTGTGTCGGGCAGAGATTGCAAACACGTGTGATGGATGAGCCAAGGAGGTGCCCGGTGATGCTGCCAGAAACTGATGCTTTGGTGTCACTTGTGTCACTGAAATGTTTTTATGTCCTCGAGAGTGTGGTGATGACTCAGAGCAACTCTGGAGCCGTGCCAGCCGTCACCAGAGTATGTGAGTGTGTATAGGAGATACTGGTGTCGTGCTTTATACTTTCCATCCTACGGTTTGCAGAGGCTGATTTGAGTTTCTTAATTAATGAACTTCAGCAGCAGGAAAAATAGACAAGTCTGGGGCTCATGTTCCCCATTTTGGGTCTGGAGATAACTCCCTGCCAAGAAAAACGCAAGGCAGCTCTCCCCGCACCAGCCGTTCATCCGCAGTAACGCTTTCCTGTACGAGCCTTCACTGTGAAGCCTTTCAAGGAGTATATAGCCTGTGCCAGGTACCTGGTGTGGTCTCCCCTGCAAGAGCAGGGTATTCAGTTTTTGCCAGGATTTCCATTTTGCCTTGGCAAGGGAAGATCTGCTTCTGCAGTCCTTTCCCCTTTGTGAGCTCCTGTATTGATTGCTTTGATTTGACCCGTAATCTGGTTTTGCTCTGGGCACCTGTAGGCAGAGCAGTGACTGTCATGGGGAATAAATTCAGGCTGTGCCCTAAGCTGTTCATCTTGTTGCTTCATTTGCAGCAAAACTCTAAGCAAAATGCTTAAGTTGATTTTTGATTTCTTTCAGAAGAAGGATGGTGAGGCACTGGAACAGATTCTAGGGATGGAAGTTCTCTGGGCAGGTGTTCAAGGCCAGGTTGGATGGGACTTTGAGCAACCTGGTCTAGTGGAAGGTGTCCCTGCCAGTGGCAGGGGAGTTGGAACTAGATGATCTTTGAGGTCCCTTCCAACCCAAACTGTTCCATGATTCTGTGAAGATCACCAGGAGGGTGACCGCTTGCAGAAAGCTGGAGAGATCCTAGCTGTGAGCTTCGCTGTCAGTACGGAGTGCATGCTTGCAGCCGGCTGCTTGCCGGATCTGGCCGCTGTATGTGCCCGACCTGCTGAAGCAGCGAGTGCTGGGGGATGACTGCATTACAGAAGCATCTTCTTTCTTCTGGTTTCAAAATCTGCCAGCAAGTCATTTCCAACTGCTCTGTCATTCGCCTAGTATGAGGCAGTCTAAACAGGACGGACTGATTGCACTTTATTAATCCTCTGGCACAGACGCCGAATGCCTTAATTACCCCTTCTGATTCAGATGCTCAGTAACTCCAGTCCGCCTGCAGCTGTTTGCCTTGCTCAGGAGGAAAAGCCCCTTTTCTGGGAGCCGGACAGCACCGGTGCTTGTACCGTGAGTGCTCCGCTCTCTCACCCTGTGAGATTTGCTGGGAGAAGGAGAAGCGAGCTGGAGGGCAGCTGCCAGCAGGCGTTGCCTGGGACGGGGTGTGCGGGACACAGGTGGCACTCAGAGCCAAGTGGCAAGCAGCTTTCTTCTCCTTTTTTTCTCTTTAAGAAATAATGGCTTAAAAGGAGGAAAATGGGGCTACTTTTCTGCAACTGAGGCCAGGGCTTATATGAACAATTCTGGTTTGAAGAAAGCCCACAGGGCTGAAAGGCCCCGCTGTCCTCCTCCTCCTCCCTCCCCTTTGGAATCCCACGAATGTGCTTTCCTGCTCTCCAGGAAAGGGAAAAAACCTGTCAACCAGCTCGGGGAAACCCAACGAGCTGCTTTGAGCGACCTCCGCTGAAATGCCGATGGGAATCTAGTGCTGCCTCTCGCCAGTGCCGCTGAAGTGAGTTTGACGATCCCCTCCAGGCACTGAGCAAGCGCTCCTCTTCCCTAGGGCTGGTTCCCCAGTTAGAAACACAAATTGAAAATAAGTGGATCAAATCCCCACTCCCCAAAATGTAGAAAAAACGTGACCCCCCAGTAAAATACAGAGAACAGGACCGAGTGCCAAAACGTGTAAGAGAGTTTTAGTAGCTTTTCAGGCACTTGTCAGCAGGATTGGTAAACTGATCAAGAGTGAGAAAGAAATAACATTTGATTTGATTTTAATGCCTTCCTCCTCGTATTAAAAGCAGCCCAGAGCTAAGAAACAAAAAAAAAGCTGTGGCTTTCTAGCACTTCTGCTCTTCCCTGCTGTTCTGCGTAGAGGAGCCGGAGCAGCGCGACTCCGCTGCGGATGCCATGTCGAGGCTGGTGAGCAGCCCAGAGGTATGGTGAGAGAAGCTGTTTGAGGTGGGGTGAGATGCAAGAAGGGGGATCCGTGGTGGCTCCCAGGTTCCTGCTGCGACTTCGCTGGTTTTGGGAATCCCACAGCAATCATTAGCCTGAGCCACTTGCCGCAGCTGAAACCGAAGCACTGAGGAGCAGGACTACCAATTCCTGAACGCTGTGGGGAACAAAGCGAATTGTTTTTCACCAGAAGAACCCCAGGCGTTTTGAGGCAGCTGGTGTGCAGGACTCGAAGAGAAGGAGTCCAGCCTGTGGGCTGAAGGCTGCTGCCCTCTTCCAAGGCATCCCCTCACCACCCCTCGCAGACAAAGGCAAAGCTGTTCCAAACGAACGGGGGCACAAGGTGCAGATGTTGTACAAAGGCGAGCCACATCTGTTTCGCTGGGGAAGGGGCCCCCTTCTTGCTGTTTCAGCAGGCAGATGGGAAAGTTGCTCTGAAAACCTGTGGAGCTGAGTGCAACAGGCTGGCCAGGAAACTGGGAAGAGGGGAGGTGGAAAAGAGAAACCTGGCGGGATCTTGCACAGCAGCAGGAGGAGTGAGGGAGCAGTGGTTGCCCCAAAACCACTACTCTCCCTCCTTGACATCCCTGCTGGATTTCTAGGCTGTGCTGCTCTCACATAGGAGTAAGGGTTAGAGGAACGAGCAGATGGAGAGGAGGGAAGACGAGGAGGGCCTCCCTTGTCCTGTGATGCTAGCAGGACAGTTGCGTAGTCAGGGCTGCTCGGATCCTCACTGTCTCCTGTGGACACAAGGTGCCGTTTCAGGTCTGCAGTGTCCTGGATGGTTTGGGTGCAGGTTGATAGCACTTCATTTAACGCTTTTAAAGGTCAAAAGTAACGGAGATGTTTGCACATGTAAATGACAACAGACCCATGTGTCTTGGTGACATGTCCTGAAAGACAACCAGCAATCTCTTAGAGATGTGTCTCCAAGAAGCAGAAGACCCAGCTGAGTGCAAGAGTCCACAGTAAAGTCCCTCACTCTGAACTTGGGTAGGAGAAGGATAAGGCATCTGAAAGCTTGTAATTTGCTTACTTTAAGCAAAAGAAGTATGGCATCCTGGAGACTGTTTATTTTTGTGGTGCTTTGTGTTGACTCATGGAATTAAAGTGGAGGGGTCCTGAGCTGAGTGATACATAATGTCAGGAAGATGAATATTAACTTCCTGCAAGCTGGAAGATTTACACAGAGAATTATAAATCTTTCCTTTTTCTCAGTGAAAATCACATGATTTAGGGGTAAGACAGTCATCACAGAAAAAACAAGTCCTTGCCGGTACCCTGTAGGGTCCATCCCAGGTGCAGGATGTGGTGTGTGTCCTCTCCGGGTCCCCTCGAGTGGCAGCCCTGCCCTTGACTGTATCAGCTGTACCTCATAGTGCGATGACCTCCACTCAGGTGATGGCCATCCATCTCCTCCATGGTGTCCTCCATTACCTGCCCCAGCTCCTCCATAAAGATGCTGAAGAGGACATTTGGGATGCTGGGAGCCTTGCTGCTCTTGTCAGCAACTCCTGGGGGTTTTATGAGTCCATGTTTAGGCTGTACTTGTCTGGTCTGTAAGTCAACTGGGACCAGCCAGTGCAATGGGAATGGCACTGTTACATGAGTGCTGGGATTTTCTTGTTATGCAGAGCAGTTGCCAGCACTGGCTGAAGATTTTGTTCAAAATGGTCTTTTGGATGATGGGCTGTGTGAGTAGAACCAGTGCTCAGCCCGTGGCTGGGCAGAGAAGCACCTCCATAGTGAGGGGCCTTCCAAAAACAGAAATAGTGGGTCTAGGTGGGGAGGATTGAGCAAGAAACAGGACATCTCATCCCTAAGAAGCAAAAACCTCAAGGAGCTGAGACAGGGCCTGGAGCCAAAGATATGCCAGGGTATTACTAGAGAGAGGCTGTGGAGCTCAAGGGTTTAAAGGTTTCCACAGTTCGCTGCCCCAAGGCTGTAGCAATAACTGGGAAGAAATGTGAAGGGAACATTGAGCAACCTGATCTAGGGGAAGGTGTCTCTGCCCATGGCAGGGGGGTTGAAACTGGATGATCTCTAAGATCCACTCCAACCCACCACTCCAATCCAAGCTGTTCTATGATTTTATGACTATTTTGGGAGTTAAAGGAAGCACATTGGCACCATCCCTTTAAAGTCAGTGCTCAGAGTGAACGGTATCGACATCATTTCATCCCTTTAAGCTGCTGCCAGAGTGTTGTCCTATGCTACTGCAGAGCACCCTTGTCTCACAATTAGACTATAAATCATCTCCTTGAGGCAGAAGCTTTACAAACTGTCCAAAGTTTAGCAAAGTACAGCATGTTTTAAAGTTTCGTCCCAGGCAACTTAACTTGGTCGTTTTCTGGTTTGGTTTTGGACATGCTGGTGGGAGGGCTTGTGTGCCAGCTCCAAGGACTTTGCTGACTCTGCGGGGAAGGACCCAGCACCGTGCGGTGGTGTATCAGGTTTCCATTCCAGCATTTGCTGTGACTCTCTTGCATACTGTTTGTGGCAGCATCGTCCCCCTTCTCACTTCCATAGTGCCTGGCTTGAGCTTCCCAAGCCACTCATGAGGAATGATGTGTGGAAGTGGGTCTTGAGAAGGCAGGCAATGCCTGCCTCTGCATCCCTTCCCGGGTGCCAAGCAGGGTGTCCACAGGGTGCCGAAATATGGTAGGGTCATAGTCCTGCCTCCTTGAAGGGCATTTTGGAGGAAAAAAAACTGCATCCTCAGTAGAAACGACCCCAGACAGAAAGCTGGTGAGGGTCTGCTAGGAATTGCGGCCACTTTGGTGGATCGTGAGGTGTGTGAAGGGCCATCCTTTCTTCGTGTGGCGATGTGGGTGGGCAGTGGTGGGACCTGGTGCCGTACCCATGTGCAGGGGGAGCACAGCGGAACTGCCCTGGCGGGCAGCCGCTCTGAGCCGGGGCTGCCTTCAAGGCTGGCAGTCCTCATTTAATAGCTGTCTTTAGTGAATTCCCACTCTGCGAGCCATCTGTCTTCCCTGAGCAGGGTGATATAGGAAGGCACTTAAGCACTTGAATGATGGGAGACGGACGCTGCCAAGGATTTCCTTCTGCTCAGGCTCTCCCAGAGTCCCTCTGGAGGTGGAGAGGTTTTATCTCCTTCCACGTCCTCAGCACAGTTCTGAGTCCCCAGCAGTGAGTTCAGCCCACATGCCATGCCCTTGCAAGCCAAAAAACTCCTGGATAAAACCAAAAGGAAGAGCCCATTCCCCTCTGGGATCTGGTTGATGTACTCGCTCTCAGCCTCTCTCCCTGAAGAACCGGGAGCTGCCATGAACATCATGTGTTGGGCACAAGGCTCTGGAGATGTTCCCGGAGGTGGTGGGCAGCCAGAGGAGGTTTCCCAGTTGGTTTTCAAGCTGTCTTTGAAAAATTGGTCATGGTGGGCTGTGCCTCCTGCTGCCCAGGTGGTTTTGCGGTTCGTTGGGTGGGCAACGAGCTCGGTACTGGGAGGGTAAGTACAGCTCTGTGTGTTGCACCCCCCCTGCAAAATATACCCCACACGGTGTGTATCCGGATAAATGCAAATATCTGCTTTTAACCTGCTCACCAGCGGCTTTCGGCAAAGCCCTCTGAACTTGGGAACCTAGGGCAGGCACGTGGCCAAGGCATCCTGGCTCCCCTGGGCACCTCTTTGGGATGGTGGGATTTAGTGCTGGAGGGATCTGGCAGTGCTGGTGCAGGGGCAGGAGCACTCTTTTGGATGCTAGAGGAAAGCAGGGATGAAACCCGCTTTTAAAGGCCACGTATTTCCATGGCATCTTTCTAGCTTTAGGGCTGTTTCTTAAATTCTTGGATAATGAAGTTTGGGGTTTGTTTTTCTTTTCTTTCAAGCTCAACAAAGCCAATTTGATGCACTTTGAAAAGAAATTGAAAACAGGCTTCTCTGCTTCAAATTCTGCCAAGGTTCAGGCGTCCTGGGAATACAGTATCAAGGATAAAACCCTCCCCACAACACTTAGAAAGTTTTATTCCCGAGTGGCCAGGCTGCACAGACTCTCAACTGTGCCTTCAGGAGCCCAGGCTATGCTGTATGTCCCTCTGATGAGAAAGGATATATATTATTTACTTATCGGCATTCTGGAACAAGCAGTACCTCTCTTAAGCATTTTTATGGGTTTTGCCTGTAGTTCGTGCTCTGGGAAATGGACCTAATTTCCAGTGAAGATGTGCTGTACTGTCAGTATGTCAAACTGGCAAAGCAGAGCTGTATGTATGGTTTGCATTTCAGGCTGAATCGAAGCCATAGCTTGAACAGCAGCCTCTTTTTTTACAGCATGGGCTTGGAGAAAGTCTCTTTGGAAAAGTATTTACCCTAGGCTTGTAAATACAGTATTACTTCTGCAATGTTCTATCATCTAGATTCTTATTAAATTTGCAATATCGACTGCCAGAAATAACACAGACACTGTACTTGCACTTCTTTCTTTTCTTTTTATTGTTGACGTGGCAGGGAAACCCTGATGGGGGCTGGAGAAGGGAGCCTGCGGCGGCCATCGCCCAGCTTCACAGCACAGGGTTTCAAACGCGGGATGGGAAAGAAATGAAGGTCTAACTCGCGGTGCCAAAACCCGAGCTCGCTGACAGCGAAGACAAAGTGGGTTTGGACAGTGATGACGCTTTAACCACTTGGTCTGTAAACTGACTTCACGTTAAAAAAATGGCAATCGTTGCCATTCATTTGGCATCCACTGCTCTCCAGCTGTGGGTCAAAAAGGACTTTTCCTGCAGTATTTCAGTATTTCCAAGATTCTCCAAATGGATCCCACATGCATCCCTCCAGGATAATTGGATTTTTGGCAGTGAGGCTCTTTGCATGCCCAGGGATAGTGTAAATGACCAAAGGATTATTATCAGAGGGAAAGCGAAAATGATCACCCTGTAAATCCTCCATGCAGAAGGAGAGGGTTATGGGGGGTTTTGCCAAGAGTGGAGTGGGCTGTATCTCTTCAGAGGGGTGAAACTGGGGAAGCACTGGGACAAGTGCCCAGGGAAGCATGGATTGGGGAGGGAACTCGACTGGATGCGGATGGGAGTACTGAGATTTACAGTTAATCCTGCCCATCAGGATTAACTCCATAGATGTTGTTGGAGTTAATTCAGTGTACTTTGGAGTTGGAGAGACAGACTGTGAAGAACTTATGGTGATAAGCTGGAAGGAGTAAGGATACCAGAATACCAAGATCCGATCTTTTTATGCTGCAGCCTTATTTTTACTATGGTTAAACTGTGATTTAGACATTGCACTTCCCCTAAGCTCTGGCTCAGGATGCCAGACCTGGGATGCTTGGGAAGAAGTGTGCATCTGCGTTCTGCAGGACTTGCTTGAAATCCAGGGCATGAAGGTTTTGGATAGCTGAGCTCGGGTGCCACCTGTGTTAGCTGGTGTTGGCTGTGCATCCGCAGCAAATCGTTATCCCATCTGAGCAGGAGGGAACTGAGGAGGCATCATAACCAGCCACTTGCTAAAAGTCCTGCTGCCCCTCGGGGCTGCTTGGGGATATTCATGCTCATCCCCTGAGCCTTAAAGAGGATAGGGGCCTTAAGGCAATAGTTTAGCCATATAGCATGATGCCTGGAACAGTTAATAGCAAACCTTGAATAACCCTACCCATGATCTAGGACAGGACATCACTCTCTACAGAGTCCCACCCTGGAACAGCTCCTTTTTCACTCTGGGGCTTTAAGGGAGAGCTAAAATGGAGACTCCCCTGGCAGGTCCCAAAGCCCTGCACCAGACAGCCCCGGCTCCTGGCAGAGGCTGGTGTAAGCCATGCGTGAGCAAAGAGTTTGGCCCAGCAGATATATTTTGCTGCACTAAATTGTATTTCTAGGAGAGAAACAATTAAATGAGAGCTATAAAGCTGAATCACTCCAAATGCAGCATTGCTACCTCTTGTATGCTGCATTAAATCTACTCAATCCTTAAGAGGGAGACCTTGAAGGAAAACCCCCATGGGTGCTGCCAGTGAGTCGGTGGCTTTGCAGCTCCCTTTTTCCAACTTGGCTGATGTAGTGTCCTTGGGAGAGATGTGGCTCCTCACCACGGGGCCGTCTGAAGCAACCTCCCTGCAGTGAGGGCATGAAGCCTGATGGATTATAGGATAACGCTGTGTCATCTTATGAAGGGGCTCATGTGCTGGAGTCGCCTGGGACAGCTTTTCTGAGGGCTGGAGTTGTGCTGGTGGTGGTCCCTGCAGCCGGCAGGAGCCTGTGGTCCTAAAAGCCCTGGGACCGGAAATGTTTCTGCTTACTCAGCTGCCTTCTGGAAGTCATTCTGGCTGCTGGCTCTCACACCCTCACTTTTCAGCTCGTTTTTTTCAAGCTTTTTCCTCTTCTAAACAATCTCTTATCCTTTCTTTGGTAATATATTGTCCTGCTGCGTCTGCCGCAGATATACTTAAATCTATATCCAAAATAAATAATTGCAAAAAATGCATCCACTTGACTGTTGCCTTGGCTTCCAACGTGGGTTCCAGCCACTTGGAAATGCCTTTTGTAAAGCAGAGAAGCAGTACCAAGGTGCCTTTTGCTGCTCCAGCCCTCTGAAGCGTGTTAGACTGCCCGAGCCCAGGCGAACGTGGCACGCGTGCAGAGTGGCCCAGGGATGGGGTGGGCTGGGAGGATCTCCCGGCACTGCCCCTTGCTTCCCTCCATCTCGCCCCAAATGAGCCACCCCGGCGCTGTACATGTGATATTGCTTTAGGCCAAAGCAGAGAATATATTTGCTTAGGAATGTGGGGAGCCTCACACAGTATTTTCTCGTAACTGCCTTTCCAGCCTATATAATTTTTATAAGTCCCTTCAGAGTAGAAAGTATGACTAAAACGGGGGAAAAAAAAAAAGGTGCATGTATAAAGATATATACACCAAAACTTGATAGTATCTACCTAAAGGCAGTTCTTTACTGCTGGTATTTTAAGTTTCAGATGCAGTAGTTTGCATCCTTTTTAAACATAGGCTGCCACAGCCCCCAGCTGGCACTCGGTGCTGCCTTGCTTTTGCCGGATGCAGCGGTGGGCAGAGCTCCAGAGGCCATGTCTCGGCACATGTTGAGACATCCTCTTGTTGTCCCAAACATGGGTTCTTTCACCTGGTGTGCAAAAAGCTGATCCGCACACAGAGTCAAGATATTTGCTTTATCCCAGTTCTGCACAGAAAAGGGGTGCTAGGTGGCAAAATCACAAAGCTAGCACACCTACGTGCTCAAAATGATGCTATTTATGCGTTTGTAATTACACATGTAGAAGCTATAACATTTCTGTTGATAATCAGTCTACTAAAACCTCTTCTGATGGCTACAAGTTTTCTTTATCTACAATTAAAGGTATAAACCTTTAGAAAATCAATGTGCATGCTCAGTGGGTGAGGGTCTTCTTCAGGAGGAGAGCAGCTTCAGTGACAGGAGTGTGGTTTCTGTATTTAAAATGAGTAAAATTCTGCTAAAGGACAAGAATTTTGCAACTAGTTAAACATTTACGTGGCCAAATTGCCAAGATCCTGGTACAACAGGATATGTGGCTCCTCATTTCTTAAATTTAAATGCTTAGCCAGGTCTTTACAAATTGACTTTATCATCAACCTGGTAATGTGGTGACATAACTTAAATTGATTTCCCCCCTTTTGAAACTTATATTCTTTCTAGATTTCTGTAAGTCTTGATGTTGTGTGTGCAGTTCTTTTTCCTTTGTTTCTTTGGTAAAAGGGTTGTAATCTCCTTTCTTTACTAGAAGACTCCTTTCCTTATTTTTCCTTTCCAAATTGTCTTCAAGATATCTGTACAGATGGGGAAACATTGTGGCATACAACAACTGCTAAAATCATGGTTTCAAAAGTAGAGGGGATATTGGTACTCCCAATAAGCAAGAAGTGAAAACTTGTTCTACAGATATTCCTCCAGCTAAACAACAAAAAAAGTAGTGTTCACAATGTTCCTGGCAAGGTTTTCCCACACATTCTCAGACCGAACTTAATTCTGGAAAAGCATGGTTGATTCTACAATCTGGAAAAGAAACAAAAAGGTGTAACTTTTCATTTTACAACACGGTTACACAACAGTACAGTCTTTGATGGCTTTCTACTCTTCTTCAGGCTCTGGGGAGAGGGCTGGCTTGACTCGTGTGTAGTGGATCCAAGAGTTAATTCCTCCCACTTTCACAGTGGTGTAGGTGGTCAACAGTATGGCGTCAGGTCCTTTCCATTTTTCTTTCAGTGGTTCATCTTTCCAGGAATGTATGTAGACTGAATCTCCGGGTTGGAAATTGTGTACCAGCACATCCAAAGGCAAGGGAGCTGACTGACTGAGGTACCTCTGTAAGGATGATAAAACGTGTGAAAGAGCAAATGATCTTTTAACATCCTTTCCCTTTTGATGTGCATCTGATTGTTCTGAGTTCCTATACTTGTGACTGGATATGGTTTCCCATATGATATTTCAAAGGACTTACCCCTTCTCTAGCTCACAGAGTAATTCTAATTCTCATTACGATGAGTGGTAAAACATCTGCCCACTTGAGATGGGTTTCTTGACACAATTTTGAAATTTGCCTTTTAAGAGTTTGATTCATTTTTCTCCTTTTCCACTAGATTGTGGCCTCCAAGGGTTGTGCAAATCTCATTTAAATTGCAGAAACTTTGACCCTCACTGGACTACTTCTGAGATAAAGTGTGGCCCGCTGTCTGAAGATAGCCCTTCAGGGATTCCAAATCTAGGGGTTATTTCCTTGAGTAACGCTTTAACAACTTCTCTCGCCCAATTGGTGTGGCAAGGGAAGGTTTCTGGCCACCCTGATAAAGTACCTGCTAAAAATGAGTAGATATTTATACTGCTGGCACTTTGGTAACTCAGAGAAATCTATTTGCCAGTGTTCCCCGGGAGCTATCCCTCTTTTTGCATCACCTGCAGGAGGTTTTCTGTGTATCTTGGGGTTATTTACACAGGAAGTTTGGCATCTTCTTACTATTATATTTGCATTTGTTTGCATGTTTGGCCCTATAGCATATCTTTTAACATCGCTTATCATAGCATCTGCTCCCTTATGAGTTTCATCATGTAACTTCTCGAGGAGGGTCTCCATCATTTTGGCTGTAGTGAGAACCTGCTGATTTGGTGTTATCCACCATCTTCCTGCATTCTTTGAGCACTTTAGCATTTCTGCCAACCAGTTCTCCTCGGAGTACTGGGAAGGGCTCATGCTGATTTCTTGGCCAGGTGTCGAGGCCCCAGTTACGTGTATTCTTTGGTTTTTTTTCCTATTTCAAGGGTTCTGGTCAGTGCAATTATTTTAGCCTTTTGTGCTGAGGTGTTTTGGGCCAGTGATTTAGCTTCCATTTCTTTCCAGAGTGTTAATACTGCATATCCTGCTTTTCTTGCTCCATTATGCATAGACTGCTACCATCTGGGTATAGGTCCAAGTTCACATTTTTCAATGGTCTACTGCATTTCAATCTGGTCTACTGGCATAAAGTTGTTCAATAGTGGCCAGGCAGTCATGTTGTAATTGTTCTCGTCCAGCTTTAGGCAATAAAGTGGCTGGATTTAGAGTGGACACCACAGTCAGAGTCACATCCTCTTGATCTGTTAGGATGGCTTGGTGCTTTGCCAAACGACTTGGAGAAATCCAGTGGTGTCCTTTACCATTTCAGATGGCCATCACTGCATGAAGGATGAATACAGTTATAGGTTGTCCCAGAGGGAGCTTTCGGGCTTCTTGGATTAGCAAAGCTGTAGTAGCCACGGCTCACAAGCATGCTGGCCATCCCTTGCTCACTTCATCAATTTGTTTGGAAAAGTATGCTCATCAACATATTGCACGAAAGTCACCTGGGTGTTACTGCTTTACCATTGCTCCAGTTCCCTTGCTAATATGTTACCAAACAGGGTAGGGCTACTCCTGAATCCTTGAGGAAGTACAGTCCAACACAATTGCACTTTTCTTCTTGTCAAGGGGTTTTCCCATTCAAAGGCAAAGATTGTTTGACTTTGCTTGTTCACTGGGATGCAAAAGAAAGAATTTCTAAAGTCCAAAACAGTAAAGTAAGTATTTGTTTACTGTATAGAAGTATTTATCAAGTGTTCCAATCTGTTATGTGCTTCCAGTCTAATAGGATATTGATTTATTCTCACTGGACTTGTCCCAAAACCTGAGGTTTGTTCACCCACTGTGCAATACACCAGTCCACACACAGAGTGGAGGTATTTCCTTTTATTACATATATATGTATATATGTGTGCCTGCTGCAAGACAGCACACCAAAGTTCCAAATCAACAATTATTTGTCCACAAACCATTAACATATTGATTATTCTAATACATATACATTGTTATTCTATTAAACAATTGGTTAAAATTTCTTCGCCTAGGATGCAAATTAGAACGCATGCTCGGTTTCCTACTTCTATTGTTCTCTTTTGAGTAGGAGGTATAATTTGTGTAAGTCGTCAATGAGTTGATGGTCATGATCTCTCCCTACTGGAATTACCTTTCCTTTACCTTGGCAGTTCCAGGCTGTTCTTTCTGGTTTGCTGATTGCGCTTGGTGTTTATCACTTAGGGAAACTTTGTTTATTAAACAAATCACATTGTTTAGTATAAACCAGGTTTCCAGGTGGTCTGCTATTCGCTTTTCTATTCTAGGTAAATCATTAACTTGTTGTAAAGGATGGGCCTTTTCAGAAGTCACTGGTTATTAAGAAAATCTTTAACTATTTTGATCTCGTTGTAACAGATTGGCTCCCAGTTTAAGTTTTATCCTGACCAGGGGTCACATTTTTGCTTTACCTGTTTTTTTTTAAGGCTCACACCAGAGAAATTACTGCATTCAGTACTGTGTCTGGGATGCTGCTCTCAGATCCTTCCGAAGTCTTATCTGTTAGTAAAGATATGGGCCTTCCGTGCAGTCTATTGAGGGATGTGCAGAACATTTAATTTACAAAGCAGATCTAGCCCTGACGATGGGAGGGGACACTCTGGCATATATAGAAATGCATGAGTTAATTTAATATTTCCAATTGTGCACTCCATAGGTTGCAAGAATGTCCATAAAGTAAGCATCTCGACACTGTGCATGGATCGGCTTTTTGCACATTGAGTGAAACAACCTGTATTTGGGATAACATTCTGAAAGAGAGTGTGGGGATCCAGGTTAAAGGCTGAATGCGCAACCAGGGTGGGAGCCACTGAGGGTGTCCAGAGTAAGATCTGAAGATAAAAACTTCTTAGGAACTGGAAAGGGTTCACATCCAGCCAGGAATTTGCTCTGGTTTGGTCTAGCCCTGCCGAGCACACCAAAGGCACTGTGCAAAGGCAGCCTTTCCCACCTGTCTGTGTGCAGCAATCCCAGATCACAGCGCACGTTACATCCCCCCTTCTGCTCCCCAATTTCCTTTAGTGCTTATTCAGCTACACAGATCCCCAGTCACAGGAGGATGCAGTTGCATGAGAAGTGGATGGCAGTGCTTTGCCTCAGCCCCAGGCTTTTCTGTGTGACTTGGGTGGTGGGGACCCACCTCAAATCCTACAGATATTTTCAGATTCCCATATTGTGGTAGAAATGACTTTGCACCATACAGGCCCTCAGCAGAGTTTGTTGTGAGGTCTCCCTCCCATATCTGGGGGTCGTGGTGGGTGGATGCAGCAGGTGAGACCACAGCAAACCACAGCCTGTGGTGGATGGAAAGGCAGTGGGGCCATCCAGCCTTTTTCTTCCATCATGATAAAAGAATAATATTTTCTGTTTCCAGTTTTGCATGCTCTAATTTTGCATGGTGCAGTTGCTCCAGTAGGCAATTGCTGGTGTTGGGAAGGAGGGTCTTTGGCAGCAGTGATGCGATAACAGTAGGAGACAGGGAATTGTGCACAGCGCTATTTCGCCTCTGCATGATAGCTGCTTTTGCAGAAGCTTTAGACCACTCATCCCTTTCCTGAAGCACCAGTGAAAGGTGTGACTGGGATGTCTCTCCATGGGCAATCCTACCAGCATCACAGATCATTTTGCCCAGGAACAAATTGAAAACAACTGGAGCAAAGTAGCTCAGGTTGGGTGGAAAAGGTCACCTGGAGAAGACCAGGGGAGTGTTGTTACTTATGGATGCTCTTTCTATCTTTTGCTTTTTTTTTTTCCCCATTCCTTTAGTTTTTAAAGCAAAATATTGGACCATGAAGAATTCATCACCCATAGGGTGATCTGTGCATCACCGCTGCAAACATGGCAATGTGCCCAAACCAAACCCCGTTAAGCTCATCAAGAACCTCCCATCAGCACTGCCTGGGGTGGGGGACACACAGGTCCAGGGATGCCCCAGCTGTAGCATCCATCGTCCCCTGGCACCCCCAGTAACAATCTCCCTTTCTCTCCCTGCAGACCCAGCGACTGTGGCGAAGGACAGGGCTGAAGCCCCCCACCCCAGTGGCCCTCGGGCTGCTGCTGGCCCTGGCCCTGCTGGCCCTTGCCCGCCTGCCCCCGTCACTGGACCGCTCCCCCCACCTGCCACCAACATCGTCACCCTCAGGCCCCCAGCGGAAGGCGGCTGCCCCCCTACCTGGGGGACAAGCCCGCAGCAAAAGCTCCCCCATGGACCCTGCTCACCCATGGCAGGACCAGCCCCCAAGACGGGGCAGGAGGCAGCGGCGACGGAGGGCAGTGGGGGATGCTCCCCCGTGGCTCTCCAATGATGACCTCCAGAAGATGCGACTGCTAGCTGATGGGCGGGTGGTCTCCAAAACTCGTGTCCCAGCCCATGGGCAAGTCCTGCGAGTGGGGCTGCAGGCCATGGGGGATGCCAGGGTGGACACCTCACCAGCCAGCCTGGAGGGAGACTGCTGGGATGGGCGCTGTGGGCTCATCAAGCGCCCTGGGGACCTCTACGAGGTGCTGGCCTTCCACTTGGACAGGGTGCTGGGGCTGAACCGCAGCCTGCCTGCCGTGGCCCGGCGTTTCACCAGCCGCCTCTTGCCCTACAGTTACACCAATGGCTCCCTGCGACCCATCATCTGGTGGGCACCTGATCTCCAGCACCTGAAGGACACCAACAATGACCAGAACTCCTGTGCCCTGGGGTGGCTGCAGTACCAGGAGATGCTGCGGCCCCATGGACTGATGTCAGCAGCCGGGGATGGTCCCTGCTCCAGCATCCCGCGTGAAGAGTGGAGCCGCCTGGCTCTCTTCGACTTTCTCCTCCAGGTAGGGCTGAGGTGATGGAGACCACTTGTCCCACTGGCTGTGCTGCCCAGATTCCCCTGTGCTGGTGCCTGCCTTGTCTGACCACAGAATCATAGAATGGTTTGGGTTGGAAGGTACCTTAAAGATCATCTAGTTCCAACTCCCCTGCCATGGGCAGGGACACTTTCCACCAGATCAGGTTGCTTAAAGCCTCATCCAACCTGGCCTTGAACACTTCCAGGGATGGGGCATCCACAACTTCTCTGGGCAACCTGTTCCAGTGCCTCACCACCCTCATTGTAAAAAATTTCTTCCTTATGTCTAAGTGAGATCTATCCTCTTTCAGTTTAAATCCATTGCCCCTTGTCCTATCACTACGTGCCCTTGTAAAAAGTCCCTCTCCAGCTTTCTTGTAGGCCCCCTTTAGGTACTGAAAGGCTCCTATAAGATCTCTCTGGAGCCTTCTCTTCTCCAGGCTTAACAACCCTAACTCTCTCAGCCTGTCTTCATGGGAGAGGTGTTCCAGCCCTCAGATCATTTTTGTGGCCCTCCTCTAGACATGCTCCAACAGTTCCATGTCCTTCTTGTGTTGGGGACCCCAGAGCTGAGCACAGCACTCCATGTGAGGTCTCACCATGGTGTCCTTCTCTGCAGGGTCGCATAGGTTGCAATTTCTAGGGATGTATTTTTACTTGTTAGCTAACAGGGAGCAGCAGAGCTTTGTGCAGAAGCGGTCTGGCTGTGCTTGAAACTTGCAGGGAAATGCAGGCAGGATCCGGACATGGCAAGTCCATTCTCACATGGCCGAGCTCTCTCCTGGCATGGCTCCGTTGGCTCTGCTGCGTGCAGATGCCGGCAGCGACTCAGGATGGGGCATCCCTAGGGACAAGCAAAGTGTTCTGCATCAGCCCCATCAGATCCAATTCCAGGGATGCACTGCTGGCACTGGAAATCAGGAGCCCTGCCCCTTCGTTTGGCACTGCTTTCCTCCTCCTCAGGATTAATAGGGTTTAATCTTCCATCCTGAAAATCATACCCTGCTGCTACGAGGGATTACGACAGTGTCCAGGAGGGTTATCCTTTCTTAGAGGGCAGCTGTGAGGAGGCAAAAGTGGTTTCTATGGAAAAAAGCCTGTTTAGGCACCTTGGGGCTGGAGCTTTGGTTATCAAACAAGAGAAAACCGCCTGAAAGGGCAAGTATTAAAATAAAAAAAGAAAGAAGAGAATAAAGAAAAAGAATCTAGACTGTTAAAATATGTGTTCTCATTAATATCTCTCTCTTTTTTTTGGCAAAACCTGACCATTAATCTTTACAGCCTCAGACTATGGCTGGCAGAGGTGGAGCAGTCCTGGCTGAGCTTGGAAATATTCTAGCTGAAACAGCCAGAGAAATGAGAAGATCAACCAACCCCCTTCCCAGGCCAAAATGTCATTGAGTGCAATGGAAAGGCTGAGTCTCCAGGAGAAAACATCTAGTTTTAAGGAGACTTTCTCTTGGAGGTCTGAAGCAGCACAGTGATAAATCCAAGGGCAATCCACAGGTTTTCCTCAGTAACTGCAATGGGATCCTGCCATGCGGAATAGTCACGTGAAGGTAAAAAGGCACCAAGTCAGCAGGATGGTATAAAAGTGCAATAGCATCCTTCAGAAACGGCTTTAGCCTCTCACAGCCCTTGCTGGGGAAGGAGAAACTGCGAGCTTTGAGCCCTGCTGTACATTAGCATTGAAATCTTGATTGTTTTCTTCAATTCGCTTTAAAAATTGGCTTCTTCTATATTGATTTCTCTTGGTGTCTGCCATAAGGGAACACCCCTTTCAGTGTGAAGCTTTACCAGGTGCAAAACACCGAGTTGAGTGGAAAGGGAGCAGCTGCAGATAGCTTTATCCTGTGCTTTAAAAAGGGCCAAAAATGCATTAACTCTGAGGCCCTGCAGCCATGCCCCTGCCCTGCGGCACCTCCTTCCCAGCCAGGGAGAAAGCAAGGAAGATTCCCCTGGGGGAAGCCATCCCAGGCTGAGTCGTGGTGGAAAGCCCTGTCGGACCCAAGGGGATGCTCTGGAGGCTGAGCTTTGCATGGGACCAAAGTGGGGCTGAAGGGGAGCTTCTCATGGGGTTTGAGCTTGGATGGGAGAAGGTTTGGCTCATGTATTTGTGTTCCAGCAGTAAGACCTAGTGTCCCATTCATTAAAGTTGTTTAGGCTCTGGTGAGGAGAAATATAAATGATCCGGGGAGGGCCAAGGGGGAGGGAGGGCTCATCAACATGTCAGTGGTGATCTCAGCATCTCCACAACTGGCTGGTCCATCTTTTGGGGCTCCACTTAGACACCAGGTCTACCCTCCACCTGGCACCTCTGCAGGTCCAGGAGTGATCCCCCTTGGTTTCACAGGTGCTCGCGGGCAGGTGAACGGAGGCTTGAGAGTCTCTGTAAGTCATCTCAGGTTGTCTTCACCTTCTCTGCAGCCTGGAAAACAACACAGCAGGTGAGAGAAACTGGTGTGCTGAGATTTCCAGTAGGTAGACCAAGGAGATGCACGGAGGAAATGTGATGTTTTTTTTAATTTCAATGTGTTTCGTGTCAAAAGACACTCTAGCACTTTTAACTGATGGGTCTCCTGATGGAGAAATGCTGACCCGAGTGCTTTGTTGAACCTCAGGAAAAAGAGGGATTTGTTAAGGGGCTCTGGTGTGGGACTAATCTTTCTTCTCAAAGGGCTATGTATATAATGGCCATGGAAATCAAACTTTGTGTTTCCAGCACTCGATTAGTGCTTAGGTTCACATTGAACTCTCTCTTGAAGCATAATGTGTAACTGATAACCCTTGGTACTTATCAGGGTGAGAGGAACAGGCAGCCATTGTGGGTCACTTGGCTTCTATTTAGTCATCACCTGTAGGTCAGACCAGTCTCACCTGAGACCTGCTCCAGCCCTCCCAGTGGCTCCAGGAGTCTCTCTGCAACCCGAGCCCTGGCTCCCAGCTTGGCACCAGCGACCCCAAGCAAGTGAGTTAGTTGGATGCCTTTGTGCTCCAGCTGGAATATATATTTATTTCATATATATTTAAAGGAGATTTTTTAATATATATATATGGGATCTTTTTTGTAGTTATGTTGTAAAGAGGCCTCTGGAGCTGGAGGCAGTGAGGCTGCCGGAGGAGTGTGGCCATGGCAGCACGCAGCCATAGGGAGGGCTGCCAACAGCCAGCGAGGTCCTCTGCCCACAGGCCACCACAGAGGCTGTGCTGGCTTCTTCTGACAGAGCGGAGGAAGCTTTGTGAACAACGAGGCAGGGCTACCAAAGCCGACTCCGATAGAGATATTTTGCTTTTAAAACTCCCTTGCCCTTCCAACGGTGCAGGTGAAACACTGGAAGCTGCCAAGCAGCACCGGGGGTTTCTGCAGGGATTTGGGGTGGGAAGGTAGGGTGGTTGACAGCCTTGATAACACAGAGCTTTAGCAGCGCCTGTGAATAATTAAACAAAAATGTAATTAAGAGAAGTCACCATGGCCTGCTCTGTATAATGCACAGACTGCTTTTTCTCTTGCTGATCGTTTTCGATTCATCTTTCCATTGAGAGCTGCTCAGGTTGCCAGTAGGGACGGGTGTATATGAGCCGAGAGCCAGGTGAAACCATCATGTGGTGCACCAAGACTCAGCTCAAAAAAGAAAATCTCTTTTTGAGGTTTCAAAACCCAAGTTTCGTTGAGTGCCTTTGAATTGTTTTTTACATTCATTGCTGTTTACATCTTCCCTTGGTTTCAGCTGGACGCACAATCCATTCGCTCTGCAAATACAGAGTGTTGGAAGTACCAGGTGCAGAAGGTGCCTGAGCTCCATCAGAAAAGCCTGCCACCATCACCTTCGTTGATCTCTTCTACAAGCCAAGGGGGTTTTGCAAGTCAGCTCAGCTTCTGAATGCTTTTCTGCCTCTCTCTCACCGCTGCACGCAGCTTTTCCATTTCATGTCTGCTGAGGATCCTTAGAAACTTTTTATTTTCCTCTGAGCAAGAAAAGTTCATAACTTAACCCTCCCCACCCCAGGCACCTGTCCCCAGTAAGGTCCCCAAATGTCTCCTACAGGTTCACGATCGCCTGGACCGCTACTGCTGTGGGTTTCAGCCTGATCCCTCTGAGCCCTGCGTGGAGGAGATGCTCCATGAGAAGTGCCGAAACCCGGCAGAGCTGGTCCTGGTCCACATCCTGGTATGTCCCCCTGCTCCCCAGGGGCTACTCTGGAGCTAAGATGAAGGTGCCTGGGAGGTGCGTGCAGGGCTGAGGCGGCAGCCAAGGGGATGTAGGTCCCATGGTGATGCTGAGTCCTCAGTGGGAGATGTGCCTCAGCACGGAGGGACCTGGGCTTCGGCAGCTGCTGGCCCCTAGATGCTGTCAGAATTTCCCAATGCATTAAAAAAGCAGCCAAAACCCCCAGACTGGTGACTCCCTGCAGTAAGTGGACTTTTCTTTCGCGTCTCGCTGGCAGGTCCGGAGGAGTGCGCCATCTCGCCTGGTGTTCATCGACAACGCGGGCAGACCACAGCACCCCGAGGAGAAGCTCAACTTCAGACTCCTGCAAGGCATAGACAGGTAGGAAGGGCAACGTGCACCCTCCCGGGGACACATCCCGGGCGAGGGCCGAGCTTGCACCAGCAGGATGGACACCAGCCTTACGTGCACACCCTGTGCTACTCCTGGCCACCCTGGCTGGGCACCCCTGTGCACGGGGCCACCTCCCACCCAGGACAGGGCGGATGGGTGGGCTGGCAAACCCGTCGCACCTGCCCCTGCCCTGAAACTAGCTCTCCATCCTGCTCTGGGTGGCTGAGGGCAGTCTCCAAAGCCTATTTTCCCCTTCTAATTGGCAACTGCACAAAAACAAGGAATAATCAGCTATTTCAGCATTTCTTACATCGTTGCCTGTCAGGCATTTCGGCACGCTGGAGGCCCCTTGATCTGGAACTCATTTGGATCTGTTTCTGATGGAGCCATCCTGCACAATCACCGAGGGCAGAATTTTAAGCAGGAGGCTCCTCATCCCACATTCCTCTGGGTGGACACGTTTCTTCTCGAAGCACCAGGGTGGCCTTTGCTGGGGTGCCCTGCTGTTCCCCTCCTCCCTGCTTGGTCTTCTCTGGGTAACCCCTTTCCTCCTTCTCTCTTCTGCTCCCCCGCTGCAGCTTCCCGGCAGCAGCAGTGGCCAGGCTGCAGTCGGGCCAGTTGCAGAGCCTGCTGCTGGAGTCGCTGCGCATGGATCGGGAGCTCTGGGAGAGCCAGGGCGGCTCCGAGGGCCTGAGACCCCTGCTTCAGACCATCGACAGGCGGGCACGTGTCCTGCTGCGGCACATCCAGGAGCACAACCTGACGGTGTTCGAGGACTCACTTGGCTGAACCGATCTCCGGCCAGCACGGCGTGCCTGCCTTGTGAATCCCGGCGGTGATGAATGTGCCTCACAGCCTCGGCATGGGTGATGTGAGACTGTGCGGGTGCTTGGCTCCCCGAAAGGGGTTCCCCCTCTCCTTGTAGGATGCCCTGGAAAAGGAGATGGCATGACAGGGAGGAGGAAGGAGGCAGAGGAGACATCTCCTGAAATAACCTGCAACTGCTTGAGAAAGGCAACATTTATCAAGCCATGGGCTCAGCATGGATTTTCAAAGGAGGGACACATCCATGAGGTTTTTTGGGGTGCCTTCACCCCTCCTCACTCCAGCAACTTTGAAAACTGGAGGCTTGGACTATTGAACAGCCTCTGGGGACACTGGGAAGGGTTAAAGAAGCGGTAAGAAGAACTGCTCAAGGCTGGGGGAAGTCACTGTCAGCCTTTCCGTGGCTTGCACTGGGAACTTTGATGATGCCTTGGCTGTTTCCAAAACACTACAGGTGGAGAGGCTGGAGCAGCCCAGGGGAAGGCAGAGGGGAGCTTTCTAAGTGGATTAAGCAGGGACAAGTCACCCAAGCTGGGTTCTGTCTTCCCCCCCCATGCGGAGGAGGAAATTTGTGCCTTGAGGGGGTGTAAATCACTGCCCGAAGCTCCTGCGACCTTGGGCGAAGCCCTGCGACCTAGGCTGCACCCAAGGTGCGTTCTGAAGGTGGGATTTGAAGGTTTCAGTCTCTGTCTTGCTCTTTCCCTTCACTGTCAGGGGATGAAAAGGCAAACCAACCCCGAGCAATGCCGCTTGTGAGCAGCACTCCTGCCTTCTCTCTTACGCATGGCTGCGCAAAACTCTGTCTGAGGTTTGCAGCAAAATCTCTTAACAAAAAGGCCAGGCTATTTCAGCAGAAGGCAGTTGAGTGCAAAAGGCTTTCTGAGCATGCTGGCACCTTCGGTGTTCCTGTCACCTCCTCGGGCTCTTGCCCAGCAGCTCACTGTGATGGGGCACAACAGCATCCCAGACAGGCACGTCCTCAGGTGTCAGGGCTGAGAGAAAATTCAAAAGCAAAATAAACAGGAGGAAAAGAGATACAGGGACGGGCTCTGTCAGAGTCTGTCTTGCTCTCAGCGGCATGTTTCCCATTTGAGGCATGCAATCAGTGTTTGTCTGCCAGGAGCAGCCGGCTCTCAGCCTGCAGGCTGATGGTTTCCCACCAGGAGAAGGCTTTTTAAAGGGGTGTCAGGGTGCATCCCTCCATTTCTCCAGCACTACAGGTGGAGCCTTCATGCTTGAGGCACCCCAAGTCTCTCCTGCCTTTGGAAAGTCTTGGTGAGACCGACGCAGGTGCCCGAGCTGTGCTGCTGTGCGGTTGCCCTAGCTTTGGAGAACACGGCCACCCATGGAGTGGCAGAGGCAGAAAGGGTCTGCTCCAGCCATCTCAGCACCATGTCAGTTACAGAGCCTGTGAGGGGATTCTTGAACACTCATGCTGACAAGCACAAGCAATTACCTTTTTTTCCTTTTTCCTCTTGCTTAAGAGGACAAAGTAAGGCGTGAGCGACAGGAATCAAAAAGCACAAGTGCTCTCAGAAAGCATCGGCACTCGACATCACGGGCACATCAGCATCCAGAGCCCCGGCAGTATCTTCCTGGAGTCCTGCCCTCCGCTTAGCCAGGGAAAGCCTTTCCCCCAGCGCTCGCTTCACCCCGTGAGTTATCACCCTGTTTGCCACGCCATGGAATGGATGACCGTCCGGGAAGCCCCGCTAAAGCCCAAATCATGGGGATTCATTATTGGAAGGTGAGCTTATCCTGGCTCCCGTGAAAAGCCATGCCCAAGCACAGCCTTGTATGAAAAAAGGAGACTAAATGTAAGATAATTAAATTCAGAAAACATGCTGTGAAAAGCTATGTGGTAACAAGAGCATTAGTTAGGAGGTGTAGCATCAGTCATAGTCTTGTTTTTCTCATTAAAATGAGAAATTTCATTAAAAGAGAGGTTTTCATCCCATGTAAGCCAAGTTCTCAGCAAGAAGCAAGAGGAATGTTGGGCACTGCATGGTGGCCAGAAATGTTGACTTTACTGTGCTGAAAACAGCAGCTTTTGCATTGCCTCCAGTTGTGTCTGCTTGACCTTAATGTTGCACGAGGTTTGCTGGCTAAACACGTGTGGGAACATCTGTAAGCAGTTATGCATGTGAATAAAAATTGCTTTTGGTTTAACAGAGAGCCACGTATGGATAAATGAGAAAAGCAAAAGCCATGATCTTGCTGAAACGATAGTTGGTCTCCTCTAATTAGTCATTTTTCCCATGGGCTTATCTATGAAGCCAGCAAAGTGCCTGGGTCACAGCCATTGAGAGAAATCCCATGGACTGCTCTGGCTGTATCAGGCTTTACCACATAATGTCAGGTTCAGTTTGCTCCTGCTATGAATGTGTCATATTTCCTATGATAAACTTATTTTTATGGGTTATAATGTAGTTATAAAAATTCACTCAGTGCTGTGCTTGACAAATGAGATCTCATCTCAGAAGTGATCCTGTTTTAACCAAATTTCACCAGACATCATCACAGATCCTGTTGGAGTGGAGTAACAAAAAAAAGGACATGGTCCAAGCTGTCTGCGGAGCTGGGGCAGGACTGCTTTGGCTTTAAGAAGTCAGCTGCAGCTAAGCAAGGGGAAAAACAGTGGAGAAACAAGTTAAGGCACCTTCCCTCAGCTTACAAGAGCTGAAGTGTGGGTGGCTCCCAGGAGGTCAATTAAATGCAACCCTCATCATACCAAGGATGCCCTTGCTAGCATCACTGGTGACAGGACGGAGGACAGCAGCAGCAAGGAGCCAAGACCATTGGGAAAGTGAAGCCGTCTGCATGTGAGTGCCCTGGGAGCCCAGCAGCACTGGCACAAGCCACCACTTGCTCCACATGTCACCCGAAAAGACCCAGGGCAAAAGCCCAACGCAGCTGTCCTCCGCCTTGTTCTTCCTTTTGTCACTTCAAGAGCTGCTGGAAAAGCCTGTAAGGTTTTCTCCAAGGCACCAGGCAGTGGTCTCACTGGGGCTTCTTGCAGGAGGACATCCCTGCAGCATCCTCAGGCCCACCCTCGGCGCTGCGGGAATGTGCTGCTTGCTGCCTGCGCTCGGGGAATTTGTCAAGAGCGTGGGCATGCACCCTCCCTGGAAACTAAATGCCTTTTTGCTGCATTTAAGGGCCACTTCTTGAACCACCCATTGTAGCCTTAGGACACCAAACAGCCTTCACAGCAGCAGCCCCGTACAGATCTCACAGAGCAGCCTAAGCACCCACTGAAGATGTCCACTGGCCGGGGACGACACAGTGGGGTGGCATTCAGGGGTGGCACTCGGAGACCCCACAAGATGCTCAGGAAAAACTGCCCAAGGGGCTCCATGCCCACGTGGGTGAAGCACAGGCCGACTGCTGCCTGAAAGGCGAGAGCTAGCAAGTAAATCCAAATTTACTGTTAAATCGCTGGATATAAAAATAATCTGGCTTTTAGAAAGCAATTTATTTATGCTTTCAGTGCTCGTTTAAATATTTATGCGGAAAAAAAAAAAGTCTACTCCGATATAGGACTAAGGTTGTAGCAACGGCCTTTAAGATTAATGGAAGTAAATTAGCCTGACGTTTTATTTACATCCAGCAAAGCAATAGATAAACTCTCCTGGTGATGGATTCTCTTCATTAGCTGGGCGAGCACCTAAGGTACAGCTTTTGACTTTGTTTCTTCCAAGCGGTTAGACAAACAGTTTATCAAAAGAGTATAAAATTGTCAGGAAACGAAGCAGATTAATGACCAGTAAAGGGAAGATCGTTGAATTTATGATGTAAGTAGCGGTATCACTGGAGCTTAAGGAATGGCTTATTAGATAACCAACATGTACACGCAGGCAGAAGCGCTGAGTCCCCCCGGATCTGCCGCCCTGGCAGCAGCTGCTCCCCAAGTCATCCCTTCATGGAGAGACTTCGCAGTGAGGTTTCACCTCCCTCCTCCTCCTTCCCTCCCCTTAGGTCTGGGTTTATTCTGTAACTCTCTCGTTAGAGCTTGTGAACATATTATTTCCTCCCAATTAAAAACCTCTTAGACTTGTAACAGCTTCAGGGACAATAACCTCGTCTTCATGTCTGCACAGCAATAACCATTTCCACAACCTAATTTGGTGATTTTGGCTGCTCTTACAGCAGTGATAATCATACCAATAACAACAACAATAATATATAGGACTTCTCTGGTCTTTTGATTCTTTGGAAAAAAAAATCCCCCAGCATTAGTGGTTTATGGATCCCATATGGCTGCTCCAGCAATTACCTCTGGAATGATAATTAGCTGTCAGAGAAGTCAAATGGGGGAAAGAAAACCAGGAGCCTGGGGGAAAGGAAGCCTTCTCTGTGATGGAAGAGGGGCTCTGCCTGTGGATGTCTGAGGTCTCTGATGAGCCCTCAAGCCAGGCACCACTAATGAAGGGATGGAGGTAAAGTTCTTGCTGTGAGACCTTGACAAGGTGGACTTTTTCACCTCCTTTTGGGATGGGAGGCTATAATTTGTGACTCCTGTGCATGGCCAGGCAGAAGAGGGGCTTGTGGCATCCCTGCCACAAGCATGCAGCAGGAGAGGCAAGGAGGAGGAAGGGCAGAGACGTCAAGTCTTTTCTTTAAATCCTGGAGTTTTCTCAGCAGATGGTCTGTGGAGTTGTTACCTGAGAGGTGTCCAGGCTCAGGGGAGATGCTGGTCACAGCCTGCTGTAATCCAAGAGAGCTCAAGAGGTCTCACTTAGAATTGCTATTTATAGGGTCTGAGATAATTCACTTTTGTCAGGCACTTCTCCATTTCGGCCCAACTCGCATGGTGAAATATTGTTATTTTCTACCAGTTATTCAGGCCAGAACTTGTTCCGGCATCACCCCTTTTGATCACAACTCAGGTACAGATGCACCAGGTCAAGTGATAGGGGAAGCAGGAGCCTGGTACATTAAGGAGGTGCCTTAACGCTCTGGTCTGCCGCCTTTCCACAATTTGCACTCGACTCAATCTAGGTTGGCGTGTGGCCCAGGAAAAGGAGGAGGAATGGCACCAAGCTCAGGACAGCGGGGAGGGTTTGCACCACCACAGCCACCCCATGACTAAAGTGAATTTATCTCATCCATAGAGTGGCAGTGTGGTTGCCTCTTGCCTCTATGCCTATAAACAGAAATATACCATAATCCAATTATAATTTGAGGGGAATTTTGTGTTTGGTTAACCTCTATTAATTAATTAAAGTTTCAATAAATACAGTTACGTGGTATTACACACGCAGTGAAATTTCTGCATTAGTGTAACTTGCTTACCCTTCCTCCAAACTCTAATATATAAAGCAATGTTTAGAAACAAGCACAATATAATAGCAGTCAGTACAATCACAATGAACACCAGGTTCAGTGTCCCAATTGGTGCTGGAGATCATCGAAACAGGACTTCCCACCATTGGTGTTCTCCAGCCCTTTTGACTCTTTTTAACACTCCATGTATTTCTTCAACGTCATGATGTACTGTGATTAAGAGTCTTTTGTCCGGTTTCTCATGCTCGTTGTAGAAGGTTGATCGAATTGGGATGGTGGTGGAGTTGTTTGATTATGGTAAGATTCATTCCGATAGGTGTAGGTTGTAGCTTGCGATACAGCGTATAATCAAAAGATAAATCATCATGCGTAGTTATTGGCACAGAGAAATTAGAATCACAAGTAATAATCATAGAAAAATTACATACACATAGATTGAGTTGATTTGTTTTGTTGTAAATAAGGTCATCTTTTAGTAAAGATTTACAAAATGTACGCATGCAAACACAGCCTTTTCCAACATAAATGGAGTTAGGAACTTCGTTTGGGTAGATGTTGTTTGTTCCCACGATGTCATTGGTGGAGTTCATTACATCTGTTAAAAGAGAAGGAAAGGAAGAACGGTCTCGGTCGGGAAGGCCGAACAGGTTACCCCTTTTATGATACTGGATAAATCCATCTGGTACTGATTTTGTGTTCTATTCCATTATTGTCAATAGCATCCCATGCTAGAAACCCTTGTGGTTTCATTAGGGTTACAGGTATTGTCCCCACAAATGGTATCTGTGCCATCACAGACTGTCCTGGTTTCATTGAATATGGATATGCATCCAGCTGGTATGAATTTGTAACTATATAATTAATTAAGGTTTAGGCCCTTCCTACAAAAGGTGGGCCATTTCCTCCTGGTTGTGGGAGATGCAGTAACTTGCTGTGGAACTGCAGCCTATGTTGGTGAGCAGCAATTGAAGAAAAGGTACGCCTGTTGTTTAGGGAATTTTCCAGAGAAGGTATCAAAAAGGCTTGGGTAACTGGGCTCCTGTAGGGACCATATCAGTTATTCAGCTGTTGTACAGTTTTAGAAAGGTGGCTGTCCCATTGCTCTTCATGAGGTTTGAGATATTTTTTCAGTACTCCATTAGCTTGTTTGACTATGCTGTTAGATTGTGTGTCATAAACTTTGTGAAATACCCATTTTATTCTGTCTTGTTTTGCCCACTCTTGTACTTTTCTGCTAGTAAAATGGGAGCCATTGTTACTCTGGATGGAGTCAGGAACAGGTAAGATGGAGAACCATGAGGAGAGGCTTTGGATGGTATTTTGTCCATTAGCCTTTTGGCATTTGGTAGCTGTAATGAGTCCAGATTTTTATACCTGTTAAAATATATTTGTACCCAGCAGAAGATTTTAAAGAACCAATGTAATCAATATGCCAAGTAGACCATAAAGTTTTTCCTTCGCAAAGGTGCAAAGGTGGTGCTTTAGCAGGGTGATTTGTTTGCAACTTTAATTTACACTGGGGGTACTCGATAAGGACGTTTCACGTGGTTTTTCTACTGAGGCCAACCTCAGCTTTGAGCTGCAAAATAAAGTGCATCTTGGCCCGTGTGATCTAATTTTTGTTGTAACCATTCTCCCAATTGGTACCATGCTGGGTCTAAGGAATCTTCAATCTCCATTTTCCTAATCTTGTTAGTTCATCTACTTTTCGGTTCCAGTTTGAGGCTGGTTTATTGTCACTTGCATGCACTTTCACCCACCCTATTTGAAATGGTGCTTTCCTGACTATGTCTAATAGTAATTGCCAGTCTTCAGTTCTCCAGATTGGGTATCTATTTGTTTCCCAGTTTAGGGCTTCCCATTGACAAAGCCACTGTGTGGTACCTGCCCAAACAGGGTAAGAATCCACATATGTAATTTTTGCTTCATTTTGTGCTGCTAAAACAACTGCTCTTAATTCTCCTACTTGGGTGCTGCCTTCCCCCTCTTTGATAACTTGTTTACCAGTTTTGATTTCCAATGTGATGGCTTTATGTTGCCATTTACCATCCACTCTCTTTGCTGAGGCATCAGGAAACGAAACGCCCTCAGTGGGTGTACCTTCAGCGAAGGAGGGTGCATTGAGCATCGGTGGAGGTTTAAACGCTCATCGTAATGCTAGCGGGTCAGTGTCGGTAGGAGTTTGTAACTTAGAAACTTTCTCCTGCCCTTCAGTCAACTGCCTTTCACCTGCTATTCCCACTAGATAGGTGTACCATTTCCTGATCGTAGATTTTTGTGTGATTCCTTCCAGAGGGGCAGTCCCTTTTAGAATTGTGTCTAATAAATTAAATGGACCTCTGATCTGAACAGCTGCTTGTTGGCGTATTTTCTCAACTTCTTTAATCGCATGGTTGAAGACAAAAGACCCTTTTCCCACTCGGAATATCTTTGTTCTGTTTCTTTAAATGCAGTCGAGCTACGCAATACAGGTCTGTCTTGTCCGTTAGGGCTGGTTTGAAACAGATTGTGATAAGTACCGTGTTCTGTGAAAACCCATTCTGTTATAATAGGGTTGTGAGGATGGATGGGTCCTAGAGTTTGATATGTTTTTAATTCCTGTAATAGGGTTTTGACTGCCTCTTCATGTTCTGAGTCCCAATTCCACAGCTTTCCCTTTCGTAGAAGCGAATACAGTGGACGGGCAATGATGGAGAATCCAGGCACATGTTTTCTCCAGTGCCCTAAAGTTCCCATTAATTGTAATTCTTTTCTAGATTGGGGCATCTGTTATTATTCAATTTTGTCTAGAGCATCTGGTGGGATCACTATACTACCAGCGACCCACCAAGTACCCAGGAATGTTACTTCTTGGCTTGGTCCTGACATTTTTCAGGTGGAGTTTCAACTTCTGCTTCATGGAATGCTTGCCAAACTGTGGCTGCTGCTTCTCCCACCTTTTCAGGAGAGTTTCCTCCAATTAGGATATTATTTATATACTGATATAGTTTTACCTCTTTAGGGAGTGAGATTGTCTGTAAAAATTCAGCAAGCGCAGCGTGAGCAATTGTGGGTGAGTGTTTATATTCCTGTGGGAGTCTATTAAAGATGTATTGGATACCTTCCCACGTAAAAGCAAATTTTTCTTTATCCTCCTCCTGCAATGGCAGCATGGAGAACATGTCCTTTACGTTGAACGTTACCATCCAGGGATGTGCAGCGGCTTGTAATGGAGCGGTTAAAGTTGCAATATTGGGGACTGCAGATGTCAACAGGGCCATATTGGCATTTAAGCACCGATAATCAATTGTTAAACTCCATCCCCTGTCTGGTTTACAGACTGGCCAAACCAGAGAGTTATATGGCGAGTGAGTTCTCCAAATGATTTGTCATTTTTCTAAATCTTTAATTATTTCAGAAGTTCCAGTCCGTGCCACAGCAGAAATTGGATACTGTGGGATGATAGTGACTTTTGCTTTGGGAAGTACTGGGGCTGTGTGGAGTGCTCGTACTGTGGCAGTTTGTTGATTTTTATTAAGGTCAAGGTTGGCATTGGAACCAAAAGACCATGGGCTGCTGTCTGGCAAACGCCAGGTTCGGCTGTTCGAGGCATCCAAACCTAGGATATTCTCAGTGCGATCTTCAATTGCAAAATGAAAAGATGTTACATGGTTTTCACCATGGGAGCAATAAACTGATGTATGGTTTGGCACACAGCACAAGTCCCCCTGATTCCAGTAATTTTAACTCTTTGCCTTCCAGGTTGTATGCCGAACTTGTTGGCGTCTTGTGTAATTATTGAAATTTGTGCTCCAGTAGCAATCAAAAATTTTGTTAATTGTTGTCTAAGACCAACTGGAATTAAAATGTAAGGGCCATTTTCATTTAACCACTGATAAGCTGCTATTTGCTGTGCAGGCAGGCCCAATTGCTGTCCAGGCACTACCAGTTTTTTGATTTTACATCTTGGAATTGACCCCCCTCAGGAAAGAAAGGGTTACCTCTCTCTCTAGGAGTCTGTGGCAGAGGAGTTGGAGAATTTGGAGTGTTGCATTTCTGAAACTCTTGAATTAGGCTCAGAATAATGCCAGTAGGCTGTCTGTGAATCGCGGCTCTAGGAATTCCTAGAGCCAGTACTTGTTTCCATAGATTGTTTCTGCACTCCTGGCCCTTTAATTGTCGGTCAGAGGATTTTGGTTCCTGGCAGCTGTTCTGATGTGATTGTTTCATTTGTCTAACAGCGTGACCTGTATTTTTACTTTCACTGGGAATTTCATTCCATCCCATTTCTCGTGCATGTTTTACACTTTCGTGCATCAACACCGCCCAGGTAGGGACCTCCCTTTGCTCTAACATTTCTTCCTCGTCACCTCTAATAGCCTGTGTCAGGTTTAAGAATTCACTATGGTTTAAATCTCTTTGGGTTTCTTCTCACTTTGCAATGAATAAATGTTTGAGTGTGTCAGGAGCTCCTTTTAGCAACGGTTTAAGTCTAGCAGGATCTACAGGTGCTGAAAGAGGAACATCAATGGGATATCGTTCATGCATGGCCTGAATACAGGCAGCTTTGTAAAAGCTGTGGGGAGTTCATTTATGGATTTGGTAAGTATCAATAGAGGTTCTCCTCTTTCTAAAATATCGATACCACCAGCCCAATATGCCACTTTACTTGTTAGTGAGCGGGGCTCATGCAAGGGGTTGGGACCAGCATTTAAATAGACTCCAGGACCCCAATGGTCATTGGCTTCATCGCTATTTAGCAAAATCCTGTCTCCCCCAGTTATGGACACTCTCCATAGGTAATCAGTTTCAGTTTCTCCTAGCTTACGGTGGTAATGATCTTGTAAATTAGCAATCTGAATCAGATGAAATGGGGTTGTTTTACCACTGCCACTTTCTGCACTGCCCTGAGGTCCTGTAATTTTTTCAGTTTTAATAATTGATCTGACTGGGAGTATGGGGGGCTCAGGCAGATGGAGAGAATTGTCTTTGAGCTATTATTATTCGAGTCACCCCAAATATTATCATCCCAATCTTCAGGAGACATAATTGATTTTCTAATTTGAACTCCATCAAAGGGTTTTGGAGATTGCATTAGCATCATTTCAATGTGTTCTCTCAGTTTTTGTTCTTTTAATTGAGATTCTTCAAGTTGCATTTGCAGTTGTCCTACTTTAACTGACAACAATAGCTCGGTAGACTTATGCCTCTCAATTTCATATTGCTAGTCTTGTATTTTATGAGTAAGTTTTCCTCTTTTCTGATAGGCAACCTCCAGGCACACTCCCAAAATTTTACAAATTATTCCTTTACCTTTTCCGTCTTTAGTTGTACCTCGAGTGTCAGTTAACTGTTTTTCTACAGCTTCTCAGTTACGCCAATTATTACAAGTCCAATCTTCATTGAAGGTGGAATTTGGTTGGATACTATGTTTTTGTAGATATTTGGTGACTTTGCCTGTCATTCTGCCAACGATGCCAATTTGTCATGGATTAAATGTTTCAACACGGTTACAATTTAGCAACAATTCAAGATTTATTAATGGTGTGAAGTAAGTCAAAGGTTGAATTTTAGCAGCACTAAATAATTAACCAATTCAAAGATTAACAATATGATTCAGTAGGATATGTTATAATTAAAACAGTGACTTTGTTACAGATTTGAAAATGACAAGATTCACACTAACTCACTACAAGGTATCCTAAATCAAAATATATATATATATGCACGTGTACCTATGAATAAAGCATGCAGACAGATAGAAATATTTGGATCCAGTGAAATATAGATACTTGCACCCGTGAAGGTAAATGTGTTTAGTTGAACATATAGGTAGAGAGGTGAATGGAAGAGGCTGGCCTATAGGTAAAATTTCCCTCTTGAGTTCCTCAATGGACGATAATTGAGACTCAAGGAGGATGACTCGCCTCAGCTTCCGTCAGCTTTGTCAGCAGATGGTCTGTGGAGTTGGTACCTGAGAGGTGTCCCAGCTCAGGGGAGACGCTGGTCACAGCCTGCTGCAATCCAGGAGAGCTCAAGGGGTCTTGCTTGGAATCACTGTTTATAGGGTCTGAGATAATTGATTTTTGTCAGATACTTTTCCATTTCGGCCCAACTTGCATGGTGAAATATTCTGGTATTTTCTACCAGTTATTCAGCCCAGACTTGTTCTGGTATCACTCCTTTTGGCTGCAACTCGGATACAGATGCACCAGGTCAAGTGATAGGGGAAGCAGGAGCCTGGTACGTTAAGGAGGTGTCTTAACGCTCTGGTCCGCTGCCTTTCCACAAACTGCACTTGACTCAATCTAGGTTGGCGTGTGGCTCAGGAAAAGGGGGAGGAATGGCACCGAGCGGCCCAGGAGTAGGGCGGTTTGCACCACCACAGAGGGTTAAGATGAGATATCTTTCACTGCTGCTTCCTCGCCTCAAATAAGACATGAAGGTCTCCAGAAAAGTCAGGACCTTTAGCAACTCTTATTGGTCTCAGAAAAGGTTATGGGTGTAGACATGTACCCATAGCACATGGATAGAGGAGCTGCAGATACCTGTTCTACTGGCAAAGCTGCCCATGTTGGCACAGGTGAGCTATTCACTGCCACGGACAGCTGGGAGGCTTTGCAGGGCGCTGCAGCTGGCTGCAAAGTGCGAGCAGCCCTCTCCATCTCCACCCTACCACAGACCCTGAGAAAGGACCTTCTCCACAGACATAAGTTTGCAAATCCATTTTTCCCCCCTCCATGGAGGAACTATACGGTGGGGTGACTCCACACCAGGGACTCCTCGTGTGCCTTCAGCCCCTCCTAGCTAGCCCCAGCATTAAGAAAAGCAGTTTCTGTGATGGGGCTGAGCAAAAGCACACCCACCAAATGAAATCCAGCTAGTTCTTTATCTGCAGAGCAAACAGCAGAAGAGAAGCCAGTGCTTGCTGTCCCCGTCCAGCTGCTGGGAACTGCAAGCCCTGGGCTGGATTGCATTCAGGACTGATTTCAGCACCAGCCTGCTGCTTGCACTTCCTACCGAACGGCTGGTTTCAGAGCAGATCTGGTGGCTGAAGCGAGGATGAAGTGGAAGGGCTGATGCCACTCAACTAGGGAGGCTTCACCTATGGAAAAGTGCTGGCAAGTGGTCTCAGTGCTGCTGGCTTGGGGATAAGGCTGGGGGAGCTGGCCAGGTGTAGGCATCTCACCTCTCCTGTGCCAGAAACAGACAGAAAACCTTTGCTGGTACAGCACATCTGAGCTCCAGTGCTGAGCTGAGAGGGGACTTTGGGGCAGGTTGGGGCAGGACGCCTTGGTGTGGCACCAGACCAGCTCACCTGCTCAGCCGCTTTGCTGTGGTCCTCAGGCTCAGAAGGCGGCTTTGGCAGCCCTTTGGCTGCCATCCCACTGGTCTATGGTTATTCATGGCCAAATCTATTCAAATGTAGATGATGTTCTTGAGAAAACAGTGTTTGAGACTCGGGCTCAGGGCAGCTGAGAGAGTCTGCTAGTGCAGAAATGCAGCCTCCCTCGTCAGCCTCTACTCAGCCAGAAATTTCGGCTGAGGCAGGCAACCACTTTGGAGGGGTCAAATCAGCTGGGGTGGTCTTCCTTGGTGTTTCACAGGGAGAGGAGGCAACTCTGGCAGATGAGATCCACCCTGCCCACTGAGCTACCTGCCCCCTGGGCGATGTTAGGTCCAGCCCTGTTTCACAAGGGCGATTTGGGGCACATATTGCCACCAGCCCCCACGTCACCAAAGTTCCCCGTAGGCTTCTTGGAGATCCCAGAACCAGCTGGAAGCCATGTATTTTAACTGCACTCAAGTAAGCCTTTTGATAGCAGCGATGAGGCGATATTTGTCCTGCTTTCTGCCTGCACAAAGGTGGGATTAGGACATCAGAAAGTCCTGCTGCTTAATCTTCCTTTGAAGGGACTTGGAGAAAGAAAGGGAAAGAGAGGGGAAGAACAGAGCGCTGAGATCGGGCAGCCTGTGAGCAGATGCGTAAGAAGTATTGAGGTAACATGTCTGAGCTTACCATTTGTGATCTTCAGATGTCCTCGGAGACTCAACCTTCCCTGGTGAAAGCTGGTATTTTTAGCACAAGATGAGAAACCTGAGTCGAAAGCCTCTGCTGTGGTCTCTGCAGCGATGGCACTCCCCCTACCCCGCATCGCCAGGCAAACCCAGGCTCCTGCCCTGTCCCCGCACAAGGCATCTTTTTAGGCTGTAGTGAACAGCAAGCGAACGTTTTGCATGTCCCAGGAATGTTTGGAGGCAGTTGGGAAGAACAGGTTGATAATTGGGGAGCTCTGTGCTCGTTGGAGAGACCAGCGCTCAGTGCCAGTGCGGGGGGACCATATCTGCTGCAGCCTCTTCCCTACCTTTATTTCTCCTCCTTTTCTAGAAATGGGAAACAACCAATGGGAGTTCAAGAGGCAAAAGAAAACGCGCAAAGCCCCCAAAACACTCGTGTTTCTGTGCTGGCAGCTCGGCTTTGCTCCCCAGGGCTCAGCTCCAGCCTGGCCCTGCGGTTTGTGGAGGCAGAGGCTGCTCCATCTTCCCCTGCCTCTCCCACCCAGTGATGCTTTTGCATATGCCCTTAAAAGAAAATGATCTCATCTTCCTGAGGCGTTTTGATTGCTCTTGGTAGAAACTGATTTTTTTATGCCTCCAGTGTTATCACTTCCCTGCCCCTGTGCAACGGAGCTGCCCTGTGTGTGCTCCGCAAAGCAGCTGGGCACTGTCTGCTATTTTAATTGCTTTCTCCCACCCCTTTGCCTGTCCTCGGAGCACAGCGGCACATTAGCAAGGGGATGTGGGGCAGTGGAAGGGCTGGGAAGTAGAGAACATTTGGGTGTCGAGAGGCAGAGGAAGGGGAGGGAAGCAGGTACCTGCAGGGCTGGTGGATTCGAGCCCCGGCACGGTGGGAGCAGAGGTGCCCCCATGCAGTCACCTGCTGGGACATGTGCAATAAAGTAACTTCTCTGTCTTTGCGGAGCTATGGCCTTGAAGTTTGCCTCTTTTATTCCATAGAGACCACTGCAAAAACCAGATGCCATCTGTCCACTATGCCTCGTAAATCAGATTTTAATCGTCTCAGGGAGAGGGCTGTCTCCTGCCGTGTGCTGCAAACCAGGTCTGCAGGAGTTACTCTGCAAAATTTCCATTTCTAACATGGGTTAGTGATTAGGGCTCCAGCCTCACACTGAGGAGGCTGAAATTCAACTTGTCTCCCTCTCACAAATTTCCAGGCTGATGGTGGAAAGTGGCTTAGGCCATGCCTACCTTCATCAGGTAAGTGCAGATCTCCCCACCACGTTTGCACCACAGCACATCTGCACCCAGCATGGGTGGGGGGCTCTCATGACGAGGGACACCTTGGAGTCACGACAAACAGAGGCACCTCCGAGATCCGGTTTTGCTCCATGAAAACCAAAGCAACGGACCACAGAGATGCTGGTGTCGGTGTCGCCATCTCCCTCGGCGCTGTCAGCAGGCTGATTCACACCAGCTACAGGCTCGCTCGACGTATTTGTTTCAAGGGCTGCTGGGTGCTGCGGTAGGTTACAGTGGGCAGTGGAGGAGAGAGCCAGGGAGAGAAATGGCACAAGGTCAGACTTTGGCTACTCTTGTACAGCCCTTATACAATTCTATAAGGCAAACAGTGAATTCCTATAATAATAAAATGGGCTGCTGAGGATGCTCGAAAGTACGGTGAACTGTCCTTATCCATTTTTTTTAGTCATTATATAATGAAAAATCATTGCCAGTGTTAGAGGGAGGCTACAAAGTTACCTCTTTGTGAGTAAAGAATCAATAATTTGTTAGTTTCTTCCTTGTATGAAAACAATACCATTAAATCAGATTGCTTTATTAAAAACGCAGTACCCTAGCAAGCACAAATGACAAGGTTGATCACAGCCTGCTCGTGGGGAGACACAGCTCTCTTATCCTCAACATCTGTGGACTTATTTTTCGAAAAAGAGCTTAGCAAGGCCTCTAAAACTATGGTTATTTATTAGTTGGCGTGGCCAAGTTTTGAACACCACAGAGGTACCCGCAGCGTCAGAGCAGACACCAGCCCAGTGTTACCATTTGGAAGCTTTGAGACAAAACTCTGCTCCTTCTCCTCTGTCCTCGCCAGGGGGGTTTGCCAGGCAGGACAGGTCCCCCCAGACCGTGTGTTGTCAAACTGCAAAAGGGTGGTTAGCCTGAGCATTTCTGTCAAGTCCTGTCAGCTCATCAAAACCCAAACCTCCAGCAAGGAAAAAAACCAATGCATGAGATGGGGAAAAAGCTCTTTAAGGTCCTTTCCAACCCAAATCATTCTATAATTCTATGAAAAAAGAAGGAGAAAGATCTAATGGTTACAAGGATCCAGTCCATTAATATTTTTAATCTGGTGACATGAGAGTTTAAGCTTTTGAAAGGACACAGGAGAAGAAAGGTGCATCCTGCTACCATCTTCTGACACTCTGCAGAAGCAAACCTGCATCCTTGGTTCATGGGGGCGGCCATCATTCATTTTGCACAAAATCTTTTTCCCCCCACCTCTGCAGCGCAGCAGTGGTTGCTGCTGGACCAAGCGTTAATTAACCAGATGGGGTGGAGGGTGCAAAGGCTGGTAATGGAAGCCGTTTAATGGGGAATCAAAGAAACGCTCCCCGCCCCATCCCATACACACCCCAGAGAGGTGCTCTGCAGGACATCTCCATGGAGGTGCTTGCAATGGAGCTACCTGAAAGTCTGGGCAGGGCTCATGAGGCTGGGAGGAGGTGTCTGATGAGCAACTTCTGCAACTAAGGGCAAATTTGTAAAAATACGCTAATAAGGGGTGGTACAGTACAGAGCTGACGAGGAGAGCCCAGCCTTGGCTGGGTTGTGCACTGCCCTGACTGTGCCAGTTGTCAGTGGTGCCGGGACGCATTTTAATCAGCACTCAGATATTGGATAGGAAAAGAAAATACTTCCCTTCTTTTTCCATAAAGATTGGATCATTTATGCCACCAACACCCTAGCGAGGCACCTTTACCAATAGATGTGTCAAGACTAAACATTTTCAAAATAATTAACATAACTGAAATGTTGAAAGAACTCACCTCTGTCATATAGCTAGTGGTTGTGGAGCTGATATAAGGAAAAAAACCCCCTTTCATCTGAGCTCTGGACACTCTCTGTGATAGCTGTCAAAAATGATCACCATTAGCTCCTGGCAGTTTTGCACCAGGTTCACCCTAAAAACCTAAAAAAATCCATAACTAGAACCAGCAGTGGCTTAAGGAAGAAGGCGAGAGCTGCCAGCAGGAGTTAGCAGTTCCCTCTCTGTTTCCCCGGGTCCTGCTCCTGCAGCCGCACCCCGCTGCGACATGGCTGATGGCTGCCACAGGGATGGTCCCAGCAGTCAAGACCCCGTTTCTAACCCTGTTTGGAGGACGCAGCTCAGGCCTCTGTCTGTAAGGGGCTTCAGTGCTCCTGGTTTGGGTAAAGGGGGAAGTGGGGGGTGCAGCATCTGTAGTGGGGTGGGAGAGGAGGGAGGAGGCAGGACCGGGTAGGGGGGCAAGGTGGGACACCCTCTTTTCAGAGGACCGAAGGAGACGATGGATTAAATCGATTATTGAGCTGGTTTCTAATGAGCCTGCCACAGCTTCGCCAGGCAGATCAAAGAAATTAAAATCCCAGGCAAAATAAACATTTCCATTCAAGCCCTATTAGTCTTCCTTACCCCTCCTCTAACCCCAAAATCCTTATCCCTGACCCAGATGCTCAGTCCAGCCTCACTTACAAGGATGTGGGACCAAGGTGTCACACCTCTTTCCAGGTGAGATCATGTAGTGAGGACGTTGGGAGTCATCAGAGAGCCACCTCTGGGTGTTTCCCAGGAGTGTTGGTGTTAGGACCAGTCTAAGGCACTGCTGCACACCTTGGATGCAGGTGGATGCTGTGCTCACCCAGCAGCTCTATGCAACGGGTGCTGCCATGAGGTCCCAGAGCTCAGTCTCCCTTTGGAGGTGCATGTGGTCCCACCACCACGCCATGAGTTATCTGGCAGGGCAGGATCATGCTTCTCTTGATGTGGGGACAGCAGTCCCATCCCTCCCAGGCCTCGTGACTGTCACTGAGCTCTCCCAGCTCCCAGGCCCTGACCCAGGTCCCCAGGGGCTGGCAGAAGGCCCTGGAGCTGGAAACAACACGCTGGAAGGAGGCAACCAGCACCAAGCAGCCACCACTTTGCCTCTCCTTGGGTCCTGAGCAGAGGAGGGGACAGAGCTGCTGGCCCAGAGTCTGAAGCCAGAAGGACTTTCTTACAAACCCAGTGAACTCATGGGGTTTGCTGAGGAGTCTAACAGAAGTAGGTTTTATTTCTGAGCTCTGATCTCCATCTGCAGCTGAAAGCACAGAGCAATCCCACAGCAGAAGAGCTGACCAGGGTGACCCCAACACAAGCTTACCGGAGTCCAGGGAGCCACTGAGGCTGGCTTTGTCCAACATCCATCCATGAGATCCTTCGCTTGTGGCCCTTCTTACAAGCACTGTTATTTCTCCCTTCTTTCTCCCTCTGCAAAGGAAGAGAATTTAAAGGTTAAACCTTGCTGAGAAATTAAAAAAACATAGGTCCCTTGCGACACAAAGCATAGCTACAATCAACAGCAGGAGTGGGGAAACAGCTTTTCTACATGTTGGGGGAGGTTTGGCAGGTAGGAAAATATTTCTCAGCTGAATACTTTTCCTCTGGTTTGGATTAATATCTTGGCTCCCTCCTCACTTAGAAATTCCCTACTCCTCCCATAACAAATAAATTTTAAAATGTAACTAGCCCAAGAGAAGAATATGTGCTGGATGTCTTTTTAATGCCGAATTTTTTCCCTCTGTAAAGCATTCCTCCTTTAAATGTGCTCCAGCTCCTCTCGCTTGGATTTTACAGAGATGCCTTTACTGAAGCACATGCAGACAACTAGGTTTCCATGTCACTTCTAATGTGGTGATGTGTGTGTGATAAAAAGAACAAGGTGAGCTGTTCCCAGCAAACAATTCATTTCCGCTTGTGAATTATCCATGAGGAGACCTAGATATGGGTGGGATAGCTCACATAGTCAGCTATTAGTTAAAATTATCTGACACTCCATGTGACCATATTTTGCCCTGCTGCTAGTTGCCCTGCAAGGCAACCCCGCTCCACCTGCGTCCGCAGCCCCTCTGCCCTCACCCCTGCCAGGACATTTCTCCTGCCCATTACCTTTATTTGCCCAGGGAGACAGAAGTTTGCCTGGGTTTTGCCTGAACACGTTCCCATGGTTTCGAGATCCTCTCCTGCTTCGGAGAGGACCCTGCACTGAGATTAAGCTGCCACCGTGTTGGAGCACAGGGAGGAGTTGTGGAACATGAACTCAATATATCTTTTTCTTAAGCTAATAAGCAATAGATGTTTTCTTGAAGGTAAAGAAAGAGCTAATAAAACGCTCACAAGTGCTGCCTTTCAGCCCCAATAAAATCCCAGCAAGACGATGCCAAAGTGATCCTTAAATCCAAGCATTGAACTCGACACTGAGATGCCAGTCCCCAAATGTTAGAGGAATATAGCTGTTTTCCCAATTCGTGTTGGAAAAGCCAGGGTTTAGAGGGCTGGCTCTTTCCCTTTCACCAGGGGCTGGATCTGAATGTTTCACCTAAAACCTGGTAGTTAAAAATCAGGTCTTTGGTGTCCTGCAGAGAAGTTACCAGTAGTTTGTAGCTCCAGGTGCGGCATGTCTTTGGACCAACTTTATCTCCATTTTAGCAATACAGGGGCAAAACACCGTTATCCGCTCCACAGTGTTTTTTTACAGTTCCACAAATGAAACCCTTTGGCGGGTGCCCTTTGCTATTCATTGTGCAGTCTCTCAAGACCAGAAGAAAGAAAAAAAAAGACGGAGAATAGAAAGAGACACATGCGGCTCCTCTGAGATAAACTTCTTGTGCGGCAGAGGTCCTCTCTCTGGATGGAGAGCCCAAAACTCACGCCTCGAGGAGGGAATGACTGATAAACGGGGCAGTGAGGCCAGCATGCCCACGGGACACACTGCCTATTGCTCACGCTGCTCCACAGCCCTTTGACACAGCCAGCAAACAGTAAGAGAGGACAGAGAAGCTGCCACCAAATGCAGAGGGGCTTGTGGTACCAAGAGCAAACTTGAATCCTACTTTCAAGGTGGGGAGTGAGGCACCAGTCCCAGCCTGGCCTGGCAAAGCCTGGCCTTGCACCATCGTGGGCTCCCGGGGTGTGGCTGGGGCTGCACAAATGGGTCAGCCCTGGACGCACGGTCTCAGGTGGGCTCAAAGCAGGGTCAGAGGGGTGGTGAAAGGAGGGTACGTGCTGCGCTCAGCCAGGGCATAGGTGCCATTTTGCACAGTGGAAAGGAGAACATGCATGTCATCTGACTGCGTATCACTGCAAATTCATGGTTTCTTGATTCTCTTTTGCTCAGGCCAACAGCCAGCTTGTTCAGATTAGTCAAAGGAGGAGGAAGAGGAGGAGCAGACCACAGAGAAGCTGCTTGGCAGGAGTCCAGTCCCCAAACATCATGTTTTCCAGCAACGAGTGGTGTGTGCTGCTCTCCCTGGCTGCTTGAGCATCTGAAACATGAAGCCTGAGGACTGGCCTCCTGGACACCTCCAAGGGCATCTCTCCCAGAGCTCCTTCCCCAGGGTGACTCTCCTTTTCGTGTCTATCTTCCGGCAGCCCCCTTGGTCCTTCCCCCTGCTTGCTGCTGGGACCAGGGGAGAGTGGGAGCTGATGAGAGCTGGCAGGAGCCTGGGCACAAGTCTGAAAGTCAGAGAGAAATGGGAAAGACGCGGAGCTAATTATGATGGCTTGGGACCAGCTGGAACTGTCGCACCGAGTTAACGGAGGAGAAAACAGCTCGTGGCTCAGGGACAAGGTGGCCTGGGGGGCTTGGTGAGAGATTAAAACCACCACTGCATGCTAGCCCCTTGTTCCTTCCCAGCCTCGGCCCTGGAGCATCGCCCTGGCATTACCACGGAAGCAGCTTAGATAACGGGAAAACAGCAAGCCCACCGGCCGCAGCATTTTCCTTTGAAGCTCTGCTGTTCCATGTGGCCTTCCAGAATGGCAGGGTTTGAGCTGCCTTCTTAGCTAAATTGGGAAATTAATTACCCTGAGCTGCACCTCCAAGTGAATGACGGGCAAATCGCTCTCGGTGATGCCTGACCTCAAGCGACTAAATCAAGCTCAGCGAAGCAGCCTGGAGCCTCATCACTTGGCGCGCTGCAGGACAGTGGCTTTCAGTAGGCAGAACGTTAAGGGAAATGCTGTGCATTGAGGTCCAAAATACCTGGAGCTCTTGGTAGCCAGAGAGCTGGGCTGGGGTATGACAGACGCACATCAGGTGGGTGCTTCTGCTAGAGCTACCCGTGTGGTTATTTAAACTCTTCAAATGGAGAAAACCTATTAAAAAAATTATTAAAATAAATGGCACTGGTTTTATGCTTCTTGTTGCCTCTGCTTCAAGCTGTTGATTGACAGCTAGTTTGCATTTATAGATAGTTTGCATTTTTGGAGCGTTTCCTTTCAGAGTTGTGAAAGGTCAGCCTAAAAAAAAATGCATTTCGAGTCTGTTTTGATTCCATGGCAAGAGATGGGTTCCTCCATGAGTCAGGGAGTTGCAGAGTTAAGCAATAAACTGGGCCCTTTTATAGCCACTTTCAGACTTCCCCTTCTGCTGTAAATCTGTGTGAAGGTAAGTAGGCTCCCGGCACAGCCCAGGTGGCAGGAGCCCCCCCATTTCACAGCCCCAGCAAACCTGCCTGTGCCTGCAACACCATACACGGATTTCAGGGCTCTCTGCTTTAGTCTTTTTCCCAGAAAGCAACTATATTCAAAGGCCTTATTTTTTGCTCATTCCTTTGCAACCCGCATGGTTGTTTACATGAAGGCAAAAGGTATGAAAAAAGACTATCAAACCAGAACAGGGAAAAAAGGGGAAAAGCTCCCTGGAGCTGCAGTTGGATGCACTGATTGCACCTGGTTGGGTTCAGGCATGTTTGCTTGATCCTGAAGCTGCTGATCACCTGATGGTGGTAATATTTCCCTACAGATTATATGGGATTGGCTGCAAGGGGTTCTTTTTGTTTCCATCAGGCAGAGAACATTTCCAGGTAAAGCACTTACCTGGCCCAGAGCAGCACAAACCGAGAGGCACTACTGCTCTATGTAAGTAATTTTGTTCTTTTTTTTTTTCCCCTGAAATGTTACGGCTTTGAAAGTGAGCTGAGAACGCAGAGCCAAAATCCTTGCCTAAATATCTGTGGCTCATCTGTGCACAGTCCTTACCTCAGCGGCCCTCATCTGAGCTACTGGCGAGGATGCATCAAACTGGCCACCGATACGCTCCGCTCTTGCTTTTTATGAGATAAGGATAAGCTCAGCAGGAGCAGGGTAAGACCGGCTGTGCTTGCCTTACGAAAAAACCCGTAGGCAGTTGTGCCCATCAACAGCCTGGTGTAATATACCTGCCACCCTCGCCTACGCCACCCCTACAGTAAGTGCAATCTGCTGGCTAGAGGTCACCCGAACCTGGGCCATAAGAAATCCCATCTTTCTGAAGGAGCACACACTTAAATTAGGCCCTTACTCAGAAAGGTGATGGCACCTAGAAGGGGAATATGTGATATAGAGAATGAAGACAACTGCTCTTTGGTAGTTTTCTTTCTGTCTGCAAGCTTTGCAGCACAGTTTTGGGAGGAAAAGGCTGCCCTGAGATTGCCATCGAAAATTCTGTGCTGCAGGCAGGGAGTCCCAGGTCAGCTCCACCAGTTTCCCAGCCCTTCCTCTAGCCTGGGAAAAGGAAAACAGTCTAAATAAAACACTATTTAATCAGAAACCACCCTCTAACCCCAAAGGAATTGTTGGAAATTGTTTCAAAAATAGTTTTCAACGGGAACCTAGCAATGGAATTTAGATTTTTCAATTAAAAAGTGATTGTCTCCCTGATACAGCATTTTTTTTTAATTTGCTTTTTTCTTCAGAAGGAAGGAGGAAAAGTTCTCAAAGAACTCACAGAAGCAGCTGAGATGTGCAACTGCGGTGCCTGGCCCCTTGGAGCTGCAGCAGAGATGTCTCCATGTCCCCTTTCTCCAAGGAGACAGCATCTTCCAGGCATCAGCATTAATCAGAGGATGTCCTGCAGAGTCACCTCCTGGACAAAATATAGCAACTGGGAGGTGGGAAAAGAACGAGAACCCAAAGCACCTGAAACCCTCACTCCCAGATAACGTTCCCAAACTGAATTCTGTTCTTTCGCTCAAGTAAAATACATATCAAATTGCTCCTCTGAAGCACCATCATAATCCTGAGGGAGGAATTTGGAAGAAAAAGAAGGAAGGAAAGAGATTTTTCACAACTATCTGGCTCTGTAACGGAGAGGTACCCATGTGTGGAGGAAAGCACCTTTCTCTGTCAGAAAGAAATGGATGAAAAAAAAAGATGATTATGAAATATGGAGGGCTGCACTCATCTTCCATCAGGCTGCACAAGTGATGACGTCAGGGGCTCCCTGGCTACAGCTTGAGACATGCTCTTGCCCCTGCTCCCTCCTACCCAAAGTCCAGCTCAAAATTTCCGTCGTCTGATGGCAAAACAGAGATGGAGTCTAGAGAAAAAGGGGAAAAAAAAAAAGAACAAATTAATGGAAAATGATATAAATCCTTGAAACAGAGGAGCAGGATTGGGAAGAGGGCTTGTACAAACAGCAAATCTGTGAATCACTAGCTAAAACCAATGGCTTGGACCTACAGTTCTCCACTGGTCTCTCATCAGAAAAACAGAGGACTCTTCAGTAAGTCACCTCAGATGGCAGTGCCACACACACTACCTCCCTCTCCTCTATGTTTCTTGCAGCGAGAATTCCATAAAAAACCATACATGTTTAATGAAAGCATTGGCCAGATGGTTACTAGTCCCCCTACCCTGCTAGTCAGCTTGAGCAGCAGCCTGAGCCTCTGCTTCCTAATCCAGTCTGTCACACCTTGCTACCAACAAGACACGCGAGAACACCAGGATGTTGTGTGGTCCTTGCTGAGTTGTTACAGAAAGTCTTTTTCATTGAGCCATAAACTGGTGTTGGGGGAGACACATGGCTGGGTAAATCAAGTATTAAAGCTTTCTCAAACGAGGAGAAATGCGCATCACCCACAAAAATGTGAGGGTGAAGGAGGTGAAGAGGCTGCCCAAGCCAACCTGCACAACTCCACACCATGGCTGTATGGTGGTAGCTATGTCAGGAAAAGCAAAATACAGAGAGATGCCTCCCGACAGCCCAGACCCAGTTGCACCCAGGTGGGATGGAGACGTAGGGTGCTGTGGGGTGGGCAGCCACCAGCCCCAACTCCTCTCTGCCTCCAGGGAGGTCCCCCTGCAGCAGGGCCAGGGGAGCCACCGGGCAGCGGATACAGCTCTGCTCTCACCCAAGCCTGCGACTTGTATCTGCTGGGAAGGCAGTGTCACCCTCCAAGGAGCCCACGGAGACGCTCCTGGCATAAATGGTCCCTGAACACAAGCAGACCTGGCCCTTGGGGCTGAAGGGTAGGGAAAGGCCAGTATTCAGCTCTGTTTTTTTCAATATTGGTGAAGTCACCCCAAAGCAAGAGATCCATCGAAGTCCGCACAGCAGCTGCCATCTCAGTACCCATTCGTGGAAGGTAACAGGGATCCAGGAGGATTTTGCCGAGCGGATTGAAGAAGCAGGAGGAACTGACTCACCACGGAAACGTCACACCGATAGAAACGTCCACAGGAAAACACCATGGGAAATCCACACGCAGTGGGAAAATGACATTGCTGCTGGCGACAGTATGCCTGCAGGCTGTCCCACCTCCGTCCACCTTACCCCCACACCAGCTGGGCTGGAGGAAGCGACTGCTATTGCCAGTGACCAGAATAACATTAAAGGAAGGAAGGACAAAGGAACAGGGAATCTCTAAGACAGAGAAGAGGGATGCTAAAGCGAGTGGGTTTGTCTGTGGATGCTATGTTACGCGTACAGGGACACAGCTAACTCAGAAGGTAAGTCAGGCAATTCGAGCGAGCTGTTTGAATAAACACCAAACAAAGAGAAACTCAAGTAAATTTTAAAGGCAACACATTTTCAAATAGCAAGACCAAGCAGCATTTAAAGGTGATGGTCGCTGCCAAGTTATTTTGAGCAAACAGGAGGCTACTCAGTTTATCTGTTTGAACGTGCCAACAATTAATTTAGTAATCAGCACATTCTGAAGGGAGGATTTGAGAGGGTGACAAGGAGGGCCAGGCCCTCAGTCAGTGTAGATTCGCACTGGCTTGCTGTGCCGCAGCCAGCCCCGTGCTAGCGGGGGGTTTGGCTGAAGCCCCCTTAGGGGGGACATGCTGGGGCAGGTGACTTCTCTTACATAAGGACGGTGATGTGCCTTCACACGCATGCAGATGGTGATGCTTCTCATACCACCCACAGCACAGATGGACTGTCAGTCATCACATTGAAAGTCATTCCAAGAGTCTGCCTACTCCAAGTCCAGCAGGGAAAACCTAACTATCCTTTTTATCCACTAAACCTACCCTGCCTTACACTGCACAGACACCAGAAGCAAAAATATTGCAGAAATAAGTCTGCTATTTATACAGCTCAGCAGATGAGATATAGCAATAAAGATGCTGAAGTCATCCTTTTGTTTAATATAAATTAAATGATGTTTTGCTTATAGAGTGCTTATAGGGATCCTGGGGAGCAATAACCTCCTTGCTTTGCAGATGGACCCACTTCTGCCCTAAAGACATTAAAGGCTCGGGTCAGAGCCCTTGCCAGCCCACCTGCAGTAAAAGTGCTCTGCCTCAGAGCCATCTACACCAACAATCTGTGGGGTCTTAAAATAAATCATTTCCTAAGTTTCTTAATTTAATTTGGGTCCTGTGAGGTGTTGGTGTCTTAGAACAAGCCATCCACAGATCCTGGAGCAGAGGGCACGCAGAGCCTTAGAGACAGGGGTAAAACGTGGCCTGAAATGGAAGGAAAAAAAAATAGAAAAAAAAAAATTGATAAACAGCTTTGAAAAATATTCCTGTCTTATGTTTACCTTGAGTAATGTATGTAGTTGTTAAAGACTGAGGTGATGAAGCCAAAAAAAGCACTTTGCTTATTTCTCACCAAAATCTTCTAAGAAACAGTCCGGTTTCTCCTGCAAATATATTTTCTAAGATGTCTTTTAAAAGGTTTGTTTTTCCTTTTTATTTTCCTTGCCTCCACAGTAGCTCTTAAAAGTCTCAAGTTATTGCTCTTATCAATTATTTCCTTAAGAAAAGGATCTGTCCAAAAGAACCAGGGGAGGGGAGAGGAAGAAGACAGAAAAATCTCAATTTTAACTCTGCAAAACCAAGTATTTTTATTAAACATCTCCAGTCACTTTCTGGAGGTGTAAAATCTGCACCAGGTGACTAGTCTAGATTGCAGCTAGCTCGTCACTGCCTGCCCCTACCACCCACACGCAGTGTGTCAGAAGAAAGAAGCCAAAAGCTGGAGTAATCCACAGGGCTAGTAAAAAAAAAGTGCAATAATTTTGCTAAGCAAAAGCTAACCAGTCATAATTTACGGCAGGCATGAGTTTTTCTGGATGATGTTCAGGATTCTGCACACTTGTTAAGGGTCGAGTGCATTGCTTAAGTGCTGGAGCATCTCTGGCTGGTGAGGTGATGATCAGCTGGTGGCCACCAAGGCACCCCACCGGCTGCGCAGAGGGAGATCAGGAGGAGCTGTGTGGCACCCATACGTGAGCATCGCTCACAGGGGACCAGCATCCTCACTGCTTCTCGCTCGGCCAATAGCTCAGTGATGTCTTCATACTGCACCCAGCTGAGGGAGCAAGCTCAGGACAACCACCTCTAAGCCACTCTCCATCATGTAGAGGACAATCCCTGCTTGGAACAAGGGTTTAAAAGCCACACAGAGGATGCTGGTAGTTGCTTGGCAGGACACAGGCTCTCTCAAAAGGACTATTAAAATATACATATAAGCCAAAAGAAAAAATAGGATTTCATTATCATTTCCTAGTGCATTAGGTTCCTGAGCAGTTGCAAACAAGTGCTCTAGAAATTTTCCTATGTGAGCTCCCACAGGTGATCATGCCGAATGTCATCTGCCAGGCTGCTTGGAACAAGTCCCTCCCAACCACTTGATAGTCCTGGAGACCTCTGACTCAGTGGCTTTTCAGCCCTCAATTTGTGCTACTCTAACCCGTCCCCTGCTTTTCCAGGCTACACCTCCAGAGCAACTGTCTTCCACCATGCTGAGCAAGGAGTGGACCATTTAAGACAAGCACCATCTCTAAGTCTCAACTCTCCACAGACCCGGTGGCAGCACGTCCTTCTCAAGAAACACACTCAAGCCAGATCAGAGTTGAGCCTCTTCGGAAATATTTCTATTCTTGGATATGGTTTTGGAGGGTGAGCTTGGGCTATAAGCAATAAAAAATAACAGTAGCGTGAATTGCTCTGGCTCTATTAAAGTCACTGTCACCCTTGGGAAGTCCTGTCCCGTAGGGAACTGTATTACCATACAACCTGCAGCTCCTGCTCCAACACCTCACGCGTGCAAGCTGGCAAGTGCTCCATTCGGTCCTTCTCATCCTCGTACGTGTCGGTAAGCAGCCCTCCGCAGCAGCTGGCAGCTCCTTCTACTTTGCGTTAATTAAAAGGAGATAAAACTGCAGTCAGAGGAAATCCTCCTAGATGATCCATCTCCGCAAGCACAGCCAAGCCTGGCAGCAGCGAGTTTGAGACCAGCTTGCCACTAGCATCCTGCACTGCCCCCAGAGGGTTTTGGATTTAATCTCAGTTATTTCTCTTCTTCCAGGACAGTGGGGCCAGACAGCACCACGGAGCTTAATGTATTTGCTTTGGGAACAAAACCAGACGATGCTGTGGTGAAAGGTACAAGTCTCTTGCACAACACAACTTGTCAAAAGGAGCCCTGTAAGCTCGCCTGAGGAATAAGCTGTTTTGGAAATACAGTAGCGCAGCTCCAGCCCTCCCTTCCCACACACGTGAGAGACGCAGCCTCAGCCCCTGCGCACGGAGAGCCTGTGTTTGTTACAGGACGAAACTTCAAGCAATGCCAGGCAAGCGTTCCTTCTGATCAATTAAGAAGTGGCATTGACAGAGAAAAGTCCCACTGGGTTTTCTTGAAATGTGAAGACTGGAGGCTCTGTGAGAAGATATGCGTGTGAAACAATGGAAACAAGCAGCCCGTTTGGACAGGGGAGGATCAGGAGTGAAAAACAGAACGGCCTGCAGAGCACTGATGGCAAAGTTATTAGCAGGAAATAGAATTCACTACGGGAAAATGCTAGCACTCCAGAGCAGTTCCTGAAGTAGTATAAATCAGCATAACATTACCGTGCCCAATTTACGACAGCTACAGGCTGAGCCACATAGTCCCAGTGCTGCGTACTCTGGCAAAGGAGGAATTTGGGTATAGCAGTGACGCTCTGGTACAGACATCCTTACACTGGGCAGGAGTTGGAGGCAAATGGCAACATCACCATCACCCCTTCAGTGTTCAGCTATCTCAGAATTTGGAAAGGAAAAATCCTTTAATTTTGTTTCCACCTCGTAAAGTACTCATAGCACCGACGAGGCAGGCAGAACCTGAATGCATATTTTTGGAAAGCACATTTGATTATCTTCTGGAAAAAGTGAGTTTCTGAATGCAAGAGACCACTTCACACTGCAGTTAAGAGCACAGAAATCCACATATATGATACTTCATTGCTCTGTAGCAATTTTGTTGATTAGAATCATTAGGATACGAGAAGAAAATAGTTAACGTGCTGTAGCCAATCTGCAAATGTTAGAAAATCTGCAATCATATAAAACCAATTTTAAGTGAAATGGGATAGTCTACAAATTACAGGCAAAGGATTGCTACTCAAGGCACTGAGAAAGACAAGCAGGAAAGCAACACAGACCAATACCCAGCCCAGGACAAAGGGTGGTTAGAGAAACACATGTAGCTCACGTATCCAAAGAAAATTACTTCCAAAAACTGACACAGAGCAAATGCTGACCAAACTTCATCCTTCTGAAGGCTCATTTAATACCGACTTCTTAGGGTGCCAACACTACCACCCCTGCAACTGCAGGATGGCCAGTGGCCACAGGCCTGCCTGCAACATGAACGGACATGGGGATGCAAGGCTGCCGCAAAACCCTGCTGTGAATGGGAGCTAATCAGCCAGCGAGGTCCTGGGGAGCTACAGGTCCTGGTGGCTTCCCTACACAGCCTGCTCTCACATCTGGCGTCCATTTATGATGTTTGTCTCACCTCAGCTCTGACATACGTGGCATGTGATGTGCAGCCACATGGAGGCTTTGGGGCACAGCTCAGATAATCACTGCACTTTAGCAAGAAGCTCATTTTGTCCTAAGAAAACAACAGCAGGAGTATTCATGCACCCCTTTAAAATATCAAGACAAAAATTATTAGTTGGCAAGGCTACAATGCCAAAGCAAACACAGACTCTGGGACTGTTATTCTGGTTCTCTTCTCTCTCTCCTTTAAATCATAAACACAGTTGAAACCAAAGCGAGACATAATGAAAATGAATATACAGAAGTAGCACTTGCCTGAAGGTCCAATGTTGTACCGTGGTGTTTCACTCATTTTTCAACGTTCCTGTTTCTTGTCTGATTCGTACAGCAATGTTTTCCTCCCCCTCTCTCTAGAACTCATATTATAATCCTGCCTCGAGATGCTCATCTATCAGCCCATCACTCAGAAAGCAAGCCATTCATCCTACTGTTCAAACATCCATCCAGACCTCGGGAGGATGGTGGGGACTAGGGAGGGAGGGGAGGAGAAAACACTTTTCTTGTTGCTTTAATGTTCGTTATAAACTATGGAGGATGCTAACTCCTATCAGAGAACCGTCTCATACTCCTGCCCTTTTTTCCTCCCTGTACTTTTGAGATAGACCTGTTTTTCACTTAGGATCTCCAACTAAAGGAGAACTGTGCAGGATCAGGTCTTAAGTAGGCAGTGTGTTATGCCAGCAATGAAGCCAGATTCTGATCTTGGGGAAAACTAGTACAAGTCTAGACTAAACTACTCCCCTGACTGGAGCAGCAGAGGTGCGAGTGCCGTCAGCCTGCCCCTCGCCACGTACTCTGTCCAGCCCAACGCGACAGCACTCATGTACTTGTCCCTGCCTGACTCTGCTTCGTCCCACCAACATCCAGGAAAACCTGTGCCCAGAAAGCTTCCCTTTGTGACCACTGGTCTATTACTCAGCAAAACATGTACCTGTTAGCAGCTATTATCAACAGATTACTTTGATCAAATACCAAAAAAAGGATTTTCTTGAGCAGATTGCAGTGAGATTCTTTCCTCATTACCTCTTCCAAACCATTCCCTTCCTTTCCCACAGATCTGTACATAGCACGCAAAATGAAATCAGATCTTAAACCACAGTAAATTCTCTTATCCGCTCCATCCCTTCTATCTCCCATCTGCTACTCCAGCCTTTTGCTATTGAGGTGCAGTAAAATTTGATTTTAAACATGAAGCTGACACTGTAGTCTCATTCTCTTCAGCCAAAATATGAAAAATAAAAAGCTACCCATATACACAGTTTATCACAGCAATAGATAAATCTATCACGACAACAATTTTGACAGATAATAAAAAGCAAAAAAATATTGAGGAGGTTTACAGCAGTTTAATGAAGGCTCTTGTACCAAATCTTGAACTCAAAGTTACAGTCCGAGTTATTGAAAAAAATAACTTACAGTGAAAAAGCTGATGAGAATCGCCCACCTAGCCACGGAATTAACTGTGGTTTAACGCTGTGCTTAAATACTCACCACACAATAGAAACAAATTCAAATCACGACCAAGGTACACACAATTCACTTCCATTCTGTTTTCAATTACATGTACTCAGCATGTAACCTAACCTCTGGAAGTTATGCTGAAGAACACAGAGGTCTCTTTTTTTAATTATTTTTTTTCTTTTTTTTTTTTTTTTGAACACTCACTGGAAATAAATACCATTTAAAGAATACACATGGAGCGCAATAAAATGGACACTTAGGCACTGGTACAGTCTAGTCCTTTTCAGCCCTCTACAAACTACAAGACAAGAAGTTTTAAACCACAGATGGAGCGGAGAGCAGGGCAGAGCTGTGCAGGTAGTGCAACAGGTTATGTACTACACAAAAGCACATCTGCAAAAGGTCCCAGGAGATTTTTGTTGAAGATGCAGCGTATCCACACCAGGTATATTGTGAAGGGCTTAATGTTTTCTGAGAAGGTGTGATTCTGATGGGACAATATATAAGGCATGTAAGTGTTTTCCCCTTGCTCTTGTATCCACACTTCGTATTTCACTTCTCTGACCTTGAGATACCTCAGGTTCCAGGGGATCTGCCAGGACACGGCAAGTTTAGCTTCGCTCGTGCCCTGGACAGAGGCTTGACACTTGGCATCCCTCACTTTGCCAGGGTAGAGGCTACCTGACCACTTCTGCTTCTTGGGTCCTGGCTTAGACTTCACAGTCTGCCTGATCACATGGATGAGAGAAGGGATGTTCACTTTCGTGTCCTGGTAAGCACGGAACAGCCACTCGGGGTTGCGGCAGCAGAGGTGTCGTGGCACTTCTGTGCTCTTAATGATGCGATCTTGCTCAGCTTTGTCCAGATGAGCAATCCCACCCTGATCCCAAGGTCTGTCTGGGTAGGTAACAGTGTCTTCCTTGTTGGTGTTCTGCCAGGCAATGTACTGCAAGTCCATGCCAGGAAGGGTTGCCAGGGTTTTGTAAGGGGTGTAGTGTTCAGGGTTGATAGCGTAAGGAAAGAGCTCCACCACCGTGGCACCTCTTGGCAGAAAGAGAGACATGACTAATTGGGCCCCATGCATGCTGACCAGCATGGACGCATTGCTGATCAACCGGACGATGTCAGAAAACGAGTGCTCCTCCAGAGAGACGGTAATGGTTTTCATCTGAAACTCCTGAGCGAGAGCCAGGATTAGTTCTGCCTCATTTAGGATAAGTCTGTTGATTGTTCGACTGAACACTACGATGTACTCCTCACTGGAGCTTTCCTCCAAGCTGACGTTCAGCTTCTGCATCATGAATTTGGTGAACTGCCTGATCTCATTGCCAGAAACCAAGATGTTAGCCTTTGGCCCCTGTGGCTGGACAAATCCGTACTGGTACCAGGTGGTGATTTTGGACAGTCCCACATACGATTTGGTAAAGCAGAGGAGCCTGCCCAGGGTTTTAAGCTGCTCCCTGAGGAGTGGCTGCTTGTTACTCAGTAACTTGTAGAGGTCAAAGTGAACACCTTCACCCCACCCTTCCATGAAGAAGAGCCGCGCCTCCAGATCTAAATCAGAGAACTGTTGCATGGTGTAATAAATGGGGAGGAGGTCGTCATGAAAGACGTGCATCAGGTTGTCTGGGTTGAACCTGTTAGCGATCAGCGCCACATCAGGCACAAAGACCGGCTTTGGCATAAATTTCAGTGCAGCAGCTGGCAGCTCCACAAAGTTGAAGTACTGGGTGTTGTGGTCTTCCACTGAGGAGAGGTCAAGCAGAGCCGGCTGGAACCTCCGGGAGCCCAGGTTGGGCAGCATGACCGAGGAGTTGCTGTGGAAGTAGACAAACTCCTCAGCCTCTGTAGAGTAGCAGAGGGACTCAAAGCGGCAGATGCGGTCAGTGTGCATCCTGCCCGTGCACACCATCCTGGTACCGTCCTCCACCAATGCCTGGAGAGCTGCATGGTAGTCAATCTGAACCTGAGAGAGCTCCTGAGACTGACGCATGAGGTCCAACTCCTCTTCGACCATGAAGGCATGCTCTCGCAGTTTGATGTATTTCCACAGCACAGCAGCAAGGACAGACACGAGCAGGGCATTAAACACAGCTGCTATGTTCATTCTGTAGTTAGATCCTAGCAAGATGACAGGCGGGGAATGCAACGGAGAGGGAACACATCATTAACGCTCCTTGACATGGTGAGGGCAGAGACCTGTGGAAAATAAACTAAGAAAGGAACCATTTAAACATCGGGTTTACAGCTTCACCACAAATCATATTTTATGGACTATTCAAGAGAGTTGAGGCTTTTTTCAGCCATTTTTCCCCCTTTCAGGGAATGAGGGAAAAGAAAAAGAGTGCCAAAACACTACCCGAAACTGTAAAAAAAACCCAAAAATTAAGCGAACAGAACTGGGAGCTCTACAGGAAGGCTTCCTCTCTCATTTTAATTTCTACCCTTTTGGAGAAGAAAAAGTAAGAGTTTCAGGAGGAGCTCTATGAAGCTTTGTCAGAAAAAAATGGTAGGTTTCCTGGGACTTTGGCTCACGTTGGTTTCTGCAGACCAGTCCAGTCCAACAGCGAGAGGAAAGACAGCGCTGCAATCACTGGGCCACTCAAACAGGGCTTGGGAGACCTAGCTCCTCCTCTTGATCTGCCACAGGTCTTCTGCACGGCTGCAAGGACCCAGCTCTGCCTCTTGCCTTTACTGTGCAGATCATAACAGTACAAGGAGTACCGCCAAGTATAGATTTTGCTACAGTCCATTCCAATAGGAAATGTGACTGCCCTGTGGGAAACTCCCAAGTCACTCAGTCATTCCTTTGGCTGCGCTCCGGGATCAAAGGCTAGGAGGTGCCATCGTCTTCCAAAAGAAATATTGGCATGGGAAAGAGAGGAGCTCCGCTCTTTCTGCAAGGAACTGATGTTTCATTAAAACAATCAAACCTTCATTTAGTTAGAGTCTGACTTGCACCAGCACAGCCAACCCATATACAAATGGGAAGGTAATACATGTGAAGCGTTTCCGGCGTTGGTGTTTTCCCATCCCAACCTGAGAATATCCTCTGTGCTGCTCCAAGACCTCCCTGTCTCTTTTTCTGTTATGGGAGAGATTCTGCCACTGTTTTCTTTCTATGTAGAAACACTACTGGCTTATATCAGAGTATTGATCATATTTTCAACTGTGAACTTCAATTGAGATATTGATTCAACTACAGTATTTATGGGCTCTAATTTTCATTATGCGTCAAGGTTCACTGCTAGTCAGGCTGTAAATAATTGCAATCATGACTCATGGGTAACTATAGGAAGGGAAATTTCTGATTGGTATATACCTGATTAGACTGTTTCTAACTGCAGTTATTAAAGGTAGCAATTTAAACTCCCTTTGATCCAAGTTTGGAGGGAGGGAAAAAAAGCAATATCTCAGGCATGTGCTCTGACATCTCAAGCAATAGTGCCTCGGTGTTTTAACCTAGAGATGCTTGTTCTTATATGCCAGAGTGGAGGAAGACAGCAAGGCATATTTAGGACCAATGCAAAAACCTTCTCTACTGTCCAGGGAATTCTTTTGAAAAGAGATATTGCAGCCTAAAAGCTTGATCCTGCAATCTGGTTCATGCAGCTTGGAACTGAATAGAGAATCATTCATGGAATTCAATGAAGTTAGAAGAGATCCCCATAGCTTGCGAGATCTGAACAGCCTGCAGGATCCCTGTCTTAGGAAGAACTGAAGGTATGTGGGAGACTGAATAATGCCAAAGAAACAAGCGCTAGCTGTAAGCCACACAGATTCAAGAGGTGGTCTCTGGGGATCTGAGCAACAAATTCATTTCAATTTCAGAACAGCTCGAGCTACTCAAATGGAACAGAAATGAAGTTCACCTCCTTTGGCAAGTGGTCTGAAAAACTGCTTCATTTAGCACCTTCCTAAAAGCAGGCAGCAAATTAAAAAGGTATTGTTTTGACTTCAACCATTGAAAAAGGAAATGGGAAGGGACCCAGAGTGGTCATCTAATTACCGGGGCAGGGTCAGCTTTCTCTAAACCACTTCCCAAAAATGCTTCTCTATCTCGTTCTTAGTACTTATTCATATCTTCAGTCAGTCTCTAGCAATAAAGGCATAAAGGACTACAAGCAGCTCTTTCCTAACAGTTTTTGTTTCCACCACAACAATTTAAACCTAGTCTTCTCCCAGGCGCACAGATATCCTGCTCAGGCGAATTATGGCTGTCACATCACCTCTCAATCAACAGGGGACGACTGCTGCTCCTGGTGGCTTTGCAACCCTCAATCATGGCTGTTCTATGGACAACCTTGAATGGAAACCTACTGGGGACAGCAGCACATCACTCAACTAGGCTCTGCTAATGCAATCAAACCAGTTTTCAGGAAAAGAAATTTTTGATGGGGACAGATCTCAAGTTACTTTGTTGGTACCAGATTTCCAAAGCTTCATTTTACTTCTTCACTATCTTTGAAAGATGTCTAACAATATCATCCAACTCTCCACATAATCTCTCCACTACAGACCTCTCATCTTGTGGGCACTGCTTTAAATTACTTCAGCAGCATCACCAAGGAAAGAACCAAGCCCAAGCAGCCACATGCAAAGCCAGTTATTACGTGAAGGAGATTGTTAACAATCAAGTCTTCTGCCACATGCACACACTTCAAATGAAGGCCAGTCTGTAGGCATTGTAGAATCATAGAAATGTTTAGGTTGGAAAAGACCTTGAAGATCACTGAGTCCACCACTACACTATGTCCCTATTGCTACATCTACAGGTCTTTTAAATACCTCTGGGGATGGTGACATGACCACTTCCCTAAGCAGCCTGTTCCAAAACTTGACAACCCTTTCAGTGGAGAAATTTTTCCTAACATCCAATCTAAACTCCCCTGGCATAACTTGAGGCCATTTCCTCTTATCCTATCACTTGTTACTTGGGAGAAGAGACTGACATCCACCTTGCTACAATCTCCTTTCAGGTAGTTATAGAGAGCCATAAGGTCTCCCTTGAGCCTCCTTTTCTCTAGGCTAAACATTATGAAAGTTAACTACTGCAGGTCAAAAGAACAAAGCACCTACAAGTTCAATGGAGTCAATGCAAGTTGCAAGAACGTGGCCTCTTTATGATTCCAGTATAGGAGGGAAGCGCGTGTAAGTGTGGGTGTTTCAAAAGCATCAGAGGCCAGCAGTCCATAAAAACAACACTGACACCACTTGCATTTCACAGGCATCTCACTGGTGGGGAGCTCCACTGACCATTACAAACCCCTTGAGCCAAACAGGCCTCCTTGGAAACAGTCTGTTCTAACGTTTTGCTCCTGACTGATTTGTCCTCTCCCCTCCGGCCCCAAGGGAAAGGCATAAGAAGCACTTGAGAGATACAGGCTGATGGATGTGGCCAATGTTCAGAGGTTAGCAGTTTTCATTTCAGACTCTGCAATACCCATGAAATGGCTAAAAATGAACAACTCAACTTTTTAATAAAAAATCACCTGCAAGGCCCTCCTCCATCTCTTCCCTCACTGCAGCTCTTTCACTTCCCTGCACTTAGCTGAAGTGAGCCAACCAGGTGTCAGGAATGAACGTTAAAAGCTAGCAATGCTAAAAGAATCCATCTTCATTCCTGTTTTTCATTGCCAATTCGAAAATCCTGGTTTGTGCTGCTTGGCTGAAAGCTCCTTTTGATGGAAAGCAGGGGACATGGACAGGAAAGTGTGTTGCAGGAAGAACTGAAAGGAGAATTTCACAGGTACACAGGGAACAGCCTTGATTCTTTGCCCGTTTTCCCACATTTTATCATCCATTTTTTTTTAATCTGACACTTTCAGTGAACACAGACCTTAGGGAACGAAAATCTTTGGTCCTTCAGGGAGTGACAGAACATAAATAGTAACAAACTGTCCCGCTGTTTGCTCTTACGGACCCAGGAGAGGCTGCACCAAGGGGCTAAAGGCAGGCAGTCACTCTCCAGGTCCCCTGGTTCCTCAGTCTCCCAAGCTGAGGTCAGTCACTACGTGTTGTCAGCAGCAGTAGTCCTGGGATGGGAAACGTTTCCAGAAGGCAGCAGGTAACTCTGAAACAGATGAAGGCATTTAGTCTTCCACATGAAGAGAGTTGCTTCACAATAAAAGAAACTTTCATCACTAAATGTCTCTCAAAAAATGGGTCTAGAGCTGCCACACTCTTCCCACAGTGTCATTGGAGAACATCTTAAGAATGAAAATCACTTGCAGAAGTGGCAGACCAGACACTGCTGCTTTCCTCAAGGTCAGAGTCCTCTGTGCTGTTTGTTTCTACATGTAGGTCAGCATTTATGTCGTTTGCTCCCCCAGTTGTCCACAGACTACCCTCCCCCATTCCTACCACATTCATTCACCTCTCACTTCCCAGTGACATTGGGATAACAGCTTTGCTCCATGTGAGCAACACGACCCAATTACCAAGAAAATCGCATGGACTGACATTTTTTTACTCTCTGCTTTGAAATGCTAAAGCACCATCCTTCAGCAACAGAAGACGTGACAGCTGATACACTAGAGCCGAGCTGGAAGAGACATGCACGTAAAAGCCGCACAGAGCTTCTTGCTGCCAAGCTAGCAGAGGGCAACAATGTCCCATGGGAGGGGATGGGATGTGCCCTTGAGAACTCTCAACAGGGCGGGCTGCAGGAGAGGAGTGGGGGTGAGAGAGGGAGACAGAAGTGGCAGATTTCCCTGTCATTGATGCTGCCGGGGCAGCAGGGCAGCTGCCTTACAGCACCCCATGGTCAAAGACGGGGAGCTCAACAAACACACCCGCACAGGGGCCGCTCAAGACTTCACAAGGGAAATAAAAGCACACCCTGAGGCTTGCAGCTCAGCCATAATGGATGCTGCTCCAGAGGCTAAGAGGCTGTGGGAGGGACTCTATTTTTGGTTAGCTCATCTTTGCTCTTTTTGCAGAAGAGATGACAGGCATGAAGAGCTTAACTATTCTCCTCCTCCACTCCCACTCACTTAGCAAAAGGGTCACAGCTTCATCCTCTCAGCCCAGCTACTGCTTCTCTAACTAGCACTGACTACTGGTGAGCAGGTAAAGCCTTCAGGAGCACACATCTGGTGCGTTCAGCAGGCACACCTCTGGCAGACACCCTGAGCATCTTGCAGGTTCATAGTACTCTCATGAAAGTTTGGACACAGTGGCACCTTCTGCCTGTTAGCTGCTGATCATCTGATGTTATAAGTATCCTCAGGAAGTGGGAAGACAGCAGGAAGCATAGATGGGAAGCTGTGCTTCATCTCTTGTTAATGTGTAGAGGAGATCAGAGTGGGTGGGATGGAAGAGATGAATTTCTGCTAATAGGCAGTTGGCATAAAGGACTGTTTGGATTCATTTAAGAGATGAGTTCTGTTGTTCTTTTTTTAATGATGAAGCTAGGGTACGATGAATCACTACTTTAAAGCTATTATTATGATGGTCAATGTTTTAAACCTCTTCTCCATTTTAAAAATTACAGTCTAGGTAAGAAATTGGGAGAAAAGCTACAAAGCCCACACAATAAAAAACAAACAAACAAACAAACAAAGATACAAACATACACTACCAAGATCCCCAGAGGAACAAAACAAGAGCTGGATGAGGGAGAACAAGGGTCACTGGGGTAAACAGCACATCTAAAGGGGGAGCACCTAGTCCTGCAGGTACTAACAAAATGAGAAGTGGTGGTTTTGTCTACTTAGGCCTTGCCAAGCTTTTGTTACCAACTCTTCAAGCACTTTCCAAGCCAATGCTCAGTCTTCCAGAGCTACAGCAGGCTAAAAACTCTCACAAAACGGAAAAAAAGCACAAAGGACACACGTTTCCAGAAGGCACCACCATCCTGTACACAGAAAGAAATGCCTTTACATGGAGGCCAACCTGGGTTTGGCCCAGCTGACCAGTTCCCTGAACAGCCTGCCAGTCGTGGCAGTGGTGTCCAAGCAGAACCATCTCCGCAGTTCCCAGAAATGCAGCACAACTGGAACTGAACTGAACTGGACCTGCTCCTGCCACAGGACGGGGAAGGAGTCAGGGCAGAGGCGCACGGTCAGGAAACGGACAGGGGACTCTGACCTTTCTTCTTGTTACGGCAACACAGTGGGAGGGGTGGGAGCAGATTTGACTCCTCGAGGACTTTTTCCCCATCAGCACTCCCCACTCCCAGATCCATCTCTTGCTAGGCTAGCTTTCCAGGACCAGCACAGGAAAAGTAAAGCGTGCAAACACGGCATTTCACACTCCCCCTGCAAAATGTCTTCTGTTCTTTCTCCCATCCCTGATGGAAGAGGCTTAGCTAAGGATGCAGTACATGTAACACATGCAGTTTTAAATACCTACTTCATTCATGCTCAAAGCAGAAGTTGCTAGAAGGCAACTTTCCCAACTGGAAGGAGGGGGAGTTAGGATTTGGCAGCCAAGAACTGGCTTTTATTCTCATCTCTGTCACAGATTCCCACAGAACTACAAGCAAGTCAATCCCCACAGCCCCAAAGGTTGTTATCATCTTATTACTGTATTTGTTTAATGAGATACATATATCTTTCAAGGTACATATCACATTAAAGAAAGGATGGTACACTGAATGATTGATATACTGGAACATTTTCTTTGTAAAAAGCAGCCAAGTGTACAAGTGCTGACTATTTAAACAGGAAAAGAGCAGATTCTCAAAGGGAGCCAACCCAGCAGTTAAAGCTACAAATATCATTAACAAAGCCTGATATAAAAAGGGGATATGAAAAATAAGAATACCTTAACTCTGCAGCCTCAAGTGGATTTTTAAATATACAACTTTATTCAGGAAAAAAAATATCAAAATGGAACAATATTTTTTAAAAAAACAACTGTCTCACAAAAACTTTAAGTATCTATAGACAACTGTAATCAAAATTAGGTTTACCTTCAGTTTTTATGGTTTAGCATAACTCAGCAATAGAAAGTAAAACCGTAAATCTTTCTATAGAAGATTGAGACCAAGCAGACTGAGGCTCTGTGCAATGGTCCCTACTGCAAACACACCTTCAGTATGAACAGGAGAATACTGGTGGTGACTGGACGCCTTCCAGTTGTGCTTATGGATAGAAAATCTAATATTTCTTCCATTTAATTTCAGAGCCTGTGAGAGCTAGGACAGGAAGAGATGCAACCTGACTTTTGTGTTGACTAGCAACCATTGATTTAACATTTGTTGATACTGCTGTCTTGATCTACAAAATTACAGGTAAAAAAAAAAAAATCCAACACTAAGCAGTCAATGCATATTAGCAAACCACAAACTGAGCTACAAGTATGAAACCAATAAGAATCCTTCTTGGGCTTTTACAGTCTACATTTCCAAGATCTGTTCTCCATCCAGAATGACATGGAGTACAAAATCTTTTCCCCAAACAAAAACTAACCCTGATCTCCAGAAAACTCCCCTAAATAAGAGGCATTTCTGATGAAGATAAGCTAGCTTGAGGTGAGATGCAAGAAAAATGAGCTAAAACCAAACAAAACTCTCTCACCTCTCAAGACTTCCACCTTCTGACAGTCTCAAGCCTAAAGATGAAGCCTCAAGGTACTCAGAATAACCATGGCTAGACAGAGGAGGAAGCTTTAGAGACAGAGTTCATTCCGGTCAATCTTTGCTCACCCAAGTATCCCACCAAAACGCATCACATTATATCAGCATTAACAGCACTGTCACATGACTCAAAAACCCTCTCCTTTTGCCTGGTCTCTTGCTGTTAGTTTGTAAGCAAGATACCTTTGTCAGAAACAAAAAGGTGTCCGAGTGCAGCACCTTTATCTTACTTCAGTGGTCTACCTAAAGTAAAGACACAGTGGGGGTGGCTGAAGGGAAAATTTATTAATGATGCAAAAGTGAATTTAAAAGAATATGATGCAAAATCCCAAGGTACTGAACCAGATGAGCTTCAGCCACTCCAGCTATGCCTTTGGGCTTTAGCTGCCATTTGTTATTCTCTGTGTTTTATCTCTCCTTTCTTTCTTCTCCGATGGGAAGAGTACCTTCCCATGTGTTATTTGGATACTGGGACTGGTGCTTAGCAGCATTTACAGCCTGAGCGTTCCCTTCCTGAGACTGCTCCTGTGTGCTGCAAATTATAAGCAGGAGCCAAAATTGTTCGGAGCACAGCACGGCCAATAAGAACAGCAAAAATCCCTCCCTGGTTACCACAAACTCTACATTAGTACGTTTTTAGGGGAGGGTAAGGGGAAAAAAAAAAAAAAAAAGTAATCCCAAAGCAGTACCTGTCCAGCAAGAAATAAATTTCTTAAAACCTACAGAATTTAGTCCAGATCAAAGATGTTTTCCCCATGAGACTTTTGTTTAAAAATGATAAAGCAAACCACCAGTCAGACAAAGAGGGACTACAAAGACCTGGGATTACAAATGAACTACTGACCTCCTTCTGACACATGCACAGCCACAGAGGAGGGATTCAGCGTGAAGTTGCAGGGGGAGCAAAGAGACAGCATCAAAAAACATGCTAACTGCCCCCCCTCCCCTCCCTGAAGTACACTGCATCCAGGACTGCCAACAAAACTGAATTCAGAGCCGTATGTGATCAGCACAGCAAACAGAGCACAGTTACAATAACACCCAGCAAAGAAACGCAGTAATTCAGAGCATCTGCAACCTTTTTAATCTTGGAAGTACTATCACTGGTAGATTAGTGTTTCAGCACATGCACGCATACCTGGTGTTGCTAAATAAAAGGAAATGCTATCCCATGCCTCTCTTTCACAGGAGAAAGAAAAAAGAAGACACCTTAAAGCTACGCTTTGCAGGGAAACGAACGCTCTTCAGTCCTCTTCTTTCCCCACCACCATAAAGATAAAAAGAAAATCGTATCTAACAGCTCTCAGCACAGTAACCCGTGCACCATCTGCAGACTGAACTACCTTTCTCCCCCAGGTCTGAGCATGCTCTGTCTGTCAGCAGTGTCCTATCGCTCCAGCTGGCTCACCTCAATTTGTTAGCCTCCCAGAGGTCAGCCTTGCATGCAGGATGATTTGCTGCAGTATTCCTGCAAACCCCCAAAGGGCGGCCACGCTGAAACAAGCACCATCGTGCTGTTTCACAAAGCTGAGCGCGTCTGTGGAGACAGACGGAAGACTCGTTGAGGGGAGGTCGTGTTTTAGGAATTCTGCTTTTGAATATCATTAATGCCACTAGTACTCCAAACATTTCTCACAAAAGAACCAAAGAATAGGAGAGAAAGGAAAAAAATGCCCCTCGCTAGATGATGCGAAAGCCACTCACTGCTTTCTAGCAATTCTCTTCGCACCAGAGGAGTGATTTCCCAGCTGCGATGGTCAGCAAATGGCTTAGTGTTGAACAAGGCTGTGAGTGCCCTCCTTCAGAGATCCAGGGAACTGTATTTTTGAAATGAAGTTATCTTTTACAGTAGAAACAGTAATTTCTAAATACAAGGGCACAAAAATGAGCCAGGGCTTATAAGAGAGTCTCTTACTGCATCTGAGCTGAAGGTCATGGAACCCAAAGTGTCTCACACCAATCTTCTCAGCAGAACTTGAACCTGTGGGGACTGAACAGCTCTTGAAGATGGCAAACCAAGCAGTAGTGACTGGGAACATTTCAAGTCCTAATTCCACAACTGGGTTTTACAGGCGTGATCAGAAGAGCAGCCCGGTTCTGCCCATGGCACTCACCAAAAGGCTCACTGCAGGAAGGCACACCACTGAACACAGTTTTTAGGAGAAGGATCTCAGCCCTGTAGGGACATACTTCCAGACAGATCACAAGGAAAACATACAAGGCTCGCTGGAAATTTGTTGTCTGTATATTTGCAAGATACATCTTTTTGATTGTGTAGGAGGCTTTTTCCCTTTAAGTGAGACCTAACAGGTGAAATAAGAATGATGAAAAAGAGGATAAGTTCTTCAACACCCACGTGTACACACATGTCTACACAGATACTCTCAGATGAAGAGCAGTGATTCTACATAAGGAAAAGAGAAAAGCATCCCTAGGTTTTTGCTCAGGACAGGAATTATCCTCATTGCCAAAATGAAGAAGCTCGAATGGTTCTGCATTAAAAAATGCAATTAGGTTAGATATGAAGTATTCAAAACTCTCAACTATGAGAGCGTGGCAGCTACAAGGGTTAGCATGTTACCTAAACTCTCGCTCTAAATACGCATCACAGACAAGCTGGCATCTTCAGCTTCTATCCTCCCCAAATCACGCTGGAAGTGATCTGAGGGAGGGGATAAATGGATTTACAGCATCTGTGGTCATTCCCAGCACTATGGAGTCACACTGCCTGGGCTGGTTACTGTTGACCAAGCCTGCAAACGCTCTGTCCACGAACGCTCCCTGCTTACTGTGGGATCCCAGCTCTGAGAAACCTTCTGTTACCATGCAAGAAGGCAAAGCAGCCCTGCCAAATTAAACTGTGGTGACAGGCTGAAGCATTTTTCAGGGCAGTGAGGGGCAATACACTTTGAATCACAGTAGTAAATCACAATATAAAGTACTGCAATACCCTGCAACTTTTGAGGTGAGGATCCACCAGGGTTTCAAGTTGTTACAGGTGATGAGTTCCTCATCCACCATCAAGCACCCCGACTTTACTGAAGCCAGGATTTCTCCCTTGGGAAGGCCACTGCATGGGGACAACCTGCAATGTAGGATGGCACTTGGGTATCTCCTCCTCCCTCCCAGCACACTGATCCATTGCCTCAAAACAAGCACGTCCCTCATCTGGCTTCTGCCTGCTGCAGCAGAGGCAGTGCTTTCTCCAATATGTGATGAAAACAAGGTAGTCCTGAGGCAGAGGTCTGGCAGAGCTGAGAGGCACAAAGCAGCCCCAGGAAGATCACGACTCATCCCAGGCAGGACCCAAGACTGCTAGACTGAATACAGCCACCGTCAGAGCTGAGAACACAGTAATATCACAGAATTTATAACCTTGGGTTTCTGACTGCCAGTTAAAAGCCAAACACAGAAGAAAAATAAGCTGAAAGAAACAAAGAATAAACCCAAATAACATTCTGAAAAATCGACAAAAGGTTTTTAACAAAACTAGACCTTCAAAAATGAGCCTGCCAACATGACGAATAAACGCAACTGTTGTATCTACTAAACTAGGGCATCACAGAAGTAAACCAGACATTTTCTCATCTCCTACTCTGCAGTGCTGCCTTTTACACCTTCTGCCTTCTTGGTACAGAGCAAGCAAAATGGTTCTGGCCAACCTGGAAACACTAAAAACCACTAGGATTGACAGGACAAGGTGTTATTTACCTCAGTACACTCCTTTCCAGACCTGCGCCACCTCTTCCCACCAACTCAAGGTGGACTTTGAACTACAGAATGAGCCTATGCCTGTCCTGTGAGAATCCCAAAGGGACACTGGTCAGTCACAGCTGCTTGGGGGAAATAAATAATAATAAAAGAAGAGCAATAGAAGAAAATTCCTCTTTGGCAGGCCCATTTACTGTACCTGGTCTGACAAGACGTCAGGACCAAGGTTATCCAGAGTCATCCTTCTCTTTTTAGCTCATCTCATTGTCCTCTGGCCTCTATGAATGAAAAGGTGTTGTCTCATGTGGAACAATCCTGATGTTTTTCCTATGACTTTTGAAAGTTGAGGAATGCAGTTAGATTTGTAGCTGACTTTACTTGAGAAAACACATCCTGACTTTGTGTTTTCCGCACTTCGGAAAGCTCCACTGCATGACCTAGCTTTCAATGATGCTAACGGAAGCCTTTCCACTGACTCTACAGACCTTCACCTCCAGTTAGGGACTTTATCAGTGGGATCCCCGATAAACCAGAGATACCATGCTGGGCTTCTTATCTTAGTTAGGCTTTGATTTTAATGGAGAAGAAAGCACAAGATTTACAGACTGGTCTTCCATTTATGAACAAGTGTCTTCTCTACCCCAGGACTGAGGTATATGCATAGATTTCACAGGTACAATTTATCATGTCATGTGGAATTGGGCAGTTTAATCCCAGTCCTGAAAAGGGCCCTATTGTCCGTCTGTCACACTACAAAGTCAGGGAACAAAATTACATCATTAAAGGAGGAAAAAAAAAAATCAAATAAATCCAACAACTCTGAAATAATGACTATTACTACTGCACCATAAGGCACTAAGCATGGCAGCCTCAACATCTTCCCAAATAATCAGCACCACCAGCCTACTGCAAGTCAGTTCTGAGACAAGACAACCTATTCAAACCTCACTAAGAGTTAGATAAATAATTTAACACCCCTCATAAAATTGCAGCCTCCAAAAACAGCGTCACAAAAGAAGAACAGTTAACGTTTTGGAACTCCTAAAAAGCAGTACAGCACGAACAAAACTCACCAAGCTCGCAAAGGCGTCTGAATAGACCCCTCTTGGTTTAGGACTGACAAACAGCGGGTAAATCATTTACTAAATCTTTGCCTTGCACATATATGTTGCAGGGGTGCCTGCATCACTCTGAGTCACAGTATTTATTATTTATAGGCCTAGAAGTTTGCTCTGTAAGAAATTGTTCTGCAGTGCTTTTCAACCAAAAGCGCACAAAAATTTCATGTCAGAACTGACAAAAAAAGTCCTTGAACTAACAAATACACGACGAGACAAAAGTTTCTGGACACCAAGAAGATGGTGCCAACTGCATATATGCAAATGTAATTAGTATAAATGTGTCTGTAAAGGAAGCAGAGATAATTCATGCTCATAAGAGCAGCTCAGCAATGATGTTCACCTAAACACATATGAGAAACTAAGGGCAAAATGTTGCCTGCAAGACCCCTGGGTATTGCTCATTGCCTCACCATGGTGTTTCCCACAGCCCGCTACTCACTAACTATTCTAGCCTGGGCGGCAGTAAGATTATCTGCCTTCTCTCAGACGACACTTTAATAATTGGCCTTTATCACAACATCACCTGAAGAAACACATCTCCTGTTTTAGAGATTAAAGGATTGAAGCTGGCAAAGGGATCTGGGTAGGACACATTGTACCAGCCGCCATAAATACAGTAGCAGCTTCCTGTGAAAAACCCACCAACAATCAAACCCTCTTGTGTACCCCAAGGTTGTATTCATCTCCACGAGCTCCAGGGCTGAAGACAGGTGCCAAGACCTCCAAGGTCACAGCTAACAGTTTAAACATGATAAAGGACAGGGAAGATTAAGTTCTCAGCTCTGTCATTGTTGCTCTGAAAGAACTGCTGGTGGAGCAGCCACAAGCCTGACATGCTCTGCTCCCAGTACACTTTCCTCTCATCTTCCAGCTCCATCCACACGTGCTGTGCAGAGGGCCGTGGGGCTTCCTGCATGCCTGGTAGACCCCCCTGCAGCCACAACTTAGCCTGAAGTTGGAGGTCCTGTCAGCATGAACTTGTCCTGAGAGCGGCAGAGGAAAAGGAAGAGTCTCTTTTTCCTATATGTTGAGACAAACAGGGTAGTCATAACCAGCAAATCTCATAGACATCATAGGAAATTAAGACGCTAACACCACAGCAAAAACCAGTTGTTGAAAGGGACTACATCCTTGAATGTGAATACCATAGAGGCGTCAAGGTATGTAAAAGAGGAGAAATAACAGAAAAAATTGCATTTTAGGCTAAACAACAGAACTGTCAGGCACTTTGACAGATCTGTAGGGTTGAACAAATATGTGGAAGTATCCAAAGGACAGGGCTTGAGATGTCCAAGCATTTCACTGCCTTACTGGATTGTGCGCTTGTTTGCAAGCGGGCTGAAGTTGTTCCATAACTGATGAGAACATCTCAGTTCACAAGCAGGATTACAGTAGGACTGTTCCTTGCAGCTGCCTTTGCCCTAAGCTTCCACTTTCTGGTATGTTCAGAGACTTTGTGCGTTCCTAACAACCCTGGAAAACCAAAACCCACAGAGCAAAGCCCTAGTACTTCATGGAAAGAACTCCACAAGGAGGCAGCAGCAGTGCCTGCAAACTTGATCAAAACAGCAGTTTCATCCAAGCTGGAGCGTGTGCTTCAATTAGCCAGTCTCTGACAAATGCCTGGAGGTGCCTGGCACAGCAGTATGTCAGGAAGGTAGTTCAGAGCCAAAATAAAGGAGAATATAAATCAAATCAGGGGAAATAAAAAGGTTTACTGCCATTTTGAGTCCCCAAATTGCAAATAGATTGTTTTACCTCCAACACCCTCTTCAGCCACACCTGTACACCATAGCCTCACATTTTAAAGGGATGCAGCCAGCATATAACCCAACTCTACTCACATGACAGTAGCGTAATATTAACAACTGACAAGGGCACAATGTTACTGGATACCCCCACCTCTAGTGTAACTGCTCAGATTGGTGCTAAGGGAGCACAAAACATCCATGTCCTGGGTTGGCAGCATATCCCAGGTGTGCTAATATTCACATGAAAATTCAGAACAGAGTGTCCGGTCTCACGAAACACCTAAAATAACTTACACTGGAGCAGAAAAAAAAGGGTGTTTCCTGACAGCACAGGCCATAGGACTGAAAATTGTCTGCTGGTCAATTTAAACACCTCCTTAAAATTATTTTTTGATTAGTACTTACTTTTGATTAGTATTTACAATACCCTAGTCTGGTTTTCCCTGTGGAAAAGAACAATTCTTACCTTGTCTCTCCTCTGATTACAGTATCATCACAGGGCCCAGAAAAGCAGTAGTAACACATGGCTGTGGGCCAGGCATTTACTGTTTCAAATGTCGCTCTGAAGGCCACCGCTGTTACTGACAGGTGGAAGAGAAGAAAGCAATATGAATCATCTTTCTCGGCTTCAACGCGAACCACTGCACGCAATTGAGGAAGTGTGATGAACACACCAAGTCACTTGTACAAAACTATTCCAAATCCTCCAGGCGTCATATGCAACAATTTACAGTTCAATAGCTAGGAAGAACTTCTTCATGTCCTTGACAGCTTGAAAATTCACAGAAGGACTATTGAATCTAGGCATATCTATCAAGGGCACAGCAGCAAGAGGAAAAGGTTCAAGCCTGATTCGAAGTTCGTTGTTTTTTTGGGGTGTGGGTTTTTTTTATATACAAGACTTGCTGTTATATTTATTTGAATAATAATTTTAAAAGGTGGTTAATTTTTGCCCCATAAATCCCATCAATAAATCAATGCATCACTTCCCTACAGTCGTCCTCCTCACCCTACCTCTGTGGAGGTTACAACACCCCCATAAATAGCTGATACGACATTTAATACACACAAGAGGGTGAAAGTTTCAGAGAAAAAGCAGAAAGTATCTGTTGGGAGAGGAACATCTGCAAACCCACTGACATAGTTGCTATTCACTGGCGGCCCTTCAATGATGGGAGATTCCTTACCCAATCCTGCCGCAGCAGCTCATTTCTGTTCCCTTCCTTCCCACTGGAAAGATCTGCTGCCTCTGTTGAGTCAAATGCTGAGTCAAGTATTTGGCAATGAGACTCTCTTCAAACAACTCAAGTGTAGCCTGTCACTGAGAGAAGAGCAATACCAGCCCAGTAAACCAACTACTGTTTAAAACAGCTGCACTTAAAAACATCTGCCCTTGTTCCTTACGTACAGCTCTGGATCCATGTGCAGATATTTGCAAAGCAAAGGACAGCGCAGTCTTCCAGCTATTTTACACAGTATTTCAAGACATCAAGGGCACTGCAGGCAGCATCCTACATCAAGACATGCTTCTCCACCTCCAGACCTCTGCTAGCATTGCTGCTGATGCAGCCATTCCCCACAGAAGCCATCTAGCCATCATGAAAGCCCTGCACTGTTACCCAAGCACTGGCAGGGTTGGAGGTCTGAACACTCTCACTTGCAAAGAATTCCCAAAATGAGCCATGGTAAAAACATATGTACTGTCACACTCATAATCCTCAGAGAGGATAGTTCTTCTGACCTTGAAGACTAAAATACATATGTATCAGCCACAGGCAGTGAGTCCCATCCTGAGTCTGGAGGTGTCAGCGATGGAGGACACACGTCATGCCAGGCAGAATCTTCCTGCCTTGGCCCATCCAACTCCACCCTCTCCACAGTAGAACAACGTGTTTATAATCTGTCCTGGAGCCTGACAGCTCCTCAGAAGGCTGGGGTTGCCAACTCTTCTTCCCAGGCAAAGGGATTAAAGCTACAGCCACAAAAAGCTCCTCTTGTAACTATGAAGACTCAAATCTGCACCTGTATTAATGCAGCAAGAATCTGAAAGGAGAAAGCACCCCAGTCAGAGGCTGAGAACTGACTAGAAAACAGCCATCTTGCTAAGTGACTTAAGGTTACACAAAATACCCATCATTTCTTTACCATCAAGGTGATGAAACATACTAGAATAAAACCTAAAATATACTAAAATAAAAACGTTCTTCTCTAATTTGCTTGAAGATATTCAGCACTTAAAGACAATAACGTACCTAATTGCGCTGTGTTCCAACGGGACAAAGACATACACATAAATTATTCAAGGACTAGAGAACTTTTTGAATAACAACTTGACTTTGTGACCTCTGTGCTAAATATATAGAGAGGTATATAATACATATGTATGACTACAACAAAATTCATATAAAAGATTATAATTAATATATGGACTATATATTGCACTTAGATTTACACCTGCATTAAAAGATGATTAATCAGTGGCTTTATAAATTTAAAGAAATTAATTTCAAGAAGCTGCTAGCTTCCCAGCTATAGTTTTATACCTTTGACACAATCACAACAGTCAGAAGCCAAGAAGCTGCAAAGCCATAAATAAACGCGTGTGAAGCTGTCCCAGATAACCTTACAGGAGAAGGGAAGGGGAGAGCAACTCCAATCTTCATTTTCTATTAACTCTCAGGTCTCTGCATGAACATGAGTAATAACCCAAGTAGTAAAGAACAAACAGCCAGAAGCAAGGAGCAAGGGTAAGAACAAATCATTAAAAAGTGATAAGCACCAAGGGTCCCAACTTAGCTAAAGGCAGTAAAAATACACACACAGAGGAAACCACCTCATGTCTCCTCAAAATGAATCTGGTCATATAGTTTTAGTGCTGAGTAAGTGACTGCCTCAGCGTGACACCAGAGTGTCTGTTACAAAGGGCAGTATTTCATCTATGTGCTTAGAGGTCCGATAACCTATTTTCCCAGGTGTGTCTCTCCCTCCTTCCAAAAGAGGAAATTACACAGCAAATTAATCTTTGTGCACATTTCTATTTTCCACTCCTCTTCCTCTTCCCTGCCTCTGCTCCTCCCGTCTATTATGAAAGATAAGTAGGAAAACATGGATGGTTCACAACAAAATTGAAATAAATTCACAACAGCAGGAACAGCTTGAGTCTGGTTTGGCTGATGATATAGTGAGTCAGTACAAAAAAAGGTCATGGTGTCACATTTTTCTGGAGAGGGCTTTTCGTTCATGCAGGTATGGCTGAAAGGCTCATCTGCCCAGGGAGCAAACACTGGAAACTAATCTTGCCAGTGCAAAGGAATTTCAATTCACAAACCATCAACATCCCACTCAATTTACATTACGGGTGGCCAGCTAGGAGAGGAGAAACCACCAGCAAACTAAGACACAAAGCAACTCACAGCTAACTCGTTTCCAGTGCATCAAAGGCTCATCAGTGACTGTCCCATGCAATAGGCTATGGTCTCACCCTGTAACTGCATTTGACTGTCTGCTTGCCAGAAGCAAAATGCAAAATCCCATCCCATCCAGGAAGTCAGGGACAATACAAAGCATTCCTCTTCAGAAGACAGAGGGAGGCCTCTAAACACAAAACTAAGGAGGGCTTTTTCTGGGACAAAAGAAGGGACAGTGTCAGATGGTTTCGAATTCCTTCAAGGAATTTGCAAGTGTCAAGGTATTTTACACCGACTGTGCTTAGATGTTTCACTGGTGACCAGTGATCCAAAAGTCACATAGAGTTTAAAACTACACATGGGTTTCTGAGCTTAAAGAGATGAGGGTCTAACTCCCAGTTGAGTATGCGGTGGTGCAACCCCACCGCCAGGCCGCATTGTTGTCAGTGCCAGCCAACATTGTTCTTGGTCCCAGCCCACTGCACTTGCAATTGAAACATCTGGCACTTTCTGATCTCATCTGCTGGAGCAGTGAGTTGAAACAGCCCAGTACGTTTTGGTCCTAGGTACAAGTACAGTACGTTGGGACAGTTAGGCACTCCCTAACTGCACCTGGAACTCCTGTGGCCTGGGAAACGTACCCGAGACCCCTCCTGCCTGGACTGCAGCCCACTCTGAAAGTTGCCAAGATTGCCTAACAAGAACTATGGCCACAATGGAAAAGTGCCTGACAAAAATCAATTATCTCAGACCCTATAAAGAGCGATTCCAAGTAAGACCTCTTGAGCTCCTCCTGGATCGCAGCAGGCTGTGACCAGCATCTCCCCTGAGCTGGGACGCCTCTCAGTTACCAACTCCACAGACCACCTGCCAACATAGCTGATGGAAGGCCGAGGCGAGTCATCCTCCTCGAGTCTCAATTATCACCCGTTGAGGAATGCCGATGTGTGTTGTATTTACTCTAAACTCGAAAGGGAAATTTTACCTATAGGCCAGCCTCTTCCATCCACCTCTCTACCTATCTGTGTGTTTGAATATACACATTTGTCTTCATGAGTGTGGGTGTCTATTTCACTGCATCCAAATAGTTTATCTGTTTGCACACTTTATGCTTTATCCATATGTACACACACACACATATATATATATTTTGATTTAGGATACCTTGTAAGTTAGTGTGAATCTTGTCTTTTTCAAATCTGTAATTAAGTCGCTGTTTTGATAATACATCCTACTGAATCATCTTGTTAATCTTTAAATTGGTTAATCATTAAGCGCTGCTAAAATTCAACCTTTGATCTACCTCATACCATTAATAAATCTTGAATTGCTGCTAAATCCTCACTGTGTTAAAACATTGCATCCACAACAGGGTACCACTCTCAGAACAAAAGACGTTCACACTAGTACATGACTGAAGGGAACCAAACTGTCAAGAATAAGTGTTATTCAGAGAACAGTATGCAAAAGTGGGCCCTAAAACATAATGGGTGAAATTTTAGCTCCAAAAGCAAGGATAAACTCACAGCATGGCTCTCAGAAGAATGTAGCATAAACACCCTAAAAAGGCTGGTTTTGAAGACAGGAATTCCTTCATAAAGGAATATTTATGGTCTACTGATCCCTGTATCTGAAAGTGTAACTCGAGTAAGAAAGACCTGTGTGCAAGCTCACTTCATACAAGAGGTACATAGAGCACCGTCAGGAAACCATTATAGTTCCTTGGCTTCATGCATCATCCTATCATCCACAGAGCTCTAAGCTAAAGAAAGAAATGGTTCTCTGAAACAGAAGTAGCCTATGCCAAGCTTACACAACAAGGGCTTCCAATCAAGGACCTAAATCCCAAAATTCAGCTCCTCTTTGCTCCTCGAGCAACAAAGCAGCAGGCAGATCAGATTTTGGAGGTATCTTTCCCTGCTAATTACATGATAACAGTTTAAAACAGAGATTGTATTGCAACCACTGTCTCTCAAGAGCAAAAATACAAGTGTAATCAAATTGTTAAGGTAAACCAGCAAAAAGATGGAAAGCAAATTAGCACCATACACGAAAAAAATCTTTTCAACCAAAAAATGAAATATTTTTTATTGAGAATTACATTTTCTCAGTTGAACTTTAGCAAGTAGGCTGGATGGTACAAAAAACACTTTTTCACAAATTAAAAAAACTCTTCGGTTATCAAATAAACTCTTATTCCTCTCATCTCCAATCCCAGTCTCCATATATGCCATCTCCACACAAGAACGAAGCAATCTTTAACATCTAAATGTCCCTTGGCCCCTTTTTACACACATGTGGTCTCCAGAACATCTAGCAGCTGAAGAAAGGGCTCCTGGATCCAACTGTGCAGAGGAGTCCAGCTGTCAATAATTATCTAGATCTCTGAGTTTTATAAAGCAGAGCCAAAAGCCGGGTGAGAGGAAGACACTTACACATGTACTTTGAAAGGAAAAGGCAAAATATTCTACAACAGAACAGGGAACCATCAGCTGGTTCAAACGCAAGAACTATGCAGCACAGCCTCCTGTAGGTATGACAAAGCAAGCCTTGCTGAGCGAGACAGTCAAATGGCAATGAAAGCTGCAGACAGGATGGGAAAAGCTAGTGAAATTTTTCAGCCACCGGTGGAAAAAGCTTCAAGAGCTGAAGGGGCAAACTACTGAGCCCTTTGCTTACAAAGCATTTCTATGGAAAACTTCCAAGTTAAGTGCAAATAGCCAATGATACTTAAACTCAGATGTGTCTCTTCTCAAACATAAACAAAGCAAACCAAAAGAGTATAGAAGATATAGGGAATCAAGGAAAGGAAGAAAAGAAACAAGTAGGAAGGAAACCGAGAACAAAAAGAAGACACACTTGGACAAAGGACATACAGCGGAAGAATGTGCAACCTTCAAAGACTCCAGAGAAAAAAAGGACCAGACTGGAAGATTATCTTTTTGATCTGTGTTTACCTGTAAAGCACCAAGAAATTTCCAGTCATGAGCCGGAGACTTCATTGCACTGTATGAAGTAAACAAAATCACTTAAAACACAGGAGATGGATGTGAGAATTGCAGTGCCAGCTGCAATGCTGTGGGACTAGCTGGAGGTAAATCACTGAAAATGAAGGGCACTATAAAATCAGTGCATCAGGAAAACTTAGCCCCCAGCTCTCTTTTAAAGTCTCAAGGATGCAAAAGGGATGACATCTAATTCAGTACCAAAAAAACCCAATAAAAACATTTCTATCTTTACACACAAATGATGTCTTCCCTCCCACTTAGAATGCAAGCTCAAATCCAACAGGAAGGGGACAGACGACTTCACACCACCAGGAACATGAGGACAGCACCCAGAGCAGAGAACACACCACTTCCTCAGAAAGCACACATGCCATCAAATTTAAAGGTGCAAGAAACATGGCATGAAAACAAACTAAAGCAGAGGAAAGAAAATAGAGCCAAAGAGAGTGCTAAAGGACAACTAGAATAAGAACTAGATGAAGAAAAGTCTAGACTACTCTGCCTACTGCACACTGCTATCAGCAGCCAGAAAAAAAACTCTCACAATCCTCCTTTAGCCACTTTTCCAAGAGGTTTCTTTCTCAGGCTAGTGAAGAGCAAGCCAGTGTACAGAGCTTTGATCCAAATGTTTTTACATTGGTCAGGAGGGAAAGGGATTGAATTATAAGTTATTGAAAACTTCTACATATTGCCCTGTTTGCAATGGAGGGAAAGTTATGTGCTCCCTTGTAACATCTCCAGGCTATTCTAATGCTTCAGCCCTCCCAGGTAGAGGCACCACATTACCGTACCACCTACTACAGACATGTTCTTCTGCTCATGGTTAGTAGAAACAGGCAGAGTGTGAAAAGTGAGGAGGAGAAGTTGATAGTTGCACTGTAAGGCAGCAAACATCAAACCATTAGGGTTTCCACCTACATCAGTTCACACAGAGTCAAGGACAGTAACACACAAAAGCAACACCTGCACTGCTCACAGACTGCTCTTCCAGGTGACTGGAAAAGGCTCATTTCCTTTTCCTACTTCAAGCCACTAAAACAAACCAATCCTCTTTCATAGCAAGAGCTTTGCTTACCCCACACAACATGGTGCCAGGCAGATATATCCGATGGAAGCAATGCTTGTGCTTAGATTTACATATGTGCTTAACTCCTGGCTGGATCAGCACTTTCAACCACACATCCTTGTGGGCCATGGATTTGCATTCTTACACATCTTTAAGCTTTCCAGGACATGTAATTTATCATTCTGCCTGTGATAAAGGATGGCCACACCCTGCTCGTTTCTCTTGCTCTCACTACAATGCAGAAAACAAAAACATAGATTTCTCAACAGCAAGGTGGAAGACACCAATATCCCTTTCCTCCTCTGATAATTTAGCTATAGTGTATCATCATCAGGCTTGAGTCAGAAAAAGGAAAAAAGCCACAAAGGCAGAAGGAAAAAAGTGGGGGAAAAGGATACTTACTGCAACAGAAACAAACAAACAAAATCCATTTGCAGATCACATACGAAAAGAACATCTATATTAAATATGATTTCAGAAGAATTGACTAGGATAACTCCATGTGCCGTTCCAGGTATTTCAGCCTAAATATGGAAAATATACATTACTCTGAGTTTATGAAGGGCTTAGTTTTATCAGTACTATTTATATACACTTTCTTAGTTCATTTTAGACATATTGCTTATACTGTACACGCACTATAAATACAAAATGCATAACAGTGCATTTATGTGTCACAGAAATAAGATTTTAAACAAACAGACTTGAGTGCTCACTGATTTTAAAAGACAACAGCTCCCTATTTTCCGTAACACATTTCCAAATTATATATGGGCTGTGTATCCCTCCAGACAAATGAACACTGATAAATTACGTTCTGTCTCTAGCCAGGCACTTCAGGTAATCTTCACCCTCCCACCTCCTCGTCACATGAAATAAAGATGAAGCACTGCACAACGTCAGTCACGCTGCAGATCCATTCAGCAGCTGCCTCTACCTGAAACAACAGAATAGATATGTCAAGATCTTCACCAGTCTCCACTATCAGAAGTTGAAATTTTTGCTGCAACAGACTCAGGCAACCCCGAGAGGGTGCTGGCTGGTACATGCCCAACACAGCCAGCATTATGCTAGACTGCATCCAGCTCCTCTCACAAGTTTCTGCCGATGGGATTGCTCTCTTTCCTACCTGACTTTATGCTTGGACAAGTGATTTTGGCTCCATCTGTGGACTGCGGTGTGTTTTAATCAACAGCACCAGTGTGCTCCATGACCTGGCTGCTCCCCAGCCCCATGCCTGCAGGAATGCTGCCTGGAGAATTAAGCCCACCACATGTGAGCACACGCATCCCGTATCCAACCCGCTTGATTACCCTTTTCCCAGCTCACTCAGAGTTAATTTAATGCGTTTAAGGACTGAAGATCAGCCTCACCGCCCTGCAGTGTTATCGAAGATGTTACCGGTGGAAAAATTTGGCCATATTCCATCTATAGGGTTTCCTCCAAAGTCCACTTCTTCTGACAACAGCTGAGCTGATGCTTGATCAGTACGAGAACAGTGCTCCATAAAATACAACCCACCACCACCATGGAGAGCGGCTGTACCTTCACACTGATCCTTGCAAACTCCAGTCCCTCCCCTACAACACCACAGGAGCCAGACCATTTCCAGGTCTCCTTATTTGATACTCATAAAGTATGGAATTGCAGAAGATCAGACTACAAAACAGTGGTTACTTTTTCTTATATTCAGGCTCTATCAGCTTGCTCAGCTTAACACGACATCTCTCTACAGCTACAGAAGGCCACTTGCAGCCCTCAGGCCAGGAAGTAGCACCAACGAGACACAGGAGTAAGTAGAGGCTAGTAAATGTTTTTGAGCTTTTTCCTTAGCAGACTTCAACAAGAGTCCCCTGTGCTTGGGGACTGTCATCTTCAGCTTCAAACGCCCATGGAAGAAAGTTTTTTCCTTTACAAGGGTGACTTCCAACTTCATCAACATTTAGGCAGGATCTAATGAGTAGGAGGCCCGTATAACCACCACAGCTTTGAGAGGGACAAGAGAGAGAGTCTGCGTTCAGAACCACACCTGGATGTACCTTTGCAGTGCAATCCCATCTCTGTTTACAAACAGGCTTCCTTCCACCCTCTTCGTAAGTACTTGTACTATGCTTCCGACCAGTACTATGTAAACTAAGAACCTTTAAAGTTCCAACACAAATCACTTCTTTACTGATCTGGCCAATTAAAAAATGAAGAATGATAACAAGTTGTGAAATTTATCTTGTCACCTGACTAATTGCTACTCAGGGCTTCAAATTATGGCAGAAAAAACGAGGAACAAAACTGAACTGTTTATAGCTTGTTTGGATTCTGGTTTATAAAGTACAGCTTTAACTTTGTCAGTGTGTGAGGAAGTGCAACTGCACTGTGGACCTCTACATCAAAAAAAAATGCTTTAATTAATTATTTGAGTATTAAATCAGCAAGAAAATAATTACTGTAGTTATTTCAGAGATGCTTATTGCTTTTATACATGTGATATGTCTGCAAAGGGTAATACCAATTTGCCAAAAATCTTAGTTCAATTTACTGCAGAATTATTAAGGTATTAGGATTTAGGATTAGGATTCTGAGATACTATGATTATTATGATACCTTGTGGTATCCTAATAAAAACAGAAGCATTTTGAGATCTCCCTTCTAAGGAGGGATTGAGGAAGGATTGAGGAGTAAAGGAGGAAGGAAAGGCTGCAATTTAAATAAGCGTGAGAGTGTCTACAGATGGAGAGTTAAGGACAGAGAAAGAGTAAGTGAGGAACCCAGTATCAGAGAGGAGAAAAAAAAAATCAACGACAAAACTAGGAGTGGACTGCAAACTTTCCAAGTTCAATTACAGAACCTTAGGTGCACTTAGACACACTTGGTTTGAAGCTCACTCATTCACTCTTCTTTACTAAAAAAATCAACCATAGGTACCAGAAATTAAATCCCACCAGTCACAAGTAATGAAGGTTACATTTTTAAAGCTAACTCTGTCCCTCTCTTCTTTCCCCCAAGCTTCCAACATCCCATCTCAGGGCTGTCAGTAGTTGTCAGCATATCACACAAGAAACTCATCTGAACATACAATATAACTTGACAGGCAATACATCAGAAAATCTAGATGTGACAACAGCAAATTCCACCAGATGGTCCTGGATCATATCCATCCATTAAAAAAAAAAAACACAACCAAAACCAACCAAACTGAAAGGGGAAAAAAAAACCAACACAGAAAAGCTAAACTTCTGAAGAAGGAAAAAAAAAAAATTTGGTGTATGCACTGCTTCACTGTTTGTCCTATCCATGCTGGAAAAGGAGACACACAATAGCTCCACCTCTTGTCCTCACCAGCTCATCCTGTCACTAATGTCAATATGTGTATTTCAGTCTCCTACCCTAAGAAAAGGCTTCTAATTAAAGATGCCACTCTATTAAAAGGCAGTACGTGCTTTCCAATTGAGAAAACTCTCTCAATGACCCCGGAGCCTGGCCCTGCTCCAGCATCAACATGGTCTCCAGGTACATCAAACCCAAGCCGTTAGCCCTGGGAGCAGTTGCACACTTGAAGCACTTTCAAAACTTCCTGTTTCCTACCCTTCCCAACTCCCAGTTCCTTTTGCAGGCGGCATAGACTCTCGGTTCAGGCTGCTTACAAACCTCATCAGCCTTTGCAATGGCCCTTTTGGGAGAGACCTTGGATTGCCTTGTCCATTTTCAGCCACACAACCCTGTGAAGGCAGCCGAGACCTGCAGGTCAAACGCTGACTGTCCAGGTCTAACGTCAATGCAGGTAAAACTGCCTTTGACAGGCGCGAAGCTCAAACCGCCTTCCCTCAGGTAAAGAGCACAACCTGCTCCTGATTCCAGCCCCAAGCCTACACAAAACAGTGCTGAGGCAGGCACAGGGTGAGGACTCTGTGCCACCCTCTGGAGGTCAGCACAGTCCCATGGCACAAAGCACCAGGTTCAGAGGCAGCTCCGGGGTTAATTCATTGCCAGGAAAGCACTGAAGCTGTCACTGTTGTTCAGGTGAGCGTCACCAGCCTGGCTACAGCAGCAGCTCAGCTGGGACAAAAGTGACAGGCCTAAGAAACATAAATCAAACCTATGCAGGCTGTCACTGCTCAAGCGAGATCTTCACAGACTCCATTCCTTGCTCCTGTTCTGCCCATACCTTCAATAGCTGTGTGCAGATGTACACGTTTTCCTCTGCGAAAAGTAATTGCGTGTAAGCGGAAAAAATACCATGAATCCTTGTCATGCCAATTACACACACTCTGAAATGAAAGGCATTTAGTCAAATATATTTTAAACTGGTAAAGCAAGTAGATATGAATCTGAATGCACAGACGGAACGAAGACAGTGAATAACATGGTGTCATTTGAACACACATTTAACAGGACAGGATGGTGCTTTCAGAAATCTGGGAGCTTCTTTTAATACGAAGTTGGGACTGTGGTAGAAAGCAGATCTACTCCCTACCAGCACACAAGCTGCACTCCACAGCTTAAGACTGAAGAATTCTCTCTTCAGGTCTCTATGGCAAAATCAGTTTCCATCAAGAAACTAGACTGAGCCTTTAACAAAGAAGTATTTCTGTATATTATAAATCACGATTTTCCTTAGCCTAAGCAAAGTTCCTTCCATTAGAAACTCTCCTTTGCTGTTTAAACAAAGCAGACCCACTTCCTGATGGAGAAACACCTCTGAGAGGGAATGCTCCAGTGCAGTGGAGAACTGGGCTGCAGTTGTGCTTCAGAAGACTACACAGAAGAGGGCTTTTTTAGCAATGCCTGATGGCTACTTGCTGACTTCTGAAGCAGTCTCCATCCAATCCATTTTACAATTATCACCTTTAGGACAGAGAGGAAGCAACTTTTACATCATGGACCTGAGAAGAAAAGACTTACAAAAAAAAGAAATCAATTCTCCTCTCCTTCTCAAACTTCATCAAGGAATATCCAATTGCTTACTCTGCCTTTGCCATTTTAACATAAGAGAAAAAGTCAGTCACATTTTCAAGTTTTGCTGTTGTGCACCAGTGAGGTTTCAAATACTGCAGGGGAACATAATTACATTTATAGACGCTTTTGACTGGAAGTTAAATGTGTGACAGTATATAATAGTCTCTTAGAGACAATAAAAATAGGCATTTAGCTCAAAATGTATGTTCTGATTAAACTTAAAATGGACACCACCTTTTTAGTGGTATGTCTTTTGGTATCTAAAAGTTTTTCTATATATACTAGACTATGATTTTTCAAAACATCAACTTTCTACAGAGAGAAAAATAAACAACTTACAAGTTACTATTTAATTGTTCACAGCACAAATACTGTAAAACAAAAGGCATAAGAATAACACGTATTTAGTAAAATTGGTAAAATGTCAGCTCCTCCCATTTTGATTTTTAATCATATTTCATTAGAAAAGCAAAAATACTGCAAATGAAAGTCCAAGAATCAGCTGTTTACTTATTTATAGGCATTTATAGAGAACTCATCACCATAGCAACCAGGAATCCTTTTTTCTTCTTGTTCAAAGGAAAAGTTATAATTTGGAAATGTGATCCTTTGATGTCACAGTGCAAATAGGTACTTGCATTCTATGCTGCAAACACTTAGGCAGGTGCTTAAAGTACATGAATAGACCTAAGTCAAAGGCATGGTGAAAGAGACAGAAACAGAAAAAGGAAAAAGGAAAGGAACCAAGAAGCAAGTGATAACAAGGGAAAAAATGAAGCGCATTCCTATGAAAATTCACAGTGCACTGGGTCCTACAAGAAGCCACGATCTCCCTGGTGCTTTTTTTTTTTTGTAGCAGTAAGTGACTGGTTTGTGGAGCACAGTTAAATTAATCAAGAGTGATTAACAATTTTTAAATTTATACTAAGAACAGTGAATATTCTTGAGCAAGAATTTCTAAGAGGATAGTGGCTTACAAATGAGGTTCCAGACGGCTGCCACTCTTTTGAGAGCAGAGAAGTCAGGATCGTCACTTTGACTGCTATTCTCTTCTGATTCCCCAGCTATATGCCATTATCAAATTCCCACAGAATTAACAGACCTTTTTAAAAATGCCATCTGCTCAGAAAACATCAAAGAAATTAGTAAATTAGAACATTGCTTCTGCATACACCATTACAGATTGAATTACTAGATATGTCATGCAACTGCAGTTTCCCACGATGCTCCTGGTGTGCACAGGCACACAAGTACTTTTCAGACCCTCAAAAGAGATTGAAATTGTTTTTATATCATTTCATCTGGTTGTTTCCCACCACCATATAGATTATACACATACACGCACAATGTAGTACTTCACGTCCTTTTAAAAGCTAATGAACTTTTAATTGGGATTGAAAGAAAAAAAGATCTTTGGCCTGTGGTAATTTTGTTATAGAAGAGATCTTATCATCAAGATTTCCTCAAGATACAGGTATATAAAGTTTTTACCTTCAACCCTGGATTTAGTTTTATCCTATCTTCTCCATAAACCAATACCATCCAAAGCAGTTAAATAAGGAGTGTTCAGTTGTTCCTAAATGAAATGCATAAATCTTTACACAAGACTGGTGGTTATTTTCTAGTCTTTTTTTAAGCTGTATTCTAAATAGGGCAGAAGCAGCATGTATGACAGGAGGAAAAGTGACAAGCTCCTTATCTGGAAAAGCACCAGCAGTCACTGTTATCAGAGCAGACCAGCTCTTTTTAAGTGGACTGATGAAGCTATTTCAAAAAACACGTAATAACATCCAGAGGAGAACCTGATCTCTGCAAAGGTGAGCCGTGCAGCTCGATACTCCTGGGAGGCGGCTAATGAAACTGAAGCTTGTCAGACACAGACCGTGTCCAGTAATTGGCTTTGAAAACTCACAGTTTAAATTCCACCACGCTGAGTTCAATGCCCTGCTCACAGCTTGCTCCAAGCACAGGCAGAGCCGAGGGCTGCCTAGCATGACCAAACGTGAGCGCCGCCTTCCCGCTGCCTGCGCTGTCAGGCCTAGCCTGCATGCTTGTAGGGCAAAGAAAGAAACCTGCTTTCTTCCAGCATCTCACACCTACCAGTTTACTGTCAGGACACGGAGAGACAGTTGCGGGGGTAAGAAGGCAGAACGGTGTCGGAGAAGACAGCGTGCTGATGGAGGAGGAGGGAACACACCTCACCAGGTGAAGGAAAGGGGCGAAGACCTAAAAGGAGAAGGAAGAGGGTCCCATGTCATGCATTCATTCAGCACAGCAGAACCACTGACCAATGCTAACCTTCAGTCAGTGCTCTGTGCCAACTGTGCAAGTCTCTTAGACACAGCCACTGGCTTTGCCAGGAAGGTGGCCAGCAGAACAGGGAAAGCGTCACCCATTTTCCCCAAAACTCCACTTACCTTTCCTAGCCCACTCCTTCCTAAGCTTTATGGGCCCATAGACCTGTTCTATCCCTTGATCTCAACCACAAAACTGAATTCTGTGACCATCCTGGTTGACAACAAAAGAAACTACTGTCCCACAGTGTGAGAAGGCAAAATTTCATCTGTAGAGCTGAGAACCTTCAATCTGGTTCTAGCTCTGTGGTTTAACACTCTCCTTTGCGCCACCTTCTTTTTCATGATTCTTCCTGCCTCCCACTACTTCCTAGAAAAATCTGCTCCCTCACAGCCTAGATATGCTCCAGTTGGAAGAGCCATTTTAAATAGAAAGCAAGTTCTTCTGCTGAAAGAAGTCATCTATGGCGCTGTTTATTTGAATAAACTGATAAGTTTTACTACTGAAGGATCTCTAAGCCTCTGTTATTTTAAAACACCTTCTAAAGACCTTGCATGTTAGAGCATAGGTCAGATACAAATCTGTTAAAAACTCTGGGGAACAGTAACTGAATGTGGGCTGCTGTCACAGGGAACTGTTTAAACTAACAGCACTTACCAAAGACTTTAAAGCAACAATTTTTAAGAGAAGAAGGTGAGAATAAGGGGAATGAAAATACCCAATTTTCAGATGATTGAATCAAACCTCAGTAAGCTCACAGTGAGATGCGACTCAGGAGATTGGAAATTTAACTGGAAAAAGATTTCCATACAGTCAATCAATTTTGTACATTGCTTAATAGAGAATGGGCTCTAGGTAATTAGTCCCAAAACGTTAACCAGGTACCTAGAGTGCATGTTCATGGCACGCTTCACAAGTGTTGAAGGTTGAACGTCAGCTTTGATGACAGCTAATTAAAACACAAAAGTGGGACTCCAAGTAAAACTGCCACCTTGCAATCATAAACCGTTCAAAATGCACTCTTGCAGAAAAGCAGACTGCAAAGCAGGTTTCCTTTATCTAGCTCACGCATTTGGTATCTACCACATTTTTGAAAGTGACATTGCAAAATAAACACCCTGTCGTACAATCGATGTGTTCAGCATATGTCAGGTTTGTTTGAGGGAGAAGGTCCTCCCAGAGAATAAGAGCTCTTCTGGTTCTCAGCTAAGTCGAGGCTTGAGCTAACAAGCCAATCTATCAGTTCAAGTGTTTTGAGATTGCTATTAAAAGGAGCTGTTACTGTTTTATTACCAAAGTCAACAGATTCTCCTGAATCAGCAGTCACCGTTTAAAAGTCAGCATTTGTCAATAGTTATCCAACTATGGTACTGGTGTGAAAACACCAATATGTTCCCTTGCCTTTACCAGTTGTTCAGATACAGTCATTATTCTCATCATCAAACAAGACCGTGCCTCTTCACTTTTTTTTTTTTTCTCCCCAAAGCAGCAGCCATTATCTTAATAACCCATTTAAACACTGAGTTAATTGAGAGGGGCTGGAAGAAAGCAAGGGGACACAAGCAGATCGGTGAGCCTGACCTCAGAACATGCAAGTGCAACGTGCCCAGAGCTGACAGACACAAGAGAAACTTTTCCACCATGCTTAGTCAGCACACAACAATTAAAAGGGGCAGGATGCGATAAATTCAGCATCCGTACCCTCTGGGGCCAAATTCACAAGGACCGCTAAGCTTTCAAAGCTGAAGACGGGTGTCTAGGGGGGTTCCCAAGGCACTCAGCCGTCAAGGGAAACTGTCAGGAGAACATAATTACATCTTTACTTGCCCTAGCAGGCTTTAAACCCGCAGCGTCTTTGACCTCTAGGGAGGTTATTAGAGTTTTAATCGAACCGCGTTTCGGTGGTGCAGGCAGCTGCCTACAGCCCTCCCGACGCCGCCTGTCCTCGCTGCCGGGCCGGACGGCTGTCGCTCCCCGGCTTTGGAGGGAAACGTTTCCACGCCGAAGAAGTCGGCTCCGCTCCGAGCAACCCCGCGGGGCCGCCGCGCCTTACTGCCCTCCCCGCCCCGCGCCGCGCCTCCTCGCTGGGGAGTGACCGCCGACCGCCAGAGACATCGCCCCGCTGCCCCGTCTTCCCTTCACCCACTTCTCCCTCTGAAAAGAGGCGGCAGCCGCCGGCCCCCGCGAACCGCCCCCTGCGGGCGCCCGGCCCGGCCCGGGCCGCCTCCGCCCCGCGTCGCCTCACCTGCCGCCCCCTCTGCTCGGCCCGGCCCGGCCCCGCCGCCCCCACCACGTCCTCACGGCCTCCCCGCCCGCGGCGGACGGCGCCACCACCTCCGCGCAGCGGGCGCTGTCCGCCGAGGGGCCGGGGCGGAGCGACACCGCCTCCCCCGCGCTCCCGGCGGCGGCAGGAGGCGGCGGTCGGGAGGGAGGGGGGCGGGCGGGCAGCCCCTCGCCCGCCGCGCTCGGGAGCGCAGGGGCCGCCTGCGCATGCTCAGTGCCGGGCGCCGCGAAAGGCATTCCGGGGAGTGTAGTCTGCGGGCGCCCCGGTGCCGCCGCTCCTCGGGGTGCGCTTCCTGCCGGGGTTTGTAGCACGGACCCTCCGGGCGGTCCCAAACCCCCTGCTCCCACCGCAGTCCGGTGGTGTCGCCTCACAGCTTTCTCCCCAGGCTGCCCAGTCCTTACCTCCCAGTCTGGTCAATTTCCTTAACCCCTCTGCTTCTCCCAGCCGTCTGCATTGCTCACTCGCCGCTCCTCATCTCTTCCCCGTATCTCCTTCAGCCTCCACTGCACTCTTCTGTTGTCCTCCCACCGCCTTCCCACGGTGACCTTAGGGTCCCTCCCTGACTCTCAGCTTTCTTCTGCCCGAGAACCTCCTTGCTTGTTGCTCGCGCTCCCTGGCCTCTGGATTCCTTCCATTCAGAGTATACGTGCTAAAGCGGAGGGAAACCATCCTTACTTACTATGAATACATTCACATGGGGGGGTTGGGAAGGTCGAACTTCACCAGAGCAACCCTGAGATTGTTACAGCTCGAATAATTCACCAAGAACGTGCTGAGTCTGATAGAAGAGGCCGAATGGACCGAGCAGGTGAACACGGGTGTGTACGGCACCTTGGCTTGACCCAGCCTTCCCCAGAGTCAACGGGCCTTTTGTCATTCACTTCACTGAGGCTTTTGATTTCCCATGAGAGCTTCCCGTTTCCACACCCACGCAGTACTCTCAGTCAATGAGAAGGACAATTAGCGGTTTGGTAGCATCTTTCACATTAGCCAGTGTTCGTATGCATAATTAAATGCTCCCAGTGACAGGATTGCTAAAGATGCGTGCAGGAAATTAACGTTAAACTTTAACCATTGAAATGTTTGCCCCTGAAAAGCTGATAGTCATTTGGGGGAAATAAAATTTAATAGCTTAGTGCTCCTTCCTCCAGCCTCTTTTTCTGTCTTGCAGATTGTGTAGCTAATGATCTGAAGAACTAACTTGTATTATAAGAGATACACATGAGAACTGAAGGTTTTCAGAAATGCTCGTTGCTACTCTAAATTTAATTTCTTTATGGTCTCTACAAATTTTAGTGTTGAGCTCCCATGGACTGACAAGGCAAATGTCAGGCTTCTGAGATTCGTTTTCCAGAGTTTGTTCAGGAACTATTACACTACTGAAATGCATTGCAAGAGATTCCGTCTAATCTGTTCCTCATCAGGTTTGTGAGTTATACTCCAGTCTTAGAGAGACTTCAGAATACTGGATCCACATCCTTATAACTAGAGCAATGGTACAAAATAATAATAATCATCACCATTTTCATTAACATTTGTTGGAATAATAAACTATTTCAACAACGTTTAGAGATCTCCATTCATTTTCCCAAAGCATTTGTGAGTCGAAATCTTGACTAAGATTTCGTGAATACCTGTTTACATATTCACATAAATGTGATCTACAGTACTACTTTTCCTCCTTGTTATGAAATATTTAATGAACCGGTCAAAAAGCCAGACATTACAGTAATTTGAATTAAGTGGCCAGTCACATACCACAGACGATGAATGGCCAAAGACATGGACATAATCGTTCAAGAAAAAAAAAGAACACCCATAAGCTGAAATGTGTTTCTATGAAATATTCATAGGATTGCCATGATTTATTGTCATGTCTGCTTCAGAATAACCTGATGGGAAAAGAGCGTAATCTGATAAACTTTTCATGCCAAATAGTTCATTTATTATTCTTGGAGTATCAAGTTTGGGGGACCACATCTGTTTAAGTCTACCACCTGTAAGGGGTAGGGAAGTGTTTTCCTTAACACAAGGTTTTACAGGGGATACCTAGTGAAAGCGGTGTGAATATGCTAATGGCGGAGACAGTCACTTCAGGTGCCCAGACATAGGTGCCTACGTCCATGTTAGACAGTTTAGGTTGCCCGAGATGTCTGCATAAGGCCGATAGATACGACATGGATCTATAAGACACTCTCAACTGGTGTATTGGCAGATAGAGGCCTGGCCCAGGCTTGAGTCTCAACATGATAACACACACTCACATTGCCCAAATCACTTCTGATATGGTAGTTCAGGGAATAAGTCAGCTTTTAGAGACACGGGCAGAAGATGGGCTCACAATTAGGAGCTAGAACAGCTGAGCCACCTTTTACAGTCCAGTAGACAGAGCTGTCTCTCCAACCTCAAGAAAACATTGGAAATGTTTCCACCTCATATGTCCTCACCTCACCTTCTGCACTTGGGTTATAGCTGCCTTTGTATAAGCAACCTCTTTGAACAAGAAAATATCAGAGGGCTCGATCCTGGAAGCTGTCTTTTTCCCACATTGCGGCTGATGTGCCTGCTCATGAACATCAATACGCTGGGCTGCAGCACTCCAAGCCTTGCTCAACTGCAGTCAAGTGGATCCACCAGCTTCTTTGTTGTGTGGTTCTGTGTGATGTTGCCTCAGCTCTTTTATCAGTTTACCTAATGCCTCTGCTCCCTCTCGTTTTTCACTACATCTGTGTGTGCTGCGCAAATGAATATTTGGTGGGCAGTGGCGCTGTTAACCTTTCTACACCAGGACAGACAGAAGCATCTACACAAATTGTTGGCAGACTCTTGCTGGGATTGAACCACCCAGATTTTTTTTTAATTTATTTTATTAGATGGGGATAGGGACACACACAAACCTAAAAGATGTGACCGTCTGTGTGGTGTAGTCACAGCCCAACAGAACTTGTGGACCAACAAGCTGGTACATAAAACTGGATGAGCACCAGTGATTCAAGTCTTGTAAAAGGTAATAAGTGACATCCATGGCGTGTGCTGCTGTCTTATCATCCTGCCAAAGAGGACGATTTCAGCCAAAAATGTCAGTGAAGCCATTTGGGACTAAAGGCAGCATGTAGCTCTCTGCATATCAGCTCAGCATATTCTAAATGTGGGCAGAAGAGAGAGCTGAATGAGGGATTTTAGAAGTGCTACATGCCTCAAACCTCTCTTACACATTCATGTTATTCATTAAAGAAATGATACATATTCGTATTATTCTACCTCAGGTGTACGAATTTGTTTGGAGGGGATAGACACTTTGTCACCTCTGAGGAGCAAGATTTCATTAAACTGTCTCTCATTTGGAAAATACAAGCAGTGACTCCACTCTCTGGAGTACCTGACAGCCAGTAACAGCTGTATCACGATCAGTACCTACCCCCTGGTACCCATTTTTCCTGTGCTGATGTTGAACACATGCAAGAGTAAAAAAAGAAGTAAAAAAATCTGCTGCTGAGCAACACTGCCACTGAAGTGGCTCATGTCTATGAGCTGATGAGGGCACTTGGTGCTCTGGAAGCGCAGCTCTGATCCCAATGCTTCGCTCCTTGAGATCGAGGGCTGGGTAATTGCTAGTGTTGCCAAGGAAGGTTAAGACTTCATTTCTCCTATTGCAGATAAAATGAGGTGAAATGAGCACATTTGCTGCTAAAGGGGTAGCAAATATAACTCTCCTATAGAAAGAGATACTAAAAAACTTTTAAGAATGTAGAGTAGTTTTGTGGTGGTAATAAGAGGAAAAAAGTTACCAGTCCCATGACTGGAGCACTGACCCCTGTTTTCTGCCACAAGCAATGGGATCCCACTGACCACAGAAGTGAGCAGCACATGGCAATAGCGGGACAGCAGAGCAACAGAGAAAGTAGATCTTTTCTAGCTCCTCCTGGAGTGGTGACAACTTCTGCTTGCCTTTGGAGTGGTCTGCTTAGTTTGGAATGCAGGACAGTTGGAAAAGCGAATACCTTATTTATTTAGCCATTCATTTATTTGACAACATTATACGGGCAAGCTGTTGAGGGACTTGAGAAATAAGGAATTTTCTCTCATAACAGGGTTGCAGAGAGATTCATATATGGACTTTAAGTAGATATTCCTCTTAAACACAGAAAAAGACTTGCACTAATCAAATACCGTGACTAAATACAAATCTCCACAATATAAGGAAGGAATAGGTACTTACTAGTTACAATGAATAAAAAAGGCAGAAAAACGGAGAAGTTCAGTGACAGTCAGCATCAATAGATGTGCCAAAAGCTCATGAAAGCTCCTTTGTATGATAAAGTGACTGTCTCATGAAATATTAGCAACTATCCAGAACGGGGAAAGTGTGAAAATCTTGTTGCTGTATAAATTATCTGAGACACTCCTGCCAATTACAGACTTGCTGTGAGGAAGAGAGAGATTGGTAATCATGACAGCGACTGTGTTCGAGTGTCATGTGAATATTGTCAGGCAATTATTCAAATCAATCATTTCTTGTCCGGGTAGGAAAGATTCATCACTCTTAGTATCTTGTGTCATTCAGCGACTGAATTGATGATGCTCTGCTATTTCTGGTGTCCTGTAATCTGCCGTTTAAAACGACAATGCCATCATGCATTTAACTGCTGAGGTGGAGAGCTGTCCTGCAGAAAATGGGAAAATATGGGCCTGGATACTTGAGAAGCATACACAGGTCCTAAGAGACCAGTTCTTTTCTGCACTGAGTGATGTCCAACCCAGAGGTGGTTTTGGAAGTGGCAGGAGAAATGCTGGCCATTGCCACTGGCAGGGCGTGAGAAGAGGGATCACTTGAACGCAGGGGGAATGTGATGCATTTAATCACTCTTCTTCTATATGGGATGCATGAGACCTGTTAATCACATCTTGTCATTACAAGCCCTCCAGCTTCAGTGCCTGGTGTCCCATGGAGAATGACTCCCATATTCAATGACATTCCTGCCTCTTGGTTGTCTGACTCAATTTCCCCAGCCCAGTATGCCTTGACCTACCCTCTCACATCTGCTGCTCTCCATAAAGAGGGGCTCCTATCACCATGACTTCTTTCATCCTCCCATCCTTGCTAGCAGGAATTCCTCTAACATGTGTCTGTGTCCTGCTTCCAAGAGAATTACTGATGGTCAGAGACATTAAGAAAAATGTGCAACACCTCTGTGGATTCACCAGATTGTTGCAACTTGAATTGTGACTACTTAAATTTGGACCTTTGATTTAGCCTGATACAGCTGGTCTTATCTTCTTATTTATCTATCATGAAGTAGAACTTATCAATTCACATATTCTTTTTTAATAATATGTCCCATCTATTCCTTCTGCCTCTTCCTGTAAACTATGCACATGTAAAGGCTGATTCCAGTCTGTAGTCACAAGGGGATGGATTAAGGCTGCAGATCTGCCTTCACCAAACCTTAACCACCTGATTTTGTAAACTAAATAAAATACCGCTGTTACATGTTACTGTTGAAAGTACCAGGGTGATGTATCAGCTGGGTTTCAGTACCACAGGGCTTCCTGCCACTGTTTGAGAAACAAAACTAACATCAGCAAGTGGTAACTTGAAATAGCATTTGTTCTTTAATAAAATAATGAAACAAAGCCTTCACAGAGGAGTAGTTCCCTTTTTTCTACATGTAACTGTTTGTAACAAAATAAAAGAGCTGTTAACACTTTAGGCTGGTGATAACAAATAGAGATGTGGTTCACCTCAGCTTTCACACGTTCCAGCTCTCTTTCCAAAGAGCTTCTTTCCTTTATTCAGGAGCTCTTTGGGGACAGGAGTTTTAACAGTTCTTTCTGTCAGCTTGTGGTTAGCAGAATATTTGCCTTTGATTTTTTTTTTAAGCCTGTGTTGTGGCTCCTAAGTATCCATCTGTACCTCTCAGGAAAACGACTCGTCGCTTATGGCTAGAATGTATTTTAGGATGTCTAATTTGAGCAGGTGACCATGTCACTCCTAAAGTTTAACTTGCTGACATCTGAAATTCACTGAGATGAGCAGTGATTAGCATAGCCTAACTTTTGTCACCTGCCTTTCATGGCACATGGCTATGAAAGTGAGGAGAGGCGTTATAACCCCTTCCAAGACTGCAGCTGAGAGCTGTGTCCATCCTGAAAAGCAATGGGGAACATGAGACCTAATGCTAAGAAATCTTTGCTTTTCACCCCAGTCTTCTTTCTGACAGATTACTCTCATTTTCAGCAATTTGTTAGTTGTTCTCATGCAAGCACAAACACTGCGGTTCTCAAAACTGAGCAGGGGCGAGTTACAGCCGATTCCTCTGCTCTGTGATTTCCACTGCCCATCTCCTGGGGAAGTGCTGGTAGACCCACCCTTCTCCCACCACTCCTCCAGCAGATCTCACCCATACAGGAGGCTGGACTGGCTGACCTCAGCCTGAAAGAGTTCAGATCTTTTTTCTGAGGTGCCAAAAGTGACCATGAAGCAAAAGATCTCTTTGTCTCCTCTTCTGAGGACCTAACCTTGACTGAGAAGGGAAACCAGCTGTCCCACTTTTCTAGGGGATCTGGATCCAGGCCAGCCAGAAGGCAAGCATGCCCACTGCCAATCCTTGCATAGCGTTGCTTTGAAGTGGGACTGTTTGATTCCTGTGAACTTGCACATCACTTAATAGAATCATGCCCTCCTTGGAAGCAGTCCTTGGTGTTGCAGAAGTTGAAAAGAACAGTGAATTGGGAGCGCTACAGCCAGCTAATGCCCACTTTGTTATAAAAGCTGGCTCCTCTGGTTGGATTTTGCCTGCATCAGGAAGTATGCTTCTAGGAGCTTAATTTTTAACTAACACAGCAAAAGAAATGAAAACAAGACAATGAATAAGGCTCTGCTTCTCTCGGAACTCAGAACCTCAAGGTTGTAACATGAATTTAGCACCTGTCTGTTTACTAGAAAATTTATGCTTAAGATAGATGGGAGTTTCCAGGGAGACAGCAACCTTTTTTCCACCTTTTTTCCTCCTTTTTTTTTTTCTTTTTTCCTTTTTTTCCTTTTTTTTCCTTTTCTTTTTTTTTTTTTTTTTTTCTTGTAGCTAAAAACATGTAACATTTGTCCGTGTATTTTGGGCAGGGAATTTGGATCCTTGCATTCACCTCACAGAAAGGCAGAGCATCTCAGACAGCATCATTTCCCTCCTCTCTCAAAGCATCGCTGCCTGTGGATATGCCCCAGCTCTCCCCTCCTGAGCTTTGTGCTGACAGCAAAAATCATCTCCGGCTGAAGCCGCTCCATCTCCCCACAGCTACAGTCCCCTGTGAACCACGTCTGCCTTCCCCCTGCTTCCTCACTTACAGATGACACATCCCATCTCATTTATATCATTAAAATGATTTCCGTGGGGTCACCTTCTGCTTCACGCCTGAAATGATATAGAAAATTAAGCTCTTCCTTTTGTGCCGTTTGGATTTAAATTGTAGATTTTAAACCTGTCCTCTCTCCTCGATCCTTTTATTTTCCACAGATGGCACCGCTGCAGTGGCAACTCCTAGTGACTGCATTAGATGTTCAAAAAAAAAAAAAAAAGAAATCACAGGCACATTGACTCATATGATGTTATGATGAGTGAGGTGGATAATAACAAACACACAGTACTTTAGGCACCCGCTGGGTCTCTTTCCATTTTCTTCACAGAAAACCTAAGCAGCCTGCTGTGTGGGGTATAAAAAAGGTCGTATCAAAAGAACATCTGCACATTAGGGCTGCAGTTATCTTATAGAAGAGCACCCAGTGGTGAAAGAGTTTTAATCTTCTTTTCCGCATGCAAAAAGGATGCATTACATGAAGGGATGCTTACACTGAAGTCAGTCCTGGTGGCTGTCAGGATTTCTCAAGCATTTAATCAAAAATAGTTCCTTGCAGGTGAGTTTGGCAAAGACATTAGAGTTGTTTACGATAAAGTGCTGGACTTCTTTAGGAAGTGTAATTGCAATTACTGTGCTTCACGGGCAAGAATGCTGCCAGAGTGAGTAATTCTTGGTATGCGGTACATACGATACAGAAAACAGGCAAACCGATACTTGGGAAATTGCTTCTTTCACTTGAGCCTGATTTAAATGTGTGAATTGTTTGCAGCTTTCTAGTATTCCCCAGTCTTTGCCATTGGCTTGCTTTATTATCAGTCTGAAAGAGGTCACTGCCATATGGACAGCTGGAACAGCCAAGATTTATGTTCACCAGCAACCTAACATTCAAAGCCTTTAGAAGGTGGTAGTCCTCACCGTCCCAGATCGATGCTAACCTTTTTAGCAGCACTATTCGGTTTTCTTGCTTCTTTTTCCAAGTCAGGTGGTGTTGGTTTCTCTCTTGAGAAGTGCACCAGCTGAGATGGCCTGAGGGGTTACTCCTGATGGCAGTTCCTGTGCTACCCTAGATGAGGCTGGCATTCCCAACTACATTCCAGTTTAAGGGGCAGAATAATCCTCTGCATTTCTTCACTGCAGATCTGATGGGTCTCACCTGAGCACTGGGACAGGGATGGAGGAAAGGAGTCGTCTTTGGTCCTTCTTGGAGTGAATGACTGAGGTATTCCACAGAGAAGGCTATGTAATGAAAATAAACCCAACTCTTTCATAGTGGCTAGTGGCTAAATACACAACTCTTTAAAGAAGCACCAGGCCATCTGTTCAGCTTTCCTTGCAGAATATCCTTCTACCCAGAGCAGACCTCAGAATATGGCTGAGGAGTGAGATGGGACAGAGACTCTAGAAAGATGAAAGCTATTGGATTAGCATTTTTGTCCTGGAGCTGTAATAAAAATCTTTAGGAAGTAAAGCCCAGGCGTGAAAAACACATTGTAGCTGGAAGATGAAGTCCCAATTTTGAGTCAAAATTCACTGCCATTAGTGGTCTCAAGGCCAAAATATGCAAAGAGACTCTGTAAGTCCTATTTTCAGGGTGTTAGCGGCACATATATGCCTCTGTTATTTCCTCTATACGTGAATGAATTGGATGCAGAGCACAAGCACAAGGCCATGTCAGAGCACTGTTGTAGGTCGTGTTTGAAGATGACTTTTTTAGTTCTGAAGTCAAAGATTAGCAAAAGAAAACCTGGCCAGAGGAGAGACACTAAGTAGGGACACATTGTCCAAATTTGGACATGAATGGGATCTGGGATCTTTTAAAAATCTAAGTGTTATAAAAGTAAAATTGCAAAATACCACTTTTCTACATGGAAACCTCGAGACAAGTTCCCATTTTTGAATCTAACTTGCAGTAGACTATATTCCTCTTCTGATCCTTCTTATGAGACACAGTGATATTTAGCATAGCAAAGAAGGTGCACGCAAAACTCATCTGAGCTATAGACATCTGATTCTGCTGATGGGAGTATTATAGACGAATTAATGCTGCAGACCATTTCTTCAAATAGACAGTGAGTATGATAGTTACAGTCCCGGCCTCTCAGCTGTGGCTTTGGTAGTAGGATCATTAACTCCTGGTAGGATTACCCACCAAAGTGAGCTTAGTTCTCTAGTCACCACACGATCTGTCCATGGACACAATCTTCATCAAAGTAAAATAAGGAATCACAGGCAGCGCTCTGAGACTAGGCAGCCACAGACAATAATGCCCCCTACTGATATTTGAACAATTCAAGGGGAAAGTGATGTCTCAAATAGCCAGCAAAGGCAACGAGGCGGCTACAAGCAGCAAGAACCTGTATGGGGAGCACAGACAGACAGCTTAATGCTCCAGACAATTAAATGGCTGGGTAGCACAGAGGAAAGTAACTGCTTAGAGAAATTTGGATTTTTAGAAAAGACTGTTTCCAATACCTTGGTTTTTAGGGTGAAGGAGACCCAGTAGCTGAAAGTTAAACTTTCGGCACACATTTCAGCTGCCACAGGAGCCCATGGTTTGTCCCATCCAGGCCAAGAGAATTGTGTGCACGGGTTGTGCGGGAGCTGCAGGGGCACCATGCAGCACAGCTCACGCTGAAATGCTCAAAGACGCACGTCACAGTAGATGTTACAATCCTTGGTCACCTTACTTACAGAGAAATTCTGCTGAGACAGTAGCGTGACACGACTAAGGTGTAATCATGTACGGGTAGGCAAATGACTCCGTTTCTAATCAGGGTTTATGTAACGCCTGAGCCCTATTAGCAGCCCAGCAGTTATAATCCTTTACAGCCAAATGCTGCCAATAAATTCATTGCTTACAAACCACTACTTGTAACAGCTTTACTGAGATTTGGTGTCTGAAACTTGGGTTGCTCTGTGTTACCATGCGTTATTATCTATAAAGCAGGTCTTTTCAGTGCTTCCAAGGAAAACCATTTCACCTTTTATGCTGCATATCCATAGATTAGGAATTACAAACCTGTATCTCGAAAATGAAAAGAAAGCTCAGATTTTTGAGCAAAAAGGCTGCTGTTTAGTTTTCTCCTCTTCAGAGAAGCAAGGCTAGCTATCCCGTTGCATCTGCTGAGACCCAACATCATCTCAGAAGAGTACTCTGGCAAACCACCGATGAGACACAGTTGACTCTGTGGCTCAATGGAAGTTGCCGTACCTCCATTCATGCACCTTCAGCAAGCTTTAACTCGTAGCTAGGAGGCACATCTGTACAAGAAATATGAGCGTGAGATGTAATTTGCTGGTCTCATGTGTGTCCATGCTCAAGGAGGGAGGAACAGCCTCCTCACCGCCACAGAAAGCTGCTTGCTGTCCGCTGACGGGCACAAGGAAGGTGGATCAGTACAGTCCTGTGGATAGGACCTGGTTCTTGTCCTACCCTTAGGTCAGTCATTTCCTACTGTAGACACAGCCCGTGTTTCCAGACAGCTTCTTCCCACCTTCAGACTTGCTTATAGGGTCAAGATGCTGCCGCGAAGTTTGCTGTGGCAGCACTTATGTGTTAACTCAGGGCAGCCGTGCCAGCATCAGTGCTCAGATGAAGATAGCTTTTGGAAAAATAGTCAACCACTCTAAGAAATCTGAAAAGTGAGGTTGGATTTTACTAACCACTATCCTAAAACGACGCCTGTGTATCAGTACGCCCATGGGAATGCATTCAGACACTGAAATCCAGTTTCCTTATAGTGTGCAGTAAACACTGTGATGCTAAAACCCTCGGTGGTTTCCTGTGCTTTTATCACTAGGATTTATGTCAGCAAAATAGCATGGAAAGTGTATTCAAGTGGTTATTATGCACCCGTCAGTTCCACTCTGATCAGGCCACATGGGTTTGTATCTGGCACCTTGTATGCAAAGGAAATCTGCTTGTGATGGAAGCTAGCGTATGGTTAATTTGCTACCTTAGCATGTGATAATTAGTACGTAGGGTTTATGATGTATTACAAATATGTCCCAGTATATATGCACACAAATACTCACATAATACATCAGTGTGTTAAACGCAGGCATCTCTAGAATAGAACGTGATATAAACAAATCTAAACAGAAGTTTTGGATGTGGAATGAGGACTGCATAATGGGTGCCTCAATTTACGGTCTGATAACACTGTCTATTCCTCCCGACACCCTGTACAGTGTGTGTATACTAAAATCTCCTCACTAATCTGTCTTTTTTTATATCTCTGAACATATTAGAACTTTCTGGGGTTCTTTCTTTTTAAATTGTGTAATCAGGGTCAATTAAATAGCTGCAGTTCGAAGACGCACTCTGTGGTCATGGCAGAGCGGGACATCTCATCACTCTCAGTTTTGTGCATCTGTAACCATGGTGACTTTATAGCTGCAGCTTTCCCCAGACTTTGTGTAACCTGGGGTGGGCAAAGGCGTGCTTCTCCGTCTGGTGTGGATGTCACGTACAGGATCTCTTAGGATACATTTTTAATTACAATGTTCTCTTAATTACTCCTTTTGATTTCCCCGGTGAATTGCCTTTCTTGAGTTTTAGTGACTCATTGTGAAACCAAGTGAAATCCGCAGTCAGTGTTCAGGAAAATTCATCCCAGACCTCTGTGCGTTCTCAAGGGCAACACCCGCCTGAAAAGCGATGCGTCCTGGTGCTTTATGCTTGTGGCTCCAGACCAAATGCGGTGTTCTACAAGCGCAGATTTCCTTCCCTTGGCTGCTGGCCTTGCCAGCCCGCGCTGGTGAGCGTGGCCATGCTGTCCGAAGCAGCTTCCGAGGTCAGACCTGCCTGGGCTTCAGGAAGGGTGCCCGCAAGGTGAGTTCTCCCATGGTGTCTCATCGTAGGGAGGTGAAAGGCTGGCATGTTGGTGACCCCAGCAGGGGTGCAAAGGCGACTCATGTCAGGGTGCGAGGAGAAGGGTGGCTCTCATTGCCCTCTTGGCCATTTGATCCCCTCCATGGCTGTCACACACTTGCGGAGAGAGACTCATGTGCCTGTGGGACACGGTGCCGGAGAAAAGGTGTCTCAGATGTGCCCCCGGGGCAGCTGCGGGGTCCTTGACAAACACATCCCGCTCGCTGGGGGTTGCAGGCAGCAATGTGTGAGTCTGCAGGTGTAAATGTCGCCAGCCCCCTCTGACAGTTGGCTTAGCCGGGCAGCACCCCCTGTAACGGCACTCCTTTTGATTGCTCTTAAGAGACTACGGCACAGTGTGCTGGGACAAAACAGCTCTGGATTTAGCCATTTATTTAATAGATAGGCTGCTAAGAGCTGTAATTGATCCCTTTAAAGGCAATCGCTTCTCCTGGTGTGTTAAACCCACCCCTGGGCAGAGGTCCAGATGGCCCAAGCCCTGCAGCCCAGGCAGATGGGACAGCCACCACACAGATGTTTTACAGCCCCACTGTATGGAACTGAGCTACATCAGCTTGGAAGGCTGTGCCAGACTGGGAGGGTGGTGTCTTTCTCCCAGTATACCTGAGGGGCTTGCCCTCAACTTGGCCTTCATGCAATGGGAAGTTATGCTGCACATTAGGTCAATCAGCATTTAACAGAGCGCCTGTATATTCTTCCACTTAAACTCCATTAAACACAAGCGGAAACAGCACTAGTTCTATTTTTTATCTGGGCAGTAATATGTCTTCTTTTCATTAAGTCATCCTTAGGTTAGCCGTCACCGTAAATAGCTGAGCAGCTGAGGTGCGTTATTAATCACCGTCAAATGTTTAGCCCATGAAATAGCGCAGCGGAAAGCAATTGGATCGCCGCCTCGCCTTTATGAGCAGGCTCGGATGTGATGAGGGGGATTTACGGTTAAAAGCAGCCCCATGGAAAGAACACGTCGTACTTGTTAATTAAGGACAAGTGATTTAAGACCAGTACTACTGCATTTCTGACAGAGGGCAGCATCGAGTTTTTTAGCATACAAAAAAAAAATTAAAAAATACACTTAGCTCTCCAGTGATTACGCAGTTCAGAAAGAGGATGAGAAAATGCAGGTTTCGGTCACATCTGAAGCAACAATTATGTTGCTGTTTGCTACTAGTGATGCTCAAAGTGTTCTGCGTGTAGAGGACCCAAAGCAGGGCTGCCACCACAGCCAGAGAAGAGGGAGTATTTACGTTCAACGCACGAGTCAGCCAACATTGCGTAGTTGCAAAAATGTGCGTTCTACAAAAACTTGGCAACCTCTTCCAGTTCGACTGTCAGCCTTGCTGAGTTAAGATGAGGACTGATCTGCAAGAGAGCCAGCATCTCCTGTCCGTGCTCCTGCGCTCCCCCAGCCCACTGATGTGCTTCTGCAGCCACCTCTGCCTCTGCTTGGAACCTCAAGAATAAGTTGCATTTATGCTCGCAGCCGGCCTCGCACTTAGAGCAGATGTGATGGCAGGAAGCGTTTGGATGGGAGAAGCGACACAACCGGCTGGCAGGAGCATCCACATGCACTGCCATCCTGGCAAAGCCTCCACCGCCCCTTCCCCAGGCTGCCTTTCTGGCCCTCCATCCCCCAGCAACTCTTTTACCCTTCTTTTAACAGCATCCCGACCCCTCGCACCAGCCACTGTCAAGCTTTTGTGTCATGCTTCATGGCTCCTAGTATTTTTCCCCTTCCTTGTAGTCCAGCCATCCCTGCCTATGGCATCCTCAAACCCTACACGCATATGGTACCCATGTCTTCACCCACTGCGTTGCCTGAGCGGGATGCGCTGTACCACCGCTTCTGTCCCTTCTGTCCCACCGCGGCTTTCAGGAGGCAGTTGTGCAGAGCTTTGGGCTGATGAGCCCTTGCAGAGCCCTCCTGGGAGCTACCCTGTCCCTGTGCCCGGCGAGCAGAGAGCAGATGGCAAAGAACCGAAAAACCAAAACCAGAAGCCAGTTCTATTTATGCTTCCCATTAGAAAGGCCTGTTTTCACTATCAGAAATTTCCATGGGAAATGTTTTTTTCATTGCAAGAAATGCTCGCGATGCTTGCAAAATGTTTACTCCGCTGCGAGCCGTTTCTTTGCAGTGAAAAGCTTGACACTCACATTTTTCAAAACCTGTGTTATTAACTAGCTTTTAACTAAAATATCCTTTTTAAGTTGGCTGGTTTTGTGAGTATTTTGGCAGGGGGAGGGCAGAGTTGGATTTCTTTGCTCACAGCTTCATGGAAAATGCTGCTTTCTGGTCTGCCCCTCGGCAGGGCTGTGCCACTCCTTCTTCACCGAGGCCATGAAAGCCTCCAGAGCTGTGTACCACCTGCGCAGCTTTGCAAAGGAAACATGTCCTGCAGCTCCCAGCTGTTGTTCCGCTGTTCTGGGAGACTATGGAAAGGAGGGGACTGGGAGGGGCAGAGAAAGTATCTGAGAAGCCACCGGCTCCTGCTGCAGACACTGGTCTTGCACCCCAGCTTTGAGCTCAAGACTGTTTCACGAAAACACTCAGTTCCCTCCTGGTTTTTAATAAAAGTGGAGAGACGCAAGGGCATCCCTGCGGCCGCAGAGGCGGGATGCTGCTGAAAGGCATCCCGGGCGAATGGCTGGTCTAGGGCAGAGGGCAAGCGGAGAGTTTAGGAGGGAGGATGTAGCTGGCGCAGTGTTTATGATGGGATAGACGCTGTGTCTCGCTCTCTGTCTCTGTCCTCCATTAGAAAGACGTCTCTCTTTTATAATTAGAAACAGTCCTTGATTTGGGAGTTCACAGCAAAGCCTGGGTCTGACTTTCTAGCATTCCCAGCCTGTTGGAACAGAGGGGAGATAACAACTGTATAAAATTGCTAAAAGAGCATGTGCACCATGAACTTGAATGGATGTTTAGAAACTTGCCCGCCTAGGAATATTTTTCAGTAAATGTGAATGTTTTCCAAAAATGGGGGGGGGGGGGGTGGGTGTTTGTGTGTGTGCATGTGCCACCTCCCTGGAGGCATTCTCATTGTAACTTTGGGAAAGAATGGCTGTGTCTTCCATCTTTGCCCTGTCTCATCGATATTCATTCATTCTCTGGTGGGCTTAATGCTGCTGTCTGCACAGGGAAAAAATTAAAATAACAAGGCAAGGAAACAATAGAAGGAGGAGTTTCTTTTTAAATCTTTCTTGGGAGCGAAGACAAGGATTCATTTGTCCTGAGCCTTTGTTCAGGGAGCACTCAGCACAGCAGCCATCAGAGCAGGTAGCGAGAATGAGGTAGCTGGCTGGAAATATCCAAATACCTTGAAATAAATGTATAAATCATGTCACCACTTTTCTCTCCAGGGGCTGAAAAGGAGAAAGGAAGAGGATCAGAACTGCAAACAGATCAAACAAGCAACCTTCAGAGGAGGACTCAGCCCCACACTGATCTGTAGCATGATGTGAGCATCTCTGAGAATCCCTGTAGGTAGTTTTATTTGTCTAAAATAGGGCTGACCATACCCAAATATTTATGTGCCTCTTGAGTGGCTTTAAAAATATTTAAAGGCCTTTGCTCACGCAGAGTAAAAGTTTTCAAAGGAGCACAAGTCCTGTTGACTTGCAAGATGATACAAGCACCTATGTCACCCAGCTGCTTTTGGAAATACTCCCCGCAGCACAGCCAAGGCAGACTGATGGATATTGTCCAGCTGTCCCGGCAGGCAGGCATTGTGCAGCCCCTCCAGGGTGAAGGATATTTGGACAATGAAAGGGAAATGAGGATATTCCTGCCTCACCCAGCCTCTTATTGCCTTAGGAAGGATGCAAGCATCTGTGCAGCTTTACTTGGAGGTTGAATTGGGCCTGATCAGGACAGGGTCTGCAGGGTGAACTTCAACTGAGCTGTCAGGTCTCATACACTGAGGATGTGGGTTCTGGTGCTGCTCCTCTTCTCTAGGCTGGATCCAGGCAGCAGGGTTGCTCCCCAGCCCTGGTACCCCTTGTGCCATACAGCTGGATGGCCTGGCATGGGCACTACCAACTGACTGTGGCACTGGTGGCCAGTGACCATGAGGGAAGAGGTTGCTGTGCTCTCTTTCTGACTCATTGCGCCCATCGTCTCCCTTCCCTCCTCTGCACATTGCCAATTACTACCTCTCTGTTGTAATTTCTGCCAGCCTCTGCTCCATGTCTAGTCACCCCCACCCCTGATGGCCCAAGGTGTGCTGCTGGGATGCCATTGCTGTCCCTTTGATCACCGCCCACCCCAAAGGGACCTTGAGCAATTGCATGCTCAGAGCAACATAACATATTGGCTGTAGCTGCCAATACTTTGCCTACTTCGTAAGGGATCTTTGGCTGTGTGAAATCCTTGCAGCTCCACTGCTTTCAGCTCTGGACTGCAGTGTTTGTACAAAGAGGTGCATGACAGGTTTTACGGGTCTGGGGATGGGCTTTTAGCTTTTGTGATTCATTTATGCCTTCACCTCCCCTGCCTGCCCCTCTATAAATGCATATCTGACCTGTGGAGTCAAAGGTGGTTGAAGATAATGTTAGCCACACCACCTTCTCCACCTTCTTATGTGCCTTAACTGCTTCAGCTCAACGAGCCAGTTAGGCTTTGGCTGACTTAGGACAGCTTAAATTTGAACCTGCTCACATATTCCCCCAGAAGCGGAGAAGATAGGCCACTGTTATCCTTTGGGCACCATGCAGGAATGGAGAGAGCAGAGTCACCAATAGCTCAACCAAGCATAAAACTGTGTCCATGGCACTACCATGCTGCTGTCTATCAATCAGGTGCACAAGGACTGAGCTTTGCTGAGACCAAAATCAGCAACTCTGTTTTTATCTTCTGTGCAAATCCAGAATACTATGGTGTCGCAAATCCTAAGCTTCAAATGGAAAAAATCCTTTTAAATGTGGTAAATGTTTGCAGTCTTGTTGCCAACATCCTTTAGTGACCTGTAGCATTCCGGTAGTCATTTTTACTGTCAAATGCCAGCAAACAGCAACGATCCCATTTCACAGAGTAAACCACAAATTTTAAACAGCAGCAAACATAGCAAAAAGGCTATTTAAACAGCCTTTTAAGATGCCGTGATAGGTTAAGCATCTTGTAAGTCCCAAACCAAAAAACCAGTCATGCATTCATATTTCATATCTTATATCTCACCTCGAGATGGCTGTGGCATTTACCGAGTACTGATAACATACTGTGTGGTTGTAGTAGCAAGCAAAGCAAACCAGGCCACAGAAGAGCTATAATGCCAGAGGAAAGCAAAACGGCACTGTCAAGCAGATGATTCCTCACCTGGAAAAGCGACCCTCAAAATCCACACTTGGAGAATGCAGAGGCTGAGCACAGCGCAGACCAGTGCCAGGGCTAAGGGCAGCATGTAAAGCTTTAGCAGACAACAAATCAGGGGTTTGTATATGAGTTACCTCCACGTTGAGGTGGGAAAAGCTTTGAAGGTTCAAAGGCCAGCCTGGGCACGTGGCTGTGTGTTTCATCCTACCCTGTATTCAAGTGAAGGGCACCAGCAGGAAAATGGATAAGGGTATTAAGCCAACTTACTGAGAACATTCTGCTCCTTCACCCTCCAGCTAACGACAGCGATCACCGTCAGTACAATAAACCCAGCTTTGCTTCTGCAGATACATCCCACACATGCTCCGGGGTGAGACTGCACCGGGCTTTGCCACTGCGACCTGCTGGAACAGGCGTGCCAGCGTAACTGGGAGATACTCAGACACAGTACGGCTTACGGCAGTGGAAACGATGGGAAAGAAGAAGGAAAAAGCTTCCAAAGGGAAACATCTGTTCTCTTTACCATTAGCTACAAGTGGTACCTTTTTAATTATTGAGATGCTGAAGCTGGCAGAGGTTGCAGAGTGGATTGACTTGGTAATTATTTAGAAGAGTCCCAATTGCTGGCGAGGATTCCCGTGTAGTCATGCTCTAACTGGATAGACTGAGAAATAAACTCTTCATGTATTTATTATTATTACAGCCTGTCAATTATGAAGATTTATTCATTCCTGCTGAGCTACCTCGAGACTCGGCTTTATCACTTCACTACTGCTGCCACAACACTATTATATACGTGAAAACGTGAAGGTAAGGCATGCTTTTTGAAGCTATACACAATTCATCTTGCTGAGTTTTGACAGCTCCCCCCATATACCAGATAATACCATCTAACATGCCAACCATGGCGTTACGAGGTGCTTTTCTCAGGTTTGATTCAACGCATCATCCTAGCGCACACACCACAACATCTTTAAGCAAGTTGAAAGTGCAATGAGACCTACCCCTAGTGTTTTCCACAGCTCTATAGACCTCTATAGACCACACATTGAACAGCCTGGTCCATCAAGCTCATGTGCTGCTGAGCACATATTTAAACCCACGGAAATTGGGATTTCAGTGGGTGCAAATCCGCTGTCTTGCTGAGTCAGGCCCTGAATTTTAGGTGGGTCAACCAAGATCTTTAGGAAATGTGGGGACGCTGGTATCTTGTGTGTAGCTCATTTAAGCCTGTGCCCACACACAGTAGAAGCTTAGCACACAGCTATTGTTTTCTGGTCCAAGAGGAAATGGCTTATGATGCCATTTTCCTCAGGATTTGTGGCTGTTCCAGAGGGAGGATCTGGCATCTGTTGTTGGCAGAGACCAAATTTCCCCCTTTTCCTCTCCTCTCCTCTCCTCTCCTCTCCTCTCCTCTCCTCCTCTCCTCTCCTCTCCTCTCCTCTCCTCTCCTCTCCTCTCCTCTCCTCTCCTCTCCTCTCCTCTCCTCTCCTCTCCTCTCCTCAGTCACCGCTCAACTGTATAGGAAACATATGGGGAAGAATTTCTGACCCAGCAAAACCGCCTGTTTTCATTCCTAGTGGTTCATCGACATTCAGCCTTCAGTGAGAGCCTCACTGATCTTCAGAAAAGAGCAGCAGCTTCTTGTGTGAGGCGCAGATTCATGGGGACAGAGTTAAGAAGATAAGGGCATGGGTCCCCTTCATTCAGATGTCAGTGGAGAGGCTGTCCCTCAGGAAAACCTTCCCTGGCTCTGGCTCCCCGGCTCCCCGTCCTCCCGCAGAGCTGTCACCCATGCCTGCTACTCTGCTTGCACTACACCCCAGAGTATGTGCTCTCTGACTGATGGGGGACTCCAAAATTGGCTGCCACATGCTTCATTTCAGGACCCATCTGAAAGATGGCGTAGTTGAAGCCCTGCTGCCTCGTGTGCCACAGCCAGAATACCAAGGGTGCCACCAATGAGTCCCAAATAATCAAGACCCCCTCCCTGCTCTGAATCAGGGGCTGAGTTCCTGGGCAGGGGCTCTTCACAGCCTCATTCCGAGCAACTGCAACAATTTGAGGCCATCTGCAGATTTGCCACCTCACTGCTCACCTCTTTTTCCAGATCATTAAGGCGTGCGTTAAAGACCATCGGCCTTCTTAACGAATTTGTGAATCACTCCTACAGCTATCCCAACAAAAATGATCCCAGCTCCTTATTTTCTGCCTCTGTCTCTGTTTTGCCATGCTTTCCCTCTTTAGACAGGGGGATTTTCCGTTCATGATTATGCAAGGTGTGTTAGTGATCAGGTTCCCTCACATCCTCTGCAGAATCAGGGCTTGAATCTTTTCTCGAGCCGTTGGGGAGAAGCGGGTGCTGCTGTGCCTGCCGGCTTCCCAGCCATGCTGCAAGGCTGCTCTCTTTGCTGTGCATCTCAAGGTCGTGCCATGCAACTCTTCCAGAGGCATGGGAGAGGAATCCGGGGAAGTTTTCCCATTGCTGCTGGTCTGCTTTGCAGCTTTTTGCAGGAAGCTGTGCTGCACCTGCAACTGGGATGAGTGCAACCTGGAAAGAAAAGATATAAACAGCAAAATTAGAGCCAATATCATGCCAGGTACAATTTAGACAAACATCACACCCCCACTGTGTTTTTCTCTTCCTTGGCACATATTCCTTTTTCTTCCTCCACTGTTCTTCTCAGCACATTGTGGGACCATAATCTTCACATCAGCTGCAAGACCAGTGGCAAGACTGCCACTGCCGTGCTGGTTTTGCCTGGCACCTCAAGCCATTCCTCCTACTCGAAGGTGGGGGAGAACCTGTTGGGAAACCTCCCCTCATGCAAAACCACGCTTTCTGAAAATGCGCCATGGGATACAGTTCTGAGGAGGCAGAAGAGCCCAAAGCCAGCCTCAGATCATGGTTTGTCTTTCCACCAGCTCTTTTAGAGAGGCACAGAACCCCAGTCAGATGGTTTATACTTTAACACACAGGATGGTTGGCACCTGCATCCTCTGCCACCTTTTCCAGTCGCTGGCATGGAGGTTTGGTAGCTCCACGGCCGGCTGGGCCATCACTTCAGCCCAAATCTCAGCCATGTGCCCAGAGATGGGCAAAGTGCAATCCCTCCTCCCAGCAGCCAGTCACCCCAAGGAGCCAGCAGTAGGGGTGCCAGGAGGCAAAAAAGCTGTCACCAGCTGTGGGAGCTGCCTCCCGGTGCCGCGGGGAGCACAGAGCCCTGGATGCAGGTCTTTCTTTGCTGGAGCAGGGGAATATTTGCAGCCGCAGGGCGTCGAGGTGCAGAGGACTCTCTGGCCCAGCTGGGCTGTATTTTTTTTGGATGCACTGAATGGAAAATATTAGCCCATGGACAAAACAGACGCTGTGAGAAGGAGCATGGGGCGGCGTGCCTGGGGCAGGAGCCAGGGCTGGAGCAGCACGCTCCCTGCGGGGCCGAGCCATGTCAGCTACGGGCTGCCAGGGAGCTGTGTTGGCACCATCCTCACCTGGCCCGTGCTGGGAATAGCTTTTACTGCTGCTAGTCACCTGGGCGTAGCGCATGGAAAAGTTTAAAGGCGAAAAGTCCCCTTGGCCTTCCCACCACCTGACTCGGAGGTCAGGGAAAGGTTCGGTGTGCAGCCACCTGCCTCTCCGGAGATACCCGGGAGGCAGCCAGCAATAAGCCTCCTGCTCTAAACCTGGCTCTGTTTTATAACAAACATCCCACTTGCTGTTGGCAGGTAGTAACCGCAAAGCAGAAGGCGTAACTCACGAGCAACACAGGGCTTATCTGCTCGTGTGATAAACATAGAGCTGGAACCTGCACCGCATCTGAGGTGACAACTGAGTGCAGCCCCGCAGAGACACACGGGGAAAAATCATGGCTACAGGCATCTTGGGTCAATTTTCCATAGTGCTTTTTGTCCCTCGCTTAAAATAAAGCCAAAGCTCACTAATTCAGAGCCTCTGCGTCTCTGTGCCATCTGCCTGCGAGCCGGCGTAGCTGACAGTACCTGGAGTCAGCTCTCCTGCCACCTGCTCCCGCTGGGCTTTCCTCCTCTGGCAATGCTATAACCTTCAGTTCGCAGCCTGCTCAAATGTGATTCATTATTAATTATCTGTAAAAGCGGGGCCATCGCAACAGACTTTTGGAGCTCCTCCCTCCCACCCATCTCCTCGCATGCCCTGGGTCAGCCAAGCAAGACAGGCAAAGCACAGCTCCGAGCTCAGCAGAGGAGGAGTGTGAAGGTGGGTCATGCTGCACAGCACCCTGCAGCTCCCGTCTCCGATATCCTCTGTGGATCCCTATCCAGATGCCAAAGCTGTTAAGACAGTCCTTGAGAAGAGGTACCACTTTAGGGACAGCTTTGTTTCCACCTTGCAGGGTGGCACAGTCTCCCCCAATGCCCTGGTTTTACCAAGCCAGGCTCTGTCCTGCTCCCTGCAAAGCTGGTGCTCTCCCGCTGGCTGCCCCATCCGTATTCAATCCAGAAAGGACCAACACCATAGTCTGGTTTTATCTCCTCACAACTCAGCTTCACCCAGAGATTCCCGTGTCGAGCTCACGAGCCCTGCCAGAGGTAGCACCTGGCTTTTCAGAGGTTCAGCCCCGATTCAAAGACTTCGAATGCTTTTTAGAAAAATCTTTGGAATCTCTTCAAAAGGCCATAAATAATCACTGCGAGACATGCAGATGGAAACATGGCTTTCTGTCCTCCTGCCCTCACACCATGGCTGTGTAGGCGGCACACACAGACCCAGCAGATACAAGCCAGCCTCCACAACGGCGGCTGCACCTTCCAGCACAGTGGAAAGAAAACAAATCACCAAAAAGCCCCAGAAGTTCAGATCAGACCTGGTCCTTTCAGGGAGGAGGGCAAGCAGCAGCACACCCTCCCAAAACGTGACCCATATAGAGGGGCTGCCACACCAGTACCTGTGGTATGGTGCTCCAGAGCATCATCCCTGCTCCCTCTTCAAACTCTGGGGCCCTGTGCCCCATCCGCATGATGCAAGGCACCTGCACGGCCAGCATCCCTGCTGCTGGTGTCACCGCCCTGCTGGGGGACCTGAGGCTGGGACAAACCCTCCCCAGCTCTCCAGGAAGTGCTGGCCATCCAAAGTAAACCTAAAAGCCAAGCTTTCCAGCTGGCCTCCTGTTTGTAGTCCTGGAGAGAGCTTTTAGGTACAAAAAACAATCCTAAATGCCTAAACACAAGCCTGAACTTCTTCAGCGAGGCAGTTGCATTTTGAAATATACAGAATATTATCAAACACAGAGGCTCCCTGCTACATCTGGGTTGGGGATGAAAGCCCCCTAACTCCTTTTCTCTCTTCTCACCTGAGCTGCCTTTTGGACTTGGGGTGCATTTTTATCCAAGCCCATTTCAGGATGAAACATTTTTTTCCAGGGCTGAGGTGGTGGCCTCGTGCTTCACGCCCTGCTTGGCTGAGACAAGGAAGCACAGCTGCCATCGATGCTTTCTGCTTTTCCTGCGTCAGAGCCCTGCTTTGTTTGTCTTCCCCAAAACAGCCAAGGATGGTTAAACTAAGCAATGGACATGTTATTTTATTGAAATAATGAAAAAATACAGTAAAAAGACCCTTTTGTTTTATAAACCTGAAGTTTTTGGCTTTGGCTCTCTGACAGTGTCCCTTCAGTGCAAAGCAAACCTAGAGAAACATGGCAATGAGATATATTAGCAGCCTGAACACTCTGCTCAATTTAATTCTATGTGTTATTGCAGGTCTGAAATGTTATTTCTGTTGGATATACAAAATCTTACTCTTTTAACAGATTTATTCCTTCACTCCTCTTGCACTTCTCTCCAATGGCAGGTCTTTGTGCTTCATCTCCGGAGTCCGGGGTTTGCTCGTGTTACCAGGACGGGATGCTCTCAGCCCCCCCACTGCTCCTCCAGCCTTGGTGCAAATGTTGGTTTCAGGAACAGAAACCTGCTTGCCTGGGCTGGAGCAGCGTTTTTCTAGAGTCTACCCATGCCTTCTTCATTTTTCTAAAGAATACTCATGCCTTCTCTTATACTAGTCTTTTTTAAAAGCATTAAGATAGAGAGCTTTTAGGGTAGAAAAATTCCCATCATCAGGCTACCGGTGCCACAGAAGGTGGTTTTGTTACGAAAAAGGGGTGTCAGGAAACATAGTCCATTTAATGAATGCTCTAGTCACTGTCTTGAAACAATTCAAGTGCGGAGGTGCGCTGCCTCCAAATTCAGAGTTTCTTGGATTATATAGACCCTCAGCGGGGTTGCTGCCTGGGGAGAGCTGGGGCTAGTTGGCCTGTACACCCTGTGCAAATAGCCACCCAAACACTCGTGGCAACAACTATCTTTATGGCCACAAAGTCCCATGAAAGCAGATTGTGCTGTAGTGAAACTACAACGATCAGAGATTTACATACACAGGCAACTCCGGCTCTCATTAAGAATAGATGAAGTAAAGAGACTCGAGATGCAAGCAGCAAACCGGCTCTGGCTCCAGTCGCTCCCAGCATCGTTGATGCCTGTGCCCAGGATCCTGCTGCAGCCCTGGGTAATGATGGAGCCTGGGAACGCCAGATTTGTGTTTATATGTCAAGTTTGAGCCAGAGTTAGTGGCCAGGGCTTTGGTCTGAGCCCACCTCCAACAGAAAGCAAAGGAGAAAGTGCTTTTCTTAGATTTCAAGATTTTAAAGTTGAAGCTGAGCCCCGGTGATAAGTGATGCAGATGATCCTCCCTTGAAAGCTGGAGCTCCCCAGCTCCCTGCAGCCCTCAAGCACAGCTCCCTTGCCAGCAGCCCCCAAGCCTCCGGCGTGATTTTGAAACGATGGCCTCAGCCAGCCCTTGGCCAGACACAGCTGCTGTACCTGGAAAGATAAAGGGTAAAGACCAGAGATTCACTTGTCCGCCTCCGCTCTCTGGAGCTCCGCAAAGGCTTGCCAAGGCAGTGTGCCTCTCCTCGTGACCCCCGCTTGTCCCCAGGGACTTGCTTTGTGAGAAGGAGGGGGAGGAAGGAGGAAAAGCCAAGATGCAGCTCAATTAAAGCCACCCGGGAACCCGATGAGCCAGCCGGCCCCTGGCTGGCCTGCAGGCATCCTTGGGGACAGGCTCCGGGGGCTCTTGCAGCAAAGGCTCCAGGGAGCCACTTCCCAGACAGCACAGCCTGCCTTCCCTTTTCTCTCATACACTTTAGTTTTTAGGAGTTTCACCTGTGTGGTTTAGTTTTTGTTCGCAATTTGTTCCCGTACAGTTTAATTCACACCTCTAAAATTAAAACCAGCTTCCTTGCTGTTAAGCAGGCAGCAGGTCTGACCATCAAGTTTGCTGGTTTTCTGTCCCTGTGAGTTTAGTCAAGCTCAGGATTCCTTGTAGCCTTGGTGTTTCTCAGCCCAGAGCTACAGGAATGGGGAGATACAGGAATGCCAGAAAGTTTTCATGAAAAATATTTTTATAAGGGTCATCAAGTTGCACGATGAAATGGCACCGAAGATGAGAAACTCCAAAATTCATATTTAATTTGTTTTTTTCACATTCTGTCATTAATCACTGCTGCTCGTAATGTTCACAAGGAGCAAAATATTCCATTGCAAAACTGAGGCCGTCGTACTCCCAAAGTGGGAATAACAAAGAAGCCCCGTGACAAATGTGTGCGACGTATTCTAGAGTATCTTGCAATCTGCAAAGCAGCCTGTTCGTTGGCACACAATTAGTCACGGCAGCCTTCTGCGTGGCACGGATGTAAAGACACTCGGGGCTCCAGGGAGCGTGGGACTTGTGGATCAGGGGGAAACTTCCCAGCTTGGCCAACTGGCTGAGCATGCCAGGTCCCTTCGGCTTCTGCCCTCGAAATGCCTGATTGCAGGAGCTGGCCGAGGTGATTCACTCGGGAGGAATGTCCAAACAGCGCAGCAGGCTGCAAGAACAGAAAACAGCCGTCCTGGGAAGCCAGCCCTCCCAGCCCCTACCCAGCGACCTGAGCAGACATCTAGGGAGGGCGTGAGGAGCACGTAGGCATGCCACCAGTCTGCCCAGGGCAAGCCCACCCGCTGGCTCAGGGACTTCACTGGCTGGAGGTGACATCCCTGTCTTTAGCAGCCCTGGAAGGACTTTGCTCTCTTGAATTCATCTAGCAGCTTTCTGAGCCTTTACAAGGCTCCCGGCACCCACATCATCCCATGCCAACAATCTCAAAGGGCAGCTAAGTGCTGAAAACCATTCCCTCCCTCCCCTTCTTCTTTTAAACCTGCTGCCTAATAAATGTACGTTATGACTTTTAAGTCTGGAGAGAAGGAATTAAAGTTCCTTCCCATTTCCCTTTCTTTCTCAGACCACTCGCATACTCACCCTTGCCCTGCAGCCACCTTTCTTCCAGGTGGATATATCCCAGCCTATCCAGCCCATTTTCCTGCAGGATCCATTCCCTCCCTCTGCCTGCCTCTTTTTGCCCGGCAGTGCAGCACTAGCCATCTTGATCTACTGGAGGCACCTCACAATGAGGCAATGGAGACGCAGGTAGAAAACAGCCACATCAGTGCAATGCTCTGCCTGAGGTTGTCATGCCGCACGCAGCATTGTCCTGTACACAGAAAGTCTCACTGTGTTCCTTTGGATGCATGCTTAGCCATGGGGATGATGCCACTGGACGTGCCCATGAGTACATTGGCAGCTCCAGGCTGTCCAAGTCCAGCTCCCGGCATGACCAAACGACCACGGTGCAGGAGCAGTGGGGAAGCAGCTGAGCATCACTTGGCCCATCTTGGAACACAGTACAGGTGCGGAAGGAACAGCATAACTGCCTCAGTTTCTCAGCCCGTGCCCAAGAGCACCCAGAAGGCAAATACAGAGCTCATACATGAGAAAGGCTCAGGAGCAACCCCAGAGGTAACCTCTTACTTCACATCCTGGGCAAAGGATGTTTCTCCCCTGGAGACAAAACAGGCTGGAGGGGAAGGTGGGAGAAGCTCTCCTCTCTCATGAAAAGCAGAAGGAGCACTCCCCAGCTCAGCACCCACCTCCCCTCTTGCCCTGCTGTTCCTGAGCTCATCAACCTATTTCAATTTACTTTAATTACTGCCTTTACCTCCTGCCTTTGAGAAGCTGCCCACCCCCCACTGCTTGAGGGAGGAATGTTATTTTGCCCTCATTAAACCAGACAGGCCGGCAATATCCCATATGTTTTCATATCTGCCTGGCTTTAAATGGAGACCAGCTGAGAAGCACATTGCAGACCAAACCCATGCACAATCTAGTCGTGCTCCTCTGCATCTGCCAATGATGGGGACCGACCCTGATCTATTTTCTCTGCCGCACATTGTGTTCCAGTCCCCACCACATCCTGCCTCTCGCGATTTCGTGCCCTTTCTGGCTGTTCACTTGATGGGGAGCTGAACAAAACTAGTACAAAAGGAGGCTACGGCAAAATTTTCGCTGACATTTGCTAGCATCGTCCTTATTTTCTGGTAGGTCGAATGTGGAACGTGTCTGATATTTATCAGAGAAAAAAATGTCACCTCCTACCCCTTCCTCCTGATATATGTTTTAAAAAAAAGAAAAGCAGCCTGGAAGCTTTTGGTGCTCTGTGTTCTTCCACCAAAGACACACATAGCCATCTAAACGCTTAAGCACAGCTGCGCAGCATGCAGCCCAAGGAGGAGATTATGGTATCTTCAGGAGCTCCTTCCTCCCAATGGATTGCTTTTAAAGGATGTGATGTACTTCTCATCTTTACAGCCTCACACCTGATGTTTTGGGAATTGCCCGGCCATGACATTTGTACCACCGTGGACCTTGTACATCCCCCTGCTCCCCCACATGAAAGCGATGAAAGTGAAGGGCTGCATGCTCCCCCTGCGTGTTCCCCCATCCCTGGTCAATCCTGCCTCCTGCTGCCCTCCTGTAAGGAAAAACATCACATCAGTGACTCCTTCTCAGGTGGAAAAATCCTGCCTGAACACGGATCCCTCTTTCTTTATCATATGTCTTCTGCCCTTTCCAATTTGTGTCCCATTGTATAATACTTTAGGGGAAAAGTCTATTGATACGAACAGCGTGAACCACAGCCGTGGTTTCTGTGCGCATGTGTGCTTTCGTGGGTAAGTATGCGCGTATGGAAACCCGCGAGTGGAACAAAGTATTGCACCTGTATATTTATCATTTATTATAATGCATAGCATTTTAAAAGATAGCACGGTGGATGTAATATGTAATGCAAATGTCATATGCAAATAATTTACTTAGTGTCACAGCAGAAGTAATGGAAGACGAGGAATCTGACTCTCGGCAAATCTGTTGGGTTTACATTTTACATTACGTACTAATGCCATTTGCTGGGGTTGGCACAAGGAAAATAGCTGTCAGTAATACTTTGTGTGGAAGCAGATGCAACGTGCAGAACCGTGAGCAGGCTGATGCAGTACCTTTTATTATCCAGATTAAGGATGGCAGGCAATTTATTTGCTAAAGGCCAACAGCAAATAATCTTTTCCCTGTGAAATGAATTTAGGCAGCTTGAGGTGGGGCCAGAAAGCAATTAAGTATATTATTAAAGCAGGGCAGATTGTAATCGTACGTATGTATATTATGTATATACATATAGAGAAAGGCAAATAAGTCCACAGCCACTTTTGGAACCAATATCCAAGTCTGAAATGCAATAAGGCTGGAAATTCAATGCTTATCTTCCTTTGTTAATGTGTAAACTTCGCCTTTAATCAGCTGCATTAATTATTCCATCACACTGAGTTTTTACACTTCTGAAACGCAGAAAAAGTTAATTTTGTTGTGGTTCGTGGCTTTTCAGACTCAGCTGGGGCTGAGCAGAGCAGGGATGAAGGCAGGCTGGCTACGAACAGCTTCCCTCCCCTTGCAGGCACCCTGCTAACAGGCTCCTCACCTCTCGCTCTAGGCTGAGCCCTCCTGCCCACCTGGGGCGGCAAGATTCCCGAGATTCCTGCAGCATCTGGCGACAGTGGAATGGTCCACGCTGGATGTTGTCTGTTGTCAAGGAGACGAAGTATCTAGACTATCAGGCCAAGCGATAATAAGACAGACATTCAATGAAATACACGCAGCTTTTAAGAGAAAAAACATCAGAAATCTTCTATAGTACACAGAGAGGTTTTGCCTCTCTTACTTAGAGGTCTGGTTTATACAGTAAGAACAGAAAATTTTAGGTTTGGCATTCGGCTGTAACAGAGATGCAGATTGAGACACGCTACCTCCATACAAAATGTTAATAAATAATATATGACGGGAGAATATTTTCCTCTAACATAAGAACAACAAGCACAAAAAAGCCAGAGTAAGTACTCTCCATTCATGACATCTGAGTACAAAAGGTACTCCCTGCTCACACTGAGGAGGTGGCAGTCGTGGGCACAAACCACCAGCTAAACGAAAACTCATCAGGATTTGGGGCCCAGGGTACTACATCTGCTCCGGGGATGCACCTCAAAAATCTTCCAGCTCCCCCTTCCCCACTCCACAGGACCCCTGGTAACCTCCCCACTTCCACGAAGGCAGCACGAGCTATGGCAACAAAAATTGTTACTCTTTGGCTAAGGAGGGTAAAACAGAGATTCCTAAGACTTCTGTTTTTCCCTTGTGGAATAGCTGATATCTGAACACAGACATCCCTCTGTTGAGATCCCTTCACCGCTCTGAGACATCACCACCTCCGCTGAGCCCGTATTGCTGCTGCCGTGGCAGGCAACGTGGGTGGGGGGCTGAGCCCCGGCTGCCAGACTTCGACGTATAAACTGCTACAGCTCGAATTACAAAGTTGATTCCCTTCTCCTGGTGTATAAACTGAGGTCAGCTCAGGAAACCCAAGTCACCCTCTTTCCCCACTTCCTCTTTGCACAGAAAGACTGACATTTCCCTAGTTGTAACAACACCAAGCACGCAGGCTCATCTCCTTTCCTACTTAATCACTAATCCCCTCGAAAAGACCCTTCTCTTTCCTCTGGGCATGAGGTACGTGGGCAGACCTGCCGCAGCATGCCAGTGCTGCACAGCTCCATCAGTTGCTCACAGGGAGAGCACACACAGCAGGTCAGTCTTCTCTTTCAGTGGGACTTGGTGCCACCAAACCAGGAAAACCAAAGTGGACACCACACAAGGTGCCAGGGCTTCACACAGCATCAGATTTGGGTAGGCAATAATTTGGGAAGCATTGCTGTGTGTGTTCTCCTCACTCGTCCTACACAGAGCTGATCAAAAGTGTTCTGACCAAACATTTTTCTATTAGAGGTTGCCTTTTTATACAAATTAAAATGTCCTGTGTATTGATTTTGAAAAAATCACGCTTTTCTTTGTTTAAGCAAAGTGTTCTGATCTTATTAAAACATTATAGATTTGTTGTTTTATTGAAAACCTTTCAATTAAATCACAATACACTTGTAAAGTGTATTTTAATTCCAGGGGAAATTTCAAAATTTGTCATTTACTTTTGGATTAGGAGCGGAATAAAATGAGGAAACTACAAGAATGGAAATTTTCCAGGTGATTTCTATATAATCTGACATGACTTTCGCATTAATTGCTTCAGGGGTCTATTGCAGGACAGGGTTAAGATTCAAACTCATAGAGTGAGATGAGATACAGGCGAAATAACGCAACAGCTGGCACAGTGCTCTAAGAACAAAAGGAGGTCACTAAAAATGATGCCAATCCACACTGGTTTATATATGATGTGCTTTATCAAACTAACTGGATGTCTTTGATGAAATGATAAATTTTGCTGAAAGAGATAAAAAGCCTCAGATTTGATACTGCTTGACATTGGCTTAGAAACTAGAATGGCACGAAATCAATGTGTCAATATTAAATTAAACTAAGCAACTACAAGCTGGTTAATGTCTACATCTTAAAATAAATTGTGAATAGGAATCATCATCTCTTGTGTGCATTGCATGCGGGCCACTTCAGGGATCATTTATTTGGTCTCCATTACAGAGAATATTTTTCATAACTTCTTAGAAGAAAACCTAATAGCACCACTGATAAAGCTTGTGGGTGACACAGACACTGGCTGATACACCATTAACAAAGAAAGGGTATCAGATCAGCATCACCTGGTGACCCGTATCTGAGCAAAAAATACTCAGTTGAGCAGAGCCAAGACTAAAGCCATACATCTGAGGACCAGAAGATGTTGACAAAGCAGGCGACCTGTGCCTGCATCCGACCTGTGAGGTTAACTAGTCCAGTAAGAGCCTCATTTGTAATTTAATACCCTAGAAGGTCCTGGCAGAGCCCCACAGGCATTCGCATCAGCCAGCCTGGACCTGCTCAACACTTGGATGCCTCCTGAGTTCTTCCTCCTCCTGTTTGTTGACCTGCCTGTTGTTTCATTAAAGGCTCCTCATAGCTGCAGAGCTATCTTTAATCCTGGTTTCAAGGCACTGCACACCCTACAGAGGTAGGACTGCAGTCATCTTCCACCTCGACATGTGGCCTCCCAGCAGACTTCTTGTGCTCAGACTGCCCCTCAGGGACACGGGACATTGGCACTCGCCTGGCTCATCCCTGGGGGACAAGGACAGAGTCCTGCTGTCTTTGGGCTGCTGCTGATCTGGGATCTCTAGGGGACTTTCAGGCACAAGACATCCTTCCTTCAAATGTTACAAATACATCTCTGCCTTAATAGCCTCATATTTGTGTGCCATCTTTTATGTCCTCTCAGGATGTTATATGCTGCATAAAATGCAAGAGGTCATTAAAGTTAAAGTGAGAAAGTAATTAGCCCATGTTTACACCGAGGGATGCAAATAAATTACGTTACTCAAATATCAGGCATCTCTTTTTAAATATTGGCTAATATTCTAGCAAAATCCTCAGGTTCCAGAGATGACAGAAGACATTTTATTTAACACAAACTCAGCTCATTTTTTTACTATATCCAGGTAATGTCAGGCAAGAGATGATCACCCTAACACCATCTGCAAAGCTGCACTGAGGGCATCGCTACAGGAACTCTTCCGGCTGATACATCTCATAAGGAGAACAAAGACCTGCGAGCCATTCCCCATGAGCCCATCAGCTCTGGCCCAGAGACTACGAGGTGCTAGCATATGATGAAACCAAAACATATCCCCTATATCCTAGAGGGAACTTATCGCCAAAGCAAAGGAATGATATTTAATCCGTCGTCCAGTAAAGCCTGAGTGCCCGCTGCTTCCTTCTCGTCGCTGGCGTTACTGGGATCTCTGCTTCACCCAGTTCCTATTTTCATGAAGCTTGTAGGAACTTAATATCTTTGTGCCTTCCGTTCCTCTGTCAAATTTGGTTGAGACCAGCCAACAATTCCAACGTCATAGCAGGGAATGCAAAGGGAGCAAGCGGCAACATGATTGCATAGCTGTATTTCCTTACGAAGCAAGGCTAAAAATATCAGTGACCTTTCCGAGCTCTATTTTTCCATGGTTTGGAGCAGAGTTGTGAAATTTGGCAGGTGCAAGAGGCCTTTGGGGTGTGCCTTCTGCTGTTCCTGTGAAAATCTTCCCAAACTTGGGCTAGGTATAAGCCTTTGGAAAACAAGACCATATGTTAAGATATATGTAAGAACTTCAGTAATTCGGTGGAATTCCCCAATAATTTTGTTCTCCCTGAGTCTCACGCTCCTTTCCCGTGCTGTGCCACTGCTTGGCTCTGGGATCTCCATCTAGACATCTCCAGGTCCCAGTATCGATACAGGGATAGAAAGCAGGGGCATAACTTCTTCAGAGCTTGCTGTTCTCACCTCGTTAACAATCACAGAGCAAGAGGATGCTCAGAGCAACCACGTGAAGGGACGAGGACAGAGAGCAGATGGTGGACCAAGGGGGCCCTGAGTCACCGCATCCCGCAAAAGGCAGTGCCAGCGGACAGCCTCCCAAACCCATTCCTGCTCAGAGAGGGAGGGCTTGCCACTGTGTTTGCTCTTGGACAGAAGCTGTGTATGAGCCACGTGCATTAATCTCAGGCGTGCGAGTACGCGAGCAAAATAATCCCAGTTACTTGGTTTTGTCACGCACACAGTCGCAGGAAGGGAAGGTCTCGGTCTGAAATCTGCCTGTGTGGCTACCACTAGGAAGAGAGTGTTTCGCTTCACAGTAGATTAGTCATTTGCTTATAGTTTAATTAAGCCTCTGATAAATTGTTGGCTGACACTGTTTTCTGGCTGGACAGGTAAGAGTGGCTTTGAGCTGTGCCCACGGGATATCTGCCTCACTGAACTGGAGAGGCAAGCAATGGCAGAAGGTGGTTTGATGACTCCTGCCTGAGTGAAGGACGCTTACGCAGACAGCAACCAAGTGCTTTTTGTTTCGATCTAATTTATGGATGCTTGGCTTAAGGGTGGGCGATTTGGAGGCAGAGGATGAGCTTTGAGGTCTTCTATCTCTCCAGGCTCCAGCCTGATTCTCCCCCAGCACTGTGTGTCCTGCTGGCCTGCCTGGGCCACCCCAGGAGGAGATGATGCAGATCGGTGGGTGGAAGAAGAGGTACCCAGTGACCAGGTTTAGCCAGGGGATTACTTGGCCTGGAGCAGATTAATATGGGCACACCTGATCCCCGAGAGACCTGGGAAAGCTTGCCACAGCCGCGAACACAAGGAGTGACTGGGCAGGTTGTGGGTGGCAGGCAGGCAGTGATGTGGGGAAGCTGATGAGGAATTGAATGAGAATTGAGATTGCTTTGGCAGAAAAGAGTGAAATTGGACAGAAAGGTAAGGAAAGGACAAGATGGGGAAAAGGGAAAATACTCTATTCAGTAGTGGCTATCAAATGGGATTTCTATCTTACGCACCGATGATGGCAAAAGTCCTGTAGAAAAATTAGATTTGGATTAACGCGCATTCAATTACATTAGTAATTAAAGTCTGCATACTGTAGGGGCTGTTCAATTAAAGTTGCACAACCCACATCCTTTTCAACAGCTCTTCATTTCCGAGGGGATGACTTTGTGATGGTGCTCTGCCAGCGGTGTCTTCCTGACTGAACTCTAATCCTCCAAAAGCAGTGGGATGCCAGTCCTCAATTCGTCTCGGAGATGTCTGCACACAAACCAGTACAGAAATCACAAAGCCAGGCAGACCTAGAGGAGGTATTAGAGGATTCATTAGCAAAAGGGACGGCTATGCCATGCCTTCACCACATTCTCCAGGTCACCGTCCTGAAAATGTCCACTGGTGGGTAAAAAAACGCTTGAGCCTGGAGTGATTCCAGTGAGGGATGTCATGAGCAACAGGCTCTGCTGGCGTTGCTGGCAGTGTGTTAAGGCACTGCCCTTGCGTATCGCCTCGTGAAGCTGCTGTGGCAGCCCAATAGTGCCTTGGCAGGGGGAAAACAGGGGGGCCGCGACACCCTGAGCCCCACAGCTAATGCTGCTAGAGTCCATCTGTCAGAGTCCCGGGTGTTAGGAGGATCAGAGCCGACTATCCTTAGTAAGCAGGGGAAGACTTTACTTTTGAGATTAAGGCTGGCCTTGCAGTGCAGTTGGATGTTTAAGTCCCGACTGTAACGTGGACCTTGGGTAAACCTTGTACAACTCACTCAGAGGCTGTCTCCATCACACAGCACATCCCGGGGTCATGGTCCTGCTGAGCTGATGGGTTGTCCCCAAAGGGCTCTGCCATCATCTCCTGGACCCTGTGCAGATGTCCCCACAGCCCACTGCATGGGGCTACGGCACTGGCATGCATCTGCCACCCAGACCTCTGTGCCCGACTTCAGATTGCACCCTGATAAAAAGGCTGTTTCGTAAAGTACCCTCCATCCTATTTGCGATAATGCGAAGCCCTTCTCCTTCTGTTCCCGGCTGCGCTGACAGTCCTAGTGGCAAAGGCATCAGCTGCTTATGTGGAAGAAAAATCCTGGCAAGGCTGAATGCAAATTTAGCTAAGCCAAATGGCATACACGAGTTTTCCAGAGACCACTGGCAGAGCCCCACTGATTTTCAGAAATATCTGTTCTTTTAATAGCCGATGGACGTGTTCGTTGGATACCTATTTTTAAAGAGATGAAATAGACTCTGAATAACTCAAGTGACCAACATGTTTGTCCTTAGCAGATGAAACTCAGATGCAGTCACTGAGAATTTTCCCATGTCAGAATGAGAAGACTGCAACGTTTGATTTCTGTGATGCTGAAGACCCCCAGTTAAGCTCTTCCTGGCCATGAGTGAGGAATCACCCACAGATCATAAAAAAAACCAAAGTAATCACGTATCCCCTAGACCTTTCTTAGCTAAATTGTCTTACTACCCACTCTGTTTCATTTGAAAAAAATATTAAACTGGAGGGTGGCTCAGAAGGAAGTCTTGCTGCCATCTTGCCAATATCAGCACAGTTCAGCTCTCTTTCTTTGAGGCAATGCTGTGAAGACATCAGGGCTGATTGTCAGCAAAATTTACCTGGGCAGGTGCTAACACTGAGGCCAATCTGTTATATATATGTATATTGTTGAATTTGGTTAAGAGTCTGAATGAATTTTTAAGCAGATGGCAAATGGGGCAGTATGGCAGGTGGGAAATTCAGGCAGATATAACTCTAATCCTGTTATATATAGGTTATATCTACTAGGGACTACCTGTTTCTCTGGGTCTGCAATGTCCTCTTGGGCTCTGAGTGGCAAGGGCAGAATCACCAAAGTCTGATGCTCTCGGGCCAGGGCCTGGTAGTCTCACGGCAGAGACAGCTCTAGCTGCTTTCCACACCACTGCCGGGGTGAGCTGGGCCAAAGTGACCTGAGGGGACACTATATCAGTTTTGCTGTACTCTTCAGTGAGAACAGGATTGGGTCATCACCTACCATCCCCTCTGACCATGTAAACTCTTTTTCTGCTCTCTAATGCTTTGCAACTCAAAGAGCAGGCTAATATTTTAACAGATGTAGACTGCCTCCTTCCCCAGTCTCCTTATAGGAAGAGTTCACTGGAAGGTTAATAGGATGCTGAGAAGACAGACTGATTAAAATTAAATTAATCCAAATTAAATAAGGGGAAAATCAAGTAACCCAGTTGGTTCATAAGAATTCATAGCAAAAGCATTAAAAAGAAGCTGTACAGACTGTAAGGAAACAAAGGATCTGGACCTGCAAGTGTTCTTGCCCAGGCATCACTCAGCCGGATTCAGCTGCGGAGTTTGTGCGGCTTGTAAGACCAGTCTCAGGAGCAGCAAGGAACACGCTGTGCTTGCTCATCCACCCCACCATGCGCCTTGTTGGCTCTGGGACAGCCTGAGGACTCCCCGGGGGACAGCGTGGTTGGGAGTGCCTGGCGATGGGACCTGTCACGCAGTCAGGCGGGAGGCCGTGGGCTGTGCCCGGTGTCCCCTAGCATCCTGTCCTGACTACCAGGCAGGCTGGGAAGGCAGCCTGTGGGAGGTGGTACGTGTTGGGAAGCACGACAACACAGAGGCAGCGGGTACTACTGCACCCCTTGCCCTCATCTATGCTGTCCCAGAAGTGCGACTGCCTCCACGTGTAACATTCAGCAAGCAGGAGGGTTTGGAAGATCTGGGTCACACCCCGCATCTTTGAGAAAGCACTGAGTACAAATAAGGATGTTTTAAAGTAATAATAATAACAATCAAGAGAGCTATATTAATCTCTAATGCTATTAAAGCTATTTCATAAAACAACAAAGTTCTCTACAGATAGGTCTAAGTTATCTGTTCCTCCAACCCAGGGATTCAGATCGTCATCCGCTTTCACATGCAACAAGGCAAGTTATTTTCTCAGCACGTGAAGTTAGGAGAAAAATTGCTAACAAAACAAAGGGTCACAAAATATTCACTATCCTAAAGAGCACAGAGCCACAGATTCTGTAGTTCAGTATGTAACACCCTTAATATACATGTGTCTAATTTTCTCTCCACTTCAAGGTATCTGTATTTGCATATGTCTCTGTTTTTTTCTTTTCTGTTCTTACGCTACAATCTAAAAGAGGCTTTTTAAACTCCGTAGTGTGCAATATCTCCTCCTAAGGAGGCATTCATCTCACCACAAGATGAAACAATATATATGGAAATGTACATTAATACATAAAAACTGAAGTAAGACATTAACATCTACATCTTGATGCACTAATTTGGGTCTAGTTATGTTGACACAGATGGAGTGAATTATTGGAGGAGAAAAAGCACATCTGTTAAACGTTATTGTTTAATTAATCCATTAGCAACTGAAAGGCAAGAGCCTTTAAATTACAGCATTTTATATTTATCTCAGCCTATGGTACTCTGGTTCTCTCAGCACTTGGAGCGCATTGCAATCTTTAAATGCAATCAGTGTAACAACTCCCTCGTGAAGGAGACAAAAAAGGGCCTTACAGATGGGGCGGTGTGTGTCTGACCACTCGCCTTCTAGGAAATTTGGGGAACACCACAGTGGTCTGAGGTTAACATCGTACCACTGACTTGCTTCATTAGCCAGTGTGGCGAAGGCTCCCAGGACCTCCAAGGAAATCTTCGTCTGGAGATGAGCATCCTCAAAACCACCAGTTGTTGCTCGGTGAGGGATTTGCGCACTGGTATTTGTGTACCCCCGGTTGTGGAGTTTTGGGCGTACACAATTTGCTAGCTGCATGCCAAGCTCTGTGCACGCAGCCTAAGAAAGTGGTAATAAGCCTTTATTACAGCCGCAGGCTCTCTCTGGAAATCTTATTCTCCTGTTCAATTTTACAGGGAATAAATTTCCTAGCTGGAGGGTAATTTCTTCCTGTGAAAGAGGTCCAAATATCTCTGTGAGACACCTTACCAATGGATTTACTACAACATAGAGGGGAAGAAAGATCATCTTGTGTTCCAGTAAGCCTGCAAATTCAGCAGGGAAAGAGTCTGCTGTCACCTCCGAGGACAGAGGGTCGTTGTGAGCCTGTTGTGCGTTGCTTATCTTTTGTCATCCTTGCACTGTCCCCATCTGCGAAAGAGGTGCCAGAATCAGCAGTGCTTGCCCCTGGTCTCAATCCTGCCTTTCCATGTCGCAATCCAGGCATTCGAAAGGTGCATGGAGACGAATTAAAGGAAGCTCTTTGTCCCACACTGGCGTGGTGGGGTGGGGTGTGCTCTTCAGAGAGAGCCTTGGTGGCACTGTGAGAGGCTGCTATGAGTTGCTCTGCTCTTCCCACTCTTGTTCAGACAACTGTCTGACAGCCTGGGTGATGTCTCTGCAGGTTTCCACACATGGGGAGGTGTTTATTGAAGCCAGGACTTGCCCTGCAGACTGTCCCACCAAACACTCATCCCCTTTTCAGTTGTGTTTACTGGGGAAATAAAGGCTTGGGCAATCTCTTCATTTCTTCTCCCTGGTCTTCTCCACTTACTCCCACAACAGGTTTTGAATCCTTCGCCCAGTCAACGAAATTTTACAGACATCTAGCGAGCTTAGAGAAATGAAGCATCCAAGAGTAGCGCAAAACCAGACATCCATAAAGAAGAGAGAGACTCTTTTAGTGGCTTTAGGGTGGATGAGGTGAACACCATCAGCTTTATCATTGCCCAGGAACCTGGGCTCCCTTAGGTCTGCTGCCCAAGCAATGCCTGGTGACTGTTGTGATGGCGAGCATCAGGGTCATAAGCAGTGCCATAAATAGCTCATTTAACTTTTCTGCGCCATTTACACCATCACTGCAAACAAAGTGACATATGATAAATAAAAGTAAGAAATGCTTTCAGCTTTAAAAATAGAAATGTTTTTCACTTTAGCTGCTGCAGGAAAGCCTGACTGCTCTCACTTATGCTGGTATAAAACAAAATTAGCTACACAGAAATGAATGGAGTTACATCCATCAAAAACCGTGCAAGTGACAACACAACTGACCTCTTTTCTTTTAAACTTCTTCCTACTTGATACTGCACGAACATCTTTCATATTTGATGCAGTAATCTTTTAGTGCTGACTTCAGCACCTCAAATCAGAGTTGAGGCCCTTCAGGAACTAACACAGATGCAGCTCAGAGTGGAAAATCAGTCCTTGTGAAGACGTTTAGCCGTACCAGAAGCGATCCCTGCACCAGCTCGAGAGGCCAGCACAGAGCAACATAAAGTGCCTCCAAGGAAGGCCAGCATTTGCTTTTCCTACACTAGAACATGTTAAAGCACAGCCCAGGCACTGGTGGTGCGGATGGTGCTCATGGGGCTCTTCCAAGGAGCCTCGTTGCTGGCCAGAGGAGAAACACTGACGGACTCCAGATGGTGCTCCGTTCAGCTGTTGTTGTCCAGAGCCATTGACATCAGCCAGGCAGGACCAAGCCTCTGTGGGACCTGAGCAGGTTGGCAGGATACACGGAAACTTTCTGAGGGATGTGCCAGAGAAAGGAGATGGTACATTCCTCCTAAGGAAAGTAGCAGCTCAAAGACAACAAATCCTTTCTCCCAGGGAGCTGGATCCCAGTGCTCTGCTGTCTGAGGTGGCAGCGCTTTGAGAACTAACCAAAAGCCTTGCTGCTATCCCAGAGTACTGCATTAAATAATTGAAAAATGAATAATTAAATTAAAAGAGGATTATTTCCCACAGGCAAGCAGAAAATTGCCGCCCGCAGGACAAAGGATCATGGCAACACTTCATTTTCTGCAGTTCTCAGCAATCAGCAGTGAGGTGATGAGAATAACATCCACGGTGGGCAGGAAGAGCCCCCCCGAATCACATTGCGTATTTGGCTCCCAGTTTATCCCTGTATTGTCTTTTGCCAAATGCAGGAATAGTGATTTCTAAAGAACGAGGAAGCAAATCAGGAAATACGAGACATTGCCTTTTTAATGGACGTCAGCCTTGAGGTGTGGGGGTATCTCTTTACATACAGATACCTGAGGGATTTGCACAAGTCTGTCCCGTTGACTCACGCTTAGCTGCTCCACGTATTTGTAGGGTACATTTCTATGTTTAGTCCTCTACCGTTATTTTATTGCTGGATACCAGGAGACATGCACACGTGCTTTGTTCTGACACTTTATAAGAAGAGTATTTAATAGCACTATTATTTTTTCCCCTAAGATGTATATATCTGTTTGAGCAGACGACACATTGTAAGAGTCGGTATTTCTCACAAACTATAATTAAAAATGAACAACTCTTCGCATAGGGTAGCAATACCATAATATACTTGCTCTCCTCACAGAAATTTAAACAAGCCGACATGCTGAGTGAATAATGATCCCACTTTTATGCAGCACTTATTTTCCCTGAGTAGCTGCAAACCCTTGGTACACCGATACCCAGACTGTACGAGGCACTACAATGTGGTCTGAGACCTGCGAAATTCCCCACTGAGAAGTGGGGAATAAATTGTACTCTTCAACCTTTCCACCTTCTCAGTGCCTCAAGTTCTACTTGCGCTGCAAAACCTCTCGCCTAGTCACCGCATCCCTTAGTGGTGCCTTTTGTATCTGGAAGCCCTCTTTTTCTTCTCTGTGTAAGGCTGCTTCTGATGGCTCTCCTAAACCCCTCCCTAAAACTTATATTTCTCCAGCGAAGCAATTTCTTCACTCACCACATCAGTCTTGGCTATAAAAGGTCAGGGTATTTTGCCAAGAACTGTGACATTTTCCTTAAGCCCATCTTCTCATCTCTCTCTGTCCAGAAACTTAATAGTCCCCAACACGGTGGTCGTAGTCGTGATTGAGCTGTCACAAACGAGATGGCTGTGGTGGTGTTGTGGGATTCAGCAACAAGCGAGCAGCGCCCGGAGGGGTAAGGCTTCAGCACTGCTAGTCCCCCCTTTCTCCCTTCACCAGCAGATCCATACTCATCACCACATCACACTGTATATATCTGAAAACTGTGACCCTGTGTGGGAGCCCAGAGTTCCAACAGCAGATTTCTCACTCTCCACCCCCTGCGCCCAAGCAGATGGGCAGCGGAAGCTCACCAAGTAAACAGCGTGCTCGGCACTGTAGAGCAAGGCTGCAGCAGCACAATTTCTGGATGCCAACCTAGAATCCCAGCCCAAAACCAGCCCTTTCCTTCTGGCTGTCCATCACATAGATATGCATCCAAAACATTTTGCTCACTTATTTAGATTTTAGATGCCTGCGAGACAGACTCTCGCACCAGGTTGAGCACCAAGCTCCACCACAGCAGCTGGGGAGCTGCCTTCACCTCTATGGAGAGTACGTCTGCAGGCTGCATCTCAAGAGAGGACATCGTTTGTGGGACATGACTTTTGAGTATGGGAGCAACGAACTGATGCTGGAGCCCAGAGCCAAGGCAGGGGAAGGGCAGAGGTGAGGCCCTGGCTGGCCGTGCAGGCAGCTCCATCGCTCTCCTGATACAAAGGTCCAGCACACCGAAGTTAACTCTCAGCACAGAGGGAGCAGAGAGCAGCACGGCAACTTCTCCCTTCATGTAAAACCATGAATAGCAGCACAGTGGAGAATAGTGGAGGAGATATTTCAGTACGTACCTTTTCATTAGACCACCCTTGCGTATGGTAAACGAATCTCCAGTGCTTTTAAAAATGACTTCACTGTGACGCGTTCCAGGGCCAATCATCACGGATCCAAGAATAACATTTGCACACACGGTAGTCCAAACTCACTATTCATGCAGTATCCAACACCAATGGTCCTTTCTCTGCCCAGGCAGCTATTCCCTTATCTCAGCCCATCTAACAGCTGCAGGAACACAGCGGGTGACATTCTCTCCCGTCCTGAAGCCCTCCCAGCTAAACCAGTGCAAAGCATCTTTGTCCTGCTCAGTTCCAGCCCCCCAGCTCCCTCCACCACTCCGGCAGGGATTAAAACCACCCGAGGGACACTCTCATCCCCACCATCTGGCAGTGGTCTCCAAGGGACAGTCCTCCAGCTCCGAACTGACAGCACGCTGCCAGCTGAGTTCTCCCCGCTGCTGGAAGGGCTCCCAGACGGTCAGCCGCTGCCAGCCTCCAGCCTCAACCTCCCACCAGTGTGGAAGAAAAGAGCTGGTTCAGGGATGGGGAGGAGGGAATCGAGCTTGGATCCTCTAGAGAGGTGGTCTCTTTCCCTCACTCATCAGGAAGCGCTAAAGTACAGGTTTTGGAAGGTGTGTTGAGCCCTGCGGTGTAATCAGTTCACACTGGCCCTTTTCATCCTCAAAGCTCGTTACCGTCAGCTGGTACCATGGTGTCCTCTCAGTAACCACCAGGCAACTGTGCTGGAACCAGTGGCAGGGAGCAGAGCCTGTCCCCCTCCCAAACCACTCAGGCCTTGCAAGGGTACCCTCGCACGGCAGGCGGAGCCCGTGTTATTATTCCCTCCGACAGATGGGGAAATGGATAGGGGGTGCGATGACGAGATTTGCCCAGGGCCTTCCCGCTAACCTGCGCGCGAAGCCATGAATTGCTCAGCCCTGCGCTCCGGCCAGTCGTCTCGAACTGCCTCCGGTACTTATCACTGCAAACCACTGACAAAAGCATAAGTGCATCAGTACTGAGTCAAGCCAAGGTCCCGTCTCTCCCTGTATCCCGTCTCTGTTTAAGGGCATGGGTGGGTGCTGGCAGAAAGGCTATATCAACAAGGCTGGTGCAGAGCATCTCCCTCCCAGTATGCCTTGAAAAAAGAGCGATTCCTTTCCATCCCCATCACCTCACAGAATTGAATCACTCTCTTTGGCTTGTAGTGGGTGCATTGTGCAGGTCTGTTTGAGTTGAAGAAAGGAAACGCTTTGATGATCTTAATCAGAACTTCCCTCTAAACACGTTTCCGTCCCTGCCACGGCAGGAGCAAACGCAGTGCTCTGCTCCCTGAGAGCTCACATCCAAAATGTGCTTCCAGCCCCAAAGGTCACTAGAAACAGAGGAAAAAATATAACCCTGCTCTCAAACTGTTAGCCAGACCAAACAAAAGATTCCTTTCCAGTCCCAAAAGCAAGAAAGTCTCTGGTAGGCAGAGAGGCGTCAATGGGAAATCAATGCCTTTCAGCCTGGTTCCAAAGCCACTGAGGTCGAGAGGAGCTCTTCCATTGATTTCAGCGAGGTCCAGATCACATCCTCGGAGAGTGCATATCATCGACAGCGAGACTGGTCATATGGATCCGAGATCTGAACTGTGTCATAAAAGCACATGGAAACGCTTCGAGCAGGTGCTGAAGAGAGTCGTTCACCATACGCTATTGATCCTCCCTTCTACCTTGCGAAGGTATTTTATATACTTTGCATCAGAGGTAAAATTGACCCAAGGAACGTAATAAATAGTATCGCTGCAAGACAGCGCACAAACTTTACACTACTGGCAGATTAAAAAGTCATCTGCTCCCTAGCGATTTCCTCTTGCACGTACCAAAGAAGTCCAAGTGTGGGTAAATTTAACACAGATGATTCTCATTTTTTGCTTCTGGAAAATGTCGCCCTGGCAGATCTCAGAGTCAAGCTATACATCTGTCACTCCCTCCAGTCAAGTCCTTGGGAATCTATATTTATAGTCCTAGGTTTTGTACAGTTAGAGTCTGTGCCAAAGCCTGCTGCAGTCAATGGAAATCTTGGAAAAAAAAGCCTTAGAAATGTTTTATAAAAGCACAGTTTTGACTAGAATATGTTAAAATGTTAGAATATGTAAAAAAATGCAAAAACATTTTTAAACACTTCAAAGAAAAACCTATCCAGCCATACGCTTTATATAGTAGATTCTGAAAGCAACTATGGATGCTCCCGAAAGTGCTCGGGGCAGGGAGATTACCTGAGCACAACGTATTACCTGCCATGCACAGCACCTGGCGCTCCTCCAGCCTTTCAGCCTCTGAGCTGGGTCAGAGGGAGTCTTGCATAGCTGATTCAGGTGAACTCTGATGCCGCTTTAGCCTACCTTTCTGTTAAACAAACGCCATTCTACAACCTCATTATCTGCTGTTACTGATCACTGAGGAACCAGGAGGCGTGTACATTAATAAAAGCAGGGAGATTTTTCTCCCTTTTTAAGTATGCAGATAACAACAGCATTTTCTGCAAGAATTTTTGGATGAGTACAACCTTCATCTGGGACTCCACTGCAAAATATTGGCTTTTTTTGAGTGACTGCAAAAATGTCAATATATCTTCTGTCCTGGACTCTTTCAGCTTTTGCCAGGTTTTATAACCCCCTTGAAATCTGGCCTACAAGAGTACATAATGTCTGATCTGTAGGTCAGAGATGGAGGTACCATGAAAAGGGGGAAAAAAAAAAACAGAAGAACCACCTTTGGGCAATAAATGGATGAGGGAAAAACATATATCACAACTTTAAAATCCTGGAGCAACTGAAGTAAGTCGTAAGTCCTATAAGTAACTTCAAAACAACAGCATTTCCAGCTGAGATAACCAAGAGAAAAAAAAAAAAAAATACTAACCAGGAGCATTTGTAGGTAGTACAGACTCCACAAGACTTCTTCAGTCAACTTGGCTTCTCCAGTCAACTTGGCTTCTCAAGGCTGAAGAAGGTCTAAACCACTTGATGAGCCTTGCACAGCTGGTGTAAGCCTCTAAACTAACAGGATCTGGCAAGCTTGAAGCCAGCTTTAGCATCTCTTCGGAATAGAGCATGATGAAGCCAAATGTCTTCCAGCGGTCTTCCAAGTGTATTTTAGCATCGTCTACAGCAAACCCATGACTGAGGATATATAAAAAAAGACACTGATACATTGGATCATGGTTCCCCATGCAGCATCTGTACCACCAAATTTCCTGTGCAGATGACCGAGTTTCCGTATTTAGGAACTTCTGTGCTGAAAGAGTAAGGTCAGAGGTGATCCAGGTCCCACTCCTGCCTGCATGTTGCCCACATTGGTGGATTTAGCTCGTCTACTGCCTGTCGCTTGGATGTGAAGACCCATAGGGCAGCATCCTTAGGGAATGCTCAGCAGGTCTCAGCAGATACTGGGGAGCTGCTGTGTGCAAAAGGCAGCAAGAGTCCACGAGCCCCCAAGCATTTCCCAGCCAGCTGTGCTAGAAACCCATGCGGCTATCTCTGAGCAGCACAGTTTTCATGGGGTGGCATAGCTAAGGACAGGAAGGCTCAAGAGGTCCGAAATTAGGGTCTCCTCTGCCCCAGTCATCTGTTAAACCTCATCTAGGAAGCGTTGTTGCTGCACACATAGCAAATTAATTCCTCCCCCCTGCAAAACTGAAATAGGTAAGACAATTTACTCTCACTCTGGTTCTCCACCCCTTTGACAGCTAGAAGCTTCATCCACAATGTGGGAATCCCAGGCATAATTTCCTCTTCGAAGAGAGTAGGAATATGCGTGTCCTAGATACACAATAACTACCAAATTAACAGGTTCTATCCTGGGCAGATGCTTCAAGCCCAAAATAAAACAGGGACCCTTGGCAAGAGACAACGAGATTTGTTGAGAGAGTCAGAAGCTGTCAAGGGAAGTTCTGCTGCAGCAACAGTTGTGAAGAGGAAGAGGCTGTAGGGTGATGGAGGCCATGAAACGAGGTCACTGCTAGCTTTGGCGGTCTGACTCAGGGTCCATATTCCTAGCTCCCTGTCTCACCTGAAACGTGGATTTTTATACATTTCTAAATTTTATGTAACTCTCCAGTCCAATGCCGTGTACTCACTCCTTTTACATGCCATGATACAATGAGATCTATTTCATGTATTTCACAGGCTGATGCCAGCGAGTGGCTTTTATATGCCTCACACAGTTGGCTTGGTACATGCTTGGGCAGATGCATGCCCCAGGATTCCAGGAATGTCTCTGTTTCCAGGACATACCTGTTGGTTTTATAATATGCAAATATTTGTTCGCTGGTTTTGTAACTTCACGAAGTTAGGAGTTTTCAGTGAAATTGAAAGTGAACAGGTTTATGCCGCACAAATCCAAAGCACACCTCCAGTGTGTGTAAATCAGCGTAGCTCCACTGACCCGAGTGGAGTTGGGTCGGTTTATGCTAGGTGAGGAGCTCATGTGACTACAGACATAACCCCAAAATGGCCTGTAATAAGACACCATCCTGCTTTTTCTCTCTACAAGCATACAGGCACCGCGTCTTTGCGGGTGATTGCACGTCATGCCACGTGCCGGCTCTGCGCGCACAGCAAACGGCGCTGATGTTTGCCGAAAGCATTGCGTGAGGCGAGAGAGAGAAACTGCAGCAATAATAACAAGAACTTGGCTCCGCTTTAGTCCCATCTGAGCCCTGTTTTGATACTGGGGGTATTCCAGAGGCTCTGCCTGCCTGCTCCATGCAGGCACGGATGGCGGCCTTTGATTCCCGGGTGGCACCGGCTCCTGCCCTTTGCTGTGGCTTTGAGACACAAGTGCTTTGTAAGTGCCTGGCTGCAGTTCTTAAGAATACCAGCACTTTGGGCTCTTGGAGCAGCTGCAGCCTTATCCCCAGCATCTGAAAACCACTTGTATTATTAAAGTGGCAGATTTCAGAGTTGGCATTTCCCCATAACCACAGGTATTTAAAATATTTAGCAAAACAACATGGCACGCCGGAATGGTTCTTACGGGTCTCGTGTAGCACTTAGGCAGGAGACAAAAAATACCAGAGTCTGCTCCGTGCAAGACCAGCACTGGCTGCAATTCCTCCCCTCTCTCAGGCAGGATGCAGCCACTACGCTCGTGAAACAACAAAGATAAGCGTTGTTCTTCTTCAAACTTTTCATGTCCTTGTACATGAAATGCTGCAAGACTCATAACCTATTTAAGGTTGGTAATGCAAAGTGGGAACTAATTGTCCCCGGGAAGCGGGTGGCTGATGAAAGTTCCACTGGTGTGAATAACCAGCACAATTACAGGGAAACGCAGCAGTCTTCAATGAACTGGTAATGGGACACTGGGCCTTTAACTGTTAGATCAAAGTGCGAATTTCTCCCAGAGCAGCACTGACTCAAGTTATTTGATGTCCCATGGGAAATGTGCTAGTAAGGCTCATTCCAGTTCCCTAACTCATCAGAACCATTGAATCGAAGGAGCTGGAGCCTCCAACAGGCTGAGATGCTTCTGTTGGTCCTACCAGAATCGTATCTACACCTTTGGAAACCCAACCTTACTCGTCTCCACCACAGGGACCACCACTACTACTCAGGCAGACTGTCTCAATTTTTGGCCAAGGACAGAAACAGCATGAAAACGAGAATCTCATTTTAGCACTCATGTCAATTATTTATTCATGAATGCTGATTTATTCATCAAGATGTCTGCCTTCAGCTGTGATTTAACAGCTTTGCTAAACATGGGTTTCATTTAAGTAACAAGGAACTTCTCTCTGGTCCTTCATCTATCTAATAAGGACCAGCAGGGGTCCTTATTTAATAAGCACTGCGAACGGACTGATCTGAATTCTGGCTTTAATAGACAATATTAATAGCATAGATTAATCTCCTCCACTGCAGGAATGAGCATTAGGATGAGCATTATGAGGAAGTCAGGCTAAATGATTGTCATCCCTAAGACTTAGCATCTATTTAGGTAGTCACTTTACAGTAACAAACAATTTGATCTATACAAAAGGCAGATAACGCATAGGAAAAGCAAATGCTCTATGGACGTTTCTGGACTATAAATATCTGTCAGTTGGTTGCCCAAGACTGTGTGGAACCAGAGTCAAAGAGCCCAGGTGGCCCTCCTAGTTCTATGTTTGCACTGAATATAAAGTAATTCATTTATTGGTCAGAGAAGATATATTACAGGTATCTCCAATTCAGATAAAAAATACAAGCCTTTCTACAGTCACCCAACCGTGAATCACCAGGACTTTACACAGAGTGATCGCAACGTGCTGCAGGGAAGGCTCGCTGTAGTGTTGGATATGGTACAGAGAGTTTGAATTGTGATATGAATTCTTAGTTTAAGCAAATTCACTCTGTAAAATGAAAGGTTCCTACACGACGTTACTCTTGCACATTTGAATGGGTAACACTGGATTCCTGACAGCTCAGGAAGGATATTTAATACAAACGAAATAGGCAGAGGTCAAGGTACCTAGAAAGCAGCCCAAGACCTAATAGAAAATGAAAACCAGATCAATTAATTGTGAATGAGTCATCATGAGCTAGTCTGAGCTGTGGTAAATGGCTACAAGGATAGTTTTAGTCCATGGCAATTATGATCCTCTGCTAATGTTCTGCTTCTCAACTGCAATGGTCAGAAGCAAGACTGTGCCCATGCCACCTCTTACTGCCACAGCTGAGCTGAAGCAAAAAAATTCCAGCCTCAGCTTTGCCCCAGCCTCCCTGCTGGCATCCACTGCTGCATCACTCTTGGAAGAAGAGTGTCTTGGAATGACACATCATTGTCTTGGAAGAATGGGCAGGCATCCAGGGAGGAATACAGGGAGGAAGTTAGGGCATGTAGGGAGATAATCAGGGGGGCAAAAGCCCAACTGGAACTTAGACTAGCCTGCTCCGTAAAGGACAACAAAAAGTCCTTCTATAAACACATCAATAACAAAAGGAGGGCTAAAGATCACCTCCAGCCCCTACTGAACACAGGGGGTACGTTAGTCACTAGTGATGAGGACAAGGCTGAGGTCCTTAATGCCTTCTTTGCCTCAGTCTTTAATAATAAGGTTAGTAGTTCCCAGGTGAGCTGGCCTATGGTGTCTGAGAGCAGGGAGGGAGAGCAAATTGAAGCTCCTGTGATCCAAGAGGAACGGGTCAAGGATCTGCTTCGTCGGCTATGGGGCCTGATGGTATCCACCCGAGAGTCCTGAGAGAGCTGGCGGATGTCATTGCCAAACCCCTGTCCATTATCTTTGGGCAGTCTTGGCTCACTGGGGAAGTTCCGCTGGACTGGAGGCTGGCGGATGTTACCCCCATTTACAAAAAAGGACGGAAGGAGGATCCGGGGAACTACAGGCCTGTCAGTTTGAGCTCGGTGACGGGCAAAGTCATGGAACAGGTTATCTTGAGTGCTATTAATGAGCACATACAGGTTAACCGGGTGATCAGGCCCAGTCAACATGGGTTTATGAAAGGCAGGTCTTGCCAATCAAACCTGATCACCTTCTATGACAGGGTGACCCGCCTGGTTGACGAGGGAAGGGCTGTGGATGTAGTTTTCCTTGACCTCAGTAAAGCCTTTGATACAGTTTCTCATAATGTTCTGGTTGAGAAACTGACAAATGCTGGCCTGGATAGGCACACCCTCCTTTGCGTTAAAAACTGGCTGGATGGCTGGGCCCAAAGAGTGGTGGTAAATGGGGCTAAATCCGGCTGGAGGCCAGTCACCAGTGGGGTTCCCCAGGGCTCAGTGCTGGGTCCAGTTCTGTTTAACATCTTTATCAATGACCTGGATGAGGGGATTGAATGTACCCTCAGTAAGTTTGCGGACGACACCAAGCTGAGAGGCTGTGTCGATCTGCTCGAGGGTAGGGAGGCCCTTCAGAGGGATTTGAACAGACTGGATCGTTAGGCTGAGGCCAATGGCATGAGCTTTAATAAGGCCAAGTGCAGAGTCCTTCACTTGGGGTACAAAAACCCCAAGCATCGCTATAGGCTCAGGGAAGAGTGGCTGGAGAGCTGCCTGGCGGAGAAAGACCTGGGGGTGTTGGTTGACTACTGGCTTGATATGAGCCAGCAGTGTGCCCAGGTGGCCAAAAAGGCCAATGGGATACTGGCGTGTATCAAGAATAGTGTGACCAGCAGGAACAGGGAAGTGATCCTGCCCCTGTACTCGGCACTGGTGAGGCCGCACCTGGAATATTGTGTCCAGTTTTGGGCCCCTCGCTTTAAGAGAGATATTGAGCTCCTGGAGTGGGTCCAAAGAAGGGCGACTAAACTGGTCAAGGGGCTGGCAAATAAAACTTATGAGGAGCGGCTGAGGGAATTGGGGCTGTTTAGCCTGGAGAAGAGGAGGCTTAGGGGAGACCTGATTGCAGCCTACAAATACTTGAGAAGGGATGGTGGGGAGGTGGGGGAAGGGCTCTTTACATTAGTGATGGGTGATAGAACAAGAGGAAATGGGTATAAGCTTAGTCAGGGGAGATTCATTCAGGTTGGATGTTAGGAAGTATTTCTTCTCTGAAAGGGTTGTCAGCCACTGGAATAGGCTGCCCAGGGAGATGGTTGAGTCCCCATCCCTGGATGTGTTTAAGAATAGGGTGGATGAACTACTTAGGGATATGGTTTAATGGGGATTAGGGACGGTTGGACTGGATGATCTCTAAGGTCTTTTCCAACCTAGAAATCTATGAAATCTATGAAATCACGCCTCCTGGTATGGTGCTCAGGCAAAGAGTTGCTAAGCTCTCCTGCCAAAGTGACTAGCCTAAGCAGTTTAAGTGGGCCCAAAGAGGTTACAAAACGCTCAGAGAACCAAGTCAGCAAGCCGACTAGGCTGAGCAGAGGACACATGGTGAGTAACGAGGAGCTACAGGTGGTGACCTCTTTAAGGCAGCCGAAAGAAGACAGGGACTCACAACCTTGTCAAAAAGCAGTAGCTCAGTCGCATGGGTGTATGTGAAAATACCCAAAGCCACATACCACTCTACATTCTCCTCTTTGGATGGTGTTTATTAACGAATCCTTCTGAAAGTCTGGGGGAATGACACTGGGATGAAACAAAGTATGTATTGGCAGCGAGTATGCACCGTGGTTTGCTATATGCTTTGCATACCTTTTTAACTGCCAGTGTTTTTCTTCTTAATATTTTTTTTTCAAAGCTTGGCATACTACTATGACAGCTTTACAGTGAGACACCAGTCCAACATGCTGACATCCACTAAAAAGGCATAGCAACAACCCAGCCCTTTCACGTACTTTACGAGGTACAATGTGTTAGTGTTAAGCAATATTTGAAGAAATACTAGTCAAAATAGTTCCCAGGAAGACCTGGATTCTGTCTTTATGCAGGCAAATAAATATATGACAGAGAAGATAAATCCTAATGACATTGCTGATGGCCCACCTAGTCAGGGAGCAGCTGTGGGAAGGAATGTGAAGGAAGGACCTGAAGTGTAAGGAATGACCCATGAAAGACTGTCCTCTTTGTTCTTTTCAGTTCATTTGCTCTACTTTTATGCTGACAAGAGTTGTCTGATAACACTAAGTAGCATAATAGGGTAAGAGGTTTGCTTATTTGGCATCTAGTGAAGACAGAGAGGTAAGAAAAAGCTGTGCCAATAATTACATGTATTAAAAAGGGTTGAGGTGGACAGTGCAGTCTGCTGGAACCACACTAATGCCCAAAAGCAATAGCACATTTGCACTATCAAAGATCTGCACGTTTCACAAAAAGAACGGCACTTAATCTCTATAAATGGACAGATACAGGGTTCAGCTCAATCTCTGCTGACACACAGTCCTCCATCACTACTTTACTACATTCCCATCTTATGCAATTCACCCATCTTCCCCTCATCTGCCATCTCCTCCCTTGCCTTGTTCAGAGATGAAAATATTCTGCTGGCTTGTGTGCTGTAGCAGCTGCTCCTCTTGACATCTCTGCTGCAGGCTGGGATACAGACCCTGAGAGTTAGTTCTAATGAAATAGCTAATATAACCCTTCCTCTCCTTTCCCAATATTTCATGTGAAATAGATATTCTAATTTAGGCAATCGTTCCTCTGAGAAGTCTTCCAAGGTTAGTGGAGATTCAAAAATAGTTTGAAACGGCAACAACCAAGCCAAGAGTGCTTCAGGCTTTAATTTTCTTCCAACAACTTTTGCTGCTTATTAGATGACAGTAAATGTTATTTCTACCAGGTATCCTGCAAGGAACTTCAATCTATTAGTTATTTGCTCCCACTCTTTAGATGGGTGGCAAGGTAAATAGAGTAAGTTATAGAAAGCTAAATTCTGGTGCTGCGAGTAGGGCTGTGAGTATATAGGACACGGCACAATAAGAGAGTGTGATTTTGGCCGGCTGAGTGCTTTTGTAGCTCAAAAAGTTCCAGGGAGAAAGTGTCTTTACAGAAATGAATGATACTGCATTTATATGACTGAAAATCCAAGCTGAGGCTTCATCTGCTGAAGGGAAAAATAAAGCACCATTTTCTGGATAGGAAAATAAATACAGTGATTGCAAAATGAAAAAGTGTCTTACTCTTAGCAGGCCATTTCTCTAATGGGCCTGCAAGAGCTGCTCATTAGGAGTGTTTTAATCACAACCAGTGACCACTGAAGTCTCTGTAAAGACAGCCTCCATTAATTTCCATCACACTGCAAACACACAGCCCATGCAAACATTCAGGGTTTTTCAAGCTCTGCTGAGACCACTGGCTAACAAACCCATCAGCAGCACACTGAGCAAACTCGACAAAATAAGAAGAAAGCTGAGTGTCAGTCAATGAGTCTTGGCAACAGAGACGTCTACCTCAAATCACCCTTTTTTGTGCTTCTGTCCATTACCTGAAGAAATGTGGGACACCTGGGAAGTAGGAATTGCAAATGCAGTCAGTCACCCTCTCAGCTGTGACAGATCTGTTTGAGTTCTGGTTGTATTGCTCAGTAATTTCTTTAGGGAAAGGTATGTCGCAGTAACAATTAATTGAAAAATGGTAATTAATTGACATATACACTCCATCTCAGCAACTAGAAAATGTTTGTTCCTGGCACTGGAAAGAGACAACAGTCTCCACATCCCAGGTCATTTACAGCTCTATTAATCACCTGCGTTTGCTCCAGCGGAGAACACGCTTACTGCAACTGCTCTGTCTCATGCCTGCATACATTTTCTTACCCTTATTCTAGCACAGCCTCCAGGAAACTCCGTCAGTGCAGGCAAGTTACATCATGCAGTTCGCAGAGGCACACAACGACCGTGCTTGGCCAGCTCGATTAACATCATCACACAAAACACTGATACTACTTTTTATGCATGTATGTTTTTCAGATCCTGGGAACAGCTTTACCATCATTAACTAACTAAACAGAATATTGATGGGATGTGAGATTTAACCCACAGTGAGTATTTCGCAACACATGCAATCCTGGCGGAGGCTTGCTGCTAGATTGCTGTGGACCTGTTTCCAAAGTTAGATTTCCATTGGCCACCTTCTGTATGCTGATGTCTTCTATCTATACGTTAAAACAGGGGCTAGGAACACACCTGCCTTGGACATGCACTGGATTACTATAAATCAAGGTGCACCTAGCAGTGAATTTCCAGGTGTTACAAGCCCCTGAACAGAAGTAAGGTACAGCCTGTTGGTCACACAGCCTCCCCCCAAACCCTCTCTCTGTCAGCTTCCTCCCTGAAACCTGCATTTCCCTCAAGATCTAGTATTGATTCCTTAGCCTCGGCTCAGAGATTATAAATATCGCCTATCTATCTCCCACATTCCAGTTAACATTTTTTGAGAGAAAACGAGGAAATACAGAGACACAGCTAGAATTTACGCGGCATCCTAAACCAGCTTGTTAAAAGCAAACAAACAAAAGAGCTCCCCAAACCCCACGCCCTTTCTGAAATGCGTCCTAACTAAGCCATCTAACTCTGTCCTGCTTCAGAAGTCCCTGGGCACCCACCTGTGGCAAGGAAGGCAAATGGGCAATTCAATGAGTACCTGCTGTGAGCTCTGCATCCCCTGACTGAGAGCCCAGTTCAGCCCCTTCCCCTCCTGCTCTAGCCTTCTTGTGTATCTCCTTCAGGCTTTGCCCAGGAGACCTTTTAAACCCTCTTTTATCACCTCTTTAGCTTTCCTGAGTTGCTGGCAAGTTTTCAGCACTCCTGGGGAAAAAAAAAGAAAGGTACTAGTTTGTATTCGGAGATAATGTAGTCCATGGAACAAACCCCATTATGCCATCCAACAGTAGCAACTCCAGAAAGCCTTTACGCTTTGAATATCAGGAGACACCGCAGCTGGAAACCTCTGCAGCGTATGTATAAGGGCTTGCCTGTCATGTCGGGTTTTAGGGACGAGTCTCCAAGCAGAGACGCAACAATTTCCTGTCCCTATTCCTGATAAGCAACTGCTAATGAAATCTCTTTTGGGTTTTTGCCAAGGGGAAAACAATAGGCTGCTCGAGCACTTCAGCTTGAATGGGTGAGAGCTATTGTGCATCATCTGCTTAGCCAAATCCTGCGAGAGGGCTAGGATGGAGGAGGGGAGTATAATCAGAATTCAGCGTACATGGAGAGAAGAGAGATGCATATCTGCTTTTTCCATAATCCCAGCGTACTCTATTATCCCACTGGGGAGGATGGAGCTATGGAGATACGGTTGCAACTATCAGCTGAAGTTGAGAGATCAATTCTGACAGCAGCAGAGAGTATGCCATGAGCATATGAATGCATTGACCATGAAGTCACTAACTCACCTGAACAATTTTGTTGTCCTCTTTAAACGTCAGGTTTCACTCTGTCATACACTGACCATTATATGATCTTACAAATCAGTCAGAGCTTGGGCTACCAAATACATGGTATGAAGCTGCATCAGGGGAAGTTTGGGTTGGACATTAGGAAAAGGTTCTTCACTGAGAGGGTGGTCGGTCACTGGAATAGACCTGTGAAGAGCAGGGAGTTGGACTCAATGATCCTTATGGGTCCCTTCCAACTTGAGATATTCTATGATTCTATATCAGACAATCAGTAAATATGGCCTCCTCAGCAGCTTTAGAGGTGGAAGAAACTTCAAAAATGGAAAGAGGGTAAAGTCAGTCATGAAATATAACGTCCATATCTGTAATATGAGCTTTGGTGTTCATGAGACTCCACGATAGCAAAGGCATGAAGAAAGAACAGGAAAGTCACATATTACTAAAAATTCTCTAAATTGAGAAAGTTTGGGGGGGCGGGGGGTGTTAAATGGAAAATAAAGAAAATAAAGATGTTCTATGCTTTAAGAATTCTGAAAGATGATACTATTATATAAGCCAACTACAGACTACGAACATAGTTTGTTATCATTTTGTTTCAGTAAGCGTATTTGTCCATCCTCTTTCAACTCGAGCTGTAAAGGATTTTTTTTTTCCAAATGCACTCAAAACATATTTAATTGTGTTTATATGCTAGCAGAACGTCTCTCAAATTTACAGTGAATTTTCCACAGTTTGAACAAAAGTCCGAATTTGCAACTGCCAGTAGTGAGTGCCTGTTTTTGACACATACCTCTTTCTCAGTCACCTGCTGCAAATCAGTCATCATGAAATTGGAAGTTCATTGCAGAACAAGGCATTGCACACCGCAGGAAATGTTCCGTGACTAACAAAGGATAATTTGTTTAATCTGATTTTATTTTTGAAGTTAAATGGCTTTTCATTTCTTCTTTTAGATTCAGGACTGAACATTGTATACAAGCGCATGTCTCCTATGTGCACTGCTTGAAATTGTACAGACGCAACAGCTTGTCTGCGCAGATCGAAACCAAAGGTCGGTTTGCCTAACGTTGGGATATGGGCCAGGTCTTGTCTATGTTTTTCTCTCTCTCCTGATATCACTCTCGTATTGGTGCCAGGAATTAGGATATTCATCTTCTCTAGGTAAACATCAGTTTATAAAAAGGAGAATATAATTGCAGAGGAGAAGATATGGTATGTCTTGGGATTAACAAATGCCTCCTAATTGAGCTTTAGTGAAAGTGGCAGTGCTGGCATTATTTTTATTCACCTTGCGGAAAATTATTGGAGCATATTTCATATAATTAGGATCAAGAATGGATTTGGCATCACTTCCAGCAAATGCCCCTAAACACTAATCTGGTTTATTTGGCACCACTGCTGAAGATTCTCTTGTGGGGAATACAATGACAACAATTAACCTGGCAATACAGAACAGAAATGGGAAGTGGGAAATTGTCTTGTCTTTTATCCACATACAGCGTGAAGCATGACCTCATTCAGCAACAAAGCAGCAGTGCTTCAAATTTATTTTCTTCTTTTTTTTTCCACATTGAGATGCCCTAAGGAATCTTCTAATTTTTTTTCCATCTAGCTCTAAAATCCACTTTTTTCCTGCTGTCCAAGAGGGCCTAAACAAACAGACACACAAGCCCTACTTAAAGTGTTTCTAGCTAAATGTATTGGATTTAACTGGGTGTTGCTGAATGACCAAAAGATTCCTTCCTTTTCTAGAACCAGACTAATATTGATTTTCAACTACTGCCACTTCAGAGTATGAAATCAAAGGCAAGACTTGGGCAAGGTCTTTAGGTTACTGCACCAGGAGGTACATTTCTTTTTATTTTAAATAATCGCATACGATCCGTACAAACCCCAGTTTCTAGTGGGTTCTGTTTGTTCCTTTTTATTGTAGTGTTCTGGACGACTCATCAAAACCCCTTTTTCCCCCTTTTTATACGCTAGTTAGAAATACAGCACAGGCAGCAGGTTTTAACATTTCTAGATCAGGTGCAGTGACAATTCATCTGTATGTAGATTTTTTTCCCTTTGATCTAGTTATCAAGCTGGACGGTGGCACAGCGAGACCTGGGAAAAATAGTTTGTTTGCAGACAGGACGTTTGGAAGAGGAGACTTCCAGTAGAAGCAGGACAAAGAGATTAGGTATTAACCTGGGATTTTAAATACTGCAAAGCTTGAGAGACTTAGAGAGATTTACGGAGATGTGGGGGAACTTGACGGGAAAGAGGAAGAGCACAGCAATTTGGTTTAGCTGCTGAACCAGCTGAGAAAGGGATGCAGAAAAACTGTGGGGAGGAGTGAGAGAGGAGGATCTTGTGTACTCAGGAATCCTTAGATTTAAATCCAAAGAACACCATCAAGTGGTGAGGAAATTTAAGCAGGAAAATATGTACAGCTGCTTATTGGTGTTATGTGGGGTTGTTTCTTTTTCCTAGAGTAGTATATTTCTTTTGCTAGACGTAGAACCTAAGAACACAAGAAATGCCTTGCCCAGATTAATATTCTGTCTCTGACCATGGCAGTAGGAAATATCACCCAGGCAGAGGCAAGTGTGCTAGTTTTATTTAGGAATAGTCACAAAATCTGCATCTGTTTCCTCTGTCCCAAGTGGCTGAAGAGGTGAGCTGGGAATTCCGTAGCACTTGCAGCACTGGACCTCATGGAAGGTGCTTAAGCTGAGCAGCCCAAGAGGGGCAGTGGTGGCCCTGGGACATATGATTTCTAGACAAAGTCCCACTTCTTCTAGCAGAAAGACAGAGAGAGCCTGTGGCCAAGGAACATGTGGTGAGAGAGGCTGAGAAAAAGGCAAGTGCTGTGATGTGCTCAGATCTAGAGCACCTGAAGAACCTCTTGTAGACTCAATGTAGTGGGGACCAGGAATAAAATCTTGGTGAGAGCCACACTAGTGTGTATGATGAGTGGTTGGAGATCACAGGATTCTATTTCAGTCATTTCATTAAAAATCTTTCCAAACGCAACAGATTTGGGGAATGCCGTCAGGTCTAGCCTTATCCTTTCTGAAATCCTGGGAAAACAGAAGAGACTCACAGCCCGTTCTGATCATTAACACCTCCCTCCCCGCAGCCCCCAAACAGCCTCGAGCAAATGCCAAAGCTGAGAGCTCCTCACAGAAAGTGTCCTTCCATTATCTGGAGCTCCAATCTGTGCTCTATCCTTTTCTTTGACAGCAGAAAAGGGATGTGGTAAGTAAATCGCATGCAAGCTGTTCACATCAAAACCAGCAGCTGATCTTGTAAGATTGCTGCGCATGGTAAAAATACCTTGTTTAGTAAGAGAGTAGCTGCCTACAGCTCCTGGATTGACTGTAGATGTAGCCCAAAGACGAGCACGTTGCAGCAATTTAGCTGTGAAGCAACAAGTGATCGACTCATAACAGCAAAGCCTGCTATGGCGGAAAAAAATACGCTGTCGCAACATCCCGGCCAGACGAAAATGAGAAACTTCCTAGAAACTGCTGTTTTGTGATTGTGCAACAGGAACCCACCTACAGAACTCCGTGTGACAAACCAATGAATGGCAGGCACACATCTTTCATACGGAGTGGAAAAGACTACTCTTCCTAAGCAAATAAGTCACTTTGGCCAGGCGTCACCTCTGCCAAGCCATTTCATCATGACCTCGGTCCCCCACCAACCCTCTCTGAGGTTTTCGACAGCCCCAGCCTTGTTGGGTGAGCCAGAGAAAGATGACTGGTTATTGTCAACACAGCTGCAGTACCGCAGCCTATTTTTCCTATTCTGACCCCAAAATACCTCATTTACAAAGCAGAAAAGACAAAGGACAGGACAAATGACACTGCACCCAGGAGATTCTGACCCTTGCTCTGGAAATGCCCAGTGTGGAAGCAGTGGCAAACCTCCAAGACCAGTCCTCCCCGCTCCCACCAGCAGCAGGGAACTGAGCAGTGCCCTGTGGCTGCCACTGCTTCCTGTCCCACGTTGTCTGTCCCCCTGGTTTCATCCATGCTGTCACCTGTCCTCCCGCCAGCATCTGCCCTTGGAAAGTGATGCAGGCCACTGTGCTGCTCCAGACTCCACCCCGTGCAGGGGAATATTCTGGCTCATTTTCCAGCAGTTTATGTTAAACATTTTTAATTTTATGCACACATGCCATTGTATCCTATTTTTAAATTCGGAGGCTCTTGAATTCACCCTTGGCTCAAAAATCTTGGATATCCACCTTCTGGCACTGAAGTTTAAAAAATGTGGCCTCAGTCCTTCGTCTCCTCTCTTGTGTCAGACATGGCACAGCCCTCTAAACAGTGACAGTTAATACATGGCATATGCCACAATACCAAGTTTCGTGAGCAGAAAAAGGGGTATCACCCTTAACCATTAATTTCCTTCTCTCTTTATCTGAAAATCTGTGTAATAACAATCAGCATGGCTTAACTGTGACCCTTACCATTTTGACGGGTTTCGGCCACAAACATTTTTACCTCACACTACATCTGAAGTAGAAAAACAGCAATGTTCCCTGTCAGCACAAAGAGAAGTGAAAGATAATAAATCACTGACTTGTAAACTGCACCCAGGAATCAATAAAATGTAAATGGCTACAAAATAGAAGGGAGAAATACATTAAATATGAATGATAAGAAAGAGGAATAAGACTGGAAAATGATAAGGCTGTATATTTCATTACATGAGACAGAAGTGATGGAGAACGGCTCTGGGTTGGTAAAAGGAGAGAAAGTCTTTGCAAACAAAACAGTATCTGACCATGTATCCCTGTCCACTATCCCTCTAATGGAGATAGCATATATCATATGCGTGTCAACAACTTTTCGAAACTTTACACATCGCTGATTACAAATGAAAACATAATACAGTCTACATGTGTTCTGGCTCTTATCTCTCCTCCAGGGGAAAGCATTAAAGCCTCAGCCTGCCATGGAAAATGCAGTACTCAGACATCTGTGACCAGTATGTGTAGAGAAGAGAAGATAAGGTGCATATCAAGCCTACATCTGTGACAGGGGTCTCGGAGTCTCTAGAGGCAGATGAATGCATATGAAGACTATCTGAAAATTTTCTAATTAAACCTTTGCTCTCCCCAGAAGTATTTGCTCTCTACAGAATATTTTCTGTTTTGAAGGAAAAGGTCACCAAAAAGATTTTAGCCAATATCCCCAATACCCAATGCTTTTCTCCCATCCCTTTCTTTTTCTTTTAAGATATAAATAGCCCATTCTTGAGCAAAGATACTCTGTACACATTAAAGACTCCCCGGAGAAAGTTCAGCCTGCTGGCCTACTGTGAAAGGTAAGAGGTAAGCTGTTAATGGTTGCAGGATGACATTAGAAATATGGGCCGTGAGAGAGATTTTGATCTTTGAAGAATAACTAGTCCAGAACAATAGCAGATAAATAAATCAGAGCAAAGCCATGGGTAGCTGCTCGGATCAACAGTGGCCTGCCGGTCAGCATAACGAGAAGTAAAACAGCAGGACCAGTCAGTAGCCCATACTGGCAGTGTAGGTGAGGTAAATAAGGTAGCTTCAACTTCAAACTTCTGAGCAAGGCTCTTGGGTTTTACAGCTAGAGGTAGGATGGTCAGCAATTCATTTTACTGCTTTAGAAACTTAAGAATAAAAAATGCAAATGCACCTTTGATGTGTTGATTACTTAGGGATGTACAAAACCATGAACACTGGCAGTAATGAAATGTCTCCTGGGTGCCTTGGAACATCACAGAAGGACCCAGTGAGGTTCCCTAGGAAACCAGAGATGCACTCCAAAGCATGTGCAAGCTTGGCCAGCTGACAGCCACTCAGTTGTGCTCCGAACATCGCTGCTAGAAGGTATGTGATTCAACTCCGGAGCGTAGTTGGTAGGGACGAATTGTGGAAAGCCTGAAGGAGGTTGCGGTAGATTTGTTCCTAGTTGCATGAATGTTCAGACCTCTAAAAGAAAGAAAAGACTGCTTGCTAGTTATCCAAAATGAGGGAGAGAGAGGGGTGAATAACACCTTCAATTAATCTAAAAATTAACCTTAGCCCAGATTCTCCTGGCCTGAATTCCACCTAAATCCCTGTGCCTACTGTTTTCTATTGGTTGGCACCCCAAAGGCTTCTGAGTACTTATTCTAGAGCTGTGAGTAAGGCTCTGAGCACAGAGTCACTTGTGTCCACTGGTGGTCAAAACTAATCAGTCAGATTTATGTGGAATTTAGTCCTGACAAAACTGGGCCTTAGGACTAGACTGTACTTCCAAGATGCTTACAAAGGAAGATGCCTACAGACACAATGTCTTGTCCTTGCCTCCTCTGACTTTTAGAAAAGAGAACGAATTTAGCATCTCTTGGCAAATACAATTTACCACCTGTCCTGGAACTTGCTCTTTTTCTGTATCTCAGCACCTCCAACCCCATCCTCATTGGGTGTGCTCAGTAGAGAGCTAAAACTTTATGTGTGACCCATAAGGGGAACGTGAAGAGAAGAAAACAATTACTTTTGCCCTCCTTGGCACTGTGATTCCTAATCCTTTTCAGATCCTTTGTCTCTTACCACAAGAACTGAAGACCCTTTCAGTAAGGGCACAACAGAGGAATTTTCCATGCAACTATGAGAGATATGACACAATTGAAGTTCTTTCCAGCCTGTGACTCCTTTAGCACAATCCCCTGGATACACAATCCCTCAAGGGTCAGTACTGGGACCTGTATTGTTCAACATATTCATCGATGATTTGGATGAGGGAACAGAGTGCATGGTCAGCAAGTTTGCTGATGACACTAAACTGGGAGGAGTGGCTGACACACCTGAAGGCTGTGCTGCCATTCAGAGAGACCTGGACAGGCTGGAGAGTTGGGCGGGGAGAAATTTAATGAAATACAACAAGGGCAAGTGTAGAGTCTTGCATTTGGGTAAGAACAACCCCATGTACCAGTACAAGTTGGGGACTGAACTGTTGGGGAGCAGCACAGAGGAGAGGGACCTGGGGGTCCTGGTGGACAGCAGGATGACCATGAGCCAGCAATGTGCCCTTGTGGCCAAGAAGGCCAATGGCATCCTGGAGTGTATTAGAAAGGGTGTGGTTAGCAGGTCGAGAGAGGTTCTCCTCCCCTTCTACTCTGCCCTGGTGAGGCCGCATCTGGAACATTGTGTCCAGTTCTGGGCCCCTCAGTACAAGAAGGACAAGGAACTGCTGGAGAGAGTCCAGCGCAGGGCCACAAAGATGATTAAGGGAGTGGAGCATCTCCCTTATGAGGAAAGGCTGAGGGAGCTGAGTCTCTTTAGCTTGGAGAAAAGAAGACTGAGGGGGGACCTCATTAATGTTTATAAATACGTAAAGGGTGACTGTCATGAGGATGGAGCCAGGCTCTTCTCACTGGCATCCAATGATAGGACAAGGGGAAATGGATATAAGCTGGAACATAGGAGGTTCTGCTTAAACATGAGGAAGAACTTCTTCCCAGTAAGGGTAACAGAACACTGGAACAGGCTGCCCAGAGAGGTTGCGGAGTCTCCTTCTCTGGAGTTGTTCAAAACCCGCCTGGAAGCGTTCTTGTGTGATCTAATCTAGGTGGTCTTGCTGAGGCAGGGGGATTGGACTAGATGATCCTTTGAGGTCCCTTCCAATCCCTAACATTCTGTGATACACCAAAGACTGAAAAGCAGTCATAGTGATTTCAAAATGCTGTCTACGTCTCAGCAGCGAGTCCTTCCCAATGATCTGTGGATCAAATGTCGTAAAGATCAAATATTTGGGGATTGGGATGTCTGAAGCGAAAAGGGTCTGCCACGTATGAACTTTCTTACAAAGATTCCCATGGATTGAAGAAGCACTGTTGTTCCTGAACTCCTGTGCCTTGATATGAGATAGGGCAGAGAGGTGTGGCTGTAACTCTAGCCCAAGTAATAAATACATTTAGCAGCTAGATTAGCATAATTGCTTGCCTAGACAGCTAGCATGCAAAGTGCACAAACAAGTATCATAACAGTTTTATTACATGTACATGCTTGTGTTTCCTTGAGATGTGACAAAACAAACAGATCAGTAATTTTAAAACAAGCAGTAAAAAAAACCTAAAAAATGCAATGAGTAATTTACAAAAAAAAAAAAAAAGTTGAGAAAATTGTGTCTTCAAGAAATCTTCTCCAAGCTGTGCCTCAATTATATTTTATCGACATGTGAAAGAAAAGTTATTATGGCTGAATGTATTACTGGTCACCAAGGCTTTCATTTAGGTATCTTTTGGTTTGCTTCATTATGAAATACACTCACTGTAGTAATTTATACTCTTCAGTGTAAAACCATCAGGTGTGATTCCATCTGGAAACATTTTAAATGGGCCATTTGTTGAGAAATGTCCCCACCCTTTCTTGGTTCAAACACCAGATAAGGAATGTGCCTCTTATTTCTCAAGTAGAGTATTTAGTTCTTGCTGATAAGATCGTACAGTGCCTTTTGAAGAGCTTGAATATTAGTGAATTATAAGTGTTGTAAATACATTTTTAAATACTACAGGAGCTAGCTAGCAAGTTTTTAGTAACAGCAAAAAAGGTAAAACATCTTTGATGTTACGCCGTGATGCTCTCAGTTGTCCAATAAAGTAAAATCATCTGTTGGGGTTTGTTTGTTTTACAAACAGAACATTATGTATGTAACAGCGAATGGTGGGAGCAGTGAGCAAGATGTGACTGAAATAGTCTGTCAAATCCTCAGTTTGATTTATAATAGTGGGGTTGCATTGACATGAGACTAAAATACAGCAAAGCATATGTTCACTGTGAGTAATATAGACTCATTTATACATTATAGTAGTACTAACTAAGCAGTCTTGATCGTTTTCTAGAATAGCCCTACAATGAATGTGGATATAGTGCCATGGGACAAAATGCTGCTTCACAGGCAGTGAGCAAATAGAAAGAAAAAAAATGCAACCTTCTTTCTTTTTTCACTTGAGTTTCCAGTCCTCAGACTGGCGGAGTGAAGAGAGTTGAAATGACGTACGCTTTCTTGTTGTGGGTCTAAAGAAAGACTAATCCTGGCCTTTCTCTGGGACAGAGAACAAGCACAACACTGGCTTCATGACATAACTTGCTCAGTTTCAGTCCTCAAAGAATCTGATCCTTTTGATTCTCAGTTGGACTGTTTGCAGGAACGGGCTCAGTAGGACTTCAAGAAAACACCAACATAGTTTCAGAGATGGCAGTGACAAATCTGCTTCAGTTATAAAACAGTTACTGCAGGAACACACAGAAATCCATGCATTTATCTTGAAGACTGGCAACCCTTCCACATGAATGTTCTAATTAGGAACCACAACATCCTATTTCTTTTTTTAGTAACCCTAGTTGTAAATGGACAACAAATGTTATTTACCAGTAGTTGAGCAAGAGAATGTCATTGTTTAAACACGGAAATGGAATTTCAAGTTCTGCATGCAATTATGCTTGGAGTTGCCTTTGGAGTCAAACCTGGAGATTTTTAAAAAAATGTGGCTCCAGTATTGTTTCTCTTTGTAAAACGGGAAGCATGTTAAAGAACATATCCAAGCTGCCTGTAACAGCAGGAAGATTGTATAACACATGGTAAACCTCTTAGTTTTGCAAATAATCATGCATTGTAAGAGCATAGTTATTTTGTGTTGTTTTGAGTTTCCAACCTCTACATTATGTGACAGATCTCATAAAACAGAAGTTTCTGAAGTCTCATTTTTATTCTTCTCTTTCCTTTTTCTAAGATACATTATTGTGAAAATGGTTCTTTCCTTCCTTTATCTCTCCCAGACACCTCAATTTCTGGCACCCCTACTCAGTGTCAAAAGCAAAGTCATTATAAGAAAATTGTATTTTTTTTCTTTCCATCATGAATTGAGAAATTCTATACATGCACTAGTAACTTTGTAAATCAGAAATCGGATAAATTAAACATTCAGCATTCTTCTCAGGCCATCTAAAGAAAAGGAAGACTAAGTCCAGAAAAGGAAGACTGAATGAAAGGAAGAAAACGGAACAAAATAAAAGCACTGTCTCCTTGGCTTTAAGGCATAGGCCAGATTGAAGATGAGATGTAGGTGGATACAGTTTCTGCAGCCCTGGTAGGGAAGCTCGGGCCAGGTATGGAGCTGTGAATTCTTGGGAACATGCAGCATAAAATCTACTAGCCCTGGAAAGCTGCTCTGCCCTTCGCTCTTTGTTCCAGGAGGTGAATTTAACTAGATAGCTTTAACCATTGGCTTTTACTGCACTGGTAGAGGTCATTATAACCGCATTTGCTGCAGCACCACAAGCAGGTGTGTAGATATTTAGTATGACATTTATCTGAATACCAAAAAAAAAAAAAAAAAAATCAACAACAACAACAAAAAATCAAACAGAACACCCTCATCCCTAAATCCTATGTTGACAAGAACTTTTGAAACGTTTCATTTCAAAACTAAAATGTTGCACTTGTAAAAATGGCAACGCCGTCCTTTTAGGTGAACATCAGTTATTCCATGGAAACACATTTTGCTGCGTAAAACATGCTTACTGCTGTTCCATGACTACAATTGCCCTCAAAGGTGCAATTCTCAAGCTTTCCTTCCAAGAAATTGCTTATTTTTAAATCCATGGCATTACATCTTTGAGATGTGGTTTTACAGGTCTTCAGCTACAGGGCTCCACATTGCATCTTGTTATTTTCTGCAGTGCACTGTATGCAATTAAGTTTTCTTGTAAGTGCATGGAAGGAACTATTGCTGTTAAATCAGGGGTACGTATTCTTAAGGACCCTTCATTAGGTAATGTATGTTTGAACATACCTAAAAAAAAAAAAGTAACAATGATAATACTGTAAAAAGCTTTTAAATATTTGCTTTTTACAACATGATGGTATTATTTCACCCATTAAAGGGGCACGGTGGAATATAGGTCATATCCTAGCCATTAGCACTTACGCTTCAGTAGCAAACATTGGGGTTGACTAATCTCTCACATGATCAGAATTCTAATTTTGATTTTAACACAAATGAATTGTGTACATTTTTCCTGAAGCAGCAAACATATGAGTGCTTTTCTATACTTCCTACCATTTAGTGTATTCCAACACCATATTTCACAAAGAAATCAAAAGAAGCCTTTCTGCATTTATTTTCAGAGTCTCCACCATAGATTTGTTCTTTAGAAGGACAATTCTTCTAAATCCTACCTTCCCTTCTTCCTCCCAGGTCAATGCTATATTCTTTGTTCTTCTACTCTGGTAAGGTGATGGGAGATTTTGCAAATCCAGTTCATTCAAAGTCTTCCCTGGCCAGCATGACACCTGCGTGAGGAAACCTGGCACTTTGGGCCTCCTAACCTTTCGCAGAACAGAGAAAGACAGAGTAAATGACTACTATGAAGTAACATGTTAGGACTAAGGAAATTTATTTTCTAGAACTGACTCACTTTTTCCTATCCCAGCTCTCCTAGAAGAGTTACTAGGAATCCCTAAATAATTGGGGCCAAGCCCAAAACCATAAGTGAAAAGGAATGCAAATCATCAGCTTTAGAACCACTCCTAACTTTACTATGTTTAATTAGTTTATCACCTAAAACACTAATGGCATGTCCACAGACCTGCTGCCTCTACCTTCCCCTCCAGATTCACACATTCTCATCCTTTCGAGCTGAGGCATTAGGAGGCCACACCATATCTGACTCCATTCAGCATTTCTATGCCTGATTTTCTTTTAAAGTCCTGTTCTTTTCTGAGTGAAGTAGGAGCTTGTGAACTGTGTCATCACCTCACCAGAGCTAGATGTGGGACAAAAGTATCACAGGAAAGGTGAAGTTTCTGCGCTGCCTCTGTGCTAACCAGGACTCAGAGAGGCTGCACGCTGGGTCTCAGTCTGATATTTTTGTCCCCCTTGCCTGGGGTAAGCCAGGTAGGGCCACTTCCCAAGTTTCCCGTCAGTACAAGGGTCGCCTGTCCTCTGCGTCACTGCCTCTGCTATTTGTGTCACCAGCTGGATTGGTTGCTTTGACTAAAAAGCAAGCAAGGAGTCAGGAGACGCGATACCTGCTTCCTTTGCAGTGGGCAGCAACTTTCTAATTGTCCTTGGCACCGGCGGGAAAGGCTGCTCTCCACCCATAGCAGGAAGCACACACCTTCTTCCTCCACAGCACTAAAGCTCCCCTGGCCTTGCTCTGTGTCTCTCCTCCCCCAGTGCAGGCTGTGGGTGGGTGTTGGTGCCCCTCTCTGCTTCCTGGAGGGAGGAGAGACCTTTTGGAAAGACCTGCAGCACGGTGGAGCGACTATTCAGTGGTGGAAAAGCACAAAAGCACAGTATTTCGATGTGGTCTGAGCACTGAGTAGAGGATGGTAATCGCTTCTCCCATCTGCTGGCTGTGCTCCTGCTGACATAGCCCAGGGTGCTGTTAGCCTTCATCGCTGGCTTGGGTTTACCCAGCTGTCCCCAGGACCTCAGGCCCTTCTCTACAGAGCTGCTCTCCATTCCAACACCCTACAGGGTGTTAGTCTGTTCCAGATACCATTTGTCCTGGTTGAATTTCATGAGGTTCTTGTCATCCCATTCCTCTAGCCCGAGTCCCTCTGACCTTGACCAAATTGACTAGTCCCACCAATTCGCTGTCATCCACAGACTTTATGAGAGGGCACTCTGTCATCTCCTCTAGGCATTGACAAAGATGTTACACAGGTCAGGTCTCAGGATAGACCTCTACAGTACTCCACTTCTTAGTGGCCCCCAGGTAGAGTACAGTCCATTAACTGCTGCCCTCTGAGCCCTGTCATCCAGATGTTTTTTTATCCATGTGCTTGTCCATCCATTCAGACCATAATGTCCTAATTTGGATGCAAGATTGTGGTAGATGGTGTCAAAAGCCTTGCAAAAGTCAAGGTAAATGACATCCACTGCTCCTCCTTCATCTACAAATTCAGTCGGTTTATTACAGAAGGCAATCGGGCTGGTGAGGCATGATTCACCCTTAGTAAATGCGTGCTGGCTGTTCCCAATCACCTTCTCCTTCCTGTGCCCAGAAATGTGTTCCAAGAGGACATGAATTTCCACATGGACTGCAGTGAGGCTGATCAGCCAACAGTTTCCCTTTGGGCTTTTTTTTTCCAAGATGGGCACAACATTTGCCTTTCTCCAGTCATCTGGGACCTCTCCCAGTCTCCATGACCTTTCCAAGATAAAAGCGCTGCCTGGCAATGACACTATCCAGCTCCCTCAGCACCCTTGGATGCAGCTCAGTTCATCCCATGCATGTTTATGGGTCGAGTTCTCCCACGTGACCCCTGACTTAATCCTCACTCATTGCTGGTAGCTCTCCTTGAATCCTAAGCTCAGAGAGCTGGGAGACCCTCTTGGTAGGTCTGAGGCAACGATGGCTCTGGTACCACAGCTTTATCTGTTTCCATTGTTACTAGATCATTTGCCCCATTTGAGAACAAGCCCACATTTTCCTTTTTCAGTCTTTTACTCATGGAGTTGTGGCAGAAGCTCCTCTTGTTGCCCTCGAGATTCCTTGGAAATGTTAACTCTAGTTGAGCTTTGACCTCTGAAAAGAGACTGTATGTGATTCCTTTGGACATTTGCAGCAGTTTCTGTATCAGGCCAGAAACCTCAGTTAGCTGCTCTGATGGTAGAAATGTACTGAACATTCAAATGCAAGCACAGAGACTATTAAGAAATGTAATATCTGAACGTCCTGCATAAGCTTCAGTATAAATTGTACTCTTCTGTATCTGTCCAAAGGCGGCTGCTTTGTTCTGCTTCGTCAGGGAAACTGTTAATAATTTAATAATGAAAGGGAACTAATGAGGCCTATGGATTTCAGCCTCATGCTCAGATTATCCAGTGTCTAATGAAGCGTGAATTTTGACTGAAGCTTTTTCCACCCTGAGGGGAAAAAGCCACTCTCATCCATGCGGATTCTCCTGTGACTAATAAAGGGTGAGCTCACACTGCAGCTTTTGCCGTACAGGGAGTACAGGTAAGGTTACTCCCCAGTACATAACTCTAGTTTCATGACACTTAAGAAAACATATAATTCTGGAGATATCTACCCCTTTAATTCAGATTTGACCAATGAGTTTGGGAATTACTAGGGAGAATGGACAGGCTGACAAAGGCTGGTCCAAAGTGATTGTTTAAGCCTCATGCACTTTGAAACATCCTCAACAGGTTCCCTACTTTGCATTGCAAACACACCTCATTGGAAAGGTGCAAAAATAATTTACATTAAGTATTAGCCTAACTTCTGAAACAGGTGAACTGTTGTGATTCATCCTTTTAAAAATATATCCCTTCTCAAATACTGTAGACTAATAATTTCATATGTTTATATGCTCCGTACTTTTCACAGATGGCTTACACATTTAGCATCTTACATAAAATAAGGTTGTTCCCAATGTAAGCCAGTAAGACTTCTGTAAAAACAAATATTATCTACCGTTTTCTTTCTACAGTAGACTAAGCTTGGATTTAGCAAAGAGGAGTGTCGTCTGGTCTGATTCGGATGCACATAACACCATGAGCGACCTCTCAAATAGATACATGAAGTCTGGGGCCGTCACCTTTGCTAGACGAGTAAGTTCAGGCTATGACGGACGGATAAGCTGTGTTTTGCTGTGGCCTAGCTAGCATCTATTAGCTATCTTGTTTTAGAACCAACGTGGAGACAAGTCATGTCACTTTACCTCACTTTTATTGTGAGGCAAACCAGGCGAGGCCAAACGAAAGCAGCAGCGTAGGGCTGACCTCCGCTAGCGACCTAGCTGCAGCTTGTCTGATTTCACAGGCGCGTAGTTACCATATTAAACAAGTTTTCACTGTGAAAAACCTCCCAAAACTAAAACGAGGCCTTGCGCCACTGAAGACAAAACCCAGTGTAAACGACCGTGTATGTGAGAGGAGGTTTACATTAGTGGGTTGGGGGAACGGTGTCGGTCTCACCCCAGCAACATGCGATCTAATGTAAGTAGTAATAAAACTGCCTGAAAAAAGGTAAACCAGCCTGTATTGAATTCCAACTCACTGACTTCTTCCAGTCCCTGTTGCCTCCCCTTAAATGCTGCATGTATCCTTGACCCTCTTCTTCTTTTTAGTCTCACACATATTTATCTACAAAGACTTACCACACTGAGTAAAGGAACTACTGTATTATACAAGTGACCCAAAACACAGTATCTCACAACAGCAATATCACAGGTGAGAATATTCTCCTTTTCTCCTGCAAACACATCCTTTTCCACCCACTCGTTCTCCCACATAAGCAAATACACACGCAAACACACTGAACGGTTGAGCACGTCTGAGCGCGGTACCCTGCGTGGCAGCGCAACAGATAATGTGATTTCTAGCAAATATAAAAAAAGTTCTTTAGGCCAAAATATTTTGCAAACGGAGGCTTAGTAGCACTGAACTGAAGCATCATTACAACTTTCATATGCAAATGGTCTTTGTAAGATGTGCCTTCTCCAACATGCAAACGAAATTCAAACAGAAAAACAAGTGGAAATCACAGCTATTATTAACTAGCAAGTGAGACGGAATCTAGACTTCAGTTATCCAGAACAACAAACATTAGATGGCATCTCATCGTAGTAGGCTCAGAAATCCGAGCAGTGCACGTTGCACGCTGGTGCCGACTCAGACGCGAGAAATTAGTCATGATCAGGCAGCCAGAGGTGACGGGCTGGTTATTGCAATCTCTTACATCAGATCCATCTTGTAAATTCAGCAATCAGTTGTGGTTTTTTGGTGTCAAATTGGAGACTCAGGCCTACTGAATGGTGTAAACGATGACAAAATGGAGCAATTCTCTTTCTTGATAGGAAGCAGTGATCAGAATCAACGTATCCCAAAATCTTGATGTATTTTTCTCTTTTGAAATCTCAAAATATGAAATCATGAGGTCCTTTTTATTACATATGATCACACTATTTCAATTCAGTTGTTTCCTGAACTTTATTTTCTAGTTTAGTTTATTCATAAACAATTGGTTTCAAGGCTAGAAATTCCAGGTTAATTCAATGGCCTCTGCTGCAGAGTGTAATATTAGTGTCTACGTTTAGCCTGCATTTGCAGCTAAACAACAGCCAGCTGTTCTATTACCCAGTGACCCCTCCCCACTCGAGGAGAGGAATTGGGAAAAGGAAGGAAGACCTGTGGCTTGAGATAAGAACTATTTGATAACTGAAATAGAACAAAATGGAAAATAGTAACGATAACAGTAATAATATATACAGACAAGTGATATACGGTGCAACTGTTCACCATTTCTTGACCAACATCCAGCCCATTCCTAGTTAGCGATCAAAGAGCAGGAAAGTCCCAAAACCGCAATCACGGAAGAGATAGAGTAGGCCTCAGGAGCAGAATGACAGATGAGACCCTCCAGGGACAGCGACCACTGAAGAAGAAGGGGGAGGGGGGAGAGAGAGAGAGAGAGAACGTCCCCAACAAACTTTGATAGTGAGCATGACAGTACATGGTATGGAATACCCATTTGCCAATATAGATGTAATCACGCTGGCCACGATCCCCTCAGGTTCTTGGATATCTGGGTTGTTAGCAGAACTAAGTTGAAAAGTCCTTGAGCACTATAGATACCAGCACTCCATGGCTGGCTACAAACTAAACAAAGTGTCTGATCAACTTTGTTCTCACGAAATTCAGTGCTGCAGTCTTTTTAAAAATGCAGCTTACTTTAAAAACATAGCTTCTCTGAACAGAAAATTGATTCTATGATTCTATCTCACTGAAACCCGGGACAATAAGCTATTCACAAAGGAATGACATCTGAATTTTGTCAAAAGCATGAGAAAAAACCAAAAAGCATTTATCAAACATTTTATTAAAATCTGTCTTCACTGTAACGAGGTTTTGTATCCTCTCTCCACACATCTTGATTGGCCATTTCTACTTGAGAAAAAAAAGGCACTTTGCAAAGTGCCACTTTGAAGTCTTTCTTTTCCCTGGCTATTCAAAGATGTTCTTTCCTTGACCTTTGGAGAAAAGTCTTGCATTATTTCTGATGCTCCAAGCAACTGCTTTGCTCATATCCCTTAGCACACAGGAACCTGAACACTTCTGTCGCACAATTGTTGAAGTTTTTTCCCTCCCCTTCATTACATGAACAGCCATTTCCCTCCAAAACACCTGCCAGGTTCATTCCCCAGCCTGTTTTCTCCTACTAGCTTCAACATCATCCTTTCCTTTCACTACCCCGACTTCCAGCCGATCTCCACCGTCCATCTTGATCCTGTCCTCCTCGCCACAGGGGAATCTGCCTACACACCACTGCTACCCAGGCGAGCTGCCCAGGACACGAGGGGCACCATCTCTACGCTCTCATTAATACGCTATTATTTTCACCCCCTTCACTTGCCGCCCGACCAGCCAGGAAATACAGGCGTGGCCATTTCACCACGTTAATCTGTCCTGCAGTCAAGCAGCCTCTCCGGAGGGAGAGGGCCGGCGAACGTGCAGCGGCGCTGCCGCCACAGAGGCGGCGGGCCCGCGAGCTTCGTCCTCTCCTCAAGACCTTCAACAGTCCGCCCTCTCCTCCCCTCTTATTTTTCCCATTTCCAGGGCGAATTGCCCAGGACCTTTAGGAAGCTGGAGCCCAAGGCGGGAAGGAAAGGCCGCAAGCCCTGCCCCGAGCGTCGCCAAACCACCCTCGCCTCCCAAACTGCCGCCTCCCAAACTGCCCCCTCCCGTCCTCCCTCCCCTCCTCCCCTCAGGCGGCCCCTCCCCGCCCCACCTGCCCCGCCCCTCCCCGCTGCACGCGCTTTCCCCCATTGGCCCGCTGTGACGGCAATGGCGCGGCCTCCCTGCCGCGCAGGCGCAGTGCCGCCGGCTCACGGGCTCGCGCGGGTGTCCGTTGCCCCGCCTCGCCCCCCTCCCGCTCCCCCCCCTCAACGGCTCTCCGCGAGCCGCCGCGGCCGTTGTTGTCAGTTGGGTCTCGGTGTCGCCGCAGCGGCAGGGCCCGGCGGAGCGCCAGCCGGGCGCGGGGCAGGAGTCGCCGCGGCCGCCGCCCCCGAGCCCCGGCGGCCCAGCTGAGGTTCCCCGCTGGGGTCTTCGACCCTTTCCCTCCCTTCCCGCCGCGCTCCCCGTCCCCGCTGCCGCTCCCGAGGGCAGTCGCGGCGGGTGCTGCCCATGCAGGAGGCGGCACGGGGCGCGGCGGCCCGAGGAGACGCCGCTGCTGCAGGCAGTAAGTTGCCGGCGGGGTTGGGCCAGGGTCAGCTGGGGCCGGGCCGGTGAGGACGGGGCCGGCCCGGTGGGGTGTGGTGGGTTCCCTTCGTCCTCTCCCTTCGCCTTTCCGTTTTCCCGGAGCCGGCCTCGCCCGCCGAGCTCCTCCCGGCCGGCTCAATGGCGGCCTCGGCCCAGGAGGAGGCGGTGGGGACGTTTCCCGGCCGCCGAAGGTCGGTGTGTCGGTGCCGCCCGGAGCGGGAGGAGAAGAGATTGGGGTGGGGGGGGGGGGAAGGGGGAAGCGGGTGTTACTGCGGGGACAGCGGGCTCTCGGCGGGAGCCTCCCGCGCCCTCAGCCCGGGCGCTGCGTGCCCCGGCGCGGCGGAGCCCGCCGTACCCCACACGCGAGCGCTCTCCCGCTCCGAGGCAGCGTCCGGGCCACACGTCCCCGCAGCGGCAGCCCGCGCGGCGAGGCGCGCGTGTGGCCGGCTCCGCGCCGCGCGACTGCCCCTGACCCCGCGCGCGCCGGTGCCCGCCCGGGTGCGTGCCCTCGCCGTCCGCCCCGGAGCAGCGTCCGCGCACCGCGGGGTCACCGCGGGAAAAGCGGTGGCCAGTTTGCCCCTGCCGCCGCCACCCTATTGCCCTCCCCAGCTCCGCCGCTTGGAAAAAAGATAAACAAGCGAGGTGGAAGCTCTCCGGTTAGAGTCGGTCCGGTCGCGGGTGCGTTGTGGGGGAATGACGGTGCATCTTGCCCCTCGGAACCAGGTGCGCAGCCAACAGGTTTGCTCAGAATGCAAGCTGGCGGCTTTTCTGCTCCAGAGCTGAAAGAGGCTGGAAGCTCAGGTGTCCCTTGTTCTTTGTCGATACGTGTATTGCTTCTGTCAATACGCTTATTGCGTGGAATTTACTGCCTTTAGATTACTATGGAAATTGGTCGGATAAGTAGGTAAGTCCTGGAGAGAGATCTTTGTGCTTTTTGCTAGGTGGGTTTTGGCACCCAGATGGTACTTCGCTAGTTAAATTTATGGAAGAATACTTTTAAAGATGTTCGTTGTTGATGTACAGTCTTGGTAATAGCTGAAGGACAGATGTGTGTGGTTGGTTTTGGTGTGGTGGTTTGTTTTTTACTTAAATAAGTAGACTGAATGAAGTATCAGGGAACATCCACTAGGGAAAAAGGCTGTATTGGCTTGAGGAGGGTTGGTGACAAATGTGACCCGTTTTCAAACTGGATGTTTTTATTGGTAAGTGATGCTAGAGCACCTGTGAAGGAGAAAGCTACATGGGATATGGAAATGCAAAAAGCTTTGGGGTTTTGCTTATGCATAGATAGTTTCTTACTGGTCATCTTGCTTTCAAGGGCATGTTAAGAGTATATATGTAAAGAAGTGGTTTCCTCAATGGTACCATTGCAGTTCCTGGAGCAGCTGAAGTGTATTGTATGATTTACAGCAATCTAGCATGAATGAATTGCATGCAAATCTGCTTACGCCTGCCCTCTGTAGTGCAGTCACTACTTAGTCATATAGGCTGCTTTTTGGAGTTGTTTATTATGGATATATTTAGACCTTCAGGCTCGGGGGAAGGACCAGTTTAATGAATCTCAGCAAAATGAAATCTATATAAAAGTGTTTATAAGCAAATGTTTATTATGCTAGAATTAAGCAGTTCTTGCAAGGCATGCACCATTAGGAACTGGGTTAATGGATGATGGTGGGGTTTTTTTGATAGCTATATCACAGAAAGTGGAAATTCAGCTGGTAGTTATTTTTGTACTATTGTACTTAAAAGAACTAACAGTCGTTGCTATATAGTAAAATCAAGTTTTACCTTGTGGAACGTGTTGAAATGTTAACTTAAATAGACTAATATTTGCCCCTTTTACTTCTAGTGCATGAAAAAAAAAATCCAGATTTGAGCTCTTAACAATAAAATCTAGGGAGGAGAAAGTCCAATCTTGTCTAACATTTTTCCTGAATATTGTAAATGACCAGAAAAGTGGTAGAATGATGGCATGATTTTTTAAGTGACTGGGAAGAGAAGCTGACCTGAATGTTGGAGTAGTGCCTGGTAGGCAAGGTATCACCTAAGACAGCATGTTCATCTGGCTCTTCTAAGGAGATCTTTGTGATCCACACCTGAGGCTTTCAACAAAAACAGGGAAAAGGGAAGATGACATCTTAAATGGATTAAGTGGTAAACTGGGTGGTTTTTTCTTTTACACAATTGAGAAGCAAGAAAGTACGGACTGAGTTTTGGATACTGAAATTTCTGCGCAGGTTACTGATGTTCCTTGAATCATCTGGCTATGAGAACTAATATTTCCATGTGATGTGGGTGGTTGCACTGTAGATACATAGCCTGCTTTCTGATTATTTTAAACAAATAGTATGTTAAGAGTATGCATATTAAGATGCTACTGCAGGTAATCCTGTACTTGCAGCAGTCATTTTCCTTGTATGCTTGTCTGACCGACCTGGTGTCTTCTAAGGCTCTAACTCCCTGCCTTCGATATCGTATTTGAGCAGTTCTTCTGCAGACTGCACCTTCAGTATATCATTGCCCTTTTTATCCCACTAGCAACTGCAATGCCAAACTAGTGCCTTTGTCTTGGTTTGTTGCCGGCCTTGCTTTCAAGGGCACAGTATCCTGGTGCAGCTAGCTTTTTTCCTCAAAATGTGTGCGTCTCATGAAAAAGTGAACTACTTTTCTTGCATTTTGTCTGCTTTCAGAATTCCACTGAAAATGGAATTTACAGCTGTAGCTGTAAAACCTCTTGATGATCTATCCATTCCTACTTTGTGTTTTCTAATTATGTCTTATTTTAAGACACTGATGAAACATGGTTCAGGTCAGGGACACTGCCTTTTGTATTTAGGGCTGAACTTTGTTTTATGACGAATATACTGATATCAAGTTGAATAACCTCTTAACTTTGGTAATCTGTGAGGTTCTGCGCATCTTCCTTGTCACACTACTTTCAAACATTTAGCTGGAATGCTACAGCTTCTGTAATAATATAAAGTAGCTGTTGTTTTAATACACATAACTGCATTATGTAAGAGCTTAAGAGGATTTGAAAAACTGTATATTCTCTTACAATTCTAGGATAACTTACCCTGGCAGAGTTCTAGTCTACAGAAGTTGATTAAGTCACCAATGTGAAGAATTTAATGAGGAAAAAGTGCTGTGTAGTTTTTACACTTGTGAGATATAAAACAGAACATGTTTGCTTTCTGAAAAGCTGAATCTCTCAGTTGTACAGTGATCTTCTGCAACAGTGTGCACTGAATTTCACAGACTGGCTTTTACATTTCGTGTATCATTCTGTGTTTTCTGCAGCAATCTCTTATCTAATTACTGACAGGACTTAAACCAACTTCACTTTAGAGATAAAATGGTAGCTTAGACTTTTATAATTTTAGTTCATGTTGAAGCATGGTGAATTTCAGGTGTATGTCAGTTCCTAACTAATTCAGGATGCTGTGAATGAGGATTGAGTATTGAAACTGAGTAACTGCAGTTAGGGTTGATCTGTTTCTTAAGGTTTGAGTAGTTTGTATCCTAGATGGAAAATAGCAGTGTCTCAGAGGTAATTTAAGTCAATTCAGTACTTAAGTTTCATGCTACTAGATGTATTGCTAAACAAATCAAGCTATCAGACATTTGAGTTCAGAGAGCATTCTTAAGAAATTTAATAGAAACTATTATTGCTTGTAATAGGTACTAACAGTAGGTACACATATTTACATCTGAATACTCAGACTTGAGCTGGCATTCGATGCTTTTGCCTCCCTTGGTACAGAATAAAAATGGGATGTTTGTGATTCTGAATTTACACAACAAAGATGATGTTAGGTGTTACAGCAGTGGTAACTTATTAAAAATTTAAGCCATACCAAAGTGTTCATTGATTAATGGTGGAATGTTTAGAGCTCCTGTTAGTGGTCTTTGCTAGCTTTCTGGCGTAAGAAAATTATGTGGTAATGTTAATAAACAGACATTTGAAAAAGGTGAAGCAATTCTGAGAATTCATGAACGTGGAGTAGATGAGGCAATTCTTCTAAAAGAGTTCAGATTGGTGGAACAGAAATCTGAGTTGTCTGTTTTCTGCAAAATTTCTGCAGTAGGTTTTCTGGAAATAAAGATGTAGTGTCCTGTCTAAAATATAGTCATAGCATCATGAATCACAATAATATGACATCTGTCTGATATGCAAAGTATTTATTTTTCAGTTTCATGTTCCTAGTTATGGGGCAAGGAGGGGAGGGAGAGAAGAAAAAAGAAAAATGTGATGGGACTTAGAATATTAAAGCCTTTGAGAAGTTACTTGAATACTGCTTATTGAGTTTGGAAAAGTATAATTTTGCGCTAGGGAGTCCAACTGCCATGAGTTATCTCTGTTGCTTATGAGATGGTTATCTGAAAAGCTTGTTGATTTCTGTGATCTTTGGGCTTCTTTGATACCAGATCTTGACTGGTTAGGTTTATGAATGTTTGTAACTAAAATACCCATGTTAATTTCCTGCATCTGAGGAGAAATTTTTCCTTCAGTGGGAACTGCAAAACATGGTAACTTCAATTGAAACTAAATTTTTATATATATCATGGCATCACAAGATCTGAACAAAGTTTTATAACGGATTTATAGATACAGAAAGAAAGTACTAGCGGATGTGACAAAATTTGGAGCAAGTCCTTTTCAAAAGATGTTATGGTATACTACTTTGCAGAAGATAATTCAGGGGACGTGACCATATGTGAAGGTCTGGTATTCTTCTCTTCCTCTGCAATAATGCTTTGAGGTCTTAAGTGGTGTGTTGCTGAAGCATCTGATACGTGAACAGGGTGGTGGTATCCTTTTGTATTACTTTTTTATTTGTTTAGCTACATACTGGACTTTGAGAGTAGACACAAGAGGATAACAGAGACAACATGGAATTAATTGGGTTTGGAGCTGTGGCTGGTGTGAGGACTTTAAATGGTGTAAAGCTGTTGCTGAGTTCTCAGATCCATAGGGCAGATTGCATTTGTCTTCTGTAATATCTCCTCTTAGAAATGGAAAGTGCCTTGTAAACTACAGTGATTATCAGCATGGTAATGAAAGTGTCTTGGGCTCTTCTGCATTTCACAACTAGAGGCAATTGGAACCAATGCCAGTGACTACTAATGATGGGTTTGTCAATGGATCATAGTTTGATTGCTCTTAGCAGATCTGTCCTCTCAATAGCTTGGGCATCTAGTCTGTAATCATACTCTTGCTATTACCACCTTGCTATTGCTTTCCAATATACACCTACTTCAGTGTTGTCTGTATTTTTTTCCTTCATTCACCTACTTGTGAAAGAAAAAGAAAGTATACATTCTTGACTTTTGAAGTGGAGGGCCTTGAAGTTCCAATTCAGATCCAGTGGCTTTTTTCACTTGTCTCTATTGAAGATGATTCTCACAAAGATATCAACTACAACACAGTTCTGAAATTTTAGTTTGCTCTTTACTAGTGTTCTGCAAACCTGTGTGAAAGAGGAAAGCTTAAACTTTCTGTGCTTTATGTGACTGTACTGTGACTTCAAGAAAATAGGATGGCAGACAGCCATTTGTAGATCTAAACATTTGGGAATTTCTTGTCTAAGAAATAAAGGTATTTAATTGACGATATCCTCAGTTGTACATCATGTTTTTTAAGTTTAATTTTTCTCATACATCAGAGCTGCTTTAAAGTCTTGCTCTTAGATCACAGGTCATGCAGGCTGTCATAGTTTTCTTTTACACAATAATGTTAGTAACTTTTATTTCTTCTATAACGCTATCCCTCCCTCCCCCAGTCTTTTGTTTATGGGTCCAGGAGCAATGTTTTCTTAAGTTTATTGGCCTGCCAAATATTTCTGCTGCTGGTTGTTTACTGAATAATGGACCTTGGAGTTGAAGCATCCTTGTTAGCATTTTAGTTTTATTTCTGGATTCTAAGAAAGATTAAGATTCTAGGCATCAGTAGCTCTGATGCCTGCAATACATTCTGAAAATAAGGAAACACTTGCATTTCACTACAGGCTTCCCAAATATTCAATGGCAAAACTTCATCAGCAATTGGCAGCTCTCATCTTCTCAGAGCAAAATTCTGAAGGCTATTTAAAGATAGGGAATACTGTTAAATTGTGCAGGTTAATTCTTCTTTTTATGTTTGGAACATAGAACTACTTGTTAACTCTTTAGCTTCATGATTTTAGGTGTAGCCATGCTGAACTGTAGAGAGATTCGATGATACATCTTGACATTTTAGTAACACCCTGTGAGGTGGATGCTGATGCTGTGGGAGATGGCAGTGAGGCCTAATATGAAAATAAAAGTGCGTGTACACCTTGAAAAATCATCTGTAGCATTTTATTGTGGAACTTGTCAGGAGCAGGAGAGTTTATGGAGTTTGTCGTCAGTGAAGAGGAAGATACACATGTATGCCGTGGTGCAGTCACACAAAGTGGAAAATAAAGCATTAGATAGTACTGTGTATGTGCGGGCTGAGTTGTAACAACGCTGCCCCCCGCTTCCTAAGAGTGCTGCATCTGCAAAGCGTTTGGCTGTAGGGCAGATACAGATTGCTGTCGTTTCTTTGAGTACCTTTGAATGGTAGTTGTGAAGGCTCAGGTCGCAGGAAGGTGGGGGAGGAAGGGCTTTGCTGGACTGTGACATCGCTGTGGGGAAACAAAAGGAGAATACAAGTTCTGGGGATTTTAAGTCCCATATTGTGTCCTGAATATTCAAGCAGTATTGGGTAGTATGAGGCTTAAAAAGTTTCATATAGTCTGGGGGAATTGAGTCATGACTAGTTTTCTGGGCATGTGGTATGCATTGTGTATTTTCTTTGCACTTCACTCTTGCAACACCTAGTACCTGTTTCCAGCTTGTTGGCTCTCCCTTATATAAAAGGAAAGGTGATCGAAAGCCTGCTTGGGGAAAGTAGATTGGCATGCTGGTGACAGTGTAACATCATCACCTGTAAGTAGTGGCTCATATAGTAACAAAGATAGACTGTTTTTTAAAAGGTCATAGATTAAGCTGTGAAGGTATCTTACAGTAGGACAGAAGATAAAAATTGGTAGGAAATATTGGAAAAAATGTGAAAAATTATACTTGCACAGTTTACATATTGAGTTGATATTTCCTTCAGTTTGCTTTCAGATTCTAATGATTTGTACAAATTGATTTCAGCGTAAAAAAAAATTGCTTCTGGGTCTCTGAGATCAGTTTATGTCAAATTTTGGTTTGCTTTTTCTAGGAAGAATAACAACATAAGTCTTACTCTCAACGTATAATTATGTAGTAAATAAATAATTGGTATAGATACTGTTATTCATCTGAGACAAAAGAGAGCAAAAGGAGAAACAGGGTGAAACTTACTTAATCTATCTTGTGGATGTGTATAATATGTGCAACCACTCAAACAGTCATGCTAAACTCCTGTTACAGAAAATGAAAATGTGTGCTTTTAAGAAATGATTCATTTGATCTATTTAGCTATCTGCTTTAGGGTGCAATTTGTTTTATCGTAGACTCCTATCTGTGTTGACTGAATCGCCATTTATCATGAAGGGAGACAGGAATGGTTAGCTGTCTGAGGACAGAGGAGTCCCAGTGAAGATTACTTCAACTTCTATGTCTGTTAGCCTGATAATGCGGAGAAGTTTTTGCATTATTAGTATTATAATATTTGGTTGAAATGGGACCTTTAATCTTCATTTTCAAAAGTAAGAAGCTAATACACATTAAGGTAACATGAACTAGGCTGGTCTTGCATGTAATGTATAACATAATGAAACTTTTTGGACAGGATTAATTGCTTAAAGAAAAACTAGTATCTCTGAAACATGCTGTTTTTCTAAGCAGATCTGTTAGAGATCTATTCATCCATCTTTTAGAGATGGTTGAATCACAGTACTGTTGTTAAGCCTCTTAATAGGATGCATGTGATACTAGGAAACGGCTTCTGCAGATCTCCGTTATAGAGGCTGTTTGCAGTATTTTCTGGGATAGGATGTATGAGCTTCTATGGAAGGAAGGAGCTGTTCTGAATCTTATTTACTGGTAAATGTCTACATTGCATAAAATGAGCATTGGGGGTGTAGCTGAATTCTGGTATAGTTAGGGAAGACTGAATTTTTAAAACCATAATTAACCACATGGATTAAATGCTGCTAATGGTTAGTGAGCTCACCAACTAGAAAACCCAAACTCTCTAATGCTGAAAAATTAACTTACAAAGGACTTAAAATCATATAATCGTAGAATGGTTAGGGTTGGAGGGGACCTCAAAGATCATCTATTTCCAACCCCCCTGCCATGGGAGATAATGCAAATTAAAAGACAGACAGGTAAATACTTTGTGATATAACTGGCTCTTAAATGCTTTTCTTCAGGTTGTGGTTTGACTTGCTGGCAAAGTATGGCTGGTTGAAATTTTGATTGTTGCGCGCTGCAGTTTGCAGCTTCTTTATTTGGTAAAAATGTTCAAGAGCTCCGACTTTATACTGGATCACTGAAATGATCTGTCATGAAAGCTAACCCTGTTTTGGAGTGTGGTGGTAGTAAATGTGTTAAATCTGGAAGTTTTGAGTGCTTCTATTTATAGTAAGCCTCAAAAGTTTTGCTGATGTAGCTGAGAGGGCAACTGGAAAGAAAGGGTCACGAAGAGACTTCGGCTTGAAAGCTGGTACCGCGTGGAACTACACTCTTAGTAGATCCTTAAGTGCTTTCAAAATTCTGCTTTCTTACTCTGAAAAGAAACTAAGAAAAAAGAAACCCTTCTCTGAGAAGTATTGATATAGCAACTGTGATCCTTTAAGTAACGTTTTTAAATTGTAATCAAGGTTTGTATCTATAGGCACTATGACAATTTTGCATCCATTTCCTACTACTGAACAGTTCTTAATTTTGGTATGTTCACTTCAAACTGTGTGTGCGTCTGAATCTTTGTGTTTAGTTGTGGGAACTTAATCTCTGAAGATTTGCTTTAAAACCACAGAATTAAAAGTTAGTTGGTCTGTTATTGTGAAGACTTTATGTTAAACTGTTAATGAATCGGCATTAATTTTATTTCAGCTAATGGGGTGGCAAAATTAGTAAGTGCAGCTTATCTTCCATTTCTTAAGCTTTTATCTGATTCATTACAGTCTAATGTTTTTCTCCATGGCTTAAGCGTAACTGGTTTTTGCTGTAATTTTGTTGACACGTTGATGATTGTGTTTTCCGTCATTTAGGGATAAATCACTTGAGTTTGTACAAAGATGGTTGAGAATGTGCCAAATGAACAAAATAATTAGTATAAATCTTTCCTTACTGCTGAGTATTGTAGTTACTTAAATTCAGGGAAGTTACATTCTCTTACATCTGGCTGGGTTTGCTCTCTCCCTTTTGCTCTGCCAGGGACGGAATCTTCCTGAATTTAAGAAAGAAAAGCTAAGTCAAAATTGAGGTGCTTTTACCTCCATCTTCCTTACCTCTGTCAGTAACAAAACTTTGGTTTTGCCATACACTAAGAAAGCTCTGTCTTGTCTGCAAGTGTTGTTTTTGAATCCAAGACTTAACAGAAAATCTCTCTTAAAGCCACATCTCCTCCTCAGGGAGTAAAGGTCTTTAATGATCTGGGCCAGATTTGTAGGATATGATGAATTCGTGCAAATAGAGATGTAAATCTTGAGGTTCCACTTAACATTCAAGAAAGAAACGATCCGTGAAAGCTTGAGCACTGGAGTTTGTGTTGTTTTTAACTTGAATTTTGTAGGGAATGGCTGTGGTTTTTTGTCACAACTTTTAAGTTGTTTTTTTTTTTTTAATTTAAGAATTCTAAAACTTAAGTAGTTTAGCATAAGGTATTGACTATAGGATGCATTATGGGTAAAATAGATTTGAAAGGAGGAGTGATGTCCTAGTGGCAGTTAAAAAAGTTGTCTTTGTAAGTTTGTGTGCTCTTTTTCTTTTATTTCTTTAGTCTAGAAGCAGTGAAGAGCCTGATTAGGGTGCTGTGGAGACAGTAGTTCTATAAAGTGTGTTTGTGAAGGGTGTCTGATTTTTTTAAAATGTTTGTAATCCTTTTGGATTGAGGCTCTGGGGTCACACAAGCGTAAGGGCACAGCTGATTAATATCTCCCCTATTGCTTCATACAGGTTAAGGTTAGGTGGTTTATGTGTGTACATGGACTATTTTTCATTAGCCTGCATTTTTGGATTAGGTCAGTATGATGGAACGTTACATAACTATCGTAAAGCATTACATGAAAACATTATGTCAGTACTCAGTAGTAGTAAAAAAACCCCACAAATTGGCCTAAGAAAGTAGTAACATAACAAACCAGAGAATGTGTAAAGAAAGGTGAGAAGAATGCTAAAGCCTGTAGAGTAACCTCTGTAAAAGGAGTGACAGACTTAGGACTTGAACAAGATTGAACTGAAGCTAGGAAGGGAGAAAGCTAGAACTGTGAGTTGCTTGAGGCAAGGTAAATAGAGTATGATAGTTCTTGTTTTGGAACAGACAGCGAATGAGAAGATGCACAAATTATCAGATTGAAAACAAACAAGAGGAAGTGGTTCTTCTCACAGCAAATGGTTAAGCTATTAAACTCCTTGTTGCAGGATGTTCTTGATGCTAAAAATTCACATGCTTTAATAAAGCACCTGCCTGGTTTCACAGGGAAAGGTAGGGTGGAATTCATCAAGCGTTATTAAACACAAAGCCACTGCCTTCTGATGTAAAGAAGTTTTTGAATCTCTTAAAAATAGAGAGCTTCATTATTTATTGTTATGTTCGCCATTGTGGTATGTTCTTCCCTATGCACCCTCTAATAGTTACTTACCGGATAGGAGAGTGTTTGACATGGGCATTTGGTTTAATGTAGCGTGCTCTAAGCTAGTTTTATACTTTCTGGAATAAGGATGGGATGGCATTACATGGTTAATTGGGAGTGTTAGGGGAAGCTTTGTTAGATGAGCAGTATGGGATATGTTGGATAGCAGATATGCTAACCCATCTTCTAGTGTGGAGTGGTTTTTCAGAAGAGCTTCTGAAGCGTAGTTCTTAGTAGCAGAATGAAAGGGTACAGTAACATAAAACCCAGTGAAGCTTTTTAAAGCTTGATTATTATCTTTAAGGAAAAACAAAAATCCAAACCCCAATGTTTATGTGATTGTTATGCTTACCCTGTTCTGTGTCTAAGTTATGAGGTTTCAGAAGTTGATTGATTTCATTCAAATTTTACAGGGGTGGAGGTCTCAAACTGAATTCCCACGGACTCTGTGGAAGTAGACAGCTGGATAGAGAAGAGGTTATACCATGGCTCCAGCTGAGAGAAGCAGTAAGGTGAGCTTGTTAAACATCAGAGAATCCTCATAGGACCCCCAGCCTTGTAATTGAATCCATATGAAACCAGGTTTATTAGTTTCACTGCCTGTGAAATAACTTGTTTTGCAGGGAGTGTTTTTAATCTAATGCTTACATTTCAACTTGAGAATAACTAATGTATGGGGCTGTTTGTTTGCCAGCTTCCTTTTCAAAGATTTTCTTTTTGAAGTTCAGTTTTGAAACTCTGAAAATACATTCTAAAGAGCTATGTTTTCTTTATTTTGTTGAGTTGGCAATAAGCCAGCTAATTTTCATATTTCTATCTACTTTGCACTCAAAGTGAGAAATGGTTAGTTTTTGATAGCTACAGACTTTTTATTTAAACCTTAATCTAAGTTAAAGATGCAGGAAAAGTTTTTCAGAGGTTTGTGTGTGGAAAAAAGATAGCAACAGGACATAAGACTTTTAAAAACAGGTTTGAATATGAACGTTTTATAAATTGGATCTTGTTTGCTTAAATGCCAAATAAACAAGTAAGCAGGAGTTCAGCACAAAGAAGCTGAACTTTTGACTTCTCTCCCCTTCCTACCCACTCTCCTTCCCCTTCTCCTGACTCGTTCCCAGGACGGCTGAACATGTACAGCCTACATGCATACTTTTTATCACCAGTTTTTGTAACTGCAGTCAAAACATTTAACAAGACGTTTTACGTAGCACTAAGAGTACATCTAACCCAAATGTTTCACTTCAGCCTGTAAAGCTTTGTTCATTTGTTGTAATTACAGTATTGATTGATAATGCTCAAACTAATTAGAGTAACAAAATTAAGTTTTGTGTGCCAGTCTGAGCTTTGCTAAACAGGAAGCTATTGAAAGGGAGAAGGTAAAAGTCCAAAGCCATGCCATTGGAACTTTGTATTAGAGCTGTTTCATGCTGCAGTATGAAGGAACATGCCAAAAATAAGCTAAATCAAGCATATTCTTCTTGTCAATATTCTGTACTGCCCAGCTGATTTCTAATGTAGCCGGAAAAGCTACAGATTTCAGCTTTGCCAATTTTAATGGTCCTTATAATGCTGATTTCTTCACGTGTTGCTTGCAAGAGTTCTAACTCAAGAGCATGAAGGCCACTGAGTTTCAGCAAAATTTTCATTATTGCACTGTTGAAATTCACTTTCTTCAAGCATACTGATAAAGTAATTTCAGAAATCTGTTGGTTACCACAGCATGGCTTATCAAACCCTTTGTAAAAATCCTTGAATAATTTAATCAGTAATATGTAATAATCTGCCAGTTTAGGAGAATTACAGGATAATAATTGTTCTTATTTTTATACAAATATATAATCTTGTCTCTTTATTTTCAGGTATGCTTAGTAGTGGCAATGGACTATTTATTTGCATCAGATACTCTTATATGAAAAGATCACATTTCCAAAGAGCTTAAATATTATTTCATCTTCTGAAACAGAATGGCAGGCTTCAAACGAGGATATGATGGAAAAATTGCAGGATTATATGACTTGGATAAAACTTTGGGCAGAGGCCATTTTGCTGTGGTCAAACTTGCTCGGCATGTCTTTACAGGTGAAAAAGTAGCAGTAAAAGTAATTGACAAGACCAAACTGGACACTTTAGCCACTGGACATCTTTTTCAAGAAGTTAGATGCATGAAACTAGTGCAGCATCCCAATATAGTACGGCTGTATGAAGTGATTGACACCCAGACTAAGCTTTATCTTATCTTAGAGCTAGGTGATGGAGGAGATATGTTTGATTACATCATGAAACATGAAGAAGGTCTGAATGAGGATCTGGCAAAAAAGTATTTTGCTCAAATAGTTCATGCTATATCCTACTGCCATAAACTGCATGTAGTTCATAGAGACTTAAAGCCAGAGAATGTGGTCTTCTTTGAAAAACAAGGACTTGTGAAATTGACGGATTTTGGCTTCAGCAACAAATTTCAGCCTGGAAAGAAGCTCACCACAAGCTGTGGATCTCTTGCATATTCTGCTCCTGAAATTTTACTTGGGGATGAATATGATGCACCAGCAGTGGGTATGTCCTCTTTGAATTCAACCAGTAATCTAAACCTAATACCATGATGATGTACGACTGTTTTCTGTTTCAAGATAGTGCCACATGTGGAAGCCAGTTATTTGGCAAGAAATAATATTATAACCTGGATGAGTTAATGCTGGAGCAGCTCTGTTTGAAGGAGATACTCAAAGATTCTGAAGAATGCTTAGAAGTTATTTTTATATGAAATGATACAATTAAATACATTGTAATTAACTTTTAATAATAATGTGACTGCAATGTGTATATTTGTACTTGCTTTGTTAGAGGACTCATCTCCTTTTCAGAAAAGTGCCTGGTTTTAATTTATTTTTAATGTTGCCCCACCCTCAAAAAAACCTCAAACCCAACTACCCAGTGATTTTCTTTGCTCAGTTTAGCCATATAAGACTGACATTGTGAGCCCAGGCTGCTTATGTGTTCTGCTGCAAGGTGGCAGGAATCCATTTTTAATAAGTACTAACTTGGCTATTGAAGGAGGAGACAGGGAATTAAGGAAGGCTTTAACTCCCTCTTCTCTTTCTCTGTGCTTTTCTTGTCTGAGAACTGAAAGTGGGGGATGAGTTCCCAGTTGCTCCCAGTTCCTTAAAAGTTAAGAGAAATAGCAATGTGTAATTTAGTCTGCATGTTTCTAGCTGGATAGTGGAGTGTGCTAGACAGACTGCTACAGATAATTCTCTTACTCTCTGTTAGGTCTACTGCATATGCTATTAGCAGTAGCTGAGGATTTTTTAAAACAGCTGTAAACATTGGTGGAGTAACTGAATAATGTCCTGTAGTCATACTGATTGCTCATATCTGTCAGTTGTAGAATTCACTTCTCCAACAAATACAGGTCCATATAATTACACTTGGTGCTTCAAAAGCAGCTTATTGTAGTCAACATGCCTCTTGTTCTTGTGTGCCCAGTATCTGATACTTTTACCATCTTAACACCCATTAGGACTCCGTGCATAGCCCTGTGTGTGTGTTTTGCTATGGTTATAGTGGTGGCCGTAGTGATGGTTTAAATTAAGACTGACTTGTCCAATTTTTTGCTAATTTACCTGAAGTAAGCAATCAGCTAATTTTGTATGCTGACAAGGTATTCCTGCATACTGTTGAACTAAAATTCTTGCATTATTTTTAATAAAAATATTTTTAGCTAGTAGATCTTTGCTTAAACATTTGAATGTCACTTCATGGCTTTTTTGAATAGGTGTTTTACTGTGGGTTTTCTCAAGTGTGCTATAATTAGGAATTTTAGATGTCTATGCTATTTGTGGCTTTGCAAATCCATGTTGATGCTACAATGATGCTTGACAAAAGGATTCCTATTTACAGCCAAATGTTTTAAATGAGTTGGTTCTGGTTTTATTAGTGGCAAACTAGAGATCTTAACTCCTGAGTTAGAAGTGTTGTTCTCTGTCTTTTTTGAGAATTTCGTGAAGTATGAGTGTAACTGATTGCAGTGGCCTCTGAAACTGGATGGAAAAGAGCATTTGTTAAATATTCTACACTGCCTTATGTGAATTATTTCTTGAAAAACAGAATAGCAGGCAAATATTGGAGGATGATAAAAAAAATGAAGTTTTGATATTGCTGCCCAACTGAAGATACCTGGAAGAAAGAAGGTCTATGAGTTTAATGGGGGGTATCAGGGGCCCCTAGGAGCATTATTATAGTCAGCAAAGTACATCTTGGAACTCTTGATGATCAATATGAAAATGGTGGCATTATATAAAATGTTTCTTAGAGGACTTTGCAAGTAGGTAAACTTCTGAATAGTACTAGAAGAAACTGGTTGAATGGATTCATAGAGAAGGAGGTCTGGCGACTATGGAGTAGATTGATGTGAACAGTGGAAAAACTAGAAAAAATGAATTTCTTGTAGCTGGTGTTTAAGGATGCTGGTTAAGTTCTATTTCTGAGAATATTTAAATACACACCAGTGGTTAGTTTTTGCTTACTTATTCTCCAGTATACTGTCTCAGTTACTAGATGCTAGAACTTACTTTATTCTAGTTGACAGATTGCAGTGCTTGTATTCTAACGTTTTTAGTGGTATAGTTTTCGTCACTTCGTAATGCACTGCAGAGTCTCTAAAGTAATGTCAGTACAATAGTTACAGAATAAAAATACCAAAATTTTCTACGAGTTGCCAATAAGATAATGACCGTGAGTCTGGATTTTCCTTTTCTAACTATGGGTAAAAAACTAAGATACACTATATAAGGTTTCTAAATATGACTTATTTGTGTATTTTAAACACAAAGATTGTGAAAAGGGGAAAAAAAATATGTTAGGGTCTTCTTTAAAGTCCTTTTTCCCCCAAATGGAGTCTTAAATATAGACTCTTAAAAGAATATATGTTTAGGAAAGTTATGGCTAACCATGTAATTATGCAACTGAGAAATCAGCTTATGCAAAACCTTCTTAACCTTTAAAGATACACTTTTATGCTAAGATGAGGTCATACTTGTGGACTAGAAGTACATATAAATTCAGAAGTAGACATTTTCAAAAGAGATTACATCAGTTACATTTTGATGCTATTAATGTGCAAGGTGTATATATAGCCTGAAATAGTGGTGAGTGCTGTGAACTCATTCAGCTATTGGCTGAACAAGGCTATGAATATTGCAATAATAATGACTGACAATGGCAAAGACTTTTTGCCAGTTGGAATGAAATTACATTGTAGCTGAACCAGTCTAAAAGCTAATTGCTTATGAGAAAGGAGGTCATGTTTTCTCCAGTGTGACTGCATGATCCTGCCCTTTTGTCAGCATCTGAACACTTGGAAACCAACTCAATTTACTAAAATGCCAAATGGAAAGGGATTGCCCTGCTTATACTCTATGTATGTTAAGGTACATTTGCATTCATTATAATATTTTTAAACCCCAACACCTGTTTACGTGTATCCAAAATTGTTGTTATATTCGCAAAAGCTATTGCAAGATAAATGGGTCAAGGTATACGATGGGGATTTTTTTGCCAAAGACCTTTGCCACAAACATGGCTTTTCTGATGTCTTATGAATAATATTGGAATGACTATATAAAGGAAAAGACTTTACATTTCTCTTGCTAGAAAGAGCTGAAATATTCAGGGCAAGTCTTTTATTAAGTTATATGCTTAATAAATATAATGGAAAAGCTTGCTTTACGAGAAGGTAACTGTTTCAGCTAGTTTAGGCATTAATCTCCCCTTTGTGATGCTGCTTAAAAGTTTTCACACTTGAAAAGAGACTAGTTAATTTAGGTCTCTTATTTCCTTTTGTGTTTAAGGCTGTAGTTAAAATGATTAAAATGATGCAAGAGGTATATTAGGCAATGATCGTATGTTCCCAGGGCTTTTCAAAAAGCTGAGTGAGTTTAGATAATGAGAAGTTCTGTTGCTTGTAGTTTCCCATGTTTTTTCGCACTTAATTAAGATTTGTTCTAGTCAGAAGAGTGAGAGGACTGTTGTTGCACATAAAATTCATTTTGTAAATCAAATGGACATATTATTTCAGATCAGACAGTTCTAGAGCAGTGGTGTAATCCAGTGAACTCCAGCAGTATTCAAAAGTGAATAACTAGAGATGAGAAAGAATAAAGCATGCTTCTGGAAATACTTTTCCTTTGTTACTCGGAGCATCAACAGAGATTGGAGCATTAATTAAATAGAAATCACCTCTTTCCTGGGCGATAAAGTTTCATTATAGTTTTTTCAGATTAGTTGATTCTTTCAGAGGAGAGAAGTTCTATTTTAACTGCTTGGCATCGCTACAAAGTATTAAGTGCTGTGTAGACTACAGTAATTCTGGAAGGTATTGACGCTTCTTGATAGGGTTTTATTGTTGTAGTTGGGTATTCAGTATGTGATTTCGTAGCTGCATGGAAACATTTGCAGAGTAAGTTCATCCTTCTGGGGATGAGAAATGGGCAGATTCAGATCGTAAGATTGGGATCATCATTTAGCACAGTTGAGCACAGGCCTCTAGAATGGTACTGTAATGCACAAATAACATTGTAGGTATCATCACAGTTATTTAGCATTGCAGTCTGTCGTCACAGCAACAACAAGAGAACAGTGGCAAGATGTTCCTCGTAAAAGACATGACTAACAAGAATATTATGGTTACTGTAGCTCAGTGCTATTCAACTGGCAGTTTGTAGTCCAAATCCAACTTGCTGTCTTCCTGGAAGTTGCAGGGGCCAACCACTTGGATAACATTCATTACTTTAGTAGTTAGATGCTGGCTTTCTTGCACAACTCAGACCTGAACATCTTCTGACAACATAGTAAGATAATGATGGATGTATGTATTCATTATCTAGTCAAACATTTTTGATGATTAAAGGAAGCAGAGGATTTGTCATATATACCTTTCCCTTTCCTGAGATGTTACTGCTTTTAGACTCCTGTTGTCTCTGTTGGAATGATTCCAAATTATTTTGATTTTTCTCTTTGCATCAAGCATTTGCAAGGGCTTCTTGTTTGCATATGGTGTTGCTGGAGTGCGTTTGGTCTTTAAAAGCTTCAGCTGTGTTTGCCAGGTGCTTGAGGATAGCTAAGTAGCACAAATGACCTTATCTGGCCTGTGTGGAGCTAGTTTTGATGTTTCTGCATGTGTATAACACTTTATTCATAAACTGAGTGACTAATGTAAGCCTAATAGCCAGTGGGTATGTACAGTAGCCTTTTACACTGTAAAAATGCTGAATATAAGATTTGACAGACTTGAGTTAAAAAAAAAAAATGGTAAGATACCTGCAAACCATATTTAGTATTGAATCATTTAGCATACCTGACAGCATTTTGGAGTTTCTGTATGCTCAAAATCAGATTACAGCCAAACTTGACGGAAATGAGAAGCAAAAATTCCTACAAAAGCTCTTCACTGATTGTTTTGAAAAATCTGCCTTTTTAATATTGTAATTGCATGGCTGACCGTTTGATTAACTTGACAGAAAACTGTTAACTTTTCTGCAGGCTTAACTTCTGCTACGTTAGCAGAGCTGTTTGTTTCCTTAGCATTGAGTGGAAGAGCTGGTGCCAAGGAGGTGAAGGGAGCATGTGGCTTAGCCTAGAGTTCTGGGGGAAGGTGGTAGGACCTGCTCCTCTTCTGTGTTAGCAAGTTTAGGTTAGGTCAACTCAGCCTAGCTCACTTGTCTTCACCTTCCATGTAAAAGAAACTCATTTGACTGAAATTCATCGAGTGTCATTGCCAATGCATTTTTTGAGAATTGTGTGCTCTGCTTTTTTTTGAAGCAAAACAGAAGGAATTTGTGTGAGTACCCTGTGTGTTTCCAAGCTGCACTCTCCTCCTGTCTACTTGTGTTAGTGGCTGTGCTTTTCTGTCTTTCCCCTGCTGTGCCGTGTATCTCGCACTGCTGAAAAAACTGAATCAGCTTTGAAAAATGATCAGAAATGAGCTTTTTATACTTTTTAGTAGGGACAAGTGTAAGGAGTTGGTTGTAGAATACTTTCAGGAAGTTTCAATCTTGATGATATTCATGTCATGTTAACGAAGAATTTGTTTTCTATGTTCTGTGGCAATGTGTATAAAGGTAGTAAAATTTGTTTAATGAAAATGGAGTCCAATTTTTATCTAGTATGCTATCCTTTGATTCTGCTGTTTTCCACTCAATCCAATTACTTTATTGATAAGAAGGTTCTTATAATGCCACAAATTTAAGGTGTTATGCTACAGGTATCAGAGCCTTGTATTCAGAAGTAAAGTTATGATGTGACTGGGCTGTAATGAAGGGTGGGAGTCTGTGATCCTGACGACTTCTCAGTAAATCTATGCTGACTAATAATTATGAAGTATAATTTGTGTTCCATTCTGGATTACTTTATGCACAAATTTTAATGCATTCACCAATGAACTGCTGGGTGAAGCAAAGAATAATTTATCCAAGTGAAACTACAGAGGAGAAGCTGTCAAGATAGTCTTCAGTTATTATCCTATCAGCTAAACTGTAACTTAAGTATAGGGATGTTTCTTAGTCATCTCTCTGTGTTCATGGGAGAACTGTTTTCATAATATTTCAAACTGCTGTTGTGGAGTAGATCTTGTTATGATAAATACATCTTCACAGCCAGGAAGCTTCATTTTGTGTATCTTGCAAACAAATATTCAGATTACTTATGCTCAGCCTATGGCTGACTAATTTGGCAGCACAGATCTGGTGAGACCTAAATCAATGGTGTACTAGGTTATAAACCAGATACTCAAGTTTTGCATTTATGTGTTAAAGCTGTACTAAGATGTTGATTTTTATAAATAAAGTACAAATTATGCATTGTACAGCTGAAATCTTTAGGAAAAGGTAGTCTTTCAGAAAATATGAAGGATTTCTTAGATGCCAGGAGCAAACTGTCTTTAGTATTTATGTACAAAAAAAGACCGAAAACATTACAGTGAAACATGTACTAAGCTGTATGTGCTGTATAGGCTTTGTGTCCAATGATTTTTGAAAACATGTTTTATAAAGAGAAATAACTTTCTTCTACTTTTAACTAATTAATATTGTTTTTTATCCTAGCTGATATTTTCTGGAGTAGTAATGTTTGAATTCACGCAGAAACGTTGGGCTTGTTTGTGCTTTAATGTAGATTCAGTAACTTCTGAAATGTGGCTAAGCAACAGAAACTGAAGGAGAAAGAATGCATTTCTAAATGCAGAATTGATGAATCAGAGTAAACTGGGCTATTTTGGAATAAAGGCAGTGGCATGTGTTCAGTAAGACCCTTTCAATGGTGGCGTTTTTTGTTAAAATATCCTTACCGAAATTTGAGATGCACTAGTTTTTAAAAAATAAAGAACAACTGTTTGTCTGGATTTTAATAGTTTTATGCAACCAGCAAAACCCATGCTATTGTCTTCAGCGGAAAATAAGTACTAGTTGCCAGTCTGAATGAAAATAAGAATCGCTTCCAAAGATAAGACTAGTTACTGATGATCATGTCTTAGTCAAATAAAATAACATGTATAGAACAGACGGTTTCATAAGACAGATAAGCTAATTATGAAAATAATTTACTAAATGCCATTTGCTATTTATGCTCTTTTTTGGAGGGATGAGAGAAGGAAAAGATTTCTCCTAATTCTCTTGTCTGGTATGTGTTCTAATAGTTTTTTAATTGGATTTGTAGTGCTTTAAAACAAGGAGAAAACCCAGTTCTGCCTGTTAATTTTGAAAATGTTAGCATTGATTGTGGATCGTCTCTTCCTCAGCCTTCTGCAAGGAAAAAATAAATCTCATTTTTACAAAGACAAAAAAATATCTGAATTAACAGACGGTAGTATCTCTGAGAACTAGAGAGGTCAGTACACAAGTTTATTCAAAGCCTTTTTCATTAAAAGTTAAAAAATGGAAGAATAGTTCAATGAGTTAGAAATTGAGTGTCTATGAAAAAGTAATCTTTGTTCTTTACCCCTACTCTTCAAATTTTACAGCTGGTCTAGTCCAAGCATCTTCCAGATTTGCCAGCAGACTGCGCAAATGGTAGTGTAAAAATACTTGTGATACACAGAAGTGCTGAAATCATCAACACCATTATTCTATACTATCTTGCTACTGGCTTTTTATGCAAGGGATGTGACTTTTAAAAGCTTTTTAGGTTATACAGGGGTGGAGATACTTTTCTTATTCTCCTTTTGAAGCACAAGTGTATCAACATTATAAGAGGCACCATTCCAACTATTCAGTAGTATGATACGAGCTTTTATTCTTTTATACTGTAGTATGTAATTTTTCATCACTATTTCTAATAGAAGTCTCATTTTCTGCAATGTTTGACTTGTCATATGAATTTTTATTCTTAAACTGTTTTGGTTCTTCAGACAATTATCTGAAGCTATGCTATAAATTGGAGCGTTCATTCTGTTTTCCAAAGCCTATGCTGTGAACAGGATCTTAAATTTCAGCTTGTAACAAGCATGCTTACCACTGTCACCCTTGTGAGTTATCAGCCTGGGGGTTTTGTGTCTGAGTTCAAACAAACGGTCTTCAGGTATCACCCAGCTGCTGCCCAGCCCTGAACATGCCCAGAGTGCAGAGATGCTGATGATCTTTACATTAGATTTTTCTATTTAGTTCTGCATAGGAGAACTTGATATTGAAGTGCTGATGTGTTGAGTCTCTTTTAAGGCTTGCCTTCAACAGGTTTCTGTGGATTGGGCTTTCTTCCACAAATTTGCTCTGAAGAGATTGTAGCAGCAGTGGTGATGGCATTTTCTTTAATGTCTTCAGACAGTGGTTAGAGTAATTGCCCATGATGCTGGAAATTGGGGTCCATTTCCATCCTTCATTTATCCAGTTGGTTAATACCTCTGCAGTGGCAAAATAAACATGTAGATGTTTGTCATTTCTATAGAAGTTGGTTTTTCCTTTTTGCTTAAGTGGCTTATAGTAGAAGATAACTATAATGTTCAGCTGTTACAAATTTCTCATTGTGATGTTTACTATAACACCTGACTAAATTTACTCAGTATTACAAATTGTTTCAGAAGAAGCAGACTTTCCGTAGAAAGATCCATCTTATTGACTGAGCAATGTACAGTGTGTAAACTGTTAAGCAGTTCTACATTTGAGTTAGGAGGAAAAAAAAAAATTCCTATCAAAATCTGAAATAAACAACTTTAATAAGCAGACTTAATTTACATTACGTAGTTAAATGTGAATGTGTCTATTCCAAAATGAGTATGGAGTTTTAGCTGCTTAAAATCACAAATTCACATAGTATACATGAAGTGTGACAAGTGTCTGACATCAGACGAAGGGTAGAACTTGAGCAAATCTTAAGCTATAAGGATCCCCTACATCACATAAATGGTAACTTTCTCAAATCTGTAGTGCTTATTTTAGGAGTAAATCAGGAACTTTAGAAAGCAATAAATGGCTAATGAAATGAAGCCCAGCCCCGTGGTTCAGCAGATGAATATGTATATCCTTTGTGCAGTGTACAAACTTGGACATAACAGATGTTTGCCTGCCCTGTGTTTAAGACAGGCGCAGCATAGGCAGCTAATGACGTAGTTTGGTTTCTATGGCAGTGACTTCATGTTATGTAAGGAAGTTGCGTATACACAGCCCTGGTTGTCATGGTTCTGGGAATCCTGCTTGAGCAGTCCTTTCCCGATCAACATTATTTAATGGATTTAAAAACAATAAAGTATTCTTTACTGCAGCTAGCTACTAGTGCTTTTAAAAAGTCCTGATCTCTCTCATTTTATTCTTGTTATAGCAATGGCAGTTTCAAATTACGAGTACCCAATTTAAAGGCTAAATTGCATCTTGAGATCTTCACTGTGCTTTTTTGGAAAGAGACCTTGATTTTTGGCCAATGCAGTATACAAGTGTGCCTTCCTTTGCCATAATAATTCAAAATTTTACAGATTATTTGCATGTTAAATGCATGCAGCATGTCAGGCCTAAATTCTACTTTCCCACCAATTTTCTGAAGAGAGCAAATTAAAATGACCCTTGAGGGGAGGAGAGGAGAAGTAAGCAGTTTCCATAAAGTCTTCAACTGCTAATTACTGAGTAGTAATAAAAAAACCCCTTGCAATTGTGAAAAATAAATTCTTATTTAAATCTTCACTTCTGAAAGTGGGTCTCTGTACCCTTCTCTTCCCTGTGTTCCTCCAGGTAAGAGTCTCAAATCTAGAATCGGCACTGGCACCTGAGTTCGGAGCTGTGATAAGGGAATATAGCTGAAAATATATGCAGAGTTGTTGGCCCAAGCCAAGGAGTTTTGTTTACAAAACCTGCTCCTTTATCTGGTTTAACTATCCAGTAGTACGTTTATTACAATATGTAAAAGTTTTGTCTAAAATGTGATTTTTTTTTTTTACATTAACATAGCACCATACTTTATATATAATCTTAAAATGGAATGTCAGGGATGTGAAGGTGGAGGAAAGGCAGATCTCTGCAGAGTTTTTTACTGTGTGTACTGTATGTCAAACCATATTTGCGTTGAACTGAAGGTGAGATTTTTTAAGTGGCACAAACCATGTAACAGGTCTCGAAAAAGCAGTCTTGCTCTGCGTTCAGATCCTGCCCATATAGTTCTGCACTCTCCTTTGCATTTTTTGACTCTGGCACTTGTGCAACCCTTTAGTGAACCAGGGCCATTCAGTGAATGGGTGCAAGTGTAAACAGATACTGTCGCCTTTGCTTTTAAATGTATATCTACAGCTTCTAATAATGTGTGAAAGCAGTAAACTGTCTCAGCTAGGATTTTTTCCCTGAGTTGACATAAGGTGTATCAAATTAGGAACATACTATAAGGGCGGTCTTCACTAAAAAGGAAGTATGCTTTCGCAAGTGTGTGGAGATCTAAAGAAAAACTTCTGTTCCTTTAAACTTTGAGTTATTTTTCTTCGCCCTTACCCCATTCATTAGCTGGTCTAATAAGAGATGCTGCTTCTTGCTTTGATGAGATGTCAGGCTCTTATTTCATTGCTGCTCCAACATCTTTCTAATCTGCTCATACAACTGTCTTGTCCAAGTTGATGCTTTTGACCAAATCTAGATCTTGACTGAGGCTTTCACTCAGAGTGAAGCCCCCTTTTGTAATAGGGTAAGAACACCCTTTGGGATTTAGAAATGAAAGATCAAGGTGCCACTGTCTGCTCTGCTGACGGAAGTGGTCTCCCCAGCAGAAGCAGTTATCCCCCTTTTGCTACACCTAGTATGTGAGCAGAAATCAGAGATAGCACGAGATGGGCAGCATGTACTGAGCAAGTGCTGGTCAAGGGCTTGGTCAGGTGAGTGCAAACCACTTCTGTCTTCCTTAGGTTCCTTGGGATTCAGAGGACGAAGGAGTTTTCTCTTCATTACTAGGAAAGAATAATAGATGAGTGCTGATTATGGCAGCACAAAACAGTATGGTAAAGAACATTCCTGTATGTGGCCTTCTCTATTGTTTGGAGAAATAATAAATCTGTTAAATAAGCGCTATAAAATAATCTCGGATTCTCCTTTACTAGTTTCTCAGCCCTGTTTAAAGATCTTGAATTTTGCCTCTGTCAGCCAGATGGCACTGTTCTGGAAACCAAGAATTTTCCAAAATGTTCTGTGGTTATTACATTAAATGGGTGAACAAAAATTGTATCTTTAAGGGGAAGAAAGCATTTTCATTTCTTTCCATCTTTTTTTTTTCAGTATATTTTCTGAATTTGACTGAAAAATATGCAGCTATGGATCTCCTCTAGAGAAAAGTGGAAAGTGTAGATACAGGATTGGTTTGGTTTTTGGGTTTTTTAATGTATAAAATGGCTTAAAACTAACAAATCAGGTACAGACATTAGCATTTCTTATATGTGTACCCTATAGTAATTTAACTGTTGATATTTTAAATATTTCAAAATGATATGTGGATACTAACTCATTATTTTGGAATACCTGCTTTGAAGACTTCAGATTCTGAACCTTGGATTTTGAGTTACGCTGAAAGCTACCAGACATAGTTAAACCTACTTGCATGTTGAGAGTGTAGGTTGCTTCTTGAAATTCAGAAGAGTTGTTTACAAATAAGTAAGACTTTTAACCCTCCAGTTTATAGATCCTTTTTACAAAGAGATTTCTCCATTTTGATAGTATTACCTATGTTAAGCTACAAGTGGCTTCAAAACATGCAAAATAAAAACTTTATAACACAAAACCCACAGGGGTTCCTGTTGTCTGTTCTGGAACCTTTTTTTTTTTTGCAGAGAGGTCTGCCAGTAACAATCCTAATTTTTACTTCATACAATGTTGTACGTGTCTTAGAAATAAGTGCCAGTGTGAAATTTTGTGGTAGGTTGGGAAGGGCAAAATAACTTTTGTTACTGTTCTTTTGTATAGGATTGCATGCACCTGTTGGCTGAATAACTGTGGTAGTTTGAAATACCTGTGAATAATCCAGTTCTTATAAACCAGTTCCATGTTTCCATTGTTCTGTCAGGGTTTGTATATTTCAAGTGAAGTTACTTTGAAAATTTGTTTAATGTTTCCTGTCAGGTGCTCTTACCACTTCCTTCACACTTAACCATCCTTTACACTGTTTGGTGTGTGGAGTGAAAAATAATTGTGTTTTGTAGCTGAGTTGAGACAACCCTGTGCTGGTTTAAATGAAGCATTTAAGTTCTGTGTGTTCACGCTATCAACATTATTTTAGTTCTTGCTGTGCTGTGTCACGCTTTCATTTTCTCAAATAAACACCTACGATGTGCTGCTGTGTGGACTTTTCTAAAATACTTTATGCTGAAAGGATACATGAAGCATTTATTGTGGGGGTAGTATGCTAGGGTAGATCGTATTGCAAAATAGATTCTAGGCAAAATTAAAAATTCGAAAGATGACTTCATAGAATTGCATGAATTCATATGTTTTATGTGCTTGCAAAAAATGAGTTCTTATAATCTGTTGTGTGGTGAGAGAGAGAGAATGCACCAAAACTTTTTGGTCACTTTCAAACTAAACAATAGGAGAAAGATGTGAGTAGCTTTACAAAATTAAAGGTGTACCTCCTAGGTGAAATTACCTCTGTCTTGTGAGGCTTTTTAAAATCCTACATCGCAGAACATTTGACTTTCTGGCATCAGGCTATCAAAGTATTAATGCACTTACTGAGTCTTAAACATGCGAATATTCATGTTGAATTGGCAGGTGTACATGATGTGGTGTACTGGCCTCAAAACGCTCAGTACCTACAGGATTGAGGCCCTAGTAAGCGTAACAGAAATCAAATAATTGTCTGAGTTCATAGCATACACTTACTACAAATTAGAGCTCTAAAGAAAATTACCATGTACTGTTTCTGTTCCTCTGTCAGCTAAACCATATGAAGAATGGGTTGTAACTAGCAAAATGAGTAATTGTTCCAGGGAGGAACGTGTGTGATTTACATTATTAAATAAAATTGTAGCCATCCTTCAGCTTTAAATGCATGTCAGGTATTTTGAGTAGGGCACAGAAAGCAAGATGCAGTTGGGTTAGGTAACTTAGTGTGGTTCCCTCTTGCAAGCTCTTCCAGGACTGATGTGTTCTGCTTCTTATGACCACTGCCAGCTGCTCTCCCCTCTTTCCTCATTTCTCTCAGTCCAGCTGTTTGGTTTTACTCAGTACAAACCTGTCAAATGCTAGGATGTAGGACCCAAAATTGCCACTGAAATTTCCAGAGCATGGACTTGTAGCTGGAGTTTGTGAGCATGGCCTTTACTTCAAGCATATTTTGGAGTTATTTATTTTTGTTCAATATGATACATTTCACAGAATTTAAACTTCTTGTATTGAATGCAGTGAAACCTGTGAAATATTTTCTTCTAGGCAAACTCTTCATAAAGATTTGAACTAAAAATTAGCTTTTACAGTGAGTAGAAACCAACTAAAGGGTTTCATGCGCAGCAGTGCTTCTTTTCCATCTTTTGGTATGTCATTTCATTGGGGAACAAGAAAGTTTTTAAATGTTTTTTTTTTATTTTAACACAAGCAGGAATTAGAAGGAAACAAAAAGACTCCCAGAATGTAGTGGAGATCACTGTTAATTGTTATGTTTGATGGATATCTAAAACCCAAAACACCGCACACTTCATAATATGGTTGGCGTGAGAAGATAGTTTTACCTAAATGACTTGATTTATTATTTATCATTAGAAGTATCAAATATTTTTTTAAAGCAACTCTAGTGAAGGAAAAACATACCTAGTTCAGTCTCATTGAAATAAATAACTTCTCTACTTCATAGAGTAACATTAAACAATATTGAGAACAGTTTATTGCTAGTCCTTCAAAAAGGAACGTGCTGTGAATACAAATCTCTTTAATAATCTGTGCCTACCTGTGAAGAAAAGGGTAATGAATTCTTGTCTTCTGAGTGACCAGATTATCTTCAGCTTTATCTAACACTTCGCTGTCAAAGATGTTACACATCTCAAACTGTTATGCATACTTAGTCATGAATTCTGATTCTTTTTTCTCTAAAATTATAAGAGCTGTCAAACAATGGAACTACTGTATTTTGTACTCCAGTGGAATTGCAAATTCCAGAAGTAATCCTGATAATTGAGAGTACAATAATAACCCTAGTATGCATCTCAAGTATATTTCACGGTTCTGATCGTAATTATGTCTGTTTCCTCAACAGTTATTTTAAAATATGTACTATATATTTACAGATATATGGAGTTTAGGGGTCATCCTCTTCATGTTGGTTTGTGGACAACCACCATTTCAAGAAGCAAATGACAGCGAAACCCTGACTATGATAATGGACTGCAAATACACAGTGCCACCTCACGTGTCCAAAGAATGTAAAGAGTAAGTAGAGTACTAAAGAACTTGGAAGCATTCATAGAAGTGGCTTCTCATTACCTTTGGGAGTTCCCCATACCATATTATCAGCATGTGGAATATTCTTTCCTGTTAGTAAGATATTCTGCCTAACTGCTTTTGCTTAGTTTGTTTTTCTTCACATCAACTGAGTAGTTTCTTGCGTACCAGTATTGTGTGGTGTTGAGTGTTTTTTTGTTATTCTTTGTGTCTCTTCTTACTAAAGGTTAATCTCATATTTTTTTGCCAATAGGTTTTTTCCACACTTGTGTGAAACTTAATTTTGATTTTATGCAATGTATCTTTTATGTGTCTCAGTTGTCATGCATTTTATAAATCATTGAAGAAGCTGCTCACCACTGCCTGGCTTTGGCCACCACTCTTACTGGACAAATTACAAGGTGTTGCTGAGAGTATTTTGTTGGCAGGGGTTAAAGGTAATGATTCCTATAGATTTCTGTTCAAAATAAAAGCTGTCATAAACCCAAGGATATCACAGCAAGTTTTGCTCATCTCCAACTGAAATTGCAGCTGCAAATCAACGTTCTAGGCAATCAAGGGAGAAAAAGATTCTGTCTGCAAATACCATGTGCCACTTGGGAAACATGACTCATTTTGATATGTTGTTTTTCTGCAGTGTTCACTGCAGCTTTTTTACTTTTTGATATGTTCCAATATTTCCCTGTTGGTTAATGACCTCTTCAGTCCTTTTAATATATATCCCAGTTGCATCACTTAGCCTATGTTACAATGTTTGGCTGGGTTCTTGAATCTGCAATAGAGTATGTTTTCATTTTCAAGATGAAAGTCCAGATGCTTTTATAAATGCTTTTGGCCCAGTCAAAAAAACTAGAGCAGCATCTAGGATTCTGTTATTTGACACAGAATGAAATTTGTTACATCTGTGGTCGAAATGAGCGTTGCTCTCTCCACTTGTCATCTGCATGGGCCAGGAATCTCATGCATAACATGATGCCATATAGCTGGTCTTCGTGTCTTGTCATTAGTGTCTAGCATTTCCGGGGACACGGAAAAGCTGCTGTCAGTGCTGTCAGCAGCTTGAAGAGCTTTACATACAGGAAGGGGTTTAAAATGCAACACAGGAAGAGGTTTAAAAGAGAGCTTTTATCAGTGAACTGTATCAAATAAGTCTCTTGAGATGCTGCATGCTGTGCTGAGGCCAGGAAACTTACTTTTTGCAGCCTTTTGCTTAATATATTGGCTAATGCTAGCTTCGTTAAAGGCTCGAGTAGATCTGCTTTCTCTACACGATGCATCAACAGGGCACAGTCAGTTACCAAAGTTCTCTACAGGTTAAGGTTTCTTAGGGAAAAGACTCTGGGAATGTTTAAACTTTCAAGTGAAAGCATTCTTGGTGGTACATGTGGTACATTTCAGTGGTTTTCCTACAGGTGTAGTTTAAAAAAAAGTCAAATGAAGTATATAGTTTGTTCTCTTTCTGTCACAGTATTAACAAAAGCACAGAAAATGAAGGCTTCTATGTCTTACTCCACCTTTCCTTTTGGTAAAGTCAGAGACCACAGTTACTGAGTATATATGTGACATTCTTTTTTTTACAGTAGAGTTTTAAGTATGAATTAAGCTCCGTTTTTAACTCCATACATCATCTCAGACTAAAATAATAAATAATAATTTAAAAATTGTGATTACCTTTGTGATTTGTGTGGCCTTGCAGTGTGAAGTTGTGTGGTGAAGTATTAGTGCAATAAAAAGCATTATGTGAGAACCGCAGAACTTTCATTCCACATGTTGGAGCAATAAAGTTTTATTTGGAACCTTGGCACCGAAACTGTATATCCACGTTCTGTTTGTTGTGCAAAGCCAAAAATACCTCCCCCGAATTTTTCGTGTCTAGTAAGCGAACAGAGATGTGCTGTGCTAATCAAGTCTTCTTCCTCTGTTTATTTGGGGAATTTACGCACTTCCTTCCCAGCACTTGTAAACACTCAGTATCAACTCGTTAGTAGGTTTGTCACTTCATCATCCCAGACAGTGTTCTGTTTTGGATTTTTTCTCTATGGATAGAACAGTTCACTATTCTTTCAGAGATACTGAAGAATCAGATTTCTGATAGCTATTTCAGAATAAAATATTTGTACTTATCTTGCCATTCCATATTCTTGTTGACAGCAGCAATAATAGAAAATTATATTTGTTATTTTACAGATCAGCCTGTAGGCCATCTGTGACAGCTGCCCTGTAAGACCTATTAAAACCAAACAAACCAGAAAAATCAGGTTAAGAAGCTAAATACAGTAACTGAAAACTGCAGTGTTTTTGATATTTATAGTGTTTAATAAGTAAATTGTTTGTTTCAGTTCAGCAGTACTTGGAATGTCTTTGAGAATAATTAATTTTCCATCACGTTGTTTACTGTAGAGACTTCTAAAGATCTATGTGGACCGACAGCAGAAAACTTCTTGCTAATGTTGCTCTTAAAATGGCTGCTTTTTAAACACCTGAGTGCATTTTGTTTAGATTTATTTTTTTATTCACAGTTTAATTACACGGATGCTGCAGAGAGACCCGAAGCGAAGGGCATCTTTGGAAGAGATTGAAAACCATGCATGGCTTCAAGGAGTTGACCCATCTCCTGCAACAAAGTACAACATTCCTCTTGTGTCATATAAAAATCTGTCTGAGGAGGAACACAACAGTATAATACAACGCATGGTTCTTGGTGATATTGCAGACCGAGATACAATAGTGGAGTAAGTTGTCAGTTTTCTATATGCAGTTTGGTTTGTACATGTGTTATTTTCGATTCAAGAGTGTCACAAGAACCTCGGCACTCCAGTGTTTAAACATCAAGCCGTTCAGTTAACAAACAAAATATTACAATCTTGCTCTGTGACAGGATATTATAGGATGAGAACTACTTGAGTAGACACAACCTTAGGAAAAGCTTCAAGAAAAATAGCTTGGAACAGTGTTCAGTTCCTGCAGTAGTTTGCCATCTTGAGTAAACTTAACTGCTTTGAAATCTGTGCTTTTACTTGTGCTTCATCTTGTGCGTATTTGGAGGTGATAAAATTCTAGCATTTTTCCCTTAGTATGTTTCCAGTATACCTGAATCTTTCTTAATTTAAAATATTATTCCTTTTATTTGTATAATCCAAAATACTCATTGCCACTGAGTGCGCTTACTAGAAAGCAACATAGTTTTTTCTAATAGATTAAAACACCCACGTTTCTAAAGTATTCCCAAAATTGAAAGAGGACTTAAAATTGTTTTTTTCTATTTGTGTTTAAACTGGAAAAACTGTTACTATCTTGCCATTTGTGTGGTGGGGGAAGCAGCAGTTTTGCTTTTTAAGCTTCACTGCGTATCAGTGGCATCCTTTCTGTTAGAATGTCTGAATGATGTTTACTGGCTTACGGACTTAATTTTACTGCAAACTTAATGTGACAGCCCTAAAATAATGAAAGTTTTTCCTTCAGTTGTTGCATAAACAAGTACTATACTTTGTGGTTGTATGTGCCAGTGGGAAAGCCCACCATTGGTGCATAACAATGAAATACAATTTTATCATTTAAAGCATGGTAAGTAAAAATTACGTAATTTTGGGGATGATATTCTAAAGATATCCTCATTCAGGTATAGTTGAAATTACTAGACTTGTTGGCTCTTTATTTTTCATAAAACCAAGACATGCTTGTCAAAATATCAACAATATGCAGTTCTTGACATGCTTGTCAAAATATCAACAATATCAGGTGCTCTTCCTGCCATGCGATGTACAGCAAGGTGTGTGAGATGCATGTCCAGTTTTCTAAAAACTATTGATTTATGCTTTATTTCATGTTTTGTACTTTCCTTAGGGCATTGGAAACTAACAAATACAATCACATCACTGCTACTTACTTCTTACTAGCTGAAAGGATTCTGCGAGAAAAGCAAGAGAAAGAAATTCAGACCAGATCTGCAAGCCCTAGCAACATCAAAGCTCAGTTCAGGTAAGAATTTAGGAATTGAAATGGTTTCTTTTCTTTTTAACATGTAGTGAGAATATTACTGAATTGCTCAAGTACACCTTTCTTAAAAAAAGTAAAGTACTTATTCATGGCGAGCTTTAAATGCCTTTAAAGTGCTGTGGATGCTTCAGAAGCTGTTCAAAAATCAGTGACCAATAATATTTTCAGCTCTTACCATTTTCAAGAAATGCCTAATCAGTTTGAAGTCTGTATCTGAAGTAGTACGTGTTCACACCTGCTAGGAAAGGGCTGTTGCATGTTCATTGACCTTCAGTTCCTCATACAAATTGTGTATGTAATGTCCCTGGAAAAAATTTAGTTGCATAATCCATAAACATGTTGATGGGGAATTTAGTTACAAATGAGAAATCACTCTGAATTTGATGTTATAGTTTAGTTCTTAGCATTGATTTTTTTAATGGGCCAAGCATCCCCTAAATCAAGCTTGGAGCAAACATCTGTAGGGTATGTTCTTTTTACTATCAGTTGATATGCTTATTGTCTAAGGAAAACTGTTGAATTAATTGTTTTAATCATCCATTTAAAGATATTGCAATAGATAGGTTTTTTTTTTTAGTTTGACAAAAACAGGATTAGAAAAACCTTATAGTAAGGTTCCCTGAGATTTTCAAAGCTTCACCTTGTGACACAGTAAAACTAAAGGGAGAAGCGGGGTTCTGGCATCTAGTAGGTACTGATGTGTTCAACCAGTCCATTTGCTCTGCAACCAGTTATCAAAGGATCTCATTTTCAGTTACAGCAGTATATGTTTCAAAACAAAAAAATGAAAACCAACCAAACAAAACCCAAACCAACCGATCAAAAACCAAAAACAAAACAAAAAGGCAAATAGTAGAGTTTCTGCCTGCACATTGATATTGAAGCATGCATGAACAGTCATTTTTCTTAAACATTTTGTTTTTAATTTCCTAAGTGTTAGAATACAACTAGGGATCTGCTGGTATTGAAAAAAATCTTGATTGGCCCATCTTGACAATCTTTCCAGTGAAGACGGAGGTTGTGCTGAGGCATTTCCATTAATTTTTGTTCTTTAACCCCTAATGTCTTCAAAAGCTGTCTTTTAGGTTTTGGTACAATATTATTGGTAACTATTATTAGCAATATTAATTGTTAGTAGCTAATCTCTTAATGAGAGAAGAATATTAAGTGCTGGTGCTGATGTTTAGAGTTGCTGCCTACATTCAGTGGTTTTAATCTACTGGTAAGATTTAAAGAAAAAGAAAAAATAACTTATTTCAAAGGTTTCTTTGTGCAACTTCCATGCAAAGGTGGCACGTGAAATCATTTAATAGGAATGATAATAGGGACATAAATGCTATGGTGTCCTTCTGGTGCACTTCCATATTTTCCTTGGCCTAACTGATAAAAGTAAGGTACTGCCACCTCAAGTTCAATCTAGGAAAAAAAGATGCCTATTAGAAATTCAGGGCACATGCTTTGGAAAACAGGTTAAAGACACATCATCTCCATTGATTGTTACCTTGGATTTAGGTTGAGATTTTGGAGGCTTTTAGAGGAGTCTCTTCCAAATGCCATTCCATCTTCCTGAATAATGAGTTGTTTTTCTCTGAACTTTACAGTGGTTCTCAACATCTTTGTCATCTCCTGATGAGACTGCACACTGTGTTGTGCACTAGAGTAGACTGAAATTTTGTTGCTGCACTTCTAAAAGGTCATTCACTCCATGGCCACTTATGTAGGAAATGTTATCTTCTGTTGCATGGTTACAAGTGCTTCAGAAGAGTTATTGTTGCAGGCGACTAAGGGCTGCCTACAGAACCCAAATGGTCTGGAGTTTGGTGTTACAGAGCTTACCTCCTGCAAGGGTAATACTGTAACTCTCACCCTGCAGTTCTCTTAGTGGATAATCCTCTTATATTATGCCAATTTTTTTTTAAAAAGAGATCCAAGCAGAGCATTGAAATGTCTGATATGAAGCATTAGTTATAAAACAAATTGCTTTTTAGGAAATCTTTGAGTTCACCTTCAAATGAAAATTCTAAAATGACAAAGTTTGCTTTTAAATTGTTTTTTCTTTGCATCAGCATCACTGTTTCAGTAGAAGAGCTGCTCCAGTTATATAAGGAACTGGAACAAATGAGTACATTGAATGTAAATCTTGATTAAAAATTTGTAAAGTTGAATGGAGTAGTTGAAGCTTGCCCTATAAGTAGGAATTTTCTGTTCATGACGAGGACATCTGCATAAACTTAGAAACTCTTGCCCTTATAGGTCCCAGGTAGCTTTTCCTCGTCTTCATGATGATTCTAAATTCAAAGTGTTTACATAGAATGACCTCATGGAAAGACAATGTAGTAGTGCATTACTTTGATTTTGAGACTTCAAAAGATTTTTTTTTTTTTTTTTAAATACAATAATTTCACTTACTTGCAACCTGGAGCTTCCCTTCTGTCCTGCTCTCCCCTCAGGCCTACTGGGAATAACGGGGGGGGAAGGGAGGCAAACATGGACTATGAGAGATAAACATACTGTAGTGAGGAGGTTTATTGCCTGGAAACTACAGTACTGTTAGAGACTATATTTACTCTTTATTGTGACAGCCACAGAACTCTTCCTTTTTTTGCTGACAAGCCAGTCTGTTCTTAAACCATGATACATTCTTGAAACATTTAGATCTTCATTTTCTGTCACTTTTGTAGTTATGTTTCTAATTTATTTAGGTCCTATTTGTTAATCACTGGCAGTTGTTTGTGTTTAAAATACCCAGCATAGCACAAGTCCTCAGAAAACTAGGTCAGTAGTTCCCAGTGTTTCTGGAGCCAGCTGGAGCCTAAGGGAAGATGCTGGTGTCAAACCAAGGAGGACCACAACCTAGGCTCCACTTCTTGTCTGGACAACTTGGGTGAGAGCTGCTGGTTGTGTGGCCTCCCTCCAGGCAGAGCTGCTCTGGAGGGAAATGGTGGGAGGGCACCAGCAGCTCCTAGTGCCCAACAAGACAGGCTCACACGGGTGTTGGCAGCCAGGTCCTACTGGTAGAGGATGCTGGTGGGTTTTTGTATCACTGATTTGCTAAGCAAAACTGAAGCTAGCACTTCAGAACAAAGTCTGCAGTCAGGCTTGGTGAGTTTCATGTTGGCTTTAATGAAGTACTCTCCTTCAAAGTTCATACAATTGGGAAGACAGTTGTCAATTGTTACCTGTGTAGACCCTTGAGTAAAGCAGTCCTAGTGCAGGTGCTTTCATTAACTTTAAACACAGAAAGAACACATTTAGAATAAGAATAGCAGTGTCTGAGCTTTCCTTGTTTCTTGGGCTTGACCTTTTGACACAGCAGAGAACAGGACGTTGGTATGATCATTCCATCTTTGCATGCAGGCTGTCCCAGCAGATATTGGGGGTTACACTTGGTATGAAATACCATCTGCTTCCTCTCCTGCTTTCCTCCTGTACCTTGCTTGTGAACTGGGCTATGAAGTCATGCAGCCCTTTCTTTTGGCACACCCAAAATATGGTTGGGAATGTCTTGTAATATGGTATCCATGTGTGAACAGAGGTCTCTACTACAGTTTTTCATGCAGTATGCTAGAGTATTTCAGTTATGTAAAGTTAAATGATTGGCAAACTTTCTTAAATTAAAGGTAACTCCTACTTTGAGAGAAAAAAATTCTTAGAATTTCTTGGTCTCCACAAGAAATGTGGGGCTTGTGCTGAGCGAAGCAATTGAAGAATTATTCAGTGGTAAGGTTGTTCTGTAGGTGTTGGTTTTTTTGATTAGGCTTTCAAAATACAGAGAGAGGAAAGACTGTCAGTCTTTGTTCTTAATATGGTTTGTGTGCACTATGGGAAAATTATGATATGTATTAAGACATCAGCTGCTAAGATAGTATCCAATGACTTGTATTTTACTTTAAATCTTATCTCCAGTACCTAACTGTAAAACTGATTCATGCTCAAGTGTTACTTTCATTTTGATTTGAGCTAATGCTGGTACAGAGTCATGTTTTGAACTTTGATTTACAGTTTATCCAAGTGTCGTATTCTTAAGCAGCTTGAGCCCTGAATTCATGCAGCTGTATTATTCCAGTTGCTCAGCTAAGGACAAATAAAGTATGATCTCAATTCATGTGTGTTTAAAATTAAAAAGGATTTTGTAGAACAGAGCTTGGTCTGAATGAGACTGACTGAAAATGACAGACTGTTTCTTCTGACAACTTTTCAGTCTCACTCATGTTAATTCTAACCTAATTTTTATGTTAAGAATACTAGGGAACAAATAACAGAAGCTTCAGATTAAAAGTAGTTTGCAATACTATTTGATTTAAGTTGTGTTTAAATTGGCTCCTATCTTCCTCTAGGTACTGGTGGCTCTATACCTACTTCAGATTGTTTTCTTTGAGGCACAATTATTTAAAGTTTTTTACTGCTCAGTTCCTTTTCTGAGAGCAGTGAAATCTTAAGATTTCATGTGACAGTAACCAACGTAAGTTCTAAACTAAGCTTTTGTATATATGATGTTCCTTTCAAATAACACCATTTCTACAGGAATGTGTATTCTCTGAGAATGTTTTTTTTCCTCAGTTACCCAATACTGTTGTTTACAAACATGCCACTCAGCAGGCCCATTTGTGTGGCAGTAGTTGTGCGCCTCCTGTGCAGATCTGATGTTTCTTTATGTGTTCGGACATGCTTGCCATCATGTAACTTTCCTTTTACCCTTTATAATTGTTTATGTAGGCAATCATGGCCAACAAAAATCGACGTACCCCAAGATCTGGAGGATGACCTTACAGCTTCTCCTCTCTCCCATGCGACCGTTCCTCAGTCACCAGCTCGCACAGCTGAGAATGTTCTCAACGGCCACAGGAGCAAGGCGCTTGGCGACTCGGCAAAGAAAGAAGATCTCCCGGAATTAGCCGGACCGGCACTTTCAGCAGTCCCGTCGGTGAGCTTAAAACCCACTACGAGTGGCCGGAAGTGCCTGTTCAGAGTGGAAGAGGATGAAGAGGAGGATGAAGAAGATAAGAAACCTATTTCTCTCTCCACTCAAGTTGTCCTGCGCCGTAAGCCTTCCGTTACGAATCGTCTTACTTCGAGAAAGAGTGCACCAGTCCTCAATCAAATCTTTGAGGAGGGCGAGTCAGATGACGAGTTTGACATGGATGAGAACTTACCCCCAAAGCTCAGCAGGTTAAAGATGAACATCGCTTCACCTAGCACAGTGCATAAACGCTATCACAGGAGGAAAAGCCAGGGACGGGGCTCTAGTTGCAGCAGCTCGGAAACAAGCGATGATGACTCGGAAAGTAGGAGACGCCTAGACAAAGATAGTGGCTTTACTTACTCCTGGCATAGGCGGGATAGCAGCGAAGGGCCGCCCGGCAGCCAAGGAGATGGTGGTGGGCAAAGCAAACCAAGTAACGGAAACGGAGGGGTAGACAAAACGAGCCCTGGTGACAACAACAAAGGCGGGGGGAGTCCCTCTGGTAGCTCCAGCGGTAGCACCAACAACACTTCAGGTTCTACTCGGAGATGTGCTGGATCTGGAAACTCAATGCAGCTGTCATCTAGAAGTGCAGGGGAACTGGTTGAAAGCCTGAAGCTAATGAGCCTTTGCCTAGGTTCACAGATTCACGGCAGCACTAAATACATTATTGATCCTCAAAACAATCTGTCCTTTTCCAGTGTGAAAGTACAGGAGAAATCGACATGGAAAATGTGTATAACTTCCAGCGGAAGCGCAAACCAGGCTTCCTCATTGGGCACCCTAAAATTTTTTTCTGACCAAATGTCAGACACAGCAAATGCATTGGAACAGATAAAGAACAGGAACTTGAAAAACAATGTGCTACAACTACCTCTCTGTGAAAAGACGATATCTGTGAATATTCAGCGGAATCCAAAGGAGGGGCTGCTGTGTACCTCCAGTCAAACCAGTTGTTGTCACGTCATTTGACAATGACCTGACTTTAGCTCAATCTACTTGACAGCATTATTCTTCCTGTTCAGAGCTGTGAACACCTTGTCACCGGACCCCCTTTTGTTGTCTTAAGATTTTTAAGTGGGCTTTGAGCAGTTATTTATTACACTTTAATTTTGTGTTTGCTTGATGGTATGACAATGCATGGTCTTTGCATGCTGCTAGCTGATATGTTTTTCTTTTACAACAAAACAGAATATTTTATTGTGTAATTTTTACATTTTTAATTTTACTATGGAAGATCTGGATGAAATTAAAATAAATATCTGGATCCTAATGTAAATGGAGCACTTAGAAGTTTCATGTTCTGCACTTAAACTAGAGAGAGAAGCTTTTGTTTGCTTGTGAAATGTTAATTCTTGTTCTGACCTTCTGTGATATCTAAAATAATGTGATATGTGGCATACTTCTATGTGTCTGAAACAGAACCAAAGCAATAATGTTCTGATGCTGAAAACTCTTCAGGGAGCTTTCAGATGTTCCAAGGCTTGTACAAAGCAAAGATGCACTGAAAATTAGTGATCCTGAAATATGATTTTTAAACCCACACCTATTTGTCTTAAGCTATAATATGGATAAAGTTGTGGCTCAAAAATCAAACTGAAAAGATCTTGTTTTGCTAGAGGCAGTTTTCTTTAAAAAAAAAAAAAAAGGCAAGTAGATTTGTAAGGCAGCTTTCTCCCATAGAAATATGTTAATATTACAAGCAGACAATCTTCTTTTTTAATATAACAAAGGTAAATTATTAAGTCTACTTCTGAGTTTTTACATGCTAACTGAAAATAAAGTATTTGTATAAATTACTTTTGTTATTAGTATATCATGACACTTAATATTTTAGGTTTTTACCTTGTAAACCTTCTCCCCTATCCTCTCCTTCCCTCTCTGAGATTACAACAGGCAATAAGGGATGGAAAACCTATAGGTAATTGGATTCAAATTGAAATTGTTATTGTCTTTGACACTTTTCTCACTATTACTCTTTTTAACACTTAAAATACTGCTGTTTCCCACACGTACACCACTTACTTTTCTCTCAGTAATAATGCTTTTTCATAAAGTCAATTAAAAATAGTATATAGGAAAGTATTTATTTTACAGCTCTTAGCCTTTCTGTTGGATTTCCCATTGCCATGGCAAGGTCTTGATTTAGAGTATTTCTGTACAAAAGGATACTTTTGACCAGATGAATTAACTTTGTGGAATTTTATTACCTAGAATAAAATATATTGCAGATTCCTAGTTTTGGGAAGGGCAAGAATGTTTTATTTTTTCATGCTGTGCACTGGGTCTTCTAAGCAATGCTAGTGAAACTGGTGGTATTATGTAGCAGCGTCCTGGGCAGACATTGCATGTCTGAGAGGAGTTTACACTGTTGAGCATCTTGTAACACTTGCAGAATGGTCAAATACAATGCATTTCAGGCCCACTGCAGAGTGAGCAGAGCACCAAAGAACAGCGTTAACGCTTGGTCGTAATTTCTGCAGCTCGTGACAGCTCTTCTTGATGAGCAAAAGGCTTTTCTAGGAGAGTCTAAATTGCATGGGGTATTCTTACTGGCTGGCCTAGCGGGGATTTTACGTTCTGCTTCCTGAACAAGGCAAAGGATAAGTGTTTTACTTCTCCAGGTTTTAAACTCGAGTTGCAGTTTAGTCAGTGTGGTATTTATAAATCAAAAGCTACAAGAATAGATGTGTGGGTGAAGCCATAGAACATGTTTGTTTGAAATTCTTGAGCAGGGATCTTATCAAGGGCCAGAAATGAGATGCGTGGTTCACAGACAGTGAGCGTAACATCCAAGTAGGAGACGAGTTTATAAAGGGCATTGGCAATAAACTTATTTGTTGCGTTCTTTTTCCAAGTATTGTAAATACTCTTTCCTGATATTATGTACAGCCTTGGAATGGCACCTTTTAACTAACCCCAGGTGTATTTTGTTTCCAATGTTTTTATATACAACTGTATATATGGTGCTCACTTTAGAACAGCCGTGTTGACCATTTATGCTGCATAGTTGTATTATAGCCTTATAGTTGTGTGTGGTTGGTTGAACCTCTGGGTGTACAGATGTTAGTCTGAGTGGTGTCCTTGATCCATTCGTTGATAGATGAATGACTGTGCATGTGGTGTATGTTGTATTATGTTGTCACTTAAAAGGAAGGGCGAGAATAACCACTACATTAAGATAATATTGGACCAAACTATTTAGAGCAAGTAAACAGTTTCTTGTACCCCTTAACGTGTCTTTCAAAGTTGCATATAGTTACAGTAGTGTATAAATTAATATTGTGGAAAAACAATTAGTCTTGTATTTTTCTGTATGTGTGTATATAAATATATATATAAAAAATAATGTACCTCTAGCAATTTAATCTGTATTTAAGATGTGACAATCTTGACACAGAATTTTAAGAGTAGCAGTATAAATAAGCAGAACTAATGAACAGAAATATAAAAATTTCTCACCAAGAAAGAATCTGTGTGTGTGTGTGTTAAGAGGGTACAGAAATATCAGCTGATCTTATTGCTTCGAGCAACGTTTGGCTTTTTCATTGTATAAACATCCATGGTGTGCGACAGAAATGGAAAATCCAGTTAATAAAAGTGATGTCTTGATTGATGCATAACCTACGGTCTGCATGTCCATGCAGTTTGTTACGCCTGCTGCGTCACTGTGTGAGGGCGGCAGCAGCTCCTGGCAGAGCCCTGGTGCTGCAGCACATGGGAGGTCAGACCTTCCAGAGACGTGCTTGTGGGGAGCAGCCACTGCCTGGCTCAGCAAGCTCACAAAGAGTAACAACAGAAAGCAGCAGAAACGTAAGCTGGGTTGCCTTGAACAACTACAGCTGCGCGTGTGGATGCGTGTTAATTTGCAAACTTTCAGTTATTCTCTTGCATAGATGAAGCTTGTTTGTTTGGCCTTAAAGGTTGTCACAGTCAGCATCTGCTCAAATAGCTTTTTGTGTGAAGGTGGAGGAGCTGGTTCTTAGGCAGAGCTCCAGAATGACTTAAATGGTTTAGGAAACGTCCTCTAGCTGAACAGCAGCTTGTTCATGTTTTTGGCACGCTTGTCCAGCTTAGTATCTGAGCAAACCTGGTGCTGTTCTGGCAGCTTGTGCCTGGCACCTCTGGAACACACAACACCACGGGTTTCAAAATCTCAGTTAGAATGTCTGCCGTGTGTGCCCAGGTGAGGCAGATGAGTCTTGGCCACACACATCTGTTACAGTGACGGGAGGGATACCTTGCCAGCCCTGCTGCAACTCTTGGGAAAAATAAGGTGCTTTACTTGGGTTTTTCTTGTTAGATGAAATGGTTGATTGTACACCAGTTTGCCAAATATCCACAGGTGCTGTGTAAACTAACTTTTTTTTTCTTGTGAATGTATGTGAGTTGAGGTTCTCCAGTATAGATTGAATGTTTTTAATCCAAACATAACCCAGTACTATTCTTTGCAATGTTAAATGGGCAGTAGTAAAAAACCAAGTTTGGCATCAGCACTGCCGCCTGCCAGAAGCAAGCAGCGGGGCAATGCTGACTGCACACCAACAGCTGGGCGTCTTAAGACAAAGCTATTGTCTCCCAAACTGCCCGAGATCCAAACGCATCGTGTAAGGCACAGCTCTACCCGCTGTCACAAGTAACAGGATCCCAAGGAGTTAATTCCACTTATTTACTGCAACTGCTTCACAGTGTATGTTTTATAACTGTATCCCACCTTGCAGTGTTTAGACTGCTGTGTGCTGGAAAACATCTGCTCCTGAACATGCAGTCTACCATTAAGCATGTGAGTACGGAACTGAGAGAACAACTGAAACACCTCAGCTCAAATCCAGGTGTGTGCTGCCACTGTCACCACTTACAAACTGCTCTGCCTTAACATCTAGCTAGCGTAGAATAACACATTTTTGGGTGTATTTTTTCCAAGGTTCTGGGAGCAGCGGCTCCAGCCGAGGAGGGGGCAGCAGCATGAGCCAGCACTTCTGAAATGCCTCCTGCCCATGACAGTAAGTGCATGGGACTGCCTGAGAGTGGGCAGCTTCTGGTATCTCCTTGTGCATGTTCCCAGTTTACCTGTAGAGAGATCTCTGGCGCCATGTGGTTGGAGCAGTTCAGCGCAACCTGCTCAGTGTCTTCTGCAGCGGTATCACACAGAGCCTGTGATTTTAACTGCTCACAAAACGTGAATCGTAACCAGGCAGACAGGGTATGGAGGCAGGGTGTTGGGCACACCTACAGGGATTCATGGCATGGAACAGGTGATGTCATTATACACAGTTCATGTACGATTGCTTTATGATGGCTAGTTGTGAGAAGCTGTACCCATAGGCTTCTGCAGCTGGGACCTTGCTGTTGCTGGTGAGCCTCCCAACTCCAGTTAATGCAAAACAGGGTGGGAGGCAGTAGGAGGCAAGGAACTGACGAGGAGCTCAAGGGACTATGACCGTGCCTCAGCAAGGAGAGGTGTAACAAATCTTGTGGTACCTTCCTCTTCTTTAAGACAAGCCTGAGCAATAGCATCTCAGTAGTTCGTACGTGCAGATCAGATTTTTTTAAAATATTTCATTAGTGAATAAACATGCCAGCCAGTTACAGAGAAATTCCAACTTGGATGGCTGGCAATAAGCAGAACTGGGACAAAGTGAAATGTCCTACACATTAGAGACAACCCAGCCACACTGACAGCCTTTCCCATGGTTGAGTTTATGTGGATGAATCAGAACAGATCTGTCTGTCGCCAATGCCAGATTATGACTGACTTTCGATAAAAGGTGCATGTTGGAGTAATAACGCCTTGACATGACTGTACCTGGGAAAGCGTAGCGGTGACTCATTTGTTCAGTTGCCGACTGGTTAAGGCCAGCTGGGCTCCCTTGCTGGAGTTGTGTAGTTTGGTGTTTTGAGGGACAGCTGGACTGCCCTCCTTAGGAGCAATGTCTTCGTTGCTGTTTTCACCTGCGTCCTTGCAGCACAGGCTGTGGCTACTGGGTATGTTTGAGCTTAAAATGGTAATTTCTTGTAAGACCAGTTGACTCCGTTTGGCCTATCTGTGTGTATTACAAATGACATCAATTTCTAGAAGTCAAGAACCCTGAATTAGTGACAGAGTAAAGTCTATTATACTGGGGGGGGGGGGGGGGAAATCTCTATTTACTTTCCCAGATGGTAGAAGAATTATGTCTCGTGAAAAATGCAACTATACTTGATACTTTAGAGGACTTGAAAAGCATGGGGTTTTTGTAAGGACTCAAGACATGTCATGTCAGATCTCCTTAGCAATTAATTTCAGCAAACACTTGTGTAACATCTTCCTCTTTCCTCCCTCTCACTCCTCTCTCTTGAGAAACAGAGGGCTGGGAAGGCAGAAGGGAAGGATTTGTTTTTCTCTGGGCAACTGTTTGCCACATGCGCTCAGCTTGAGTGCCCAAGGCCTGGGAGAGGTTCGGCTCGGTGCTACAGACCTGGGAGCCAGGAGAAAGGGCTGATGCGCTCTCATTCTTACACCATGCCCAGGATTTTCCTCATCACACCAGTGATGACAGCTGCCATCATCACCATGTTTTATATCAAACAGCAGGGTGCAGAGAGATCCCTCCTCTCTAAGGGCATCAGTCTTCAGGGCTGACACATGAATCACCAGGCTCTGCTGTTGGATCCAGCCTGATACTGTCACTCAAGCCTCCAACTCGTGGATGAGGCCTGGGAGACCTTTCCTGAAGAAAGCATGTGGTGGTAGTAGGCATGGTTCCCACTGGCTTGGCTTATTAGAATAACGAAGTAAAGAAGTAATTCTTAATTGGTGCAAATCTGGAATGAGATTCAAGATGAATTGCCCAGATCGAGGCAGGCTAAAATGCCCAGAATCACTTGCCTGCTTACAGAGGAACCTTTCCTCATGTCATAATTCCAGCCTTTTCCTCTTCTACTGTCTTCAAGTTCATGGCAGGGGCTGCAGAACAGCAAGTCCAGTAGAGACGCTGAATCAGCAGATCCCTCTGGGCCACACAGTTAGACCTGCGGCTTGCAATGTACATGATGAGAGAATTTTTGCATCACCAGTACATTATTTTTGACTGTCCTTTCCCTTAAAAACAGCTTGCTTGGTTGCAATTGCTGTTGCTAAAGAGCCATGTAATTCACTAATACATGCCTTATAGATAGGTACCGGCTACTGCCACACGGTTGTCTGCCCAAACAGGATGCCTCCAGCCTCATCCTAGGTTTCTCCCTGAAGCTTTAGATCAGAGATGCGCTTATTTTTATTTCTTAGACCCTGGCATTAAAAGAACTGCCACAGACCCAAGTCTGTTTGCCTGCACTCCTGGAAGGTCTGGAGCCAAGGCTGTCTCTGTAATACAGGGTGTCTCCAGTTGGGTCAGAGACTGCGCCATCAATCTCCAGGGACAGACTCGCTGCCCACAACAGGGGCACAGGCAGAGTGTGAAGTGTTCCAAAGCAGACGCTCAGAGCCCGTTCATACTTTCCACAACCCCTGCGTGAACTCACCACCACTTGCCTGAAGGGCCTGAGCTGCAGCTTCAGCTACGGCTGTATGCAAACTGCTTGATGATCCCAAGACTAAGACAGAAGATGCTTACAGGGAACCAGACACCTCTGATCTAGGTGGCTTTGTTTCCTATCGCTTCAGCGCACATTCCCTTTTCCCCTGTAGCCCACTGTGCCCTTCTCTATGGCACGCTGAGAAAAACAGGCCAATGGCCTCGTACATTACCCAGACTAGGAACAGGCAGGTGGATTACACGGCTTGTGAATGGCAGTTACTGGTAAGTATTTTTCTTATTCTAATACCTTCATCTGACAACAGATTTTTTTGTCAGTAAATGTCATCCCTAGCATCCCACAATTTTTACAGATGCATTTGCAGAAAGATTGAGAACAGAAAGAAAGAGAACAATGCAGAGACAGAGACATTCAGAAGTATAGACAGAAACATTTTTTTCTTTCAAATGAGAAATGAAAACAGATGACATCATGAATGTAAAAAAAAACAAACACCAACAAACAAACGAAAACCTAGCATCAAACAGTATGAAATACATCAAACCCCCAGTAAAAGGAACAAAGAGCAGCATACAGAGGAATAGAAGTGAAATTTCAGTACAATGACAAAATATTACTTGGCGCTATAGAGATAACATTTCTCAGCAAGCTAAAGTGTGTGCTGTTCAGGACAGAAATACTATCATAATTACGTAGCAGCTGTGATGCTAAAACAAGAGTTCTCCCAGTATCTAGAAAAAATTCTAATTGCTATAAACCAAAGGATTACCGTACTTCTCACTCACTCATGCTACGGAAGGTTGTAATTCCTCCATACTTACTAGCTTTAAGTACAGAATCAACTTAAAGAACAGTATTATCCCCATTCATAAGTAAGGAAACTAAGCAGAAGTGAAGGGATTTGCCCAAGGCAAGGGCAACAGCTAACATCACTTATGTCACCGGGTACTTAAGCCTTACTAGTGATTTTCCTGTTAGCCTACAGAAAACAGGAGAACAGAAGGACCACAAGGACAATCACAAAGTCAGTTTTGTAGAAGTCCTTGCTTTTCACATGATCACAGCTGAGACATGACTCGATTCCTTTTGCAATCCATCTTAGAAAATTATTCCAGACACCTGATACAGTTGCCATAAGCAAAACATGCCAACTTTACGCTCACAGACCAGCACAAGTAACAGACCAGCAGAATCCCTTCAAAATGGCTATGACAAGCTCACAGGAACATATTCCACCAGGAATCCATCCCACAGACTTTTCTTCTCCTGAACTGTTCACTCAAAAACACTGACTAGGCAGCATGAGTGAAACTTGAACAAACAGGAGCTACTTCAGATCAAAGTGAGCAAGAAACTGCAAAGCTGGGGAGCTTTCATGGAGAACATGCTCGTCCCCTCCTCAAAAAAGCTTCTGGTTTGGGATCTCTACAGCGCTATAGGACAGGAGATGTGTTTCCCTCAGAGATTTGGTCAGGGCACACAACCCCGCTGCGGCTTCAGGAACAGGCTGTGAAGCAGCAGCCCATGAGATACCCCTGAAATAGCAGCAGTGTGGGGGACACACAGTGGGAGAAGCAAGAACAGAGACAGCAGCTGTAGCACGGTTTTGCTCTTCTTCCCAAGGGAATGGAGCTGTTTCTTACTGGGTCACGCTTGCAGAGTTTCAGAAATGCTATTTTAAAATTCCAGACAGAATACATTATTTTGGCTTAGTTATATTATTCTGCTGTGGGGGCCCTCTGGCAGAAATCTGAAATGTGCAAAGTAGGCAAATACCTTAATTATTGTCACAGCAGATTTTTCCAAACAGAATTCCAGCAAGTATCGCATATAGGTTAAGTTACATCTACCAAAGATGAAGGTCGCGGCAGCAGAAAACAAACTGTTTCAAGGTCACGGGAGCAAACACTGCAGATTTTGGGCCTATTACTGTCAGAAAACAATGAAACATTAGGAAAATAACCTTTTTATGAACTGCAAGAAAAAAAAATCAGATATTTACTACACACATGAGTACTGGTATAATAAGTATCAAGTTTAATTGATTTGTTACTATCAGTTGACTTGATCAGAAGACCCATTCGTACAATACTGCAGTTGAAGAGCCAGGGAAGTGATACAAAAATCTGATGTAATTTAAAAACAAATAACACTTCATAAATTACTGATCTTTCCTACTTTTCTTTCCTACTGAATGCTTTTTACCGAGCTTTTGGAAATATTTTAGCTGGGGCTTATTTAGATAACTAATACACAGGAGTATATAATGCATACTTTGTAATATTTATGTTCAAATATTTCTCAGATCATATAGGGAACAATCACATATTTCACTATGCAGTGTATAAAATATTTAAATTCATTTGCTATGTGCAAACAGTAGCTAATAAGCACTCTTTGAAAGAATACAGGATTGATTAGCTATTGTAATAAAGGAACAAAGGGGCAATAACCCCAAAGGGACAGCACACTGTGAATCAAATCCTACTCTATCTTCATTTTTTCTTTTACAAAGCTACAGTTGAAAGCTCTAGTTAACTTCTGGATGCTTACTCACGGAGCCTGTTTTCAATCACTTGAAGCACAGTGAGTCTGGCAGCTCTCAACCAGACCTAGCGTAAGCTGGAGTGCTTTATTTGGTGTCAGCTTCACCAATTGCATGTAAGAAACAAAGGGAGCAGGAGAAAATACCTTTTTTTGCAGTGTCAGGCAGAGAATATTTACCAAGTATCATACAAGCAGGTGCCACCTACTGAATCGCTGGTAGAGTGCACGCTCTGAGAGCTACACATCATCACAAACGAGCGCTCAGGAGCGCCAGCGCCCGCCTTTGCGTGTGCCTGCTTTAGTCATCCTCCTTCCTTCACGCTACTCCTTCAGCGACTCGGCCGCCAGCTTCATTTGCTGCGAGAGAAGGGAGAAAAAGACGAGGTACGCTGAGCGCGGTGGCAGCACGACAAATTACACAAAGCAGCGAAATCTGAAAGCAGGGTAATTCTGAATCCAACTGAATAATAAAACTACACCAAAAAAATTAACTTAGAATGCTTGTCTCTCGATCAAAGATTCATTAATTTGTTTATTCTTTAAAATACAGGACAGTTCTCTGAGATAACTTCAGATAAGCAAAATGCTCACCAGAATGAAGGGCTGCGATACAAAAACCTCAGATACAAAGGGAATTAAAATGAAAAATCACTAATTATTCCTTGTTATAGCAGATATTCATTCTGAAGACACAAATGCAATTTGCTTAGTCAGTGGAAGAATCTACCTACTGGCCAAGCAGTATGCACATTTTTAAGGTACATTCTTTACAGATGTAACATTTTAGTTCACCCTGAAGTCTTCAATACTGCAGAGATGTGGGGTTTTTTATTTTCAGAAAAATCACAAAAGTCATTTAGCCTAAATTATTAAACTTTTGAAGGGATTTTAAAAGATCAATGAACTACTGGCACAACGCTGCCCCCCATTTCCCATTGCACAGATGTGAAGCTGTGACTGTTATTCAGTATTTCTGTATTGCCCCTAATTTTTTGCTGCTGAGTTGAACAAAAACATCCTGTGATATAAGAAAGAAGCAGCAGACTGCTATGGTGGTATGTGTTATTTCCAGTCCTGTTGTTAACTGTTTTTGTTTTCGTTATCTTAGGACGTCACCAGAGAGATCTCAATATGAAACCAGAATAACAATTCTGGGCGTAGAAAACATCTCCTGAGTAAGAGAAACCAGAGCCACTCGTTGCAGCTTCTTGTTAAAGGCGATATTTCGGAACACAGAGTTTACAGAGGCAGTAAGAGTGTAGTTTAAGCTGTGCCAAAGGCATCTCTCCCACATCACCTGGGGTTATCAACTAAGGGTCTTGCAATGTCTGGAAGGCTGGAAATCACCCTGATGTACTAAAAAATAATTACAGTGACTTAAGTTCCCAAAGAGGAAGACTAAGAGACAACAGTCCAAGGAAGGAGACTAGCTGGAGACTAGCCCGAAGGACAGGGTGAGGAGCAAAGGCAGGGAGATGCACAGCACTGCTGGAATTCAGGAAGCTATAGGCTGGTGTCCAGCATGACTGCTGCCTTCGAGGCAATGCGGCAGACAAGGAAAGAAAAAAGCTGGACATAAAAAATGCGAGTGATCATGTGAAGAAATAATTTATGAAGCTTCCAACTCCTAAGCAGCTGTGTAGTTTCCAGCAGTGGATGGACCTGTGCTTCCAAGTTCAAGTTCTTTATGTTATGCTTGTACTTGATTTTATACAAATGGCCCAGTACATACGAGCTATTAGAAAGACAAATACCTAACAATGCTGCCAAAAAAAATTGCAAAAGAGGAAATTGCAAATACAGTGGACACTCATTCAATTTCTATCCCATAACATAAAGATGTTGGATTGCTTTAACACAGCACTTCCTAACTTTCCTTTGCTGCTAGTCTGCGCCAGAACCCACTCCAAAACATTACTCTGCATGATAAAACCCACCTACAACAACTCTTCTTTAGCATTTTTATCTGTATTTCTATGCCATCTATGAGGGAAGTAAAATTAGTTTGTGATACAAATATTTATATGCTTCTCCATAGCAACAGTGCAGAAAAAAAAAAATCCATAGCTAAATGCTGGAATACAGGTTCCTCTTCTGCATCCTGATTAGCTTGTCTCAATAAATGTCTGTATAAAACCACAGCATCTTAATTAAAACTGACTTCTACCCTTATTGTAAAAACATTAAAACGACAGAGAAGACGGGAACTTAATTCAATTCATGATTCATCAAATTCAAACCTAATTCTCTTATTTTACAACGATTTTCTTAAATTCTGAGCGTTGTTGTAATTATACGGGGAGTGATGAGGAAAGGTATTTTTATTCTCTGATTTCTGCAGGGCTCACCAAAGTCTGGAAAAAAACAAGCACATGACTATCAGTGATGACTAGATGGTCAAATGACGACTAGATCTGTCAACAAATTCTGTACAAGCAGGACTACTGTCATTTATTTTTGCAGGTCCTCCTAATTTTAACTGAGCTAATCTTATGCTCTTATGCTGGCGATCTTATGATAGTGTATTTAAAATATATGACAAACAAGCAAATTTCCCAGCTTCTTCAGTGGGCCAGTTGAGTAGAAAAACCTCTCAAAATAGCTTCACATGCTGCCATGGCACACACAGCCTGGGCAAAACCAGCCCAAATGCAGACACTCACTTATTTCAAGAAATGAATCATAAGCAATGTGAGAATCCCAAGAGCTGCATATTTAATTTCTGCTTTATAATTTCTAATAACAAAACATATTTTGCATTACCTGGCAGCACCAGGCTCCCCGAAGAGCTATCACTTCGGCAAGCAACATGTGGTGGCATCATTAGTGAAGTTCTTTGCCAAGTTCAGGCTGAAGAATTTTAAAATTTTCTTTTACTGTGAAAGGAAATGTTCCTTTTTACTGGGAAAATACTTCTCTAGCACAACATACGGGAAAGGGTATTTTTTCCTGATACTGAGAAAGGGAACTGACAAGGTACTTTTTATTTTAAGATCTCCTTTCCCCTGATGGTCCCAAGAGGCTCATTGACAAACCTGGGGGACTGTGTTAACTACTCTTCCATCAAACAGACATTTCCTTCTAAGTTCTAAGTAGTATTTCAAACACATAGAAAAAGAGGTATTAAAAACTTCTCAATCTACTTTTCAAACCTACTAGATACGTAATGACAAAGAACAGCAACGCTCAGTCGAGGGGTATTAAAAGCCTCTGAAAACTAACCAGAGGCACGGTTCAGAAATGAGTTCACTCAATAAACCACTCTTCCTTTATTATGAGCTCAGAATTACTAGCCAAAGGTTTACGCTTCTGTTTTGCAAAACAGGTGGCTGGTGCCGGACAACGGATCGCGCAGTCCTGCTCCCTGGCAAGCCAGGCCTGGCTCTGCACAGCACTTAGGATCCCACCTCTCTCCGGCTGCGCGGCTGTACTCGCTCAAGGGTCTGCGTTCCATGGCACACTTAGCAACGGTAGCCTCTGGATGCAATACATAATAATTGAAGCATGTGTTTAAAACTAATATTCGTTTATTGTAGTGGGGCTACAGCATAGTTTATTCTAAAATTCTACTGTTAGGAATTGCTCTAAATATTTATCTGTTGTAATTCAATAGATCTGCTATTTCCATTTTATTAAGTTGAAGTTTCTTTGAAAAGCACACATAATATAATTAGAAAGTACTTTCAGTAGAAATAGCAAAAATTCTTCAGTGTGGTTTACAAACAGGCTTTACCAATTAATTAGATTTCACTACATTTCAACATGAAATTTTCTGAAAGCACTTTAATAAAACATAACAGATACTTTCACACCACAAATACAGTTGCACACCAAGCCTGGAAATCAGGCTGCTTCTTCACGTATTCACAACCAGAAACACAAATTTTAGTATACGGGGTATTGGCTGTAGTTATCAACAACTGGTAACTCTCCAGTTAGAGGGTCTAAAGAAGTCTGATCTTGTGATTTGGTGCTATGAACACCACTGATTAATATATGCAAGTAAAATAAATAGCCACAAACACAAACTAACAGCAGTACACAGTAACGCCACAGACTTCTGCTAAAGCAAACCCAGTTGAGTCGCCGCCGGTTTTACCAGTAGCAGCACCAGGGCTTTGTCCAAGCCACAGCCTCGCGGGAACTGGGGCGGCTGCTGCGTGGCACGGGCACAGCCGTGGCCCACCTTCGCGTCAAACCCTGTGCGCAGAGCCCACGGACGATGCCATGCTCTGCATCTCCCACTGCAGAGCAGGGCTGCTTTGAGCACGAGCATTCCATGTCCCGGCATGAAGCTTCATCCTGCCTTTCACAAACCCTATCTTGCAAATCTGTCTGTGACCTTCTTTCTGCACCACAGGATGACAGAGAGAACCCTCCATTTCTGCTGTTACCAGTGCTCGTTTCACACACGCTCCTAATCTAATCCAATACCCTCAACCTTCCTATACAGTTTCTATGGGACAGCCAAACATTTTATCAGGTGGCTGAGTGCCTTTGCACTCCTCGCTTCTGGTTGTCTGTTTAATGTTGATTTCTCGCAGTTGCTGAGCTCCATGTCAAACGCTTCTTAGAACACTGTTTTTTTTTCCAGTTATGCCTGGTCCCGGTAAGCCAGCCTCTAACTACTCTTAATTTTACCACTGTGTGTGTTAACACCAACTGACAGTTCAACCACAACCTGAGGAAAACCATTTTAAAAAATAAAAAAATATTTAAAAGTGAAAATCAATGAAACCAGGAGTTAATGACTCACCAGTTTGGTGCTTTTCCATGTGCATACTCAACGTACACATGTTTGTATAGATGAAGAATAGACATGTAAATAGCCATATAGTTAAATATAAGAAGACAGGAAGGCAGATGTTTCTTATCAGCAACTCCATTTTCTGCTTTTCCTGTATTCACCATGTAGAACGGCTCATAAGCAGCTTACTGCTTAAAGAAAGCGTAGTGTTACATGCTATCTTTCCCACTTTCTCATATTCATTATAACAGGAAAACATGATGGATATGTATTAAAATTATTCTTTCTTAACGATGTACAGTCACAACAAAGATAGCTTCTTGGGCCTTGAGCTGCTTGCTGACAACTGCAAGAACTGTATCAGCTTAATCTGGAAGCACCAGACAGTTGTAGAAGAGGCAAATTAACGCCCACTTCAAAACTCAGTAAGCCTCTTCCACAGCTAATATTTTATTCTGCATAAAAGTGTAAAAACTTATTAAATGGAAATTTGTTCTCACTGATTATAATGGTGGAAACTTGTGGTAACTTTGTACGTAGAACTGCAAACCTTCCCTCAAGGTTTTCACATGAGGCACTGAATACCCTGTGCAGAACAGAGCTTAAGGACTTCAGGTTTGGGGTAACTTTTAAGCTTTATTTCTGACTCTGACTAGTTTTTCAGCAACCTCTTAGCAGCCATTGCTGGAGATGATAACTGATGCTTGTTTACAGTGGCAATAAACACCTTCTATACCAGTATGCTCCTGTTTATAAATCCCAGGACTCTAGTGTATATACCACATAGCCACAATATAACACTGAATGCTTATTTTCAGTAACTCATCCAGTACAACCCTTAAGTCTTCTTGAAAGCTATTGATTTCCAGAATAAAGTTTCCCCCCTACTTTTGTAATATCATAGAAGACTTGTAGGAACAATTTCACAACTTCCTTATTTACCAGAGCCAAGACCCACAGTCCTGTGACACTGCAAACCAGTGAAAATAACTCTCTATAAAGAAAATCCACACATGAGCATTAAACAGCCAAAATGTAGATTTTTAATGAGGAGGAGAATTTTAAACTGAAGATAACAAAGAAACAGATGCTGAACTCTGTAGCTCTCATGAGAAGGACTCTGTAAGCAATTACAATAATTGAATGTTTTGAGGACTGAAAAGTTACCTAGCACTGCAACTATTATTCTTCTTACCTCTAGGCTGCATCTGGAATATTGTGTCTAGCTTTAAGGCCTCCAGTTTAAGAAGGCTACTGATCACCTTCACCAAGTCTAGCCATGGGGCACAAGATGGTCAGGGAATTGATGCACATGCCCTGTGAGAAAAGGCTGAGACACCTGTCAGTATCTACAACGAGGTTAGCAAGAAAATGCAGTCAGGCTCTTTGCTGAATTGCACAGCAGGACAACACGAAACAAAGAGTCATAAAGAAATAAGCCGCCCCGAAACCACAAAACCCCCCAAAACCTCACTACAACAATAACTAAGCACTGCAGCAGGGGCCCAGGGAGATTTTGCAGACTCTTGTCCTTCAAGGTTTTCAAGACCCAACTGGAAAAAGGCCCAATCAACCTGGTCTGAATTTGGTGTTGACCCTGCTTTGAGCAGGAGATTGGACTAGAGATCTTTTGAGGTCCTTTCCAGGCCGAGAGATTTTTACTGTTGTTCCTACAGGAATTGTAGCAGGGAAGCTTGCCTGAACTCTACAGATCTAGAGTGGGAATCTGCTACAACAAATAGCACGTAACAGCAAACAGCAAGAATGATTCTCTTCTTTCCTTTCTTGTATGCCTAATTCATGACAGAATACCAAGTACAAAAAGCTAGTGTTAATGAAACAATTAGTTTGCAAAATTAGTAAGTGCAAAGTCAGGAAAACTTGCGGAATCACATAATACATGTCTGGGAGCATTGTGCCTGATTAACAGCACTGTGAGCCACAGCAGACAACGCAATCCATTTGTAGTAGATTTTTTCCAAGATTTTTTCCTGATCTACTTCATATTATCTCTCATTTAAATTGCAAAGTATTAATACCCATTACGATACTCTTACAGTATTAGTCACTCTTTGCTGAACCTTATTTTAGTTCAGTAGATAGCACAAAAATGTAGAAATAATACTAGCAGCCATATTAGATAGAATCATAGTATTTTCTTCAAAAGCACAGCTTATGTATTCTAACCCTTAGAACATTTAAATTATTTTTATCTTGGTTTAGTTCATACTTTTAAAAATTCAATTCTTTCACTGTATCTGACCATGTAGTTGCAAAGTGAAAGATAAATACACAATGTTAAACAACACATCTGAATGCCTAACGAAGAGCGTGTGCTCTATCCACACTCGGAGGACGACAGACCAGCCTAGCAAACGCTCTCCCCTTTAGCTTAGGCAATGACCTCCCATCCAATAAGCAGCTGGTCAATAGATTTCCGAGTCAGAAACTATTGACCAGCTATGGAAGCAATGATGTAAAAATATCCAAAGTGACATGACCTTGATCGCATCATGGAGTGGCGAGGCGGCCTGCACAGTCCTTCCAGATCTGTGCCTCTCAGTCATATATTTCTTTAATTTTGTGACCTGAGTCAAACGGACTTCACTACAGTTTAAGGGCGCACTTTGTCCCTGGGTTAACAGCACGTCAACAATGTTTCAACGGTTTCAGGGTGAGCTATGATAAAATTTATTTTCTCAGGAGTATTGGATAGTGCTAATCACCAGTTTGCAGTTACTAGTTACGATCAGGAGAAAACGAGTAAAGCAAACCATTCCTCCTCTGTGAAGCTTAACAAGCTTATACCCTAAGCAGGATGCCCTGAGCACGCACTCATCCTTTGGAAGAGCAACACCCAGTGCCTTCAGAGTTTAACTAGGCCTCTGGACACAACCCTCTAATTTATGGATACGGATATGCCTGACGCCGAAGTGTAACTGCCAACACAGCTGAATTAGCCTTTCACCAGCCGTAACAGCCGAACAGCCCGGCTGAGAGCCACAGGCTGTCCGGAACACGCCAATTTACTCCTTAAGCTCACATGCTCTGTGCTCACCCTGCCTCACGATGCAGGAGGCACAGCTGAGAAACAGCAAAACCAGCGCCTGAGAAACCACCAGCATCAGTGGTGAAGGACTCAAAGGTGGTCTGCAGTGAGATAGCCAACAGTCCTTCCTCCTTGTGCTTCTGCTTGAACGATAAAGTGCTCGAGTGATGTCAAAAATGCACAGCTCACTACAGCTTCTGAGAGAATATAAGTTTGGGTCTAACACTTTCAAGTCAAGCCAAGCTATGTGAGCTCTGTGCTTCCATTTTTCCAGCTTTAGACTGGAGGGGACCTGCTGGGTTTAATAGACCCAAGCCTCCCTTGAGTGCATAGATCCACACAGCAGTAGAGGTTCAGCCCTGAGGAAACCACGTTAACATCTCTTCCGTATTACACATGCCAACACCCACAAAGATTTGCCAACATCCTTTAACAAATTCTGTTGTATGAAAGGCAAAAGACTAGTTTAAACTATTTAATGACACAAAAAGAGCAGAGGAAACATCAAGAGCATGAGCACGTCTCCTTGTAATCTGTGCAACAGCAGGGAATAGACTGTGTGATATGCCAAGAGGGTGTCTCAAAATAAATTACGCTGAACCCTCAGAAGACGACAAAAAAACACTCCGTAATGCCATTACTTTCTGGCCACAGATTTGGCCATGGCTGGAACCCAGGCACACAAAGCCCAACACCTCAGCACCCAAAGCACTAGTGCCCTGTCTACCCCCTGCTCTGGCAGCAGGTGCAAAGCTACGCCTAGCCCCAGCCCAAGGCCAGCTTGCCTCAATAATAACCCGAGCCCACATCTCTTTCCAAATTTGTTAATTTGTGGATCCATACAGAGCCCTATCCAATTTCCAAAAATTAGTAGTGACAACAAAAAAATGTTACTCCTCTATGCAGGAAATTAAGAAATGTAGACCGGACTCCAGATAAGAATCAAAGAACCCAACTTCAGGCAGTGTGCTTGGAAATTTCTATCTATGATACAAATCTGATATAAAAGCACATAAACACAGAGGGCGCATGGCTGTGCTCTGTCCTGCTACCACACACCAGCCAAAATGCCCCAAGCACAAAATTTCTGTCTTGCAGCAGGCAATAAACTTCAGCCTAACAAATGTCAGATGACACCACAGAAACCAAACAACTGAACAGTATATTAAAAGCGTATTAAAATACACTTGAAGTATAAACCACATGTTTAGAAATTAGACTTCCACACTAAGTGCTGGGCAGATACATAGCAAAAGCAACCACTCTCTTTAAGGAGTTTTTCTAAGATGAAATCTGCCTCTCAGTTTATCTGCCATATCAGCATGGAAAGTGAGTTCAGTTCTAAAGTTATTGTTACCACAGTATCCACAAAATAATGTTTTACTGCAGTAAAGTAGGAAAAACTATCCAATGTTTAAATTCTTTGATGAAGAAAAACTACTCTCAATTCCACCCAAGAATTTAAAAGGCAAGGAATCCAAGACCAACAACAGAAGAAACCTGCCAGGTCACCCTATTTGTTTTCCTTCCCAGCAGACACTCTCCTGCCCCAAGTACTTGTCCTTACAGTCTCATTTCCAGTAACATTTTCATTCTTGCAATTCTTTTCAAAGACAAACTTTCTTCTACTTTCTGTGGGGGCTCTGCTAGTACCTGCTATTGCCTATTCACAGCACAGTGAAAAATAATCAACATAGAGCTGGTAATCAATTGCTAGTTGCACTCTTTATAAATATTCTGAAGAAATCAGTTCTACCAATTTTAAAGTGTATCAAAGGTCCCTTCGCAGATGCTTTGAGAATGGCAGCAGCACAGCTGACAGAATTCGTTCTTGCACCAAAGGCACCTGTGACAAGGCAAATTCCCCTTCTGCCAAGCACCCTGCTCCTTGGGAAGACTAGGCACACATGGAAAAAGAGGCAATGTGTTTTCCCTTAATTAAACACTGGGCTAAGCATAAGTATTGATCCGTTACAGGTATTGATTTGCCTTTAAAAATATACTTGAGATCAGTCTGACCAGATAAAGTCAATAACTCATATCAGTTATGGTGGATTTATGGTTTGATCTGGCTCAGGAAGTTCTTGAGCTGAGCGCAGACAGAGGACGGAAAAATATTTGGGGGAAATATATGTTAGCCCAGCTCTTCGCTCTATCCTAGGCATCTGCTTATTGCCACTTTGGGGCCTGGGCTAGAGAAACCCTTGATCTCACAACCCTTTTGCAGACACACACACACACACAAAGGACACACATAGCTTATTAAACTTGCCATTTGCATGTAAGATGCATGACTGGATACAAAGCATTACTCTTATAGAACTACAAAAGATTGTCTAATAAGCATGTAGGAGAGTCAGAATAAACTATGAATTAGCTTGCACAGTTACTTTGAAAATGAGTAAAGGGTTGGTTTGGTAGTTTGTAACTCCGCATTGCATCAAAATGAGTGAAGCTGTAACAGCTGACATAGTCCTAAATTATAGCTATAACCCTGTTTATAAATTACTCTGCTATGCCTGTAGTAATTTTAAACAGCCTAGCAAAGAGTATAAGTCTGGTTTCCTTGAAAGCAATGGCAAAGTTCTCGTTTACTTCAGTGAAGTCAGATTTTCCCTTTATGTGCTTCCTAGGTTACGAGTGAACAAAACGCTTTTCCTTTTTTCCAACAAATTAGTGGAAACAAAGCCTCTTTGCTACAGGTTGTTTACTGCATTCGTTCAGAAGTGAAGAGATGTAGTGCTCCTGTCTCTCTGCGCTTTTTCACTAGAAAAACGAAGTACTCCTGTGAGTTACATCAACGAGATGCTGTACTCATCTGTACTGCTGTGCCCGAGGTGGTCTTCCTCCACAGTCCCCTTTTCAGAGCTATCTGTATTGCTATCAGAGACCCTAACAAAACTTTGTGATTTTCTGCCTCTAACACTATCAGCAATTTCTTTGAAAAGCTGTATGAAATTATTTTGCAATAAAGAGCAAGCTATGGAAAATTAAAACTATATAATAGCTACTATTTCTAGGCTGAAGAGACGTGAATTTTTAAGCAGCTATGTAACATGATGACAAACAACGATCTGTAGATACGCTGAACATTAGCGTGTCCTGTTTCTGAGGTCCGCTTTAGCGCCTTGGAACACCATTCGCTATATAACTGAGCAATTACAGAAAAAGATTTTAGGATGAGGTTTAGATTAGAAAAAACGTAGGAATGATTTCCAACTACTTAATTTTATTCTTTTCAATCCTTGCCAACCCCATAATCCCAGTTTCTCTCTGTGAACTTAATTTCCATGCAAAACAACACATAAAGGCATAAGCAGATTACTTGTATCATGTAAAATATACATACATTTGTACCAATTGATTTTAATAACATTGTAACTTTTAGGTTTAGAACTTCATATTAAAACTGTTACCTTCTAAACAAAAGTTAACTAATTGCAAAAAGGGTAAGCATACTGAAACTATTATTTTCCTTTTTCAGCATGAACCTTCTGTCTATGTGACCTTTCCATGCACAGAGTTAGTCAATTTTCATACGCTTTGGTTATACTCTTCCTTATTTTTTTCTGCTTTTTCATTTCTGTCAAGTATTTTTTGCTTTCTTTATTATAGCATTTTACCCCCTTTCCTTATTTATTCCTTGCTGATTCCCTGTCCTCTGTTCTGCTGTCCTAATTGCACCCTCTCCCTTAAAATTTTACTTTCAATTTCTTCAAACCAAGAGGCTGCTCCTTTCTGCATCTAAATTCATTGGCCAGTACAGGTCAAACTTGCTGGCAGAAAAACTGCCAAAAGGACTGGCCCCAGCGGCTGGCAGCTCCTCGGTGGGAAGAGAGCCACTCTCCTCATCCCACTCCCATCATCCTGCTCAGCTTCTCAGGAGCAGTGGGAAGGGAAGGGAAGGGAGGACAAAGTACCACTAGCACAGACCCACTTTGCTGCTCTGCTCTGAGGGGCTGGATGAAGCCTGGCAATGAACTGAAGCCTAGAAATAAACGTGTTGAATAGATATATATTGCTTCAGTCCAGCCTCTGTTCCAGACTGACCTCCTTCTTTTGCTTCAGTGGAAATTAGAGCTAATGGTGCCAGCTTCAGCATGCACTGAGGGATTAACTGTTGTGATTCATGTTAAATTGCCACACTAATTTAATTCTAGCAGACCTCAAGGCTTTGCTTTGAAATGTTTCTTATACATTGTAAAGTGCTTTTACTGAGTACCTTAGGTTACCAGTACCATCACATTCCTATTTCTCAATTTTAATCCATCACAACAATAAATACATTATCTAGAATGCAACCACAAATACCTAAAATAATTTCTCTTCAACACATTAGCTGTGGCACAATAAAACCCTTGTCCTATTGCTATAGAAACACAGTACAATATTACCATTTGTCAGAAAAGATATGTTGTCTTCTAAATTTTACAGTACGACCTTTATGGAATAGGTTGTTACGACTGTCAAACAAACCAGATTTTAAAAAACATGCCAGCAAGTGCTGTCAAAGGACTCTAAATAAATGTTTAAGACATCATATGATTTTGCATCAGTAAAGTGAGTAAATATTATCCAGTGAGTCACCTAGTTAACTCACTGTAAATTTATGCGATGGTATAAGAAGGAAGGTGAGCACACATTTCCACAGATCCTTCAGGGCAAATCGAATACGCAAGCTGGGACAGGACAAATAATTACAAAATATTAATAAGCTGCAGAAATCCATTTTCTACAGTTTGAGCCTGATAATATGCCAGTGCTCACATGCTTGTGTTTCCTTCTTGGCACTGGAAACAATCAGAAAGCAAAGAGTGAAAATTTAATATACTATTATAGTACCAACAGAACTGCAGAAACCATGGCAGTCAGTTACATCCTCTTCTAAAATAATAATAATACACAACCATAGTGAAAGATTTCTTCAATAGTCTAAAGCAGATATATCTCACATACTAAAAAAGTGCGTAATTTTCCATATTAATATGAAATAACAGTAATTATTAGTGGTGTAAGGAAATACATCAAAGGAAAAGAGTATGTTCAGTAAAAAGAAATGGAATTGTAGGCTGTGGTTCACAATAAGCCAGTGTAAGAGTGCATCTACAAGAGGAACTCTATAGTATACACATACACAGATTCTTATTCTCTCTCTCTGTAGTGGAATACTGCATCTACACATATATAAAAAACCTAAAGAAAATGTATACACACAGAATAACAAATAAAGACGACTAACAATGCTGGTTTCACAGGAATGAGCAGTGTCAGTATAATGTTTGTATTTAAAGGGGTGTTATCAACAATATTAACGGCAGGCTGTTAGGTTTTGGTTTCCATGTGTTGCTTTTTGGGTTTTGTTACCTTGAAAATTCTCCTCCTGATGCCTTCCTCATTTGTAACCTGTGAAATCTGGAAATTGGCCAATACTGCTACCATAATGTTATGGGGAATTCACGTATCAGATGAGCAAAGGAGTTCTTCAGCAGGCAGTATACCCTAAAGACTAATTAGCATTAAGCATTAATTTACTATATATATATGTTACTCTATATTACTAAATATTAATCTCATACAAAAAACCCTTCAAATAATTATATTTGAATTTTGAAATCTTATTAACTTTTGATCAAAGAAATGTATCCCATTGAAACTGCTATCTGCTGAACTTGCTTCTCAACTTTGTTTGATCTTTATGTGACTTGGGAATAACCACAAATAATATTGGGGACAATACATAAATAACACCTTAACAAAAATTTCTCTCTTATGGAATCTGCAGAGGTTCGACTAAAAAGAAGAAAATAAGTCTTTGCCCTGTGTTAGTGAATGAGTGAATCTCTCTCCTTCATTTCTGCTGATTAGTGAAAAAATAGAAGAGAAAATACAACTCAGAATTACTAAGATACATAGAAATTCTCTAGTATTAGATGTTTATGCAACAAACTGGAACATCCACAGTGGCATTAAAAATAATCTTGTTTTTGAAGCAGATATGAAAATTCTTCTGATTCATGAGATCAGCTTAATACTAATTGATACAAAAAATAAGCAAGTGTTCCCATTAATAGTTATTCCAAGGTTTTAACTGTGTTCACTACACTTTCGTACACTTCCAATGGAAACAACAGGACTGATCACTCCCAGAGAAGTAACCGGATGAACTAATTAATGGTTTGGTCTGATAATTTCAACATCACCAAGTTAAAAACAAGTAAGGGAAACTGGGTGGGTCCCATCTGCAGAAGAAAGGTGTCTTCTTACCACGTAAGCCTTTAGTCACTTAAGAGTTTCTCAACTTGGCAGATCAGCTAAATTCTGGGTTTGCTCAACAGTACTTCGATCAATCCAATCTGACTTTCATTTCATTAAGATTTTACCTCACCACTAGTAACCAAATGTTAGCTAAAACATGGTAAGAACAGACTTTCCATCTCCCCAAAGATGACCAAGACTATTTCAAGAGACAGACTGATTAATTGATAGCATCTCAAGTCAGAAATAGGAAGGACCAAGAGTCACAAGAAATTCATCCATTCAGCAAATTTACTACTCCTTTGTGTGTGTATATATATATACACACACGTATATCTGTCTATGTATGAGTATTCCTACCTTTTGAAAAAAATCCATCAGCTTAAGATGCTGCTCCTAAGAAAGCCCATCCTTTCAGGCAAATAGACTTCCTTAGTTTTCTGATTTATTTCAAACTATTCAAGCAAAGAGGGCACCAACACAGAGCTTCTCTTCAACAAATATCCATCAATCCATTTTGTTGCATGCAGCTCTGCTCTTCCGGTAGGAGGTAAAATTGCCCTTAAACACCTAAGGCTGTGTTGCTGCCCAAGCTTTTTCAACTCTTCTTTTTAATTCCTAGGTAACCAAAAGCAGTTCACAGGCAGAATTGTTCAAAGCTTTTGGAACCTGCATGGCCAAGCAGACGGTGACCTGTATATGTAGCACAGACATCCAAAAAGACCTCTGGGGCAGGAACTTAACACTTGTGCATTTTTATAGAGAGCTAAGGCAACAGAAGTCCTAATGTAAGCCCTCTGAATGCTACAGCTATATAAACACTGCAATATAAATAGTTACCTACCACACACAGTTCTTTTGTCTCAGCATCTGACCCGAATCTTAAAAATCTGGCTTTGGTGCGCCATTCTGGCAGATGTACCATCTCCTACACGAGAATTACCAAAATAGTCATAAAGACTTTTAAAACCCTGCAACTTTTTCTCATTTCTTTGTTATCAAAAGCTATGGAGTCAGCATGCATGCACATCTCTGCTAAATCTTTAAAAAACTTTCTTTGCATTGAAATTTAAACAACTCCTAACATGTCTGCGAAGGAACTACGATTGGTCGCATCCCTGAAAGTTTGATCAACCAATTTGGACCAATCAGAGTGAGATTGCTCAAAATACCACGTTTTGCCTAGCATTTTTAGAAATGGTTTCAGTGTTAACTTCATTTACCTAGGAATCAAATGTAACCAGCTTCTGTCCTTATGTAAAATCTCTAAAGCAAACACTTGTTCTAGTATTAAAAAAAAAAAAAAGGTTTTCATCTTTGAAAGAAAAAAATCCTTGCTTTGGGATCTGAATGTCTTTATTGCTTTTCCCTGGGGTTTTCGTTTTATGTTTGTTTTTTCTCTTTTTTTCTCCTTTTTTTCCCCTAAATGGAGATAATTACCCTCTGCATCTTTCCATCTTTTCTGCTTGACTGCCCCAATGATTCATTCCAGAGTTTTATCTGGGAGATTTTCCTTTCTGGCTTGTCCGCTTCTTCCAAAATGAGCCAATAATCTACCAAACCTTCAGTGTCTGACAAGGTAAGAATTTCTGCCCAAACAGGACGTGTTTTGAGCATTTCCTCCTTTGCTCTGAGGGACCAAGGAGAGGACATAGAACTACAGCAGACTCTTCAATTGAGATGCGCACTACTGCAGTATATATTGCTCAGGACAGTCTTTCTCAAAGATAACAAGGTAGAAACTACAGCTGTGGGTGGGTGGATCCAAGACAACGCTACCGCAGAAACGACCTACTATGTACTGCTTGTTTCTCCACACGCATTCCAACTAGATCTTCCAGATGAAACAAAAATTGAGGCAGTAGAAAAAAATTAGTACGCTGGAACATGAATGATATTATCATCATGGGCTGAGGCCAACGGCATGAGCTTTAATCATAGAATCATAGAATCATTAGGGCTGGAAGGGACCTTCAAAGGTCATCTAGTCCAACCCCCCTGCAAGGAACAGGGATATCTCCAACTAGATCAGGTTGCTCAGGGCCTCATCCAACCGGGCCTTGAACGTCTCCAGGGATGGAGCATCCACCACCTCTCTGGGCAACCTGTTCCAGTGTTCTACAACTCTCATGGTAAAAAATTTTTTCCTAATATCCAACCTGAATCTACCTCCCTCTATTTTAAAACCATTACCCCTTGTCCTATCACAACTGGCCCTCCTGAACAGCCTCTCCCCATCTTTCTTGTAGGCCCCCTTGAGGTACTGGAAGACCGCTATAAGGTCACCCCTGAGCCTCCTCTTCTCCAGGCTGAACAGCCCCAACTCTTTCAGCCTGTCCTCATAGGAAAGGTGCTCCAGCCCTCTTATCATCTTCGTGGCCCTCCTCTGGACCCTCTCCAACTGGTCCATGTCCTTCTTATGTTGGGGACTCCAGAACTGGACGCAATACTCCAAGTGAGGTCTCACGAGGGCAGAGTAGAGGGGAAGAATCACCTCCCTTGACCTGCTGGCCACGCTCCTCTTGATGCAGCCCAGGATGTGGTTGGCCTTCTGGGCCGCAAGAGCACATTGCCGGCTCATATTGAGCTTCTCATCCACCAGTACTCCCAAGTCCTTCTCCTCAGGGCTGCTCACGATCCATTCTCCGCCCAGTCTGTATTTGTGCCTGGGATTGCCATGACCCAGATGTAGGACCTTGCACTTGGCCTGGTTAAACTTCATGAGGTTGGTACGGGCCCACCTCTCCAGCCTGTCGAGGTCCCTCTGGATGGCATCCCTCCCTTCCAGCGTGTCGACGGCACCACACAGCTTGGTAATAAGGCCAAGTGCAGAGTCCTTCACTTGGGATATAAAAACCCCAAGCATCGCTATAGGCTCGGGGAAGAGTGGCTGGAGAGCTGCCTGGCGGAGAAGGACCTGGGGGTGTTGGTTGACTACCGGCTTGATATGAGCCAGCAGTGTGCCCAGGTGGCCAAAAATGCCAATGGGATACTGACATGTATCAAGAATAGCGTGACCAGCAGGAGCAGGGAAGTGATCCTGCCCCTGTACTCGGCACTGGTGAGGCCGCGCCTGGAATATTGTGTCCAGTTTTGGGCCCCTCGCTGCAAGAGAGATATTGAGTTCCTGGAGCGAGTCCAAAGAAGGGCAACTAAACTGGTCAAGGGGCTGGAAAATAAAACTTATGAGGAGCGGCTGAGGGAGTTGGGGCTGTTTAGCCTGGAGAAGAGGAGGCTGAGGGGAGACATGATTACGGCCTACAAATACTTGAGAAGGGATGGTGGGGAGGTGGGGGAAGGGCTCTTTACATTAGTGATGGGTGATAGAACAAGAGGAAATGGGTATAAGCTTAGTCAGGGGAGATTCAGGTTGGATGTTAGAAAGAATTTCTTCTCTGAAAGGGTTGTCAGCCACTGGAATAGGCTGCCCAAGGAGGTGGTTGAGTCCCCATCCCTAGATGTGTTTAAGAAAAGGGTGGATGAACTACTTAAGGATATGGTTTAATGGGAGATTAGGGACAGTTGGACTGGATGATCTCTAAGGTCTTTTCCAACCTAGAAAATCTATGAAATCTATGAAATCATCTGAGGAAGCAGATAAAAAGAAAAAAAGATTTTCCAAAGAGCAGAAAGGAATCAGACAAAAACATTCACAGATTGGCTATGCAGCCCTAACAAAGACTCAAGAACTAAAGCAATCTCAAAAAAAAAAAAGGCAGTAAAGCCTGTAAATGAGAAAAAAAAAACAATAAACAAGGCAACTAAACTTCAAAATTCTCCAAATGCTTCTTAGGAAAGCAAATCTTTCTCTTTTCCATCCAATTCACAGGATGTATAGCCGTAAGCAGTGCACATTACACCTATTACTGGGTGAATAACCTAGCACACTACACAGGAGCATAATGCTCTGAAATAATTTCTGAAGTTTTACTTGCTGTTAACAGAAAGAGAAAAAAAAAAGAGTACTACAGTACCTAAACTTATAAAATATTCTATTTGTTTCCAGTCCTGCTTTTCCATTTAATTTTAATTTATTTTACTAAAACTTTAAAATACAATAAAGCTTTAAAAAGTATCTGTCTGAATTCAGTTCTTTTGCCAGATATTTCCCTCCTGGCTCCTCTAATCCGTTTTTTATGAGCTGGCATCTTAAAAACCATGCTTAGGTATGCAGAGCCTAACAGTATCATTGAAACCTCCTGGCAGTGTGCTCCTCAGAAGCAAAAAGCCATTATCTCACCAACAGACTTGCTCTAAACAGTGTTCTCTTTTGCCTATGAGCTACCTATCACCACATGCCATGTTACTTGTAATTCATATAACTGCACATGAGAGAGAACCAATGCTGAGAGTACATACAGGAAAACGTATTCTTTGTTTAAGCATACAGCTACTTATGTAATGGTATGATGCTTTCCATGTACATAAACTAATTTGGTGTTTATGAAAATTCCCTCTGAATACCAGAGACTTCAGTCTCTTATTTAATAAAGTAATCACAGAGCAGCAACGTAATATTGCTGCCATAACACAGCAATAACAAGTCTGGCACAGATACAGTGGTGTATATATGCCTGTCTATAGAAAACTACAGTATGCCTCATGATTTCAAAAAGTTCCCAGCAGAATACTATACTGAGTTGACAAAAGTGTATGTCAGAAACTCCAGTTTAATACTTATTTCAAGAAGAGAAGGTTAAGAGAACTCCATGGATGTCTAGTTTCTAAATTACCTCAAAATACATTTTAGTACTTTGTAATCTGTTGAACGTACAACATCCCTTCTTCTGTACGAATAACAAAAAAGTTACTTTCAGCTTGGCAAATACACATTTCTTGCAGTTTTTACAGCATAGCATGTAATGAATTAACAACAAACTAGGCAATAAGAATCTAAAATATTCCCCATGCAAACTGGAAAGGATGCTGCATACTAATGAAAGACTGACACATGCTGTTTGACCCTAACCATCTTTTGTTGGACGCAAAACATCTTGCACTTCTCAAATGTCAAGTCTTGCTGCTTTTCCATGGAAGCGTATGAAACTTCAACTGCAGCAGAAATGCTGCGTTTATGATGCACCACAGGAGAATGAGAGAAAGAATGGGCAATGCTCATATATTGACTGTTACAGATAATCAGGTTAAAAACACCCATCATGAACATGTCGGGCCTCATTTGCCCCATCTAATGTACTCTCTATTTTGTTTACATATTGAAAAAACCCTCATATTAGTGTGAGTAACCTTCTCATATTCATTTTTTCTTGTTAAATCACTTCACAATACAACCATTTCATACTTCAGCTGTTGTTTGAATGAGATGGTCTAGAACAAATTTGCTGGCAGTCTGAACTACATGTAGGTTCTGTCCAGAATGGCATTTTCCCCAATCCTGTGCTAGAAAGAAATCTGATTTAAAGAGGAAATGCAATGGTAACAAATATATTTTATACATCCATTTCAAGTGCTTTATGATGTACCATCCTACTCTGAGTTTCTCAGTTCTCTAAGCATCTGCCTTTCCCTCAGGTTTGTTCTTCGTATTTTCACATTGTGTACACACACCAAATGTCACCTTCCAGGAAGACAAACACATGCTATCCTTAACGCAGAGTCACACAGTGGATGCATATTCATAACTAAGTAGAGCATGAATACTTTTTTGTTATCCAGTACCTGAAGAGTTTATGGATGCCCTACACACTACACTAAAAAGGACTTGGAAGTAGGTAAATAGTAAATCTGCATATCAACAAAACACTTCTGACAACTCCAATTATTAACGCGTAGCTTCTTTTTCTCCCTTCGATGCCTGTCCATACGATCATCCACCCTGTCACTGATTCAAAGCAGTATCCTCCCACATATTCACAGTTGATTAGGAGTTAGTTCTGAGAGTCTTTCAGCTGCACAGCTAACACAGGACCGCCAAGAACAGATTTGCTTCTGGATGTCTCTGAAAGGGAAGAGTTTAGTAATACGGTAGCAAACAAGGGGGTTACTTTTCAGATGCCAGGACCGCAGAATTTTCTATGAGGTCAGCAGTATAATTTGAACACTGATGTGTATACCTGGGTAAATGCAGGCAAATATCTCATTGCAAACTCTCATGACTTGTTATCCAGTTAGTCTCCCTAGTGATAGGCTTATATTGAGTGTAATTACCTTGAGTAACCAAAACATCGAAATAAAACCAAAATCTCAAGCTCAGGTGTTCAAAGCACATGTATATCCACATTGTAAAGGGCATCTGGACAAGCAAACAAGAAACATAATCACACACCTTGAACTGACAGGACATATTACTACAAAGTAATTGCTAAGTAATTCTTTTTTAAAGCTGACGCTAGTCTCTGAATTTCAGTGGCGGTAACAACTGTCTCCTAAAATCTGCTACTTTCACAGTGGCAGTATGTCTCTTCAAAGTCACCTGAATTGGATGTTTAAAGGGCCATGGAGAAAGGGACCACGAACTAACTTTCCCGCTACCAGCCAATTTCAACAAAAGCTACCAACATGCAGAAGTCTCGAGCATATTAAGTGCCTCTTCATTTTACGAAAACTAGTAGTTTGGTATGGAGGGAAATCCAAACAATGAAATCCTATCAATGAAAACACAACTGCAATTCAATTCCTTCAAGTGCCCAGCAAGTGGCTGCCAGGTGTTTACTCAGGATGTATGCACAGCTGTATATATGTTCAGGACAGACAGAACATAAATCCTGAGGAAATCAGGCTTCATTAGTTCTGCAACTCATAAGCAGATTGTATGTAACATGAGAAGATGCAAACAGAAAAGTTTATTGTATAAGAAATCAGTCCAATCTCCTTCATGGCATCTGCCCCTGTACAGACTTGGGAAAACTATTTTCATTCCCTTCCCTGCTTACAACCTGCATTATCGGAGACTTCTGCCATTTTCACTAGTCTCTCAACATACTGCTACTGAATTTTCGGATTTTTTTTCATCTAAAAAAACCTGCAAGACTGTATATGCAAAACACTGTTTCACACTTCTTTGTCTCTAAATGAAAGTTATTGTTCTATTTTAGAAAGTATGCAGGTAAATAAATTTCAGAACATTTTTTAAAGAATAAAATTAATGTGAGCATATGACAGAAGGAAACTGTCAACAACAACAAAAATCAGGGTAACTACAGCTTATCGCTTTGATAAACTTGAAAACACTCACAGTTTATAGAAACTTAGTTCTCCAAGGCGCCAGGTTAATAATATCTGCCATAGCAACCAAACAGAGCAGTCTTCTGGCACCTTCTGAATGAGCATTTAGGAGGAGATTAATTCAATACTCCAAATGATGAAAGGGCTCTTGAGATCCATAACTGTCTCCCACAAATTACCCTTATTGTACAACTGGATGTTTAGAACAGATTGCACATTATCTATATTGAACTAGAGCTTTCACAGCAAATTTATACGAAACAGATTAAGCCCACATGATGTGTCACGCTATTTTCACCCACTCCTTTCAGGGCATTTACAAAAATGGGTACTTTATTAAATGGATCATTGCAGTTGTGAAGGATTTATTTTTAAGCTTATTTATATTTGGAAGCTACTGTAAGCTGTTTTACTATACAACTTCAAAATTTCTGAAACATGTCAAAGCATAAAAAGCTACCAAAAAAATTACAATATAGTATATAAACAGACAGTAGAAAGACTGCCGTATAAGTGAACATCAGTCTTTTTTAATGCATCTCATGTTGTTTTGAATTAATAAAAAAATTCGAGTGATGACATACCTCAATAAATAATTACGTGTCTTCCTATTTATATGTATCAAACCACTTTTTTCATCAAACGCAGCATCTGATGAGCACCAGGCATCTCAATGAAGACAAGGGTCTTACAGAAAACATTTTACAAGAGTATATTAAACATCTAGCTGCTTCACCAGAATATAAATTACTACGTAATCTCACCTCCCAGGATAAAAGTAATTTAATACTTTATTTACTGATTTCCTTATATTGCAAACAATCATACTGTACAACACAGATAACAAGAAACTTGCAATAAAAGAAGATTTATAGTGCAAACGCGTTTACAAACGATTACAGCGTAAAAGAGCTAGTCAGCTAGCTCTAGGAAAGCAGAAACACGTCGTCTCTTTTGAGACCACTGCAAGTTCTTCTCCTCAGTCCAGCAATGCTCAAGACACAGTACTTCACCTGCTTTATTAAATGAATCGCTCTCCAATTGTCTGCAGTTATGAGTAACACCTGGATTGCATAGATTGTTATGGAGGATGTACACTTCAAAATTAGTCCTAGCCAGTCTGGTAAAAGTTACTTCTGCAAAATTCCTACCTTCTTCACAACTTAGAATACATTAAGCAGGAAATGGAGAAACAAAAAGTAGTGAGCCTAATTACAATTGTGAAGATCCAAGACTTATGTAGAACTATCATTTATTTGCAAATGAGACAATTCTGATTTTACACTGCCCAAGTACAGATTGTGCTCCATTCTGTATATGGAAGAACTGTGTACCCTGAATAATAAACAGCATGTAAATGAAGGAACAGCAGTTAGTTTCTAAGCAGAGAAGAAAGTATTCACCTTGCCACTAAACAGCGAAAAAAAAAAATTAGGTAAAGCAACATCACTCACTGAACATCATCTAATTTACCATAGACTGAGTTAGGAATATTAGGGGAATAAAAATTGCAGTGAAACCCTGAATACTGATACAAAGCACAAGGATCAGAACTGTGGTTTGGCAAGTTCCCTTCAATTTACTACTTCCCACTTTACAATCATCATATCATTAACAAACCTTCAGTCCCTGTTTCAGTATTGATAATTAATGCTATTTAAGTTTTAGAAGGTCTTTCCAAATATTAGGCATTTTAAGCATCAAACATCACCAAAAAAAAACCCCTGTGGGCTAGATCTCTTGAGAGTAGGAGGCTCTCAAATCTAATGGAGTCGGGCTGATTATTCCAGCTGAAGACTTTGTGCTTCTTGACTCTTGTAAAAAGTAATGAAGTGGAACAGATTTGTACATTTCACCATTTAGACTCAACAGGAAAGCTACACAGGTTTTAATACCTATATTTTAGAAAACAATTGAGGCTTTCAAAACCATTATAATGATAGCTCTCAGAGAAGTATATCTGCTGATTAATAAACCTCCAAAACAAACCAATCCTTTCTATATAAAGAGAATTAAATAGGTTACAATTTCAAGTTAATATATTTCCATGGAATTAGAAACTGTAATTTGATAATTCTGTCTCCAAGGATTTGCAGAAGTACTTACATTATTCAGTAAATTTCTTCTCCCCAATAGTACTGCCTCAAGATCATTATTTTCCAAATCTACTCTTTGCTTCACAAACAAGCTAGACAAATCTCCAAAATGTGTTAAGAATTTTAATCTGCACATCCAAGAAAACATGTAACTAGAAAGCAAAGAATCAATTGCAAATGTGAAACCTGTCCCAGCAGCAAATTCCTCTGTCTCCATGTCAGTTGAATCTCTTGAGTTTTTATGCCTGCATTCATCCCTCTCTCTCTTCCATTAAAAAAACCCAACTGTATCACTGTTAAAACAATATAATTTGTCCCTTTGAGCTTATTATCAATCTCTTCAGCTTACTGTTCCTTTGCATGAAATGAACTTCTTTCAGAATTTTTATAATCTACTCTTCATCAACTTGCTCCACTCTGACATGAAGAGCTAACTCTTCTCACCACTTTGGCAAAGAAATGCCAGCACTGCTTCCTTGCTAGCATGGTTCTCCCTTAAAAATCGTTTGTTCTTTCATGTTGTCACACAGATATGGAAAAGCTCTCCATGAGCGTTCATAAAAAATATCTTGAAAAAAAAAAATCACTTTTGATGTATAAAGAACATTTCATAAAACCATGATCAGGCATTAGCAAGCTGTCATAATCATGTCTTCCCAGGGGGCTAAGAGCTCTTCATTACATCGAACTGTGATTAGATCTGCCAAAACACCTGATTTTTTTTTTTTTTATTACTCTTTTAGGCTCCTCCAGAGCCTAATTTTTGCTACCATTCTAACACTGTAGTTTAATATAACAGAAAGTATTAGATAATCCTAGCTATAGATATCACTACATGTCCTATAACAGTCACAGTAAGAAACTGGAAATGCAGCACGAACTGTAACATATTTAGAATATGGTGTTGGGGAGGGAATCTGTTTTGTAGGAGTGAGTTCTTCCCATGGCTGAGTAAAGATGTATCGAGAGCTGTACTCCACATTATGAAAGTTTTGTAGTTCCAGATATTCTGAATGAATGTAAAATTTAAATTTAGTAAGATGTTCTCTGAAGCCAACCTTGTCATTTAAACACCCTTCACGTCCTTAGGAAGACATCTGATTGTTGCCTTGGAAACAAAGACTGCTTTCTAGTGTGTTCATTTCAAGGGATTCAGTCAATTTGAAGTCAAATTTCCAATTGCTAATTTTATACCTGCCACAGGTGCAAAGTTCTCGAGATTAGAACAGAAATTGACTGTTTGCAATGCTGTTCTCTGACAATAGTGTGCTTCTATTTTTTACTTTTTATTTATCTTTTTTTCCTTTTTTGCACTGCCTTTGGTAAGTTACACCATTCTTGTGTAATGCTCTGCAGGAAACTCAGCTGTACACTTACCCTCTATGTAAGAGGGTGATTATGATAACAGAGGAAACAAACCTAAAAGTGAAAATGGAAAGACCTTTAGGCATAAACAAACAAGCGGATACAAATACTTTTGGTCCTAGTGTTCCTTAAACTGATCAAAGATATTTACAAAAAAATAAACAGGATAACAAGCAAAACCACCCTATGCTTTATGTTTATGCATAGATTTTGTTATATGTGCTTGTATTTAGACCAAGTATTTGTAAAAATGAGGACTACCACTTAAAAGACATTTCATTTATCCATTTCAGTCAAGTCATACTGTTTACATAAAGCTTAATAAAAGACACGAATAGACACTACCAAGCAGGATCTTTGATAGGGATGATATCCACATTTTCTGAAGCTCAAATTCAGCCTTGTGTTAATGGGTCCCATTATTCACCCTCAAGTAAATTATGACATATCTAATTTTGTCCCTTACTTGGTCAAAATAGAAATGCTTTCATTTTCAAGCAGGATTTATATTATGAACTAAGTTAACTAGTGTCTATCCATGAAGATATTCATGCTTTATCCTAAGGGAGACTTGTCTCAAGAACAGAGAAGGGTAAGTTCCTTCATACATTGCTCGTAACTCAAAGTTAGGTTCTTGTTCTGAACTACCTTCCAGAAGAACCTCCTCTTCTGCTTTTCTTCAAGGAACAGGAGAGACCAGCATACCTAAAGCGAATTCTGCCAGCATGTCTATATAATATTCAGTGCAAATATTTTAATTGCATTAGCTATGATAGCAAAATTCTAGTACTATACAAACACTCGACTAGTTATAAGAGTTTTATGCTGTTAAAATAATTTTTCTTCCTCATGTGCACAGGGCCCCTTAATTTCTATACCTTTCCACTGACTGCAATGATTTAAGGTGTATGGCAAGTATCTGTACATGTGATACAAAAGGCATTAGGACTGTCCTTAGTACAGAAATGTTGTCCTTTGTCCAGTAGCCAAAGCAGCTAATATCCTGAGCGTACAAAAGCGCACAAAGTTTATACAGCAGCGTGCATCTTCTCCACGCAATATAAATGTCAAGCTCATTGCATTTGTGCAATGATGCTTTTCTTATTTTAATTGAGCCATGTTTGGAAAATAACATTATATTATCTCACATTGCTTGTGGATTCACAATGTTACGGTAAACTTTTCTTTTTTTTTAGTTGAGTAGTTACAAAGCACAACCACAGAGCATTCATTCATCAATTCAGCCTTCAGAAACCCGGTTTTCACTCAGCTGTAAAAGAATCACTGGCTTGACCTTCTTAAATCTGCTTTCTTTATTTCCAGTCGGTGAAATTAAACCAGAATCTACTCCAATATTCCAGGGCTTAATGTATCTAAAAATTTCTCATAACCAGTCTAGCTTTTCTAATCAAAATGCAGAACTTCTATCTCAAAAAGACACATGAAAGGGAAAGTTGTTTTACAAGAGGAAGAACAGCTTATACAGATGAAATTCTATTTCGACATAAGCATATGCAATATCAGGGCCATAAGCTGCGCATATACCCAGAAGGAAAAAAAATAATACTTCAAAAAAAAAAGCCTGAAGTAATAAATAACAGTTAAATAAAGCAGCAGAATGACTCAGCACAACAATTACTATCAAAACTGTCACTGACAGCTGATTCATATCACCAAAAAACAGTTATAAAGGACGTATAGTCATGTACAGACTAGTATGCACATGCAGGTGTATAAGGATGTGTATACATGCTCAGGAGTTAGTGTCTTAGGAAAACAAAGATGTACTTCAAATAGAAATGAGAGAATTCACAGTTAATGTACATTTCAACATGATGGTGAAGGCAGGAATTGCTCCTTACTTTTTCTACCGTGAAGACAATGAAATTGATGACTTTGGTATCGATGTGAAAATAAAAATCAAATCAAAGAACACCTTATGAGTGTGCCATGTGCAACTACCTTTACTGCCACTCTTCCACCTCCCTCAACTTTCAATTTCAGGTTTCAGCATTCAATTTTGTTTGCACCAGGCTTTCTTTCCAAGCCAGCACATTCTATTCTCGGAAGGCCTTCGAGAACTGAGTAGTTTGAGTGTTATAACCAAAACGTGTGTATAATGAGGGTAAATTAAATTCAGTTTAATCTAGTTGAGAGGCTGGGAGATTTTGTTCAAATACTGAATATTGTGATGATTGAACAGCACAATTCAGAATAGATTCTTTTCTTCCTTAGTTCTTTGTTTGTGTTCTAATAAAATAAATGTAAACAAACTGCCTAGTGTAGCAAGGCTGGCATGGGTACTTAAATGACTTTTTTCAGCTCATTTCTTTTCCTGGATTAATTCCATTGTCACTGTGTGTAGAGCTGTGGAACACTCATAGTGATAAATAAATGGATGTTTTCAAAATACTCACTGTACAGGGACTTTAAAACGCCTAACAACTGATTAGAGGTCAGGGTGAACCGCAACAAGGCAAAGAGTACATTTATTAAACCAGGGTCATGAAATTCACTGCATTACAGCCTAACAACGTCTCTCCCATGGAGGTTATAAACATTAAGATAAGTAAAACAAAGAAATGCAAAACTGAAAAGAAGAGTCTACACACCAAAACGAATAAAAGTCAAAAATCCTTTCAGAACAAACCCCAACACATAGAATAAGAAGAAAAGCAGGTACAAAATTTGAAAGAATAGGGCATGAAGGGGAGGAGACCATTTTTATACCAAACAATCCCTGCAAACCGCATTTATTTCACAGTCGGGGACTTCTTTTTGTCAGACAAAAGTAACAGTCTGGCTGTAGATTGATGTACAGAACTAGAACACTAAGCTAACTCATTTGCCCCTTGTTTACCTACAAACTAAATGCTAAAGAAATATTATTTTACTTTAACTGGTTCTTTAAGTTATATTGTCGTATGGATTTTGCTGGTGATACACTTGACACCCATGATCATTGTGGTCTGGCTGTCCTGAAGTCCCACCTTGAGAAGGAACAACCAGCTTCCTATTTCTTTATCAATAAAATGTATCAGTAGCTATAAAACTCTGTTGAGGCAAACAATTAAGAGCGCCACATGATGAATATAGGCTCTACAGCCTGAAGAACAACCTGGTACTTACTACAACATGTAAATTATTATTATTCTTTAAAAAACCATCCACAGAGATCTCACTCTCAGCGACTAGCAATGCGTTACCATGTAGACAAGTTGTATATGTGAAATGTTCCACTTAAACAGAACAGGGACATTTTTCTTAGGATTTTCAAGACCAGTGTGATTACAGGATGCAACATCCAAGAGATATAATAAAACACGTGTTCAGTTTAGTTAGATGTTTGACAGGTACAGAGGCTTCAGCTTAATGTGAATACCCCAAGTCCAAAGCAAAGCATTTCTGCTCCTCGTGTGTTTGGACAGTGATCACCATAGCACTCTGTCAGCACTTGGCCTCTGGAACACATCATCTGGAACACATTTATCCAGAACATCTGGATAAAAACAAGCTCCTTGCAAAGACCCCATGTCATTTGTATGAAGGTATTCTGTCATCTCCCCCACCTCTGAGTGAGTTTTTGAGAGAAGGCTGAGGGATGAAAGAGAGTACTCCTTCAAAAAGCTGAATGCAGTCTTCCCAGTAACTTAAGGAGAAAAGAACATCTTGTTGAGCTATCATCTGTTATCTGTTTTAGTTACTAAATACAGGGATTTCCACCATTTAACCTGTAACATAAATTAAATCTGGCACATTGTCAAGAAGGTGCTGCAGCTATCTGACCGAAGCATGAAGAGTCGAGCTTTTACTGCTGCCATTAAAATACGGTTCAGAAGGTGGAAAAGGTTCATCATCACTAGACACCTTTCAGTCTTGATTTTAAACTATGATGAATTAAAAAGGCCTCAGCTGATCTTCCCCCTCCTTTCTTTTTTTTTTCCCCCAGAGAACTATCCATGCTTCTATTTGCAGAGAGCTGCAGTTAAATCTACAGAAGGTTTTACTAGCGGTATCAAAAAAGCTAGCAAAAGCTGAGCTGCAATTCTTTTTTTCCAAATGCTAAGAAATCCTTATTTGGACTGTATATAAGAGCAGGTCCTTCCTGCTGCACCTAAAATCTCCCCACCATATCAAACACAGTATTGAAACATATTCCACTGCCATACGAGCTTTTGTATATGATCTGCTCTTTTAAACCGACGCTCACTCCGTCAAAATAAAATTCAATTAATTTCTTACGGACATGCGATTTTGTTCTTCTTACAAATCATTCTATTACTTTCAAATATATCCATACACATAATCTCACGCAAACATGCTGCCACTGCTGCAGAAATAATGTAAATGCCCATATTCCAAGTGTGCTCTCTGAGTTTCCAGGCTGGTTTCAGGCGGGCGGTGGCTAGTTTTGGAAGAGCAGCCGGTGACCCGGAGCACCGGGGAGCACTTATGTAATGTGCTTACACACCTTACGTAACTTCCACACGCTGTGACAGCCAAACCATCTCCCAGATATTTGACTATCTGACAACTCCTCCTCTCCAGCTCTCTCCCTGTCCAGTTTTTAAGGAGACATTTAAAAAAACCTACTAACAATTCTACTCCCCTGCCTGCCCCCTTGCCAAGCTCCCCAGATTACAGACACTAATGGCACCATGCTAGCTACCAACAGAAACAAATGAGGTCTCTGCTTTTCGACATTTTCATGCATATCCTCTGCAAGTAAACCCAACTTTAGAAAAATCACACTGCGCACACGCTACAGCCACTGGTTCACAGCAACAGAAACCCCTGTTTTTACAAATGCTTCTTCTCATTCCTCAATAATCCAATCTTCAGCTGAGTGGATGGCAAACATTAGCCGAGGGCGCATTGAGGAGGAAGGGAAAATAAATTTATTGTGTGGACTCATCTACTTAACAAGAAAGTTCCAATTTTTGAAGAAACCTTGTGAAAAAGCAGTTCTTAGCAATTGAGTTATTTTTCTTGGCTGATATCAATGCAATAAAACAAGGCATTTTGCTCTTATGAAAATTAATACTATTTGTCTTTTCTAGGATAGTTACACAGTACATAATGTTTAATTTTTTCAATCATGTTTGGTTATAATTACTTATAGCTTGCAGAAAAGGGTATTTGTAAAATAAAATCATTCATAAAACTAAAAGTGTAAATGACTTGAACTCACACATTCTGTTGAAAAAAAAATTTAACCCCTAGCACACTGTTGTAACGGAATGTCCTCACTTTGCACCAGTATTATCATCCTGACACTGGCAGAATACAAAAAGCATAGGTAATATTCTAAGTATAAGACAACTAGCATTCTTCTTAAGAGCCAGCTGTAAGAAGGTAGAACCACTATCTTGTTCTTGCCATTGAAGTCGGGACTTTAATTGTGAGATACTATCTTTTACCTGTCAACAAAAACGCAACACAATTTGAATTAAAGAAGTAGCATTTAGCAGTTGCATGCCTAGAAACACAGTCAGAGGATACAAGATAATTTGACCTAAAAAAGCTAAGAGGCTTTGGGCATTAAAGCAGACTCTCAAATGTTTATCTTAGTGCAACAGTTTTGCCCTCAAAGATCCCCGGCATGATTAATGTTTGCTGGAAAACGTCATGCACATAACACAAGAGTAGAAAGACAGTAACTTTTAAACACATCTACTCCAGGGAAAGGAGCTGTCTATATTCAGCTGAACTTTTAAAAAACTGCCTATTGTGACTACAAAGATGCCTTTAAGAAAATAAAGGCATACAGTGGTTACGAAGCAAAGACGTAAATTGTTAGGCAGAAAGCACGAGCTGTAGAAATCTGGCAACGCATTACGGAGGTGCTGGCCAGAACTCCCCAAGCAAAGCGCCCTCCTTGAAACGCAGGAGATCCCAAACAGCAGAAAGACTCAACCTCTTAGTATTTCTGAGCGCTCCTGTCACAAAATAAATGCTTCACCCTTCTACACATAAATGCCTCTGCAAGAAAGCCAACATAGCTAATTACTAATAGAGTATTTATTTTAAATTTATATTTACAATGAAATTAAAATTTTTGATGCACAATACAGTTTTACATAAGAATCACACATGAAAATCATAGAATCATAGAATGGTTAGGGTTGGAAGGGACCTTAAAGATCATCTAGTTCCAACCCCCCTGCCATGGGCAGAGAAATCCTCCACTATACCAGGTTGCCCAAAGTCTCATCCAACCTGGCCTTGAACACTTCCAGGGATGGGGCATCCACAACTTCTCTGGGCAACCTGTTCCAGTGCCTCACCACCCTCAATGTAAAAAACGTCTTCCTTATATCTAATCAAAATCTCCCCTCTTTCAGTTTAAATCCATTGCCCCTTGTCCTATCACGACACGCCCTTGTAAAAAGCCCCTCTCCAGCTTTCCTGTAGGCCCCCTTTAGGTACTGGAAAGCTGCTATAAGATCACCCCAGAGCCTTCTCTTCTCCAGGCTGAACAGCCCCAACTCTCTCAGCCTGTCTTCATAGCAGAGGTGCTCCAGCCCTCGGATCATCAAAAAATCACTAAATACATCAAGCAATATAAAACTATTCCTTGTCAATGCAATATTTTCTTCTTCTACAAAGTTAACTGAGTTTGGAAGATGGACTTTTAAGTGTTCCAGTCCCAAGTGACAGACATGACCTCAGCTATTTTAAGAAACTAAACAACGTCACTTGTTATGATGCAGTGTAACTGCTCAGCATACTTCAAAAACACAACAGGCCATGAAATCCACCACCACCAACTCCTGCATATCTCATCTAATGACAACTACAGTGGAACCAACAGTTCTCAGACTTAACAGTTTTTGGCAGATTAAACAATTTTCCACGAGAGGACAGAAAAGTACCCTGAGTGCCTAATATCCCCTCTATGGTGGCAAGGAACAGATTAAGTTGATTCATGTACTATACCACAGTGGAAGACCAGAAACTACAAGAACCTTGCCAACATGAGTTTTCCCAAATTTGGCTTTCATTGTGTTAGCAAAATGTTAACCTGGCCTCCAAGAAAGAGGACTCTCTGTATCAATTCACATTATTTGGCCATCTATACACAGAGGAAAATCGGAGTTAGCTAAAGCCCTGGAGCACATGATTTGATTATACTAACTGTCTTAAAGCAAATTTGCAAGCATCATTAACAAGCGAAAAGCAAATCAGGCCATCATGTTTTCCACAAAGCCTGTAAAATAAAATTATGGAAACTCAAATTCACAGATTCCAGAAGTCAAAAGGACCTTCATGATAATTCAGCCAAATACCTCCTCTCATATACAAAACTTAAAAGAATTTTTCCACCAAACCTGATTAGAATATTTTAAGATGTCTGCAAATAATCAACCCACGTCCTTAGCACCAAGAATAATGAGTTGCAGCACTTCTTGCTGAAGGACACTGTGGACCCTAAAGCTAAAAATGGTTCAAAGGGAGACAGAGCACCATCATGGTACAGAACATCACTGAAGGTGACTAAATACAAAGAAACTGTATCTGGCTTACAAAAATCAGAGCTAAAAATAACTGGAAAGTAGGAGAGTTTCAGGAGGAAGCATAACATCTAGTTGCCATGCTTTCCTGCTCTTTCCTAGACATCTGTTGGTGGCTGTTGGTAGAGATGGTATACCACCTTTGATAAGTTTTTGTCCTTGATCCACTCCATTTCTAATGTGGACCAACGTTCACCTATTTTCAGATACTAGTACAAATCACAGATACAAAATTGTGCCTCCTTTATGTAACATCTGATTTCAGTCACTGGGTCACATTACGCTTTTATCACGAAGATAAAAAAGTCTCCTGCTATCCTTCCATGCACTAGTAAATACATACATAACAAGGCATCTCTCAACTCTTTTCTTGACAAGCTAAATAAATTTGAGTCTTAGAACACTCATGTCACTAAATCTCCCCAATATTATGGTAGCAAAGGTTACAAACTGCTGATTCAGACTGTCACATAACTCAAGAGAATCATCTGTACGTGTATGAAAAAGAACAGCTGATACTGGGACAAAATGCTTATAAATGTACCTATAGTAGATACAGACTTCTTCCCACGCACACATCTTCAATGTGCGTTAACCAAAAACACTATCAGAGCTTAATCTCTGCAGACCTCCTCATCCTCATCTCCTGCGTTCTTGGTATGGCATCACAGTTCCTTGCTTATTTCCTGATCTTATACACTAGATTAAAAAAGGCCAAAATCAAGTTCCTTTGGGAATACAAGTGCTACCAGTCTCCTCCCAAGGAAGCTAGCAGGTTGCTTTGGTGGGGCATACACATGAAATGGAGAGAAAAGCAAGTTAAAACTTCTGATGGATACCCTGTGCCTGCTTCCAGCTAAGTGACTCAACACAGGGACATGGTCCTGTTGCCTAATGTGGCATGGGGAGAAAAGGAGGCCCAATCTCCCTGCCCCTACACACGCAGAGGACATCTCTGCTCCTTTTTCAGACACTGGACACCTTGTCACGCTCTGTTAAGGGATCAACCTTTCTTCAGTCCCTCATCATTTATCAGTTTTATTTCAATCAAGTAGTGCCTATCACTGAACAATGTATCTCCACCACAGTTACACAATAATTAGTGAAAATATTACTTACTTCACTTATAATATCTACGAAATACATAGACTAAATTTTGCTGGTGCTGTCCCACCACACATGAATATTGAATTTGGAGCTAGAGCACCTATACTTCTACTAGTGACAGAGATGGGGCTTTTTGTTTTCGCGAATGCATGGCATGTTTCACAAAGAAAAGTCTCACATGCAGTGTAATGTGTCCCAGAAAACAAACAATAATAATTTTTTTTTATTTTAGTCTTCCAAAGCAAATAGGAGAAAAAACCTCTCTGACAAATTCTCACTCTGGAAGAAGTGTTTCTCTTAAAAATACGACCTTTCCTAGTCCACACACAGCTCCAGCTACACCAACTAGCTCAACATCGGGAAGTTGGGCTGGATGTTTTCTAGTGGTCCCTTCCAACCTACACCAGTCTATGATTCTGTGAAATCACAAACTCTTAAAGGACACGTTTAAATGCAGTCTATGTCTCAGCCCAGACAGTGGTAAAGGGCAAAATTATTTAAGACATCATAGCAAAGTTCCTTATATTATGGGTATAGCAAGTCTTAGACAATGGGTGTTGACACAGAACAAGTATTTGCTGATTATCTATGAACAAGTGGGTGGTGTCTGTTCTGATACAATAGATCCACCTATGTCAGACATGATTACTTTTCAGCTGACACAGATGAACATATGTAAAGTTTGCAGAAGCCTTCTAACGCACTGGAGTTAAAACAAATAAAACCACCTTTGTTGGACCAAGCTGCTTCACATCCGTCTGTTCACTTGGAAGGTTTTCCTCAGCACAAATTTTACTACGTGAAAATTTGTGAACTATCACGAATTTTGAGAAGTAGCAAAAGAGAGCAAGAGGACAAAACAGAGCTGCCAAATAACATGCATAAATTACAAGAATGTAAATGAAATATGAATTGATAATTTGTCCTAGAAAATTATGAGTGGCACAAAAACTCCAAGCCAAAACACAAATGCTGCCATATGTTGTTCAGCTTGCGGGACCTCAGTGGCTCCCAGGGGACAGTAATTGGACTAAGAGCCAATTACTTGCACCGCCTGCCAGGCAGGTGTCCCCTGCACCACGAGCACCAGAGGCATTCAAACCCTGAAACCTCCTGCAACGCAGTCTTTTTCTGTTCAGCTTTGGAGAAGAGCGAGCAGCAATTCTACCCATCCTCAACTAAACGAGGGAGAGGAAAGTTAGTGCTTTAAGGTAATTCCTTGCTAACACTGAAAGGGCTCACAGGAGAGGAAAAAAGTCATCTTAATGGACATCACTAGTGCAGAGCAGCAACTGGAGAGCTAACTGCACAAATTGTCACTGCTTGTGTGACAGGGATCTAAGCCACACAGGACAGGGTCCAGTCTGTGATGGGCAAGGGTCTGGTCTCAGTTTCTGCAATAAAAGATCCCTTATCAGATTGAATCTCAGGCCATAGGTGCAGCAGAAAGTACCAGGAGCAATGCTCCATGAAACCACCTTACAAAGTACTCCACCATGAAAGTCTGAAAAATATTTGCATAAGGACTACTCTAACATACAAAAAGCATGTGCTACTTAAGTAGTACATACAACATATTAAAGTATTCATGGACAATACACAATTTAAACAAAATTCACACACATAAACCACTTATTTTTCTTTTCCTGTTAATTCAGACAAGCAATTACATCTCATTTCAGAACACAAATTATCAATCCATATATACAGCAAGGACTGTCTATCTGGCATGTGTCTTACCCACCTCACTGAAACAGCAGATATATATCAGAATGCTATTTCTCATACAACAAAAAGGATGAGTATTCAAGGCAGCACCAGTAGGCATACAGATGTTTTCCAGGTTCAACATGAATAAAATCCTAGTGCCTGCATAGGCAACGTATCGTATTCGATACTTGTTCTTAGAATCACTGTGATGAGGCTGCACAGCATGTGCAAAGACTCAGTCATGGTGCAAGCGGTATCATTTGCAACACATGGACACAAACCCAGTTTTAATTTTTTGTCTCTTTTTCATGAATTCTGTGGGTTCCTCTTTTTTGATCTCCAGCTAGTCTGAGAAAGAGTTCTCCCTGTAGGCAGGATGACAGAAAAGCCATCTTTAAAAAAAAAGAAAGAGAGAGAGGAGTTGTTTTTCTTTATAGAGTGGTCGTGGCGGTCAGGGTAAGCAGGTAACATTCAAACATCTAAAATTTGGCTGAAATTATCACCTTTGAAAAGTTGAGATATATCCTATTTGCTGTCTTCCTGCTCATAGAGAAAGCTTTCCAGAGTCAAGTTTAATTATTTCAATTAAACTAGCATTTCTTTTAAAGGCTTAATGTGCTCACTGGGATCTTAATGTGGCACAGGGAAAAGGATATTTAAAATGTGATAGGCATGTAGGAGTCCACAGATGCTTACAAAAAAATACTACTTTTTTATCACCAAGTTCTATTCAGTTCTATAAATAAAGTTTCATTATCAAATCATAGCAAGTGCAATCTTTTGGGATTCTTTTCTTTTGAAAGAATTACAATGAGACAAGAGATTTCATTTTTCTCTTGCACTAGTCCTTCACCTTCTCAGTAACAGGTGCAACAACTACTTAGAAGTCTGTAACTACAGACACATGCATGTCCTGTTGAAAGCTGGTTACCAGCATTCTTGAAATCAAATTTCAGTGTGCACTTTACTCTCATTTGTATGGGAAGTGGAATAGCCTCTTCCCTTGTATTCAAACCAGTTCAAAAAGAGAGGACTAAACTGACTGATGTTCATTCCACTACCAGGCTCTCGGTCAGGGTTTGAGAAAGGTAAAACGGGTTATCTTTCCAGAGAGACTTAGCTGTTACAGAAACACAACCTGATGGACAATTTTACCCTTGACAATAGTCACAGAGAATGAAAGGACTGTTGGATTCCTGCTAAGAAGGTGGTGCATGGTTTGTTTCTGTTCCCATTAACAGAATGCAAAAGTATCACTTACCTTCACTTTATACTCATATCTATTTAAAGGTTTATATTTACACTGTTAGCTCTCAGGGGTCCCATATTTAAAAGTTTAACTTGTCTGCACACCAGGCAGAGTTGGTGTTATCTTACCTTCAGTTGAAAAGTCACAAATGGGGACACAAAAACCTTCCCAAATGCATAGGCTTTAGGTTTGGGTTTTTTTTTCTTAAAGGATCATAATTTATTTAGGTTTTGCTAACTCATATATTGAAAGTAATTTTCAGAAACATACTCTCGAGAAAGGTCCAACATTAAAGGAATTCATGTTTAAAATACACTGGCAAAACTACGTTTGGACACAATCTGTTCTCCTCTGTCTGGATGCAAGTCTTTCTATGCTTAAAAAAATCTATGTTAAGAAAATATAATTAATCTTACTTGCATTATATCCTTGCTGCTACCAAACACATGCAAATGTTATATCAATATGTCTGAAAGCATTCTGACTATTCATTAGGGAAAAACTGCATTTCCAAAGTTGAATTAACAGGTTTGGACTCTTAAAAAAAAAAACAAAACAACAAACCTAGAGCAAACGATTAGTAATAGTTCTATTTTAACATCAGCTGTGAGTTTTATCTGATTACACAAACCAGTGGAGCCTATCAAAAAAGGTGCAGCCATATATTTTCACTGAAAAAATGAGTTTTGTTAAAAATAATTTTTTCTTTCAAGGAATTTTTTTTTTTTCTCAAAACATAAAGCAAGTGGATTTTTTAATCTCATTCTGTTTCAACCTAAATTCAATGTTTGAGCTCAAGCTTCACTAGTCTTTCCTACAGGTTGCTGTGCAATTCTTTGATTATTTGAATGAAATCTTTTCCCTTTAGCAACTTGCCTTTCCTCCTGTCTGACTGCAGCCTTGTGTTTGCTCAGCATTGCCAGAGAGCACTGAACAAGCTTCTGCTTTTATTATCAGTGGTGTTTTGAGGGTAGTCCTAAAGCTACAGGTGGTCCTTTTCTGAGCCCTCTAATCACAGCACAGAATGAGGCAGTAATCCATTGAGTTTGTTTCAGTCTCACAAAAACTGTCTTCAGTTTCCATTTTGCAAGATAAATAAGCAGGATGTTAAGCGCTAAGACTCATGCTCTCCCAATGCTAAATGGTTAAAAAAAGATATCCTGTTCTCTTCCTTCCCCCACCAAAAAAAAAAAAAAGAATGTTTCTGAGGCTCACTGCCAGTTCAAGCAGCTATGTTGGCCCATCACACTCCTGGTCATATTCTGAGACACATGACATGGTTAGTAAATAGAAAATCTCTGCAAGAACAACAGTCTGAAGAGGTGCAAGGAGCAAGCATAAATGTCACTCAGTGCAGAAGACCCTTAAGTTAGCAGTATCTCTTTGTTTTGCTCTAAGCTACAGAAAGCTGGTCTCAGAGAGGCTAAGCACTCTAACAGGACAGGGGCCAGATGGACCAGCACACTCCAACTTCGTGTATTCCTTCTGAAAGGGACATCATTAGTTCTAGTGGGTATTATTCCTAGGAGAAACGGCAAGGTCCAGCCATTGCAGTCAGCAACCAGAAAGCTTTGCAATTACTAGAGCTGCTGCAATGCAGTGAATTGCAATGTTAAAGCACTGAAATTACTTGAAGCAGAAGGTTTTTACTGGAGAAAACAGCAACTTCTACAGCCAAAATACCTGTAGGAGCAGGGAGAGACAGATGAAACTTTCCACATGACTGCACCTAGGCAAACCAACACCTGCCTCTTTGTCATTGTCTCACCATCCTTTTCAAAAAGAAGGTAATTAGCACACTATCGTGTTTTGAAGAAGCCTTTGCTCAACAAAGATCATGCAGAGATCAGTTACAGCATCCTCCAGTTTCTGCATTTCCTGGAGAGGAAACTAGGACGCATCAGACACGTTTTCAGGAGATGGATGACACTGCTGAAAAAAATCCTAGTGAATGTTGCACCTACTGTTGCTTTGGAAAACTTGTTATTCTGCCAGAAACCACTACGAAGGAGCACTACTGACTTAGAAACATACAGATCTCACTCTAAAGCAATGGAAGTAATTGTTTATGGATATTCAGACTATACCATCACCACTAAGCAGTTGTGTGTACATGGTCCAACCACCATGGGAGACACTGCATTAAAGAGCAAAAGGTCTTTCTCCATTTAGCCCAGTTTGAATGACTATATTGCTTTACCTCACTCTGAAAAGAAACACACCAGAAATTATATAGGAGGCATATTTTCATGGCTAGTGTTCAATAAGCTTGACCCTTTTCATTACTGGCAGTTGAGGAAGGATGACAACTGTCAATTAGATTGCTCACAAGCATGTTATCTATCTGGACGCTCTTTCTGGTGGAGCATTTACAGACGAACACCAGATACCCAACAGATGGACATGTTTCTTGAAACACCGAAAGGCCTCACTTATCAGAAGGAAAAGGCATTCCTGTTAAAAGACATTGGCCACCAATGGCTAGAACACCTTAAGAAAGGAAGCTTGAGCACAGGGATGACAGGATATTTACAGATGAGGTCCCCTTTGGAGGTAAGGGCCAGGCGTGGGGAGGGAACTGGGAAGGGATGCACAGAACAAAAAACCATCCACATCTGCATTTGTGCTCCAAGTTAAGGACAGGCTTTTTCCCCTGTAGTTCCTCTGGAAAAGCAAACTCTTGCACTAAAATTTATTTATCTATTGTTGCTATCAAGGCTGTTAATTCTGCTGAGATAGCGAAGGAGATACTATAAGGAAGAACATCTTTATCCAATTTATATAATTCAAGGGGTTTTAATGCAAAAGTATCATAAAAAACATAAGCACTTTTACATCAACAAGCTTTTGTTTTCAGAGCTAATACTGATGCTTGTCTAGGTAGTTGCACTTTGTGAAAAGATACACCATTCCCCATCATTTAAAACTTTATTTTCCCTTGAAAAATGCCTACTAGTTATATACCATGTTGGAGTTACTAACTCTCTGTATTTCATGCTCAGAAAATAACTGGATGAACAATTATTTTCCCCCAATTTGTCTCTTGTTCACTTTGCCTGGGTTTAGTTTCAGTGCAGAAAAAAAGGTATTAATCTGATGTTTGCCTCAATCAGAAGAAGGTAATACTGGAAGATCTCACAGTTCCTGAAAACATGACTGTAATCTAGTCAACAAAATGCAAGTTATGCTGTTTAATCTCTGGTTGTCTTGTGTTTCTGGAATTTAGACCTTTTATAAGGATAGACTGCTGACCTGTCTCCAACCATGAGGGTCTTTTGTCTATTCATTAAGCTTTGATCTATCCAGAAGCTAAAATGCTTATCACTGTAGCTTCCACTGACACTGCCCTGAAAACGCCAGACAAGTCCTCACACTAGTTTTATAGCACTGGTCCTCACCTATGCCTAAGGTAATTCCTGAATCTCTAGAAGAATTAACCGACTGTTCCCTTGCTGCTTGCAGGCACACCTATGCTTGGTCACTCTCCCTTAAAATAGGAGCTAGACTGAAGAGCACAGCATGCTTCTGCACTTGCAAGAAATAGATGCAACACAGCAGAGAACTGCAGAGAAGCAAGAGGAGTCTCGGGCATCTCACCTCGCTTGACTAGCTAGCTGCTTCCCTAAGAAGGATCAAGATGTTCACCAGAAAAGGGTCCATCACCCTAGCAGCACACAGTACCCAGCATCCAGGCCTCCTTCCAGGTGACAAAGAAACTGATAACACTTTAGGGAGTGTGAATGCAATTGCTCCGGCTCCTCTTCCAAAAATCTTGATCCATATGCTCTTTAGTCCTCTATTAAAGAGTTCACATTAATTTATTCTCTGCCCAAACCCCCTCAAAAACAGAGTTTAGCCAGCCTCCTCTACGATTCTTTACACTGAAGGACATCAGGGAAATTTGAAGCAAAGTCTACAGATGTAGCACACTCCCCCATTTGGATTCAGAGCATTTTGTCTTGAGTTATGTCAAACTTTGTTACGACACTTCCAGTGTACCATCACAAAGTATTTTCAGAATAGATCAAGTTTACAACTCTTTCAACAGTCCACTCCTTCTGAACAGTCTTAACACAAACTATGTAAAGAAATGTTTAAAAGAAAAGTTTCAGAACTTCCTAGAAAACCTTTCTTAAATTTGAAAATTTCAAAACAAGACTGCCATTCCAATATAAAATTATTTTTCTTTTAATTATGGCATTTTTCACCAGATAGGAGGTTTTAACAAGCTCTAATGATCATCATCTATCTCTATTAGGGAACTGTGACTCCGTATTCCTTAAAATTCCTTTCAAATAGACACTAACTCAGTCTTCAAATGGATTTGAACACAGAATATTTACAGTCCCACTGCATCAGGTTAAAAAGCAATTATCTTAGCATTAATGAAAATGTAGAGGTGCTCACACTATCTAAAGCTAAGGATCCCAAGCGTAATCAATACAACTGTTCAAAGCAGCTGTATTAGGAGATTTTTCTCTCCACGCACTATATACAGAGCCTAATAATCTATTTTGGCATCTCAGAGGTTTACAGTCTGATAGTGTTAATACCCTTCTAATAGCTACATCTCAAGACAGCAGTACTTCAAAAGCTCACATGGTAAAACACAACAGCATGCATGTCTGGATAGCATCAAGAGAGGAATGTGTTCCATGCGTGCGCAAAAGCATGTAAGCCAGTTTCTCCCACAACGCATTTGTCCCAGACTTTTATGTCTGTTTTGTCAAACAGTTGTTTTGGATAGTTTTGTTGTTGTTTATTTTCTTGAAAGAGATACATCTTAAATTACCATGACGACTCTCAGTAACGAGAGGAAGAACTTGAAAATGTGCGTCTAAAAGAAATGCTTCACGATGTTTTTGCATTGCTGATGTATTACTTTTAAACGCGGATACTTTTCACACAAAAAACTAAGGCACCAGAAAAAAAGCCCTAATCTCTGTGTCTATGGGATACACAGCACAGTACCAGTCAGAGGAGATCTAAAAAAGTGATGGTAGACGCTTGTGTTTAAAGTACTGGCATCTAAATCTAGTACCATGGCATCCAAATATTCTAAGCCAATATTCTTCCTGAATCCTGTAGGAAGACGCAAAATATTAGGTGAGAACCACCAGGCTTCTGGTTCTTATTGAAATTCAGACTAACTTTTCACTACTGAATTAATGAAACAATCCTGAAGAACTGGGAATAAGGCACATATTATTGTAGGGAATGCACAAACGCAAGGGTAGGAGATGAAGTCCTAACTGCTGACATGCAACACTCATATTGGAAGAGACTCCGTATATATTCCAGCTGGCACATTATAACCAAAGGTGACTGTATTCGCTTGAGCTTAAGGTTCCAGTGGATGGCCTAGTTTTGCCTGTCTACAAAATGAAAACAGATATGGAACAACTAAAATTGAAATGCAGTCCTGCTTCTTTTAATATTATCTAAAAAGTACATGAGATCCACAACCAGCTCCTGGTAACTTCCCGCTGACATACTAGAGAAAGGCAGAAAAAAACTATCAGGCATTAGATTCAATTGTAATTTGGATTTAGTTTGTTATGGCTGATTACAGACGACAGTTCTGACCTCAATAGTGATGTTCTAGCATCACACAAAACTGTGGGATTTCGACTAGAAAAAGCAGTGTATTGTTTACAGGCTCAGTTTGTCCAGAATTAAGAGATCATTTTGGCACATGCAGCTATGGTAGATGTTCTAAAAAGTCATCTCCAGTTAACACAAAACACACAGAAGAGAAGAGGTTACACACCTGCATCTTGAGCACACAAAGAATATGTTCGTGTAAAACCATGCACTGCAGTGTAAAAATATCCAAACTAACAATAAATAGGTGAACTGGTCTCTGCAGCTCCATGCTGTTTTTTTGGTTTTGTTTTGGTTTTTTGTTTGTTTGTTATTTTGTTGGGTTTTGTGTTGTTTGTTTTCTGATATGTAAGCCTGCTTATAATCCTATCTAGCATAGTACAGTCAGAAACTCCTGAAGTATGCTGCCATTGCGAAACCAGCTCTGTAGAATCCCTGGATCCTACTGAAGCTGATACAATTCTTCACCTCTTGTGATCTCCACCACTTTCTCTATAGAATCATTTGTTAAAACAGAAATTTTCAGTAGAAAAATCTAGTTCCTTATTTGCCTACATTGCTTTGAAACGCCTATTAAGTAGATTGTAAAATACACTTTATTTATGCAATAAAATGAGAATATTTTATGGACAGGAAAATAAGGCGACACTACCTTTCCCTCACACATACTTAGCTCTCAAACAATTTTTTCAAGTTCAGCCTGTTTACAATTTCTGTTTATATTAGACAAAACTTAACTGTTCATTTATGATGGTATTTCAGCAATGAAAGAAATCCTAGTGTTGCAACAACAAATACCTCCAGAGGATCAAAATAATTTTCATAGAGCTCAATGTCCTTTATATGTGACAATATAAACAAAGCACATTTGCACACACAAGGACACCAGACATCACAAGTTGCTATATTACTAGCCACACCAGAAACTTCATGCTATCTGCAAAGGAAGACCATTTTCCTGGTGTTGACTCACACACATTGGTGGGTTGAAAGGACAGATGAATCAGTTAAAACTTACAGCTCTCTGCTCCACTTCTTAAGCAGTGATGGATTAATAGAAAATGAAGCAGTATCTGAAATGTTACAGTTTACAACCCAATGTGTAGAAGTAAACCAGCTCTGTTTTTTCTATGTATTTAATACCCTGTGTTGTACACCTTACTACTAGTAACTGTTCCACGCTCCACTCAGCCACCCCAACTCTGCCACTGCAACAACCTACAGGGCAGAGGTGGAATAGCTTTAGCTAGCTAATCTTAATGTAACACAAACAGGAATTTCCAAATCCCTGGATTTACCTATACATCCACCTAAACCAAAAGCAAAATCTCCCAAGTTTATCCTTCATTCAGGCCACCAATGCTTTTCACTGTTACACGTCGCTTGCTCTTACCTGTTGCTTGAGAGCCTCTAGTGATTCAAATTCCAATTTGGCTAGTTTTATCTGGATATCTCTTGGTTTATCCGGAATTACAAATGCCATGATAAACTTCATTGCTAGTAGCAAGTGCTGGAAAAACAAGCAAAAAGAAAAACATTGTTCTATAGAGTTTGAAGCATGGAGAGAACAGCACAATACTATATCCAAACTTAAGTGCAGAGGTATAAATTCTTTCTTGTGACACGTGCAACACAGATAGCATACTATAACTACATTGAGCATCAGCTACTCTATATTTTTTCTATTTACAGTCATTCATAATTTGAATATAAACACATCTAGTTTGGCCTATTTTCATAATAATTCTATTTTCACTATGTACTATACATTTCTAATTCACTTTTGCATTTGTGATTCCTGCTAAAATAAAAACTTTTACAACATTTTACCGGTGCATAGAAATTTAATTATGGCACCCAGCACCTACAGTTTCACAGTGAAATTCTTACATATACACACACATATAATTACATACAGCTAGATGCAATTATAACAACATACATAGGTGCATGCACACATGTACCATGTTATGATACAAATGAAACAAGCACGTTGTAAAAAATATGAACAAATCCAGAATTTCTGCATTAGAGAAGTTACTAAACCCTAAAAGCACTCCTGAGAAAGCATTAGAAAAGAACAGAACAAAATAAAATAAAATACCACCTTTAAAGAACTGGCACACTCATCAACAGATACTCTCCAGGAAACGAAGAAGCATTCCACATATAAGATGTCAAATTAGACATAATTTGTCAGAAAAGATTATAATCTTATTTAAGAGAAAACAAGCATGACGTTCTGTAGAACCTGGTCATGGCCCAGTCTTTAAATTTCAGTAAAACATGCACCATTCCCCTCATCTCACTAAAACAACTGCCAAACTGTCAAGTCAGTGGTTTTGTTTCTTCAAAATAAAATCTAAACAAAAATCATTAGATTTTATTTTATCAAGGGCTGAGCTAAAAGTATCCTGCATGTCTGCACACAGGAACTTGCTCCTAGCTGAGAAAACCCTGACCAACATAAGGCAACACTTAAACATATGTGCTTAACTTTAAGTACGTGATTTGGTTACACTGTCACGATGATACTCATAGATGTGCTTAAATTTAGATTGCATGTCCAAGCTACTTATCAAATTTCCCTGAATTTTTACAAAATGGAACAGATCAGTGCTCACTTCCGCAATATATTTTGCTGAACGATATGATCTTGATGCACTCGGGCATGTGAACTACAACATAACAGACCACAAATCCCTGAGATTCCAGAATTACGTGAGCAAGAAGCTAGCAAAACCACTACAGACTTCACAGGAGTGGCAGTGAAACCCTAAATAAGCCAACTCCAATAAGTAAGAGTTGAAGTAAAAAATCAGATAACAGTATCGAGTTAAGAAAACAAAAACAAAGAGCCATACATTAAATTATTTTAAAAAAATGTATTACGGAAAAATAGTTAGTAGATCTAGGAAATAAACTGTTAGTGTAAGGAATAATACTTTATTTAAAGAGGTGGAAGGAAGGCTGAAAACTAATGTAATGCTAATACATCATCAGTGAAAATGTGAACGAAGATTAAGAGGTTAATGAAGCAATTAGCATGTCCACTGTTTAATGCAATGGGTAATATTGCTTTATGGGAAAAAAAAATAAATCATATCAATAGTAACACATTCTTCCACTTATACAAATTTCATTTTCCCACTCAACTTAATAGTGCCTGCTGCTAAGAAACTTTTTTTGCAAAAAAAAAAAAGAGAGCAAACAATGTTGGGTTATGCTAGAAATACATAACAATAAAAAATATCTCAGCACTAGCATTGAAGGAATCTCTTCAATGGAAAAAGGTAAAATGTTGAAGATAATAATAAAAAACCCAAACAAACAATAACGCAGACTAGCGTGTTACACAGGTTGAAAGGAATAGCTAATTCACAGATAAAATTTTGGTTTGGAAACAGGAAAATAAAGAGATCACTTGGAGTAACTCAAAACTAGATAACAGGATTAGGGTAAAATCTTACACGCAAGGCAAATGACTGACAGAACTAGCAGAAACTGAGCAATTTGGACAGGGATATTTATTTGAAAAGTTATAATGGACGTTTCAGTTGGAAAAAAGCCAGCCCAAAGTCCTTTGGACTGGAGTTCATCTCGCTTTACTAAACAAAAGAAAAAAAAAATCATATTTTTTGATCATACTAAAGAGTGAGAATCAAATTTTGGGACTAATTGTTCAGCCACTGCCTCTTGAAGAGCCTTGAAAACATAAGCCAAGCGAGTAACTTTACACAGAGACTCCGAAGTAGCTCCAAATCCAAACAATTTTTAAGAAAATAAATCAAAATCATTTCAGGGAAATGTAAATAATATCATGGAGGACAGAGACAGACTGAGTTTTTTCCATTTTTGATAGGGGTGAAGAAGGAATAGGAGAAGAGACATCTAGAAACCAGAAATAAAACCAACAAAAATGCTGCAGTTAGTCCTGGAAAACACTGTATTTTTTAAAATAGATTTAGAAGGGCAACGTGTTTTAACTTCACCATATGAGGAGTTTTATTGTTGTATCAACTAAGCAGAGCCCAGCAGTTCAGCAGTATTCCAGAGATGGTTTTTTGGCAATAGGCTACCTGTTACCCACATGTACTGAAAAACCTCTTTGGCACAAACTGTTTGCAGGAAAGAAGTCAGTTTTCATGCTAGCATGACTTGCAGCCTGTAAATACAAGGATACAGCCCTAAACATAAAGGCAGAACCTCTGAGTCAGAAAGCCTTTAAACCACAGAAGGCTTGAAAGTTGGAGTACAGAGGAGGAAAGTCACTACTTTTGCTTGCCCTACTCTTACCCTCTTTCCTAGACATCCACTATGGGCCACTGTAAAGACAGACGACTGGGTTAGACAGACCCTTTGGTTTACCCCTCAAGAACAGCTTTTTTGTGTTCTTTCCCTCCCACCAAAACAAAGCTTTATCAGTCAAAGTGCTCAGAACTGCATGGGATGTCTGTACATAAAACTGATCTCAGAAAACATGTTGGACTTAACAGAGAGCAAATTCATTTTAATTCCACCTCATAACTCCCAGTGAACCTGAAATAAAGATATCAGAGCAACAGTCTCCCTTGGATAACTTCTCTAGTTGTTTCTATTTGCAAATTAGGAGTAATATTAATAAAATTGGGAAGGTAACTGGTAAAATCATGAATGTGGGTCCTGTGATTTATGCAACCTTCTTTAAAGGAAAATGTATCTAATTTTATGAGCAGTTTATATTGCATTTTGGAATTGCCATTTGACCAAGGAAATCTAAGTAGTCTTGAGAAATTAAAGAAAAAGTAGGGAGATAAGTAGTTGTATTCATTTTATCATTTATATTCTGCATGGATTTCTTCATCTTGTTTTAGAATAATTCCTGCAAGTCAGATCCACGAAGAAGAGCCACATGCTTTCAAACCAGAAATGTCTTACGAGTACAATATAAATCACAAGGATAGCAAAATTCTCATTTGTACTACAAAGTTACATTAATACTAATGTGAATATATTATAAAAAGAAAATACTGAAGTTTATCCAAATTTGCTACCCAACTAGTGCAAATGCATTTGTCCAATACTAAAATTTCTTCATAGAGTTGGTTTTGGTTTTCCTGTTTTAGGTTGGGTTTTTTTGTTAAATCAGGTTACAAACTCAACCAGTATTTCTAACTGCAACCATGAAAAAGAGATGTTGTTTCCAAGAACATGCCCTTCATAATGATTACAAGAGGACTATTTCACTGCGAGCAAAACCCAGGATAACATTCACACAAGCTGTAAGCTCTCTGATGCCAACAGCAAAGTCCCCTCCTATTTTGCAATCTGCCAAGTGGGCACAGGGAGAAACAGCAATGAGTCTCTCCCCCTTGATAAATGCAGTACCATCAAACTCTTTGTGGTCTTGTGCCAGGTGCTTAGAGAGCCAGAAGAACTATTCTGTTCTGCATAGCCACTGACAAGAGTAGAAGCAGCAGCTGTGTTTTGCAGCAATGGGTCCCCAACCTTGTCTCTTCTAAAACAGAAAATGCAAATTAGGGTTAAATTCCTGGAATTTTGAACAGCTAATTTGATTTCTGTAGTGGTCTGACTGCAGCAATTCCTGTCAAAATCTACTCAACTGGGAAAAAAATAAAAAAGAAAAAAAAAAGAACATAAGCAGTAGCTGTGTTGCTGGTTAGCTGATTAATTGCATGCCAAACATTAGCTTGGAGAGACTTCAACAAAATTTTGTATCAAAGGTCTATTTTAGAATCTAATATTTATAAAAACTTTCAACTAAAATCAGAAATCTGGACCTAGTCCAGCCTAGAACCAGCACATACTATGAAACAAGATGGTCACTGGTACTAACTCTGCATAGGTAAGGAACCCTACACAAAAGGCAACACCCGAGAACAGCACATCACTTTAAACCTCTGTTCTGCACTGGCACACGCAAAATGCCTTTGCAAATGTGAAGGAAAGTATGACTGCAAGATGGTGTCACTGTCAGAGCAGAAGGCAGAGAGATCATTAGGCTCTTCGCTAGGACTCCGGATCACACTATTCTGCCATTAAACTAACCTAAGATCAAACACCAAGAACAGACCAAAAAGAATAAATTTCTCTCTTTCTGGGGCAAAAGTTTTTAGCTTTGAGGGTCTTGCATCTTTCTGAGAGTAGAATAAAGGCAGGAGGAAAATGAAAAATAATTCTGTCAAGGGAGCAACAGAGGCAAAGAAAAATTTCCATAAAGCTCAGGAAGTTCACTTAAATTAAATTGTGTCTAATAGACAGCAATAAAACAAATTTATGAGCAAATATTTCTGCAATATACATAAAAAGAAAGCATGACCAAACTTTCCTTCCCATTTTTAGACTGAACTGGCTTCATTAGAATCTTGCTAATGGAGCAGAATCATCACAGCTGAGGGACTTTAAGAAGGGCCTTTCTTCTGCTACAATGATAAATGCTGCTTTTAAAACCTCGTATCCCATATATTATTATGGATTTTTTGTAAAATGGGAATGGAATCTGCCTTAGTAAAAAAATCTCTGATACTCCTTTCAAAATTTTATTTTATCCACAGACGTGCAGAATCCTGGAGGGGCGAAGGAATGACAAGTTATTTTGTGTTGGTCCTATTTCAAGGCTTCTTCACATCTCCTGTTCAGTTAGAGACTTTGCCTTTTCTTCCCACAGACATACGCATGCACACACTTACAGTTCAGATGCCTGCCACAATCTGCATCCTCCATCTACCCCATTTATCCCCAAACTTGCATAACCCATCTCTCCTGCATTTCAGCCAGAATAAGCTTTCTCCTCCTCCCTGCCGAAACTCCCAGAAAACACAAGGACCAAAGCACAGTCAAGTCTGTCTCAGCTCTCAACTGGTGAAAGGTTCATGCACTTACACCTGCTGTGCTCCTTTAAGCCTCCACAAAGCACATAAACCAAAGCTGTTCCAGAAACTTATACCTTTGCTGAGTTTGGGCAGTTTTCTTGTAAGAGCATCATAAAGCACGTTCTTGAGATCAGAGCAAGCTTTCTGTCAACCTTCACATTGCTACTTCAAGAGCACAGATGCAATGCATCTTCTCAACACGATAGTAATCATATATTTATGAAGATAGGTTTGCTCCTTGCTTGAAAGGAGGAAGGCACTTGCATAAAAATGCAAAAAATCCAAACTGAAAAAACCATCCAGCTGGGAGAGCTGCAGCCTGCCTCGTTCAACTGTGGCTGAGAGACACACAACTAAACAGCAGCTCATTACAAAAGGCGTCAGAGTAAGCAGAAATGGCATTATCCGGTCCATTTATAACTTGTAACAGAACATCCGCTTCTTCCTCTTAGACAATGACCACACACACAAACCCACAAAGACTCAAGAAAACTGGTAGCTACGTTTCTGACAGAACATCTCCAGACCATCTGAAGGGTAAGAGAGCAGATCGTCAACATCCTACTGACCGTGTCAGCACGTTTGTGAAATCTAGCCCCGCTCAACAGGGTATTTAAGCTTATGTTTAGTTTTAAGCATACCTATAAACATTTATGTCCAGAAAAAAACATCTAAGCCCAGGCTTAAAAGTAGATTAAAAAAAATAATGCCCATGTCATTTGCTGAAGCTGGGTCTTAAAATTAACAGCTGAATCACAATATGTATTTTCTTTTCCCAGAGGTGGTAGGATGTGACATGTACTAAATTCACCTGTCTGAAGAGATGAATGCCGGCTTCCACAGAGTCTCCTTACATTTACACTTCTGAAATGGTTTTAAGTAGTGCAAAAATAATGGTATAGATTTTTACTACCAATCCACCATAAAACCTGACAAGTAGAAATCTATGCTGAAAAAGATCCCAGGCCTTAACATGCAGTTTTGAGACATACTTCAATCATGGAAATAAGTATTAAGCTATAGCATGAGAAGCGGAGTTCGTTTTATTACTGTTACACACACATCAGCAGCACCGGCCTCTAGCAGCACTGACAGACCCTGCTTTCCAGCTAAGTCTTGGCCTTACGCCTCAACACTATTTTTTTTTTTCCAGAAGAATTAAATTTATTCTAAATACTACAATTGCTTCATATAACTATGACTATGGAAAACAAGTCAATTCCAGACCAGCACTCCTGAGCAAGAGACCAACAGTTAAGACAACATGAAAGATGTGAAAAGTCAAGATAATCTCTAAGGAAGCAGAGTCTCTGCACATGTTTCCAGGAAGTAACCACAAAAGCAATTGGTGAAGCAAAGAGAGAGGGGGAAAAAAAAAGGTCAAATATTGCAAACATCATCTCCTACTGAGGGAGCTGGTCTCTTCTGCCCTTACGTATTTTTGTTTTCAAAACAGCTCTACGAGTGCAGTTAGAAAGCAAGCAAAGCAAGCCAATTCTACTGAAACTTAGTCCTGCTCTTGGAAAGACCTAGAAGTCTTGAAACTTGAAAGCACAAGTCATCTGATCAATTGCAGTCATGACTATTTTTTTGTCTTACAGCACCCTCATTTTCCTAGTAATTCAGTATTTTTTAAAAAACAATTTTTCTAATTACTTATAGATTATTTCTTATTAATGTTTAAATCACAGCTGTTATACATCATATTCAGTCACTAATGAACTGAAGCATTATCTGTTTTTATTAGTCTTTTTGAAAAGATTTAGATGCTCAACTGTTCTCCATAACTTTCTCCAAAAATAACAAATAAGATGTGAGGCAGCCCAGAAATTTATACAAATTTTGTCACCAACTTATCTGATGCTGCCAAAAAGCCACTAGTTCTTTATTTCTCATCATTTACATACCTGTTCAAGCCTTTTTATAGATATTTTACATCAGAATTTTTAAGCCTACTTTCAGATTACTTTTTCAAGACTGAAGCATGAAAAAAGAGGGGCAAGGGTAGGCTAGCGTAGGTAAGGTAAGGTGTTTTATTTGCATACCTAAGGAACATTTTCCCCTCTCTCTAGGCAAATTGCCATTTTCACATCTATCACTAGAAATTATACATTCTGTAAGTTACAGAAACACCTGTTGCAAGATATCGACCACCTCGCCACACTTTGACCACCGCGCCACACTTCTGCCACCTCGACACACTTCTCGCAACGCGCCACACTTCTACCACACTTCTGCCACCTCGCCACACTTCTGCCGTCTCGCCACACTTCTGCCGTCTCGCCACACTTTTGCCGTCTTGCCACCCTTCTGCCACACTTCTACCACCTCGCCACACTTCGGCCACACTTCTACCACCTCGCCACACTTCTGCCACCTCACCACACTTCTGCCACACTTCCGCCACCTCGCCACACTTTGACCGACTCACCACTCTTCCCTCTCACCACACTTTTACCTCCTCACCACACTTTCGCGTTGCCACACTTCTACCTCGCCACACTTCTAACATCTCGCCACTATTCTACCACACTTCCATCACCTCGCCACACTTCTGCCACACTTCTGCCACCTCACCACACTTCTGCCACACTTCTATCACCTTGCGACACTTCTACCACCTCGCCACACTTCTGCCACACTTCTACCACATTGGCACACTTCTACCATTTCCCCACACTTCTGCCACCTCGCCAAACTTCTGCCACACTACTACCACCTCGCCACACTTCTGCCACCTCGCCACACCTCCTCGCCACACCTCCTCGCCACACTTGCACCCCCGCGCCACACTTGCACCCCCGCGCCACATGTTGTGGTTTTATTATAAAAGGACTGAGGGTTGAGACAAAAACAGAGAGAGCACCCACCAACCATGGTCCTAGGCAAAACAAACTCTATTTTTCTTAAAACAAAGCAATTTGTTAAAGTTTCTTCAAAGGATAAAGGGAAACAAAACCCGTTACTTGAGAGGATAAAGAGAAAACAAGGGCAGATCTTAAAAAACACCTCCCCACCCCCCCTTCCTTTTGTTCCCGGCTCTACCTTCCCCTCAGCGGCACAGGGGGACAGGGAATGGGGGAGTGCAGGTCAGTTCATCCATGTTGTTACCGCTGCTCCTTTCTTAAAGGAGGAGTCATCCTTACACCATTTTCCCTTGCTCCAATCGATCCCCTACTCACGAGGAAAACTCCACAAACTTCTCCAGTGTGAGTCCTACCCGCAGGACACAATCCTTCTGCATCGGATTGCTCCTGTGTGGGTTTTACCACAGTCTCGGATTCTTAGGGAGTTGTGGTCACTCGCTTCGGTGTGGATCGTCCCACGGACTCTAGATGCCTCACGACCTTGTCGTGCATCCCAAGCTCCATTATTAGCAGTTACTCGTCGTGCATCCCATGCTCCACGACCTCTCTAAGACTCATACGTCCCTTCCCCGACGTGAGTTTCTCCATGGGCCACGAGTGGGTCCCTGGTCCGCCGAGCCCATCTTGGCTGCAGGGGAGCCACCTGCCGTCTTGCCACCAGTTGCAAGGGAAAACTCAGCTCCGGCACACCTCCTCCCGCTCCATCTGCACTGACCTGGTGTCTGTGTGGCCATTTCTCTCAGATTTCAGTCCTCTCTGGGTGAACTCGGCCCAGAGGGCACCCTGGGAATAGGGTGCTCCCTGAGTTCCCCAAGCGGCTTCGTTGCCACCATCTTGAGCACGGGGCGCCGGTCCGGCGCAAGCAGCCGCCCGGCTGGGGCCAGGGAGCGGGGGCAGCGCCCTCCTCCCTTCTCCTCGCTCCTGGGCAAAAGCATCTTTTCCAGTTCCTTTGTCCCAACTTAAATAGGGCAATTCGCAGAGGAGCCGACAACTGGCTCAACCCCGATGGGGATGGGAATCTGATCTGGTGGCACAGGGAGCAAATCCCTTCTACCACCAGAACTCCCTCCCCCACATCGAACTACCTCGCCACACCTCTTCCACCTCCTCACCACACCTCTTCCACCTTTTGGTCCTCCTCATGAAGAGGAGGCAGCTTATGCCAACAGACTTGGTGACTAGCCAATTCTCTAATAAATCACTTTTTCTGGTAAGTATACTATCATTCATAATAAATTGCATGGTCTTTTCATTATCGTAACTGTAATTCTTTCTCTCCTTCTCTATCACCAATCCTTTAAAGGACCATGGGTTCTTGTCTGAGCACCAGAGGGTAAAAGGAAGAAAGAATCAAAAGGGGAAACCTAAAGAAGTAAGTGAATGTGAGGGACAAGGGAGAGGAAGTGGTATAAGGAAATAAGCTAAACAAGAATATTCAACATTTCATATCTTTGGATGAGAGTTATCTTGTGCTCAAGGTTAGAAGTATTTGTTCATCATTCCAAAAAGAATTTTAAAAGGAAGAAAACTCCTTACATAAAAGTTAGAGATAAGACAGTTATGTCTCTCACCAAATGCCAGTACCCCAGTAAATTCATGATAAAAATTAATATATAAAACCAACTCTAAATATGAAAACGCACAGCAATCATTCATCCAGACTCTGGTCAGGAGCAACACTTACTAAAATGGTTAATCTATCGTCCCAAATTGAATTTTAGAAAGAAATATTTTTTCCTTCCACCCCACTTGCTACTTCTCTGATCCATCAGTGGGCTCTGACTATGCACTGTTCAAGAGCTATAAATATATGTGACAATTTTAAAAGAACTTTTAATGAATCATTGATCATTTATAGTAGTTCAACACAGTATCCAAAGCAACATATACAGGTTGCTGCTCACTTTAAAGCTAAACCAAAAGCTTATTTAGTTATTGTGCCTGGCTCGTGTCTTCTCCTGGAGAACCCTTTTTCTAAGTAGAGAAGTGTTTTAAATCTGAGCTAGTACCATCAGTTCAAGGTATGCACCAGACTTGCATTCTATCTTTACTAACTTTGTGTTTTGTGATAAGGCCATGAACATAATGCTGGAAACCCTCCAGTGTTCTCCTGTTACTTTTTCCTTCTAGGTACATGGATGGAGAATTCAACAATAGGTTTGCTGAGTGTCCTAGTATCAGCTGGAATAGAGTTATTTTTCATATTAGTAGCTAGAATAACACTGTGTTTTGGATTCACTATGACAAGAATGTTGATAATATACTGATGTTTTTAGACATCATCAAGAAATCCAGAACTTTTCAACTTCTCATGCTTTGCAAGTGTACAAGCACACAAGAAACTGGGACTGATCAAAGCTAGAGCAACTGACCCAAACTGGCCAGTGGTACATTTCATATCATATGGCATCATAGTCAGCATATAGGGCTGGCGGAAGAAGGAAGATTTGGACATTTGGAGAGATGGCATCTGTCTTCCCAAGTGACCATTACAAGTGATAGAGCCCTGCTTTCCTGCGGATGGCTGAACACCTGCCTGCTGATGGGAAGTAGTGAATGAATTCCCTGTTTCGCTTTGCTTGCATGCGTGGCTTTTGCTTTCCCTATTAAATGGTCTTTATCTCAACCAATGAATTTTCTTTTGTTCTTCTGATTCTCTCCCCTATCCCTCTGAGGAGGAGTGAGCAAGTGTCTGAGTGGGGCTTAGGTGCCAGCTGGAGTTAAATCATAACACTGACAATTAATTAATTGCATCAAGAATCATGCGAAAAGGTACTTAACAGTCAATAATAATAGTACTAGATATGATTATATCTAAGTATAAACAGTATATATTGAAGTATAAACAGTATCAGTAAATGATCTCCAAAAACAGCTAAGACAGTAAGTTTCCTATGTTTAGAATCTTGCAGTATCAATACAAGAACCATATAGTTTTAAAGGTCTGGCTTCATTTATTTATATAATTGATATTTCAACATGTGCTATATGCATGCAACAGCATTAGTGTTAGATAGGCATCTTTTTTAATTTCCGTCAAAAATACCTCAGCCATTGTAATTCAGTCTAAACTCCATTAAAGCTACTATATCATGTGTAGAAATTGATGAACAGCAAAACCTTGCGTCAACCTAACCACCCATACAAACGAAAGCATATGTTTGATTTTTACAGGAAAGCTCAGTGGGGTATAAAAACGGTGGTATAAAACAATGTTCTTTCTCAGCTAACTACAAATCCTTTAACTTAATTGAAATTAAAACAAACATAAATCTAGGGCTACCCTGTGATTTCATGGCAGCCTCCTGCTGTGACAGTCTCAAAATACTGATCTAAGCTAGCATTAACTAAAGCTTGTAAAATTGCTGTTCAATCTTTCTCAAAAAAAGTGACAAATCATCTGATTTTATATCAGCAAAAGAAATAAGTATTATTAATATGAATCATACTGTTCAACAGCTAAAGTCACAGTCTGATCTTTGAGGAAGTTGAGAGCTCTAGATGTCAGATCAGGAAAAAAAAAATTCTTCACTGTAAAAAAATGAAGAAAAAAAGAAAAATAAAGCAAGCAAAGAGTTGTTTGTTGACCTTGAGCTGCTTTGACTTCCAGAAGCCCGCGTTAATTTTTAATCAACACATTCAAGCACAGTTAAGCCCCATCTTCCTCCATTTTACACAACTGCTTCTCCTACCACCTATATTTCCATGAGTTGACAAATTCATAATTTCACTGAAAATGTGGAGTTCAGGCAAACTTATAAAGGCATCTATCTCAATTTGCCCTCCTAAAATCCTGCTTGCACCCAAAGGGAAAGCAACATACTATGGTTGAAATGGGTGGTATACAACAGCAAGACATACCAGCACTTCTCAAATTACCCAGCAAAAACATCAGCATTTCATAGTACAACAAGAATGAACAACTTCATACCAGGATTTTTCCCACCTCCAGTACAGGCACTGCCTGCAAAAAATGAAACTTTTTGTCCTTAAACTAATGAGAAACACTGCTAGCAGTTGACCCTCAAGAAATTGTGTGACCTTTGGATATTCTAAGGAGGAAAACCCAAAAGCTCTTGCAAACATCTGCCTTTATTTGATTATAGCATTAATGATGCCAGCCCATTTCACAACCGATACATGGAAGAAGCAGCTGGTCTTTCAGCCACTGTGACTGCAGCCTAGTGACCTTGTCTTGATTTGAAAAATGGATTGTACTTTCTCAAAATTCTCAGCACTGTGATTTTATGAAGGCAGTGTGATTTAATTCCTGGTTTAGAAGCAGATACATCCCTGCATGATAGATTTCACATCTAGACATCCAAGACTTCAGACAGATCAGTTTTTTCACAGCTAAACCAATGGCTTCTTATTAAATCTATAGCTGAGTGTGTGTTCATGCAAGCATTTACATGCACACACATCACAAGGAATTTAGGAAGTTCACAGAAAGCACGTTCCTGTGTGCAGAGCCCACTCCATAGAAACACAAAGTAAAAGTCTCTTCTGTTCAAGGTACTACAGATGCTTCAGAAATGAAGGTGGTAGATTAGATGTAGTCAGGAACACGCAAATGAAGAGTACACAGACAGACTTAGCTGGTTACTATGTCTAATGATAACGTTCAACAACAAAACTGACATGGTGAGTTCAAGTCATTTGACAGTGAAAATATTTGGGAGATTATATTTTTCATGGTTGTCAAGCACATTCATGTTATAAAAAAAAGTGTTCTGTCTGCTAGCATACGCTATAGGCTTGTTTAAAACCCTGTTTATAGAGCTCTCTCTCTCCTTATGCATTGATTACCTTGGTCATTACACTGATCTTTCTCTCCCCATTCCTTGTTTCCTTACAGAGCACCAGGGAAGTTGACTTCACTTCGCTCTGAGGGTGGTGAGGCACTGGAACAGGTTGCCCATGGAAGTTGTGGATGCCCCATCCTTGGAAGTGTTCAAGGCCAGGTTGGATGGGGCTTTGAGGAACCTGATCTAGTGGAAGGTGTCCCTGGTCATGGCAGGGGGGTTGGAACTAGATGATCCTTGAGGTCCCTTCCAACCCAAACCATTCTATGATTCTGACTGTCATTCATTCATCACCTCACTCCATTGCAAACAGGCATACACACTTGCACAGCCCAACATAGTAAGGAGTGTTCCCACTGTTACAGAGCATAGGAAATACCTGGTGCCTCCAGAAATAGCACACTTCAAGTTTTCAGTGGTTGACTAGTAAATAATTATCTCAAAATAGTAACTGAAGGTTTGAAGCTTCTTAACAGCACAAAGCTGATCAAACTGCTCAATACAATCATCAGCAGGAAGGATGCTCTCCATCAATGTACTGTGACATTCTGGAGCTGTAGCTTTCAACATCCTAATGTAAATTATTCAGGCATTGGATATGCATTAGTATATTTACATTACCTATCTAATAGTATCAATGAACTTACTTTATAAACACTTTTCATTTAGATCACATATCTGAAAATAACATTTGCAAGGTTCCAGCTTCCAAGACTACCTCAGTCACAACACTGACCTACAGAGAACCCTCTTCCTCTTCCACCAGTAAAGACTTCAGCTGAATTTGGGTCTTTCAAATGAATGTAGAAGTGCCGCTTCAGAAAATCTCATACTAAGACCAAGCCCTGTGAAAAAGTCCATTAAAAGAAATACTTGTCCAGAGTGACCAGTAGTCACAGCTTTTCCACAGTTTACAAAGAAACTGGGGTCAAATCCTCATGTTACTTGATGCAGTTAGAATATTTGTATCTGATACTCTGAGTGGGAGTAGATGCATGTCTGAGCTAAAGTAAGGAGGAAGAGGAAGGGCCCTACACAACTGCCCCTCTGTTCCCGCATTCAGGGCTGGTGCAGAGTTTGCCAATACGCGTTAGGAGGATGTGCTACAGGCTTAACTGATGCCCCAACAAAGCCTCACCACAACAGCGACTATTTCCTGTTGCAGGTAGTTTTCCCTTCCTGATTATGACTAGAAACATTATCCAGGACTTAAGAGGGTTTTTTTCCTAATTAATTCCTGTCTGAACTGGAACCTAAGAGATTTCCATTGCAAGTTCACTGTCACCACTATTTTGAAACATCCTCACATAGCCAGCAGACCTCAGTAAAAGAAAAGGGTCAATGTGGTATTACTGCTGCTTACTAAGTTTTTGCCGTGGGCAGAAAACTGGGCCATCCTTTCTATAAATGATATTTTCCATACATTAAGAATGATGCAAGAAGTCACTTTTGTAACAAAAAAGTATTGTTAGTAAAACATTCCAGATAACATTAAAGCACTTATTAAAACAGCATTTCCCCTTTTGTCACTCTCCCCAGTGGTCAGTTAAGCCAGGTTTCACAACATTGTTCCTTTTAAGTCTGTTTCACAAGTGATTGAATGCTAGAGAGATGAGCAAAATGCTACCTGAAGTATTTACGTTTATTCATCACAGCTTGAAATTGGGCTGGGACACTGAAAGCATTTTGGAGCTTGGGAAAATCCTCCCTTTGGATTATTTACATCCTGTTGATTCATGTTCAGGAGCACACCATAAACTACCACTAAAGTGATAAAACTGTCTTCAACTGCTATGAGCTTCCCCATGTCCTCGCATTATTTCATACATTTTCTATTGTTGTTTTCCTTCCACTGCTAAGCCAAATAAGATTCTTTTTAATAATAACCCAAATAAGATGTATTTTAATAATAAAACAGGCAGATTGAAAGTGCCTGATGCTGAGATACCTCTGTGATATCATTGCCTATGGTGTTGTGAAACTCAGTACAGAGACTATTTCACTGAAACACAAATGATGCTGGATGAAGAACAGGAGTGGCAACTATTTGATGTAAATGGATGTCACAGATATCAGCTGGAAACGAAAATGCATTTCATCATAACTAATTAAATTTGGATATAAAAGTAGCAACAATCTACAAGCTGTTCCCATTCATGGCAGAAAATCTGCTTTCTTGACACCAGCCTCTCTGGTACTTATACAGCAGCATTGCTGTTACCAAAGTTTATAGCCCAAATTTTTTCAAGGCTCCAAGTCTCCCTTCTACAAGCATCAATTTTACCTTTACTCCCTACTGTCTTGTCTCTTTTCACTCAAGAAACTTCTTAAATTAAAGTCAGAAGAAGGAAGCAGTTAAATTCTTGCCATCATTTCCTTTCCCATACAGTAGGCAGAGTCATTTTTGTTTAAAAAAAAATCCATATTCTAAGACAGGAAAAAAGGTCATATTCCCCTGAAGTGCAGTATTTCTCTGTTTTATCACAAATATCTGTATACTAAATAGCTTTTGTATCACTGAAGAAGGAAGTTTTCCCTCCTTACAAAGCAGTCAGATATATAGAGTACCACAAGCCATATTTTGTGATTATTACAAGAAAGAAAAAAGACACCCCAATATGTATTCACTTTCCTCAGGTGACTATCAAATTGCAGTCAACTAATTCACAGAGAGACTGGGGACTGTATTAGGTTTGCATGCCAGGGTTTTAGTAGCAGGGAGCGGGGAGCTACAGGGGTGGCTTCTGTGAGAAGATGCTAGAAGCTTCCCCCATGCCCACCAGAGCCAATGCCAGCTGGCTCCAAGACAGATCCGCTGCTGGCCATGGCCAAGCCCATCAGCGGTGGTTGTAGCACCTCCAGGATAATGTATTTAGGAAGGGGGAAAAGTTGTTGCACAGCAGGAACTGCAGCAGAAGAGAGGAGTGAGAATATGTGAGAGAAACAACTCTGCAGACACCAAGGTCAATGGAGAAGAAAGGGAAGGAGGTGCTCCAGGCATTAGAGCAGAGATTCCCCTGCAGCCCGTGGTGAAGACCATGGTGAAGCAAGTTGTCTTCCTGCAGTCCATGGAGGTCCATTTCAAGGAATATTGCCATCTAAGCCAAGTTTCTCAATCTAATGGGAAAAAAAAATAGAAAAAGAAAAGAAAAAAAACCCCAGAAGAATTCCTCATGGTCTGAGTATTTAATCAAGTAGAAAAATGCACCATCAGGTTGACGATCCATTTTCCCTGTCCCTATCCAGATTCCTAGACAGGTCTTGGCACTGCAGTCTCCAGAAAAACTGTTTTCCTGGAACAGCTTGCCCCTTCACTGAGTAACGTACTCAGAGGCCAGAATTACTCTCAGATATCCCAAACTGCTGGTTACTCGGGAATTAACCAGAAATTTTACCCAGTATATTTTTTTTTTCTGAAGAAAACAGAAAAAAAAAAATATCTCTTTAACCTGTCATCTTCTAAAGACAATTTGTTTGCCCTATTTATACTCTAATGGAAAGGATACTTGTCATCTGGGATGATGGTTCCCCCTATTTCTCTGGTTTATGGCTGTGTTACATATGCTATCTGCAAAACCAGGAAAGCATTCCTTGTTTATTAATGTCTTACTCTTACTGGAAGAGGAAAAATAACCAATAACTTCCATTTAGACTACTGTATCAGAAAATGAAAATATTACATATAGCAGCTGTCAAGATAGTTTAAAGTGGGTTTTTGTTATTTCTTGAAAACACTTGGAAAACTGTCTCTATAAAAGCCTCTATAAAACTACAACATAGACAAATAAGCATTTCAGAAATGTTACAAGGCATGATTTTTCTCACATTTGTTTCATCCTGTAGTCAATTCAAAAGACATGAAAAAAGGTACCATAGGTGTAAATTTGTCTTGGAGCTTCTAAGTATTTGCTAATGGTTAATTTTGCAGTAACCCAACAGTCTTGAAAACAGCATGATAATGCACCCATCTCTGTGTTACCATTTGATAATCCTGAAATGTTTTGGCACAACCCTTATCTCAATTTATGGCTGGCATTTAATAGGAACCCGGATAAGAGTTGCCAACAGCCAAATTAGCTAATGCTGAATGTAATGAACAGCAGAGCTTTGATCACACTTTGAAATAAATTCTAAGTGAAAAGTGGAAAGAAGGATGCCCGTGGAATTAAAATTGACAACATGATTAATAACCAGCCATATGAAGTGCCTCTTAGCTGATTGCTATCATTACATATCGGCTCCTATTCTGACAGGTACAGTTTACTGTCAAAATGCCCTAATGTTCCACATCAAGGAAGGAAAAAAAAAGTTTGCCATTTCTATTAATCTAAAAAACTTATTTCTTCCTTCCACCTTTAAGCCATACATTTTTCTCTATTAAAAAACATGCAAGTAAATTACGGCACATGTTATTGTAATTATGCATTGTAAGGAATTCTGTTTGTCAGGACTGAGAAATTCCTTCTTGGTTACATGACTGGATGACCTGGGATTAGTAAGAAGATATGAAGCATTGTTTCTGCCAGAGGTTTGAAACTACTCTAAATCAGTTCAGTGATAAATAGAAATTGTCATCTACTGTAGGCATCACAGATTTTGAGAACTCTTTGCTCCTGCCTCAACTAAACCTTGTTTGTCCTAGTGGACATGTATAGAACTCCCAATTGAGTTTTGGACAGACTCAGCAAAGATATCAAAACGTACACATAAGCCTTACAGATGGTTTTCCCCAAACTGTACGTTAATTCTGGAGATTGTGAGACAATTAGACTTGTCAATCTGACATTTTTCTTCAGTTTATGCTAGGAAAAGGTGACGTTACATCTATATTAGAATTTAAACTATTTTAAACATTGAAATTGACAGAAAGTAACACAAAAAGTAACTGGGGTTTAGTTTTAAGAGAGAAGTCTCAGCCAGTTATTCTTCAAAGATGATATACACCTCAGGTTTTTACCTGTAACTGTGAATAACAAGTTAACCGACTAGATGCATCACATTGTATTTACAGATATTTGCTTATTTGTCCTGCAATTACCTAGCTTTACATAAAACTGTCTTACAAGTTTTCAAAGCTGATTCTCAAGAACATTATTTTACTGAAAAAATCCGTTCACCTCACAACACCAAGAGAAGTAAAGAACTGTATCTGAATAAACACATTTTAAACAAAACAGAAAATTTCACCACACTGCAAACGCATCTTCATTGATTGAATCTAAATTTTAGTGTAATTCACAGCTTTCTTCTGCCTATTCATCCTGTTGTAAGTGGCATGCTTTATTCTACTTCTATTTGAATCTGTAAGTAAATTCTGTAGGACACAGCACATTTTTTAATCTGTACCAGAAGGTGAACCATGCAACGTTAAATAATGAACAAAATGTCACAGCCGTGATTCATCAGAGAAAAATAATATCACAAAGTAAGCTGCAGATTAATTGTTGTCTCTATTCCCGTGCAACTTTAATCAAAACAAATTAATTGAAATGGGTACAAAAAACCTAGCTAATCTGAAACAATTCTGTAGGGAAAAGTTAAATTAACAATTTTCTTATTGGAAACTCATCATTTGCATTTTTCCTGCAAAAACGAGAAGGTTTTTTTCATCAGAACAATGTAAAGTCAAATAATCCCTTGCTTTTCAATAAAGGTCAGAAGAAAAGCTTTCCATTCAGCTGGAGTATTTTAATTAAACATTGCAGCAGGTGTCTGGATATGCTGCCAACTCCTGAAAAGCTTGCATAAAAACCTGTATCTTTAAAAAAAAAAAGGATCTGTACATCCTCAAACCCTTTTTATCTGCCTTTAATGTGAATAAGTATTCACAAAATTACATACAATCTTCTTTGTGTTGGAACACCAGTACCTGCCCTTGCTATAAAAGAGTTCTTCATCAAAGCTGCTGGAAGCTAGCCATGCAATCCTCACATCAACTTTTACAGCCATGGCAGATCTGTGCAACAGAGCACAGCCCAGAATTTAGCCTTAGCTGCTGACCTGCTCCGACTTGCTGGGAACTTAACTGGTCTGACAAAAAGAGAATCTTTAACTGTGAGTCAAATTCATTTTTGAGACAAAACAGTGCGGTTAATGCAGATGCCTTTGTAGGTCATATGCATGCAACTGATTTTTTCAGCAGTCACATAACACCCAGCTTTAGTTCTTCAGGCATTCACATAAAATACTTCCAGAACTGCTCACGTTCTTAAGGAATGCAAAGTCCAGAGTAAGGTGCAGACTCCAGAAGAGAGGAAGAAACAAGCTGTGTTCTCCACACTGGCAGCAAGTGATAGATACCAAATCATTCTAATCAGCAGAGAATGCAAGTCAGAATGTGAATCCCAATGTAGAGTCTAGAAAGCAGTAACTCTCCTGTACACTGGGATACACACGGCTGCATCAGTGCAGTACTGTTCTTCAAAACTAGACTTCTATCAGCATAATCCAATGCTTACTGCTTGACAAATTCAGTGGGCATCTGGGACACCACATGTCTGAATCAGGAAGAGGTTCTCAATTGAATTCTGACGTACAAGGAGAAAGAAATACCAGAAAAAATTATAATAAAGCAACAAAGACTGTTACTCACTTATTCACTTAGGGTTTTTTTTCTGAGACTTGATTATTTGGCCTTTGGAACTACAGGCAGAACAGAAAACCAACAGTTTAATCTCAGTGATGTAACAGCTTTGGCAACATGCAGCGAGCACAACTTCTTATTTCCCTACAAATAGCAAGGTTGAAAGAAAAAACAAAACCCACTACTTAGAGATTCAATTACAATTTTAAGACCATTTGGGAGTCAACTTGCAGCAAGGACTCAGCATCACTTTGTTGCTACAAAACATTATCACAAAGGAATAATCAGCCATAAAAACCTGCAGCTGACTCATTCTCTAGTTGAAATGATCTCAGCTGAGAAGGCCACTTTCAATTTTAAATGAATTAAGTAGCCATTCTGAACATGGCTCTGAAACATGCCTCAAGCATCTCAAACGGGCAATGCTGAAACATCAGATAAGATCTTGGACCAGTGACTAAACTTGACCAGATCCTTGAGCAACTATAATATAACATGCAAGCAGAGACAGGTGGGAAGCTGAGACTTTTCACACACAAATCTCAACAGAGCTGACCAGTGCTATCATGGGAATCTGAAAAGTCCAGGGACTGAAGGAAGAAATTATCTGCACCTGTGACTGGTCTGCTACTCATAATTAAAAGGGGTAACATGGTACCAAAAATGACTGTGTGTCTCAGCTTCAAAATTCAACCTGGGAATGAGAGAAACTTTTGAAGAGGCTTTACCTCACTACAGGAGCAACATCTCACAGTGGTGATTTGGGCCTGCTGTGAACCAGGAGGACTGCATAATGGAACTACATATCCTGCAGACCTCGAGTCTTGAACCAGTCCTAGGTCTGCAAAGACAGACTAACGAAAAGCAGGCACTTCCTTCCTGAATCTGGGGACCATTTGTATCTATTCATTTTCCTTATGACCAGACTGAAAAGTGGTTCTCTCTCTGAGTTAAGGAAATGCTGGAACTGGAAGTATTTTACAGTGCCTTTCCTTCACCTTCCAGATGAAGCAAAAACATCGCTCCTTTTTGTGCTAAACGTGGGTAAGGAGATTCTTCAGGAAAAATGAGAGCAGCATACAGAAGAAGACAAAAGGATGCAAATGTAGAGGACTGAGCAAGCCTGGCACACAAGGGCAAGGCTGTTGCTGCAAACAGAGCGTGCTGTGGAATCAGCTGTGATGCACCACCAATGTCAGCTTTGCTGTCCTCCAACGGCAACACAAGCCAGCTTACCATCTCCATGACTTTCTGTCTCTAAAAGCAACAAGATGACTCCTAGCATGCAGAGGCAGGCGATCACCTCTGAAAATAGGCAGTCCTGACAAATTAATGCCGTTTCTGTGTTAAAAAGACACACGTTTATGAATGTGAGGTTATTGAAGATCACAGCCCTTCAAATCTTTTATCCAAACACAGACTCCCTCAACAATCACATGGATCTTAACTAGAAACAAACTAATAGCAGAGTGAATAACAAAATTTTCAGGGTTCAAAATGTTACTTTGCTGCAAGCTTGCCTTTTTCCCTTAGAAGTTCTTTAAGAAATGCTACTTGAGAGAAGAAATTCCTAAAATCTCCTGGCCTAGATTTTTTCTTTTTTATATCCTTGGCCAAGTGTTCTTCAATAATCCAAACACACACATCCTTATGTGTAAAAGAAATATTCCCCATATACTCAAAAAGGTTTAAAAAAATACAACAGGAGAAATTGTCCTGGGACATTTTAGAGATCTGGCGGTATTTGAAGTTGTGTGGGTTTTGTGACATACAATTAAAAAACTATCTTTTAACCTAGTAAATTGTCACACAAAAATCCTAAAAGGTTAAAATCATGTCAGATAACAGGCTCATAAATCAGTTTTGCTATTTCGCACTCTTTTCCTATCACCTCACCTAACATTTTTACTGGGAGAAGAAATATCAGTATGTCTTAAACATAGGAAAAAAATTTCTCAGTCAAACCAGTATTCAAAGTAATATCTTCCAGTAAGACATAAAAGTAACATGAGAAAAAAAAAGAGTATATTTTTCTTTTAACCCAGAAGAATATTACCTTTTGTTGATAGTACTGAATGGTTCTGGGTTAGACAAGACGATTTTGCTGTATATAGCAATTTAAAATCCATTTCTATGATGAATCATTTTAGCATCACAGATACCTAGCTCTCAAGCCAGAAACAATGTCTTTACTAGTCAGCAGACATGCACAGTGAAATTATATCGTTTTGCTCACTTCCAATGGGCACAAGCGTATTACCCTGTCACCTCAAAACTGAAAAGCGTCTGAATCCTTCTCAGAATTTGCAGAGATGACAAATGCAAACTAGAGAAGTACCAAATGCTGTACTGCTTCTGCTTTTGTTTTACATGTTCATGTAGGCAATTATTTTTTTTAATTGCCTAATTGACCTTTTAAAATCAGTCACCATGTTTCAAACAGCGTATCATTGAGCACATTACACAAGTATATCACCGTATTTTATCCTGGCTTAGGTTTTTAGAAATGTGGAGGTTTTCCATTGTTGTTTTGTGGGGAAGGGACTTTTTTGTTTTAAGTAACTTTGCATTTTTCCATGTTACATTTACTTATTTTTGCCTAATTTCTCTCACACAGATAAAAAGTGTTAGGTAATATGGTTCAAAACAAAAACATTTTTGGACCACTGACACTCAAGATGCTTCTGAAGATGTAAGCCATCTTTATTCAGCATCATTATTCTTCCGAGATGAACATTTAGACTTTGAAATCAAATTGTGAGAGTTTCTTTGTCAGCTTGGGCTGCCTAAAGCGAATACAAAACATGCTTTAGAATTCTAAAATATGATTTCTAAAGGAAAGAATGTCATTACAGAAAGGTTTACTTAATTTTATTGCTATAACACCAAAGGAGATACAACAGAGGTTAGTTTTACAAAACAAACAAGATAGTTGCGTTGATTAGAGAGGTGCTTTGTTACCCTGTTCTGTCAGAGGTTTGATTCCTTGATCTCACTAAGGACATGCTCGGTTGTTAGTAGAGGTAATCTTTCTGGCAATGCTTTGCTTTTGAGGGACGCAAATTTCATTTATTATGGTTGGGTTAAAAGTTCACCTCTCTCTTTCTTCCCCTTTATTTTATTCCCCATCATGCCAGCAATCTTATCTACACAAGGTCTATTCAATTTTTTTGTCCTTTGATTATTTTTTTAAAGCTTAAATACATACAGCTGACCTTTATTTTAATTTAAATTTTCCTTCATACTTTTAGAATATTGTCAAACTTGTTATCTCTAGGTGAACTTGCTGCTGCACAGTAAAACGAGTCTTTTGTGCACTGTCAGCAAAAGGATATGTTTAACGGGATGAATTACTGGGCTTCTCTGGTGAATTCCTAACTTGCATAGCCAGTTCTCAACATATTACCTTTACAAATGCACTCTAGTGAGTTTTGTTGTGGACCAAAGCTCCTAAGGTGCTACGCCTCCGGAGCCCTCAACTCTCACTCGCTGTACCTGACCCTACAGTGAGAATATAGACATTCATGTAGCTAATGTGCCACTCCTGTATAATCCAAAAGACTGATGCACAAGATCATTCATTTGTATCCAACACAGCAATCCCAGTCTATTCCAAATAGGAAATAGTGACAGTTTAGCATCTAGGATTATTACAAGAATTATAAAGATTCAACCATTAAGGAGTTTCTATAAATAGGAAATCTATGGTGATGGCTCACATTTTGTTTTCAAGTGTTGTGTGTGTCTTCTCTTTCTAGATATGTGCACAACGGCAGCATTTTAAAAAAAGTTCATTTAAACCCATACAATTTTCTGAACATACAATGCTGCTTGCAACGTTACACATGGACGTGTTTTTCAGAATGCATACTTGTTTCTCTTAAATGAAGAGAATGAATAAAGGAAAAACAACCATTATTTGCTTCAAACGTAAAGCATATTTTCTTTACACACAACATTTATATATGCTTTCTGAAAGTAAGTCTGGTTAGACTGTGTCTCTGGAAGAAAACTGGTATTAAGATCAGGGATCACTTGCTTTTTTCCATAAGGCAATAAAGAAATGCAAAATCTGATTTTGCCAACAAAAACTTGAATGAAGGCCAACTAAACGTGAATGATTAAAAATCATGATGCTGATCAAAGCTTTGGGCTTGTTTTAATGTTCTTCCTTTTCCTGTGCTATGAGACTTACTTCACAACAGGTTAGAAATGTCAACTAGGTCTGCTATCTGAAACGCACATGTTGTTACCCCCAGTCAATAATAGGTCTAAGGGAGATGACTGCACGAACTGCATTACCTCTGTAGTGCATCATATCTCTTCCTTTTATGCAATTTAGATGCTTTCCAGTGGACAATCTATTCTTCAGTGACCTGTATTAACTTTTGTTACAATTTTCTAAATGAAAGATCATCTTTACACAATGTCAAGTTACTTTATGGTTCTGCTTTTAAATACTCACCTGCAAAGAAAAGTAACCCCTTGTATCAGAAAGTGCTTACAACTGAGCAATACTCCATTATAAAAACACGGTTTTTAAACAGACTAAAAGCATTTTCAAGAATACTAGCTTTGCATTTATCTTGAATGATTACCAAGAGTTTCCAACCACGAGGGAGCTGGCTTGCATTCCCTTGCTCACTAACTCTATTTAAGCTTAAATAGTGCAAATAGCCTTTGCTGCTTACAGTCCATCAGCAGAGCATTCACTCTGTGCAGAAGAAAGCCAGCTGAGAGCAGCAGCCTTCCCACTAAGCATATGAAAGTGCGCAGGGGTCAGTCAAGTGCTGCATGAAGACGGGCAGGAACATAAGGCAGCAGGATTGACATAAAATTCCTAATCTGGCTCCGGGCAAGGTCATTTTAAATCAGTCCAGCTAGATACCTTCACGTTCCTTGGTCCCACATACTCCACGTACAGTGATGACTCAGACCAAGAGCTCATGGTCCAAACAGCGCAGTTTTGATCAATCACAAAGCCATTAACTGTCAACTTCAAATGAGCAAGAAGGCATAGTTTCATGACTAGAAAGGAAGGATTAGCACTGAATGGTGAAACACAAGCTCATCTTGATGGCCCCTTTATAAAACTTTAACACTAATAGCAATCTCTCTTTTTTCCTGAAAAACTCATTTAACTCTGAAGTTCACAAGACGTCACCTCTCTATTCTTGCTCTGAGCGTAGAGGTAAACGAGACTAGAAGTGTAACACGTCTTCCTCGATATAACAGAATACCAAATATTATCAAGTTGGGACAATAACTTTTGAAATTAAAAATGAAAAGCAATGCCCAATCACCACATATCTCAGAGCATGAGTTCAGAGATCATATGCTGAAAATCAGTTTCTGAGAGAGTGTCAGCGTGCTCTATTTTTGTTGGCACAATCAGCAGCGCTCTAGTTTCGAAAATTAGGTCAGTGCGACTTTCTTACCTTCATACAGATGCTTGAAATCAGACCCCTGTATTTTAAAAGTTCTGTCTTACTATACAATATCTACAGTTTGTCCCAGTATTTGGGTCACTGAAACAAACAAGCACTGCTATCAATTATCCTGAAATTAAAGGCTAGACATGCAAAGTTGGAACAAGACTTTTTTTTTTGTTGAGCGAAAGTTAACAAAAATCATGCATGAGATTTTCTTTCACCTAAGTTTAATGATCTAATAAATCGAGCGTAGCCGAAGCTAGCAGACTACACATCTTCAGACGGCAAATTGCTCCATTCCAAATGAAGGCAGGACTGACTCTCTGCAGGTGCCTATACATCCCCCTTGCCCATACAGTAGCCTATGCAACTGGCTTCAGACAGATATTAGCTTTCACATAATTAAAGGTTAGAGGAGACTTATGTTTTCCAACTTACATAAATTTAAGAGTAAATGCCATAAAAATCTCAGCAGTTGAATTCAGTGGCAAATAAGTGCAACAGTGCTTGAGTAGAAGAAATATTCCAAAACCTTTTTATGTTTCTGCAGAGAAGTCACTTTAAAACATTAAAAAATGTCTACGTGTAACTTATGCAATATGAAATATGAGGTACAGTTTCTAGTTTGCTGTGATTACTGAAGCTAACTACTGAACTAGTCAGATTGTGTAGGCTGCAAAGTGTTGTACTTACTAGGTTTATTCAAGTGGATGGGTATACACAGAGGTCTCACATTTTACAACATTTTACTCTTTGGGAATTCCACATAGCATTAATAATAATGTGTTCAATATTTCAGTAAGAATAAGTAAGACTTCGGAAAACCTTTAACTTGTATATGAAATGGAGAACATTAGAAAAAATTTTGTGAACTATTTTCTATAGATAATATTGAGACTACAATACTGGAGAATATTTTAGGAAAGATCCTCATACACGTTTTGATGTGTCCAGTCTCAATCATTTTAAAATGACTGTATTCTGATTAAAAAAAATCACTGGATTATCAGGAGATAAACCTCCTTCTTAATTCCTGACTTCTGCTGGGGCAGGGGGGATCACACAAAGTTGTATCTGCACTAACTCAGACACTGTTCTCTATACTACTAAATAAGCAAGGAAAAAAAATAAAAGTTAAAGATACAAATAGTTTTTTGTTGTTGTTTTTGCAGAAAATGCTAATTTCAGCCTTTACAGTTGACAAAATCTCCAAGTGAGATAGAAAAAAAGATGTAGTGTATCAGTCACAGAATGGAGGCAGTCCAACAGAATGTATTGAAAATTCTAGTGAAGAGTTACTTAAATTTGCACAAAGCACTAGGTCATAGGATATAAGATGCTATTCCACAGCAGGCGGATGGTGAAGCCTAGTAAACCACCCTTTCTTAGGAATAAAAGGATAGTTAACAGGTCATATAGATTAATTAGAAGCACTGTAACCTCAGTAACCTCATGGCTGCATTTGGCTAAAGGCAGCAAAATTCAGCCTTTCTGCTCCTGACACTATCATAGTGATGTTAACTGGACACCACTGGTTAACTGTGAAGTCTTTGCATAAATTTGTATGTTATTTTGACAATTTCAGTCATGGCTCTATAAGCCAAGATCCTAGCTCACCATCTGGTGCATCCCAAACATTCACACATGCATCTCAAAGGAAAATCAGGAAAGATGCATCGTTTTCAAGCTTCTGGGATGAAACTATGAAACACTTCTTCATGTACAATAAAATCACTGACTTCATTCACTTTTCCAAAATATAAAGACCACTTGGTTTGCTGGATCTCCCTCGTCATCAGCCACCTATGCAAGCTACTCTATTGCTGAGGAAATAACTGTCTTTTTCCTGCTAAAAAGGGAACTTTCACCACACTAGTGAGAGTCCCCCATCAGCAAACATTTAATCTTGGTTTTACTGGTTCAGCAGCCCCTCAATTACACAGCTAAAGAAAACTCACTCAAATTACAGAAAAACAAGCACACAAACGACACCTTCGCAGTACCAAGGCCCAGATAACAAGAAATTTGTTCTAATTAACAACAATAAAGAGACAAGAATTTAGAGTAAAAACAGTATTCTGAAACTACTGAGTAGGTGTTCAGAAATAATTTTCGTGTCTGATCTGGTCCAGGAATTCCAGATCAAAACAGGTAACTTGCAGTATCTTCACACACTTCCATCTATCCTACCTTTAGTCTACCTACTCTATGAACTCCCAGTGCAGACCAGTGCAGTCAAATGTACTTTCAAGTGACACATTAAATTAGGAGCCTCATACCTTTTGAGAAAGTTTAGGCAAATTCACCAGTAAAGCCCTCTGACCGTTAGTATTTCCATTTCAGTACTTCCCATCAACAAGTTAAATGTGAACCTTTTAAGCTTCATTAGCCTTCAGCAATCCCAAATGCCAGTTTCTTGGTTACCTACTAGATGTTGTTATATATTACTCCACCTTTAAGCTAGAAGAGGGATTAAAGTATTACAAAATCACTTAGAACTTGCATCACAAAATAAACTATTCATGCCATCTGTTATAAAAGGGTAAAATTGTTCTCCCTGCTCTATTGCTGGGAAAAAAAAAAAAAAATGAGGTTAATCCACTTTCCCAATGCTGTGCAGCAAATCAGAAAAGCAGGCTACACCAAACTGCAGAAATCTAAGGTTCCCCATTTCAGGTCAATTCTGTATTATCTTTTCAAGAACCCGGATGCACAACTACCCCAGCACATTAGTCTCACGTCCTAAGAATCCTAGTACTATTCTACTTCTTGAGATTGCAAATCACCTTTTTTTTTAAAAAAAAAATAATCATTTGTATATTATTAGCTATAACATTATTACTTCAGCACCCAGGTACTTCAGCTGGAGAATCCAGCCTCTGCACGAGATGTTTAAGATAGTTATTTCAAGTGCTTCAGGTCAATAAGCCAATACTACTGCACTCTTGTAAATGAGGCCAGGAGTTCTCATGAGGTTTTACCAATAACTTCAGAAATATTAAATTATCCCCTTCATGCTTTTTGTCTTACCTAACGCCACAGATGTTACTCAAAAAAACCAAAACATTTTCATTGTTTTCTAAGAGACTCCGTGCAAATAAAACACACATCCAGCTGGAAAATGAAACCCATTCTACATCGCCATCTTATTTATTGTTTGCAGAATGCAATAATTAGAATTTAGAAATAAATTAATTTTCATATCAAAATTGAAAACAGCAAGCTTACTACACAAACACTAAAACAGTTTTAAGTGGGTGTATTTTATTTTCTCATTTCATTATTTTCTTATGCAAATATTTTGACAGTGTGTTTCGGCCAAAGTCCCTCTCTCCCCCTTCACAGCTCAAATTCTGACAATGAGCACTGAAGTCATGAACACTAAATTAGAAAGCAACAGTAGGACCATTCTTACAAGAATGTGTTGTATTTGAGCTCAAACAAAAATATCTAAAAATATGAAAAAAAAATATAGAAGAACAAAATAAAGATAACAGGTAAAAATGTTGCCTATATTCAAGTTCAATACAGAGTGGAAATTCCTTTTTGAGTAGTTCCAGTCAGGTACTCTGGTAGATAGATATTGAGATGAAGGAGGAAAAGAAGGATCTGACAGTCAAAATAAAGGCTTGTTCTGGGCTCAGGCCTGCTCATCCATTTCCACAAAATTTGGAAATACTACACATACTTCGTTTCTGTAAATGGAGCTCTTAGCTAGTTTACATGATATTGAAAAGTTGTTTGTAATTTACAATGTAAGATTCATGGAAAATTGTAAATAAAAGAAAAAAATAAAGACTTTGCGGACCAGAAAAATTCAAAGAAAAAAATCTACAATTCTGCATTAAATTATCAGAGGAAAAAAGCATTACAGCTTTTCTTTTAACAAATGATAGAAGAATTAAATTCTAGTTAAGTTACTTTAAGACTTCAGTATGCATTTTTCAGCATGATGAAAAACAATAAGAGCTAATAAAATATTTAAGTTTTCAATTACAGATACAGAAAAAAAATGCAAGGTAAAGCTTAGAGAAGTAAACATCTCGTTTTCTCGCCCATGCACTGTCCTCAACAGCCACATTTTTTTAAGATCTACCTACATACCATAACAAAACCAAATGCAACCACAGCCTTACCCATGTCACAGAGGTATACAAGTGTCACAGATATATACAAGCAACTCTACATGACTTTAGTGCAAGCTTCAAGGATATAATATCCAGAAGCCATCTCCTCTTAAAAAGTACAAAGCCACTTAAAAATCTTGCTCTTTACCAAGGCTGCATATTCAGTTTGCCAACACATAGGTAGCTCTCAGAGGAATATGAGCACGTCATCAGGTGATGACAAAATCCAGAGCTATAATGCTGTTTACAGTGACCATGCATGAATCAAACCACGGCTTTATCCAACTGTGACGGAATTCCTCTGAGACAGAAGGCGCTCAGTGAACCAGCACACTCTCCAAACGAGTAAACACCTTTCTGTCTGTCCTAATCTCTACAATAAACACTAAGCAATAATTCTAGGCTCTCCTCTTCACGCAGCATGACATATAATTCTCAAAAGATAACTGTGATTCTTTCGACAGAAGAAAAGAAGATGCAAAACAAATGGCTAATATTAGCCTTCCTGTAGGATCAAGCCAGAATGTTCCCATATTGTAAATGACAACTTTTATTCCAGTCTACTCTGATAACCGGCTACATACCAAGCCTCTAACATATAACTCTATGTTAAAAAATATTTTTGTTTTTATCCACCACACTTACCTAATGTTGAACAAATACCACTCAAGGCTAAAAAAGTAAATAAATTATCCAGGTATATACAGATTGAAACCATGCAGACTTAACACGCATGGACCTTCTAGTTTACCAGAACTATAGCAATGTGCAGCATTCTGTCTTATTCACTGTGCTACTTCTAAAGTGTTTAAATAAGGGGGTTTAAAATGTTTAAAAAAAAAAATATATTTTTACTTTAGAATTTACTGATGATCCCAAGATTTCAGTACTGCACTGCTTGCTTTAACATCTTCAAAAGGTCCCTTACTTGTTAAGCTTCTAAGACAATGTTTATCAGTGTATGAAGTACGTACCTGTAATGAAATTTATCAGATAAGGAATCAATAATAATGCACCAATCACATTATCTCTGTTAACAAGAAACAATTCAACAACAGTTTTGCCAGATCAAAGTTACTGTAAAATTTGGTAGAAATTAACTCTCTCCTATGGCAGCAGTCTAGTAAGACCTTTCAAAAAAATCACACGCGCACAGTATACAGAACTATATTGCTCTTTTACTTCTTTGATAAACATAATTTAAGCTCTCACTCGCAAGATTTCTGCAGCATTAACTTGACATTTGAATATAGCTATAAGATTTAATTATTTCTAAGGTAGTTGTTCAGACTTAGTCAGTGTTTAATGGTAAACAAGCAACTCAAAGATTTTGTTATGTCGTACATCCCCCTTAATGATAAAGGTAAACACATTCTGTCAGTAGTGACAAATCTGAACAAAAGAAATCATCTTAGGGCAGCAAAGCAACTTCTGAACCCGGCTATAAATAAGTTACCGTAACCTGGAAACCACAGCACTAACACATGTACAGTCTAAATCTTTTTTCCCTCCTTTGAAAAAAAGTGGGAGGGTAGCGGAGGAAGAGTACATGTTGCTCAGGTTATTTTATTTAACTGTGTATTACAGAATGAATCATTTTATCTATTGCTCATTTTAATGTTGAGTTATTCCTCCATTTTGAGACAGTAAAACAAATGCTTTTTGGTTAAAGGACTTTTCCTTTCTGTTTAAATTCTGCTAATCTGTAAGGAACTCAGCAAAGTTCTTTCATCCTCTTCCAGGGGACCTGATAACAGAGGCTTTTTTTTCCTACTTATTTAAACAACTGCAGATATTTATGATCTATAAAAAAAAAAAACCACCACAAACCCAGAAGAAAACACCCTAAAAGAATATCACAGAAGTCAGAACTACATACCCTAGCTAGAAGGTACTTCAATCTCTTGTCTCCACTGGAGGAAAAAAAAAAAAAAACAAACAAACAAAAAAAAACCCCAAAAAACCCTCTGCTCTCAAGCAAATCAAAGGCAACATCCTACTGAAAACAAAGTAGCTTTTGGTCATGTAGGATAAAATGAATGAGCTCATCTGAATTAAGCAAAGACCCAACCTTCATCTTAAAAACCTTCTCAGGAGATCATGAGAAATCATTACAGGATGAGCTCACAACATACTGACACAATGCATCCCATCCACACACACACACTCTATTGATTCAGGTGTTTTGCAACCATTATCAGCACCTTTCAGTTCAAGAAACTGGGGCTGTGAGCTACTTTACGTAAATGACACTTCCCAAGAAGAGGGTAACCAACAAGACAGACAGAGTCCTGGGCACCTAAGGTTGCCCAGTATAGCAAATTAACATCGATCGGTGTGAAGACCAAGAACCCAATTATTCTACACACTATTTTTTGTACTTCACTTTCTATCTCTTCACATAAGCTTCTGTAACAGAATTAATCAAGCCTAGGTGCCAACATCTAGGACACTGCCTCTCCTGAAGCAATGGTATCAACTTTTTCCTTGTGTTAGACAATATGCCATACCAACTTCGCCTCCTGTTCCTCTCATGAAGTCATCTTCTCCTCTCCGGAAGCACACAAATAAACCACTGCTCCTCTCAGGCTAGTTAAACTATCAATATTCCACTTTAGCAGAAACTGAAAGATTGCTCTCTACTAGATATGATATATATTATTACCATTTATTAGGTCTATTTTACAAAACTACAGGTTAGCAAAGCCAAACAAAAATTAATACCCCACCAATGGAGGGGGGAGTAATGAGGATTGATTGATTGATTTTCTTATCAACATTTCTATTTTATGTTTTGGGTTTTTTTAAATCTTATTTTAAAGAAAAGGCACACGGACCAATTTGAATACAAGTCAGCTAGCCAAGTACTTATGGTCAGCACTCAGGAGATCAGGTGTTCTGGTTAAGCACTTGCTAGGTAAAAATTTGCCCTGCAGGACACATCCACTTTACAGTCCATTAACTAAGTAGTTCTGTATTTCAAGGATAGGAAATACAAAAAAAAAAAAAACAAACAACCAGTCATTTCGAGACATATTTCCTAACTATAAAAAATAGTCTATGTTAATATACACGTACTTGTCGTTCCAGTGTATAGTGTTTGATGTTCTATCGCAATCTCAAACGACCTCTGCAGGTTTCATGTCACACTTGATCCTGAAAATTAGTAATATCTACATGGTATGCCACAGTCCACTGATATTTTTTGGTAGCAGAATCAAAACCTTTACCTTTGATCAAATCAAGCTAGATTTCATTGGTTTTCATGTAAGTGGAACTATACAAAAAAATTGTTTGAGCCAGAGAAGTATAATCCTCTCTTCATAAAAAGAGATTTTTTTTTTTTTTTAAAACGCTTCAAAAACCAATGACACAATCTCCTGGAATAGTCTTTGTTGAAAAGAGGGGCTGTGCTTTGTTCCGGGAAGATGCAGGGAAAGGAGCCTTTATTTCAGTGGAGAATTGCATTACAGTCATTACCATGTGTTTACCAGCAAATCAAAATATTCCTCATAAGGGTTAGCATCTACCAATCTCCTTTTACTTCTTTCTTTTGTAATGGAGAGGTAAATATACATATTAGAGCCTTCTGAAAATAAATCCTTGACATGGTATAAACAGAGAATAGTTTTTATGTATTATTCTACAAAGTGTTACATATTATTAAGTGTTACAGATGTTTCATGACACAAGTCTTATTACACTAAAGAGGGGGAAACAACTACAGAAATGCATGTATGGGATATAACCTACTGAGTTCTTCTAGAATTTATTTGTGTGTACAGGTGTCAGTCATCTGAAATTATTTTAAAAGTTCAGACTTCAAAATGCTGTTTCAGTTTTACTTCCCTTCACCATGAATGGTATTTTTTTTTTCTTTTTTTAAGAGTTTCAGGCTGGCATCAAAAGGTACTTTAAATTTATAAGTGTGCCTCCTGTGCATCCACGTCTAACATGTCTAAGAGGAAACACTGTCAATCAAGTTTGAATAGCAGCAGTATAGGTCATGAAAGGAGCTGCATAACCAAACAGTGTGGACAAGGTTATCTTAAGAAAATAATACAGCGCAGCAGGTTTTAAAACAACAAAGCAAGTGAGGCGTGTGTAAAATTGTACGTGAAAATATACCAGAACGAAGAACAGAAACATCTACATACTTTAATCTTGGAAAAATATTTAAGAAGCTGAAGGTCCCTTTCTTTTTTCAGAAAGACAAAAGAAACCCAGTACAACAGGGAATGACTCCTTGTTTTGTTTTGCTGCTTTGGTAATTATAAATGCCATATCTAAGGCACTGCTGCTCCTGTTTTGTTGCCATCAAGTGACAGCTGAGAAAAATGATGATGCTAGAGATATGTGTTATGAATATACAAATAGGTGAGAACCAGTTGATTCTCACAGACAAGAGTCTAGACATTTCATTTAAGAAGTACTTCCCCCCCTCCCTTTTCCTTAAATTCAACAACCCACCAAATGTATAAAAAGTCTTACCAAATAATACCTCAGACAAAGCGTTTCTGGAATTCTTCTGGTAAATAATGGTGCAGACATTATTATAGCCTAAACACACTCAGCAGCTTCAACAGCATCATCGATCTCGCTGCCATAAAAGAGACTAGTGCAAGGTTTCTGAGCCTACTGGGACACTGAATAGTCACCTCCAGACAGACCTGCTTTGTGTGCACAGAATACATTCAACTATTGATGGTGTCATATTTGTTATCTTTTTAACAAGAAATCACAGTGAACAAACTTAGTGAAAGAAAAGTGATAGCAAACATAGCTATCATACAATATATAAAGAGTACCTTTCTTGAGAAGTTGCCTGTTACAGTAGTTCTAAAATTTTTAGTGGTTTTAAAATACTATATAAGAGCTTCTGAATAATGCTCAAATGCCTGTTGTATTTCTAGGAATTTGGCTATGTTGGCACATATACCCGCTGCTGCAAAAAGCCCACCACGCAACAAAGGAAAAGGGCTTAAACTATTTGTTTAAGAAACAAAAAAATATAATCTTTTTTTTCCTTCTTCTAAACATGAGTGAAAAGGCCAATCTTACAATTTACCTATGTATTACAAAGTCACTTATTTAATTCATATCCAAGGGACATGGTTTCACATATGTAAATAATAAGTTATTATAGTGTGCTGACATTAAGCTAAACTGAAAAAAATTAGAGTGTAAGAGAAATAACAGTATCAAAACTATGGTGCATTGATGCTGTGAGCATGCTGGTACTTGGACAGTGATAAAACTACAGTGGGTTTCTTTTGCTTGCTTTCTGGGGCTTCAGGGTAAGCTTTCCCTGCCCCATACGCCAGAAAAATTGTTTCAAATGCTCTTGAGAAAACAAGAGGATCTCAGTGATGGATAAATTTATGCTGACAATTTCCAGCCATTTCAGTTTTTGTTGTGTTTCTACTGACTTTCTAATAACCCACTTCGATGCAAATGTAGTCTTCTTTTTAGCATCTTTCCGAATTAATACAAAGTACAAAATTACAAAAAGAAAAATGCCTTAGATTATACAACGGCATATTAAAAAAGGACAAACTATCTGAACTGAAATCAAGGGCTACTTGTCAACAGTGCTCTGCATTCAATAACTACATCAGTAATTTTTTAACAGAGTCCTACTGGACAGCACAGTTATATTACACCTAGAAAGGTAAAATTGGTGTGGCCATCACAATTTAAGTACCTACAGATAATAAAGAACCCCGCTTTATGTGCCACACCCAATTCCAGAGCCCCCTTGCATACAACTTCATGAATCCCAAAAGGAAGGAAGAGAAAACTGCCTCTGTCACAGTGGTCTCTGTTATTAGGCCAGGTCTTGTTTCCACAACAGAGCCGTTTTGGTTTTCACCTATTTACAATAAGAACTAAATTTCCTGAATGTCTCCATTCCTGAGTAACGTGTTTGTTTTTATGACACATCATGCTAACTAGAAAAGATCAGAAAGAATGAGTATACAAATAAACTACTCCAAGAAGCATCTGATATACAGACACAGAGCATGACACAGAAGGTTTCTACCATCACCACCTGTTTTATGCCTGAGTTGTAAGTTCTTGTCACCACTAACAATCAACTATTAGTGCCAATCGACTTGCACTAGCACAAAATCTATCACATTAAGTGGATATTGGTTCTTGAGGACGTTGTAAAACTTGGTTGATAAAAAGCAACAATTTTGACGTAGTATACTTGCAGCTTCTGAAAACATGTAACTTGATTCACACAACATTTTGATTAAATAAATACACCAGCATGATATAAATTAAACAGGCTTAGAAATGAGACACATGATAGAGCTCAAGGATACCATCCTAGTATGGTTGTACCTTTTCCACAGCAGCACATGAACCATCTCATAACCCCTCAGTACCAATCAGAATATTCAGCTACTGATAATCCGGAAGAAAAGTGAAATCATTTCTGGAAAAAAAAACCAACTGTGGTGCCTAAGCAGCAATAAATTCTAAAGAAACCAAGGTGCTGATACAGAGGTACTACATCTCTTCATTGACTGCATACAACCAATAAAAAAACTTCTCAGAGTAACCAAGTGAAACGATGTACCTACAAATGAAAGATCAGGTACAGAATGGGGGATCATTGTCCTCAGAAACACTAACTCAAAAAAGAGATTTGGGTACTAATTCATTCATTTGAGTACTATTCCTTGGGCAGAACAGCAATATTGTACTTGACCTGGTAAACAAAGGAATCCAGAGAAGATAGGAAGCGAAATTACTTTGCCTGTAGTAATGATGAGACTAGTACTGGAAAAGCAAAGGAAATCTAGTGTTACCCGCTTCAAAAACAATGCTCAAAAAAATAGGAAAAACTCATAGGAAAAAAACATATGAATAATTAAAGAACCACAGTGACAGAGTAAAGAAGCCTTTATTTACCAAGTAGAAAATTAAAGGATAATTTGATTAAAGTATGCAAATTAGACATCAAAGGGAACAGAAGGTTCCTAAACTTAAGAGGGCAAAGAAGAAGAACAAGTCACAAGAAGCTGAAGGTAGTCAAATGCAAAATAGGTGACTTTTCTTTTCTCAAATGGCAAGGATGATTTATGCTTGAAACAAAGTACCAAGGGTCACAATTTTTGCAACTTGTGCATAAGTATGCATAATTTTCAGCATTTTTTTTTAAAGAAAACATAGTACAAGTTCAAACTTCTAAAAAGCAAGAATTCAAAACGTATGATGGAAGTCTTGCCAATGGTAAGAGAACTTGAGTGGTTTTTGGGCTTTAGAACCTGGCATCTGTAGAAGTATTCAATACAAATAAGCTACAGCTACCTGAACAATAATTTCTCATGTGCCTAAAGCGTTCTATGCAAAATACCCATTTTCAAGGCACACCTATACCCTCATGCACAGTACATTCACAAATGCAAATGTCATTTGGCAATCTTGCAGCTTATGAAGGAAACTTGCTATCATGTAAGATGTTGTTATTATTATCGCTAGTCTTATAGTCTACCCTGTTTATAATGTGATAAACAGTTCAAACCATTATAAACATATATAAACACACATATTATCATTTATAAACAGTACTTGTAAAAAACGTCCCACAGAAGCCAGCCAACATAAGGCAAAGAACTAATTTAAAACCAACAAGAGTAACTCAAAAAGTAACATCTTCTTTAGCAGAACTTAAACTGACATTTTGAAAAACATCCAAAGTGTTCATCTACATATCACATACTCACTGAACTTCTGTGTAGCTGAAAGTCAGATTTAAGAGGTTGTTACACATGAAATTGAGTCCCAAAGGACTAAACCAAGACAAACACTGATCATTCAATTTCCTTTCCAGTAATCTCATTTTACTTCCAACTTACTTGAAATCCACTGTAACTCCATTATGTCAACATACCGAATACTGCATACTCATTCACTACATACACTCAACAAACAGCAGCAACAGAAAATTAAAACTGCAAAGCTCCGTAATTCCTTTTTTCAGGCAAGTTTTTTCCCATAATAGCGAAAAAAATCTTTGTAATTTTACTGTAGTAACAAAGGAACTTTCCTTCATTTTATGTGCTGAAAGTGTCTTGACAGATGAGCGTGTTGGTACTTACTGAAGAATTAGCCAAATGTACAAAGCCTATGTTTTCTTTACTTCAAAGTGAAGAATATTAAAAAATAAAGCAACAGCTAAGAATCATTAAAATTATAATAAAACCCCCTTAGAAACCAGACTGCTTATGTTTCAAAAGATACATAAATCATCTAATTAACACTGAAATCAATTGTCTTTTCTCTGACATGAGAAGCAGTGAGAACAGACCGAAAATTATGGTAGTAGAAAGGAACCACTGGGATAGTAGCAGAATGAGCAAACAGGCCAATACGTCAGAGGCTCTCCTGAATAAGTTTAGTATTTCACTTATGTTTTATAATACATTTTTTTTCAATAACATACAGGACCTAGCAATCCTGTTACCACAAATGGAGTCTGATGATACAGAATGAGAAGAAAAACAGCTGAGTCCGTGCTGCACCTATGTGGGAAAAGCCAGTTCTTCAGATGAAGTATATTTTCAGTCAAATCTCCAGAACGTAGCACCCAACAACAACATTTCAGAGATTTATTTTGAAATGGGCAGCATGAGTAATGGAAGTGGTGAGAATTTTTTTATTGTCCAGTTTTGTTTCTGTTTATCATCCCCCAGAAAGGAACCAAGCTTCTCAATGCATTTGAAAAGAACTTCAAAGGAAAGACATGGAATCTGCAGAGAGCACTCATACAGAAGTTGAAACACTTCATATGATGAACTGTGAACTCGAGCATAGGTAGCCACCTTTTACTGAGGGGTTGCACACCAAGAAAAAGTAACAAAGGAAGAGAAATGTATCAAACCACTCAAGATGTGAACCTCCAGCAGATACTGTATAGATCTTGTAAAATGAAATTACCTTAGAGAGGCTTAGAAAATGGTCTAAACTCAAATCCCACCTGTTCATATAACATCAACACACATCAAACAAAACAGCAAAATCAAGGATTGCTTATCTGCTGTTTAAGGGGGCTAACATAAAAAAATAATTAATGTGTCATATAGATTAACGCAATTAATATGCTGCTGTATGATAAATATTTAGGTGTATCCTAAAGTCATTTTAACAAGGAAAGGGATCCGACATTTCCCAATATTCTCCTGAACCTGTGTTAGTAAAATACACAATAAAGGATGTTTTAAAGGAGGAGGAAAACATGAGTGGATAAGCACCTACAATGTGGATAAGCACCTAGGATGCTTTAAAAGATTAACAAGATATCTTTTCCTTTGTCAGTTACCAAATTAAGGGAAGTAACATACTCCCATTCTGTGATTAACTGGCAAGCAGGTCAAACTAGCTGCTTAAGAGACTTGAGAACCAAAAGGATGCTAACATCTCCCTACTTTGGAATGAGAGCATTAAGCAGGAACATCTTCAACTACATCAGGAGATCAGGTTGCTCAGAGCCACATCCAACCCGACCTTGAATATTGCCAGGGATGGGGTATCTACCACCTCTCTGAGCAACCTGTTCCAGTGCGTCACCACTTTCATTGAAAAAAAAATTCTTCCTTATATCTAGTTTGAATCTATCTTCTTAGTTTAAAACCACTATCCCTTGAACTGTCGCAACAGGCCCTGCTAAAAACTTTGTCCTCATCTTTCTTCCAAATTCCCTTTGAGTACTGAAAGGCTACAATAAGGTCTCCCCCCAGCCTTCTCTTCTCCAGGCTGAACAACCCCAAATCTCAACTTTTCCTCATAGGAGAGATGTTCCATCCCTCTGATCATTTTTTTGGCCCTCCTCTGCACCCACTCCAACAGCTCTATGTCCTTCCTGTGCTGAGGATTCCAGAGCTGGACACAGTACTCCCAGTGGGGTCTAACCAGAGGGCAGTAGAGGGGCAGAATCACCTCCCTTGACCTGCTAATCACACTTTTTTTGATGCAGCGCAGGATACCGTTGGCCCTTCTGAGCTGTGAGTGCAAACATCCAGCTCATGTCCAGCTTTTCATCCATCATCCAGTAACCCCAAGTCCTTCTCGTCAGGGCTGCTCTCAATCCCTTCATCCCCCAGCCTGTATTAATATTGGAGGTTGCTTCAACCCAGGTGCAAGACCTTGCACTTGGCCTTGTTGAACTTCACGAGGTTCACATGGGTCCCCTTTCTCAAGCTTGTCCAGGTCCTTCTGGATGGCATCCCATCCCTCAGGTGTGTCAACTGCTCCACTTACCATGGTGTCATCAGCAAACTTGCAGAGGGTGCACTCAATCCCAGTTTGCTATTGATGAAGATATTAAACAGTACTGGTCCCAGTGTGGACCCCTGAGGAACACCGCCTCTCACTGACTTCCATCTGGACATGGAGCTGTTGATCACTACCCTCCGGATGTGACCATCCAACCAATTCCTCATCCACCAAACAGTCCACCTATCAAATCCGTATCTCTTCAATTTATAGAGAAGGATGTTGTGGGGAACTGTGTCAAAGGCCTTACAGAAGTCCAGACAGATGACATCTGTATCTCTTCCCTTGTCTACTGATGTAGTCACTCCACCACAGAAGGCCACTAGGCAGGTCAGGAAAGACTTGCCCTTGGTGAAGCCATGTTGGCTGTCTCAAATCACCTTCCTGTGCTTTAGCATAGCTTCTGGGAGGATCTGTACTGAAGTGTGTCTCAATATGCAATCAGAGAGGAAAAAAGAACAGTGAAGAGACTGGAACTCTCTACCAGAATTCAGGTGGTATTGTGTGCAGCTATAATTGGTAAAGGTATTTTATTTTTAACTGGAGAAATGTGACTCTGTTGTCATAGATGAAATGACAATCTTGACAGCAATCAAAAATAGGAGATAAAGCATCTGTGAATAAAAACTGTAATTTGCAAATGCTGCTTCCATGAACAGCTTTTTCTGCAGATAGGAACTTTTTGTGAAAGACTTAGAATTTGTATAAAGCCATCAAGGACCCTCCTTAAAATGTCTATGGGAAACTGAGCGCTATCTTCTCCTTTCAGAAGTGGGTGATAAATTCGAGACATCCATTCTTATCTGTACTAAAAGTGGCATTACACAACTGTAAAAGGCTTGCCATGTTTACTTTGAAAACAGGAAAGTAAGGAGCAACAGCCTTCATGGGAGTAAATAATGTACACAAGAATAGCTTTAGCCTTTCTCTTCCATTCTTCTTGGTTTAGTGCGAGGATCATTCAAACATCTTATAAGTATTTGATATAGGCAGTGTCAGGTAAGTAAAGATAATTGCCCAGTAAGAAAATTAAGTCATAGGGGTACTCGAGTGCTCCACTAGGTTCATGCCATTCTGTGCTATTCCTCTTCTATACTTCTTTCAGAACTCAGGAGCAGATTTATGGAATAAATCAGTCACAGAAATGACAGTGTAAAAATTATTTAACATCTGGAACTGTTTAATCCTTTGGAGATAGTTTTATTGCAAATTTCTAGAGGTTAGCCCATGTAATCATTATGCACTATTTAAGCAGACTAGTATTATTACTTTCCCATCTGGATTAGAACTCAGTCTCATTTTTCTTATATAGCTATAAAAAGTTGTAAAATATCTGTTCATTTTTTTCTTGCAAGTATTTTCCGTATGTTTATTAATTCTATCCCTGAACAATTTTAGGTTGTTTTATTACCATTTCATAAAAATGTAACTACTAGCAACGCAGGAAATCAATCTAACACATGCATAAATTACTTGTTCCATAGCCTCAACAATATACACTGGACTATCTGGACCAGATATGCACTGAAGTCACAGAACATAAGACTCTGGTATTTTCTTTGCCATTTCCTTCCAAGAAATAATCAACCTGCAGATATAGATGTGGAATTGCACTTATTTTGATAAACAGGATTTTTTTATTAATTGCTTTCTTTTTATTTATTTAACTACTGTCTACACTCTAGAGTATCTTTGGTTTCTGTAGGCAGTATAAAGGTCTTGGTCTGGATCTAATTTTTTTTTAGTAACCATTTATCCTCTCTTCTAAGCCATGAACTTATGTTATGAGGTTCCTAAGATCTGGCACAAGCATTACCAATGTTACAAAAAAAGCAGTTCAACAGTCAGACACAAAACAGGGAGTTGTTGCCTCTAGCAGTACTAATTTCAAATAAAACTTGGGACCTCCTGCAGCAGCATCTTTTTTTCAGCATGCCCTACAACCAACATCCACTATTACATTTTAATAGCTACTAAAATCTAGGAAAATAAAAGCAAAGGCATTTAATTTAGCTGCTCGACTATACTTTAAATGTCACAGAGCACTGCAGAGTTGTACAGAAGTAAAAATGCGTATGTCTCAAAAGTCTCATCTCTATATACTGATTCAAACCGTTGTGCTTTTTTTCTGTTGAAGGATTCTATTTTCACATAGGGCAATCCATACATTTGTCCACACTTCCCATTCCTTCTTTAAAACTTAACACAAAACCTTAGCTGAACTTTCCTATGGATAACTTCCTTAATTCATTGGTAGTAATAAAGAAATAGTAACAAAAATGGATGCATGACATAGTTGATTACAGTAAATACACAACCTTGATTTACATATTTTCCTTTTCCAAACTTCTTACCTATCATCTATCTTTAAACATCCTGTTTAACTATAATGCAAACTTTTTTGAGATAGAAATACGTATGAACTCACTAAAGCATCACTGTGCAGAAATGCTGAATATATGCCTTTCTTATTGCCTTGCTGGGTGATACAGTGATTACCATCTCTCAGGCATAAGCCACAGGCAGAGCCTTCCAACACCACACACGAATGAGACTATCCAAGCGTATTAACTCAGTGCACTCATTTTAACTTCCAGCATTTGATAAATTTAACGGTTCCTTTATCAAGTGCTAAGGGTAAATATTCAGATTTTAAATCACAGTAACTGTATTTGTGTGTACATGTGACAGATGCTTGGGTCTTTACAAAGATGGACAGGTTCAATGCTGGTCTGCTTTTGAAAGTAGAACACAATCCATTTAAAAAAAAAATCCGTGAAGTTCTTGTCACCTCCATTAGTCACTTTTTCCTATTGAAATAAGATCCATCTGTAAATTGTCAGTATGGTAAAGGAGTAACATTAAAGTGAGTAAATGCACTTGATTCTATTGACTTTTAATTAAAATCAACTAAATTCCTATTAAGCTCCCAAACAGCCCTTACTCTATCTCATCAGAAGTTTAAATTGTCCTCCTGCTATCTTTAGCCAGGAGAGATGATACAGTTTTGAAAACAGAAAGAAGATAATCTTCTTAAATGGGACGAAGCAATCATACTCAGCTGTAAAATACCCATGCAGCTCTTAATAACACGTAAGTTACTTCATATTTTAATAAGCTCTGTAGCATATTTAGATAAAAATGTTAAATCAATTGACCTCATGCTAAAGATACACATCTTGCAATAAATTGTTTTCTTAGTTTTTCTTGAATTAATGCACAGACAGTAAAAGCAAAAAATAATCATCATCTGCAAAGACAAAACTCATGTGATGCCCAACAAAGCATCATTCCAACACACAGAATGAAGTTTGAATTGCATTTGTAATTACTGGAACTCAAGTTTTATCGCTGTTTTGATAAAATAAGTGAAACTAAAAAATCCACACTTGTCAGTTCAGTGGTTTCATAGCAGTTGCAATGGTCCAAATACATCTTAAAGGTAGAAAAGTTCCAGGTTGACAGTGCAAACTGTGTCACGTAAGAGGCATATAAATACCGCCACAAATTAAAATAATCAAATGTCTTTAATTTCATTCTACTTTCTGCCTCACTAGTCCCTTTCAAAACAAAAACCCAAATACTGCATCTCAGAACACAGAACACCAAGTAGAAAAGGAAACTAAAATGCTATTTTTCTATTTAAAAAAGTAAGAAACATTGAAATAACAAATTCAGTTTCTCATTTCTGAGAACTACTACTTAACTATTTCCCTGGCAGCTTGGAGAGCAAGCAATTTTTAGAGACTGTTCCCTGCATTGTTCACAAAACATAGACACCAAACAATTCATTTTGTTCTCTGTTCCTCCAAGTATCACACAAGAGTCTCTGCCTGATATCCTGTGCCTGTTTACTTCAGCCACAGATGCCATAAATACATCATTTGGATCTTAATTTTAGCTTCCAAAGAAAAACAGGCAATACAGTTTGAAGCAAAAATCATCCACTGAGAAGTCACACATATATAAAGAAGAGCTTTTCAGAAGTACATACGAGTACTCTGAATTATGACACACTTACAAATGTGTAATATGGAAAGTCTGTACCATAGTAGTATATTTGCCCCAAAAAGTAATTAACGTACTCTAAAGCAGTAAATCATGCCACTTCATCGGGCTTTTTTCCTTTACTCTACAGGGCCTTGTTCCTTTTTGCTATTCACCGTGGACAGCATACGCTACCACTCCAAAAGCTCATTCTCCATTTTTCACTAGACACTCAGCCAGTTCTGTGGTAATACTACAGGAATTTTAAGCAAGATATGGCAATAGCGAGCACTGCTGTTGCAGAGCCCTGGTAACCACCAGCTCCCTTGTTGTAACACTCTATACGTGGCACAAGTGTTAACCAGAATAATCTAATACTAAGAAAGCAATATATAAAATCACTCTCTATGTAAGGAAAGCAAGCTTCTGTGTCAGATAAGATAAGGTATGAAGACTAAGATATATAAGCACTGCATACAGAAATAGCCACAAAAACAAAGGCAGCTGTCACATGAGGAACAGAGGAAGGAAGGAAAGCAGAGAGGGGTTTGAAGTCCAACTCCATCATGAAGGAAGAAAGGAACACAGAAGTTCAACAAAAATCATGAAGCAAAATTAGAGGGAGTTATTACTGTAAACAGAGTTTTGATAAGAATAGATAAGCATGAAATTAGTTTTACGGCTGTCTGCAAGGAAGGCAGCAACTCTAAAGTCTGATGTTTTCATACATAAACTGAAAATTTCTTAAATTTCTACTTAATATTTGTACCTATCCTAAAAGAAAATGTATTTTAGGTAGCTGAATAAGAGGTTAAAGATTTCTCTTTTTTTAATTAATATCAATGTATTTATCTGAGTATAAGTTTTAGCAGTATCAGTCTCACTTTCCAGACCTTGTAGAAGGTCATCATGTTTCCAGTTGAAGAACATTTTATAGCACTCTGTTCAAAGCCCTAGCAATACCACTTGGTACAGATCCAGTCCTCTCTTCACTGCATTTCCAGGAAAGCCACATGTATTTTCTTTTGCCTTACATTTCACTACATGCTACACAGACTACAGGAGCAGGTAGAGGAGGAACGACCAAGCATTCTAAAAGGCAGTTTATTGTCTCTAACAGCATTACATGTGGATTTTTCCTTTCAAAACCAAAGCAAGATTGCCAATGCACCAAGACTCCTCATTAACTGGTATGTTTATGTTGTTATTAGCAACAAGAGAAAAACACAAGAATGTCAGTTATTACAGAGTAATAGCTGAAGATTAATAACTCCACTGTAATTATTTATCTTCTCCTTTCATGTCCTTTCAGACATAAGCTACCGAACAGGGTCACAGTAAGGATTTGCCCACTCTGTTTAAGACAGGTTTTCTTAATAACTATGTAGTGTTTCTGAAAGTCTTCCCTTCTCTAAGATCATTGTCAAACTACAGGGAAAAAAACATACTGTAAAGTAGATATCTGACAGTCTCTAGAACAATTTAATGCTTCAAACTATTTGCACCAAGTGGTTTTTTTTTAACTTTGAGATGTGAGAATGTTATCACACGTAACCATTAATAGATTTTTCTATTACTGAGTATTCCTGCACATAGACAAGTGGGAGAGATCACTAGAGGTCTTCCAAACAGTAATTTGTAGTTGTTCAAATCACCATTTACATGTCCTTTTTAATTTGTTAGCATCCGTTCCCTTACACACATAAATATAACCCCCCCCCCAAAAGCAGCCAATGCCTACTCCTGATCACATGCTGATACAATAAATAATACTCTTTTTGAGTAATTCCTCTAAGCACTTTCTGTAGCTTTTATTACAAGCTATTCTCGAATTACTCCCTTTGACTGCATGGACAGGGTGGGTAACTACCAACAAGTCTCTCATCATGACAAGAAACAGCAGCTAAATCATTCCAACAAAGTTTGAAAATCAAGAAGATATTAGAGACCAAGAAAATGGCTTGAAAGCCTGTTTTCTGAGATCTCAGGAGGAATCTTATGCATTTTGAGGAATTCAGTGTTAAATGTACAAACCCACAAACTCCACACCCTTTTAGAAAGGACTCCTACCCAATACCTCTGTATGCCATCCTACGCAGATCCTACAATCTCCAAGCACCTCCAGCCCTTCCCCAGAGAGCCCAAATTCTCTTTTGCCCTCAGATGCATCTCACTGTTAACACTACCTTTCTCTCCTTGCCATCATTCAGTTTGCACACCAGCCCTCAGGCTTTCACAAACCTGCACTGCTCAGTCTCTGTTCAATGGGGAAAGGCAATCACTCCCGCAGAAGCACGGCAGCCATTCCCCTGGCTCCTTGCCCTTCACTCCAAGTTCCTCCTTCTTTCAACTCTGCTTCTGCTCACCAAAACAGGTGTTGACTTTTGAGTTCTGCCTTCACAGCTCTCAAAAAAAAAAAACAAAACAAAAAAAACCCCAACAAAACCACCTGCCCTAAAACAACACGCTCTGAAGAAGTGAACACTGACAGCCATGTCAAACTGCATTTTACCCAGAAAGTACGTGGTGGAGAAGCAGTACCTTTGTCCTTGCCTTCCTAGTCTCCTCAAACTACCCCTTCTTCCTTTGCCCTACCCATTCAGCAGTGGTTTTAAAATTAAAGAATGTGAAAGCTGCTTTTAGAAGGTTATGAGAAGAAATGCTATTGTGTTACTTGAGAACAGAACATACAAACATCCAACATCCTGTCCCTGGAAGAAAGTGCAGAAGAAAAGACAAGTGGATAATGATAGCTTCCCACAGTGTACCTCTAAGCAAACTGCTACTTCAGGACTCCTCATGCCACAGGTTGTATCTGTATCTTTGGGTCAGTCTTTTTGTTCATAAAACACTTTGGAAAATGTAACTGAAAACACATCATTTATTCCTTGCAGCCTGATCAATGTGCAACACTGCTAGAGGGAAACAGATCAAATAAGCTGTTTCCATCAAAAGGCTTTTTTTAACCCTAAAATTTACTCTATACATGGACAAAATAAATCCCTGACCGTGGGATCCATCCTAACAGTATCTTTAAAAAATATGTATTACCTTTAAGCAAATATTGCAAAACAACTTTGACAGCACTGATCAAAGCTAGCATTTCTGTTTCATCATTAGCTTCCTTTAAAAAGAGATGGACTTGCACAACAATGATTTTGTTCTCAAAGTATCTTCTAGATGTTAAGATAAGACAACCAATCTGTGCTCTAATAAATACATACATTAAATCTGAACTGCAAAGGAAGAGAGCAGCTAAATTAACCCCACTGGGGTTCCCGGCTCTGTTGTTTTGCCTGTTTTGTTTGTTTTTGTTTGCTTGTGTGTGGTATAAATATTGAAACATTTGGCTCAAAATACTCCTGAGTATACACAGGAGACTTGCAGAGCCAGTTCAGTGTCAAGCAAAGGAAAAGGAGAGCAAATGACATCCCGTCTGCTTATGTAATATTTTTTCCAACGTTTGCTTCCCACAGCCGGGATTTAAAATAGAATCTTAGCTGCGCTATAAAAGGGGAGTTCTAAGTTCACATGAACCTTATCATTTACCACAAAATTAGTATGTATCAGATAATGAGAAGGAATAAATTAATTCCCGTGTACCAAATTCTAAAATCATCATTACACATTTTTCCACTTTGAATCAACAGGAGAAAACATGCTTGCAAATGGGAAATGGAACAGAACGCTGGTCATTGTCACACCATTTATTTGTGCTCAGGCAATTTCCCAACTACTGAGATAATACAGCAACGTACGTGGGATCACTACCTATTTTGACACAGGATTAAAGCATTTTTCTGTACTTAAAATGTGTTACTAGTTCAAAGGATCAGCAGTCTAGTTTTATTGTATTGCAAACCAGTGTGTCTATATAACAATGAAACAGGTCTTGTTCTGTGTTCACTATTCAAAAAGCTTTCAATATTGCGTGAAGAACTGTTTAAGTGCTCAGATGACTCTCCTTTCAAGCCATTACAGACTCACTCTTCTCCATCAAGAGAAATCATTAATTTCCGTATTCTGGCATCACACCTACATTATTGCTGACCATAAACAGATACCTATTAGAACTATTTTAAGTCAACTTTCATTGAGTTTACTTTCCATAGCCCAAACATCCTGTCACTAGGGAAACATCTGTAGGTAGGAATGCAAATCATCAATGTCTGGGGAGGCATAAAAGAAAAAAAAAAAAAGAATTTGCCTTTGTTTTTCAAAAACTCTACAAATAAAATATTTCTGAAAACTGGTTCCACAGCTCTGCTATACTGAAACAGTTTTAGGTTGTTTTTTTCTCCATTTAGTGTGTTCCATTTGTCAGAATTTAAACACATTTTCCAATTTAGTGCTAATCTAGACTAAAATCCCCACCTCTCAACCAATAATAAGGAACTTCCAAAACCTTCTAGTTCTTGAATACAGTTAAAATGCTAACACAGACAGAATTTAAAACTCTAAGATTAAACAGGCAGGAACTATTTTGAGATCTGAGTACCTTGGTAAATCAGCAGGGAGAAAGGGCAACTTCCAAAATAATGGAATGCATATTATAAATGTTTAGAGCTTGTCAAATTAAGAAGTGACACCAATGTGGGGTAATGTGTACATTCGTACAACTAGGGTTATTTCAGTATAATTCATTGCAGATATTTTTATTCTAGTACAAGCGCAGAATATGTCGCTTTGGAGGCTGGTCAGAATTTTAGTTCATGTAGCATACTGGTATAATTAATGCACCAAATAATTATAATGGTATCATTTTAGCTGCCTCAGGCTAAAATTCAGGAAAAAACCCACAACAGATCATCAAAAGAAAAATTAAACAGCTGTCTAAATTTTGAGGTAATGGCATTTGTCCAGTCAAACTTTATCTCTCATTTTGAGATTCTTTTTGGAACTACAGATCTATGTAACACTTGGATTTATTCAGTATCAGAAGCTATTTAAAAAGAAGCATTGTAACAAACTTAATCCTACAAGTTCCTTTCACTTAACTATATATTTTTACACATCCTGCATTTCAAAGTTATTTTGGAGAAAAAGCTATAAGGTAACCCTAGCTGAAAGACAAAATAACCCATTACTGAGCAAAGATTATGAACCATCTTGTGCAGTGCAACACTGCACGTAAAGATATTGATACTGTATTCCTGGATGTACAAACTGCGTAATTTAAACCAAGTCGCTAACTTCTTGATAAATGTTCCAGCTATCTAATAGGGATCACAGCGGTAAGTATATATGGTTATTCCGAAATAACAGAGTATTTCAGGCAGAAATCAGTTTCTCATACAAAAGAAACAGTTAAAGAACAATTGCTATAGCAAAATAATACACATGAAAATACATTTAATAAAATATGTGAGAAGCCTCATTAAAAAAACTGACTCATTTTTTCATGTGGTAACATGTTAAGAAGTTATCAACGTGAAATGACAAACTAGAACTTCAAAAACTTTTTACAAAACTTCTTTTGAATTATCCCTGTCTATTACTCCCAAATAGGAACATGCTGCTATTCAGAACAACATAAACCTTTTTTTCTTTTAACTCTATTGCTGAGATGATGTCTTGTGTTTGTGCAGGCAATCACCACTCAGCACAACAGTGTTAAATGCACTAATGGATTTGCATTTTTCACTTAGAAAATTTTAAGTAAAAAAAAATAATAATAAGCTACTGAGTCAAAACATTGAGAAAATAAAAGATGAAAGATAGAGTCAACAAAATACTGCCAATTTATGTTTTAGAGAGATAACTCATGTATGGACTATAAAATTATCTTTCCCATTATAAACTCCATTTTCATAATCAGTTCTATCCCATAGAGTGGCTCTTCAATCTCACTTGCTATATTTTCACTTTGCTAACAGGCTGTAAACATACTACCTCTCCTTTTTATTAACCTTGCCTAATTAACTATCGGCTTGAAATTATATACATCTGCCTTACAGATTTTTTTGCAGTTTAAACAAACTAACATTAGTGTACCACTTTAGAGTAACACCATTGTTATGCAGCTGAGTTAGCCGGAGTTTTAACATAATGCTCACAATTTTAAATACGAAATAAAAGCTTATCAGTTCTGGAAAAATAGCTTGAAAAACCATTAATATATGAAACTGCCTAAACTTTTTTTTCCCTGTTTTGTTCACCATAAACACGATCCTGTTCTACCTGCATAAAATTTTTCACAAACAGATTTTTATCAATGTCAATATCATCACGATACTGAAAGTCAAACTACAGAATGCTCTAACAATTGAATATTAATTTGACCCAATATTTGAAATAACTGATTTTGTAGTGAATGTATGGAGGTTTCAACTCAACGTACATGATCAAACTCCATTTCTAATTCAATACATTGCCAAAGTCTTGCATGTGATGATCTGACGCAGTTACCAAATAACATTATGTAAGAAAGGATACTGTAATGAATTATTTCCATGCAACAACAAACTTCAACTCTTAGGATTAATTTAAAAGATACATCAGCCAGCTAATTCACTGTACCACTTCTGCTCAGCAGCTCCTACAGTCATTAATCCCATGTAAATTTCCTGGATCATGCACTGCATAGTGCCTCATTTGATGGTAACTATGCATTTTCCATGTATTTCAGCATTCTAACCTTCTCTGACTTTTTCTTATAGTAATTTCCTAAGAGTATTGGGATATTTTTAAGCTGGTTATTCCAAGATGACCTTTACAGAATTCGAAGGTCATGGGTCCCTGATCCATTTCAAGATAGATTAGTAAATATATATGATTTACAATTACTCTTTTTGACTGATATGGATACAGGAGTACTCTCACAACAGATTAGCAATCATGCTGCTTCTGACAAAAGTAGAAAACATCAGTAGAAACATGCAGTTAGATCCAGATAAAGAAATCTGCCTACAGACCTACTGCTAGGGGAAGTCAGACTGAGCTACAAGTCAATAACGTCAATCACCTTGGGCAGGGGTTCCGTTCTACAGCAAGAAGATAGCATTAGCTGCAGTAAAGTGACCAATCCCAAGTAAGATATTTATATTTATTCTATTATGTAACTTAGATAAATGAGGAATTTCAATTTCTCATTTTCCTTCCACCAACACATGGACTAAGGCTTAGCTCTGGTAAGCACAACCCCATCCCTCAACTTCGGTTTCCTAACTCACAAATACTGAAATTTAATTTTGGTTTAAACCAATTTTAAGAATACATATTATATATAAATTGATTATTTTTGTATAAAAAATAGACATCCTTATATTGAACATTCTCCTCTGTATGCACACAAGAGAACATATTGTAATTAATTACCAAACTTTGCAATTACTACATTCACAAAGTGTTTACAGTATTTTTTTTCCTTCTATTACACTTCAGTTGATTCAAGGTATTTGCAGCCAATATTCTAAAATAAACCAGTTTTACCAAGCAACATGGCAATTCACCAGGAAACAACATCATCATGCAGGGACAAGGCAAATGAGTACCTTCGGTTACAATGTGTGAATCCCTCAAGCAGGAAAACCAATTATCAGATAAAAATAGATGAGCACACAGCCAGGATGGCTTCAAGCTCACTGAGAGCTTGAATGAGCACCGACCAAAAAACACACACGCACAAAGGCAGAAGTTACATAAAGTTAGAAAAGAATACATTTGGAGGTGGCTGCCAATGCTTTCTGGTAGGCAGCAGGAAGCAACAACACTGGGATGAAAAAGCACAAACACAAGAAAACCCTTTAAGCAAAGTAACATTCCCCTCGTATCTCAGACACAAGAGAAGTCTTCGAAGAACGCCCAGCCTTCACAGCACCCAGCGTTAAAAAGGCCTCTCCTGGCAAAACAAAGGCTGCGTTCCACTATGCGTCTTATAGACGGAGTCGAAACCTAGATTCGAGTATGCGCCAACAGAGATTCACATCCTGAAACCACATTAAAAGACTTCCAGAAGTCAGAGGATGCAAGTCTAGGCTATTAAGGGAGCGTTTGGAACCTTGGATCTGGAGGCGGGTCTGGACTGAATTTTTGTTCAGGAACATGTATTTACAACTGGTTAATAAGAAGAAAACTATCAATGAGTTAGAAATTAACACTCACAAATCAGTAACATTAAAATGAATTCTGGATTTACTTTGCACTTAGAGTAAAATCTTGGCATTAACATTTACAATACTAAATATATTCTTATTTTAGTTATTAATGTTTAAACTGTAAATGGTAAAAATTAAAAAGTGGCTACGTCACAGAATTAATTTACTTGTGTAAATTACAATGTATATTTCTGGAGAGATTTAGGAAGTTAACATATGCCTTAAAAATTATGGCAACTTATTAACCGATATGCAAATATGTTTTAATAATTCCAACCAGAAGCGCTTTGATCTAATCCTTTCTTTCTCCTACCCTTTGTACAGTTATGCACCTGATGTTCCCTATCTACAAAAAGCTCCCAAGTATTGAAATGACTCATACACACATTTCATTTTGAGCTCCCCCGGCCCCAATTCTCTCTCTCTCCAAACAGCTGAGGCTGAGAGCATGATAAGCTCTGTTTCTCTCCAGTTCATGGAAGTAAGGAGTACTAGCTCAGTATACAGTAGTGTCAGAAAGTGTTGTGAGAATGAAAACCCCAACTAAACAGATTCTGGTTCTTCCTGAGCTAGTATTTTCTGCAGACTGGAGCTTGTTTGGATTCTTACACATTCCTACAGTTCTACCTTTTCTACTGCAAGCCACTGAGACACTGTTCTGCTACTTTTCTTCTCTAGGACAAACAGATAAGCTTTCAGATGGGGCAACTCTCCTCAGGAATCAAACAGGTTCATAAACAACAGTGACCAAACCCATGGGATACAAGGTGGCAACAAGACAGAAGAGTTCAGCGTTTCACGTCTTTTGGTGGATGCAATCAATCCCTGACTACCTCAAAATGCTGTGAGTCGCTAAAACACACGACCTTATGGCATTACCCAAATCCAGCTTGTAATGAGTACCCAAATTGTCATTTATATGGATGATCCTTGATATAAGGAATACATGTTCTTTTCATTTTCTCCAGCAAGATGGGACACTGGCCCTCCTGAATCTCTCTCTCCCTTTGTTTATTTCACAGCTATTTTGAAGTGGTTTGAGGAAGAATGTTTATGTTACGAGATGCTGTGACTAGTTAAGAGTCAAATCTGTTTTTTCCTCCCATCATTCTTTTGATTGAAATGCTCAGAAACAGTTTACATTCCTCTACTCGGTATTTATAACTGTCTCTTCTGCTCTGAAATACAACCACAGGCACTGCGATAAACATACCGAGAGGTTATCTGGTTACAGCAGCTTTTCTGAAATCCCTGCACATCCTCTGCCAATGTGCAACCATGTAATCCTTATCCAAGGGCTGGTTTTGGTCCTGCTTTACAGTTTTACTAAAGACATGCATAGTGCTTCACCTCTAATATCATTAGACATTTATTTGTATTTTCTCACGGTAAGTCTGACTTTAATAATATTGCATTTCAACAAACAGTTTTGTTGGGCATTAAAACGTCACTTTTTGCTGAGATAAAAGAAAGAGGATATTGTAATTGTTTCCTTTTCATAAATTCCAGTTGTCTAAAACAATGTTTAGACACACGACTTTGCCCTGCACCTTGTATTCACACATTTGCTTCTCCCCTTCCATCAAATAAATCTATTGAACCTCTTTCAAACCAGATTAGACTCTGCATGCATAGCTACCAACATTAAATGCATGAACAGGTAACATACATTCAATACATGCTGCTCTTATTATAAGCACATTCCTTTTAGGCCTTTTTAACCATGTCTCAGACACACTTGCTCTTTACAAAGTTGCTAAAATATTTCATACAATGAAAGTATTGTCATTCATTTTATCCAGAAAGCTAGTGCCAAACAAAAACATCAGGAACGGAGGATTACTGTTCTTCATGGCATGCATTTATATTTGGACTGCTTTTACTTCCAAGCAAAGTAGAACCAAATATTTTCTATTTATAGTAAGAAAATTAAAAATCAATATTTGTATCACAGCAATTTGAGAATGTTACAAATTCTCAGTCTTAGTATATTTTAAAATCATAGGGATAACGCTCACTAAGTCTAAGAGAAGTGGCATCATCAACAATAAAAAGCAGAATCCGAATGAGCTAGTTTTGCATCCATCAGCTCCAGAGACGATTCCACAGCTGCCACAGCAACAAGCAGAGCAACCAGCCAAGAAGCCAAAGAAGAGGTCAAGGCTTGGCAGCCAGACCTTGGCATCTGGGTTTTACAGCTGTCAGGGACACTCATGAGAGAAGTCACTGTTGTCTACAGTTTTGAGAAACGATGGGAAACAGGAAGAAGGAAAAAAACCCAAATCTTTATCTACAACTATTAAAAGCCAAGTTAGTGCTGAAAAGTGATACATGCCATCATTTGTTTCGTCACAGCCTTGCGATACCAAGCCACTACACCGAATGAGAAAAGTATTATCCGCACACAAATACAGTTTTGTAGTGGGGTATGGAATGTGAAATTTCCAAAGAGATAGTTTCTTCTGGAAAAGAAATATCAGTGAACAAGATGGAAATAAAAGCTAGACAATTACTCTTTTTTGTGTTTCAAAATACAAAATTTTGCCTTAAAAAAAAATTTGTTTTTTAAAGGGGAACATTCTGTCAAACTTTCCTTTAAACTCCTCATTGTGTAATTACTTCCAGCAACAGTAAGAACTCTGGTATACAGTTAACAGTTTTGTTGCCAAGTTGTATGTACTTTTTATAAAAAAAAAACAAACACAAAAAAGCCCACAAAATCAAAACAATATATCTAGACATTATTGAGAAAATACGAAGCTGCACTGTCTACCCTAGGGATTCCATACTTGCTAAAGACAGACACAAAACTCAGAATGACAATTGCATGTTTTAAGACTCATTAAATAGAATTTGCAGGATCTATAAACAAAAGAACAGAAACAGACAAACAACTCTAGTTTTTCAAAAATTAATTTTAAGTGCGTATGCACGCAAAACCCCAAAGCTAGTAGCAGTTTTCAGGAAAGCTGTCTCCACAGGTTCTGTGCTGACAAGCCAAGCAACTGCCAAATAATGTTTAAAAACAAGAGAGGCTCTTGCAAAGTGCCAAAAGAGATGTTATATTCTACCATTACAACTCAGACTTTATGAACAGGAAAGAGACAGTACTTGCACCAGGATTCTCACTGGTGCTGTGAATGAGGCACATTCTGTACTAAGCAGATTTCCAAGGAAATATCTTGCATGTTAGCATGGACTGTAAAAATGAAGAAATGTTCAGCTGTGATGAAAAGCAACAGAAAAGCAGAAACCAAGATAATGCAACTGATGTCAGAAAATGCATGGCTCTGACAAAGAGGTGTTTAAGCACAGCTCAAATGAATAGCAAAACTATTTAAAAACATAATTTGATGGGGTATTTTCTTTTATTTTCTCCAATCTTTTCTTAATCCTAATAAGCTTCTATGTCTAGTTGTAGAGATAAAATCTCTCATCTCATTTTCTGAGTTTAGAAGAACTAAGAATATCCAATTGCTAGTTCACAATATTCTTAACTTTGTAGTCTGATATCTGTCTTTTCAATGTCACACTTCCTTATGTGGTGCTTTTCACCGTTCTTCTTGGACCATGTGAAGCATCAGAAAGATGTTCCAAGGCAACCTTCTCAAGCACACTTTTCACTTATACAAATAAGCCCTCTAGTGGTACCTACCACATTCAGAGTTTCTATGCACCTCCTCTCCAGGACAAAAATCTTAACTCTCATAGTATCTCTTAACTAAAGTTTAGCCACTAATGGCCTATCTGCAACCTCTTTTGAAAGCTGTTCCCTGAAGATGACAATTTTACTTTATCTTAAGCATGAGTGCCATGGTTTGGTTATTAAATCCAAGGATAAAAACACAATAATCAACAAAGAATAGAACAGTCAACAAAGGTACAAAGCTAATCTAGCATAATGTCAAAGAATTCTCTAGATTCTACGAATTTTTAAAAAGTATACTAATACATACATAATAAACCCCACCACACACGAGCACTTAATCAAATTCTTTGATTACCAGAATCAAAAGTGAATGCTTATGTTCTTTCCATTCTAAGCCACCGCATTTCCTTTCCCTTCCTTAAGTACGTTTATTCTCTACTTTTAAACGCTAGTCAGTGAACTGGAAATAGAAACATCAGCAACTCCAACCTATGTTTGTGGCTGTGATTTGCAGTATGATTGGCAAAATGTCACTAATGCATCAGATATTTTATCTCAAACAGCAACTCAGCTTCCAACACTGCCAGACTTAACATCATCAAATATTCCTAAATATTATGTTACCATTTCTTAACATAAGACTAGCACGCTATCTAGTTTTAAAATAAAATAGCTATATTTTAGATGTGCAAGTATGGGTAAAATCCTCCCATCCACATACCTGTCATCTTTCTTTAACGCAGCAATCCAGCAAGTTTTTGCTACATCGACAATGGTCCAAAGAGATTGTACACGCTAAAAGAAATGTGTTTCACGGTTCAGTCATTCCGAATTGGTACATATCTGCACATATTCAGCAGTTCTAATGTAACAGAATTACCTGGCGTTTGGCCAGATCAGAGCTCTCACTATATTTTTAATGGCTTAATAGCTCACTGACAGTACCCTTGATGTATCTGCAACCTCACACGCTGTTATAGTGAAGGAGGCTATGTTGGAAGAGGTCACTAATCACCTTCCACTAATCACCGCTTACCTAAGAAAACCTCAGACTTTCTTCCTGTTCTCAGTAGAGGGAGCACAGGAAACTACGGCACAGCATTAGCTCACAGAATACCTATCTTTTCTCACCCCTATCTTTTCTCACCGGGATAAACCTGCAGCCTACCATGTAGAATTTAAAATGAAGATTTCTTCAGAAATGCAAGTGCCAAAAAAAACTGTATCAATGTAAGAACGTTTAACTTTTTAGGCCTACGTAAACCTTTTTTGTGTGATTTTTCCCTATCTTGTACATGTTTTAGCACAGACATGCTCATACCTTGATATAACACTAACTGGTTATAATTCAGCAGCAGAGGATGAATAACACATTTCGTTATCATTTGTTTGATAGCTAGAAACTCATTTCTAAAAATCAATGTGTATTTCTGAAATTTCTTGCAAAAAACACACAAATGAAACAATAGCACAGAGATGCATATAACCTCAAATGTGGGTTGAGAAGCAACATAAAAATAAATGTAACTAGTCTGACAAGATTGATAGTAGCTGTGTCACAACACTCTACATCAAATTACTGAATAGGGAAGCACAGAACTGACTGGAAAATAAAATAAAATCCTTCCAACAGTAATTGTTAGCAATCGTCAAGCTGGAAGGACTATCCCGTGGGGGCCTACAAATATCTGTGCTGGATCATACCCTAGTTCAATAGTTTCATTAACAATTTTGGTGATTGAACTGGCAAATCTGCTTAAGAACTGCACATATGGCATCAAGCAAGGCATCAATCCAAGTGCTTTGAGGAGCAGGATTAAAACTCAGCGATCCTGAAAAACGGAAGAAATAGTCTTAACGAACAAGATGATATTCGGTAAAAAGAAACACAAATAGCTACAAATTCAAAGATGTATACCAGCAATTGAGAAAAAAAAAAAAGATTCAGTACAAGGTCATTGCAGAAAAGACAAAAAAATTCTGACATGCCAAAAAGAGCATCACATACAACAGAAGATGTACTTGGACTTTCCTATACTCAGAAGTAATACAGCTTATGAACTTGTATCTGATTTCAGGTAACATAATTGAAAACAAACAAAAAAAAACCCAAACCCACCCCCCCTACACAAAAAAAACCAACCATCAAAAAAACAGACAACCCAGGAACAAAACCAAGTATTTTGAAATAATACTCCTCCTGTGAGGAAGAGCTGAAAGATATTTTGAGTTCATGCAATTTAGAACAGAAGACAAGGACATAACAGCAGTCTGAAGGTTTCATAAAGGAAGCAGCAATCAGTTATTTTTCTGTACGAGTAGCAGTCAGTTTAACTTGCACCTGGGAGATTTTAGTTAAAAGCTTTCTAACTACAAGAATAAAAGTTCATGCATAGGTTACTTTGGAATGCTGAAAAGCCCCATGTCAGGAACCTCCCATCTCCTAGGGATGGTCAAGATACACGTGATCCTGGTTCAGAGCAGGGAAAGAAAAATTAGATAAGCTAAAGATAGGGGCAGGGTCCACAGAACACTGAATTTTCAGTCCCCATCAGCCAGACTGGAGGAGCTGTTACACTGTACTGCAGCTCTTCCACTTCCAAACAGCCACCCATTTTCTCCTGAGGAAAAATAGGATAGACAGGAGCAGAGAGAGAACGACACACACTTGAGTCCCATCCTGACGAAGTCAAGCTTCATCTGAAGTAAACATCCAAACACCAGATAGCCCTCTCAGGCTCTCCACCATTCTGACACTGATTTTCCAGATGTAGCTACATAGTTTGTAACTACAGATGACAGTATGCATAAGGAATCTAACATGAATTTAAGCCTTGACTGTCAAAACAAAATCTAAGCTATCATTGTATGTCATAAATTTTATACACATGCGTAAGGACATGTTTGCTCCAGCAGAAATACATCAATATTATTGCACCAAGGCAAAACCTCTAGACAATGTACTAACAGAAAATGACAAGGCAGAAGGCTTCTTTTGTTTGAAGTAAGAGTCAAAGTTGTAATTTTTGCAAACTTTAAAAAGAAGTCACTATACAACTTTTTACACATTAGCCAGAATTGCTTTGTGGAATTGAAACAAGCATCTGTCTCTTTTATGGCTGGTAAGATTACGCTCCTATCGCTCACTGTATCTCTGCAGCTCAGATGTCTTCAGAGGGAAGCTGAGCAAAGCAAGATACAGCTGCAATTATTAATACAATGTGACATTGCAAAGGAAGCTGGATTCCCTCCCCCTTTTTGTTCAGTGTTTCTATTAGAAAGGCAATTCTTGCATATAGCTTCCCTAGATAAAATTTGAGAAATATATCATACAGCTGTATGTACTCTTACATTTCAGCTTTAGAAGACATTTTACAAATTACAGCTTTTGATCCATTGCTACACAAATTATTGTATTTAAATTGTTACTACAGATCTTGGAGTTTAATCTACATTGGCAGAGGAGGGAGACAGGAGGGAAGAGCAAGTTGCCATTACTGTTACTCACTGCACCTTCACAAACAGGCAGGAGGGGACATAGAAAACAGACTAAAAACTCAGAGTGGATTTTGAACCTCTTGTTTTAAAGATTTATACCAGAACAAAACTATTATACTACTCTAACAGAGAATCCATATAGGGAGGCGTGCCCCTAACGTTTCTTCTTCAGTAAGAGTTATTAACTTCTCTGGGTAGTTAAGGCCGTAGTGTAACCATCGCAGCCCCTGGTTTTGCTTGGAAAGCCTGAGCAACTCGAAAGATTCATAAAAACAGACACACAAAACAGCAGAAAGCTCTGCCTACACTCAGCAAATTCAGAACTTGCAGTTTCAATCACATTGATGCAAAGACCACACAGTTGCCATTGTCGAAGAAGTGCAGTCTCAGCAGTTATGTTTCGTGCTACATGTGGCTTTCAAGGTATGCACCAAAATAACCCAAATTTCAAGTCCTAAAAATGCAGATTCACTCATTCCTTCTGACATATTCAAAGTCAGTTTTATTTGGCTTCGAGAAGACCATTCCAAAGTTTAGGGAACACCAATTCATGAACCTATTAACATAACGGCACCAGTGTCCCTTTTCAACCTGCTGTCTCCACAGGGAGGAATACGGCCGCATCCCGGAGGAATACGGCCGCATCCCATTCTCAGTACCGGCTGTGCTTTTGACTCTCAAAGGACAGTCTGCAGCAGCAATTTAAATGTAATTTTACAGTCTCCTGTAATTAGAGGGAGTGAAACTGAAACAGGAGCCCTTACAGGAACATTCTACAGTCTGGGTGGTGTACTCCTTATACACATGCAAAGAGTTAACCCTCAAATCCTTCTTATATACACATTTCATGCTTAAAAAAAAAAAGTACTGCACTTTTCCCAGAATTATTTTGGTAAACTGGCACAAAAACCACTGGAAAGATGTCACACTAATACTCATTGTATTTTTCCTGCTTGATCCTGCAGTTCCTATCACTACACAGGAAATAAAGCAGGACTACCAAATGCAACCAGTGTTAGAATAAACTAATACTTCCATTTTTTTCTAACATACTATTCTTCAAGATGCATTTAACAACTTATCTGTTGAAAAATTCTCCTAGTATAGCCATCTTTTTTAAAAATGAAGGCTTTAAGAAGCTAGAAGAACAATAAAGTACTTGAATTCAATAACTTTATTTCCTAAGCTGTAACAGTAAACATTTAAACATTTCTTTTAATAAATTGTTTATTCCCATTTCACCAGATTTTAAAACAAGTTTCGCTCAGAATTTGCAATGGTTATGAACTTCTGAAAAAAAACACATTCAGATGCAGATAAACTGAAGTATCACAAACTCTCTATTTCAAGTTTAATAAAAGACATCCTTATATTTGATATTGGTTTATCTGTAATCCCTACACCCCCACACACACTTAATTTTTATCTTATGACAAATCCTCTGACTAAAACTAACCTTGATCAAACATATTATGATTTATGAATTCTCAGCAGCTTCTAACTGTATCTCCTTTGTATTATTCATTGTAGAGATTTAGCCAATTACAGGCATATGTTAGAAATCTCCCATGACTTCAAAAGGACTGTTCAAGGTATTAGAATAGAAAGCAGCAGCGTACTAGGTAGCTTGCACACTGCCACAGCTAATGAAAAATCCCTCTAAAAGTTACACATCATCATATTTATTTCTTCTGACTAGAAGAGTGAAATTCTGGATTGACACTTCCTTCCAGCGTAATATAAAAATTCAGTGCAAAAATGAAGTAATTAAGCCCCATTTCTTTTGACGTTTACTTTACAGCATGACTCATGACCGTCTTCAGCTTATGTTTAATAAAACCTTTTCACAGACACTATTAAAAAAAAAAATTAACTGTATTCTACAGCCTTTCAGTCCTACTGCATTTTCTTGCACAATTTGCATTCCAAAATCAGTTTTCAGTTAAGTGTGCAAGGTGGTTCTTAGCATTTAAAAAACAAAATAAAGCAAGGAAACAAAAAACAAAGGGAAATTTTGTTTTTATAAACCCAAATTTTAAAAATTAATGATGCTCTGCAACTTTAGAGGGTCAGAAGGGGAAAAACTATATCAACAAACCTAGCCCATTTTTAAATAAGAGACTGTACAAGTCATGCTGCAAGTCTCCAATAAATGACTGCTAACTACACTTAAAATACTGAGTAGGTGTGTAACAAAATCAACAACATGAACAGAAAAGTCAATCCAGAAGGCTTAACACTCCAAACCAGAGTGTTAGAAGTTACTGCAAAGAAAATTTAATAAAAAGAAAAGCAAATTATTCTGCCATTTTATAACTGGAAAACATGCACACAACAATATTACATCGGTAAGACTCTCCCTGAAAAGAGATGCTTCTATCTAATCACCGATACAGAGGCTCCCACACACGTATGACTGGCTTTCTCTTGCTATTTGCAGTTTTACTGATTTCCTGTTCTCCATCTCTTCCAACTGCAGCCGCAAAACCCATTTTTTACCTTTAGATTCCCTTATCTCCTAAAAGTCACTCATTTTTACTCTCAATCATCTGAGGATACAAATGATGAATCGGATTCATCCTCCAAAACTACATGCAGTTTAAAGAAACAAAGATGATCTGAGGGCTGGAGCACCTCTGCTATGAAGACAGGCTGAGAGAGATGGGGTTGTTCAGCCTGGAGAAGAGAAGGCTCCGGGGTGATCTTATAGCAGCCTTCCAGTACCTAAAGGGGGTCTACAGGAAAGCTGGAGAGGGACTTTTTACAAGGGCATGTAGTGAGGGGACAAGGGGCAATGGCTTTAAACTGAAAGAGGGTAGATTTGGGTTAGATATAAGGAAGAAATTCTTCCTTGTGAGCGTGGTGAAGCACTGGAACAGGTTGCCCAGAGGAGTTGTGGATGCCCCATCCCTGAAAGTGTTCAAGGCCAGGTTGGATGAGGCTTTGAGCAAACTGTCAATGGCAGGGGGGGTTGGAAGGGTTGGAACTAGATGATCTTTAAGGTCCCTTCCAATCTAAACCATTCTATGATTCTATGATTAGTCAAAAAAGATATATAAAACTTTGGAGGTGGGAAGAACACCACAGTCCCTGAGAAGGCAGGCTTCTACTAAGAACGATACAAAGAAACGCTACTGCAAACTCTATCACGGATGTATGGAAATATGGTATCTGAATGCTATAGCTCTACCTATTCTTTAGGAAATGCCATTATTCAGGCTTGTGCTGGCAGCTATGGATATCACATTTGCAGAAAATTATTTAAATAATTTAACTGCGTAAACTAATACATTATTTACGAAACAAAACTACTCAGTTCCATGAAATGCTAAGCCAGCCTTGAAACGGCTGTGAAGCCAGAAGGCTTCACATGTTCATACTCTGTCTTCTAATTAAACAATTACTAATTTTAATCAAGTGGAAGGTAAACAATTAATATTCATAGGTATTAACTTCGCTTTTGTCTGGCCATCAACTTCCAACTGCCAGCAAGGAAGCTTTACATCCTGATCAGGCATGAGCTGGAAATATCATATTCACGCATTAAAGGAAACTACTTTGTGGGAAGTTTTAAGCTAATTGGGTTTTAAAGAGATCTGAAAGTTTGATTCGTATAAAGTTCTTTAAAATGTCTTGTAATTGTCTCCAAAGATCTGTTCGCTATTCATCTTCCCTTTTGAAGTTCTGTCATTTTGGCGGCCTTGCACAGTCCCAGAAGGAACAGAAAAAATATTCCTACTCAGTCTTCTGCAGTTTTTCCAGGCTGACACTTCTGAAGCACTTATTAGCATAGCTAAGGAATATGCTGTCTTCCAGGAAGAATTCCTAAGGTATCTCCCCCATTCAACCTTCCTAGTATACGCATGGTTTGAAAATACAGCAGTATCTACCAGAAAATGTTAAATTCATGAGGAATGGCACAATCCGAGAAGACACGGCCATTTCTGCTTCTTACTGAAGGGACTCCAAAGTGAGTTAACGCATCGCTGTGATCCTTCTCAAAAGTTCAGGCCTCTCAGCTAACTAGCACCTGGTACCTTCACAGCTCCCTGTTCCTACCACCACCTGGCTGACAGCAAGAAGACAGTATTCCCTTTTTCCTATCATTTCTACTAAGACACCTCCCAGGTTTTCCTTCCCAGCCAGAGGGGCTTCCTGTGCCATTGATTTCTTAACCTCCGCTATAATGTCACACCCACACTAGCAGTATCCAATTTAAAATTAAAAGTCCTTCTTATACAGAAAAGACAACTAAAAAAAAAGCAGAGAAAAGCTAGAAAAATCCAGGATAGAACCAATACTTACAATGATTACTTATTAAGCTAAGAGTATATTAACATTAGCTGCTTAACTAGCTTTTTACTATAAAATAATTAAAGTTCTTCCAAAAAAGTGGATACACCATTGTGTAAAAGCATTGCACACTTTCATATGCAGCTCTGGCCCGCTCATCTTCAGTAATGAGACAGGTCCTTAAAAAAGGTTTACATCACAAATCACCAGATCCTGCGAATCAATTTTGAGAAAGCATGACTACGTAGTTTGCTATATTAATATACTCTTCCCTTGGCCTCTGCTGCAGAAAGGATTCTGGCCTAGATAGACCCATGATCGAACCTAGCTCAGCCACTCCTTCGTACACACTCCTAGCTCAACCAGATCAAAAAATTGGTTTTTTTAAAAAAACAAGTAAAGCTGTATTTCATACACCAAGTCTGACCTTTACAACCAAGACAGGTATTTATTTAAAGATAAAAATCACATTCTGAATTGTGTCACCTTTAAGCAAGGAATGAAAATTACTGTCAAAATACAATGCTCCAGTTAGGGTAGACACAGTAGTAAAATATATCAATACATTTCAGTTATCAGGGTTGAAAAACCTGATGCAATACAGTGGTTTCTTGCTGTCCTGCACAGTGCTACACATACCCACATATTTAACACATTTCAGTGTACGTACACAGCTTGAACAGCACAATTCATTCATTCATATTATTTTTCAACTTGCGACACAGCAAAACTGAGAATCTGAAAAAGGAAGGGTTTGAGTAAACAGGAGAAAATAAGGAGGATCAAATTAAAATGACCCACAAATAGGAAAATGCACAAATACCGTTTTAAATTCTGAGACTTTCAAAAAGCCATTAGACTAAGAATAGAGAGAAGGTAATAAGCATTTACATTTCTATACTAGCAGAAACCTACAGAATACAACCAGCAACTACAAACGTACATCTTCAAATTTTTTAATGTCTGTTTTCATCCTGACAAGCATTTGCCATTGATCTTTACTATTCAAAGTGACCGAAAACCTACATTAAATCAGAATTAATATCTCAAAAGAACGAGCAGATGGCAATAAAAAGATCCGTTATAAATTTTGATTTTGGAAATAAACATAATCTGTATTAATACACAACCGGCCAAACTATCATTTTATTCTAACCTCGTTGATATGGTCCCAAGAGTCTGGTTCAGCAGTGAACATTTACAAAATTTTATACAGACAAATCCATAAATCCTCTCCCTCTCTGAAAGGTTAAAACTCTCACTAAGGTGAGAAAAAAAAACCTGAGAACAATCTGTTCCCCTGTTACTCAAAAGAACAACTTATCTAAACTATTTCATAACTTCACATTAAAATTAAACCTACAATTCCAAGAATCTTTTGCAGAATTATACAATGTGTATAAAATGCATGGAAATTTGAGTTCATTTTTACTCTTAAAATGTTGTCAAACAGTAAACTTGGTTAAGTCTTTATACTACAGCAACCTTTAGAAACTTCCACTAAGTGTTACACCAACGCTAGTCAGGGGTAATTTTTGCCAGTTTCAGCTTGAAATTAAAATATCAAACAACTTTTATGGCTCACAATTGCACACCTAGGAATAAATCAAATTGCAGTGCTTTATCTGTCTAGCACAGAAAAATGAAAACACACGTCGGATTTTTAAAGGAGGACTTTTAGATGTGATTTCCTACATACATATATGTATGTATACATATTACGTATATGCTCGCAACTGAGGTAGAGACATTCTTGAACAGAAACACTATGTTAACTGAAATCACCAGTGGCTTGGATTAACCTTTCTTAACATTCAGAATTAGTAATGTTGCAGAATTGTTTTATGTATATGTACATCAATGAATCAAATAATTACACAATTTACATGAAGTGCATTTTTCCATTTATCTTTCTGCATTTTCCTATTTTTGTCACAAGTGCAAGCATAGATAGGTCTTGGCTAGGATATCTGTTTCACTAAAATAAAATACCTGATGAATGAGCTCACTAAGTATTTTTTCAAAAAGGAACTGTAAAGCTGTCAGTAAGGTTTGTACCTTACCATGAAACATTTCCAAAAAAGAGCCTTATGTATAGCTTCCTAATAAATACTTATTCATTATAGCTAAACAATTATTGTTTTCCTATACATTTAACTATTAGACAGAAATTTTAACCACACATCAAATATTTACCAGTAAGTAATACTCCTTACACTTATATCTGAAAACTGTCAAACTACTCAGGTTATAAATGAAACGCCCTCATGTAGCATATATCCATGCATATAACTATGCATATCAGTATGGAAAAAACACACTGCCACAGAAAAGAATTAGCATATGGAAAAACAGATACCTGGAGGGTGCTGCCAAAAAAAATTTCAGCAGTAAGAAAGCTAAGAGTTGTACAACTGCTCCCAGAAATTATTTTCTCTGATCAAAGACAAAATAGATTGAGGACAAAGAAAGAATACACACTGCAACTAGCAGAAAGATAAGGGGACAAGGCCACACGAAAAGTACTTCTTGTGTCCTGGCTTCAGCTGGGACAGAATTAGTTTTTCTTTTGAGTAGCCAGAACAGCACTGTGTTCTAGATTTAGTATGGGATTTGTTATGAGAAGTAACGCACTGATGTTTACAGTTGGTGCTGAGACATCCAGGACTTCTCAGCTTTCCATGTTTTGCCAGTGTGTAGGTATACGGCAGGCTGGAGGGGAGCATGGCCAGAACAAAGGACCCACAACTCCTAACTTATGATTTGAACTTAGACTTAGGATTGAGGGCCAAACTGGCCAAGGGAAAACTCTATACCATGAAACATCATGCCTGGAATATAGATGAGGGTTGGCCACGAAGTTTGGACTCTCCGATTCTGAGACTCCTGGAGTTTCATCTCTCTCCTGTTCTCTTTCTGGGCCTCTCGTTCTTCTGGCATTCTGGTTTTGCGACTCACCTGTTTCAGGATCACTTGCCAGGATGGGACAGGCATTGGTCACAGGGTGGTGAGCAATTACACTGTGCATAATTTGTTTATATATATTATTATAATTTCATATATTATATTATTATTTTAATTATTCATTTTATCATTATTACTTTTAATTTATTTCAATTACTAAATTGTTCTTCCCTCCACCCATAAGTTTCCTTCTCTCTTCCCCTTTAATTCTCTTTCCCATTCCCTGGAAGTGGGAGAAGGTAAGCGAGCGGCTGAGTGGTGTTCAGTTGCCAGATGAGCTAAACCACAACACCTTGTTTCTTTAAAAGTGGCAGCAGCAACTTGGAAAACAGACATTGAAAGCGTGGAGGAGGCCTGTTGGAGGACCACCAAGACTACAGAGATGAACAACGTGACATATGAAGAATGGTTGAAGAAATGGGGTTTGCTCCACTTAGAAAAGAGAAGGCTCAGGAGGGTGGGGAGGAGCTAACCACGGTCTTCCAACGGCCAATGGGTAGTTTTAGAGAAGACAGAGGTGCCCTCAGCAGAAGGATGCACAGTGAAAGGACAAGAGGCCACGAGTCACAAGATGTTTCAGGAAAATCTTTTCTTGCTATAAGAAAAAAAAAAATTAATTCTTTGCCATGAGAACAATTAAACAATGGAATAGGTTGCCCAGAGAAGTGGACTTACCCTCACTGGAAATATTTAAGTCTTAGCTTAGCTTGACAAGGACATGGACAGCCTAATCTAGAGTCTTGTTTTCAGTAGAAGGTGGACCAAATAATCTTCAGAGGTTCCTTCTAACCTAGGCTACTCTCTGATTCTGTACAGCAAATTATGCAGCTACTGTATTTTAAATTCGTAAAAAATTTTTATTTCAAATCACTTTATGCACAGTTGTTTTGCTTCAACTTTGCACTGTTACAACTCCACCAGTGTCAATGGATTTATATATGTGTGTATGCTGATGCAGCCTATTCTTCTGCATTTTTTCCAGTTTCTTTACTATGTAAAGTTGGCCAATATGCTAGTGTACTTTGCATATCTGCTAAATCCCAAATTCCTGAATTCTACACGAATAAAGCTGTTTGCTCCACACATGCAGAACACTATACCATGCAGAACCATGCCTCACTTCCACCCTGCCGGAATGGAGTCATGTACATCACTGCTAAAAAATACACCAACTAGTACTCTTTCTTAAAAAACTGTGCTGGGTTTATGTGGTGGGGTTTTGGTAGTGGGCAAGGGGCTACAGGGACAGGCCCTTGTAAGGAGCTGCTAGACCCGTCCGCAGCCCGTGGAGGACACCCCATGCCAAAGCGGGTGGCTGTACCAAAAGAAGTTTGTAGAGGACTGTTTCCCATGGGAAAGGACCCCACGCTGCTGGAGATTAACAGCGAAGCAGAGATGCATCTGCAGTCCAGGGAGAGCTCTATGCTGGAGCAGGTGGCTGAGCCCTAAGAATCTGTGATTCCATGGGAAAGCCCATGTTAGAGCAATCTGATGGGTAAGGATTACATCCTGCAGGAAGGATTCACATTGGAGAAGTCTGTGAAGAACTGTCTCCTGTGAGAAAGGACCCCACACTCACACAGAGGAAGAGCATGAGGAGTCCTCCCCCTGAGGATGAAGGAGCAGCAGAAACAGTGTGTGACAAACTGACCACAACCCCCATTCCTCATCCCCCTGCAGGGCTGGGGGGAGAAGGTAGAGGTGAGGAAAAGTTTTTACGATCTGGCTTTGTTTCTCACTATCCCCTCTGCATGTGATTAGTAATGAATTAAATTAATTTGTTCCCAAGCTGAGTCCATTTTGCCCATGGCCATGGTCAGTGCATGATCCCTCTCTGTTCTCATTTCGACCCTTGAGTCTTTTGTTGCATTTTTTCCTCTCCATCCCACCAGCAGGGTAGGAGTGAGCAAGCAGCTCCATGGTGCTTAGTTGCCGCCTGGGGCTAAACCACAAGAAAAATAAAAACAAAAAAACCCAGCCTTATCAGGAAAAAACAGATAGCACTGAAATCCGTTGCAAAACATTTAAGGATTTTTTTAAAGGAAATAAAGGGAAAATACTTTTATTTTGACATAACAAGCCACCTAAAATTGCTTTTGCTGAGGAAGTGGATTCACAAAGATCTTCAACTGCACTCAGGAAGCAATGTTTACTAATTTCCAAGTTTATCTAGAAAGAAAAGTATGCTGATGCCTAGAACCAGATAATAAATGTACCTTCTCAACTACTAGAATACAAGCTGCTTAACTCTGGTAGTGTTTCCCACTTTCTGTGGCACATTGTTTCAGAAACAACTGTCAAGTTCACTGCTGAGCTGACCAAGTGTTGGGGCCATTACGTTAAGAGTGCTCAGCAGAGGCTCAAAAAGCTTCTACTGTACAGCCTTTGATGAAGAAATACACTTAAAATGGAACTCTAGAGAAAAGCAGATGTACCAGGCAACTCTCAACCACTTTGATTTTGGATCAGCTAACACTTCTAAACATAACACCACTAACTTTTCAGCTTTATTAACAAGCTATGATTTCTGCTTTCTAGCCCATGATAAACAGACTGTCAGCTCCTCCACATCCAGACAATACAAAGCTTAAGAAAGGGTTTACTTCCCTTATTCTACTCCATACCTCTTAAGGAACTGACTTTTAAATATGCGTTTTTATGAAGATCTATTTCAAATCCTTATGAGGACTTCATGAAATCAAATCCACACAGACCAATTGTTCATTAAACCATGTTTACTACAAACAAGCTAGTCCTGTCCCTATGCTAAGGTGTCCTGGTTTTAGCTGGGACAGAGTTAGCTCTTCTTTTTAGCAGCTAGAAGAGCTGCGTGTTTTGGTTTTACTCAGAGGCTCGCTCTGAGAAGAATGCTGATAGCAAGCTGATGTTTGTGGTTGGACATGAAACTCCAAGGACTTTTCAGTGCGCTGGAGTGCAGAAGCTCGCCGGGACAAGGGGGGAGCACAGCTGGGACAAGGGGGACACGATTCCCCTTGTGATTTGTGGTGGAACTTAAGATTGAGGGCCAAACTGGCCAATTAGTATTCCATATCATGCAGCGTCATGCCCAGTATAACAGTGAGGGTCAGCCGGACAGAAGGGCTTTTGCGCTTTGGCTCTTTCGCCGCTTTTGCTCTTTTGCACTTCTGCGCTTTTGCCCTATTGCCTTTTTTCCCCCCTCTCTCTCCCAGTACTCCCACTCTCGGAGTACTCTCTCTGTCTCTCTGCCCCTCTCTATTTCGGGGCCTCGCGTTCGTCCAGGATTGCAGCTTCGGGACGAGACGGGCTTCGTATACGAGGGGGTGGTGAGCATCTACCCTGTGTATTAAATCATCTCTATTAAATTATTCTTATCTCAACCCACGGGTTTCTCGTTTCTCCTTTAATTCTCTCCCTCATTCCTGGGGGTGGGGGAGGGTGAGTGACCGGCTGTTTGGGGTTCGGTTGCTGGAGTGGCCTAACCCACAATATAAGGTCATAGTTTTCATCTATACCAAAGCTGATTACATTCTTCCCAAAACCATATTTGTAGCTGTAGTATAAAATCTGACCTTACAGCCTACCAAGAGGGCCCTCCATTATTAATTAGTATTTCCAAGCTAATCCCCAAATGCTTCGACGTGATGTAAAACCTCCAGACTAACTGCACCTCTGCATAAAAGCTTTACATTAGTTTACCACATTTGAGCACTGGATACACAACAAGTTACTTTTGGAGATTAGGATATGTTCATGTTAAGTGCTAATTTACAGCTATAGCTTCAAAACATCCCTATTGATTTACTGTTTTAAAAAAAAATCACTACTAAGAGTTGTACATACAACTGATTTCTTGGACTCAATTTCTAAATAGTCCCGAAGCATTTAATTAGCACTCTCTAAATTTATAACAGTTTATATTAAAAAGAAATAGTCATCAGGAACAAAACTCTTTGTCAACAGTTTTCAAAGAAAAATCAAAAAGCACCGCAGAAATAAGGTTACACCTTGTTTTAACCCACTCCCTCAGCTATCGACCAAATTTCTTCAGAGTAATTTTCTCTATTTTTTCCAATCCATGTAAGAATTTAGAAGTGATTTAGAACAGTTTCACACAAGTACAGACACTTGCTTGGAATGTCCTACTTTGCACCTGTGGCTCATACTAGAGGTATGTGTCTATGGTAAAGCCTGAAGAACTAAGCACACGATGGGGTGAAAGTATTTTAAAATTATGATAATAATTGTTTATTTTTTCCTGTTTTAATGACATTCGCCTACTTTTTTTTGTTTGAAAACTGCACTTGCTGCACTCAGTTAGCATCCATCCATAAGTAAAAGAGGGAAGTTTCATGATTCTGCTCCTGGTTCAAACCATGTTGCCATGGAAGCAGATGTTGAATTCATGAAAATAGGTCAACTGTTCAAAAAAAAAAAATCATTGTTTTAATACTTAAAAATTATTATTAAATGTTACTATTTTAATGCTTACCATTATTTACTATGAAATGCTTAATATTTTATTCTATTTAATTAGCATTTATTTTGCTGATACAATACGTATTCCCACCAAAAGTGCAGGCAGCAGTAGAGTTAGTATTGTTAATGAAAAAAAAATATTTTGCATAAATCTGTAGGGGCTGGGTACAGAATGCTTACAAGAACATGACACATAGTTCTTCATTATATCTGCACTGAATGATGTCAAAAGTTGCCACAATCATGTTTTCATCTGAAGAGTACAAGTATTACAATTAAAAAGCTCTAACATCTTTGTGGAAAAAAAATAAAGCAGGACATTGCTAATACTTATGCTTGGCTTTGGTAAGAACAGCTCTTTTTGTTTAGCTTTGCATTAAATACATACAAATATTCAACTGGAGTCTCAATTACTTAAATCTGATAAAAATATTTAATGACATTTAAGATTTAAGTAGGTTACTCCATCAATTGAACATGTGAAAGCATACATAGCCTACTAAAAGAAATTTCTCGTGTTCCTTAACATTTCCACACTGCCTGCCAAGCTGCTGTCAAAACAGCATAAACACACCGTAAAATTTTCATCTTCACCTGAAGCAACCACCAGAAAGCAAAATAACTCACCTGTATCATGTGTTTCTGAATCTCTACTAGGTGATCTAAAATGGTTTTCTATCAACAATCTAACACATCCAACAGAATTTTTTCCTACCTTGACACTGATGCACCAAGTTTGTCCTAGAGGTTTAATGTGATATATTCTGTTCATGAATTTTTCTTTACAACTGAAATGCAGTTTAATCATTACTAAATATAGTAAAGGTGCATGGGAATACTGGCAACTCATGAAATTCATGCTCCTCTCATAGCTTAGGGATCTGCCTGTAGCTGAAGTAATAATTACAGGAGAAAGACTCAGTGGTGCAGAAGTCCCACAAACTTAATCTTTCACAACACACTACTGAGCATCTTCCATGCACAGTTGCTTCTGCCCTGCTCCCTTTCGCCACTGAACTGGGTCAGAGAGCTTCTCCCAGATCAATTCCCTAATCTGATCCATCATGCACCAGATAAAAGAAAGTGCCAGTGTAACATAAGATGGGAATAAATACCCAGGAAGCAAAACCAAAAACAGTCCCATCTCTTTAAGCTGCCATAAATCCATACTGCTGCTGTTCATTGTCCCACAGCATCTAGTAATCCTCCTTTCTTTCTACCTTTCGTAATCAATGTTTTAGCCTGAAACATGTACAACGTAACTACAGACTTAAAAACATCATTTCTGTAACTGAGGACACATTTACCTGTCAACACAATGGAAACTGTCTCCAACAGAAGTGAAAATCATGTTTGCTGTGTTTATTTTCATATAGTATTTATAACAAAATTTATATATAAAATGTGTTTCACTTTAGAGAACTCTTTTGGACTCCAGAAGCTTCATAACTTGTGTTACAAAACCTTTCTGACTCTTTAAAAAAAAAAAAAACAAAAAAACAGCAAAACCAAACCAAACTGACATCTGTGAAGCTGTTAAATACTGTTCAACATACACTGAAACACTGTCCCTCAGAAGACTGCGAAGACTGCAAAAGTTTTAAATTTCACATTGAATCATTTTGGAACTGTTTATAACCAACACCATTCCAAAAATCACATGGCTTGTTATGTTGCAGAAAAGTACTAACAGACTCATATGTTGGGTTTTGTTTCTTTGTGTTTTCTCAGATAATAGTTTGTAATAACACAAAAACAGTAAAAAAAAAATTCAGACCAGCATACTTAAAAGCATTAAGCATACAGGATACTTGTGATTAAAACCATTTTTTAAATTTATCTTTTCTGACAAGTACATTATGGGTTGTTTTGGGTTTTTTTTACTGAAATGAACAATAAAAGAAAACGTGACTTTTCTTTAACCAAATGGTTGCCTTTTTTGTCCTCTGGTTCATGCAGCATTAGCCTCCATCAGTCCCTTCGTACAATGCAGTTAATTATAGATCAGTGGTCTTTGCCAAAATTGCTTCTTGGTATAAGGTAACATTTTTGCCTTTCCTCCCCTGAGTACTAATTCACCTTTTCTCTTCAAACTTTCTTCCCTTTGTTTTCTTAACCTCCCTTTCCTCAGCATTTATAGATTGTTAAAAAGGAATTCCAAGAGCTACCCAATTACCATGCTGCAAATACTGTCATCTAAATGATTGCATATAAGCAGAAATTAAATTTAGAGAGAAAAATATCGGTATTCTCCTACGGCTTACCATGAAACAGAAGTCTGTCTAGAAATCACGTAGCCAGCTTCACATTAAAACAGATAAGACGGGAATAAACACCCAGGAAGCAAAGGCAAAAATAGCCCTATCTCTTTAAACTGCCATAAATCCATCTTGCTTATATTTAGTCATACAGTTTTCATCATATCATAGAATGGGTTGGGTTGGAAGGGACCTCAAAGATCATCTAGTTCCAACCCCCCTGCCACGGGCAAGGAAACCCTCCACTACACCAGGTTGCCCAAAGCCTCATCCAACCTGGCCTTGAACACTTCCAGGGATGGGGCATCTACAGCTTCTCTGGGCAACCTGTTCCAGTACCTCACCACCCTCTGAGTCAAAAATTTCTTCCTTATATCTAATGAAAATCTGCCGTCTTTCAATTTAAAGCCCCTTGTCCAATCACTACATGCCCTTGTAAAAAGTCCCTCACCAGCTTTCCTGTAGGACCCCTTTAAGTACCAGAAAGCTGCAATAAGATCACCCCAGAGCCTTCTCTTCTCCAGGCTGAACAGCCCCAACTCTCGCAGCCTGTCTTCATAGCAGAGGTGCTCCAGCCCTCGGATCATCTTCGTGGCCCTCCTCTGGACCCTCTCCAGCAGCTCCATGTCCTTCTTGTGTTGGGGACTCCAGAGCTGAACGCAGTATTCCAGGTGGGGTCTCAGGAGAGCAGAGTAGAGGGGCAGAACCACCTCCCTTGAGCTGCTGGCCACACTTCTTTTGATGTAGCCCAGGACACGGTTGGCTTTCTGGGCTGCCAGCACACACTGCCGGCTCATGTTGAGCTTCTCATCCACCAGCACTCCCAAGTCCTTTTCCTCAGGGCTGCTCTCAATCCATTCTCTGCCCAGCCTGTACTTGTGCTTGGGATTGCCCCCACCCATGTGCAGGACCTTGCATATGATCTCTCTGGATACGTTCTTCAGTAATTAACTATGGCACTACATTTAAATTGTCAAGTTAGTTTCATATTAAAATACTTCACTGAGGTTAATGCCAACGTTCACACATACATAACAGAAGACTACATCAGGCTGTCTGTGGACTCAAACTTCAGTAAACCAGTTGACATAACTTATATTTAGAGTTAACTCTGCAAACTATAAGACTTGGAAAATAAAACTCAAAGAAAGCTCATAATTCATTGCATTACACTTAATACCTGTGGAAACAAGGAAGTATGTGCTCCTGCAGCACCTCTATAAGGGGATGCAATTTAACAACTACACACAGACACCCAGACTTTTTGCCACAAGAAAAGTAATCCAGTTCCTAAAAGCTAAAATACGATAATGATGAAAGTCAAGGCAATGCACTACAAGAAAGTTCCAAACGAAAGATAAATAAGGGAAAAGTCCTGCAATCTCAGTTATTATGTGAAATGCCTACTGTCATCCCTCCCTTGACTGAAAAGGAATGACACTCAAGTGTTTACCACATAGAACTAGGAAAAGATGAAACCCAAACGCTGTTACAATCACTAGTGTCTATAGTCATCATACCTACTTGTTTCAGTTAAGCCTTACAGGAAACATCCATAAAGATTATGTAGGAGGTCTTTGTAAGATATGCTGGCGTCACAAACCAAGCAGAAAAATAATCGGTTCACAAAAATGTGGTTATTTTGCTTCTTGAAATAGTACTATTAAATTCTTGAAATACACGAAGCAACAAACACACAGTATCTTGGGAATGTATAGAAAAGTATGGTATGGCAACAACATTCACAGTACATGAAAATACACAAAAGAAATCAAAAAGCAAGATGCTGAAACACTTCTTTGATAGGAAAATCTTAATTTCCTTTTAAGGAAATTAAGGAGGTGAAGTCTAATTCCAGGTATAATTTGCACTGCTGTTTGTGTTATTTGCTACTAAAACACATGCACTGTTTGAAGGCAGACTTACCTCTACCAATGCCACAGTCAGAACAAGGTCCATTTTTGAGTCTGGGAAAAGGGCATTCACTTGTGGAGACATTCCAATCAGTATGCAATTAGTAACAACTGATATTACACTCATAGTTTCAAAAGCCAACTGAAATAAAAAACAAATATAGTTATGACCATTATCTCTAATTTACCAGTCTGCTAATTTCTCTGGACAATACCTCTCTCTCCATTAAATCCTCACAAGAAGCATTATTTTAACTTTTTATTTTCGTCTTTTGAATTCTATGACATAAGACCTTTTTGACAATATAATGGTTACTTATTCCAAGGTCCTCTCTGTAACGAGGAAGACTGACAATGAATTGCAGCAATTCTTACAATGAATTAGCAGAAGTAACTTTTCGTTGACAACAAGCTGGTGACTCAGCCTACCTGATAAAATAACTCCAGTATTTCTTCAACAGAAATCTTTCAGTCAATGCTCTAACTTCCCACATGAAACAGATAACTAAATTTTTTAAGCCATTATTTTTAATTCACAAAGCAAATGCATTTCTACTATTGAAAACCTACACTACAAAAAAAAACCCCCAACGTGATTGTACCATTAGTGTTATAGTTTTCCAGCCTACTCCTTTGATTGACACAAACTATTCCAGCAAAACCAAATGCCATTAGTATACCTGCAGCTACGCTTGGGACTTACGATCACAGCCTCATTTATCCAGCGGTCGCACCACTGGTCCACACAGCTATGCCATCAAGACGTTGACACCGCAGATGCGGACTGATGAAATGCATCCAATGTTAAAATGCAACCAGATTATAAATTACACAGTTTAATGACCTAATGTTAAAAGATTTCTCTTGTAAGTCCACATCATGCATGTGCCTTATGAACATTGCTCAGAATATTTGGTTTGCATGTTTTTACAGTGCGTCTCATTTGTTTCTGGATTTCATTTCTCATCTCCCATTTGTTTCACTCAGTACCAACATTTACAACCCCTCCAAATACGTACCATCAGAAAAGTTGTTAAACGAAACGAAAATACGGATCATCCCCTAGAAATTTTCTCCAACCTACTTCAGTGGCTCTTTATCAGGCCACTGCTATTACAGAACGCTAAAATCTCTGGAAGTGACTTAATAGCCTTCTTTCTTTTCAGAAAAAACTCTGGTTTTGGAGGAGTTTTACAGAGTTATTTTTAGACAGAATCAGTTCACTGACGCAGTGTACTCGGCAGGCTCCAAATGAGCTGGTGCTAGCATGACTGCATGGGCAAATAACTGAGGACAGAAAATCCTTAATCCAGTACTACTAGCATGAAATTGTCTAGATAGACTACAATGTTCAGGCTGCGCAGAAATGTCCAGCTCCCGCTCACAGATCCAGGTTATTTTAAAATTAGTCAGCCTGAGTACCAGTAATCACAAGGGCACACAGCCAAGCATGGCTTAGGAATCCAAGTACTTCGAGCTTTTTTGAAACCCTTACTGAGCTCCACACTTCTGAGTTTGGATCAGATGTCACCATTTCTAAAATATGTTGGCTGTAAAGAGTACCAGGCAGCATCTGGCAGCTTTGCTTTATTGCAGTTGCAACAGGAGTACGTACGATACATACAAAGATTAAAGGAAGGATTTGTTTTCTTTTCAAAGGCAACTGAAAGACATGTGGTTTAAAATCCCGCAAAAAATCTGTTGAATATACAGTTTGATAGATACTATCCTAAGGCATTGAAGAGAATAAAGTACCTACCAAACTTGAAAGTGGCTGATGGGTCAAAGACACAGCTTAAATACATTTGTTGAAACTTCTTTTAAAACAAACAAATAGAGAAAGACACAGAAATTACCTGCCAAACACCAATATTTGCTGTGGGTTCTGCAAATGGACGCTTGTAAACTCTACACATCTTTAAAGCATCAGAATATATCTCTGTGATGTTGTTTAACACTGCAAAGACAGCTGCCAGTGGATAAACACATGAGAAAAGACTCACATAGCCGAACTGTAAGAACAACTCTAGGTAATCATCAAAAGTACCCTGAAAACAGAGGAGAAATAAAAACAAATTAAACTCACAAAAAAAAAATACATAGAGAAATACAGAATTAACAAGGCAGTTGTAAATACGCTTCCTCATCCCAAATCAGCTCTTTGGGAATGACTGATGACAGAAAACAACAACAGAAAAACCTTACCTAGTTAATCTCAAATTATTCAATTACTCAAAACTTCTTAACAAGGGGAGATCAAGGTTTTTCCTTTTGTCTAAATGCATTTTCTACAACAGTGAGACTTCTTATCCTTATTACATGAAGCAATTGTATAAACACATTCATCCCATTCAAGTTCCTGACTATCTTGGTGAAACAGTTACAGAAGGAACAGTGAAAACAGAACCATGCATTCAAACTGGCAGAGTATTCTCCTAAGAGCACTGTGACAAGAAAAGTCCTAGTATTTTAGACTGCCCATGAAAGATCTAACCAGGAAGGTAGGTTCATACATAGGCAACTCTCTTCTGGGTAAATCAGAACTAGCAGACCACTTGGAGGCTGAAATGACAGAATGCAGCACTGATGAGGACATCTGAAAGGAACAATCAGTGCAAACAAAAAGCCCTATTTTGGCAAATCAGCAACACTTCTATCACCTGATCTTTAAACCAAGAATGTGGTTACTGAAATGCTGATGAAGTACTCACATGTAGGTTATCATATATATTTGCATACTAGTTTTGCAGTATTAATAACAATTTTTTATGATTGCAGCAATTATTTATGAAAGTGAAGAACCAAGCCAATAATTTTTAAAGAAAAATAAAGGATGGTGAAATACCACAAACAAGTTCAACTGGGATCTAGCTATCTTGTATTTGCTCAGACCCACATATTGTCTCCTCTCTCAAAAATGAAATAACAAAGACTTGACAGTAACTGAGATTATCGCAGGAACCACATAAAATTGTTTTGGGCTTCATGCATCAAACACATGGTTCTCAACCTTTTTCTTTTTGCTGATTATAGCTGTAAACCGACTGCCCTCTCCAGCACCTAGTGCTTTTTTTTCCTAGCAAACAGAGAGAGGCAATAGGAGCCTGCAAGCTCAGAAATCAACACAGGGTGGTCGTTGGTGCATTTTTCACTTGAGCTCATTTTCAAGTGGAACAGTATAACTGGTTCTGACAAACCGATCTGCAGACCAGACTATGAGGAGCTACCACACTTTTAAAACCATTGAGATTTTTCCACAGTAATGTTTTGTACGAACTCTGAATTTTAGTAAGGTCTTCCTTAGGGGCGTTTGCGCAGGATTGCTCATTGGAGTGGCCGTCACGTATTTGTCCCTACTATCACTTTCTCAGACAACTGCTGCAGGCAGGGAGTGATGTTTCCCTTCATGCTACTCCTTCTGGTAACTGCACAGTATAACCACTTCTTCCTCACACCTTTCTTCTTGTTTCCTTGCCCAGTACCTACTGATTTTTAAAACAGCAGAATATGAAAAGAAAAGGAGTATTTATTTTTCTCCTACTCAATTTATGACACTTTGTGCAGGAAAACAAGAGTCTGATACGATGTTAACGAAATTTCAAAGTGTGTCATTGTCAGCCACAATAGCAGCACATGAACTACGGCATCAAGGAAAGAATTAATAAAGAAATTGAGGGAGAAAATGAACTAGAGGAGAGAAGAAGAAATTATTTAAAAAAAATATTGCGGGATGTTTTTACATCCTAAATGAGGTTAAACACTGGGGATTTGAAAAGTGAGAAAGAGGACAAAAAAAAGATAATTAAATGTTTAAGAGTAAGTGAAGGAAGGAAAACAAAAGAGAAAAGCCTGAAACACAAAATTCTGCCAAGACTCCTGCTAAACTCCTCAGTTACTAAACATAGTCAAATGCCTCCCCCTTGTGACAGATTTAATTTTAGAAATACTCCTGCCTGCTGACACCTCACTGCTTGCAAACAAATCAGCGGTCTAGTATCATGTATTCGTAAGCACAGCACAATTAAAATCTTTAGATTGAAAATAAAGTTAAGGCTTTGAGTATATAGTACCCTGAACTGAAACTAAAGCTAGCAGTGGACGCCTCCAAAGCAAATCGTAACTCTACAATTGACCTGTTGGGTCCCTGTGGAAAGTTATTCAGGGTGGAAGAGTACAACAGGTGCAGATACATTTGATCCAGCTCTGCACAAGAAGCACTGGGCAACGTGACTCAAAGACAGCACACTGCTTTGTCTGCGCCAGCTGAGAATCAGAAGCCAGCTCAGCCCTGAGAGGCAGAGCTTACTTGGTTGGGCATATCAACGCCTGATGCCGACACACAGCTTTTGGAGCTGTGCTGGCCTATTTTCAGGCACAGTGCTGGACTATGCTGATTTACCAGTTCAGATGCTAACTCAGGGATTTCTGCTGGGTGCTCCATTGTAAGATAGACATGCTCTCTAAATCTACCTCACTCCATACAAAATGTGGGGAAACACCAACCTTCCCACAGAGGAACACAGGTTATTGACATTTGTACAGTTTTTCAATTGCAAATGTAGTATTTCTTTTCCTCTTCCCATTTCACAGAACTTTATGCAGGAACAGAGGAATCTGATACGGTATTATCAAATTTCAAACTGCTCTTCTCTACCTTTTACATAAAGGGTACACTATCTACATACAACTCCTAGTCTGTAAAAGTATAAATCATAAAGTATTAAGACTTTTGTGACTATGCTTACAGCATCTGATCAAGCAAGCTGTCAGTCAGTCTGTAAGGCCTTAACGTACACACTGACATCTACTTTGTCAATTCCTTTAGAACTGCAAGTAATTAATTGTACAAAGTCTGTTAAATACATAAAAAAATTGTACTGTGTAGGAGGTGGTCAGGAACAGAACTAGGAAGACAATGAATGCCAAAGCTGTAGTTTCAAGAAGCAAGAGCTTTCAGCAGTAGTATTTGTTTGAAGAGTTGGTCTCTTCTGCCTTCTCAATTTCTGGCCCCACCCAGACATGAGCACACTCTCTCAAGCTACAGTTCAATTGACAGTTTAAACTGGTATCACTGCAAAAACAAACTATGCCAGAAACAGCCTCCCCCTTCCCTATACCAGGCTACTCATCGTCGTAGCCTTCAGACTACCCTGTGTAGTGTATAAACAACACTACCAGCAAAATTGATGAAGCTGGAAATAGGCTGCCTGGCCAGACAGCCAGAAATATTTTAGATTCCACTAGCTGACGTCTCTGTCCACAGTCCAGAAAACTTTTAACTTTTTTACAGTAGTAAAACGTACAAAATAGGTGCCCATTTCTTTCTCCAAGTTGACTTGTTCAACTAATGACAGGTCCGTATCTGTTTTCAGAGAACACATGCGTTTCTTCATCCTCTTCTTATGTCTCTTTTGGAGCCAGTAAGGAAGCAAGGATTCTGCAAACTGATTAAGGATCTGCGAAGTTATCAGCAAAGTGGCCAAGCTCTTAAGTTTTTGAAAAAAAAAAAGAAAAGAAAAAAATTAATAGAACTGTGATAAACCTATGATCATTTCCAATTTTGTATGTTCTAGTAACACTGTAAGTTGTGATACTACAACAAAACAAGGCCAGCCTAACAAAACTAACAATAGCATATGAAAGCATAGGTGGTCTAGTTCTCATGCATTGCTATGTGCTGAAAACGACAAAATAGGAGTTAGATGTCTAAATATTTTGTGGATCTGGATGTATCTTGGAGACAGTACACAAAGGCCAATGAAGGGTAAAGATACACACTTAACATACATCAATGCCAATCACAGAGCTAAACGAGGAACTTCTTTCTTTGCTCTTGCATTTTACCTTAAAGTATAGGAAATGTCAAGTGTTTTGCTACAGATCTCTTTAGATGAACAGAGATCTTGAGTTGAAGTTCTTGTTGTTTTGTTCATTACATTTAGAGCAAAAATATTTTCCTTATACTTGATTTTCATCCATTTGAGTGTGAAAGATGTTAACAACAAAAAGCTGATTTAAAATACCAACTACAAATTACTTTTCCTTTTATTTATTCTCAGCTCCTCATTGTAGTCAAAAACTTAATCATGCTCCTATCCTCAAGAGTCTCTCACTAGGAACACTACAGCGAAAACAATTTTCTAACATAAAGGGAAAGGAGGAAGAAATGAAAATTTTCCAATCTCTATCTGTGTGAAGGAATAATCAATTTATTTGAAAACAGTTCCTCGTTTATATGAAGAGAAAGAACTGTTGAACTCTGCAATTGTGCTAGAGGAACTGAAATATGGAAACTGGATTTCTAAGAAAATATATATGAAATATATTCATTGTTCAGCTAATATTTTAGAAAAACAATTAAAAACTAAAGTCCTGTTTCAATCAATCCTTTATTTTCCTAGATTCGTAACCATTGTTAAGTTGTTCTTGGAACTCACCTGCCTCAAAAGCTTCATATCAAAGAGGACAAAGGCAATGTAGAAGAGAGATGCAAAACAATTTAAGAAGTTGAACTGCAAATAAAAATATTGGTTATTAGTACTCAAGCAAAAGTTCAAATGCAGAATATCATCTAACTTAGCAATTACCTTGACTAAATAGCTTCTATGCAGGCAAACTGTCCACTCAAATTTCTTTACGATTTTTAAAAAATTAGGTCAGAAAAATCTCATTTTCAATATTGTTCTTAGACAGATTTTCATTTGACAGGCCTACTGCTTTCCTAAAGCACAGCATACAAAGAGAACTACAATTCAATTATGAAACGCGGACATTAAAAACATGTTGCCTTCTACTTAACTTTCATCATTTGGCAGTTTCTCCACAGGCAACACAAAAAAAAGGGATGTATTGATCTTAACTTAGGGTAGTGATTTTTTTTTTTTTTTTTCCAAATAAATATTTTATCAAAATACGTGTGTTGGATGACGTATGTCTCAATATGTACAACTGTTTCTTGGTATACATTAGTTGAGCTTTAAGTTTAATCACCTGGTCATAAATCCAAGAGAAATATTCCCTACTTCTCAAATGAGACATAATCACAGCACTGTACCTGAAAAAATCACAATCAAGCTCTGAAGTTTCCTACTTGTTATCAGTGCTGGAGCTCCTTTTTTGGAGCTCACAGACAACAGATAATATTGGGAGTGCATGTGGTGAAAGTGAAAACTGAGGAGACTTACGTTTGGCATTTCATAATTTTAAAAATTATTTTATATAAATTTCCTATGGGGAAAAAAGGTGGTACTATTTTTTGAGGATGGCAGAGACAAAGCTATAAATAACATGTAAAAGAGTTTTAGCTCTAGAGCTTAACAGTAACAGAAGGATAACAAGCAGATGAAAAAACAAACAAACAAAAAAAAACCAAAACCAAAACCAACCAAAAAGCATGCTGAGGGTGGGAAAAAAAAAAGGCGGGGGGAACTCTGGAAAAGAAATAAACAATCTTTTCAAAAAGGAAACAAGAATATTAAGTCTCAAAATCAGTCAATATTTACAACTGCTTTTACTGAACATCTTATATGGGAATTCAAGATTTACAGTACAGTTCCTTAGAATCAATGTTGCATCTGGATATACACCTAAAAGAGCAATCAAACATATATATATACACACATATACAAGAGCTACTTGTTTAGAGCCACAAAGTAAATAATACTATGAATTGCACAGGAGCAGACTGATGGACATGTATCTCCAGCCTCCTTGGACTGGTTGTCTCAATGTTTGTACAGGTGGAAGTTAATATGTGAACTTTTTTAAATACGGTTTAAAGTCTTGCAAAAAGTGAACGGAATCGTTGCCAGCTGAAGACAGAACCACATCAATTAACAGAAAAACATAGGTATATAGAATCCTAATGAAAGAATAAATCAATACAAATAAACTCCCAACTCTCCACTATAAAAAATACCTAAAACAGTTTAGCGGTTACTGCAACCACAGCAGAAATCCTGTTTACTCTGATATATTTGGCTAGTATTTGGCTTTGAACAAAACCATAGGTCAGTGAGACAATGCTAGGAAAGCACTAATAAAACACCTGACAAGTTCTCTTTTTAAATAATCTTAAAAGCTGTTTATACTACACACTTACCACTAACACCTTCAGAATTAAATGATTCTGATATGAAGATTCCAGCCTGTGATTTTCTAAAATATCAACAAAATTATTGATTAGTAAAGAGCAAAAGCAGTTATCATATACTAGACATTGGTATACAAAGAGTAAACAGACATTGTTCCTCTACCTAAAAATAACTAACGGTTTACGGGGAATAGTTCCTCCAATGCTTTACGGCAAAAAGAATTTATACTGTATCAGTACCTTATTTGATTTATGAACCTAATCTGATGCACAATATTGACATACATGTTTTGGCTACAACTCCAGTACTTTTTTTTCTACTGCAAAGGTTTTTCCTTCTATATCTTTATCTCTCAGAAGAGCTGTTTTATGACAGAAAAACTATCCATCATTCTTAACATTTAACAAAACATGCCTTGTTATTGATTTTTCTTTGGCTGAAAACAAATGCAAAACTAATACGAATACATTATGAGAAATAACAATACCAGATTTGACTCAAAACCAGTAAATGCTCACAGAAATATTCCCATCCATCTCCAAGGAATTTAGATCAGACCCTAAGCCCTAAAGCAAGACTAGATTACATAAAGTTCAACAGATGCATTACTCATTCTAAAATTAACATTTTTCAGTTCACTCAGGATAAACTGTCAGAAGCTGATGTTTGAGGAAGGCTGGTTACTAGAGGGAAGGAAAGGGAAGTGGATGGCAGATTTCTCATTTCTTTTTGCTATTTTGTCAGATTGTACCTTTAAAGTCCTGGCTAAGCAGTAACTGAGAAGGCAGCATGCTAGCATAAGCTGTGTCAACAAGGCTGAAAGGAGAGACCATCACCTACGGACCTTGCTCAGGACAAAACAGCAGAGTTCTGTTCTGACAGGGGCGTGAAGTAGGTCCTGACATGCAAGAGGCACTCAAGTGACCAAATGCAATTTTTACTTTCAGCTTTAACTAAATGATCAGTTCTCGTGATAAACAGATGCAAGAGGTGTGCTTAAAATTACCCCAGATTGCTCCCAACGCTTTATCAGTTCAGCTGTTTAAGTCATACTAGCTGAAGATACACCAGGTGTGAGGGGAGGTAGGACAGTCAGGTGAGCTCTTCATCCAATTTACAGCATGGCAGCATAAACACGTTGGACAGCATAGAAAAGGCACAAGCTGTCAGTGTAGTGAGTCACATAAATACTGTTGCTGCCGAATATGAAACATCAGTTTAAAACCAAAAAAATCTGGATTAAAAAAACTTGGGTTACCTGTTAAAGATATTTTAGTCAACCTGACCAACACAACTGGGCATTTTGCATAAAGGATTTTTCTTGCAGTATAGTGAAAAAATAATTAAAAAAAACCACAAGCAACAGTCATTTGAAACCTAGGTACGAATTTAAATGTCATTATTTAAGTTAAATCCTTGAACAGTCACAAACAAATCAAGAAATTACTTGCTTTTACTATTGTTGCTGCCAAGTTGAATTTGCCGAGCAAATAATTTTGGCATGTATAACCAATCCCTACTTCAACACCTCTTTTTATTCTGTCTTCTGCATCAATCTCCCTTTTGGTTAATCTTTCTTACGTTAATTTTCTGGGTCTCCAGCTTTAGTAATCTGAATTCTGTCCTGTAAATATACGCCATACTGAGCTACACAAACCACTTAACTCCCCATTAGCTTCATCTATTACCTTTACCTGAAAGTGACTGCAGGTGTCTGTAGAAGTGCTAAAATTCAAAATACACACTAATATTTTCTATCCTTATGTTAGGTTACAAAACATAAGGCCCAACCTGTTAAATAAGACCCATGCACAAGAGGGAAAAAAAGGCAATCTATTGTAACATTCCTCCTCTTCTGAGGGCGCCCAAAGGAAAATACTCTGATAGGGATGTGAAATCTCAGTCTTTGTTATATATATAGTATGCACAAACACTCTCATATGACATTTAGTTAGTGTTTTTAGATTTTGTTCCATTATCTCGGTCTCTCCATCCTCTGCACAGATATATCAGTACACCAAGACGTGCACAGCAAATCCAGGTTGTGGGTGCAGCCTGCCAGGACAGTCCCTCCTGCCATCAGCCTCTGAGCTCCCATTCTCATGATCTCGCCTCATCCCTTTTGCCAGCACTACAGCCAATATAGCCAAACAAAGAGCTAAATCAGGGAAGGGGGGAATTCTGCACCACAGGCAGAGAGAGGCTGAGGAGGAAGGCTGGACCACCCCTTCTGATGGCACGCTCAGACCAAATACGAAACTGCAGTCTCAGAACAATCAAAATAAATATAAGAAGTTAAAATGGCCATCTCTTTTACCCCATAGTAAAAATCCACTTCAGGAAATTTCTTGAGCATTCCATTGACAAGAACTCACAGTAATGTATTCTAAAAAGAAACAAATTCTAAACATCTGGGATTCTAACTTTAAGGAAGAAGAATAAAGAACTTTCTTACCCCATGATGTCAAGAATTCAGCAGCATACCGATAGATACGGTTCATAATTTCAATCACAACAGCATATATGATACTGGGCACAAACAGCATCAAGCTGCTGAAGTTAGACTCGTTCTCTTCATGATAATCCAGAGCCCACTGTTCCAAGTCAAAGTAAATCATCATCACATACAGTGAGAAGTAGAGGCAAAGGCACACAAATGGTAAGGACACCAGATAAATCCGCAGCTGTCTTTTAATACTTGAGTACACTGGTTCCTCCCTCCCTGTGACAGGATTGATACCCAGGACACCATGGAAGCCTGGTCTCGGTTCTTCAAATTGTCGTTTCATCAACAGCGTTCCCCAACGGTATGTCATGATGGCGCAAATCCGCTTCCAAACTTCCAGTATCACAGTGGACCACAGCAGATTGAACGTGGCAAACATCACATATTTGTCGTAGTCTTCCCATGCAAACACATAATAAGGAATCCCAATGACAGCCATTGGAATCAGAGCAAATGTGAAATATTCTAGGAAGCCAAAGTAGAGAGCAATGGTTTCACCAAAGTAGCAGCGTATCTCATCTGCAGAGAAAAATGAATAAATTAAGTCTACATTTAACATAGATGTCAGTATAATATCAAACTTGACTTTACATTAATCCCTTGGCCCAATATTTTTTTCTAAATAACACAATATTACTGCTTTTTTGTTCCTCCTTCTCCCATGTTCCAAAAACTCAGAAGGTTATTTGATTATTTTTTTCTGTTATATACACACACACAAAAACATATCTACATATATTCAGATGGTAGGGAAGTCAAATATCTCAACGTTTTAATGTATCGACATCGGATATCGGAGGGCTTGGGGGGGAGTGGGGAACAGGTGCAGAGGGACTAAAGATCGAAAACACTAGCATTCTGGAAAACTGAATCTGTCAAGGAATGGCTAGGATGGCACTGAAGATCTCTGATATAATAAAAACCAAACTTTAACAGCAAGTAAAACCTAGCTTCTGAAGCTTCTCACTGGCATATGTACACCTGGGAAACAAGTTTGTTTCAGCCTGCTCAGCACCAAAAAGGACTAGTTGTGCTTTGTAGCCCTCAGGAACTAAAGGAATAGGTGGAAAGGGATATTGAAATCTTCAGTCTTAAACATGTCAGATAGCACACCCAGGCTGACACATTCTCTTCGGCAGACAACTGATACATGAAATACACACTTGCTGTACTCACCAAGGTTGTCTGCTCAGGTGTTATAAAGACTTGAAAAGTCCACTACTAATGGATATATTTCATGACAGACATATTACCTCCAAGGAAGACAAGATCTCACTTATCTTACTACTAACAAAAAAAGTAGGAGTATTATTCTACATAATCTAGAAATGGCACCTCATAATAAGATCTAGAAATGCCTAGCAAACCGAGTTTAGGATGCCGAAATCTGTTTCATCTCTGCCTGCCTGGAAGACCAGATTGTCTGGTAGCCACTGCTATGTATTCATCAGCTTAAGAAAACAGCCGTGACATCATGACCTCTGAACTGACACTGTAAACATACTCTCTATAATAGACTAGCACATTAAAACCTCATGTGCAATACCAGAATATTCTTATGTCCTATGGTTTACAAAACATTACAGCAGAAGTTCACAATTGCCAATCAGATAAGTCTCTGAAAGTAAGAAGGAAAGGCAAACAGACAGGAGAATCAGCACTCCAACATCCCTCTAGATCAAAAATTTATTAACAAGTAAGTTCAAGTGTAGATCATTAGCATCATTTCACACTCTAAACACACAAGCCATAAGATATCCCTAAATTAGTACATACATAACAGGGTTCCTGGGATTTACTTTGAAATTTTGTGTGTACTCAATGTCAGTCAAAAAAACTCCTCTCCTGCATAAACAAAAGACAAGCACACAATAGGCAGGCATTATCGAGCCAGATCTTTAACTTCCTGTAGCTCAGGAAAGAATCTCAAGCAACTGCAAGACCCAGAGATTAGTAAATAGGCAAACTCCCAAATGTTTACGTTCTTAAGTAAAGTTTACAGGTTTAGAAACCAGAACTTAACTTTCCACATTGGCACACTAAAAACTATTTTAAGCTTGTTCAGTGTTTAAAATATACTCAAGCAACACTGGCACGCAACAACATATAGACAATGAATTTAAAACAACCAGTTGTAAACACACTTTTGACATGCCTACAACTCAAAATAGCTTTGGGAATTCCAGACATTGAGGAGCTTTCCTGTCAAGAGTCAGTTTGACAAAACAGTCTTGGCTTAGTCCATTACTGCTTTACTGATGGGTAGGGAGAATCTGTGATGTGCAGAACACTGTTACATGGAAGCTTGCAGGCACTAAATCTGCAGAGTCTGAGCCACCAGTTTTGCAAATCCTGAGTTTCAGGAGGTTACACAGGAAATGCTGGAAGAGGAAAAACTTGCCCAACTGGTAAAAGAGCAGTGGTCTAATTTCAAGACTTTCTGCTAGATGACCACAGTGCAAATGCTGAGCCTTTGAACTGCCACCCAGCTCCAACCTGGAAACTATGACCAAAGGCCTATGTACAGAACTCTGGCAGCTAGAAGAAAGAAAATCAAGAGATAGCAGCCTGCACATCCAGCACTTCACTCCAGAACAGTTGCATTGTGAGTCATTATAGAAAAAGATTATCCTACAGCCATCTTAGAATCAAAGAGAATTCAATGAAGATTTCTGAACTGTGCCTGTCAACAAGTCTGGAAATGTGGACACTTCTTTAACTCGAGCTTAAGCCAGTCTGTTGATTCCAAGACCAGTAAAAGCAAGGCTGGACAAATCAAGAACTTTGGTTCACACTGGCCAAGGCAACTTGGGGAGAAAGGTAATGTTAGAGGAGGTGCACAGCAATGGGTAACTGGGGATGTGAAAAGGTAAACTTTTAGTGAAACAACAGACTTCCTTGTACAATACTTACCTTCTACCCAGAAGTTTCACTTCTACAGAGGATAAATGCTGGAGTAGAAGTTAGGAAGGACCCTTGGTCTTCTCACACAAACTGAAAATTTCTCCAGAAGAAACCCTGCACTTTATTTGTAGTGGAGTAACTGTTCACATACCTAAAGGTTGATAGCCAACTTTCACTCGGCCATACCAGCTGTGACGGAGCTTTTTCAACTCTTCTCTATCATGCAGTGGGAAAATCTGAACTAGAATACCACTGGTCAATAATCGTCTCACTAGAAGAAAAAGAAAAAAAAAAAGTACCTAGTACTCCTTCAGAGGACACTGAAGTTGATATAAGCAAACAGGTTACATTCTGTGCTTAGCAAGCCTCAAGTTCCTTTGAAATAAATCTAGCATTTAAATCCTAAAACCAAATAAATTGTCTGCATCTTACTTAAAAATTATTCATTACAGAGAGCAGTTCTACCTATTCCTACAAAGACTGTGCCATCCACTGAAAGAGAAAGAGTAACTCTCTTACATCTATTAACTATTCCATAGCTTTGCAATATAATCAGTTGCAGCTTGAGTAACAAAAAGCACTACAGGTCAGAACGGAAACGCCATGTGTAGCTTTGTGAGGAAAGGTGTGCCTCTTGCATTTGAGCAAAGAAAGGCGTAACAAATCAAACTGACATAGCAAAACTAAAACAAAACACTAAATTGAAGAGCCATTGTTTTATTAATTATGGGGAAGATACTAAAAACATTTTTGAATTATCACTTTACACTAATCCATAAATTACAACACATCTTCATCACAAACAAACCAAATATTCCACTATTTGTATTTAACTGTTACGGAAAGCAATACTACCTGTGTGGATAAACAATTAACAAACTGCTCTGGAAGTTACAACCACAGAAATACTAAAAAAGAATATAGATTCAAAAACAGGAGAGAGGCAGCACTGGAAGTTGTGTGATAGTTTTTTTACCATATCCCATCAGCATCTACTTGATAGAACTAGAAAAATACCTTAGCTATATAAAACATTACCAATGTAGACTCATCTGACATCTACATTTATTTACATTTCTTGAACCACTGATACGCATAAACCTCCGTCTCTGATGACCAACACTAATGAATAAAGACACCATTACTAAAATGTCATAAAAATATTAACACAAATTCTCCTAAGAAACTGTAGCATCTCTGCCAATGTGAACTAGTTCCAGCTACCATAAAAATAGCACTAGTTCTCATTGCTTTCTTCTCCCATGAAAAGGAAAAGCTCTTGAATCAAAGAGGAGGATAAATGAAGTAAAATTAATTAAATAAAACTTACTTCATATTGTGAAATTTATAGCTCTGGAACCCTGTTACTCATTGCAGTATTTTTATACAAAGACAATCTAAGTATATCATTATGTAATTTTTTAAAAAAACAAATATTTTTGTTACTAATTATAAAAATAATGGATTACATCAATACACGTGAAAATTATCCAACTGAAAAGAACAAAAGGCCAGAGTCTCAGCCTCAGAGAAAGACTCAGGATGGGAGGCCCTCTGGACTTCATCTGGTCCAACTTCCTGCTCAAAGCAGGTTCAGCTTAAATCGGGCTGCTTAGGGCTTTGTCTAGTGAAGATCTAGAAGCCTCCCAGAACAGAGTAACCACAATCTCTCTAAAAAACTGTTCCAATGTGAGATGGAATCATGTTCCAACTGTTCCAGTGAGATTACCCTCACTGTGGAAAAACGTTTTCTCAATATCTATTGAGAATTTCTCCTGTTGCACTGCGCATCCATTGCCTCTTGTCCTATCGCTGCAGAGCAGCGAGAAAACAAAGTTGATGAAAAACAGCGAGACTTTAATGTCTGAAGGATTTCTCTTCATTGTAGGAAAATTAAGTTTTTTTACCACAAACACTACCTTATATCAGCACAGCGAGTAACAGGCAACAAACTACATTGCTTACCAATTGATTTTCCTGGATACAGCTTTGCCTGAGGATATCCAGGGATCATTTTTTCATCTTTAGCTCTCAAGTTTTCGAGTTCATGTTTGATGATATACTGACATTCTGCCATTGTAAGGAAGTTGTGATTGTCATCTAAATCAAAAAGAAGGTAGTATGAAATTGCGCAGCATAGGAAGACAATCCTGGCAGCATGCAACTATCAAAAATGACCAGAATCAGAAAAAAAAAAATTATGTGACAATTACTGCCAATCAACACCCATTAGCACTTCTTAAAATAAACATCTTGAGAAGTTTTCTCTAACTGGCATATGTTGGCCACTGCATTTTTGACTACCCAGGTGAACTAAGAACAAATCACTCAAGAAATAAAGAGCCTCCTGCTGGAGGCTGGGATAATATTCCAGCAAGTACTACACACTCTTGCCCTGCTGAAAGACTCTTAATTAGGCATCCACTATTTGTCAGTCTCTGAATCTCCACACTCCTTTCTGCCTTACAGTTCCTGAAGTATTTCCGTACTGTAAAACAGTAAGATGTCAGAACAAATCTCCTTTTCAGTAAGCACTTCACAACAAATAGCACAGCATCTTGCTCTTTATTGTCCATACAACATAATGATAAGCAATTTGAGACAATCAGTTCTGATAAAAATACGGAAATAAGGTAAAACAATAAGTCTTTCCAAAAATCCCAAATTTCATAGAGTCACAGCGACTATACTCTTGTCAACACCACCGATTTATCATGAAGGAAACAAAATATGATCTCCTTAAGAGAATGACCAGTTGATTATTTTTTTCCCCCCCTAACAAATAAGAAACTATAAGGACAGTTCTAAATACACTAAGAAAGAAGCAAGAACAGCAACAAATCTCTAAAACAGAGAATAAGAATACAGTATCAGTTAAATTGGGGAACTAGAAATAATAGTAAGACAACACAGGCTGCAGGGTTTCTTTTGCAGATGACAAGTTTTTCACCTCTTCTAAGCATGGTCAAGTATTTTATCCTCTGATCAGATTTGGAAAAAAATAAAATTATATTAATGTTTTAAAAAAGACCAGGAGGTACAGTAAAAATTAGCTTTTAGATTTGCAGTAGTTGGAGTTCCAGCTGCTACTAGAGAATCTGTCAGCAATGACAGTCAGATTAGCGTTAAGAACGCAAACACACAGAAAGAAGCAGAAATGGCACTTTGCAACTGACGATTCTTCTCAAGGCTTCCTAATTTCAGGAAAGCAAGGCCAAAAAAGACAAGACACTGCAACAGTTATTATTCAACGCTGATGCTGTGTGCAAGCTAGCATCAAACAAACAACAAAACTCAACTTTATTACTGTTTCAGATAGACCCAAGAACCTTTATATAGAAAATGTAGTGAAAGGCATCACCAAAACACGCACATGAAACATATTAGCAAGACTAAGCTGGAATTCCAATATTCACCTGGAGAGCAAAATGAGTTCTGCCACTGTATGGGGGTTAAATACCTCACAGGTAGTAAACTCAAAAGAAAATGTTACTGTGTTGGCACCTCCTCAAAAAAAAAAAGAATGATTTTGCTAGTCATGCCCAAATTCCATTGAATGGCTCTGTAGTGTTATTTAATTATTTAATTGTTTGATGCGTAAATATAACAGAGCAAAACGTTTCTATTTTCTCCAGCTAATTATAAGATAATAAGCCTCAAAACTGGCTCACAAAAATTAAATTGCTATGTTAATTCATAACATTGATTGTTAATCCTGCATTCATGTTTATGAACAATTTTTTCATGTTTTGCTTTCAACAAAAACCTTTCATACAAGTAAGAGACTATTTGGAGCATATAAAAGCATAAAGTAAAACACAAGCAAAAAGTGAAACTCATGTGAAAGAAAATAAACTTAATTTCATTATATGATCTGAATTTCCATAGGTAAAACTGAGTATTTTTTTCATGGCTTGTTCTTCCTATTTCTGTTCACCATTATCACTCCAAGGAACAGAAAGACTGTGTAAGATTTAGCAGCGTAATTGCTCATCATCTTTAGCCAAAGCTTTGCAATGACAAAGACCCCTAAAATTGCTTACCTGCAAAATCTCTGAAAGTTTTTCTACTGCTATATGTGAAAGTTCTCATTGAGTTATCATTACATTCCTTCACCAATCCCACAGTTTCAGCTCCCAGCAACAGTCTTAAGTGGGAAGCTCCAACTAGATAAATATTTTCATCTCCATTTTCCATGATCAATGGTTTAATCAGCAGTTGTGCACCTTTAAAGTAAAGAAATGCAAAATAAGGAAGAAAATATATAAAAATCGTATCTCAAAAACCTGGTATTTTGACATCCATCATACTGGACCTAGTTATCAGGAGCAATGAAGTTGCATCTTTTTAAGGGCACAAAGAATTAAGGCTTCAACAGCACTTGGCATGTGGTGTTTGGAATCTTGCAAGGTCACCCCCTGACTTAGCACTGTTTCTGTGGAAGCACTCACAGACAGTGAACTGGGACGATGGGGACAGTTTAGATCTACTCCCCTAACGCTCACATCACGTAAGCAACCTGTGCTTCTGCAAACAGTTCTGCTCATTTTAAGGAGACTAAACTTTCGAAATAGAAACATCCATGACTTATCTAACAGAGGCCCAAAAGCAAGTTTGTAGTCACAAATCCAATATCCACAAAAATATTACTGACCATAAGATATAGGCTACAATAGCCAACAATAATGCCTTTCTGAAAAAAATGTAAAAAGAAAAGCCTAAGAAATTACAAATTCATTAGCCTAACTTCAATTCCTGGAAGTACACTAAAACAAGTAATGAAATATTGTCCTTGTAAGACCCTACAAGCTAGCAAAAAGATAATTAAAATCCAACATGAATTTATTAAAATTAAATTGCTTCCTACTAAATTTCATTCTATAACATTGTAACAAGTCTTATGGACAAGATAGTAGATGTGATGCATCTTCATTTTGGCAAGGCTTAAAACGTTCTCATAAACAACACGAGAAACATGCTCTAGACAATTAATACAAAAAAATTATATCAAAACTATGTTGAAAAACAGGTTATCAGGGCTTCACTATAAAAATGGAAGGATTATAGAGTTCAACAGGTGTGTGACATTAAGCCAATATTTTCATTGATAACTGGCTTAACAGGGTTCAGTTATTATATTTTCATGACATCAACACGAAGCTTTACTCTTACATAAAATTAAGCAACTTCAAAAATGAAAAATGGAGTGAGATTGGCTAAACAACTAAACCACAAACCACCTGAAAACTAATTTTCTGTGTATCTTCATATTATGATGACAGTTAATTTAATTTCAAAGTGTTACAGAAGATCATACTGTACTCACCTCCTTTTGCTTTTTTGTCCACAATTCGTTTAGTGAACCATTCTATGGTTTCTTCTTTGGTGCCTTTTGCAAGTTCAATTACTACCAGAGGCCTGAAGTTACGCTCAAAAGCATCCAAGAAGGCCCAGCTTTCCGCCATCTTTTGAGAGTTTGCTAAGTATAAAAACAAAAAAAAAAATGCCAGTGTTAGAAAAACATTTGGTATCAATCTAAAAACCACAAAACTTTACTATAGTGAGTTATGTCTGTCTGAGCTTAGCAAAGTGGCAGATGTCCATTTCTGTGGACCTCCTGAAAAGAGCAGTTTGAGTAACCTCTCCAACCGTCATCTGGCAAGATGCTACCAGTCCTTGGTGGCATTTATGTCTTACTCTTTAAGTAGGAAAATTGTTGTTGCTATGTATAACAACGTACTTGTGACAAGAAAGCAAATAAATAATTAAAAATAAAGTAGTAACAAGAAATTATCATCAAAAACAACAACTTGCAGCTTCCTACAGTGTAACATTTGTCAGAAAATGAAAATATTAATAGAAAAGAACATTAGTCAAACAGATATCTAAAACCAATAAGCTTCTCCTGGTAAGAGTGTGCAAACACACTATATGTTTAAGCAGAAACTTTCTCAGTTTATCTTGTGAAGCTTTACCCATACCAAGGAAACTTACACCACCTTGGGAAGGTGAGCAGAACACCCATCATACACATAAGCAAATTATGCACAAAGCACTTAAATCATAGAATGGTTAACGACTTGTTGAAAGACATAAATCAAGTGTTCTGCGACAAAGCCATCTGCATAGTGTTGAGCATCAACATAGCTCTATATGTAAATAATCTGAATGGAACTTTGTAGAATCATAGAATCATTTAGGCTGGAAAAGACCTTTAAAATCATCAAGTCCAACCATAAACCTAACACTGCCAAGACCACCACCAAACCATGTCCCTAAGTGCCACATCTACACGTCTTAGAGAGACCTCCAGAGATGGGGACTCAACCACTTCCATGGGCAGCCTGGTCCAACGCTTGACAACCTTTTCCGTGAAGTAATTTTTCCTAATATCCAATCTAAACCTCCCTGGTGCAAACTCAGGCTGTTTCCTCTTGTCCCATCACTTGTTACTCAAGAGAAGTGACCAACACCCACCTCACGACAACCTCCTTTCAGGTGGTTGTCAAAAGTGATAAGGCCTCCCCTGAGTCTCCTTTTCTCCAGGCTAAACAAGCCTCAGCTGCTCCTCTTAAGTCTTGTTGACATTGTGGCTTCAACTTTTACACAAATGATTCTACAGAGGTGATTATATCATGCTTCATAAAGCGATTTAAGAGGTGTTGTTACAGAAAGATAAATCCAGTAACTAATCTACCCAGTTTAAAAAAAATAATAAAAATCTCAACCAAAAAAGCCTATCACAGACTGAATTTAGTCAATTTAAAACTGAGGGGAAGGTTTGTGGTGTTTAGTGGTTTTTTTGTGCTATTAACTTCACTGAAGAAAGGAGTTTATCCACTGTCTTTAAGCAGTTTTCCACCTCCTGTTCAAAGATTGAAATTACTTAATTTCTAAGTGAGTTGCTCTACGGATGCAGTTCAGGTTTTTGACAGTTATAGTGGTGTGATTCAAAAAGAAATCACAATCTCCAGTATTTCGTATAAATTATTCTACAAAATGCAGTGATACTGTAAACATATGCCTATCATAATAAAGAAGTCTATTTGCTTTTGACTGGGAAAAAAAAACTTTCAAGTCAACTTTCAATGGGGTTTTCAGTTAGGTTCACTTGCCAGTTCATATGCACACAATTCTGCAGCATTCAGATTTACAGCTCTGAGTTCAAGTATGTATGTCTTTAAAAGAAACAGACTAGTAATAAAGTATTTTAAAACGTTTTAGATGCAAATCTACACAAGCAAAACGAATCAGACAAAGGAAAACACAATCAGCAATTAGGCGCTGTAACTGTGATTGTCAATAATTGACTGTCATGACAAGTCACTGCACCTCATTGCATCGCTTTCCATAATCAGTTGTGGGGTTTTTTAAAACAGACAATGTCTGTCGCATTGTGCATATTGCAGCTTCTAAGGAATCTGAAGAATGAAAAGCATTAGATAAGTTATTAACGCTATCACTTCAGAGAACAGTTATCTTCTGAAAACGGCCTTTGCACAAACAGCATGCTGCTCAGTGAACTTGGCTCCTACCACCTATTCAGAATCGTTGTGCTCGGCGCGGTGACTAACGTTTGTTATTTTTAGGCTTATTACTGCTGAAACCTACAACAGGGCTGAAGCACTCTTCCGACTCGTGTTTGTTATTTTCTATACCACAAAGCAGGCAGTTTAATGCCTAGCACAGACCCTATGGAATGTGACCTGGCCTCATTTTCCATACCTACGGGCAGCGTAACTTATGGCAGACCCAGAAGCGTGGGGAACAGAGACAAAAGGCCTTCTAACCCCCCCAGGGGACGTCCCGCTCCCGAACCCGCTGGGCGGCTGCTCGGAACAGACTCCGAGCCCACGCATCCCTCAGAGCGGAGGGACCCGCGGCCGCTGCCCAGGGGGCGGCTGGCACGGCGGCCACGCACCGCGGCGGCAGGCTGGCAGCGCGGCGCCCCCGCCCCGGGCAGCCAGCAGCGGCAGCGCCCCTCGCCATGACCGCTTCGAGGCGACCCGTAACGGCCCCTCCCGCTGCCCGGCGGCGCCTCGCTCTCCTCCTGCCGCAACGGGACGACTGGGGCGAGAGGCCCGGCCGGCCCCGGCCGCCGGCCCCGCCGGTGACTCACTCCCTCACGCCAGGCCGCGCTCCGCCGGCGGGCACCGCCCCGCGCCCCCCCGGAGCCCACCGCGGCCGCGCGACACGGGCACGAGGCCGCGGCGGGGGGCGCACGCGGCGGGGGGCGCACGAGCCGGGCACGGGCGCGAGCCCGAGCCCTGCCCGCTTCGGCGGGGAGGAGGGGTACCCACAGCTGTGGCGGGCACCGCGCCGGGAACAGGCCGGCTCCCGCGGCCGAGCTGGCTCCGCGCCTGGCATCCTCCCCGCCCCTGCGAACGCCCCCGGGCGAGCGCGGCTGGGGAGCGAGGGGCGGCTTGGCGCTGGCTCCGCGCCACGGCGGGGAACCCCGGGGTGGGCGGGCAGGGGGGAAGGCTCCTCCCCCCACGGCGGCGGCGCAGGCAGCGAGAGCCCATTCCCGCTGGGTGACGGCCGCCCACTCCCCACTCACCGCCGGCTGCCGGTTCCACATCCGCAGGGGAGGGCACGGCGGGAGGCGGCTCCGCCTGCGGGCAGCCGGCAGCCGCCCGCAGGAGGAGCGCCGCGGAGGCCCAACGTGCTGCCGCCCACCGGCGGCCGCTGGCCACGCCCCTCCGCCTCGCGACCGACCCCGCCCGCCGCGGCGGGCGCTCCTGCTCCCATTGGCCGGAGGCGGCGCTGCGCGGCCCCGCCCGTGCGACGCTCCACCGCCGGTCGGTTGGCGGCCCCGGCCCGGTCCGGCGGCGCTTGCCTGCCCCTCGTGCCGTAATGCTTTCCAATTACTTTTATTACAGTGTTTTATCAACGCTTGTATGGACTGCGAGTTCTTGCTTCATCCTCTTTGTGGTTCTTTTTGCACCTTTCCCTTCCTATGCTGTCTCCTGCCAGGCCAAATCTCCTCCAGCTTGAGCTAAAAACCCTGCGCTTCGGCTGCGTTAGTTTGATTTGCGAGTCCAGAGGAGGGCCACGAAGATGATCCGAGGGCTGGAGCACCTCTGCTATGAAGACAGGCTGAGAGAGTTGGGGCTGTTCAGCCTGGAGAAGGCTCCGGGGTGATCTTATAGCAGCTTTCCAGTACAGGAAAGCTGGAGAGGGACTTTTTACAAGGGCGTGTAGTGATAGGACAAGGGGCAATGGATTTAAACCAAAGGAGAGGAGATTTAGATTAGATATAAGGAAGAAATTTTTTTCATTGAGGGTGATGAGGCAGTGGAACAGGTTGCCCAGAGAAGTTGTGGATGCCCCATCCCTGGAAGTGTTCAAGGCCAGGCTGGATGAGGCTTTGGGCAACCCGGTGTAGTGGAGGGTGTCCCTGCCCATGGCAGGGGGGTTGGAACTAAATGATCTTTGAGGTCCTTTCCAACCCAACCCATTCTATGATTTCTGAACATTGTTTTCTACAGGCAAACGAGGATGTTTTTGCATTTTGATACTAAGATTTTTGTAGAGAATATAATTCCAGACGTGTTTGTAGCAGAGAAGAACAAAGTGTGGCTGTAGAGCAGGGATGGCAGACAAGCTGGCGAGCAAACATGCTCCCCTGCTGGGCCTATGGAAGTCTTTTTAAACCAGGTTCTCTGTATGTTTTTTGTTTCAGACTGTATTAGGGCCTTCAGCGTTTCTTGCAAATTAGGTCAAACTACAGATGTGAACAGTGCACACAGATCTAGAATATTACAGATACTGTCCCTGACAGTTTGAAAGGCACCAGCCAGGAGTTGTACAGTGTTTGCCTGGGTGGTTTACGCCAAATAGGCGCACACCATGTTGCTTAACAGCAAATGGCTCTGAGTTACTAAGAGTGGATTCACAACGGCTTACAAGGTAAGATGAGACTGGTGCAAATCGCTTGGCCACAATACAACTTCATTTTGGCTTACCACTGGAATTTGGGACTGGCCGCAGCAAAAAGTCCCCAGTGTTAGAGGTTTTTTAGAGCCACTGTATAGAACTCGTACAGAACACAACAACTGCCAGAGGGTAAGCTTTATCCTTCCTCTAGCATTTGGCTATTATTCAACATGCACTTTTCAGCATATTTGGAAATCGACACAGATTTAAAATTTGTAAATTTTACAGTGAAAATTTGGTCTGTATTCTGTAGCCTGTATAAAATACCAGTTTCTGGTGATGTTTTCCTATTATTTATAGTCAAGGAAGCAGTGAGGGACTAGGGCACCCTGGCAAATGGAGATATGTGAATACTTTAATTCAGTTACTACAAACTGCAGTGGGGAGTAACAGACAGACACAGTCTGTATCAGCTAGTTTGGGCAGAATGTATTAGTCAGACTTCTTAGTCTCAACCTTGTACAGCTCCCAGTGGCCTAACCATATAGTTACTCACCACTGAGTATCTCTGACTGTGAAAACTCTTGAGTTCCTGAAGAGGTAACACAGCAATCGAGACATAGGCTTACAAAAGGGTTTTTTTAGACACACTTGATCCTGTGTTTAGTATGTTGCAAGTCACCACTTCTCATGCATCTCGTGAATATCCACAATGTCTTCATTGGCTTTGACCTCTGTCTTTTAGGAGCCCTCTCACCTTCTTGGCCTGACATCCTCATTCTGCTAGTGGTTTACAAAAAATCCTTTTAAAACAGTCTCTGACACCGTCTTCACTTCTGAGCTTTCAGTGGGGACTTGCCGTTATCCAATCACTTTGGCCTCGTACAAAACGTTGTTCAAGATCAATGTCTTTTCTGGTATCGAATTCATTGTTCTACTGGATAGGGTCATTTAACGTCAATACTCCTTAATGGGACCGTCACATTTCCTCAATGTCGTCCATCCACTAGGTGTCACATTCTTGCCATGTAATGAATTCTTAACTGTTACACTCTCCATTTCTTTCTAAAAGGTTCCCATTTTGCTAGCATAAAGGTTGGCACGTAACCTCATGTTCACAAAAGAAAAATAGGATTCATAAGTAGATGGTGGATGTGTCTACAAAGTAATCTGCATACACATATACTGCTGGCACTGTGGAAACAGTCTCACCATGATGGCAAAATATAAATTACCTTGTGCCAAGCATAGTGTTGTAGTGACTAGAAATTTTTCATTAGGAGGATTAGCTAATTTAAAGATGGATCAGGTATGCTCACCCTAAATTGCAAACTGCACTAGAACTATAGCTAAATATAAATCCCAAGCTTGTATGCATGTGTAGTCCAGTCTTGTTTCTGTTAGCTGATTATAGCATTTTCATGGTCTGTCTCTGTCACTCACAATGGAGACTGTAGCCAGAGTATAATGGATGAGCTGTATTAAGGCAGGGGGAGAAAAAAGAGAGACAAAAAAGAATCCATCAAAATGTCAAGACCAGACGATTTTTTATTCTGTGGTTAACACTCTTCTCCCTGAACTAATAACTACCACAGTACTTAACTAAGTTAAGAAGCCATTAACCTGTTGTGAAGTGAAATTCTCTTTTATGCTGGGGTGAAACTCTGCTCGCATTTTGGGTACAGTTCACTGGCTAGCTGAGCCCATCCAGCCTCTCACTGATACTAAAAGGGTGAGATCTCACTCCCAGCCCACCACTACCATTTCCTTCTCCCTGTGCCCTGATCGCCAGCGCTAAGGCTCTGCCCCATACTTGCACCAACTGGCACTCACCAGATCCTTCTCTGAGCCCATTCAATTTACTGGCTCCACAGAAAACTACCCCTTCCTTTTTAGCTGGTTTTGCTTTGTTCTGTTTTAGTGATTTTAAATAAACTCAGAGAAGTTACCTGGCACGAGGTAAACACTTCCCCATACAGCAAACCTTATTAATTCAAATGCACATAGGCATATGTATGGTATGACAACCATATTTATACTGTCACATAAATGAGATTAATATTGGCTTTTATCTGAAGTCACACATAATAGCAATCATTCTCTTAGGATTTACCTTTACCTAGGTTTTGAGGCATGCTGAAACATTGTGTTACCATAAAACTAAGGAGCAATTAACAGTAAAACATGCTTTTCATTCACAAGCTAATGATATATTGGTTTGCGTGTAAAATGGATGATGGGACACCTAAAGTTTAAGGCTAGCATAGTAATTACATTAAAATTTTAGTAATTACATTTAAATTGATGTATTTGTCAGAATAAGATATAGTGACATTTCACCGATCTTCAATGGTGGTTTTGGTCAGATTGTACAGGATCTTTCCTACAGTGTAGTAACATTGCTAAAGTGTTTTTACCTTCCTGCACATGGAGGGGAAATCTGGCACAATTTTTACATCCTGCCAGGAATTTTCACACAAGCATGTACAGGCAGTCCAAGCATTGTTGGGGTCAAAGCGTGGAAGCTTTAATAAACACTGAGCGATGAAGCTGATCCCTTTTAATCTGTAAGGTACAGGGAAGATACATCTCTTCCATTTCACACTGTGTCTAGCTGATTAGAAACATCTAGTTTTATCTTAGGTATCTATTTCCAAATTAGGTCATCAAAGAGCAGAAAACCCTGTCCTGTCAAACAAAATGGAAACAGCATAAAAAGAGGAGGATCAGCCTGCCTAGGCCTGGAAAAGGCGAGAGAAACTACTCTCAAATTATTGTCCAGAAGAAGCAGGTAAAACGTAACACATCTGCATAAGACGTTAATCATCATTTATACATGAATTGAAGGAAAGTCAATTAAGTTATCAAGGCAAATAACATCCTGGCTTGTACCAGAAATAGGGTGGCCAGCAGGACTGGGGAAGTGATTGTCCCCCTGTAATTGGCACTGATGAGGCTGCACCTCGAATACTGTGTTTAGTTTTGAGCCCCGCACTACAGGAAAGACCTTTTGGTGAAAGGTCTAGAGTACAAGCTTTATGGGGAGCAGCGGAGGGGACTGGTGTTTTTTAGCTGCCAGAAAAGGAGGCTCAGGGAAGACCTTATTGCTCTCTATAACTACCTGAAAGGACATGGTAGCAAGGTGGATGTCAGTCTCTTCTCCCAATTAACAAGTGATAGGACGAGAGGAAACAGCCTTAAGTTGCACCAGCAGAGGTTTAGACTGGATATTAGGAAAAATTTCTTCACCAAAAGGGTTGTCAAGCATTGGACCAGGTATGGCACCAATCATTCTTATCCAGCTGGACTGAGTTGAGATAATGAACTACTAATGAACTAATTAACTACTCAACTCAAGGTACCTATCCTGCCCACAAGAGGCAGGCCATTTCCTCCTGGCTGCGGAGGATGCAACAGCGTCCCTGGTGCCGCAGCCCAGGCTGGTGAGCAACAACTGGTGACCCCGACGTGATACATCGCTGAGACCCTGGAAAGCCCTGGGAAGCCCCGACTCCCTCGCCGAGCCGAGAGCCCGAGCCTAAGGAGCCCGAGCCAAAAGAGCCGGAGCCGGGAGCTCGAGCGAGAGTCCTTCGGAGAAGAAGGTAAAGCCGCAAGCCCCGACGTGCTATTCGCGGAAGGGAAGCGTGCTGGAGTTGGATGAATGGGCCGGGTCTCTGCTCACCCTTAAAGCCTTTGTGAAAACAGAAAAAATGGTAAAACAAAAAGGGGGAATTATGGCACCAATCATTCTTATCCAGCTGGACTGAGTTGAGATAATGAACTACTAATGAACTAATTAACTACTCAACTCAAGGTACCTATCCTGCCCACAAGAGGCAGGCCATTTCCTCCTGGCTGCGGAAGATGCAACAGCGTCCCTGGTGCCGCAGCCCAGGCTGGTGAGCAACAGACCAGGCTGCCCACAGAAGTGGTTGAGTCCCCATCCCTGGATGTATTTAAAAGACCTGTAGATGTGGTGCTTGGGGACATGGTTTGGTGGTGGTCTTGGCAGTGCTAGGTTTATGGTTGGACTTGATCTTAACAGTCTTTTCCAACCTAAATGATTCTATGATTCTAAGATTCAAAGTTCATTCTACCTGGGCAGAACATACTTGGTTTATTTGTTAGTCCATGGCTAGGAACAGTACTGCACAGTCAATTTATTAATTGCTATGAGTTATTAGCAGAATTTAGCATGTTCTACAAAATGTGCAGAGACCAGATTTATCAGTAGCCATGATGCTGTGACAGGGGCTGTGCCTCACAGACTGCACCATCTGATGCAGCCTTTCAGTAGACTGTGTTTTTCAAATGGCTGTTTTAATAATATTTCTGGCTGGATTTAGGAACTGAACGAAGATTATGCTAAGTCTTAACTAGGCTGCTAAATTATGATCATAGCAGAAAAAGCTTAACCAAGGTTTGGGAGAGGCAAGTTCAGGAATTTAGTATTCAATAAAAGTCCTTCCAGCCGCTACCTTCAAAGTAACACCAAAGATAACAACGTGATAAATCCCTTTAACAGTCCTACTCTGAGGGCTGTGAATTATGAATGGAAATGGCTGTAGGAGGGCTGAAGAAGTTAATGATTCCAGTTGTCTTGTGCCTAAATTCAGCTGCTGGACAACCACAGCATGAGGTTTTAAGGCAAACCAAAATCAGACAGCAGGAATACCATCAGCCATTCCAACTACATCAGATGTGCACATGGTGGGTTTTATTGTGCTTCATGAAATATTTCATGTGTTCTTACAGACAACTTCATGAAAGTACCTACATAAAATGCAGATACCACATCTTTACTTTATAGGGTCCATTTTACTCTAACTTTTAAGTAACTTGAAGCATAACTTGGGAACTGGTCTTTTACAGAGCTCTCGATTATGAAAAGATGAGTTGTGTAAGTTCTTCTAGCTGATTCTTCAAACTGTCATAAATCAATTTCTGTAGGGAAATACGTTGGCTTATACAGTCAGGCAGGGGCTGTAGCATGGCATACTGCTGGCAAAACAATCATACACTTGACAGCTGTCCAGCAGTTTTAAACGTAAAGACTCTGAGATCTGTTTTCCTTTCATACAGCATACACTGTTGTGTTGTACAATACATTTGCAAGTCTGCATATAATTTCTTCGTTTACTTATTATCCTTTAGTATGAATTGTACATCTGTTCATTTAACTGTTCTCACCGTTGCTTGGAAAATGACAAAATAGTTAAATCCATTAAAATACAGATATCCTGTTAATCGCTATTTCCAAGGGCTCAAGTTTGTCATTATTACTAATGTCAGTCTAGTTTACATACTACATCTACGTACTCAGAAACACAGTTTCTCCTTCATTTTCAGATGACCCCCAATTGATGCATACACATATCTACTCATCCAAGACTCCAAAACAGAAATAAAAATGGCAAGTCTTGAATAAATCACTCTTATTTTTTTTGATCAAAATATAAATGCGATCACTGGACTTTGCAAAATTATGGAACCTGTTCCCTTGGAAACCAACTAAGAAAAAAACCAAACTAATGAAAATAGTACCATTTGTAATAATCAGTGAAACACTGCAAAGCAATCACTAAACTAATACTAGCTATTACAGAAAAATTGGATGAGTTAAAGAGAAAGTCTTTTGCTGTCATCTCTTCTAAAGGGCTAGCAAGCAAGTACTGACAGAACAAAGAGGTATGCATATGCTATTGTTAAAAGACTACATGTGCTGATCTAGTTCAACATACACTTTTGGTATCTAGTTAGTTCCTTGAATGCAAAGTCTGTGCAGTTTTCCACCATCTGAGTCCATGTGGGTCCCAGTACTATCAGGAAATGTTCAGAGAATGGGGTGATAAAGATATATGGTATATTCTGTCAGTTCAGAGGAACATGAGGCACTCTGAGTGAAACTGAAAAAAATGTTTAACATGACCTGTCTGCTATAGTCATACACTCGGAAATACCAGAGGCATAATGATGGTAAATCTAAAGAAATATTCTATAAATTATAACTAATTAGACAGTAGTATATTATCTTTATTAGTATCAAGTGATCCACTTAAAATTTAGTGCTATAAGTCTGTACAGAAAAATCTTGATTTTATCGAGGTCATTGAATTTGTCTTTTATTTCTATAGTGTATAATTCTATAATCTGATTTGAAGCACCCTCAGATGTATCAAACCTAATTTTAAAAAGTCTTTATTTTAGTGAAAATCATCTCCAATCAGCAATTAGAAATGTAATGTGGTAGAAAACAGGAATCCTGTTTCTGTTCTCCTCATTTAGTTCCTTCTGAAGCAGATGTCTAGTGTTTGCCAAGACAGAATGGCAGAAGAGTGTAGTATTTGCCCCATTTTAAGCAGCAGAAAGGACTGCTCCTTCATGCTAGTACTACGGTGAAATAAGCTAAGCAAAACATTAAATTAAAAAAGGATTCTCCATTCTTAATATCAAATGTCAAGTCAAGTGAATGTCAAGAAAAGATTAACAATTAATACTGCCCTTAAAAATCCTTTTCCTGAGGGATATGAGTTCATGTACTGAAAACAGAGCATGGAATGCAAGTTTCGTTTGGGGATTCTTTCTTTTTCAGGAAAAATAAAACTGTATTTTGGTATTATGTTATATAGCCCAGAGTCTGTGTTCACTTCAAATTAAATGAGAGTGACAGGTGTCTGGGTACAGAGAATCTCAGTTAGTCCAGCCTGGATGTGAGTGGGTGTATTTAAAGCTGTATGTGAGTCACAGTGAGTCCCACTAGCATTGCAAGTAAGGCCCTAGAACTTGTGGGAACATAATGCCTTATATCTTACTGCAGTAGTGGGGTGGGTGCAGGCTCTACATGAGGATGATGGATGAAGGCTTCTCTCTTCTGCGTAGGGCCATGCATTGATGGCGCACACACCACCTGTATGGGTCTGTGGCAAGAACACACTCCCAGAGGTCACATAAGGTAGACAGGCCCTCTGGGCTGGGACACGCAATGGCGTGGACCAGCAGTGCAGGCAGAGAGACATACCTTTCTTGGCTGTTAGAGACAGCCACAGCTTCTTCCCAGGCACAGGGAACAAGACTGAGAGAAGCCACAGTGCTATACTAACAGCACCAGCTCCCTGTACTACAGCAGGGAACCAGGCAGTGAAGGCTGATGTCGAGGTGTGGGAGGATTAAATCCTCTATTGCTTTATTAAATCCACACCTGCAACAGTATCTGTGATTCTTCCCACTTAACTGTGAGAGAACTTGTCTGCTCTTCTGGACACTCTGGAAATGCTGTGAAATAACTGGGTGACTGTCAGCACTCTCTTATGTTGTCACTCTGAAGCTGGCAGCTTACTAACAAAAATGAGAGTAGGAAGAAGGGCTGGTCCTGTGTCCCAGCTGAGCCAGCTTGTCTGAATTGAAATCCCACCTCCAGACGAGGCAAGATGGTTTCGGGTGTCCACAAGCAGTCACCACACCAGTGTAAGTGTGCAAGTAACACACACAGTCAAGACAATCCCTCATGCACTTACAAATGGCAGGTGGTAAGGGCTGAAACTTAGTGGTACATGACAACTGTGTTTGGAGAGATGGTTCTCCACATGCCACATAGGTAGGACCTGCTGGAAATAGGGATTTTGCGTGTCTGGAAATACGGATCTGTGCAACAACTGGTAGAACAGGCTATTCTGGGCCTCTTCCTGCTTAATACAGTCTGTACTCTGAAAGCACTAAGAATGTATGCAGCTGCAGAGCTTCACCAATTCAGAAAAGTTTGAAACTCACACTAACTTAGGTTTGAAACACACCAATCTAAAGCATTATAGGCATTTAACATTCTTAAAAGCAGGGAAATTGGTAAATGGCAGAATTAGTGCTGGCAATAGTAGATGGTGTAATTACAGTACCTCACACTGAAGGCAATGATCCACTTGGCAGCACGGACATAGTATGCCGTAAGACTACAGATATCAGCAGCATCTGGCCAGAAGACAGACATGTTGTGGATATACTCAGGTGTCCTGTATCTCTTGCTTAGGCAACTGTTAATAAGGAGCAACACGGAGTTATCAGATACACTGGATTTTTTCCTTAATAATTATCAAAGTAATCAAACACACATCCCTTTCTGACATTTTTAAAGAGGACTTTAAGATTTAAAGATGAAAGGCATTTTGCCTTCAACAGACAACATTTGTGCCTCATTTAGTTCAATGATCTTTCAGGAGGTCTTGGTATACTCCTGGGATTTTGTTGTATGACCAAAGTAATGTTGTGTGATAAATACTAAGAAAAATAACATGTTTGCCAAAATTTTTAACATTGATTAAAAAAAATGCAGAAGTCTTATGGCAAAGTGTAGTATTATTTGTGTAATATTATTTTAATGATTTTTTGATTGATGGAGATTTTGCAGATTATTCTAAATATCAATATCTTCTTGGGGTTTGTAATCTAGATCTGTGATGATTGGTTGTTGTTTTTTTTTTTTCCAGTTGTTTGCCATGGGGTAGTTACATTTAATTGTTAATTTGTTCACTATGTGTCATTATTCAACTCTCTGAGAGATGCACTGGATAATAAAGCTAGTTCACCAGTTTGGGTTTTTAATTTCAGAAGTCATAAACATTGATTTGCTATTTTAAATGTATATGTTTGGTACAGGACAATTTCAACAGCATCTGAACATATTTGAATAAGGAGGAAAATGGTAAAGAAATTATAGTTCCTTAAAAGATCAGAAGAAACAATGTATTAGCGTTTAACTGACCTCTATTAATAAAAGTTTCTTCCATACTAGATACCAAAATCAAGTAAAAATTTAATCCAAGTAATGTAACCAGCACTGTAGTGAATGCAGTGTGGAATCTGCTCTTGCATAACTCACAAATATGATTTATCACATTTAATGTAATTTATTTGTATTGACTCCACTAAGTTCAGCCCATGGAGCTAAAGTACAAATTTCTACATTTTGGGGGCTGTACATCTGTGCTTTGACACATCTAGGTGAGGAATTGGTTCCCCAGATAGTTTCCTTCTCATTTCTGTTACCTGAAGGAGTGTCAGCGAGAGCCCCCTGGGTGACCTTTCAGCTGCCACTCACAGAGAACATCTGCATCATCCAGTGCCACTTGACACACCCTTGGGTATCAAAGATATCAGCAGAGGGCTGGCAGATACACCACAAGACTGATGATAGATCTGCAGCCTTCTGAACCAACAACTGGAGGACAAGAGAGATATATCACATAGCAACTAAAACGGTACTAGACAGCTATGTTTAGGCAGCTTATTTGGCTTTTGCTTCTCCAGTTAGGTGGGCACTTTATTCTTTTTCTTGAGAGCGCAGTGTTCTGCATCAGCCTCAAAAGCCAACAGTTCTTTACGCAAGAAGTTACCCACAAGAACATGATTATATATGTTATTCTCATTTTGATTGTTTACAAGCATATGCATTAATTTTCTTTCATACAGCCTACAGTAACATCTTCATACAAGTAACATTTGGTAATACTGTTAATAATTGTAATGTCCAAGCACTTAACTCATTTCAGGCATGTGCTTCCACAACACATCACCATCAATTACCATTCTCTCCACAGAATTCTAACTCCTTGATTTCTGTTATTTCTCCAGCAGTACAAACCATAATGAAACTTTAGGTGCACCTACAAAGAAAATACAAAGTATTAAACACTCACCATCAGTGTGATTACTTAGCCACATACCAGTTTTGACAAGAGTAAACTTTAAAAGTTTCCTTTTTCTTCTCAGAATTGCTCTACATGTCCAAAACCCTACACAGCAAAATCAAGATGTGCCTGTAGCAAAGGAAGGTATGTGTGTGCTCCCTTTAATCCAGTTAGCACAGTTACAAATAGCAGTGAAGATGAAGCAGCATAGGCCAGGCAGAACATGATATAAATCAGAATATAACCCATACAAAAATCTAGCAACATGCTCTGAACGTTCTTGCACATTTTTTCAACTTCCAGCAATCAGTGACCAAAGGATAGAGGTGGGGTTTGCATCTGGCCGCTATATTCAATGGCAACCAACAGACATCTTCCAGTGCTCTACCTACCACCTTTTTTATAGTACTGGCTCCTCAGCCTCCAGAAGCATCACATTCCACTACTTCTGTCACGTGGAAAAGTACTTCCTTCTGATTTTTTTTTTTCATCTGTTATATGATTCACGGGATGCTTCTAATTTTTGTATTGTGAGATTATGTGAATACTTGCTTCTTGTTTACCTTTCCACACCATCCACTGCTTTAAAGATTTTTCTTGTGCTGCTTTCCATCATCACTCTTCTAGGCCAAGAATTCTAACCGATTTAACTTCTCCACACATGGCAGCTATTCTCTACTTCTGAAAGTCTCTACCACCCTTACTTCAACTTTTTTCTTCTTCTATTCTACTATACCTTTTTCAAAATAGTATAAACAAAACTCCATATAGGAGTAAGAATACTTCAGCCCAAATTAAAATGCTTTAGTTTATTCACGCTGTATACATTTACTAGCCCAGGACTAAAACAAAAAGATGAATTCATGTAAGGTGCTCCAGGAATTAACTTGCAGCTACAGCACACACACAAAAAAAAGGAATTTAGTAAAGGAAATTTAGTATTTATTCCCATAAGTTATGTACTGATGGCCTTTACTTGGCATAATGTGTCATTTTTGTAACTGATTGTAAAGAAAAGCAAGAATAGCAAGCTGTCCAATGCTACACAACACGATATACTATACATAAAAGCACAGATGTGCAAAGACAAAAGTTCTGCTGAAACCAGGGTGCCAGACAAACCAAATACATTTAAAAACCTGAAAAAATATTCAATAATGATCCATTTGTATCGCCCAAAGCACAGAAAAAAGCAAGATGAAACCAAGTGCCTCACTTGGAAGAGAAAAGCGTATCCAAGCAACAGCATTAAGATTCAAAAGAAATAGGTCATGTGAAGAGAAGGACTAAATTTAGTAATCAAATGTATATTCAGCAGTAAAGATAAAGAAGGGTTAGTGAAATAACTTCAACATCAAGACAAATGAAAGAAATGAAAAGATTCCTGATCAGACCATTTTCTGAAGCTGGGAGACATTTGAGGCAAAAGCTCCACACTTGGTTGCAACAGTGCAACTGAAAAGAAATTCCATGACAATTAATGGAGTTCAATTTGTATGAAACATAAAATATAACCCAAAGCAGATTTTGGTCCAGGATTTTGGTTTTGATCAGCTTTATCCCAGAAGCTTGATAAGAGCTGTAGCTGATGGGGTCTCTGTGCACATGCAGATGGAAGTCATGACGAGTTAAGAAGCTGGGACAAAAGTATAATAGCAAAACTTTCACTGACATCACAGGGTCTTGCAGGCAGGCATTAGGATTTGCTTTTGATCCTAATTAGGTCAATGGCAAAACTCCCCTACATCACACAGAATCATAGGCTTGATTTAATGAAAAGGTGTGACCACAGCAGCTGTTGGCACAAGAACTTGTTCACCAAGGAGCTTACCTGGAGGTGTAAGTGACAGCTAGCTGTCATGAGGTGCAGATGTGGTAACACGGAAAGAATAACTCAGTTCCACAACCAGTTAGGAAAAAAAATATATTCTTTTCCTTTCCAAAGGATTTTTACTCCATTTTGGGGACTGTCTTGTTAAATCCTTGAATGCTCATGGATAGCATTTTTTGTAATAAAGGAGTTTCTGCTGCTTCAGATGCACCAGCTCTGTCATTCACAGGAGCTGTTTCTCCCACTGCTGAACTGCAGTTTTTCCCACCTTTGGACAAGCTCTGAACTGCATGAGCGCTCCCTGCCCAACACAGAGGCAAATCATGCAGCTGTGACAGACAGTAGCTGCGGGACAGCTGAATTAGGACCTCACCTGGAACTAAGCAACTCACAGAAAGGGCTGCCTCCATGAGCAGCAAGGTCACTTGTGCTTTCCTCCTACTTAGCTCAAGATTCAGCAGGAGCTGTGTTCTGGAGGTCCCTGCCTCTCACAGCAACAGCTCAGCACCATTCCGTTGCTGTGGGAAGCAGCAGTTCCAAAGCCAGCCCTCTCCTGAAGTCCTGTGGGAGATACCAGCAGGAGAAAGAGCCCTTTCCCCTCAGAAGTGATACCATATTTTCATCCAGAAGCAAAAAAGACACAAATGCACCATCCATGCTGCCATATACTGCAGCACTCTGAACACTAAGATTACTAAATACATATTTAATTTTTAATATAAATTCATCTTGTAGATTTGCTGTCTCTGGGCGTAGCCATTGACTTTGCTCTGTGGGCACTGCTGAAAACACTGGGCAGAACAGAATTATCTAATCATGCTAAATTTGCCTTTATTTATCAATAACTGAGACAGTAAAGAATACAGGCTGAAACCCAGACAAGCATGACAAGGCTGGGGTAGGAACTAAGATATGTGGTATAAAGGGTAGCACTGTGCTTTGAATGTGAATGCAAAGGTTGAGTATAGTTTGGAAGGACAGTGTGTATCTGTGTGTCATCAGCACCCAACAAGCAAACAGAAAAAAAAATGTCACCAAGAGAAAGTCAAAAGGACAAACTGTAAGCAGACAATCTGCCTAGTGTTTGACTTCCTCTTTTCATAGGAGATAGGACTTTGTGTACATTTCTTGTAAATAAAAAGTGCACCACACACATAACTGGGTTCTCTGTCACTGCATTCCCTAATTAAAAAAAACAAAAAACAAAACAAAACAAAAAACCAATAAACCTCACAAGGCTGAACGTGGCCAGCAACAGAGACTACAAAGTGGGAAAATAAAAAAAATTTAAACCAAGTTTAAGCAGTTACTCATATTGACATTGCCTTACAAAAGTGATCTTTATGTTAATAAGGCCAAACTCAAAGGAGAGAAGTATTTTCCATTCTACCACTACTTACTACTACTATTTTCTACCAGCTAAAATATTTGTTATTTGTACTGATTCCTTTTTGCCTTACTGAGCCTTGATAATTTATTATTAAAAGAGAAAAAAAGAACAATTTCTCTCAAAAGAAACAACAATTAAAAAATTGTAACCAAACATGTTTACTGACTTTAAATACTGCTTTCAATATTCTCTTCACATGAACAAAGCAAAATACTTTAATAGTAAAGGTAATTATTCTTTACTCATGTTGTATACATAAATAACTGGGACTCAACATGGCTGGAAAACTATCAGTTATTTTTATGAATCTGGTTGAAAACATTAAAAATTTATTATTTCATTTCAAGTATAGAGAAGTATTAAAAAACATATTTTTAACAAAAAAAAAAAAAGAAAGCCCTGCAGTAGGAAATTATTTCTCAAGAGTAATGAGCGGAAATTCTCAGGTCTGGAGCTCATCAGAAACAAGTACAATACCCACAAGACACTTCCTGTATTTACCGATGGCAGATGTTTGGGAGATTGTTGACCAGTTGTGTATCACAACCTAAGTTTTAAGGTTAAAAAAAGAGATGTAGTTTTATGTAAAAAGAAAACTCTGAAACATTGCACAAGTTTGTATCTCCAACCAAAAAGGCTGAGATGAGATTGGGATTATACCAGAGAAATTGCACTGTGCTTCATAAGTAAATTAACATAACTAAGAGCAGGATTATAAGGAGGATTTTTTGGGTTGAAACCTTCAACTAATATCAAAAGTAGAGTGACATGGTCTCCAGGACAGGAGATGGGACAATGGGTGTACTGGTGGAAGGGATCCACTTTTTACCAAGGCCTGTAGTGACAGGACAAGGGGCAATGGTTTCAAACTGAGACAGGGTAGATTTAGATTTGATTTATAACAAAGACATTTTTTATGATGCGAGTGGTGAGACACTGGAACAGGTTGCCCAGAGAAGCAATGCCTCATCATTGGAAGTGTTCAAGGTCAGGTTGGATGGGGCTTTGAGCAACCTGATCTAGTAAAAGATGTCTCTGCTCATTGCAGGGCAGTTGGACTAGATGACCTTTAAAGGTCCCTTCCAACCCAAACTATTCTATGATTCTATGACATTAGCAACAACAGAAACATAGGGCTGAAGGGTCCTCGGAAAGTCATATTGACAGCCTCCCTGCCTCCAGGCAGCTCCACCACACCTACTAAATTTCTAATTATGGAGGATAAGTACATAGCCTGTTCGCAAAGACCCCAATGGCAGACCCTGACCATATCTCGCAATCTTTTTTCCAGTACCTCTACCCTTGAAAAACATTTGTCCTAATTGTTTACCCTTGTTGCCATTTCTGCCTCGGTGGACATAGAAAGCAGGTTATTCCCATCTCATCAGTAACTTCTCACATATCTGTGGACTGTTGTCATTCTCCTACTCATCTTATTCTTCCCTAATTAACCAATCTGAAATAATTCCCTATTTCTCTAGGCCCCTTGACATTCTGGTTGCTGGTGGTCCACCATCCTTCCTCACATGCAACATCCAAAACGAGCTTTACAACTGCTAAGCAAAGCAGAATTACTTGCCAAGTCTTGCAAACTCTAATCCTCATAATATGTCCCAGCAGGACGCTTATAATTTTTGCAATAACAAGCCATGGTTGACTCACACCCAGTCTGTGACCACTCAAAGCCTGAGTTACTATCGTACAGAACTGCTACCTAACCAGTTTTCCCTACCAGTTGATTATTCCTGCCTAGGTCTGCCACTGTTTTGGTTGACTAGCTTCCCATTTGTTTCATATTTCTAATTGAGGACCTTTTTTTTATTCTGTCCCTGTCCTCCAGCATACCTACTCCTTCCCAGCCTGACTTAAATTACTTAAATTACTGACTGAATTAAATAAATTCAATAAGCATTTTCCCTTTTATAAGCATTCCTCAGGTCACCAGATTCTGGATCCATGAAATCCAACTGGATCCACATTTCCATTTCAATAGAGAACCACCCTGTTACTCTGGTTTTCAAACAAGCTTTGCACACACCTACCTGCAGATCAACGTAGTACACACTTTATTAATTTGCTTATAGGAATCACATAAAAAGTTACCTGAAAATCAAGACACATGGCATCTATAGCTCTTCTCTATCCATAAGATTCGTCATGCTGTTGCAAAAGGAATCAGATTTTTGAGACGTGATTTCTTGTTGATGGTTACTCATCCCTATGTTATCTTTCAGGGATGTACAAATATATTTTTCACTATTTTTCTAGGAATTGAAATTAATTTGCTTAATCAATAATTTCATACCTTCTCTTTTTTTTCCTCCCTCCTCTGCACCATGCTTGTCACTTTACAGCCTCCCTCTATCCTACCTAACATCGTAACTTCTCAAAGACATTATTGACACTGAGATTCTGTTAGCAAGATTTTTAAATACTCTAGGACGAAGTTAAAGAGAGACTTGAGGTCAATTTGAAAATACTTGACTTACATATTCTACCTTTTTCTTAACTGAGGCTAATGCATTAGTTTCCTTATTTTACTGATCTTTTGTAGTGCAGTTTAGAAGGTACCGCCTTCCTGACACCTTTTCATTTTCTTGCTTTACAGTTAGAGAACCCTTTCTACTTCATACAATTAGTGGGCTTCTAGAATGATGTGGGGGTTTTTATTTTGTTTGCTAGTTGCATTTCGTTTCATGCTTGTGTCTTTCTGATTTTGTTCCTACATGCTTCTGTTATACTTTTATTCTCAGCCCTAATGGCCTAACCTGCTTTCTCCTTCTCTATAGGTTTGTTTCTTCAGTTTGAGACATTTAGCCAAGCTGGTTTCCTAACTACAGTTGCTGACTTTACTTCAAAATGAAAACCTGTCTTTGTGCTCTTAATATTAGAAACTCCTGTGAATTCATTCTTTCTTTTCCATTAACCTGTTATACAAGCTTGCTAGGTGACCCCTGCCTTCCTCTTCTCTAAGGTCATTGAAGGTTGCCTTCCTGACTTTCATGGGGTTCCTGTTGATCCTACTCCTCATCCTGGTCCTGCAGATCACTAACTCACTCTGCTATTTCATGGAGAATCTCATCTAATATTTACCCTGACTTTTTCAGCTAGTTGCTTCTATTCGGTTGTAATCAAAACTTGCTATATGTGGACTTCTCCAGAAAGCCTGGAAGGCTGACCTGTCTCCAGCTTGTGTGTTCATGTAGGTACTCACATTCACAGCTAAGGAAGAGAAAACAGAAGGTCATGGCACAGGGACACTGCTTAGATTACACACCCTGTCTTATGTAGCTGAATATCTCATTGCCACAGCTTCTCACAGCTAGCACACATGACCCAGGCAGACACAGTCACAGTGCCCTTGATGGGAGCACCCTTCCACCCACCTGAAAACATGAGACCTTGTCTCTCCCCAACCACTTCTGGATCCAGGAGGAAATTTCAGGTTAATCACATGCGAGTCATATACTCTGGAACAGCCAAGCATAACAAGATGGAAGTTCTGGCTAGCAACACAGCCTGTCATGGCCTCAGCTGTTGCTGATACCAATACGTTAGTAAAGATGTATCAGGTCACCGGCTTCTTGGGGCACTTAAACTTCTATTGGCCTCTCTGTAGCTGACTGTTGCACACAGTTACTCAACTTCCTAGTGCAACTGCTGTGGGCGCAGTTTCAAAATGGTGCTATAGGGGCTCTGAATGCAAACCCACCCTGAGATGTTGTAAACAGCAGCTCAGCGACGACTGCTATTTACTTTGCTTACATGACATGACCCTGCTGAAGTAACCAGCAAAACTTTTCTTATAACTCTCCTCAACTGCACCTCTTTTGTTCAAATGCCAGGCTCACAGAGACTCTCGTTTGCCTCAGCCATTCATTTCACGACTGTCCTCTCACAGTCATGGCCACAACGTTAGCAGTTTCCCAGTCCACAGACAGCCTGCTCCCAGAGCAGGACCAGACACAAGTCTTGGAAGGGACACAAGCAAGCTTGTCCTTCTGCACAGCAAGAACATGAAAGAACAAGAAGATGAGACAGATTGTTTCCCCATGCAGGGCAGGCCTCACGCACAAGGGCTGTAGCAAAACACTAGCCTTACTTTGAGAAAGGTCTCCATATTACCAACATCCCTCACAGCTTCCAGGACTTTGGGTATCTGTAGGAATAGCCTCCTTATGCTCACCAGAGACATGTTGGTTGGAAGATGTCAGCAAAATCAACGTGAAGGAGGACCTCTAAGTAGTTGAATGCTTCCCAGTCAACCTATACTGATTTAAATTCTTTTCCCACACCCAGATATGTCTAAGAAACAGGATAACATGGAGCAGTTACACGAGGAACATAACAAGCATGCTGCCATTAGTCTCAAACGGCCACTCCAGTTTGCAGGGGAGCGCTGTGACAGTCTACAAAGCAGTAAGATAAAAAGTTGAACAAGCTGCTTGTGGACTGCTGTGCCCCTGTAGACCACTGGGGTCTAAGAGTGCCCAGTAATAAGAATCTCCAGACTCTAACAAAGACTGACATGGTTAGACTTTTCCTTTTTTCACTGACTTACCAAGGCTGAAACATCCAGCTGCCAGAGTGCCATAATACTGAGGTCCAGAACCAGGCAGCAGAGGCTCAGTTGATGTCAGGATTCCTTCCCCACCTCAGCAACACCAAGAGCTCTTCCCAGAGAAACAGAGACAACAGGACTCTGGGCAGATTTCCTCATTTACACATCCTGAGAGCTGTGTAAATCTTGAGTCCTCCAGCCCTATTTGAGCTTCCACTCAGGCTTAGCCACAGCTAGCTACAACACCTGCAGCTCCAGTCCCTAAGGCAGCTGACAAACGTTAGGCTTCTCCCCTGAAGAAGCACAGCAGACAAGCTAAGTCCTCCAGTGACAGCAAAGCATGGATAGAAACTCCCAGGAACATCCTTTGATGGCTTTAAGATCCTCTTGCCATCATGAACAGGTTCACTTGCAGAAACCAATCAGTTATATTCTGCTTTTTCCTTGTTATCCTGAGTCCCCACAAAATGTCAAACTAAGGCGGCTCTCCTTTTCAACCTGGACTGCCTAGGATGCCAGGCTCAAATATTCAGCTAGAAGTTATGCCTGAGCTAAAAGATGAAGAATGTATGGAGCAGCCACTAAGAGGAGGAGGATCCATGGCAGCAAGAAGCAAAGGGCCTGAAGAGACTGTATGGTAGTCAAGTACCTGCTTGCTGAAAGACCACAAGGATGCAACGGGTGTCAGCCCCTTTGCTTATGAGCTAGGGTGCCATCTTAGTTGTTCCTACCAAACCAGCATAGGCATAAGTATATGATGTTACTTTAATCAAGCTGCTGGTTTTATCACTTTCATATAAATAACAAGCATAAACAACCTTTTCCCCTCAGTGTGTACATACCTGGCCAGGTGCTGGGGTTTAGTCCAGCTGGCAACTAAATGCCACACAGCCACTTGCTCACCTTCCCCCCCACCAGGAAATGGGGAAGAGAATTAAAGGGGAAAAGGGAAGGAGACTCGTGGGTTAAGAATAATTTAATAATAATATAAAAGTAATAGTGATAAAATAATAATTATATCTATATAAAAATAATGTATACAAACAAGTGATGCATAATATAATTGCTCACCATCTGGTGACCAATGCCTGTCCTGTCCTGGCACACGATTCCAAAACAGGTAAGTCCCAACACCACAATCCCGGATGAGCAAGAGACCCGAAAAGAGAGAGAGAGAGAGAGAGAGAGAACTCTGAGAGACTGAGAGAGCCCAAATAACAGCAAGACAGCTTCTTCTCAGTCAACCCTCATCTATATACTGGGCATGACGCTGCATGATATGGAATACTCCATTGGCCAATTTGGCCCTCAATCCTAAGTTCAAATCATAAGGTCAGTTGTGGGCCCTTTGTCCCAGCTGTGCTCCCCCCCTGCCTGTCGTGCTCCTGCCCACTGGCAAAACATGGGAAGCCGAAAGGTCCTTGATGTCTCAGTACCAACTATAAACATCAGTGCACTATCAACATTCTTCTGGTAACAAATCCCAGACTAAATCCAAAACACAGAGCTCTTCCAGTTGCTAAAAAGAAAAACTAACTCTGTCCCAGTCAAAACCAAGACATCAGGCCAACCTTCTCTACTGTTTTTTGCTCAGAGTGGTTTAAGCAAGCTATTCATGATGCAGTTTGGAGAAGGAGCTGATTAAGTGGGTCATTTCAAAAAATGTAGGTGATAAAGCACGAAAAGAGAGCAATAGTGTTTAAGTCACAAGCTCTAGTTGACAAGTCGCTGCTTCTGCTGGATCAAAAGTAGAATCACAAACATAGTACAAACAATACAGAAATTCTGTGTATTTGGAGAATATTGACATAGACAATAGTACAACCCCAAACGTTAAATAGCTAAGAACAATGACAGTTACTGTGAACTGGCTTCTAACATAGCATCAAAGTTATGTGAAATCCAGACTAAGCAACATGGCTTTGACACTCAAACTTCTGTAGTGTCACCTGGAGTCTTTCTCTAGCATGGAGATTGATTTCTTTTTATCTCAGTCCAGGACAAGGAGGATTGGTGAGGCCAGCTGGATTGCTTTTCTTCTTCTAGGAAAGGGAACTCACTTTTTCTTCTGATGCTAGCAGGAAAAGATGTTTACCCTGAAATAAAGCATAACAAAGGAAGCTGTAAGGATAACAACAAAGGGAACAGACATCTGTTGTGTTTTTTTTTAAATTTTATTTTATCACTGTGAGAGAGGAAAGCTTTTCTATTCTAATCTTATCTATGTTAGATGATGGGATCTGAAAGTAAAATTCTGGCTTGTAGTAGCAATATTGGTAACATATCTCTTATTAAAGAGAATGGCATTAAACTAATTCAATAAAGAGGGCCAGATACAAGTCCCACTAAAAATCAACATAGAGAAGCATGAGATTAAACAGTGGCAGGGGCCATTCCCTTAGAGTCAGAGACATTTTCAGTGTCCAGAAATTTCTCTGAAATACAAAAAGGGAAAAACTCATTTGCACAATTTGCTTCTCATGATGATACAGCTGTCCTTCATTCATTTACACCGCAACATCAGCCAACTGATGCATGACCCTCTTTCTTCTATCAGCATTATCACAATCATTTCTTCATGCCCAGAAATACAGCTGATTTATCCACATAATCGAATCAGCTCTAAAGAAACTGAGTCATTTCTCAGTAAGAGAAAGAAGGGCTGGTAAGTGGGAGTGGGCTACTTGTACATTTGTATTCTTAAACAAGTGTAACCAATTAGTGCTTGTGTGAGCACCACTGAATTAAAATCGCAGAGATAATTGTGTCTGAACACTTGCATATTCCATGAGTAGGGCATAAATCTTACTTACAAGGTTTTAAACTTCCTATTCCATCAAAATTAAGAAGAAAGAAATCATAGCATTCAGAGCTATTGTTTCAGGCTGTTTGCAAATTCTAAGAGACCATCATTGCAAATGTTTGCCAGTGATCATACACTTCTGCACTCATTGATATTCACATTTTTGGTAAATAAAATCTTTCAGAGTCATAATAAAAAATAAATACACTCTCCAGAGAAAAATGCTAGATTGCCAAACCATTGTGACACCGCCAAACAAACTTTAGCTGAGATTACACAATCTCAACGATTTTAACAACGATTGTTAAAATTGCAGAATGGTTTTAGCTAAGAATAATTTCAGCTATTACTAAATCAACCTTATGCCTTTTATCAAAGGATATCAGAAACCAAAAGAAACAGTAATCAGTATTCCATATGTTTTTCTGAAGTGCTTCACTTCAGTGGCAAAATTCAGAAGAAATGCCAAGACTCAAGAACTTCTTGCCACTCTTTCCACTCACGGCACCTCGCTGCTTTATTTTAATTAAGGTTTGTTGATTGTTCAATACGAATGCAGTTCTTACACAGATGAATAATGACGCAACCTATATTGTGAGGCTAAATGCTGCCAAAACCAAGCACATCCCTTTCCCCCAGCGTTCTCTTCCCCATAGGCAGGGCTGCACTTAAGCCTTTCCAAACACTCGAAAATCGCAATAGGTGTTCTACTCGTAATCGTCTCGGGGACAGATAATATTTACATTACATTCAGAGCTCCTATTTTGCTTCTTACATGTAAAAACAAACACTAACTACCAACCTGAAAACCTTGCACTGGCTGCCAGTGCTGCCATCCTGCGGGCCCCACTAAGCAAACTGGTGAACGATCTGTTTGCGGAGGGGCCGAGGCTTTTCTTTGGGGTCTGCCACCCCTCCTGCTTCGCCGGTCAGCTCCGCGCTGGCGCGGGGGCTTTGCTGCCCCTCCGATGCCACCGCCGGGTGCTCGGTGCCCCCGGAATGTCACACGGCGGGGAGGCGACGGGACAGATGCTCACTCAGCGGCCGCGCACGGGCCCTGCGCCCCAGACGGGAGGTTCGCGGGGCACAGGCGCTCCTGAGGAGGATGCAGCTGCCCGCAGCAGAGCGCTAACGCCGGCAGGAGCTCACCCTCTGCCCGGCCGAGCAGTCGCAGCCCTTTACGGGATCGGTATCGGGAGGGGAACACGGGGCCTACACACGGGATCCCGGGAGCCTGGCTGCAGCAAGGCCGCTGGCCTCTCAGGGAACCCTGACCCCAGCTCGCACGACGCCGCGGCGGGCGGCCACCGCCCCGTCCTCTCACCGCACGCCGGCACGGCCCTGCCCGGCGCCAGCCCCGGCGGCCGCTCGAGGGCGCGCGGGCGCACGCCGCCCCGCCCGCGGACGGCGGTCGACACCGGGGCGCTCCCCAGCGGCGCGAGGCGGCGCTCCGGCCGCCGGCCCCGCCCCGCCCCGCCCCGCTCTGTGGTGTGGGCGGCCGCCGCCGGGGTGACGCAGGCGGCGGGTGGGCAGGGCGGAGGGAGGAGCTCGTGATGGCCGGTGCCGCCGCCATCGCGCTGTCCGTCGCTGCGCTGCCGGCTGCCGCCGCTCCTCCTCCGCTACCAGCTGCCAGCCGCCGCGCCGCTGCCATGGCCAAGGAAGAGACCTCCAGCGAAGGGTGAGTGGCGCGGGCTCGGGGTGACCGTCGTTCCCCTCACGGGTGTCCCCGGCGGGGGGAGAAAGCCCGTAGGGGCGCCGCGGCCGTACGCAGCCGCTACAGGCTTTGCTCGCCCGCCTCCTCTCGCCGCAGCCCGAACGAGCAGGTGTGCGGCCGGCGGTGGCCGGTCCTGCGCCGCCGGCCCAGAGGCCGGGGTGGGCCCCCGCCTCCCCGAGCGGCCCGCCGGGGTCGCCGCCCCGCAGCGCCTCCGGTGCGGCCGCCCCACCTGCCCCTGTGCGCTCCTGCACCGCCTCGCTGGTCTCTCAGCTGTCTGCCATTTTTCCTGACGCACGGACCGCTTTCCCGCCATGGCTTCCTCGTGTTTGGATGGATGCGTCCTCGCACGGGCAGGCCCCGCGGGAGGTTTTGCCACCAGCTCCGTGCCACCATGCCCATGCTGCCTCACCTTCTGCGTACGAGCTTCGTAGTTCCTGGCCCAGCTGATGTAATTGCATGTTTGCCTACGTGTATACGTAGACCCTTTGCTATTTTCTGTTCTTTAGCATGTGTGCACACTGTTACTGTAATCCCCCTTTCCTTTGCACTCCAGAGTCCAGTGTGCACGTGCTGTGTGTACTGCTGTCCCATGCCTTTGCAACTTTACCTGTGTATACAGGTATCCTGTCTTCTCATTCCATCTGTTCTATATGTTCACTTAGATGCAGAGCAGGTGGTAAGGCTTGTCAGTCTCTCTGCCACTGTATCCTCCTCATGCTTCTGTGTAATGCTTGATACAAGTAAGAGACAAGAGCTCATCTTTAAATTATAGACCTATATGCTGTTGCTGTAACTTTTCCCTTTTCTGGTCTGTATGTGTACTTCATCTCCAGCTATCTCTGCTAACCTTTTCTTTCCTTTCACTATCCCAAGGCATTCACATCTACCAAAATAAATCATCTGGGATAAGTTTTCCTGCCCCTATTTTTAAAGTATAACTGTAATACTTGTTTGTAAGTACTTACTCATACCCTTGATATATGACTTCATTGTAGCTATTAATCACTCTTCTTCCTGAACTTGCATAGTTCTGCACTACATCTTTTGTCTGTGCACATTCAAATAGTTCCGTAATAGTCGAGTTATTAATCAGTGGTCTGCTCTTCCATTCTCACATTCTTTACTTGTGTGTGCATTCTCATACCTTGTCTTTCAGTATGTTTTGTTTCTCATTGTACACTTCATCTTCCAGTACAGACCTATTCTTATACCCTTCCATTGCCCCCAAATACATTGTCTACCCTCTTTTATCCCACTATAGAATAATACAGTCATCCTATCTTTGAATCTGTTCACCAAACATACTTAATACATCTGCTGATCACTTATCTCCCAGTTTGTTCCATCATATTTTATTGTTCTAGTACAAAAAATACTCTATAGAAAATATCTAGCTGTACTATAGTCATACATGTGCTTTATCCCCTCTGTCACATGTGTAGATGTGCTTTGTATGCATAGTTTATGTTAATTTTTCCTGTTTCTCCATCGTTTAAATATCAGGTGGTGTATCTCATTGCTGGTTGCCTGGCCTTCAAAAACTAATTTCTTGTCTTTTCTTCTCCGTCTCCCTTCCTTCATAATTAAGTCTTGTGTTATTTTGAGAAATTCCACTTAAAATTCTTTGGCTACTTGCTTCAAAATCATGCTGTGTGTTCATGACTTCATATCAAGGGTGTTACTATTTGTGTGTTGTCATGTTATATGTCTGTTTTGTTACCTTTCAAAACTACCTGCATTCTCAATCTTGTTCTCTTTTTAGTCCTTTTCCAAATTCTGGCTTTGGTGTTTCATCTGACATATTTTGCTGCTCTGCCAGCTCAGTCTGACTAGAACTGGACTATCCATCTTTTCCAGACTCCCTGTTATGCTTTTATCACCATATATACACAGCATTCTCTTTTTAAGTATAAACTTCAAAGGCTTCCTTTTCAAAGCACTATGCTATTTTGTCTACTCTGTAAATCTGCGCACTCCTCCTTTCCTCAAACTTAAAATAGCTTTCTGAAATAATATTTGCCCTCACCCTGCCTTCTGCAACATTAGCCATTTGAAACTACTGTCCCCTTCTTGGTTCTGTGTTGTTTCTGGCCCGTTCACATTCATAGAATGCACATCATTTTTAAAGCCTCTTGTTTATAGTTCACAGGTTTTCTAAGTAAGAGTCTTAAAATAGCTCTGCCTCAGCCCGTTTTGTTTGTATGTTCATTCAGCGCATTAGCCTGAACTGTGTTAGCTGTCTGGTGTGATCACGCAGAGTGCTGAGTGCTGCTGAGACAGTGCCAAGTGTCCTCAGCTTCAGTAGCCTGTCAGGATTGCAGGATATTAACACTAGATGAGCTGGACGTAGGGTTAGGAATCGTAGGCTAAATTTTCAGAAGGACTATGACAAGTTCCTCATGATTTACTCAGCTGGATAGCTTTTAAAGGGTGTTGATTTTCAGGACGTTGTCAGTGTCTCCCTTCTGAACAATCAGGTCATTTGATGTGAAATCTTTCAGAGTGAGCCCTCCAATTCACTAAGGACTTCTGAGAACAAAATCTCATCCTTCTTTTCCATGAATTCAGAAGGTGCATTAGCTTTGATGAAATGTTAGTGCTCCTAGTTGTTAGTGCTTTTATTAGTCTGTTTCTAACAATAGTCCAAATTAGCATTTCTTCATCTTTTCAACTTGAGCAAAGCTTGGTACCCAGGGGAAATTTATAAACAAGTGAAACATGTTAAATATTTTTAGATTTAAAACTCCGTGGCAGTGAGAGGAAGAGTTAAAATATACCATCAAAACCCTGCATTAAATTGTTAGTGTCAGATGTACGTAAATAATAAATACAAAGTTTTACTTTATCACTTTCAGAAAAATAGCGTGACTCAACTTGTTATGCAACGCACTTTGTTTGTTGAAATCTGGTGACTGTGTAAGTGTGGTGTAAACAGAATAGCAGTGGCTCAGTTACTTTCTAGAAGATCTCAGCTGAAAGATACTCATGACATTGTCCTAACTCTGAATGAGAAGATCGAGTAAACAACGTTTTGTTCTTCATTGTGGAAGGGATTGCTTGGTTAACATGTCACCTGCTCACAATTTCCAAACCTCTTCACAGCCTTGGGCCCTCTCTGCATAACTTTCAGATGTAGACTTCTGCTTGCATGGCAAACAGCCTAGCATAAGCCTTTTGCCAGATTTTAAATCGTTTATACTTACTCTGCATTCAACAGGACTACTTATGGCTTGTAATATAACTAGTAATAGCAGCTACCAAATGTATGTGTATATATGCAGAAAAAATCCCAAAACCAGAATGCTGGGGTTTTCCCCTTCTGAGATAAGTGGAAAAAATTTTAAGGCATCCACATTTACAAGCCTACATCAGATTGCTTATAGGTGGCCTGTAGTTTCACAAAATAATGACTTGGAGTAATAGGTAAAAACATACATTGCAACACCAGTAATCACAAGTATTTTTTTTAATGTCCTTCGAGTTTGTTTGTATTACAGAATTCTTTTTATAATTTTGAAGTGAGCTGTTTGATTAATAAAAGAGGAATCATTTATTAGGCTTAATAGAGCCTCTGTCTTCCCGTTAGTAGGATGGTTCACAGGGATATTGTAGTGGTATGTTAAAGCATAGTATTACAGCATGAAGGGACACTCTCAAGTCAAAATTTTTGCTTGATTTTTTTTTTTTTTTTTTTCTCCTTACATCATCTGGGTTTTAAAGCAAACTGAGTGGGTAGACTGCTGAAAGCAGGGTCCTGCTTACTTTTCTTTGTGAAAGGAGACTATTTCTAAGGGCCTTTCCTATAGCATAGGCAGTGGACAGCAGGTCTGGGACCTACAACTTCCATTTTTAAAGAGCAAATAAGACATAAGTGCAGTGTGATAAGCATACGTGGGAAAAGGTTAAAGCACGTTTCCTTCCTCTTTTCTGATTTTCTCTTTTTCACTGGCAGGGTTGTGTCAGTCATAGCTTTGGTGCTTAATGCCTTTTGCATTACGTTTGCATAACATATCATATGTATGAGCAGGTTTTCAGGCATCTATAGGATTGTCTCAAACAGTTTTCCCGTCCTTATATGAATTTGGGAAGGGAAAATCTGTAGTGATCAGGGAGATATATCTCTTCTCCCTCAACGTAGCTTCAAGGGAGAGAGAGAAAGATGGCAAAACACAACAGAGGCTATCTTCTCATTCCAGTGACAGAAGAAAGGTGGTCATGACAGTGTGGTTGTGGCCCTGTCCCTAGACAAGGAGGAACCTAATTGAAATGCCCTTATGAGGTGCTTGGTTAAACATTACAGGAGATAGAACAGTAATAGTAATGTCCAGCTTTTCCCAGCTGGCAACCATAGGCAAACATTATGGAAAAAGGTTAAAAAAAAAAAAAAAACAAAATGCAGTAAGTATACAGAAGTAAATTGCAAAGTAGCTGTGTTAGCATCCATGTAAATTTTTACGGATACAGTCACTAGAGAACAGACACTTTGATTGTCTAGCCTGAAGGTTTCCACAGCCTCCCGTAGAAGATGCTGCTCTCCTTCAGTGATTACCTGGCCAAGTTATTTACTATGACAGAAATCCTCCATAAAAAAAAAATAATCTGACTAGATTTATCAGCCATCTAGCTCAAGTCTTTAAAGAAAAATATGAGAAGCAGAGGGAGGAAGATAGTAATTATGTAGTAGCTTTTAATTTACATTTAAGATGGGGGCTAAGGCAGGTTAAAGAGGCAGCATTAGAAAGTCTGCTACTAGTTGTGTGGATCAAGTGGAACTTTCCAAGTATCAAGGAAATACTCTACTACAGAAGTTGTCGTAGTCGGATTAAGGTAGCTGTGAGTGAGATGGGGTCGTAGCCGCATTAGAAATTAAAGTTGAGTCATAAATCCAGAGGGGTGACTAGCTGAGGGGTTGCCATAGTGTTGGTAACTACGGGTCATTGGAGAACGCAAACTTTAGCCAGTATTGCACGTGTTTGGGTATATTCCAAGTTTTTTCAGAGCCTGCCAGAGGGCTGGTAGGCCCAGTTAGAGACCTACCCTTCCAAAAGGGACAGCCTCTGTGCCAGGAGGATCTAACTTTTCTGAGAGAATGTGAACAACTTTCCCAACTGGTAAGTTATTAAAGCATCATTTCTTTTCCCTTTCATATAGTGGTTTTTTAAGATGGCTTGTTGAGGAAATTCTGATTCTCATGTTTCATAACTTCTGAGTATTTACTTGGAACTCTCACATTCTTTCTGGATAGATTTTTGTACATGATTTGTATTGACAGCCAGAGAGAAGAGGGCATGGGAGGAAAGGTGAGCATCTGCATTTACATTGGCTCTGAAAGATGCAGATGAGAAGCTGAACAGCAGGAGAGAGGTCAGTGGAGAAGAGAGATTTGTGAGTCAGTGAAGCTGTGTAAGGTAATGAGGTCAGTCTGGAATAAGGTTAAGAGGGTAAAAGAGGAGGATTTGAAGTGACACCAGGAAAAACATGGTGAGGAATGACAGACAAGGAAGGTGTTCTGAATGAGCTGTAATAGAAAACTCAGGATCATAGGACACTGCAGAAAGGAGAGGAAGATAAAGGTGTAAAAATGCGTTCTGTAACAAAAGATGCAGGAGCACCTATTGCTATGGAGTAAGTCCACTCGTATATAGAAAGGAGGAAGAGAAAGGTATTGCAATGAGGAAAAAAAAAAGAAATGGGGTGGGTTAGTGCTAGCAGACTATTGTAGAATTTTTTTTCTTGATTACATTTAGTCAGTGTCATACTGACACTAAAGGCTTATTAATTATATCATACCTTTCCATAAGGGGACATTTGATGCAATGACTTTTTAGACCCATTTAACTTCTTACCTATTTTTAAGAGTACTTACACTTCCTTGACATCTAAAGCTTTTCTAGTATAGGCATATACACAAACCAGTCTGTTATGAAAAAGCTTGTGCACTTCTTAGGTTTTCCAGAAGTAGAAATGAGGCTAAGTAGCCCAAAACATTGAATACCAGTTCGTGAAGTTTGACATAGGTAACCGTTAGGTGACTGTGATAAGGGAACACAATGTAGAAGCTCTTCTAATGATCTGCAGTGAAACATCCCATCTTCAGCGTGTATTCACACTCGAATATGAGTGGGGTTTGTATATAGTGTGTTTGGAGCCAAGAGGAAAAAGTCTTGTACTTTAGATAGACTATTATCTGTGTTCTTATATGCCTCCTTCTGGAAAAATGAAAACATCCATCTCCTATTTGTGATCTGAATTGTGTGGAATACACCACAGAATATAAACAAAAGATAAGGAGGGTAGAGTGTGGGTGGGCAATGGTGCAGATTTATGAAAGGTGCCTGTTTTATGTGAGTTTAGTTCTTGTCCTGTTTGATGGAGTTCCAGGACAGTCTGAAATGCGGGCTTCAGTCATGGTAGGTAAGAGAAGCTTGATAAATAAGGTTTAAGCAAAGCTGAGGTTACGCAATATCTGAAGGGCAGCAGGACTACATCAGTAGGTGGATGAGTAAAATTTTAGTAGAAAGTTATGTAACATCTGAAGGGCACCAAGAGGAAATTTTCATTTTCTTCATTTTAATTATGCTTTTCTTCACAAATTCTTAATGCTATGTGTTTGTAAAAACACGGAACAGCTATGGCAATGCCAAGTTCTATCAGATGTGAGTTTACTATGGAGGAGGCAGAGGGATGTGGGTCCTCAGTGGTACCCAATCTGTGTGTTACACATGTGAGCTCTGTCACAAGGTTGAGTATTTTAGTGGGACTGTGCAGCTTCCCCTTTTCTTCTCATCTGCATCTTTGCCTCTGCATTCTGTATTCTTCCATACTTGATCTGTAATTGCTGATACAATTTTTCTTTAGATTGTGTTTGATTTTTGCTTTTAAATTAAAGTACAAAATAATGAGTCCTTAGAAGAGAAGGACAGAAATAACCGAGGGCTTGCTTAGTGGGTTACTGTTAGCGGCTAGTGGACTGTAAAAGTCTTAAGGAGAAATGCCTGCATGTTAGAGAGCGTGTTGTAAGTTAGGGAGGAACAGTGTTTCTGAAAGCTTGTTAGAATTAACTAGTTCTCTGCGCTGTCATGTATTTGTGGCCCGACTTTAACCTGACTGTGGAGAAGACTTTGTGACGTTTTGAAGGTCAGTGGGACACTGCCTTGTTTGTAGATTTGGAACCTAAACAGCAGTGAACAGTAATAGGAATATGTAAAAGCTGTATGACCACACGTGTGGTTTCTTCATTATTGCACACATGCTTAATGGTTTCTTGCACTGGGTTCTAACAGCCGCTTTGTAAGCAGCTGTTACGCTTGTAATGAGTGTTACAGGTTGCAGGCTTGGGTGGCAGTCTACGGGTGAACTTCATTCTTGTGATATGTACTGAAAAAGCACATGCCTTGAAATGGACACCTTTGGGTATAGTTAGAAAGGAGATGGGAGAAATGATAAAAAACATATAAAAGGATACTTACTGATTAAAAAAAAAAAGGCAGGCCACACTAGGAGACAAAGAAGAAAATGGGGAGGGGGCCACAATGATGCCAGGTGTACAGCGAAGCATATCTATGGCTGAGGTTCAGCACAGGAGGGAGCGAAATTGTAGGTCTTCTCCACTGCCTGAATGCTCAGGTTGCTCAAATGAATTTAAATAACATGGTAAACATCAATATCACTAGAATACCAAAAAAATGCTCATTGGTTATGGATTCATGTTTGTAATTTATGTTCTCAGGTTAATTTTGATAAGTGATCGTCCTATGTGGCACTGTTAATATAAATCGAGACAGTAGTAAAATTTGCTTCTGAATTTTTACATTAATTCTGATGTTGAATGTTCTGAATACAGAGTTTAAGGTGCAGTAAGTACATGAGGAATGCATTGTTTTTACCTCTGACCTAGTGTAGCAATATTCTGCAATAACCTATCATGGGCTTTTTGTTGGAATGAGGCTGATGTACATTACAATTCCTAGAAATAATATGCAGAGGTTTTCAAAACATTCTGTTTTTATGTTACTGAAGCATCCAACAGTTTCACAACATTTAATTGCTTGGAACATCTCGGGTTGAAACTCATCTAAACAGAGCTTTATGAGCAGGGTTATAATGTCATCTGGGAAAAAAAAAAAAGAAATCCTTTTAACCCATTCACAGCAGTTTCATACTTTTTTTGGCACCTCATAAAAATGGTAGACAGACATTTGTTAAAGGATTGATGTTATTTGTTACTGTAGCAAATTCCTAATTCTTGCTTCTGAGTCTTGCCTCTTCAGTATGCTCCTCAAGGTCTTTCCCTGAGGATTACAATATTTTCAGTCTTTTAGTGCAATGACAATGAAGTGGAACATGGAATATTTTTCTTCTGATGTTTGTCTGCAACTGCCAGAGCCTAATTTTCATTCAAATTGTTGTGTTACTACATCTGACTTCTACTGTACATGCAGAAACTCTACCCCTGGATATACAGCCTTTGCAATAATGGTTACTGTACATAGACTGTGTATGCTTGAATGATTCTGACTGTATTCATAACTCTTAGAAAACTGATGGGCTAAAGAACATGCTGTGCTTTGGGGACAGGAATGAAGGACTGTGAGGACTCCTAAAATTGGTTATGCACTTGAAGTTCTCATGAAACCGTATGCTGAGCCTTGTTCCTGACACATCCCTGCCCAGGCCAACTGAGGTCACGGTTGTGTGTTGCTGTCTGTCAGTGGCAGCTTTGACTGAGAATCTTGCCATCCTCCACCTTGCCTCGCTAAGTCTTTTTTCCACCTTGTTAGCCTGTAGGTCTGCTGGTGAACTGTTTGGCTTCTCCATTGCTGGGTCTCTGTAATTGTTAGGTTTAAAACAGTTTCTTTTAAAGCTGAATCATTTTGATAGAGCAGCCATGAAAGAGTTGAATTGCGAAAACTGAGGGAATAGCGAGCTTTTAGATCTGATCTGCTGGTAGTGAGGATGGCCTGAGATTTGGGTGTTACATCACCCAGTTTACCACATACTGACACTAGCAGGAATAAAAACACAGCAGTAGAGTTCTTCTCAGAGTTGGACTAACACATGGACTTCTCTGTGTGTTTTATCTTTCTTGTTTTAAAAATTGGCTTTCCTGGACTTAACAGACTAACACTGAATATTGACTGCAGTCGACTTATTTCTGTCAAAGGTTTAAGTCTAATATATGTTTAGTTGCTGCATCTTGTTCTCAGTTTCATGCAGAGCATGTTGCTTTCACATGATAAACGTATTTGTGTAATTTCTTAAACTTTCCAAATTTAATTAGGAAATTTGAGTCTTCTTTCATGCTAATCAGTAATGCATTCTGTCATTTTCAAATAGTCCTGCTTTGCTTTAGAGTTTTTACTTAATTTTATAGTTAATAAAATCTCACAGTTATATTCTTATACATACTTGGAACAGAAGGAGCTGATGCATGTTTCAGCACCTATTTCTTGGTCTATATTGGGAGTTTTGGTTTCCTTACTAACTTCTGAATTCTTAGTGAGAAGCTGATTTTTATATTCAGTATTGTAGAAAGATCTTTGCGTGTCCTTTCTGGGTGGGTCCCTAGTAGAAATTACATTGCTTTCATTTACTCTGATTTGGTGGAGTTCTGTTGCTTACAGATTTTTATTTGGCTTTCTAGCCACACAGGCTTTGCATAGGTTATTACAGCTAGCTCTATAGTGGTGGTGTACACAGGAAAATAACCTCTGTTGAATGATTTTAAGCTTAATACATGTTGTAAGCCATGCATTCATATAACTCTAATGTAAATAAATTGTAAGCTTGAAAAATGAGATAAGCTCCATGTATGTGCATTTTTATCTCCTAGATATAGTTATAACCAACTTCTGCTGAACATTCATTGCACATCTTTACATGGTAGAGCTCCATTTTTTAAATGCACATTACAAGCCAGCAATCAGATACACTGTTCAGCTGTTTGAGTACATACCTCAGTGTTACAATAGATGTTTTCAGTTCTTTGGTATTATCTAAGCTTCCATGAGCTTTTTGTGGAGCATGTCGAATTTGTAACTGGCTGCAGATCCATCAGTTGTCTTGCATGTAATCAATTCTCACCAAGATAAATAGGATTAATCTAGCTGATAGAATGGTTGTATCTGAGTTACCTATATGCCATGTCCTTCATCCGATTTGACCTAATTAGTGGAGGTGGATGGGTGGGACAGGTTCGCTAGGCCTCTGTCTCTGCTTGATTCTCAATTCTTTTGAAAGCTCCCCTTGGGTGATTTAAGCTGTGCTGTGTCAGCAAGTTCTTGATTCAAATTAACATTCAAGTGGCTAAGAAAAAGTAGTATTATCCTTAGTTACATTTTACACAGTATTCAGTTATTCTTTACTCCTTAGATGTCTAAAGATAGTAATCATTATTTATTTTTAAATAAATATATTTTAAAAATTTGTTTATATTTATCCATTTTTATCCTTTCTTATGCTTGCACCTGGGGAAACAGGACACTTGCTTCAACCAGGCAATGTGTTAGGTCCTGTCTGGCAGTTTGGCCCCTGCACATAGCGGCTGCAGCTCCGCGTTGTCAGACATCCGTGCCTGTGTCCCTTTTGTTTTCATTATTTGTTACTGTATTTGGTCGTCAGCATAGGCTACTGATGGTCTCACTGATCTTCTAGCCTCTCACTAATCACCTAGACTTTCTCCATATCCAAGGCAGTTCAGTGGGTGTCTTGGCACTTTACCTTACCTTCTGGTCTCCTGCCTTAGCCGTGTTACAAGAAGCGTGGAGGTCTGTTGGCAGAGAGAGTGACTTCTCTGAACGCCCGGCAGGTCAGCAGCTGCCCACCTGCTGGCCTCCTGATTTTTCTGGCCTCCAAACTTTTTTCAGGTGGCTGTGAAAAATGTAACTGACCCTAAATAGGAGATGCAAGGAGATGCTGCCCTACTGATTATTGCCTCTTTTAGCATGGGTATTCACACTGGTTTATGTTACTGCATGGCCACAAACGAATATAGAGGTTAAATTCCACTAGTTACATGCCTTGGTAATTTGACCTGTAACTCCATATGTACAATCAGTACAAAAATGATAGAAATATGATCTGTCAGTGGCCAGATTTATTTCAGACTTTTGATACAGCAAGCAGCTAAGCCCAGTGGGTTTCTTAACTCCTCAAAATACAAGATTCCACTGTTGAGTTTTGGTTTTACAAAAAGATGAAAACGGTGTCTGGGAAGTAGTGGGTGATGAGAGCAGAGTAGCATCTGCCTCTTCTGGCAGTGAGTGAGCTCACTTACAATGTGAACCACTGCTGAAATCTTTAGTTTTCATTCATACCTCATCTCTATTGATGGTGAGCACATTGTCTTGAAAGATCTGTTGCTTCCTTTTTGACATTACATAGCTCTTTTTTTATGACAGAAATAAAAATGATAGGCCATGTAAGCAATTGACATTCTTGTGTGCATTTTGAAGACACATTTAGCTCAGGTGTAGAGAAGAAATACAGCCACACTCTAGTTTTCCAAAGCTATCAGAGAAATGATTCAAATAGATTAAATAGTTTTGTTCTCCACAGATGGAAAACGTCTAGCACTGTGGTAAATAGTTTTTGGAAGGAGGGGAGGGGAAGTCAAAGGATTAAGTCTTGAATAGAGGTGACTAAATATTTTCTTTCTAAAATAACTTTTCTAGAAAGTGATCACTTTTTTTCAACAGAAAGCCTTCTTCACTTGCTCTTTTAGTTCAGCAAGTACAGAATGACTGAATTGCAAACACAATTTTTGAAGTGTTTCAGCTTGTTGACTGTATTCATCAAGCTGTGTGTATGTGATGTCTCTTCCGAATGAAAATCTCAGTATTTATAAACAGTACTGATTAGTAACAAACGAAAGAGTGGGCATCTATGTTACAACTTTCCCATTCTGATACATTTTTCTAAATATTTTTCCTGAGTATCCAGATGTCTCCTTAAGACTGGGAAATAAAATCCTGGGACTGTGAACTGTAGATTTCAAGTTTGTTTCATTGTGGTCATATCTCTGCACTGTCTTCATGTTGACATGTTGCAGCTATAAGTTTCTGTAAAAAAAAAAAAAAAAAAATCTTTAAAGAAGTTTCTTTGCGAAATCAGTGGTTTTGCCAAGAAGAAACTTTTCATATAGTTTTGGCTTGGGGGAGATAGTGACTGGGTTTTGTGCTTCTGACCTGAGGGTTATGAATGAAAATGCCGAGTTGAGCATATAACTAGCAGAAAGTTTGGCTAAGAAGGGTGGTGACCTAGGTATTGTTTAATAATTTACCTGAGTAATTCATAACATTGGACACAATTAGTGATATTGCTAAACTTGGATTTCACAGTTATTTGCAATTGCAATCGCTTTTGGCTGATGCCAACTTTAACCTCTTAAAAATCTTACTTTTAAATGTGTAAATCAGTGTGCAAGACAACTCTTGGATGCCCATTCCTATGAGATGCTGAGTTCCTTCATTTCTTAGATTGCATGAGGACATGGCATGGAAGGACGTATAACCGTCCCTTCCCAGTCCCTCAGTACACCATTATAATGATTCTCACGGTCTGGTGGTTTAGGAAGGTTATTTACAGAACAGCCAGACACCAGTGTGTTTCTCCCAGGAGTAAATAATGCTGGATAGTAGTGGGCACAGGTGATGGGATGATTAATACTTTTTCATCAGATGTGGTTTATTTTGTGTTTTTTTTTTCTTGATATCCCCTAACATGTTTCTATGACTCTGAACAGTGCTGTTTGCGATTGCATTGTGCATCCCCAGAAAACCTTCCATGTTGTATCATAAACTTAAGTAGCTATGCAGCTGAAGTAGCTGAGCCCCTTGAAAAGGTGAGGAGAAGGTCCTTTGGATAAAGAACTTGAGTGGCCAGATCTGTAATTTGTTATCGATGTGTTGTGTACACCTTGAAAAATTGGACATTAGTAACCTTATAGTCTTTTAACATCAATTGTTGTACAACTAACACTCGCAGCGTTCAGCCCTGAAAATAACTGACTGGAATGCAGTTCAGCGTAGGAAAAAAGTGCTAGAGAAAGTCAATTGATTGTGAATTTAGTGACCTAATCCTCTTCCCTATGAGGAATAGTCTGAGGCCCTACAGTAGCAGCCTTTGCACTGGTAGTCTGAGCCATTTCAAAAACAGATGAGAAAGGGAAAAAGAGTATTCTGTCTTGAAAACAAGGAATAAATTAGCACCCAGGAAGACCTGCTGTGTCCGTTGAAGCACTGTGGGTGAGGCAATGCTGCTAGCTGAGTCATTCCCCTCGCTTGATGGTCAAGCTGGTAATACCAAGATAGTAACTGACAGCTGGAAAAGCAGCTTCTGTTGGGGGAATTGAAAATGCTGTTTTGCCTTCTTCTGTGACTTTATTCCTATGTTGGTAATGAAGGCCCTAATTTTTTTGCTTTGCTAGAATAAACCTGCTTATTTTTCACTTTTAAAATTTATCTAGTGTATGAATCAGTTCAGGTTAGGCTGGCGAGCGCTCTGTTAGTTGCTTTCTTGGAAATAGTAGGTTCACGTGGGGTAACGTGTGTGTGGGCAGACTTCCAAGGGAAGGAACTTGAGAGGAGGCTGGAAAACCCTCCGACGATTGTGTTATATATCCTGCCAGGCTTGTTGAGTAGACATGAGGGCTGATGTCCCCAGGTTCTCAGAAGAAGCCTGCTCTGACAGAGGTAGATCAGTACGTTCTGACAAGAAACACACAGTGGAGAAGCAGCAAGCTGTTTGAAGAGCGCTCCTGATCATGACACCGCTTTATAAAAAGTCAGGAGAAAGTGAATTCCCTCCCACTGCCCACTCCTGTCCTGCATGGCCTGTAATTTACATGAGTTCTGTTATGAAGAGCAGCAAAAGAAATGTCTTCAAAGCATCAGAGGGTGCAAAAAGAATTACCACCTTGCTCAAGAAATTTTTGTTCTGTATTGCTGTTGTAGGTTAGGATGGTTATTCAGCTGGCTTCCTGCCTGGTGTCCCACATCACTGCTACACCTTAAAGAGGCTGAGGACAAAATGCTAAAATGTAAGTATTTGGGTTTTAATAAGATTTATAGATAGAACTAGGTTTTGTGTAAATTTACATTAAATATAATCAAAAATAGTTTTTAAATGGCTTTTATACTGTGATGAAATGAACAGGTTTAGAATTAGATTTTCATTTTTCCCTTATTTAGATGTTTGATTGTAGGCTCTCTATTTTGAAAGGGAGCTCCTGTTTAAAACAGTGGTTTCCGTAGAATGTACTTCATATTTTATCAGGCATGTCTAGCAACATCTTTTTTTTCCCCACTCTCTCCTCAGGTATTGCAAGCACATACAATAAACGATATGTGTATATATCTAATGGAAATAAAATATGGACGCTGACATTCTCTCCGGATCTTTCGCATAAAACTCCACTTGTTCTCCTGCATGGGTTTGGAGGAGGTGTTGGACTGTGGGCTCTCAATTTTGAAGAGCTCTGTGAGAACAGGACCGTTCATGCTTTTGACCTCTTGGGATTTGGACGGAGCAGTAGACCACACTTTGACACTGATGCTCGGGAAGCAGAAAATCAGTTTGTGGAATCTGTAGAAGAATGGAGAAAGGAAGTGGGGTTAGAAAAAATGATTTTACTTGGACACAACCTGGGTGGATTCCTGGCTGCTGCTTACTCATTAAAATACCCATCAAGGTATGTGAAAATAGAGGAATGAAGGAATTCCTTTTCTGTATTTGACTAGTGATTTTAACTCAGATTTTATTTCATCGGGCTCTTCATAAATTATCTTTAAGTAAATGACTGTGCTGATTTAAAGATACTCGATAACTGAATTTTAAGCCCAACGTATTAATTGTACGGTTTGTTTCCAGGTGAATAGAAATAACTAGATATGGTAAACATGTTTTTCTGTCTACTTTTCTGTACCTCTGGTTTTGTTCAGTACTCCCTTGCCGTGTTGTACGGCAAAATAGCAAAGCTCGTATTTATGGATGAATGTGTTGTGACATCTCTGATCAAGCCTAAGTTTGTGAAGGGAATATAGGCCTGTTTCTGCCAAACTTCCAATTATTATGGACAACATTGGAACTTCTCAATGTAATTCCCCTAGTTAATTTATGCTTATATGTTAGCAGTCGGTCTGGTGCCAGCACGGTGATGTAAAAATTATTTCAGTGACTGTTTGATTTAAATTGTCTGTATGCTGCTTCATATTTCTTCTTTGCAAAACACTCCATCTGCAGCAGTCCTGTAATTGTATTTCATCAGTGTTTTCTGCACTACGTTGTGGCCAATAGGTAACCTATTTTTTTCCCTTTAAAGTAATAATTCGGGTTGTTTTTTTGATATAGTCAGATTATGTAGCCCCTGATGAGCTAGGATCCCAACTGAGGTCATTCTGTATTAAAAAAGGACATTGCTTTTGTTTAGATACATATAGTGGACTCCTGTGAAAAAAATGTGAATATAAGTTTAGCTTTCCACGTCATATGGCAGATTCTATATTACCCAAAACATATCTTATTCTTTTATATTTGCATCAATTTATACCGTATACATTTCTTTGCCTCTCATTTTGGGATTTTGAAATAAATACATAACATCATTTTTTCCTGAAACACTTTGCCTCTGTCTTTCCAAATGGACAAGAGCTGACACGTGCTACCGGAAATGATGTGTGAAAGTAGGCATGTGTCTATGTCCCAAGTTGCAATGAAGAAATGCAATCCTCTGCTCTAGGGATGTAAACCTGTTATGCTTGTGGGCATAAAGCAACTTCTACCTAACTGGAGTTAGTTTCTTGTAGGAACGACTTACTTCAGAAGTTTAGAAACTAGTATCTGTAAATGGTGCTATCCCATCCTTGTGGGATGGGATATTGTTTCTGCTGACTTGTATCAAAAGTGACACTTCATGTTTTTATGCCTCACTATGCTTAAGTTTGAGTTAATTAATTTGGGAGTGGTTTAGTTTGTGCTCTCACAGTACTAATGTTTCCCTGAAATTAAACTAACACCATCAAATTAGCCAATTGACTGGTAGAATTTTAAGATGTCATTGAGTCAAGTGATAAATATAGCACAGCTTTCAGCCAGATTATCTAACAATGCATTAAAGGCTTAAGGGATTCTGGATACATATTGTTAGGAAAGGAGATCTATTTCTCCAAGCATAGATGATCCGTTAATTTACTACATTATACCAGAGTTGTTCTTGGGACAAGTGAGTTTACTAATCCAAAAAGATTCCTATTTAGAATATCCCTGAGTGGTGGCGGGTCATGATTTTCAAATACTGCAACTTCTGAACTACTGCTTTTGCTATGAGTCTCATGGTCAACTTCACGTTATCCATTATCCTTAGTCTTGATTACCAAAAGGAGAAATGCCAAATAGGAAGGAAAGTATTGAGAAAGGAAGCAGGGGAAAAAAGCGTACTCTATTTTTATTCAGGTGACTGTTGTGTTATGTTTAATGCTATAGTTTGTGCACCAAATGTGCTCTCCTGCTTAATTTGAGTAGTTAAATTCTGCCCAGTTCCTCTCTTACGGTTGGCGTTTGCTGCTGTGTGCAAATGCACTCATGGCTGAGCTGAGAGCAGCGAAACATCTTTGTGAGCTTAATTCTTTTCAACTCTTTATTTCAAGCACAGACTTGTGGTTTCCCGGCTGATTGCAGTCCAGAAGTAGCCTTCGTAATCACTTCTGGCATCATTTTAGGTGCTAATAACTCTGCTGTATTAAATATCTAATCTCATGGCTTTGAAAGAGAAGGAAGTCATGAAGAAGAAAGTGAAGATGATGAAGCTTGCATGGAAAATCACCTTAAATATGCAAAACTATAGTTAAGAGTCACTTTTTCAGAAATTGGCAGTATCTAGGACAATTAGAGCAGGTGTCATTATGGGATTAAACAGAAATGGACAATTTCAGTCTACCAAGATGAAATAGATTTTTTTGCTTGAGGGGGACTCACAGCATGAAGCGACTGATAGTTGCATGTACTGGAGACTCCTACTCTGTACTGAGATTCTTTTGAGTAATAATTTTGTAAATTATCTCTCTGATGTTTCTTTCATGACCTAAAATCAATAAATTTGGAAAACATCTGCTAATTTTGCTCTGCCTCTTTCAGTTCAAATTTTACTTTGATAAGGTGATTCTTCAGATAAATTGCATCTCTTCTTACAACAGAGATCTTAGATGGCTTGGAAAAGAAGAACTTTTAGCAAGTTTACTTAAATGAAAGAGATGCAATTATCTTCTTTTCTCTCAAATTAAACTGCTCCTGCAAATAGTATTAACTGAGCATATATATGTTAGGCTATTTTTAAAAACAGAAACAAGATAGGCCTTTTTCTCCTATGTGTATGACGGTGGGTATCTACTGAATACTGAGTTTCTCATTGTGACATGAGCTTCCAAGTTTCTGGTGTTCATACATATGATTAGTTGCAATTCAGTCTAATTAGCAGTCAGAAGCAAAACCATTGATGAATCAGAAACTAAGTAATGAGCCACTATGATAGAAGTGACTAAAACAGATTGCATAGTCCACAGATAGCACATTTCCATCGTACTCAGTCGAAGAAAAATTAATGTACTCTAAATCTCTGAACCTTTTTTGCCAACAGGGTCAAACATCTTGTCTTAGTGGAGCCGTGGGGTTTTCCAGAGAGGCCTGACAATGCCGAACACGAAAGACCAATTCCAATCTGGATCAAAGCACTAGGAGCTATATTGAGTCCATTTAATCCGTTAGCTGGGCTGAGGATAGCAGGACCCTTTGGTGAGTTTTAGCTACTCTTAAATACTGTTTCTGTTTTCGTTGAACATAAACATGGGGCAGATACCCCATTAAGATAAGCTTTGTTGCAAGCCCATATCACTTGTAGAGAAAGGAGTTGGAGGAGAAAGTGGGAGGGATTGAGGAAAGACGAACTCTTAGGACAAGAGGGCAGACTCCTTCTATTAGAAATACTAGTACGATAGTTTATAGCAAACTACATTATATTATGTTGGTGCTGTTTAACATCTTTGTCAGCGACATGGACAGTGAGATCGAGTGCACCCTCAGCAAGTTTGCAGATACCAAGTTGCGTGGTGCTGTGGACATGCTGGAGGGAAGGCATGCCATCCAGAGGGACCTTGACAGGCTGGAGAGGTGGGCTTGTGAGAACCTAATGAAGTTCAGCAAGGCCAGGTGCAAGGTCCTACACGTGGGTTGGGACAATCCCAAGCACAAGTACAGGCTGGGTGGAGAATAGATTGAGAGCAGCCCTGAGGAAAAGGACTTGGGAGTGCTGGTGGATGAGAAGCTCAACATGACCCAGCAATGTGCACTTGCAGCCCAGAAAGCCAACTGTATCCTGAGCTGCATCAAAAGAAGTGTGGCCAGCAGGTCGAGGGAGGTGATTCTGCCCCTCTACTCTGCTCTCCTGAGACCTCACCTGGAATATTGTGTTCAGCTCTGGAGTCCCCAACATAAGAAGGACATGGAGCTGCTGGAGAGGGTCCAGAGGAGGGCCACGAAGATGATCCGAGGGCTGGAGCACCTCTGCTATGAAGACAGGCTGCGAGAGTTGGGGCTGTTCAGCCTGGAGAAGAGAAGGCTCCGGGGTGATCTTATAGAAGCCTTCCAGTACTTAAAGGGGTCCTACAGGAAAGCTGGAGAGGGACTTTTTACAAGGGCGTGTCGTGATAGGACAAGGGCCAATGGATTTAAACTGAAAGAGGGGAGATTTCGATTAGATAAAAGGAAGACGTTTTTCACTCAAAGGGTGGTGAGGCAGTGGAACAGGTTACCCGGAGAAGTTATGGGATGCCCCATCCCTGGAAGTGTTCAAGGCCAGGTTTGGTGAGGCTTTGGGCAACCTGATGTAGTGGAGTGTGTCCCTGCCCATGGCAGGGGGGTTGGAACTAGATGATCTTTAGGTCCCTTCCAACCCAAACCATTCTATGATTCTGTGATTATTGTAGACTACAGTTACAGTGAGTCAGATTATGTGGACGTCTATGGAGGAAGGCTGACAAAGAGGCATGGATGTGAAAAGGTTTTTTCTGTTTGCCTCCAGTCACAGACCATTTAGTTTCTTTTCCAGCTGCAGTTTGATGGACAAACAGGATTTCCAAATTTGATTAATGTTAGAAAGCAGTCTCTCATAAACTCATTTGTCTTTGCCCTGAGTTTAGAAAAGTTCAATTGAAACTGGATTTTTCCTTCAGCTGTTTTCTTACTACTCTAGCAAATTTTATGGGTCTCATTGGTGTCCTGCATTACATTGGCAGTCTATTCTTCATATTTCTGTTTCCTCAACAGCACTGACGAGATGTTAGATAAACTTTATATACCCTAATACTAGGACTTGGTAGGGATGACCAAAAATACTACAGTTCCAGTTTATGTGGGGAATGAGGAGAATGGTGTGACCGAATATTAAATTCATCATATATATTCCTTCTAGAGGGGAAAGAGGATATCTGTCTGTAACTCTCTGTACTACAGGAATATCTGTTGGAGAGGCTTGGAAAAAGATATCCTTCAGGCCGCTCACAAGTTAGGATTAACTCACCTCTTCATCGTTTTTAGGATTCAGTCTGCAGATGAACTAGTGACCTTTCTAGGCTTTGTTTACATTTAAACTTCATCTGTTTCTTAAATTTCTTCGTACAGCATATTAAAATATATATTCTAATCTATTTGATTGTTTACAGGAGTGTGACAAAATTAGCTTTTCTGACAAGCAGCATGTTTTGTCCAAACAGATATTTTTTTTCAAAGTAAAATGCTGATTCGATTAACAAAACAACCTGAAGCATATTGAGTGATAAGCACTGATTTAATGCCTTTTATCCAATAACAAATGCATGCATAAATCAATTCATGTGGAAGAGTTCAAAGCTGAGGTTGTCTCCCTTAGCAAGTCAGTGCAGTCAAAACCGCGCTGCAGAAGCAGACTGTGTCTTGGTGAAGTATCCCTAGCCTAGCCTTGCTTGTAGGTTGCTATGGAGGGCAGTAGTTTTCAAATTTTTTTTATCCATTTCTCACTTCACGTATTAAAAAAGTTTTCTGTCATCAACTTAATGTGCAGTTCTTGACAGATGAAGTATAGTCCTTAGAGAAGGGTAAGTTTAAACACCGCTGTGAGGTAGGCATCAAACCCAACCAGATGAACACACTGAACCAAACCCAGGTTTACTTGTACGTGCACATGTGCTTAAGCTGCTGGGCAGGCGTAGCTGTGTGATCCTCACTCTAAAGCCAATTGCTCTTGTTCAAAGGTATGAGTTAGGCACTTAAATGTGAGTCAAGTTCTTTGGGACATGGATATTTAATCACACCTGCAGGCAGATACTTAAACCTGGGAGAGAGGCAAAAACAAGAGAGATCTTTTTCTTTGAGTGGTGCCCAGTTAGTTGATTGGCATGTTTTCCTTCACTTAACTGGAACAGTCACCCAGGAGGCTGACAGCATAGGGAGGGGTTTCAGTGCTTTGATTGGGTTTGTGAAATCCATTCCTAGAGCTGAACACCTAAAAATTCCTCAGGACAACAGTGATCTCACCGTGACCACACCCTTTCTGTGTAACTCAGAGCCTTCAGTGTTAGTATTTCTTTTAGCGTTTCCATAGACAATGTGGAAAACATCAGCCAGACAATTGAAAATGTCTCCAATAAACATTGCAAGAATGAACCAATGTGATTTCGTTCCAAAATTTGTTCCAAGGTGCTTTGACTCTTTGTTTCATTCACCCCTTCAGATTCCTAGGAAAAGGAATTAGACTCACAGGCAAAGCATTTTTTATCAAAATGGAAAGTAAATTCTAAAATTTGGTATCTTTCAGTCCCCTGGTTGTTGAAGATGGGGTTCCTGTGGCCTCTATGCTGGTAGCAGGGGAGGGCACAGAATTAGTCTCTTTCTTCCAGGTACTCTTATTCCAAGCCAACTGTATCATTTGTGTTTAAAAAAAAAAAAAAACACACAGAAAAAGACAGAAGTCCAGCAATTGAACTCTCTATAGAGAAAACAAGCAGCAGAGCAACTTGCAGAATGTTTGCAAAATCTTCATCACTTCAGGACTTAAATCACTGTTTCATAAGGGAATTATTTTCTCCTACACTGTATTAGTTTTCTAAATTGCTTTAAAGCTTACATAAGGGCATGTTGCAATAGTCTAATCTCAAGGTTACAAAAGCATAGATCACTGTGACAAGGTCTACATAAATAGTACCAGGCCTTTGGCCAGGAGCAAATGGGAAGAAGTGACATCATCATAATTGCACGGATTAACAACAGTACTTTGAGTTAATAAACCCAAGTGGTAAACTGTGAGCCTCTCTCTTCAGGGATGAATAATAGTCTTAGACAAAGATTAGCCTTTGGTGAGGCTCTTCTCCCAAAGATCCATCTGCTCAACTAGAAGAGGCTTCTTTCTTAAAGGTGATTCAGAATAGGAGCTTAACTTGAGAAAGCTCCCGCACGACATTCTTCTCTCTAAATTAGAGAGTCATGGGTTTGATGGATGGACCACTCGGTGGATAAGGAATTGGCTCAATGGCCGCACTCAGAGAGTAGTGGTCAACGGCTCAATGTCCAAGTGGAGACCGGTCACGAGTGGCGTCCCTCAGGGGTCCGTGTTGGGCCCGACCCTCTTCAACATCTTTGTCGGTGACGTGGACAGTGGCATGGAGTGCACCCTCAGCAAGTTCGCCGATGACACCAAGCTGTGTGGTGCCGTTGACACGCTGGAAGGGAGGGATGCCATCCAGAGGGACCTTGACAGGCTGGAGAGGTGGGCCCGTACCAACCTCATGAAGTTTAACCAGGCCAAATGCAAGGTCCTACATCTGGGTCGTGGCAATCCCAGGCATAAATACAGACTGGGTGGTGATTGGATCGAGAGCAGCCCTGAGGAGAAGGACTTGGGAGTACTGGTGGACGAGAAGCTCAATATGAGCCGGCAATGTGCTCTTGCGGCCCAGAAGGCCAACCGCGTCCTGGGCTGCATCAAGAGGAGTGTGGCCAGCAGGTCGAGGGAGGTGATTCTCCCCCTCTACTCTGCCCTTGTGAGACCTCACTTGGAGTACTGCGTCCAGTTCTGGAGCCCCCAACATAAGAAGGACATGGACCAGTTGGAGAGGGTCCAGAGGAGGGCCACGAAGATGATAAGAGGGCTGGAGCACCTTTCCTATGAGGACAGGCTGAAAGAGTTGGGGCTGTTCAGCCTGGAGAAGAGGAGGCTCCGGGGTGACCTTATAGCGGTCTTCCAGTACCTCAAGGGGGCCTCCAGGAAAGATGGGGAGAGGCTGTTCAGGAGGGCCAGTTATGATAGGACAAGGGGTAATGGTTTTAAAATAGAGGGAGGTAGGTTCAGGTTGGAAATTAGGAAAAAATTTTTTACTATGAGAGTGGTAGAACACTGGAACAGGTTGCCCAGAGAGGTGGTGGATGCTCCATCCCTGGAGACGTTCAAGGCCAGGTTGGACAAGGCCCTGAGCAACCTGATCTAGTTGGAGATATCCCTGTTCCTTGCAGGGGGGTTGGACTAGATGACCTTTGAAGGTCCCTTCCAGCCCTAACCATTCTATGATTCTATGATTCTAAAGCCTGAACTGGCCCACGAAGGGACTCAGTTCTCTACATTGGCTGTTAAGAGACCATGGGGACAATAGCTTCCCTAGGTTAAATCTCTTGATTTATACTAGTTCTTGTGCCTTACACTCACATCAAGATTTCTACACCTGTAGTTCAGCATAGACTTCTGTTCTTTCAACTGAACACTAGTTAGATGAACTAGCTTCAGAAGATGACAGAAGAACACAGACAAATTTGAGGAAGAAAAGCAGCCCAGCTTTTTCAACAGTGCCTTCTGGTTCTGAAAAGTGGGATGCTTTTGTCCCACTTGGTGCTGCCAGAGCAAGGAGAAAAGCAGAGTTGATATCGTATAAGACTAAACTGGTGACAAAGAGATACTTTGCTTAGCCCGTTTTGGTGGTCTCCTTTGCATGTTTCTTCTGTTGCTGCAGTGGCCCTTCTCAAACATTCCCTGTGTGTATTCAGCAGGGATTGATTTGCCCCTCTTCTGGTGCAGCATAAAATCCATTAGAATATTTGTTTCGTTCCTGTTTTGTGTAGTGCCATTGTGTTTTTCTAAGACATGCAAGTGGTGAAACAAAACATTGATTTAGAAGTCATCAAGCTTAGCCACGAGTTTTAAGGGAATGTGTTTGCTTAATGCTTTTCATTACAACTCTCCAATCTGACAGTTATCTATATTAATTCCTCCTCTAATAGTGTTTTCTGTTTTAACAGGATTAAGCCTTGTTCAGCGTTTAAGACCAGATTTCAAGCGAAAGTATTCATCAATGTTTGATGATAACACTGTGGCTGAATATATCTATCACTGCAACGTACAGTCACCCAGGTGAGTATGAGTTTTCCCAGTGTGTGTTTTGAAGGCTGTCTTTCGTTTACTGAGTGCTTGCTACTCCCTCCAATGGCCATGGCAACAGTGTGCATCTTTTCTTTTTTAAATTGTAACATTCGTTCTATTAATTGAAGAAAAAAAAAAAGCACTTTTTCTGAATTCCAGAAACTGATAAATGTAAAAGCTATCCCAATTCTATATTTCTTCTAAACCATCTATGTGTTAATTCTGAGAGAGTTTGGGCACTATTTTTTAATAAAAAAGTTGTTACAGTTGTTTAATTTGTAAAGAATTTCTTAAAGAACTTTGAAAAATAAAGCATTTCGTTCTTTTAAGTGTTATCACTGAGAATTGTAAAAACACAGGCTCTTTTTCTTGGAAATTATGTGCAAACCTTGGAAACTTTTGTTTATTAATAATAAAAAAATCCCAGCCTCGTGTACTATTGCAGTCTATGTTATTGAAAGGCACAGATGCTCCAATTTAGAGAAAAGGCAGATCCAATGGAAATGTAATTGTTTTTACCCTTTTGAATGATTTGAAGTGGTGAAACAGCTTTCAAGAACATGACTATTCCTTACGGATGGGCAAAAAGGCCGATGCTGCAACGAATTCCACAAATGGATCAAGACATTCCTATCACTGTGGTCTATGGAGCACGTTCATGTATAGATGGCAATTCTGGCAGCACTATTCGGTCTCTGAGACCAAATTCGTATGTGAAGACAATAGTAAGTTGACTTTTAAAGCAATTGTTTGTTTATTGTGTGGATTTGTTTAAATCATATCTGTGTTTTATCCCAGTTGTGGAAATGCTGGCCCTTTGGTTTAAAGCCTGGGATAATAACTTCGTATTTCTGTAGTGGAGAGAGAGAGAAAACAAGTGTTAGATCAGAGAAAACGTAGACAAAAGATTATTGAGTTCCCAGAGTAAGAAGGAAGCTTACTGTAGCGCTACAAGCTGAATTAAGTCTTTGAGCAAGGTCAAAATATTTCACTCTGCAATGTGCTAATACAAGTAGTTTTTGCGGTCACTGGTAAGTGTCCGAGGTTTTGTTTATGTTTTAAACCACAGCAGTCCTAACATCTGCATATGTGTATGACATAGTGAAGAGGCTCATTTAAAATGTGTGTACTTGCAACTTGATGCAAGTGTGCACACTGCATTTTTTGTTGATTTCGATAATACTTTGAAAATTCATTTGTTTTTCTTCACGTGTTGTCACATCAGTCAGCCATGATAATTAAGTATGCGTATATGTTGCAATGCTATGAGGTGATAAAATGTTTGAATACACCAGCTGTCTTTTTACTGATGCCTAGATCTATCTGGACAGAAGTGTACAATACATGATGTTGATAGTATACTACAAGAAGTAATTCAAATAAAATTTTACAATCTTGATGCAGCTGATAACAGAGTTGAAGCCTAGAGAAAGGCATTATTATTGAACTGTGTACATGTGTTAAGGAGCACAAATACTTTTCATAAATGTTGACATGCAGACTGGAAGTGTCACTTAACTGCTTAACCAGAGAGAAAGTTGTAACAAAAAGTCACTGTTAAGAAGTGTGCAGTAGATTGCTAGGATAAGCATATACCATTCAGGCAGATTTTTTCCAGTCTGGTCAGTGGCTTTTAGAAGAGACTGTGGAAAACTTTATGGTATTCCAGGTTAAAATTTTGTCAAGCCAAATGTAGATTCTGAAAGGTAAATTAGAGTGATAGAAATTATAGGGACATTCAAAAAAACGAAGGAGAGTAAGAAGCTGAGACATGGACTGGCACTGCTGTCCTTGGTAAAATGCAAAGAGGTTTTGAGATTTTATGATGTGTATTTCTAATTAATTTTTACTTTGAGTTTGTGGGTTGTTTTAACACAATAACATAGCTACACTTCTGTGGGCTTAAATTAGAGATTGAAAAGGGAGTGTTTTAATGGAAAGAGGGGAAAAACAGATACAAATTAGTCTTGGACTGATTATAAAATGGAAAGAAAATAGGTCAGGTACCTTTGGTGTACACTATGGTGATTGCTTGCTTCGTACCAGTTTTGGCAGAGAATGATAAATTATAGAAATAGGGTAACCGCTCTGTGTGTGGCTACTTATGCCCTTAATTTTGTTACACAGCTGTTGTGACATAACCTAGGTCACAAATGTGGGGGTTTCCCCCCATATAGTCCATCATTTGGATTTTACTTTTCTCTGCTTAACATAGTAGTTGTTGATTCGGAGGGTTGAAGTCTGCTGTATTCTTAATTGTTTATCCTAGTACCCTCTTTAGTCTCTTCCATATTGTTTTCGTTGTAAGAAAATACAAATTATTTAAGCTGTGTCTCATGCAAACCCTTACAGAACTAAAGAGCAACCTGGCAGAATTGTTTGAGTGGGGAATGAAGGGGATGAAGAATCAGAATCAGAAGTTTGATATGTAAAGCTTGTTCTCCCAAGTTTGTTCTGCAGTGACTTGTGTCTGCATGAATGGTGTTTTGGCTTTTTTGTTTCAACAAGGTGTGCAGTTGAATAAGCAGTAGTTTTACCCTCTTTTCCTGCGTAGCAAAGTTCCTTCAACAGGTGAAACAAGCTTTCATTTTTTCCTTGTGTCCACGGTCCTTTTTAGGCTGTATGATACCACCTCCTGGCAGCAGTTGTGCTGACTGCATTAACACAGACTGGCTGCGAGAGATCAGTTCCAGTTTTGAAATTTTTCTTTTCAATAATGTATCAAGTAGGTAATGTGTCCAAGCCAGGTTCTTCACATATCCCAGTATTTATTTATTTGTTTATTACGTTCTTGTGATTTTGACCTGTTTCTTCACCTTTATCCTCTAGGCTATCCTTGGTGCAGGTCATTATGTGTATGCTGATCAACCGGAAGACTTCAATCAGAAAGTGAAAGACATCTGTAATTCTGTGGACTGACTGTCTTCTGTTCTTTAGAAAGTCAGCATTTGATAGCCATGCTCTCTAGGAAATCACTAAAGAATGCAGAGCTGATGGAACAGGCTCTGTTTGCACACTGTTTCTTCTAAGAAGCCATTTGCACACTTAAACCACTGAGTGCCTTTTTTTTGGGGTGGATAGGGAAATTTGAAGCAAACTTTGTACAGCTTTGTTTAAGGTTGGTCTTTAGATTATTGGCCTGTCATATATGAAATTATATATGTAACTTTTTAAACTGGAATTTTCTTCAAAATTTAATTGAATTTTGCACATGTTGAACTCTCTAAAAATGCTGAATTCTCCACTAACACAGAGAACTGCACCAATGTAGTTACAATGTATAAAACACAATTTGGTTTCTTTATAAACGTTTGTATTTTTTAGTTGATGTTTCATAGAAAGATTATGAAATTGTTTATATGTTTTATTTTTGGAATCCAGAACTCCATATACAATATTTTAAGAAGGTGAATTATTTTTTTTATTGGAGTGGTAACAGCTTATGAAGCTGATTTTGGGAGAGGGACAGGGCCAAACTAATGAGCAGTGTCTGTCACCGAAATGTGTGCGTTAGTTTGTAAGTGGCTCAATATTAGAAAATCATTCTTCTGCTGAATTTTATTTCGATTTCTCTCAAGGCATCTTTTTTCATCTGTGCAACTTTACGGAAGGCTCAGCTCGTAAGAGCCAATGATGTCACCAGCACTAATGCTTCCATAGATACTTTGATACGTAGAATTCAGTGATTTTAAAATACAGAAGATGGCTCGTTAAGTTACTCCGTCTTTTTTTAACGCTTTACCCAAAGATTTTCTACTAGCCTAAAACTAACAATTATAGATAAGTTGACAATATTTTGATTAGGACTAGGGAGTCGCCATCTGGATAGTGAGCGTAATTCCCTTTTTCTTTTGGTAGAAAACCTAGTCTGCTTTTTAGGAAATTCAGGGCAGAGGAGAGGCAGAGGGAGAATATTGATGTTCTGGAATAATGATTGGGAACTACAGCAGGTTAGTGTATTTTAGTTAACATGCAGCCTCCCTATAGGAAGCATTCTTACTGGAATGAGCAATACCACTTAACAAATTATAATTACATATTTTGGAGATTCTTTGTATAATTATATATTTTAATTGAATATTTCAATATCAGAGATAATCCAGTCTCTGCATCTTTTTCAAATCGTAGTTTGACGTTAGTTTTCCACATGCTTAGTAAATTATATTAAGCAAAATACTTTGTCACTTTAAAGCCAAATTATGTGGTGGTTTGTTTTTTAACAAGTTTACATAAAACTGTTGATCTGCTTTTGAATATTAAATTGACTACTGAGGAGTTCTTGATACTTTTATACATAGAGAATTTGAATTAATGATAGCTCTGTCTTAAAGCTTGAATGGAATTCTGTGCATTTTTTTCTCAAACTAAGGAACTGTTGCACATATTTATGATGTGGAAGGCAAAGATACCTAAAATATTCAGGAAGTACTCTGAGTATGTTCCTAGCCAAACATAATGTCTCTTTCTGAAGGAGATATTTATATGGTGCTTTGTAAACATCAAACAGTCTTTGTGATTGCTTTGACTGGTAGCACTTTTAACAAGCTAAAGATTTTAGTTGAAATTACTATTGTATTTATTATTCAATTAGCAAATGCCAGAATTTTTTTAAAAATGTTGGGTTAGATGCTAAAATCTTGAGTTCAAAATGGAAAATCAGATATCAGTTATGTTTTTGAATATAAGCTATAAATTAGCAGTCATGCCAGCTTTTAGGCGGATGCCTTCAGTATGTATTTTTTCACCCTTTTCCATGTCTAATTTGTATTTTTCAACTTAAACGGCTGCTTTAATTGTGTGTAAAAACCTAATCCAAAAATATATTCTGAGTCTCCTCCAAATAACAAAAGGTGAAACAAACTATTGGTATTTTCAGATAGCACTTATTGATGAGAATTCTAGATTCCGCATCAAAAGATGGAAGTAGGGATAAAAATTGCACACTGAACGTGTGAATATTGTTTTAAATATCCCTTGCTTTTTCAGCTTATTGTACTAATAAGACTTGTTGCTGGAGTTTTGCACAATAAAAAAAAAAAGTAAATGTTATGTTTGGTTAATGTTAAGACATCATGCTGCTTTTGTAAAAATTTTGTGTAATTAAGCCCTGGAAATCAAGACTAATTAATAAGTTGAGCTAAACTATCCAAAATACGTTAAAAATACAGTAACGCTTATGTTTAAATATCTCAGTGTTCTTAGGTTTTCTTGAATTTAACTGAAACTGGTAAGGATTTGTCAAGTAGCTTCAACTCAGAATGCTGATTATATAATCAGATTATATAATACAATATAAGTACAATATAAATACAATATAAATCTGATTATATAATACGAAGAAAATGTTTGTTTGTTATCTTCCAGGCAGTATTAGATACTGCTGTGAAAGTCAAGATGGAATTTTGAATATCCTGTTGTGTGCAACATAACCCAATAGTTACTTTAATAAACATCGTAAGAGGTGCTGAACAGAAAATGAATGGCACGTACTGAAAAGACTTCTGAGCTAGACCTTTTGTGAGCAATTACTGTTAGGAATAAGCTCAGTTCCTCCAGAAGTGCTGTTTCAGTGCAATGACCAGTTGCTTAAATGTACTGAACACTGATGGCGCTATTTTTATTACAGCGCTGTAAAATAAGACAAGAATCGCAGGCATAAAGGCACTCAAAGATCTGTCCCATTCTAGCATCAAAATGAAGACAGCTGTGTACCAGAGGCTAGGGCATAACAAAAAGAAGCCAAAATATTAATAAAAATGCAAGATTAACTGTCTGAGTCTCCAGGACACACTCTTCTTCCTGAGGTGGTTGTGATAAAATTTTATTAAAGTAACTTAGTAATATTTTGTTTGCATGGCTGAGTTCATCTTATTACTTATTGAACCTTGCCAGATTAGATTTTAGTTCTGAAAAACTGATTTTTCAGAGAAGTAATTTATTGATAAGACTCTATAATAAAACATCCACAACCATCACAAGAAAGAGTCCCTGTTTGTATCTGATTGTGAAATGGAAATGAAGAATTCGTAGGTGTTGAGCTTGGAAAAATGGGTCTAAGCAAGAGAAATGCCATCATCAGGTATTCTTTAATCACTGGGGTTAAACCAATGCTGGCGTTTCTTTTTAAACCTTATCATTTTAAGGTTGCTACAACTGTTTGTGCTTAACTGATGTGACAGTCTCTGTCTGATATGCTCTCTGTGATCCATTGTGGTTCCTCAGATTCCCAGCCCTTCCATAGTTATTCAGCTTTTGAACTGGGAGTAAGACAAGACTAAATACAATAAAACCGTCTGGAATCAGTGTATGGGCAGACGTATTCAGAAATGCCTGTTTTGCCCCTGTTCAGTACAATGTGAGCCTCCTGAAGCCTAAGGCTAATAGTCAGCTGCTGTTTAAATGGGTGGTTTCTTGGGGCTTCTCCACATATCTGCCATTTTATTGGGTTCTTTTACGTTAACAAGTTCACCATCAGCCCACCCTGCGATGTTTAATCATGGCAGCGCACCCAAGTTGCCAGAAGCCTTAGTCTGGGGATTTATTTTGTAGGAAATGCCAAGTGAAACTTGTCAAAGGGTGAGTCACTAAAGGTAACCGGAGAGAGACATGTTTTAGTGGGACTAGTAAGATCGGAGCAGGACACAGGTGTGTGCAGCAACTGCTTTCTGGTATTAGTGGCAGTAGAGGAAAATGAATGGAGACTTCAGCTTTTCAGGCAGGTGATGGATGGAGGAGTGCCTAGAGCAGAGGCATGTAACATGGCAGCGTACACCACGAGGAACAGTAAGAGCTAGAAATGAATGAGACAGCTGAAAACAGAAAAATTCAGATAAAGAGCTGGGGGGAGTGACAATTTGCTTCAAGAGCCGATTCAGCTCTGGACAAGGATAAGGGAAATGGTGAGGGAAAGGCTCAGAGTGCCTGGGGCACAGAGAAAGCGAGGGCTGGCAAACGAGAGAGAAGAACCTGGCTGACGTGCGTGGGGTAGGTGTGAAGTTCTGGGCTAGAGCTGAGGTAGCCTGCTGCTGAAGGGGCGCCTGCAAGGAGACAGCAAAGCCTCAGGTGCCCAGTGTCTGTAATCCCATCAGCACATTATATTTTCTTGTATAATTAATTCCTCATTACCTCCCTAAACCACTGAATCATTGTCTTAACTATAGCTTTCTCTCTGGGTGCTGAAACTGGACAGCAAGCTAGCGTTTCCGGCTCCCAGCTCCCTTCCCTGCAGTTTTACTTGGGCAAGCTAAGGCTGTCACACAGTAAGGCAGCTTACCAAGGTAAGGAGGGTGCCTGCTGCACCAGCTGGAGGGAACGCTGTCTGGCAAGCGTGGATCTGCCGTACGCGGGGCACTGTAAAGTTTTGGTGTCCCTGCGTTGGCTAAAGCTTGTCCTCTGAACGCACGCACTGTTTCACAAGCTGGACGCCATTGCCTCAGACGGGTGCTGGGATGGGAAGCGTTTGAAGAATGGCTGTGTCCCGCAGCGCTTGGGAAATCGTGAGAAACGGGATTCTCACAAATCAAAACTGAGCGGATGGCGAAGCATGAGGTAAGGGAGACACTGGACTGCCTGAGGCAAGACGAAAAATCAAGATGTACAACAAGACTTGCCACTAAAGATCGTAAATCGGCCTTTTACAAGAGGAATGGAAGGCCTTGGCTCTGTTCCAGTTTGCCTTGTGTTTTGATCACAGGGATATCCTACCTTAAGGTTTTGGACCTGATCAGTAAAATGTAAAAATATAAAATAATGGAAATATTTGTCACCTGTATTTTAAAAATAAGAAACACAAGTAGCAAGAATGTACCACACTGAAATTTAGACATTCTTGGATACGTACGTAACTCATGATAGTAATTAGCAGCAAGATGAAAGCGGAGACAACAGTAAAAGGTAAGTGTTCACGTATATTTTATGCTTCACTTGTAGAGGAAAGCTAGCAAGCTCTAACAGCTTGTTTTGGAATGTGAAGTGGGGGCTGTGAGGTGGAGTGTGACCCCAAATGTACGCTTAAGAAATAGATGTGCTTTGAAAATGAACTACTGCAAAAGCAGAATTTCCATATATTCACAGGTCTATTTCTGCACTCTCGGCTTCACCTACTTGATGTGTAAATGACTGGAGCTGTGTGTGGAGCAAGGTGAGGCTATCGCTTCCTTTGCAGCTTCATGGTATTTGAATGCTTGCCTGATATCCAGCAGCCTTTCTGCTTTGACTTTATTTAAAGATATTTGCATTCACTCAGAGCTCAAATCTAAAACAGAGGCTAAACAGCTCAGTGAATGCAAATCCCCCAGCTAGAGCACCTCTCTGAAAAGGGGATTATTGCTCACGTTACCCCAGGTTCCTGCTCTCCTTGGCACCTGCCAGGGATGAGATCGAGCTCCCTCAGCTCGTCCTGCTGGACACTGAGCCCTTGTGTTTGACCACGTACTGGCAGCCAGTTTTGCCTCCTAAGTGCTCCCAGTAGATGCTTTGACAAATACAGGGTTAAAGAAAATAACCATTCTGCAAACACTGTTTAGCAAGGATGTGCAGGTGGAAGATGCTGGTAGCGGGATATGGGAGAGAAGGACCAGCACATGATGGTTGCTGAGAGCGGTGGGGTGATGAGCCCCATCCAGCCCTTGGCTCTGGCTTGCTTCTAGGCTGGCAGGCCCTGAGCCCTGTGCCACCCTCAGCTCTGCTTGCTGCATGGCTCCGACTCACAATTTAATTCTTCGTGTTCAGCTGCCCTAAGCTGCAGGATGAACCTTGGAGCCTGTTGGGCATCTTGAGCAGCTCTGTCCAAGCGATCCACCAGCTCAGCCCGCTCGCAGCTGAAGCCTTCAGGAAAATGTGGCTGTTTCTACAAAGAAAATTTGCAGGGTAATAGCAGGTACTGGTAAGGAATAGAGAAAGCCAAGGAGATAATCCATTCCTGCCAGCAAATGCCCGAGTCGGTACCAACCATGAGCAAGGGTCATACCTTCTTCACAGAAAAGAAGAATTCGGGTGTGCCACAGAGGGTTGTCACCAAAATGTTGCTTTTTTTTTTTTTTTAAATACTGGCAGATTTCAGCAGTAGTTTGGGGGACAATAACTATTAACCACACAGCAGTGTTTGCCTATTGTAAAAGAGCCCCAGATTTGATTTTAAAAGGGATCTAAAAATAGTTTTGACTTAAATACTAAAGGGTTAGTGAGAAGCTGTGTTTATTTTTTTCCTTGGTGATATCTGGAAACAGATGAAAATCCAGGTCAGGTGAATGAATCCAAACTGTCATCAAGTCACATCTTTAATGGATAAACAAATGATTACTAAAGCGTTTCCCCTGGCTCCTTCAGTGCAAGCCAGCTCCCAGATGGGGCTGCGCATCCCCACCACCTCGATATCCCCACGCTTGCACTGTTGGCCACACAGGGGGCTGGCAGGAGCAGGGAGGGAAGGGGAAGCTCTCACCTCCTTTCCTCCGTCAGTTCTCTGCAGATCTCGCTCGAGGGGAGCTTGTGCTCCCAAACCACCCCAGCGCCTCCTCCTCGTGGCTCCTGCTTCTGCATGGCGCTGCCTTGAAGGAAAGAGCTGCCCTGCAATTTCTTCTTCCATGCACAATAGATTGATACTTACAAGTACGGCCGGGGGTGAAATAGGAGTTTCACCTATTGTATTCACCTCTTTGATATAGGAAAGGGAGGGTTGTGGAAGGGGTGAGTGCGGTGTGGTCCCATTTAACGCAGTCCACTGTAGTACTGCATCGTTGTTTTATTTATCCTGATGTCTTTTCACAAGGCAGAAATGAAGCCCATGCAGGAAGACTAGAGGGAGGAGGGGGAGCACAAACCAACATCCTCTGTTATTACAGACCGGCCCCAGAATGAGAATAAATGGTGATAAGAGGAAAAATAACTGCGGCAGAGTTATTAAATCTGGGGCAACTTTTAAAGCGGCTCCAGTCTGGCTTCTAATTTTGTTCCTGTAATTTGATTGCGGCTTTAAACGGGACTGCTTAGACACGAGCTGCTTGATCCGCAAGCAGCAGCAGGTAAGCGGTGCGGCGGCCCCGCGGGCCCTGCACCCCGGCCTGCCGCGGGGGCTGCGGGCAGGGCAGGGAGGGGATGGCAGGGGAGGGGAGGGCAGGGGCTGGCAGGGGAGAACCTCCCTTTGCTTCGGCGACTCGGTCCGCGGCAGGTGTCGAGACCCCCGGAGGCGGCGGGGTCCGGGTGCGGCAGCCGGGCTCGCCCCTCTCTGGGTGCGCCCGGGGCGGGGCGGGCGGTGGGGCAATTCATTATCCAGCTGATATTGACCCGTTAATGAGAAAAAAAAAATAAAATAAAAAGGCTACAGAAGCGCGTTAGGTGCTGTAACCGGCGGCAGCAGCAGGGTACCGCCGGCAGCCTCCGTTGCGGCCCGCCGCCGCGGCATGTCACTGTTAGGACGGGAAGGGCCGGCAGGGGCTCCTGCAGCTCCGGCGGGGACAGACCCCGCTGTCCCCGGGGGAGGGACAGACCCCTGAGGCCCAATGCCCCGGTGATGGGCAGGCAAAGCACCCGAAACGTTTAGCGCGCTCTGCAAACATAGGTTGTCCTCCAAGTGACAGAAATGAGGAGTCTGAGCTGTATGTTGGATTAAAAGAGTGGGGTTTTTTTCTGAGAGGGGTACCAAAGAAGGACCTGGTGCTGATAACTAGGGACAGGGGAGTAGTTAGTGCCCCTCTGGCCGTTCCCAGTCAGCCCCATCCCTCACTGGGGCAACTGAGGCTGCAGCCGCTGCTGTCGAGGGGAAGGGACACTTCACCAGACCTTACTGGTGGGGCTAGGTGACCGTGGGAGCTGGGACAAGCTAAGGCTGCTTCCCTCGCCTCGGCTCCCCCACCCAGGATGGTGACCTGCCCGTAGTGAGGTTCGGGATTTGGCCCTACAAGACTGGAGCGTGGGGCTGACCAGGATGCTGAAGGGTGCTGGGACGAGCCTGTGAGGCTGGAAGTTCACCCCATCTTAGGAGATTATTGCTACAGCCAAGCCCATATGGGTGTTGTGCTGCTGGACATGGCTGCTGGGCACTCACCTTCCCTATCGGGGTGCTGGCGGTGTGAGAAGTGGTTACACCCTGACCCACACACTCCCCTGCACCCCTCTTTCAGATCAGAGGTAGGAGTGTGGTGACTGCCTGAGGGACGACATGTCCACTCTAGAAGTACTTCAGTACAGAAGCAAGGTGTGATTCAGGGTTCAAGCGGAATATTGTCATCAGAGGACACGGGGGTAAGTAAAGGAGAGGCTCTTGCTCTCTGCGTCCTCACTCCTCTGTGCTGCCAGGACATCTAAGTTGCCCAGCCCAAACCCTGTGACCGTGTCACGTCTCTCCGTTGTCCCTGAGGGAACCCATATTGGGACAGGAGGGATTTGGCAGCGCAGCGCTTGCTGCAATACTGGATTTCTTAGAGCACCTCAGCCTCAAAGGTGCTCCAATGTCCCCGGGGACATTTCAGTACCTTTGAGGCTGAGGTGCTCTGAGAAATTCTGGGATTCTTGAGCACCTATCAAGCTGACATGCAATAAGACGCTCAGCTGCTCGGCAGGTCCCCCCAGCACACGTGCGCGGGCTGTTTGTCTCAACAGGATATTAAAAAGAAGAGGTTATAAAAGCAAGGCACGATATGAGGCGAGGCTTAACTCACAGCAACGATGTTCAGCTCCTCTCCGCAGCTCACGTTCAGCATGCAGGAAACATCTGCAGCTCCCACAGCCCCTGCTTCTGGGGCTGCCGCACTCCCCTCGGAGGGGTCTGGTGCTGTGGTGAGATGTCCATCAGTCCACCAATACCCTGGTCCCCTGGGTCGTTTTCTCACAGGCTTCTCCCAGGCATAGACACCTTGTTCATACATTGTTACTTGTCTCCCTCCCCATCTCATTTTGCTGCTGGCTGGGTTTCCTGGTGGCACCCTGGACCTGGCTTGCCATTTCGAGGGCTGACAATGGTCCCCAGGTCCAATCCTGCTACACCAAATTCACTGGCCGAGTCATGTTTACTCAGTTTCCTAAAACTCCTGAAAAAAAACCCTTCTCGTTTGCTGTATGATTCCTGCATCTGGTTCAGCACCTGGCTGGTTCAGCAAATGGCTTTTCCCACCACTTTATTAGGGAAAGAAAGAAAGAAAGAAAGAAAGAAAGAGAAAGAAAGAAAGAAAGAAATCAATCAGGGATTGTGTCCTGTCAGGCTATGGACACTGGCGATGCCCTTGGCCAGGGCAGGGTGTGGAGGGTGAAGCTGCTGGCAGCAGGAGCATCCTGGGGCGCACAGTCCGGTGCAGACACATGAGGCTACCCACCGTGACATGAAACAGCATCTCTCAATTTCATATTTCAATTTTCATATTAAAATAGCTAGCTGTGCAAGGACAAGTTAAAATAGCTTGCTGCCCGGCTCCTGATCCCAGCAATCAGTTACACATGCTCTCAAGATTTCTCTCTGTCATGGCTGCTCGGTCTAATCATTGTTTATTCCTACTTCTATCCACCCCCCAGGCATTTTTTCTCTTTTCTTCTCCCTTCTGGTTTTACAGTCACTGGATAGACAGGCTCGCGGGCCATTTTTAGATCTCCAGATTACTTTTCAGATCTATTCTAAATTTATCTCCCAATAATCTGAAGTCTTGACACCTCAGGAGCAGGAATCATGGCTGCAAAAGAAGAAGAAAAAGTGTAAAGCCCGGCTTATGGGGCTGGACCCCTTTACTGTGGCAGGCTAGGCTTTTAGTCTTCCTCCTCCTCAGCCCTCACCTCTGTCATCACATGTCCCAGAGCTGTCCTGGCCAGCCTCTGCCAGGGCGAAGGAGGGTTATTCCCACTTGAACAGTAACAGGGAGACAAGAGTTCCCCAGGGAGGTGGGGGACACGGAGGAGCCCGGGGCAGAGAGGGACGGACGCAGCACCCCAGGGTCCTGCATTAACTGGGTGCAAACCAGGGAGCCGGGTGGATAGGTGGGTTTGCAGCTACCATGAATTGAGCCCCAAAGTTTGTTGTACCTGCAAAGCTTCCTATGGCAAAAAAAAAAAAAAAAAGTTTTTGAAAATTAACCGAGAAATCGGATGTTCTTGAAGATGATCATGCTGCAAGTGCAAGGCAAAGCTAGGAAGAAGAGGCGGGAGTCCCGGATCCTGCTGTGCCATTCCTGCAGATTGCTCTTATGCAGAGCTGGAAAATGGGAAAACCTGCAGATATTCCTTCGAGGCTGGGAGCCCTTGGAGCCACTGCCAGCTCCTCCCTGCAGTGCCTGAAGGATAAAACTTTTCTCCTCACTTCTAAATGCCTCACGTGCCTCCCCAACCGCCCAAGCAAGCCCCAAATCCTCAATAATTACCCTGTTCAAAAATCATGTGCCAGTGATTTTATCTTGTTGCCACAGACGGATGAAACGTCAGGCTGTGGGTGCAAGGCTGCGTTCCCGTCACCCTGAGCCACAAAGCTGTGAGGGCTAAATACTGTTAAAAATAAAAATATTTTCTCCTCTGTCCTCCCTTCCAGGCAGTTCCCAGTCAAACCAGCAAGATGATGGGCTGGTCTGGAGGAAGGGGAGAGAAGGAGGAAAGAAGGGAAGGGGTTAACCCTCTTCCCATAGTAAAGTGCTGAGGCTGCCTGCCAGTTTTCGGGAAAAGCTGCAAGTCATTCTGCCAGGACAAGGAGGAGGTTTTGAAGTCTCTGGGATGCTCTTAGTGAAGAAAGTGCCGCAGTACAGCCCCAGCCGAGCTTGCATGGCAGGTGGGCAAGGTGGAGGGGACCTGCCCAAGCTGAGGAGGGGAGGAAAGAAACCCCAAGCAGGAGCATCCCATCAGGACTGCAAAAACGCTCTTGTCTTCAGGTTTCCTTCCTCGCCTCCCCCTCTCCTTTGGCCCTCATCCTTCATTTGTCCCAGCCCCGGCAACCCCGCCCTGCCTGCTCAGCCAAGAAATCTGGGGAGCGAGTTGGTGCCACGAGCCCAAGGCAGGAGCAAGAGCAGCTGCCATGGCTCTGGCTTCCCAGTGCACAGCTCCCGCAGGGAGCACTGGAAAATATTGCAGCTTTCGGATACCCTCTGATGGGAGGAGAGGTCTGTGAACCAAGCACTGCCTGCCTGTCCTGAAGGGAATAGCTGAGGTTGTGCCTGGCCTCCTCCTCTTTCTCCCTGGCCCCAAAGAGCCCCCCCAGGCATCTCGCACCAGTTCCCACACAGAAATGTGCTGGACTTGATGGGACATAAGGGGACACCTCGCTGTCGACAGCCGTTTCCTGAGAGGAAAAATGTTTTGTTGGAAAAATAACAGTCTGTGGTGCATTATAGGTGGAGAGAAAGTAAGTAACCCACCAAGGTAAAATATCACCGGCAAAATACAGGGCTCCCCCGGACACATCTTGGCATGGTGGCTGCACGGGACAGGTGGTGGATGCCCGGAACAATGAGGTTAGATGAGGCAGAAAAGAAACCCCTCCCAAGCGGTGCCGCTTTGGAGCCCGAATTTGCAGTTTTGGGAAACAGAGGTGGTGGGAGCGGAGGAGGAACACGAGGCTGCCGAACCGCAGAGTCCCTGGTTTGGGAAAAACATCCCCCTCGCAGCTGGATCCCACCTTAGTTGCTTGGCAGGCATGAAGCCGCCCGACTAAAGGCACGTAAAACCACCAGCGTAATTTCCTGGCTTATATTTTTACGTTTAGAGCATGTTACACCCAGCGCGACCCAGGCTTTTGAGGGAAGCTTTGGTCAATTAAGATTAGCTGTCATTTCGCATTTAGTACTGTCATTTACGAATTCTCCCTGTTGCCAACAGGCAGGAGGAGAAGACGGTGCACGAAATAAATAGCTAATTGACGGAGGAGCTCGTCAGGGCCCTGATTTCTGTCCCCCTGTCATCTCTGGCTCAGCTCTGTCCTATGAGTCAGGTCTGGAGGGCTCTGGAAAACCATCGCCATTTCGGCACCACTATTAGCCCACATATATTTTCTCCTGCTGACACTTGGAGTGAGTTGGGGGGCATGAGCAAGGGCGGCCTCCCAGCTGGGGTGCCACTGCCTGTTTCCTGTACTGGTCCCAATGGCCACCAGCCTCTGGTGCACTGGGCATCACTGGAGAGAGGGGACTAGGCTGGAGGGACCACCAGGCTGATCTGACACAGGTGTTTCTGGCTACGACTGCCCAGGGTGGGACCGAAGCTGATGCCCTGTCCTACAGATGGGTGGGAAGGAGGCTCGGGTATTTGCACAGCCCCCTCCTTGCACAACTCCAGCCTGGCACAGGGAGAGCACAACCCTGAGGCACCCCTGTGGCCCAGACTGCATGGGGGCTGCACAAAAAATGGCCAAATTGAGAGAAAGCATGGGGACTAATTCAAACATAAGTACTTAAGTGGATAGTCCTAAAGGTCCTGTGCTCCTGGGAGTGCCTCCAAACCTCCTGTGTCTTTTACCCCTCTAGTCCCTGCTTTGCTTGTGCAATTGTGTAATAATAAAATGACCTTGAGAGAGAAAAATGAGCTACTCCAGGATGCTGGTTCAGATGATGAGAGCTTGTGTAACACTGTATTTCTGGCAGGCTGTCACTCCAAAAATGTGTGCCCCCAATCAAAGGTAGATTTAAAAAAAATACTTCTCCCCTCTGCTGCCACAGCACTATTTCTAAGGCACATGTTATTAGCAGTGCGTTGTTGGGCAAAGGGGTTAAATCTATATGTCTTTTACATCGCATGATGTGTACCTATCATTTCTGCATAGATCTGGAGTGAAGATGAAATAGCTCATTACTCATCAGTGGCAAACAAAAAGTACCATGAATCAAATTAATGGTCGAGGGAGAAAAAGGAAGATCATTGGGTTCCCATTGTTCGATGTCTTTCTTATCTCACAGGAACGTCGAGGAGCAAACAAGCCCCCCAGCTTGTGCAGAGCACCTTCCCTGAGCGAGGTGCTCCGTAGTAACCTGTGCAGTAAACCCTAAGCCCTTCTGCATGGTTAATAATTAGAGAACCTGCTGAAAGCAAAAGAAAACAAACACTGTTTCATTTGGTACCTAGCAGGAAGGTTAGGGACATTCTTTACGTTCCAGACAATGGGTCTTGCAAAGCTCACAGAGGCGGTGCCGGTCAGGGTGAAGAGGCACAGAGCCAGTATCAGCCCACCTTATCTGGTGACCCACGGCATGAGCTGGGCAAGGGTCCTCACTGCCTGTTTGCAAAGGGCTGCTGCAGCCCACCCCAGCGCAGCCACATCAGGGAACAATTAACGAAGGGGCAAGAGGCAAAAGGGGGCTGGCCTGCAGGCCACAGGCTGAAGATCACTTGGCACTGGCTCTATGCATCCTTTTTCCTTGGGAGGGAGGACACCACAGGTCTTGTCCAAAGGGAAGTGAAGGCAGTGGGACAGCTCCCCTGAGGTCACATCCCCTCGGTCTGTTTCTGAACATGGATCAGGGGTTTATCAGACCATCTTCGAATGCACATGCGGTCACCACGTTGTTTCTCACATCTCTCTGTTGTGAGGCACGTTCCTCACAAGGGTGGCCACAGCCTCCCTTTCCCCACAGCAACAATCATTCACACTGAAGGACTTCATTTGTCCTTGCATCATTATTTTTCCATGTCCTTTGATTCAGACATTGGTCCAGCACTGAAGTCTTTTGAGCCACTGGGACAGGACAAACTAAACTTGGATTTACACTGACTCTTCCCTGAATCCTTTTTTTTTGCAGCATCACCTCTATGGGGTCACTTGAGACCTTCAGTCACGTGGGGAAGGACTGTCACCCTTTCTTTGAGTTGCTGTCATTGCTGATGAGAAGCTTCCACACTCTTTCCTTGGAAAAAGTGTTCCCACAAAATACAGGTCAAGAAAGAAATACTTTCTCCTTGTTACAGCTGATGATTACATATATATTGTATATAATGGTTGCCTTTGACCGTATGGGCTAGGATGACTCTTAATAGTAATATCCTCTGTGGGAAGCTGTGGAAACTCGGTCAATTCAAACCCCATGTGCTGCCTGGGACCCTGCCCCCCTCTGTGACCCACGAAACACAGGCCCCCGCTCCCCTGAGCCACTGAGGGGACCGTGGGGCAGCCAATGCTGTAAGATCTCAGCTACCTCCTCTATTTCCCCTGTCATGGTATGTGGCTGATGGGTGGAGGGACACATTATTGTCAAAGCAAACTCCCTTCTACCATTTTTCCCTCCCAGAAACACCTCCTGCTTATTCTTCCCACCCTCCCAGGAGGCCCTCGACCACACTGGGAAGCTCCATCGGCAGCAGTTTCCCTGTCCTCGCAGCTGAGCTATCCCTCAGTTTCCTCCAGAAGCCCCTCAGCTCTGGATGACTCAAGGAAACCTTTTGCTCACAACGCTGGGAAAATTCAAGCCAAAATGATGCATTTTGCATGATGGAGGTTCTGCTGAGAATCATGTTTCTTTGCACTTGGAGAAGGTGGTGAGTGACTGGTGCAGATGCAGTGGATCTCTGGCACTGTTACAGCACTTACTCTTTTGAGTAGAGGACGGATTTCCAAATCATTTGCAAATAAATTGGATAATTTGCCTGAGTTAGAAGTACTTTGGAAAATACGTCCTTTGACAAATTTAGCAGCAGTCCTCAGACTTCTGCCTCCTCATGAACGTGCCAGAGGATCTGTGCAGATGTTTCTCCAGCCTCCCCTAAGGGGTGAAGTATTTTGCACAGGCTGAATTCACGAGCTCAAAGGATGGTAGGTGAGTTCCTCTCCTGCCATTGAGCACTAAAGCTTTGTCAGCCTTTGGGAAAGGAAAAGGCAATAACAGCGGTCCCAGAGATCGCCCCATTTCATAATGGATGGAGCTCCCTCCTGGGAGAACAGGGGTCATGAGCTGGCACAATTCATCCATCCCTTTAGAGAAGAGGAAGGTGGAAGTACGTGTCTGCTCGGAAATGGGGATATTTGCTGAGACAGGAACGGGCTTAGTGCAACTGAAAACATTGGGAGCTGACACACGTTTTGGGAAAGCACAAGGGCTGTGAAAGGAGCAGGAGGAAGGGGCGTGGGGGAGCACCCACATCTCTGCATGGGGCTGGTGTGCACAAGAGGTGTGGGGAAAGGGTGTGGGCAGGGGGACGACGTGGGGCATGGGAGGGGCACAAGCTGCTGAAGCAGCGGGGAGGTCTGTGGGGCGTGCTGAGGTACCTGCTTTGGCAGCTCTGCTTTACCAAACAGCTCAGCTTCTCTGCGTCCCTGCAGGAAAGCCAGAGCTTACAAAGGAGCACACTCACGAAAGACCGGAAACTCAAATACAACCGATATTCTCCAGTTTTAAGTCGTTACGTTTCCTGCATGTACTAGTGTTCTTTCTGCATTTCACAGTCACTGTACAAATCCAACATTTTCAAGCTGGGCAGAAGAGGCAGCTCCTCAAACTTGATATATACACTCTAATACTAAATGCACTCATGGAAACATGGTTAAAAAAAGAATCCCCAAATCGCGCATGCTGCCACCCTCCTCTCCCCAACCCCTGCCATTCTAATCTGAAGAAATACAAAGTCGTAATAAAACATTTTAAAATTTGGGAAGTCACTGTTAAGGCATTCCCACGTCCCTGACTCTGCCCAGTGTTGATGGCATCCGAAAAAATAAAAAAGGATTAACCAGATCGTATTTTGGAAATGAGGCTCATCTAGTGCTGGACTGAAAACTTGATTGAAACGTCATAGTTATATGATTACTTCACAGTGTCACTGAGGAGCAGAGTTAAGGTTTGTCTCAGCCTACCTGATATACAACTCCTTACTCTGAATAAGTTTGGGTTTTTTCTTAAATTCAACAATTATCTATGTTTCCAGGATTCGCAACATTGTGTTTTGGCAGAATCAAATCATGCCAATGCGGTACTTTTCCTTACACACGGATGCTCTACCTTATCCCCCTCACTGGCTGTCTAGTCTTCCCCTGTAGGGAATAGAAACAAGGAAGCCTAAAACTGTGATGAGGGAGTTAATTAAGATTATATGCAGTATTTTCACACCTTGTAAGGTTTCTCTAGTGCAAGCTCCCTCACACCCAGGGGCAGTGGCTGGCTACAACGCAGCTTCTTGGTCTTCTTGCTCTCAGTCATGATTCTCCATTTCTCAGGGAGCTGGAGTACGGTTGGGTGGGTGTGGGGACAGACTAGAGAGATGCTGGTGGGCAAACGTGTCCTCCTGCCTCTCGTTGATGGATGCACATGCAAATGCACACATATTTGTCTGCGTGACAGTGTAAATGAAAAAGCCCGGTTACCCTTTCCATCTCCCACCTCCTCCTTGGGACTGCCGCTGGTGTGTGAGCACACATAAAGACACCGCATGGGAGGAAAATGGGATGACCCACCTGAAGGCTGTCTAGATTTAAAAAACAACACTCTACGGGAACCAGCCCCCTCGGGCTTTTGTAGCCTTCGGTGCGAAATGGTGGTTTCAGCCCGTTAAGACTGGTCTGCCCTCACACACAAGGCCTTTGCCTCTGCCTGTAAGCGATGGGTGCCGTCCCTGTGCTGTACTTGCTGGAGCACATCAGCCCTTCAGGGACGTGGTGTTGTGGGGAGCCAGGCACAGCCCCACGGCCATCCCCACCGCTCAGCACTCCTCTCCCGTGGCTGACCCTGCAGACTGCGGCACATCCCGCTGCATCGTCCCACCTCATTTACCTTAAGGTAAGACACCACCCATCTTCTTTTTGGTGGTCTTTCCCCTCTGGGCTTGGGGTAGCTGGTCTTGAGGGTGGACTCGAGCAGGGAGGTGGTTGGCACGGGGCTGGGGCAAGGAGATAGGACCCCAAGTCCCTGCTCTTTGCGTGTTGAAGCTGACCTCCTGAGAAGGCGAAGTGCTGACCACAGATCTTCTCTTCCTCCTCCTCCTCCTCTGCTCCCTCTCCAGCAGTAATGCACATGTGCTTTGTCCATAAATATATTATTTTGTGTTCCTGCCAGCCCAGACTAATAGGGCTAATGTTTCCTGAGGAGCAGCCCAAAGCTACATTAGCCGCAGATGTTTGATTGATTTAAAACAAAGAGCCCGACCGCCAAACTGCTCCATATGGTTTCTCTTCCTGTCACTTTGCCTGCAGGGTTATCTCTGAAATGCAATTAAGGTGCTTAAAAGTACATTTTCAGGAAGATGCAGAATTGATGAGGGTGGGTTTGCTGATGGGTGCCTCCAAACTGTTAGAGCAAGAGCGAGGACAGTCATGCCCTACCCTTAGCGGCTGCACACATGGTTTTTCCACTTGCATGAGGATCTTTTAAATAGGAGGGCAGGCCAAAAAATGCCCCTGTTGTAAAGACTTCGCTGTAGACGTACTTTGCCAGTACTCATGTCTCCTGATATTCTGCTCATTTATTATTGAAGTCAAACATTCATCTGACTAGATATTTACTTGGGAACTTAAAGTGCTGCAGAGATTTCATTTAACCCCACCTCTGCCCTGCTCCTGCTGCCTGGGTGCTGGAGACGAAACCCCTCCCTTGAGTAACTCTGTTGAAGACCCGGTGAAGTGGCCGAGGATGAGCTGGGCTCTGCCTGTTGCTTGCCATGAGGAGGGTGCCAGTCCTACCTGAGCACTGGGGCACCGATGCTGTGCCTGGGGACACTCGCGCTGGTGCTGCGGTCCCTGCATGCCAAGGCTGGCCACTGGAACAGTCCCCTAGTCCTCCATCAGGCTGAGACCCCTTTGCTGCATCCGACTCCTGCCAGGACCAACCGCCTCATGCCCCCCAGGGAGGGCTGAGGCCAGCAAAGGAAAGTTACAGCATCTTTGGTTTTAACGCACAGAGTAGAAGTTTGTGGATGAAAAAAGTGTGCTTCTCTATGCCAACCCTCCATCTTCTCCTTAGTTCAGCTGAAACAGGTAAGCAGCTGCCCCTTACACCGCATTTTTAAAAAACTTAAATGTTTCAGTTTCTGAAAACAGACTTTTTAAAATACTTTTCCATGAAAATTCCCAAAACAGGTGCGTGATGTGTGGCATCTTAATCCATGTCTTGGTGTGTAAGGAAAGGAGAGTGGGATGAGCCACCTGTAGTGACCTGAAAGGCTGCCAGGTCCCCTCTCTGGACCGCCACCAAAAAAATATCCACGAATTTGAGCAGGGAATCCCAAACCATGGTGCAGAATTAATTTCATATTACGGAAAACAGAAATAATTACATTGCAACAGGTCTGAAGATTCATGGCAGCAGTGCATTCTGTAAATATACAGCAGCGCGGGGTAATTATCTGGTGCTTGACTGTCTTCAAACTAGACCTCTGTTAACCTTGTCCTTACCTCTTTTGGAATTAAAATCCTGAGGTAATTCATCATAGAAATTCTTGGTAACTTCAAGTATAATTGCTAAGTAATTTTCAAGCACACGTAATTACCGTGCCCGATTAATCTCATCATGAGTCTTACAGCCAGGTTGTTTCATGGGCCTTAGATCTAAATAAACTCTAGTGTATATGTATGTAGATATATGCATGTGTGTGAGCCTGTTTGTATCGCAGAGAAGAAGAGCAGCCCTGGGAAATGCATCTTTCTCTGTAGCCTGCTTTATTCTCTAATTAGACGTTTGTAGAAATATTACCCTGGCTACTGCATAGTCCTTAAATCCACATGTGTGATAAACATTATCCAGATCTCCATAGCCATTTAAAGTGGAGTTTTTCACAGAAAACCGATTGTACAAACACCACCATATCACACCGTCTCTATTTTCTTTCAAGGGCTTCCAGAGTAAACGTTCTTCAGCTCCAAACAAGAGGAGAAGCTTGCTTTCTTTTTTTCGCCCGTGCTGCAAAATCAACCTGAGATCTGAAACCTCAGCTCTTTTCTGCTCTTGGCTTTCATAACCCCTCAGGGAAGGGAAATACAGATTAGAAGAGCCTACCCAGTCTTCACTACCCTGGAAGATCAAGCAAATGAACTTGGCTGCTTTCCGATTCATCCCTACACCACTGATCGTCAGTAACAAAGCAGCAGAAAGGCTCAGCCCTTGCTGTGTTAATAGGTTAAACGAGGTGTGCAGAAGCGCTGGTCCCTGCACTTTCATGGCAAGCACGTCTTCACTAGCTCACGTGAAACTGCCCACTACGCCCACAACCTCTTGCTCCAGCAATGAAAACAGAGACCTGTTTCAGCTTGTGGCCACAGGGTCCGGGTGGGCAGGTGGGAGAGCGGACCTTTCCCTGAGTGCACAGGGAATGGGGAGAGCACCATGGAGGGTTTGGTCCCTCTGAGGGTGGGTGCAAAGCGTATTGCTGGGGTGAAGGACCTTTCTGGTGCCTTCAGCAGTGCTGTGTGGGAAGTTCATGGGTGGGAGGCTCCATTCCTTCTGTGGATGCAGACCCAGGCCCCGCACAGCCAAGCTAGCTGGGGTGGCAAACAGAACGCGTGGGCAGGCTTCTGAGCGGCAGCGTCCACTCGCGTCCACCATTCCCACAGGGTGAAGTCATTGCCAGGGCCACTGCACGATCCACCTCTCAGGGCTAATAACAACATGGCCATTATAGACTGCTTGAGGATAACATTCAACACACAGTTCATAAATAAAGAGAAGTTTTGCCTGAAAAGGTCTTTATTTGGTCACCGTTATGTTACAGCACCCAGAGTAAGCACCTAAGGCCTGTGGTGCTTGCGGAAGGTGTTAGGACAACGTGATGAATAACTGGAGTCATTCAACGTGACACAAATTTCTCCCAACAATTCGCTATACCCTGAAGACATCTCCTCTGAACTGAAGAGACCCACAGGGACCTAAACACATGACTCGGAAACCTCAAAGCAAGAAAAGTGACACAGACCTGTGGTCCTCAGAACTGAGCAAGTCTTTCAAGCTTTGAATGCATTTTATAGAAATCAGTCTAAAACAACTTGCTAAAATGGACAGGGAGCAAGATTCACTGCATGAAATTTGAGAAAAATGTCTAAAGACTTCTAGAAGGAGAAAGATTTTTTTTTTCTTCTGCATTCTGCAGCTTCACATTTCCGTACAAGGTTGAATCTGCAATTTCCTGCTGTTTCTCCTTTCTTCTGAAAAATATTCTTTAAAGAGAAGTGTCAGGAACACTGCCAGCCAGGCAAACGTAGTACGAGGCGTTATTTGCAATGCACCTCCCCAAGCCCTGCAGACAGCTTTGTCCTTTGCTTCTCACCCCTGCAGACACTGAGACCTGCCCTTGAATTCTCCTGTCCCCAGTGCCTGCCGTGCCCCACATCAGGCTTCCCGGTCTCCGGGACAGCCCTGTTGCCTGCTCTGCACAGGGATAAAGCCTGATCCTCCCCTGCATCTGTATCTCCGGGAAAACGTTGCAGAAAAGCCTGTGTGAGCATCTCCTTCCGACCCAGAGGAGCGGACGCGGCCCTGGAAAAACAGCAGGAAAACACAGCCAGTAGGAAACGTGGACATGACGGGTGGCTTGTTAATAGGAAATAGCCATGGCACTGAGCCATTGCCCACTTTGGACCTTTCTCTGATTCCTCTCTAAGCTACAGCACATTCAGCTGGTTCTTGGAGCTTCGCTTTATCTTCCCTCTGGGAGGTTTCTGGGTCAGCTGTATTAAAATGCATTTATTCTTGAGGGGGTCGGTAATGTGACACAATAGTGATGTATGAGTGAGTGAGGAGAACACATAAATTTCTAACAGTGCAGAAAGAAGAATCCCGGAGTTTTGCTTGCTATCTGTAAAAATTGAGCATGGGATCTGTCACTTCATGTCACGACAGCCAAATTAAACAAACGCAAGCTGACGGGAGGAAAAGCAACAAAGGACTTCTATCCAATTACTTCCAGAAGAATATTAAATTATGGGGGCACTTGCTTTTGTGTTAGCAAATAAGTATTTAAATGGACCTAAAGTCCTTCATCTCTTGAAAGTTGGGTTTGTCTGCATAGGAGAAATGGATGCCGTGGGCACTCGCTACTGAAAGGGAAACAGTGGACAGACAGCGCCTTCGATGGCAGCTGCAGGCTGACACGTGTGGATAGCATGGCTGGGAACAGTGTTTCCATGGCTGTTGAGACACAAGAGGGGGAAGTGAGAACACCTGGGCATCTCATTTTGGATGCCTCCATCACTGCTGTTGGAGTGACGGCTCGGGGGTATCACAAGAGCCTTTGAGGCAGAGATGCCTTTGTAAGCAACAGCTCAACCTCTCCTTTTGTAGCACACAGCTGGTTGACTTTGGTGACCAGTAGCATGAAGAAGTTCACTTTCTTCACTCGGAAGAGTGAAGGAGACGACAGGTATGCCTAAGCCCTGCTATGCTGAGGGCAGGTGGAGGTGCTTGCGCTGCCGTGCACCACCACGGAGGAGGGACTCTGAACATCGCTGATGCAGAGGCAACAGCCTAGGGCCTTCTGCAGCAGAGCCCCGAGAGGCACAGGAGGAGACATCTGGTTACCACCAGGCATCACTGAGTGCCAGCAGGTTGCACAGCCTGATCACCAGCCAGGAGGAAGCACTGGGAAGGAGCCATGGCTGACTGCATCACCTGTCTGCTATGCACAGTAACAGTGGCTCCATGTGTATGTGGAGCAGGAGGTGTCTCCCACACAAGTGGGACACATGGGGTACAACACTGGTAATTCAATGGAAGGAAAGGTACCCTGCCAATCTCGGTGTGTGGCTCGGCCTCTCTGACAGGAGGCTCCAGGCAACGTCTACCAAGCACTGAGTAGGGCTGGGTGCAGGGTGGCTTGAAGGTGGCAAATCAGCAATGACCACACTGCCAGGACCAAGTGTCCTGCGCTATCTCCAGTGTCAGAAAGGGAGGAGCAGTGTACACAGATGGGCACTTTGTTTAAAGCAGGCGGCTCAGGGATGTGAGCGAATACAGAGCTGGCAGCGCAAAACAGATAAACCTTGCGCTTCTGGGGATGGATCAGCCACACATCTGTATATTATGCTTCCTGCTGGAACAAAGAGGGGTGTGAGATGTTTGCAAAGAGTACAGCAAGGGACAGAAGAAAGCCGAATTTCAGCCATGCAAAAGTCCAACCTGACCCTAGGAAAAGGTGAGCGTGGACCTGCGCCTTCTTGATGATCCCAAGATCGAAGTGGGCTGTTTGACCAAGTCTGTGAGAGGTGAACTATGCAAAGGCTCCTCTCATAAGAAATACAGTTAGGAAAGGCAAATCCTGGCAAACTGTGGCATATCTGACGCGCTCCGCTCAGGCGAGTGGCCAGAGCAGGCTGCAGCGGGACTGAAATGCGTCACGAAGAAACGGGAATGTGAGTCAAAGACACTTTCCCTTGGGTGTACACAAGGAAGAGGAAGGTGAAAGTGTCAGGAAACATCAAGACACTCACAAGAGAGAGAAAACAGATACTGAAAGACAACTGTTGGCAGTGACGGACGATGACCACGTGCTTTCCCGGGCTGCAGGGAGCCGCCCACTGTCACAGCCCTGCAACCTGCCTGCGGGAACTGTGAAGGCCTCTGGCAGGAGGTGGCCTCAGCCTGGCTTGCATGGACAAGCCCTGGGAGCCCAAGAGTGAAGGTCAGTACCTGGGACCCGGGGGTCCGTGCCAGGACAGGGGTGCAATGCTATTGCATGGGGTGCTGAGGAGAGGCGCGTGCCCGTGGGAGCAGGACAGCGCTGCCACCACTTTTTAGCCACCCCCATCTCCCCCACCAGTGAGCAAGGAAGGTAAAACTGAGAGCTGGGGAGGCAAGAGCAGATGGCTTAAAGCTCCTGTAACCCACCCTTCTCCAGGACATCCTGGCCAATGCTTCTCCAGCTGTTTTGCAGGTGGTGCAGGTGTGGTGGTGGGTCCCAGGCAAAGGGAACACTTTGCTGGCCTCCACGGCCATGCCTCCTGGGCAGATGGTGAAGGAGCAGCTCTGACCCTTCCCTGGCAGCACTGGGAGGGCAGCGTCTCCAGCAGCACGAGGACATGCCTGGCGGGGGACACCAGGGCGGGAGCTGCTTGCATCAGACATCTGCACAGCAGCAGCCTTGGCCAAATTTTAATCTTACTAATACATTTTCCTGCTATGTTACTTCTGTTTGTGCAGGTCCAGGAGTGTCCCTTGTTTAAGGAGAAGTTGCAGAGAGCCGCTTTGGATCACGGGCTGGTATGAGCAGACCCTTATATCATTGAAGATTAAGGCAGGGAGGGGAGAAAAAGAGAGAAGGCCAAATTCCTTCGTCACATACCCTGCTGTAAGTCCAGAGTAATCACATTAAATGTAATGAGCCTCCACGCTTCCTTCCCCACTCCCACTTGGGAGCAGTCATTTGCTGCTGGCCAATTCCTGCAGCAAGCAATGCTCCTATCTACCGAGTTGGCAAAGGTCTCCTGGCCAGGGCATCACAGAGAGAGGCAAAAGCTGCTGCCCTGCTCTGCCTTTCCCTGCCTTCTCCTCCTCCTCTTCCTCCTCCTGGTCCAGGGAGAGAAACAACACTGCCCCTCTACTAAGGTATTCAGCAAGCCAACCTCAATTTTGACTACACCTAGGCTTTACATGCCTCTCACTGGTGCTGCCAGTCCTGGTTCGCACTCCGAAATGCTACTCTGCACTGTTATTGTCCTGGTTTCAGCTGGGACAGTTAGTTCTTTTTAGCAGCTAGAAGAGCTCCATGTTTTGGTTTTAGTCTGGAACTCATTCCAAGAAGAATGTTGATGGCACGCTGATGTTTATAGTTGGCACTGAGGTCTCAAGGACTTTTCAGCTTGCCGTGTTCTTGCCAGTGTGCAGGAGCACAACAGGATAGGGGGGAGCACAGCCGGATGAAGGCCACGACTCTTCTTATGATTTGTACTTAGACTTAGGATTGAGGGCCAAACTGGCCAATGAAGTATTCCATATCATGCAGCATCATATCCAACATATAGATGAGGGTTGACCAGAAAGAAGGGCCTTTTCCAGAAGCTCTCACTCTTGGACTCTCGGAGTGCTCTCTCTCTCTCTCTCTCTCTCTTTTCGGGCCTCTCGCTCATCTAGGATTGTGGTGTCTGGACTTATCTGTTTCAGGATCGTTAGTTTGGGATGGGACAGGTTGTGGTCACCGAGTGGTGAGCAATTACACTGTGCATCACTTGTTTGTATATATTATTATCATTATACATATGTATATATTCATATATTAGTAGTAGTAGTAGTAGTTTTAAATTGTTCTTATCTCAACCCATGGGTCTCTTACCCTTTTCCTCTTTAATTTTCTTCCCCATCCCCTGGAGGTGGGGAAGTTGCCTGTGTTTAGTTGCCTGCTGGGCTAAACCACTACAGTTATGCTCTCCACCTACCTGAAGGGGCTTCTTACCTGAGGAAGCAACTCAGTAGGTGCTTTGGGGCGATGCCAGCAGCTCTGCTGCGTGCTGGTGGTGGCCAGCACTCGGCTCTCCCACGCAATGAGCCAGGGAAGAGGGAAAGGTAGGGAAAGAGGTGGTGAAACGAAGAGGTGCAAGAGTGGGGCGCAGAGCAGCCTGACCCCCTCGGAGCCAGGAGCAAATGGGTCTTGCTTCAGGCAGCCCTCAGTTTTGTAGACCCTGGGCAGGGGGTTCTCCTGCCAGTCCTGGCGTAGCCCACACGGTGAGAGGTTGAGCACCACGACAGCGTCCTGCCAGCTGGGCAGGTCCGCTACCGGTGTGGACAGAAGAGACGATGAGCAGCAGGTAGAGGTGTTTAACCGTCCTGCTTTGCCCCTGTGTATCTGATCCCTGTGAGGTCGGTCACGCACAACCCATCATCACCCCAGGGGTCCTTGGAGATGCTCCTCGCAGCCAGGGAGCCTGCTCCAGGGAGCTGTATATAATAACTGCACACTTCCATATATCAAATTGAGGATCCAGAGGAGACGACAGCAAGGGCCCTATGGGGGTTGTGAGGGGGTTGTTTTTAAGCCTATCGGTTTCACCGGAGGATGTTTCGGGATCTCAGCGTGAGAGCAAAGCTGCCCTCAGCTCTTGGGCCTCCTCTCTGCTTTCCTTCCCCACGCAGGGAAATATTTTCAGGCACGTAAATCAACTCTTTTGTGCTCAATACCACCACACGTTTGAAGCATCAGGGTTGGGATGGATCCGTGCTCGGCACGAAGCGAAGAGGGGAGATGTGATTTCCCCCCCCCCGAGAGCTGTGTTTTGGGAAGAAAATCTTCCAGAAAAAACCAGCCCACACTCTGCTTTCTTCTGATGGTGCGGGCTGATCCGTGCTGTCTGTAATTGTAATCAAAGTTAATTTAATCCTGGTGTGGAGGTTGCTGAGCAACTGAAGACATTTATCCAGAGGAGACAGGGACTGTAATCACGTCACCTCGAGTAAAGTTGGGAGGGCAGCCACGCGACCCTGGTAATGCCCAGGGTAAAGAGTTGCAGGTCAATGGAAAACACTGGTATTCGTGGCACAAAAACCACGGGGAAAGCACTGGGGTTGTGCCAAAACTACCCTTTCTACCCCCATTCAGCAAGATAGGCTCAGATTGGGAATAGGGCTCCGTATGGGCACCATACGTGAAAGCACAACTTCCCCGAGGACGAGCAGTGAGTGCCCGGCCAGCCACGCTGCTACAAGCCCAAAGGAGGCACGATGCTACAGAAATGGTCAGCCAAGTCCATTTGCATCATGGGTAGCCCCTTGATGCCTCCTTTCCTCTGAAACCCCAGCGCTTCCTCGCTGGCCAAGGAGCTACGAGCCCTCCTGTCACCACCAGCGCCAGGGCTTGGGGCTGAGCACCCTCAGCATTAGCACCCATTGGCCAGAGCCCATCGGCCCATCCGCCCCATCAGCAGAGCAGCCTCCCCCCGATAGCACTGGGGAGAGACGGGATGCTCCGGCACTGCCAGTGAAGCTCCTCCGCGCTCACCAAGCACCAGCCTCACTCGGCGCCTGCTGTGCCATCATCACGATCGTTCACCGGTGATGAGGAGGTTTGGTGACGTGGCCTCGGTGGGCACCCGCTGCTGTAGGGTGGGGGGGCTGCCAGAGGCGGCAGGGTTGTCCTGATTAAGTGCTTCGATGGGGAAAGAAACTCACTGGGGAGGAGGGGTCCTGCCAGCAGTGCCTCAGCAATCAAGGAGGAATTTTCCTCTGCTTTTTCTTTTCTTCTTTTTTTTTTCTTAATTATTATTTTTTCCGAAAACAAGACATTTTCAGGGAATTTAAAGGCCTGAGGGCGCACTGAGGGCAAGAGCGGGGTGGCAGCCTGCCGGGGAAAGGGGCCATAGCGTGGTGGCATCCCAAGCACACTGAGCAGATCTCCACCCCAGCTGCTTCCTCCTGTCTGAACCCTTCCAGGACAGCATTTTTCGGGAAAAGTAGATACCACAGAGCTCGTGCTGCACTGGCCGGGCTGTCTCAGAAACAGCAGTTGCAGGGGAACAGACATGTTTGGTTCCTAGCTGAGAGGAGACGCTGCTCGCTGACTTAGGAGGAGATTGCTGCTCTTCAAAGCAGATCTGTGCTCTGGTATGCCCGAGTGACCAAAAACTTAGACGAATTGAAGGAAAAAAAAAAAAAAGCCGATGCACCTAGCAGGATTACTGCAGCACATCAGACTTCACAAACCAGAGACGGATGAACCCAGCAGACACAGGTGAAATCTCGTTTCAAGCAGGTTTCTCAAACACAAGCTTTTCAAAACCAAAACAGCCATAGGATTTTATTTAGCTTTTTGTCTTGCACTGAAAATTTGCTACATTTTCCGTAATTTTGCTCTTCATCTCGTGTGTTGTGCCCTGAACAGGCAAAGCTGGGTCATTTGTTTCCATTGCAGAGCAGCCATCTCTGCCTCCTTCCTCCTGCACCATTTGGGGTGTAAAGACAGTTAAGTGCATGACACGTCAGGTATTTCCCTGCCCTTCACCCACATCAGCACCCTCCAAAACATGCCTGTCCCGGGTGGATGTGGCTCAGGAGGCTGTGCTTCTGCTGGGTGTTTGCCACCAACACTCAGGGTGTTTGCCAGTCCCCACTGCTTTCTTGCTTTGCTTCAGCTCCTCAATGGTGACAGCAAAACCAAGAGTTTGCCTTCCCTGGGGAATGTCAATGATGCTGTGGGAATCTTCGCTCCTGCGCTAAGCTGGCCAGGAGAAACGCTCAGTGCAGAGATCCTCCCCGGGAAACCGCAGAAGGGAGGGAAAGGTAGGGCAGTGCTGAGATGTGGTTTTCAAAACCAAAAAAAAAAGAGGTGCAAAACCACAAAACCCCCAAAATTTCCTGAGAAATTTTCATTTGAGAAAAAGGAAGAGTGCCATTTGTAATCAAGATGCAGTTTTGATTAAATCCTGTACCTCTCGGGTTGCCCGGGCTTTAGTTTCACACCCGTTTTGGTCAGTCCCAGCACTGTCGGTTCCAAACACAAGATGTTTTGGAGCAGTTCCTTATAGAAAACACTGGGATGCAGAAATACAAATGAAACTGCAGAATACTTCATGAAACCCAACCATGGAAGCGAAAACACCCACGGATGCACAACGCTGCATGGCACTGCTGCCCTTTGGTCAGCAGGAAAGCCCTTCCGAAGCCCCATCAGCTCTCTGCCGTGCTTTTCAACAGCTGGCTGCCTGGCGAGCGGTGCTCTGAGCTGGGGGGGAAGGAGGTGATCCATTCCTGTGGGTTTGAAGTCTTGCATGGGCCCTGCCTATACTTCACGGGTGAGATTTTCCCTCAGAAAAAGTACAGGACACAAGCTCTACAGGGATTTCACCCGGGCTGCAGGTTGGGTATCAGGATCTATCCATGCAACTTGTCCTAGACCTCTACGGCACTGGGCTGCTTGACAGGGAGAGACGTGAACCAGCCAAAGCGTTCCCCATCTCTCAAGGAGATTCAAAGCCTGTTCCTACCTCAAGCTTACATTTATTCCCATGTTACAGGCTTGCTTATTTTATTTTTTTTTAGCTGTAAAGGAAATATTAATTTCATGCTTGGCTTGGCTCTCAAGCAGGAGCCTTCTCCCTCCTGTATCACAACGTGGGTTTTTTTCTCCGTGTTGGGAGCTGCTGAGCGATTACCTGCCTTTCCCTCTCCTTCGGGCCAAGAGGATGGCTGCAGGCAGTGGGGTTTCTTGGCCACCACGGAGCTGTTTAGCATCAGCATGGAGGCAGTAACCCACCTCCACCTCCCAACCTGAGCCTGTGTGCTGACCAGTGACGTCCCCGTGCTGCAGCCCTGATGCTACATGCAGCATTTTGGAGAAATGCAGCGTGTCTCAGCTTTACTTTAAACCCCGCAGTAGAATCCAAACTATTATTTGATCCTGCTAAAATCCGTTTGCATGATTTGCCTTTTTTTTCATGAACACTTGCCTCAAAATCTTCAAACGTCTAATGCTCTTATAGAGCCTCAGATGGTCCATTTGCAAAAACAAATCTGTCTTATGTATGCACAGAAAAATACCGTATTTAGCTTTTTGTTAATTTTTCTGAGTGACATTTGTTCCTAACACCCCTATAGCCCTCTGGTTTTGTGAAATTTCTTTAAGTACAGAGAAAGCAAATGCAGAAGCAGCAGTTTCAGTAGCTGGCTAGCTACTGAAGATTTATGCTGACATACATGCTGTGCCTATGGCTGAATTAATAGTGCCACTGAAGCATTTGTATTTTCTGCTTTTTTTCACTCTGAGTTCAGAAATGGAAACACAGCCACACCTGCACAGAAGGCATATGGATGGAATGAATGTGTATGTAGTTCATCCACAGTTTTTACTTATTCTCAAAAACAGGACATGGTTTATGTTAGCAGTCCAGAAATGCCATCAAACTCCCCTGTGTTTCCCTCCTGCATAGGTGAAGATTTATCTGTTTGTGGAACTGACCTTCAGACCACTTTTATGCCAAGATATTTTCATTGTCTTCAGTAAAGTTTATCTTCATTCATACCAATGTAACTGGGAGCAGAACCTAGCCCAGAACAAGGATCTTCCTAGTTCTTCTAGGCAAATATTATTGCTCACTTTTTATTTAAAAAAAAAACTAAACCAGAAATATTTTCTTCCATGGAAAAAAAAAGGTAGCATCATCTTTCATCTCCAAAATTCAGTACCTTTCAGAGCCAGAATTCAGCTTCCCACACAACAACACAAGCCACTCGGAGAAGTTGATCAGTCTATTCACTGCTCAGATTGTAGTTTGATGCTGGTCAGCGTTCCCACGTAAGAAAATACGCTCCATCATTTATAGCTGTGAACTACAGCAAAAGACCAATGCCTTAAAGGGAAAAGAAGAAAGGAAAGAAGAGATGTAGGTTGTTAAGTGAAGGTGGAGAGCAAAACAGATGAAATTGATAAAGTGGAAAGCTATATTATTCACTACAAGGCTCCATTTAGTCCTTCTGCCCTGGTAGTTTCAGCAAAGTGAAACTCTTGCTAGAATCAATACTGCTATCATTTCACAAAATTACAGTGGTTTGAACAGAAAACTAGTCATAAATCAACTTCATGCATGGACAGCTGGAGGAAATATTTCTTGCTTTGAAGATTTGGGTGCTTCAAAACTAGTAAAGAGGAGTTTGGCTGTCCAAGAATCCACATTTACAGCATTACTGGGAAATAGAGGCTGGTGTTGTATATTCAAACAACACGCTTCAAAAGAGAAACGTGAAAAAGGGCAGTACTTCCATTTTAATCAGATGAGGAAAGAGTGTGTTTGATTTCAGTGAAACTTGGATGTTTCGGAGATGGTCCCGTTCTCTGATCCTCACTCTGCATCCCTTCAAACTAGGCTAAGTGTCCTCATTGATTCTTTTTCATAGACCTAGACTAGATCCCGTAGATTTTGAGGGACTTTTGCAGCCTACAACTCTCAGTTTAGTGACTTCATAGACATATGTCTGGAGCCTTTCAAGTCATTGCCACTGGGAGATGTCCAGCCCTCAGCTTCCAAGGAAAGGGACTGTGCTTGGAGACTGACCTCGTCTTCAGTATTTTGGGAACACACCCTTGAAGATCTTTCTAAGGAAAGCATGAAAACCACAGGTGCTGCCCATCTCAGGAAGGTCTCACTGTGTTCATCCGTATTTTCTTGAGTACCTCTGAAATATGGCATTTTCTTGTCGTTCTTGTTTTCCAGCAAAGATATACCAGATAGCAAGAAATTATCTCTGTGAAGGCTGGAACTTTGACATGTGTAAAGCACAGCAGAAAAGAATTACAGAGGGATAGTGTCTCCATGTCTTCTTCCTTGGTCTCAGCAGAATAAACGGCAGCCATAGCTCCACCACCAGAGTTGGTCGGCCGATGCATGAAGCCTGAGGGACTCTTAGACGTCCTCGTTGCTGCCTGGCCCCGTTTCTTCTTTCCCTGAGAGGCAGAGAGGAGTGAGGCTGGGGCTGGGGCTGCAGGGCAGGGCTGGGAAGGCTGTGGGGATGAGGCAGCCCTGCTTGTGAAACCATCCCCAAACCCTGGAAACATCCCAGGTACCTAAAACACAGCTGGTGTCATGGCTCTGTCAGGAAGCAACAGACCTTTGGACATGGCCAGCTTTGCTCAGCCCTGCTTGTGGCAAAAGGCTGGTTCACTGCATCCTAACTTGGTGCTGCCAAATAGCAGAAGTGGAGATTTACTATTTGGTAATTTGTTATCATACCTGAGGTAACTCCGTGCTTGTTTTCTCTCCTCTAAGGTGCTTGTGAAACACACGTTTGTGCAATACCTAAGCACTGTATAGCTATAGTTATTTATAATGGTTTCCCATATCTTGTGCATTTAGTGCACTGGAATTTTCTTTTAATTTTGACAGATATTTCTGGAAATCACTTAGTCAAATTTGAATTCATTAAAGAGAGCAATCATAATTATTGGATAAATAGCATCATTAAATCCGTTACACAATAAAATATTGTAAATAAGAGCACAAGTAAATATTTGCAAGAACATTCGCACTGGATTTCCTCTCCTGGCATTCTGAAAAGCTCTTTTATTGTCTCACAACAGAATTGCCAAGTAGCTACAAATGTTCATGCATCATCTGCAAACAAGAGAGAAAGGCGGCTGCTGTTTAATAAAATCTAATTCATCCAATCAGGGAAGGGAGGGAATAACATATGATGTAAATGGCCAATTAGATGGCATGTGCTCTGATGACTAACACCAGCCAATTTGCTAACAAGACACAAGTAATAATCCATAATCAAAAATAATTCAAGCGACTGAGGCTAATAGACACATTTACTCAAACTGTGGCCTGTTCCTTATTTCACTGATGTGAAAAAATGGGCTGAGGGTGTTGGGTGAGTTACTCCTTGTGAATAGCTCAGTCAGTGCTGTTTCCTGATGTTTAGAAATCTGGAGAGCAGCAGGGTGGGCTGTGAAGTGTCCCAGGAGAGACAGGGTGGCTCCAATTAAAGAGGGGAAGGACCTCCGTCCGAGAGACATGGGATTGTATGGAGAGGACCTCATGGGACCACCGCCAGGGTTGGTCCTCATCTCCAGAGCACTCTTCCACAACCAGATCCTCGTTGCACCCTCTGAAAAGGAGGCAGAGAAGAGGAGAAGTTCCTGCATCTCCAAGGGTGGCACTAGCCCCACAGGAGCAGCATCTGGCCCCACGTCCTGCTGCCCATGCATGGTACTCCTTGCCCCGTGGGGTCTGTTGCTGCTGTCCCGGGCGCGAGCACCCACCAGGAGAGACATCTGGCTGCCCGCAAAGAGGGGTGGGAAGGCAATGACAGGTTTTTACAGCTTATTTCCACCAAACAGTCGTACTTTGAGGCTGAGGCATTAGTAACAGTGAGCGGCCAGGACGCTTCCCTACTGCTTAACAAGTCAAGCTCCACTGCACTGGAACCAAGTCAAGGAGGCAGGAGCCATTTAATTAGACCAAAGCAACTGACAGCCACTCCACCGTAAATCTTTCCTTGCCGCCTTTGAGGCCTCTGGTCCTCTACATCTTAATATTAAATGATATCTCAATGATGGGAGAGCAGGGAACAAACAAGCCTCTGCATTTTGCTCTGATGGAGCAGGACGGCAGGGCTTGTGAGGGGTCAACTCACTGGCCAGGGTAAAGATGGGGAGCTCCTTTCCTCCTGATACTGAGGAGCTGCAACACGAGAAAAATGATATTTGGATAATATACAGCAGTCAGGAACAGCTTTGGTAGCCTGCACGACAGCAATGTGAGGTTTCTTTTCCCAGTCTAGGCAAATCCTTTGTTTCCTCTGAGCCTGCCAAGGAAATTAGGATAGTATAAGTACTCTGACGAAATTTGGTGAATACTGATATAAGGACTGTCCTTTCATGCCATACTTCATCTGAGGTATATTAAAACAAATGCGTGCACCTAGTTGCATAAAACAGCGAGCAATGGGCATTAATTACTCACAAATTGCAATCAGATTGCGTCTACTGTATGTACATCAAGAGTGGATCACAGCTAATAACCTCACAGGAGATGGAAAGGACAGACTCCTTCAAGTAAACAGGTTGCTGAGCAGCTGACGGGCAGTCATTCCTTCAGATCCCATGTCCTGCCTTCTTGCCAGGAGGCAGAGTAATTGTTAAATATTCACCAATGTACATTGCACACTGAAGCCTTGTCCCCAAAAAGCGGCCTCACGGCTCACTCCTTGCCACTGCTGAAGGATCCGGGTTCCCTCAGCACTCGGACAAGCTGTGTTTCCCACGCCGCTGGCAGCAGCAGACTCCTCCTCAGGATCATCTTCACCCACTCTCTCCTTTCCATGATGTGGAGGGAGGAATCTGTGTGAGCGTTAGGGGGATCGTGCCCAATTTCCTTCCAGATCCCTTCCCTAAGGAGGTTTTCCTTCATCGGTCCACCTGGGTCCATCTGTCCCCGTGGCTGACACCAGCATAGAAGTCCCCTGGGGCTGGCTGCTGTGCAGGTCACCTCACGGCTTTTTCCCAGATGCCTCCTGGGGAAACCTTGAGCAGCTGAGCTGGGTAAGGCTTCATCTTCAGCAGTATGTGGCACTACATGTTTCCTTGCCTTTTTTTTATAAATCAACATACCTCTGGCCTGATGACAGACTCCCATGTCTAGGTTGGCTTTGCCAAAATTCTTATTTCCAGCTCAGGCTCTGATCCCACAGGATATATCAGTGCATTTCAAGGTCTGGGCTCTCTGCTGCCTTCGTTTTTGTTCTTGTCTTACCGCGATGGCACACAGACCATGCTCAGGACACTGTGGTTCGCAGTGATCCAACCTTGGAAGAGGTTTCACCTCCCTATTCGTGACTCACAGATGCTGTAAACAGGAGGCGAGGCAGCGAGTGACAGCGATGCCGTCCCACTGCTTGAGGGATGACACACCATGGGGCTGCAGGCATGGCACAGCTCTGGTGCCCTTGTCCCTGTCCTGTTCCTCCCACCGTGTGGCACCTCTACAGATTTGTTATTTTGATGCAGTCAACCTACAACACCCTTTGTTTGGGGGATTTCTTTCCAAGGCTCCTTCCGCAGGGCCAGCACTACTCCCCCACAGACTTTATTTTTGCTTTGCTCACAAAGTCATTTCTCTGAGTGTTAGGAGATCCTGAGAGCTTCCATCAACTTAGGACAGGAGGTGTTTTCTCATCACGCACTGCCATGGCTGCTGGCACTCCTCTACCCTTCAGCTCCTTCCCGCAGTATTCTTCCAGCCCACATTGCTTTCCAAGGGCTTTCTCCACCCACCCTCCCGATCTCAAAGCTCACCATCTCCCAGCCTTGACCCCTTCCCCATTCCTCACCGCCCTTCCCCATGCCTCTGAGTCACGCTCGCTCCTTCTCTGGTACTGACCCATCCAGCGTATGGCAAATTATCTCTGCAAGTCACTGAGTCACTGTTTAAATGTGATATTAAATTCTCCTTTCGACCTTTAGCCTGTGCATTCCTCACCCTATAAAGCATTCAGTAGATACAGTGCATTGAGGCTGATATATATATGTATATGAAGGAGGTGTACGACGTTGCAATGCATAAACCACCGCCTCTTGCCATCTCTCACAGCATTTTTTTCCTGCATGTTCACCATTGGTCTTATATAAAATGATTTGCCATCAGTATGTGGGTTAAATGATAAACTTTCAAGGCAACCTTGCTCGGGAGAACACAGAAAGATCAAGCCCTCTGCTTTGGCAAAGTCCCTTTTTGAATTCCTGGAGTGACATGTGCCTAATGCCACTGTGACCAGCCATAAGACGTGGTAAAGCCTTTGAGCCACCTGAACAGCCCAGGACTGAGCCCAACTGCGTGGTGCAAACAGACTTTCTGGAGTGACAACCATTCTGTCCAGCCCTACGTTAAAGTATCGTACGTAAAGCGATGGTGAAGGCTGCCAGCTGGTAAAACCCCCAGCAAAGACACTGCATCAAAATCTTCAGGGAGAAAGTGATTTTTCAACCTTTCTCTATGGCTCACCCCGTACAGGCAGCTTTACAGTGACAAATTGTTTTCCCTGCAAATGTCAATACGTAGCCTGGCTTTCAAGTGCAGAGAGACATCTTGCCGGATTGTTTATTCAGAGACAGAGAGAGGCAGGGCTCTGCTAGCTCCTACCCAGCAAGGCACTGCCGGGAGACCACACCACAGCGTTTCGGGAGGCTCCAACCTTCTCACAATATCAAAATTTAATAGGTCGATAATGGCAGGGGTGCTGGCCAAACCACAGCTCTTGCAAGCTGTGTCAGCATGTCCTGGATGTGTGGCAGGAGACGGTCCAAGAAACTTCCCAACAGATGAGCCATTTTGAGACGAGTTTGGGATGCAACAGCTGTCATTTCCAGACCTGTTTTCCTTCAAGGGAGGAGGGCATCGTCCAGAGTGTCTCCTGGCTGTCCCCTCTGAAGGAATGGCCTGAGCAGCTGCAGTTGATGTTTTGCCCTGTGCTAGGGCACAAGGCATCCATCCTTTGCCACAAAGTACTGTGCAGTCAAAGCACGGCTGCAGCAGGCACAAATTTTTATTTTTGGTGCTCACTCTCCCTGGGGGACCTGCAAGTCTCCCTTGCGGTGGTGCAGAAGGTGGCAAACAAGCGGGGAAAGCCTCGGCAAGCAGGTGCTCCTCTCTCGTCTGATGATTTTAAATAGTAGAGGCAACGCTGGCGTGTATCTGAAGCACAATCATTATATTTCCATAACTTTATCTGCAGAGGACGTAAGAGTTACAATGCAATCAGCGCTATACAGCGCTGAGTGTAGCTGAGATGTATTATCAAGTCAGCTGCAGCAAAGAACATATGGTACAGCTTGCCATCCCACTATAGTATTTCTTCAAAAGACGTTTTTCTTACAAAAACTAAGACATTATCAGTCAAATTGTAAGTAATCCATTTCCACTTATAGCGTACAGTCTACCCTCTGAGTCACACACACGATTGGCAAGAGCAGCTGTGAGACTTCAAAAAGTTTGGAGTTTTGTGGGGGTTTTTTCCTTTTCTTTTCTTATTCTCGATTCTGAAAAGGTTTCTACTTGAGTGGCAAGTCTCCCCTTCTCTCCTTTGTGCAAGCTGAGCATCGCTCCGGCTGCCTCTTGCCCGGTCCAGCTGCTCACGATGCTCGGCACTGCCGCTGAGGTCGTGTGTGGAAGAGTACATGGGATGTCCCTAAATAGGGGCACATAACAGACACTCCACTACCCAGTGCAACTTGGGAATTGTTTCTGCTGTGGCTGAGTTGATTTAGCACATAAAGCCCCTCAGAGGCTTGGAGGAAATCCCCTGAAATGATGAATTATTTACCACTGTTACTGAACCCTTCCTCCCATCCTCTGCGTCACCTGGAAGAACTAAGTCTCCCTTTCCTCTCAGGAGCAGAAGTGCTCTTTGTGATGCTTAGCAAGGCTTTGATGCCTCTTGAATGGAATTGCTTTCATTTAGAGCATGCTTGGTGTTTATTCTTATTCCAATGTGTTTTCGTTCAGAAGCCACTCCTAAGGATTTCTCTGCAAAAAAAAAAAAAGGGTCAAGGTTATTTCCTTGGGGAAGGAGGGCAAGAGGAAGGTCAGATAATGATTTAACCAAATAAATAATGCACTGAGTTGTCAGAGCAGTATTGAAGCAGAGCAGATGGGCTGTGTTTGCAAGCTCATTTACATCATGAATACTTTGGCATTGCCCAGATTTTACATAAGCCTTCTCTTTAGTCTTTTTTTATTTTACAATTGTCTTTGTGTTCCATTACACACACACAGATCAAGTTCAGAACTAGTGAAAGATGATGATATAACTACAGTAAAAAAGGCTTGTATGTTTAAGAGGCTTGAGACAGTGCCTGTGACTGTCACCTATAGCCCTAGAGCCATATCCCATTCCACAAGGCATATTTAATAAGGTGTATTTAATAATGTTGACATTTTTATCCAAAGCTGATTTATATCTTGAGCAAAATTAGGGCTCTAGCTTCAGTTCCACCTCATTTGGAAGGGAGACGTCTATTGTTTCCACTAGAAAAATGCATTATTTCCTCTTTAAGATATTGAAATAAGATTTGACATGAGGAAAAGTGTTATGGAGTCTATGATATTTCATTATGGAGATAAAAACCATGAAGAAGCATCTGAAAGAAGACTTCAAATCTGCATTGCAACATTTTATTTTCTCCATCCTTGTCCTTTTCTCAGGTTGAACCAGCAGAATGAAGTTCCGGAATAATACCAGAGTGGCCAAAGAGGGATGTCAGACCCTCAAAAGTGAGAGGCACACTCTGACCTCACCAAAGACCTCCATGCCACAAACATCGCACTAAGTGTCATACTCTTCCACGACGGATAAATTGGTAAGTACACAGGAGTCAAGTTGTAGGGGCTGGGTTGCAGGAGAGTCTTTGAGCACAGCACAGCAGCTGAAATGACAAATATATAGAGACAGAAGTACACAACAAGGAGTGTGAGTGATGGTGAAAGCTCTCGGTGTGGTATGAAGAACAAATGCTCTTTTGGTGTTTGAAACAGAAGCAGATGTGAGAATCCTGCATCATCTGAAAGCTGGGGCTTTACTGCAGGTGGACACCAAAGCTTTGGTCTTCTATTCTCTCCTTCCTATTATTGCATCTTAGATCCCGCTAGACATCATCAGAGAGATGAGCTCTACCAGCAGCTGCACACATTTACCAGCTTATCCATCACCCTCTTAAAAAAGCCTGCTTAAAACCGTCTGGAAAGAGCTGGTAAACTAAGCCACAGCCTTTCAGGGTGTTTGTGAGGCCTGTTAGTCTCTGGATAAAGAAAATCCCCTGACTGCATGTTGCATGCTATACCTGTGTCCATGCTTACGCTGCTGCAAGGCTCCTGGGTAGGGATCTGTGCAGCCCTCTCTGCTCAAGAATAATGATTGCAACACGTCGCTGCAGCCATCCACTTATTCTTGTTAAGAAAGTATTCAATGGCAAACTTGGCTGATTTTCAATACAAAATATTCCAACATGTAATTCTCTGATTCAATAGGCTCCCAAATAAAAAAGACATTTCTTTACTGGAGAGGAGTGTCCAGCCTTCATCCTTGCCGGCTTTTAACTTCTCTAGAGGTAGCTGTAAATGAAGCTGAGGAATTATTTTTGCACTCGCTTGTGAAAAGAATTGCATGGAGTTTAGGATAATATCCTCATGTGAGCTACTTTCCCCAAGCAAAAAAAATGGTTGGATGCAAAGCCCCATGTCCTGGGTTTAAAACCTGACGTCTCAGATCATATCAGTTTTGCACAAATGAACCAGCCCTTGGATTTGGCTGCGAGGGAGGAAGCAAACTACAGAAGGAACTGTAACCTGAGTTATGCACGTGACCCGGTAGAGAAAATGGACCCAAAACTAAAAGTTTCCCCCTCATCCTCTTTTGTGGGAGCCTCCAGCAGCAGCTGACGGGCAGCACCCTGAGGCTTCAGTGCCAAAGCAAGGGCCAAAGCTCCCCTGTGACAGCTTTGTGGCAACCGAGTGAATGGGCTCCTCTGCAGGCTGCAGCACTGAAACCTCTCAAGAGAGTGCAGGATTTATCTGCAATGGATCCAGGGATGGTCTGGGAGACCAGGCTGAAGCCTTTTCTGTCCTGGTACACTTGCTTTTTTTGTTTGCTGCTTTCTGCCCTGGCTGTTTGCTCTAACAGCTCGGGCAATTTGCCTCCCTCCCTGCTGGAAGAGTAACCAGTGTATTTCTATTTGCAAACGTCTGGATCCAGGTCCTTCACATGGCTGTTCTCAATTAGTTCTTCTCAGCCAAAGGAGACGATGTAATGAATAAAGCTATTCTGTGGAATGCAGTTTTAATGGAAATATTTGCTGCTGTTGTCACCATTGGATTGACAGCAGACCGTTGTTAGCAAAGAGAGTAAGTTTGCTTGTATCTGCAGAATGGGTGAGAGGAATGATTAGAAACTATAAAGAGGGAAGAAAAGATATCGCAACTCAAAGCATCATGAATGGCGAGAAAGTTTTGCATTGCAGTTAGGTAGGCGTGTGACACAAAAGCTGCCCTCACTGCAAACGCTCCTGCCTTGCACTAAGACTTGTGCTTGCACATCCTCCTCTGGTCTGGGAACAAAAAAGCCACACTTGCAAAAAGTTCCTCTTCATATTGAAGAAACAAATTTGTGCTAAGACCTTTCAACTCTACCGGCACAAAACTCAAAAAACTTGAAAAACCGTTTTAACATCTTCCCCAAAGTGAAATCTCTACCCTAGCTTTCGTGGCTTGCTAGCTTGTGACTAGTGTGTGTTCTTTCAGCTGAATAGACTTTGAGGGATTTACATCACACGAGAACTTCAGCCTGTGAGGTCTCACCTAGTTGCAGCGATCATTATGAGAGCTGGGTTTTATTCTGCTTTGCAAAGTGTTTTGTAACTAGGTATGATGCAATCATGCAAAGGCTCGGTGAGGTGCCTGGCCGATTTCATACTAAGCCGGCCTGTGCTGCCATTCGTGAGCTGAAGCCCAGGCTCAGAGTGGTCCTCGCTCCTGCTGGAGATGCCTTTTCTTCTCTATTTCTTTGGTCTTTTTTTTTTTTTTTTTTTCCCTCTAGCAGACAGAAAACTTGTTCATTTCCCATTCCTGCCTACTGAATTATTCATCCAAAATGTTCCACTGGTATCTTCTTGTCTGCCAGGGAGCTCATCATCCAACAATTCCTTTTCGGTCTTGTAATCAGAGCAATTAGCAATCCATTAAAGGTCTCGGCACGCCCGTGGCTGCCGGGGCATAGAGTGCAACTCAGGAGCAGTCCCACTCCAGCTCGGAAACTCCAGCAGAAGACCAGATGGCTACAAACAGTTGTGAAGGGCAACAAACCTACAGTGAGAGGAGGGTTCAGGTGCTCAGAATAGTTTTCAGTAGGTACAGTGAAATCATAGAAATCAGCGCATGGGTCGGACCGATCTCAGTGATGAGAGGATGAGGTCCTAGGCACTGCCATGGTCCAGCTGGAAGGTGTAAGAAACATCTCCTGTGGGCACTCATCCTGCTCCAGACAAGGTTGTTCAGCTCCCAGATGTATGGGACTTCCTTCCCGCACAAAACAAACCCCTTTTTTGCTGGAAGGAGCTGAAAGGGAACATGAAGGGCTGTCGTTATTTTCCTCTGATGCTCTGAAAATGATAAAAAATGGTAACCAGAGGGCAGTGGAAAGCAGGGTAGTAGGGCTGGGCTTTTCACCCCTTCAGTGGCCTAGGTGAGTCTGGTTTGGAGAAGCCCACAGTGCGTTTGCATGCGTCTGATAGTTGCTTCCACTCAGGACCAAGGTACCCTGAGGCTGCAGTCCCACTCTTCTGCCTCCAGAAAAGCACTTTTCCCTGATTCAGAAAAGGGCACAGGACTCCTCCCTGCCCACGAGCTTGCCAGCTCCCACGGGAAGAAGATGCTGAGCTGCAATCTCTCCCTGCCTGCCGTCTGCACCAGTGATTGACTAACTGATATAGAATACAAAGTGGTGCATGACCTCGGTGTGAAAGGTCAACATAAACAGCGTCCTTATAAACGTTCCCTATAGAAAATAGGTACATGGATTTCCTATTCTATCTTCCAATCTGCGCTGGGGGCATAATAGGTCAGGACCAGAGCAATCCATCACCTTTGCCCCCTGTCCTTTGCCTTCCTAACGTATCAGAGGTGCTTTCCTGCGCTTCTGCGCTCTGCCTCTCCTGATGTCTCTGGAAAGATAATCTGTTGAGAAGGAATGTGAGAATTATTAAATCAATAAACCCTGCTAACCTTTCAACTGTGTCCATCCAAGGATATCTTCTCACCGCTGCCATTATCACTCACTTTAATGGTTTGAAAGCAAAATCTTCTTATTGCATATGTCAAACGAGACAGGAAAAACCATGCTCTTACTCCGTCAGTGGAGCGGAGGCGTCCATGGGGGCTCGCCGCGTGTTCCTCCTACACCCAAATCTGAAAGACTTTACAGCATTGCAGGGAAACACCAGCCCTAAGCCCTGTATGGAATTCTCCCATTGTATACCCAGCTGTTGTATCGGGAGAAAAGCAAACACATTTAGAACTAGCCAGATCAAAGTACATGAATGTCCTGGTTTTATCTGGGACAGAGTTAGCTCTTCTTTTTAGCAGCTAGCAGAGCTCCGTGTTTTGGTTTTACTCAGAGGCTCGCTCTGAGAAGAATGTTGATAGCACACTGATGTTTGTAGTTGGCACTGAGGTCTCAAGGACTTTTCGGCTTGCCGTGTTCTTGCTAGAGTGCAGGAGCACAATAGGATAGGGGGGGAGCATGGCCAGGACGGGGAGTCCACGACTCTCCTTACGATTTGTACTTGGACTTAAGATTGAGGCCAAACTGGCCAATTAGTATTCCATATCATGCAGCGTCATGCCCAGTATAAAAGTGAGGGTCAGTCGGAAAGAAGGGCTTTTTGCTCTTCCGGGACTCTCACTTTCGGACTCTCGGAGTGCTTTCTCTCTCTCTCTCTCTCTTTTGGGTCTCCCGTTCATCCAGGATTGCAGTATTGGGATTTATCTGTTTCAGGATTGTAGCTTTGGGAAGAGACGGGCCTCGGTCAAGGGGTGGTGAGCAATTGCACCGTACATCACTTGTTTGTATATATTTATCCTTGTACGTATCCGTACATACATATATATTGGTAGCGGTAGTAGTAAATTGTTCTTATCTCAACCCACGGGTCTCTTTTCTTTTTCTTCTTTGATTCTCGCCCTCATCCCTGGGGGTGGGGGAGGGTGAGTGAGTGACTGTGTAGGGTTTGGTTGCTGGGGCAGCCTAACCCACAACAATGAATACCTAAAGTTATTTTCATAGAATCATAGAATGGTTCGAATTGGAAAGGACCTTAAAGATCATCTAGTTCCAACTTCCCGGCCATGGGCAGGGACACCTTCCCCTAGATCAGGTTGCTCAAAGCCCCATCCAACCTTCCAGGGATGGGGCATCCACAACTTCTTTGGGCAACATATTCCAGTGTTTTACCACCCTCATTGTAAAAAATTTCTTCCTTATATAAAGTACCTGTAGAACAGAAGGAGGGAATTTCAGCCACTCCAGCCAAGAAGTCAGATTTATACCGCTGTCAGCATGGCACCAGTGCCAGCACCGAGGGTCCAGAAGCTGAGGAAGGATCGCAGGTATGTTGGAACGATCTTACACTGCCGTCCAAGAGAACCCCTGTCGCTCCAGCCAGCGAGTCGGCTTTGTTGGAGGCCCAGCTGAAGTGTATGTACACCAACGCACGCAGCATGGGAAATAAACAGGATGAGCTGGAGATGCGTGCACATGAGCAGGGCTACGACCTTATTGGCATCACGGAGACGTGGTGGGACGACTCCTATGACTGGAGTGTCAACATGGAGGGGTATAAGCTTTTTAGAAAGGACAGGAAGGGGAGACGAGGAGGGGGTGTCGCTCTCTACATCAGCAACCGGCTGGAGTGCGTGGAGCTTCACCTGGGGTTGGAGGAGGAGCTGACAGAGAGCTTATGGGTCAAGATTAGAGGACGGGGACGGATAGGCGATGTTACAGTAGGGGTCTGTTACAGGCCACCTGGCCAGGAGGAAAGAGCAGATGAGGCGCTTTATAGCCAGATAGAAGCAGCCTTGCAGTCACAAGCCCTGGTCCTCATGGGGGACTTCAACCACCCTGACATCTGTTGGAGAGACAATACGGCAGGGCACAGGCAGTCCAGGAGGTTCCTGGAATGCGTGGATGACAACTTCCTCCTGCAGGTGATAGAGGAGCCGACAAGGAGGGGTGCCATGCTCGACCTTGTGCTCACCAACAGAGAGGGACTGGTGGGCGATGTGAAACTTAAGGATAGCCTTGGCTGCAGTGACCACGACACGGTGGAGTTCAAGATCCATGGGGCAGCAAGGAAACCATTCAGCAAGCTCTGTGCCCTAGACTTCAGGAAGGCGGACTTCGGCCTCTTCAAGGACTTGATGGGCAAAGTGCCATGGGAGGCGGCCCTGGAGGGACGAGGGGCCCAGGAAAGTTGGTCCACATTCAAGGAGCACCTCCTCCAAGCTCAGCAGAGGTGCATCCCGATGAAGAACAAGTCGGGCAAAAAGACCAGGAAGCCCGCGTGGATGAGCAAGGAGCTCCTGGACCAACTGAAAATGAAGAGGTTAGCCTATAGAGGGTGGAAGCGGAGACAGCCTGGGAGGAATACAGAGAAGCTGTACGAGTGACCAGGGATCAAGTGAGGAAGGCTAAAGCCCTGAAGGAATTAAATTTGGCAAGGGATATAAAAAGCAATAAGAAAAGCTTCTATAGGTATGTAGGGGACAAAAGGAAGTCCAAGGAGAACGTAGGCCCCCTCCGGAAGGATACTGGTGCTCTGGTTACCCGGGACATAGAGAAGGCTGAGGTACTCAATGACTTTTTTGCCTCAGTTTTCACTGATAAAGCCTCTTGTCTTACTGCCCAAGCTGTGGAAAGAACTAGCAGGGACTGTGAGGATGAACCACCGCCCACTGTACTTGAAGAGCAGGTTCGGGAACATCTGAGGAACTTGAAGGTGCACAAGTCCATGGGACCTGATGAGATCCATCCGCGGGTCCTGAAGGAACTGGCGGATGAAGTTGCCAAGCCACTGGCTATTGTATTTGAGAAGTCATGGCGGTCTGGCGAGGTCCCCGATGACTGGAAGAGAGGGAACATAACCCCCATTTTTAAAAAGGGGAACAAGGAGGACCCGGGCAACTACAGGCCGGTCAGCCTCACCTCTGTGCCTGGCAAGGTCATGGAGCAGATTCTCCTGGGAACCATGCTAAGGCACATGGAGAGCAAGGAGGTGGTGGGTGACAGCCAACATGGCTTCACCAAAGGCAGATCGTGCCTGACCAGCTTAGTGGCCTTTTATGATGGGGTGACAGCATCGGTGGACAAGGGTCGACCAATGGATATCATCTACCTGGACTTGTGCAAAGCTTTTGACACTGTCCTGCACGACATTCTTCTCTCTAAACTAGAGAGGCATGGGTTTGATGGATGGACCACTCGGTGGATAAGGAATTGGCTCAATGGCCGCACTCAGAGAGTAGTGGTCAATGGCTCAATGTCCAAGTGGAGACCGGTCACGAGTGGCATCCCTCAGGGGTCCGTGTTGGGCCCAGCTCTCTTCAACATCTTTGTCGGTGACGTGGACAGTGGCATGGAGTGCACCCTCAGCAAGTTCGCCGATGACACCAAGCTGTGTGGTGCCGTCGACACGCTGGAAGGGAGGGATGCCATCCAGAGGGACCTTGACAGGCTGGAGAGGTGGGCCCGTACCAACCTCATGAAGTTTAACCAGGCCAAATGCAAGGTCCTACATCTGGGTCGTGGCAATCCCAGGCACAAATACAGACTGGGCGGAGAATGGATCCAGAGCAGCCCTGAGGAGAAGGACTTGGGAGTACTGGTGGACGAGAAGCTCAATATGAGCCGGCAATGTGCTCTTGCGGCCCAGAAGGCCAACCGCGTCCTGGGCTGCATCAAGAGGAGCGTGGCCAGCAGGTCGAGAGAGGTGATTCTGCCCCTCTACTCTGCCCTCGTGAGACCTCACCCGGAGTACTGTGTCCAGTTCTGGAGCCCCCAACATAAGAAGGACATGGACCAGTTGGAGAGGGTCCAGAGGAGGGCCACGAAGATGATAAGAGGGCTGGAGCACCTTTCCTATGAGGATAGGCTGAAAGAGTTGGGGCTGTTCAGCCTGGAGAAGAGGAGGCTCCGGGGTGACCTTATAGCGGTCTTCCAGTACCTCAAGGGGGCCTACAGGAAAGATGGGGAGAGGCTATTCAGGAGGGCCAGTTGTGATAGGACAAGGGGTAATGGTTTTAAAATAGATTGGATATTAGGAAAAAATTTTTTACCATGAGAGTTGTAGAACACTGGAACAGGTTGCCCAGAGAGGTGGTGGATGCTCCATCCCTGGAGGCGTTCAAGGCCAGGTTGGACGAGGCCCTGAGCAACCTGATCTAGTTGGAGATATCCCTGTTCCTTGCAGGGGGGTTGGACTAGATGACCTTTGAAGGTCCCTTCCAGCCCTAACCATTCTATGATTCTATGATTCTATTATATCTGATTGAAAGCTCTCCTCTTTTAGTTTAGAAGCCATTGACCCTTGTCCCATCACTACACGCCCTTGTCAAAAGTCCCTCTCCAGCTTTCTTGCAGGTCCTCTTTAGGTACTGGAAGGCTTCTATAAGATCTCCCTGGAACCTTCTCTTCTCCAGGCTGAACAAGCCCAACTCTCTCAGCCTGTCTTCATAGAAGACGTGCTTCAGCCCTCGGATCATCTTCCTGGCCCTCCTCTGGACTCGCTCCAACAGCTCCATGTCCTTCTTGTGTTGGGGCCCCAGCGCTGAACGCAGTATTCCAGGTCAGGTCTCGCAAGAGCAGAGTAGAGGGGCAGAATCACCTCCCTCGACCTGCTGGCCATGCTTCAATGATGATGCTGGCTACCTTTTAATGACTTTTGGTGGGGGTTTCTTGAGCAGGAAACATCTGCGTTTTTTTTCCAAATTGTCTTCTGGAAGACACGTGCAGGATTGCGGCGTGAGCTTGAGCCTAAGCCTGCCAGGAAATGCACCGAGCTGCTGGGGCATTTTTCAGCTGTTTAATAGTGAGGGAATGGCTAAAATTCTGCTGTTCTCATGAAGGCCAAGGTTTCTGATTAGCACACGATGCCTCGGCTTGTTGCGAATATCAGCAGGAATTGCATGTGCTTATCTCATTATACGGTTTTAGTGAGTTTGTTTCTTTGGTCTGCACAAGAGGTATCTGTTCTCACAGCCAAATCCACAATGTGGCTCTGCAATAATGACTAGAGAGAAGGATTTGCTTGTTCAGGCAATTTCTCCCTCCTCCAGATATCAACAGGATTCCTCAGCTTCCTGGAAAACACATGAATGAACTGTTAATAGGTCTTGTCTCTTGTATCAGAAAAAAACATGATATTATTTGTATTTGAGGATCATCCCTGTTTACATGCCTGCAGGAACTGAAACTACTTTCCAGAAGCTATTTACAGATAATAGCAGCGTACATTCTCCTGACTTAAAAATAGTAAACTCACTGCTTAAAGCACAGAGTGAAAATCTTTCTATCTGTAAAAGCAATCATATTTATGTTTTTTTATAGGAGAAGTGTGACTCTGAACCACTTTTATCCTGTGTTGTGAACGGGCCAGGCTCCCACATTTTGTGTACGTGCTCATGCTGTACCGGTGAGCTTCCCAGAGACGGCAGGAGAGGGATTTTCAGGAATGGTATTATCAAAGCTAATCCTTTTGGGGAAAAGTACACTGAAATCCACTGCAGCTCTGAATGATATGAGTTGTAGCAAGAAGTGTTTGGGCTCAGGTTTTTTTCCCTTCACACATTCAGAGAAGCAAGAAAAAAAGATAATTCCTTGGTGTGATTTTTTTTTGGTCAGAGTTGGTACCATCAGAGTAACGTGCACAGTGAACCATGAGGAAACCCACAACAGCATTCCCATGGCACCAAGTCCTTTCCCAGCATCTGTTGCTTCCAGCTGCAATGCACTACACCGACTCACTTTCCCTGGCTCAGCCCGGCTGCAGAAACGTGTCGATATGACTTAGCACTGTAACTCCTCGAGACATCTTAATACTGGAAAGATGTACGGAGCCCTTAGTCACATCCTGCGCACGACGCAGCGTTGGAGCTCTGCAGGCCAGGCCAAAGAAGCAGTAATTCATTAAATTGGTGAAACATCCAACAAAACAGATTAGTGGTCCAACAGGAATGTAAGCATGCCAGATGTCTCTCAGGCTGGTCGGAGACAAGCTGATGGGGAAAGCTGCATTGAGCCCACCCTTGGCCCCGGTGGGACTTGCCCAAGCCCTCCGGTCAGCCGCACAAAGTGTCTTCCCCTTCATTAAACGCAAGTGCCTTTAATGATAGCACAATCCCATCGCCAACATGCACGTGAGCCTCTTTCAAGCAAGCAGCAATGCCGACACGCTCCCTCCTTCCTCCTCACATCACCCATAGGAGACATGAGCCGGTGCTGGTGCCCACCTCACCGAGATGGGATTGGCCGGCTCAGCCTCTGGGCTGGAGGCAGCGATGGTGGGACCCAGGAAAGCATCCCTCTCCCTGCCAGCGTGCCACCTGAGGACACAGCTGGTTTGGGGGTGATGGATGTCGGTGTTGCAGCAGTGTCTGTCACAGACATATTGGTGTGGGCTTCTCCGACGAACCAGGCACCCTTGTGCTGTCAGAGTTGTCAGCTGGTTCGTCGGTCAGTCCGGCAGTGTGGCATGGGGGCGAGGGGGAGGTGCGGGCTGGCACAGCTCACACTGGAACCTTTCCAAACCCGCTGCCGAGCAGCAGCACCTCCAGAGACTCCCCTTCAAACAGGAGATCCATGAGAGCGACGTGCCAAGCTGCAATAAGAAACGGAGGCTGCGAGTTGTGTAATATTTACATTTAATACAATCCACTGACATCTGACATTTTTCTGGTAAATTTTATGTGGGCCATAAACACTTCTGGAGCACTGAGTAAATTTTAACTCCTCCGAAGGTCTTTTGCGCTGGTGGTATCTGCAATGAAATATTTCACTGCCTTCCCCCCTACAAAAACCTCATCCATCCGCATCTGTCCCAGCATCAGGATCTGTCATGAGACTCCTTATGCATCCCTGGGGCACTGATGGTGCAGAAATATCCCCTCTTTTTGTGTTTTTGATGTGATATTCCCCATTATCAGTTCCCTCCAGGGTGCAAACAGAATGTACGTGGCAAACTCAGCTTTCCTGCGCCCTGGTCCTCAGAGCAAGCGGCATCATCCCTCGGAGGGCTTTGCACAAGCCATCCCCTCAGCTCCAGCAGTGCTACGCTTTTTCTTGGCGATTTGTACACAGCTGCCCTGCCGATGGAATGGTGTCACAAAGAGGCACCTTTTAAAAAGGAATCAAAATGCAAAAACAGGGAAAGAAAATTAATAGCTGAGCACCCAGCCCACCTCTGATAACAAACCAGAGAGTGAGTAGACAAGAAGAGCCTGCGTCAAATGCAATGGCTCCAGGCTCTGTCTCCAATCCCTTCCCCTCAGCCCTTGGAAGGAGGCCAGCAGAGCATCCTGGTATCTGAAACAGTATCCGACCCTGAAGTTTGGATCGATTTGTGCTCTGCAGCCTATTAACTTTTTGTTAATCCTCCCCACGTTGTTTTACCTCTTGCCTTCCATCACGAAGAAGGAGGGTTCGTGACAGTGCCGGGTGACTAATGGTGAGTCCCTGCTTGAAACCAGGGGATGTTGAAGTTACAGCCAGGTGCGGGGCTTAATGGGCTTTGGTGATGCTGCCAAGACGTAATTTGCTGTAAATCAGTCTGAGCCCTATGGAGACAGTTCCCTGTGTTTCGAAGTCCATTTGCCCTTATTGCTTGTTCAGGTCCTTAATGCATTAATGATAAGATAGCATGGGGAATATGCAGTATGGACTTCTGCTCCTCCCCAAATCCTGAAGTAATGAACCAGTACTGTAGCTATCTGGTCTGACCACAGAGGAGAGGAATGTGGACAACGCTGGATGCAGGGGAGATCTCTTTTTCCAAAGGTTTCTTTGCCAATCCCAGGGGAGTTGAGCATCATTAAGGACTGTGGGGGCCGGTTTGCAGAAGTATCCCCCAAGTTTGCACGTGACTGCAGTACTCCTCCCCTCGCTGCCTGTCCACACAGGTATATTTTTATTTGTGCCTACCAAGGCTTTTCAAGTGCCTTCCTCAACTGAAATGTGCTGCATTAACAAAAAAACAGGGAGATCACCATGGAAGGACTGGAATGCTTTTTCTTACACCAGGCAAGCTCTAGAAATCAGGTGCTGAGTGGTACTTCGTAGCAAACAACTTGGCTCTAAATAGGTCCAACTCTTTTGACGTTCTAGAAGGCGAGTTTGTTGGGTCTCTGAGGTGAGCCTGAACAGGTGGAGGACAACCACCAGCAGTGTCCCTGCAGGCAGCTCGGAGGGCTGTCCTGATGCTCACCGTCGCCATCCCCTGCTGCTGGGGCACCTGGGGACCATGGCATCCCTCAGCAGCACAGGATGGTTGTGCCAGGGCCAGGGATGCTGAGCAGCCGTGAGCCAGCTGGCGAAGCCGGGAGAGCTGGCATTGCCTCATTACTGAGCGACTCCTGGGAAGTTATCGAGCTCGGCTGCAGATGCAAGATCCCCAGCATTATGCACGGGCAGCGGCTCCCTTTGAGCTGGCTGAGTCTTGGCAGGGTTTTCTCCCCTCCAACCCCCTGATTAGTGCATTATAACCACTTGACAAATTGCTGGTGCTCTGTTGACACGTTTGTGCCCCTGCTTTCTTCTCAGCCAGGTGAGAGGATGCTGACCGCGGGTAACGGGCTCCCTCGGGCCTTGCGAATGTCGACTGATGCAAGTGTCACCCTGTAAGAGTGAAAAAAGTAGACAGCCATGCAGACACTATCAGAGTTTTGATGCTGACATTATTTTCATTCTCCTCCACCTCCTCCTTTTCCATGTAAAAAAATTAGAGGCAGGAAAACCCAGACAGAAAGGGTAGAGAGGTAAAAATCACTGCCTGGCTGTTCGTCACCTAGCACAGATTAAGGCAACAAACAGTTCCTACTCACCTAAGGATTAGAGCAGCAAACAGCCTCTGCCTGCCCCAGACTGATGGCACATCTCGTTCCTGATCTTGTCACCAGCATGAGGTAGGGGCTGGCCTGACCTGCACCAGCCGGCACAGCCCCAGCAGGAGAGCTGGGATGGATCTCAGGGTGGGCACAGCCTGGCTCGCCCCCCTGACCCTTTCCCCAGCACCTGCCCCCATCTGGTGGGATGTGTGGTGGGCTTGGGAACAAGCTGTCCTCAGATAACAGTCTTGAAGCTGTCTCTGTGGGGTTTCTTAGCTTGCCAGGGAGCAGGATGACCAGCTCCGCTCTGCTTAGCTGCCATCAAAAAGTCAGATGAATAACGAAACAATGTCTGGACCCCTGTATTTTTTTCTCCAGCCCAAAAGGCAATCCTGACACCCTTGTTCTGTTTTGATTTTGAAAGATTTTTTTAACCATTGCCTCTTGAGAAGCTTTATGCCCCGGATGCATTCGTGTTCTGAGTACTACCATGTACCTGAAATGACCGCAATCTGATGCCACTGGAAATAAAACTTATTTATTCACTCTGCTATCCTTTGCTAAATTGCATGCATTGACTTCTCAAAATACTGTGGACTAGCTAACCGGGTGGGTCCTTTGGCAGAGGTTCACATCTTTGGAAAGTGAAGGTCAAGAGTTTTGTTCCTGTTGCTGCATGCATGCAACTGGCTGTCACCCAGGGCTGGCTCCACCGGCGTGTGCCAACAGACCGCTACGTCTTCTGCTGCTGCCAGACAATGAGCAAGTAACGCTTCTTCTTGCAGGGTACAGAGCAGAGAAGTCATCTTGTCACGGCGTGGCACTGGCTCCCTTTGAGGTGTGACTCAGCTCGGAGAATCTGCTGTATCAGAGCACGGGGCCTGATGGGGCCGTGAATGGTGCTGAATGCAGAGGACTAAAGGGTTACAGGCAGGCACTACAGAAGAGGGACAAATAGCCCAGCTTCGTTAAAAAAAAAACCATAAAGCCATAGTATTTAGATACAGAAAAGAGTTATAACTTACCCAGTGCACCCACTGCAGACACAGATTTGTGCCTTTCAGTATATTTTCAGGTGCTTTTCTAGTCTAATGCTAAATAACCCAAGATTTCACTGGTCCCCTTAGAAGAGGATTTCACAGTTCAAGAAATCTCTCCCTAAGGAACCACTTCTCATGCCTCCATCTGAATTTTCATTTGTCCAGTTTCACCTGTTTCTCCCCATTATATAGCTCCCAGCTTTGCGTGGCCCTGGGGATTCTTCTCATTCCTTGATGTCCCATCCTTCAAGTCCTTGGAGTCAGCAATTATGTTCCCCCAAGATGTCATTTAGCTGAGTGATGTGTGTTTAGTTACTTTAATCTTTCCCCATAAATCAGCTTGTTCAACCTTCTCTCTGTTTCTCATTTATGAGTTTTTCCCTCTCTGCCATCTTTCTATAATAACCGAAGCATCTATAAGTGAATTTAGCATTATATTTTAAGCCTTGTGGGGGAGGACCTTCGTTTTCTTGAACAATGAGATGACGTTTACAATATGATAGGTATTTTCTGAGCTACACGACTCTCCACTCCCATACTTATTTTTATAACCATTATCACAGCTGTTTTTCTCTGCAGTATAGATTTCCTATTAATTATCCCACCATTGACTTTGCTCCTTAAATTGGACAACAGGTTCTGGAATAGGTACTAAACTGCTTTTTTGTGCCCTACACCAGTCTGAGTATTAGACAACTGTGTGAGCAGCAGCAGGAGATTACATGACATCTGCCTGTCTTGGTTTTCTTGTGCCTCTCTTTGAGGCATCTAACACTGGGGTTGCCCAATATCCCATCTCCAATGAGACTGAAAAATTTGGCAGTTCCTGTGATCTTAATTGAGATGATTCTCTTCACAGATAAATCCACAATTGTATTTTTTTTTTATTTTAAGTGCAGATCTGAGACTGCAAAAAGGTCCACAGGTCATCATTTCCCTCAGTTACAGGCAGCTGCTTGAAATAGATGCTTCGTCTGGAAGAGTGCACTGAACTTCTAATATATATTCATGCAGAACAAGGCTCACTCCATCACTTGCAAGCATAAGACTTGTAGTACAAAAGACCAAAAGCTACACAAATAACAATACACTTCAAGTAAAGAGCAATGAAGGACACTACTTGTGTCCTAAATCCCCACACCAGCTAGACATTTGTTGGCTGAAAATGTCCAAATGAAAGATGGATCTCCATCCTTACAGTATTTCTAACTGTTCTTCATTGTCTTTTGCCCAGATGACTTCAGTTATTTCATAAATCACTGCAGCTCCACTGAAGACAAGCAAGGCACCAAGACATGCCCTTGTTCTGAGATGAGCGATACTGAGTTGTCATTGTTGGTGTGGAGAAAGAGGAAAAGACTTTTTTCATCCTCTGTTCAAGGTGGGAAGCCTAAACCCATGTACTCAAACCTCTGCAAACGCATCAGAATAAGTGACCTACTCTTAACCTGGGCAATAACATCTCCCCTTTTTAATGCCCTTATCTAACAAAGCATGTAAACACCCTACACATAAGCACATTGAAACATAAACAGGTTGATAAATATGGAGAGATCAGGGTCTACCTGTCAAAATGTGGTTGTAAATTTGTTCCTTCACTTGCTACACTGCAATGGACTTCATGTCTATGTACTTTTTTCTGAAGCTCTGCACAAAGCATCACCATTTATGCAGCAACGAAGCCAGTGATTAAGCCAAGCGCTTGACATTTTACGTGATGTTTTTCACCAACAGATAGTTACAAACAAGCGTGATGGAAAACACAGCTTATAACATGAAATCCTTGGTGCAAGGGCGAAAATGAAGCCCTGTCTGCAGAAATGTGCAATCAAAGTCCGTATACATGTTATATTGTAGTTCGGGTTTCAATACGCCCAAAGGACTTGGACTGACAGCCTGTGTCCCCTCTTGCAGAAAGGACCGATTTCTCTCCACAGGAATGCAATCAGCAGAACAACGAAAATAATTCATCAGATTAAAGTACAAATAAATCCTGTCCTGACAATTGGATGTTATTGTGTTCAATTTCAACTTAATTATTTTTGTATTTAATTACAGAAGAGTTAATTGCTTCATTTTAATTATGTATCTCTTTTAATTAGATCGAGGCTAAAAAAAAAAAAACAATAAGGCTGCTGTTAGACACAGCCCTTCCATTCTTCATTTTCTCTCATGCCGCATAGGTTGCTTTCCCTTGCTTTGCTGTTGGTTTCCTCTGCCAGGTCTCTCTCAAATCCGTTGCTTCTTATTGACCTTCACTTTGGCAAAGCCCTGGCGAGCCCAGGAGCCTGCCCGCTTGCTGCAGGGTGAGACGGCGTGCCCATACTTAACACAGAAGCACATGCTGGGCACATGGGCTTTGCCTCCACTTTCCTCCCATGCCACAGGACCAGACCCCTTTTCTGGCTGGGAATGCTCACCTGGCTACAGGGATGGCTGTCAATGAAACATCCCTGGTTATTAATCCTTCCTCCAGAAGGAAGGAAAGCATCAGAAATTCCCCAGGACATGTAGGGGAGCCCGTTTTGTTCTCGCTCGGGCTAATTTCAAAACCTAAGCGTGCCCCTTGCTGCCCACCTCCCCCTGCATGCTCAGCGTTAGCATCTCGGAGCTGGAGGAGCATGTGTGTGCATCGGGCCATGAGGAGGAGGTAGGAAGTGAGTTGCCTGAACAGTATATAACAGACTGGCCTTTGCATTAGCAACCAGCCCTTCTCCAAGCAGTGAATCGGCTGGCTCAGGGCACCTTGCTCCCGGGGCAGACAAGGAGCCGAGCCGAGGGCTGCCTCCAGCTGGCTACACTGCAGGGAATGGGCAAGCAGAGCCCATGGATGAGCGGTGCCCATGGAGGACAGACAACGGCTCCTCACACCCCAGAGCAGGGATAACTGGTGCATTGCGATCCAGCCGACTTGTCTTGACTTTTATAGTAACTTTTACGTCAACGTTGACTTTAACTTTTGCATTAGCATCTCTTAAATGTTGATTTTTCAGTGTAGGTAGTGAACATTAAACATCAGCATGAATGCCAAAGAGGAGAAAGGTGGCTAGTAGAAAGGAGAGTCCCTTTTTAGCACGCATTTCGGCAGTGCTTCTCTTCTGCTTGTCAGCATAAAAAGGCATTCCTGAACTTGTCACACAACAGAAGAAAGTCATAAAAGCTTGTGAAGACACCCTCGGGCTGAAACACAGCAGGAGGATGCTCAGCTGCCTTTTCAAAATTTCCTATATGAACTGTAGCAATTTATGTTACCTTTACAAATTTAACACAAAAAATAAAACAGAAATAAACGCAAAAATATTAGGCAAGGTTATTAAGACTCCAGTTTGGTAGAATGTCTTAGATGTGGTCTCAGGCCATTACCAGTTTTCCAAGATTAGTGTCTAGGCTGAATTAGTTTCTAGATTAGTGTCTAGAACTGGGCAAAAACCTGCCAATTTGCCATGCTACTAAATAAGCAAAGACTTTGGCCTGTTTAGTTCTATTAAAACTGAACACTAACCAAAAAAATACAGGAAATGTAAAGGAAAACGACACCAACCAAACTAAATGAATAAAAACAATGGAGTATTCATAAAGATTTTACTTGAGGACTAATCCCATTCACTTGAGCTATAAAGCTCTCTATGAGACCATGCACTTCCTCCTCCATTTTTTCTGGCCATTAATCACAGTAGGAATGGCTCTTGTAGGGAGACCAAAACCTGCCTGACTTGGGAAGGAGTAGCCACGAGAGGAGGCGTAGCCTCCCACCGTGTGCCTCCCAGGGGCTACTCATCCTACCAGTCGCTCTGAGACCCAGCAAAGTCGTGTCAGCCTGGGATTCTAGAAAACGCGGGGTTTAGTGCTTGTTCTGGTGGCAGGCTCAGAGAAGCATTGTCCCCCTTCCCCTGAGACCACTATGAGATATGTCCCAGCCTGCCCATCCCACGAAGCTGAAGATCTCGAAGGAAAGTGCCTACCTGATCCCTGCTTCCCCCCTGGCTTGATGCCATCTCCACCTGCCCTACTCCCAGTCCTTGTGTTCCCCACTCTGGTCAAAATTAAGTCAACAGGTCTCCTTATGTCATTGAAAAAATTAAAAGGCCTTTAAAATTAGTAGAAATGTTTAGTATAACAGAAGAACTTAGTTTACTCTGCTAAGGGATCCCACAGCCCAGCATCCTGCTGTCAGTGGCAAGCAAGAGGCACAGAGAAAAGACAGACAGAAATGGACACATCCAGCGTGAATGTCCTCCTAGCACTCTTTTCTATCTCCAGCACTTACTAAATGAGGGATTTCCTGAGTCAAAAGTTGCATTCAGCCATAGCATTCCTGGGTCTATTTTCTTTATATTTGTTAAAATATGTTTTTTAGTTCATTTGTGGTTTTGGTCTCCGCGTCACCTGTGCTAACCAATTCTTTAAATTCATAGAGCACTTGGCTAAAAAAGGTGTGAGGATTTTTTTGGGGGGTATGCATTTAATTTTCATTAATCTGATCTCTAAGTATTTCATTTTCTTTTAAGACTGATAATTTTCAGTCCAATGATTCCATAGATTTCTTTCACAAGACCCAGAAGGGTGAGTAACGGCCCCCCATGCACCCCCTTTCCCCACCGCTCCTGCATCTCCTGCCCCCTCCATAATCCTTTTGTGTCCCTTACTGGCAGCAGAGTCCTGTTCTGCTGTGTCTCCGCCTTGCAGAGAAGCTCTTTCGCGCTTTAGCCTTTCTTGTTTGGCTTCCCCTGAACCGTTCTGAGCCCTGCTATGTTGAGCTCAGGTGACCTGCTCCTGCAATTCCACCTGTTCATGCAGTTCTGGTGGGTACCTGGTGAGCAGGGACAATTTGATGCAATGCAATTTGTTGCATTGTATTTGTCCAAGGTCTTTTTTTTAATCTCAGCCCATCAGGGTAATTCTGATGTCAGAAGAATTATTGAAATATTTATGCTACGTTTTTGAAGAAATTCACCTTACATTGAAGAACTAGTCCAGCTGAGGTTTATGCTGACTGTTTAAAGTCCTGGCTCTTCCTCAGCTTCATGCTGCAAGAAGGGACAAGTTTCAGAGAGTTTGCAATCTCCCTGGGAAGTCTCTGGTGGCAAAGTGCCAGATGTGGTTTCATGGACATGGGAGAGCACCAATGGCGTACATCCCGCTCCCACCTCTTCCCCACAGCTTCTCCCATTCTCTACTCTGAGCCCGAGCTAAACAGAGGGTGGCCTGGCCCGGCGTCCCTGCCCTCACAGCTTTCAGGCTCAGCAACTAAAACATGGGTGGGGATGGAGTATTGCTTGAGTAAAACTGCACCAGGTAGCTCACTTCTGCCTTGTGTCAGTTCTGCCACGCAAGCTGTACCCAGCAGTGGTATCCAAGCAGCAACTTGATGGATTGGAAGAAAATACATATGTAAATGTATATATATGTAAATACAGTATCACTATCTTTATTAAAGTGTAGTGGACGAATACAAAAGCATTCATGGTGGAGAGAGTCCACCTTTCTCACAGGACATTCACCCTTTCCTCTGAGGCTGAGTGATAAAATCGTTTTTGAGTTTGAACAGAAAACCCAAAGTACCTGAGATGTCACCAGTTAAAGCTTTCAGAGAGGATCCTGGGCTGGGAAGAAGGAGAAGGCTTCTTGTGCTGGGCCAATAGATGGATATTTTTGTATAGCTACCATCAGACTTGCAAGGTGTCAAGTTTTCTCTCCTCCTCTGAGAGGGGTCCACTCCTGACCTTGGGGGCACTTTCCAGCTAAATCGAGCCGGAATTTCTTATCTCCAAAGATAAGGTTCCGCCTTTTTTGAATAAAACTCAGGCTTTAAAAAATACCCTGCTTTTGTCCTCCTAGCAAAGCCTGTCCTTAAGAACGTGAAACAGCTGACTGTGCTGGTGGTTCCCCTGGGGTGTCTGCAGAAGGGAGAAGGGAAATTGGGGCAGTGATGGTGGCCGTGGTGGTGGCAACTCCTGGGCTCCGGCAGAGAGTCCCCAAGCTCCCTACAGGCACATGTGAACAACAATGACCACAAAAAACAGGCTTGAACTAAGGCTGTGTTTTTCTCTGCCACCTCTCCACCTCCACGCTGGGCTAAGCAGAGAGTCTGATTGCTCCCAGCCCATCGCTGTTGGTTTAGGTCGGCCCATCCTGGAAGGAAGGAGACAAAGTTCTCAACTGTTGACAGACCAGTGCCATAAAATTCAATATTCAAGGGGCCTCCCCTGGTGGCTTAACCTTCCTCACTTGTGACATAAACCTTATTGCGACGTGCAGTTCAGCATGGTGTTGGGGACCAGGAAGCTGGTTTGGAGGATCAGAGGGCAGAAGCTGCCTGCGCCCAGCAGCACCGCGGCTGCAGCCGGGCTGGCGTCACAAACAGCTGTAATCCAATTAATTGATGTGACGTGATGGGGCGGGGGGCGGGGGGCGAGAAATGGGAGGGAGGAGGGAATATGGCGGTGTCATGAGAGAGTTTGAGTGAAACGCTTTTTAGCCACCCTTTCAAAGAGCTCCTATCAAGTGCTTAATTTTTAATGCTTCAATTTGCTTTCCTCTTCTTGATTGTAATACCCTTCTTGAACTTTGCAAATAAAATGTGCTTTCCCTTCTGATTCTTGTCATCATCTCCCTGGCAAGTTATCAGACTTCTAATTTCAAGTCTCCATTTTTTCCCCCCTATCTAGACTGCCAGCAGGGCGAGGAGTTAATACAGTATTTCTCCTGGATTCCCTGCTCTCCAGTGAATCAGCGCTGTGCCTGCAGCCCTGGGCAAGGTGTATTAGATGATTTGTACAGCCTCTTCTCTCCAGGAGAAGAGGCATGAGGTGTTAATCAAAGTCCAGGACTGGATAAGTCTATTACAACATGGATTATACTAATATCTGCTCTGTCAAAGGTCTTCTTCAGCTGAAACAAGATCGGAACCCAGCATCTGCCAATGCAAAATGTTCCTTTTCCCTAGGTGTCTCAAATGACTGGAAGGAGAAGAGATGCCTTTGGGAGAAAACAGACAGTGCTGGAAGCTAATACACAGCCCTTAATGACAACCTACAAGGGAGTCATAAGTGCCGAGATGCTCTCTGTAGAGAAACCACAATCTAAATCAAAACTGAGGATGCTAAATTCTGGTCACTAAAGAGAATTGCAAAAACCAAGATGCTGCAGAATAAGACTGGCCAGCAGAGAAACAGAGGCAAACTGGGCAGCTCTTCTCCAGGTCAGCGAGGATCCCTGCCCAGGCAGCCCCATCAAAGGCACTGCTCAAAGCAAGGCTGTCACAAACGCTTGACAAGTGGAAAACAATCACAAGGTGTCAGCCGTTGGGAAGATCAGACCAGAAGTTTCATATACGCAGTGGTGGTGAAACTCAGATGTGGCGCGAGTGCCTGATACCCACATCTTTTGGGATCACCAGGAAAGAAGAAACAAGGGAGTCACCACACAACACATCAACCAGACAGCTCCCGGGGACACCAGAGGCAGCCAAGCTGACCCAGTCCCCACAGATAGCTCTCCGGAGCCAGGGAAATGAAATTTCATTCTCAGGAGCATGAAGACATCTGTGAGGGCAGTTAACTGAACCAGTGTCACTGAAAATGATGTGGGTAATGACCGATGGTGTCAGCTTGTGCTGCTGTTTCAGTTACTGGAACAAATGAGAGGAGAAGAGGGCAGAAATAGAAACAAATGGAAGAGAAATTTCCACCAGAAGTCAGGAAGAGGGTTTTATTTTTATCTCTCCACCTTTCTTCATTCAGAGAACAAGCAGCCCGTGCCACCAGAAGGGCTTTGACCAGACACGTGGCATCAGCACTGGTGCTACACTGAGGTGCCAGAGGTCCTGGCATGGTGTGGTAAACACCCACCGTTGCTTCCCCAGAGCCTTCCTCTTCATCCCATAGCTAACTGGGGAGGAAGATGATACCATGCATGGCCTGCCTCAGCAGTGGGGCAGCACCAAGGGATCCTTCAGAGAAGCATCACCAAGCACGTAGCCTTGGCACGCCTGCACAACGTTCACATCTGTTGAGGAAAATGAAGCGAAAGTTGATCTCCACTGCGACCACTGGGTAAACTTCTCCTGATTTCTGAAGGATCAGGGTTTCACTCCAGGGATGTTGCATTTCCTTGGCTGGCGCTCCTTCCAGGGGTGTTGTGCTTTCACTTGCCGCAGCCATCTCCACTCCTTGGGAAGGGATGCTGACTGCTGCAGCCTGGCTGTTATCTTCTTCTACCTCCGCATGAAATATTAAAATCTGACCCAGTGAAAGATAGCACAGAAGCACAAGCCACTGAGGACTTCGACTGTCTCACTCTCGCTCCCTGGCTCTGCTTTTCCTGGCAGCCAAGTCAAAGGAGACACAGCTTTGGTAGGAGCAGGACGCTCACAGTGTGTTTCGGAGCTGGCTGAGACCAGAAACAAGCACATGTACAGGAACAAGGGAAAAGCCAGCTCTGCCCCAGGGTGGCTTCTCTGTGCACAGCAGAGGACAAGCCAGCTGTCCGTGATGGAGATGACCACCGCACAGCTTGCCTGTGGGACACTGCCCGGCAGGTACCATTGAGACAAAACAAGAGAGCGTGGAGAGCATCTGAGTGAAGGACCTCTGCGCTCTCAGTATCGCCGAGGGTTAGCCTATTTCTGGCTTGTTCCATGAGAATGCAGCTTGTGTTTTGGATGCGTGCTTGCACTTAAGTCTTTTAATCACTTGTTCATTAAGAAAAGGTTTTCAGGACACCTCGCTGAGAGGCAGCATCTCATGTACCTCTGAGGAGAAAAAAACAGCCACTTAGTCAAACACTCAAACCACTCACATCCTGATGATAGAATAGTAATGAGGGTGAAGTGTATTATCAACTTAATGATAAACTAAGAGATTTGGCATCCATAACACGGGTTCACTCTTTAAGCCTCATAGCTAGTTCCTGAAGGATAAATGAGACGCAATTGGTAGGGGCTGGAAATGTTTTTTTTTCTGTTGGTACCTGGACCAACTAAATTGCATTTAAAAAATGATTTAGTGATACATTGGAAGAGTGGTGCAAGGTGGTGAAAAAAAAAAACCTAGACCTTCCTTGTGATGACTCATGACATAACAGAATCAGAAATCGAATTTACAGAGGCAAAAAGCCTTATGAGGTTCATATTATTTCCTGTTTACCTCTGTGCACAACCGTCTTGATGAGTAAACCATCATTTCCTAACTCATGTGCTCGAAGAACCAATAGTTTCAGGTGGACGTGGAAGTAAAGGCAACGACCAACCCCACCAGCTATCCAGGACTACGCTTGTACTTAGGGCTGAACCCCTGCAGCTGCCTGCAGCTTTGGTGGAGAAGAAGCAAGCCCCATCTCCTAAACATGAGGCCTGAAGTACCTGGCCCCTAAAAGGGAGGTGTCCAGAGAAATGGTCACTTTGGGAAGCACCTGTCTCCTGACTGAGACCAGAGCGGAGTGCACAATTCCCACGTAATGTAACTGAGCAATGAGCACGAAAATGTGGATTACAGTTCTTGTGGGTGAGGAAGCAATGGATGGATGGGCTGAGGACTAGAAACATTTCCCAGCACTGCGACGTCCATGTTCCTGCTCCTCTGATCTGAGCCTGTGCTGTGTGCAGGGGAGTGTGAGGGGTGAGGGAGAAGAGAGATAGCAAAAGTGCCACCAACCTGTGGCTTGGTCCCCTCAGTGCCCTGGGCTAAGGAGTCAGCCTGGTGCAAAGGGGGAGAGAAACCCCTTCTCTGTAGTGTGAGAAGTAGGAACAAGAGAATAACCAGATCTGGCTTTGCCACATGATAGATGACTTGTCTTGACCAAAATAGGAAGTGCTCTGTGAAACGTGTGAAATAATATTCTAAAATTCTAAAATTAAGAGAGAAGTCATGTTTTGAAAGCTTTATTACAAAAATCCCAGAAAATATAACAAAGCATAGAAAACCCCCTGGACCCTCTCTAGGAAGCACACACTTCAGTGGGGTAAAACACACTGAACCACAGGCTCCTACGTTCCCGAGAAGCCTCTTCTTGCCATTGCTAAGTCCCACCACTGGCAAAGCTGATAAAAAGCTCTTTTGCAAGAGTCAGATCACTGCTCTAATTGCACTAGACATTGATTTATTTTTTTTCCTACAAAAACATCAGATGCTGAATTTATCAGCCTTTTCCTGCTCTTTTCCTGGATCTTCACTGTGAGGCGGCCAAGGCACAAGATATGAGGTTGCCTGTCCTGCGTTTACTGCAGACTGCTCTGGATGGGGAGATGGGGAGACATGCCCATGACTCCACAGTTCCATGAATATTGTGTTTGCTAAGAACTGATACAGCTTCACATACTTACATACACAAACATATTGATCGGTCATGCATAGAGCGCAATCTAAAGCAATGCCATCACAGGCATAGCCCACTGAAGCGATTTGCGATTTCTTTAAAGGATTCTTATCCTGATAGAGCAAATAATTTCTAACCCACGTAGACACAGGCCATTTAGCATGGTTTACCTTAAAGAGTGCTCCTCAGCTTGGCCAAAAGGCAAATCAGCTCTGATGATGGCCCAGGGAGCCCAGAGATGGCCAGCAGCAAACTCTGGGCTTCAAAATCTCCTTCTCCTCAAATATGGTGCAATTTTTGAGGTAGGTTCATCTCAGATACCTGGAAGTCTGGCCCATCCATTCCTGGGCCATCCAGGTGGATAGCAGGCTGTGAAAACAAACCAAGGCACATCCCGCACCTCCTTGCTCGCAGCCACATGAGCGCATGGGTGGCTGTTGAGGTCCGAGGGAGATAGCCAGGAGGGGGTAGGCTCAATCGAAACACTTCTTAAAATACAGATGAGGTAGAGACAGACTCCCAGCACGAGTCTAAAATTCTTAGCATAACTCTAAAATGCTCAGATAACCGCATATTTTCCAAAGAGGGTGTTTCAGTTTTGCTTAGACTGTGCAGTTTCAGAGCCAAAACAGACCTCGTGAAACTTCCCTGATTAGGGAGAGAAAAGGGTGTTTCAGTCAAACCCAGCCCACTGCACCTACACACACAGGCAGCTTTGGAGGAGCTGGTTAAAGATGAGGCTTCCACTCAGGATCCCTGATTTTCAGTCCCAAAGGAGAAGACATGTAAATATACTCCACTGGCTTGTGCACCTCATCACAGGGCATCAGCAGTGCCTCTCGGCAGCCAGGGACGGACCTGATCACATGGAGAGATGCTGCTGCTTGTGGCAAAGCTGCTGTGGAGGGCACAGGAGGCCCAGGGAACCCAGGACATGGCCGGCATCCTCACTGGGAGAGACCCTGCATGGTACCCGTGCTACCGGGGCATGGCTGGCAGCAGGGGCTAAGCGTGTCAGGAGCTGTCACGCTAATACTTGTCTCCCAAGACATCTTCCCAGGGACGTCGCTGATGCCTCACAGCACCCTGTCATCTCTAATCTCTGTGACCTACATCTCGCAAAACCCCGTCCGGTGGCAGAGGGATAATGTATGTGCACACACTATGGAATATCGCAGGGGGCTTTCCTCCAGGCGATGGGCTTCCTTCCTGGGTCCATTGCCCCTGGCACTACCTTTCCTTCTCTGAGCTCAGGCAGATGCATCACTACTGCAGCACAGTGCTGGGGCACCTCATGGCTTGGTTTGAAGGTCTGGAAACAAGTTTGTCAGATAAACTCATTACTGTCATTAGTAATAAATATAATAGATGATAATCTAATTATTTGAAAATTAAAAGGCATCACCTTTTACTAAGGTTTATTTTTTCCCCTCAAACTCTTGTATGTCCAAATTCAGACCTCTCAAATTGGCTCTATCTATTATGTAAATCACTTTAACAGAAGGATTAAAAATGTTTCCCACCATCATGAACTATGCATTAAGGTGCATTTATCTCCTGCATCAATGTTCAGCTTCTGCATACCCTAGGAGGGTGGTGCTGGGGTTCAGAGGTTGGTAGCAGATGTAGACAATATTTTAAATAAAAATATATGTCAAAGAAAAGAGTTTTTTTTCCTTTTCTGTCCTATTAGCTCTACTGTAATTACCTTTATTAAAGATTTTTTATTTATGTGTTACAGGACTCTTCCTTCTTTTCTAGTGTGGATTCTGGCACCGTAAAGGAGCATCAACCACCCAAGGCAGTTCTTCCTGTGGTGATGAGATTATTCCTTGTGGTGACTCTGAATCAGCTGCCTGAGCCAAGGCTGTGCTCTTGCTGGGAACCTGAAAGCACACTTTCCAATTAAAAAATTTGGATTAAAAAATATTGGGTGTTAATACCCAGCCCCTCTGCTCGCAGACCACCCACTAGAGCAGCCTCCAGCCTCCAAGTCCTCCCTGTCTGAGACCTCCTTCCAAAATCACAGGACATGGAAAAGCCATAGTTCAAGTCTGCTTTATGACTGATGTGTTGCTCCTTTTTTCTTTTATGGATAAAGCAGTGGAACAGTAATTAATGAGAACATAGGAGGATGATGCAATCCAGAGTGAAATCCCCGTTTAACAGGAGCCAGTGGGGTTTTTGCTTCTCATGTAGCGAGAGTTCACACACCAGCAGGGAAACAAAGCAGAGGATGAGGTAGCAGTTAATCGTTCCAGTGCTTTTCATTGTGATCAGCGGGGACACCTCTCTTGACTTTCTCTTTGCACCCACATTCCGCCCTTGCTGCTGGAGGCATACCATGCTTCCAGATGCACAGACAAACCCCCAGGATGGAAAGCCGCAACCCAGCAAGGAGTTTGTTTACGAAGCGGATCACGATGCAAGGCGAACTCAAACGCCAGAAGGATTTTGACCTTCACAGGCTGATTTTCCATTTCCGGTCACCAGACATAAGATAACAGGAGAACAAGGGGAGGAAGGGCTGCAAGGTAGACACACCTGGCACTAGGCACTACTCCACACTCTCAGCATCGGTGTACCGGGAGATACCCATAGAGAATTCATTCCTCCATCTGTTCCTCTGTAGATCGCTTTAAAAATTAACTTACTCTATTAAAAAGAAAATGTGATTGTTACAGTTAAATGGCTGCAGCGGTAGAGATAGTCCGTCCTTCCTCCCTCGCAAATTATATCCAAAAATGCGCAATTAATAACACATTAACTTCACTAGGAATGAGTGAGAGAATAAGTTAAGGTTTTGTTATAAATACATTTTATTTTGTGTAATAAACAGATATTTTTTTCCTGGCCTGTAACATTGCAGAGGAGATAATTCCTCCCTACAGCACATTTCACACTTTTCTAGTTTGAGACAGATTAGCACAAATGACATTTTGTGCTCAACTCATCTGATTTTAGAAGGCACTCCTCCATCAAGTAACGCTACGTTCAGATAATTATTCTATAAAAATATTCTTAAACTAATTGTATGAATGGAGCAAAAATACAGTTACATCAGCTAGAAACTCTCTCTGTGTCCAGCAGAAATTGAAGAGCAGAGAGAGCTGCCAGGGTCCTTCCACCAGTGAAGGGAGTGGACATCTGACAAGGTCAGTATTTATGTACCTGTAAGAGTATTATCATTAAAATCAAGGTAATACAAATAAAAATAGGTATTAATGTTTCAAAAAATCTCAAAGGAGACTTATAAATCCATTAATTTTTCAGCAAGACTGAATCCAGCGGAGCCCAGATCCTTCTTTCTAATAAATTCAGTTGTCAGACTCTGAGTCATTTACTGCAGATGCTGACAGTGCTCTGTCAGTACCCAGGTTGGGCTCCGCTTTGGTAGGATTGTCTTTCTTTGTCTTTAAATTGATTGCGCGATAAAGCCTGCTGCTTGAGCAATGAGTCTTACACCAATTAAACCAGTTAATTTATCAAATCTTTTTTCCCATGGCTAAAAATAATAAATGGCTACAGGTAGCACTTTGCAGTCTTCAGAGCTGATGTGGGACCAGTTCTCTTATGAGAAAAACACTGCCTGAAATGAGATGTGAGCTCTGCCTTGTTACACTTCAGAGCACAGAGCAGCGTCACAGTGCTCTGGAGAGCCGTTTTCCAAAACAGTTTCCTCACAATTATTAGGTCGGTACCTTGGACAAAGAGAAAGGTAGAAAATGTCTTTGCGAAGTTATCAGTGAATTTGATCTTGGAATGCTGCATTCTTGTCTCTACTTCACAGGGTGTGTTCACCACATTTGGGTAAGTCCTACGTGAAGGTCTCCAGCAGTGCTTGTCCTGGCTGATATCATAATAAATTCTTCTCTAAAAGCTTCTTTGCAAGATGTCAGTGCAGTTCCGAGTTTCTGACTTCTCTGATGCTCAGTCCAGATGGTGTTGCCTAGATACTGGTGGAAAAGTCACGAAGATACTAGACCTCTTGGTATCAATCCATGCCTGTCGTTGAGTTTGCAACTTAGTGGGTAGAGTAAGTTTCCACAAGTTAAAAGAGATGACCAGCATCATTAGCAGTCAGAACAGCTTTCCATTCTGCAGGCTGTAAATATCCAGGAGGTTGTGGCTGTTCCTTTTCTGGTTCACAATTGTACCTCTGTGCTGGTGGATGGGTTGCTATGCGTCATGCGATGGTTCATCTTAAATCCAATTAGCTGGTTAAGCTGGTGCAGCACTTGGTGGTAAGTGTCCTTTGCCATAAGCAGTGTCTGCACTACAGAAAGCTACTCTGGCTCCCTCTTGGCTTCTGGCTGACTTCTATGGTGAGAAACTGAACTTCAGAAACGCCTCGGCACTGATTCAGCTTGGGGAACATCTGAAAGGTCAGCCAGGGAAGATATTTGGTGTCGAGTCTTCAACCCACCCCATGGGCAAAGCTCAGGTAACCTTTCCAGAGGCACAAGGGAGGTCTACAGCAGGACGAGCTTTGAGTCCTCTTTCTTAAATCTAAAAAATGCAGCTCCTGTTAGTCTTAATTTGACTGTTCATGGTGTCTTTTTGCAAAGCACAGCAGAGATGGTTTTGCCGATCCACATCCCTCAAACCTGTGGCTCAGAGCAGCCCTAACTGACGTGACTTGGATGGATGGCCAGCCCGGACACATCTGCTCTCTCCTGCAGGTAACCTGTAACTCCGTGTTGTCTGGTGGGTCTGGAGGTCCCCGGCTTCCTGTAGTCACCACCATGGTGGTCCCTGTGTCCACGCGTGCAGCCCCCATGAACTGAGCTTGCTGGCCTCTTCGCCAGGCGTTCACCCTTTTCATAACACAGCCCACGTTTTCTGCAGGCAAAAACATCAATAGTCAAAAAATTCCCCCAAAGGAAAAAGGGAAAGAGAAGAGAAAAGAGGTTTCATGAAGGTATTTTTAGCAGGTCCCAGTGGATTTCTTCACTGCAGGCAACTAATTTGTGGGGCATTGTGCCAGAGAACAATGTCAAGTGTCACTGAGTTTCATACAGGTCCAGAAAAAGTTAGATCTGTGTTTTAAATGATGGCAATATTCAGAATGACAATGGGTTTGCTTTAGTCACCAACTGACCTGCGCTGGACAGGAAAACCCTTGTGCTCCAGGACCAACCTCTCAGCACCCAGAGGTTGGTCTACAAGGAAACACCCTGGGTGGGAGGGGAGGGAAAGATTTTTTCATCTTGCATAGATGAAGTACTGCCTGAGTTCATCTAACAGCCTGGACCCAGGTGCTGGCAAACACTGGGAGGTAACACGATGAACAGAGCTGGTGTCCTCCAGCCTCGGCAACTGCCGCTGCTCCTCACCTGCTGCCGTTTCCCACCTCTCGTCCCCTCACCCAGCCAGCCATTTTCATCACAGGTGCATGTAAGCAGCAGCCAGGTTACACGCTATATTCCCAGTTACACAGTCACAGAGCGTGAAGACTATTTGGGCAATAAATACTGAGATGTTACGTGTATGTATATAATGCATCTGAGGCACAAACTACAAGTATTCTTAAACATATATGTAAATAATCAGTATTCTTCAGCTGTTTCTGAAAATGTATAGAGAATAACTCTAACAAAAGCTATGCCAAATAAAGACGGGAGGGATAAAAATCCCTGTGAATTTTTAATCTGAGAAACAAAGAACATACCGTTAATGCAGCGTAATTGTTTCGCTAAATATTTAAAATATAACTTTCATACTAAATTTGTATTTTAACAAGTATATTTTCTGTTTATAAACTTGTAACACATTTTATGAATATTGCATACAGCCAGCAGAAACTTCCTCAATAAAAATAACTTAATCCTTACATATTCAGCCTCTTGATCAAATGTTTCCATTTATATCAGGATACATTTGTATTATTCATTATAATTTATAAATTTTCTACTTAGAGATAATGCAATTACAAACGTTTCTTGCAAATCTTTCTTGCTCCCTTTACATACCATTTCATTTAAATATCATTCTGTTATTTACAATTGCTTCATTTTAATAAGAAAAGATGCTCACAACCAATTATTTAATTGAATGGTGCTTCTCAACACACTATTCATCTCTTTCAAAATAATTTGCATTTTGTGTATTTGGAGCAGATATTGGAAAACATTCTTGTCATTTTGTCAAATAACATTTCTGCAACATGCCACTATTTGGGGCAAGAGCTGATGCGAGAATGAAAATCAACAGCCTCATCGGCCCTACCAGGCCTGTATTCTCCTTTATTAGACAGAATAAACTTCTTATTGGAGACAGACCTTCAGATGGCAATTACTTTACGCCCCTGAAAACTGAGCTGAAAATATGTTCATTTGCTCGGCAATCTTACATGGGCCTCGTTTTCTCCTGTTCTCAAAACAGTGGGTAAATCCACCAGAAGCTCATGCTGGGAAGGATAGCTTCTCAGCCCCAAAGTATCTCAGTAAAGACATCCGTATGGGGCTCCTTTTTATCCTTTTTATTTTCATTTATTTTCCTTTTTTCCTTTTTTTCATTCGCATTTAATGAAAGTCCAAGTTGTATGAAGAGAAGAAAAGGTGCTGAATATTGAAGTTAAACCATCTGTAGGCAGGCAGCATCTCTGTAGTACAGCAACACCCTTCCATAGAGTTTTGGCAGGGCTTTTTATGGTGTGTTTTAGGGTTTTCCCCATTTCCACATCATTAAACTACATATGAAATAGTAGTTGCAGGAGGCTATCTAGCATTGGTTGGCAAAGGCAGTATTTGTGCCTTGATGCTCTTCAAAACACAAATGTCAGATTTTTATCTGATACGAAATATTGACATTGATGCAATCATATTATCTTAGACCAAGGAGATGTGCTCAGACCTTAATTCTGCAAATACCAAAACATTTGGTGAAGTATATTACATAAGATCTCCTAAACAAGCGCTTAATTTTGCATGGTTGCCTGAGCAATTGTGACCGGTTCCTATAGGCATGCGAATTACGAAACATCTTTAATTACCTCACTATACTACTGAGATTTTTTCTACTTGACCCCTCCCTCATTAATTGCTTCTCAAATTCCTGCTCCTCCTCATCATCAATGCATGACTGTCTCATTTACTGCACACTGTTCAGACCCTGCTCTGAAAGCAGAATTATACATGCCTTCCTGGGCTTTGCTGCAGCGCGCGGTATCAGCGTTTCACAAACATTTAACTTACTCCCACGGTGCTTCTGGTGAGATGAATTATCAGTGGCAATGGATACGGATAGACAACGAAGACACACAGAGCCTATGGTCCAAACTACCCACTAATTCAGGGTGGAAGGCTTGAAATACCTAAGGCTTATCATTTCCTAGTACATCATATTTTCTACAGCACTTCATATGCTCAGAAAATAGATTCTATTGATTTCAGATGTGACTGTGCATGCCAAGTACTCCTCCAAGCCCAGTCCCAAGATTTCAGGGTGGGTGCCGTAACATGCAAATTGTCGTCTCTGAAAAGCTTGGTTCCTGCGGCTTTCCACCATCATGAAGGGATTTTGTGGCAGAAGAAAGGCCAGGGTGAGATCTAGGGCAGGGATTTGGCTGCACTGTAGAAGAGGCCCTTCTCTGTCCACAGTGCCATGTCCCATGTGCAACCCATGATGTAAGAAATGAGATGCAGAGAACTGCTCAACTTGCTCCACAGCTCTGAGTCAGTCCAGAGGCAAACCCAGGCTGTGCACAATGCCAACCCATTACATTCAGCAACCCAGTTGTCCTTTAGAGAATGCAGCTTGGCTGTAAGATTCTGTAGATGTACAACAGAGTCAAATGAGAGTTGTCCGGACTGCCTTAGTTCCAGCAACTTTCAATATTTGAGGCATTTCCTTTATCAGCTTTAAGACAGTAGCTTTTTCATGCAATCCGCTGCACTCTTTTTCTACGAAAGATGTTTAAAAATTAATTCCATCATTTAGTATCAGGTAACACCCATGTAGTTCATTTGAGTTGGTGGGAGCTTCTATATTCACGGCATAAACCTGCGACACTGAAGACAGCCAAGTAACTGGTAACAGTGGTAAGTAAGCTCTTGTGAACCAGAAGTAGAAGAGGATGAGACAGGTGAGGTTCATAGATGATGCACACAGCTGGGGAATAGCACAAGTCACAGATCTGGGAGTCTATTGCAAGCTCTGGATGCTCATCCCTCTTCCTTGGGGACCAGCAATGGGAGGGAAACTGCTGAGAGCACTGCAGAGAGACACTGCCCTCTTTTTACCCCATTTATGCAGGCACTGCAGGTAAGTGTTGGGTGAAGTCCATGACCACCAGTGGCCCTGGGCTTGAGCACGCCTACATGCTCTGTGCACATGTACTGCACTCACTGAGTCCTGGAGATGAGAGGTGGCATTGCAGCATGTTGTGTGGGGTTGGACCCCGGGGACATTTTTAGCTGTTCGGTAGAACAAGTAGTCAATAAGCAGATGTAGCCTACAATGGTGTTTTTTTCATATTCTTGTACTTTAAGCAAGTCTGGGATGGTAAAAAGTGTGTCCTTAGCACAAGGTCTCGGCTGCAAAAGAATTGCCAGCCCCTACCTCAAAGCTTCCAAATTTCAGTGAGAGATATATGTTTTTCCCCACCTTAATTCTGAGAAAAAAAAATCAGTTAGCAGTAAACACTCAGCAGAGAAAATGTTAATGCAAGTACTTAATACTCTGGTATGTTCAGAAAGGAACGTTTTATCACAGAAAATACCAGGTCTTTTCAGTAAAATGTAATGAACCCGATGCCTTCTGTAATTAGAATAACTTCTATAGTCCTAAGTAGTCATTTTAAACAATAAAATTTTCCAAGTAATTTTGATTGACTAAGTAATGAGCCACCAGCAGGAATCTAGAAAGATAAGTGAAAACAGTTTTGAATGATTTGATATGCAATCCTGAGCCTGTGAGCAGGGGAGTGTGCCCTGTTCTACAGTGGGAGGCCAACGACTTCCAGCAGCAGCATCTCAAAGTGATCACCGAAATCCTTTTAATCTAATATTTCATCTTACACCTTCATTTTTACAAGTGACTCTCTGGCCAACAGAGGTAAGTTGAATTTCCTGTAGACACAAGGCATGGACAGAGGCTGTCTTCATTGACAGGATCCTCCTTCCCTTCCTAGTTCCCCATTTTCGTGCAGATTTGTAGAATCTACCTGCAAGAGCTCTGGCAGACTTTGCTGGGAAAGGTTCAAAAATTGGCAGAGAGGGCAAACTGACATGATAAGGTCACGTATACTTTTATTAAGGAGATGGAGCTAAGAGGGTGTGTGCGTATATAATCACCATATACAGAGCACAGGTGAAGCTGCAGGAGCTGTGTCAGGTGATGTGAGCCGAAGATTTGGCACGTATCGTGCATTTCAGCCTTTCGTTTGTGTGGCGTGCAGATAGTCCGAATGGTTTACTTTTCTTAAAGCAGCCCACCACTTGAAGTAGATTTCTAGGACATAATTGCTGTATCTACTCCATGTATTTATTATTTTTGCACAATAATTGACTCCAAAGCTTAATAGAATGGGATATAACTTCTTGCACAATAGTGATGTCTTGTTAAATTATTCACATTATTTATCTGACAGATACTAATAACTGTTATTTGGTATTCAAGAGAGAGACAAAAATGACTATTTGTTACTTTCCTCCATTATGTAATATTCATAAAATGTATGTGATGTAAAATGTCTTTCTGATGGATGGCTCTCTAGGATGTGTTTACATGTTTTGCTTTATTAACAGAGAAAACAGCTACTGAAACGTATTTACAACTGTCCCTCAGTGCCTATGCCAGCAAACTTCATTTCTAGTCACTGAAGCACCTTCTTCCACGTTCAGGAAATATCCTGGTTTGGACCACGTCCCACTCCGGCACTCCTTGGCCTTTCCCTGTGTGCCTGCCAGCCCACTCTCACGTCTGCTAAAACGCGGGCAACGGATTCGTGCTGTGACCCCTCGGCACAGGGCTGAGATTCTTCAGCAGATCTCACTTATCCCGGAGGTAAATTGATGTTGATGTTTGCCTTCAGAGATGAAAACGTATTATGTGAAGGTTGGCTGTGTTTCCCACCCCAGCCGATACCCCACCATGAAACCGTACCATTCATCACCTCCGTCCATACAACAGAAAGGGCTGCGGGCAAGATTTATTTTCCCATTGTCAGCTCCCTTTGAGGAAAGGGGTATTTACATGTGTTAATAGACATTAGTCATGCAAATCCCCAGTTCATCAATGGGAAAAAGGACTCTGAAAATTGTTAAATCTGATTTTCCAGAAGATTAGAAACAAGCCACACTTAATTGTATTCTGCTATCACTACTCCTTTTTTGTTTTTAAGAATGTTATTCTGATTATTCAGAAATAATGACCCAAATATATTCAGTTATGCAGAACAATGAAGGGAAGTCAAGTGTCCTTGATTCCTCGACATGCTCCTATGGAAATAACTGATTAAATCTTGCATTGTATTTTCTCATCTTCCATTTTAATCATAACATTATATACCAGTACTGTTCAAACGCAAAACCAGAACTTTAGTTTTAAATGCACGTCCAGCAGCTTCCTTGTTTGATTTAATCTTTTTAAACCCTGCAAACAAGTTATCAGCTGATTCTATAACCTCGAGCAATGGGCTTTTACTCTAATTAGCAAGCAGGAGCAAACAAATCCCAACAAAGAAGAACCGTTCCAAGTTTCCTTGCCAGTACAGCCCATTCAGGGCACAGCAGCCAGGCTGTCAGCTCAAAAATGGGAATTCCTCATATTTTCATGAATAACTTAGACATTTATTTTACTTGCAGATAAGCACAAACTAAATGGGTTCACAAGTAGGCCATGGGTTGAGATTAGAGTTCAAAACTGTCCTGATAAACCTGAGATCCTTTCTCCAGCAGGAGATGCAATCCAATAAGTACAAGAATAAAGTAGAATAAATCCACTGTACACATAAAAGGGCAGTCAGGCAGCAGTGCTGCAGAGAAGGATGTGGGCTCGAAGGGGCTCTTGATGCAAACGTTAGTCCTGGTGGTGTGCTCCAGAACAGCTGAGACAGGAAACCACCCCTCACAGAAGAACCAAATCTAGTCTTGGATACTGTTTGCATGCTTCTACTGTTCGTTGTCTTAGACTGCAGAATCTGGGGACAAGAACATACATACTTTTTTCTTTATTATTGTCTCTGTACATCACATAGCATTTTGGGGTCCATGTTAAAGCTAAGGCATCCCGTCAGTGACAAAGATGATGATATTTACTGACTCCACAGACCCAGTCAGAGACCGAAGAGATGGTGAAGTTTGATCTACAAGTGGGACCCCCAAGCAGGGCATGCGGGAGCCACAGAGGAGGTGACTCTGCTCTCCCCCAGGTCTGTAGAGCTTGGTCCAGCTAATGCACGAGGGTGAGAACAAAACTCGGTGCACATCGTCCAAAGTAGTGCTACAGAGACAGATCTGAGTGCTTTCCTGAACACGAAGCAGACCTTTTGGTGAAATACCTGTCCTCAGCTTTTGCAGAAGCCAAACATGCTGTGTCCAGAGCACCGTCTTCTTCCACAGGCTCTTCTGAAGGACTCTAACAGACCTGCAATGCAGCGCGTCTCTCCGATATCAATCCAACCTATCTGTCTGGTCTTTTTTTCCATCACACTGCCTGACAATTTGCTTGGTATGGAAGGCAGACAGACAAGACTGTGGTTTCCCAGAGCGCTTTCTTTTAAAGAGGGTATCCTATTTACCACCTCCGTTTCCTGACGTATGACATAACGCGGTCGGTAGTTCAGCAGTCTTGTAATTGAGTCTCCTCAGGAGCCCAGGGTGAACCTGGGCTGGACCTGGTGATTTGTTGCTATTCAATTTCATCAACTTGCTCTAAAACTTCCTCTTCTGACAGTTCAATCTAAGGCAGTTTCTTGCTCATCCCCAGTAGAAAAATGCTGTGGGATGCGAGGCTTCCCGAGGCTCCTCTCCAGCAAACACCAGCAGAGAAGGCTTGTCTGTCTCTGCTCTTACAGTCCTGTTGTCTCTAAGTGCTCCCATTACTCCACGGTCATCTCTTGGCCTTACTTGCTGGCAAGTGGTCTCTGCCTGATGTAGTTGAAAAGGGTTTTATTATTGGTCTTTATGCCTTTTAGTAAATTATTCCACAAAATCCATTCTGGCTTCTTTTACTATGGTTTTGCATCTGATTGCAGAGCTCGTGCTCTTATGCTTTCCCTGGTTTGGACACAATCTACACTTCTTAAGGCTGTCTTTGACAGCCTTCTTTATCCAGCTGCTTACCTTGTGCCTGTTTTAATTTCTTTCTAAAATATTTTCTGTTAACTGGAAATACCTTTACTATGACCCAGTAGGAAGGTGCCTTTTGAGATAACCTCCTCCAAGACCTGCAAGCGTTTTACTCTCCTGGCTGTGGCTTTTAATTTCCTTTTAACAAGCTGCACACCCGTATGTCACCGGTCCCCATGTGAACTATGCACACCACTTTCTCCCAGGCACCCAGATTCTCTCTCTACATGCTGCGTTACTGCTGCACCTGGTAGACACCTCCACAAGGCATGATAACCCACTCATCTGCTGAACGGGCTAAGGACAGGCACCACCGTCTTCTTGATGGCCTCCTTCCCTTGCTCTGCTGTACCTGTAGTCCTTGGGGAAGGATTTGGGGAAGAAGGGAGGAGACTGTTTCTTGTTTACCTACTCCACTTTACTCCATCTGGTATGTACTCAGGAGAGTGAGGGACTCTCTCCTTTTCTGGAGCCAGCGACAGAGACTCTTCTCGCCCCTTTCTTCTCTGTTGCCTCGTCTCACTCAGCTGGAGCAAGTGAAGTGACCAAGGCTCCCCTATGGCCCTGTCCTGCTCCTCCATGGCTCCATGCCACCATGACCCAACAAATGAATGAGCCGGCAAACGTCACTGCACATGGAAACCAGCCCGCTCTGTTGTGGAGTCAGTGAATGAAGTGAGCAATTACCTCTTCACAGTCTATAGTTTTGACTCCTGTAAATTCTTATTTTATGATGCCCACTTACTAAATACTAATCTTCAAAATGCAATGGCTCATCTCTTAATATGCACATGACTGGACTCATCCCTGTGTGCAGGAGTGTCTGGTGGCTTCCTGGACATTTCACAATCCAATACAAAATCTGCTTCCCACTCTTAACGACTTTGTGATTTATTGACTTGCCCGTCTTTCCTCACTTCAGCTCACTCAGCTTTATTTATTCCTTTTGTACATCAGTTCAGGGAAATAAACAGCACATGCGTCTTCTTTGCAACCAAACAAATGCATGATGGTGATGCAACAACAACATAATCGTTAAGAAAAGTCCTTCCTTCCAGGTACTCACGTTCCCTACTTTTCTGGTAGCTTGCATAACCAGGCCTACTAAACACTGAGTAATTAGCCCTGCTTGGGATTTCTCCCAAATGTCATTATCCCTAATGGAACTGGCAAAGATTTTGCTTCATGTGTGGCCTTCATTGACTGTGTAAACACCAACAGGTTCACGCAGATCGTCTCCTGGATGTTGGAAGAGACGTCTTGGCATAAATTAATGGAATTTGAAAAGCTTTCAGCACAAAATTTCTCAAAACTTGTTCCCTCATTATCCCCACAAAGCAAACTGTTCCTCTTTTCCCTGTACTCTATACAGGGAATATACTCACAGCTATACTCTCCAGCTGTGATCCCAAGCCACACTTCCAACTATTTCCCTGTGACCCAAAGACCTAAATTGACTCTGAATCTGCCAGTCTCGCAAGGTCCCTCTAGACTTCCAGGAAATCATGTTTGCTCAAAGAGGTCCTTCCCTGGGTGATGTGGACATGGTGCTCTGGCTATTCATGCACTTTGTGTATGCTGACTAGTCCCGCGTGTAGGAGAAAGGGAATTTAAAAAAAGCTGTTATGTCTATGCCCCTCAGTAATCCCTCACTTTCACAATATAACAGACACTAAAAAAGAAACTGGCCAAGATTAAGTAAGTCACAGGAAAACACACTGAACTGGCCTTGCAGCAAAGACTGGGTGAGCCAGCCCCAAAATCTGAGGAGGTAGCATCTGCCCCCTGAAGCAGATGTGGTGGCCACAGGGACAAGCATCTCAAGGTGAGGTGCAGTGAGATCGGACAGGTGACAGAGCGGAGGCATCCTCTGGGTCAGTACAAGATGGCTGGGCAAAGGGCCCTCCTTGAGGCTTGCGAATCTGTACACTGGCTTCAGAGAGCCAAAACTTGAGCAGAAGTGTTATTCCTACGAAGTGCTCTTTTGTCAGCCCTGCTCGGGTCAGCCTCCTCACCCATCAGGGCAGAGTACTGATGTAGGCAGCTCAAAACCAGACAGCAAGCCAAAAATAACCTGCAACCACGTCTTTCTTTCAAAAAAAGCCTCTGGCTATTTGACAGATTTTGACTATGGAGGCATTGACCACCCCTACACTGAACACAAGTCCCTTGGGATACATGTGATTCCTTGATCATGGGATCAGAGGGAGGCACACTTAACTCTTGCGACTCTCCCTTGTCAAAGTCCCGTGCTGAGCATACTGCCCTGGCCACGTTTCCCCAGGTTGCCCTCATGTACACCACACTTCACTGATGATACTATAATGGTCAGAGGGACAAATAACATGTGAGTATGTATGGGGCAGTCCAGATGACTTGGACTGAAGAGTCCCATTCAGTGACACATAGCACATCGAGAAGCAGCAAATGCTGGTTGCTCCCAGAAAAGAGAGATCTGCGGCCTGGAATGGGTCCTTCAGAGAAATCCAGGGACCTCAATGGCTAAGGAAGAAAAAGCTATTTTTTTAAAAAAAAACCTAACTAAGCCCATCTGTATGTAGCACTGGTGAAACCAAATTGGAAATAGTGAGTGTACTGCTGACATCCCTGTTTTCAGAAGCATTTGGAAAAAGTCAGCAAGCACAGAAGAAGAGAGCCGCAAACCAACTGGACAACCAGAAAGCTATTCCCTGGTGAAAGGCTGGGAGTTCAATCTGTTTAGCTCATCAGAAAGAAGACCGAGGAATGATTTGATAGACAGCAGATAAGTACTCTAAGGAAGGAAAAATACTGGGTATTCAAGAGCTCCTTTCACCCCATGGAGGAAAGGGACAGCGAGTATCAAAGACTGAGTGATAAGCTGAGACCCGTTCAAAGCGGAAATGTGGCACACATTTTTAGCACAAGGGTTGATGGGCACTGGGAGAAAACTGCTACAGGAAGTTATGGATTTCCTCATCCTTAATTATTCCAATGAATTATTAAAGTCTTTCTGAAAGACATGCTTCAGGCAAACATGAACATCCTGTGCTTAGCACAGAGATAAGTGTGTTACACAGAGGGGCAGAGGAAGCAAGAAGAAATGAGAACAGCTTTCAGGCCTTGGACACAACCACCAAGACTAGCCTCCTTCATGCTCTTAGGAGTCTCGGTTGCCCCCTCAAAGGAAGAAGACAGTTCTTCTAGATGGCAAGTCAGACCTGGGGGCCTACTTCTGTCCTATACAGAAGGGCTCTGATGACTCTGCTCTTGGACTTCAGTGCTTGAAGACCTTGGGCAGCAATGCAGAAGGCAGGAGACTCTTCTTTTTGTTTGCATTTTGAGTATTTGCAGAAACGTCTCTTCAATTACCCTCCCCTTCTAACACATGTCCAGTCAGCTGCGACTGTTTGAATTATTGCCTTGTGGGGTTTATTTCCCTTTTTTTCTATTAAATAATCCACCTTGTGTCTCTGGCTCTGCAAAACCAGCATTTTAGCGTAGGACTTTTGCTGGTGTTTACTTGGTTACTCTTTAAAACTGTGCTAACCACCAATACGTATCCAAACTAGTGTCCACACGCCGACCACTGCTGTTGGATGCCCTCAACCAACACTAGCTGGCAGCACCATGTTTGCTGCAGACATTAGCATGTTACCCTGTAAAGTTATTCACACCAAAGCGCATTTCTGCTGTTTAGTTGAAATCCTACCGTCTTTACCCTTGCAAGGCTTTTCTTGGCTGAAGATGGGGTTGTTTTTGTTATTTCCTCGCCAGGCACAACACAAAGGCCTTATTGACTGTTCTTGCTCCAGTGAAGGAAGATACCGAGAAGAGTTTTGCTTACCTTGTAGGCTCCAGCATATAAAAGACTTATGCTGATACTGTTTTCAGTGCAGTGGGAGCCCGGACAGCTGAGAGCCTGGGTTAGTCAGATTAATTTTAATTCTTTATTATTGCACCCAATACACTTCAGCCTTTGACAAAAATAGTTCTTTGTACACTCATTTTCTATTCTGTTGTTTCCACCTTTGGGCAGTCAGTGTCCACAACCCTGTGAACTGGAAACCGCCTCTGGGAACACAATTTTCCCCTTCTGAATGGCTGAGAAAGCTGAAGTTGTTCCTCACCACCCTGAGAAGGAACCGGGCAAAAGGCATGCCAGAGCTGGGGCACAAGGCAGCAGACATCCCATGGATGCTCTCTGGGATGAAACCCTGGAGAAGGCACCTCTCCCACACAGGGAAGGATGCTTTGCACTTACCACGAGCCCACTTGGGGACCCCCTGCACTGCCTGGCAGCAGGAGTGTGCTGGGGACAACCTCAGCTGCAGATCTCTGCTGCCTCTCAGATGTTGTCCCATACAACCTCCTGATCTATACTGGGTGGCATTTCTAAGCCAGGTTGGTTGGTCTGGCCGGGGCATCTGCTCCCAGCTGAGCTGGTGATGGTGTAGGTCGTAAGCATCTGTGTTGTGCTGTTCCTTCAACACCTGCACAAGGATGGATATGACTCCTCTCCCACCGAAGGCAGGAGGGAAGAGGGAAGCTTAGTGTGTGGCAGTCAGGGCACTATAGGCCATGTCCTGACCATTTCTCATCATTTGCTCACTGGGATGTAGACGAGTGAAAATACTGTAACCTGGAGTTGGAAATCATTAATGTTAGCTCTGAACATGACGACAGACACAACAGGTCAGAGAAAGGTCTACATGGCTAATGGCAGAGGAGCAATGTAGGGTAGCACTTCTCTGTTAGACGCACTCTGTCTCCAGATACCAAGAGCTCGGAGTGTACCTGAGGTTGAGGTGTTGCCTTCATATTTAACAGCCTTTGTGGGGACTTCTTCCCATCAATCCACTTCGCAATCCATGTAATTTCAGAGACTCCTTAGTGCACCTGTGGGCTGTGTGAGAACTCCTCTTTGCGTTGAATCTCTTTGAGATTTCAGTTGGTGCCCCCTAATTCTGCTGCTGGAAGAGCTACCACAGGTGTAATTCTTGCTTTGCAGGCAAACCATACCACCAAGACCTTAAGCCATTGTATAAATTACAGCAATCATTGGCCCCTCTAACGAATGCCAGTGCCAGACGGCAGAGGAAAAGGAAATTGAGAGTGGTCTCTGACACCCACCTTTACTCTCTTTGGTGAGCCACCTCCAGCTTTGGCTGACAGTCAAGTCCTGCAGCACAAGAATCCTGAGACCTCATACGTGTAGCTCACATAAGCAGCTCTTCCTACAGAAAAAGCCCCTTGCAAGCCAGGGTGCTGGCCCAGCAATAGGTTTTCCTTTCATGAGAAAAGGTTGTAGGTTCAGGCTCTAATTTGTTTGATGATTTTTTTATTGTGCTGGCCAACACGCTAAAAAGAGATTTATTCATAAAAAGGACAATGTCAGCATCTATTCCCTGTGCAAACAGATAAGAAAAAGAAGTCTGTAAACAGCAGAAGTAAGAGAGAAAGCATGAGGAGCAGCATACTAAATTACTCCTGCCACGTGGGCCACTTTGGAGAACGTTTTTATTTTATTTATTAAACAGCTTCCGCACGAAGTGTGTTTTGCTCGACTAAGGCATCGTACAGTGAATACTAAAACGATGCTGTAGCTCTTAAGCACTGGGGGCAGGGGGAGAATGGAAACGCCCCTTTTGTCCCTGGAGTTATTGTTTTATAAATAAAAGGTGCTGATGACACTGTGTGTACAACACAGATAGGGCGTAAAGAATCACTGCAGTGGCTTGATAGGGATGATCTGTAGCTGAAAACCCATTAACGCAGACAGTAGGTGAGGCAAATGTGCTGAAATGTCAGGATGTGGAATGCCAGGAGAACAAACCTTAAAATAGTTCCACCAAAAATAGCTTCTTTGGACAATAGAAAGGGAGGTTTGCCTTCATTTCTTTCGATCACCAGCTCCTTGCACTCCCGGCTGCAGAGGGAGTGGGCAGCCAGGCAAAGGGCACGCTTTCACCCTGCACCCATGTGCCACTGCCGCAGTCATAGAATCATAGAATCATAGAATGGTTAGGGTTGGAAGGGACCTTAAAGATCATCTAGTTCCAACCCCCAGTCCACGCAGGGATGGGAGCACCGAGGAAACGGCGGCCTCGAGGGGCTGGCAAATACACCAGGTAAAACATCAGCTCCCCAAATGCTCCGGAGCAGCTCTCTGCAAACAACAGCAAATGCTCTGCCAGAGCCCAGAGGAAATAAATGGAATGGTGCCTGTGAGCTGACAGGATCTGTGCGAGAGGAGGGGATGAGCGCTGACGGGGCGGCTCTGATGGGGAAGCGCACTCCTACGCTCCATCACGCTGAGCACACCTCTATTCAATAACCTGAAAAAACTCACCTCTTCCCAGTGTCTGTGTCACCTGCCAAGCTGGGCCAGCCCACGCAGTCTTCATTTCTCTGGGTGAGCACTGCTTAGGTGGTTTGGGAGGAAAAGACGACGCTCAAGGTTAAAACAGCACAAAGCTTCAGGGTGAATTCAGAGATGCTGAATGGTACCAGTGTGACCTTAACAAGGGTTAAAGGGAAGGACTCAGAAATGCTTTTGAGCTGCCAGGTACATGCCCCAGCCACATCCCACGAAAAGATGAGACCTAGAGCTCAACTACATTCCCTCACCCACCTTTGGTTTCTGCAGGAAAAAAAGATAAAAAAAAAAGGTGTGTAAGCAAGAATCAAGTCACCAGGTGTCCCTGAGCATGATAGCCAGAGGACTAATTAAGCCAGACTTAGCTCTCAGCGCACACAATAGGCATGACCCAAGGCTGGGAGGAGAAGCCTCCAAAGAAAAGAAAACCATAGGAGAAACTCACATTTGGTGAAATATAGCTATGTCAGCAAAGTTTCATTTGCTATACGTGCAGCGAACATAGGTGGGAATTCAGAGCTTGGATTTGCAGCAGGCAGCTTGTGATTCAGCGTGATGACTCAGGACTTTCAGTTTCTCTGCAGACAAAGGCTGCTCAGACCTTACTCGGGTAGAACTTCCATTTTTTCATGACCAGAGGCCATGTCTTGCTCTCCTAGCTCTTGTCCTGATAAAACTAATACTGCTAGTTTACAGCATTTCAGAGATTTTGTGTGCAATCATTGTAGCCTTGAGAAGAGATGCGACCATTGATTGTTGGCTTTATAGTCACATTTTCTGTGCTTAGAAGTGGTGGTGTCACACTCTTTCTGAGACCCACTGATGTGACGCTATATCTGCCAGATGTCCCTGGGATCAGGAGATGAAATAGTTGTTCCCGCACCCCCCTCCCTCGGGTGCAGACATTAAAGGCAACTCCTACTTCTGATTTCAATTTTGCAACGTGGCCACGGTGTATTTCTATTTAACACCTGTGCAGCATCACCCTATGCAAGTCCAAAGGGTCCAACCTCTCCTTGAAGCAGAGGGCATCCAACGCATCCAACACATCCAGTGCTTTGCTTACCTCTAGGTGACAGCAGAAGATGGGAGTAAGATTTATACCTAGATCAGGTGGAATTAAATAACACAGGATTTGGAATAAATTAGGTATAAACAATTTAGGTGTTGGAAAGGACAAGGTGGAAGTAAATCTGGGTGAAGCTTTGACTCTAGAAAGAGTTGAGTGAACACAGACATTGCAGCACTTGGGAAGGTATAGGAAGGAGGCAGACTATAGCCTTTGGAAGCATAAATCATAGACCGTATCTATCTTCTTCAGTCATTAGGAAAAAAGAATGAATGACAGAAAACGAGAAAGGAGAGGAGGTCAACTGAGAAGGGTTAAAGGTTAATTTCCTGATTGCCAGGATATGAAAGGTAATGGCCCCAGATGCCTGTGAATTTCCTTTGAAAAGAGACATCATCATTTAATGCACTCTTTTATTACTGCTCTCATGTCAGCTTCCTCGTGTTCCAAAACGGTCTTTTCTTCTGCTATTAATACGATAACAATTCACATACCGTGGCCTTCTGATGGACCTTGACGTTTTTGACATGTTAGGTAAGGGCAGTAAATCTGTTAGAAACATAACCTGCTCCTGCTGAAGTCAACGGGAACTTTGCCACTGATGCCTATGGCGATGCAGAAGGTCCGATTCTGATGACTAATGGCATTAGTCACATCTTTCCTGGAACCTGTTGTTTATGAACAATTCCGAACCGTTTGTTCAGAGCTCCATTTACATGCAAACATTGCCAGCTTGTACTCCATTTTGCGATATCGGGAACTCTGAAAACTCCGCTGCGTGTCACCCTTAGTCTGCAGGCTGCCCACTGCTCTCATTTTAAGTGAAGGATTTGCAGTTTGGAGGGCAGGTAGCGTACAAAGGGCTCTTTCTTACGATAAGCATTGTATAGCATGGGAAAGCCGGTGAGGCAGTCTGTGTCGAGGTTTCAAGACTGAAAGGTTACAAGCAGGTGGTGGGAGTCATGGTCCCTCCCTGGTCCTTTTCCACTGCTAAATGAATGGGCAGCACCATTGGAAATGATGAGTATTAACACCTTAGCCAATTCACCTCAGCAATTCTATAGAAATAATAAATAAATTTTTGCAGACCTTTTGCCATGGGCAATGGCCCCAGCTCCATCATTCCCTGATGGAGGGCAAGAGACATGACAGGGGACGTCCCCTGGGCCACCCTGCAGATTAGCAGTCACACGTGGATTGGTACCTCTCCCCGGGTTTCTTAGGTCCTGCCCCATGGAGGGTTGCTGGCCTCACACCGGCTGCAACAGGGTCCAGAAAAGGTCCTCTGTGGGGCTGACGGAGGGAAGCGGGGGGCTGTCTCCTCCTCTCCGGAGCCCACTCTCCGGACAGAGGTGTAGTAGCAACTAGTGAGCCTCTGAAGATCGGAGCTGCAGTCTGCTGCTTTTAGCACTGCTCTCGCTCCAGGCACATGGCCCTGCATGGATACCAGGTGGGGAAATAGCTTGTGTTACACCTCAACCTCTCAGCTAAGCTCAGGGCTCCATTTTAAATATGCTGAGTTTGTGGTCACAAGTGTTCAGGACTTAAATAGACGTGGCAGGAGAAGGCAATATTTTCTCCTCTTTGATGGCTGGCAGGACAGCAAGGTGACAGTACCCACAGCTCAGGATAGGAACTGAAACCGAATCGACAAAGTCTTGCCCCAACACAACCACAAGCTCACTCTTTCTCTTCGTAAGGCTTTTCAAGTCAAGCTCCTCCGATCGGAGATGAGAGGAGGAGTCCTCAATACTATAGTGGGTAAATGGGTTTTACTGGCTTCTAACTGGCGTCACACAGCACTTACCCTCTTCTTGTGTACAGTGAATAAATCACAGTTCACCTGCTACTTTTTGGAGAGGAACTTGAAGTGCCTGGGCAATCAGAAGGCAGCTCCAAACGCGTCCTGAGGGTTGTCTGATGGCTGAACCACCGCACTTGCCTGCCCGCAAAGGACATCAAAAACTGATGTACAGATCCAGTGTACACAACTTATTTTTGTATCCTCCTGCTATGCCAAAACAGTGTTTTACACTTCAGTGGAGAGCTAGTCTCTATGTAAACGGGCCACTAAACAGAGTTATGCCGTATCGGCACTTCTCGGAACATCAGATACGGATATTGCCATTTTTCAGAATGTGGGATGTAAGATGAATAGATTTCATACCAAGACTTCCAAGCCTCCATACTGGGACCTCTGATCAACTGCCCTATTCACCGCAGTTATGGCAGTTATTTATGTTAAACAGATTAAAGGCTGAGCAACTTAGATTTTCTCTGAGTGATGTGTTGTTTCAGTTTCTTTTACATTAAAATTTGTTTGCATTAGTGAGGAAATACCATACTTGCTGTCCCCGGGACAAAAATTTGCTCACGGACTCAAATTATCTATTCCTTGTTAGAGTAGAAATGTCGCCTGGCGAGTGGTCGAACAGGCTGGTTTCTGGTGACCAGCACTTATTGAAACATTTAATTGTAATTACAACATCTTGTAAGGAGACGTCTATGGCAGCAGCAGTGGGAAAGGCTTTGTCATCTCCCATAAAAATAATTCTAACACATTTTTGGCCCAGCTCTTTTCCCACTGAAGCCACCAACCTAATTCCTAGGAATGTACTCTATCAGGCAACTAGTACTCCTTTACGCACCATAACTTGCAAGACTCAAAAGTATTCAACTCCTCCTGCTACTCACAGCTTTGCTGTTTATCGGGATTAGAGTCAGACTCTTTGGAAACACTTTCTAGCACTGTTCAAAGACTTTCAGTTTTCTGTTCTATGTGATGTGACCACTTGGAAGCTTTTGTTCAAAAAAAACTCTGCAAGTATTCTTCTACCGTAAGTATGAATACATGACTACAGAAATTCTGGAAATTTATATAAATAAGATGACAAATATTCCACTGTTTGATTCAGGCTGCTTGTGTATGCTTTCTCCCTCCTCCCTCTCCCCGCCGTATTGATCTGTGCTACTGATGAGTTAGTAGATTGGTTCTTATTTTGGTACAACTACCAAAACTTCTGTTGTCCCTCTTGTAAGAATCCCTTAAGGATTAGGGAGAAGCTACAGGGATACCGTACTCAAGCAGGGATGCAGCCCTTGCTCTTCAGTGCCTTTGCCAGGCTACGAAGCCCCATGTCCCCACCACAGGCAGGTGTTTACACTTCTGCCAGCTCTGCAACCTGGCTGGGAACAACTGGCCAAGGGACGGGGAGAAGAGCTGGCAAAGGGGTGTTGCAGGTGAAGGTGAGCCAGAGGCTTTACCCAAGTACTGCCAGGAGCAAAGAGAGTGGAGGTTTGCATGATACTTCTTTTGTAACCTGGTCCTCCTGAGCTTTGCTGCTTCTTAGTAGCACTTAAGGGTTTAGAGTATCTGTGCACCAGAAAGCTTTCCTAAATCAATAGTCTCCTGTTGCTACATAAATACCTAACTGGAGCAAAGATGTTTATTTTCGAAGTGGGAGATGTTGCTCCTCTGACAAGTTTTATTATAATGATTTTGATCCTGAACCTGCAATCTTTACACCCAGACAAGACTTCCCTTGATTTCAGTGCAAGCTTTGTCTGACGAAGGATTTCAGAATTAGCTCTTTGCTTTTATTTTTATTGAAAAACAAGCCTGTGCTTGACAAGGCAAAAACAGTAAGTGGATCATGTCAGGGAGACAAGTTCCTATGAGAAATTTCTAGCAGGAAAAACACAGCTTTACGATTACATGGCAATATGTTGCAAGGTTACAAAGTTTTAAGAATTTTCCAGGAGGAAAAAATGCTAATGCAATTCATAATGTGAAGAGTACCTGTTCCATCACGGGAAAAGGCCCAAGCCAGCACACGCCTCTGGTCCCTCTGTGTCAGATGCTACACAAATGAGTAAAGTTGCAGCACTTAAACAAGAAAATATTTCCATGAAAATTTAAAACATCCATGGAATTAAACATGTTTTGACCTAAGGATTTTTGAGGCAAGATTGCACATCAGTCTGGCCATACTTTATACCACCAAAAGGGTCCCAGTCCCAAGGGGGCTATGAGCCTACCTGGTACAGCAGCCCTGTACCAGCACACTTTCCTTCACAAGAATTACCTAACCCCATGCCATTTGCAGAGAGGAGCCACACAGCACCCAAACCGTGCAGGGATGGGGAGCACATAGAACACTGCAGTAATCGCAGAGACTTGGAAATGGCAGTGCAGTGGCTGGGCTGGGCCTGCCCTAGGTGGAGGGCTGCCCACCAGCCCTGCTGAGCTGTGCAAAGAAGTACCAGCGGAGCAGGGCAGGAGCAGGAGGCCGGTGGCACTTGGTGTGGGCCACTTACACTGAAGCAGAGCTGGGGCTTCACTCAGTGCCTGATCCCTCCCCTCCGGCATCAGCAGACCCCCAAAAAGCCTAGGACAAAATGCCAGAAGGGCAGGGGCATCTACTCCCTGGTCTGGCAAACAGGAGCAAATGGGGTGTTTGGGGTTATGTTTGGGGGGAGTGCAGTTTGAAGAGTCATGGGGGCTTTTTGTGTTTTAAACCAAAAATTCCCACTGGAGCAGAGGGTTGTGAGTGCGTTGCTCAGCCTGCAGTCGCTTGCTGAGCCCTGGGGTGTGCTTCGGTGCCCTGCTGATGCAGCGGGGTACCTCCAGAAGTTCATCCCAGCTCTGGTTTGACCAAAATCAGGGGATCAGTGTTGCTATAGGCAGGGGAACATGAGGATGCACTCTCTGAAGAAAGGTCGTGGGGTGCTATGTTAAAGAGCAGCAACCGCATTGCCCAGATGGGAGGTACAGGAGCCTGAATTAGGTAACTCAGTGATCTCAGGCACTGGATTTCAAAGATGGGGAGCAGCCGGGGCCAAGTCTGCAGCCCCTCCAGAGCCCTGTGTGGGCAGCAGCAGGTGACAAGGCCCCTGGCAGGGCGGGTTCCTCCCCCCTCCCCGTTCAGAGCCTGCACCAAATATCGATCTTCAGATGCAGAGGTGCAGCCAGCACCGCTCTGTGAAAACGAGCGCTCAGCTCACCCTTACAGCTGGCTGCCAATCCGTTTTAATGGGATTTTGCAGCCCCCGTGATTCTGCTTTTTAAAAAGAGATAACACCGGGGTCAGTATTTTTAATTAAAGTCATTCCTTTATAGGCGTGAACCGCAGGCATCTGCCCTCCACAAGCAAAACGCACGGGTGCGGGGGGTGCAGAGGAGGCTTCTCCCGGTGCGCTCCCCAGGCCCTCCCGATCCCCGCCGCGCCTCCGGCCGCCGCCGGTCATATCCCCGCGGGACCCACCTGCCCACTTCAAAAAGCCCTTGTCGCCGCATTTTTTATTCCCCCAGCCCGCCGCAGTCCCGAGCCGCGGATACCTCCGGCCACCGGGGAACTCACTGCGGCGCATCGGTACCGATCCCCCGGGGGGAGGCAGAGCAGGCCCCCCCCGAGGGCGGCACCTCCGAAGGTGCGGGCCGGCAGGCTTGCCCGCAGGTCTGGCGGCTGCTGCACGGGGTCCCCCCGCGGGAGGGCGGGCAGGAGTGCCGGCAGCTGCCCGCCCCGGAGCGGCACCGCCGGGCGCGCCCGGGGGGTGGACGCGTTCGAATGCCGCGGGAGGGGAGGGTGGGGGAATCACAGACCCGGCGTTCTGCAACGGAGCCGTTCCCCATCCCTCCCCCCGCGGCGTTCTAGATCCCCGCCCGTCCATCGCACCGCACGGCGCGGCGCGGCGCGGCGCTGCCCCCCGCCCCCCGCGGCCGCCGCCCGGCTCCGCAGTGTAGGGGGCTGCCCCGTCACCTGATCATCGCCGCGCGAGCGCGCGCGAGCGCGCGCGCGCACCGCCTACCCACCCCCACCCCCCCCGCGAGCGCGCGCGGGGGCGGGGGTGCCCGGTATATACGGCCCCGCCGCCCCCGCCCCTGCCTGCCTCCTGCAGCAGGGGAGGCTGCGAGCCGCCGCCGCCGCCGCCGTCGCCGCGCCGGGCCCCGGCAGGTGGTCGAGCCGGCGCCGCACCGGGGCTACCACGGGGTGAGTGCGCGGGCGGCGGTGCGCGGGGCTCTGGGCCCCCCTCCCTCCTCCCCTCCCGGTGGGGGGGCGGGGGAGCGGCGCCGCCGCCGCGGGAAGGTGTCGGGGGGCGGCGGCCGCCTGGGGGGCTTGCCCCGGCCGTACCTGTTGCGGGGCTCGGGGGGCTGGGGACGTGGGCGGCGGGGATGCGGAGTTTGAGGTGGCGGCGGCCGGTAGCTGCCCGCGCCTTCGGGGCGAGGGCGCACCGCGCCCGTGGGTCGAGCCCTGCGGACCCCCGGAGGTCCGCGCGGCCCCGCCGCAGGGATGCGGAGCGGCTTCGCCCTGCCCGCCCCGGGGTCGCGGCGGCGGCGCAGGGCAAGCGGCGGGAGCGGCACCTGCACTACGGCAGCCTGCGGGCGCAGCCCCCGCCCCGGGCTCTTTCCGGAAAGTTTCTAGAACTCCTTGAAACGGGAAGTTGCATTAAAAAAAAAAAAATTAAAAAATCCGAGCTCCCGGGGACCGGGCTGCCGTGCCGCCGCGGCCCGACGAGGATGCTCGCGCGGGCGCTCGTCTCGGCGACCTGCCCTTCCCGCGCCGCTGCGCGCGGGCGGGCGTGGGTGCGCGCGCTGCCACGGGAAGCGCGCGTGGCCCGCCTCAGCCCGGCGGCGGGCGCTGCGGGCGCGGAGGGAGCTGCCCGCGTCGGGCACGGCGCGGCCGGCTGCACACGGCAAAAAGACTCGCGTCCCTACGGATAGCTGCAGGGAACGGTGGCTTTGCCATACCGCGGTTGTCGGGGTGTGTGGGTTTGGGTGAGTTTTGTTGGGTTTTTTTAGTTAAATGCCTTCAAACTTCTGCGAGCATCTAGCCACTATTTACCTCATGAGGATCAAGCAAAAGCGCAATTAATTTTTATAGGAGTTTTGTTGGCAGGTACAGTATATGGGGGGGAAAAAAAAACCCAAACTATTCCAATTGTCAGTATGTTGGGAGGAGCAGCTACTCTCCAGGAACATGCCTTTGCCGGGCAGATTTTGGGATGCAGGTGCCGTGCGCTGCACTGGCGTGCACAGGAATGTTCCAGAACAGCGGCACCGCCCGTTCCCCCTGGCAAGGTGGGCGCTGCCCGCTCTGCAGAATGGCCCCAGAGCACCCACCTCTCACCAGGGTCCACGCAAGGGGAACGAGCCATCAGGCTCCCACACTGATATAGCGCATCTCGCTGTAACCTGAGGGAGGGATGGCAACAGAAAGCTTCTGTGCTGGGAGCTGGGGATGAGAAGAGCTGGGCATCCCTCGTGGTTCCGTGACCAAGTTGTGGCTCGGCACAGTCCTTAATGGAGAACTACCAGAAAACGCCTTTGCTGTGCTGCTTCTGCTGAAGTGGTTTTGAGACATCCAGGTTGCTGCAACCTGAAGAAAGTTTAAAACGGCAGTAGGTGATGATGCTCCCTTTTAACAAGTCCTCTCTCCCCACAGTAGAGCACCAGCTCTCCTTGTAGCGCAGGTGTTAATGCACTTTATGCAGCAGGATGAGTTCTTTTTGATTTCTAACAAACTAGACCAATTCCACAAAATCAGATGAGAGGGGCAACCTACTTGGAGGGAGAAGAGGAAAAAGAGTGTCTGAGGAGACCTTGATTTCAAACTTCACCTTGCGTGTCCTACCGTTTGTCCTAACCAAGCAGAGTTATTGTCTTCTGAAGGTGTGAAACGCATGGCGTAAAAGCTTGCTTTTTTTTCCCCCCTTACTACTTTAGCAGGAAGGCAATAGTTATTCATGAACATGCATTCCAGGTGTTTTGTAAACAATCTTGCATTACAGCTGTAACATCAAGAGGTTAAAATACCTAGAACGTTTCTCCTTATCCTGTCTCTCAGAAACTGCATTTAAAATTAGAGCATCATTAGCAAAATCGTAGGTAGCTCTGGGGAAGCAGAGGATGTTTTATGGTTGAAAGTCACAAAGCCAACAAATAACATCTTCGCAAATACATGGGTCTTGCAGGTCTTCAACATGGTTGGCACTGCCACAGCTACCTTCCTGCGTGCGGCTCAGTGCGACGTGTAAGTACAAGAGGTGTTCCTATGGATTTTTGTGTGTGTGGATTTTGGTAGATTAATGGTTTCTTCCCCTCTCTTTAAATAGGCGGGTTGATTGCGACAAACAAAGAACGCAGCATATTGCAGATGTTTTTGGTTGGGAGGCATCATGGGTAATATCTGAAAGGCTCTGCTTTTCATGCACCAAAAAAGTAACTAGGGAAGAATTTGTCTGTGTTTCTAGTGCTCGTGTCACCAGCACCTATTCCCTGTGAAAGAATGAGATGTATTTCGATTAATTTGTGGCAATGTGATGGCCTTTCTTGAGCCATTGAAATGTCAGAAGGTAGGTACCCCAAGGATTTCATTAATACCACTCAACAATATGTGAATAGATGAAAACCACAAAGCAAAACTAAGGTATGGTAACAAATACAATTTATTTCATGTGAAAATAGTGTTTTTAATGTAATAAGGATATAAACTGTCTTACCAGCATGAAACATCTACATATTAACTGTCCGTTCAGAAGGGAAGAGTTGACCATGTTTCGCCACAGGTTAAGTAATTGTGGTTTAATAGGATTCTGTCAAATACGTGCTGGGAAATCTTAGTGTAAGAAGTAATGATTCTTCTTGATATGCCTATGTTTTACCTTGAAAAGAAGTCCACGTTTCTGAAGACTCTTTAGTACTGCATATGCATGATAGCTGTCTGGAGATGTAAAACAGGTTTTAAAAGGATGCTATGGAGGGGAGAAATCAGAGACACTCAAAAGATCAGTTTTAGAAAAAAAAGGGAGGGGGGGAATTAGGCCTTCCCATGAAAATCGTGTCCTACCTGGTTATTTTCCCTTTAATACATCAGGCTAAATGATGCTGCATTTTGACTTTTGTTGATGTAATATTATTGTTGACTAGCCTTAGTCAGGCTTGCATTTTAACAGATAGACGAGGGCTACAAGTTCTTTTTAATTAAACTGAGTGCACAGAGAGACCTAGGAGAAAGTGATATTAAAATTGTTGGGAAAACATAAAATATTTTCTGCACTTTAGCAGTGTCTTCAGTATTTTCTCATGGTGTGTACTTGGTATTTTGTGTTAAGGTATGGCTGCCTCAAATAAGTTATGTAAACGGATAAAGTAAATGTGACATTCTTTCACAAGAAACTTGTTTGCTGTTCTTATGAATTAAGAACATAATTCATGTGTTTATAGAAAATCTTACGACTTGGATTTCATAACTGCGAAGTTTTTTAACGTTCTTTTCATGTTTTGCATTTGTATAGTAGTGTCAATACATATGCATAGTGCGAGGAGAGAAAACAAGATTTACTTCATCTTATTTTAACCATTATATGTAATATGTCATATGCAGATAGAGTGAGGTTGATGAAGGATGTGTGTGGGGAAAATCCTTGTTCTCAAAATATTTTTAGGAAAAGTAATTGACCGATACAGGCTTGCTTGGTTTTAGAGGGGAGTGGGTGCTTTGGAGAAGGGTTGTGTGTTTTGTTGTTTGTGTTTTTTTTCTTCTGGTAATTCCCCATGTTATTAAAGAATTGGTTTCCTAGTTAAAGAAACCAGCAAGGGAGGGAGAGATGCGAGACGTTATTACAGGAAAAGGTCAGTACTATCCTGTTCCTTCATTGTTTCATTCATGGGGTTTTCCTTCTCGTGTCTGACCTTCCAAAAGATTATCTGGGAGGGGAGGGAAAGAAAAGAGTGTGTTCGTTTTTGTTTTGTGTTTTTTTTTAAGGTAGACGCATATATACTAGAGGGGATGCTTAATTAGAAAATTGTAATACAGCCCCACAGCCTAATGGAGTGAGAACACGACAATTCTCAGCCAGCTGGGTGGGGCACAATGCAGTGGTAACTGTAAGCCTTTTGTCTAATAAAAATGTCTGAAACAAAGTGATTGTCTGGCAATCAGCATCCGGCTTGACCTTTTTAAAGACGAGAAAACAAAGTTAATGAATGTATCTTTTAGTCGCCACCCGGTACGTTGGGATTTCCCTGCCTTACTGGAGAGCCATGACTCTTGCTGCTCAGGTTCCTATCGCAGCATGGTTATACAGAGTTTGAAAAATTGTTTGTGAAATAGTGCCTGTTGAAATTATTAAAGCCTCCAGCAGAAGAAAAGCCCTGTATACAGCTGCTAAACTACTTTGCCTGGCTGTTTTTAAGGTTTCTTTTCTTGTCAGTGCAATGAATTAACTTCACCAGAGTTTCACAGGGTTGCTGGAAAATACAAATCTTGCTGTTCCTAAGCTGTGCTTTAAGTCTCCTGTATTACGGAATAGTTGGAATTACTAGATAATTACAGAAAACCTAGTGCATTATGTAAGTTAAATGTAGGCATTGTTTAAAAACCTTATTTTAATGAGATAAGGCATTCTTAAATGCTCTTGCTAGAAAAATGAATTTGAGCTTTTTAAACACTGAAAATACTGCATGATTATTAAAAAATTTGTAGCATTTAGTAAGCAGGATACTTGCAAGATGCTGTTATTTTTTAAGGGTCTAAAATGTAAAATCAAGTCTAATAATCCCAAATACATGTAAGCAGCTATTTATGTTTTGCTAAATTTGAAACAGTATAAATTGTATAGCTTATGCAAGACTCTAGTCAGCCTGAATCTACTGGAAATTGTGTTGCACAGAAGTCTGATTGTTCTGATGCAGAAGATCATCAGTGTGAGGGGAATTTTACATGGTTGTGAGGCACCTTGGAAATAATAAAACTAATATTAGTGCTGGTTTGTTAGACCATTAAATGCTTAATTACTTCCTTTGAACACGATTGAGGAGGTTCGTTTACAAATTATGCTTTTTTTTAATGCTAGGTGACAGTATCACCACTGAAATGCAGAGTTCTCTGTGGTTTACACTTTCTGTAGAGACAAACAATTTAATTTGCATGTATCGAAAAGAAAATGGTGGCTTCTCATCTCTCGGTGAAGACTGAATAGAAAACTGATGTGGAAATGACTTAACACTGGGGCACTGTTTTGCAAAGAATAATGTATACGATGAAGTATCGTCATTAAATTAGACAAACTTTAAAATGAGCAGTGAGCATTTGAGATGCAGTTCCTTTCTGCTGTGCTTAATAGCTGAATGTTACAATGGATGTCTGCGTTAACAGAACATGCTTAGGCTTATATATTGTATTATAGATAAAATAGAGAATAGGCTAAAGAGGGGGAATGTAAGTGCTATCCAGGAACTGATTTTTCTTAAGCTTACTGTAGGGTATTCAATGCTAAGATGGAAAGTATAAATGGTAAACGGTACATATTTATCATCTGTGCAGTATTGATCTAGATGAAAAGGAAACAAGTAAAAATCAGCATTTTAAATAGAACTTAAAAGGGAATCTCTAAGACTGAAACCTGTAATCAGTGTAAATTGGAGAGGAGGAGAAGGAAGGGATTGGGGGAACGATTGCAGGAGTAGAGCACATGCTCTACTTCAGCTCTGTATAAGGAAGTAGGTATCATGATGGAGCAGATAAAGCAACCACCTAAATTTACTGGATTTCAAATCAACTAGTAGCACTTGTGAATTATATGGGGTATTTCTGCAAATCAGTATGTTGTGTCTGTGCTTTGTTGGAGCAGCAGACCTATTTGCAAAGCTGTTTGTCACACTGTCGTTTTTATTATAATAGGACTTATATGGAAATATTCCTGCAATGCATCTAAAGAAAAGACAAATGGCAGCGTTTGCAGAAGGTGGCAGATTATACCGCAATGTGTGTGTAGGGAGGAGGGGGTTGGTGTTGTGTTGTTCCCCCCTCCCCCAGCCCCTTTACTAAAGAGGGATTGACATTATTTTGTTTAAATATGGTGCATGTTACATTGGACTAATGTAAAGATTAACACAATAGAGTCCTTAACCTGGTTAAGGACTCTGGGTCCTGCCCCAAGGTAAATAATGAATACGGTTTTGTTTGCCCAGCGGGTCATACTGTGTGGAAAAATAGCTGAGAGTCTGTTCTTTTTTCTTTTTAACTGCTTGTCCTGCATATAAATCAATAAAAATTAGTGGTGTTTTGGAAGAAGCTCAGTCTTTCTAACAAGCCAAGACACTTCCTGCACTTTGTTGTTTTATTTCAGCTGAAGGACCTGATTCCATTTTAATATTCGTGTACTTAAAGAGCAAAAACATCAGTTTCAAGATAAAAAATAAAAGATGACCCCTTTAGCTGATGTAAAGTAGCAATTGCTCTTGTGGACTTGTGCTGTTCATCCTCTGTACTGAATGTGATCCTTAGTAATTCAGCAATATGCTGTTATTTTTTGCGTAAATTTGGAATTTAATCTTTCTTAAAGCATAAGAGGGGGAAAACGTGAACAAGGAAGACAGATGAGAAAAATGTTTCGTGTTTTTTTCTCATTGGGAAAGACTGCTTTCCCTGCTGAATAGATTTGATTTCTCCATCTCGCCTATTAAGAGGCAGCACATGAAGGGAGGCAAGTCTTTGAGGCTGATGCAGGAAGGTACAAAGCTGGACCCAAGTTCCTTGGTGTTCTGATGGGTCACACTGTCTCCGCATCCTGCTGCTGGGAGCTGCAGACCCTACCTAGTGATGGAGAGATCTGGCTGAGATTTTGACTGCTCTTTGTTCTAGTGAAGACCAGGTTTTGTCTTGCAGGCTCATAGAGAAGAAATAGATTATTTTAAGGTTTTACTGAAGTGTGAGCTTAAATTTGGGTGGTTTTTTTGGAGACGGATCTAGTCTAAATATAGACTGCAACTGAAAGAAAAGACTTAAGTTATTATTTTGATTAACTATCAAGGTAATGATGCCACAGGCAGTTTCAGAGCATATGGAAGGAAAATGGATGTCTCCAGTTGTCTTGGCTGTGCTTACAGCAGCAAGAGCTCTGCCCTAAACCCTTCATCGGGGCTGGTTCACGGTGCCATTAGCCAAGCTGAGAGCCCTTTGCCTCGAGAAGCGCCTTCCACTTCTTGCATCCTTGAACAGCTCTATTAGCACAAGCTCAGTGTTTTCACTCAGCTTGCTGGCACGCTCTGGCCTTTCATCCTGAGCTGCTTGACTCATCAAACCTCTTAAAACAAACGTTCGCGAGGTTGAGACAAAAATCACTGGCGTTGCTGCAGCCAGGGGGAAGGGTGCTGTTGACCGCAGTTGAGCGGAGGCGTGCCACACGGGCAGTCATGTAGCGGCTGCACGTCCCCTTCCCCTTGCACAGTGTCCTTCCCAGAGACCAGTGGCTGGGAGGAGGGTCTGCAAAAGGCATCAGGTAAGAGAGTCTCTTACCGCTTGCTTTCCAATTCCGAGTTGGGTAACTTACCAGAATGAGGTTACTCTAAACTAAAGAAAGAAGAAAAAAAATCTCTGTCTAGCAGTTAGTGACTCATGCTGCATGCATCGCACAGCTGCTCAGAGGCAATCGGCAGCCTTGCTGAGCCAGGGCAGGTACTAGGGCTTCAGAACTAGCTCTAGTTGCAAGTCACCCTTGAGGACTGGCAGGTTTACTGGAAACCAGTGGCATGCTATGATGGGTGTTGCATCGGTGAAGATGCTGGTGGCTGTATCTTAAATATCCGCTGTTGACTAATCACCAGGATCAAGTAAGCTAAGGAAGGACAAGACAGAAAACTCAATGAAACACAGGCACTTCTAGTGTGAGCTATGCCCTGCTTTCCCCCTGCCTCAATCCTGGTATGTTACAGATCATGAAAATCATTGAGGATGGGCACAGCCTGAAGAGGTTGGAGCTGGTGCTGGCAGGGCAAACCTCACTGCCAAAGGGGAGGATGATATTGTAGCTGATTCCAGAAGTATAGCCTCATCACATCTTCCGGTGGTTCTCTAGCTAGACTGTAAAACAAAAAAAAACCTAAACAAACAGAAAATTTTCTTTCAAAACTTCCTCTCTAAAAGTTAGGGGCACTGCTTGGTGACTAACTCTGGGATTGAAGGCTGGATGTGCAGGGATCTGTCACAGATGCAAAGCCTGACCTTGGACACACAGATAAGCTTTCCTCCAGCATTGCTTTTCCAGTGAGGAACTGGGTGAGGTGGTGGAAATGGCATTTATCGACTTCTTGGAAGCATGCGTGGGGTCTAATATTTGCAAAGACGTTTGACATCCTTTGGGAAGAAGTGCAGCGTGCTCCTGGCTGATGTTCCTGCCTCATAACCCCCTTTGTAGGGGTGAGGTGGGAAGTTTGGTTTGAATCTCTGCTTCTCAAAACTTGCTCACTGTGGGCTCCTCCAAAACACAGGGACAGCTTTCCTGGATAACAGGGTTGATCCCCAGAGCGTTTGAATGCATTATCCATCTGGCCGTCAATATCAGAGCTGCTGAAATGGGGAGTGTACAGGGTTGCATGCAGCCTTCTTTTGGGGAAAGGGAGGCTTGGATTTTTTTTCCTTGTTTTGTGTTTTAAGTGAAAGCGATGTCTGCTGGCCAGAGAAGACTGAGAAGTGCTGTGTGCTCTGTAGCCTGCAAAGGGGGCTTTGACACTGCTTGGAGCTGAGCAACCGCAGCGTGGATGGGATTTACTGCTGTGAGTGATGTGCCCTCTTCCCTCCGCAGTATGCTCAGTGGGAAGGCTCTGCATCTGCCTGTGGCTTTCGCCCCTGGACAGCATCACTTGCTGGATTATGGAGGCTGTCATTTATCATCACTGTCTCTGACTGTAAAGACAGTCCAGCGCTCCTGACAAAGCGACAGGAGGATTGGGTATGGTCAAGAAACAGCTTGCAGGGTTGGCAGGCTTTTTTAAGTAGGAAAGTGATTTCAAAGGAAGAAAAAGGTTGGGAGGGAGGGAGGGGAGGGAGGGAAAGACCCCCAAAGACCAACAGCAACAATTTTACACTTGCACAGAAGTTGAAATTTGCATGAAGAACAGAAAGTGGTATAAATAAGTGTGCCTGGCACAATTAGAGATAGGGATTATTTTTTAAAAAAAAAATAATTTAAAAAAACAAACAAGAACAAAAAAACCCAACCCCAAACAAAGGGCTTGTATTCGGAAAGAACAGCAGGATTGATTCACCTCCCATCGGCTTTCCCTGGAAGGAGTAGAGTTTTCTGGGAAGGAAGATGCAATGTATGTTAGAAAAGGGAACGAGTGGGTCACCTGAATGTTGCTAGGGACTGGCTGGGGCTTGTGAGCACACCAGGGGCAGGGGACCTGGGGCATGCTTCTGCCATCCGTGTGCCAGGAGGCTGGTGTCCAGCTGGACAACAAACAGCCTGTTTGAGGGGTGCAAAGGTTAAATGGTAATGGGATTAACAGTACATTTGCAATCTGAAAACTAATGAGTCCTGGTACTTGCTATCTCAATTCTACTCCCATTAAAATCTGCTGGTTTTCTCCTTTTGGTTTCAGCAAGTATAACTGCTACACTGAAAGAGTCACCTCACAGTGGATAAACTGCAGGCTCACCGTTAGCATCTCTTAGAAAGATGTTGAGTATTCACATACCTGTTTATACCGAGAGCTGCGGTGCCCTGTCTTGCTTTTTTATTTTAGGGCTTGTTATCTATTCATGCAATGTCAGTGCTCTGGAGACCTCCTGGTTTTCCTTCACATATGTTTTCAGCAGCATTAAAGTGACTCTATAAAGCCCACTTGTCGAAACCGTGGGTAGGGTTGATCAGTTTAAAAGACAGTCCAACAGTGTTGGGAAAACAGGTTGGAAGCTTCACGCAAGTTTAGCAAACTCTTCCATCAGGAACCAGAGTGCTAAGGGGGGTCTGGCAGGGTGTAGTGTGTTAAACGGGCAGGTGCATCGGGAAAGCCTCTGCTGCTGTCTGGTACCTGTACTGCCTCAGTGCTGCCTGCAGGACCTCTGGCCACCGTCAGCAGTTGCAGGAGAGCAGCTGCTGACTTTGTGCCACGTATGTCCATCGTGCATTACATCCTTGCAAGGCTCGGCTGAAAGGTATGGTGACTTGCAGTGGAGCAAGCCTGCGGAGTTGGGCTGGGAGTCCTTCCTCCCATAGTGCCCTGCCTTTGCCACCAAGGTGCCTTAAAAGCCACTAATCTGTTGTCTCGTGGAAAGTGTGTTTTGTTTTTTTTTTCCTATTGACTGTCAGCTCCTGCCCAGTCAGATCAGCATCACATAATCCACTGCTCACGTGTTTCTCTGACATCCCTGTCTTGATGACTTCTCACTGCTCACCTTGTTCTTCCTGGGCAGTTGCTCTGCCTGCAGCAGATCTGGGTGCTGTCACAAGCTAGTGTAACTGCAACAGTGCTGTGAATAACAGATGGTGCAAGAACTCCTGTCTTTGATGTGTCCTAGAAGAGGTGCGGATGCAAGTTTAGGCTCCTTCAGAGTAGGGGTTTCTGAAATCATATACCCGATGAGCAGCAGTGGCAGCAGCAGAAAGCTTCAGTAGGTATCTCCACCCACACCTCATTTCAAAATAGTAACGAGAACATTCAGCAGTTGGTAGTCTAATGTGTTCTGGGATATACAGATTATTTTTTTTCAAAGCTGGCTTTACTGGTTATTTGAGAATCATGTGATTCAAAGTTAAAGGGTTTTATTTTTTTGCATCCTGAAGGTTGGTGGCAACAGTTTCTTTGTGCTGTTTGATGCAGAATCTAGCCATAACCCAAGAGCACTGTGGTTTCCCTTCGGTGGTGCGTGGCTGGTGGATGATAAGATATGAAACACCAAAGAACAGATGAACAAAAGCTCTTTTTTAAAAAACAAACAAGAAAAGCCGTGTATCAGACCTCACAGAGGCCAGAGCGTTGCTGGTTCTTGGACTGTTTTGCCCTGTTGGGCTGGGATTGAAAGGCACATTAGAGGGATGTGCTCTATCAGGGAAACAGAAAAGGCCAGGTAAACCCTCTACTCCTGCTTGCAAAAATAACCCAGGCTAAGTCAAGCCATTCCTTAACTTTGCCTGTCCTGAAACTTGAGGGAAAAACACCATTGCTGCTACTTCCATTAGGTCAGAAGGTGTAACTTTGGTGCTGCAGGAAAGGCAGAGGGGAAGGGCTGCCGTGTTGGCTGTAAGGATGCCGACGGCTTACCTGCTGTTATGGAGCTACGAAAAATGCAGCCAAGTTGTTGCTACAACCTCATAAAAATGATGGCGAGGGCGGTGTTGGAAGCTGTGGTGTTTGATTACCTCCAGACTTTTGGGAATAGAAATCGAGGTGATGTAGGAGATGTTTCTGACAGGCAGGAAAAGGGACGTGGGTTACTTTGCAGGTACCAGTTCTTGCAGTCTGCATCTTGCTTTACGTTGCTTGTTATGTTATAAATAGATCGAGTCAGGAATATGCCTCATTTATACAAATCTGCAAAAAGCAGAGTATGTTTCTGGGTGTCGCATAGCAAACCTACAAGGGTTTCTGTTCTTGTGTGTGTTTCTGGAGTGGCCAGGCGCTGCGTGTGATCCACAGCACTGACGGGGAGTGTAGGTGAGAAACGAAAGGCAGAAGGGCCTTGGTGCAGAGCAGTGAGGGAACCATCTTTCCATGGTTCTCGCCCAGACCGACAGGGCTTTAACCTCACAAACTCTGAGCTGTCGGAGGATTTGAGGGGATGAGATGGGGAGCACATGGTTTGGCAAATGGGCATTGGGGGTTAATGCTGCATGGAGCTTTTTGACCCAAGGGGAGATGTCTGGGTCTGGTGGGAAGATGAACCAGACCCTTGACTTCCCCTCTTGTTTTCACGTTTGTCTATTTTATTTTTTTTTTCTTGTTTGCCCTCGCATCGCAGGATTGATCAGTGCAGTCTAAAACCAGGCTCCGGAGGCTGTGCCCTCTCCTGCAACCGAGCAAGCAGGGTGAAGCCCCTTGTCCGCTGGCAGCATCCCAAGAGATGCAGATCCCCAAGGGGGACAAGGGGAGCTGAGCTGTGGGGCACCAAGGCATCCCAGCTTGGGGATTCCCCACGCTGCGGGAAACGCAGCTGCACCCGCAGCCCTTCTGCCTCGCTTAAAAATAAACCCACGGGGGATTCAATAAAAGGGGAAACCTAATGTAGTAATTCTATAGAATTGCTGATATTTTATTATTGGGAAGAAAACAGCTGTCTGTGTGAGTAGGAAAATGTGAGAAAGAGCATGTTCTGTAAGGACGACAGGGTGTGGCTCAAGCACCAGTAACAAATACTGGAAGAAAAAATGCTCTTTGTTCTGCAGTCAGGTGGGTTGACAACTATTCTCACCCATCTCTGGCATGCATAACCCCCAACGCAATTAAAAGATTGGAGAAGGCTTGATGTACTGAAACTGCTGCGAATGTAGCAAGTGAAGAGATTCAGCTTAGAATCTGCTGCTTTTATTTGTGTTTGGGTTTTTTTATTTTTTAAACAATCGAGTTCCAAAGCTGGTTGGTATCAAATTCAGTGTGTTTGTGTTTCATACAGCTGCGTTGTTTTAATGTCAATGTTTTGTGTGTCTAATACTTCAAATAGTAAGTTAAAGCTCTCTAGAGTACTAAAATTTATACTGGCCTACATGCAACTAGAATTGGACCAAAGCGTGCATTAACATGTATTAAAAATGTGCATATCTATATACACATGCAGTACAGCAAATTGACTCATAATGACAGTCTTGCTAATTGGAAAATCATTTCAAAGCTATTCCTTTTAAACTACCCTTGTTTGTCTGGCAGGTTTAATAACACCTTTTTGGAGAGAATAAAAAAGGAAAAAAATACATTCACAGTTGTTTTAGATTGCTACAGGCTAAACCAGTATCTTGAGCTTAAAAAAGCTATTATCCTCTTTTTTAATGCTTTGTTCATTCTGCTCTAAGTTGATTTGATTAAGTGACTAAAATGTTGGTGTCTTTTTTTTACCCCTAAGCATCGGCACTAAAACTTGGTCTCATTGCAGTTGCTGGCAAGAAGAGAAATCCTTGCGCAAGTGAAATATCATGAACTTGTTTGTAGACAAGCAAGCGGGAATGAATGTATAAAGCAACGAAAAGAGAATATGACCAAATCTTCTCTCTTCCCATTTTAAGTAAATTCTTTTACATTTCAGGGTCAGGAATTTGGACAGTTACTTATTTTGTGTGTCTGTATAAATATATTTTCGTATCTTCTAAAAATGTCTTATATCTTTTTCTGGGAGGAAGAGAAATCTACTTGCAAATTTACATCTTGTGACATTTCCTTACAACTGCACGCTGGCGTATGTACTGCTAGAGGCCAGCCCATCATTTCTTGGTAAAAAGAACCTTTCAGCTCGGTTACCTCCTGTAGAGAGCTAATTTTCCAGCAGTCAGGCTTGATCTGGATAAATAATTAGAGAGCGCGAGAGAGAGATGAAGATGATCACATCAACGCTGTCTGTAATTCAGTTAATACAGCCAGACCCTGTGATTTCGCGTCTGCAGCGTACTTGCGTGGTCTCAAAAGCCGCAGAGGCAAGCGAGCAACAAAGCCAATCGGTTACATTTGTCTTGGAAGAATTAGCGGCACTTTTCATTCATTTGTGGAAAGCCAGCAAACAGCTGCAGCATGCATCTGCAGCACGAGAAGGTGATTCTTGACACGTTCGCGTCCCCCCCCGCCCCATGCAAAAATTTCGTCGTGCAATTAATGCTGGGGTATTGCCGACCTTAAGGATAGCTTTTTCTCTTTGCAGTTTGAGACGTTGCAATATTTTTTTATATTTGAGTTAAAATCGGTATCTTGTGTAGCGGAGTGGAAGCTGACTAGGCGAAGCCTACCATTTCGGCATTTCTTGATTGATTGCTCTATTTATTTATTTTAAAAAGCTGGTCAAAATTATTTGATAGCGTTACTAAACTGTAGAGAAGATATTCCTGGTTCTTTAAGTAAGCGGTAGCATTTCACATGACTCTTAACATCAGTGGAAGGGATTCAGTTAAAGCAAACTACGTTCTTGTACAGTCTTTGCGGCTACGTGTGTTGTTGATGCGCATTTGTTCCTCCTGTGTACGGTGCTATAAAGGGGTTAAAAATACATCTTTGGTTCGTTTTATTCCCAGTGGTAGCTCCATTGCGTTTATACATGGATCAGATTAAAATAGGTCAATATCTTTTGTGGAAGGTCTTTTGACACTGGTGCATGACTGCAGTACACCTACCTTGAGGATGAATGGACCCGGAGGAAATCCATGCATTAACAAAAACACAGCCTAGGGATACTTTAGGATCACATTCCTTTATTCATCAACTAAATCAAAGGCTTGACAGAGGATGCTTTGTCATCGAGTCAGTCTAAATAATACTTTTTGAGGTGACAGATAACTTCTGCTGAAGAAGTAAAACCATGAATTTAGATAGGCGAGAAACACCGGAATGGTGTAGGTTTAGTCTGTTCTTTACGCTGTGTCATTTGCATTAAAATATACATATATATGCACTAGCTGAAATTTTTCAGAACCTCATTAAAAAGAAAATTGTGTATTCAGGAGTTGCCTTATAGCGGGAAGTCTTTGTCTGCCTATTTGCTTTATTGCAGTTGTTTACTGCCTTGAATTGATTTTGGCGACCAAATTAGTGTGTTGAGGATGGCTGGGGAAGGTGGGAGGCGGGGGGTGCAGTTCTGCAGTTCGCGGGACCAAGAAGCTGCTGCCTCACCGTGTGTAGGGTTTTTTTTTGCCTTTTTTTTAAACTTGGAATTTCCATATGATAAAGAGGAAGAGGCTTCTTTTCGTTATAATGGAGCCATTAACATCTATTAATAATGCAGACAGGGTAAGTAGCTGGAGTTGGAGCTCCCTGGGGGCCTCGTAAAACAGATGTGCACTATATCTTCCCGGATTTGATAGCTGCTGGGGTCGAGGGGGTCGCTGTGGTTCCCGTTTATTTCCTCTGGCAGCGGTTTTCTAATTTAAGCACCTCTGTCTCCTGGCTACAGTTGCCTGCTGCGATGTGGAGGGGGTGTTCGCGCATTGTCGTGCCTGCTGCCGGAAAAAGGGGCGCAAGCGGAGTCGCCCCTGCCTCGGCGCAGGCTGCCGGCTCGCTCGCTCTCAGCGCGATCTTCTCAGATGCGTTTTCTGTTCAAGGTGGTGGAGCTGGGCTCTCTTGCTGCCTTTTTTTTTTTTCTTTCCTGCCTTAAAAAAAAATGAGGTAAGAGTTTCCTTCACCGGCAGACTTTTTTTTTTTTTTTTTGCATGGGAAGCAAGAAATATTTCAGCTTGCAAATGCATGTAGCTTATTGCTTGAGGTGAGGTCTAGCCCCCGGTGGGAAACGTAGTTGCCATATCCCCTTTTCCAAGATTATGCTTCTTGATTTGAATTGAATACATTCACGGTGCTGCCTCTGAATAGATAGCGCTGCATGTTCTTTCTATAGCTGTCTGTGTTTAACTCGGGGAGGGTGGGGTATACCAGAAGGACTTAAAATATTTCATTTTATGCTGTTTTTTTTAACTGCAGATTACTCTGCAAAAATAGTGATAAAATATTAGTTGTCATAGTGTATGGCAAAAAATCTCTATAATCGGTACCGTATCAGCATGTTCGCATCATAAGGTTTAGGGTTGTCCTGAAATATAAGGCATGGATGTCTGTCCTTGTGTGCACTTGTATTGCACTATAATCTTGTTGTACATGTTTAAATGTAGAGGTATGTGCTTTTCCTAGTTTGTCACAGATGTGAGGAGGGAAAAAACCCTGGTATCGGCTCCGTATCTGTTTCAGCTGGTTACACCAGCTGCATATTATGGTTAAAAGTTTACCAATGTGCAGAAAGGGAATTTAACTTCTTGGAAAGGAACAGACCGAACAGTTATTTTTCCGCCTGTTTTAGTCTTCCATTACTATGTATGCAAATCACCATTATTTATCTCTCAGTGTGAGGAATACTGTATTATATAGGGAAGTATAATTTCTGCTGTATATCCTACAGTAATACCCTCAGCTGAGAATCGGGTTGCATCTGTCTTTTCGGAAAGGTAAAGATATATCAGGTACAAGGAAACAACAGGGGCATGAGCAGTTTGGTTTTTTTTCTAAGTGCTACTTAAGCCAGTCTATGGAATTTCAGCAGGCAGCCTTCTGAATAGTGTTGATGGACCTTACTTTTCCCTAAATTCATTGAAAACTTAAAATAAAATTTGCCTCTGACTTATCACATGCTTAAAAACCCTTGCTGTACTGCAGGGGTACTGCACTGTGTCTTCTTTCTATCTAATGAGACACTGTGTACTGGCTCGCCTGTCCTTGTGAATGCACACTGATATACCAGGCGTTTCAAAACAGTGCTGTGTGATTGCTGCCAGACTTGTATTAAATTGGGGTGTGAATTTGTCTACCTGGCATGTTTTAAAAGTATAAATATTGATCATGTTTGTTCCTCAAATGTTTCCTTTCTCTAATAGTGTCCTGATAGAATTCTAGTGTAACATCAGTATCTGTGAGACTCCAAATATAAATGCATAGATTTTACAAAACATCTAAATTAAGTAATTAAATATGTGTAACTTTAAAATAAGTACATTTGCAAATAACCTTTTAATAGAGCCATTTTTCTTGGAGAAAACTTCCTGTCTTACTTCTGGCAATTTTGTTTGCTGAATAATACAGAACATTTGCCCCTCTCATTAGAGAAGAGGTCAATATGGCTCGTAACTGACAGGTTCAAAAGAACAATAAAATATGGTGTGTTTTTAATTGTATACTTGAGTCAATGTCTTTTGTTGATATTTTGATAACTTAGAATCTGTTTGGTAAACTCTGTTTTGAATTTATATAGTATTTGTATCATTCAGCCCTTTTTTATGAAATTAATGTGTGAAGCTACAACTGCTGTTAGTGCTTAATGATTCCATTTGTCTGGCTCTGTAAAATAATCCCTTCAGAATTAATCGAGGACTTAAACATTAACCAGCATACGGAGAGATTGTGGGACCGAGCTGTATGTTTTGTGGTTTACCTATTGTTTGTTAAAACAAACCTGAAACTGTGTTTTTGTTTGTGGCATCAGTCGCATATTAGGGCCCCTTTTGGATTATCAGTGGCAAATTTTACATCCAAAATGCAGCTCAGATGCATAATATTTGGTGTTTTAATGACTGATTATGATTTAGATGATAAAAAATTATTCTTTGCCCTGGTAAGAGTTTCTCTGAGACGAAGAAAGGCTATGTAGATTTTGTGGCATTGAGTGTCCTTAGCGTACGCTTTTCCCTTATTTTCCCACAAGGGGAAAACACACACAGAGATACGATCAGTAATAGGAAACAGTAATTTTAATGACTTTTATACTATGATTGTTCTCTGGACGCTCAAAACATTTTTTTTGAGTTAGAATAACAATCAAAGCTAAAAGCAAAATTGTCCACTTAGGGAACTTCGCGGAATGAATATAAAAATATGTTACTAGAAGTCAGGCTTCCGCATTCTTTGGAAACAAAGGAAAGATCCTCTTTCCTTTGTTAATGGTATTTATCATCTTTAACTCATTAGTTGCTGAAGCCAGAGATGAAACGTTGTAGGGATTAGAGATGATCCCCTGATAAAATTTACATAGGTTCTTTGAGGAATGCCTGTGTGCTGGTATTTTGCAGATAAAATACACACAAAAATACATAAGCTGTAGGCATTGCTCCTCCTTAATGCTCCTTAAAGAACTCTGGATGTCTATCCTTTCTTGATGTGTGTGTTTAAGACCTTCTCAATAAAGAAGAACAATTGCAGGATTCCTTTTTATCTGAACTTTGGGTGCGCCCTTGTGTAAAATGGAAATGCTTTGTGAGGCATCCATGCGAAGGGAACAAAATAGAAGTTAATATAGGGCTGCTTTATACGACAAGCTGAGATTCGGCCTCTTCTTGAAATGTATCATTGTAATTTTGCCTAAGCAGTCTTAATTTTTTGAAAAGGTAACCTTTTTTAAGTGATTGTCTGCAAAGCAGGATCAATTATGGGTTGACATAGACCAGTATATAGAAATACATATAAATATATAGATCTTTTTCTTTTTAAATTATCTCCTTTTTACCTTTTATTTACATGTTGAGGGAAAGGATATGTTCAAAATGTGAGGATTATTTTTTTCCCTATTTCTTTAGGTAGGTGTAGCACTTTTGTATGATGCATACTCTGCTTTTTCCAAGTCCAGTGAATTCTCTAATTAAATTTTAAAGAACATTGTTTCTGTGGATGCTTCACTACGTTGTGTCTTTCTTACATAGGGCTTACAAACCCACAAATAATTTGCACGATTTTTAATTTTTTCCTATTAAATCATATGTATGTGTTCCTTGAACTTTCTGTTCAGGGGAAAAAAAATTTTCCTTCTAGTGACTCTTTTATGTTTTTGTGTGAGATCTTGCAGATCTCTAACCAAGATCCTTACTGTAGCTGCTTATGATAACCTCCAGTGTGTTGATGTGAGGGGAGGAGCAGAAATCTTACAGCTCACACTCCAGACACCCACGCTGATTGCAATAGAGGAAACTCTGTATAGCAGCAAAACAGAGTAGTAAATATAGAGTAAGAAATGGTGAAAATTGTGACAAGTTATAATTACAAAGAGGAGACCTACATCAAGCTGAATGTTTTTTTGGGTTTTGTTGTGTTGTGTTTTTTTTTTTCCTGTATATGACGCAAGTGAGATTATTTGCAGGGGGAAAATCCTCAAATTTATGTATTGTATTTACTTTTCATAAATGTATGTTTCTGTGTCTCCCAATTTCTGATTGACTGACCTCAAAACGAGGAGCCTCTTCTCTGGATTGTGACTCCTGGCTTCATGCTTTTCAGAGTCAGAACTGGGTACAAAAAGATGGAGCGTTGGTGGTGAGAGCTGAAGAGCAGGAGTGATTCTCGGAGGATATAATTTTCCCCATCTTTCTCTTTTGCTCAAGTCAGATATACACAATTGTACATATATTTCTGTGTGGTTTTGTACATGTGGCAGAGCGGCTGCTGAATGCTTCTCAGTCTGCAGGGATTCAGCACAAAGGTACCACGGATGCACAGGGATGGCACTTCCAGTACCCTTGTTGAGTTTCCATGTGTGGGAGTTTGAATTACTTCTCCCAGAGTCTTCCATCAGGGAGAAGATTATTTGGATCGCAGAAGGATATAAATTAGTTATTTATTGAATGTGCCTGGAAAGACAGGAGGGCTGTGTTTGCGTACAGAATAGGAGACAACTACTGATTAATTATGCTATAAACCACACGTATCTTATAAATGTGCACGTGATAGATATCCCTATCGTACACCCTTTTCCACCTTGTCCTTGGACAACCCATTCATTCGTCTCCCTGAGGACTGCTGCAAACGTGCCAAACACCTATCCCCTTTAAAATAAAATAAAACCTGTGATAGTAGTGGTTTTTTTTTCTCCTTGCTGAAATGGTGAATTTCCCCCCTCCACGGATCATGCCTGTTTGTTGCTCACAAGAGGTTTGCAGGTGACTGACATGCTGTAAGCAACCTGATCTGAAGGGAGTGACAGAGACCCCCATGCGGGTTGTGGGGCACAGCCTTTGCCTCTGCGGGAGAGATGAGTGCGGGGCTGAGTGTGGGAAAGCACTGGGGAAAAAGCTTTGGGTAAAGCCCCCTCGTCTCCATCCCTTTCAAGGCCTCTCTTCTTGATGCTCTTACGGGAGGGGGAATGCTGCCTTTTGGGCTTGAAGGAGTTAAGGAAATGTGACTTTGTACCCACTTGCCTTGCATTTAGTAAACTGTGTTTTATTAAAAGGCAAAGTCACTTCCCTGACACTTTAGTTGCTTTGCTCTGACCTTCCCTCAAGGGTACCTGTTGTCCCAAAGGTATGTGTTTCTTCCCTGAGGAAATAACATCGCTGTCCCTCCCTCCTGCGTGTTTTATGCCCCAGTGCTTAATTTCTGTGAGAATCAATGCATCATCTTTGTGTGTTTAGACCCAGAACACCGCATAGGGAGATTAAACTACTGTGCATGACAATTATGTGTACATGAAACTCTTCATTAGCCTCCGTACTAAAGAAAGGAGAAAATAGATGTCATGGAAAAATTTCTGCCCAGTTTTGCTTCTGCGGCAGACGAGTGGGAGTGTTGAAGTACTACTTCTGACTTCGGAGCGGCAGCGTGCGGGTTTTCAGGCAAACTTCATCTCCAATCCTGGAAGAATGGTGGCTGCAGCCACCATGCCAGAGTGCATGCTAAGTCTTGGTTGCATGGCTGAACTAGGAGCTGGGATACCCCTCGAGTGAAGGAGAGGTCTCCTGTTCTCAGCATCTCTGTACATCTGCATCACTTTGTCTACCTCCGAAACAAAGCAGCAGAGCCTCATCCTTCGTGAGACCACAGCCCCTGGCAGAAGGGCTAGAAGTGCTCAGCGCTTGGTGAGGGAGGGTTTCATTTGTGTTGAGTCACTGCCCAAAGCTGTGCCAGAAGACCACCACGGCTGGCAAGGCAAGGCATCATTGTCTGCTTGAGCAGCAGAGGGGTTTTCCTCAATGTCTTGCAAGCTCCCGGACCTGTTGCAGTTGAACTTTGAATTTAAAATAGTTCATAGAACATCTAGGAATATGCAGATTTTTGTATCAAAAGTCAAACCCAAGAGCCTATAAGTACTGTAATTGGCTTCATTAGGCTAATATTAACTCCAAGTGACACTTCAGTGACATCAACTGTGACAACAGAAGTGACATTTCTAAATTGTCTTATTTTTAGGAAGAATGTTGATCACGGATTTTTTTCAGCTGTCACTGTGGCATAATGCTCATAGACCAACATTATTTCTGGCAAGCGTGACTTGTCCCTTCTCTCTACTTGCAGAGGTATGGATGGTCAGATTTGCTGCTGCTCGGTAGGGTTCCTACGCCGACAACATGCAGTGACAGCATTTCTGTCAACAGAAACCCAGGGATTTCTGTTAACCTATTCAGAACTAAAAGATTTCTTGAGAAACAGTTATTGATTAGATATCAGTAACGTTTATCAAGGCAAGGAGGAAGGAAAAGACTGCCAGTGTTAATGGTAAAGCCTATGAAGCAATGGCTTCAGTGGTCTGAGCGTATGATAAAAGAGCATCAACAGTTCAGCTTCCTTCCTTTTTTTCTCCTTAGCAGTGGACTACATGTTTTCGATTCTGGTGTAGCTTTCAAAGGATAATGGTTTCAAGTACTCGGCTTCTAGAGAGGGGCAGTTCTTGCTACCGTCTGTGTCCCTAGTCCCATGTAGTTCTCTGACTCCCAGGCTGATAGCAGATGTAGATAGTGATCTTCTCTACAAAAATCTCTACAAAATCTTCTCTACTTCTCTTGCAAAGTGCTGTGCAAGCATTCACTAAGCCCCACTTTAGATCTTGAAGGTTGCGTTAGCCTCAATAGTATTGGCCTACACTATTTCTTTGAGCTTATGTCATAGCAAGCTTTATTCTCAACAGTCTGTGAAGTTGCTCTCAAAGTGTCCCCTAATCAAGAGCCAATGGCTGTAGGCAATCTTTTTATTGAGGGGAAAATTGCATAGTTTGGGTGAAATTTGTTCTTTTTTAATGGTTGCTTCACCTACATTTATAATCATGCAGAAGAAGATAGATGCAGAATAATTCTAATCATGAAAGAGATGGTTTAACTAACTTATCTTGGTAAGTCACTGTGATTGGGGTACCGCTTCTCAAAAGATTCAATGCAGAATTTATGGTTGGTTTGTCGTGTAGGAAGTGCAATATGGATTGTAGCTAAGTAGATGGAGTACTGTCATTGTCTCTCCTGATTGACTAGAAATAAACATATCTGCTGTTTTATTATTCTATTCTTTTCACCTGCTAAGTCTTAGCTTTGAAGGCCCTTGAGATACAGGCTTGTACTTTCTCAGTCTTTTCCCTGGACAGTGGAGCCTTGGTCAATTTGGCCGATAAATTCTGCTGTAATATATGTCATAAGTTGGCTAGACTGCAGCCTGGGTAGGAACCTAATTAAATTGGCCTGTGCTTCCCTTTTACCTCCCATCTTTCAATCATTGATTGGATTTTTATCCAATATCTTCTAAGTAACTTGAAGGAGTACAGCTGTCTGTACAGAACCCATACTGCAATACAACACATACCCAGCTTCTTCCAGTGTACCCAACCATACGTGCGATAATTTAGCTTCATATTCAGATCTTAAATACATTTTCTTGCTTGATATGTTTTACACAAAAAGAACATTTACACGCTAATTATTTTTTGTGTGTATTCCTGCTCTATTTCTTTTCCAACAGGCTCATTGAGGTTAAGCCCATGGTAAGTCTATCACTCCTAAAAATCAGAGATTCTTGTCTGTCATTGTCATCATTATGTGAGACAAAACCTATAAAAGAGATATTTACTACAGATTTGGTCTAATCCAATTACTTGGTTTTGAAAATGGGGCTTTTTTGAGCTTTATGGCCTTTGTGATCTTAAATGCTGATGTTGAACATTGCCTGTCTCATCATCCTTGCTGATGGCAGAGGAAAAATGGTTTATTCCTAGTTTAATATTTCCTATATAAACATTCCAAATCCTCCTTACCCTTCATGCGTTGGATATGACAGGATGAAATTGCGTGTGATTAACCAGGGCAGTATGTCTTGTTGCATGCCTATCCAATGGTGCTGCCTGCGTTCATCTAATATGTTGCAGCTCTGAGGCTAATTATCCAGGAGTAATAGTCGTGTTTAGTCTACTTGCATGTGATGCAGAGTCTATTCATTGTTGTCGCATGATCTTCTGGAAGACCATTTACTCTGATAACGTTAGTAATTTAAAAATTGTTTAATGGTTATGTTCAGATAGAAAGGCACAAATAACCTATTCTGTGTGTCCTACATTATTTGAAATGTTTTTCTTGCCTAATCAGTGAATTTGTTTTATGTTCTATTGTAAGACTCTTCTCTTCAATTTCCACCACAAAATTGTGAGGCTAAATCGTATGTGTTTACAGAAGCCCAGAATTACCTGTGTTTTGGTGAACGTGGCTTTCCTTTCAGCTTGATAAATCCGATTGCTGCAAAGATTGGGACATCTGGAAGGATTATTACCTGCTAAGGCTTGGAAATTTATTTGCTATCCTCAAGTCAAGGGAATGTAGTTCAAGGCAAGAAGAACCAAAAATAGGAAGTTTTTAGCATGGTTTAACAGTGGAGTGTATCAATAGCCTTTAGTTTAGTTGTGTGCTGTTAGGTAGGCATGGTGTGTTCATCACTTAAGCTTAAATCTAAAAAAGATTTTGCATGCAGCTCTTTCTGTGTGTTTGTACCAAAGATCATTAGATAACAGTAAAGTTCATGTGTGGGATTATCTGAGAGATAAGAGCCCCTAGAAATGACCATGAACCCAGCAGACAGCTCTTGTGAATTTTGAAGAAATTTTTCTTAGTTCTGTTTTCAGGCCTGACCTGTATTTTGTGTAGCAAAAGACTGCTGTTGGCTGAGTGACTGACAGGTGTAAACCCTGTAATGTGTGCCCCTGTTATCCAATTTAAAAATAAATAAATAAATCTCAGTTTTGAGCACTACTACCAAGGATCCTGCTTAATTGTCTGTACATTTCTTTTAAAAATCTGTAGAAAGAAGAAAGATAGGTCTATCTTTAAAATGACACGAAGAGAGAGAGGGAGAGGCATGTGAATTATGGTCACCTGAACTGGAACATCTGCTAGGTGTTCAAATGAAGTGTTTTTCTGGTTACTTCCATAGATCAGGGCTCTCAAAGGATTTTCTCTTCCAGCTGTAGCTCTGTAAAACCTCTGACCATGCAGATGATCTCCTTAACATATCTGGTCAATTGTCCTGGTTTTGCTTATATCTGAGAAAATGCTGGAGAAAATAGTGGTAGAGCTGGACTTAGTGGTCGTGCCCTGATACTTCACTTGCCAAATAATGCAAACCCTTAATTACAAACTCAGCCACATTAAAAAAATTGTTGAGGGCTGACATTTGTGCATGAATTAAATGTGTGGTGCGTTTGTTGTGGAGGCATGAGGTTGTAATTAGCGTTTTATATGATATTGTAAAAGGAGATTAATGTATAGTGTGTTTCCTTATCAGCAGGAAGCAGGAACCAGTTCACTGTGACAGTGCGGAGCTGGTCCCCATCCCCAGACGTGTGCCATGCAGACTTGAGGAACCTGGTCTAAAGGATTTCCATTAAATAGAGTTTGAAAATACTGAAGAGGCAGAGATCGGTAGTAGGAGTCAGCAGTGCTTTTTGGGCTTAATTCCAGGTTTTCCTGATTTGCTAAAATGGCAAAGCGTCCCCTGTCCAACCATGACACAGTCCCTGGGCACTTCAGCGGGGCTGTCTGGGCTACCTGGTGCCCCTTCAGAGAGGACCCCAGGGTGGCTATGGGTAGCCCTGTTCTCCAGGCTGAGTCGGTGGAGAGGGGTGGCAGCAGCGAGGTGGCCCAGCTGGCTCTCGGGCCAGCTGGGCACACTGCACTGCTTGTGTTAATCATCAGGGAGCTGCACGGGGGCATGACTGGGTGACAGCTAGTGAAGTTCATCTGGGTTTTTTTGTGTGGTTTTTTTTTTTCTTCACAGATCTGCTGTGGTTCCTTAGCTTTGCTGCTCTGCAGAGCACTCACACAGAAATTCCTGTTTCAGCCCCAACTCGTCACTGGCCAATTTTTCGAAGCGATTTGCTCACACATCCATCTCCCCCCCTCCCACACCTACACAAAAGTCTTTTATTGTTTTCTTCTTGCTGCCTTCTCCCAACTTCTCCCCATACAAACTGAGCTGCGCAGCAAAGGCGCTTATGAAGTGTTTTGCATATGGGCAGGGTTGATGTTTTCCACATCTGTCCTCCATTGAGTCAAAATGATTATTTTTAACTTCATCTGCAAGTCTTGCTTTTTGCTTTTTTTATGTCCAGCACAATGGATGGGATGGGCCCAGCCCTCTGTGCACACTCTCTGCTATTCTTTCTCTCCCTAAATGGGAAGCCTCCATTTCCCCATCTTGTTGACATAATTTCAGGATTCTTTAAAGCCACCCACGTGTACGTAAGTGGTTTGAGCCGTGCATAATGTGGTCACTTGAATGCTTCTGGAATGCATAGGTGTCATGTGAAGATAATGATCCATATAAATGCATTTCCTAGCAAGAGACTCATCTATAGATGGTGTGTGTGTAGGTTGCCTTAAGTGTTGGGGCTGCCTTTGCGTTTTGTTCCTCTCTCTGCTTGCTCAGCTTTAGATTCCTTTTTTCAGCTTTATATTTTTAAAAAGGTTTTCTTTTGTTAACTGCCTTAGAGATATTAATTGTACTCATGGAAAGCCACAGTTAGGTGCATATGTATCAAAACCCGCTATGCTCTTCATCTAGAGGAAAATTGCAGATTGTTTTCTTTAGTGATTTGAGTGATTGGTTGCTGCTCAGTGGGAGAAGAAAGTAGGACTGTGTTTCATACAATTTCTACATTCCTTTTTTGTTTTGTTTGAGGAAAAACGTCAGATTTTTCACACATGGTTCATCCTGGGTCTGCAGCCTTCTGGAAGAGCTGTTCTGCTCTTAAGGACTAGAGAACCAAGAAAATATAGATTCGCAAAACTATTAATTAAAATCAGCTCCAAAATAGATTTTTCTTTCTTTCTCAGTGAGACAACTGAGATAATTGCCAATTTTAGGTGTCGGTTGATGAGGGGTGGGACTTCCTTTTCCTGACCTTATGTACAAAAGCATGGCTTGTCTTTGATGTGCCAGAACCTCATGGTCGACTCATTCTCGTGGCCCTCAGTCCTCTTACTCCGAGACTTCACGTCACCCTTCCTCCTGCTGCACAGCCCCATCGTTTCCTGCTGACGCTGTGAATCATGCCCTTCAGATGCCTGAAGCTGGAAAGCAATTTCTGCAATTAGTGAGCATGAAAGGAAATATTGCCCTCACCATGGCCATATGAAGACTGCAGTCTAATGTCATGAGTCAGGTCTTGGATTGGAAAGAAATCAGATCTTTGCTTAACAGGAAGTGTAGATACCAAGAGTGTCATCTTTTCAGACTGAGCTCACATTTAATTGTCAAAAAAGCCCTATCTCAAAGACATTTACAGTGTTGTCTTTTGTTGATCTCCATATTGAACTCTTGGGAAGCCTGTCTTGACTTGTGCCTTTAACTCTATTTGTTCACAAGGGCTGAAAGATACTGCTGCATCTGTCTGAGTATCCCACATCTTGGGTGTTGAATGAAAGCACATTAGCGACAAGGCATGCTAATGGATCGTTAGTCTGAAAGTGCTTCATTTGAAGCATATAGGGAAAAGACTCCCAAAGTTAGACCAGTTCTTGGTTAGGAAATCCATACCTTCTCTGACGTCATGTCAACAGGAGAGTTCAATGACTTCTTATTTGTATGTTCTAAGAAAAATCTCACTACAGAAATGCGGACTGGAGAACAGGGTAAGATTTAAAATAATCTCCAGAAGATATTTTCCCAGTTAAAAACAAAAGAAAGCAAGTTGTAATTTTTGATCTATGTAATTGTGCCTTCATTTTGGAACACCACCACCTATGAAACTAAGCCTGTTGGTCACAAATTAATGATTTTATAAATGTTTAAATTTAAAAAAAAACTCTATTAGCATAAATATGCTCAGAAATGTGAACAATAACTCAATTTAGAAAACCACATTAGCATTATTAATCAAAATACTGAAGACAGACTGCTGACAACACTGATCTGTGTGCAGCATATTAGTGAAACAAGGAATAAGGCTTGTACTCGGAGATCATCTTTATGCTGCAAAGCCAGGATGTATCCATCATGTCACTGAATGTCATTTATAATCCATTGTAGGATAAACTCCTGAGTTAACAGTTTTGCACTGCAGGCTGCTAGAAAAAGCAAGAAAGCTTTTTAATGCTGTTCATTATTTGAAAACATTCATAATTCGGGATAAACGTATAAATTCTGATAGAGCATCCCTATCAGAGTCTATGAATGAAGGGTATGCACCCCGAGAGAGTCCGTGCTATACAGCAGATTACTGAGTTTTCAGGGGAGTGAATGGTTAAGCTTTTCTCATAGCCGGATAGCCACAAAGGCATTCGTCCTGGGGCTAAAGAGGCATTGGCATGAAATCAGTTTGTAAATCATGCTGTGTGTCACAATGCTACTTCCAATTATTATATGTATTCTAACTTCCAAATAATCTCTTCTCCAGAACCTTCAAATACTGCCTTACCTAGTCAAGTGAGACCTTTTTTGAATGATTCAGCACATTCGCATATGTAAGAGGAAATCTGTGACAGGGTTTTGTGGCTCCTGAGCAGGCAGTTTTTCCTCTACCAGTTGATTCAGGAACATCAAGCTAGTGAAATACCGAACCTTTCCTGCCTGGCAAGCCCTGGCTGCGTTTGTTCTGGTGCTGCAATGTCAAACTTTTAGCTGCTTCTTGGAAATAAACGTAGCACTGGAAGAAGATGCCTGCCAGAGAGCAGTGGCAGGGTTTTGGTATCTCCCTCTGCTGAGGGGACAGGGAAGCTGTGCTGGCTGCTTCTAGTCTGTCGTGCTCTCAAGAGACTGAAGGGACAAGGATTTTGTCTCGAAACAAGCAATCTTTGACTCATCTGCCAAGATGGCCACCAGTTTGAGGGGCAGAGGCACCCGTTCCCTGCAAGAGCAGTAACCATCCTGCTGTGCATGATAAGCCACCAAGAAGCTGCCATGTGCTGGTGGCTTTTGGTTTCTAGCAAAGTGCAAGAATTGTACTTCACTAGGTAAAAGATGCTAAGTTGTCGTCATGCTTCTTTTTTTTCCTCTTTACCAGTTCTGTAGGATGTTTCTTAACACAGTCTGTGTGAAAAACAATAACTATTTGTCTTTTGTCTTGTCCCAGTATATTTATTATACTGTACCATGCTAATATTTAGGTCATCTATGCTCCTCATTTTCATTTTGGTCTGTAGATTCAGAGCAGAATTCTATCTCCTTTTGGATTTGTTGCTAATACCTTTCGTGAGCAACTAAGATCACAAAATTCATGGTAAATGTTGTTATCAATGAATGTTTGAAGGAAAACTTAAAATACTTGCCTTCAGAACACTTTTGGGACCCCTGTAAGAGACACGGTGATTTGTTCAGATGTATAAAAATGTTACTCAAATTACTGACATGTGATAAAGTACTTTAGTGAAGGATTCCTACCTGATTTAATCACATCCACAGCAGTTTCCATGCAACGCTTGCAAAAGGACGAGCTCTGAACTTAAGCAAAGCGTACCCGGGGGGGGGGGGGGGGGGGGGGGGGGGCATTCTGCCACTGGTATGGATGCTGGCACTTCATACCTTTGGCTGTGTAGTTCAGCCCTTGCAGTGGCAGTGGACTTCCACAAACCAGAGGTGGGAAACGAATGGGATGTTACAGTGGTTAACTTACCTGAGCAAGCCAAGTCACACAAGCACAAAAAGCCTTGTGCACTGGGCAGTGTTTGCATTACAGCCAGGATATCTTCACAGGTTCAATTTTTATACTCTAATTAAGGGAGAAGATCTCTTTCACAGAGCAGATTCGGAGTCTGTGTCTGCTCCTGTAGAAATCGGTGGGAATTTTTCAGTTGGCCTTGGGGCTGTGTCAGAAGAGATGAATGTGATGCAAAAGAGAGTGCCTGGATTTACAGGCAGGAAACCCTAAAATTATCATTACCCTTTTTGATGTGATGTTAAACTGCAAGAAGTAATTTCTGTGAATTGTTGGCATTGTTGAAGAAATCCACAGCAATGTGAAGGTTGTCTAAAAATAAGCTACCTGGCTTTTTTATAATATGTGTTAAAGTCCTAGGTTTTTTAAACGGTATTAAATTTGAGTTGAAATACTACTTTGGACACATACTTGGAAATGTGTTTTCTCTTTACTTACATGCTGCTGAGCTAGGATTCAGTGTCCCCTTTTACAGCTGGCTTCATCAATGTCACTTAGGTCAGAACCCAGGCTTGTGGCCCCTGTGTTACCTAGCTGTGACATCATTTTCAGTTGCAAAAGAAATACAGAATCTGAAATGGAGGAGGAGGTGGAAGGGACTTCAGGCTCCAGTCTGTAATTGGGAATCTTTACTTTTATTTAAAAACGCCTCAGCAGAAGCTTTGTTGTTCGTCTTTCCATATAAGTGGATGTATTCTCATTGTCTGCTGTTAAGAGGAATATTTTTAACAGCTATGGAAAGGTCCTTGGGGTACATGTGTGTAATAATAATTTTTTTACTTTTAAAGGAAATCATCTGTAAATCCCATTAGTTATCATTTTTCAATTTTTGTCTTTCTAAGCATGATTTAACTTCAAGTGTTGCAGTTCTTTAAACCTAATTAAAGAATCGCCTTCAGTTCCCATCAGAAAGTCGACCTACTGTAGATTGTTTGATTGAAAGTTGAAGATGAACAAATTAAAGCCCATACCCGTTCTGGTATAAAAGAGCTACGGGGAAATGTTCCTCGGGTGTAGACTGGTGTTGAACATAGCTGTCCTCCGGATGGGAAGTGCAGACCTGGTGGTCTCATGCCAGCAGGGCTACAGGAGGAGCTGGTGGGACTAGCAGGGCGTGGATGGAGGAGGCACGCTTCCATCCAGTGCCGCTCTCCTGATGCCTTCCTGGGACACGTTATCGCTGCCGAGGGGAGGGGGCTGTGAAAGCAGCCTTAACTTTGCCCCTTTGGCTGAGGCCCCAGTGGGCAGCGGTGGTCCCCATCCCTGTCAGCACGGTGCCTGGCCTCTCCCCTCCCCTGCTGCTGCAGCCCCACTTTGTGCTCTGCAATATCCGATAGCAGCATCCATGGAAACTGCTGCTGACGGTGGCTTGCAAAATAATTTGTTAATTAAAAGATATTTAAAATTGTAATAAAGTCACTATCTTAAATCCAACAAGGATATTGCAAACAGTATCCCACCCTGCCATCGCTCTCCAGAGCTGAAACGTAGATGGAGATGAAATGCCCCTTCGCACCCAGTTCTCATCTTCTGTTATCTCAGCTCGCAGTCAGAAGGGATGTATTAGTATTAAAATTTCTGTAGCTGCAGAGGTGAGGGCTTGACCCAACCCTGTGACCACCTGTAAACTGTTATCCCCATTTTAGTACGGGGTGAGGCAGTGGGGGGTTTGTCCCAGTCCTCGGTGGAAGAGCCTCAGCCTCTGCAATGGAGCTGTTCCCAAGAGCACAGAGAAGATAGAAAGGGGTGAGGAAGAAGGGAAAGAAACTCCATAGCCTGGAAAACAGAGCAGAATCACTGCAAAATGAGCGTGAGAGCGAAGATCGGGCTAACATCTCACAGACTTAAGGGAAATAAAAAGCTAAAATCTTGCTAGAAACTTGTGGGTGATTGAGCTGAGGAAGCACTGTGTGTGCTGAGTCTGGGGGGGGGGGGTCTTGTGGGAAGTAACAGACATCGTCTTTGTGTTGGAGGGCTGGATCCGTGCTGTATGTGAAACCGAGCATCCTTTTCTGCCTTTGTATGCAGGAGTCACACAGTGCAGCAGGGTTGTGAACCTGAGAAGTTAGCAGTCTTTGCTAAAAACAGCTCCAAGTGTCATTTAGCAAGCACCTAGGTGTTATTTTTTGAGAAAAGATTATGTTCTCTCTGCATGGAACAAAGCAGGGAAAGAGTAGAATCCAGTAAGGGAAGTCCTTTGGAGTAGAAGAGTTGATGTAGTTTTAATATTGGCCTCTGGCTGATCGTTTCCCTAGGGTAATTAAAGGTGACAGCCGTAAGGTTACAGGAGAGCCTGGGAGTGATGGGCAGAAGCCACAGCAAGGCAGTGCTTCTGCAGGAGGTCACATCCAGCGGGGTCTGTGAGATGCGAGGCTCCACCTAAACTTTGAAGAAGGGGTATTTGATGTTCCTATGGACAAACAGGCAGATGAGTTCAACCCTGGCTGTTTCAAGACTTCTTTACTAACGTTTTTTGGCAGTTTTCCCTTTCCATCAATTAATAGGCTATGAGTAGTTCTTGCTCTGATAGTTGACATTCAGGCTTGAAAGATTAAACGTGTGTCAAGCAGAATAGGGAGAATTGATTTATTGGTGTTTTCTGTTTGGCAAGAAAGGACAAACAACTGGAATGTTGAAAACAGCCTTTTTGTTCTTACATTAGTTTCCCATATAAAATAATGTAAAATAAAGGTTGTATCTAAATTTTTCCAGGAAAACTTTAACAACTTAGAAGGTCAAAACTTCTCAAATTCTTACCCTGTTATTTCATTCTAATTCTTATCAGAAATTGATCTTTTCTCCCAGCAGAAATAATTGGTTCTAGCCAATAAATTCTCATCTCTATCGTTGACGTGTACCTCAGGCAACACAAGAGGCATTCTGTAATGGCTCAAAGTATTTCTACTGGACAATGTAAGTAGACCACCAAAATAATCCGATTAAACTTTTCATCCTTTCAAAGTTAAAAACCAAGGATTTGGACACTGCCCACAAACAGAACTGGACATCCCTGCCCATGACAGGGAGGTTGGATTAGATGATCTCTGAGGTCCCTTCCAGCCTATGCCATTCTATGATTCTATGCTCAAATCTTTTTACTGTGTGTCATTTTTGCATGTTAACATACACTTCAATGAAAATGCTTTTCTCTGTCGGTTATTTCTGTTTACTAGTGTCACCAAGTAATTAATTTTACGGTTAAAGTGAATGTATTAAAAAGAAGAACCTCATTCTAGCAAAGTACATCCAGTTACACTATATTACCCCTCTGTGTGCTGAGGATTCAAACCAGTCAATTTGTAATTTGTTTCCTAACCTTCAGAAGGAACAAAAATGAACTGTACAGAGAAAGAAAAAGAGCAGAAATTGGATTGGCTTGTCTTACTGTGTAAAGTGATGGATAAAGAGTAATTCTCAATTCTCTGTGAACAGCGCAACTTATTTTATTGCGCAATGACACGACATGCTTAGAAAACAGTTGTGCGCTCTGTCTCCTTGGCACAGTTGTTTCCACATCTGACACCTACCTGTGTCACTCACAGGGCGCTGATGGCAGCTGAAAGTTGCATTGAGGGGAAGGAAAGCATTCCAAGCTGACTCATTTCAATAAGTGAACGAAACCCCTGGATCCTCTTACAATGGCACATGTAAGAAAAGTACGCATTTCTGTTTCTCCTTTGCTAGCAACGTGAAGTAGGAGTACAAGGGATTTTCACATCTTTTCCCCCTCTTTTCTGCGGCGGGGTGGGTGAGCAGAGGGAGACAGCAGGGAGCTCTGTAGTGGTGCCCAGTCGCATTCAGACCACAGCCTACTGCAGCTGCAGGAGCCTCTTGTCTTCTTCCTGATAAAAATGAGGCTGTCAACCAGTAACAAAATATTCCCCAAAAGTGTAAAAACAATGCGTTTGAATCAGGTACAAGTGTATGGTGATTCAACCTCATTATATCAAACTAAACAAAGTTTTTTATTACTTTTTCTAAGATTTCACATTACTAAAGTCCCATTCAGCAATGGTATTTCTCATGAGGCTCCCTCAGTGCTGTGGCCTGAAGAAAGGTTTGCTTTCCACATTCACTGTAAAAGATGCAAATCAGAAGGAAGAAAAAAAAAGAAATCCTTTTTGCCAGCTGTCAAGGTTGTGTTTCGGGAAGAGCTATCCCTGACTGCTCTGCAGAACTTCCACCTCAAGCAGAGACCAAATCACGTAGGTCTCTGATTTTTCTGGTTCCTGGGGAGGTGCCGAGCTGTTCGGTGGGGAGCGGTCACTTTGTTGTGAACGTTTGCTGGGTGGTTTCAAGTCAGCAGCTGGGGTCAGGTTTGAGGACCAGGCTGCTCATTTGTTTCGTAGCTGTGCTTGCCATGCCTGCCAAGGATGGAGTGAGAGGCTGATGGTGAAAGGTGGAGTTAAGTACTGCTTCGGAGCAGTCCCTGCGGGAAAGGTGGCCCTACCATGGTTCTCCTGCGACTATCAGTACTCAGCTTTCACTGAGGATCACGCCCTCATGAAGGGTGCAGTTCCACAGGACAAGTGACGAGGGTGGCAATTCACTGCCCGGGCAGGGGACAAATCCTGAGGGATATCTCTTCTGTAGTCTTGAAAGTTAGAAAAAGTTGAACTAGACACAAGCGGACGACTTGCTGAATCTGAACAGTGTTGCACATATGATGCATGAATTAATGCTTTTGAGGTATCTGGTACCAGTGAGGACTCAGCTAGAGCATTTGTGTGTTCACTTTGGGGCGTGGTGCTTCAAGAAAAATGTAAGGGAGGGCCAAGGTTAACAACCAGAATGACACGGAATTTCAAAGTTAGGATGTGGGACAGCAAGTTGAAATAATGTATGCTGTCATCAAGTCTCCTGGCTAGGGGATGCGACCTGGGAAGGTGTAAAATAAGCCTGCTGCAGAGGGGAGCAGCCTGAGATCCGTCTGCTGCAAGCTGGGTAAGGAGCAGTAAGTTGCAGCAAGGAAGATGTAGGTTAGATTTTAAGAAAAAACTCTGCGAGAGGGAAGCACCTGGGAGTCTGATTGTGACAGTCCTGGGGTCCTTGGCACCAGCGGGCTGAAGGAGAACTGATGAATGATGGTCAGGGTCTCCCACCAGTCTCTTTGAGCCCTGTGGTTCTCTCCTTCTTTATTTTTATAATGGTTAATAGTGGAAAACTATCACTGCAGATGTGAAAAGGGGAACATGCCTGTGTCTGTGGCAACTAATGGTCTCTGTGTGCGCGCAGGGAGAGAGGCGGGCAATGCGGGACAGTAGCTCTCCTAACCTCGCCCCATCCTGGCAACTGCGGATCGCAGCTCTGCTTCTCTTGAAGATGTCTCCTTCTTTGCATGTTAATAATTTCTTAAATTTTTCCAACACTTTCAATTATGGGGTTTATACTGATGGCCAAGCAGTGTTTGTGTATCTGATGTACGCTGTGTAGAAATAGCATCAACGCATCTTCCAGCCGGGATTCTGCATTGCCTTGTTGTTTTTTTTTGTTATGTGTCAGGTCACTAACATCACTTCAGTAGGGTTTTATAATTCCATTTAATATGTCACTTACTATGCACGCCTCATCTGATTTCTATGGTAATAATGAGATAATTTATCTTTGCTGGGTTGCGCAGACAGTTGTGTGTTGATAACGCATTTAATTTTACCAAGTTAGAAAATCTTGGCTGATTTTAGAGAAGGGTCAGAGCTGAGATAATTTTGTATTTTAAAATACTTATCAACTCCAAACCCTTAATGTTAGCTTTTTCTTTGTCCTTTCAGATAGGGCAACTCTCTCCTGAATTTTACTCAGAGAATTCATAAAACTCTTGTCATTTAATTGATAGAGGAAACACAATGAGAAATTCTCTGCTAATGTTTTTGTAGCTGTTTAGGGCTCGTTTAGGGGAGGGTAAATGGGGGTAGGCAGAGCCAGCTTTCCAGTACCAGAGCTATCAAAACAGCAAGCCTTCCTAGCTTGCAGCAATAAAACACAGCAGACAAATTAGAGTGGGAGGGAATATCTTCTTCTTTTTTATTTTATTTATTTGACAGGAATCTAGAACTGCGTTCTGTCATTTTTAGCTGAACAAGGGATGTCACTTGTAGGAATAGTTTTAGTTTTTATCCACTTTTTCAAGTACTGTATTTCACTCCTGTACAACAGTTTACTTGTGAAGTTAATTGCTCTTTTATTTTAGTGACCTTGACTGTGTTTCATATCTGAAGAAAAATGACATTTGGGTTTTCTAATTTAGAAGCACAAAAGAGGTTGAAAGAGACAGCGCTAGTACCTGATTCGCATGCCAAAAAAAGGTGCTGTGTTAAATTATAGGCTGCTGAAGCTGGGACCAAAGATAACATTATTAGACTTTTGCAATAAATATGATTAATGGGACAATGGGGCTACCATTTGGGCCACCTCTTGTGTATATGCCTTATTTATTTTCATGAGTAGGATTTCATCATTTAAATCAAATATGTGCATGGATGTATTTTTTTTAATCTCTCTCGTTCTCCCCTTATTTAGAGGTTTAAAATGTTCCCTGTCTAAAAATGTTCATGTTTTCTGAAGTCCACCCTGGGAGAATTTTTAGAAAGGGAAGAATCTTCCCTCGTGTCTCATCTCTTCCTCAGGTTACAGAAGGATACAGGTTATTCTTCATAATGGAAAAATTTCACATGAGATGTGAAAAGAGTAGTCAATTAGAGAAAACTGCCATTTTTTAAAGTCTATGAAAAGGTAGGATAAAATGAACACTCTGGCTCGTGCTGAGCTCGCTGGGAACAGCTGCCGTGTGGCATTCCTCCTGAAAACCTTGTCCAAACAAATCATCATTTAAATACAGAATTGTTGCTTTACCGAAGCCACAGTCTTGCAAGATCTTTCACATCTTTGCTTGAGACGGCTGTATTGTAGTGTGGGAGCCTACAATGCGTCTTTACATGGTCTTTAGCCTCTGCTTGGTACGAGGGGAATCAAAGCGCAGGGCAACGCTCAGCCTGTGCTTGCTTGTGTTTCGCAATGGCTTGGTTTTTGTCAAGCCTCTAAAGAAATTTGGAGTCCAGCAATGACTCTCCCCCCTGCATTGCCTCTCCAAGGATAGATACAGATTGTATAAATTTCCCGCTATTTTTAAGTCCAAGATAAAGGAAAAAATATCTTTTCACAAAACCAAAGGTTTTTTTAACCTTTTAAAAGCACAGACATGGTAGATACTGGGTGGACAGTGGCATCAGCGTGATGGATGGGCACAGTTCCCATGCTTCCCACAGGATCAGCAGAAGCGTGCATTATTCTGACATGCTGGTTTTGGGAGGAAAAAAAAAAATCTTCCAGAGCCTTAAATCATCTTTGTGAGCAAAGGTCAGAAAACATTACTCCAGCAGCTGAGCTAGACCTAGTGGCTTCTTTTTACCTCTTGAAACACTGCCATGCACTTCATTCCCTGCTTCCTTGCCTTGGCTTCCGCGTGCAGGACAGAGCACTGCGGCTTCCTTACCTATGTCTGGTTTTGCACAAGCCTCCATTGCATCTGTGTTTTAAAATTCAGCATGTCTGTTGACTCTCCCCTGGGAAACTGCTGATTTATTTGTTTTGGCAAACTGAAATAAAAGCTGAAAACAGAATAAGCAGGTTTTTGGAATACCAGTATGACCTGATATGCATAGAGCTTTCTTTTATGATTGTCTCTGACCAAGAAATATTAATGTTTTTTTCCCTAAGGGCCTGGAGAAGCCTTAACTGTTAGCAAGATAAAATATTCTGAAAAGCGCCTTAATATTTAACAAATGACCAAAAGCATTTAGGGTACTTTTCCTATTGGTGAAAAGAAAAAAATACCTTTTAAGCCTGTGAATCCAAAATATTTTCTGCTTGTAACCCTACCTGGAGTTGATAATCATGTGTGGCCTGAATTCTAGTGACAATATGAGATGAAACAAGGTGAACAGCCACCCCGCTCGCAATCCCCCTCCCAACTCCTGTGGCCACTGTGTTTGGGAGTCAGGATTTCACAGGGAGCGAGGGCAAAGTCTGTTGCTCTCGGTTAATGTGCAGCGTATTCCTTGTGCTTGTTAACACTCATTGAGGTTTTACTAAAATCACCTTGCCCCAGGATTGAGAGTGGTGCCCAGTGCCATGTCACTGACCCGTTAGCATGTTTGCTCACTGAACAGGTTTTTGCTGAGGTGGTACGTCAGTTCTGAAATGCTAAAGGTCAGTCCCTTTTTCAGCTCTCCTTAGAGAGTAAAATAGGAAGTGCAGCTTCTCCGATGCGTTGTCTTATCTCTGTCATCCAAGGATGGATAAAATATGTTTTGAAGGCACGGACTCCCTCCTAGTACGCCTGTTTGAAGTTGGTTTCCCTGCTGCAAAGCTGGCTGCCTTCCCCTCCAATGAAATATGCTGCCTGTTCGGGAACTGTGTTTGTAAAACCAGTTTTAATCTCCGCACGGTGTGTTCAACTGATGTCAACCTGGCAAAGGGTCTGTCCCAAGAAGCGTGGTGGATTGTGATCCGTTCTGTAGTGAGTGCTGTCTTGCAGGCTCTTGCTTTATAATGGAATGATGCTGAATTTCCACAAGAAGCAGGAACAGCTTGGCTTTTGATCCCTCTGCTGAAATACATCCTTGTTTAGGATCAAGGCAACTCAGGAAATTCCTACATTTTCAGCGGTTAAATGACACAAAAACCTCCCAAAATAATAACACATGCAGTGCAAAGGTGTTAGCTAAGTGCTGAAAGCAGCCTAACTACATCGATCTGTGCCAAAGCCCAGTGAATAAATCCAGCCTCGGGAGTTTTCCTGGTGGGTCTGAGCTGGCTGGTGAGCAGAGCTTGCTGTGACCATGCCGCTGGCCCTCCCGGGTCTAGCAGAGCTTGTGCTTGGGCATTGGCGCTGCAGGCCTTTGCTCAGTTGAGAGAGATGCTCTGATTTACACCTGCTGTCTGAAGGGACTCTGTGGGGAAACCCTTTGGAGAAACACCAGGGTTGGGTCACATCCGTTCCTACTCTCTGCTGTCTCGGGTAAAGTGGCTTGCAGCTGATGGATGTGATGCTTAATGGCAGTGGTGAATGCATATGTATTTCCCAGGATGTCACTGGGCGGGGGGGGGCGGGGGCGGGGGTGTGATGTAATCTAAAATGTAGTACTGTGTCTTCAAAAGAAGGAGGCCTCCATGCTTGTTACTGTCACAAATGTGCATTTAGAAGGGAAACCTGATGGGTATTTATCATTCCAAATTCTGTCATAGTGCTCTACCAGTAACATAGCAAAAAGCTCAGATAATTCTCCATAGATAGCATCTATGTATTTGGGATTAACCTTTTTTCTTTTTTCTTTTTTTTTTTTAAAGAAATAAGTGAAATATTTTCATTAAACATCTTTTATTTCCTCATATTAACTGAGTGAGTAGGTATTTGCATCTGGCTGGTCTGTGGCCAGTTTAAAAAGTGTCATTGCATAAACTCTGGGAACCACATTTAGCTCTCAGGTGTATAAATATAGAAGAATGTAGGAATTTCCTGAAAACTGGTGCATGACAAAATCAAGCAAGAACAGGAAGAAGTTCAGTTTAATTTCTGGCAGGTCAAGTTGTAGAAATACTTACTTGTATGTATCTTGTTTTGCAGTATCAAAGACACACAAATATTTTTCCTTACGCAGGATCCCTTGTCAAATTATCAGCTTGGGAAATGAGCTGTGCATCGAATATTAAAGCCCGTGGCAGCCCAAGGAAGTGATTGGTATGATTTTGGTACCAGGTGACGTGGCTGTACCATATTTTAGCAGCTGGCTTAGTGATCTCCAGGGTAAGAATTTCTTCCACTCCATTGCCAGCATCCTCTTCCGAGGAAATCAGTGCAGACTTTTGCAAATAGCTTTGTCCTTTCTCCGATAGACTGTGCTCTTAATAATCAAAATGAGTTGCAGGCATTCCATTAATTGTCCAGATAATTAGCTTTAGGCAATCTGGCATTTCATCTTTGTCTCGGACTTAATCTCAGCTAGTTTTTGTTCAGTCGCTGGCATGTGTAATTCCTCATCTCTTTTGACGTTTCTCTGTCGCATTGGCATTTGTCATATTTCAATTCCTCTAGACTCAAACAAGCTTTAATCAGTCGTACTGGTTTGCAACTTACTTATGCTACATAAAACGCAAATAGTTGTAACTTTTTGGGTCCACTGACTTGATAAACATGCATTTTCTGTTCCTAACATGCACTTGCCATCTTAGCTGGCTTGCCTTGTATTTCTCGTAGCACCTCCACATAGGCTGTTTAAAACGTCCTGCAAGAATTCTCCTTCCCTGGGCATGTATGTGGTGTTTTAAACCTAACTTTGTTTTTATTAATCCCTAGAATGATGCCAGATGGTGAAACGCAAGGATATGCGATAGGGCTGCGTGTGTACACGCCCAAGTGCGCACGCACACACATTTTATCTGTGTGTGCATGAACGCAGAGGGTGATTCAGTGTGATGGAAGGTTTTATTAGATAATAAAGCTGCATTTTAAGTTATGCAGGTCACTTCAAGTGAGAACTAAAAAAAGGATTTATTTAGCTTTATGATGCGTATGGCTTTATAGAAAAGCTGTTTAGAAAGCTCTGCTGTTACTGATTGGGAGCACTTACATTACCTTTCCCCAGAAGTTGAATGCCTTCTGCTGCTGAGTCCGGATGAAAAAGGAGAAGCTGTTATTCTGCGTTCAGTTGGAAAAACCGTGAACCTCCCAGTTAGTTATATTGGTCCCGAAGTGCTAGTCAAACACTGCACAGGCATCAGGGGCTGGTCCTTAAAGCTGTCACTGGTTCCCTGGGTGTTGCACACGTTACATCTGAAACTACGAGGTGGAAAGATTTGGCAGTAAAAAGAGGGAAAAATCTTTCTGCTAGGTAGATATTTTTTTTTTAATTAGGTTTTAAACTGTTGAGAAATTCAGAATGTTAAAGCAAGATCTGTTGGAGAGGTGCTGCGTGTTCCTTTTTTGAAAATTCAGGGGAAGGTATATACAACATGTATGCATTTGTGCCTGCGTAATACAGCAGAAAGAAGAAATGCTCTTTAAATTGTTCATTCACTCAGTTGGGCTACGCTTTACTGAATTTCCTATCCTTGGTTTGCTTTTAAAGGGGAAACACTGTGGCTTCTTCCCCTTAGGCCAGAAGAAGTTTCCTCTGGGCTTTTTATTTTTTTCGTAAGGACAGGAGCAGTCAGGCAGAGAAAACTCTATCAAGATACAAGTGCTTTAAAGAGCTGTCTACTTGTGCGCGGCAGCATAGCAGTCCAGCAGCCGCTGTCCTGAGGTCTCTTCTAACCAAGATGTGCCCATTAGGGTGGAAGCACCAGGACTGTTGTATCTGGCACCCTGGTGCTGCAGAGCTCTCCTCTTGTGCACTCGATGATAACACCTCGTGCTGAAGCTGCCTTGGACTTTGCAGGTTAATTGATCAATAAAATCATCGTGAAAATCAAGGGTGTGACCTAACACTTAAAAAAAAGCACGTTTGCACCTTCCTAAGGAGTCCCGAGGTGCACCATTGGGAGTACTGTGCTCAGGACCTAACCAGGACCAAGCACTGAGCATCCCGATGTCACACAGGTCCTTAAAGATCATGGGACGTTTTTCTCAGGGATATCTGAGTCTCGTGTCTGTTTCTCTGCGGGAAGCCAGCCTCGCGCTGCTCGCCTTCGAGGGAAAAGTAGAAGGAGCTTCAGAGATGCTGCCTTTCAGCTGTGAGGTGCGAGGTGGTGGCTCAGCAGTTCACCTCCAAAGATCTCTGCTTCTCAGGAGGGGTGTCACGTGCCAACACCAATTCAGGGGAGAATAATATATAGGGCGCTGGTTTTGCACGTAAAGCACAGATGGATGAATGCTTAACTTCATGCGCACAAGTAGTCCTGCCTAAGTTACCTTGTGGAACTGGAACCCATAAAACCTGTGACCTCATCAATATCTAGTTGCTGCCTAAGTCCCCTAAGTGGAGTTTAAGTGCAGTTATGCCTGTTTAGAGATCCTAGTCCCCTTTGAACTGGGAGGAACAGGCTGCAGCTTTTTTCTTCCCTTTTTTTCTCCCCCTCTGAACCTGATATGGTCTCTCTAGCCCAGGACGGTGCGTGATGGCTGGATATTTCATGTTTAGGATTCAGTTTTCGAAACAAGGTGGTAGATAAGTATTAGTAGCTTTTAGTAGAGCTAAATTGGGTTCATACTGTAATCTGTTCTTCTTCATGTATCGTTTCCTCTTCAAATATGCTTGTGTTCTATGGCAAGAGGTGTTATTTATGTGGTCTCTTAGAGCTTAGTACAACTGAGTAAAAGTTCCAGGCTCTAAGATTTTACTATAACTCATCTGATCTCTTTCGTAACAACATAAATCTGTTACCACTGGCTTACATGGGGCTTTGGTTGATTGGCTTTAAAAAAAAACCCTGTTTTTCAAGGCCAAGTTTAACCACCTATGGTGCAATAGGCAGATCTCCATGACTAAGAGATTTTAAAGCCAGAAGGGGCTATTAAATTATTTAGTTGGTGTGACACAAGCTATAAAATGTGAGTTTAACTAGCTATTTTCTGCAGCGAATCCCCCAAGTGGAAGCTGTTTCAGCCCCCTTAGCTGTAAAAGCACGTCATCCTTGGTCTGCTCTGGAGCACCTTGGTCTCTTCTTCTGTTGACTGAAGGAAGGGAGATGGACAAGGTTGCTTGTATACTCCTTTGGTAGATACGTACAGTTTGTTTATGATAAGGACGATTTTAAGTCGTGTGAATCCTTGCATTTGCAGGTGACTCTCTCAGCCTCCTCTCACATTTTGCAGCCGTGAGAGGAAGTATTTGAACACAAAGATAATTTGAGATTTATGGAGACTGTTCATGTGAGTTGAGATATTTGCATTACTATTTGCCGGCGTAAGCTCATGCGTTATGCTTTGCCTTTTATTTTCCCTCCATGGATCTGCTACCCACTCTTTACCACAGTGAGCTTGCAGGGAAGAGTACAAGCACGAGATGGGATTTGGGTTCAAGTTCGAGCTTCAGCCAGGCTGCTATGCCCCTGCCTTTCAACATCTGGGCTAAGAGCTTTTCTCTGATTTATTGCGGGTGTTTCCGGAATAAGAGGTGAGCTGCTGCATCTCTGCCACATGTGCTGACTGTAGATAGGCATTCGTACGAGATTACCTGAGAAATGGGCTAGGGAAACTTTAAAGCCAACGGAGCTAATCGCATCCTGCATGCTCAGTCTATCGGGCACATCAGATTCACGGGAAGGACAGAAATACTGTGTGTGGGAAATAAGGGTCAGGAGTGACGGGCAGGGAGGAGGAGGGAGAGATATGTTTAAGAACCATCCAGCAAGAAAATGGAAAAAGTCAAAAATGCATTTGCTCTTGCTGCCTGTCAAAAATCAGAAGCTGACGCATGTTTATAAGAGGAGCCATTTTTTGCTTTAATATCTCAAATTGTTGGAGGTGGTTGTTGTTTATTCTGCAGTGGCTGGGCAGAATGTAGCACAGTCAGGTCCTGGACTGTGATTCTTTGGTTGTCATCTTGGCAGTACTCTCCTAAATTATAGTAATAAATTTAATAAATTAAAGTAATAAGATATAATGCTACATTTTTTTTTGCTGGGTGTGACAACAACGATTTACCTTTAATCAAGAAGTTACATCCTCCTGAAATTTCATTTGTAGACTGTTTCCTAAAATTAGGTGTTTAGACTATTTCCTGTCAGTCTTAGTCTGCATGTCTCCTAAATTATTTAAAGGTATTAAAAATGCATAGCACATACACTGTACCAAGTTTAATGAAAGAAAAGATTGGTCCTGACTTTACATGGAATTGCACATTAGCCATTATTTATTGTTGCACTTTATTTCATTTGGGAAACAGAATTAACTCAGATGAATACTTTCTGATGGACATTACTCAGTAATACCCCCTATGTTATTTAACATATATTTTGTAGATCTATGCATTATGTTTCCAAAGAAGGCTTATTTTCCATTCAAATTGAAATGGACAAAGTCACCTCTTTAAATTACAAGAATTTACCGTTATAAAATCTAGTGGGTTGTTTTTTTAAAAAAATCATATGTCTATTTCTGTCTCCAGTCAGCTTGGAGGGAGTCAAAAAATTAAGACAAATCCCTTCTCCTACCTCTTCTCTCTCTGCTAGTCTCCTCTGCAATATATTTATGTTTTAAGGATCTGGGGTTTTTGCCTTGAAACTGTGGAAGAATGTCATCAGGAAGCTTCAACCTTTTTAAAATACTATGAAGTTAAATATGAGTCTCATGTAAATGATCGGCTATTGTATTAGATTTCTCTGATACTTTCCTTTGACTGGGGAGTCTGATAGGTTGGCAATTAGTAAAGCAGTTCCAGTGGTAGCTGGACATGTATTAAGCTGGCTTGATACCTAAATACATTCTTGGAAGAGCATATCTATCAGTTATAGGAAGACGTAATACTTCTCTCCTGATGTCATCCATGAGGCAAAAACCGGCCATGCTGGGGCCTGTGGTTGAAGACCTCTGAGTCATGGCTGAGCTCTGGGGCTGCACGTTGTGGTTACAGGACGGGTACTTGCACAGGTAGATGGATGCCGTTTGATTCGGGTCATGTTTCCTCTCTCACATATCAGCAAGGCTCATGGGCTGGTTGCGATCTTCTAAATCCAGCATTTCTTCAAGAAAAAAATAGATCATTTAAACAACCATTCACAATAAGGCTGTAGTTTTTTTCCGTAGGAGAAAGGCACTGTATGAGGTTGTAGTTGTCCGGATAGCTCTTTCAGGCTTGTGAGATGCTATTCATCAAGGGATGTCTTACATGAAGTTTTCCGTAAAAGCTGTGACCAGGAGTGGGACGGTCCCTTTCCTAGCCTGAACACCATCCAGAGCCCAGTCAGTTCCCATGTCTCTCATTTAGCATCTTCTGGTGGTTGCTTGGCTTGAAGGCCGATCTCCCTGTTTGCTGGGGGATCCCTCTCCTGCCTCCCTGCCACAATATCCCCCTCTCAGGCAGCTGAAGCCCTTGCCATGTCTTGTGGCAAGACATCCCCAGCCGAACGTTGATGGTCTCCACCGAGAAAATCTTGGCCAAAACAGGGAGTGACCTTGTTGGTTATGCCAGGCGCAGTAATTATGCCCGTTTGCATAAACGTTGCCAACATGCTATTTCTTCCGGATGAGCTGGTCCTCACTTAACACAGTACTAAGCCATCAATTATAGGAGTCAGAGGAGAGGTACAGCTGCAGATCTGCCCCGTCAGGATTTATGAGGTTCCATTTTGTAATCAATAGTTTATTTATTAAACCATCACAAATTGTGCATGCGCTCTAGCCGCGGCCAGCCGCAGCTTTGCTTGGATATTTCATCTGAATCAATGGAAGCAATCATCTGCTTTACATCAGGTATTGAACCTATGTGGGTCCTCAAGTGATAAATGACTTTATTGTCTGAGTGGAATTGACTGGAGCTGATGCCTGGAGCTGGGGCAGTGGCAGTAAAAACACTGCATTCCTCTGTAACTGGTGCTTTTGTGCCTTTCCCCCCCCCCCACTTTCATCTTGCTCTAGCTTCTGCAAAGCAAATCAGAATCTTTATCTCTGCGTGGCTGAATCTGATGCCATGATGCCATGGCGAGAGGGACCATGGTGGAAAGCAAAAGGGAAGGGGGGATAGTCACACTTAGGATGCACTGGAAGTCAAGGGGGTGACCAGAAGCAGTGGATACTGCACTGATCTCTGCTTCAGCCTGTCCAGAGCAAATGTCACACACTAATACTGCCAATGGGCTTTGGGGATGCTGTGGGACCCTTTGGCTTTCAGGTACTGCTACCAAAAAAAGCAATGCAAATGAAAATGTAGTCAAAGCCATGCAGTCCCTAAACCCCTGAAAATACCTCCTCAGCCCTTCTCGCTAACATTGAACAGGACAGAAAGTTGATGCTAAGGTCAACAGATGATTAAAATTTAAAAGCACAATAGCAGTATCCATTTTATTTCTCAGTTTTTTAAAAAAATAATGCATAGTGTTTCTCAGCATGTTTGTGGCAGTTGATTTGTCTTGGGAGATAGCACGGCATTGGCTTAGGTTCACTTCTGCACACAGGGCTCTGTTTTTAACAGAGCATGTTAAGCATGTCCTCTTATATCCTCTGAAACATGGGCCTCTGGAGCTCACAAGTTTTGTGTTCTCGTAGCCTTTGTTTTTCTCTGACCTCTGGACAGAGGTCTGACAAAGAAGCCAGAGTTGGTCAGTTCTCATTGCTCACTGAGTGTAGCCCCTGTAACATAGGAGACTACTTGCCTAAGGACGTTTTGGTTGGAAACTCGCTCTGAGTTGATTGATCTGCATGATGATTCGTGCACTGTGTGGTCATTTCTGTTCAATAGCAATAGTCATTTCTAGTGCAATAGCAGAGGCTCTTCCTTGCCCGTTAATAGGATACGGTGAATAACTTCGGCTGGGTGGCCTGACACTGGAAAGCAAGCCCTGTTTAGGGTGCTTTTCATGGGGCCTGTTGAAGTCCGTAGAGGGTGTCCTGTTTTCTGCAGTGAGCTCTGAGCCTGTGGCTGTTGTAAGAGAGAAATCTGACTTGATGTGAATCCCTTGCCTTTGCACTGGGGATAATTTCTGCCCAGACCTATGTTCTTGACAGCTAGCGCACCCTCACGTGGACTGCTTTACAGGAGCTACATGATTTGCATGATGCGTGAGGTCTGTTATTGACATAATGAGGCTTTATTGGATTAAAAGGCTTGCTGCCAGAACTGATTTTTCAAAAGAATATATAGGTTTTTATAAGCCTCCAAAACTAGCCTTTGTAAGATCAGCATTACTATGTTTCACACTCATGCTAGCAGTAATTCAGGAGTACTGTTCCTCCCTTATGACCAGTACGTACAGGACGGTAGATGATTGCCAGGGAGACATGTCCCCCTTTAAGACCTTGGTATCCAACAGTGTTATAAAAATAAAAAGACTTGGACCAGTGTATTATAAAAGTATTGAGTTAAATAAATAAGTATTTGCAACCTATATTTACCAAATTATATCTATGAAACTTTGTACTCAGCTGGCTGTCCTGGACATAGAAAGGGATGGGGATGTCATTTTGTTTTCTTCTGAGGATAACGTGAAGAAGTTTTGTCTTTTGTCTTTTCCAAATAGTTCAGTCTGAACAGGCTTCTGTATGAGCGGGTGCTGGTGGTATTGGACAGCAAAAAAAGCAAGGCATCGAATACTTAAGTGGTTCCTCACCATGCACTCAGAAGCATACACCAAACTTTAAGCTAGCAAATATAGCTGCAAAGAGCAAATCTGCTAACTGCTACCACCTCTGCCAGGAATGCCTGACTGTTTCGTGGTGTTACTGACCTCAGCATGGGCAGTGCAAACCCTGCAAACCCACTCCCCAACTTCCGATGTCTGCGGGTGCTGCTGCCACCTGCCCCATGTGGGGTCCAGGGCTGTATTCCTAGCCCTGCTACTGGCTGCCGTTCGGTGCTGAGCAAGTCACTTCACATCAGCATGGCTCTCTGCCCCCTTTTCTGGGCTTATTTGGCAATGCACAGCTGTAAACTTACAATGTGGAGTGGAAACTTTCCTGAGTAGAAGCAGGGGAGAAAATTGATTTCCCACTGGAACTCACAGTTGATGCTTCATGAGGGGGTAGCACCAGGGAGCGGGAGATAGATAGATACGTAGCCATCTGGCAGCCACAGCCCACTCCCTGCCTTTCTCTAGCGGCTTCCTCGGAAGAGCTGCCTGGACTATATGAACTCCACCTGCAGGATGGGAGGCGAGGGCGGTTACACTCCTAAGCCACATAGAGAGATAAATACTCACCTGTCATCTTGAGCAGCAGTTAAAAAACCCACTCCCAAAGGGTGGCTCTGAATAGGTACCAAGCAGCATTTTCAAGGATTTGCACAGATTAGAAACAAACAGTTGAGTGTTTATGTCAAGACATCCAAGCAACGTATATCAGCATAGAAGCGGAAAAGCACAAATACACCTAGCCCTAAAGACCTGCTGCTGCCCATTAGTGGCTGGTCTGTTCTGGGGGGAGCACTGCTGCAACCTGTAGGTGAACAAGTCCATTCCTGCCAGCACGAGGCTTTTGGGGTGCATCCCTGAGAGCTGCGGCCTGAGCACACGTTTGCTCCTGTCCAGGCTGTCTCCCGGGAGTGGGCGAGGACCACGTCAGTGGCTTGGTTGATGCCAGTGGTCTCCCAGCAGATGCCCACCAAGGAAGGTTTTCTACAGCAACCTCAGTCATTGTGATGCTTACTGCTGTTATACTTTGAAAAATGTTTATAGCTGAAATTCAGCTCAGAATAAGTCAAGCTATCTGATTTACAAAAGGGAAAGCTGCTATTTTCCCCTGTAAACATACCTGCTGGTCATCATACAAGCTGTATGATAGTGAGAATTTATGTACAAGATTGAATTCCTAACTGGTGACCAACACAGTGATACCTTATACCTATGTGTTTACTCTTAATGTTTTCCCCTTTAGTACTGCTGCTAATAAAAACTTAGCAAGTGTAAGAAATGCATAAAGCTGCAGATGTTCTATCTTCTTTCCACCAACCCATTTTCTGTATAAAAGAGGTCAAATCACATTAGGTTTTTACCATTGAGATTCCATGGCTTTAAACAGAGCTGTGTGAATCTGTTCAATGGAAAATTAAACTAATGTGTGCTTATATTAATGCACTAAAACATGCACTGATTTTTTTCTTTTTTTTTTTCATTAGAGAGATTAATTATCTGACTATAAAAGCGTGTGGTAAAAAGATCATGAATGGAAAATGATTAGTTTCTGAAACATTTTGTTGGACAGCAAGTTATACAAAAAAGCAGAGATTGTTGCTTCAGAGTTACTGTCTTGCTCCTCACTTGGGTATTAAGTGCATTCAAATTTATACTAGCCAGTTCTTTGGTGTGCAGTTTGTGTGCATGTTGATAGGGTTTCAAAAACTGTTGGGTTTTTTTAACCCTCTGGGGACTTTTTATGTGCAAGCCAAGTGCCTCTGCATGCATGATAGAGCAATTTCTTCACTCTGGAAAGTGCTGCTAGATAGAAATACGATAGCAGAGCAAACATTGACTTCCTCAGAATTGTTACTTGTTCAAATAAGGATACCATAGCAAAATCTTACATGGGATCAAAAGCACTCGCCTCTGTACTGCTGAGATCTCTCAATGATTTTTGGTACGTTTCCAAACAAAAGGCATAGTTTATTGGAAGTTGGTGAACAGTTTAGAGAGTAACACTCCTGATCTGGAAAATCACTTAATGTAAACCTTAAATTTATTACTAAGTATTTTCCTAATTATTTAGGGCTTGTTCCCTAGCTAGAATAGATTGGCAGGGTTTTATTCTGGGCAAAGGACTCGTACTAATTTACGGTCTTGGAAAATCTGAAGCTTGATGGAGATGGTTTGGGTTTTTTTTAAAGTTTAGCACTTCATCTCATTGAAATTGTTTAATGCAGTGCCAATGGAGCATGGAGTGTAAAGGCATATACGTATATTTATTATTATTTATTTTATTTTTTTAATTCCCTTGTAAGAGGAAGAGTGGATCACTCATACTGTGTTGTTATACAAAAATCTATCACGAAAATCTTGAACCCAAGCTAAGCACGTACACATATATGCAGAGCCCATTTCAAGAGCAAATTCTCAGCACATACTGATTTTAAGGAGATTAATAATCTATGAATAATACATATGCAAGATACATAGCAGCAGTGTGGGTTTGAAAATGGAGAGAACTTTAATGAAAGGTAGAGGCTGTGTCCACACTGAAAATGGACTCAAAGGGGCAGATTTTCTAATGGCACAAACCAGCACAAGTTCTTTTGGCCTTGGAAAGGGAATATTGATATAGAACAATGGAGGATCTAGTTCGATTTATGTAGCATACAGATCTATTACCATTGCATATAAGTAAGAATTTCATACTTGCATTTTAAACTATTACTCCCTTCTTAAACCATATGCTAATTTGCTTAAAGAGAAGTCTAATTGCTCTCTTTATATGCAGCTCCAAGTCAAAAGCTTAATTTATCCCTCTAGTTGGATAATTAAATCATACAATGTTCATCTCTTGTGACTTTTCCTGTCCCAGAAATCTTAAATTCTTCTTCTCTAGCTGTCTTCAGCAGTGCACAGCTCCTGACAAAGCCTTCACCTTTAATTTACTTGTGCCAGTAAGACGGCAGTTTGTCTCAGTTCAGAAGCGAGGCTTCATTTTCATTTTCCTTTCCTTGAGTTTCACTGCATATTTCTTTTCCTAGAAAAGAAACCCAATCTCTCCCACACATACCTTCTTCAGGCATTTTTTTTTTTTCTTCCCTGTGACCTGATTTTGCAAACCTGCAAGTACTCCCATTTAAATCAGCAGCCTGGCTTGCATGGGTATGGTTTTGGGAATGGATTAACTTAAAAATCAAAAAATGCAATTTTAGTTCCTGTGTAGTGCCATTTGAGCGTTACAGTGTGGAGTAGTTAGAGCTAGAGCTGTGAGGGTGAAGTTGCTGCATGGAAACAAAAGATGATACCCCACTGCAGGGAAGTCCTGGGAGTCACTGATGCATAGCACCCCACAGGAGCAGGCTGCAGAAATATTGACTTGTACTGGAAAATAAATTGAAGGTCTAGAAGAGTTCACGCTTGGTGAGGCATTTCTATTAGAATTCCTTCCTGCGTAAGGTTCAACCTCCTTGCTTCATTTCTTTTCTTCAAAATAAGAAGTTTTTGAAAGCTCAGCTGTGGATCAAGTAGACCTGGCTGTGAGCAGTCCCACTAAAGTCAGGAGGACCGTGCACATGCCAAAACCTAAGACCTCCTAATCAGCCTTGCTCAGAGATTTTGCAGAATTGCTTCTGATAAGAGGGATCTCTGAAGGGCCTTCCTGTGGTCTGCTTGCAGGGTTATAAGAGATGATACGACAGTTAGTTTGCAAAGTGGCTATTCTGGTGTTGAAATGTTGGTTGTGATATTTCTTAGGTCTAACAATGCCTATACCTGCAATTGCATTAACTTTGCTGGGCCGTTATGCCAATGGAACTGCTGCGTTGGTGCGTGTTAAGGCAAGGGTTTGGTGAAGCAAGAGAAGGTGACCCTAAAAAAGCTAGCTAAGAACTGGCTTTTTGCTTTGCTTTGTGTTCGGGTGCTGGCTTGCTTCTGAGGTTTCACAGCGTCGCGTGTCTACTAGCAATGCTGACTTTTCTTTACTGGAACTGCAGATTAGCATCTCATATCTTCTTCATTGATTTTTAAATGCTTTATGTTTTCCAGTATGTTTCATTCATGTCACTATTCAACATTTGTATTTAAACATCGTTTAAAATTACTGTGCTGGTTTAGCAGATGCTGAGACATTGCTCATCCTACTTCCTCATCTTCCCGAGGATCAACCCTGTAGGATCTTCTGTCTCTGCTGTCCCCCTCCCAGCTGACTCAGGGTGACCCCACAGGAATTCCTGGTGGAAAAGCCAGGACACTCCTAGTATTTAAATTAAATGTGCATTTACTTGCCAGGTGTCTGGTTTGGGTCACACAGCAGTCTATCTTGTGGTGCGAGACCTTCTTGAAAAAAGATATCAGTGCTCCTGATGGCATTTGTAGCATTGGCTGATAAAGCCCTGACTGCTTTGGCCTCAAATGGAACCACAGAAGTGATCAAAATTTCACTCTCCCTGCAACTGGCCAGAGTGCAGAGGTGGGAGGCATTACAACTACAGATTTTTTTTCCCTTCCCTTTGATTTTGAAATAGCTCATTTGTCAGATTTTGGGTAACTGTCTTTGCTTTTGCAGAGGCTGTGGTTCTTAAGTGAGCAGATTTGAGTGCACATGTGCTGCTGCTTAGTTTGCAGGAAGGGAGACTCTTTTTTGTTCTACGGTCAGATGGACTGATACCTATGTAGGCATTCTTTAAGCATCGTTTCTGGTTCTTTAAGTGCTGTTTTATTTAGAACTTGTAGAAGAGTGATGATTAAAGAATAGACTGTAGTTGAAAGAAGGCGCTGAATTGCCTGAACTAGTTTCCAGAATAGTGCACTGCATGCTGTGGGTCAGCTTTAGCATCTACAAGTAGATTTTTTTTGTGCGTGCGTGTTAGCCTTGAGACAGCAAGGAGCCACACAGGAGGAAGCAGCGTCATATTGGGGCAGCGATTTTGTCAGAGGTCTTGTGTACGTCTTGAAAGGTCTGCTCCTGAGATTACCCAGATTGCTGAAGTTGCAGAGAGATGCAGACAAGGAATCCGTTTGAACACCGACCTTTCGCTTTTCTCTTTTTAGCGATGAAATATTCAAGGGAGCAGAAAGTGACCCATTTTGTGCGCTGCCTGTCAAAGCGAGCCGAGGAAAGAGTACAGCGAGGGCCCAGGTGGAACCCAGTGAATGCAAATGATTTATGGAGTAGCTGCTTTAAGCATTTCCAATTACTTCTATCATCACCCAGTAGCGCCTATTTATGGGCATGAGCTTCAATACATCGCCTAGAAGAAACGGATGGCACAGGCAGCTGTGGGACTGATATGCACTCCAGCATCTCTCTTTGTCCCTCTACTAACCCGGTATTTCCTAATGATTTTCACAGGGAAGGGAAGCGCTGCCAGGCAACCCCTTCACTTCCTCGCTGCATCACAGCTAAGCCAGCAAAGTTGGGTCCTTGGTGCACCCTGAGCTCAGAAATGCCTTGCCAGCCTCAACGGGATTTTTTTTTCTTGTAGGCTGGAAAGGAAGGCAGTTCACCTGTCTGAGCTGCATGTGAGCAGGGAAGACACTTGATGCGGCAGCTGTGTGCCACAAGTTACAAGTTGTGTGCACTTTACCTCCAGCCCAGAAGTATCCCTGGGCTCTGCCTAACTGAGGAGTGTCTGAGCACCTTTGTGAACCACAGCCATGCCACCCCATCAGTGCAGAAAAGTGGCAATTGGCTGGCTCAAGAGAGAGAGAGGAGATGAACTTCTCTAGGCATAGTCTTTTATTTCAGAAAAGGTGCCAGGGTGTGTCTGGCGGTACGCATGCTCCCAGGGACTGTTTTAGAGTAACTTTATCTAAAAATGAGTATTTAATTCCTCCTAGGTGTCAGAGGTTTCATCTGTTGTTAAAACAAACAACAACAAAAAACCTGCAAAACAAACTAAAAAGAGGAGTGTTGGAAATAACATTATCTTCAAACAGCAGTGAGTTTGCAAGAGGAAGAGGTTAGGTTCAGCTGACAGAGTCTGAAGTGACCAAGAAACACCCAAACCAAAGGAATCAACCATCAAACCGCCCATCAGCTCCACATTTTACGCTATTTAAAGGGAGCTCAGCAGGTAGTTTGTGAAGTTGAACAGCTTGGTGCACCATGGAGCTTTTGTAGGGCTTCAGTGTCCGTAAGCAGCATGCTTCACAGTCCTGAGAGGCTTGAGATGTTTTTTTCCTCCGCAGTAACAAAAATATAGCCATACGAAGAACATATGTAGTTACAAGTGATAGTAATAGATCAGCTAAAGATAGGACTTTTGGATGTGACTTAAAGGATATTACAGGTATTCTGCCTTTATGCCAGAATTCTTGTCCATTTTCAGGAGTGAGGGCTATTTCAGGGCATCTTCTTTATCTTCCCTGATGCTTTTACCTTTTTTTTTTTTTAATTAAACTGTGTCCTATATCTGTTTAATGCACTGAAGAGCAAGCATTACACTGACGACATAGCTCCGATTCGTTAGCGGTCTTTAGAAAATGAAAAGTGATCAAATTCCTTTGCCAAGGAGGACACTGATTTAGAGATCCCTGTTTTCTTAAAATATAACCTAGAGATAAAACTGAAAAAAAAACTTGCAACCCAGATAGTGATTATGTGCATTTAAAACGTAAGCTGGGGGACAGTTGGTTGTACAAAACTGTTTGTGAGCAAATAGCCTCCAGAAGGCCACTGTACTATCTTTTCTTCCTGGGCACTTAGGTCCGATATAGTAACCAATTTTATGAAATACAGTATGACTGTTAATCAACAGAACTGAACTCTTCAGTTGCTTAGTAACTAATCCAATCCAAGGAGGAAATAAAAATAGCATACATAATTTTAGAACCTTTAGGACCTTTGCCAAGCAAAATATTCTCACTAGCAGCAGTCAGGTTTGTGATTTGAATGGGTTAGCTAAATAGAATAGCTTCTATTTGTTTTATATAGATAAATGGTCCTTGCTTTTCAAATCTGATTAATTACGTATCCGGGCCATTAGGTCTTGTAGCTTCTGTACTCTTCCACAAGTTTATTTAACTAAAAATATAACATAACTAAATATAATATAAATAAAAATGGAAAAATGTTTTAGTTGCCGGCTTCTCTTCAGCCTTAATCTGGTTAAAAAGCTGAAGACTGCAGTATAACTCAATAAATCACATTATATTGCCAGGAGGAATGTCGTAAGCATCTGCTTAATTCAAGTGTGGGTTTTTTTCCTGTAGTCATCTGTAAACCTTGTTGAGAGGAAAAAGGATATTATTTTTGAAAAGATATTATTGCCACCATTGGTGGAAATTGCCATATGGTACCATAGCACCGTAGTCAAGCAAGGTAGGAACCTGATATGTTTAGTTTCTCTAAAAATAATTCTTTAGCTGACAAAATATGCCTCCTGTTTTAAAATGTGTCTTCAAAGATTTAGCGTTCGTCTGCATTTTTAGAGGCTTGGTCTGTTTATGCACATTGCCCATGCATTTGACAAGTTTCATACACAAGACTTCTGCAAATTACGGCGAGGATCTGCAATTTTTCTCCACAATTATATCAGTGTTGCCACGGGATGGAGGATTTGCAGGACTAAATCCTAACGTGTGTGAATACCGTCTCCGAAGTCAGCTTTCTTGCCCTTATTCCTGAATAAGGTAGGCGGTACGGGATCCGATATTCATGTAATGCATGTATTCTGAAGCAGTCACGGTGCACTGGGTTATCAAAACAGATAGAGCGCTCCGTTCGCAAAACAATTTGAATACCAACTTCCGAGTACATGAATTCTGATTTAATTCCCCACTCCTCTGAACCATGCATTCAGGAAGGTCTCAGGTATTCCTTAATCTCTTTCAGTTCAATAAGTATTTTAATGTAGGGTGAAAAGCACTCAGATTCAGTTTTACGTGACTGGTACATTTTGCTTGAAGAAGGATAATTTTTTTTAGATGTAGTGATTCAGCACATTTTTCATTCCACTTTAGGATTATCATCCTGTAGGGTAAAAAGCTAAATATAGCAAATACATGCCTTGCACGGTAGTTTTAATACCTTTTGCTTAATGCTTTTTTTGCTGGTGGAGTTTCAAGCTCTGCTGGTCTTATTTTTGGTGTTGTAATTTATTAATACAGCTAACAGGCTCATCTGAAGCAAATTAAGATTTTTCATCATTGTGTGCTGAAAGAATAGCGTGCCAAATGGAAGAGGAAGCTTCCACTGGAACATCATCGTAATTAGTTTATGTGCCTGAAACCGGGAAAGATGTAGTAGGTATGTCTGTGACTGAGAAATAGAGCCGCAGGAGTGACCCTGAAAGCCCATCGTGTGGCCTGTGGAGATGTCTCGGGTGAAATTTCAGGGTGCAGCAGCAGGAGACATGGTGTGGTCCTCCGTGTTGGCATTTGGGGTGATACGGCCAGGAAGGGAGCTCTTGCATGGAGCTGGTGCTCATTTTCTGCCTGGAGCTCCTGGTCTTTGCAGCCCTGGCAGCTTGCCCGATCTCAGAGGTCTGCCTGAACGTTTGTATTTTATCGAGGATAAAAGTGCTGCAGTAAAATGCAACTTGATCCACTACTAATTTTTTTCCCCTAAAGAAGTTCAGAAAACATTACGTTAATACAAGGATTTGTGGCCAAAATGTATTACGCGGTTAATTCAAGTAAATTGCAGCTACTCTGTAGCAAATAATTACCACCTGTTTCACATCTGCCTCAAATCCACTCAAAATACAGCAATCTAGTCATCATTCTTGTGTTATTTATGTAGTTTTAGTATTTGCAGTTAGACTTCTATTTACTTACCCGATTCACAACAATTTTTTCATGCCTTCTGTACACAGAATGGTGAATTTAATAACCTCCTTTGGATTTGTTTATAAAACCTTTCAAAATATGTTTGTAATGCATGGCAGGGCTCCTGATAATGCCACAGACACTTGGTGGCCTTTTCCATCACAAACTGCAGTTCGGAGAGCACTGCTTGCCGCCCTCGAATCTCAGTGCCTCTGTTTCACCTTCAAGAATGGTTCACGTTAACCTGTCCCAGGTGCGATCTCCTGAGCTTGTATCACAAAGTCACCTTTGCTCGGTTAAGACGGGAGCTTCTGGGTTGCTTGTTTGGAGCATTGGGATGCTTTGATGGGATGGATGATGGGGTGAATGGGGGATTTTAGCAAGAACAATCAACTCCAGCAAGGGTGGTCAGGTATGATGGAATCGCAAAGGAAAGCCAGGGGCAAAAGGCAGATGTACGCTGCTTTAAAGTACTTAAAATGGTCTTCGCGCAGGGCTTGGGCTTTTTGTGCTTGGTGCTGATTGTCCTCACTCACAGCAAGACGCTCTGTCATAGTGGTTTCTTTCGATATTACACTTCACAACAAAACCGCGAGTGTAGGAAGGAGGGCAAGGGGTTAATTCCTTGCAGCATATCTAGATGTGATTCCATCTCCTGAAATCACAGGAGCAAAACCAGCCTAGTGGTGAATCAGGTCACCCTGCCTCTCCAGGACAGGAATAGCAAGAATTGGAAATCTTGCCCTCAGCTGTGCTGGCGTACAGAGATGCAGAGGCACAGGGAAATGCGGACAGTTAACTCGCTTCTGACTTTCAGGTCTCCTCTGTTACACCCAACTGGTACGTATGGTTTTGCAGCTCTGATATTGAGAGCAAAACGTGGTCTTTCAGTCTGAGTTAGGGTGATTGGCCTCCCAAGATGTCTTTATGTGGCAAAACCCCATCTTCCCTTAAATTTTCCACCTTAAGTAGGAATTGGTTTTCCATATGGGCAACTCCATTTCCTTTCTATAATAACCCTCTTTACATTAACCTCTCTCATGGCAGGAACGGCGTTCCCCTCCTCTAAAAGCATCTGTGCTCGGTTGTGATGCAGCATGTGCAGACAAGGGAAATCTGGATGCACATTTCTGTTCTGATGTGCTTCTTCAGGAGGGGAGGGCAGTTATGGGCTGAGATCTCCAAATATTTGTTGAAGGGGGGAAAAAAAAACAGTTCTAGCTAATAAAAGTTAAGCTTGGCGGATTCCAGGGGAATGAGTCGCAAACTCAGCAGCGCTATTGCGCGTCTTTGTGATACCTCTCAAAACTGCTTGTCAAAATCTCCCATTAAGAAGCATCGCAGATGAGTAATTATGCGCATCTATTAGCTAAGCATCCATTCTTTCTCTCAAACGCTTTGTGGCAATATCTCTCCAAAGAAGCATATATCTCATCTAGGTGTCTGCTAGATGGCCATAATACCTCCCCAAGGGAGATGCCTCTGATAAAACTGTATTAAAGACAGGGCTTGGTTTTGTCTTTTAAACCGCTATCACACAAGCCAGTGCACAAGGAAAGACACCTATTATAATTTTGTAGACAAACGCTAACAAAAGCTGCCTGCACACATGCACACACAGAGAAAAATTCAATGTTAGCATTGCAGGAGCCTGTGATGATGACAGGAGTACTTTTATTGTCAGCTCTGCCGGGGAAGAAAAAAAAAACGCCTTATTTGTGCAAATAACGCGAGCTTAGCTTCATTCCCGAGCATTCTATTTGCACGTGTGAATGCGTTTTATTGGCTACATCTTTAGGTACAGAGTCTCATCTTCGGATATTTGTGCTTGTTTGTGTTAAACAGGTTAGTGCTATAACACGCACACCCCCATAATATTGTGTAGTAAGAATCTCAAATACGTGGTGGTCTTGGGTTTTTGTTGTTGGGGGTTTTTTCATTAAACTCTCTTGTGCATACTTTTCCTGATTAGATTCTGTTCATTAATGGAGAGCAAGTCTGAAGAAGAACTCAGAGCAAAACTGGAGGCAGAGGATAATAAAATCCATTGCTATTAATTAAGCTGAAATCCTCAAACCTTGCCTCTTTTCAACTTGTTATCTTCCAGACCTTAGATTACTTCATTCTTCCAGTGACTACTGCTAGACAGGCGCATCCTGTTGTGATAAAGGAGACCAGCTGGATTTAGGACTGTGGCTTCGTGTTTGTGGTATGACTGACCATATGTGATTTTCTGTCAAGTTTGCAGCTCTAATGGGAAACCTCTGAAGTATTTGCACTTTGATTCATGTTTTTTCACTGATTTGGTAACAAAAGAGGGGCTGGCTTTGTGCAGCTGGCTTGCATTAACATAGGTTGCAGTGTGGTCTCTGCAAAGGAAAGGGAAGTTCTTGCATACTTATATTTAAGAGTTGCTTTGGGCTGTTTTGTTTTTTTTTGTTTTGTTCTGGGATGTTTCAGTTTGTTGTTTTGTTGGTTTTGTTTGTTTTGGTTTGTTTTATTTTTGGGTTTAGAAAAAAATAGCTGGGATGAGAAACTACATTTCATTAGGGATATAATTTTGAATTCTTATGCTGATTGTGTTTTTTATCTGGCTTCAACAGAACTGAATAATTCTGTTAATTGTTATTGTCTTCCTGCCTGATTTGGGAAATGTGCATCTCCAACCTCTGTAGGTCTGGGAACAGAAGGGTAGCTACTTGTGAAAGAAGCATAACAAACAGCAGATAGGATTTGGAGGAGTTTGAGTTCTTTTTTTCCTAAGAAGGAGCACTATCAGACCCCTGGTCAACTTTTGTGATATTTCTGATCTCAGCATAATTTAATTTGAAAGTATGTAAAGGGACGCACTTTACATCCTTTTATTCATGTAAGGCTCAGCCATCTCTAACCCCCTTTGCTAAAAAGTCTATATTTGTATGAAGTCACAAACCTGAATTTCTCACTTAAGTCATTTGATGCATATGTGTTATTCTCTTGCTCATATGGTAACGGACAGCTGGTATCTCTGGCTGGAGGGAGAAACAGTATATTGTGCAAACCTTGCCCACTAAACTGTGCTGGTGCATCTCCGTCCTGACCTACAACATACTTGCTGATCTCTGTGGTCCTGTCCCAAATGCTGAATATCCTTCCCATCTACTGCAGACGGTAGCAATGTTCCCTTAGGAGAGGCACCATGCCACAACACTGAAGAAAATCTCAAATTCCTACAGCTTTATTAGACCTTCTGTTAACTTGACCATCGTGTTACGGGAGCTCTCCCTGTCCTCGGATCATGACTTGGCTGTTAAAGGTATAGTGGGCAACAGTTGAAAGTACCTTTGGCATTTGGCTGAGGGCAGGAGGCAGGATCTAGCATTAATATCAGTCTTTAATTTTATTAAAGCAGAGAGATTAGGCGAAGGACTCTGTCTTCAGTCATCAGGACTGAGAAAGTGATTGCAGCCTGAAGAAGGGTTTGCATTTATTGGTCTTCCAGACTTGAGAGCAGTTCACGTAGGAGCAAAGGATAGTGATGGTCACACGGATATGGAGGAAATATGAATAAGAAAATTCCCTTTCTTTTTTCTCTACGCAAGTTTTATTCAGAACATACAGTGAGTGTATTATCATTTTTAATGGGTTACTTTCACCTCTGTTCTATCTGCTCCTCCGAGCTCTCTGGGTTTCAGCCAGAAAAGTCAAACGCCACAGGAAAATCTCATCTTCTAAGAAATGCAGCCTGAAGGCAATTGGAGAGGCATCAAAACTTCCAAGTCAGCCAAGTGTATTGAAGTCCCCTGTTACACTGGCACAGAGAGAAAGCGTAGGTTAACACTCAGTACCCAGCCCTGGGCTTACCATTTGCCCTTTAGTCAAATACTTACCACGTTTGTATTTTATATTGCCAGTGACTCATGGTCAGACTGTATCTTCTCTGCACCTTATCAAACACTTAGTGTTGAACAGCACCTTAATTTTAGCAATTGATGTTTGCAAACAGCATCTTTTAAGAGAGGGAGCAGCTCGGATTTTTTTTTTTTTTTTCACTCAGGGGTAGCAAAACCCAGGGACTAAGCAAAGCAATAAAAGCAGGGAGCAGCTCCCTCCTCCATCGGTGAGGATGATGCTCAGTAGTGCCAAGTTACAGAAAACAGGGGAGGTGGAATGCTTCTTACTAAATTGCCCCCCCTTTATGCTTTTCATTCAGGACTTTTGTGATAAAGGAGGGGCAGAGAGGAGGCATCCGAAGAGCGACGCAAGCGTGCAAGCCTCTGTGAGCCTCACAGCAGCAAAAACCTCTTGTGCTGGTGGTGAGGGAGGATGCCCTTCACTGCGGGCAGGAGGGAGGAAGAGGTGAGGGGCCGGGTTCCCAAATGCTCTTCCTGAAGTGACCATTGTTTTGGGTTAGGTGCCAGCACCGTCCATCCTCTGTCGTGCAAGGAGTGGGTGAATACATGTGAAAAGATTCAAACCTGTGATTTGTCACTTGTTTTTACTGGTAATTCCTCTGAACGATGAACAGGCAATCTGGTATTGAGCCATAGATTTCCCTGATGAAAGCCAGCTCATTATCATGTAGATGTGAGTATTTTCTGATAGTTTCTAAAATGGAGGTGTTGGCGTCCAATTCTTTATGAAAATGGTATAGATATCTAAGTGAAGGCTACGCTATTTAAGTACACTGAAAGAAAGTGGTGTGCTTAAGTATTTTGTGCATACTTCGGATCTTTTTCCTTTGAGGAAAAGCTTTAATTTTTCCAGTGCTAAAAATTGTCTAAATGAAAAAGGAACAGTACAAAATAAAAACAATCAGCCTCTGCCCCTGAAGAGGCCGTACAGCAGCAGAGAGTTTAGCAAGGACCACATTGTTACTGGCTCCAGCAGAGGGACACTGCCAGGTCTTCACAAGCGCTACTTGGTGCGGCTGTAGTGTTGGCACTGAGGTAGATAATACCATGCCTGCATTTTATTTTCAAGTGCTGTTTTACTTGTGCTGTTCTCTATTGCTGTAAATCAGTTTCCTAAAATCTATGGGTTTTTTTTTCCTCCTCTCAGACATGTACAGTTCAATACTTCTGAATATTTAAACATACAAGCATTAGACCCTAATCTCCAAGCCTGTAGAACAGGTTGTGTGAAGTACCACAGGGTGAGCACTGTCCCAAATTGTAGCAGCCCTGCTCTGCTGCTACTCTGATAATGGGGGAAAGGCTCTGACTTGTCTCACTATTGCATTCAGCAAGCAAATCTTTGAATTATTCCTTTAAATCAAAATGGGCAATGACACCCTAGACTAGTACGGTGCCTATCAGAAGCGTACATTTCATTTAAATGTCTTGAAGACTATTTTCTCATTATAAAGAATATGCTGGCCCAAATATAAATGTCAGTGAGCTCACTGCATTTTGCACAATGAAATGGATACATCTAAAACAGTAGCAGAAGTCAGGCCTGGGTTCTAGGAACTGCTGAAGGGCGCTTGCTTTCCCTTTTTTTTTTTTAATGTTTGGTGTTTGAGTCCTTCTGCCTACTACTCTCCATCGACCTCAGAAGAGCAGTAACTTTGCACACACTTCTTTTCCCTGAGAGGGAAAGAAATGATTCTTCACAAAGTAGATGCTGTAGCCAGTTGCGGTGTGGAGTTTTTGGTTTGTTTTTTTCACAAATATTTCCTTAGTCTGGATTTTAAACATTTCCATACATAGTAAGGAAAATGTGAACGAGATGTCCTTTTTGAACAGATGTGTGGTGGGAAGGAGTCTCCTCTGTGGCCCCAGGGCAGTGTAGAAACCATGTGGGGTTCAGTTTTGTTGTCCGCAATCGATAACACTTAGCAAGAGACAGTAAAACATCTGGAAGATGATTTTGCAGTACACATGTATTGTTTTGGTGAAAACATGAGAAAAAAGCCCCAAAAATCCTTTTGAGCTTCCCTGTGATGAAACAAAGTCCCTCTACCAGTACATCTAAAAGCAACCCTGAAGTCCCCAGTGCTAATGATCAACATTGATTACAAGGTGATTTTTCCAACAGACAATCAGCTCACTAAAAAAGCGTCTTGCTGTGCATATATGGCATGTACCAGCCTTTATTAAGGGATCAGCTGATTATTAGTCCGCTACTGGCTTTTATTTTCTTCTTCTACTCCCTCTCTTGCAGGAAGACTGCATACAAATACAGCAATCGATTGAGAGATGTTCTTCCTTTACGAGATTAATTACAAACATAGGGATGCTGTGTCTAGCCCGCGTGTATGATTGATCTTGTAGGAGGAAATGCAATAGGAAACTAATGCTTCCTTTTATCCAGTAAGCAAAGTTCAGAGATGTTTACATTCTGCTAGGTAAGCACAGCTGTCCAAAGACGTGAAGACGGATAGACTGTCCTGTCAGCACAAATTCATGCCGAGGTAACAGGCTACACCGTCTCTGCAGACCTCTCTCCGGCCAGGAGGCTGTAGGGCCAGAATCGCTAATTTAGCAAACAGCTTAATTGTTTCACATTTTAATGAGCGGGGAGATCCAGACAGAGCCAATGCGCTACAAGGGGCAGCAAGGGGGAAGGTGATGGGAGACCATGCTGGCGAGCAGGAAGGCTCCTGGTGATGCCAAGCATGGGGTGGCCATCGTGGGGCAGCTTTGCAGAAATTACGAGGGTTTTTTCTTTAAAACCTGGCTGGCATAAGGAGCGGTCTGCGTATTCACTCTCAGCGGCTCACAGGGTGTAGTTGTGGAAGCATCTGCAAAAAGTGCAGCACTTAGCTGCCCTTGTTTCTATTTCTATATAAATATAATCTTGCAAACCGTGGGTTTGTCCTTCTGAAAAGGTTCATGTTGTTCTTGGGCACAGGCTGGCACTTGTATTTAGGCTGAGAAACAGTGTCAGGGGTGACGGATCCAGCTTAGTGACTCAGCCTTCTTCCTCACGGGGTTTTAAATAATGGATGTGCTACTGCTGAGATTTAACTCTTGCCAGAGCTGCTGAAATATATGGTGTGTTTAAAATACTGATAGAACATTGAATCTCTGCTCAGGCAGAGGAGGAGATCTCCGCCTGGGACTGGTTTTCTCAAAAGGAGAAAGAAATCAGAGGGAGGAGGAGCGGGGAGCCAAAGCCATAATATGTTGTAAGACTGTAAAAATGCCCTTTACCTGAGGCAGTAAAGCAGTCAACTCTAGCAGCATATTGATGGAGGATCCCGAAATCGGTGCTGCAGTCTGCATTATGTTTATACAAGCCTATGCACCGTGCTGGTGATGGGGGAGAGAAAGGGCTGTTCCCCGCGTTAAAATAATTAGTGTAATAAATAGAGCCTGGTGAGCGGCAGAGGAAGCAGGGACTCTTTTGTTCGCATCTTCCCACTTAGAGCTGGGTAAGCAAGTCTTGCAGAGTGAGGCTCCCAATTTACTCTACCCTTTTATTCTCCGTCTAGAGGTCTCGAGCAGAATGCTCTGCTGATGCCAGAACTAACAAACAAGTGACGCTGGATCTCTGCTGCCTTAGAGTAACGTCGAGGATTTCCAGGGTCTTTTTTTCTCCTTTCTGCCTGCGCAAATCCTGCCTGATAAACGTGGATCCGTTGACTGTTTAGCAGTCAGTTTGCTAGGCTCGACAAAGGTTATTGCAATAATTGATGTTCCTCTTCTAATAATTAATGTTAATGAGTCCACTAAACAGTAAACAAGACAACAAAGAACTGCTAATGAGACAGTCTTTACTCATTTGTTTAATCTTTTAGTAAGATAATGGGCAATAAATATATCGCTATTCAGCCATCTTCCAGTCCTTAATGTGTGGAGAGTGTTTAAAAGAGATTTGAGCTGATTTTTTACACTTGCGTTTAGTAAATTCAGCTGACTGGGTAGGTGGGGCGCTGGAAAGAGTTGGGAGACCTATATAATTAAGTGCCTTGACATTCTGTGTCTGAAGGACATTGGCGGATATCCAAATGCTATGTTCTGCTCTCAAACCATTTAATTGAAACCATACAAAACAGGGGGGAAGGAAGGGCAAAAGAGAAGGAGATCTTGGCAAAAACCTTATGTGCAGTTTTTCACTATTGGATTGACCAGACAGGGCAACAAAGCTGATAAAACAGGATTAGCAAAATTGCATTGTTGGATATTATATGCTGTGTGACATGTACTACAGCAAAGGAATTTGGCAGGATTAACCTGCAGAGGATAAAGATGTATCAGACAAGAGGGCTGAATTAATAGACTGCTGTGACCAAAGCAAGGAAATCTATTTGCATGGGATATTAAGGGCGGTAATAACCTTGCGGGCGGGATTGCAGTGGATGTCCCGAGTCCCGCGCTGACCCCACGCTGGAGTCCTGCTCGCTGCCCGGAAACTCAGTGTACAGAAACCAGCTTGTTGGCACATTATGCTTTCTTGTTTCTAAATATATAAAAAGTGCTAATTCCTAGGCAGGATTATATGTGTTACTGTTTTTTTTTGTTGTTGTTGTGTTGTGTTTCCCCCCTCTGCCCCCCAAACTGAGAAGTTTATTTTCCTATTTATAGGAGATGAGATTCTTCTCATAATGCACTAGTGTCATCCTAAAGTAAATATTTGGTTCTGATGGTTTTCCTCAGGGCTTCTAGACCCAGCTGGCTGGCATGGGGGAATACCGTTCCCTAGCTGCTGGTTACTCAGCTGTTTAGAGGATTTTACACTTACATATGCATAACCTAGCTGAAATCGTAAGAAAGCTTCCAAACCACGTAGCGTTAAAGAACATGAAACCTATTGCCAGTAAACGACTGAATAAAATAATACTAAGTAAAAGTGGGAGAATATGAAAATTTCAGCTCAGATGTGCTCTAAGACTACATCCAACTATTTGACCGAGGGGTTAAAGAAGTAGAAAACCAACCTCTATCTCTGGTACATTAAGGAGAGAGAAAGTCTTAGATTAAGCATTCATGTCTCACTTGTACAACATATATTACTGGTTTTTTACTTGAAAAGGCTTTTAAATTGGCTTCTTCGGGGAGCAAGCAATGCATATACAGTAGCCTCCTTTTTTTAAGTAGTCTGATATACTTCAGCGCAGATTGCATGAACGGTTTCAGAAGGATTTACACAACCTTGAAACAGGCTCATATAATTTCGTTTTCTTTTCCCACCCACAGTACGAGTGGCAGATTTTAGTGTTCCCAGGGAACAGAGAACGTACAGAAAGTATTTGGCGTTACTCTGTGACACAATGTGCTTCGTCAAGTGTGCTCAGTGCTACCACACGCGGTGAAAGATCTGCTTAGGGGAGACGATTTCACCTTCATCCGGCATTATTGTGTCACCATCGATCAGCACCAGCCACAACACAAGTTCAGCTTTCAGGCTCTTCGTTTCAGGATTGAAGGCTGAATAATAGATATGCATAAAATATAAATACAGTGGGGGTTTTTCAACATATTAAAATTCCAGAAACTACTCTTTAAATAAAAGCTCTGTTAGTACAACGTCTGAGACTTTACAAGTGTGCACACATGCACAGGTGTCAAGAAATTTAGCTCTATTTCCCACAGTGACCAAATTGTGTAACCTGTCTCTCTGGGATATCTTCTGTTGGTGCATAGGTTAATCACTCTTCTGCCCGGGGACTAAATGTGACCCTGTCTCCCTTCTCTGTAGGGGAAGGATAACACATGCAGTTTTCTTTGTGTTAAGTTGGGCGGTGGGGATGGATGGTGGGGGGATGCTCCCTTCGTCAGCAAGGTCGAAAGTTTTGCCCGCACATCTAACCCATTTCAGGAGAACTATTAAAAACCTGCAGTTTCTCCCAAGAGGTTTGCTAGGCTTCACATCACTTTCTGTCTGGTTTGCTTAAGGACTCCTGCAACGGGTCCTCATCCCACTGATAGTCCCTAGCTGATTCAAGAAACTCTGCTTTCTTTGGGGTTTTGGTTGCTGAGGAAAGCCTGTAATACATAGGATGAAGTTTATTATTTGCTTATTTTTCACATGTGCCCAGATGAGTTAGCCCAATAAGGAGTTATTGGTAATCCCTTCAGAACGACCCGACCACATCAAGCGAGTCATTGTGCCACCGGTGCAGCGTTTTGAGGGGAATCGGGGAGAAGCACCTATCTGTTTCCCCCTTCTATTGTCTGCTCAAGATGCTGCAGGACCACCTGGACCCATGCTGTCCCCAAGGCCATTCCTGTAGTGCTGCAGCATCGCAACACTGAACTCTCCTGCTGCCCGAGATATAAGCAGCGTGCAGGCTTCAATGGCCAGCATGCTCACCAGTGTCAGCCCTATGCAGACGAGGGAGATTTCTTTTTCCCTTGAGCAATACAGAAGTTCCACAATCCATAAGTCTCTGCATGGTTTTAAAAGAAGATTGGCTTTCCCAGCCAGCAGCGGGTCGTGTCCCTTGGCTTCTGCAAGCTCCCAAGGGACGGGCACCTCAGAGAGTAATGAAAGGCTGCAGGCTGGAATATTCATACGTCCCAGCAGGACTTCTGTGGGGTGGGTGCACCTTCCTGAACACCAACACACCGGGCAGCTTCTGGGAACGGACTGCATGTGGCAGTGTAGTGCTCGGGAAGCCACGCGGTCCCTAGGGCACTGCTCTCCTCCTGACAACAGGACCTGTGAAAAAGCAGCCTGTTCCTCCCGTGTCTCTGAGGGCTCGGCTGAGTTTCTAGGTTGCTTCCCCCGCCTGTGAGCCTCCAGCCCTCCTGAGACGAGCGCAGGAAATGACTAGCAGGAGCGCAGCTGTGCCTGTTACCGGCATCGTGCTGCAGCGTCCACCTCTGCCAAGCAGTAGATCTTGAGCGCAGCACCAATTTGCCGCTTTTATTCCTTCCTTTTTTCCTTTTTTTTTTTCCTTGGAGACATGCACCCTTCAAACTTTCGTATTTTAAACAGGTAGGGGTATGTAACTGGTGGGATTGATGGACCTAACCCTGTCCCTTTGCTTTCCAGCACATGGCGGTGTGGAAGATGGACCCCAGAGGAGGGCAGAGCATGAAGAAGGCCAGCTCACGGCGAGGGCTCCCTTGGGTGCCGTGCAGCAGCTGGTGTTGTGAATCAGGCCGTCACCAGTCGGAGAACGGCTACTTCACAACACCAGGGTCGCACCGCACCACGGTTCGACCAGCAGCTGGAGAGGAGCGGAGCAGAGCGGAGGTTCCTGTGGGCAGGCAGGGGACATGGAGCATCTCCTAGCTGCCCCTGCCCGAGCCCAGACCTGCAAAGGTAATCAGGTGCTCAACTCCTATTTAGGTACCAGCCTCCCACTGAAGTCTGAAATAGAAGTTAGGCCCCTAAATATCTCTGTGGGTCTGGCCCCGAGACCCTGCCTTGCTGTGCAGCACAGAGCGATGCTGCGGCAGGCACGGGGCGGTGCTATCAGCCACACGGTCACTGCCTGTTTGCACGCCATGTGAATGTTAAGGAACGGGAAACTTTTACTAAGCTGTGGCAAATAGTGGGGGGAAAGAAAAAAAAAAAAAAAGCCTCTGCATGCTTCATGTGTAGTTCTCCCTGACAGTCGTGTCTGTGGTCCTTGCCTGTGACTAGTCCTTATCCCTTCCCTGCCTAGACACCGGATCACATGTTCTCTGTAAGAGATGCTGTATATACCAGGAAAGAAACGAGGTTCCTTGGAAATGACATTAAAACAACCTTAGGTGTGTTGTAATGAATGAAAAAGCACTAAAAATAAACAGTGAGATTTTCCAGAAGTGGTATTAACTGCTGCTGTACTTAAAATAGAGAAAATGGTTCATTTTGCATTGGTTAAGCAGCCCTTCATAAATTATTAGGTATAGAGGGACAGCAAAGCACACTCAAACCTAGCCTGTCCAGAGTGACTGGGTAACATGTGCCATGCGTTTCAGGTCTAAAATGCAGGATCTCCCCTGCCTCCTCCCTTGTACTGCAACTCCAGCATGATACTAGTTTGAGAGAAATGAGTTACAGCGGAGCACTTTCCACCCCAAACTGGGTTGCGTTCATGGAGGTTGGCACCAAGCTGATGGCCATATACAATCCCTTAAGTCAAACTGAAATGCTGCTCAGTTTTGATCTCTGAAAGCAGCCATCTGCTCTTGGCCTTAGGATGGGGTTTTCTCTGGTGGCTTTTCCCTTCCTCCCACCCCCAAAGATAGACTGGCTGTATGCTCTTATATGACAAAATGCTGCGTATGTCTAAAGCAAAGTATGGAGAAATACAAAGAGCAAACAATTAGGGTAACGTAGAATTGATTAAGGATTTTTTTAAAGTTTTCTTTATTATCCTAACTCACTTGATTGAAACTAGCAGTAAAAATGACTTCAATCCCATCCTGGATGTATGATTGATGGCAGGCAGATGGATGTAGGAGAGAGTCAGGTTATACACAAGATCAGAAATAGCATGGGACAGCTCGAATTGCACATTAAGAGACAAAGGTGGTTACATTAGACCCATCCTAATCCTTCTGTTCAGGTGGGCTTCCTACAGAAGTAACCTTGAATTCCTTTCATAGCGAAAAGTCCACGGCCAACACCATGAACAACGTAAGAGATGTATGGGAGGCTCACTCGTACATTAGGAGAGGGCAACCTGTTGATGCAGGCTGGCATTGGCTTTTTTCCATTGATTAGAGGAAAAGCAAGACCGTACTTCTAATTCAGGTACTGTGGCAAGGACAAGTATGAATTTGTCAACCTGACATGCAAGAAGTCTGTTTTAGTAAACTTGTTCTCTGCTAACACAAACCATGTTCTCTGTGCAGTAATCTAATTGTTCATTATAACCTTGTTTTAAGGCTTGATATCTTTCACTCCAGAGTTTGTTTCATGGGGTAAAATACACAATTCTTTAGAAACAGGAGGCAACAATGAAATAGCCCACATAACCCCTGCACACACACCAATTTACAAGAGCAGCTATTCATATATAGAACTAAACACCATTTCGTCTTCTGTTGTGAGCAAGAAACCTGTTTGACCTGTTCGGTTTCTGTCGGTAAATACGCATAACATTTGAAATAGGTTAATGCCTAATATCCGCTGGTGGGTGACCTGATAGACTATCTCCTTACTTCTCTAGGTATGATATGTGGAGACAGGTCATTTTCAGTTCTCTTCGCTAAAGAATTTCTCAGGAACGTCACTCTTCAGAGGTACCTTTGGAGTATTTATTGTACTCCCTGTTTCTAACTCAAATCCATCACGCTTTATGCTCTTCTAAAGTGATTTCCTAGCAAATTAACACATGCCATAATGTATCACTGCTGCTGAAAATCAAACGCTCCTACCTGTCATTAAGGAGCCTGATTGTGTCATCTCGTGAGGCGGATCACGGGCTCAATAGCTGACCGTCGGCTTCAGGTGAGGGAAGCAATTTCTATTTGCTCCCTTCAGCAGGTAGAAGTACTTGATGTTAGCGTGTGCTGCAGTGAAAGGCGAGTGCGCGAAATAAATAGTTGGATATGGGTTTTAAATTTGTGTGTTATTCTTAAAGAAGCACCTACAGTTTGTGTTCACGTCAACCCCAGTTCTGGCTGCTGGAGTGGAAAAACAGGGGCTTGCTAGGTTTCTGGGTAGCCCCCAAAAGAGGAGGCCCTTTTCCATCCTTGGGTATGCCTGGAGAGCTTTCTAGTGCTTTCCAGCTTTCCAACACCAGTTCCTCTCTCTTACTTGTGTACTGTTATCAAAAACGGCAGTTTACCCCTGAAAATACTCCATTAGAATTGTTGAAAAGCCTAATTTTATAGTCTTAATAAAACACTGTGCTCAGCGGTGAGGAAAAAAAGAGCAGTCTATCAAAACTGAAATGCTGGGCTGTAACCTCTTGTGAGACTTTTTTATTTTTAAGGGGTGGTTATTCTGAAAGTGCTTTTTATATTTAAGCAAATAATAATTTCATTTCACTCCTGAACCCTTTAAAATCTCAATCTGATGACTTTATTTTCTCAGCACATCCGCTTAGTACTACGGCTCTTCTTCAATTACTCTGAACGGCTTTTTTTCCTTCCTGGGCTCACCAGCGGTGCTTGTAGCACTTCAGAGAGCAGCATCCTTGTAAATTTTGTTCCTTTCCCCTGCATGCAAAAGCCAAGCTGACGGGCACAGTAGGGCTCAGCATCTCTCACTTTACTGTGTTCGCACGCACACTGCTTTGTTATCGTGGGGTTCCTCATGAAAAGTGCCATTAATGGATTTCCTCTTCGTCTCTTTAATTTGGCTTCCTCTTTTGCAAACAACTAATATGAAATTAATTTCAGGCAGCATTGCGAAGCAAACAGTAGGTGGGACTGAATTTTGGTACCCACAAGCGTCAGTCAGGTTTTATTTCAAGTTTTATAAAAGCATCTCAATAGGAGGGAGAAAATACAGAAACAACCTTCAGGCATCTTAACACAGCGAGCAAGAGGCGACACTCAGGAGGAAGAAAAGGGTCTTGTTCACAGCTACCATTTTAAAAAGCAAAGTAGGATTTTGATAGGAAGGCTGATCAGATTAAATAACTTACGAAACTCTCATCTGTTTATTCTGTGCTTGGTACTTGGAAATCGTTTCTGTGGGACTTGTGCTTTATCCAGCACATGGCAAAAAGATGGCCGGTGGCAAAGAAAGCAGGAAAACAGAAAAAAAGGCAAAACAAACAAGCGAAAAGGAGTTGGAAGGGGAGGGCTGGAGAGCAAGCACTGTTCAGCTGACGTCAGCAAGTGGACGATGACCTCACTGTGGTTGAGGCAGGTGTGAAGTGCAGGTGTTGGGCAGCAGAGACGTTGTGCCACTTCAGTGCCTGCTTTATGTAGTGTATGCACTGCTGTAAGGTGATGGCACTGCAGTGCAGCGTGCCAGGTGATTCCCAGCTTTATTGCCCTGTAGTAAATGATTGACAGCAACTTTTACAGTTCACGAATATGAGTATATATATCAGATATGTGTTTTTTTAAAAATTAGAGTCCTCCCAGTATATAGTCAGGCCTCAAGCATGTGCATAAAAGGGGCTGAAACATCCCCACTGTGTGATGAAGCAGCACCACAAAGAGCATAAAAATCACGAAGTAAGGCTAAATAGCCATTTCTCTCTAAGGTTGATGTAAACAACAGAAGAGAGTAAGTGGTCTCTGAAGACCACATAAACTACTCGGAGGAGTTTTATAACCCATCCTCTAAGGAGATTCCCCCTGCTTAAAAGCCAAAGCAATGGAGACTTTGCTGTGTCATACTCCTTGTTTTTATGTATTTGGGCAATTCCAAAAATTATGATGCTCCCTTGACAAACTGTTGCCACTGTTCTTTAACAAGACAAACTACATGTGCCTTGATAAATGAGTTTTTACGTTGCGTTCCATTAGACCTAGTCCAACCGTGCATTAGCAAGAAGGAGCTGCCTACGCATGCAGGCTTAGTGCACGTGGCTCTCACTGACCATTTTGAAAAAGATGTGCAAAACTGCGGCTCTTCGATTCCTGCTTCATGCCAGGAAAACTCCTCTGCTCCCAGGGGGCACAGGCATTGTGCTGGGTGCCAGGAGGGAGGCTGGGACCAGGCGCCCACCCCCGCGCCACCACAGCTGTGTCCCCCGCTACTACATCTGCAGAGCCCAGGGCAGGGACTCGGGACGAGCTCAGGACTATGTTTGCTTCTGGGCTAAGACAGCAGAAAAAAGCAGAACTAGAAAGAGGGCTGAGGCCTGTTTTATTATGTTGAGTAAGTGACATCTCAACGATTCAGTGAAAAACTTGGGAAGGAAAGCCCAATTCTGGAGAACTCTTCAGCATATGTCAAAAACTCAACATCCAAATACATTATCCCCTGTATGCCTTTAGTGAAGTGGCTATTAAGAGGACTAAACCTGTATTTTAATTCCTTCCTTGGCATGATGTCTCTCTCATGCCCTGAACTCTTCCCATCCTAGTCTTTTGCCTGCCTGCCATTTGGGACGTGTAGCTGTGGAAGGACACCGTGTCCCCAGGCTCTCCGGAAGAGCCGGCAGCTCCTCCATGTGAATAGCAGCCGTGGACTGAAGCGGCTGATAACACTGCAAATTACATTTCATTTCCAAAGCTCCGGCTGAATTTCATCGCCAGAGAGATGCCAGAAGTGGTGAAGGTCTGAGGAGGCAGCACTTCGTGCTGGTTTTACCTGGCCCTGCTGAGGCACATGTCCGCAGGAGGGGGGCAGTGATGCGCACCCACCCAGCCGCTCCCCTCTCCAAAGCCTCCCCCGAGGGCTGAAACAGGAGTAGGTGCCCGTCAGCCTCAACTGATAAACAGCAGGACAGTCTCTGGAAAAGGCACTGCTCTCCCCATATGCCTGACAGCCCTATTCCTTGCTGAACAGCAAAAGGCTTTAGTGCTGACAATCTACAGGGGTTTTACATTGCTATTTTTTAGGATATAAAGATACTGGTTTCCATAGTAACAGCCACGTGGGCCGGCACTCACCCCAACTCTGGAGATAACGCTGCAGAAGACTCTCGGAGAATAAAAATTGCCACATGTCCCGGGAACTGCTGCACATCAGCAAGGTGTTTCCAGGGGAAGCACTCCTGCTGTCCATAGCCTCTCCCTTTGCTAAATTTCAATATATCTAGTTTATTATTTTATTGTTCTGAATAAACTTTTGTTGTTGTTCTACTTTAGGGTCCTCCAGAGAGACCCATCGTACAATGGCAGCGTCTCTCATGTCCACTGTGGCATGTGACAACTCTCTGGTGAGAAACAGCAGTGCTTTTCCTCCAGGAACGGTTTTTGATCTCTTCCCACTTTCAGCTAGCCTAAACCCAGAAGTATTGAATTGCATTCTGGTGGCTGCGTTGCCGAAAAAGCTCCTCTAGTTTTATTACTGGAATTAAAAGCATACTGTCTTCAAGACTTGCATTCAGAATGGCAATGTCTTTGCTGCTTAATGACAAGGGAAGGGAAGCAGAGCTGGTGACTACTCCCGACGGCACTTTCCCCTATGCAAGCTGTGCCCAGGGAACAGAATTGCTCATCCTGTCATCAGGGAGAAGTGTCTGCTGTCAGGGAAAAGTAACCAAAAAGTCTGCCCCTCCACCACGATGGAGCGATGAGCCTGCAGGCAGCTGCCTGCAGCGGGAGGTGGTGCATGTCCTGGTGCCCAGGCGAGAATAACCCCAGGGCTGGGGCAGCCAAAATGAGCTTTCCGTGCTCTGGACTGCAACAGGCATCTCCGTCGTGGGCAGCTTTGGGTGTAGTCGAGTTGTTTTAACCCATGTGAAACACCGCCCACCTAGTCGGGGCTGGGTTTTTTTGCCTTTGTAAACAAAGTAGCTATATTTGTGCTGGGGAAAGGGGAGATGTTCACCAAAAAGCCTCCCTGTCCCAGCAGGGATGAGCGAGCAGCTTTCCAGCAGCCAAACACCCTCAGCACAGATGCCTGCAGCACGCTCAGCCCCTGCCCTTGGCTGCCCCTGTCCCGGGCATGTCGCAAATTTGGGCACCTTCACCGGGGCTGCAGCTTCGTTCACAGGGGCTGAAGCCTTACTCCCTCAAAGCTAAGACCCAGAAAAACGCCAGATTGCAAAATACAGACGTTTCGCGGTGACTGAAACTCTCAGTGACCAAGAAAACCCTCACGCGAGCTTTCTAATAAAGCAAACTGCACTGCCTCGTCATGTGAATTAATATCCCCGCAGCACAGCTTTGTGTATTTATTCCTTGATGATGTTGCTTTTGATCGCTACTAGATGAAAATGAAATCTCAGATGCTTCAGGGCTGCTGTTAGGACAGATTGAGTGAGATGAAAACGCATTTCAGGAAATACCACTGAAGCCAGTTTTTGTTTTAATTTCCGGGGACACGCAGGGCTCTGATGCCCCGGAGACAGGAGGGATTGCAGCCGATGAAAGGCACACTGAAACACACATCAAAAGTCTGCCCTTCCATCCTGCAGAAGCAGATGTCATTCAGAGGCATTGCCTTTATCCCCCTCAGTTGCAAGGCTCTTCCTTCTGAGGGCAATATTTGGGGAATGCAAGTCCCTCTCTTCACAGGCTTTTTGAAGATGAAGTGGTCCCTGAGCACAGATCCAGCCAGTCTCCCCTTGTGACAACCCTGCCAAGGCTACAGCCAGGGCTGTAGCACCACATGATCTCTATATACTGGTCCCACAGCCTCTGTCCATCCGTTCATCAGTCTGCCTCATCAGTCCAGTCTCCAGGTTCCTCAAAACCTCACCTCAGTGACTGACATTCTGCCTGGCACGTGGCCTTGCAGGCAGGTCCTCAGCTGAAGGCATCACCCCTTGCTTGGGAGCAGGAGGAGCTTACCCCCCACCCGCTAAGGTCCTCTTCTCACTCTAATATGGAATAACATCCCTTCTCTTCTTGAGTTTATATCCCCATGTCACCGCCTGGGAGGTGCACCTGGCTGAGGAGGTGGTATGAACATCAGATAATGCCCTGTTACTTGTAATTACACCACCACAATGGGCCTAAGGCAAATAATGCCAGGATAGATGATTTATACTGTGTAAATCACTGCTTTGCACAATCTGCTTGGTTCAAACCCAAAATGAATCAGTTTAACCTACATCTGCAGAATCAGGTCTCTTCTAATTTAAGCACATGACTGGAGTCCACTGAGTCTTAGATCTGTTCAGGAGGAAAAAAAAAGACTTTTCCCCATACATTCATAGAAGGAAAAATCCATATTTGGAAACAGATTAATTGAAAAAAGTCATAGACACTCTGTTATTGAACATAACCCAAATTAACAGTGACAAACTGGCATTTTCTCAGAGGGGAAAAAAATCCAAACCACTTCAAAATGAAAATTTTCCTATAAAAATCTGCATTAAGTGGGGGAGAGCAAAACTTCTGCCCACACCAGCCTCTCCCTGCAGCACCATGGCAAAGGGTCTGGGTGCCCTGAGTGTCTCCTGCAAAGGCGCAGAGTGGGCAGGCACGGCTCTCCTGCTGCCACCCCTGCTGAGGAGGCTTAACAGGCCAAGAAATTTGGTCCCTTTCAGATTTTCTTTCAGCATTTCCCCAGCTTTCTAAATCACACAGAACACAGTGGGGCTATGACACACAGCAAGGTTTTATCAACACTCATAAAATATACTAATAAAAAGCCCCAACCATCCCCATCTAGGCGTCTCAAAGAAATGGATGTAAAGACCTCATGGTCTTACAGACAGGTACGAAGCTTACAAAGAGGCTGACAAAGTCCCACCACCCCATTGCAAGGCAGGGAGGAGGCCACTGATGCTCTACAGCCCAAAACTGGCTCTCAGCCACCCGCGTTGCCTTTTTGGCCCAGTTTCAATGGTGATGTCTGCCCCTCCCAAAGAATTCCAGATTAGAGAAGGGAACACATTAAGTCTGCTGCCACATCAGCCCAAAAAACCTCATAGCAAGGAAACAGACCTTGGACCTGATGTTCTTAGCAAGACGGAATGAAACCCTCCGCCATGTGTGAGGCTCGCTAGGGCCGTGTTTCTATGCACAGACCAGCATCGGTCATCTGCAGGATGGATACAGTGATGCAAATATACTGGTGAATTGATTCAGGAATGAAGGAATAACAAAACTTCTACCTTCCTCCTGTTCAAAGATGTAGGCTGGCAGAGGAGGAGATAGCTGAGAAGAGTTCCAATGCCTTTGCGAAGCAAAAAACTTTGTATCACGTTCATTTTAGTTACCCTGTGAGGGGGCACAGCAGCCTGGGTGAGTCTCCCGCTATCTCACGGCAGGGTGTTGTTTCAGCACACAAAAATACAGCAGAACAAATGAACCAACCCAGATGGCAGTTTCTGAAACTCTCCATCAAGTCTTTCCTCTTTCCCCAGATAACCCAAGCTCTCTCATATGGCCACGACACAGTAATTTCACCTTTGTTTAGAGAAGAAGATACTGAAATGGAAACTTGGGGCCGGGGGGGGGGGGGGCGGGGAACCCTTCCAGATTTAAATCAAAACAAATCATTCTTCTGCATAGTAATAAGGCTCCTGATTGAAAGTGTTCTAGCTGTTCACGGAGGAATATCAGCAGTAGATGCTGCTAATTTAAGCCTGGCTAATTAAAAGCAAAAGGCAAAAAAAAATTGCTCCCCTAGAAACAGCAGCACGCAAGACGCGCTCACCCAGCACATTTCATCAAGCGCCGCTCGTTATATCTGGGTTAGGGAAACAACCCCATGGCCCTTTTTTTCTCTCTTACTGGGTGGGGTGTTCCCACTGCATGTTGCCTCCAGCGCCCTGTCCCTCTGCAGAGCCAGCAGCAGCAACCAGCAGGACCCCCAGCGACGTCCCTGGCTGCCAATGGTTTGGGGCTTCAGCAAGGTGTCACCAACGGCGTGGGGCACTGGAGGTGGTGGAGCTGGGACCGTCCCTGCAGCAGAGGCAGTGAAGATGGACAGCTGCCAGAGCACTGTGAGAGGGACACAGCACTTTGCTAAAAGTACCGGCAGGGAAGGGTGAAATTAAAACGGCTGCCTCGAGCCAGGGCTAACCTAGAAGGCGGAGGAACACTGAGATCCTCTTCTGCTCCCTCAACCCAAACAAGTGCTATCGTGAACTTGTCCCAGGTGTGCTCTGTCCCCTTGCCCAGCTCACCAGTAAAAACACTGAACTGTGCCAGCCCCAGAACTGACCCCCTAACAACCAAACCACATCTCCCCAGTTTGGCTACAATGATACTACGGGATATTGTGGCAAAAATTAGAGAAAAGTGGCATCCACCGCCATTCCCTGGCCACCAAGGCTGTCATCTCACCTCGCCACAGCAAGCGATCTGGACAAAACCAATTTTGCTTCCCCCCGGGAGCAGATCACCCAGTTCATTTGACAACAGCACACAAATGATGCGAAAGCTCAGGGAAAAAAAAATGAATGCAGGCAAAGCGTAGGCAGAAGGAGGGCCGCATCCTTGGCTGCAGGGCACCGGCAGTGCCAGGCAGGAGCCGGGAGAGTGGGCGGCAGCGAGACGCTGCTTTCCCCACGCAGCAGTTTTGAAGCAGGGCTATCGTAGGAAAAGCTGCCGACAGGCTCTTGAAAAGCCGCTGAGAGCTTTGTGTTAACAGCTCAGAGGCGTACGGCTGGGGCAGCCCGACTCCTTACGTTCAGCGGCTCAAAAGGGATCAGGGGAAAGGAGCTGGATCTGTAACCATCGGTTGTGGGCAGACTGAGGGTACCTGCGGTCAGGTAGTGCCCGTCTGTGGCTTCCTGGCAAGGTGGCAGCCAGCCAGACCCATTTTCTCCCTACCCCTTCAGTAAGTATCCCTCTTCTCCCTGCGCTGGGTCTAGGCTCTGCAGCCCAGGTGGGGAGGAGAAACATCTCCACAGGTCTGCTGTTAATCAGCACATTCACACTGAAATGGGAAGAGGGGTTTTGTTCTCCTCCTCCTTTTTTTTTTTTTTTTTTTTTATTTTACAGTTATTTATTGTGTCTCTTTGAATTTGCATCCCAAGGGCTTCTGTATGACAGAACATGATAGTATTAGTTACCACTTTAGACATTAGGGAACATAATATCTAGCACTCATAACAATTTCCAGCTCCAAAGTGCCACACAAATATTAAAAAATATACTGTATTTTTCCCTGGTTTTTTTTAGGGATAGCTTGTTCTTGCCTGAAGCTGTACAAATTCTCTTTGTATTATTCCTCATGAGAAATGAGGCTGTTCTGTCGCCACCTCTGTCACGCCAGAGAATGCCAGTTTTCAGGTCTCTCAGAGCAGCTCTGAACAAAAGGGACTTCCCTGGCTACCCCTTCTACCCATCCATCCACAGTTCCCCTGCACCTACCATATTCCTGGCTACTCGAGTCCAAGCTCAGCATTAGGCAGCATCAGCAGTGGTCAATCAATCCCTCCTTCGGCAGCTTGTCCCATTGCTTGTAGGACAAAAAATACATGTTGAATTTCTTTCTTCTTTTCCACTGACGCTTTGCTCATGCTGCCAATGCACCCATTCTCCGTGTAGGACCAGAGAGGTGTGTTGTAACCCACCTGCTGGCCCCATCTTCTGAGTCGTGACAATGACCCAGGTGATTTGCAACAGGCGCCTTTGAACAGCGGAGGTCTGCAGAGGTGGTGGGGATAATGGTGAGGCTGCTCCGCATCATTCTGGGCATCAAAAGGACCTTATCTAGTAAATCTGTAGCCTGAGAGGAAAGCTGAATGTGTCTAGCAGAGAAATAATATCCATCACGTTTATGTGGGAATATCCAACTTGTGATAGATAACTTTCACTTGTATGTTTGTTAGACCAGAAGAAATACAATTTTCGTAATTGGTGACATAACATTTTACATGCTATGACATATTATGTCTTCTTGGTGCCATATGGCAGCATGTGAAAAGTGGTTAAGAGTTCAAAATCTGTGCTCTTAACACCAGTGATTTTTCCACCTGTGAGAGTCTGAAGCTTTTGCAGGATCTATGAAGTTCCTCCAAGTGTCCTGCAAAAGAGGACTAAGATAAAAGAGCTTGTCTCTTATTCCATACATGTCTGCATGTATTACATTTCCAAAGGGCTCTGTACCTCTACTGGAAAACATCTGGGATCCCTAAATCAAAAAACACTTCTTAATGTTATGTATCAAGAATCATTATTTGATCCTGTGCATAACAGGTCTTAATCTTGCCTTCAATTTTACTGCCTTTAGACAACTGAGAAAGGAGGATTAAAAATATTGTCTCAGTTGGAGACATCACACAGGATTTGTATTCATTCCCCAACTGTGATTTGTAGTGTGATGAATTCTCCAGAAAAATCTTAGTTTGGCAAGTGTATTCCTGGAAAAGAATGATTCGGGCTGGATGGGATGTCTCTGGGGGTCATCTAGCCCGTCGCCCCATAGTCATGGCTATGATATGACATCGGTTGCTTTGAAACGTCTTCAGTGAAAGAAAATTGAAAAGTCTGTCATGGGTATGTATGTCACACGCTAGATTTGACAAACAGAAAATCCCAAATCTAAGAACAATGGAGCGTATAAATATGCCAATTCAGGAGTCATAACAATCCACAGTTTCCACAAATTGCATTTTTCTTCCACCAGCCCCAGCCTTACACGCCTCCTGCATTTTAATGCACACTTGCAATGCAAATGAGTTTCGAATAACTCCTCATCGTCAGCCGAACAAAACCCAAAAGTCTCAACCACAAAAACGTTTCTCCAGATGCAACAGATGATCAGCTGTGCTTCCAGCCTCAGCCTCTGCATATGAGTCCGTGCCTGAGCTTCGGGGAAGAGGGGGCTGGGACGCTGGTCCTCCAGCATGCTGCTCTGGGAGGGGGAAAAAACTCACAACTGGGAGTTTGTTCTCTCAAATTAAATTCCCTGCCTACATGCAATTGGCAGGTAAGAGTGAATTCTGCAGCCTATTTTCAGAGAGGAATAAAACATGCTGACTAGCAAACCATCATGTACTTTCCACAGTGCTCAACTGCAGAAGGACACGTCATTTCTACAGTGCTCAACTGGAAGCCTGCTGACATCTTGGCTATGCCGGAACTGGGGACCCATATAAGTCCATGTTCCTGCCCTCGACCTGCGGCCCTGGCCCCTTGCCCCGTTCCTTCCTGCAGGCAGCCAGCGGCCAGGGCCTTCCCACAGTATTTCAACTGGTGTCTTCTGCTGCTCCCTTAATTTTATTTCATGAAGGGTGGGGGAAAAAGTCAGCATTTATATTTCACTGAGTGCTTCGTACCATCACTCTGTTGCAACAGACGTAAGCACGGATGGATTCTGTTCAACTTCTTAGCCACACATGAAAAGCTCCCCAGCCTGATCATAGAAGCACCAAGTTTCGTACGTCCATGTGCACATCCCTCCTCTTTTCCTGGTTCTCTGTGGGCGCAGAGCCCTATGGCATGTCCTCATAACCCCCCAGCAGTCTCCAGGGCTCAGCCACCGGCCAGAAGGTCCCTGTAACTCATTTCAATAAGGCTGGTACCTGCTCTCAAACTCTCTTTTCTCCTGTCAGATTTAAGATATGAACAGTCCTCATCTTCAGTAACCTCTACCAAGCCCATGTGGTACAGACTTGGCAAGGTCAGAGTTTTGAGCAGTCTTACCAGCTGGACTTGCACAGTCCTCCCCCAGACCAGCCATGGAGTCCCTAGGATTTTGCTGGGCTAGGTGTAACTTGCCTGATATTTAGCTGGAGATCTTTAACATATTTATTTATTTGCGACAGGTCAGAAGGGAAACAGGGCAGATGATAGATACTAAAACACAAATCTGAGACTTCTCCACTTTGGGGACAGATATTTTCTAAAGACTTCTCTGGATGCCTGCACCCACTCGGTACCCAGCATTCCCCATATTAACATTTGCAAATGATGCTTTGAAACATTCCAGTTCTTTTAGGGCAGAGACATTTCTCTGAAAGGAAAACCAAGTCAGCAATGATACATTGCTCTGCCTCTTCCCCCGGCAGCTCTGCAGAATCTGGATGTTGCACCAACAGGCAGCTGGTGAACCGCAGGCAGAATTCACAGCCAGTTTTTCAGTAGCATAGGTTGCCGATTCTCGTATGTGAAAAGTGGGTGCATGGAGGCACCTAGGATCTAATACGAGGGTAAATCGGGGTCCTAACCTTGCCCAGGCTCGCAGCAGAAGCAGGTTATTCAAGGGTTACTGTCAAGAGGCTTTGCTCCAGGCACACACTCAGAGCACAGCGGGGAGGGGGTGAATCTTCCCCGGTGCTGGTCCCTCTGCCTAACACAGCACCAGGGTTGTCTAGGTTTACACTGCACCTCTTAAAGACATGGTAGAAACCGCTCAATTTCTGTTTCTCCGCCCAACCCACAAACCTAAAATAGACTGGATAAAGCCATGGCCTCGTGACCCCCTCTTGCGCAGAGTGAATTAAAGCTGCCGCTGAAGGTGCGCTATTGGCAAAGCTAAACGGCTCTGCGTACTGCGTTTGGACAATGCAAAGAACTGATAAAAGGCACTGAACAGCTTTAGAACTATTAGAAGATGCCACCTTCTTCTCCACCTGAAGAAGGAGGCGTTCAACCAGAGCCTGTTCATTCCCTGTGATCCAAAAAAACTGGGCGCAGGGCTGCTAACTGAGCAAACGAAGCAGGAGAAGTAGGAAGCAAAGAGAATCTGGAGTGACTGAAGATCAGAATGGGTAGAGAGGTCATAAAATAAATAACGAGATAAGGAGCCAGACGTGAAGCAGAGATGTCACGCAGAGCATCAAAATGAGCGATTACCAGTGGGCAGCGCATCCATCACAAAGACACAGTGCGTTGGAGGAATCTCATAGGTGACCACGGGAAGCGGAAAAAAGCCCTGCGCTGCTACAGGACTCACTCCAGCAGAAAACAGGAGCATAGGTGAGCACAAGCGGTCCCAGCCTTTTTTCTGGGAGTCAGTTAATTTAATGCTGCTCACAGCATAACTGCAGCAAGAATGCAGAATTTCGAGTGTCAAGTAAGTAAATTTGTATTAAAGTAAATGCAATTATACACAGCCTGCACTCGCTCCCGCGGGAGGCTGTGGCAGGTTTGTGATGGACTTCACTGGAAGCAGAATTAGGATGATAATCGATACAAGCACAGCCATCATTTTGCATTTTCTTGTAGCTGCCAAAGCCTACGATAGTAAAAAGCAAAGGGCTTTTTAGATTACAGAGCAAAGGCCTGCAGAGATTTCAGCTACTCTCTGAATAATGGCATGTGATCAAGTCCTTTTGTGAACAGAAAAAAAAAGAATTTCCCGCTACGTGCATGTAATTCCAATGCTGTGATAAGTTATTTGTCTCACCACTAGTTAGATCGCTGTGCAGTGTTCAGTGGCACAGAAGGTTTTGGTCAATCAATGCATTTTTTGTCTCTCATCTAAATACTGGTTTGTGCCTTAACTGTGTTAGCAGCAAATGGATCTCTGGTCTAACAAAAGCAAAACTAATTTTAGTGCTGTGAACAACCTGCTGTGCTCAAAAATTAACCACTTCCTTCAATTACACACACAACCAGGTAGCTGGAAAAGTCATTCAATATATTACGAGTTGGATTGCTTTTTTTTTTTTAAAAAAAAAAAAGTAATAACAGAAAAAACAGCAGTTTGCCCATCCGAATGGCAGGGGGCCAGAGAGGATTAATGGGAGGCAACCAGTGCTGCAGGTGGGTACCGAAGGTTGCTCCCTTGGTGCATCTGAAGTTGGTTGAGCATCGAAGGCTTGCTGAGCACCACTGCCGTGGGAAAGCTGAGGGCTGCGAGATGGAAGGTATGATCACATTGGCGAGCGGCCTGTGCAAGCTACAATCGGCCCTTCCCAGGTAACTGCAGCTTATTCCACGCTTCTGCTCTGATATAAGAAAAATCCTCATTTGGCTGCTGTGCCCAGCTAGCTTCAGGAAATAACAAGTTATATCAGAAACAGACTCAGACAAAAGAGAGACAAGAGGAAGCCATGGTCCCGTGGGACAGCCAGACCAAAATGATGCAACCACCACACGAGTCACTGCTCAAGGAGCTGGGATCGAGCTTCCCCACACTGGCTCTCAGGGTTTGTGTTGCCAGCCCACCCTGGGTTCATGCAGACTCAGGCAGCACTGGTGTTTTGGGAAGGGAGCAATTCATGGGGCGCGCTTTGACTTTTGGCTGCTCACAGACCTAAAGGAGACTGAAATGGAGAAGAGGCTCTATCCGCTGGCAGGGCACACGAAGGCCCGGCCCCAGCCAGGGTTAAAATCCATTTTGCATAGTGCTGGGATTACAAAAATATGTCCGCACATGCACAAAGCGTCTCTTGTAGAGATTTGCCAAGAGCACGTGGAGACAGGGAGAGGACAGGGGAAAGATGGAAGGACAGTGGAGGAGAAAATCCTCTCTTTAAGCCGCCATGTGGGAACCATTGAAAAGTAAGAGAAGAAAAGGAAGGTAATGACGATGAAATGAGACCTTAGGCTGGGGAATTAGTAGATTTGTTACCTCTGCTGTATGTTGAAGGCTCATGGGAGCTGCCAACCTGCTCCCTGCTGCCCGTTGGGTGCACACAGGTGAAAAATCAGGGAGCGGACCTTCACGATTGCCCAGAGGAGTTGCGGATGCCCCATCCCTGGAAGTGCTCAAGGTCAGGCTGGATGAGGCTTTGAGCAACCTGATCTAGTGGAAGGTGTCCCTGCCCATGGTTGGAACTAGGTAATCTTTAAGGTCCCTTCCAACCCATAACATTCTATGATTCTATGACTCTATGATGGTGGATCATGATGCCAGAGAGTGGGAGACAGAAAAGGGGGATCCAGCTCCCTGGTTTCTTACCGTTCCCAAGGCAATCACCTTGCCCTCTAATGAGCAAAATCCTTTCACCAAAGGCTGGCAGGATTTCTGCAGTTTTTTACAATCTTTGAGTTCCCTATATAGTCTTGGGGAGATCCAGTCTCCTCTTTCCTAAACGAACCCCCTCTCTGCAGCAAAGTCTCCTCCACTGGCTGTAGAGCAAACAGTGCCTCTCTCCTCCATAGTCTGAGGTAGAGGGGGTCACTGCCCCCCCCGGTGCCAGAGGGCAGAAGAGGACACATCCTCTCTCGCTCCTGCACCTTCTTGAATTTCTCCTGGGAAGACAGAGATGAGCAGCAAGAGTTTTTCATGCTCACTTTTTCTCTGACCCTGCGAGAGTGCCACCCTGAGACACAGGGCTGAGACACTTGCAACTTGTCCTGAACTTTCTTCTTCTGCCAAGAAAACACCAGGTGCGCTTTTCTCTCTTCACCGTCTGGTTTCAGCCACATGCAGTCAGGAGGAAGGATATGTCTGAAAAACGGCTGTATGGTCCTCTTAGTCACAAGTCCTGCTACGATTCAGCGTGATCGATGGGACTGAAAGGGTTCCGATTCTCAGCACTCTCCTCTGGGTACGCTCTCTTTGGACAACATGATGTCCTGTTGCAGCTATTTTGCAAATCTTTTAGGTGTCTGGGAGAGAGGTATGACGGACAGATTCGGCTATTGCCTTGAGCCCTCAGACAGGGCACAGGGATAAGGGGAGTCACAGCCGATCTCTGCTTTCCCCTGCTTGCCCTGGGGTCAGCCAGATTTAACGCCTGCAGTTTGTTTGATTCATTCATCACACTATCAGCGTAACCCAAGACAACATGGGTGACATTTGTTGCGAGCTGGCCCCTTTTTCATTAAGAATTGGCCTAAATCCACACACATTTAATGGTAATTGCTAGGCAGGCAGCACAGAGCAAATACCTTTTATTTCAAATCCAAGACAAGTCAGTGCTGGCTGATAGTTTGTTGGCGCTTTCCTACATTAATTAAGTACCTCTCATCTAATATTACATGAGGTCTTTCTGAAAACCTCTAGTGAAAAGTCTTTGTTAAAAGCGCCAGTTGAAGTCAAAACAACGTCCAATATTGCAAATTAGGATTCCAGATTCCAGGATGAGATCTATTAGTCTTTCCCTGTTTAACTAATTAAAAACACAGAGGGACAGAATTCATTTTGTCATTCTTCTATCCGTAGGACTCCTTACAGTAGCTAAGAAAAGAAAACAAAATTCCCTTCATTTATCTTAAGATATCGGCTGGCTTACCCATCTGTGAGCGAAGAATGTTTTTGCTTAGCTTGCTTAACTAAATGAATCTTGGTTCACTTGCTTGCAGCTGAAGACAAATTAGGCTGATTATAGACGAAAGGGCATACAGCACAGCTAGGAATTAAACTGCGACTGGGTATTTAGGATGAATGAAATGAATAGGCAGCAACAGCTTTGCGTTGCTCTGAACAATCAGCGGTCTCCTTCTCTCGCAATCTTTTTAAAGCACTTTCAAAATAATCCTCGGTGTTATTCTTGTGTGTGAGTTGCTGGTTTGCAAGTATGGGTTTTTAAAGAAACAAACAAAACGAAAAAAAAATCCCTGTGCAAACTTTCTCCCCTTTGGTATGGGAAGCACTACCGAGCTCAGCAGCTCGCCGCGATGCTGCCGTTCGTACCTCGGCTGAGGAATTCCTGCCGCACCACGCCACGCCACGCCATGCTGCCAGGCCGCTCCACATACAAATCGCAGAGGCGAGCAGTAACATCGCATCCTCCAGCGCTTCATTTCCTACATCTCTCTTACTCCATAGGACGCCGCAGCACATATACTGAATCCGCTGCAAGTGCTTGACAGGTGATATTTAACATGCACCACTCTTGGTGGTGTGGGGAGTAGGCTGAAATACTGAGTTCTTCACGTGTCGATGGTTTTCAGTAATTAGCATATTTCAGCCCAAATCACAAACATCCTCCCTTGAAAAGAATGATAATTGGTGACAAAATCCGTGGCATGCAGTTTCATCAAATGCAAATTTGGGCTAATAAGAGAGACACTGGGCTGCACTAGGAGAATAAAATGCACCACAATTTTCGTTAAAAAGTAATTTTTGCTAACGTTTTGGGCATAATGATTTTTGAGAGGACATTTGTAATTTTAGCGTTTAGGTGATAAAAGTGGGTATTTGAAATATGCAGATAAAAAAGTCTTCTAGGACCGTTCTTGTAACGTATCGTTGACATGAGCCCATCCCCTGTACAACTGCTTCTCAGTACGACCCTGAAAGATCAATACATCTCAAACAAACTGGAGCTTTAGGTGCCCAGATCCCCTTTGAAACACACGTCCTCATTTGTGCTGTTCCAGGCACTTGCTGAGATGCAATAATTCCAGTTTTGTGCTCTCTCCCCTCAATACAGATCCAAAACAGAGGTGGAAGACTGCCTCTCTTGCTGTTTGAGCCAACACAGGCTTAGGCTGGTGCCAGCTCCTTTGCAGTGATGGTTTTGTGACTTCATAACCCACGCACAGGGTCAGGAGGATGTTTGCTCCTGTGATTGCTGTCAATAGGGGAAAGAAAAGCAATTCCTCTGGCAACACAAAACATACCTTTCTTGAATAGTGGGTGTTGACCATATACTGAAATCAGATGAAAACTGAAAGGCAAATATTTGTGCCACGGCAGGACAAACCTCTCTTTTGAAAGCAACAGATAGCTTCTGGGAAAAGTGGTGGAGGCTTGAACCAGCCAGAATCCTACCAGGGAAACTCCCAGGGAAATACCTCTAAACAAAGAACTACACTAAGGTGTTTGAAGTGTGTAGACCCAAAGTCTTTCTATATCATGATCATCTTAAGGAGAGATGCTTTTGAGGGACACCATGACTTGTATTTGCAACTACAGGTAACTCCTCACCCATCTGGTACTGCCTGCAGACACACTGCTGCCTCTCAGCTGCCCACGGGCGACTGAAAGACAGAAATACCAAAGCTGTTTTACCCACTATGACACAGGGAGCCCAAGCCAAAGTGGATACTGAACCCAGGTCCTCAGGGGCTCAACTCACAATTTCAGCTTTTCTTCCCATCACACATTTCCAAAATCTGACTCTTCTTTCCATCTGTAAGTGCTTTGTTGGAGCCTAGTTGCTCCCTCTCCCTGCCAGCCCTGCCTGCGTTCCTCCCTCCCAAGCAAGCGGGGACTCGGTCGCTACGGGTGCAATTCCTAATGCTTCCAACACCTACTGTGCTCCCTGCACACCATTTTAGCAGCACGGAGAGTCACGGTAGGCTGACTCTTCTGCCTTCTCATTTCAGCTGCTGTAGTACATCTTCAGACTATGGAGAAGCAACAGAGTACTTTCTAGTCCACAGGCACAAGCTTTTTTCTCTTACTAAAAATACCCAAACTACTGCAGCAACTGCAGACCCAGCCACTCTCTGTCGACTGAAACGTGATTCTCATCCCAGTAAGAAATCAGAACACAAGTTTTCTTTCAAAGACTTTCTGACTGTAGAAACATGAGAAGCAAATAAGACAAGTCAAATCCCCAGCCTGAGATAACATAGTTGATACAAGCCAGGATTTTTTGGTCTGAATTGGATGCTGTCCTACTAAATGCTGATAGGTGCTCATGAATATAAGTTAGCAGTTTCCCTTTTATCTATTGTTTTTGTTTTCCTCCGATATGACAGGCTCCTGTTTTAGTATATAAAATTGCTTTTGATGTATTGATGCACCAAGAATTTATCAATCATGGGGAAAACAAGACAAACGATCATATTATTGGGGTTTTTTGTAACGCGATTGTTGAGCTTTCATGATACAAGCATCATAGCAAAAAGATTAACTACATACAGGAGTGCACATCCAGCTTGCTTTTGAAAGATCACATTCCAAACACACACACATATATTTCTATAACAGCTATATAAATAGATACTCAGTCACATCCTAACTTACAAAACATACACTACTGGCAGATAAAACCTTGTCTAACACTGAACAGCTTTGTCTCTTCCCTTGCTACAATTCTCTATCGTGTTGAAAACAATTTTGCATCTACTGCCGAATCCAGGCTCTGAAAGCCGAAGACTGTTATATCATCGTGCTGTATGATCACCGAATGTCAGATTAAAATATACACCAGCACCATATTATTCCATTATCAGGACAGCACAAATACGTCTCCTTTCAGATATTATTTATACGGTTTTAAGAAGCTGCGTTTCTTTCCAGAAAACACTATTTGAGAATTTCCATCTTTATAAGATATTAATGTTACAGATATCTAAGAAAGATAAAAACAAATGCAGCCATTCCTTTTATACATATTTTCTATAGAAAATATTAAATATAGATTAGCTTCTTAAAAACAAGGACAAAGTTACACCCATCAGAGATGTGAACACTTTGTAAAATAACAGCACTTTTCCTGGTGTCACGAAGGATGAAATTTAATTAAAATTTTACATTACTGCTGAAATACATTTAATGTAACAAAAAAAAAATACTCTTAGTAACGTTAATAGCTAGCTTGCTTTAACAGCCATCAATAACCGATCCCCACAATGGTTCACGTGGCACAGAAAGCCACAGTACCCCCAGAAGCCTACATGCGGGGGAATTTTTAAAAGCAGTCACACAGCGAGAGATAAACTGGGATCAGAACAAAAGTAACCCCAGAAGCTCCATTTTTTTCCCAGCCCTGGAGGCGTGCCGGCCCTTCTCTCATCTGCAGCACCAACATTTCCTCGCGGAGCCGCATCAGCGAGAGCTTGGCAGCCCGGGGAGCAGGCGCTGCTGGGGCTCACCGTGTGTCAGGAAATTCCTCCTCTTTCCCGCTGCGGTTACGGCACTGGCGATGTGTCTTGGGAAGCTGAGGAGGGAGATGCGCTGCGGGCGCCCGGGGAGGTGGGCAGCACCTGGGAATCACCCAGGCCGTGCCGGCCGCCTGCCTCATAGGCATTCGCAGGAGTTTCTGCAGGGAAAATCTCAAGCCAGAGAGAGACTGTTTTCTTGTCTGTTTTACAGACAAGCCAGAGAGAGTCTGTTTTCTATAACGTGCGACATCAGGCTACGTGGCATACATGTGAAACCAAACCTGCGTACACGCAATGGAATCGCAGTCTCAGTTCAGCTGCATCATTCTTCATTGCTGCTGGATGAAGAATGGCATTTAAAACACGACATCAGCCCCTTTAGACATAGAGGGCTTCCCCAGACAGATGACTAAAATGCCCAGGTGAGAGGTGTAATGAGTATTTTCAAGACTATCTTTGTCTAGAAAAGACCCCTGTGCCCAGATATAAGCTGTGGCCAGAATTTTTAAGTGACTCACAAAAGGCTACTTGTTAATAATCTAAGATTTCTTACATAAAGTCTTCCCCTCCACTGCAAAAACTGGAGGGATTTATAAATAAAATATTTAAAAGGTTGAAAACTGTGGAACTGGCATCACTGAGAAGCACAGACAAACAGCAGGGAAGGGCAGTGTCAGCAACCAGAAAGACTGGCCGCACCAGCTGCTGTCACCATCCCAACCAGTGTGTAACTGGGAGGCTTCCCTGGGGACCGGCTCATGGAAACACCAGCAGGCTCTTCGTGCCATGCACAGAAGAACAAAGCCAGAAATTGGGTTTATTTAGACTAAAATTTACCCGCATGATATGCATCCAGAGATCACGAGACACCAAACCTCTCCCGAACCCGGCGTCCGTGTGTCCCTAACACCGAGCAGACACAACGCCCACACGAGCCACGGCCGGCAGTTTGTACAAGCCCACTGCAAGGAACTGCAAGCTATCTGGGAACGAGTCAGTACAAAACTTTTCCCAGGATCAACCTGGATCTCCTCCATTTTGGTTTCCTACTTTTTGGTTTTATGTACACTGACATTTCCCAGCTCTGAGCAAAACTGGCCATAAATGCCAGCTCTCTTCCACAGAAGCAGGAAAGCACAGACCGCTTGCAACACTCCTAACCAAATTTGCAGACTCATTCCTTTCCCAAAGCATCTAAAATATTTGGTTGCTAATTCCAGTCTACCCAGCAAGCTCTCTGTCCAGGATTTCCTGGAAATGACTGAGCTATTCAGGATACCCAGCACCCCTCTTTTCTGGGAGGTTCAAAAGCTGGGAAAATAAACGTGTCAAACGAGGATTTGAAACGGATAATTAAGGTAGCAGGAAACATGAGCCAAAAATGGAGCCTGCACCTACTATCCTCTAATATTTTCCCTTTCATATCATCAAAAGATCAAGTTCTTAAGCCTGCTGAACTCCAATGGCTACAAAAACCTGAGCTCAAACAGAAGCTGCTAATGAGAGGCATTTCCTAAAGCTGCTTTAGCAGGTGTTTCCTGCTGAAACGGGGAGGGTCACGAATGTAAATCTCATTTGGAAAGTTTCTAACCCCGGGGATAATATTCAGTGGTGCTGCCACTCTCGCTGCCATCTGCACTAGAAAGCGGTTCTGACTGAACTAGATAGCACTTGATCCCACTGAGTGAGCCCAATTGTTTGCATTCTTGCACAAATGTGTGAATGGCAGCCTTCCGGCGAAGCAAATGCTGGGTCTGCTCCCTTCAAAGGCTTTGCCAGTGATCCTTGCCCTGCTGGCTTCATCCTTAATTGGCCTACACGGTGGGGAGCAATTAAAAATAAATGGTAGCTTGCTGCGCTGCTGTAAGGGGAAGTTTTGCGACTCCAGGCATGAGCACGGCTACCTTACTCCAGTGCTGTATGCCATGCACAGGGAACGGCAAGAGGGAAAGGGGAGAGACCTGGCTATCCTGAGGAAGCTCCAGGGGAAAAAAATCCCATTGTAGGCTGCAATAAATCATCATCGGCCTTACAATTAAAGGTTTGATTGTCTGGGGTAGGAGCACGCTTTCCCTAGTGTTTCTGGGGAGTGTGGGAATGGCATTTCCTATTACACCTGTAGTCCAGAAATGGGATTTCCATACCGTCTTCTCAAGACGGCACACCCCCGCTTCCATACAGTCTCCACGGAGAGAGCAGAATGGCTCTCATTCGCATGGTAAAATGAGGTTTCTTCAAACGAAACATCCAATACCAGAAGTTGTAAAACTAGTCTTTAATGAAAGACAACTAATCTGGAAGAAAAGCAGCATCACGTAACTGTGTCATCAGGCTCCCTGAAACTTTAATCACAGGGGAATTCTGAACCAGCCATTAACTCACCATAATCATCTGTATCAAGCAATGGAGTTTCTCAGATAATTTCCCACTACTTATTAATGAAAGTCCACTATAAAGATGAAACTAAAATCCCAATCAGTTACAGAATCAAAACCCAAATTAAAAATACCGTCTTTCACTACCCATCAACCCATATTTCCATGACATTCAGAAGTGGGTGAAAGCACAAAAAAGGGGGAGCGGAGAGTCACTTGATTTTCCTTCGTTCCCTGAAGACATTTGACACGGAAGGTGGTCAGCTTCACCCAAGAACTAACCAGGCAGCTCATGTCAGCAACAGCCACTATACAAACACTGTGTGTACATCACGAGGAGATGGCAGGGTTGCACATCTCTTTCACATCTCGCTGCTTTACTATAAAGCATCTCCATGCTTCTTGTATCAGAATGTGTGTTTCAGGGGTACATTTCCTGGTGGAATAAAAAAGGATGAAGTCTGCCCTGGAAAATCTCCAAGACGTCCTTTTCTTTTGTCTCTCTTTGTTGATACTAAATTGAGGCTAACAAAAGGCTTTACACAGATTTTATCCTTAATAGTATGTGATGCACTTTTTAAGAGCTTACTATCTCTGGAAAAAGCTACCACTCTTTTTAGGCAGATTCAGTGAACATGGGATAGAGCTAGTGTACAGACACACAGTCCGTGTTGCACTCATTTTTATGCGCAGTGTTTAGAATGAAAATCTAGACATACTTCTTAAAATTATTTCTCCCATAGCTAACATGTGATGTTCCAATGCCTGCAATACATGTTGGGAAGGGACCAGAAAGGCATATTTGTTACATACCAGCCCAGTTCAACCTCTGAGATTATAGAGAGCTCCCCTCTCCTGGGAAATTACCTACAAGAAGCAGTTGACAAAGATTTTTTGCAGTAGATTTCGTCTTTGGAGGGGAAATAGGTTATATAAATCGAATCTCTGCATAGAAATATCTTGTGTCTTGTGCTGCAATATAGCAAACCATCTGAATTGCATTGACAGCATATGATTTACTCAACTGCTGAACTAGGACATTTATGTGCAAGCACATACATTCAATACATTGTTTGCAGGCACCTCCAAAATTCACCTTCTCCAAAACCACAAGACTCCAACAGCAGTAGGATGCTGTGGGGGCTGCAGAGACGCTTTTCATGTTCTCTCCACAGAGGGCTGGAGAAGATAATGTAATCCATAATTCTTCAACAAAGAAATGTCACTCATCTAAGGCACTTTCCTTTTAGTCCATTAATTTGTGATACAGTTTCTAAAAAAGAAAAAGTTCAAAATGATGCAAATATCTCTAAACCAGTTCTGAGCAGAGAAACAGTGAGGGGCCAGTTGCTTAGTGATAATCACAAAGGCAGGGAAGAAAATACTGCAAGCCCTGCTGTATCTGCTTAGTCAACGTGATGAAAAGGCCATGGCCTTGCAAGGGAAACAACACTGAGCTGCTTTGTTGTGTTGCTTGTGAAGATTTCTCACATGCTCATTCTAGTTGATTACACTCAACATAGGAAACCAGGTCTTTTGACTCCAGGGTTAAAAATTTCCTACTAAATAATGTTAAGGGTTCTAATACTCTTACCTTATGACCTTTGTTATTGGGTCTTTAAAAATGAGGTGGTATTTCAAAGTACAGCATAATCCATAGCATTTTGCATATACTTCATGTTCCTCCCACATACTCACAATCCAGCATTTAATCACTATGAAATGTGTTTAGATGAGGCACAAAGTACGTCAATGACAGGAAGTCTGCCCTAAAAAGTTTGTCTGCTCAGAGATGATTAGATAAATTATGTAGGAAGAATTTAATATTAAAAAATCATTACTGCTAGGGCTGGTCTTAATCAGCCATGAGGTCACTTTATGGGATCTCTTCTCCATTTCTCAGGAACCTTGATCCACTCTTAGTCATTCCATGGGCTACAGGCAACCGGCCCTCCATAAGGCAGAAGAAGGATCTTTCTGATTGCAGAAGGAAATACTGTATCCAGTGATACTCCTGACGGTTTTGCAGTTTCGGGATGGGGCTTATTTGGCAAAACCTTAATTCTTGGATCTCCCCTAAAAGCAAAACAAAACCTACAAGAGCTAAGGAACCTTTAAGAAGATGTAGGTAAGAGTGAGTTGAACTAAATTATATTATCTTAAGGTATAAACTTAACATTGAGTAAAAAATCTAGGAAAGACACCCAGGAACCCCTGACTGAGTTGTAGGCATTACTGAGTACACGCTAACCAATTGTGCATGCCGTAAAGTGGTTCAAGATGAGACTCAGAGAGACTCAGAGACCAGGTGCACTGAGTAGAGCCAATTCATCTGGTTTATTAAAGAAACTCTTTTCCATTCTTATGGGTATTCCAGCGGACTGAGTTTTCAGACTTTCAGCGAGAACCAACTTTTTATTCACTGAGAATATCAGCATAGATTAACAACCAAGAAAATGCTACCCATTATGTTTTTCAAATAAATGCTTCCTGTTTACAGTTGTTAACATATCAAAATATTACTAGGTTTTCATCACTATCTGTCTACAGCTCTGCAAATTCACTATGCCACTGTGTCATTTGCCCCATGATGGTGTTTGCAGGCAGAGCAGCCATTCACTCCTGAAAAATCCAATCCACTATCCACAGCCTATATTTCTCCTAGAACATTTTATGATTCTGGAAAACAATTTCTATCATGAGAATTTCATAAAATAGCAGGGAAAACCGAACATATAAATCTATGTAAATACCTAGCAACGTCCGGCACTTTTAATTCAACAGTTTAGCTTCCTCCTCACAAAAATGGTTTAATTTCACAAAAGGTACACTTTAACATAAAGATTACTACAATTTGAATAATCTGGATGACATTTTCAATTAATTCTTTCTCCAACCACTTTCAGTAACATAAAATGAACAGGAGGGAAGGTCACTGTGACCAACAGCGTTCTCCGAATCCAGCTGGAGACTGCTAGAAGTAGCTATTTACAGTTTTAGAAGACAAACTCGCACGCCCCAAATATTTTTCAAGTGCTGAACCAATTAGTCAATATTTAAAGGCTATATATGATTCAATTCTTCATTTGCTTGCCACTGCAAACGTTATTGCTGGTATCTCACGTGTACAGGGCGCAGCGGCAACTTGTGGGCTCCACCAGCTGGTGCCTCACTCTGCGAGTCAGAGACACACAGAACAACGGTCCCTGACCCAAACGCCTGCAGTTTCAAAGGCAAGTCTCCCCAAAAGGATGTCACAAATGAGGGGACATAGGAGAGGGGATAAAAAAAATGTATAGGTTGTGCATTCTAGCAAACATTACTGCAATGCATATAATTCCTTTTCAGAACGATGTCTCTGAACCTCTACCTGACTAATGAGGCATGCTGGTTTACTTTGCTTTTATTTCACATAGGCCATGGACTAATTCATATTATATAGGTTGAAGCTTTCACACATGATGGAGCAGCAAGCAGAGGAGGGAAAAGAAATGCCAGTCTCCTTACAGAGCATGTCAGCATTTCTCTCTCTAAAGTCTCCTTGCTTCTCTTTCTTCTTGAACTCCCAAAACACAGAGATGTGTATGTGTGTGAATTCTGGCCGCGGTGGCAGAGCACAAACTCCAGCTCATGGGGCCAGTACGCGCTGGCCAAGGAGGTTAGCTGTCACTCTGAAAGAGAACAACAGATACAAAACCCGAGGTCAGGGTTCAAGCCTAAATCCTTTTGGCATGGAGGGATTTGTTGTATGAATATTAGTTTTCACTCACACTGGGGTATGCCCTTAGCATCTACTCGCACATAAATGAAGAAGACATAGGTGTCAGGGAAATTGTTGGCCAGCCATTGATGTCAAACAGCTTTCAGGCCATCTTTAAATGCTTACATCACTTTACTGAGATAAAAACATGGTCAGTGAAAGCATCAGCTAAGGCTTCAAAGCCCACGGCCAGCGCTCCGCAGAAGCGGGAGCAGAGCTCCCCAGCAGCCCCCAGGCTAGCGCTGGACAGCTGTGCCTGCCAGAAACAGGTGCCGAGGGTCCTGCCTCATTTTTATGTTTTAGCAACACTTGTGTTGGTTTTTGTCCTGCTAATAATATCCAGTTGAATCCACCTGAAATTACAGTCTCTACCTAGCATCCACTGCTCAGGACTGCTGGGGACAGAACGGCATACTGGTGTGCGAGGGTGCTTTACTAAGACATCAGGCAGCAACTTGCACAGGACCATTAGCTCTGGAGTTAAGCAATACCAAAGAAACCCCATGGCAGAGCTCTGCACGACCCCACGCGTAGCCTCTCAGCAGTGCGGTACATCCAGCTGCACCGACCAATTCCAAAGCGAACGTAAGGACTCAGCGCAGCCCCTGAGGGATTTACACTATCCTCCTTCCCATCTCGCCCCATTTATTTAGGCAAAGAGGAGGATGGGGGTATCAGAAAACAGGTCTCTGAAAAAGCAGCATCAAAAATAAACACCGTACATAGTGCCTGACTTTTTTAATGAGGCAGCAATTTGTCAGTTCATCTTTCTGTTTTAACAAATACAGCCTATGAAGTAGAGAAACACACTGTATTACACCAAAGGAAAGATGTTAGTTAAAAATATCCAGATTCCTAACTAGAAATAATTATTTGTCTTTGGCTACATCTTTTAATTTCCTCAACAGCCAGGAAGAACAAGGTAACACCCACTAGGAAGACCACAACGTAGATTTATGTGACTAACTGAAAACGAAATATAAATGTTATGGGATGGTGGGGAAAAGACAAGGTACCAAGTGTATCCTGCACCACAGGTAAAGGTTTCAGTCCAGCCTTTGCCCAGCCCTGGTCAGCCAAATTTCTGAAGGCACCAATCTGAGCCCACATAAGGCAACTGACTGATTTCACTTGTCTCTTGAGCATGCGAAATGAATACAAATTATTCCCTGGCTCTTTTCAAGGTTCAGAACAGAATACGAAACTCAAACATAGACTGCAAAGAAACAACTATCTGTACATTTACAAGAGCAACTTACATACTTTTAATGTAAATAAAGATATCATTTATTCATATGACAGCCAAGCAGAATAGTGGACACTCTTGCAGCTAACACAGTATGGAAACTGGGGCCATCACAAACACATCAACAATCCTCTTGCTGATCAGAATAATATTTATCTTGGTGAAGAGCTGAAAAAAAAATTATCCATCCCCAAATGATGGTTAAGCGGCAGAGCATACAGGCAAGGAGTATTTTGATTTTAAATGAACCTGTCTTCTCATATGCAGAATACAAATAGCTGAGATATCACTTAGAGGTTATGACCCAGCCACTCAGCTCACCAAAGTATGAAGAAACGCAAGTGATGTCAATATTAACTGAAGAATTTTTGCTGGATGCAACTCCCTGCTGAATGGATGCCTCGCTTTTACTTAGCATCAATGAATTTTACCTCACACTCTCACTACAGCGACCTAGTATGTGTCTGGTTTATCTGAAGATCATTTTCTGTTGTTTTCAAGTAGCGTAATTAATCATATATGAGGAAGTAAGCAGATGAATGCAAAAGTAGGTAAAACCGTGGTCTCTCCCCTTTCCTACACAGAAATTTGTTGCACGCATGAACCAACAATCTCAACTTTCATGCAACTCTTCCCATAGATTACCCTGGATACACCAGTGGGAAAACATTCAGTGGTAAAGCCAGCACATATTTTAAAACGGTTGTATGTTGCTTTGATTAGGGGAAGCTTTATAGTCAGTCCATTGCTCAAGACAGCCAGCATGGCAGTATTATGTTTCATCAGCTGTAAAAAGTACTTTCATTCCTAGAGAGTAATACTGTCTCAAAAAAAAAAAAACCAAAAAAAACCAAACACAAACCAAAAGGTAAGCAGCAGCAATTTCCCAGATCTGCAGCTCTAAAATACTCACATTCAAGTTCTGAAAACATACAGTAACTGCAAATATATTCCTCATGTTCAAAACTGTATATACCAACTATATAATATATTGGGGGACGTGGAGTGATCCGATGCTTACGGATGAGTCACCCAAGGAAGAAAAGACACAGCAAGTTATTCTGAGGCTCCACACTTGTATGTCAGCCACCTTGACACTATTAAGCAGACAGAGATATAAGGCCTTAACAGATGACCATAGCTACACATCCAACATCTTTTTCATCCAACCACTAAAAGAATTTGATTCTAAAGGCAGATTTAGTGGTAGGTATATGGTTATGTACTATCTAGTTAAAGCAAAGATGCTTTTTTTGGAGAATTTCAAAATAAATCGAGACTGAATGTACAGTCTATTTGACTAGTTAATCCTCTACTGCATCTGTATTTTTGAATCTCAAATTCCAGCTAGCTAGTTAGTTTACTACTTAAACTTCTAGCAGTAGAAGTTTTTTAAAAGCCATAAATGAAAGGGAATGAAACAGAATACGAACCCAACACAGGAGTTCCCTTGTGGAACCTTAAAACTGATTACTGCCACTTTCCGTAAGGTTCAGATCAGATGTGATCATCTGGAAAGTCAGTCTTCCAGAATAAATGTCAAGCAGCGTGATTACCTAAAAAAAGGCAAATGGTATAGATGACTTTCAAGCTTTGCAAAGTTCAGTGTGAGAGGTCCTCATCCCTCCTATGATTATCCTTTGACAGAAACTGAAGGAGTACAAAATGTGCCAGAGGGAAACACTGATTCCACACAATCAATAATTTTGATTTTCATGCTGTCACAATTCAGTAGTAAATTAGGAATCAGAGGATCTACCAAGAAATGCCAGATGGTTCATTATGAAATACACCAGCTGTCCTTTTCCTCCAATGTCTCATTTTGAACTGGTGGAAAATGAAGTTACTTTAATTTACCCTGTACAGCTCTACAATAAAAACAGACACCAAAATAAAGGTTGAAATATCCAGCTACTAACTGGATTTATCTAGTCTACCATCATAATGCCATGTAGTGTAACCACTCAGCTACTTCACAAAGCAGATCACATATTTCCACTGAGGCCCCTGTCTAACGGATTTCATAGTGTCAGGGCAGAGAAGCAGACAAACAGCTGTTAGCATAAACTAGATCAACACCTATATACAGTTGAGCTACCAAGGACATGAGTCAAATGCGTACGTTGTACCTCAAGCCTAATGAGGGCACTTAGCACAATTCTCATTAGATGTCATGTCAAAGGTGGCTCCTGCATTAAGTGCCTGAGAATGGAAAGCAAAGGCAGTTTTAGAGGGATATCCATGAGTGGCCTGAGAGAAAACTCCTTAATTCAACAGATTAGCAATATAACTATTTCCAAAACATCCACGTATTTGAACAGAAGAGAGAGGGTGAGGAAGTTACTTTAAAATCCTATCGAAGTTTACTATCTTTGGATACTACCTTTGCAAAACCAATAGCTCGGAACTATTAATAAATAAATCCTTGGGGTTATAAAAGGATACTTTCTTAGACATACCGGACTAAAACTCTTCCCTATTTCTTTTTAGTTGTATTACCTAAGGGATTAGTTTGGTGTGTTTTAAGACTGTAACAGAATATGCATATTCTTCAGTGCTCGGTCTCAGTTATTACAGCACAGCCAAACTCTTTCCACTAAGGTTTGCTAAAGATAACAAATCTATCCCTCAGCCAAGTATAAAGACGCAAGCAGTGCAAAAAAAACTGGTCCACGGGGACATTTTGCACATTGCCTCACAAAAAACCCAATTCATTTTCAAGTTAATTCTTTTCAGTTCCCTAGCTAAAAAAGACGGCTTAATTCCTGTTGCTAGGTGAGTGTATTAGCAAAGTCTAAAATACAACCCAGTAAAAAATTTATATGACTTGGTCACCTATATAGCTGGTTTACGTGTTTATAAATTGCAATCCTTCAAAAACTTTCAGAAGGTTACCCAAAGGTATCATTCTTTTCTCCACACTAGTAATGTAAATGACATTAGTTGAGGGGCTAAGTGCACACACTTATTCCTCTAAGAGACGAAAGAAATAGCAATTTAATGGACTTTACATAAATGTAATTACACAAGTTCCTTTTTCCCTCTTGGAAATTGCCAGGTGTCTCTTCATGTACTGAGTATTCTTAAAAAAAAAAAAAAAAGGGGGTTTAAAAAATATTTCCTTTTTACTTTCAGACACTCGGTACCTCATATTTCTATTACCGTGTTTAAGTGTCTCGGATGAACAAGAAACCAGTGAAACAAAGCAACAGATCAGCAAAAGTTCAAATGGTTCTAAAATTTAGATATGGCATTGAGATACAGGACTTTCAAAACTCAAGAGAAACAAGCATTTATCTTTATTTCCAAATAAGACAGAATTTTAACATAAAGTTTAAACATATTCCTTGGCATTACTAATTCAAATGTTGCAATGTGAAAATAACTCATTTTTCCCTCTTAAGCTGTTTATATGATTTTTAAAAGTTATTTCCACTTTAATAACCCGCAGTTTTAATAAACACTTGACATAGAATTTCTTTAAATACTGCATCTATGTATTAAAATTCTCTCTTCTTTCAAGTGTATTTTAAAAGATGGTTCAATTGATCCACTTTGCAAGACAATATTTATACTACCTCTTTTTAGCAGTATTGTAAACTGAATGCAATCTATTTTTTAACATAACCCACAGCACCTTCAAAATATCCTTCCTGAGGTTCTAGCCCTTTTTACAGAGGACTTTCATGAAGAATGTCTTTAATTAGTATTCATTTCAGGTACATTTTTAATTCATTTCATAAAAATCTGGTCTGAGTAGAGTTCTCATCGTTGTAAATAACTGACCAAATACTCAAATCTTAAAAATGGTACTGGAGAGCAGTAAGATAATTCATGCGCTGATAGGGGGATAGGTATAGGAGTAGGTATAAGACCTACTCATATAAGGCATAAGACCGCACGTCAGCGCCTTTCTTACAGATTTCCTTTGCTACTGCTTTTTGGAATGTCTTTTTCTTTCTTGTCTGGCTATCAAACTTAAAAGACTATGTTACACACTGGAGAAGGTTATGTTTGAACTGGTGAAGGTTAAATTTGGTCAGAGCTGAATGTTTTATGTCATACCAGCCTTGTAGAACACTGATGATAAATGCTGTGCAGTTAACTCCCTTTTATTGTGTCCTTTCTGTCCCAAGGACCTGAGGCACAATACTGAGCCAGGGGACAAACTGCCTAAGAAATCAATATTTTGTGCTTTGATTAGCTTTAGTTAGCCACTCGCTGACTTTTTTGTTGTACTTAAGCACGTACGTGCAACCTAAGAAGATGATAAGCAAAAGAAAGTTAACAGCTTCACAGCCTGTCTGTTCTTTCCTCAGCTATGGAGAGCTTTTGCCAAAAATCCAGTGTTCTCTGTCTTTATTTGGACAGCAATGTATTATCTGTACCTATAGATGGAGAAGCAACGCTAAAGTGAGTAACATGAGCTGAAGTCACATAGTGAGCCAACATCAAATTGGTAAAATAGTCCTTTACTCTTCAACTACTCTTTTACATTCACACTACTGCACTTCTAGAAAGTAGCGACACAAAATCCTGTATTTCTGTGCACGGATCTCAAACTAGGACGCATGAAATGCAAATGCTGCCAAGCACTAAGTCGGGGTGCCAGGAACAAGGCACTTCATCTCTCAGAGACCCCCTGCGAACAGAACGGGACTGCTTCTGGGATACAGCCATTTATCAACTGCGTTCAGTTTTGCCGACTGCACTCTCGGCATTAAAGTATCACCTTATTAAGTTTAATAATTTATTACTTTCATAGCATTCGCCATTTAGATTCAACCTGTTCGAGGTTGTTTTTGTAAGCTAACTTCTACATGTTCATGTTAACATGCAGCAAACGGTCCTGAAGCTTTGTTGTCCTCCCTTCGTGCGGAAACTATTACGTTTGAAGCCCGAACACCACCTTTGGCAGTTTTCTGACAATATAGTCTAACTATTTGAGCTTTTTTTTTTCCTTACTCCAGTGAGAACACCTGTGTTAGTTGAAATACAAAGTTTTACGTAAGCTATGGTTATGGAAACAAGCGTATTGCCCCTCAAGCGCTTGAGCGCGGCGGCTGCGGCGCGGGGCTTCGGGCAACAAGGGAGCGGAGAGCAGCCTCCGCCACGAAGGCAAGACCGCTGACCCGGCAAGCGGAGGATCACGACTAGGCGCCGCGACCTCACCGCCTCCGGCCCGCAAGTGCCGGCGCTCCCGCCCGCGCAGGCTCCGCCCGCCGCCCCGCCGCGAAGCGTCCCTCACGCCGCCGCCCGCGGCCATTTCCAGCCTCGCGGCGCCGGCGGTGGGCGGCCGCATGGTTGCGCGCAGTGTGTGGCGGGCGGGCGACGCTGGCGGGGCTTAGACGAAGCGGAGCGGATCGGCCGACGACAGACGAGGCGAGGGAAGAGGGAGAGGGCGCGGACGGTGGCTCGGGCGGCTGCTGCGGCCGCAGGGGTGGCACGGGAGGCGGCGGCCTGCGAGGCAGAGGGGCCGCGGCGCGGTCCTTGAGGCGGGATAGGTGCGGGGCTGCTTCTTCCTTCCTCCGCTGCCGTGAGGGGCGGCTCCGGGCTCGGGGGAGGCGGTGGAGGCTTGCTGGTGGTCGCGGGCTTTGCCCAGGTGGCCTGGCATTTCTGTCAGGCTGGACTCGCTCCCGCCTGAGACCGTAGCCTGAGGGAGGCTGTGCTCCCTTCCTGGTCGGGCCTGCGCCCACCGTGGGTGCTGGGCTAGCTGGAGTGCTGTTCAGGGTGCAGCCTTGGGTGGGTTTTGTGGATTTTGTGGTTGTTTCTAGGTCCCTACGATGCCACAGTTAAGCTCAGGGAAAGCAATAACTGTCAGTGAGGTGAAAGGGCCTAACAGGGTGGTCACCAGCCCAAGCCCTCTGGGTGCAGGGGTAGGACGTGAGCCAGGGAAGAAGCTGGTAGTCAGGCAGAGTCCTCATCTGGCACCAAAGACAAAACCTGAGCAGCCCTTGTCTTCCTGTCTGCAACCGACCATGCTCTCCAGCGTTTCCTGTGAGCAGTTTGCTTCTCTTGGCTGCGTGCAGAAGGAGCAAGGTGAGAGTAGCCAGAGACTCTCAAGTGAAAAAACCAAAGGGATACAGTGCAGGAGGGCTGCCAGAAGCATGGAGAGTGTAGCTCTGCCAGTCTCAGACACTGCTGTATGCAAAGATTGGCAGCCAGCAACCATGGCTGCAGCAGCGTGCTGGGAAGAGACTGTCGGGAAAGGGATAGGACAAGGTCAACAGCTATTTTTCTCAGGAACTACTTCGCAAAATAAATTCTTAGCAGGGATCAAAAGGAAAGAATATAGCTCTGAGGGACTGAACCTCTCAGGTTTCCTGGAGAGTTCAGGAAGCTCAGGAAAAAAAGGCAGATATTCCTTTATGGAAGTAAAATTACAAATCCCATCCTCAGAGGAGGAACTTGAGAGCACAGAGAGACATGACATTTCCTGTTTGCCGGAACCAGAGGTGCTGCAACCCAAAAAGGGCACATGTGCAGAAATAAAAAGCACTGACTCCATAACAATACGCAAGATGCAAATAGCAGATCTTAAGAAGAATTTGGGAACTCGGAAATCCTTGTCTGAACCAAAACCTCAGGAGGAGGTAGATATGCCAGGGAAGTTAGACGGGTCTTCTTTAATGGAATCAAGAACACCAGGGACACAGGAGAAAGGAAAGAGGTGCTTGAGCAAGAAAGTCGGGACATCTTTGAGGAAACCAAAACTGCAAGGTCCCAGAGAGAGAGGTAGATCTGCCTTGCTAGAACCGCATACACGGTGTGCGGAGTCCAAGAAAGAGGCTGTGAGCCTGAGGAAGAGGGGCAGAAGCACACTGGTGTCACAGCGGCTACGGGGTCTAAGTAGCCAAGAACAAGCAACAGCCAGAGGAAAGGTGCACAAGGGTTTCATGGAAGAAGAGCAGCAGAGCTCAAACTCTCAGAAAGGAGCAGGCAGCCTGAACGAAAGAGGTAAGCACTTATGCCTCATTGTAGAAGTACAGGTGCAGAATTTGGGATCCCAGGACAAAGGGCTGGTGCTATAGTAAGACCCCATTAGAAAGTGAAAAATAAGATGATAGTTTTTCTTTTGCAGATGTGTCTGTGTGGAACAAATTCATAAGGGCAGGAAAGAGTGGCCTGTACCCTATCTCAAAGTGACTCTTAGTGGATGGCTGCTTAATTACCTGAAGAAGTATAGAGATAAGAGTTAGGGTCTGCCTTACAATACTGTGACAACAGTCTTGGAAAAAAACCCCAGATTTTTAGGGGTTTCCTTGAAGGAGAAGAGCAGTTATTTCACACAAAGGAGAGGAGACCATATGCCCTTTTGAGGGGTGGGGGTAAGAAGAGGTATCAGCAGCAACTGCACTGGAATAAGAAGTTATTTTTTTTTCCTCTCCCTCAAAAACGGTGGGTTCATTTATGTGTAGAAGCTCAGACAAAAGCAGGAAAGGAGACAGTAGTTTCAGCAAAGCCAAAATAAAATAGTCAGTTCTTCATCTGTGTATTACTTATTTTTGAGCATGTATCATGCTGTCTTGTTTTAGTGCTTGCCTTTATAGGATGCTGGGTTTTATTTTCAGAACTTTTTGCCTTTTTAGTTGTTATTCTCTGCAAAATCCTAAAAGATGTGGAAGCAAAGGTTGTATTTTGGCATTTTAAGAGAGTGTTTTATCCAACTGGAACAATTTTGAAGAGGATTTTTAAGTCTCAGACAATTGCCTGAAAGACATTCTTTTTACTTTCAAAGTGGGTAAATGACAAATATTTGCTGTGGGTTATTATTAATAAATATTATATCTAGAAACCGTATTCTGAAAAACAGGTATTAAAATTGCATCTTACTTCCTTTGAAAACTGAGATGTAGAAAACCAGCATTCTATTAGTACATTCTTGAATCTGTTCTCCAGACGAAATTTTCAGATGTACAGTTTTTTACGTAATCTGTATTTACTCTTAAATAAAAAGTAGTGCTTTATAAAAATGCAAGTCCTGCAGTATTTCTGGATCTTCTTGAACAGTTGGATGCGTTTGGCTGGGCTATTTGTGTATGAAGTAATCACTGTATTGTTATAAGCAAGCTTTCCTATCAGAGAATCTGCTGTGTAAACAAAAGATTTTAAGGCTACGTGTGCGAACAGCATGTCCATTTTCTTGCCAGACTTGCTCTAATTTGGTTTCCACCTGTTTTAAATATAAAACTTCCAATGTCCTTTTAATACCTTGAAGTTTTGCTCATCTTCGCATTTTCCAAAGACAAAACATCATTTGTTACTATAAGTCTGTTAATAGCGCTCATTTTATATAAAAAAAAAAGCTAAAACTTTACAGAAATGTTGGTCTTACACAGTGTCATGTTCTTTAGTAGCCTTGAATGTTTTTTGTTCCCTTTGTAAAATATTACAATAGGTTAGTCTTTTTTCCTTAGCTTATTCTTTAATGATACTTCTTTGGTTTTAATCAGCAGAGGAAAAATGGAAAGCAATTGAGCAAGACTCTGGTTCACAGGCTGTGAAGAAGCTTAAGACAAATCAAAACAGATCAGAACATTCCAAGGAAGAGGAATCTCACTACTCTAAATCTCCTACAGTTGCTACATCAGGTGGGACTCAAAGCAAGAGCTTTCTATGCCAGCCTGTAACAAAAAAGTCTGGTGTGCAGTGTAATAAAAGGAAACTCAGAATTGATCAGATGAAGTGCTTGCAAAGTTTTAGCGCGAATACAGCTGAAAAAATGAGAAATGTGTCTGGAAAACGTAATGTGGAACATTGCAGAAACACCCTCAACCATTGTAACGGCTTGCTCTGTGCAACAGAAAAGAATCCGTTTGTGAGACTAGAGGCCTGTAGTTACATCAGAATGTTTGTGAAGTCTTCAGCTAGAGGAACTACCAACAGTTACAAATTAAATGGATTCTTCCATATAGCCCATGATAAAAGAAAGTGTGTTTTTCATGATGGTGCTGTAGAACAGAGTGATATGAATTGCAGCACTAGTAGAATACAAAATGAGAGATCACCCATACAAGGTGGTTTATTGTTTAATAAAGAAAAAACTCAAAATGGAGAAAAGTGTTTTTCATGCTGTCGGAGTGAAAAGAATGGGTGTTCAAGGGGAAAAAAGTGGAATGTTGGTAGAAAGCCTAGAAAAAAGAAGGAAATCACTGAGAAATCAGCAGTGCAGAATGTTTCCATGGACATGGGTAATGAATGCAGTGAGTGTGCGTTACAAGCAGAAGCAGCAGTTGCCATGTCAAGCTCCCCTGCAGTCTTAGGGCTAACTCATAAAGAAATTACTCCATCGTCTTCATGTGATCATACATCAAATCTTCATATAGGAAAAAATACTCATGAAGCACAAAATATATCAGTCTGGAGACAGATTAGTACCGAAGTACTTGAATTTGAAGATGGATTTAAGAAGACATCCGAGCTCTCTGTAGTAGCAAAAGGAGAAAATTCAGACAGTGTGGCACATCATTCTGCTGCCTCAGATAGCCTGAGAGTGCTAGCTCAAGTCCATGATGTTTCTCACTGTCACAAAAGCAAGACAGATGAAAAATTGAACAAAGTTACTAAGAAATTGCAGCAGTTTACCTGTCAAAGAACAGTACCTATGACTGGTAGACATGTTTGGCCTTTTGAATCTTGTGCCAGGACTTCTGAATGGGTTCCTAAAAGTCATGGGTCCATCTCAGAAGGAAAAAGACTTTTGAGAACTGCCTTTGAGGAATGCTATGATAAAAACAGTGTTAAAGCTGTAGGAAACGATGCTGTGACTGGAAATTTGAGACAGCTGGATTTGCATACGTCATCAGTGGATGTTGACAAAGAAGCTACACGTAAGGTAATGGATCCAAATACTAAATGTCTGACTTCACTTGAAACACCAGAATCCTCTTCTGTGGACATTTATGAGACTTTGAGAACAAGCAATGGAAATGTGGAATCGCCAGTTAATATGGATAGAAGTGTCATGGCTTTTAGCCGTGATGAAGTGCAAGAAGTTAAAGCAACCTTAAATTGTAGAACAAAACAAAAATACGAAAATAAAGGAGCTGTAACAAAAACAAACCTGTCTGTGACAATCCAGAATGGTACATCCACAGGTAACAAAAAAAGAAACTTCAGCCGTAAAGTATCAGTAGTGAACCAGACGTCTTCTGATTTAAAGATAATGAAAGTATTAAACACTGGAAACCTGACAAAATTCAAAATTCCTTTATGCAGAAACAAACCTGAAGCCGGGAAATTGAAATCTGTCCATTCATTTGAAAGCAAAACCTGTAGTCCACTAAAGCTTCTCGACAGCACTAGTGTTTCAAGAAGGCAGAAAACAGGTGAAGAAACTAGTTTAGTAGATTCTGAGCAGCAGCCTCTTCCTGTCACAAGAGATGCTACATCTGCAGCTTCCATGAAGAAAAAAGCAGATGAGATCAACAGTCAGGACTTTAAGCACGATAGCCCTGAAAACGTTTCAAATGAGATGTCTGCGCTCCCTGAATGTTTTTCTTTATATCCATATCCTTTTCTAGACGGGCAGCTAGAGTCATCTGTGCCTGATTCCTGTGGTACTGAACGTGTACTAAAATCTAATTTTCCTGATCATTCTTGGAATGCAGTGGACCACCCTGTTGCATTAGAAATAAATGACGATAGGAAATCAAGAGGGAATCTTTCACAACACAGAAGTCAAAATTTTCCAGATATCCTTGAAGCTTACAAAGAAGATGTTCTTGTCATTGATGTGATTCAGGATGACCCCGACCTTTTTGGAACCAGTAATGAGCCACAGCTTGTGCTTGCAGACTGTGAAAATTGTCCTGTCAAGGCATCCTATACTAGTATCTGCATTAAAGATGAAAAGCAGAATCTTAAGCTTGAGGATCCTGTCATCTCAGAAAATAGAGATTCAGTAGATAGTAATTTTAGGTATGTATATCATTCTTTTTATTAAAATAATCCTAAATACTTTTTTTTCTCATATCAGTATAGTTTGGTTGTAGCGGTCAGGCTTCCTTGTAGAAGACCACTAATTTCTGGTTTGATTTAAGTGTCAGAATTTGATTGAGGTATGAGAGTATTTGAATGCAAATGAATTAATTTGTTCTTCATAAGAACTGGGATAAATTATAAATCGAAGGAAAATGTAATCCTAAAGAATTTGTTTAAACCACATGAAGTGAAATATGAAAGTATGAACAAAGATAATTATTAAGAGTAATATTCTTAATAAATAACTTAATACTTGCTGTCATTATACTTGGTGTCATTCACCAGGTACGAGTTTCCAAAATCTGTGATGACGACGTTGTTTTGTATATTCTGTGTATCATATTTGAATATATATTTTTACTTTCTGAGCTTTTCTAAGGAGAAATACTTTTTTTTTCCCCAACTTAGCTTTGAAATAGATGAAATAAGTATCTTTCTATGAACAAATGTTTTTGTTACTGCCTTTGACAGTCATTGTTATGCAAATTGTCTTGAATATAAAATTACTGTAAATCACATTTTGTAGAAACTGATGAATTGGCTCATTAGCATAGAATTAGTATTCCCATAATTTGCTGCACAGAGAAGATTGCCTTTCTCAGTATTTCAGGCAAAGGTGAAATGAGATGAGCTTTTACTGACAAATTCTGGGTTTTGCAATGTCTTGATTTTACTTAATGTGTTTAGGTGTGTATGTGTAGGTATGGACATGAGAAAGCCGAGAGAGAGTTAAGAACAGTCTTACAACAGTGTGTTGTAAGGATTCTGTCCATAGCTAAAAGTATTACTGAGAACTTTAATTTTACGTAACTGGTTAGATTAATTCCGCTTTTGTGCAAGATGAAAGTCTTAAATACACTTTTTGTTCAAAACAGACATATTAACATACAAGAATCCGGAATGTCGAAAGATACTGAAAATTCCTGTGATTGGATGCTAAAAGGTAAGAGTCTTTGGAGATTTTTGAACACGTAATCGAGAGAAGAAAGTAACCACAAAGATGTTCAGTGTCAAAACCTAGGATTTCTACTTTCCGCATAAAATGAGAACTTGTCAGTTCAGTAGTATCTTTTTATTGTAAAAGAAATTTGTTTCTTAATGTGTATAAAATGAATGTATTTTGAAGTGGTACAAACCTAAGCCTTATAGGGAACATCCACTTCTCTGTAGTACTTGTTTGTTGGTAGTACTGCGTGGGGTGTTTTTTTTTGTTTTATTTTGTAGGTTTTTTGACATGTCTGTGATAGTTTAGGCAAGGAATTCTTTAGCTGATGAGATGACAGTAAGACACCCAGTACTGTGATACTGCTTTGGAGTCTGACTCATAATCTTACTTGGTTGTCCTCTCATGTTCATCAGCAGACAGAATTTTATCACAGGTTGTTTTCCAGTTTGTACTGTTGTTTTTTGCAGATGCTATGCCCATTTCTCTGACAAACTGTTCTATTTTTTAAGGATGTTTAAATTTTTTTAGAGAAGAATACTTCTGACTTAATTTTTTTTCTTCCTATTGTAAGCAGAACAAACAGTCCAACTAGGCAGCATCTGAATGTGATTTGTTTTGTTTACTATGGCTTGCATACAGACCTACTACGCAAGGTATTTCTGTTGTGGAAGTTTCTCTTAGATTGGAGGAGCAGGATTTTGACTTTGAACAGAAGCCCATTACTCACACACCGGAGAAGGTATAGAGTTCTGAGACTGGTTTTGAAGGTTCTCAGTGTTTCGCTTTGTGGTGTCGGTGTGTCAACTTGCCGTTAATCTGGCACTCTGCCATTGCGTGTTGATTTTGCTGCAGGCTTGAAAAGTGTCTGTGACAGTACCTTGTGCTGTTTCTTTATATTAACGTGTTATGTTCGTGTAGAAGGAGTGAGTGGTTTGGGCAGATGTCGCCTCTTGGAGAAGAAGGAGTGAATAGTGACTATCTGAGGGAGAGGAAGTTTCAGGCTTCAGTGACTGTAAGGCAAAATAAAAGGTAACGAAGGTGTAGGAGCTCAGACACCCAGAACTAAACACAAGTTTCCCAAGGTAGAGTTGGGAGGAAGTGCACAGTTAGGCCTCTGGTGATGTAAAGAGCCAGTGCCATGGCATCTGAGGTGATTGAAACCAAACCTGGGAGCAAGTCCTGTACTGTCTAGTAACTTCTGCATTTTCTTAGACTATCTGTTGTTTTACTTCATGTTCTAACGAAGTTTGAGGCTGAAAGTCTTTGGGTCTTTTTGTGATGCTTAAAATAAAGTTTTAAGTAGGTCCTTCTTCCCAGATCTGAAAAACTTAGGATCACATCACATTCTTGGATTAATATGCACCTGGTAACTTATGTTTGATGTTTGACTTTTTAAAAGGACCTGTACAGAACAGAAGAAAGGTGCCTGGTTTTGGTAATTACTGACTATTTATTTAGAAATGTGTGTTACTGCCTTGGTGTCTTGTGTTATGTAGTGAGGTCATGGCTGCTTGTCTCAGTGGCTTCACAGTCCAAGAAGGGCAACAAGTACTACAGTTAAGGTATTCTGGATGACATCAATCCTCTTCATCTTTCAAGTGGAAATCTTGCGTACCTTGTCTTCATGCAGATGTGTCTTGTACTGAGGATCATACAGAGACCAGTGACTATAAGATAAAAGTCTTTCCAATAATAATCTGGTGCTCTGTTGATTTCCTGTGGCATCTGCAAAAGGTGCTGAAATTTCCCGACACTGAATTCTCATGGAGTTTACTGTATTACAGGAATTCGGAGTTTCTCAGAGCTGTCTATATTTAGTCCAGGTTTGCATCATGTCATTATGATTAGCTTATGCCCTTCTCTAGCAAAGACTAAGTCTTTATTTGCTTAGCAGATCACCACACATAGCTTCAGCTGTGTTTTAATATGAAAGCTTAACCAAATTTATTTCTAAAATACTGAATTCAATATTATATAAATAAACCTGTTGTACTGTTCTACAGAGACTATTACAGAATGTAAAGCTTGGATAGAATTTTAATTGCAGATTCAGTTTAATATTTATTTGAAATGGTTCGTGCTTTAAAGGTGAAATAATTTTACATATAAATTTCACATTTAGGAAGTCCTAGGAGTTCTTAAATGTCATTACTGTTAAAGCTTTGTAATATTTAGAAAATAAAAGCTTTGTTGTCTTGCAGCATGGGAAGCATGCAAAGTAATGTGTTTATACGTTTTCAGCTACAGATATTAAAACCCGCAACTCCTCCAGAGGAAGCAGTCCTTTGGGAGGTGTTACTGAGGACTTTCTTGAAGATGAGCAGCTCAGAGAACTAGATGAACTTCTAAAGAGTTACAACATGCATGAAAAGGTAGTGAGAAATTATGTTTTCCGTCACTAAATAGTTCAAGAAATTGTAGTCCATTAATTGAGTAATTTTAATTACTAATGCTGTTTTATCAACAAATTTTTTAATTTCCTGCAGTAAAAAGAATGTTGGTGTTTGATAGATTGCTGTGCTATTGGCAATTTAAGTTTTGCTTGACAGAACATGTTTTTTTAACTTGTCACTAATAATTCATCATTAGATTTCATAGATTTCTAGGTTGGAAAAGACCGTAGAGATCATCCAGTCCAACCGTCCCTAATCTCCCATTAAACCATATCCTTAAGTAGTTCATCCACCCTTTTCTTAAACACATCCAGGGATGGGGACTCAACCACCTCCCTGGGCAGCCTATTCCAGTGGCTGACAACCCTTTCAGAGAAGAAATTCTTTCTAACATCCGACCTGAATCTCCCCTGACTAAGCTTATATTCATTTCCTCTTGTCCTATCACCCATCACTAATGTAAATGTAAATGTAAAAATTAAATTTGAAATGAAACAAGATATTGTTATATCAGTTGTTACAGTAATTCTGTATTACCAATTGCATGAAAATTACTGTTCCAGTGAGCACCTAAGAATACTACTGTGCATGTGTGACATTTTTACGTAACGTATCTCATTTTAAAAGTTGATGTTAAATGTTTCTCATTACACACTCTGAGAAGCATGGGGTGGTGTTGGAAAGCTGAGGAGCTGCACAGCCACCAAGCATCTGAGGAGGATCATTCTGTGGCTCATTATTTTGACGTTTTGCATTAACATACTGACTTCCTGGCAGTTCAGAGAGAACAATAAACCATTTTCTTGCTCACTGACTTTATCTGACCTTTCTATTCTCTCTGTCCTCCTTCCTCTATATAATAAGTCTAGGTCTTTTAAGACTTGCTGAAGTTCTATACTATTTACTTCTTGGATAATGGATTGGAATTTACATCTCGCTGCCACTCAGACATAGCTGCTGATAGTATTTACTATTTTCGTCTGCTTCAAGAGTGGATAATGGTTTTAACTGTGACATATTTTTTATGGCTAAACAGTAAAATTCACATGGCAAAAATTTGATGAGTAATTGATAAGGTAATCAAACAGTAGGGAATCAGTTTCTCTGACAAAATCATTATTTAAAAGCAGAATAGAAACGTTTACTTCAGCAAATGGAATTGAGGCTACTAACATCTGATTCATGAAGTGAGCAGCGCTGTTTGGTTGCCTGACCTCTTAGAGAGGATAGAAGAGTCTGTCAAATAGTGAAGGTTACTGGATGTGTAGTACTTGTCTCAGTGTTGCCAAGTCTGTCTCAGTTGGGCTGCTTCGTAGTGTTGTGGCTTTATAAAAACAATGTCCTAATGTTTTTTTTCTGTGCTGTGTTGGACAGCAGTAAATATGTACAACTAATCTCACTCCAACCTCAAACTTAACCAAACTTAAGCCACAGAATACATGCTGCAGCCCTTAACCTATTCCTGTATGTGGATGCAGACCTGAGCAGGGAGTGGAGTGGTAGAACACTTGTCACAAGTATTCCGCTGTTTGGGGTGATTTTGGGTTTTTTTTATGAATTTTCCAACTAATAATGCTCTGAGAAGGACAATAACTATGGAGAAAACTCAAGATATTTGAGCAACTGATAAAATGAAGTTTGGAGACCCAATGAGACCATATCCATCTCTAATTCTTTGACTGTCATAAATATGTGATAAAATGTGAAGTTCAAGTTACTTCATGAATAATGGATAAAGCAAAGCCAAGATTCCATGACTTTGTTCTATATCAGTCCTTTCAGATTCTCACCCCTCGATATGTTAAGTGTTGTCTTTTTTCTTTCATATCTTTGGGGATTTTTTTACCTATACACCATGGTACACAGCTGAGAAAAAGCCTTAGATTTCTCCTCAGTACAGCTTTGAATTTTCATTAAACTTGATGGAATGACTTTTGTAGGTTTCTGCACATCTGCCAGGTGCAGTTAAAATCGGGCAGTGGGGTTATCAGTGAGAGCAGAGAAAAGTGAAGACAATCATGTCGCCTTTTTTCCAATTAAAAATCACTATTTTAAAGATCACAGAGTATAATGGCAGTGTGTCCATTTAAAAAGATGGTGCAAGAGTAACCGTACAGTCCCAATTACAGTTCTTACAGTCAAGACTGTGTTATCACACCTTCCAGCGATCACTAATGGTTTTAAGTCTGTAGTGTAAAGTGTAACAGGCTTAGTAGTGCTTTGCTGTATCTGAGAGTACGTTTTAAATATCTTCATAGTTCAAGTTTGCAGATGGAGTTCCTGATGTTAAACAAGAAATAAAGAGTGAAGCTGAAAAAAGGTATATATACTGTATCCTTCATGTAACCTGTGATGTTCCTCAGTTACTGTACAAATGATATGTGATGTTTTTACCAAAACACCATCAGTATTTTAATTTTTCTATGTTATTGTGACTGTGATAAAATAAATATGTGAAATACTGTATTTCATTGTGCAAAGTACAAGACAAGTATAGTCATAGCTTGACAGGACAATAGAGGTAATTTTGTCCTCTGGCTGGTGATGAAATAGATCCACTTTATACCAGTGTCTCACATTGGCATCTCAATGTGAGTATGGCATAAGATACTCTTCCAGCCACAATAGTGCTTACCAGAACTTTAAAAAAAAAGAAAATCGGTAAAACTTTCAGATTTCTTTTCTGTCTCTTGAGACTTTTTAAACTGATGAAACAATTGAAAGATCTCATTCAGATTCAGGCTGACAAATATTTCAACAACAGTAGAAAAAGGCGCTTAAAAACATGACGTGCAGTTAAGCATGTGCTTTACTGTTCTGCTAGCTTCAAGCTGTGCTTACAGTGTTTATTGTACATGTGACTTAAAAGTGTCAAACTAAGGAACTTTCATTCAACATCAGCCCAAAATTGAAGCAGAATAAGACTTCGTAGAAAAAGTATACATTACTGATAGAATACTTAAGTAATTAAAAGAGAAATAACAAATATTTCAGAGTTATTTTCACAATAATCAAGAAACCTTAAGTGGCATAGAAGAGGGTATTGCATTTTTCCAGCACGTCACGTTTCTGTGACAGACTTGAAGCGTACCAAAAGTCTGTTAAATGGAGAGTATTGCATCTTTTCATTAATCCACTAGAGAGCTCCAGGTTCCTCCTTCTGATAAAATACCCATTTAAATTTGCCTTAGTAGCATAAATAGTTCTTGATGCTATAGAGTGAGTAGATTATGCTGGATAAAAGATGTTTGTGCAAGTGATACTGCGTTAATTCACTTCCTTAGTTGAAATGCAGCACACACTGTGGTTAGACAAGAGGCATTTATTCCTTCGTTTGGAGTCTCACTGTTTTCTCTAGTTTTACTCAAAAACATTAATATTGCAAAGTTTCACCTAGAAGAAAACATAGTTACTGTTCTTATTTAGCAAACTCTGCTTTTAGTGATGCTGTTACTGAAGAAAATAAATTGATTGTAGAGCTGTATAGTTCACAGTTCCGAGCAAAATTGTGTGTAGTTTCATGTCTGGGTTAAAAAGAGAGCTGAAATTGTTGTCCCGAAGGTAAGATGCTATGAAAATCCTGTTGTGTCAGATCTGAAGCTGGCATCGCAAGGAAGCATAAAAAAAAAATTTACATGGTAACTTGAAAATTCCGAATAACTAGATCAGCAGAGTTTTTTCCTCTGGAGAACAATACAATATATTGACTAGAATAAAAACAAAGATTTGTATTGAAGAATTTAGTTTTATTAAATAGACTTTATTCTTCTCTGCCATAGCATTTTTATTTCAGAGTGTATTAAAAGCAGCCTGCAATTTAGGAAAGATTTTCATTATCCTGGCTATGAGAAGTATTAAATAGCTAGAATGTGCCCCTCATAGGGCATAGCAAGTTTGTTTGTGTCTCCAAACAGCAAGCAGACTGAAATGTCCTTTGTACCGAACCTAGGTTCTTAATTGAAGGGGGAAGAGGAGGGAGATCTGATAAAAGGGGATTATTTTTTTCTTATTTGCAAATAAGAAAGAGATCACTTAAGTATTTTGCCAGCAATATTTGTAGCTTATTTTGGAAAACATCACATTTTAGTAGTTTAATTATCTGGAATATACATATTTGGGAATAGTTAAAGGCAGAACAATTTTTAATTGGAGATCCTTTTGAAATCACTTTAATTTTCTGCTGAGTGGAGTCACTTATTAGGAAACAAAATAGTTGGCTCTTCAAATGTAATTTCAAAAGCTTGGTGGATTACTTCTGTGGCAGATATTACATAACAGACTACTGAAAAGTAGATGCTTCTTCAGAGGTGACAGAAATAATCTCATTCTTCTTGTCAGCATAGTGAAAAAAAAAAGTGGTTCACGAGTGCATTTCTACTTATTTATTGAATATCATATAGTTACACTTTAGGACAGAACAGCTAAGATGATAACCAGATTGGACCAGGCAATGAGAGTAATGAAAGTAAAGTCATTGGGACTGCTAGGTACTTAAATTTACAGCAAGTTTTTAAGTATATTGTTTAAATTGTTGAAGAAATTCTCATCTTTTATACACTTAATCTCCCTTTTTAGGCATTTAGTATATCAAAGAAGTACCTGTTTAATTTGGTTAAACAAATTTTTGGGTTTTAATACTCAACAGTGACTGTAACTACGGAGATCTTGTGAACTGTGAATTTCTATCAGGATTACCGTTGGATGCCCCGAAAGTAAACGTCTTCAGTGAAGTTACAGTGATGAAACCCCAGACAAATGGTATCGTATGCTGTATTCGTGAACCCTCCAGAATTTGTTTTGACATGTGTTTTATTTACCTATAAGATCTTAAGGAATTTCTTCAATTCCTGAAGGCATTGGCTGGAATTTATTTTAGTTAGCATGCATACAAGCAGAAATGTAAGCTCTTGTGATAGGTTAGTGCAGTTTTTTGGGTCGAGTTTTATAGCAGAATCCTGTTTGGTAGGGTCAAATAGCAATCATTCTATGTTGGTGTTTATGATTCTCAGATACTTTAATGGTACAGCAATGCCTGCATTCTTAGTGTTGTGACACATTGTGTTTGAGCCCTGTTATAGGTAAGTAACTTGTTTTTCTTTATTTGTGGTCAGAGAACATGAGTGCAGGTTTTCTTGGTTGGTTGTTGCCTTTTGGCAAAACTCGGCTAAGGGATTTGCTCGGGGATTTGCTCACATTGCCAAATGTAGAACTTTGTTGTTTATGCCAATTCAAATGTTTGTGAGGCCTTGACTAGACTGGATCAAGGAAATGATCTAGATGTAGTAATCAGCACTTCGTTTTGACCTGGTGTATTTCACAACTGGGACAGGTAGCTATTAAGTGTCTCATGACATAATGGTACTGTAGTCAAAGTTTCCTTCTCTTTTTCTCTGCACATGACAACTCTTGACATTTAGCCTTATATAAATGCATAGTTTTATTTGGCGTTCAAGATAAACAGGAATTGATTACTGATGGATAGATATTGCATTGTTTCTTTGCAACAGCTGTTTTGGGAATTAATATTTTTAGAATTATTGTTGAATATCGATGTTTATAAACATGGATTTCCTGAATTGAGATCAGTGGCAGAGGTTCTTGGTTTCGATTCAAATTAACTGCCAGTCTGAGCTTGTAGAACGATTTTACCATCATGTCATTCAACAGTATTTTCCGAAAGTGCAAGAAACATAGATGCTGTAAAAAACAACAGTAAAATATGTCTCGAGACTACAGTTGTTTGAAATTGCATGTGGTTTTGGCCTTAAAAGTGTATACACCTTCTGAAGAGTTCTTCCATATCTTCCTTCTTCAAATCATCTGCCAAAGAAAGAGTTTCTCTGCTAGGAGAAGGCAAAACAGCCTTTTTTTCCCCAGAACTGTGCAGACAGGATTGGCTATTTCACTTTACTGCCTGCTCCCCTATAAATTTGACATACAGTCGGCACGGAGAGCAAAAACTGTTGAAAGGACCTGGTCAGAAACTCCATGCTGTGGGGATGGCAAGAATCTGGAGGAAAGACTTCTAAGCACAAGTTCTCAGTGGCGTATTTCTGCCGCTAGTGGATTTTTCCACTTTATCAGTCTTTTTCCTGTCACTAAATTTATCCAATCCTGAATTTACCAAATTGCCCACCATCACTGCATAAAATACGCAGCTGTGACAGTACGTAACATTTAGATATTTAATTGTTCTGTGTTATATTTGTCCTTCCTATCCTGTGATAGTCCAGTCTATTTCGCAAGACATGCAGATTAAGAACCACTAGTGCAAGTCTCTAGTAGAAGATGTATCGTTATTGGATGCTCTTTAGTAACTATAGTTTGTAAGAAAGGGCTGAGCATCCTTTCTTTTCAATACTCAGTTCTTTCAAGGGGCTAGATGGGAACTCTAGAAGTGAAGACATTCAGAAGCTCTTATTTCTCTTCAGATATGGAGTTGAAAATTTGAACTTTTATCTTCCATTAACATTATTCATTTTTTCAGAGAAAGAAATCTGTTATCAATAACAATTAAAGTTCTAAAACCAAGTTTCACGGTTAAGAAACCAGTAACTTACATTGGGCTTAAGCTTGGTATTGCACTGCTTAAAACATACAGTATGAAAGGTTTTATTTCAGTTCTGGAAAAAGTTTAAATTTGTGGGTAGTGATGTGGGAATGCAAAGATTACTGATAAAGTGGTGTGGTGCTTTTTTCCTTTTGAAATTAAAACTTCTGGATATTTTTATTCCATTTCTTTTCTTATCTCTGTTAGTTAGAAACCTTGGATAAAGTAGTGAAGTTTTTAATTTAAATGTGCTTACTCTTGAAGTTTGTGTAATGTCTCAGTTTTAGGATAATTAAGAATACTAACTTAAATTACTGGCTTTAGATTATATTAATCAAATTTTCATTAATCATTGCTATGACTTGAAGGAACTCTTAAGTACAAAGGAAAATAAGATAAATGAGAGTAGTTTTGGTATGATTCATTTTATTATTACCTGATCCATTTATTGCCTTTATCCTAATTTTTAGATTACAGATTTTCAGGAAAAAGTCCTGTACTGCCATTGCAAAATTGTGGAGATTTTGCGCCATGGAAGACGGAAAAAAATGCAACTGTGAGTTGTTAAATCATTAATGATTTCAAATCCTGTGGCGCTGATTTTGGTATGGATATTCAGACAATTCTCCTATATCGAGTCAGAAATTATGAATCTATGTATGCTTATGTTTCGACTCCTCTAAAGATGTTATCGTCGAGTAAATACAATTTCTGAGAGCAAAATCAATGATGAGGGGACAGCTATTCACAGTGGAGCTTTGTTGATTTCTTTTTCCAGCTTAAGCAAAATGAAATAATGCTTTTTGCTTTATTGTTTTTGTAGAACTGAAAAGCGGACAAGGTTTCACATGCTTAAGACAGATTGCATTATCCATTATGCTGGGCACTGAAAAAGGGTAAAGAAAATCAATGCCCCAGAATTCTCAGGTTGTTATCTGGAGCCATGCAGGAGTTTGTCACCTGTCTTCCTCCTCTCTACTCACTGTCCATCTCATTTAGCCGTTCTTGCATTCTGTCTGTCTGTGATCTTCGAGACAGACTTTTGTTGTGTTAGTGTGTAACACGACATGACAAGGGATTGATCTTGGTCTGCTTTGAAATGCTGCAAATAGAGATGAGGATTGTTTCAAAGGCTTAATTGTAGATCACATTTTTTTGCTTTTGTTTGTAATTTGTCGCTACTTTGAAATTCTCAAAAAAATGAATGTTTGCTTTCAAAAAATATTGTCTGTTGGATTTTTTTCTGCGTGTTTTTATTTTATTTTATTTTAGGCTTCTCATTCAGTCCAGCCCATCCTCGAGATGATGGAATTGCCCCGCAAATATTGCAAATTTTATTTCATGACTTTACGTGGCTGTGAAAGAGCAAAATGTTGGTTTTTGCATGTTCCTGAACAAGGGGATGAAAAGGTAAAGAGATTTATTGAAGAAAAGAACAAATTGTAAGTGTGTACACTTTTTAAATGCAATATGACATCTCCTTTGTTCATTTATATACTGAAAGGGAGTAAATTTCAGGGATCGATGGATCAAAAAAACATTCAGAAATTCCTTCCTCTCAAGGTCTTTTGAAGTTCTTTTAAAAAAAAAAGTGGTAGAATTTTGAACTAGTAGACTTTTTAAGAGAACAGACATCAGCAAAAGAGCAAGAATTAGTCTGTACGAACGTAGAGCATTAGAACAGGGAAATTCTGAGACGTTTTTATCCCAAGCATCGGAGACCTGTAAGCAAATGCAGATTTTGTATGTATTCTTAAAGTCAAAAGCCATCTATGATATATTACTTTCTGCAAGTTTTATGCAACAGGGGCATGTCTGTTTAAAGATGATGTAATCTTAAATGGAGCAACGATACTCATAATATTTGCAACCAAAAATACTTCTCCAGTGGTGGGCAAAGTAGAATCCTAGAATGGTTCAGGTTGGAAGGGACCTCAAAGATCATCTAGTTCCAAACGCCCTGCCATGGGCAGGGAAACCCTCCACTACACCAGGTTGCCCAAAGCCTCATCCAACCTGGGCCTTGAAGGTGTGTTTTCAAACCATTTAACAAAGAAATTATGAGTCTGTAATACTTCCAAGAACTGTGCAAAGCAAGCCAATCATGCTGTCGTGTAATAAGATTTGGAATTGGCTGTATGAAACCGAGACTTACGTGGTTCTTTAAATCACTTGGAAGCAAACAAAAACACTGAAACAAGTAAGCAAAGACAAATGCCTGAACCTGTCCTCCTCAGGTCTTACAAGATTTATTACTTATCGACCATCTTACTGGTACGAGTAAGATTTTATCATTGGTGTCAGTAAGTAAGAAATTACAGAATCAAAATGTAAAAAATAACTTGTGGTGAACCTCTTAGACATAATTACTAAAAAAAAAGGTAGCATCTAAAGGAGCTTATCTGTCTCCTCAATATCTTAAATATACAGTCAAAATTTTTAAAATACATCAGTGTAATTTGGTTTTATTTTTCTTAATGTTTTTTCTTTTCCTTTTTATGTCTCAAAAAAGAGCTGGGTTTTATTTTCCTAATTCTTTGTGACTCCTTTGAAAATGTACATAACAGCTTAAAAATACTGAGATCATTAGGGAGTCAGCTTAAAAATACTAAGATCATTAGAGAGCAGTTTTGTATGGGACGTTTTCTGTTTTCCTCAATTGTGAAATATCTTTGGCGGACTAGTGAATATCAGTAATTTTCCGCTAGTTTGTATGAATTATCATGGTTTGTAGTGCTTCATTTTATACAGGCACATTAAAGAACTACATTGTTGGCCTCCAACAAGTAAAACTCTATTCCAGTTGATTTTACCTGGGGTGCAGCATTCCAGTACACTTACTGTTGCTCTCACTAAACCTAGCCTAACTTTCGTGGTAGCCGGGAAATATACTTTGGGTTTTGTTCGTTTGTGTATTTATTTATTCTTTTTAGAACTCTCCATTTTAAAATGGTAATAGGCCAAGCACCTCATGGTGGCACCAAAGTACATAAATGGAAGACAGGTAAAGCAGCAACAAAGTCGTCTAGTCAAATACAGGGGAAATAAATCTCTTTAGAAGCTGTTACGCAGACTGGTAGTCTGCTTGCTTAGTGGTATATTTTCAATGATGATTGTTAGGAGATTTTTTGAAGGGAAATACCCTTCCTCATAATGGAAGTTCCATCCTTTTTATTAATTAACTCTTTGATGCTTTATGGCTTAACCTGCTAGGATTTAGTACTCTTCACTGTTGTGGTTAATCACACAACACAGCAGTGATTTAATTCATAAAAACGTTATGTGTTTTGAATGTCAGCATACTCTTGAGCTCAGCAAGTTCTACAAGTTACCAGATTTGTGTCTTTTTAAAAAGTTACCTTTAATTTCACAGAGTGAAATCTCTCTTGTTTTAGGCAAAGCAAACAAAACTATTAAAACTGTTGTAAATACTCCCCAGAGTAAAGGTTGTATCTTAATGATGTGTATAAGTATTTGATAGTGGGTTAAAGAAGATGGATCCAGGCCCTTCTCAGTGGTGCCTAGTGAAAGGGCGAGACAGCAAGCATAAAGTGAAATTACAGAAAATTCAGTTGATGTGTAAGAAGCAGCGTTTTTTTACTGTGAGGGTGGTCGAGTGTTAGAACAGACTGGCCAGAGAGGTTGTGGAATCTCCATCCTTGAAGATATTCAGAAGCTGACTGGGCTTGGTCCTGAGCAACCTAGGCTATTCGACCCTGCTTTTAGCAGAGGGGTTGGACTAGAGGGTTTACAGAGATGCCTTCCAACCTCAGCTATTCTGTGATTCTGCTTAGGTTTTTACCAAAATATGTGTAATGTGTAGTATTGGCTTGAATGACAGTTCAGACTGTAGGATAGATAATAATTGCACAGTTACAACAAGTAAGTGGTTTGAAAACATGTCTTTATGCAAACTATTTCTTTATCTGATTTTATCTTAGTTTTGTGCACCTTGCTTATTAACTTTTTTGGACTCATGCTGTAGCCACTAAAGAAATGTTTACTTTTTGTGACTTCTTATTGTCTTTTCCCTTGATTGTGTGAACCTCTAACTGAAAACAAACAGGATGTAAAATAGCAAGATTTTTTTCTTTGTTAACATTGTCTTTCAACTTCAGGGCCTCGGGTGTATGCTTCTGTTGTGTTGGTTTTTGGTTTTTTAATCTGGCTTCCTAAAGAAATGAGACTTAAAAGTTGCCCTGCCCTTTTATCACTGTCGCTAACCACCTTTAAATTATTTTTTTAATATCTTGGTCAGTTTCAGCCACATTTAGTATGGAGTTTGTGACTCAAAGATGTTACAGGGTTCATAACCAGGATCTCTGGTAAAAAAGGTCCTGGTTTTAATCTCGCTGAGTGAAGGGCTGCAGCATAGGGTTTTCCCACTTAATAAATATCAGAGTGCACACTGACTGGGAGATGCTGAAGGATTTAATAAATTCTGATGCTTGTTCTTCTGACTGAAGCACCTCTGTGTTACTGTAGTAGAACGGTTGTAAGCACCTCTGTGTTATGGTAGTAGAACTGTCTTTTACTGGGCAGTCTGTTGCTTGTGTAAGATACACAGTCCTTTGTTATGGCTTTTATTAAATTATCACGTTAAATAAGTTGTGGAATCAACTGACAGTGTGATCCGTACTACCTTTTGAAAATGTGAGTTCTCTCTTTCATCTACCTTCAATTGAAATCCATTATGGTTAACTCAAAATTTAGAGATTCTCACGTTTTTATATGATCTGTAGGTTCAGTTACACCTTTTACAATTGAAACAACTAAATCAACTGAAGCCCCCTAGAAACTGTAAATGAATAACACATTTAGTTTCTTTTATGAATGTGATGTAATGTCTCCCATAGTTAAATGCTACTACAACTGGATTTTCCAAGCAATTTCACTAATACTTGGAACAGTCAGAGCTCCAGATGCAATCTTGGCTTTTTTTGGGAGTCAGTCCAAAGAAGGAGGAAAACAGATTCCAAAAGAAAGCAAACTAATTTACATACTGTAAGCATATGCTGAAGTTTGTTTTGGAAATGCCCTCAGCCACCTGGGATTATAGATTTGGGTTAAATGAGTTAACCCATTGCCAAGTGACACTGCGTATATATTAATGATCAAAGATTCTACATGATTTTCTGAAAGGTAAATCTTAGACTATGGTTCAACAACATTATGACACAGTTTCAAAATAAAAATAATAATCTTTATTTATATTCAACATACATGTTCAATTTTTGTGTTCTTTGACTTGATGATCTGAACAGGTTAATGGTTTTAAAAAAAGAAAGATGTCTTGGCCACAAGCCAGTATATTCTGCTTTGGTGATAACTTATTTGCTGTGTAACAAACTCCATGGGTGAATCTTGTCTAATTTTGAAGTTGCATGTAAAAATAAACCTCACTCGATTCCGTAGTATCATGACTACTAATTTAGGGCATTTTCTGTCTCTTCATTTTTCATTATTTCAAAAAATAGTATTAAATATGACCCATTTGCATTGTTGTGCAGAAAGACTGTAAATGTTCCAGAGGTGACAAAGGGTATCTGAAAGGGTGGGTGGGTTTTTTTTCTTAACTTTGAATTCTAAGATTTAATCTCAGTAGTCTTTATTTCCTCATCTGCAGAGATGGAGCAAGATGTAAGTATCACAAAGCTGACAGCTTAAGATGTTAAGACAAAAGTGTTCCAGTACGAAATAATATATTCAAATATCTATGTATGGATTTTTTTTTTTTTTTTTAATCAAGTGAGTCTGAGGTGAAATGGGTCATTAAATCAAGTTAGTTCTGAGTTTTTTTCTGCTCTGGCCTCCTGGGTGATTCTGTGTGATGACCAGTGTTACTAACTTCATTTCTAGATGATTTTTTGACTTCTTAATTGATACGTTCATGTAATTTTTGTTTCTCATGTTTTCACTTTCACCTTTTTGCTTTCCTTTCTCAGTTTGTTTACCATCTGCCACATTTATACTAATTCCTAAGTAACCGTATTTTCAAATTCTTTTTTTTGTTTGCTGTGAGTATATACACATACACATGCAGTTGTAGTCCCAGCAGCTGCTTTTCCAAATATTTCATCTGCATTATTTTTCTATTTCATTTGCTGTCCTTTTGACAGTGCCATTGCCACAGACTCAATTACCTTCCTATACCATTTGTCTGTATGTATGTTTTAAATAGAAGCAAGGTAAAGCTGTTTCCTTAAGAAACTCATGTTTGTGGGTAGTTCTTTTTTCTTTTTTTTTTGTCATAAACTGTGGTACCATTTAACTAAGATTTTTTTTTTCTCTTTTTCTAGATTTGCATGGCAATACTTAGGACATATATTAGTGTCAAAGAATCAGGCCTTCTAAAACGTGCAGGTATGATATAGTATTAGCATTTGATGTATCTTTGATACTTAGCTTATTATAAAGCAAATTAAATAGGCTGTCAGGAGAGAAATGGGTGCCACTTCAACGGTGAATAAGTTCTGATTTCAAAGGAATACATCCAATTCATGTGTTTTCATGTTCCTAGGTATTGAGATACGCAGTTATCTCAGGAGGTTGTTGTAAGACTTACTTCCATGGAAAATGAACCCTAATGGAACTAGAATTGAGAGTAGAAATGGGTAACTAGGGCAGGGGGAAGGTTTAGCAGAGCCAAAATTTTCTTAAGGCACTTTAAAACACCCTGGCCAAACATCACAAATCCAAAAACTTCAGAATTAAGCTCTTAAAATGAAGTGCTATTACAGCACCCTAAGAGCTTTAGTTTAGTCCTTTAGCATTACCGAATATGCAAACAAGTACAATTAACACATTTTAGGGACAGTAGTTGGTTCAGATCCATCTGAGCTTTTGAGTTCAGTCAGAAAGGGCTTAAATTTTACTCTGGACAGTCGTTCCTTTTGTACCTGTCCTGAGCAGTGTTAAGTGTTTTCAAAATTAGAGTGTAGCATAATGTGAATGTGGGATCCAGTTGCATCCTGTGTAGTAATGTTCCCATGCTGAAACACTGAGCATTGTAATGCAGATAACACTGGGTACCAGCAGGCTCCAGTACGTGTCTTACCAAGGTTAGCACTGGTACAGGTTGTAAGACCATCCACCATGATAACACTGCACTGCATTTCCTAGAGCTTCCGGTCTGGAAAGGCTGTACTACCTTGATGTGCTTACCAAATCTAACCTGGTTTTGTGCATTTTTCTTGTGCTGCACCACATCAGCTAAGCTTGCTTGAAACCTGCGGGGCTTATTGTGTTCAGCTCAATGACATGAGATATTTCAGAATAGTCTGGGTCTAGTAATCTGTATTCAAACTGGATCCTTTCACCCATTTTTCTCCATATCCCTGTCCTATAATATCCTAGATAATTAAGTGTTGTTACACTGCATTTAAAATTTAAAGAAATAACAAGTTTAAATACTTAGCATCAGTTACCCCAAAGTCACATTCATTTAATTGCTTTTTCAGTCCAAATATTTGTGAAATATTACAGAGAAGTTACTCCTGGTGTGGATTTTTCTTCCCAAGTGCTGAATGATCTTCTCATTTCTTTGCTCAAGAACTGTTTGTTGTGGGAAGTATTTCAGATATTGAATGTAACTGTACGAATCAATACACTGGTAGGTGACCTTGTAATATTTTTAAAATCTTTGATCCGTAGTTTCTTAGTTTTTTGAGTACTATGTCATTTGTAGTAGTAAGTTTATTTTACTCTGATAGTCAGATCTTGGGGGAAAAAGAGCCGTTCAGAAGTTACTATTATAAAAACTCTAAACTTTCTAATTGAACAGCATTTCAAAACTGATTGTGCTTTTTTGTCTAAATTAGCCCGCTGTAGATGTTCTTCTGAAAGTTTTTGAGCATGTGGCTTCTTTGAATATAAGAGACGCTGTGCCTACATTAATCAGTACCTTTTATAAGGTAGGAGTTTGATTGTACTACTGCTACTTCTTGGAATTTCTGAAATGCCTTGCTGTTTTAAAACTCATATATGTCACTTTAATATTATTTCAGTACTGGTTTTAAAAGTTATATTGTGACTAGCTCTAATTTGTGGTACAGGTTTCCATTTATCCCTTATTTTTTTACTGAGATTCACTATGACATGTTTTTCCCGCTGTTGTTTGCAACTTGCCTCTGGAAATACATAAGTGATCAAAATTTTTTGTATGCTTACTTTTCTTCCCCGTGTTTGATATTACAGCTCATTGATGCTGGTATGTTCCTTGAGCTTGAACATTTTGACTGTATTATTAATTTCCTTCACAAATTACAAGTTTCCAGTCAGGAAATAAATACTGTTTTGAGCATAAAATCCAGGTATGTCTTTAAGGACCTGTTTTATAACGATATCTATCTAGTTCCTTCTTCAGGTTCTAGTTTTATAAATTTATGTAAAACTGTAAAAGACAATTAGAAAATGCAAACTCAGTGTTTTGGATGAAAATATTATCATGTTATGCCTAGTTGTATTTTAAAGTGCTGTCAATCTACTGTGCTTCAAAGACCAAGGATTGCTAAGTCAAAACTTAGATTCTGACCACAGTTATGATTAGTTTTTCCATATTGATCTTCATTGTATAATCTGTTCCCAGCTGTGCTACAAGTTTATATAACCATAGTCAAATTAGAAACGTCATGGCTTAATATTTAGGCCTGCATAAGCAACCAGTACATCTGCAATGAACAACTCTTCTAGACAGTAAGAGGATTAGTTATAATCTTAAGTTTTCTAGTTTCATTTACTGTGCGACTGCATAAACACTTGTGCCAACACAGCTAGGGAGCAGGGTCATTTTTTTAAGTACTGCTGGATTGTGCTGGTCAAAATGTAAAATCACAGCCCAGATCTGTTTCAAAACTGTTTCTGTCTCCTCATCACTTGCACAAGATGTGATCCTTTTTTTTCGTCATGTGCATCACACACACACACACACACAAGTTCAGAAACGAGTTTGTACTTCATAAAGCAACTTTTGATTCTTGGAGGAAACCAAATATGCCACATCTACTGTGTGAAAACAAGCCATTGCTGTTTCAAGTGAAAGCACCGTAGAAATTATTTGCTGCTTTTCATACTTTTCCCATAAAAGTACCTTTCAGCCATGGATCTTAGTGTTCTACCAGTGCAACTTACCACACATGTTGGAGGTAATTTTTATTAGTAATCTAATTCACAAAGGAGTGACCCCTTCCAGGTTGCCTCAGTATGTATGTGTTTTCAGCACAAACGGAGGAACAGTCTGTTTCTGTGAAGACTGAGCAACTGTGCTACTTCAACTCCCTGTGTCAGCTCATTCATGCCTAGGTAGCATGTATCCGTTGCTTCAGTGGTGGCATCAGAAAACAGTATTATGCTCCTAGGTATTTGAAGCCAAACAGCACTTTCTTTCATGTAATTAATTTTTTTTTTTTTGCCTTTATGTCAGAAATACATGCGATACAGTTCTGCATTTACTTAATGAATTGCAAGTCTTATTCATACCTTTTCAGTTAAATTTCTACTGAGACAAGGAATATTTTCTGCGAAAATAACTCTGCTCAATTATTTCCTTAATACATCTACTGACTTCCCTTGGCATGATTGTATGTTGTCAGTGTCCAGTTTGCATGGTGTGTGGTAAATAGGATTAAAAATCACATCAATTTTTAGTTTATATGGGATAATTTGTTGATCACCTTCTGCTAGTGCATAGTTTAGTTCAACAGGATGTGTTAAAATTAAGTATTAATATTTTGTTCTTATGGAAGATTTCAGGAAACATATTTTGAAAAGAACTGGCTTTTTGACTTCAACTTGGCAGTGGCTGAAATTCAGGTACACTGTGCATTCTTCAAGCCCGTTGGAATATTTAAACCATGACGTCTTTTAAACCTACAAGAAATAGCAATTTCTACATCATTTAAAATTAGTGGGCTTTATTATTAAGTATGTTGAGATTATGATAAAATAGTTTCATGCAAAGCCATGTTTGGGAAAGATTAGCACGCAGGAGAAAACCGTCTTTGGCTTTTCTCATTTATGTGCTTGTACTTTTTATCTTGGTTTTGCATCTAATTCAAAGATTTTATAATTTTAAGCAATTATTTCCTATGCCTGACATTATTGTGCTTGTAATTGGTAGTGGTACATCATTCTTCCTAAAAAAAATATTTAATATATTATTTAGCAGATAGAATTCATACCTAGTTTAAAAGGGCATAATTGTAAAAGGCTATAATTGGCAACACTAAGCAGGTATTTTAAAGAATAGGAAAAGATTATAACAAGTTCTTTAATAGGACAGTTGCATCTTTCACATTCAAGGGCAGATTACCTATTATGCACAATTATAATACATTTCACATATTATCACACTTACTGCACAGGTCCTGAGACCAAAATCTAAGAGGGGAACAGCAGGACTGTTATTTTACTCTTTTAAAACCGAAGTAATCAAATGATGTGGCAAGCAAAAGACTTAATTCGTATAGAAAGTAACTATCAATTTGTCATGCATTGTGAACAACAACAACAAAGTTAGTAAAATAGTGGATGAATACCAGTTCTTAAATGGGACGAATAACTTACGAGTTTCCACAACTAAGATCAAGATAAATGGAAAAAGGATTTTAATTTCTTGAGGGACAAAAGTGATTAACAGTCCATGCAAGTTAGGCAGTATGTTAACTGTGCCGTGTTGAACATAGAGTTTCTTGGCAGTAGCGTTTCATTTGCATCTTTTTTCTGCTTTATGTCTATCCCAGGTGTATCTCTCGAATTTCAATATATTTTCTGTTTGATGTTCTGGAAGCAGGTTCGCTTACATTTCTCTCTTGCCTTCTTCACAGCATTGCAAGGAAAAAAGCGATTGGACCAAGCTGGGAGCTTTGTATATTAGTGCAAGAACTGGATGTGAATGTTTTGATGATCTTGAGAAATTGTCTTTATGTATTGCCAAAATACTAACCAGAGATTCTGAGACAGACAGACCAGGAGTTCCTTTTTGTGATTTTGCTGATGCAGGTAAAGTTAAGATGCAAGAAATGCTTTTTGTTCATTCCTATTCTTGTAGAGTTTTAATTTAAAAGAGGTAAAAAAACAAATTCTTACACTGTTTTCTGAATATTAGTTGATGTTATATGTTACAATATTCAGAATTTCTTGAGGTGCAAATACATTAAGCTAACATGCTCAATACAAGCCATTTTCCAGTAGAAGTAAAATCCACAGTGCTTACACTTAAAGTTCAGAAAGAAGAACATTTGAGCTTTGTGAAATCAAGAAGAGAAACCAAAATTGATGGTCTTTTAATAAGAATGTCCGTTTCTCAAGACAAGGGCAAACTTATTTAAGTATTGTCATGTGAAGTGTCACACTTTAATAGCCTAAATAAACTTCAGAGCTGTAAATACAGCTATACATATATTTGTATGTTTCAGAACACATTGAACAGGGTTACATCATGTATATAGTTTGTATTTTTTTTAAATAATTTGGATTTTGAGAATTATTTCATTCTCTAAAGAACAAAGAATTTCTGCAAGGACTGGGTCCACAGAACACCTTCTAGTTTTTTATTAGTTCTGGCAGGTTTTCTTAGCCCTTTCCTCCTTATGCCTCTTCTTTTACATATTTGTGTCATTCTTCCTAATGAGTTTGCAGGAAACAGAGGCTCAGTGAAGGGTCAGTGAGATATTAAAATGTTTTATAAAGAATGACTTGGATCTTTTTCAACCTGTATTAACTACTAAAACATGATGAATATTTGTTCCAGATATGTCACATGGCCTTTCTGACCACAGACTTTCATATTATAAAACAGCTATCACAGCTTCCAGTTGTGACACAGACAGAAGATTTTAGTAGGGCTTGGAACTTAGTCTATACTTCCCCAGAGCAGTGGTCTCCAAACTGACAGGAACCTCTATCAGTAAAAAACTTACCCTCAGTTTGTTTATTTATTTATAAATTGCATACATGTACTACTGCACTAATATATTAAGTACATTATAAAATATACACAAAAATAGAAATTAAAAATATGATATGAAGATGAAATAAAACTCTACTTTTAAAAATATTTTATTTTTAATGGTACAAAAAATATTTTCATTCCACACCTGAATGGATTGTCATGCTCACACCCCACTTTGGAAACCACTGCTTTAGAATACTAACAGTGCTTCCAAGGCGATTGTATAATATGATTGGAAAAACTTGTAATTACTCAGTTCTGTAATTGCCAACGTTTCCTCATGGTGCCAGAAAACGCAAAACTTTACAAATAATAATGTTACTGAATTATGCCATTGCATGTCCAAGCATCTTATTGGATGAATCAGACTAGTATGAAATAGTGTCTGAATAAACTATAGTTATTTACACTACTTCTGGTATTAAGACTTAGGAAGTTACTGCTTTTAATGTCAAATATTTTCAAAAGTGTATTTAATATTTTCACAATGACCGTGTTTTTCAAATGTGTAATTTCTTCAAAACTGCATTTACAAGTAAATTTTTTAAAATGTGGGGTTTTTTTTTCTTTCCAGTAATAAAAAATTCACAACCTAATGAAGCAGACAGAATTTTCATTGGAAGGACTGGGATAAGTGTAATGTATTCTTATCACAAAGTGCTGCAGTGGACAAAGGTATATGGGACTATAGGAACCTGACTGGAAGAAAAAGAATGAGTAATTTCTTTTCTGGATGTCAGACTGTGTTTCTCTAGTTGAATGGCTGGATGTGCCACCTGCCTCCCTACCATTTTAGTAGTACTTAATTGTCCTGCTGGATAAAAGCATTTTATTGTGCCTTTCTGAGCAGCAGTCTTCTATGGAGCCTGTCATAACTTTGTCTTGCAACCTAGAAACTGTTTGTTCAGGTTCAGCTTTCGACTTAATCTGAGCTAAAGATGAATCTGAATTAGGAGACAGATCTTCCTGAGATTCTGGGGTGAGGTGCTGATGGGATTGTTTCCCAGAAATGTGTCTTTCTTCGTCTGGCAATACTGCTGTATTCTGAGAGCTCCCAACTCAAGCAATATTTACAGAAGTTTGAGTGGGCCCTTTCCTGCACTGATGCTTCTGAACCTGGCCTAAAATGGAATGGGTAAGGCCAGGAAGACAGAAGAGAAGCATAGCAAGGCTGCTACTGCACTTGGCGAACTGCTCATTCCCCAGAACGTCACTCGAAGTGCTTTTTCTCCATCGAAGTGCTTTTCCTCCATCAAATCTAGGGTTCCAAGTTCTGTGAGTCTTGCAAAGACTCGGACCTCACAAAGAGATAGCCTTTACAATCCTTTCTTTGCTGTCAGATATTACAAGGGGCCAGGGTTAAGAGACTAGACCTTTTCACTGGATGTTTGTGCCTCGTGCACTATTGATAATAAGTTCACTGCAGCAAGATCCACTTCGATGTTAAATTCGTCTTTTTCTTGCTGGAAAGGAAGCAATGTATATTCCAAACTGAATCTCTTATACAATGCAACATGACCAGTGGCAACATAAGAAATAATATAAACCACCAATGATTTTAGAGTGTGTTTTGGTCAGTGATCACATTCTGAACATATCTTTGTGTCAATGGACCTGATCCTTACAACTAACAATTACGCTGTACTGGGATGTTTCTCATCCCATACAGGATGATTTCCAGCACATATTTTTATGAACAAAAGCAAAACACTCTCCTTGTCCCCTTTCATGTTTTGGGTTTTTTTTGTGAATTATCTAGTTTGCATCAAAGGATTAAAATATCTTTTGTACTGTTGTCTCTAGGGGATGACCTTCAGGAATTCTGTTATGTAAAACCTGTGCACTGCTCAGTCTGTTTCCAGTGTCAACTCAAGTCTCAGGAGAGATATGATAGAGGTGCTTAGTCTAGAGGCAATACACCCATTTTAATGAGTCATAAATTTTGCAGCATCACCTTGCTGAGTTGAATGGTCTTTAGCAGGTCCCTACCAAGCTGCAGCACAGTATGGTACTGTTTAGGAGTAAAGGGAAAGAGAGGGTCTTTGCATTACCACTTTTGTAGTACTGCAGTAGAAGGTTTTTAAGCATTTTTGTTCCACAACACTTAGCAGTTACAACAGTTAAGATATTCCTGGCCGTTAAGATATTCCTGGCCATAGAACAGGTAGTCTAATTTTTTAGCATTGAGGAGTGGTCAGTGCTCACATGCCCATCAAAGAGCTTAGTTTGGCTTGGGTTTTGGCTGTCTTGGATTTTGGCTGTCGTCTTCAGCAGAGACACCATATATTCAGTGTTTGTAGGGAAATGCCTTCATACGTTTTAGCTGTTTTCCAGATCCATCTTAAGGGACTGCCTGATATTTGGGTTGCAGGACCTCTGAAATTCCAAGGAGGTTCATTTTCATGTCATAATTTCAGAGGTGCAATGTATCAGAAGCATGTGTAGTGTTTCTCTTGCATAACAGGATCTACTAAAAGTACTTTGAAAAAAACACGCGGATTTGAAATGTGAATAGGTCTTCCATGAAGACAGCTCTTCAGGCAACACTAGACTACTTTCTGGACATTTACTTGGGGAGAATCCTGCAACATTAATGCTCCTTTGGCAACTATTTAATCCACTTCCTACTTCAGCTGTGTCCTATCTTGAAGGACTTTGCTATAGTTTATTTTTACCCAACTTTTTATTACTTCAGAGGATTGGTCAGAGACTCTTGTCCAATTATATGTCTCATTCCACAACTTCAATTTAATTGAGTGCCCTTCCTTTATAGATCATTTATGCTTATAGCTGCATACTTTCCATCTTTCTATAAATACCCACTTCTTAGTGGCCCTTCCTTTGATAGAGGATGAAATAGATGCAGGTCCTTCTTAATTTTATATTTTGTCTGTGGTTTACACTTAGATTTAAAGTTTCTGTTTTGCTGTCAAAGTTTTATCTGAGTTTTCCTGATATGTTTTTTTTTCCCTTCAGCCACATACATCTACAATGGAATAGGTTCTTTACACCTGAAATGTTAACTGCAATGATGTAGTTAGTATTCTTTTATGGGTTACACTGAGATAAACTATTGCAGACACCTATAGGCCTTCAAAAGTCTCCAATTTTGAGCATATGACAGTTAATATATGCATATGCATAAAGCATTTTCTAAAAATGAGATTCTTAATAAGTTTCATTTTCTGTTAACGTCTTTCTCTTAAGCTTCCCTTTCACTCTGCCTCCACAACCCTTGTTCTGCCACCACAATGCATGCACACACGACCACAATTTTTAATAAGCCATCTCCTCTTTGACGCACCCACTAAGCAAGAGCTGAAGCATGTCTAGTTTAGAGGCTCGTTCGTGTTGTTTGACCAGCAAGTTGCTGCCAGACAGGACGAGTGCTGAATCCTGCCTGTCCTTGTCTTACTGGGGACATTAATTTGATATCCCACCTTGACTCAATCATCATCTTTTTAAGATTGGTCAGATCTTAATTATCTTTGAGACTGCTACCTTTCTTCCATCTTTGACTGAAAAAGCCAACCAGAAAGTTAGGAAGCTTCTGTAGAAAACCAGTATAAATACCAACCTGGAATATGATGATAAAGTTGTTGGTTGTTATACTGTTGGCCAGATAGGCCCAGCTTTTTCCAGCTTATTATCCTGCTGCGTACAGCTATCAGTGTTTTCTTTGGCTTATGCTGGAGTAATTGTTTCAGTTTAACAATTATGCTTCTGTATGATCTTTTTCACATTTTATAGGTTGTGTAGTCCTGAATGGAATCAAAAGAGTAAAATAATATACTAAAGTAAGGAAATACAAATTAATTACCAAGTATATTTAAAATAATGTATAGGAGCATTATATAGTTAAACAATGTTATGGGGAATAGTGTGCTGGGAACTGTTCAACAATAGATTGGGGGGGGGGGGGGGAGAGTCCCCACACAGTCAAAAAAAACCTTTACTATTCATTAGAAATTTTACTATACTTTTTTTTTTCTGTCCTAACTCAGCTTGGATGACTAAACTGATACCTATAAATCTGTATCACTGAATTAAATCTGCTGTATTTTGGGTAAATACACTCTGTGTTCACTGATATCATTGCTTTCTCTGACCTTCCCCCTTTCCCTTCTCCCTCTTATGCCAGGGAAGGAAGGTTTTGGATAAATTGCATGAGCTACAGATACATTTTACAGTCTTGAAAGGACTTACAGGTGCAGAGAGGTTAGCATCAAGATGTCAAATTGTTAATAAAGCTGCAGAAATTTTTCTTAAAACTGGAAGTTTGGATGGAGCAACATGGGTATTGAGAGGTAAGCTTGTCTCATAAAAAACTACATTTTGGCTTAAATTTGAACAGTCCCTTTCTATGATAGATTTCAGATAAAATTTACAAGCTGGTCTATGTTATTAAATAAAGTTAATAATACTAGGACAACAAAAATAAAATGTGCTCTATCTTACTAGTTAGCATTATTCTTGATATGTATAAGAAATATTACAACTAATACCAAATTTTGTTTTTAGAAGAATTTTCACAGTAGTCTGTCATCAACACCATTTCTACTCAAAAGCCTACCGTAATAAGGGAGGGGTGCAGCTTGGAGAGTGACCCTGCCCCATGTAGATTTCCTTTGAGCCAGGTGACATTCAGTGTCAAAAGTTTTCAGGCTTGCACCAATGCAGTGCTGCTTTACCGCTCGCAGTATCCACATTTAGGAAAATAGCTTTAGAATAGTACCATATTTCTGCAATTACATAATGCATAATTACTGGCTTTTTGGAATTTTGCTGAAAGGAGAAGAAACTCAAGTATAAATAAGAATAGAAGGTGTTCTATAAAGTCATCTTGAGGATCTAAAATCAGCCATTCAATTTTATATGTATGCATAGATATATACATATTTATTTACACACATACACATGCCACTGGTAGTTTATTTTACTACCGTGATACTTCAGAAAAGGGGTTATTTACAGTATAAAGGTTCTGAGACTCTCATCTGAGAAGTACTGGTGATAAGGAACAAATTATTAATAACTAGAACTGCGTTTTCTGTGAAATTCTGAAATTTGTTTTCTGTCACAGTTTACAGTAAATTCTTAATGGCCAAAAGTCTCAGTGTCCAGCAGTTTCAGTTCATAGAATTTAACACTGCACTGTTGGTTTGCCGCAGAGTCAGAGTGGACCACAAATGCACCACTGTGGCCCTGCAATAAAGTGGACATCCTCAGTCGACATAACCTGTTATGTACACTAGCACGCAAATACTTGAGCAGGAGTTTGTACAGGCAGGCATTTGAAGTTCTGCAGAACTTACCAGGTTTTCAAAATCATTCTGGTAAGTAAAGAAAAAGGTACTGTGTTAAGAGCTAAAAATTCAACAGATGATTGTGCACTTTCTTTACGTTTGTTTTCCAGCTAAAGTTTATTGAAGGAGTATGATGCTTTTAGACAAGCCCGTTTCTTTTTTCAAATAGTGTCAGTTAAAATATGTATCGTACTCTATAGCTCTTGCTGCACACACGCATGATGCGTACACACACACACAGAGTTTATACATCTGTCCTCTTTTTCAAGTTGGCTCTGCTACACAGGGCAACAAGAAAGACCCACTAAATTTTTAAGGATCATACACAGTCTATATAGTAAGATAAAAGAGGATATTGTTGGGGCAATTCATTTTTGTCTTAGTTTCAGATGAATGCATTGTTTTTTTTCCATAACTGAGCTAGCTCACCTAGGCTTCTTTTACATACTATGTTAAGAAGCAAGTGCTCTTTTGGGCTCAATTTACCTGACAAATTTTAGATATGTACTTCAAGATGAGATGCATAGTTACTTAGGCTCCACTGAGGAAACAGCTGATTCCTGCATGTAGGTCTCGGTCTTATTGCCAAGTGTGTGCTTTTAGTTATGTTAGGAGAGCTTAGTTGGAAGACACCACCTCAGAGAATCCTAAAGGATCTGGTCCTTTGAGGCATGAGGTGGATAAAAGGCTGCTGAGTCCTGCCGAGAAGGGGACAGTTGAGAGGAGGTGGACAGGTCAGAGTGAGAGTAGAAGTAGAACTTGACGCATCAAGGTGGTTTTTATTGGTCCAAATTTTAAGTCAGAGAGATCAGGTGAAGATTGTATTTATAGGCTTAGGCAAGTGAATATATTTTTATCTGATCCTGTTGGTTTTGGCAGCAAATTGTTACTTGGACCATAACACTTCTCTTTCACAACGTGCATGAACTAACTGCATGAAAAGACTTGTGATGAATAAAGCATTATCCTAAGTTATCTCAACCTTGTTCCGTTTTGCTGATAGAAGCAAGAGTTCCTGTTTAGGTACTGATTGAGAAGCAGTTCTTCAATTAGATTTGCATTTGATTTAATTCAGTAGTTAATATTCTTCATTTCATTTCAGATACCGTAGATGTTTCTCAGTACAGCTGCCTTTTTAACAAGCTAATAAATGCCTGTTTTGAGAGAAAGAACCTTGGGGTCTCATCTTCTGCAGTAGACTTCATGCTTTCAAAAAACATAGCTATTGATTTTTTTTTACTTAGAGGATTAATCACAGCTTTGGGAAGAAGTTCTTTGTGGTCCAAAGCTAGGACCTATTACAAAAGTAAGTTGTTTCTTAAACAATATCCTTCTCTTACATTCTTTGGATAACATATGCTCATCTCAGTATGTTGGGGAGAAATGGGTAAGAGTATACTTCATAAGAAGCAAAGAGTACTTTCTGTGTCACTATCAGGAATTTACTTGTAACCAAAATGTTTATTGGGAAATAGCGGCAGTTGAAAGTATGAATCAGTGCATACTACCTAGCAGGAGATAAATGTGATTCTGATAAAATTAGTTTTTCACGTTCAATTTCAGAATTTCAAAAACGTGAACCCTGAAATGGTTAGTAAGTGCATCGTCCTCACTTCTTCATCTAAGCAAATTAGATTTTTTTTTTATACTTTTGTTTAGAGCAGTGATGGTAAAATTATTAATATTCAAGATTTGAGAGGTCTGGCCAAGAAGTTTATCCTAACTAAAAGAAGAATCCTTTCAACTAAAAACTAACAGTCTCTGTTTGTTTTCAACTCCCCACTTCGGAGCTGCGATAATACTGGGTGTGCCACTCTGATAGCGTCCACCAAAAGCCATCTCTCCATATTGTCACGTTATTTACTGTTTGATTCCGTCTTAGAATTGTGGTGGTTAGTGACCTACTTAAGGAGTCCATCCCTCCTGGGATGGATACTTGGCCTTGTTATAATTGAAATGAGTGGTTTTCCTTGCCCTTTTTTTTTTTTCCTGGAATGCTATCTAGATTGGGTCTCTGGGATCACTTGGCAGAGGACAAGAGAGCAGAGGGGGAGATGGCTGTTCAAATGTCCTCTCACTGTGGTCATAGTTAATAAAGCTGCTGTCTGACCTGTCCTAAATTGTACTTGTGTTGTTATGCACTTGGTGTCCCTGGATTTCTGACAGAGCTTTTTAATCACCGCTGATAATGTTCGTTGATAAAAATAACATTTTACAACAGTGAATGTTATGAGTGAATACTACTGTTCTCAAATCAGGCCATTTCACAGGTTAAATAGTAACATCCATTAAAAGTTTGGGTTATTTCTTTTGACATTCTTAGCCACATACCGAAGAAAACAGATCTATGTTCAGTATTGGTAATCCTAATTCTTTACGTTTCTGCATTTACTTTCAGGCGCTTTATCGTTGGGTTGCTACCCACTACTGCAGGGAAATTTATGTCACAAACTTTTGATGATTCCGTCTTACCTGTCTGAGGTTGAGATGCTGTTGGCCATTGAAATATTTCTTGTTTCAAATGCCAGTGATATTCAAAGTCTAATGACTACTAGTCAGACTCTTCAAATAATACTGAAAAGGTTTGTTGTCACATATGTACCACTTTGATTGTATTTATCTGTGTAATCATGTAATTCATGAGAGATTTTATTTTCCATTGGCTGGGAAAGAGAATGCTTGGTTTTAATCGTTGTTTCTAAACTGGTTATAGAGCAGTAAATGTTTGGGGATTTTTACTGTTGTTATTTTTACATGCATGTGGCAGAAAAGTAATTGTTCCAGAGCGATATGGGCCTGTGTTCCCTAACTGAATGTGTCTACTGCACTACTAGTGTACTGTATTTTCAAAACCAGGATATTGTGTGTTGTGGTTAAGCAGTGGGGTAGAAGGGCACAGACAAAGTGTTACTCTCTTTGAAAAGCAACTCTTAACATTTCTTCCCTGTTTTTTGGGAACTGCATTAAGCCATTTAACTTGATTGCAGAGGATATCTCAATATTAAATTTGTTTTTCTCCTTCCTGTGAGACTTAATACCTTTAGATAAAAATGTGGTTTATTGCTTTTTCCTTTTGTCCATAAACCACCAACCACTGTCACTCGATTATACCTATAATTTATTTTTCAAGACCCCATTTTCTCTGAGATTGATTGGCTCAGCATCAAAATGTGAAACCGCATAGAAAAGCTACATTTGTTAAGAAGGATGAACAGGGGCATCTCAAACTCGAGTACTCAGTTTTCCTTCCCCTCTATGCTTCCAAGGAATACATCTCTTAATTTTGTTCTTTTGATAAATGAGAAGTTTTCTCTCTCTTGTTTTCATGTGTATGCTGTTGTACCTCTGCTTGTTTGCTTAAAGAGAAAGTTCTGCTCTTGCAAAAACGTAGGCATGTCACTTAGGCACATCCTTATTCTAAAAGTGATTACATGCCAAATATGAGTAATCCTTTTGGATTCAAGCATGTACATGAATTCTTGATGTATCCAGTTCATAAAATGCTTTACGTTCTTTTACTGAATTTTCCAGCCCAGAGTCAAGCATTTCTTCATTAAACGTGCTCTGAATGTTGCAAACCTACTTTGCACTGGCATTAAGTCTTACTACTTTTTATTAATGTAAAATATGTTAAAAAGTTATCTTTTTCGAACTTTTTAATTCTTCAGAATAATGAGCTAAAATTTGTCTAGAAATTAACATAATCTATTTTAAGCGAAGTGAACACAAGCAGTGCTTTCATGTTTTTGTAATCTCATTGCCAGTATAAAGCATCAGACAAGTGACACAGGGACCGTATGGTACCTAATTTTGTATTTGTGAAAATTCACTTACAGATGTGAAGATCAGACAGTTCAGAATAACAGTGACTATCAAGCGGCAGTGAAGAGATTGATCCTGGCTGCTCGTGTATCTGATCCAAAGCTTTTTCTTAAGCATATGACCATGAATGTCAATATGGAAGAAGTTTACAGCTTGGAGCTTACATCCGCTCTAAAATGGCTTCAGGAGAATATGAAGTGGGCTGGGAAGGTCTGGCTGTTTCAGTAGTCATTAATTAGTAAAGAGTCTTTTGGGTTTTAATGGTTAAAGCAATCATTGTTGAAAATAATACAAATTAATAAAGGCAGTTCCCGCTGTGTTCACACTGTGCCGTACCGATTTACGGCAAGGCTTCAAACTCAAGTTGGTTTTTTAAACACTTAATGTTGATGATAATGCAGATAGTAGCACAGAAGGGGTAGTTTTTTCCTAACTATATAGTCACACTGCCTTGCATAGCTGTTTTGTAAGGGCATCGTTATATAATGAGGAAGCTGCAGCCTCAAAACTTATGTTCTCCTTTTTTACAGAAAATCTACCACTGTTACTCTTCTCCCAGCAGGTGATAGTTTGTAAGTGCATTGATTGAGTGTATCTACTGTTCCTGAGTGACACGGTTTCCACATTGCTTCATTGCCTGTAGAAATAATACATTTCTTTTTGTCTTCTTCACGGTGTCTTCTGAAGATACTGTCCAATCTGTGTGCCCTTTAGATCTTAATTTCCTTACTCCAAAAACCCAGTAAAAAGCACTGAGAATAAAATAACTTCAAAATCACTTGAGACATGCCTAACTTAGGATACCTTCCTTTACAGAACTGAGAGAGTTGACACAAAGTCGCTCACAGCTGAAGGTTTAGTTGTGTCTTGATAATAACTTGTATATGGCTTGACATTTGTGTATATGTATGCTTTCACTGAAAAGGAAAACTTGCTTTCTCCCTTCATTATGCTCTTAGAGGGAAGTGGTTTTGCCCATTTTTTAGTTTCTGCCAGCTGCACGATGAGATGGAGGCTTCTAGCAAGCTGGTTCTAGCATTCCTGGTTCTTCAGAAATTCTTTTTTCCAGCTGCAAGTCCTGAATCAGATCCAGAACATGAATTGCTCAAGTCACACTTCATCTACTGATCTGCACCTTGAGTAAGAACGACCAAGCATTTCATTATCAGAACTCTCATGGCAAGTCAGTGGGACCTCTGTCAAAGCTGATACTTGCCTGAGCTCCCCGCTTCTGTAGTGTTAGTTTAGATCTCCAGTACCAACCTTCAGAAACATGCCAGTAATGACAGCTCTTCTGGTCCTGCTGTCCATCCACTTTAGAGCTTTTTGTGCTGAAAATTTCTGCTCTCTTGGGTGTAGAAGTGCATGGGGTTTTTTAAGGCTGTTCCATCATAAGTGAGATCAGGACGGTGGCGTAAACCCTCAATGTTTGAAAAATCTTTCCCTTCTTTGGAGTGGCATGAGTCTCTTCCTGGTTCCAGCAGCATTATTGCAGGTGTCCTTTATGCCTCTGAATTATGAAAGCCATCATGATCTTAGCGCTGGATGGTTGTGGAGGGGTTTGGAGGGGTGCAGGTGTTTTTTTGTTTAGGGGCAGGGGGGGTTGCCACTCTAGTCTTGAAGTTCATGCCATTAATCCGATGTCATTAATCTGATCAACAGTCGCTAGATTCCTGATCCTCTGTAGGGTCAGGTCCTGACCTTTTCGATAGCACTCCTCATCCAGTCTGTCTGGGAGTTGCTACTGGAAGAGAGAGGAGTGAATCTAATGACTGCCAACATCACTGCCTTCCTCCTGTGCCACCTGTACCAAAAAATGCAGGGCTAGAGCCTCTTCTGTCTTCACAGGGTATCATTCTTCTGTAGGTATCTCATCGCCTTTCCTTCTAAAAAATGGTAGATTCAGTACTAACAATCAGAAGGCGTTTCTTTAAAAGCCCCTTACCTCAGAATTTCTCTTGAAGAACAGTTGGCACTCCTTCAAACAGGCTTTGGGTTCCACCACTTAGTATCCACAAAGATGGCTCTGCCATTTCTAAGGCTATCCACCTGGTCGAATCCAGTAGCTGAAAAACTGGGTAAGATGTGATCAGGTTTCAGATGAGGGATCTAAACTGATGTTTCTCCAGCCACTCCAGCATTAGTGGCAAGAGCAATTTTGGAAGGTTTCAACAAACTAAAACTGGCAGTGAGAAACTAAGTCATTTTTGCTAATTACGTTTTGTGAGTTCCTTTGTAGTTTAATCTTCCTCGGAATTAGACAGAGGCTATCTGGACCTTAGCTAAATTCCACGTTTCTGTAAGCAGTACCAGATGTGGCTAATACTGTGTTTGAGAGACGCAGAATGACAAAATGCTCTTAGTAATCTGTATGGCTTCAAACCTTGGCATGTTCTAGAGACAGCATTATTTTTTCCATTATAAGCAACCTTGAATTTTCACTTAGATCATCCCTAGAAAAGAAATGGAAATGTTGCTTTATTTTTCAGACAGAGGTTAATCATTGACCTTCTAGCTTAACTTGGAACTATGTAAAATTTGTGCAATGTTTTGGCTCCATCTCCTGAGTATCATCTTCAGCTGATAGGGTGCAATCTCGGTTATGTTTTACATTAACAAGCAAAGCAAGCTCCCCACATCATTGCTCAGAAGTTTTGTTATTACTGGTGTATCAGGATCCAGTTGTTTCTGTCAATATAGTGTTTCTTCCTCTCACTGTGATAAGCCAGTAGGCAATTTAAACATCTTTACTCTCAAGTCCTGTATTTCACTTTTTGCTACTGTCTGGGTCCCCTTGAAATACCATATAAATCTGGTCACTGTGATCTGTACCAAAGCATCAGAAAGGATTCTTTGAGCAACATTCACATTACCATTTTGGTGACAGAAATTCCATGTGCTAAACAGGACAAAACTCCAATGTGGAGTGGAAATGAGTCTGGAAAGTTGAAAAAATGTTCTGAAGAATAACATTAAGTACAACAGAGACAATGCAGTTTTGCAGAGCCAGCCACTCAGTACACAATATCCATATTTTTGCTTTTCCTTAGATACAAGTTATTATTTCTTAGTAGTTGAAAGAACTTTTATGTTTGAGATTAAGCAACTCGTTTGATATATTTAATTTTTCATACAGGAAATAAAACGTATGCAGAGAGAGACAGAAAAACATGAAAAAACCCCTTTCCTGTGCTGCTCTCAGTAACTAGGTCTAGACAATGCTGTGCTTCTTCAATATGTTGTTAGATGCATGAGAAATTCCCTTTGTGAAAAATCTCTCTTCAATTTTTACTCATTACAGGGTATGCTCTTGGAAACATTACTTTTGTTCGGGATGAACAGTTTCTTGTAACTAAAACAGAATAATGTTGTTTGGAAGACTTATAGCAATTTTATTTCAAAGCTTTGATAGTTTTGAGCGTTTAACTCACATCAGGAACAGAGGTGAAAAGCTGGAAATAGAAGCTTGATAGTTTTATGATGTTTTATAAAGTATGTCAAGCAATTGGAGGGATCATTTTGGAGTTGTTAAGATGTTAATAAACATTTTTTATTCTTTATATGAATTATCCAAAATATCTGTGAGTCAGTATTGTCATTATTCAGTTCCGTCCAGATCCCTGTAATTAATATTCTTAGGTGTGCAGGAGGATAGGCAAGTGGCAAAGCAGAGGTGGGGAGTTTAATATCTCGTAACCACTACAAGAACGTAGAATATGATATATGCTGCGTGAGGAGGTTAAGAATGTGTGAAATCAGTCAGATCATGCAGTTTTTCACCACACCATAGCACATAATGTAGCAAATGCTCATGAATAAATTGGGCTGAAATTCCCAGCTGTGGACATGGCCAGCTTCCAGTTGTATCTGCAGGCCCAAGTGGCGGCTACAGCGAGGCCCATAGGCTGTGCTCGATTCACTGAAGAATTCTAATGGATGCTAGTGAGAGTTTCACATGAGGAGAAATAGTAAAATCAAATGTCCCCAGTGTAGTAATCAAACTTTTAATTACTAAAATCTTAATGTCATACTCCTCAGCTTAGTAAAATATGGCCACGCTAAGAGCCATTACTAGTTCACATTTTTGTGCTTTAATGTTCTCCAGATACATCTTGCATCTTTGCAGGTTTTTGGGGTTTTTTTTTTTTTTGCAAATCCCAGGTCTACATTTTTCAGTCTTAACCTCTTCTGCATAACTCTTTTCTAAAATGACTAGTATAAAATATTAATGCTGACGTCATTGGCCTCAGAGCTTCCATGCCAATGCATGTGATGAGACTGGAGAAACTGATGCCACTTTTTGACCATCTGCAGTTTGAGGACCAGAACAGAAACAAAGGAGCAAGGAGAAAATGTCTCAGTTGCCACCAGTAGCAACTTTATCGTGATGCTTAAAATTACCCTTCTGTTAGGGGACAAGAGGCAGTCAAAATACAGACTTTTTCAGATGTTAATTTTATCTGGTATAAAACAAGCTTTCCATTTGGAAATGTCTGTACTACTCTTGTTGAGACAGTGGGATGTATCCTGGGAACTGACGGGGAATAACGAGACCAGATAAAGCCACACTACTGCTCCCATGGAATATTGTGGTGATACTTCTAAGTAGTAAGCATTGAGACCTTTAGCTAAAAAGTAGGAATCCGTTCCTGTGCTCGGGGGGCGTGGTGCTCTGGCTCTGTGAAAATGGGTACCCTGTGCAATGGAGCTGGTATCTGGCAGTGTCATCTGCTGATTACCTCTCCCAGTTTAGTTTATTCCTCACTGAATTGAAAGAAATCCCTTGTGAAACAGAACAGCACACTTTTCTGTTGAATAAATTAAATTTCATTTCCCATCTGCATAATTATGCAACCAATTTGCTTACATAACTGATGGCTCCTATCAGGAGGCAAAAAACATGCTGCACGTTATGGAAATTATGCAAATCCCCCCAAGGGCCATGAGAGCAGTTAACTTGATTTAAAGCTTCACTGAACTACGGATAGTTCCTAAACCTCGTCAGTCCTCCTTTTAACCTTTTCTGCCTGGAAATGAAGTAGATTATGCAAGTTAACTCCAATCCCTAACAGTTAATCTCTCTTTGTTCTGAAAGTCGTCAGCAATAGACATTTTTGCTCTGAGGTTGCACATCTCTGCATCAGCTGCTTCTTGACACCAACTACCTTGTAAGAAAAACAGATGTATAACTGAACATATACATCAAAACATTAGTAATTGCAGAAAAATAGCTTTTGCTTTTCCCCTTGGGACTGTGGACCTCATGGTTGGTTGTTCGCCCATTTGGCATTTTCTTTCTGCAGAAGAAAGGCAATGCGAAGTGGCGCCCAAGTACCTGGATAACCCCTTCCCTCCTCTTTGCAAAAGATCAGCGACTTCTTGTGTCAGGGATTTCCCTTCTATGTCCCCAAGTAACACCTGCGGACACACTGCTGTTAGAAGCAGCAGTCCCTGCAATGAAGAGGGATCGCTTCCCTGCCCCTCATGTTAACAGCCCTGCGAGAAGCTCAACATGAGCCGGCAATGTGCACTGGCAGCCCAGAAAGCCAACCGTATCCTGGGCTGCATCCAAAGAAGCATGGCCAGCAGGCCAAGGGAGGTGATTCTGCCCCTCTACTCTGCTCTTGTGAGACCCCATCTGGAATACTGCGTTCAGCTCTGGGGTCCCCAATACAAGAAGGACATGGAGCTGCTGGAGCGAGTCCAGAGGAGGGCCACGAAGATGATCTGAGGGCTGGAGCACCTCTGCTATGAAGACAGGCTGAGAGAGTTGGGGCTGTTCCGCCTGGAGAAGAGAAGGCTCCGGGGTGATCTTATAGCAGCCTTCCAGTACTTAAAGGGGGCCTACAGGAAAGCTGGAGAGGGACTTCTTACAAGGGCGTGTCGTGATAGGACAAGGGGCAATGGATTTAAACTGAAAGAGGGGAGATTTAGATTGGATATAAGGAAGAAATTTTTCTCTGAGGGTGCTGAGGCAGTCAAACAGGTTGCCCAGAGAAGTTGTGGATGCCCCATCCCTGGAAGTGTTCAAGGCCAGGTTGGATGAGGCTTTGAGCCACCTATCTAGGGGAAGGCGTCCCTGCCCATGGCAGGAGGTTTGGAACTAGATGATCTTTGAGGTCCCTTCCAACCCGAACCATTCTGTGATTCTGTGATTTGAGAAACCGCTGTGGTTCCATCGTTGGGATTTACAGGACGGGGTGTGTAAGGGTGTGTAGCCAAGGGCGGCAGCAGCACCTAAAGCTGAAACCAGCGCCTTTGCTCCACCTAATCCTCCCGTCCCCGATGGGCAACGTTTTGCGAAACTGCGGGCCCCGCCGAGGCCCCGGGCGCCGTTCCGCCCCCGACCCACACCGCCCCGGCACCCGCGCCACGGTCGGCGCGCTGCTGACGGCGGACGACCGCGCCTGCGCGGGGACGGGCGCGGCCGCTACGTCAGCGTCGGGGGCGGGGCGGGGCGAGACGGTGCCGGAGCGGCAGCTCGTGCAGAAGCTGGCGTGGTTGGGAGCGCACGCGCTGTCCCCGCCGCCGGCGGCCCCGCCCGGAATCCCCTCGCCCGCCGCGGTGCTGCCCCGCCCCGCCCCCTCCCGCCGCCTGCGGGGCCGTCGGCGGGGGCGGCTGCGCCGGGCGATGGGGGCCGAGCCCTGGTGCGTTGAGTCCCGGTGCGCTGTCCGGCCGTGGCGGTAAGGGAGGCTGGGCCGGGGACCTCGGGCTGCGCCGCGAGGGGGGACGCCGCGGAGAGGGCCGGCGAACGGAGGAGGAGGGGGCGGCGGCGCGGCCCCACGGAGGGCCGGCTCGGCCGACGCCAGCGTCGGCGGCTGGAGGACGGCGCGAGGCCGAGCCCGGGCCGGGAGCTGCCTGCGCTGGAACTGAGCCGGGCTCTGTCGCTGCCCCCCGCCGGCGGGGCGGGGACCGGGTAAGGGGCAGCTCCCCGTGTCCGCCCCGGCGGAGCCTGCCCGCGGCGGAGCGCGCGCTGCGGCCGCGGGTCCGCGCGCTGGTAGCGGTACGTGCGCGCGGGTACGCGCGCGGTAGCCGCCGGCGGCGGCAGTGCGGGCCCGGCAGGTGGGCAGCGGCGACCGGGCGGCGGGGCCGCCTCGCTCGGCTCCGTCGGTGGCGGAGCCTCCGTAGGCCGCCTTGGGAAGGCGGCGTGGCGGACGCCGGCTCGTGCGGCCGCGCGTCCCCGCCGCCTGGGTGCCGCCGTTCCCCGGTAGCCGAGTCCCGAGGCACCTGCCTGGGCGCGGCGTACGGCCCGGCGTGGTCAGCATCGGCAGCCCCGGGAGCTGCTGCCGGCCGGCTGCTCGTTCGGCGCCTTTGGCATCGGGGGCGGGAAGGCCGGTACCGCGTATCCCGAGCAGGTGCCGTAGGCAGGACCGGCGTCCGTACCTTTCGTGAGTCCGAAACGGAGGTTCCACCAGGGCTCTGTTTTGAATGGTTAAAACTTAGCGGTTGCCTCACTGTGGCTTGCTTTCTCTCGAGCTTGCTTTCTTGTTTGTTGTCACGCTGTTTTCTTCGTGCTGCCTTACGGGTCAAGCGCAGGTAAACAGCCGAAATCGGTGATCCCGGCCGGGAAGGCGAGCTGCCCGCGCCAGTGCAATGCCGGGTTTCCAGAGGCGTTTGCAAAACGACTGCAACGCCATCGGTGTTGTGGTTTGCGTTAGCAGGCGTGTCTGTGGGGAGGGGTGCCGGTGAAACGCACTCAAAACCAGGAGTTTTATTTTTTAAATAAGCAGTGTAACAACTTCTAAGGAGTTAAATCGAGCATTTAAAACAAGGAACAATGATGCTTTTGTTTGGTTATATAAAGTGGCACCACAGATTAGTGAGATTCTTGGGGGTTTTTTCCATCCTCTGTCCAAATCCCTGAAGCTAAAATTACAGAGAGAGAAAACTGTTTTGTTACCAGAGAGCTTCTTAATTTATTTTAGTTTATTATTAGAACTGTTATTAGGGACACTAAAAAGGAAATTATTATTGTCTTGCCCACCTAGTTGAGAGTCAGAAGACAAAAATAACATATTTTGAGGCTATATCAGATCAGTATGTTTTTTTCTCACCGTTTGCCTCTAGTAAAATATTTGGTAAGTGATTTATATTCTTAGTTAAGTATATTTGCATTAGTAAGATGCACTTTTAAAACAGGTGCTTTGCAGAATGTCATAGGAACTATCCTACTGTATTGGAACGGGAATGGTATTTCTCTGATACAACTGCTCATCCCAGATGCTTTAAAATTGCATACATAGTGGAATGTGTTTTTTCAAAAGTGCAAAGAAAAGTATTTTAAAAAAAGTGCATGAAAACATACGAGAAAATATTGCTGATAGGGAGCTTCCCTCATAAGCCTCAATAATTAGGTATATGTTTGCACTCTGATGTGCTAAGTGGTTTCTCTTCTGTCAGAAAACTCAGTCACAGTTGCATAGTGCAGAAGTTACTGGTGAAAGTTGCTGATTAATTTTTATGAATGCCAGCAAACTTTTAATAAAGATTTCCAGGCATTGTTGTGTGGCATTGTCTTTGCCTTTGGTTTTATATTGTGCCCTGTAAAATAGCTGGCATATAAATGTTAAAGTATTATCATTTGTTTGAAAGTTTTTGACTTAGCAGAGTAAAAATTAAATGGAATTCCATGAAGTGGTATGTGTTAGTGCTTAAAGAAAGGTTCTGTTTTCTTGTTTCTAAACTTAAGACAAAAACTAAACATTGGGAAGTGCGGGAAATGTTTTCAACAAATAATTTTTTAAGTTTTTTTTCCCAACTGGAACATCTTTAAATATTCATCTTCAAATCAAAATATGGCAACAACTCTTAGTATTTGTAAGTCTCACTGTTGGTAGAGGAAACTGAAAACATTCTTATAAAAAACTTCAGGTTTCATGTGTGATTTCTCAATTTTGTGTTACTACTGTGACTTTAAAAGTTATCACCTAGGATTTAGAGAATGCACTGATAAGGGGAAAATACTCATGTCCATTACTAAACAGGACTTTTTTCCTTTTTTTTTTTTTTAAGTGAGTTAGTGGATGGCTGAAAGTTGGCTCGACCATTGAGTTGCTGAAATGTTTTGCTGCTTGAGAGCCGTGAGAAGGTATGGCATGTTGTTGATCTAATTTACCTTTAACATGTGTTTAAATGTTTGCTTTAGACTTGCATGTATGTAAAATTGGTTTGATGTTTTTGTTTAATGCTTATTTCTTTGGCTTTCTCATCTTTACAGCCTGAAGCTTTCAACAGAGCATTCACAGTTGAAAATCTCCAAAAGCCATATGCTTCTCCTCAAGTGAGATATTAAAAAGGCTCTCAACAAAACAAGGGCTTTAAAATAGCTTAATTATGAAAAAGTGGTAGTCTAAATCTGAATATGATATCCAATATATTACTGCATTTTTGAGTTATTAAAGCTCAATGATTCAAAATGAGTGAATGTGTCTGTAATAATGAGCTTAATTTAACAAAGCTTTTCAGTGCCAAAGCTATAAGCCAAAAAGTTAAACTTCAGAGAGATGTGAAGAAAAAGTAAAAAGAAAGCTGAAGAGAATTATTTAATCACTAAATTAAATCAGCCCTAGGGTAGGATTGCATAATGTGTTCTAGTGGAGATTGTGTTTCATATCTTTCATGAAGTGGAGACGGCTGTCCTCAAAGTGATTCTGACCTTGATTTCAACACGAAGCCTTTCTTTGCTCTTTAAATCTGAATGAAGTTCTTGGAACAATCCTTGCTCCTTGTGAGCAAAGCCATAAGCATCTTTCTTGCGTTTTTCTCTCTCTGACTTCATTTTGATTCATTTATTTTGCCACTTCACTTGAAGGATGCCTCAGAGTTCTGTCTTTCACCTTCAGTGAATGAATTCTTCCTTCTGTCACGCAGACTAATTTTGGCCTTTGAGCGTTTCTCTTTTAAGCAAGTTCAAAATAGACTTTTGGCTGGAATCCTGAGCCTTCCTACTAGCATGACAGTGTTGTTTAGATACAAAACAAGGGAACTGAAGTTATCCATACTTGGCCGTTTTTCTGGTAGAAACCAGATGGAAGTTTATGATTAATAAACTTAGAAGTATGATTAATAGTTTCCAGATATGTTGGAACTTTTTTCCTAACTACTGGAAATGGCATGCAGTGTAACTCAAGAGTGGATGTGGGAAATGGTGTATGAATAAGGTGGAGAGAGAGCTGAGCTCCTTACTTTCTCCTAGCAGCTTTGTCTAGGAGGATGTGGGTTTCTGGCGTGGCTGTTAATCAAAACTGCTATCAGATAGGTAGCTGGTTAATTTACTGGTTTTTTTTCCTTTGCTGGAAAGAATTTTTTTCCTTTTTACCACTCTGTGTCCACTTGCTACAAAAAAAAAAAAAGAAGAAAATTTCTGCAATTGTTTTCCTCAACAAGATGACTATTTTGGTGTTTCTGGATGCAAAATGGTAAAGCATATGACCAAGTGGACTTTTATCCAGTGTACTTCGCTTCCTTTCTTGCCAGGACAGGTAGAGGGTTTTTTTCCTGCGTCACTGAGCAACTCTGGTATATTCTTGTCATTATGAGCTTTTGCTCTCTGTAAAAAGGTGATATTGCTGTGGTGCTTCACCATCTCCTGCTATTTTGAGTATCATCATGGGCTATAATGAGAATTAGTCTTAGAGTCCTTCTCAGATGCAGCTAGCAAGGAGGTGTTGGCCAGTAATACATTTAGTCTTGCTTTTTAGTCTTCTGTTTAATCCACACACATGAAAATTGTTTTTAGTTGTAACAGTTTGAGACTTCATCAGTCATCTTACGTTACAGATTTTCTATTCTGCTTTTCTACAAAAGTATCTCCTGTTTTCAGCAAGCTGACTTAATTTTAAGACTTACTAATTAAATATTTGCCCACCTCTTAAGCAGAACACATTAGCTTTAACTGCTTTCATGCTTCTAGTTGAAGAGCTGGAAAGGTTTACAGAAGAAAGGTAAAGTAAGGGTCATTGCATCTACTTGAGGACTCGACTGTTGTCACTTACTCTACCATTTGCCAAAATCAAAAATACTGCTTGTTGTGTGAGCACAAATTCAGGGATTTTTTTGAATTTTTTTAATTAATGAAAGCAGTCAGGAAGTAGTCTCACATGTTCGTGTGTCCAGGACAATTATTTGGTCTAGGATGCTGAACAAATAGCTCTTTGTCAAACAGTCTTGCTTACTATTGTTAATAAAGTTATTTGTTTTATGTGAGTTGGAAGCAGCTTTGCCTCCAGTCTCTGATGTATTTCACTATTTGGAGCTTGCAGTTTGGATAAATGATACTGTGAGGAGTGAAACAGCATTGCATTGCTTAACAGAGCATAATCCCTACCCTTCTGAGTTGCAAACTACAATGAATGTTAATCACAGAGAAAATAGTTGGCCTGTTGACATTGTTAGCTTGTGAAATCAGCTAAAGGAGAAATCTGTTACTAAATATTTACCAATTCACATTTTCTTGTTGCTTTTATATAGACTGTCCTTTGGTAATTAGTTTGCTAACCTGAGTATCAGCTTTGAGTTATGCAAGAAATTTTGGTAATCTTTAATTCAGACCTTGTTTTTCCTCTCGTTTCAGTCTTCTGTTACACAAGTGCGCTCTTTGTGGAACTATTGTTTACTTTATGCATAATTGGAGATACTCAATCTTTTGTACTTTCTGAACTTCCTAGAACTTCTTCAACTTAACTTGTCATTCTGATCTTAGGCGAAACAATCTTCTTTTCCTACTACTGAAATTTCTTAGTCCTTGTTTTCTTTTCAGTGAAGATCAAAGGGGAAAAAAGTACTGTCTTTTTATATCTTCTATAAAAGAGTACTTTTAGGAAAGTAGATTTTTTGGGTTTTTTTAATTAAAGGCCACAAGTATGTGGACCTCAGAAACTAATGCAGAACTTCTTTTGATTAAATTGCGGTTATTACTCCTGGGTAAAATTTAATATTCTTTTGGCACTGCTTGAAAAATACTGGGTTTGGCTTTTTAACTTGGAGGTTCAAAAGTATGTAAGGATTGGCTTTTAGGAGCAGCTTCAGCAATAGCTGCAAAAAATACTACTAAAGCCAGTCTTTATCATTTGAACTACTTGACTGGGGAATTTTTCATTTGAGCCTGCTTTGAGAAACTAGAGGGAAAAGTTATTGTACTTATTTACTTATCTTTAATCAGCCATTAGCATCTACCATCTTTTGAACCTGTTGGATTTGCTCTGTATAAATGCAGCTTTGTGAGTCCCAAGGGGGAAGATCTCAGCACTCAGACTTCTAATACCAGTTTTAAATTATTATATTTGCAACCGTGAATGTTTACTCCATTCTGTCACATTCTGATGTAATTTATATGTGTTTGTCACTTAATTGATTGTATCATACATAAACATTTTATTACTTTATTAGGTTATGTCTGGAGAAGGTATTGCTACAGTGCGTTCTTCAGTCAAGAACTTTGTCAGGAGCTGATGCCATCAATGCTCTCAGACCTTTCTATTTTGCTGTGCATCCAGATTTCTTTGGCCAGCATCCCAAAGAGAGGGTAAAAAAATCTTTCAGTGTGCTTCCTTTGTAAATGTGTCATATATCAAGGATGGAAATTTTCTGATTTTCCTGCTGTTGGAGAAACAAATGTAGTGTTAGAATTGAATATGGTTGTTACCAGAAAACAAAAAGATGCACTTTCTTTATTTTTAACAAGGGTAGGTCCCTTAAACGTCCATTATTTATTAGTCGTATTATCTGTTTAATTGTTATAAAGAAAATACTAAATCGTTCCAGTCTTTATAATACATATTACTTGCTTTATCACTTTGAAATGCTGTGCATTATATTTGAATCAATGTTTCTTTAACCTTGAAAGCCTTAAAAGTGGTGTTTTGGAATGTACAAGTATGTACATCGTACAATTTATTCATGCAAGATAATTATTCATTTATACTGAGATTATGAACTATATCACTGTATTAAGAGTAGCTGACAGTTTGTAAAAACGAATTCTGCATGTAAGATTAAAAATGGCCAAATTTATCATCTATAATGTGGTGGGTGGGTTTTTTTGTATTTTTTTTAAACAGGAAGTAAATGAAAACTCTCTGAAGAGGTTAAATGGCTACTTGGAGAATCTACAGAAACCAGGATTTCGCTCCTTTAAGCCAACTCAGCTTACTTTTTATGTAAGAGAAAGAGAACCAAACTCTTCTAATGTTCAAGAATCCTTCAGTGCTTCAGGTGCTTTTATATCATGCAGATCGTATCTTCCTGTATCTAAATTCTTTCAGACTGTTACTTAGCCATGTGCAGTCATAATGACTTTTCAACTGACTAAAGTCCTGTCAAACCATGAAAATATGTGTTAGATCAGGCAGCTAAGACTATCCTAAGTAATGAAACATCTTCAGCTTTAAAAAGAATTGAAGGAATGAGAAATTACAAAGTTGAGGTCAAGTTACAGTATGAGGAAGTAAAAAACATAGGTTGATGTAAATGGTAATTTTTCTGCTTTTAATGCCTTTGTCAAGTTTAACTGGAACGAGAGCTGAGTCCTTGGTTTCATTGCAGATAATGTGTAGCACACAATGTTAGGTTGCTTGTAGGATCAGTAGGAACTTATTCTGTAAGCACAAGTTGTATAATATCTGAAGCTTCAATTTACCACATTGTCTCTTAGCTTTGAGATGACAGAGAATATTGATGAGTTTGGAATGTGGGTTTTGGTTAATTTTATTCTACGTTATTTGTCTCTGATGTACCAATGTGCCTTATCTAACAGATGAGTTTTATGTTCTGTATCCTGCTAGTCAAAACACTGGAGCAAATTGTGAGGGACCCTAGTGCTAGAAAACAAAACCATACTGTTTTTTAAGAAAATAGTGGTGTTATATCCAGTCTATTTAAAAATAACAGTTGAACTGGCAGCTGTGTTCTGCTCTGGAGTCTAGTGCCTGCTTTGTAATGGGGTGGTTAGGCCCAGTAGAGCCAGTGTGCAAGTGCAATGTTTTGTTCTGAAGCTTCTGTTCATAGCCTGTGAAAAGCTGTTGTAATACTGCGTTTCTACAGTAAATTATATCCAAAGTGATGATCAGTAATAATGTGAATTGTGTAGAGCTGTTGGACGAAACTGCCACTGCTAAAGCGGAAGCATCCTCTTTTGGGTTATGCTGCATCTGTAGCTAGGTTTCCAATTTGTCCAATGATTCAGATAGTTAAAACAGTTCTATTTATATTTTTGGACACTTAACAGCTTTAAAGGTTAAACTGCACCTGAATTTTGCAGTGAGTATTGAAATAACAATATCCTCATAATCTCCAACTATGTACTCGCTGTTTGGGTTCTTCTAAGATGAGAGAAATGTGAATGCATTTTAAGTAATTTTAATTAAATAATACTAATTTTGTGGGACTTGTATTTTATAGGATTTCGAGCAGTCAGTTTTACATTACATAGTAGGGATCTCCTGAGCACAGTATTAGATATTCTCAACTCCTGCAGTTTGTCTACGGAGCATATTCAAGGTTTGAATGTGAACTCTCAGCCCCACAAGGAGGCAAAAAACACAGTGAACCGACCTATCAAATGGGATAAGACTTATTATTCGTTTACTGGATTCAAGGATCCTGAGGAGGAACTTGAACAAGCCCAGAGAGTGGAAACAACTTTAATGTATGTAAGGCTTTTATTTAACTGATATTTTGTAACCTAAATTGATCTTATTTTAATGCTGAGCTTTTTTAAAGGCAATCAATAAACATTCTGAAAAATATAAAACTTTATTGTCCAACATGTAATTCTGTCATGCTTTTTATAATTAAAGAGACTTCAAATGAGCTCCTGGGATAACTGTAGTGCCAGCTAAGCTGAGGCATTCTTGTCTCTTTGCCCAGCATTCATGTTTGGTCAATCTAGTTTTGATTGATTTAGTTTTCCAGTTTTGTAGAATATCAGTGGCAATTCAGAAGGAGGCAGAGGTTCCACTTGCTCCAAATAGCTCCTTACCTCTTACAGGACTCCTGCAACACAAAACTATATGGCTATTAAGTTAATTGCTAGCATTTTGTTATCACGTTCTGTTAGGGATGAGGTGGGAGATTATCTATGGAAATAAAGGTTAGCTTGTTTTAATTTGCTAGATATCTTAATATTGCGCTTCTGATTTGTTGTTCAGCATACCAACCTTAATTTTTAAACTGAGGCAATTATAAATACTGAACTTGTGTTAAATGCAGAGTGTTGTGTCTTAGAAGTTGGTCGTTTACAAAATCTGTATGTGCTCATTTTGAGGAAGGGTGAAAAACGCTGCCCTAAAAAACTTCTTGTGACAATAAGATTTAGGTGCCATTTGACATAAACACATAACTGTGGTGGCAGTATCTTCAGAGCAAAGAATACCCATCATTCTACATAGCACCTCGCAAATAAAACTACTATAGTATATGATACTGTAAGACACTTAACTGAGACTTAACATACTAGAGAATATTTTTACTTATTTTTACACATTTACAAGAAATGCCACGAATAGTTACTTATTAACAGTCTGGTTTTAATACCTAGCCATTTGGCATTGGGCCTCTCTTTTTGCTTCTGAGTTTGAATTCTTTTTTACTTAGAATACAGTATGAGAATTGAAGTATTTGTTTGGAAAAATAGGAGTATTAAAATAAGTTTGTGCTATGAACAAAGGCTAAATCCCTTAAAGAGTAGCTTTTTCCTAGAAAGGCTTATTGAAAGTTTTAGATGTACTCCATGAGTCGTGTTTTCCTGGTTGTGATTATTGACAAAAGAGCTGTAAAACTTTGACCTGCTTAATCTATGTTCATGCCAGCTCTGTAACAGTTACCTAATTTAGCCCTTCGGTACCACCTCCCTTGTTTGATAGCCTACTATGATCACTTTGGGTTTTTTGTTGTTTTTTTTTTTTAAAGGCAGATGTGTGGGAACTTCTTTCATTAAAGCACTAAGTTCTGAAGCTGTCCCCCTAAATGACACTAATGTGCTACTTTACACCTTTCACACCTCTAAGTGTTATGGTTATAACACACTCAGCATCTTTTGGTTCAATTGGATTCCCTATTCCCCCCCCAAGGACATTGAGCACCTGGTTTTCCTTTGTAGGTATTTTAAGGTGAAGCATTTAGCAATTTCAGTTTGTCTTCTACTTTTAGGAAATCTCTTTACGTGGTAACTTGAAATAAAACATTAATGGTAACAGTAAGAACTTAATTAGTTTTAATGAAAGATGATACAGCATGCCTCTACTGTTGGGTTTTTTTCCTCCTCTTCTTTCAGATCCTGGCTAGATGATAATGAAGCAAGTGCAGTAAAAAAGCTGAAAAAGAGTTTGCCACTTAGAAGAGAGCTCGAACGTTTAAAATTTGAACTCTCTCATCAACTCCAGCTCTCAGATATCAGGTAATAAATTAGATTAGTTAGACTTCTATTAAGACAGTCAAAGCATGGAAGTGTTGTGTAGTAGCACCCCATGAGTTTTAAAGGCTTATTCCAGCAAAACAGCTATATTTCATATATGTGAAAGTGTTACTGCACTGAATAATATTTTTCTAGAAGAATTCTCTTGGGACAAAATTTTGCTGTTACAATCTGCTCGAAAAGACCTAGTATTTATAACTGATGATGTAGGCACCAGTTGAGACAAACACATAAGCACTTGAAGTAGAAACCATGTGTATGTATTAGTTTGGGTGTTTCGCTGCATAAAATTACTGTTCCTGAATTCAAGTGAATATCTACAAGGGTAACTAGATTGACAGTGAAATGCAACTTTGCACATGGTACATACTGACATCCTGTGAAGGCTTAATAAAAATGATGTTTTCTAGTGTCTGGTTTCCCACACTCCAGAGGAGGAGGATATTTGTTTGCTTCAAAGGGCTGAGTACAGCTGGTGATCTTGAGTCTTCAGAATATTTTCCAGAAAATAATTTTTGATCCTTTTTTAAATTTTGTGCCTTCAAATCAATATGTTCTGAAGTGGGTTATTCAGGATGGGAATATGGCAGTGAGAGTGTTCAACAATGGAAAAATAAACTTTGAGGGATTCTTTCAAAGGCTTATCTGTTAAGTTGTTCTTTTAACCAGTGAAGAGAGAGTTGGAGCTTCTGAAATCATGCTTTTGTTCCTTTCACCCTGTAAAAGACTGTGACTTCCTTTAAGCTGAAGCCAGTTTTTTTTTGAACACAATTTCTAATCCTCTGCAACTATGCTGTGGTGGCAGTTTTTAAGTTTCTGAAACAGTTTTTGATATTAAATGCGTAGGTTTGGTTTTATTCATGTCTTATATTTAATATTCTTACAGTTTGTGCTTTGAAAGTAGACTAAAACTATTGTGTTCCATGAAGAGTTATTCACCTTCCAAGAGTTGTGTTGTCATAATTCAGAAAAGAATGTGTCAGAAATCTGATGAGCAAGTATTGCAATAGGAAACTACTACTTGTGATCCTGCAGCCTAATGCTAGTGTTCACAGAGGTTTGAAAAAGTAGTGGGGTCATTGGCTTTATTCCATGTATAAGTTTAGGAGTGCTGAAGAGAAGGTAGGATCTATAAGCCACCTTATAGATCCTTTACATTCCTTTCTGGTGCTAATGAAAGCAAAGTGATACATTGCTAGGTAATGGTAAATAGGTAGCTATCAGAATGACTTACATTATAATAGATTGAATTGCCTCATAAGTGCTGTGACATAGCACCATTCTCCCAAAGAGTGGTTTTCCTGCCAGTTAGGTTTTCTTAAATGAGATTATATGAGTTGACCCCTGCCAGCAGCTAAGCACCCACACAGCTACTCACTCATACATCCCCAGTGGGTTGAGAGGAATTAAATAGGAAGAGCAAAAGCAAGAAAACTCATGGACCAAGTTTAATAGGGGAAGTGAAGCAAAGCTGTGTATTCAAACAAAGCAAAAGGAGGAATTCGTTTACTACTTCCCATTGACAGGCAGGTGTTTGGCCCCTTCTGGAAAGCAGGACCTCTGCATGTGTAGTGCTTGCTCAGGAGGACAAATGCCATAACCACAAAGGTCCTCTCTTCCTCCTCCTTTCCATGAGCATTTATGGCTGAGCACGACATCATATGGTCTGGAATATCCCTGTGGTCAATTGGAGTCACCTGTCCTGTCTGTGTCCACTCCCAGCTTCTTGCCCACCCCAACCTACTTGCTGGTGAAGAGGGGCAGAGTGGGAAGAAAAGTGGAAAACCTGGACACTGTGCCAGCACTGCACAATAGCCAAAACAGTGGTGTGTTATCAGCACTCTTCTAGTAAAAAATACAAAACACAAGGGTGCTATGAAGAAAACTAACTTCCCAGATAGACCCAGTACAATAGGAAATAGTAATTTGCCATTTTGAGACATTGTATCAGCTAGAAGTTTGTTAAAAGGATGTAATTTTTCAATACACTGGGACAACTTTGCAATTCAAATGCTTTTTGAAATTTAGTTAGGCGTTTGTCTGATCTGTCCGTGATGGAAGAGATGTTGAAACTATGTGTATTAAAGTCAGCAATGTAGCAGCTGGCTCCTGTATGGTTTAACAAAAATGACTCTACTGTAAAATATCTATGTCTATATCTAGCAACTTACCACTGGAATCATAGTAATGTTTTGGGCTAGGAACTCAAAAGAAAAAAAAAAAGAGACAATGTGTTTGTACACTGTTTGCTCCTCTAGACAAACTATTACACATTCTGTACAAGCAGAAACCACCACGTGCCTCAAGGCTGAACCAAGCACTGGGTTGTCAGTTGCTACTTACTTACTAACTCCCTTACTTGGGGAGAGACTTGCAAGTTCTGTTCTGTCTACAAGGTTTTATATTTATTTTTCTTGTATCTGGTTTTATTCCTTCTTTTTCGGCACTCACTTCAAAAAGGATTGTGAAATTTTTTAGGCTTTTTATCTGTTCAAATAGCATGTGACAGACAGACTTTCAGTAGGCCTTTGCTTTTGTTACCGTTGGAGAGCTATTTTGAATTGTTTGTGTTATAAGGCTTTCAGCTGCATCTCAACCTATGTGGTGGTTTGGTTTTTTGTTTAATAATGTTGAGAATTACATGCTTTCAATTATATTTTTATTTAGGTGGCAGAGAAGCTGGGGTATTGCTCACCGCTGTAGCCAACTACATAGTCTAGGTCGCTTAGTCCAACAGAGACCTGAAGTATTAAAGAACGTTAAAGGTATTTCTGTTGCTTGTTTCATATATCCTAATATAGTATTGATTCAAAGATGAGCATCAGTCTTCTGTGACAAGGGAGCTCTAGTTCTTTGAACAAATGCTTTTGATAACTGCAAAACCAAACCAGCCAGTCTTACTGAAAAGCTGGTGAGAACTTACATTTTAAGCTACTGACTGTTTTTTGAAGTGGGTTTTCTTTATAGTATATTCGGTACACTCAGCAAACTGAGTGAGTTGAAGGCACTAAACTTAGTACTAACAATGAAAGTAGAAAATCCAGACTGACCTTCTGAAAGGGTGGAGGTAGCAATATATTGTTACCCATGGTAGATTGAAGACAAAAATGCAAGTAGCTCTCTAAAGAGTCAATATAAGGGGGACTTACTAGAATACCTTTAAAACCATATTGTCTTCTCTAATCATGCATGTTCTGTAAGATACCTATGTTAAACTTTGTATTTTCTTAGGAAAAACTCAAATATTCTGTAAACCTGACCTACCATTCTTCTCATACAGCTGTTCGACCTGTGTCAGTGGCTGCTTCCTCTAATTGTAATTTCACGTTTTTACCTGTCTGCAGATACTCAGCTTTGAGTGGCTTTCATTTGAGGGTTCATCTAATCCTTTGTCAAGAGACAGAGTGGGTAGGACAATAAGTAGTAGTTTTAAATTGTATCAGATTTCAAATTAGTTTCCTTACCTAAGCATACTAAGGATTTAAACTGCTAGAGAAATCTGTCTTGTGAACCTGTTATAGTCTCCATCTTTGAAGATCTTTAATAATATTCTGGACAAATACCTGTCAGTAATTATACAGGTACAGTTGATCTTGCCTTGGGGTACAAGGATGGACTAGATGCCTTAAAATCAGCATTACTCACTCTTAAAGATTTTGGAAAACTGATTTCTGAGGTCAAGAGCTTCTATTTAAGCCTTGTCTTGTAGATTAATAGATCATACTGAAGACTTTTGTGGAAGCTTATTTTGATAAACAGTTGCCTGTGCTTTTACCCTAAAGAATTCTTGAGGATCTTTGTACTTCACTTAAAAACCCATACTCAGACTCAAAACTGATATGTCCCCCCCCTAAAAGTAAACCTAGTGTCATCCTTTTATGTTGTCTCTATTCTTTCTTTAAAAAAGAACAAAAACCTAATGTGAAAGCATTTCTTACAGCTTGCCTGTTGAAGAGAGTTCTCTGGAAGTAGTGTTGAATGGCTGTGCTAACAGTTCTTTGGCCAACCTTTACCTTATTTATATATACTTTAAGCATATAGCAAATATTTCCTACTGTATACATGATTTAAACAGCTTCTTTGAATATGCTGTCTGTTGTGATTTTCTCTTATTTTAAAAGTAGTATCTGTAATAAGAAAGTACAGTTAACTAAAAATCTGTCAAGTTTAAACAGGGAGAAGACAAATGCTAGGTAATGTTTGTATGAAAAAAAATCTCGAACTGAAGTTTTCAAGAATCACTCTTTCAGATTTTGAGAATTATCAAAGCACGTACTTATGCATGTGTGTGCTGCAGAAATGTGTTGTTTGTGACATGTTAGTAGCATAGTTAAGCCTTAAATAGTTGTGGGAATAATTGCAATAACCCGAATTAGTAAAGAGCTTTGTTCAATCTTTAGGACGCACGGTGGTATTCACAGACCGTTCAGGTATGAGTGCAGCAGGCCACATAATGCTGGGGACCATGGATGTTCACCATCACTGGACCAAAGTAAGATTTCAAAGTAAATGATCATGCCTCTTGTTATTATGTCCTTTTCCCTAGATAGATATCTCCATTTCCCTATCAACCCTCATCTATATACTGAGCATGACATTGCATGATATGGAATACTCCATTGACCAGTTTGGCCTGCAATCCTAAGTCAAGTTTGAATCGTAAAGGGAGTTGTGTGGGCCCTTTGTCCCAGCCATGCTCCCTCCCAGCCTGTTGTGCTCCTGCACACTGACAAAAACGTGGGAAACTGAAAGGTCCTGAATGTCTCAGTACCAATGATAAACATCAGTGCACTATCAACATTCTTGTCATAAGAAATCCCAGACCAAAACCAAAAACCAAAACACAGAGCTCCTCTAGCTGCTAAAAAGAAAAGCTAATTCTATCCCAGTCAAAACCAGGACAACCACAAGTAAAATATGTCGTGATATCAGCATTCACTTAAGGAAATTCTCTTGGATCTTTGTTGCTGAAATATTATTTGTAGTTCTCTCCAAAAGTATTTATTTGTAAAGGAGATAATTGGTGGAATTTCACCCAGCCAGAACATCAGGATGTTCTATTTCTGTGTTCCGATCAATGAGTACTATGAAAATTTAGCATTCAATCCAAAGCTTTCTCTGTGGTTGTTTGAATTTTTGCCTATACATGTTTCACTGAGGGAGAAAACAAACCATGGTTTGTTAATGTGAATAATTTACATATAATTTAAACTGAGAAACAAGAATTTAATGCAAAACTTTCTACTCTGACATTTGGGAGTGTTGATAGTCATTGGAATAAAAGTGTTGTTCTGATTAATGCTAAAATAAGCTCTGTCTTCCTTGAGAAGTGCTTCCTCTTTCTGACATTTGCCGAGTGGTTTTCTGAGGAGGATGCAAATTCGCACAAAGTATTGTACAGATGGGACAATGTGTCTAGTTAGTTGTGGTGGTGATATTTGCTTTGGATGACGAAGGATAGGGATGTATTTGAACCTGAAATCAAAGGCTTTTTATTTTAAAATGTGCTGAAGATCATGTTAAATGATACACAGAAAAAGTCAGTGAAAATCTTTGTGAGATTGGTTAGCTGCTTAGTTTTTAGAGAGCAGAATTTTTTGTTCAATTCTAACAGACCATTTTAGAAAGCAATCCTAAGTGCTATTACTTTTGTTACTGATTATTAGAAAAAGGAAGTAGTAGAATAGTGTCCAAGTCAGTCTGTAGAATGCTTGGTCAGTGGTACAATATTTAGAGGATTTTTGCAGTTTCTCTCTATATAAAAAATTCTAATGCTGAACCAATGGATTTTATTGTGCTAAAAGCTGTTCTGATTCTTCTACTCTGATTCTACTTCTTGGCCATTGGCCAAGAAGGCCGATGGCATCCTGGGGTGTATTGGAAGGGGTGTGGTTAGTAGGTTGAGAGAGGTTCTCCTCCCCCTCTACTCTGCGCTGGTGAGGCCGCATCTGGAATATTGTGTCCAGTTCTGGGCCCCTCAGTTCAAGAAGGACAAGGAACTTCTTGAGAGAGTCCAGTGCAGGGCCACAAAGATGATTAAGGGAGTGGAGCATCTCCCTTATGAGGAAAGGCTGAGGGAGCTGGGTCTCTTTAGCTTGGAGGAGAGAAGACTGAGGGTGGACCTCATTAATGTTTATAAATATGTAAATGGTGACTGTCATAAGGATGGAGCCAGGCTCTTCTCACTGGCATCCAATGATAGAACAAGAGGGAATGGATATAAGCTGGAACATAGGAGGTTCTGCTTAAACATGAGGAAGAACTTCTTCCCAGTAAGGGTAACAGAACACTGGAACAGGCTTCCCAGAGAGGTCGTGGAGTCTCCTTCTCTGGAGATGTTGAAAACCCGCCTGGATGCATTCTTGTGTGATCTGATCTGGGTGGTCCTGCTGAGCCAGGGGGATTGGACTAGATGATCCTTTGAGGTCCCTTCCAGTCCCTAACATTCTGTGATACTCTCCTGGGTTTCTAAAGAGATCATTCTGAAATCACTTGACTTGTTCCAGCAGCACTTTTTTGTATGGAAAACTGTGTTATAGTAATAACTGAGTAGGTGGTAAGTAGCAACTACTGCTACAGACTTTCCCTTTTCACTTGTTGCCCTGTTGCAGCCTTCTCCCTTTCACACCTTCTATGTCTTGATTCACAAGTCTGATCACTTCTTAACCTTTTCTGGTATAGATTTTGTACATCAGAGGTCCAGTACCTTCTTCCTTTCTCCTCTTCCTTCAAACTTATGATAGGCTAGGTTATCATCCAGACCCTTGGAAAGAGCTAGTGCCAGCAACGGAGATTTTTCTTTTTTGAGAATTGATATAAATGAGACTGGCAAAAATACTTCTGACTCTACATGGAATAGCTCTATCTCTATAACTGTCATGATAAACATTTTATGTAGGCCTCAGATTAGAACATTTTTTTATCTGGGACTATGAATTTCTGTATATATAGAGAAAGATGACATCCATCGATCTTCTTGTGGCCTTTTGGTGCCTTTAGAGTATAAATACTGAAAACACTTAAGAGCTTATTCCATTATCTCTTGCCCAAAAATGTATATACTTGGTATTTCTGCTTTTTGGTATTCTTTGATATTTGGGGGTTTTTTTCCTCCTTGGGTTCCATGTTTGCATTGTTAAGTGTCTCTTCTTTTATAGTTTCTTGTTATTTATTTCATTTCTTAAAAATAAGTTTTATGCTTTTTAACATAGGAAATGTTTGTGTGTGTGCACAGATTTTTGAGAGACTGCCAAATTATTATAAACTTCAAAAAAGGCTGCTGTTCTTGGAAGATCGGATAAGCCAACTTCTGGGAGGCATACAAGTAATATATATTGAAGAACTGCAACCTCTGTTGACTCTAGAAGAGTACTACGAGACTCTGGACTCCTTCTACAATAAATTACATGACAGTAGACTACCTTTTCATCCTCGCAGTCTGCGAGGCTTGCAGATGATTCTGGAAAGGTATGTATTTGCAGGAATGAGAGAATGAAATATCATGAAATGAAAGAATGAAATGACATGACATCATGACATGACACGAACGACATGACATGAAATGGAACAAATGGAAGAACGAAATGAAACATGAGATTACATGAGTGACGTGAGTGTGACATGACGTGAGAGTGTGACTGAAATGAAATTATGAGATCCTGAAATGGAATGATGAAATCATGGAATGATGAAATGACAACATGACAGAATAATGAAATTATGAAATCATGAAACTGAAATCCAGCCAGTGAGTCAGCTTCATTGGAGGCCCAACTTAAATGCCTCTATGCAAACGTGATTGGCATGGGGAATAAATAAGAGGAGTTAGAGATGTGTGGTGCCTGTAGGGCTATGACGTTACTGGCATCACAGAGACATGGTGGGATGAATCCTATGACTGGAGTATTGGAATGGAAGGAAGCAGGCTCTTTACGAAGGACAGACAGGGGAAATGAGGAGGAGGTGTTGCCCTCTATGTGAAAGACCAGCTGGAGTGCGTGGAGCTGCACCTGGGGATGGATGAGGAGCTGACTGAGAGTTTATGGGTCAGGACTAAAGGTAGGGCAGGGATAGGTGACATTATAGCGGGGGACTGCTACAGGCTGCCTGACCAGGAAGACGGAGCAGATGAGACAGTCTGTAGACTGTCTATAGACAGATAGAAGCAGACTCACGTTCACAAGCCCTGGTCCTCATGGAGGACTTCAACCACCCCGATATCTGTTGGAGAGACAGCAGGGCATAAGCAATCCAGGAGGTTCCTGGAATGCATTGATGATAACTTCCTTCTTCCAAATGATGGAGCAACCAATGAGGAGAGATGCTGTGCTGGAGCTCCAGCCGCACTGCCCAAGTCACAGAAGGCAAAGGCAAGGACTGGGAGAGCAAAGAACCGCCCACTGTAGGAGAAGGTCTGGTTCAAGACCATCTAAAGAACTGAAGGTGGACAAGTCCATGGGACCTGATGAGGTGCATCCATGGGTCCTGAGGGACTGCAGATGAAGTTGCTAAGCCACTATCCATCATATTTGAGAAGTCGCGGTAGTCTGGTGAAGTTCCCACAGACTGGAAAAAAAGAAACAACCCTCACTTTTTAAAAGGGAAAAATGGAAGACCCAAGGAACTACAGGCCAGTCAGTCTCACCTCTGTGCCTGGCAGCATCATGGAGCAGATCCTCCTGGCAACTATGCTAAGGCACATGGGAAAAAAGGAGGTGATCCATGACAGCCAGCATGGATTCACCAAGGGCAAATTGTGCTTGACAAGTTTGGTGGCTGTTTACAATGGGATTACAGCACTGGTGGATAAGGAATTGACTGGATGGTCATACTCAAAAAATTTAGTCAACAACTTGATGTCCCAGTGGAGACAAGTGATAAGTTGCATTCCTTGGGGATCGGTATTGGGATTGATGCTATTTAACGTCTTTGTTAGCAACATCGACAGTGGGATTGAGTGCACCCTCAGCACATTTGCTGACATCACCAAGCTGTGTGGTGTGGTTGACAAGCTGGAGGGAAGAGATGCCATCCAGAGGGACCTTGACAGGCTGGAGAGGTGGGCCTGTGCAAACCTCATGAAATTCAACAAGGCCAAGTGCCAGGGTCCTGCACATGGGTCGGGGCAATCCAAAGCACAAATACAGGCTGGGTGGAGAGTGGATTGAGAGCAGCTCTGAGGAGAAGAACTTGAGGGTGTTGATTGATGAGAAGCTCAACATGAGCCGGCAATGTGTGCTGGCAGCCCAGAAAGCCAACCGTATCCTGGGCTGCATCCAAAGAAGCGTGGCCAGCAGGTCAAGGGGGGTGATTCTGCCCCTCTACTCTGCTCTCGTGAGACCCCACCTGGAATACTGCGTTCAGCTCTGGAGTCCCCAACATAAGAAGGACATGGAGCTACTGGAGCGGGTCCAGAGGAGGGCCACGAAGATGATCCGAGGGCTGGAGCACCTCTCCTATGAAGACAGGCTGAGAGAGTTGGAGTTGTTCAGCCTGTAGAAGAGAAAGCTTCAGTGAGACTTTCTGTCAGCCTTCCAGTGCTTAAAGGGGGCCTACAAGAAAGCTGGAGAGGGACTTTTTACAAGGGCATGTAGTGATGGGACAAAGGGCAGTGGCTTTAAACTCGAAGGTAGATTTTTATTAGATCTACAGAAGAAATTCTTCCCTCTGAGGGTGGTGAGGCACTGGAGCAGGTTGCCCAGAGAAGTTGTGGATGCCCCATCCATGGAAGGTTCAAGGCCAGGTTGGATGAGGCTTTGAGCCACCTGGTCTAGTGGAAGGTGTCCCTGCCTATGGCAGGGGAGGTTGGAACTAGATGATCTTTGAGGTCCCTTCCAACCCAGACTTTTCTATGATTCTATGATCATGGAATCATGAAGTGAAATCATGAAATTGTGAGATGAGATCATGAAATGATAAAATCGTAAACTGAAATCATGAAATGAGATTGTGAAATCATGACATGAAATCATGATTACTGATAAATAATGTAATTATTGCTATCACTAAGAAGAAAACTAATATAATCTCAGATTTTCATTACGGCAAAGTCTTTTGGTTTCTGAAGGTTTTAACAGCCTTTTTATGGGTTAAGGAATCAGACTGAAGAAAATCCTGCTTGATTTCATTCAAGTTAGAGTCAAAGTTCTGTCCTTATCTTACAGCATTGTGCTGCGTTAAACCAAAGGGTCGGTGCTGTCAAGTCAACACTCAGCTGTGTACGATGGTGCTGCTGTTTGTTTTTTGAGTGCTGTTGACAGTTGCCTTTGAAATGTAATTTTTGAAAAGCTTTATGTATGATGCTTCTATACTCTCATGAACCAAACTTGATAAATTTTCTACCAATTACTCTCTGATTAATTGATATGCTTTTACCTTCAGGATTCATTCTGAAAGTAATGCATGTAAATACTTGCATTAGAAAAAATGATACCTTATTTTTTACTTCCATAATGTTTCATTAGTGACAGATACGCTCCAAGCTTACATGAATTTGGACACTTTATGATCCCAACGGTCTGTGATCCAGCAACCCTTCAATGGTTTATTTTTGCCAAAGCACAGGAAGCAAGAGAGAATCTGAAAAGAAAGGAGAAGTAAGTGTCATGTGACTTGAGACATTTAGCTCATTAAAATCTTTGCATGTCATAGGTTTTATTTGGAGGAGAACTTTGAAGAATGTATTCATGCTCTTTTTGTGAAAAAAATCTGTTGTTTATAGAAATAGAGCTTTACCTGTCAGCTTTACCAAGTTAAAAATTTCAGTGTTCAGGGAACAAAAACAGTTGTTAGAAAATACCCATCCTTCACCTTGTAGAAACAGTTGTACTTTATTCAGAAATAAAATATATTTACTTACAAGGCAAAATTATGTATTTTTTTTTGCAATTACTTCCCCAAAGGAGAGGTGGGTTTTTTTAAGGAAGAGACCTTTTCATTGAGTAAGAAAAGCAACAAACTTCTATTAATGTTACTCACATTGTGACAAGAAAGCAGTAAAATCTAAACAAAAAAAACCTGAGACCAGCTAGGGAATTATTATTTCTAGTTGTTTGTCAGTTAGTTGAGGAAAAGATTAGTTAGCGTCGAACAAGGGGAAGAAAAAAAATTGGGATAGGATGATGAGAGAAATACCTCCTTAGTACTCTTTCACAGATGCGAGTGAGATGAGAGAGATTACGATGGTGAGTCATAGAACCTTACTTAGTATTAAGTTCGTCACTTCTAATATCTGACAGAACTGTAAATTTTGTTCTTCACCTTGTGTGTTGTATGTCTTTGAGGATTAAGAGCATAAAGTAGAGATACTGGTTTTATTTGGAGTAAAATACTGTGATAGGTAACTGAGTCTTACTGTCCTTTTAGAGCTTATTACTGCAAGTTTATTGTTCTGCTTTGGATAGCTTTTAATTAATTGTTGAAATACCACACCGTCATGAGTGTATACATATAGATGAAGATTTTTTTGTGTGTGTGAAGGTTATTTTAGGCATGAATCCTACTGAAAGCTTTATGGTTTTAGCTCTGTTAAGACCTGATTGCTTGGGAGGATGTATTTTGGAGATTACTTTGTTAAAACATGGAGGTTGTTTGGAATTTTTGCATAACTCTAGTCCAACTTTGAAGTTAGGTTATTTTTGCCTTGTAAGTTATAACTGCTGAATAGCTCTCTGTGTAGCTGTCCATATGTGACAGCTGGGAAGGTATTGTCTGTAAAGCTTGGGAGAGATGTTGTTGCAAACCTAGACATTTGCATCTGGGTAACTCACTCTCTAAAAAACCTCACATTACCCCACATTATAAAGACACTAAACCAGGAAAAACATGGGGCTCCCCTCAGTATAAGCAACTGTGTTCTAAGAACGTAAGAGCCAAGCTATATATCTCAGCTCTTCTGTTGTGTCTTGGATGATTGCTGGTTTATATGAAAAAGTAAAGAAAAACTGTAATGGGTCATATCAAAGGTCTGTCCCCATCATCCATTAGCTTACGGAAAGGCTGTTTGAATGGGGCAAAAAATGCAGTGGGTTTTTTTACTCTGTATTTCTTCCCAGGTTCTGACTGACTGCACTTGAGAAAATACTTGAAGCTGGAAACAGTATCTCATGTTACAAGTGTTCAATAGATCTTTTTTTCCTCTCCTAATTGTCTAATTATTTTTTGAGCTGATTTACAGTTTGTGTAAATCCAAAATATCCTGCGGTAGCAAATTATACAGTTGAATTACATATAACATGTGTATATGAAGGAGGGAAGGAGGTGTTCTTTGTTCTGTAGACCCACGGTCTGATGATTTCATTTGTCATTCTCATGTTCTTGTGCTGTAGGAAATACAAAAGAGTCATTCTGTATTTATTGTCTCTATTTTTTTTTTGGTGGATATGTCGTATTTCCACTTAGTTGTCTCTTTATTGAAGCTGAAAACTCCTTTTCCACTTATTGCTTCCTTGAACAGAACCCATTCTGTATTTCTGATTTTCCTTAGCCTCCTGTGGTTGTTAAAGGGGCCCTGAGATAAAGGAAGATATTTTGAGATGTAGTGGATTTACTTTGCAGATATAGATGAATATTTTACGTGCAGTAAATAGCGTAGCATAGCTGGGATTGTGTATGGAGAGTTTATGGGATTGTGTATGCACTGGGGAGTTCAAATGCTGCTGCTCTAGAAGATTGTCTTATCTGTGTGCATAATGTCAGTCTCCTAGTAATTCAGGATTTGGTATGAATCTCCTTCTCTTTCCCTTGCTTTTGTAAAGTATCAGTCTTATATTTTGATAGAGGTGTGAGCCTCCTTGTGGAGCTAACTGAAAATAAACCTGGAATTCTAACGATGTGCAGCTAACTTTGTCTGTCAGGGGAGCCTGAGGTTTTCACACAACAGGAAAGCTTGGTGCTGAATGTGCTCAGGAGGGTGGTGTGGATATAGTCAGTAGAGAGGGCAGGCTTGCTCCAGGTTAACTCACTGGCTGAGTTCAGCCCTGACTGCCAGAGCTGGGCTGGGCTCTTGTAGCGTGCCTGAGTGCCTCAGCAGAGCCTAGTGCCATGCAAGTACATGGGGAGAGTGGTGGTGAGCACCTGCAATAGCATTTCCATGCGAGTCAAATAGTCTGAGTAGCTGTGTCCATGCTTAGCTTGTGCTGATTCACATCCCAGTGGCTCTGCAAATGTGCTGATGCTTTGTAGCTCCTCCCCTGTTCAGCACAGGGTTTGTGTTGTAGGACAGCAATGGTGCTGTTTCTACAACCAAGCTGACTCTCGAAGTGTGGCTGTGTTAATGTGGCACAATGCCTAAGCTAGTAAGGCCTGCTGAACCTCAACTGTCTCTGCATTAGATGATCAGTCACAGTTCTAGTGACTCTATGTTAATTCTGCTCATTACCTTTATTTCTGACTAGCTTGAGTTTGCCATGTGGTGTCTTATGATGCTTTGTCAGGAGTGAATGGAAAAAAAACATCTGCAGGCTATGAATTTGATATTCATAGAAAATCATAGAATCATTTAGGTTGAAAAAGACCTTTAAGATCATCAGGTCCAACCAAATCCATATACTTCTGCAATTAGTAAGTTATTAGCACATTTAATATGCATCAGGTGACTGTACCTGTTATCTGTTGGTTTTGATGCCGTGCAGATTACTGATCTTGGTTAAGATCTTGGTTAAGAATAGTTACTAGCGTGATGTTATTCTTAAAGCTTACATTTTCAAGGTTATTTAAGTAGTTTCATCCCTCATGTTAAAAATGGTGTTTAGGTATTTTTCCCTGTTACCTGGTGAGAAAAAACATGTCATGGTGCAGGCTTTCAAATGTGACTCCGTAGCCCTGCTGTTGCCCATAGTTGTGGAAGCATGTTCAGTCTAGCCTCTGAGGTGGACGTGGGTATCAACCTGCACAAAAATCTCAGCTGTACCATAGCTGTACATGAAATGACACCTTTGTTTACATGCATATAACCTACAAACATACTTATTTCAAGGCAGTTTTTTAAGATACTATGTTCTAATTTTTTCACTCTGTTGTCTTCATTTACCAGGATGATGATGACAGAAAAAGAGCTAATCGATACTTCCACTGAAAAATTTTCTTTGGATCGGCTGTATAAGGAGCCCAGTGTTTCCAGTGCACAGATGATAGATTGTTGTAAGCGACTGCTAGAAGAATCGTTGCCGTACCTACAAGGCATGCACCTTTGCATTTCACATTTCTACTCTGTGCTGCAGGATGGAGACCTGTGTATACCTTGGAACTGGAAAAACTGAGGACATATCTGATAATCAGATGAATTGTTTATTTTCTGTAAGAGGCTATAAATATGAATGTTTTTAAGAGTAAATTATTTAAATCTGTATTTTGATATCAGTATTCAACTGACAGATTTTCTTCTAACTGCTGATCAAAAAGGATTGGAGTCCTAGACAGTTCACACAATGCGCAGTATTGCCAGTTCTGGGAAAGACATCTGTACATCCTCCATACTACTGTAGGAGTGCCAGTGTATGGTAGCAGTTGTGAAACCATGTTTTTGTAGTGAATTATGAAAATACATTAAATTCCAAGTCTGCAAACGTGTATGTGTATTTTTAATATACATTAATATTGCCAGATAGATCATCTTGAAGAGCATACTACTCAAACCAGACATTACATGTTATCTTAAGGGATTCGTTGAATGCAGAAGTTGAGTACATAAGTTGTCTGGAGGCAATATTGGCATTTCATATTGCTACCTATTACTTAAAAAAAAAAAAAAAACACAAGGGAAAGAAAGCAGTACATTAACTTGGTCTCTACAGCAGTGTTTCATATGCTGGTCCAATATTATTGCCTTAGAATTTCAAAATATGCCGGTTGTACTGTCTGCAGTTACTTTAAAGGAGACGTCATTCTCTTTTTGTTTTCCGGCATTTACTCCATAAATACAGAAAAATCCTCTTTACGTACGCTATAACAGATTGCAAATCCCATTCACAACACTTAAAACCTGAGTAGTTTAATGTGACATCTAAGGAAAAGAAGCATTGATTTGTGTGGGATTGTCTGCAAGAGTAAGTACTTCTCAGTGAAAGCAAGGAGTTTGCAGTAAGGCAAACGCATGGATCTTTACTGGTACTTGATTCCTCGAAAAAAATGAAATAGTGTGAATGTATGTCAACACTTTTTCATTGTAACGCATGCCAAGATGAATTTTGTATTTGGGTTACTACTTGGCAAAATATCTCTTAAGAACCACCAACTGCTTAACGTTTCTGGACTTGAATTTACCTATAACAACTGGAAAAACAAAACAAAAAAAAAAAACATCAAATGCTTACTTGCCTTGTATTTATATTTGTATTGAGCAGGGAAATTGTTGTGATTCTCTGTTTTCTCCTGTTAAAAGACTCAATGTCAAGTTCTTTATTATGCTGCCAAACTTAAAACAAAAACCTCCACTGTGATCTTAAACGTGTCTGTTTCAGAACATCAAGACAGAAGCTGTGACTTTCTTAGGCCTTTAATTCAGCCAAATTACTAGCAATTCCTGTATAGGTTCTGAAGATCAGTCGATAGTTTTTTTTTCTAAGTAGTTAACATCCATTGCACGTGATTTCCCTCGCTCCATCTAACATTGATGATACTGTTCATGTCAAAGTTGTGCTAAGCAAGTGAGCCAGCCCCATCAGTCGTAGCCTGGTGATGTTCCCTGTAGCAGCTCTTTGAAAGTAGGGTGTCTTCAGGAATACAGGCTGAGTGTAATCATTTTTGTTTTCTTGCTTGAGTTGAATAACCCCTTACAGGTCTTCAGACAAGAAGCAGCTGTCTGATTTGACTGTAGAGGAGAGGAAAAAGAAAAAAAAGTCTGAGAGAAGGTGAGTAGGCTTGATCAAGAGCCTGGTGTGATTCTGTGAGGACTGATGCTAATGTCACAGAAAGCAGCAACTAGACCTAGGGACCTTCTCTTTGCGGTGTAGAGAAGAGGACTAGAACTGGCTGGAGAAGGAGATGTAAGCTGGAAAGAGCCTTTATGAAATAGAGCATGGGATGTTTCCACAATAAAATGGGGTAGTGGAGACCCTGACCTGGAGTGGGGATTGGAGCAGGCAAGAGGGAACGCGACTGAGTTTAAACGTGGAAGCAGTGAAAATAGCTGCTGTTAAACATTTCCAGTCTAGGATAGATCTGAATATTATCACTGATCTTTCTAAGGGAAGTAGCCAAAATCCTCTGGCAAAATGTGTCAGCCCTGGAAGGGTGACATGGCAGCCTGCTTTTCTCATGCTTACCTCCAGGCTGGGGTCTTGGATCTGTGCAATAAGCTAAAGAGTTCCAGTCCTCCTGCTAGCCCAACAGAAAGGTTGTCAGCTCAGGTGCTGTGGGTGGTCCTTTCCTTTTCTGTTAGGTTTTGGGGTTTGTTTTTCTGAGTTCTGAAGGACATGCATGTGAAAAATCTCTTAAAAGTGCTCAGAAGTTGAGCCATATAAAAATTAAGCTTATGTATAGGTCAGTAATTCAGCATGGTAAGGTCTGGGTCTTAACAGTTATTTTGTGGTGCACTTTCTGTAAATCGATTCTACTGCAGAATGCTTGAGTTGACTTTGCAAACATAAGGGCCTCCCAGTGTTTTTTAACGTATTTTAAAAAGCACTGGAGAAAACAAAAGGATAAAATTAATGTGCATGTTGTAGGTATTTATTTTGACAAGTCTGACTTACTTTTGGGACAGTCTTCAAAAGTAACAGAAAATTGTCCATTTAGGTAGACGGGTATGGGTTAAATCTGTCAGAATTATGTTTTGCTTTCCAACGTTTTAACGAGGTGGGGAAAAAAGATTCAGAACTCTGAAAGCCTTTTGTCACAATGGCAGAGCAGAAACGGACAATGATTTGAAGCTTTTGTCTGTTTTCAGAACTACGCAGAACACTTTACATTCTGTTCAGCAGACGGTGCTATCAGCTCATTGTGGAAATAGATCTGAATGAATATTAACATCTACTGTAGTTTTTATTCAGTACAGAATTCCTGCTTGCTCCGTGGCCAACAACCGGAAACATGCTTAGTATGAAGTTTCAAAAAGTGTTGTCTCTTAAAAACAAATCCTGATATTAAATTAGGTGGGGTTGATGTCTTGCTGTTTTAATCTTTATTGTTTGGCTTAGATTTGAGTTTTTCTCCTCCTCTTTAGAAATTTGCCACAAACATTTGAAAGATGAGTAAGAATCTCTACGAGTGATAAAAGACTTGAAACATGTGCTGGTCATCCGTCATGAGTCAATAAACTGTGATGCCCAGATTGTGTCATTCAGCCTCTGAGCAGGGTTTAGTATTTTAGTGCAGCTGCCAGAAGGAAATTCAATGCTAAATTCAATGCTAGAATAAAAGAGATGAAGACTTAAGACAAAATTTATCACCTTAATGAGTTATTTTGGTGCTGTTTAATACTGTGACTGCGACCTTGAGCTGCATGCATTGGCAGACAGCAGTGCCCATTTTGTCAGGTGGTGGCATAACATTTTACAATGTCAGTTCTGTATGTATTCCAGTGTTGCGGGCCCCTGCCTGTGTTGTAACAGTTTAATACATCATTTTTATTCTTAGAATTGTATATGAAACTTGTATGAAACTGTGTGAAATAATGCCTGTTTTGTCATTGTTCTTTTGGCTGTTAACTGCTGTGATACAGTCTCAGGGACTAAAAGGCTTGTATTCATGTTTGGTAAGACATTGAAAATGTTGATAATCTTGAGAAAGACTTAAAAAAGGAAAATCTTCCCAAAGATTAGAGCTGATGTATCAAAGCATATCCAGAATCCATCAGAACTTTTCATGGAGAACATAAATTTTGCCTAATTTGTGTACCTTACAGCTAAAAAAAAAATTTTTTAGGAAACTCTGAAATTTTAAAGCTTATTAATTTAAAGTTGTCTTTCTGAGAATATATAGTATTTGTCTGAGCGGGGTTATCTCTGTGATTCCTTGGACATATGCATGTACTATATGTGTGTAGTACATGTATCCGAAGATGAGACTTTCCTGACATTTCTTTATAAGCTTAACAGCATACAGGTTTGTAACAGAGCAGAACAGGTTGGGATTTTTTCCACCAAAAAAAAAGCAGCTTAGCTGAGAAAGAGAAAATGTAGCTGTGAATACAGTAAAATGTTAATTTAAAAAGTTCAGAGAGAGATCATGCTTTTCTGTTGCATATAAATACTAGAATAATTTGGCTTAAAAATACGAGATTTAAAGCTGGGATCTCAATTGTGTGCATGGAAAAAATGTTTAGGTATCTCCCTGGAAGGCCCTGTTAAAACTACAACATATGCTGAAGTAACAGGAAAATAATCTTGTTTTGTAGTTTGTCCTTTACAGCTATGTATTTCTTAGATGATTGCGTAAATGCTGAATAATTTAGTACTTCATTTTTGCTAAATCCTCCAATGGGGCGCTGTGTGTCTTAAGTAGCCAGACTGATTGATTATGATCTCAGTGATGCCTTTAAAACACACAGAAAAAGGCTTTTGAAGATATTTTATTTAGTAGAGCCGAAATTTAATATTTTCTTGCCAGCTTTTACATTCTGAAAGTGTCTCTTTTGTTGTCTTCTATTTCCATAGCTTTGGGCTATTGCGTGGCTCTATATTTTTAAAAGTTTAAATATTTTTTTAACCCTTTTGTTTTTCCTATTTACCAAAAGATCATAGGTTTATATTGGCCCCATCTATACTGTGGACTGTGCTAACTACAGACCCCCCAAACATGCCTTAAATCAAGCTGCTACCCCCCTTGTGAACTGCTTTTGGGTTTTAACAGGGAATAAGATTTCAGAAAAGTGAATGGCCAAAGTTTGTGCCGAAGGTAACGGCTCCAATGAAATGATGTTTAACATCGAGGTTCGATAAAAAGAGCAGCGTTAGGATTTTCTTCTGAATTTAATTCCAACATCCCTACCTAGCTGCTGAGGAGGGCAAAAGGCAATTTGATGTAACTTAAGATAACAGCTTTTATTTCTTTTTGGTTATTTCTCTTTAGTCATCTACTTTGTCATTTGATTTTTTGATATGTTGCAGGGGCATAGTTGAGCAGTCAGCCTATTGCCTGTGGTAGCTGTGTGCACCCTTTCTCGGTAATGGGATATTCTGGGACCATTTACTAAAAGCAGCAATCCGATGAGAACCCGATGTCCTCCCTCAAGACCACTCGGTCATCTGGCAGCCACAGTTCAAGATCAAGGCGCTTCCTTGATAGCGCTTTGCCCAACCTGCACATTATTTTACCCAGCGGTTTGTGGTGCTCCTGGGAACCTCTAGCTCAGGGCTGTTTTTTTTTAATGGGATGCTTCAAGTTCATTGAGTCAGTGGGTCGTAGTTGTAGTCTGAGTTTTTGAATCCTGCTTGTGTTATGGTCCAAGGGCATGGGTAACTCCTGTTTTCAGCTTGCATTCGTTTCAGACAGTCCATTGAGCTACAGCTGTGACTTCTACGCAGTCACACAATGGTAAAAAAAAAAAAAAAGAAATGCACATACCTCAATTTCACAATTAAAATTACTAGAAAATACTTAGCAAGGAGCACTACAGGTAAGTTTAATTTTATTTCTCTCGCCTATCTGCAGCCAGGGCAGCATTGTACAGAGTGGTTTGGGGCATCACCTGCAAAGGTGATGTTGGCTCAGAGAAGCGGAGCTGCCAAGGGTGAGTTAATGCTGTCTTCATCAGATCTGTCTACGCAGCCCCAGCATGGGGCCATCTCTCTAGTGCAGTGGTATGAAGAGCCCTCCTCATTTTAAAAAAAAGAAAAAACACAAAAAAAGCCCCAAACTCAACCAACCAACCAATAAAGAAAAAAACACAAAAACAGAAGTGAGGAATGGCCTTTTTGAAATTGCTGCCTGGTTTTGTAGCAGTGTTGAGAGCGTAACAGCTGGTGGTGTTATGAGCTAATTCTGAGGTGCAGTTTTGCACATTTCAAATAAGGGAAGGTTTCTGGAGGATGCTGCTGCTGTCTTCGACATGGACAATCCCTCTAGCCAGGTGATATTTAAACACAGGGCCATTAGTGTATTGCATGATGAGATGCACATTCCTCTCTGTTTATTCTTGGAGCTTGCGAGACCTTTCTCCAAAGGTCACAAAGCATTAATCTAAATGTGACTAACCAGTTCACAGAAGTTTTAGCAATGGGGAATCTTGTCTCGGTCAGTATTTGTATGGTGCTTGGAATAGCTGAGTCTCTTGTGCTCTGTATTACCACCAAAAAAATCAAATTAATGAACCAAAATTTAAAAGTCTGTATGGTTGCAAGTGGCTTTTCACTGCTCAGATCTTTGCTGTCCTGGTATGACAGACTTTGGAGGAAAAACAAGCTGTGCTGTGAATTGGGCAATGTACATGCGTTCCAGTTTTAGCTAGAAATCTGTGTTGAAGCCCAAGATTCCCTATGTCGATTTTGAGATGGTGAAAAGTGGGTGGGACAAAAGACCCTGCAGGTCCGAACCCCTCCTGGCCAAGATCAGGACTTATATATATATGTGAGTGTGTATATATATGTATTGCTACTCTATGTTTCATTCTATCTTCGCTGGTTGTCTTCTGTCAAGAACCATGTTTCATCTACAATTTATGCTCTGGTCTAAAAATAAGGAAAAGGAAAAAAAAGGTTTAGGGTTACTGCAGCTTGACGTTTACAGCTTTTGCCCACTTCCTTCCTCACACGATTTGTCATGACCAATACTGAATGGCAGATCTTAAGAGCAGGTTCCAGCTGAGATTTCTGGGTATAATTTAGTAGCATATCACTACCTGGGTGGCAGCCCTTTGAAAGGTATGGAGACCTCACTGCCTTTGCAGGTATCTTCAGATGTCTTCAACAAGTCCTAACAGACCTTCTCACCTCACAGGTCTCTCTTAGAAGCCTTGAAACTTATGTCGTAATTTCAAAAATTGCCTGTGAAAAGATAACTCTCCCATCCAAGTAAAGCTGTGTAAGGCTGTATAGTGAGCGTACTGTGTCTGCACAGCTGGTTGGCACTGGAAGTTTCAGATAAAAGGACTGATGTTCTGGCTGAGTACGTGTCCTGAATTTCTCCTTCATCAAGTTATTCTTGGTAGGTACAAATGATAGACCAGTTTATTCTAAAAGTCTGTGTTCAAAAGGGGTTAAGAAGAGAGCGTGAAGGGATTGGGTGTTGAGCACGTCTGTCTTCCTCCTTTTCTTCTCTCCGTTTGTCATCTCAAGCACTAGCGCTGCTGGGCAAAGGCTTCTCCATCTTGAGTGACCATGGACCATTGGCTGTGATGGTGACAAAGAGTTTGTCGAGAAACCACAAACCAGAGTTTCCAAAACTGCTTTGTGCTTCTGATGAAATAAAATCTTCACTGGATGCAGGCTGTCACTCTGTGTCTTAAACTCTTGTGCTCCATCATAGCAGTACAAAATGTACTCGACTCTACCCGTGTGCAAACACGTGCTAGCATGCTCCTCATCTCAGGGGTAGTCTGTAGAGATCCTATAGAAATACGGAGTTATTCATGGCACGGGATATTTGGTAACTGCTTTGTTCTTTTTTGATTTAAGGTTTTTGCTGTTTTGTTATTCTTCATTGTTACCTTGTTTTATTTGTGTTCGTTTATTCCAAAGATAATATTTTCGTTTCTGTATGTTCATTTATTCCAAAGATAAACCAGCCTTTCTTGGGGACAGTTAATACTAGGTGAGACGCTATTATGCAGCGATTAATGGAAGCCTAGGTGCAGTTAAGCAATGACAGAAAATGGGCTAGATTTCCTAATTATTGCTTTCTTCTGTACAAATTTATTTTGCAGACAACTTATTATACTGAATTCTTCTTGGATAATGAATTCGTGAAACATTTTCTGCACCACCCTGAGGCACTAGCAGATTTCTGCCTCCTCACTGACCACATGTGCCAAATAACTAAAACAGATAGGATGTTGCACATAACCTGCAAGCTTGAAAGGCCTGCACAATTCCTGGCTTTTTTTGGGGAGAAAAAAAAAGTGACCATGTAAGCGAGGAGAACCACACTGGAGAATTTGAGCGTTACCATCATGGTGCACTGTTAAAAGTTATGGAATATGTCTTTAGGTAAGAGGCACAAACAAATGGTATGTGAAAACCAAATTGCAGTAGCTGTAAGCTCTCCTAATGTTTCCCTTTCTGTTTTATTAGTCATTGTAAACCTCATGCTACCCGGGTTATAATCTTGGGATTATTCTTTATACGATGAGAATAAAGTGAAATTTTGTGTCCCATAACTTTAACCATAGCATAAGTTATTAAAAATTAATTTAATGGTCCTCTAGGATCCAACTCTGGAGGTAGCAAACAAGTGTCTCGGTTATATATTGTCTTCAATTATTCATTAAGAGCTATGGGGATTTTGTAGAACATATCTCTAGCGAAGCTCAAAGCTGTTCTCCTAATGCCAGCAACAAAGCTCTGCTACTTAATTTAACAGAAATGGACATGATTTCCCTGTTGGGTTTCTCTGTTTGAACTGTGTAATATTTTATCGCATTTAATAAAGTTTATTACAAACACGACTGGGTATAAGAAAAATCCTAGTGGTGAGGCTAAAGTATAATTTAATTTTGAATGGACATTCTGCCAACAAGAATTTCAATATGTCACCGTGTGTGAGCATAATAAATAGTTTAACCCACAAATTACACAGCATCTTTATGGATAATTTTCTTGTCCACTAGAGCCATCTTTTCAGCTCTTTGTGCTCCCTATTTACATTTCTTCTGTCTTCAATGTCATTCTGATTTGGACTTTGTAGTTGTTCCTCGTTCTTTTTTTTTTTTTTAAAGCAGACTTGTTTTCCTCAAAGAAGCTGTTTAATTATGGAGCTGCCAGTGCTACATCTTTACTCTGGGAAAAGGTCTCGTTCCACCTGGTACATAAGATGTACAGTTGCACAAATGCATAGGGATCTGTGGGAAGGGTGTATCTGGGAAAATGTCACCGGTTTGAGAGGCAGAGTTGTGTTCAGGATAGTTAATACTGTGTAACTTCTTGTGTGGATACTTGTTCCAGTATTTCGTTTTCTTTTTGGTTGTTGTATTTCCTTAAACATAGACTCTTAGCCATAAGTAAACTTGTACAAATATATTAACTGTTCCAGAAGTGAATTCCCAGTGGAGAATTACACCACAGTTACCGTAAGTTAAATGTATGCTTGTAATGCTGTCACTTTTGTGATGACAAGACTTTGCGTGGCCTCAGTGAAGCTGTTTCTGATTTACACCACAGCTGATGTGGTTTAAAATATTTCCCCGTTCCAAAAGGACTGTGTCCGAGTTCAGTGTCTTTGCAGTCCCAGTTGGATGCTTTGCATCCAGCAGTTGCTGTTCAAACAACAGTGCACCAAGTGTCCTGGATTTTCTTTTGTAGATTTTTAATTCCTGCTACGAGCAGGTCAAACACAGATTTTGTGAAAAATGCTGGGTTTCCTCCTTTTTTTTTTTCCCTTCTTTTTTCCTTTTTAACCTCTTATTTTGAAGGGCAGAGCTTGCTTTCTCCTGTGGTGTTACTGCCCTGACAGGAGGGAAGAGCATAGGGATAGATATGTCAGGAGAAGACAGACTGGTACCATTTCCAACACAATTATAACTGAACTTTCAACACAAGCGATGTGATTTTTCCCTCCCACTGTAAGAAGGTTCAGAAGAGAATACTGTACCACAAACTTCACACTGGCTAACTCCCTCTGCGAAGGGCTAGCACTGCTGTTGGAAACCTTGGCAGTCGCTTGACTCGGTGTTTTTGTCGTGCGGAGATGTGGCTTTCCTGCGGGATTCCTCTTGGAGGAAGGTCCTGGGCACTCGCATTCCCATGGACGTGCTGCTTCCATGGCAGAAGAGCTCGCGACAGCCGAACACTGACCTGAGCCGCTTCCCTTTGTGCCTGCTCTGGATATTTCCGTGCGGATACCTCCAAAGCCAGCTTAGCTGCAGCCCTCACTGGTATGTGCCAGCACCCGCTCCTTTCCCTGTGGCGCATGTGAGACCCGGAGGGTGAGCAACTGGTGATGCTGTATTTTGCAGGCTTGAGGGAAGCTGATCAACTGCTGTCTTCGTCGATGGAAAGGCAAGAGGGCCAGGTGGATGGCAGGGAGCAGCCTCCTCCAGGAGCTAAGGGGACACTCACCTGCTAGAGGCAATGCTGATGTGGTTCATGGTTAACTTGCTGTGGTGGGTTTGCTGGGAGAAGCTCTGGATTTCTGGACCCGTATTTCCTCTGATAACTCAGATTTGTATTTGACGTTGGTATCATACAAGACAACCCCCACCACCACCTCCCTTCTGCATCTTTCTAAATTGGGAATAGTTTTTAGTCTTCCTGGGCAGACTCTGTCCCTTCTAGCTCTGGAAATGCTCCTGTCCTTAGGATAGGGGCACCTATTACCTCCCAGGATGGTAAACGTCCTGCTAAGGATAGTTCCTCTACTTGTCTTCCTTGTGACAAATTCATTAACGCATTTTGAGACCAATCATTTTTAGACCAACTGGAGCACCCAAAGTACTGCTTTTCCACACGCGTTTACCAGATGTGAATATTTGTGTATTTATTTGCTCATTGCACCTTACAAAGCCACCCAACTGGGGCAACGCATGTGCACAGCTCGCTGCCCTGCCATCGCTCCGAGTGAGGAAAGCTGCTGAGTTAAGTGAACACCTAGGCTGGTGTCTGCATATACTCTGCCTGGGGTTCATTTCCAGACCTTCTGATGTTTTAATAGCTGGATCCTCTGCTAAACGCCTAGCAAGCTGAAGACGAGCTATGGTATGACGTGATACGGAACAGTTCAGCAGACTCCAACCTGGAGCCAGAGGGAAGGGCTGTGACTGTGAGCACACAGGCTGCGCTGGGACCATGGGCACCCCCAGTCCTCCTCTGGCACCGCCTCCATTCTCACTGCAAGGGGAAGGTTTTGATGATCCTTCAGTCTGGTCCTTGTGGGAGGAGATTCGTGCATACTGTTAGATTTCCCAGTCTCCATCATCTCTGCCAGCTCCAGGAACAGCACGAACGAGCATCTGAAGGACCTGTTTGTTGATCTGCACAGAAAGATCAAGAAAGCGAAGGCATCGCCAGCGGCTTCCGACTATCATTCAGGTTATGAGCTCTGGGGTGAAACAACGCTTGGTCCTGCGATATACATACCATGGAGAGCAGGTAAGGATCAGAGTCTTTCTGCAGGACTTGTGGAGCCCTCAGTGAGGGGAGAGCGTTTCAGTCATCCCTGCAGCAGTTTGTCTGCGTGTGCCTGTTCAACAGACTGGCTGAGAAGGATGGTGCTGCTTGCTGGTCATGTTGATCACCTGTGATGAGGACACTACATCTGATGTTACATCTGCTGCTGCTGAGGGTCAGGGGCCTGGGGAGCCCAGGGAGCCGCAGTGAGGGGTATGTCCCGGTGGGGCGAGGGGCTGGGTGGTGTGGAACCTCTTACCCAGAGCCTCGGCACATGGGGCAAAACACTGGTCCCCTGCTAGGGTGATCCAGGACGTGCGGGATGGTGGGCTCCTCCCGCTCACCTCTTGTAAAAAGCCATTTGTCAGTCACCTGTAAACACTTCTGATGGAAATGCTTAAGTTTGGTAGGGGATAACTATGAGAGTTGTAGTCATCCCAGTACGGAGGGGTCACACCTGAAAAGACCACACAGTCCCTGCCAACCTGAGGCAGCCCCGATCTCTGGGGATGGGGCTGCTTGTGGGACAGAGAGGGATGAGTGAGCTCCCCCAGTTTGCTCACACTTTACCTCCATAGGTTTGCCTTATCTCCAGGCCTTACAGATTGCTTTTCCTCCCTGAGTAATGACAGTGGTAGGATGCAGCATCCCTAAGGAGATACCAGTGGAGGACGAAAGGGTTTCAGAGGCAGCGTGCTATAGCAGCAGAGCTGACCACAGACACCCCCCCATTTCTCCACTGCCCACCAGGCACCTCTCCAGAGGGGTGGAATACTCCATCTCTCCATCACTGCTGCCGTGGGCTGCCCTCCTCCAATGCAAGGCAGCAGCCCCCCAGAACACAGCACCGTGCTCCCAACGCCTTCATGTGCTGCCAGCACCACGTCCCCCCAGGAGCACAACCAGGACCCTTGGGTCCAGCCCCTCTAGTGGCAGTGCAGGACACACTGTTTAGAGCTCCATTAGCCTGTAAAATGAATTATATTCTGCCTTTTTCTATAACACATTCAAAGATAGAAAAATCCAGGTTATTTGTATTGAGGGTTGCATTCAGTCTGTCTGTCCAGGTGAAGTCTTTGGCTCTTCTTTTTAATACAAAATAGAAAATGTCTATTTTTAACTTATCTATTTTCAAGATAAGCATACTGCAAGGTGTGGTCTAATGGTCTAACACAGAATGAATCTCTAAAATGTTTTAACAAAGGGGAGGAGGGCATGTGAGACCTGGAGTTCTGTCCTGCCAGAGAAGCAGCCCCGCCATTGCGATGAAAGATACTCCACCGGGGGATTTCTGACACATGCTGCCCCTACGTTTCTGGTATCTATTATACAGGGAAAGGAAGACAAAAGCTCAAGGGAAAACAAAAATCTAGGTCTGCCTCAGGTTATTATAAACTGAGAATTGATAGGCAGTCTCAATTGCCCGTTGCTAAGCAGCCAAGAGAATTGGTTGACCATACCCTGGGCCTTTTAAAAAAAACAAACCAAAACAAAACAAAAAACAAAGCAGAAAGCTCTGTGTATGTTAGGGGTATATGACATAATGTGTAAATATAATATTAGCATACAGAGCCTTAATATTTTTTTTGTTGAATGTATTCATGAGACACTCCTATATGGGTGGTGTGAAAGAAGTCAGGCCTTGGGTGGACAGAATAACCTTTCCCTTAAAATAAAAAGAGAGGGAGAAAGAGGGCGATTCTGCCACGTCTGCAAGGCAGCACTTTCTTGGGTTTTTAGGGGGTTTTAAAGGGTCCCTTTAGAGTGTGATCTTGTGTCCCCCTGAGAAGCTGCAGGCTGATGGTCACGGGGACTGATTCCCAGGGATCCAAGTCCCTTCTCTCCCAGCCACTGTCACCAAAGTGGCCTTCAGCATATTTTTCATGATACGGACAGAAAGTGCTGGAGAGCCCCCATGCCTAATTCCCTCCAGTGCTGGTCCCAGCTTGCTTTTGGCCAGAGCTATGGGAAAGACAGGATGCAAAACTCATATAAGGTGAAGTAACACGTGCCCAGGTCCCAGCAGAGGGAAGGGAGAGCCCAGCCCCGTCTGAGGACACTAGCTCAGCTCCCACCACTCAGATAGTCCGAGTGGGAGAAAACCAGTGTCTGCCTGGGAAAACAGTCAACAAGGAGGTTATGTGGTTTGTGGGTTGAGTTTGTTGTTTTTATTTTCTTATGGCTTAGCTAAACTAAAATGGTAAAATAAAATAGAATTATGCTTAGTGAAGGGGGTGTTGTCTTGGAAGCCAGCTTTGGCATTGCCACCTATGATCATTTCACCCCCTTTTTCTTCTTCCTGCAAGCATGATTTTGCCTGTCTTACATGGAAAAAACTCAGATGCTACATTGGTTTGCAATTACCTGTCTCTAAATTGACGATTTCTGTGTTCTGCCTCTGATATCCTCAAGTCCCTCCTCCACTCTGGTACCTCCCCAGCAGCCTCTTGCTTGCCAGCAGCGCACACAAGGGTTATCTCGATACAGAACAAACATCTGGAAGCGGCCGCGCTCCTTGCACCAGACTTTCTCTTTCTCCCCACCACCCAGAGCCAATCCCCCTGGCTGTTCCTCGTGGCATAGCACTGCTCTCTGCCCCAACCAGCTGTAGCACATGCTGCTCCTCCTCGTCTTCTTCCTCCTCCTCCTCTCACGAAGCAGACAGGGCAGACATTGGTCTGCAGGGGATTTGGTGGTGAAAGTGCCCCACTACCAAATTCGGCTTGTTCAGCGACTTGGAGTGTGCACAGGCACGTTGGGGCCATTGCTGTGGCGTGCAAATGGGGGAGGAAGAACTGTGGAGCCGGGCTATCGGCGGGGTCAGGCCACCCCTGCCCCTCCTTCTTCCCCAAGCATGGGCCTAAAAATAGATGTAATCAGGTTTCAAAGAGGAAAAGAAATTAAAAGGTCAAGTGTCATGACCTTAGACGTGCTCCGAGGCTGCTTTTCTCCTGGCGTGGCTCGCCTTTGCGGGGCCTCCCGCCGGCGTTTCCGGACCAGAAGCAGCTGGGGCGCATGCCCTGGGTACGGCCATCAGCTATGGCCTCTGATCAGGGGGTGGTTCTTTCTTATCCCTCCCTGTCCGCCTTCCTGCCGCCTGCGACTGGCTCCTTCCTCGCCTGAGGAAAGGCACAGGCAGGCGCCCAGGGCTCCATCCCCAGCTCCTTGCTGCGGTTGCCCCATGGGGCCGACCCACACTGCTGGGGCTCCTGCCAGAGCTGCATTGATTTTTGGGGCGCTTGAGCCCCACTCCATGCCAGGTGGGCACAGGGAGGCACCCAGCACTTTGCAACCCATGAGTGTTGGGTTTCCATGGCCGGCCTGTGTGGCTGCACTGCTCCATGTGATTTTTTGCTCAAATCATACTATGATAAAGTAGCACGTTTCATCCTGGGAACTCAAGACCCGGAGCAGGAAGGCAGAGGATATGGTGTCTTTGCAATCACAGTTTCGCTTTTCCCAGGTGATGAGAAATCCCTCCACCCACCTTTGCTTTTCCCCTGCTCAAAGAATGTCTGAAAATTTTGGATAATTATTTTTAATACATATTTTCTCTGTGCAGGCATGCGCCAGGACTCCTGCTTTGCCTTGTCTTTGCTTTTGAAGCAGTGCAGTGAGGAGCACGCAATCCATCGTCCGGGTCCAAACAAAGAGCCACATAGACCATCCTCTGCCTGCGCTAGCAGCAAGACTACCCAGCAACCTGCCTTTATGAAAGTGGCTGCAGAAGACACCACATTTTGTGGTTTATCCTCATGTACTGAGCTGGCACGGTAACAAAAACCCACTCTGTGTTCTCCATTTGCAGATCTTTGTGTTTCCTATTGGGAGCGTTTTACTCAGTGGCTTGATTTCCTTGCAGCAGGATAATGTCATAGTGCAGCAAACCCGACCCTCGGGTGCTTTCAGACCAGCACATCCTGGGGGCAGACAAAATCTGCACCACGTTCTGGCCGGTGCCTGCGGATGCAGGAGCCAGTGAAGCGTGATTGCTGCAGGCAAAGCTCCAATAACAGGTTTCTTCTGCAGAGGAGGAGGGGTGGCCGTGTTTCTGAGGATTCCACACAACACCAGCATGGGAGGAGAGTCCCTCGCTCTCTGCCAGGCGTGCAACGCACTGCTGCTCCCTCCTCTCCAGGGCTGGGGGCAAGAGGGCAAAAAAATGACTCACTGAATAAACCTCAACACGTCTGAGGCGTGAACGGTTATTCTAACCTCTTGAAATGTTCAGCATGGTAGCACTCTGTCTTCAGCGCTTTGCTGTCCCCTCGCTTTGTCCTTGTCCCCTGCTTTTATCCTAAAAAGCTCCAGCTGCCACGTTCCCAACACTTCCCGCTCACTTGCCTGCCCCTCAGCCCTCCTCCCACACTCTGCACACCTGGCATCCTCCCTTATAAAACACACTGGAGGATTTCAAAGCCGGTCATCTCCATACTAGTCCACCTGACCTTGCCCAAAATAACCATGGCACACAGGGAGGTGGTGGCTGTTGTACAGAAAATTACTGTTTTCCAGGAGCAGCAAGTAGCCGTTTGCACACTTTGTACAAGCCATCCTGCCGGCAGCAAGTGTCTCAGAGATGCACGAGATCTCGCTGAATTTCCCCTTTGTCTTGCTCCTGCCAGGGCTCAGCTTCTTGCAGAGACCCCTTTCCCTGTGCCGAGGCCTCAGCTCTGCTTTTGCATCCACAGGCGACCTCATCCCACACAGCTGCCCCCATCCTCCCCCACCATTGTGCTACAGCTCAATGAAGTTCTGCATAAGATTATCACAAAAATATGTAAATAAAGCAATTATCTCATATAAGAAGAGGCAGTGGAAAACAAGAATTAAAAACAGTGAAGAAGCTAGTAAGTTAGAACTGAATTTGTGGCTGATGAGCACAGGATTGATTTGTTTTGCTTTTCAACTAAATATTTTCATTATATTGATACAATAGATCAATACAGAAATACACCAATATTCAGCTCGTCTATTATATATCAACAATACAGTTGATACTTGTTTAAAATCCAAAATGTTAATACTAGAAAATTATTCCAAAAGAGTATATTCAGAATAATACTGCTTTTTCTTTACAAAAGAAGAAATATCTACTAAACAAGCATGATCTCTGCTTTAAAATGTTCATTACTTCTGCATTTTTTCTGCTTCTGTACATTTTAAATCTATTCTGAGCACGTGTCTTCCTCTGTAATGATGTGTGGAAAATCTGGTGCATGTCGTTTTACTGGTTATTTGCTTCATCTGCAATACCAGGATCCTCCTTAGGATCCTTAAAAAACTTTACCTTGGCAAATAAATCCAAGAGCTGCTTTAAAAAAAATTAAAACCACGCCCTTACAGTAGGAAGTTCCACTGTCCCAGATGGGATCTGCCATGCAAACTGATGGAAAAGTTTCTGTAGCAGACGGTCCCAGCCTGGCTGGTGGTTACCAGCGGTACCTGGAGACATCAGGTGTTGCACAAGCTCTTAGTTCTCCTGGTTGAGCACAAGAAAGTTCTTGGTCATGGATATCTTCAAACCTGTAAGGTGTCTCCAGGCAGCAGGTACCCCTGCTTGTGGTCCAAAAGGATGCATGTGGGCCATCATCTCTGAAACATCCTATGTGACCTGGTGGAGGAAAGGCGAGGCCATGGTCTGACATTGCAGGTTTAATGCACTACCCCTCTTGACCTGAGGTTTGTAAAATGGGATCCATCGATTTTTTTTTTTATTATTCTTCATATCAATCAATTATTGCTAGAATGACAGATGCCAATGCTCTTTTCCCTTGCTCCTGTAGATCCATCTCTGGGACATTCAGAAATAAAACTCCTCAATGCCAGACCATGTGCAGCCCCAGGGAAGGACATGGGGGCTCGGAGGATCCTTTCCGTGGAGCTCACACAGACCGTGCCTCAGCTGACAAGGACCCCTGCGGGCTCCAGAGCCCCCCAGGGACAGCGGCACCTTGAAGACTATGATGACTGGTTTTATGGTCTTGAGCACTGTGCGTGCTGGCTTAGCACACCTGGGCACAGCTGGCCTGCACTGCTGGTGAGCGGGGATGCTGTTTTGGAGATCAAAATCTTGCTCTTACCGAGCTGGTGGAGGTTGTCACAAGCTCACTTTTCCCATGGAAGTTGGCAGGAGGTCGCCTGCCATACGGCGTCTGGTCGACCACATGACTGTCAAAGCGTGTGGGGCTGTGTCAGCACTGGGAGTCACGGGATTACCTCGTGTCCAGTCCAAAAAAAACCTATGGATTTGTATGAGCGTAGATTGCAACTTCTCCTGAGAGTTGATGAAAACTTTTCCCAAAAGTTGGCTTGCTCATTCAAGGAAAGCTTCCCTCTACATCTGTCTTAGCTGAGCACCTCGAGCAGCTTGAGCATGGGCACTGAGCCCACCTGAGGAGGCTGGACCTGAATCTCCTGACATGCAGCATGACCTGTCCAGGCAGACAAAGAGCTGTGCTGGCGAGCCAAGCTCCGAATGTTTTTCTCAAGGTTTTTTCCACAATGTTGGCTGACCTTTGGCAGACTCTCAGACGTTTACCCACAAGCAGCGGCAGCAGCATGGCAGAGCACGTCGGGGGAACAAGAATGTGGCAGCATGCGGTGCAGTGGGTTCTGGTACACGAAGCACGTGCCCATGATGTGCACCAGCATAAATCCTGTGTCAGGGATTCTGACACATTCAACAGAAGCCCAGCACATTTGTGCCCCATCTGCTTCAAATTTCTGCTCCAAGTGGCACAACTACACGCAGGCAGGGTCTGTGGCCTGAGCTCTGAAGTGACTCTGCCTATCCTGTAGCTCAGCCCAGGCCCTGTACCATGAGATTGTCCTGCCTCCTCTTACTTGTCCCATGAAGAAAAATGTGTGCTGGAGATGAAAACTTCCTGAGAGGAGCCTGGTTTAGATAAGACTGAAAATACTGAGGGATAAATCACACTGGCTAAAGGAGAATTGGACTCACTTGGAATGACTCACACACTGATTCCTCTCAGCATTTTGGCATGAGCTCCTTAAGCTCCACCAGCTTCCCAAAGTTTGAGTTTTGCATCAGCTATCTTTGAGAAACTTCATACCCTAGCGGCCGAGCAGTGCTGCACAGAGTACAGCCATTGCTGTGGCAGGTGGAGTTCAATCAGTTGACGTGTTGTAACCATGATTTTTGGGCTCCTGCTGCCCCACACCACGAGCAGGAGGAGGGTCAAGAGCCATCAGTCTGAGTGCAATTTCCCTATTGAACTGTTTGCACTCGAAGAGAAGCGAATTAAAAGCAAACCTCCGGGGCAGGAGGTTTGTCTTCCGAGGTTGTGCCTCCACAAAGAGCAGCCACCAGTTGAATTCCTCCTGGCTTGTCAATCACGCTGCTAATCCCTCTGGGCCTGGCTTTACCCATAGCAGATATAAGGTATCACAGAATGGTTGGTGTTGGAAGGGACATTAAAGATCATTTAGGACTTTTTACAAAGGCGTGTAGTGTAGGACAAGGGGCAATGGCTTTAAACTGAAAGAGGGGAGATTTTGGTTAGATATAAGGAAGAAATTTTTTACAATGAGGGTGGTGAAACACTGGAATAGGTTGTCCAGAAAAGTTGTGGATTCCCCATCCCTGGAAGCGTTCAGGGCCAGGTTGGATGAGGCTTTGAGCAACCTCGTCTAGTGGAAGGTGTCCTTGTCCATGGCAGGGGAGTTGGAACTAGATAATCTTTAAGGTCCCTTCCAACCCAAACCTTTCTGTGATTCTAATAGCGACAGTAGGTCAGAGACAGTGTCTCCTCACCCCAAACCTCCCTCTAGCAACAAGACGTAGCAGATGTTCAAGAAAAGATGAGAAACAGCGTAAATGCAAAGTGATCTCCTTATACATCCTCCCAGCTTTCGGTACACAGTGGTTTCAACAAATCTGTAAGTTCCAGGGAAAAACATAACTGAGATCTTTTTAAATTCTTATTTCTGTGATGCATGACTATGGGATTTTTCTCCTGAATCCACATGAGCTCATTCAGCGGCTGAACAGGCTTTTCAGAAAGACGGCTTTATCGCAATAGTCAGATCTTCTCCGCAGCTTTCCACATGACCGCTGTGGAAGGGCAGCCTGCCAGGCTATCTAAATCCAGCCAGGAAGCCTGCCATATAACGCTCGACAAGTCACGTCAACTTCAGTTTCCTAGTGGTTACATGAATGGTTGCATTTCTGACCACAGGAGGAATGGTGGGTTCTCCTACGCAGCATGAAAGCAAGGCCACAATGTTGGGTTCCTGAGTCTTCCAGGGCTAAAGGGCTGTTAAGGTCTGCGAGGATGGCTGCAGGTTTCTCTGCAGCTTGGTTGACCATCCCAAAGGTTTTGTGGAGAAGGGAAATGGCTAAAAACACAAGGTAGAGCATTTTGTCTGTGGGGGGGACTCTGCTCATCGTCAGGTGGACGAATTTTGAATAAGATAGGCTCCTGGGAGCCAGTTAATGTCCACACCGCATGAGGACGAGGTGGATTGTGAGTTATAACCCCAAGGAGCTCCTGTCCCCGTGCACTCAGGGCATCCCAGGCCATGCACCCAGACGTCACTCACCTCGAGCCACTTGGAGAGACAGCGTGCCTGTGGGTCAGGGAGAGGACATGGCCACTCTGAGGGGCAGTTCCAGGCTGTGACCCACACCAGAGACGGCCCACTTCCACGGCTGAACTGGTGGTAGGAGAAAAAGGGAAAACTCGGGGCAGCCTAATCCAGCATAAAGGTCCTTGTTAATTCTCTCCTTGAGGACACCTGAGCCGCGGGGCTGGCGCATGGGGGCTGGCGGCTGCTGTCCCAGTTGGCTCGAGCAGCTGCAGCCATCTGCAGTACTCGTCTCTGGCAAGGTACAGTTTCTGTGGGTTGAACGCCCCAGGGTTGGATTTCTGCTCCTCAGGAGCCACCCCAGGCCCTGGGAGGGAGGGATGCAGCTTTCTGGACAAAAGGAGGGGGTATGTTGCAGAAGCATCTCTGGTGCCAAGTGGGAGATGCTAAGCCTCTGTGCATTGCTCAGCAGGAGGGAGATGTGGGTGCATGGAGCAGAGCTCTCCCCTTACCTCAGTGGTCTGACCTGCAGGGAGCCCGGAGAAACACAGATGCTGTATTGAAAGCTCTGCATAGGGCAGGTAGAGAGAAGGCAGTGAAGTCCTATCCCATGGTGGCAATAGGGCAGGTCACATTGTAAGCAGTTCATCTGGAGATTTTATCCTCAGTTGCTGCCAGCTGCGAGGGAAATTGTTGAGTCTGCAAAAAGGTGAGATGAAAAAACTCGAAGTGGATCTTAAACATCTTAAACATATTTTATAAGCATCTTATATGCTTATATGCATATCTTATATCTTATCTTATATCTTATATGCTTATCTTATATGCTTATAAAATAGCAATGATCTGTGAATCGCGGCTTTCCAGCTTTGGATCTTCATAGTGTGGCGATGCAACGCACACACTCTGAGCTAAACTAACAGTCGTGGAAACTGACCTGAAAAAAATTCAGTCAAACTGATGCAAAACCTAAAAAGGAGAAAAGGTATAAGACCAACATGCTTTGCGTTTCCCTGTCCTCTTGGGTTGTTAGACCCGCTGGGGTTGAAGCAACTTTCAAAATGCATGAACAAATCAAAGAACTAAAAATAACACAAAATTATTAGTTCATCCAGCCATATATTCACAAGTGACGCTTACTTTTAAATCAAAAGGGTCAAGATTGGATTTTTTAAATCCTTGCTGCGTTATTTAACTACACCATAGACTGTGGTGAGTATACATATCTATGTCCTTCATTGACTTTGCTTGCTACCTTTCACACTGGGGTTTTTTTTCTCCTTATCTTTATTTTCTTCTGCTCAGAGAATGAAATCAGCCCAGCCAAAGAAGCTTTCTGATTCTTCTGCCCATGTGCAAAGCAGCCAGGCCAGTCTTCTACAGGGCATGGACATACATCTGGAGGGTCTGACCAGCCCAAGGGGTCGGGGGTGAGGTCCAGCCTGGAGGACGCTTGCATAGGGCAAGGAAGGTGAGCAGGGCACGGGAGTGACTCTCATGAGTTTCAGTACTGGCTCAGCTGCAGGATTGCTGAGTACCCTCAGGGAGGTCCCAGGCAGAGTCCTGGGCCACAGTCCCACATCTTTAAAATGGAGGTAGTGTTTTCAAAGCTTACATGGCTTTCAAGAGAATCGTGACTATTAACGGTCATGAGAAGCTCCACCATGGCAGAGATGTGGACCTTATAAGGGCTGCTGTCTCTTTTGAGAGAAAAGTATTAAATCAAATCAGCCGTCTCAACTGGTATTAAAGTTATGATCACCGTTCGTCTTTTGGCTGCCTTGGTGCAATCTTTCTCCTTTTAGAACTGAAACCGCATTTTAAAGTTTTAAACTGCAATTTGACCTCCACAGCTTGGCCAGATTCCTTGAAAATAGGGGTTGGAGCTTGCTTTTGATTTTCTTCTCACACTCCTGGCCACAACTGGGCTTGAAAACATAAATACCAGCCATCAGCATTCACATAAAAGTGACTCTGGAGTCTGAGGAAAAATGGTACCGTTATTTGGAAGCTGTACTACAAACTGCTGGCTCCTTCAGAGCAATAAAATAGTTTTAGTGAAGAAGTAAAATTAGTTTCTGAGTTTTCTACCCCTGACTGCTACTCCAGACTGCAGTTTAATTCAGCTGTTTATGTGAAGATGCCCTGGTGGGATAAGGCAGTGAATCTAGCCAATGTTGCGGAGATGAATGCCTTTATTCTTCTTGAAATAAAAATGGTGTCATGGGATCTTTCATGCCTCCCCACAGACAGAAGCTTGATTTAAAATGTCATCTGAGGGATCACATCACTAGAAGCACATATTACTTCCCAGCCTGGTGCTAGGGTGTTGACAGAAAGCAATAAAGTGTCCTCAGCCATGACGTGCAGTTAGACGTTGTGCTCCAAACTGCAGCTCAGCACCAGGGCACCTGCGCCGCGACAAGGAACAACCGGGCTCTTTAGTCCCTAGACTATGATGGCAGGATGGCACCTCTTCACTCAAGATTTTTTCTATTTGATTTGGTGTAAGTATGGCTTTGTAAAGAGCTAATGAACTTGAAACATCCCTGCTGCAGCGTTTACTCAGCTCGGCTTTTGAGGCTATAATTTACTTTTCCCCATCCACACCACTACTTCCAGACAAAGTTAGTACTAGTATTTCAACTGTAAAGATCATTGCTAAGAAGAAACTTCCTCATAATTTATCTATTACTTAAACCGTCTCTTGAAATGTGCACACTTAACGGTGTCAGCAACCTCCAGCTGATGTTACTGGACATCATGGACCCCCATCACACCCTTGAGGAGGGCTGGAGCCTGGAGCACTGAGAAGCAAAGATGGCTGATCTTGCCATCAATCAGGAAAGATGGAGCAGCAGGCACCACCACACCTTCATCCACCCTCCGCTGCAGGACCATCTCAGTCCAAGCCTCCTGACCCAGCAAAGAGCTATAAAATCTCCAGGGTCATTTGGCTTTGCCATGGTACCTACAGAGTTTCTTGATGGGGAGAAGGGAAGCGTTTTGTGGGTAAGAAGATGGTAAAAGGAGGAGCGTGCGGAGTAGCGAGGCTTCCCTGGCTGGAGTGGGATTGCCCTGACAAGAGCAGGTCTGTGATGGGCATCCAGACCGTGCCGGGAGGTGGAGGGCAACCCAAACGTGGCCTGCTTGGAGAACTTTGAGATGAAAAGTGCTGCTGTTGGCAGTTTATGACTTCTCAATCTTTGGAAAACAGCCAGTTTGGGGGAATGGAGTGCCTTGAATGGCTAGGTACGCTTGCAGGAGTTAAATTTTTGCTGAAGTCACAAAAAAACTATTTTGACGTTCTGCCTCTCCCGTTGCCCAGCGTGTTTAGGAGAGGGAGGCAACAGGCAGCCAGGGCATTGCTTAACAAACACTTGGCCATGAGTTTAAAAGCTACTTTAGCCACAATGGAAATCTCAGTTGCACTGAGGTTACTATTAGAAGTAGCACTGTCTCACCACCACCAAGCAGTATTCTCGGCTTTCTGCCCCAGGAGAGCATACCCAATCTCTGCTCCTGCATCCATTCCTGATCTTTTCTTGGGCATTTGATGTGTTGAACACCAGATCAGGGCAACTTTTTTGGCTTGAGGCCTCAGAGTCAGCTCTGCTCTGTGACACCTTCCTCAGGTGGCCTTCAGAAGTTTTCAGGACAATAAGTGAGCTGAATAGGTAAATTGTCCTGAAAAAAAAAAACCAAAATGTGTTCTTTGATGGTTTACTGTCTTTACAATGAAGGCAAGAAGTACATAAAATAAGCAAATGGGCACATTTGTGAGGCCATTAATCTGGGAGGGAACAGATGGGAGCAAGAGGACTCCGAAAGCATTTATTATGTGGAAGGGTTTAATGGCATGGCGCTAGTGGCTCAGCACACAAAATCTGGTTCTGTCCTTGTGCTGCTCAAATCTCTGTGTTGGTAGCCACTGGCCTGTGTCACTGTGGAACAGTTCTGTGAGCAGGGAAAACTGCGGGGCAGCAAACTGGCGTGTTTGTCTGCAGCCAGGCTAAAGGACACCTTTGGTGCCTGCGCGCAGCATCGCTTGGTCCGCAGGAGCAAAAGGGCAGCTTTTCCTCCGGGTCCAGTCCCGGGAACAGCTTCTGAGTCCAGTCCCAGAAACAACCTCTTGCGAACTGTGCAGGCAGGGGCCGAGGCAGCAGGCTCCCTTCTCACACTCCTGCAACTGCTGCTGCTGAAACACAACCCTCATTTTAAATCAGCTGCAGTGAAACGAAAGGCTTTGAGAAAACAAACTCCCTCCAAACATATCCTTAACTTCATTTCCTCTGGTGGCCCTCCTTCTTTCTGGGCTAGCTTTCATGGGTCACTTTGTAATTTTTTTTTTCTTCTTCTTCTTCTAGTTTTAATTCTTGTCCCACCAGGGGTTGTTCTTTCATAGGATCTCAACCACAAATTCTCAGATGACAATGAGAGCTGAGACGGAGAGTTGCCTCTGTTCTCTCTGCTTTTTTCTTTTCTCTTTTTTTTTTCTAGGTTTTAAGCTGGGCTCTAACGTATCCCATATTTTATTCATTTAGGAGGATTCTTTTACACTGCAAGAAAAGTAGATTGTCTGCCTGGTCTGTAATCATGCTAAAAAGATTAAAAACAATAATAAATACAGTTTTTTCCTTAAAATATTTTTCCACCAAATTTCACTTCTATTGAAATGCAGTCATTTGAGCACCATTTATTTATCACATTTCCAAAACCGCAGTTAGATCATCCTTATCAACAGTCTCTTCTTACAAAGACAGCAATGTTCAGCGCCCTAAACAAGGGTAGGATTAAGATCCACTCACCCTAGGAGGTCAGCTGGAGTAAAGCCAGCAGAGCCTGGCACCATTTCCATTGGAGCTGTCGTCTGGATCAGACCTGGAGGACGAAGATGAGTGACAGGCTGGCTCCTGTTCTCTCCTGGCAGGGGTTGGTGGCCCGTGGGCTTCCAAGGCTGCATTGCAGCAGACACCACCTGTGCTTGCTGTGGGCTTCGGGGCTGGTTCACACAAGCATGCAGAACATTATCCACTAGGAATGATTAATGTGGTCTTTGTTACACTAAGGCAGTGGGTTTTTAAATTATTTTTGCCAAAAATCTTAAGTGCAGCAGCCTCAACCCAAGTCCTCTGGCGGGCTTAGCAACTCCACCAAAATGACTGGGTTTGGGGTTAAGTCTGACAGATTTTGATCTTCTCTTCCATTTCTCTTGTTGGCAGAGAAAGTTGCAGCTGGCCTTTTGCAATCCAGCCTCGGAGCAGGGCTGTCCCCATCCTGGGAGGACTGACTGCCTCAGGACAAAACTGGCGGGGGCAGAAACCTGCTCTCTGCTATCCGAAACAGCAAAAGAAAGGTCCCAAAGCCTGTAGCTCCCTTTCTCCCACCCCAGCACAGCAGCCCGGGACGGGGTGAAGGGAACACGGCTGTGATGGCGTCAGCAGCCGCTGGGTGACACCCTCGTCCTGCCGAACCCCGCCGGAGCCGCTGCCGAGGCGGGAGCCGCTGCCTGGGCAGCGCTGCCCCCGCCCGCCTCCCCCTCCGCCGGCACACCGGCCCAAACGGGCACCGAGAGCAGCCCCCCCTCCTCGGGAGGGTGCACGGACGAGCTCTTGCCGTGCCGTTCCCGCTCGGCGGCGGGCACCGGCACAGCCGCCCCGAGAGCATCGCCGGGGTCACACCTGGGGTTTTCTGTTCCTGAGGCTGGCTTTTGCCTCCTAAACAAGCCCGAGCGCTCTGTAATCGCTGACCTGCACCGCGGTGGAGCCCAGCACTTCCCAGCCCCGCCGCCTGGGAAAGGCGCAGGTGGCTCTGCCCAAAGACAGGCGGCCGTGGTCCCCATTTTCGCATCATTTTCCCATCAAAAACGCAGGCTATGGCGTCAGGCAATGCTGACCAGGCCAAGGAGTCACACCATATGCTGAAGCCCTGTCAGGGTTATGCACAACGAAAAGCTGGAGACCCTTAGACCACGCTTTTTTGATAGTATTTAGGTGCTTTACTCCCATTGGATTCAATGAGAGTTGAACACTCAAATATCGTGGTGGATGTGAGTGTTAGACCTTGTTAAAGAAGGCAAAAGTGCAAGAAAAGTAGACTAACAGATTTCAAAGCTCTTAATTTGCAGCATCATTTTCTGGCATATTTTCGTGAAGAGTTTGTTTTGTCCCTCTGATAACACTAGCTACTGCGTTTTTTCATAATTTTTATCAAATGGAATGAACTTCTAGATGAAAACACTAAATTGTGTAGCATCAGGACAATACTCTGAATTATCATCTTTTCATATTACTTGTGGATGTTTATTTTCAAGCTGGCAAAGAGCAGATGGGCATCTATCAACAAACACAGGATAGTGGCAAAAGCAGCTGGACAATGCATTAGCTCATCTCTAATAAAAGTACATAATTGGGACTTCAATATCAGAACTCACTTAAAAATGGGAAGCAATTTCTTACTGCAAACAGCAAACAAATTTTCCTGTGTTCATCACTGGTAAAGTTCAGGAACTGGCTGTACTCATGGACGTTTCGGTCTATTTAGAATATTTACACTGACAGTTTCCAAAGAAAAGAAGAAACAGGACATCGGAACTACTCAGTAAGTACAAATTTCAGATGTAACATCTACTGAAAAATTCATTAAGTACCTGCCTATCTGTTTGACCCCAGGCCCGTTAATCCCAGAGTGAAATCTCTGACAGCTACCCTTTTGGTGTGGGTTTTTGGGGAGGTCCTTCTTCTTGGTCCACATGGTTCCCCCACAAAGGAAGCTCCCACCCCACAGGTGCACAGCAGCAATGTCCCCATGTGACTTACATCTACTGGAGATTGTCAGACCTAGATCTCCACTGACTTCTGGCCATTAAGCTCTGAGACACCTTTCTGTGTGGCTGCCAGCTGTGCTTAGTCAGAGGAATTCCTCCTGGAAAAGTGGATATTGAGGGAGTGTGAATGGTACGGGATTTTATACACTGTAGGATTAACCTTTACTCAGCCTGTATACTGAGGAGAAAGATTTAAGTGATGTGCTGGAAAACGTCCTCTGAAGATACTAATCTTATTCCCTTCATTCTTATTTCACTTTTAGCCTTTTTCAGGAAATTGCTTGTGGTTTAAAGGTGAGATCTCTCACCTACCAGCAAATACATCTCCCAAGGGCCTGAATTTGCTTTTCACACACAAAACCCACTTTAGCTAGCTTAGGTGTCTGTCAAAGGACCAGCGTGTAAACCAAGGTAAAGAAGAGATGCAGAGAACAGAGAAACATGCTCCTAGAGCCATGGCAGAAGAAAGAACTCGTCTCCAGGGCTCAGCAGGGAGCTCTGAAAACCAGGATATGGCACTAAGGAAACAGTTTGAAAGGCCAAAGAAGCAATGATTTACCTGAGTGAAAAGTTGTTGAATGTTAGGTAAGCTTTTCTTGAGCAAAACTGTATGTTATTTTTTGGGTGGTTTGGATTTCTGAAGGCTGGATTTCCCACGTAGTCCAAATACAGCCTGAGTGGGAATTCAGCCATTTATCACCCTGGGAATATAAATCAGACCATGGACTACATGCAAACTGCTCGTTCTTGTAGGGTAATCATGAACATGAAACAGGTTTACATGCTTCAAAACTGAGCGGTCAGTACTTAGCACAGCAGGCCAAAGAGCATTTATTATCCCAAATCCTGCAATGAGCTGTAAAGATTTCAGTTGTATCCAAAACATATCATTAGGCCTTCTCATGATTTTTGGTAATTAGAATCTTCCCAAATATCTCTGAGCGTTTTCATTACTTCATAAATTTTGTCCAAATAGTTTAGACGAATTATTTTCAGCAGATGGCTTGTTATGAATAGCTTGTGAATTTTTCACTTTGACATCTGTACTGTGTTTACTGGATAGTTTAATCAGTTCCTGGGCTGAACGACTGAAATGTTTGCAAGGGAAGAAAAATGAACACAGGATACTAAATAAGAAACAGTGTGTTTCAAGGACAAACATGTTCAGCTGACTGTATTCACGAACACTTTCAGAGATATCCAGTGATCGCTGACTACCCTGTGGATGCTGGATGCCATGATGTATGTCTGCCTGCAAATCAAACTCATCTCACTCAGTTGACAGCGTAATTGTGAACCTCTTCTCATTTTTTAGCTGCCATGTTATGTAATCAGAGCTCACGAGCAGAATTTTTGCTCCAACGAGTTATATTTTAACCACATGCCCAATCCTGACTGTCTCGATGACACTGATGTGGAGGTATTGTTAAGCAGAGCTGCGTGTCCAAACGGGCTACTTTTATCTCCTTGCTTTGTCTTTCTCAAAATAACATGGGAAGATAAGGTACACTCTTTCTTTCATCACTAATCTCCGACTCTTGAATGGTGACCACAAAGGATAAGTATGCATTGAACAGAAGCCCTAATGATCAGCACATGATTACAGTTTCAAGGAAAGGGAAAATTAAAACAGAAAGCAAAAAACCTCAAGCATGGGAGAGGCTAGAAAGGAGTGAAAAAGGGCCAGTATAAAAAAAAAACTTCAAATATCTTCAACAGAGCAAAACCATTAAAAAAATATGCATTTGCTGACAAGAATCAGCATATTCTTGCTTTAGTGGTGTCCTCTCCTACCTAAAGATAGTTTAATTAATAAGAAAATCATAGTAATAGGGAGCAAACCATCGGGACAAGGATTGTCTCCGTGGTATATTCATATGATGCATGGTACAAAGGGGTCCTAGCACTGCCATCACGCAAATATTAAATAAAAACAGAGCTGGGAGGAGCAGCAGAAGGTTGTGAGACTGCAGCACCGGTGCAAAGCCATCTGCAGCAGCGCAGGCTGCAGCACGCTCCCAGCTCCAGCCGTGCCTGTTCTCACACCAGATGCTGTTGCGCCCACCACCTCAGCTCACCCCCGGGTCCCCAGCGTGTCTGGCACACTACGGCTGGCCTCAGGCTTCTTGAAAGGCTTATGATTTTCTGTGCTGAGTTGCCATCCAAATGGTAAGTAATAAACACTTTAATAATTCATAAACAGTCAGTAATATCTTCAATAATTTAAAAAACAATTTGTCGTCTTTCCTTGTGATAGAAGATGCTGGCTGAAGAGCGGCTGACAAAGGTCTAAGGCAGGCTGGCAAGTCAAATGGCCCTTTGCTCCCATGTGGTTTAAGCAGCAAGCCCCAACAAGATGGACGTTATCTTCCAAAGGCATGGAGAAGACCTTGGAGCAACACTCAGTTCAGAGAAACACCTCAGAAGATAAAACCCCAAGCGAAACAAGAGACCAAACATGCTTGAGTCAAAAACAGTGGGTTTATCTGGTTAGGTTGTAGCATGTGTCTGCAGCATAACCCCGGCATCACAATAAACACAAGCAGCATCCAGAGCAGCCAGCCAAGCTCTCCAGGTGCTTAAGATCATACAAGTGCCTAAGACTGTAATTGAGCAAAGCATGTAAGGAATACAAGTGCTGTCAGCTTAGGCATAAAGAACATGCAATAAGTCATAGAGAAGCGCTCTTTTTATTATGTTTTAAAAGAAGTCTGTGTTTTTATTTGTGAGTAGTTCCAATCCTGCTGATGGATACAATCACCTGCACACAGGCTTTTTTAGGTTTTGTGTTTCCTCCAGTGAAGTTATGCTGGCAGAAAATGTGGTTCCCTGCAACTGAGCTGCTCGCCAAAAGCCCTTTCGCTAAGGCATTTGCTACGTCTAAATACGTATTTTCATTTAAGAGGTGTATTTTCATTTAATAGCATCCACCCCACTATTAAAAGTGTTTAAGACAACCCCAACCTTGTTGCGAGCACTGGGCTATAGCCAACAGGTGGACAGTTTGCTGGAGAGCTGGCGAGCACTGAGAAGGATGGCAAAGGGGGCCAGGACAGAGCATCAAACAGCTGCACTGCCCAAAAAACCACACCAGAAGGAAGCATAGCCTGTTCCTGCCACCATGACATCCACACCGTGGTTTGAGGGCAAGAGCTCAGGAGTTTTGCAGGGCTTGCTCCTAGGAAATGGTGTGGCCCAGAAAAGCAGGGGAAACTCAAGTAGCATCATTCTTACCCCACAATCACATCTGCAGCAAACTGGAATGGCACAGCATTTTCAAAAACACCAAGGCAGGGCTCAGGAGCTTTACCCATCTCCAAACAGGTGTAAACTTCTAAGCATTAAATCACTTTGAAAATTCCCTCTAAGCTTAAATAACACTGTGGTGACCCATGTCAGGAAGCTGCTGTTTCTGGGCCTTTTTAACAGCAACCCTGGGAGAAGGGAAGGCAGAGGGAGACAAGCCTTTCCTTCCATGAGAGGGTACCGGTCCGCAACCTGCAGGGAGTCCCCTCACATGGAGCCACTTTTGCCCAGAGCCAACTGGTCCCAGGGACCTCTGGGCTCCTGGAGACGGGCCCAGCCCAGCAGGAAATGGCTGGAGATGGCAGGCAGCTATGTTGAAGCGGCCCTGGAGATTCCTTTGAACCAAGGGACTTGGACTTTATCCTGTAATGCCTTTTCAATAATGAGTGACATCTAAATTATCTCCTATAGCAGCTAGTACATGTGTCAGTGCTGGCTCGGTGGTGCTGTCTGCCAGCAAAGAGAGCTTCTTTTGGAGTTTCTAAATGATCTTATAAATATATGCCCTGCACACAGGTCTGCTCGCCCACAAACACCAACACAATGCCAATTAACTCCTTGGAAGTGCTCTCCTAGCCTTCTGTTCCTGCTATCTGTCTCCAGCCCCGCTGCTGTTTCTTCTCTGGTAGATTTTATTGTGCTCAGGAGAATCCCAACACTGCAGGCACTGTGTGGCAGCAGGGCTATCCCAAGAGTCACTCTCATTTGATGGTTGCAATAGTTCTCGACTTCTTGAAGTGGTCCTTCCTCCACCTTACATGTCTTTCCCCTCAATAAATCCAGAACCTTTTTTGAAAAGATACAAGCTGACTCAGTTGGTTGATGTCAGGAAAACTGTCAGTTACTGTATGGGCAGAAATCAGCCTTCTGGGAGATGCAATACATTATTCATCATCTTCCAAAGATCATCTAAAGGTCAGGCTATTTTGGCCTCAAGGTGGATAAGATATATGTTCAGCTTTATGGGCTGGCTACAGTTCCTATACCTGGAAGCCTGAGGTATTACGCAAGGTGCTTGCATCAGAAACCTGAAAAGCAGAGACAGCTTCATAGCTTCGCAGATCACCGTTGCCTGGATCAGATAGCTATTTACAGGTTTTTGGAGACACCCTAGGTCTACCATGTTGGGAGAAAATCAGCATTTCAGGCTTTGCGAAAAGGTCATGTTTTTCTGTTTCGCTGCTGAGGAACTACAGTTTTTACGAGTTTTTCTCCTAACTTTTGGATCTGCGTGGTCAGAGAACAAAGGTCTAACAAAACTTCATCATAAAAGATGAATATATGAATTCAGTTCAGAGCGGCTACCTGCCAGGGCCAATGTGGCAAGGTGCCCAAGGGCAGTCACGGCAGGGCAGATGCAGCTCCTGCCGTTGGGGTTGGGTGTTTTAATTTTGCTGAGGTGCCCAGTTTCCTAGGGGTGCTCAGTGCTCTGGGAGTTTTGTTTTGACAGTCATGCAGTCAATCATCCTCGGGCCACGCTTTTGGCCAATATTCAAAGTATCTTTGGGAGGTGTTTAACATTACAGGGAGTTTAAAACATTTCTGTCTTAAAAATAAAACATAAATTTCCAGTTAGGTGAAAGCTTTTAGGGTGCTGTATCAAGCTATATCAAGAAAAGATAAAAAATCAATTAAAAAAATATGTTTTCCATATCTGGGATTTTAAAAGACAATGACTGAAAGACAATATCGGTTCCAGCATAACTATTACCAACTACAAATACTGTTTGCATTCAGGAAATACAGAGCATTCCCTCGTACCTCCAGAAATACCATGGGATTTTTCATCTGCTGTGATGCTGCCTTTGTTTTTACTGGTGAAGATAGCCACATCAGAAGGCCTTAAACTGGACCAGATTCTCATATCGAAACTTGTGCCTCTCATTCACTCTGCAATACACATGCAATTGAAAGGACTAACAAGTACAAGCAGAAACGTAAACACACCAGGCTACTAACTATAGCAATGGTGTAGGATAATGTGTCTTCTTCTTCCACTTAAGGAACCTCTATAAACCCAACACAGTGGTTTTTTCAATCGTTTGAAAAATAGACTGTAACACCATGGATTGGTCATTGGCCAAACTGCAAAAGTTCTGCAATTCTAATTGCAGTCATCAACTGTCACTGTCCTGTGTTGTTCCCCATGAGCAGTATTTAGGGCTTTGCTGGGCTGTAGTTTTCCAGGCAGTTCAATGCTCACTGTGATGCCATGAGGGGTGGCTTCTACAGTAGTAGTGATCACGCTGCATGGGGATCTTCCCTTGCTCCTTTTATTTTATTTGAAGGCTGCTTTGTACATCCATCAGCTTCAACCAGGTCTGTGTTTGATCTGCTGATCGATGCCTGACTTGAGGTCTTCCGTTACCATCAGCTCATGTACTGTCCTGGTTGGATTTGGTTGGTGAGACACAAAACATGATATTGTTTCTGCTCTCTGCTTGGGTAAGTGCAAAGCACACCTGGCCATGATGGAAAACACAACATATGTGCACATGCACCACAGCTGGTGAAGGCATTAATCTGTCCCAAGTCCAGACTTAGAAACGTGCTGTATAGCTTGGGGTTATGCTGGGGGCCACTCTGCTGTTCCCCCTCACCATCAGGTGTACCCAGCAAGACAGGGCTGGGTGCCAGGGTAAGACCTGGTGCCATGCTGACTTGCAGTCCATATAGACAGGGATGTTTTCATTCCATAACAGCAGCTTTAGCTGCTGTCTGAGAGAAAGGCAGAGTTCATCTGGTCAGGCAAGAACTGTAATGAGCTGCTCTGTACTTAAATGACATCTAATTTCCTGGCTTGCATACGGGGCGGTCATCAACCCCACCAAGCTGTGATGTGCCCCAGCACACAGCTTCCTACCTAGCTGACACCTGACAATGGATTTGGAGAAGCCTCACTCAGTATCTTCTTTCTCTTTTATTGTCTTCTTCTTTGTCTTCTTTCTTCTTTTATTGGCAAGGTGTCATCCCAATTCCATAGAATAAGGGAGAGACACTCCCCACTCTACAGGAGGGTCAAGCTAGGAACCACAGAAGAAAGCTGCATACACACAAGTCCATTGGACCAGAGGGGATGCACCTGAGGGTGCTGAGGATGATGGCCAATGTCGCTGCGAGGCCATGCTGTCTCATCTCTGGAAGGTCATAGCAACCAGGAGTGGTCCCTGATGACTGAAGAAAAATTCCTGCCTTCAAAAAAGAAGGCAGAAAGGAGAATCTGGGGAAGGACCAATGGGTCAGACTCAACCCAGTGACTGGGAAAATTAAGAAGCAAGTTCTGAGGAACTCTGTGTCCACATCACGAAGGAGAGGGACTAAGAATAGCCAGCATGGGTTCTCCAAGAGCAAAGTGTGCCTGACCAGCCTGCCTGCCCTCCTGATGGAATAAGCGACCTGCTCTGTAAGGGTGAGGAGGGCAGTGGATGTCACTTTCCTTGGCTTTAACAAGGTTTTCACCATGGTGTCTCATAACATCCTTGTAGGCAAACTGAGGCAGTATGGGCTGCACAGATGGAATAGAAAGTGAGTGAAAAACTGCCTGGATGCTCAGGCTCCAGAGGGAGTGGTCATGGATTCAGAGTCCATCAGCCAGCCAATTATGAGGAGTGAGTTTTGAGATCAATACTAAGACCAGAAGTCGTTTACACCAATATCACCCACGACCTGCACAATGGGAGATTACACTTCCGCAGCAAGTTTACAGACAAGTCAAAGCAGGAGGAGCTCATTACTCTGGAGGGCAGGGCTGCTGTTCAGAGCGACCTGGACAAGCTAGATAAATGGGGCAACAGAGACCTCATGAAGTTCAGCACGGACAGATGCAAAGTCCTGCATCTCATCCGGAATAACTCCCTGCAACAGTGGGGACCTACCGCCTGGGCAACAGCTCTGCAGAAAAGGATCTGAGGGTCTCAGTGAGCAACAACAGGTTGAACACGAGCCAGCAGTGTGATCCCACAGAGATGAAGGTTAACTCCAGACTGGGGTGGACTGCAAGTGCGTAAGCAACAGGTCAAGAGAAATGATCCTTCCCCTTTTTCAGCAGTAACAAGACTGCACCTGGGGCATTGTGTCCAGTTTGGAGTTCCCAGTGCAAGAAAGAAATGAATATACTAAAGCAAGTGCAGTAGAGGGTCATTAACATAGTCAGAGGACTGGAGCGTGATGTGTGAAGAAAAGCTGAGGGATCTGGGTTTATTTAGCCTGAGAAGACTAGAAGGACAAGAGGCAGCAGTCCTGCAGTGGAAGGAAGGGAAATCCTACCTGGATGTAAGGAAAAACCTTCTTTGTTCTGAGAAGCGGGTCAGACACGAGAGCAGGGGCACCAAGAGGCTGGGGAACGTCCATCCCTGAAGGTTTTCAAAACCACCCTGGTAGCATTTTCTCTGCCTGCTACCAAAGCAATGGCCACTCATTTGGGGGCTACAAGAAATAGACATTTTTACCTGGCTTATTCTTAAATTCCTAGTGGGAGCCAAAGCAACAAAAAGTACCATTTACAGAGTGAAGACCTGAACACCTCTTAGGAAGAGAGACTGTGACCAGCCCAAGGGCAGCGTAAGGGCAGGAAGGTGAGTGCCTGGGGCTACCACAACACTCGGTCTCATCACCTTGGTATGGGACTTCATGAAATGATTGAGAAAGCTGCTAGTGGCCACAGTTTAGTTGGAATTTGGCCTGGAGTGAAGTTAACAAGAAAGAAAAAAGCCTCTAACATCAAAGCTTTCCTTTCAGGGTCAATTTACACCCTCAAATTGCCTGTTGTCTGAGTCAATCTAACAGCTTGCTGCTGAACAGGGAGGGTTTGCTTACCTCCAAGGACCTCAACTCTCTCCTGCTTGTCCACCTCCCTGGTCCCACCACATCCCCTGCTCAAGCACTCATCGGTCTCTGCTTTCAGCTGCCCAGGGTGTCCAGAGATGAGCAGCAAAGAGCAGGAGCTGGAGGGAAGGAGCAGGACTTACTCCTTTCTGAAGTGTTGAGCTGTTAGATTAGCTCAGCCACGTCCTGTCACCTCCTGCCGAAGGGCTGGGTGGGAGGGAGGGAGAGAGAGAGAAGGGGCTAACGGAGCTGTCTTACTGCAAAAGACAATCCTGCCATTGGGAATGCATAAGAACCATCTTTCCCTAACCTAATGCTGGCAAGATCACTTGAACAGGCTTAGCATGGAAGAGACTCCCTGTTAAGCAGTGGCTGCAGATGTAGCAGTGGTCCTCCCCAAACGCTCTCCCTCTCAAGCCACCAGCAGTGGCAAGACAGGCACTGGCTGCCCTGCCTGGTCTCTGTGCAGCAGATTGCGGGGTGCATTTACTGCCCGCAGATGGGAGGTCACCAACTCAGTCCCATCAAGTGCCCAGAAAGGCAAAACCACAATTCCCAGATGGATGCTTTTTATCCGCCTATCTAAAGCCAAGAAAGCAGGATCTGCAGCTCTTTTATGTTGCCCAGCATAGGGACCAGTGAGGGAAGATTACTGACTAACCATGTATTTTTACATCACATAAATTAGCAACGTGCACGAGTCAAATTGTCTTTCTGCTTCATGCATCACAACCTCGAAGGCTGCTTTCCTATCACTGCTGCAAATCAATCCTTCAAAAGTTTCCTGGCTTGGTCTCCAAATCACTTATCTTCGATTATTTCTAGTTCCACTGTATAGTCCATCGTGTCTCAAGGCCATGGGACAAAAGCCAGGAGTCCTACAGTGCAACCACTCACTTAATTCCTTGGGTGTCTTCCCTGCTGAGACACAGCAGAGATTGGCAACTAATTTATATATAGTACAGCACCGCAGCCGAGACACAATGGCTGCATTCAGCGTGCACACATGATGATGTCAGCAATGGCTGTTTAATTGCATCATGGGAAGTGAGGGGAGAAAAGAATTGGAAGGAGAAAAAAAAAAAAAAAGAAAGGGGGCCCCTGGCCCCTCCACTTTACATAATTTCCTTCATCGCCAGATGGGAACGCATGGGAATGCCGGCCCCGCATCTTGGGAGCTGCCTCCCCGAAGCCTGGCACGGCCACATCTGTTTCCCTGATTTCCTACACTTCTGATCTTCTTCACCTGCCCTGCACCCCACCACCTTGGGCGAGCTTCCTGAGATGCTGCTACCGCCATTTGATTTGGCTTCCTGAGGCTCGCTCCCTCCTTCCTTATTTTTACTTCTCTGGCTTGCAGTAGCATCCAAAGGCCAGTAGCTGTGAAGCCCCGAGGAAGGGTAGGGTCTGCACTGCGGAGGCCACACAAGCCCCTTGGCTGCTTTTATTTAAACAAATGAGCATCTGTACTGCCAGGCAGTGGTTCACAAAAGGGGCTGTCAGGCTCGACGCGACTCCACCGCTCTGTGGCTAGTAAACAGAAGATATACAAACTTCTCTTCCCAGCAGCCATCCATCATCATAAATGTACATGGTTTTATTTGAAAGGAGAGACAACACCCTGCTTTAGTAAAGCGAAAAAGGGAAAAGATCCTCGGAGTGACAGCGTTCCCCTCTCCAAGACCTACAGCATCAGCGAAATCAACAGCTTTAAAATTTCCCTGAATCCCTGCCTTTCCTTTAAAGTTCCCACTCCTGCAGGCAGTACTCGTGGTATCCTCCATTTTAAGAAAGCTTCCTTTTGTCTTATCCCCCAGCCTATTTATAGCTCCCGAGGCGAAGGTATACCGGGAAGGATTTACACCAGCAGGCGCAGGGCCCTTCTGCACACAGGGAGCAGGCACAGCCCAAAGGGACATTTAATAGCCTTCAAGAAACACCCCGCTCCTTGGGGCTCATTTTCTGGGAGGAGGCTCTCCCCCAAAGGGTTTCAGCTGCCTTGTTTGCCCAGTGGCACGTGAGAGAGGCTTTGGGCTGTGCCATGAGTGACAGGCTGCTTTTTTAAGTCCACTTTTAGGAAGGACCGTAGGGATGCCATCGGGGTCCTGCGTAGGAGAGGAGACAGCCGCCTGCTCCCACTGCCAGGGACTGCTGCCCAGGCAAGAGCTTCTCCTTTCTTGGCTCCCTGGCAGAGCAGCGGGGAAGGGAAAGGCCTCTTCACGGGTCTCTTCATGTTCCCAAAGGCTCTGCAGAGAAGTCAGGATCTGAGACTCCAACCTCCTGCGCATCCCATGAGTGCACAACAGCCTCGTGCTGTAACCTGAGTCTGGAGGAACCGCATGATGCAAGGTAGCAAAAGCTTCCTCTGAGTCCATCTTACAGCTTTCCCTAGAGGAAACACAATTATAACCACAATAAATATTCACATGAACCAGAAACTTTGATTATCACCCTGCACAGCTGCTCACTTGTTCATTCGCTCTTGGAAAGGAGCGTATTACCCTTGCGTGTACCGTCCCTGACCGGTGCTGGTTTCAACATATAAACCCCTAAACATTTCAGGTCCAGATTAGCTCAAAGCCCATTTCCTGCTAAGGACAATGCAGAAATACCTCCACTTTTCTCTCTCAGCATTCGATTTATACCTCTGGAACTGACCGGCCTTGATCAGAGTAGCTGCAGGAGAGAGCAGCACCCAAACATGAGCCAGGATTAACGCTGCATGTAACACAAAATCCTCTGAGGGCACATGCTGCTTTCCGAGGGTCGCAGTTTGCCAACACTCCGGGAATTACACCGCACGGCCCTGAGACAGAAGTGGTCTGTCCAGGTCCCCCAGGGAATGACGAGGAGGCAGAAGGGGACGGGTAGCACTTGGACAGATAGACTTAAGATAGACTTAAGATGCAGATGATGCCTCTTTCCAACCAGCAGAAGAGAGATGGAAGATTCTAGTGTCCCTCTGAACAAGCGCTTCACCCTCCTCGGCACAAGTTCAGCCATCCTGGCGCTACAGTGTGTTAGGGGACACTCGCACGTCCCGGTTTAGGGGCTGATCTGGGGGCTGGTAATGAATAGCTGAGGGTGCCAGGCTTCCCAGCTCCCGCAGCCAGATCTGGAGGGGAACAGCTGCCCGCGCCCTGAGTTTACACAGCTGTGGGGAAGCGTTAGCAGCTGACAAGCCACTCTGCCTTAAGCGTTAGGGTACACCACCTCTTGCAGTTAAAAGCACTCCCCCAGCTGAGTAAAAGGATCTTGTGGACATGAACAAGAACGGAGGTAGGGCGGACTTTTGAGTTGCAGCCGAGTTAACTGTGCAGAGAGGATAAATGCGAAGCGAGGTATCGGAGCAGCAGCAGTGTCAGGAAACGGAGGGCTAAGAGCAAAACATTTGCAATTATTAGCCCATAATGTTGGCACCTGCTTTCTACCTCCAGCTGCTCAGAGTTTGCATTTCTTGACCTGCAGAGCATGTTTACAAGACTTGTCCGTTCTGCCAAGCTTTTCCTGAAGGGAAAAGTGATCTGATGGGACATTTCATTGACGGTGAGTTTGAGAGCCTTTAATACTACTTCAGCATCAGTTTTGCAGAAGTCCAACAACCAGACAGTACAGACACTTCCTCGTGGGCCAAAATCTAGATTTAGACCATCCTTAATGGTAGGCATCACGTTTGAAAGCTGTGACAGGGAGAGAGGACAGTCAGGGGGAGAAGAACAGACGTTTGCATCTTCTGGCCTTGAGCCCATCCTGAAGGGCAATAGTCCCACTGTCACCATCAGAGATTAAAGCCGACACAGGTACTTAGTCTAACAAGAAATCTGATTGAACAGATGGTGAATAGAGATTTGGGAAGTCTGGAAGAGGAAACTAGTTTTAGAGATGCAGTCATAGGGAGGTAAATGTGCTAAAAGTGCTTGTGATGCTTAATCCCACTACATGGTTAGAAATGAATGATTTTCAGCCAGAATTTCTGAATGGGAGAAGGAATGATTCAGGATGCACAGAAAAAGAGAAAAGAAACGTCATTTATTTCCTCTTGGATGCATACCAAGTAGTCACAGAGCTAGAGCAAGACTTAAGCAGAAAAGGTGATCTGGGAGACTCTATCAATATAACTGAAAAAATCCCTTACTTCAGTACATGACACCTTTGCATTAGTTGCCTGCAGAGGTCTGTGCTGTAAAACAAGACAGCAGGTGTTTAATTCTCTCTGGGAAGGGATAGTAGAGGATCAATCCCTAAACCTGGTTGTGTCTCTGGGGTTAAAAGTAATGTCAGCTGTTCGAGTGCAAGATCTCTGCTTCCCAAAGCCAGCCCTTGATGGGTGTAGAGATGCAAAGATGCATACCAACAAGACCTATAGATCTGACTTGCACATGTATATAGGGGAGGCTATTTCTGTTCCCCTCTGGATCCCATCACATCCTAACAAGCACATCTTTAAACTCAAGGTGACCCTGCTGTAGGGGAGATGGATGGGTGGAGGAGAGGGTGTCAAGAGCTTGAATTAATATGCTGAGCAAGCTAGTTCCCAATGATTTATACCATGGGGACAATACTTATTGCTTCTTGCTCCCCAACCCTCCACCCTGCTCAAGATACAGCATACCATACAGGAAGCTCAGCAACACATGCAGAAAGTCGAACTTACTACTGTACTTACTAGTGGATCCAATGACAGATATACGGTTGAGCCAGAGTCAGTACGCAAGAGCAGGCATGGCAAATTTGGAATCTGAGGCAAATTTAGAAGTTTGTGCTCGCAAGAGGAAAAATGAGGAAAGAAAAAAAAAGGCACAAATCAGCGCTAAAGTGGCTGAACTTAAGTGGCACAGTTGTCTGTGAGTACAGTCGTGGTGAAAGCCAAAAAAAAAGATGGATATTCCTCTGAGTGTAATGAAAAAGTTGCTAACAGCGAGGTAAAACACAAGTCTTCTTTCATTTATCTGCGACTATTTGACAAATGTGAAATCCCCAAAGACTATGCCAGCATCAAGGTCTTGCTGAAGCCTTTCCCTGTGGATAGACCTGTTGGAAGCGCTCCCTTCGTACATTGATTTACTAGTCAAATTCTTGAGCGTGGAAGACAAAGATCCAAGCAGAATGCAACGTTGTATCTCTTGCCTCATTGTTAATAAAGAAAGAAGGAAGTGGATCCTTGGGTACACCAGGACAGGGAGAGTTTTAGGTCTTTATAATCCCTAGAAAACACTATGCAGAACGTGAAGAGATGAACAACTGTCTTGGCTTTTTATGTCCACTGACTTCTTTCGTATAGCAATACTGGAGGTGGAAACATTTTCTGGGTCCTTAGGTGCAAAACAGCAATGATGACAACAGAAGTTCAGCCCTATACACTTACTATTACCTGTGCACATTCTGGGACTTGCGCCAGCTATTCGCCTACTTCCATTCGCAAGCCCTGCCAAGTTTTGAGCTTGCACGTTTGAGCTTAGCGCTCAACATAGCAGGGCAAACAGTATCTGGCTGCTGGACCATTTCACGCAGGTGGTATAGGGGAGAGCTCCTTATGTGAATGTTTGCCTCTAAAATTACAGTAAAATACCCTCAAACCCACAATTACTGTACCTGGTTCTATTTAACAAAGCTTTTAACCTCCAGACCCCTGGTTTTTCCAGCTGTATTGCTTTTGGCAGGAACACCGTTCTGTTTGTCCTGTAGTGCTGCTGGCGGAAAGCAGATGCTTTCCTTCAAGCAACTAAGCTTCGAAGTGTGGACAGTGGAAAGCACATCCCGACATTGGAAGCAGATGCTAGAGAATGACTCAGGTGCAGTCTTCTGCCCCAATATCCTATTTTTCACTGAAGTAGAAGGAAAAAATGAAAAGAAAAAAAAAAAGTATTTTTAATGCAGTTTAGTTTAGCTGCAGTGGCTGGGCTGTTAGTCAAGGAGAGACAAACATTGCCAGATAGAGATTTTCCAACTAGGCGGAAGCTGGCCCATATCTTCAGAGCTATTTTGATGATCATTAGGTGTCTCCGAAGATCTGGCCAGTCATGCCCAGATTTTAGCATTGTTAGAATGTTTTAAGGGTTAAGGTTTTAACACAGTTCTGATGTGATCTTGACACAGTTATGATTTCAATACAGTTTAGATGATGGGCTTGCTTTTAGTACAAACTACACTGTTTCAAATTCAGACCAGCAACAGCGTATGAATGGAGGACAAAAGAAAGATGAGAGAAACAAGTGTGAAAAATACTGGAGAGAAGGGAATAAATGGGAGAAACCTCAGCAGAGCGACACAAAGGGGAGCAAGCAGAATGCAGAGAAATGCCTCAGACGCTCACGTAAGCAGTGAGATTTCATTTATTTGGCACAGAGGGACAATAGCCCCGCGAACCAGGATAGCTATTGTTCTTTTGTTTTTAAGAAACAAAAAGGGTAAACGCGAAGCACTAGCTTCCCAGGGAAAAATCACACAAATAAGTTCTCATCCTGCTGTCTACTGAGGAACCAGAAGCCTCTCGTACTTCACCTATCGCCCTCGCACTTTTATTCACCCACGTGTTTGTCGGCTTAGAAAACAACTGAAATATATTGAGGCTTCGGTCTATCTGAAGAGAGATGAGGGTTTTTTTATAGCAGAACAAGTTAATTGAATTGACAACCATCGAGTAAATGCACTAAGCAGAAAAATGCACGGTACTATCTGCTGTGTAGTTGAGGACACAAGTGCTCCAGCAGCTGACGTTTCAGAGTGTAATATTGGCGTATTCCCTTTAGCTTTATTTCAGCATTTTTTATAAACAAAGACAGAAAGCCATCTAAAATCAGAGGAAGCCTCAAAATGTTGCATTCCCTCGGTGGTGGTGGAGGGAGAAGAAAAGAAGGACATTGACTTACAAAGACAGAGGTGCTCAAATATGGGGATAACAGCTGGGGAATAAGGACCCACTGTTCAGGGACAGTGAATTGCTTACAGCCTTTTACAAGCTCAGCGTGGGTATAAGCTGTAAACGAGGTTCAAGAGCTTTGGCACAAATACTGTAGATCCTGTCAGCGAAAAGGACTTCCTGCAGCATATAGGTAGCCTCGTGAACCCGTTAGAGCCATTCGAAGCATGGATGCGCAGGATTTCCCTCTTCAGTCAGCTAGCTGGAGAGCAAACAGCTGTCACTGAAGAAGGCAGGGGTGTCAGATATGCCTGCAGACACGCATCTGGGAATTTCTGCCCAATTAAAATATTTCCGAACGCAAAAGATGACGGTTTCTACTGAGTGGAAAGCGTTATCTGGGAATCCCAAACAGATCAACTGCACATTTGTTGTTCGGCGAGCTACTGTTCTTCACAACTAACTGGCTTCATCTGGAAAAGGACAAGCTCCACAGCACCATAACCCTCTGCGGCAACCACAGGACAAACAAACAGAGCTGAGGCAAAGCTCGATGATTTTTTTTAACCTCTGCTAGTCAAAGCTGTGGTGGGTTTCACCTGCGAGCGCAAACGTGAACATACGGATATGTAATATAAAGAACACAGCCCTCGAGCCAAATCCTTTAGCGATACATAAATCAAGTTCCCAGCTGAATATACTACTGAGGGCCATAATAAATATTCATGCTTGTTTACAACTTAATGTGCGTTAGTTGCCCCACGGACTTCATCAGCGATTCCCAGTGCTTGGTCTCACATAAGGACAATAGCGCTCTTGAGTTTCTCAGTTCTCTGAAGGGCTTTTGGTAGGAGATTCTTCCAGGCATGGCTGATCGCTGGGTCTAGTCCCTGTCAGCAAAAGACATTTTTATTTTTATAAACGAGACAATTTAGGTTAGTGTTATTTGTGTCTCTAAGGCCCAAAATGTGTTAGTTATTTGTATGTCTAAGGCCTAAACAGAGGACAAACTTTGTTCAGTATTTAATAGCCAGTTTTCATTTTCTGTGTTTTGGGGTTTTTTTTTTAGTTTATTATCATTACTTAACACTAATTTGTTTTGAGTCTATTTTGTTTATTTGCAGGTGCTTTCATTCACAATTCTGTATATATCCTTCCTAATTTTTATTCCTTTTCTTCTTCTTTTCGCCTTTCTGATTCCTAAGCCAGTTTCACGTTTTAAAACTTGTCAGCATTTCCAGTTTCCTTGTTAAGGGTACAATGCCATGTGTCCTCCTCCGCTAGCACAAGCCCCACTAAAACAAGAGGGTGGCCACTCGGTCGTGCTGCAGCTAAAACTTTCCTGTTAGTAGTTGCTGGCCGGGAGGCGTTTCGTTCAAACAAAATAATTGTTGCGTTTTAATTTCAGTTTGGTTTCGCAGCAGTGCAAAACGGCACCGCCGCTGATTTTTGCTAACTTCATCGCGTCAGTTTCAAGGAGAGGAAACGTCTGCCCCTGGCTAGGAGCAAACCCCGGGCTCGCCCTCACGGGCACGGCGGACCCGGCAGCGACCGCAACGGCGCGGCGAGGAGCCGGAGCTCACCCCTCGGCTGGGCGTAAGAAAACAATTAATCGAGCGACTTAATGTTTAAAGCCGCATTGACGCCCCGATGCTTTCACAGAACGGCCCCGAAGCCCCGCTCGCATCTCAAACCGAAAAGGGGGGCGGGGGGAGGGCTGGCAGTCGCCTGAGCCGCTGCCGAAGCGCGTGAAACCAAAGCAGGGGGTGGGGGGCGTCCCTGATGCCGAAAACAGCGATATTAAAAAATCGCGGGGGGGAGGGAGGGGGCGGCGGAGCTGGACGCGGGCGGATGGGGCAGGTCGGGCGGGCGGAGGGCGAATGTTTCCTGCCCGCCGCCGCCGCCCCCCGGCCGCCCCCCGCAGCCGGGCGGAAGTCAGCCCGCGCCGTCGGAGCTTAAAAGGCTCCCGCACGCCGCGCCGCCCCAGTGCCGGCGGCCGCAGCGGGGCCGGAGCCAGTGCCGCCGCCAGCCCTGCGGGCCACGCCGAGGCGGGCCATGCGCTGCCCCGCGCCCTGAGCTCTGCCCGCCACCCGCCCCGAGGGCTGGGCCCCTCCGCACCCCGCCAGGCAGCGGGAAGGCGCCCGGCGCGATGGCTCTCCGCGGATCCCACGCCGCCCGGGACGGTGCTGCCGCATCAGTGAGTAATTCCTGCTAATTCACCCCCCGGGGCCGGTGGGCTCCCGCTCGGCAGATCGCGGGGGAGGCGGGCGTTTTGGGTTTTTTCTGTTGTTGTTTTTTTTTTTTCCCCTCCTCCCTCCTCCTCTTCGGGTTTTATATTATTTTTGTTTTCTCAATAAAACACCACGCGAAGAGGCGAGATGACAAAGGAAATGTGATCCTAGGCGCTGCAGGGGCTCAGAGCGAGCGAGAACCGGAGAGGAGGAGGAGGAGGAGGGGGCGAGCGTAACGCTCTCGGATAGCATTGCACAGCGGCTCCAATTTGTGCGAGCGAATATAATACACCCCCCATGAATAATTCAGGGCGGCCGGCGGGGACCTGCCGCTGCTCCTCTGCCCGGCCGCGGCCGCCGCAGCGTGTGCGAGCCGCCCCGAGTCCGCGGCGCTGACCGGCCCGCCGCCGGCCGGGAGAGCCCACCCGAGCCACCGGGCACCGCGTGTGGCGGGGCCGCTGCGGGCTCGGCGCTGCCCTCCGCGGGGAGCCCCGCTTAAAGGAAGGCGTCCGGTGGGAGCCGGGGGAACTCTTGGAGGCGAGAAGGGATTGCTCTTCTTAGCCGTCCCTAGAGCCCTTTTTTCTTCGCTTTCCATCTCCTCCTCCTCCTCTGTGTCCCGCCAGCGTGAGTCTCTGTCGGTGGGGTGGGTACCAACGCCGCCCTCCATCCATCCCCACCCCCCAGTCATGCGGTGGTGGAGCAGGCGTCGGCGGGGGAGGACTGGAGCCGGAGAAGTCTGCCTGGCCACTGTGTTTCAGTGCCTCTCTCTCTCCTAGAGCTGCTCTGGATTGCAAAAGTGGAGGGGGGAACTGAAACGAAATTTCCCCTTCCCCCCCGACAAGCACAGGTTTAAAGGAAAAGAGGAAAAAACCCAACGCCCCAAGAAGAAAGAGCGAAACTTGAGTTAAACCCCTGCTGCCCCCCACCCGCGTCCTCCCCGCCCGGCCAAGAGGGACTTGCACTGCCGCCCCGGCGCCCCGACCCCATCCTGCGGCCGTGGGAACCGGAGCCGAGCCCCGGCGGACAGAGGTCCGGTCCCCGCTGGATGCGGTGGGGATCGGGCGATAGGCGCCCATGCACTTTCTGTTGAGGAAGACGAGTAACCAAACCACGTTGTCAAACTGCTGACCCGAGGGGGAAATGAGAAGACTGTGTGAGGTATTGACCGATCTGGGAATCGATACAATTTGTCTAATGCAACGGGGGATCGGGGTTAAGTACATGTGAGGGAAGAGAGGATCCATTTGCTGAGAGAGAACGGGACGGCTACACCTTGATACCAAAAATACCGGCGCTCCCCCCCGCAGCAGTAAGCCCGGCAGCGGCAGCAGCGAGGTACGAGGCGAGGATCCAGCTCCCTGCAGACCGCCGGATCGATGACACCGTATTTGCAAAACCGGCCAATCGATCCTGCTTGGCAAAACGACTGATCGATGCCAGCTTGCTCGTAAGCCGCTTGCAGAACTACCTTCTCCCCACGCCGCTCCAGCCGCCCCCTGCCTCCTGTGTTTCCCTCCGCTTTCATTTTTTCTTTTTTTTTTTTTCCGTGAGGGAGGGGAAGATCCATTTTTACCCCCCATCGGGGAGTCGGGCCCATCGCAAATGGCTTCGTTTCCCGAGTCCGACTTCCAGATCTGCCCGCTGTGCAAGGAGATGTGCGGCTCGCCGGCTCCCCTCTCCTCCAACTCCTCCACCTCCTCGTCCTCCTCGCAGACCTCCAGCTCCTCCGGGGGCGGCGGCGGCGGCTCCTCCTGCGGGGGCCCGCCGCGGCGGCTCCACGTCCTGCCCTGCCTGCACGCCTTCTGCCGCCAGTGCCTGGAGGCGCAGCGGCACCCCGGCGCGGGGGACGCGCTCAAGCTGCGCTGCCCCATCTGCGACCAGAAGGTGGTGATCTCGGAGCCCTCGGGCATGGACGCGCTGCCCTCCTCCAACTTCCTCCTCAGCAACCTGCTGGACGTCGTCGTCGTGGCGGCCGCCGCCGACGAGCAGAAGAACGGCCGCGCCGCCGGGGCCGGCCCCGTTGCAGGCTCCGGCGCGGGAGGAGGGGGCGGCGGCGGCAACAACCGCCACCACGGCCGCCCGCCGCCGCCGCACCGCGCCGCCGGCTCCTCGCCCGCTGCCGCCGCCGCCTCGGCCGCGCCCTCCTCGACGTCGTCCTCCTCGGGCGGCGGTGGCGGCTCGGCGGCGCTCCTGCTGCGGCGGCCCCACAGCCGGCAGGGCGAGCCCCGCTGCAGCTCCTGCGACGAGGGCAACGCCGCCAGCTCCCGCTGCCTCGACTGCCAGGAGCACCTGTGCGACAACTGCGTGCGGGCGCACCAGCGCGTCCGCCTCACCAAGGACCATTTCATCGAGCGCTTCGCCGCCGCCCCCGGCCCCGCCGCGGCCGCCGGCCCCGCCGCGCCGCTCGCCCTCAGCCCGCCCTACCCCGCCTCGCCCTACAACATCCTCTCCGTCTTCCCCGACCGGGCCAGCTACTGCCAGCACCACGACGACGAGGTGAGCGAGTGCGCGGCGACGGAGGGAGGGAGGGAGGATGGGAGGGGGCGGCCGCGCTCCCGCCCCTCGCCGGCGCCAGAGGGCCCCCGCCCGCCTCGCACTCTCGCGGCGGCGGGGACCGGCCGCGGCGCTTCCTCCGCTCGCGGCGGGGCTCGCGGGCCGGGGGCGGTCTCGGTGGGGGGTGGGGGGGGCAGGGCCGCCGCGCGGTCGGTGCGGGGTGGGGGGCGAGAGCCGTTAACGGGCCGGGGGAGCGCGCGCGGCGAGGCGGCGGCGGCGTCCCCGGGCACCCCCCGCTTTCCTCCGGGCGCCGCCGCCCGGGAGGAGGAGGAGGTGAGCCGGGGGACGCCCGCTGCGACGTGCGGGAGCCGTTGTCCCGGGAGGCGGCCGTGGGAGCCGCGGGCCGCCCGTGCGCGGCGGGAAGCCGGTGCGGCGGGGGCGTCGGGCTGCTGCGGCGCCGCCGCCGCCTTTCTGAGGGAGCTCGTGGGGCGCGTGGCGAGACCGCGGAGATAGAAGCGAGGGGAAAAAAGTCTGGAGACGACCCCCAAGCCCCTCGTCTTTCTAAGGCAAATCTAATTTACTTCGTGGAATCTGCGTTGTACCGTGCGCGGCACGTAACCCATGGAAGAAAGAAAACGAAGAAACGGGGAAGATAACTGTAACGAGGATTTAAACGATTTTTTTTTTTAATGTATTGAACGTAGTCAGAAAGTGAGCAAAGATGTTAAGAGCAGGAGATGTAGCTGGTATGGACAAGCGTGAATTATTTTAGCTGCCTCTGTGGTGCAAACGAGAACTTTACTGATATAAAAATGGGAACTTGCTTTACGTGGTCTCAATTTAAAATGCTTTGCTCACAAGTTTTGCTTCTGATGATCCCGATATCGTTTCACATATCTAAAAGAGGCTGCGGCTTCTTCAAAATGTGGTGAAAGCGTTTGAAGTTTCATTGGGACATAGTTCTTTTGCTCTGGTAGTTTGAAACTTGATTTTCATCTGAAATTGGAAAATGGCGGTCTGTTGTCCCCCCATCTGCTCTGGGGGTCAACGCCGGGGATTTTGCTGGAATTTTCCAGTAACTTCAGTGCTGAAGGTAGTTTCCTCCCAGTATGAAATCGGACAGCACAACAAACTGCTTCAGGGGAAGGACCTTCCTGAGTGCAGGGTAGTGCAAGAGTTTTCCGTGGGATGCTTGCTTAACTGGTACATGAAAGTGTTTAGCCTGGTGAAATGCGGTGATGCCTTTGTCTTCAGTTTGCAAGGACGCTTTTCCTGTCTCCTCTAATGCTGCTGAGCCTCTGAAATAATTTTCTCAAAAGCTCTGGAAGAGCTTTTCTTTTTTCTTAAAGTTGCTGGTGTCAGTAGACTGGAAGTGCGAAATTGGCGGAAAATGAAAAACCTTAAATGACATTTGAGGGGGTGGGGTGTGCTTGAGGGGCAAGGAAGTTTAAAAACAAACAACAAAACCAAACCCTAAAAACTCCAAAACAGCAACCTTATGGCAACTGGGCTGCTTACAGCTTTTTGTGGTATCTAAGTATCTTCCTGCTAGTGGGCTTCCCAAAGTGTATATGTAATACTGAACGCCAGAATGAAATGAAGCATAGAGTTCTTAATATGCTAAAAAAAGCTGTGTTTCTGCATTCATTTTGGAGTGTAACTTTGGACTTGTGGTATGGGCTAAAAAGCTTCTAGTTCTTATGTTGTCAGTATGACAAAACTTCTTGTTAAAGTGTGTAAAATGAAACAATGGAGGGCTGTTGCTACAGGATAGCATATCCAGTGTCTAGAGCAGATGTATTCTCTGCCACTTGGTATAGAGTAGCTGGGACAAGAGCTCCAAGGTATTTTATAGACTTAAAAGCTTAAATTGCAAGGGGAAAAAAAAAAGATAGCCTTGCTTAAACTGTAACAAGCTTTTTAGAAGTTACTTCTAGAAAAGCTGTAATTTATTTTACATAACTAATTTTATTTTCAACAGTGTGCTTTGAAAAGAGTACCTGTCTCTTAAGATTGGTTTTGGGTGTCCTTGTGTCCTGTAGACCTAGAAATTGTTTTAAAACAAGTGAGCATTTTCAAACCTTCAGCCCCTGTTGAGAAGGGCTTTTATTCTGCAAATTAATGATCTACTACTGTTCTTGATTAGTGAGTTTTGGTGGTTCCTTAATGTGGGTGTGCCTGAGCAGTATTTGCAAGTATTTATTATTCACTCAAGGGGAAACGTTTGGGAGAGACTATGACTGTTGGTAACAGTTTATACTGTCAATCTTTCTCACTTTTGCTAAAAATGTGGGTGAGGTCTACAACTTTTTTTTTGAGAAGAGGTGGCTGCAAAACTGTGAGGGTTATTGCTTGTTTAATTCTAAGAAGGCTATTTACAGCCTCATAAAAGGAACGATAATAGAAAGGCAGCCTTCCAAGAGAGTACTTAAGTGGTGCACTAAGTACTATGCTTGGCTGTCTAATAGTGTAAAAACAAACCTAAAATGCAAGGCTGGAATAGTAGCTTGAAATCGTAATATTAGTAGTTATAAACTCTGATTCTGCAGGATATTCCCTCAGACTAATGTCACACAGGTGAGTTTGAGCATGGGCAGATCTCATCTGTAAGCTGCTAGAACAGTGATTCTTTCAGATGCGGAGTTCTCCTTCCCTGGGATGTAACCGCCTCACCCTGTTTGAGATCAGTTATAAGGAGTTTGACTCTGACTGTCCCTGAGGCTTTTCTGGGTGAGCAGCTGGCTCCCTTATTTTCTACCTCCTCATCTAGAACGTGATACTCCTGTCCTTCTAACATTGCTACTTCACTTGTTACCTTTGGTTCTGTTCCTCTCTGGTCTTTCCATCCCTCCTCTTGGGAAGCACTGTCCATTCCCCGTAACTTTCCCTCCTCCTACCCCTGTTTTGAGAATCTTTCAGGTGCGGAGAGGAATCGCGCAGTGGGTGGTTGCTTACTGGGTGTTCCAGGTCTCAAACCAAGACTGCAGATACATGTTTGCAAGAAGAGGTCAATGTAGTTGCTTGTCCTTTTGGTACAGAGAAACGTGGATTTCAACTCTTTACTGGGATGTCTGGAGCAGTCGGTTCTGTTTTTGGTTGAGCTGTTGACTGGTACAACAACAGTAACCTGATGGGTGCTATGAGTACATGCAGTTACTAACAACAGAGAATACTGCCTGTTACTGTGGTGGCAAACATTAAATAAAGTGAGACTCTGGGTGCTGCTTTCAGGGTGGCTAGTGCCTGCAAATAGTACAACGGTGCATGAAAGGAAAGTAAGTAAACTGTTCCTGGGGGGAAAAAAAAAGGCAGAAGGCAAGCTTTGTCATAGAGCTGCTGTTGAAACCCAGTCTGGTTGCTTACCACTTGGAACCTCTCTGTCTGAGGTAAAACACTCTCAGGGTATCAAGGGAAATGCTTAATATCAATCAGATGCTTCAAAGCATTCTACAAATGTAGCAATGTTTGTGTTGCAACCCTGAAAATCTTTTGTGTGACCATGTTTGTGCAGATAGAATTATCAATGTTACAGTAGTAACTAGATGTTACTGTCATAAAAGCTGCTAGAACAGGAGTTTAAACTTGAAAAAGCTTTTACCTTAGTCTTACCCATAATTAAATCAAATATACTGTCATGTCAAAGTATGCTTGTCTCATCTCTCAGACTGAAAGAGCACCTCTATTTTTTTCCACAGAATTTTCAATAATGGACTCCAAACTAAACCAGACGCTTAGAAAATATTTCTAACAGCTGTAGGATACTTGGTTCATATAGATAAACTACCTGGATTCAAATGACTTTGCTGTTGCAGAAAGTGGAAAAGGCTACAAGTCTCAAGTTAAATGATGCGGAGATTCCTTTATGCCAGCTCTCAGCTGCTCCATGCTTTTTAGTATCGCTTGGTGATAACAGTGGCGGATCGTCAAAACACTTCAATAGCAGGCTTCTAACACTTTCTAGGGAAAGTGCAGAGTTGCCAAGTTCAGTGAATTTAATGGTCTGTGACCCCTTAGTTCTCATATTGCTCTACAGATTCCATTTTAGAAGTGGTTCAGGTGACAAGGCAAAACCCTGTAGCACCATGGCTCCCCTCCACTGCAAGAAAGGGTTTTAAAATTCTTTCTCCACTTGCCCTTAGCCACACTGTTCCTTCCTTTTGCTTGCATCAGTTCTGGCTTTGGTCAGATTCTTCATTGATCAGATTAATTCACAAACTCAGAAGTATCTTGCCAGATCAGTGAGTTGAAATGACTCATGGGAATATTGTGCACGTGGACAAGACTGGCTAGAATTAGATTGCTATATTGAATTCTGGAGTTGCATATATTGCTGAGTTTATTGGGTTTTTAGAGTACCAAAAAATTCTACATCTTCTTATTGTCTTACAGACTGTAAAAGATGCAGCTTTCAAAGGCGCATGTGTGTACAGGAGAAGACGTTCAAACATATAACTGTCAGCTGAACTGAAAGCTACTCACCTGCTACCTTGGCTAAATTTGCAGGTTGAATTTATGCCTAAACTACTAACATCTCATGGCTACTCAGAGAAAGAGATCTCACTTCTCCTCTGTTCTCACCAGGCTGGGTTGTGTGCACTGAGGAGATGCTTCTGTGAGCCAAATTTACCTTGCTTAACACGATGGAAAACTTTTGTCCCTTCCTCCTTCTTCTAGCATTGGTATAAGTTTATTTGGTTTATTTAATTTTTTAGGAGTGCATCCTGGAGGCACTGGTCTTAATAGGTGATGCTTATTGTGTTGCAGCTGTTGTGGCTGCTATAGCTTCAGCTTTATATGAGAATGTGCACATGAGCTAGAGAAATACATACTTTCAGTATATGTAAGAAACTGCATATACTAGTTTATCCTGATGCACACTTCATTTATTGTACTTACTGTATCTTTTCTCTTTTGATATCAAATGCACATGCAAGTGCCCAATCTGAAGATAATATGTTGGATTCAGGTACTGAAACTTGTGTTTTCCTTTTTAATTTTTTTCCTGGTGAAGAAGGCAAGGCAGTGAGTTATTTTGTTCATATGTGGTCTATATAATGTGGACTTAAAACCCTTCATCATTCCAAAGATGTTAATACTCTCTTATTTCACCTTTTTTTTTACTTACAAATGATGTTGTGATATCTGGTGCTAAACAGGTCGCCTCTTAGATTACTCTACTTTACTTTCAGCTGCCCCTTCCCCAGCATACCTTTAGCTCCTGACTCTTCCCTCTATGTAAAAGTATTTTATTTAACTGCTTCTCTTTTGTAAGAGAATGAAAACTTGGCTTGAAACAGCTTTAATACCATACTGTACAGAATCAAAACCTTCCCTCCTTTCTCCTGATTTGCTGTGACTGATGTTCAAATACTCTCAATGTTTTAGGGTAGATACAGCAAAGTTGAGTTTGTTTTGTTTTTTCTTTGGTAATAATCTGTTATCATTATACTATTGACCTAATTAAACATGATTTCAGGTAATTTCCAGTGAGTAAAGATTGGAAGAAACAGAAATGCCTTGTCCATGAAAGTTGCCTGAACACTATTTTTACTTTGAGAACATCTTTGAAAAACCCGACAGTATCAATAAAGTAGAAACTTGCAGGCTGTAGCACAGACCTGAGGTTATAATAACTTTCTTGAGCAAATAGGCCTGGAGATGTGCATGCAAGAAGGCATGAAACTAGTCTACTGAGGATTTAATTTTCTTTAACTTCAGTTTTGCTAAAACTGAGGTCTTGAAGTGTATCTCATAACTTGAAGAGAGGGTCTGACTGAATTTTGCTTCAATTTAGTGATGGAAGTCTGGCATCATGTGTAGGAGTTTCTCCTTTCAGCTAAATCTTCAGAGCATGCAAACATGCTTGCTAGACCATGCTTCCTCAGAGGAAAACTACCTAGTTCCTCTGTTTTAAGAAGGTATCATTCCTCTTTCAATAATGTCTTGACCCTGTTTCTTCCTAGTTCTCCTCCCATACTCCCTTCCTTCCTGCAAAGTTGTTGGTGTCTCTATCACAAAAAGAATCATGATGTGTTGAGAGCACAGATCTTAAGCTGTATGAACAATGCACCAAATGCAAGACTAATGTTACACAGATAAGATTTCACGGAAGGGGTTTATTGTCTTTAGCTGTAATCCACTTTCAATAGAGAAGTTACAAATATAATCTTGGATCATAATTATGTAGTACACAATTTTTAGTAATGCTTTTACCTGTCATTTGCAGTCTTAATTAGAAGTGTAGAAATGCTGGATGGGAATGGGACTACAGCTTGGCAATGCAAGTATTTGTTAATGTAATGAATAGATGCCCCGATCCTAAAATATATTAGGCATGTGTCCTTGTTTTAGCTGTTCTTGTCATGGGCTCTGCTGCAGCTCCTTCCACAGAAAGTTTCCTACTTTCCCTGGCTGTGCTTGTTGAGGGCTATGTGGGCAGAATGGGTTTGGTCCTCTTACCTAACAAATTATGCTTATGCATCCAAATCAATTTTGAAAGTTACAGGAATGGAACAAAAACATGTTAAAGAATCAGAATGATACTATCTGCTGTTTTCTAACTTGAGTTCAAAAACTTCTTTACAATGCAGTATCACTTTGGTGGACAATTTTATCTCTTCCTCTTTCCCCTTCCTCCTCCCATCTTAAAGAAAAATGTTATTTGGCTAACACAGGAGTAGTATTTCTTTCCTAAAGTTCTTCTGACTCGTAAGCTATTTCTCTTTCTTCTTTAACAGCCCTCAACAAAATAACAAAATTTTCTACTCTGGAGCCTGTAGCTAATAATCTTCTCATTTAGGAACTAAAAATGCTGGCCAGCTTTGAATGCTCTAGCTGTTTAGTATGAAAAGGAGTAAAACTCAGTACCCACAGATGAGGCTCACGAATATAGGTTCTGTGTTGTCCTGCTGTGCAGTCTCTTGGACATTTCCTAACAAGAATTAATTCATAGTTGCATGTTCAGCTGTAAGAAATAAGAGCTCCATTCCTGTTATTTCATTTGAGTACATAACATGCATTTCTAAAACCTCAGATGGTGAGCTTGCTGGATAGGATGGTGTCTAGTCAGCAGTTTTCCTATATGTAGGTGAAATATCTTTGAAGTGACTAAGACTTGAACTGTAAACTTCAGATGAAAAGCTTATTGTTTTATGATTCTGCATGCTTTGTGCTATGCCTCAGCACTGGTGCTGACTTGGAGGAAATGGCTTACCTTCCAGCAGTAGGTAGGCACCTTGAGTCAATCTTTAAACTTGTCTCACTAGTAATGGGTGAAAGTCACTTTTCAGAGTTGAATATTTAAAATTTTGGGGATGGTGAGGTATGTCTTCAATGCTATAGTGGAAATGGTCTTTACTGAACAAACGTGAAATATCTTAAATTTGTTTCTGAAATGAACAAACGAATCCAATCAAAGGCTGCTGTTCTCCTGTTGTTACCCCAGTAGTTATGTCTTACTTCTCTTTGTTACCATAGTATGATCTTCACTAAGATCACACAAGTAATCTCCCAGGCTCCTCTCAGTACCAGTACTTTCCAGGACTGTCAAAATAGTGACTGCCTGCCCTTGGATCTCAATGCTTTGGTGGAAAAAGGGTCCTTTAGTGAGCTAAAGGTAGTAGCTAAACTTGCGTTGCATCATTTTCCCTTTAATGTTGTTCTCCATGCATAACCAAAATATTTTAAAGGTATTTTGTCAAGTTTACTAAACGTTATCTTTTCTAGTTGTTTGCTTGTATGACATGCTCATCCCATGCATTTTGTGGTTAGCCAATGTTGTTATAAACTACCATCTACTGTAAATATTTCTTTTCCTTAGTAGAGGTATTGTAAATGTACAGAACTACCAAATGCTATGTTTGGCTGGATTGAAAGGCTGGCAGGGACCTGAGATTCAGAAATCAAACTACAACAGGATTCTCAGATGGTAGTGCTAGAGCTTGTTGCTGTGTCTTCCCCTTGTCTTGTATTGTCTTGGATTTTGTGGGTTCTGTTTGCATGTTTGGGTACTTGCTGTCCAGAGTGGCAGGCATATGCTAGAACGCTAATTTTATACAGCCTTTTGTTCAGCTGCTCCTGGTTAACAAAAGGCAAACTATTATTTAGGGGACAATGTCAGCTATCAAACCTCAAATCCTCCCCTTTTCCCTCCCCCTTCACTTCAGTGATTCTTAACTGTCTGACAGCAAGCATGGCACAAGTAGTTAAGTGTAGAATATAAAAATCCCTAGCCTTAAATCTTTGGTGCAAGCAAAGCTTGAAAGCTCTCTGTGTTATGGATGCCTCCAAGCTTTGTAATCCAACCTAGTGCTGCGTCAAGGGATTAGAGAATGCTGCTCTCCTGCGTGAGGGTTGGTAGCCTGGTCTGCGAATTGCCAGTGAGCTGGTGGGTACTGGCCCCGGTCACCTGGCACAATTACTATTCCTGATCTTCTGCAACATGCAATAACTCTATGTAAGGTGATTGAGGGTGTAAGTGATAAATATCAGGTCGCTTCTAGGGGCGTGTTGTTGCTGTGTCTGTCTGTGCTTTGGAAGTCAACTATATAGCTCTAAAATGTTTTAGTAAGTGCACGTGTATGTGAGGCAGAGTTACCTTGAGGAAAAACTCGTTAGAGGATGGAAAGAACCATCATGCCTCCATGCTGCCTTTTACCTTCAAAAGCAATGCTGGTGAAGGGTTAAATTCCCCCCCCTCCTCCCCCCCCCCCCCCCCCCCCGCAGCACACCCCGCCCCCACTGCTATATATGGTGTGCCCAAAGGCACTGGAGATTTAATACATTGAAGTTGGAGCGTGAAGGGGGTCTGCAGGCTGCTAGACAAAGTCACTCAAATTTCACGAATACTTGATCCATACAAGGATGTTACTTGAGAAAGGCATGACTTCTCTGTAAGAAGCTGGTTGCCAAATGAGCCGACTGAGCGTGTCCTAAACACAGTTTTTCTGGCTAGATGAGCAAACTGGAAAGCAGATTTTCTTTAATTGATGACTGATAAGTAAGCTAGCTAAAGTTGTTGTGAGAACTGTCTCCCTTCTGAGAACAATGGTTATTTGTAGGGGAAAATGAAAATTGCGATTCTCCCCCTGAAATGCTTGCAAGTTATAGAAACTATTGTGTGGATAACTAAATTGTCTATTGAATCGTATTGAATTGACTGAACAAATGGCAAATAACTTTGCCCCCTTCTAGTTACTGTAGATGCAGCTGCAATGTCACAGTCGGGTCTCAACACAATGTATTTGCTGTCAACTTCTGTTAAATCCTTTTAAGTAGATGTGCAGATATTTTGGGGGAGTGAGGGGAGATTGTTTATTTAAAAAAAAAACCCAACCTAAAAATTTCAGAACTGGAAATGTCAGGCAGTGGTTTGGAGTGGATTCTACCTTGAAAGAAATAACTTAAACTAACAACAAAATCTTAGGGAACTGGAGAGGATGAAATACGAAAGAATTACTGGAATACTGAGGTCCTAGTCTTCCCAGTGCAGTTCTTGTACTTAATACAATGGTAAAGGGAGGGAAGATATAATACTATTCTTGATTCCTTCCCTCTTGTACTTAATACAATTGTAAGTGATGAGGGGTGTGTATTCATGTCCTCCTCACAAATATCATGGAAGCATTGATAAGATTAGAATTAGGAATTGGATTAGGGTTATAAATGGTGGTGGCTAAGTGTCCCAAAAGGTAACAGCCTGCCCTTTCTTAGAGTGAAGGTGTTCAGAATGGAGAAAGCAGACATGTATTTTAGTTGACAGTACTGTTTTGTGGTAGCTGTTGCTTTCTTCTAGCATTACTTATTTTCTAAAAGGCTCTGAGCCTCTTACTAGAGGAGAGATGTAATGTATGACCCTTGAGTTTTCTGTTGCTGAAGCATGGCTCCCTTAATAGAGTTATGCTGTATGGTTGTTGGTGAGATGGTTAGTATGGAGGTTCATGGGCAGTCTGAGCAGGCTGGTGTGAGTGGAAGCAAGCCTGGAGGGTCTTGAGCTGATTTCCTCTGCTTAGCTGGCATGCTGCTGGAGGGCTGTCTACTCCAGACCTTGGGCCACTCTTGAGAGCTGCTCTTGCTAATGACAGACTGTGTACAAATGCATACACATCTGATACACTCAATAGGACAAGTTTTAGACAGTCATGACTTGTCAAAACAAACATGATTTTATCTTTGTTACTGCCTTTCTGGCAAAGGTGATGTTATCCAATCTTTGCATCCTGTCAAAAAGTAGTTCAGTAAGTACCTCTATCTGAATTGTTACTCTCTAAGCAGTAGCAGCTGTGTCAAGCCAGTGTTAAGTTCTTTGTACCAAAGACAAGTGGAAAAGGCTTTGATTGCATGTGATACTGCTAGTTACAATGAAAATTTCTTTATTGTTCAGGAAGATAGGCCTTCCACAGAACTATTAAAGAGATTAATTAAAATGAAAATTAACATAATGTATACATTCATTTCCCCTTGCATGAGCTTTTGGCATTGACTGGATATAGGTAAGGTCAGCATGTCCCTCTGAATATTGGAGTAGCTGGGTTCTCTGGCTGGCCACTTGAGCTTGTAGGGGTATACTATACACTTGGGCTTGGATTAGATCCAAAAGCTCTTTCACCTGGATGCTTCCTTGTCAGTTCTTTCATTACTTTTCCTATGCCTCTGAGTCAATGAAGTGAGTTCAAGTAGTATGTGCCTACTGACAGTATTTACTAGTGCTCCTATCCTGGTCTCTTGGCAGCAATGCCAAAAAAAACTTTCTACATCGAGAGCAGAAATGGGAGAACCTTAATTCAAAAGTTTGGGTTTAATATTGAGCTTACTTTTACAAACTGGAACAAAGAAATAACCATGAACTATTCTTTCAGTTAATGTCTTCTTTTTCATATCAGTCCTTAGATGCTGCACAGCAATTGAGTTCTCTTTATCTACAGAAAGCCACAAAAACCTTGTGTGGAGGCCTTACTCAGCTGGTTCATTTGGCAACCAGTTTCTTATAGATAAGTCATGCCTTTCTCAAGTAACATCCTTGTACATACAATGCAAGTTAGCGTTTTCATTCTGTTTATGAATTCTGTCACTTCTGAAACCTTTTCTTAGTGCCAGCCTACACCATTCAGCAGAGAACAGTGCTGCAAAGAAGCTCAAGCTGATGAAACCCCTTGATGATGTGGACTCCAGGTGGGGTCCAGGCACAGAAAGTTGCATTCGTTATAGGGGAGAGGGAAATGACATACTGCTTGATACGCAGGCAAAGCAAGGTGGCTTACACAAAACCCAGTTAGTTGCCTCACTAGCCTTGGCGCAGGTATCCCTTGTCATCTAAATCTGTGTTTCCTTTCTCCTTCCGCCCCCTTCAGACAATCTGTGTTCCGTATCTGATCCTTACTTTTTTTTTGATTAGCAAAAAGTAGCTGGGTGGACTGGCTCAAATCTGAGGAAGGAAGCCAATGCCAGGGTGGCTGATATCGTTGGACAATGGAGGCAGCAAAAGTGTGCAGCTGAAGATGCTGTAGGGAAGGAGAAAAAAAACTACTCATGTTCCCTTTCTCTTGTTCAAACCTGTTAATGTTAATCTCTTCTCCTTCCCCAGCTCTACTCTAAATCTAACAACCCAAGCTTTGAAAGGGAATTAAATAACTTGGTTGCTTTGAATGAATTTCTGGTTAAAGCCATGGTTCCACTGCTCATTATAAAGCATTGTTGTGTCTAAACATCTTGCTTTTAATTTAAGTCTTTTTTTTGCTAGTGTAAGTCACTGTTTAAACATGGGGTATGTGTTCATTCCTCTCAGCTGTTCAGTAATACACTTTTTCTGTTGCTATTCTTTTGTCTTCATTATATATTGTCAGTATACGTATATAAACATCGTTTTTGTATACTATTTATGAGGGTTTGGCTAGCATAGTGAGACTGACTTATTTTTTCCTAAATGAAAGATAAATCTTGACAGTTAATCAATCTAGGAATAATGTATTGAACCAGTATCCTGTCAGAACTGCTGTTTTGTCTTCACCAATGTTCAATATAGCCGTTTCAGAAAAAATATAGAAGGCTGTATAGTATGTAGTTCTAGAGTAACTGGTCTACAAGGTATCCTGCTTTTTTAATTCGTATTTAAAATTATCATGGGGAAGCCTTGACTATGTCCTGTCTTAGACTCTTTAACATCAGTTTTCTAAGATGAGCAACAGAAAAAAAGTCTCAACTGAAAATACCGTATAACGCATGGAATTTAATATCATCTTGGCTAGAGGAGAAGACAGTATTTTCATTAATGTTTTTATTGTTTGAAGTTAATATTCATTTTAATGCTGTCCAAGGAGAAAACATAGAAGCAAACACTTCTTATAAGCTAGGGGATAGATTGGAAAGAGAAGTGTTGCATGTTAAAACAAACACCAAAATAAAGTAGTGATACCTTCCAGCTGACATTACTATGTGCTATCCAAATATGCTTTCAGCAGGTGAGAGACTCACTGAAATGGTATCTGTCTTGGAAATCCTGTTCACTCTTCCAGGTATTCCTCATCATATGAGAACAGTGTTACGTTCTTGCAGAATTCAAGTGTGTTTGTGTGAGACTTACCTTGGGATGGAAATCTGACTAAGTACTCATGATATATTCTTCTTACAACTCCATTCTAGTTGTCTGTTCTTGGGGAACTGACAGAATTTGGTTTACTCCTTGCTTTGAGAACAATGATCTCATTCTATGTTGTGGGTTATGATTTTACTACAAGGCTTGCTGATATGAATTTCCCTAGGGTATGTGTAAAGAAATAATTGCTGCCTGTATTAGTAGATTTTCATTTTGGAAATAGAATGGCAATTTTCCATTTGGGTCATGTGGCAGAGATACTTTGACAGAGCTATGTAGCCCCTTGCCCTAAGGAGGAAAATAGGGGGAAATAATACAAAGTGATTTCTGCAGCTGTAAATCTAGTAACTTGTTTTGGATGCACATATTCTAATGAAGTAGCACATGTTTTTGAGCAGTGTGATGTGAAAAAGACATAAAATACTATACTTGTGATCTAAGAAAGGAAACTCCTCTTTGGAGACCCCTGTCTGACCCAGGCAAACTGCTGCCAGCAGTTCACTAGGAGCAAATGGCTGTTGTTGAAAGATACTCTCCTGAATCAGTGAGAGTCAGAATATCGTGGGGTGTGGGTTATTTTTCCCTATTTCATGTATCTGTTTTTTTCCAGGCAGGGGAGACATTCCTGCCAAATATGTATGCCATGGCTCTTTCTGCTACAGCTAGGTAGAAATCCTTTCAGAATGAAAGATCTTTATAAATCAAAGTTTAAACAAACAAAAAAGAAACAAAACCAGCCAAACAAATTCTCAAAACACCCAGCTCTCATGCAGTCAAAGAAGCCACTTCTTGGAGTAAGCTGACTTGTTTCATGTTTGATCCCATATGGAGTTACGTAGGGAAACCATTCCTTGAGTGCTTTTGTTAAATAAAGCTGTTGCCATGAATTAAGCAACACTGCCCTGGAATGTTTCTGATCATGGTCTTGCAGAGCTTGTGACCTTTGCACTGAACATGTGAACTGAAACTTCATCTTCCAGTGTTCAATAACCATGTTAGAAACTCAGAGTTGAGGCAGTCTTGGGATTTCCTTAGGCTAGCTTAAATGCCCAGTGAAATTTAAGTACTGATTTATACAGTTACTCTTCCTTTTTTGTAAATGTAAGTCAAATTGAAAAAGCTAGAACATTTAAGTGTTTTAAAGCTGAGAGTTCTTTGTCAAATTAAAAACCGGCATAGACAATCTCTTATGCTTTCATTTATCGGAGCCTACTAAACCACTAAAATATTGCCACCTTCTTTCTGGAAGCATCCAGTTACTATTAATCTGAATGTTTGTAGTAGTATACTACTACTGCTACTTAAAGGAATTGCTTTAACCAAGAACTGGAGGTAGTACCTGAAGAGGCTGTTCAGTTTAACTGGGCTGCAGTTGGAAGGGAGAGGAGCCATTTAAAAAAATCTGTGCCTCTTGCAATGTATCACTGTTTGATGCCACTGGATTTCCTACCCTACTAAAATGCTATATACATTTAGTATTTTTCTTGTTTACCAGATAGAAACACTGCCATCTCTTGGCTATTCATTGTCCTGACCTTTTTAAAAATACCTTTTCTGGTTGAGATGTTTTCTGATGCTGTGGTTCTGAATAATCAGGTGGTTATGTGGTGAAAGTCTTAGTATCACATGCTGCAGGCTTGAGAATTTGAATTGAAATCTTAGTCATTTACTAACCCTACCCTGGAACAAAGGGAAGAGGGGGTACTACTTGGTTCAGTGACTCTCAACTTTCTGTCCCACCTCTGTGTGTACCTTCTGTAGAGGTATACTAGGCTAAGATGGGCTTCCGTCCTTGCTAGCTTAGTTGACCAGACAATTTGGCAACAGTGCTGGCATCTGAAAATAGTGTCTGGCACAAGGGGATTCAGCCTTTATGCCCTAAAAAGGGACTGACATCTTAGTTTTGACTAAATTCAAATAAACAATGTTGATCAAATACTGAATTCTGCAGAGTTTGGGGACGAGGATGATTTTAGGTTCTGACCATGTTTTTGATGGCAGTTTTAGTGAATCTGGCTTGAAGAATTGTTTGAAATTTTGCAGCTTTGGTATTGCCAATTAAGCATTAATTCCAGAAGCCTTGCCAATTGAGATGGAAGTCGTGCTTCTACCCAAATGCCTTTTCTTGCTGCAAGCAACTTTGTCTTTTCTTATAGCCTTCCAGTGTTGTGATGGCCAAGTGTTTGTCTGGTTGCACTGTGAACCTTATTTGTGAGAATGTATAGAGAAGAGTGACTTCTTCAGCCTAGATAACCTGCCAAATATGAAACCAGCCTTAAGGAACACCCTTGATGCTGGGTCTTGCTCTAACAAGCCAATCCAACCAGGCGCTGGGAAGGCTTCCTGCTTAAAACCTTCCCAAGTGAGACAGGGGTCTGACTTGCCACTTCTCAGAGGGCTTTTCCCATTGAACAGCTCTGGTGCAAAGCAGTAACACCCATATCCCAGAGCGTGCGTAAGGGCTGTAATACCAGTTAGTGCAAATCTCCACCCCAAGCAGCAAGTTTTAGTGGAATGTAGAAACTTGAGGCAGAGACAAGGTGCTCGTAGAACATGAGAACCTTGTAAGGTTGAGTGGGATTGTCAGGATGCTAACAACATCCTGACTTGTATATTAGCAAATGGAATTAACTTCTTGGATTTGTAACTTAAGATGTCTGATGGGGATAGAGAATCTGGGTTTCCAGCATCTGTTCAGAAGTTGTGGCTCAAAACCCTTTCCCAAAGGTAGCCTTCCTACACCCCCTACTTCAGCCCTCCAAGTGTGTGGGGAGGAGGTCATGGTGGAGAAGTGGCTTTGCTCTGTTGTATCTCTATTGCTTGCACCTCTCAAAGATGAGGCAGGTGTAAATCCAATTTTGTGTTAATGAACTTTCAAGTCTAATTTCTGGGATAGTAGATTGGAGTCTCTTGTGGGAGCTGTTCAACTTTATAGAGTAAATCACCTGATTGATTTTTCCCAAGAGAGCAAGGATGAGCCTGGCTTCCTCCCCAGTAGGAGTGAGGAGGGGGTTTTTGGAGTACCAGTCTGTGCTCCAGTGACTCTTATTTCACATCATTAAATTCTTTATCTTGAGTGTTTTTTTTAAAAAAAGAGCTCTCAGACTTTTGTATTACTGCAGCATGAACTCAGAAATAAGATGAAGTTGCTTAAAGACATACTGTAGCCATAAAAGTAAGGTTTCACTGTGCAAATGATGTGCTTCCTTTGTGCAGATTTAATTTAAGAGTGAGGAAATAAAGGGTGAAAGATACAAATGTCCAGGTTTCAGCTGGGACAGAGTTAGCTTTTCCTTTTAGCAGCAAAAGAACTGTGTGTTTTGGATTAAGTGTGGGATTTATGAGAAGATAGTGCACTGATGCTTATAGTTGGTGCTGAGACTTCAAGGACTTTTCAGCTTCCCATGTTTTGCCGGTGTGCAGGAGCACAACAGGCTGAGGGGAGCATGGCTGGGACAAAGGACTCACGACTCCTAACTTATGATTTAAAGTTATATTTAGAATTGAGGGCCAAATTGGCCAATGGAATATTCTGTATAATGCAATGTCATGCCTGGTTTATAGATGAGGGTTGGCTGGGAAGTTAGAATTCTCTTGTCTGGGAGGACTCTCTCAGACTGAGTTCCATCTCTTGCTCTCTTTTTGGGTCTTTCTGTTGTCTGGGATTGCAGTTTTGAGCTTTGCCTCTTTCAGGATTACTTGCTGAGGCAGGGATTTGCAACTGGGTGGTGAACATTGTGCATCACTTCTTTGTATATATTATTGTTACATATATTCATTATTATTATCATTTATTCTTATAAATTGTTCTTATCTCAACCCATGACTCTCCTTCCCTTTTCCCCTTTAATTCTCTTCCCCATTCCCCAGGGGTGGGGGAGGGTGAGCAAGTGGCTGTGTGGCGTTTTGTTGCTGCCTGAGTTAAACCATGACAAAAAGCTTTACTAAGCCTTTTTTCACATCTTGATTTTTTTTTTTTTTTCTCTCTAAGCACCATTAGTTGTCTAGCTTTGTGAATTGTAAGGTTTAGGAGAGGTCTGAAATTTTGTTCTTGGATTTAAATGGCATGTAATATGACAGTCCCAGAGGTTCTGGAAATATTGTTTAGCAGAAAAAAAACCCCTGTGTTGTGTTTAGTTTTGATGGAATACAGATTAAAGGCATATTGTGCGGAGTGCAGACGCTGTGTCACTAATAAAGCTGCTATTTACTGCTTATTTTCCAGCATCCTTATTGATGTAGAGTCAGTCATACCAAATAAGCAGTAGTGACTGATTTTTAAAATGGAGACTTGCTGGAGGGAGGATGAATTGACAAAGAAAGTGCCTCTGAAAATTTCTGGAAAACAGTAATTTTCAGAGGTGTCTTTGTACTGGCAGATTCATTAGGCTAAAATACTAACTGAATAGTTCTGGCTAATTTGTGATAAAAGTGAACAGATGATGGAAACTTCAGAATTGCTTGCAGCTATTATGGTAGCTAAGTATTTTGAACTAAAGAAGAAAAACCTACTTTAAGATATTTTTTTTCGGTCTTTTTGACAAAGCTTAAGAGTTTTTAACATCTCAAAACATGTTTGACCTCCCCACCTTGAAGCCATTTTGACACTCTTCACCATTGCATTTCAACAGGAAAGAAAGATCCTTTTTATAGCCAAATGGCTTCCTCTTCTCTTCTCCCTCTTTTCCCTTCCATCCCCCACCTCAGAGTGCCTTTCTAGTGCTCAGGCTTCAGCTGCTGCCTGGATACTGGCTACATCTGTCTTATTTAGATGGTCCCAAGGAAAACCAGCACAGAATGTGACCGGAGGGCCAACAATAAGATATGTTTCTTTTCAAATTTGAAAGGAAGCCCTGCACTTGCTTCTGCCTGTTTCCCTGAACTTTTTTAAATCAATCATGGTTAGGGCTGGTAAATGCCTTCTCTTCCCTCCCTCCCTCCCTGAAATGGTCAAACTCCAAAACATTTGAAAAGTCTGAATTAAATATTGTGGTGTTCGCAGGACTGTTTCCCCTTGTACAACTTTCAGTTTAATGAAATAAACTCTTTTTATGGACTCTTGCTTTGAGACGGCCATTGGGAAAAGTTTCAAAGAGGATAGTGTTGCTCTGAGTGGAATTTGGAGGTTTGCAACTCCATAAAGTGCTTGCCTTGACAGCAGACTGGGCTTTTGTACTTGCATTAAAAGGGACAGCATTAAAAACTGATTTTGGGTCTGAGCAGTGCTTGATGTTTTGTGAGGATTGTGGTGTAAAAGATGGTGGCTGTCAAGGAAAAAGTGTTTATGTGGGGCAGATAGAGGACAATGTAGTTCCTATTTTGGGGGAATTTTCTGTGATTTTAAGTGCAGGATGAAGGCTGGGACCATGACAATCTATGCCAGGCGAAAATGGTGTTATAAACTTGTAGTGGTTCTAGTTTTTTTTAGAGGTTAGTCAGCTTGCAGGGGTAGGGGGGAAGCAGTGCGACTTGATCCCGTTTATAAAATTCAGCTATAGTTGAAATGAATTTGCCCTTCTGACAGTATCTTGTTACACACAAAATAGGAGGAGACTGTCTTAAAACACCAGCATGTTCTCATGCATTTACATCACAACTTGTGTGTGTCTGGCTGTTTCTGAAGTGCTAGCTTTTGGTTAGTAGTTCCTTTACCACCCCTCACCCTGGATAAATGTGTATTATAAGGAACGGCAGGGAACAAAGGAGAAACAAATAGCAGCAGAAGAAATAGCTCTTGTAAGAACTCATGTTATCCCTTGTTTTAATAATGGTTACTACTACTTTTATCTACTCAAAACTTATTAGCTGTTTCATTTTTTAATAGGCTTATAATGGCTTTAAATGGCTATAGATGTATAAGCTGTATTTTGTTGTTCACTGTGATCTTTTAAAGAGTCATGGGAATAAGGACAAAATAAGTATGTACGCTTAGGAGATGTAGCCTAAATAGTTTGCACGTTACTGGTTTGACAGAGGTGCTCAAGAACTTGGTCCTTTAAATTTTGTGGAAACATTGCTAGAGTGAGAGTCTGGGTTTCATTTCAGCGTTTCCTCTGCAGTAACAGTGCTTGAACTTTGGAATTCACTTTCCCAGCTTTTGTGTGGGGAAGCAGAGCAAAATGGATGTTTGTACTGAACTCAGTGTGTGCACTGAGCTTCAGATAACAATTATTTGGCTTTTTAACATCCTTGTTTGGCATGTTGAACCAGCCACACAGGGTTATCCTGTGTATTGGCACACAAAGTGCAGAAAGTAACCTGGTCAGCTCACAGGAGCTTTAGCTTTCATTGACCATGTGTTGCAGAAAACTGGCTGTGAATCTGTGCAGAGATGCATAACCTAACCCATCTCTGAGGCTTCTTTGGCTTGGGTTGGGGAACAAAAATTCTGATGCTTGTGTCTAGGGTGTGCAATAAGGACAGGCTCTGCCTCAAGACAGTTTCTCTCACTATGTGTTGCAGAATTTGTTGTAGAATGGCTAGCTTACACCAAAATCTATACTGCCCTCCCTGAGACAAGCCCAACAGACAGACAGGACACACGCACAATGCGGAGGATCGCCCATCCTCTTTCTGCCTGGCTGAGCACAGTGACTTAAGGGATAGGGGGCAATGGTGACAAGTTCCTGTCCAACACAGTGGGCATGTCTGCTTTGTGACTACCCCACCTTCCCAGTGCCCTTGGAAAATAGGTGTGGGGCTCTGCAAGTGGGGCTGTCAATAACGAGGGCAGTGGTTCATCTAGCTTGGAGGTGTTGCTGAGGTTCAGTTAGCCTATGCCCTGTGTTAAAACTGGGCAAACTTTTCCATAAAGAAAGATGGGTCATTGTCATAGGAGACTCCTTTCTGAAGAGAACAGAAGGCCCAATATGCAGAGCAAACCCACTTCTTAAGGAAGTTTGCTGCCTACCTGGGGCCTGGGTTAAAGATTTGAAGATAATTTCCTACCCTGGTATGGCCCTCAGATTATTATCCATTATTGATTTTTTCAGATGTGCAGCAATGATGTTGCAACAAGAAGTCCAAGGGCAATCAAGAGAGACTTCAGGGCCTTGGAATGAATGGCTAACGGTTCTGGAGCACAAGTTGTGTTCTCTATCCTTCCAGTTGCAGGGAACAATGAGGGAAGAAACTGGAAGAGCCAGCAGATCAATACCTGGCTCTGAGCCTGGTGTCACTGGCAGAATCTTTGAGTTTTTGATCATGGATTGGTCTGCATGACCCCAGGCCTGCTGGCAACAGATGGAGTATACCTGTCTTGAAGAGGGAAAAGGATCTTTGCACAAGAGTTAGCAGGGCTCATGGAAAGAACTTTACACTAGACTTGAAGGAGGAAAGGAATAAAGCCAGGCTCACTAGTGATAAATCTGGAGGTGGCTCACCAATGTTTGAGGGACGGTCTGCCATCTCAGTGGAGGTAGGGGATGGAGATACATTCATCGGCAAAGACACAAGGGTTATTGATGTGCTAGAAACCACAGAAGTGCCTGAGAATGGTCATGTAGGAATTAAGGCTTCTCTTGCCAAAAAGGTGGCAGGATCAGCAGCTCAACTGAGGTGCATCTACACCAATGCATGCACCATGGGCAACAAACAGGAGGAGCTGGAAGCCGTTGTGCAGCAGGAAAACTATGGTATAGTTGCCATCACAGAAATATGATGGGATGACTCAAACAGCTGGAATGCTGCAATGGATAGCTATAATGTCTTCAAAAGGGATAGGCAAGGAAGGAGAGGTGGTGGGTTAGCCCTGTATGTTAGAGAGTGTTCTGATTGTCTAGAGCTTAAGCATGGTCATGATAGGGTTGAATGTTTATGTGTTAGAATCAGAGGGAAGGCCATCAAGGCAGATATCATGGTGAGAGTCTGTTATAGAACACCCAACAAGGATGATGAGGCAGACAAAATATTCTATAAGCAGCTGGGAGAAGTCCCACAATCACTAGCCCTTGTTCTTGTGGAAGACTTCAACTTACCAGATGTCTCATGAAAGTACAATACAGTAGAGTAAACAGTCTAGGAGATTTCTGGAGTGTGTGGAAGATAACTTCCTGACACAGCTGGCAAGTGAGCCAGCTAGGGAAGGTGTCCCACCGGACCTGTTATTTGTGAACAGAGAAGGGCTTGTGGGTGATGTGATGGTTGGGGGCCATCTTGGGCATAGTGATCATGACATAAGAGTTTTTGATTCTTGGAAAAGTAAGGAAGGGGATCAGCAGAACTGCTACCTTGGACTTCTGGAGGGCAGACTTTGGCCTCTTTAGGAGCCTTGTTGACAATCCCTTAGGAGGCAGTCCTGAAGAGCTAAGGAGTCCAGGAAGACTGGACATTCTTCAAGAAGGAAATCTTAAAGGTGCAGGAGCAGGCTGTACCCATGTGCTGAAAAATGAGCCAGTGGGGAAGATCAGCCTGGCTGAACAGAGAGCTTTGGCTGGAACTTGGGGGGGGGGGGGGGGGGGGGGGGGGGGGCGGGGCGAAGAAGAGTTTATGATCCCCAGAGGAAGGGGCTGACCACTCAAGAGGACTACAAGGATGTTGTGAGGTTATGCAGGGTGAAAATTAAATTCTAGTTGGGCTTGGCCCTTCTAGTCTGGCTACTGCAGTAAAAGACAATCAAAAATGTTTCTATAAATACATTAGCAGTGAAAGAGAGGGCTAAGGAGAATTTCCATCCTGTTAGGTGCAGAGGGTCACATAGTGGAAAAGGCTGAGGTACTTAATGCCTTCTTAGCATTAGCCTTGAATAATAAAACCAGTTGTTCTCTGGGTACCCAGCCCCCTGAGTTGGAAGGCAGGGATGGGGAGCAGATTTCCCCCTAATTTCTAATCCAAGGGGGAATGGTTAGTGACCTGCTATACCACTTAAACATACCCAAGTCTATGGGGCCAGATGGAATCCACCCTTGGGTACTGAGAGAGCTGGCAGAAGTGCTCACCAAGCCACTTTCCATCATTTTTATCAGCAGTCCTGGCTAACTGGGGAGGTCCTGGTTGACTGGAGGTTAGCAAATGTGATGCCTATTTACAAGAAGGGCCTGTCAGTCTGACCTCAGAGCTGGGTAAGGCTATGGAGCAGATCATCTTGAGTGCCATTACACAGCATGCACAGGACAACCAGGTGACCAGCGCCAGTTGGCATGGATTTATGAAAGGCAGGTCCTGCTTGAGTAACCTGATTTCCTTCTATTACAAGGTGGCCTGCTTAGTGCATGAGGGAAAGGCTGTGGATGTTGTCTACCTAGACTTTAGTAAAGCCTTTGACACCATTTTCCACAGCATTCACTTGAAGAAACTGGCTGCTTATGGCTTGGACAGGCGTATTATTCACTGGGTAAAATAACTGTCTGGATGGCCAGGCCCAAAGAGTTGTGGAGAATGGAGTTAAACCTAGTTGACAGCTGGTCACAAGTGGTGTTCCTCAGTGCTGGGGCCAGTTCTGTTTAATGCTACAGACTTGAGGAAGAGTGGCTGGAAAGCTGCCTGGTGGAAAAGGACATAGAGATGTTTGTCCATAGACAGCTGAATATGAACCAGCAGTGTGCCCAGGTGGCTAAGACTGCCAATAGCACCTTGGCTTGTATCAGAAATAGTGTGACCAGCAGGACTAGGGAAGTGATCATCCCCCCTGTACTTGGCCCTGGTGAGACTGCACCTTGAATACTGTGTTCAGTTTTGGGCCCTTAACTAGAAGAAAGACATTGAGGTGCTGGAGTGTGTCCAAAAAGGGATACGAAGCTGGTGAAGGGTCTAGAGCACAAGTCTTATGGGGAGCAGCTGAGGGAACTGGGGTGGTTTAGCCTGGAGAAAGGCTCCTCTCTGAGGAGACCTTACTGTTGTTGACAACTACCTGAAAGGAGGTTGTAGTGAAGTGGGTGTTGGTCTTCTCCCAAGTAACAGGATGAGAGGAAATGGCCTCCAGTTGCACCAGGGGAGGTTTAGATTGGATATTAGGAAAAATGTCTTCACCAAAAGGGTTGTCAAGCATTGAACCAGGCTGTCCAGGGAAGTGGTTGGGTCACCATCCCTGGAGGTGTTTTTAAAATGTGTAGATGTGGTGCTTGGGGACATGGTTTAGTGGTGAACTTGACAGTGCTAGGTTAATGGTTGGACTCAATCTTAAAGGTCTTTTCCAACTGTGATAGTTCGATGTGGGGGAGGGATTTCTGGTGGTAGGAGAGGGGATTTGCGCCCTGTGCCACCAGATTGGATTCCCATCCCCCTCGGGGTTGAGCCAATCATCGTTGCCTCTGCAAATTGCCCAATTTAAGTTGGGATAAAGGAACAGGAAAAGGTGCTTTTGCCCAGGAGTCCAGGAGTGAGGAGAAGGGAAGAGGGTGTGTCCCCTGCTCCCTCGCCCCGGCTGGGTGGCTGCCTGCGCCGGGCTGGCACCATGTGCTCAAGATGGTGGCGACGGAGCTGCTTGGGGAGCACCCTGTTCACCCAGAGGGGCCGAGTTCACCCAGAGGGGACTGAGATCTGAGAGAAATGGCCACACAGACACCAGGTCAGTGCAGATGGAGCGGGAGGAGGTGTGCTGGAGCTGAGTTTTCCCTTGCAACTGGTGGCAAGACGGCAGGTGGCCCCCTTGCAGCCAAGATGGGCTAGGCGGAGCAGAGACCCACTTGCAGCCCATGGAGAAACCCATGTCGGGGAAGAGATGCCTGAGCCTTAGAGAGGGATGCACGATGAGTAACTATTAATAATGGGGCATGGGATACATGATGAGGTTGTGAGGCATCTAGAGTCCGTGGGACAATCCACTCTGAAGCGAGTGGCCACAACTCCCTAAGAATCCGAGACTGTGGTAAAGCCTGCACTGGAGCAATCTGATGTGGAAGGATTGCATCCTGCGGGTAGGACTCACGCTGGAGAAGTTTGTGGAGTTTTCCTCGTTAGTAGGGGATCCATTGGAGCAAGGGAAAATGGTGTAAGGACTCCTCCTCCTTTAAGAAAGGAGCAGCGGTAACAACATGTATGAACTGACCTGCACTCCCCCATTCCCGGTCTGCCTGTACTGCTGGGGGGAAGGTAGAGCCAGGAACAAACGGAAAGGGGGATGGGGAGGTGTTTTTTTTTTAAGATCTGGCCTTGTTTTCCCTTTATCCTCTCAAGTAACTGGTTTTGTTTCCCTTTATCCTTTTAAGCAACTGTTAATAAATCGTTTTGTTTTCTTAAAACAGTCTGTTTTGTCCGGGACCATGGTTGGTGGGTGCTCCCTCTCTGTTTTTGTCTCGACCCTCAGTCCTTTTATTATAAAACCGTGACACCAACCTAAGCAATTGTGATTGTAAAATGTGTTTCCCTATGAAAATGTAGATTACATAGGGAAACAGATTTGCAAAAAGTGCATTTAATAACTCTTGACTCAATTTGCTCCGGACTCAAAGGGGTGAATTTCAGTTTCATTCACTGATTTAGTAAAAATCAGTAGCCTAACATCTGTTGATTCTCAGCAGACCTGAAAGAGGTCACAAACTGGAGTAGGCTCTGCCTACTTAACTGTGTCTTTACTGATGGGGTTTAAGTGCTGGCATGAACTGACACGTACACTCACTGGATTTTTGTCATAACCAAAAGAGCTGTGGAGCCCATTGAGTCCAAAGATGCTTGTAAATAAACTGTAGCTCTGTCTTCAGGCTGCTCTTGAGGTGTGGATGTCCCTAGGTGACATGACCTGCTAATGCCAAAGACTTCTCTGGTTTGAAAACTGTGTGTACTGTTTTAGTGTGTGCCTTTCCCCTGCAGAAAAATGGGAGGTGGGGGGAGAGGAATGCAGATTAATATACAAAAATAAAAGCAAGGGCTAATCATTTTAAATTCAGTAAGAGTTGAGAGATTTGAGTTTCTGGCTCACCAGAATCACGCTGTGAGGACTGGTCTTGCTGCAAAAATCCTGCGCTTGGGCAGGATTTTTGGCTCAGTATAGCTGTGGTGTGGGGCAGGCAGGGGGCTCAGTGCCCAGTTACTGGGGAGGTGGGCATGAAGGATGAGTGTCTGCTCTGCTCAAATAGTGTATCACCAGGGGAGCACCGTGGACATCAACAATAGCCCATTTTGGAAAGTGCTAATACTAGTCCGCCATTTCTATTCCTAGTCATTGGAAGCTGGTGTTTGGCCTCTCCAGACTGCCCTGAACACCTCCAGCCTCCTCAAAATGGAGGCCGCTTTGCTGATACAAAAGCAATCGGCAGTGCTGCCGGAGGACATTCCGTCCCCACCACTCTGCTCCTCTAGCCGTGGTTCTGCAGTGGCCCTCCAGCCCCGTGCCTGCCGCTGCAGGGAGGAGGGGCATGCTGCCCCTGTATTAGTATTTACACCTGTAGTAGTATTCCTATCACTTCACCAACATTGGTACAAGCAGCCACATTGAGGAGCTGAGCTGACCTGTAAGCAACTTTTATTCTTTATAGGTTATGGGCGAGTTCAGAGTAGTCTTCATCTAGATCAGTTCTCTGGCATTTACACGGTGCTGATGCTTGCATGAGAGAGTCAACTAAAATGGGGGGATGCTGATGGTGGTCCTTGAATATAGGAGGGCTTGCTCGGGTTAGCCTTGAAGCAGTGGTGAAACCCCTGCTGCATATCTGCAAACACAAATCTGTGAGGTCATATGGCGTGCTGCATCAGGGAATCAATAAATGCCCTACATGAGTTTGTAATATCTTTGGAAGTTGAGCTGACTTCCCCTGACGGCTGCTACAGTGCAGCCCTGGGGACTGGTAATGCTGACTAAACTAGAGGGGAGAAATGGTGTGGGATTGGGATAAATTACCTGAAGCTTAGAATCTTTCAGGATTGCATTGCTTCTGTTTGACACCATGAAACCACAGTACTAAACAGCTATCTCTTACAGTCAACCTTGAACCACGTATGCCTTCAAGTCCAAAGTGTTGCCTGCAGTGAATTTGCTTCCTCTTTTTTTTTTTTTGCTTCAGCACATTAAACTAAGCTGCTAACAGACAAGCAGTCTTTATCAAGAAGAGGCATTGAGCTGAACACAGTCAGTTACAACTGAAACCTGTAAGAGTGGGTTCTTCCCTGGTTCCTCAGTTTACTGAAGCCTTCTGCAAATACTGTCTCAGAATGGAGCTTTTAACACTTTGAGAGTTGTTAAGTTGTAATCCTTCATCTTTCAGATTTGCTGCTTGTGTTTGGCACAACTTTTCACCTGTCCTCTAATTCAACACTTGTTTTTTGAATCTGGCTTTAATGCACAAATGTAACTTTGGGTTAAGGGAAGAATATTAATGTACAGTGTAACTGGGGCTTCTGTTCACTGTAAGGGTCTTTTGACCTGCTTATTAGTGGGGGCATTGTTCTGGTAAGCCATTCCAGGACCCATCCTGCCAGTCTTCTGCACAGGATTAATCATTTCCTCTTGACCTCCTGCTCTCTTTTCCTAACATGTTGCATTGATCAGAATCCTTAACTCGCAAGTTTGCTCCTGTTTTTTAAAAAATGGGAGGAAAAGGAGGGGGGAAGGAATGCAAAGAAATTAGATATAATGTCTGCTGTTAACATTCTTAGTAAGCTTTTTTCCTTTTTGACTCCTCCCTTCTCCCAAGAAAAGAAATCCCTTCCTGGTATGTATTAGCTCCAGATCTCAAGCATCTTGAGTGCCTCTGTTTCACTGGAATTACTTTCTTTTTGAGCATGCAACTTCCTGCAAGATCAGCTTTGCTTATAAAGGTCACATTTAAAGCTTTACCTAGCTGAGGCTTTCAGCTACTGATCTACCAGATTAGAGCACTATATTAATCTTCTCGATCTGCAGTATTTCTGTCATGGGTAAGGCAGTGTCAAGATACAACATGTGACTCTTAATTTCCCTCTATTTTTTTATGCCAGCAGAGGAAGGTTATTGAGATAATACAGGATACCTCCTAATAGAGAAAACACCACGTGTGGCTTTGCTGACAGTGTCTTTGTTACGCTTTTGAGGAAGCTGTTGACTGTAAGGTGCAAGAGTCTGCGGCCAGCCAGTCCCAAATCATATCAGTAGCAGAAAGGAACACTTGTTCTGTTCAAGTCACCCACGGGTCTCTGTATTCCCCTACTGCCTGTGGCTGGCAGCTGAACCAAACTAGACTCTCCAGACCAAACAGACCTCTCTAGACTTCAAATTTCACTTATGCCTGAGCTAGTTGTTCTGACCCACTGTCTCCAAGCATGATCTGGCTTTTGAGAAGGCTCCTGAGGCTTGTGCTTCCTTTTCTAAGGTGTTAATGGCAGCTCCAAGGGAGAGAGTTACTCTTAAGAAAGCCAATAGGATAAGGGAAAGGTCTGTTTCCTCTTCTCATAGAACCTCTTTCTGTGAGCCTGCATGTCAGAGGTAGGCTTCCACTTTCAGCCCTTGCTTTTCTCCAAGAGAAACCAATGGTGGGACTAATCCCTTGGAAAGAAATGATTTAACTTGCCTTGTGTTGCTGAACAGAGTGATGCTGACTGATAAGCTCTTCTAGGTTCACAGCTTTGCTCAGATCAGAAGTGCTAGATGTCTGTGCCTGTTCCTGGAAGCACTTTGTGCTACTCTGGGCTACCTGAGGATTAATCTTTGCACCCCAGTTCAGGCTTGGAATGGCTCCAAAGGGGACTGAGCCATGTGACTGACAAAGCCCTGAACGCATGTTTCTGAATAGCAGAAATGACAAAGCTAGAAGTAGACCATGAGCTGTGAAGTAAAACTGCCTGTGGCTCTCCCAATCAAAGCAAATAGTGTGGAAGCTCTGCTTCCAGTGAAACTCGTAGTCTCATGATGTGAGTGAGCGTGACTAGAAAGCACATCCACTGAGCCCATGGAGTCTGATATTGAGAGGCAATAGCCCTTTGTTCTTGAAGCTGCGGAAATTATTAGCTTTTGCTAACTACTTGTTTTGGAGGAATTGCCAAATTCCATTTTGTTTTCTGCCCCAAGGTAGGGTTATGGGATCATCTCATTAAGAAAGCTGTGATGACTAGTGATGTCTTCTCACTTCCCAGAGCAGCATGATAGGTCCAAGCAGAAGGACACCTTTTTGTTGTTTGGGGGCCTTTCACAAGAACACATCTGGAGATGGAAGTGGGCCTGTTACTTGCTTGATAAAAAACAAAGTAAACCAAAGCACCTACACTGAAGGAGAGTTCAGGCTGATAGTTTTGGCACTGTGCATAGGAGGTCTGAGGCTGGGTGAGGTCTTTCCTGTCCTCCTCTCAGATCTTACTGTAGAGTGTGTGGGGTGGGGGTGCTTTCAGCCATACCCAAGACGTAGCAGCTCAAAACAACTACTTAATGCAGTTGGCCACCACACCCGAACACTCAGGCTCTTGTCCCTGGCTTCTGCTGCTGGTTGTCACGCTCTCCACTGGCCTCCCTAGCATCTGGCTCTAGTGATAAGGGGCACAGGAGCAAAGATGGGGAGGAACATGCAGTTATGGAAGGGGGCCTCTTGGGTCACCTCTGGTCTAACTCCCAAAGGTCTGTTTTCCTTCTGCCTTACCCTCATTGTAGAAGGCTACAAGATCCCTTATTGTCATTAGGTGATACCAAATGGGCTCCTTCAGTTGAGGTGTGGAGGGGAATAGTTGCACCACTCTTACCCTCTTCATGTGTTATCTTGATGGACTGTATTGGCAGTCATTACTCTATCCAATCAAAAAAATGGCCTATTGAATTATTTCTAAAATGTCAGCTGTGTGGGGATACATAGGATTGTTTTCGTCATTGAGACTGGATGCTTGCAATAATCATTACTGTAGTGAATCTTGAGGAGTTTCTTGTGAATGGTTTCAAGTTTTAGGATGTCTTTTTTCTGCTGTAAACTTGAAGTCCTAGCTGTAGTCCATTTATAGAGATGAGAATTGAGGTCTAATGGAAAATAATATTTTTTTCTAGTATAAGCAAAGAAGGTATTTCTCAGTTTCACATGGCAGCCAGAATAAGGCTGAGGCAAGATCAGGGCTAGTTGGTCACCAGGATGATTCCCATCTTGTTCACTCTCATGCTATGTTCTGTTTAAGAGCAAATGGCTACCTGTAGTGTTGGTCCAGCACTTAGCTGCTGGGTATGGTCTGGAGAGTAACCCTGAACCCCTAAGCTCTAAGGCATGGTCTTGTTTTATTTCTAGCTCAAGCCATAAACAGAACTATCTTTCCAGGAAAGAAAGTATCCAAGTCGCTGGATTTAATAAGGTTTTTGTGGCAGAAGCTGTGTCAGTGTAGTACCCAGTTCCAGAAATAGCCTCATCCAGTCCAAAACAACATCATTTGACTGGCCTGTTTATGATAACAAGTTTTTAAACTAGAAATGTGAGGAATAGCTATTTTTAGCAAGGCTTCTTTTTAATGTTGCACACCTTCCTTATGCTCCTCTGAGGACCATGGAAGGTCGTGCAGCAACAGCCATAAGAGTTGAATTAAAGTTGTAGCATGCAGGCTTTGGTCTTTCTCTCTTGGAGGGAAATTGGCAAACCCATCCTCTATCTAGGAAACAGCGGGTGTATGCAGGCTGCATGAAGTCAGGGTGACACTTCCATGTAGTGAATTTGAGCTTGTGCTAATGTGAATAAGCCAGAATGCTAACCAAGCCAAAATCAATTATTGTTTTCTCCAAAAGGTCTTGATGAGGAAGTGTATGTCTTCCAAGTCTCTGTAACAGAAGGCTTCTGGTGTCTTGTTTTGCTCCTTCAATGCTATCTGAATTGAGTACCTGCAGAGAGAATTAAGATCAACTGCCCATCTGTATCTCTTAATTTGCCAACTGGATTAACTTCTAAATTGCTTCCTCTAAGAAATTACCAATATGGTGTCTCAGTGTTCTGTTTTGGTAATATTTGTTATTAAAGCAGACTTAAATATTCTTTCACTGATTTCAATGTTATAACATTAGGTTCTTTAGAGAGAGAAGACTTTCTGCCTGTGGTTAGCTCTGTGACCTGTCTGTAACAGTCTGTATGTTCAGAATGTGTTATGTTTATCTTGGCTGTGTGATCTTGAACCTTTCCTAGAAAGAAAGGGTGTGGGAGGAGAGGTTGTTCTGCCCATCCTTATTTGCTAAGATATTTGTTAAGGGTGGTATGCTTTTCACCTTGCCAGTGAAAATACTGATTGTGTTTAAGAAAAACTCAACACGTGGGTGGCTTGAGGCACAGGGATGTATTTTTACTCAAGTCATTAATGCCTAATTGCAGTTTTCTGAAAATACTCCCCCTCCTCTCCCCACTCCCCACCATTGGGAGTTGTGGATATGTAACTCAGTCCATGACTGAAGTCACTGCAGTGACTTAGTTTCTCATGTGAGAATCTAGGCTGATAGTGACTAATCCTTGAACATTGGGATGTAAAATGGGGAGGGGGCTCTTTCTGTTCTGTTTGGAAAACTTCCTGCTCTTAAAGCAAAGCAATAGCTTTTCATTTCTTTGTGGCCCTTACAATAAGATGTGAGCTGGGTGACCATTTTAGACTAAAGAAATTGCTTAAAAAATTCATATAGAAATGTCTTAAATACACATAGAAGTCTTTTACCAGCTGATTGCATGCAAACTGGTCTTGCATGTGCTCAACTGCTAATGGAGGATCAAACGTGCTCTTCAAATGTACCTTGGTCGCGTCGGAAACCCCTTTGAATACCTGTGCTCTCTTTGCCAAGCAGCAGTAAAACCGTCCCCTTTCTAGGAAATGGGAAGCAGCCAGACCAGAACTCAGACATTCAACATAAAACGCAGCCATTCAGCAGGGCAGTGTATAGGGACCAGTCTGGAACTGCTACCAGAGGGCAGTAGGCGATGAAGTTTGAGATCATGGAGGCTAGAGAAAGACAAAATAAGAAACTGGCCTTTCTGTTTTTGCTAGCTCAGCTGTGTTTAAAAAAAAAAAAGTAATCATTAATGGGGATACAAATAGACTGAATGCAGTGTTCTGGTCCTTCTCAGTCTGAAGAAGCATGATCTCTCTCTCAGATGTATTGTTTTAAAAATATGCAACTAAGTAAAAGGCTTTCAACTTCAATTTCTGAAAAATTTGAAAATTCCAGGAACGAATACAGTATTACAGTATTCTCTTAAGTGCATTCATTATTTTCTTAAGTTTTTCTTGCTCTCCCTGGTAGATAAACAAAAGCTACTCGAATGATTCAAATGCTTGAGTGTCTTTGCTTTAAAGCATGATAATTTCATATTCGTAATTTGCACTTACAGCTTCACAGCACAGATTTGGTCTGGAGAGATTAAAGAGCTAGTTTAATGTTTGCCTGCAAGACCTTAAACTCCTCCTTTCCCTCCCACCCACCCCTTTCAAGGATAATATTCCACTGTGCCAGATTGCCCATATTGCCACCAGAAAATTGCTTGGACCACTTCTTACAAAATCAAAGGTCAACTCCATGCCTTGGTGGCAGCTGGGAAACTAATGATTTAATGCTGCTTTGACCTTTGGCTTCCTAGTCCGTTTGAGTCTGACCCAATGTTTTAATTTTCCAATACTGCTGGGCAGTTGGCTTTTGTCTGTTTCCAGATGTAACTTTCGTATGGAGGCCTGTTACTGAAGTGAGAACAAAACAACAAAACATCTCAGCCTAGAAGGGGAAGGAAAAATAACAGCACCTAATTTTTTTTATGCTACAATACAGCCGTCCAGTGAGGCTAGCTCTTCTAAAGCTAACAAGGTCAGGTTTAGAATAACAAAATGTGAATATTTGTCCTGCGTTTACATCTAGACTTAAAGTATTTTAATGGCAGTCTTGCTGAAATGCTGCTCTTTTTTACAGGTCTGTAAAAAGTAATAGAGTAAAAACAGTAGCTCTTTCCCCTCCTGCCCTCAGTCTCTCCGAATCAGTATTTCTTTTTATTGTTGAAGAAAAGTCAATGTTTGATCTGATACTGGGAAACATCAGAAAAATAATCAGTTGAAAATGCATCTGCTTGCTATTGATGGGGGAATAGAAGTGTAAAGTGAGATAGAAAGCAGTGGTGACATGCTTTTAGTGCAATTAGGAAGTTCCTTTTTATTTTTTTTAGAAAAGCACTGCAATGTTTGATCAGAAGTACTTTGTCATGGATGTTTTGGTGTATGTGCATGGTGAATATTGCATTAGGTTTTTCAATACCGGTGACTTTGCAGCCATTGCCGGTACAGTTTGAATTTGCTATTAATGATGTGGTAATGGTGGGGAAAGCACCCTAAGGTGGCTCGCCTTTTCTTAATGAAAAGGCTGTTAATTGTTTGGAAAGATTCCCCTTGAGTACGGATGCATATGGAAGCTCCCCCTTGAGTACTGATGCATATGGTAATTCCCCTTTGCCTGAAAGTGCAAATCTCTGGTTTTGTCTGCTCTGTCTGCCCATCACACTACCAATCGGACTTGATTCCTGCCTGAACTGCGCTGCAGCTCTCAAAGGTCAGCTTATACCCGGGATCGTGTCTGAGAGGTTAGTTTGGCAGAGCAGATGGGCTCCTAAAACTTTTATGGTCTCCAGTCAAATCACCTCAAGCTGTAATCTCATTAAATCTTAAGTGAATCAGTGGGTCTGGTTATTACTTGAAAGCAGAGTTACAGGAAGCGATGTTCCTGATGCAGTAGGTCTGTCTTGGTAGTAAGCTACCAGAGGTACTTGCCTGTGTGTGGCTCCTAAAGCTGCTCTGTTACTTTGATAGCAAAGGTGGTATGTGGGGTGCAGCAAGTTAACCTTTTTGGTAGAGGACAAAGGTAAAGATGCAGCTTTTCCTGAAATCCTTAGTATTAACTGATGGAGTTTTAGTTTTTCCCTGTGCTTTTGTTTACACACTTCTAGCAGTGTCCCAGTAAGCCGTTTGTGTCTTAAATAAGTTAGTAGGTTAACTTATTTTAGGAATGGCAGCAGAGCACTGAGTGTATAGTTGCTGAAAGAATGCATGACAATGGTGTCCAAAAGCCTGGCCTACTTCTATTTTAATTCAGCATATTATCTTTGGGAGTTACTGTGCTAGAACATTCTAGAGGCAGGCGGGTAGCTTCCTTAAAAGTCTTTTGCCTAAACAGACTTGACTCAATAGGTTAACTGTCTTGTGCTTGGAAATCTGGTTAAACATGTTTTGTTCTTCTGCCTGGATTGCAGAAGGCCTTTTCTTTCTTTTCTTTTTTTTTAGAGAGAATAAATATAATCTATGACCTCCTCAAACTTTCTTCTTAGCAGGCAGGGGACATGTAGGACTAGTTTGGCAATACATAAAAAATTAATGATCACGGCTTAACATGTAAGACTTATGTGTACACAAGACTGTTCGTAAAAACTTCCTGCTGATTGTGTAGAGATAATAAAATTTCTTCTGCCTTGCCTACCTGCTTCCTCTCTCTGGGGTGAAAGGTCCTTGAAATATATCGCTGAACCATGACAGGGTGGCACCAAACCACTGTAGTTTGGGTTAGTCTACAGCAGAATTTATTTGGTGTCAGTATGAATACCTACTCAATATTCTTGACCCATTGAAGCCTCATGGAATAGTTGAAATACAGAGTGTGTGTATGAAAACTTAAACCTTGACTGGGATGGAAGATTTTCCTCGTTCTCCCAAAACTGAACCTACTACTTGATAATGATGTCTATGAATAAAATGTCAAAAGTGCAATTACTACTATTGCTTACTTACTGTATGTAAATGCCTCAAATCTAGCCTGTAGTTTAAAGGAGTAGTAATTCTGCTCTCTTTTGGTTTTCATTTAATTGAATATTTGTCCTGGAATGCTTATCTCTTCCCACTTCTCCCAAATTCAAGAGGGAAGCAATCTTAAGTCCTCTTCTTGAGGAAAAGGGCTATTATAGTAGGACACTGCAGCACTGAAATCTGTGACAAAGAAAAGTGTGTTGGGGTTGGTTTTTTGTCCTTTTTTTGGTGGGAGGAAGGGATTATAAATAAAAAAACCCCACTGCTTTCTTAGTGGGGGGAAACAGAGGCTTTAAACTTGTGCTTGTACCTGTATTTCACCAATTTGGAAGTAAGTGTGGGGCAGGTTAAGTGATTAACTTAGAGTTCTGATATTTCTGAGGTCCCTTCTGCTCTGTTGCTAGAGAGGCAAACAGCTAGGGATATATGAAGACATACTTGTCCATCAGGACTTGTCTTAAATCTCCAGAGAGAAATAAAAATGTCTCTAGCTTTGTGTTAACAGCTTGTAAACAAAGGTTTATCTGTTGTTCTTACTGTTACATAGTGATGAAGAGAAAAAATTATTCTGAATAAATACTTCTGGCATCCCAGAACAGATCTCTTTATTTTTAGATATTTTTCTGTTAAGATTTACACTACCTTTTTGGCAGTAACTGCAGAGCTGTGTCATTATATGATAGATAGACAAGAATTTACTCATTCACTCACAAGGGATTAAAGAGTAACCTGCAGTAATGTTTGTTATATGATTATTGAAATGCCCTGTGGCTGTTAAGACAGCTAGGTCTTCCAAAACAAACATTAAATACTAGAGTTCAGTTGGACGTAATAGTGCACTGGCACCCATAGGATAATACTTTCATGAGGAGCCTTTCATAAATTGTGATTGTATAATCCTCCTTAAAATTAAGAGGAATTGTAACAAGCATATTAATCTGACAAATTCAGTCTGGCATTCTATTTCAAGCAGCAAAGCTTTGATTCTCAAGGACAACATTGTTTCTCTGAATAAGATACTCCAGTGTATGTGCCAAACCCTGTGTTGGGAGCAGATAGTGATTTTTGACATGGATGGTACAAATTCGATAGTGTTAGCTGAGGAACCCTGATACAGTGCGTGTATATACAGATATACACATATATATATAAAATAGGCTTTTAGAAACTACTGCCTGGGTCTGGAGCAAACCAATTTATTTTTTTCTTTCAATGCAATCCAAATTTATTTTTGCTTAATTAAGATTCCTCATTTATGAGGAATATCAACTGAAACCTCAACATGTTGTAATTTTTCTTCCTGCTCTGAAACATGTGTACTTAAGCTAGTAAAAATTTTACACTTGCATATTTTTAGTTTGTGAGCATTTGAGAGGATGATGGTAGAGGGAGAGCTTGAATGCTTTTTGAAAAGATACCTTCCAAATGTTCATGTTTGCCATTTTTGTGTTTCAGTGGAGAGAAGTTCCCTCAAAGGCCTTATTCTGTAAGGACTTGATATGTGTCTATATAATTGTTGTAAAAATCGCATTTGGGACAGAGTAAGGCAAGAGGAGCAGGGAAGGCAACGAACAGAGTGGGCCAGTTCAGTGCTGCCTTTGTGCTTTCCATGAAACCTGTTCCACATAAGCAGTAACAAAAAACATTGCAGTATAAAACACTTGGAATGGGTTTATGTCAGTTTTCCCAGACAACCGTCTTGCCTGTATTTCCTAATAAAAGGCTATAGTTGGTCATATTCTCTGTGACCTGAGTTTGATGTGCATATGGCACTGGTGGTAACTGGGCTTGTTTAATAGGCATGGATTGTTTCACAATTAAAGAAGGAAAAAAAAAAAAAAATTAACAGCTCCTGCTGTGGGGGTTCAGTACCATGGCTGTTCTTGTTATAGCTTTCCTCTTGAAGACGGAAGAGAGGTGCGAGGCAGAAGTGGGAGGAACAGCAGAACTGTGCTGTTCTCATCAGATGTCCAGGCTGCAGCAGTAGCCAGTGCCTAATGCTGGGGTGGTGGGGGAGGAGAGAGGAGGGATAGCACTTTCTTCTCCCTCCCCTGTCTGCCTCACATGCTTGGCCAAGTGGGAAGTTTCCCATTGAGGAAAATGTGTGAGGAAGCAGGAATTCTTTCTTATAATATCCCAGGTGATCAGCTTATGCCCTAATGCGTAAATTTATATTACTGTTATTTGCTTTTACTCCATGTATCTTAAGCTGTCAGAGGATCACTATGATTCTGTATCTAAATTTAAACTGATACAAGTTTTTCATTTTTTGTATAGGCAAGAGTTCTAAGTCTTACCACAAGGAGTCATTGGAAGCAGCCTTATCTCTTCAGTAATTGCTATCTCTGTAGAGATACTAGCTTGCACAATACTAGGTAAACCTCTGTTGAAGAGCTGATATTGGAAATGGGGGGTGGGAGAACATGAGGACTGTCTTGTACATGTGGACTGATTTGCCTACCAGGCTATTATACAAACTGGAATTAGTCTAGTAGTGGTGATGTTAAAAATCTAAATTGCTTCATTTTGCTAAATGTATGTTAACAACGCTCTTTGTTAAAAGAGCTTTGAAATTTGTTGGTGTAAAAGTTGATATGTTTTTTCCTTCATCTCAGTGCAAATCCTCCTTTTTACAAAAGGTATAGGGAAATGCTTTTTTAATTCTGTAGAGGCTATGTAATGTTACTAAAATGACTTAAAACCAATAATCAGTGCAGAGACAAACCTTACCCAAATAGACTATGCGCTTGAAGAAAAGAATTAAAGATGTTGAGCTCCCTCATACTTCTGGTTTTGTATTAATAATACTTTCAGATAAAGCCATTGTTATATGAAATTTATTACTTTTGAGCACGATTCTCTACTAATTGTTTTGAATTGAAGCGTGTGCGTGCTATTCCCCTGTTATTGACAGTAAGGCCACACAAGCAAAGGGGAAAACTAGGCAATAAAGGTGCAAATTGAGCTCAGATTCATAATTGCTTAGTTTTCTAGTACTTAGTCTTCTAGTATTCTCTAGCTGCTGCAGTTTGAATTGCAGGTTAAATTCACTTGGTGGTTAAGCTGGGAGTTTTCAAATGTGCACTTTCAGTCGTCTTGTAACAAATAAGTACTAGATGATGTAACTGAAGCATTACACTGTGGGGGGAAAAAAAGCGCAAACTCATGTTCTAAAGAATATTTTTCTGAACCAAGATTTCTAGTACCGCTTAAAACATGTAAAGAAGAAACAGCACAAACCCACGAACCCAAAAAATCCCATGTGAAACAAAAAACTGATGTGGAACCTATCTGTTGTGGGTTAGGCCGAATCCCACACACAGCCGGTCACTCACCCTCCCCCACCCCCAGGAACGAGGGAGAGAATTAAAGGAGAAACAGGAAACCCGTGGGTTGAGATAAGAACAATTTAATACAGATGACTTAATACACAGTGTAGATGCTCACCACCCCCTCGTGTGCGAAGCCTGTCTCGTCCCGAAGCTGCAAATCCCGGACGAACGCGAGGCCCCGAAATAGAGAGGGGCAGAGAGGGAGAGAGATGGTACTCCAAGAGTGGGACTACTGGAAGAGAGTGGAAAAAAAAAAGGCAATAGAGCAAAAGCGCAGCAAGCGCAAAAGAGCAAAAGCGGCGAAAGAGCCAAAGCGCAAAAGCCCTTCTGTCCGGCTGACCCTCACTTTTATACTGGGCATAACGCTGCATGATATGGAATACTAATTGGCCAGTTTGGCCCTCAGTCTGAAGTTCCACCACAAATCACAAGGGGAATCGTGTCCCCCTTGTCCCAACTATGCTCCCCCCTTATCCCGCTGTGCTTCTGCACTCCGGCGCACTGAAAAGTCCTTGGAGTTTCGCGTCCAACCACAAACATCAACTTGCTATCAGCATTCTTCTCAGAGCGAGCCTCTGAGTAAAACCAAAACACGCAGCTCTTCTAGCTGCTAAAAAGAAGAGCTAACCTGGTCCCAGCTAAAACCAGGACACTATCACAGAGTTAAAATAGGTAAACCCACAGTTTCTCTGGATAAATTTTTTCTTTCTTCTCATGCTCATTTTTCCCCCCTAACAATTATGAATTTAAGATGTCTAGCCTGATAGGCTTTCTAACCCCCCAGAGAAGCCCTCTAAAAATAATGGGAATCTGTTGCACCAAAGTAAATTTTCTTAGGTGGTGGTGGTTTGACTGCAGACTAGCTCTAAGAAAATTAATCCTACAAAATACCTGTTTGTGCTGGGATCAGGAAACTGCTCTGGCAAACTGTGCACAGTCCATCAGCTTAAGGTGTTTCACAATTGGGTTGTCTTCAACATGAAGACTGGCTGGCTCAGAAACTTTAAGGTTTGTTTCCAGTATATTAAGAGATGCAAGTGGGTTTTTAACTATTTGTTTGCAAGGCATATAGTAGCATTCTTGCCATCAGCTTTCCACGTGAAGGTCAACAGTTGCCAAGGACCTGAATGGAGGTAGTGTTCTGTGCAGCAGTGTAGGAACAGCACTGAGTTGAGGAATATGGATTTTGAGAGGCGAGAACTATAATAATGTTAGTCGCAGAGCAGGATGCAGGAGCCTCCATTGTACCCTGACTCCTATTCTAACCTCTTCTGTGCATACAAGGAAAAATTTGAAAAGTTCTAATGCTGAGATGTGCAGGGAAGGGGGGAAAACACGTTACATAAGGAGTTGGTAAGAGATGTTTATTGATTCTCGCTGAAACAAAACACCATGCGCAATAGCAAAGTGATTGTCGACCCATTACAATTTACAGCATCACTGAAATCACGGCCAAGCTTTGGCTCAGAACTGTAAGACAGACACTAGCTTCTCAGAACTGAAGAGTTAGGGAGGCTCAGTGAAGGATTTGCAGGGACTTAAAACAGTGACTTGGACAGATGGGCTTGAAAGCGGAACTGGGTCCTGACCCACTCTAATGTGTGCTTCCACAGCAGGCTGTTAGCTTGCTTGCTTGAACTGTTGAATGTTTAGATCCACCCACTGTCCCCTGTGCCAAGACCACCCTGCTGTTACTCGTGTCATGTAGATTTGGCACAGAAGCTGCATTTAAACAGCTAATGAGTTGCATGTTGAAGCATAGGCTGGTCTCCCCTATTGAAATCTGTAAAGGAGCTGACTTATCACTGGCAAGTAATCTGCTAGCTACTGATACTATTGCATCTTTCCACAGACTGGTTACTTTATCTGCTTTAGTGCTGAAGCAGGTGCTGTGACTTTTTTAAATCCAAAGAAATGCAGATTTTCTTACCCAAACAATTTCTTTAAAAAGAAAATTGCGAAATGTAGACCTACCATTATGCAGTAATTAAGTTATATCCCACAGTGGGATAATTACACCTGTGTCACTTCAGTATTACCATTAGAAGAATATTAAGCCTTGCTTATCGGTATTTAGGAAGATTTGGAGCGATGAGTTAAGGTGGATGTGAGATTTTCTTTCTAGTCCATCAATAACAGGAATCTCTGAGGTAGTACATTAGATCAGCTGGCCGAGTTACTTTGCACCCAAGAGCTTTTAGAAAGCTAGATGATGAGATGTTAATCTTGACATGCTGGGCAAATTCTAGGTGAGTGGTGTAGTGCTCCCTCTGTATTTAGAGTGGATGAACAGGGAGGTACTGCAGCGGGCAGAAGTGCTGCTGCGAGAAATACTTGGGATGCTGCAGTTCCAGGGCTTCAGGTGGGTGACTATAACCAGGAGCTGGTCATCACATGAAACTTTATAAGATTTAACTCAAAATACAGAGGATGCTATTTTATAGCGTGATGGAGCCTGCAGATCCTTAAACCATTTCCTGTCTCCCAGCCCCAGTTTGCAGCCTGTTGTCGCACCATTACAGTGATGATGTGGTCTTCAGAGGGAAGTGGATCTTGATTGTCACTTGTGACCCAAGTCTTTCTGAATTTGCAAATGCTGTATGCATTGGCAAAGACAACTTTAATGGTCTCTGCTCCACTCCCAGCTGACTGTTAATACTCACTGGGGTTTCTAAACTTGATTAATGGAACTACATGTCTTCCAAAAAAACTTTGCTTTTAACCCTGATAATTTGACTGACCCAATGATGTCATGTTGCTGCTCTCTAAAATATGCAGCTGTTTTTACCTTCTTCATGACATCACAGCAGGATTGAAGAAGGTAAACAAAGAATTTTAAGAGTATGGTAGTCTGTTTGCTTTAACAGCCTGTTTAGCTTATCAGACTCAACTCAATAGTTAGATACTATTCTTCCAGTTAGAACTTGAGATGAATGGTATCAATGAGATGATTTACACTGAATTCCAGCTGTGAGTTTCACGAAGTACCAGAACTGAACCATGTGGTTCAGCACTGTAGCTCAGCTGATACTTAATAGATGGTTGTCATCAGATGTCTCTGTCCTTAGTTGTGGGTGGTTCTTCCTCCCTTGTGCTGGCCCTACTACTATCCTGATCCCAGGGTCAGCTGATTGAATAAACTATTTTCTAAAATTAATTTTGTGCTATTTATAAATATCTCCAAATCTCTTCAGTGAGACTGGAGGAGCAGTGAAGAAGGGAGGAAAGGAGGAAGGCAGGAGGTATAGGGCTTCCTCGTTGAATGGCAGTCAGTTTAGTTGTGGAGTGAAATGACAGCTTTGAGCTGTGTGTGGTTTCACACTGGGAGCAGTGCTGGTTAGATTTGGGGTTAGTGAGTTAGTGAGTTTCCTTCCCCCTTGTGTGCTGGGCTAAGAGATACCTGTGTGGCTGGGAAACCGGAGCAAGGAACAGAACTTGCTGGAGCATCTGAGGAAGGAAGGGTAAATGCATGTAGAATTATGCATGTAGAATTACAGCTTTATTTCCTATGGACAGACTTGCATGAGTCTTAAAGTCATCTGTTAGCTTGGCTTTTACTACTCCATGTGGGGAAAGGAAATCAAGCTGGATTTAACAGAAGGGCTGAATGATCCTCTTGCACTTGATGAACTTGTAAATGGACCAAAACCCATCTCTGTTCATCCAAGTGGCAAAAGAAGGTAATAAATAGCAAACTGGTTTCACTAGTCCTACTTGGTACAACTTTCTGTGCATACTGCATGCCCCTATGTACTATGGGCTGTAGTGCTTCAAGGTGCCCATATTCTTGTAGAAGTTTTGGTTTTAGAATATTGACCTAATTTGAGAATTAACTCGTCTGCTGTAGAGAGCTTCTGGAGTTAGTGTACTATTTCACATTACCACTGGATGCAGTGAGGACAATTAGTGTTAAGCCAGTCCGTTTAACACCAGAGCATTAGGTAAAAATACAGATTCTAAGAATAATTTGATCATAACTAGTACACAGAATCTACTTGAGATTTTTAAGTGGCTCTGAAAGCTTAATGTTTCTGATATACTGGGAAGTAGCTTATAGTTCTGATGTGTATCATGTGGCTTGCACATACCTTCAGTGTTTATACTTTGTATTTAAATTTCAAGAGTTATATCAGTGCAGAAGTTAAGGTTCTTAAAACTCTGACCATGGTGTGAAGCAAGCTAATCGTCACAAATCACTATTAAAATGTAAACTAAGGACCAGCTTCCTATAATTATTCCCTCTTTCGTCTTAAACTTGCAACGATTATCTACACCAAACTCTGGGTGGTGTATTTATATACCCTTTAAAAGGGGAAAAAACACCAAAATTGGTGTATGCGTGATGCAAGGAAGCAGCTTTTTCTCGAGTTCGGGAAGTGAGGGGTTGAACAAACCAAAATAAACAAAGTACAGTGCTGAGGGAGGAGGACCAAAATTCATTGGAAAAGTAGTTTATACTAAATTCATAGTCATCTAAGTTTTACACACTACCTAACAAAGCCACTGGTGTTCAAGTTATTATCAAGGGAACTAGATAATAAAACACCTTTAGTAATGGAAAACTTTAGACCGATTATGGTAAGTATGATTTTTTTTTTGGTCATAAACTCAAACTAAGTTGGCTTACAAATGCCATACTGAAACTTTTCCAAAAGCAGAAACTAAGAGGCTACTGTTTTGTCTGTAGAATTCTTTTATTGTTGGTTAAGATTACAGGGTAGCTTTCAGAGCATCAGACGTATATTTTAAAAATTACATGACCTTATGCGTTGCTGCCTTGTACAAATTTTTAGCACTGTAGGCTTTAAGATCTTTGCGAGACACTGAAATGTCATGACAGAAAACAAATGCTTAAACATGGTTAGACTCCACGTGCTTTATTGACAACTGCATGCATATATGCTGTTAAATGTGCTCTGAAATGAGAGAAATCAAGTGTTTGCAAGCTTGGAGGAGAAGGGCACAGTGAACATTGCTGAGGGAACATTTGTTTAAACGCAGGTTAAGGATAAGTCTCATCGACTGTGTTTCTGCCTAATTTTCCTCTGTCCTGGTGCCTACTACATTCCATTGCTTTTGTTTGGGCTTGGTATTTGGGAAATTTTGGTGAGGGCTGGAAGGTGGGGGGGCACGCTTGGAAGCTGGTCAGCAGTAAGAAGAGGAGAGCTGGTGTGGGAATTGTGGAGTGGGGTCAGGGTTTAACTTTAGTGGCCATTCATCAGATGATGATTGATTGCTGTGCAGTCCCAGGGGACGTTTAACAACATCTCCGCCCATCCCCCTGCCCCCTTTGAAAGCAGATGGACCAAAAAATGGGGAGAGCGACACCCAGGAATTCCTGCTGTTGTAAAATGTTTTTACGGTGCACTGTACAGCCTTTCCTGAAGCAATCACATTTATGGCCTTGCTGTTGTATTTCTTGGGCTGCTGTGGCTGTAAAAGATGAATAGCCCTGTAATATGGTTCACTGATTCTGTTTAAATTGAAGTAGGCTCCCTTTATTGTTTTGTGTCTAAAATTGTATGCCACCAATTCAGGAAATATTTCCTGTTTGGGAAATAATCAACCCATAGCTGATTTATTTTAAAATAAATCACTTTTAACTATCTCTAAAACTATTCCTCTTTTGCTTCTGACTTCTCTCTCCATTTAATTTTGGTGGTAATTCTAAAATACTAATTAATGTAGTGAAGCAGTTCTTTTTTCTTTAAAAAAAAACAGTAAACTTGGTTATGAATCTTTTTTCTTTAGTCTAGATAGTCACCAAAATGGATGTTGAAAAGACACTAGTTTTTATCTTAAAACAATTGTATTTTTACTTAATTACTGCAGAAACAAACAATTCATTAAATGCAATTTACACGATTATGAATTTCTTTGGAAGGAGAAATCTGTCTCTGCTTTCTTCTCATTTCTCACTTTCCTTGCTGCCTATCAAAACATAGTGCGCTTTGGAAAAAAAGCATGTTCGAAGGTTTTTGTTATAAAGCATTTTTTCATACATTTGGGAAAATGACATTAACAGGACAATAGTTAATTTAGTGTGATGGATCTTTGACTGTATCATCTCTGTCCCTTCAGATAAGGGAGGAAAGTTTTAGGATTTTCCTCTAAGTACTGTGATTTTTTGTGTGGTTTTTTTTTGTTTGTTTGTTTTTGTTTAAGCTGAGTATCATAAGCTGGTCTCTGTTATGGAAGACTTAGTATTACTCTTCCCTTCCTTCCCTCTACCCCTGCCCATCCACATTTCAAGACCAGTCTTGTTTGTCATATAATGAGCATAGAAGGAGCAGTGTGTTGCTATATTAATAGTGCAACTGAAACTCAGGGTGGCCTTTTCACGTCGCAGAACTTTGAAGAAGAGAAGGCTGTGCCAACCTTTTAGGTACGCTACAAGTGCATCAGATCTGAATTGGGAACACACTATTGTATTTATTGTCCTACTTCAAAAGGGTATTAAAGTCTTGGTATTAGTGTTTTGTTGTTTGCTTGTTTGTTTTAGAGGATTGCTTGTTTTGGTGGAGTGTTTTGTCTTATTTTCTCACCCTTCTATTTAGAAACAAGCATAGAGACTTCATCTAGAAATACTTGATCTTTGTAGCCATGACCTGGGGACTGGGATGCGAGCAGGCTTGAGCTTAACAATAGACGCTTGGTTGTGGTTGCAGGCACAGGGTGAGCTGGATGCTCTCTGTGCTCCAAGCTCTGTTAGCCTGGCTGGCACAAATCCCCCTCGCAGTTACACCCTGCACGGCTGGGTACTTTCCAGTTTAGTTCTCCGGAGCGTAATCCTACTGCTCAGTAGAGTTGATGTAAAGGCAGTTGAGTGCTCCTGCCAGTGAGCATGTGAGACTGACCACAGGAGATTTGCCCTTGATGTACTTCTGCCAAGCTGGGGTTTCTGTTGCAGTCTTTCTGTCCAGAAGGGAGTTTCTGGGAGATTCCTAGTTAATCTCGAAGCTGGCTGACTCCTCCAGTTCACTTCTGGTGACTAACATCTTTCCACACAAGAGCAGTAGGGATTATGCATTTGTGCTTTCTCATGTGTGTATTTAACTGTTTTAAATAAGTGTAATGATGGGGATCAGTCCATCACTGTCTACTTCCTCCCTTTCTCTTCACTCAAGCCTGTTAACTCTCTTGCTCTCAGACTTAGATTTAAAGTTGTTTTCACCATTTTGTTTACTAAGAAACAAATATGAGTTTTATCAACGGCTTTGTAGTGTTTACCCAAAAGACTTCCCTTGTCATGTCCTATGTAATCAGCATATTTCTGAAATGAGATTATAGCTCTTGTCTCTCATAATTCTAAATTCTGGAGTGATGTTTTCCACATTTTGGTGGGCAGCAAGGGGCAAGTGAATTGGTTTGAATGACTGGTTGACTCTTCACCACTGGGTGCTGTTACCTTGCAGCAGTAGTGCTTGGGTGACAGGACTGATCTGTGGCGTTTTTGCTTTTGCTTCTGGAGTTGACTATTTTGGAGGACTAATAACAGATTTAACTTGCTTCTGGGCTTCTGTTCATATGGTCACCATTTTCCTTTCAGCTGCTCTGCTTCATTGAGGCCCCAAATCCCCGCTGTATGTTTTTAAAGTATATCGGATTCATATGACTTAACTTGATACCCTGTCTTGGTTTTCATTCTCTGTCAACTTTTCGGTTGTTTAAGTGGAGTCATTCAGCAACATGTAATAAACATTCCCTGTAATTTCAACAGCAAAATTACAGAACTGCATGAGCGAGTGAACATTGTATACAGATTTAGACAACCGCAGTGTAAGACAAGGAACCCTCTAGTTGAGGAAGATGATGCATTTGAATAATGCATTCCAGAGCCAAGGCAGCTTTTTACTTAGAAAAGACAAGGATCTGAGACACTGCTTGAGGGTTTAGTATTTGAACAGAAGTAAAACATAAGGTCTGTTCCAGTTTCCCTACAACAAAGCTTTTTTTTTAAAAAAAAAGGGTTTTAGTAAAACCTGACATGTGTGCACAAGCACACACATACCCCTTTGAGAAATTAATCCATATACCACTTCAGCTGTTGCGCTTAAAGGAGCTTAAAATGTCACTTTATGCAGCGCAGGCAATTTGAGGGAATCACCTGTCCTGTTCTCCCCTTCCTTTTGAGGGAGAAGGGAAAGGGGGATGTTATGCACCATACCATGAACCGTTAGCTGGAATCAGGAGTGGCAGAATGACAGCTGTGAGAAGACAGGCGTATCAAACACTTGTCCAATCTTTGTTCTGCTGCTTCTCCTTTCTGAGGTAGATTTCAAATAGCTGGTGATGGAAAAATTGTTTGTACTATGAAACCTTGTTTGCCATTGTATAGTGGGTTTTTAACTCTTCCATGGCAATCTGGAGTCTTTAACATTATGCTCTAACGAAAGTAGTGTATGTAGCTAAGAGCAAGACTTTAAATACAGAGCTTTCTTGTGCTGAAATGTTGTGCTGCTTCACTTGGATCTTGGAAAACAAACCAGCGGATTTCTGCTTACCTCTGAGAAAACATGCTTCCATGGAAGATGCTATTTCTGTGTGCTGCTTCCCTCTACTGGGTGGAATGGGAACAATTACGGCTGATGAATGGATCGGACTTCCTAGGCTAGCATCTCGTGTAAGACTGTCATTGTGATTTGAATATAGGGAGTTTAAGTGCTTTGTGAATAGAATGGGGTTTTAGTGGTTACCCACAGGTTGCTGTAGCATTCAGATGCTCTGATGGGCATGCTAATGTTCCAGTCGTGTTCTCCTCCAGCTCAAGCATGTCTGAGTATGACTAGCATAGAAACACTATGTCATAGCAAAGGTTTCTTTGCTTTGCTGTTGGGAGTCACAGAAGGGAGTCTTGCCCGATGTTGTCACTACTCTGAGCATATGAGATTTGTATTTTTTGGAGGGGAAAAAAAAATAGAATGGTTCTTGGGCATGCATACTTTGTTTTCCGCTTCTGGGAGGTGGGTGTGCTGGTGCTGCGGTCCTCCAGTGCACTGATTATTAAATGGCCCACTTAAGAGAATGCTGTGTTTGTGTATGCAGGGAAAGTCTTCACCTGAAACTTGCCGTAGATGACATCTCCAGTCTGCAAGTGTTGGCAGACGGCTTCCGCTCTTAAGAGGGACTGATGTGGACACTCTTCCTAGTATTGTATTGCAAAGAAAACAATGACGCTTCCATCTAACTGTTACAGTATGATTTGGAGCTTACTGGAAAGGATAACTCTTCCTCTGCAGAGAAACTATTGTGAAGTCTTTGCCTATTGCTACTGCCTCTAACCATCTTCTTTATAGTTGAGCTGTTGGATATTTTTTTCATCCTGGCACTATTTTCTCTTTAATACTTCATTAGATAGTCATACAGTTTTGTGGTTTTTTTTTTTTTTTCCTTCTAGGTACTGCATTTCTACTGTGATACCTGTTCTGTCCCCATATGTCGGGAATGTACCATGGGACGACATGTGGGTCACAGCTTTATCTACCTCCAAGATGCCCTCCAGGACTCCAGGACTCTCACTATTCAGCTCCTAGCAGATGCTCAGCAAGGACGACAGGCTATTCAAGTAAGATACACTCAAGTGCTTTATTGCCCTCCTCCCCCCCCTTTTCTTTCCCCCACAGCTTGTCTGTTACAGGGCAAGGTGTTAAGGCAAAAAGCTCTCTGCTTCTGCTGTCAGTCTTCTCACCCCTTCTGTTCTCTCAGATCTCTTGACAGAAGTGGCTGTGGAGCTGAAAAGAAAGTGCTGTTATAGGAATTTTGCATTCTTGCAGCATAATCCTGTCATGTAAATCACAATATATATATGGAGCTCTGTACAAATGCAGTTGAGCGTGAAGCATTTTGAAGAAAGTTCTGATCTTGTATAGCAGAGCCAAGCCTGGTTTTGTTTTTACGACTGAGACTTACTTTCAGCTGTCTCTTATGCCTCTACAGTATCTAGCACTGTAACTAGCTATGACTCTGGTTATGTCTTCAGTGTTGCCACCAAATAGAAAATACTAATCTGCTCTTGGATTACTGTGAAACTTCTAACCTTCCTGTGCGAAGGACCTGGAACTATCTCTGTACAACACAGGTGCATACTATAACTGCGTTGTACCTCAGCTCTGTTTTATAATGCAAATATAAATACTGGACAAAGACTGGAAGGAAGGTAGTACAGTGCTTCAGACTACAGAAGAAATTTACATAGGGAATTAACCTTCAGGGATAGGTAGTTAGTTACTTTTGCTGAATAATATCTAGTAGTAACTGTTATATGACATGAGCAGTAGTTCTGCCTGTATAAAGGGACTTCGGATGGGAAAAGCGTAGTGGGAAGCTACACTCCACACTACTCTCTTCTTGTTTTGTTAACCTGAAATGCTCTAGATTTGAGCTGGATATTCTGAAACTCAACACTTCTATGTGATTTAACTAAAAATTTTTTTTGAGTAAATATTGATAGAATGCTATGTATAAGAAGTAAACTTACTTTCTAATTTGAGTGTGCTTTCCTGGCACATGCATAGTACAAAAGAAAATAATTAAAAACCCCAAACAAACCCGTTGTCTAGCCATCACTGGTGTTTTCTAATAGATGAGGATTTGAGTGGGTCTCAAGTTTTTTTTACTAAATAAAACCCATTGAATCACTTGTTCCCTTGTTGTTGGCAGTGACCGCTCTTTCAGGATCCTAGCTCACTTTCCTGCAGCACTATGGAATTCCCGTGTACTCTAGGCAGGTTACTAGATGTAGGGATTCTGTGTCTTGGGGATCTGACTGTTTTGAAGTTGGATCTCATTCTGTGATGTGACAATTTATCTGCCTCGCTAGTGAGAATAAGCCATAACTTTTAGCCTGTCAGATAGCTATAACTCTTAAGTAAGCTTGTTCAGTGGGACAGGAGCAGCTGACTTTTCTCTCCTTAAGTCTTTACACCTGTGGAAGAAATAAGTGTTATGATGGTATAGATGTGAAACTATTGTTGTCTCCCTTTAGCTTGTGATGTTAACTTGTTACAACAGTACAGCAAACACCAGGTTTTTGGAGGTGGATGGTTAATTTGAAACTCCGTCTTAAGACAGAATCCTGCAAACCTTATTTTCTTCCAAGATTTGTTTTAAATTGGATCATAAGACTCCTCAGCAGTATCCATACTGAAACATTTAACATGTCCTCAAAATGAGCACGAAGAAAGGGATTATACTATTTTGAAGAACCTCGCTGATGCAGTGTTCTGAATTTCTCCAGGATGTCCTAGACAAGGGCTTGTCTGTTAATAATTAAATTACTGCTTATGACCTCCAGGGCTATTGGTCATCTAACTGATGCGGATAAATGGTCTAAGAAGGATTGACTCTTATAGTAGAAACTAGCAGAATATCGAGTACCTATCCTACTGCTATTGCATGGGTGCTTTTGTGCCTGCTTACCTTTCTACTGGATTTACTTTGCTTATTCCTCCCCAGTTTTCTTCTGGCTTTTATGTTGGAAGCTCCTGCCATCATAGTGAGCTGAGTACTTTGTGATGGTACAAGTAAAGGGTGGGTGTTACTGTCTATGCTCGTGTGACTAAAGCAAGCAGCTTGATTGAACTTACTTAAATTGTGCAGTTTTGCCCTGGTCTAGCAAACCTGGTCTCTTAACCATCCGTGTTAAGAGACTATCTTGGAAGTGTTAACTGGGCAGGTTGTGTAAAGATTCTGTAAAATGAATCATGCTTTTCAACAACTGAGTTGTCTTATTAGTTTAGTTGGCTCTTTAATCTGGACTGCTGTACAGAAAAAGGGTGTAGTGAGCAAGCAGATCAGCGATGAAGTTGAGATGGCAATAATCGTGTATGCGTATGCAGGAGTGGGAAGACTCTACAACTCAAGACAGCTGCTACCTAAGCAATATCGGCAACAACTGGAAAAGCAAGTGATGCAATTAAAAGCAGAGGTGCCTGACTCAAAGGTTGATGCAGTGAGCCTGCTGCATAAAAGAAAGTTTTCACGGAGCAGAGCTTTCGTTGTTCTTGGGATGATAGGGCTGTGAAGCTATATATTTGTCCTAGGGAGGAGATAGCATATCAGTGTGAATTTCAAACAAACTTAAAACAAACTCTAAAGTAACTAGACTCTAAATTAAAAGAAATTGACTTGAGTTCTTTTGTTAAGGTTTGAAAACAGTCAACAGGGAATTAAATACCAGTACAAGCTGTAATATGTGCAGCATAGACTGGAGCTCTGAGGCTTGAAAAGTAATATAGTCTAGTAACACTTCTTAGTGGGACTGGTTCATACTGCTGTACTAGTAACTCTTTCTTAATAGGCTCTGAAAGTGATAGCTCTCTGACATGAAATATTGAGGATGAATGAGGGGGGGTAGTTGAGAGTAAAGGGGAAAAGATGGAATTTGAAGGACGTTGCAGGAGAGAGGAAATCAAGCCATGAGTCAACTGGCTGGAGAGTATCTGGTTAACCAAAGTTGAAGGCTTTTAGGAAGAAATGTTTATTTAAACTCTTCCTGTGGCTTTAGAGGAGAGATTGTTTTTCAGACTTAAAAAAAAAAAAAAATGCCGTGAGTTGGGATAGATTTCAGCCTCTTGATGTGCTGAAGCCTGATCTAGTCTGTCACTCCTAAAAAGTCCCAACTTCACTTTTCAAAGGAGTTGAAGCCCTCTGTAAGAAACAGAAATCCTCGCAGGAAGAGGCTTGCTTTTTTCTTCAGTGAGGTTCTGCAGCAATGGAGAGTTTCCCTTGCTTCCCTGTGTTGCGCTGGTCCTGGGCTGGATCACACGTTTCTAAGCCTGTCCCTAATGCAAGAACTTGTGTTTGTGTGCTGGAGTGGTGAGCTGGTCCAGCTGAAAGGGTAACCTTTCTGTAGGATTACTTTTTGGCTGTCAGCCCCTGGATGGTTCACTGGAGCGCTACAAGGACTGTCAGTGGTGCCAGGGAATGGAGCAGAAACACCCAACTCTGTTGCTTGTAGGACCTCTTTCTTGTCTCAGTGGGAAGTTATCCTCCTTGCTGGGATACTTCTCTAGCCTTTTCAGAGACTTGAATTGATTCACAGGATGATATGAAAGCCAAAGTTGACATTGGATTAATGGGCTAGGGAGGAGAGCAGGGCTGCTGCCTTTCTATATGGGGCAGCTTGTCCTGCTGCCGTGTTGTACCTCACGAAAGCATATGCTTAGCTGTCTTCCTTTAGAATTTTTTCCAAGGACTGGTACACAAACTGAACGTAAATCTGTTATGGTGAAAGATAGATGGCTTTTTCAAAATGTCATGTTCTTAAAATACATCTATACATGTGTAATTGTATATATGTATGTGTGTAATCTAATGCACTTGTGTAACAGTGAAGCATTGAGTGCTCATTCCCATTTAGGGTCAATTTCCAGGTGAACATGTTAAAATACAATTTGATCTGTTCATGTCAGTGAGGCTAAAAGTGCTTTTAGTGGAAAACAATACATTATTTTCTAGCTGAGCCTATAGTTGTTTTTGCTGGAATGTTTTGACAGTGTATTAATGTAAAAGTGGAAGCTTGCAGTGAGACTGTGTGCAGAATATAGAGGGAGGAGTGACTCTTATCTACCAGCATGAAAGGCTTAAGAGTTGGTGGTAAGGCAGGTCAGCTATTGAGGCGATGCCTCTTCTCTCCCAAATTGTGGGGAAGGTGGTATGAAGTAGATTAACACCTTTATTCTAGGGAAGGAGTGGTGGGGAGGTACTGTAAGAAACTTGGCCAGCCAGAGGAAGAAGCCGATCTGTTGGCTTGAGCCTCTGCCCTTCAGTGGAAGCTTCCCTGTGGGTTGCCATATGAGTCTGTGCTGCCAGGAGGTTGATACCTGAGAAGGATGGTACTGCTGTGCTGCAAGGGATCCTTCTGGGGTTGTCACATTGAGTTAGCTCAGGCACCCTTCTGGGTGGCTTTGAAGTCAGGCTTGCAGGTTTAAGAATCTGAAACAAAGCTTTGCAAACAAAACGGAGTCAATTATGCTTTTCTAAATGTAGGGTTTATATCAACAGAGGCTGAATTTATTTGCAATTCTAGTTATTGTTTTGTGTTGTGTTTTAGTGAGTTCCTTAGTGTAACATATGAGCAGATGGTTATTGGGGAAGATGGATTTGTCATGTGTCACTGTCCAAACTACTGTTCTGCCTAAAATTTTAGGCAAAAAGTCTGTTCTTGCAGTACAAACCAAAGCACTGACATGAGTTAACATGGTCTCTAGCCCTTCGTCTATCAAAGCTTCTGTTAAAATTATCTGTATGTGAGAATTTTTCTTTAAGCGACAATTTTTTAGCATTTTACACTTGATCAGGCTGAAACCTTTTAAATTGGTCCAACTACTGTGGTTATTGCTGTAGCTGCACCAATATTACTTCAAAGCCTCTGCTAAGACTGTTAATCCTAGTATCTTTACTGCAACTATGCTTTGTATAGGATCTTCCAATTAATTCTTCACGTATAAGAACATTAGGAAATTTATATTCAGTTCTTGATGCTGGAGAAAGCTGACTGTTATGTCCTGTTTTTTTTTTATCCTGCTCTGAAACAGGGATAAGTAATTGGAAAAGTTCTTTGAAACAAGCCCTCTGTATCTTTTGGTTACCATAAGGAATTGAAAACCATTTATGGATGGACCACCTTTAGCATTTGGTGGAAGAGGGCTACCTTGAGTTATACAGCAAGACTTCCTTAAGTGTTTTAGTAATGAATGTGATTTTAAAAGCTAGAGGGGGTTTATCAGAGAATATGCATCTCGAAGCTTTTTTCTCTTTAAGTAGGATTAACTTCCTCTTAAATTCCTTAGCGTTTAAAGTGTAAATCCTCCATATTGAGGTAGGGAAGTGTGTTTAAGGTTCTTTAGATGTTACCTGTGGTCCATTCACCCCTGAAATACTGAAGGATTCCTCTGAAGAAAACAGTTTACTTTCAAGTGTGAATTTTCTCTGCAGAGGTTTGCACCTTCATTGGAGAACTTAGACTAGCAAACTTAAATATTGTAACTAGTGCCTGAAAAATTATACCTCCCTCCCATCTTTGGATGGAATTAAAGATCCTAAGGACCTTTTAAAAGATGTTCATACGAACTAGCATTGATGAGTTGCAATACAGTTACCATAAGCAGCCTTTATATATCTCATGGTGTTGCCATAGTGGCATGTTGTGCCGCAGCTTGTTCAAATGGGTAACTTTCTGAACTGAATTGATATCTGATGTCATGGCTCAGCATCTGGATTAACAGGCTCTGCTGTTTCAGATACTTAAGTCAGCTTCTTTAAATAACCATGCTATGTGGCTGTAACTGCGGACATACTGATTTAATTTGGGTATTGGACTGTGGAAACCATGCAGCACCTTCACAGTAATTCTGCATTTCTTCTTTGTAGTCCATGAGAATACATGCTTTGTAATGTGTGTTAGTTTTTTTCTTTCTTCTGGAGTGTTTTATGCTTTGGTCTTTTTTTTCCATTTAAAAAGGCAGCACTAGTGAAAACTTGAAGTAGCAATATTTCTAGAATGTTACATTTAAATATTCTGTAGGAATATATAAGTTAAGATTAAACTGTAGAAAGCCTTTTGTTAACTTGAAACTCCAGTTCCTAATGTCCAACAGAAAACAGGAAATGTGGAAAATGGCTGAAAATTCCCATTCTACAGCATGGCAAATCCTACTTTGGTCCCCTCTGTAGTCAGCCCAGAAGTGCAGTCAAGTTCTATGATACTACTTCGCTATGCCTGTCTCTTGCAGTGTTGTAGCATCAGTTTCCATGTTAGAGCCACTGTAGCAAGCTTGTTTTTTTTTTCTTTTTTCTCCTAGCTGGTTAAGTGTAGCTAAAAGGGGGAGGTCACAGAGGTGTCCAGAAGGACACCTAGGGTCCAATATGACTTTGCTCTTTAAATTTTACTCAAAATTGGCTGGGGCATGTAGGAACTAACTGGCTGGGCACATCTGGGTCTGCTATCTTGCTCTGGAGAGGAGTGTTTGATTTTAGTGTGTTGTATGTAAGCACTGGTACCCTGGCTGCCAGGGATGCTTTTTACATAGGGGTGTGTTGTGCAGAGCCAGGTCAAATAAAATAAAATGCTGTATGAATTAATAGGAATAGCTACCTTGAGGCTTCAGTAAAAGTAGCCTTTTAAGTTTGTACAAAATGTCCAGAAAATGCCCGTTTAATAATCCTCATTAAATGCTTTGAAATCTGAAAGTACAGGTAATAACTGCATACTGTCATACTTTCCCGCTAAAGTGTGTTTTGAATGTTAGTTGTTGCTATTTGGGGATGGTAGGCTTATAGAGAAGAGCAAGAAATCCTGGATGCGCTGGCAGCAGTAGCTAGTGATGGATGTCTGCACTGCTTCCCTTCGTGAAAATGTGCTTGTCTGTTCCACTGAATGCTTGATTTGCAAGCTTTTCTTTTGCTGTGGCCCTCTGGAACACATCGCCTGCACAAACACTGTCATTACTTAGCTCTGGGAAATTGGAAGTACCAGTTTCAACTCTAAAGTTTGCAAAAGATCCCCCTGCCCCGCAACACAAGGCAATGGTGACATCAGTAATAGAATGTGGAGTGTCTTGGCTGTCTTTGGGTCCCTGCGAAGTCAGGAGTGAACAGGTACAGCTTCAAATAGGTGATTTACTGTATCAACCAATATCAAGAAACAAAATAGTTGTTGTCCATCTCAAGTTCAGGAATGGAACCACATTCTCAAACATGGGCCTTGTCTTCTGTTTCCTGAGAATGTGAACTGGTTAAGTGTCTCGTTCACTGGAATAATTATGATGTGCCGTGAGGAGAGTACATCATAAAAGCTGCTTTTTCTTTAAAAGTATTTGTTAAAAAGATTGTGTGGTCCCCTACCAGAACAAGAAATGCCACTGCTTAACATGTTTCCTAAAAAGCTGACCTCTCTGAAGACAAGTTCTGCACAGGAAATGCCTGCAGAGCAGCAGGAGAGAGTTATCATGGCAGAGCTGTGATATCTTACAGTAATCAAAGAGAACAAGGGATTTCCATGTAAAGAAGGCTCCCAAAAGTTGTACTTAAAGCTTTTGGCTTTTGCTTCAGATAGATAACTTGCCTATTGCTGTTCCCTCCGCACCATATCACTGCCTGCTGCTGTGTGTTTGATGCTGGCCGGCCTTCGGAGGCTGTTCTAGCCTGTGTTAGCAGAGGGCAGGATCATGTGAATTTGACCAAAATCCTGCCAGTATCCTGGGCGATATTAGAGCCGTGGTGTTTTGGGCATCCTTCACTGATGTGAGCTGTTGAGATGCAGACAAGTAAAAATAAATCCAGATGATGTCTACCAACAACTCTTGGCAACCTTATGCTATTAAGTCCAGTTACTTGCCCTACCATAACTAGTTCCTACAGATGAAAGATCACAGCATCCATAGGGAATTAATACATCTCATGCTATGATGGAGTTCTTGAAAGGTGGACTCTGTTTTTTAGTGAAGAATTGTGCAGGAAGTTGAGATTGCTTTTAGCCATAAGGTATGAGGAAAGCATACACACAAATCATGGTCTTAATAGGCGTTGCTGTACAAAAAGCTCAAACAAGTAAACTTGAGACTTTCCTGCTTTCAGACATGCTTGCTACAGTTGGAATATGAGTGGATAGTGTAGTTTCCCTAATGCTTCTCAAGAAGATACTTGTTTCTTTGCAAGAGAAGGAAGATGTTTTGCTGGACTTGACAAGAATCCAGAATCCAAGTGTCTTTTGGAAGAAATATGTAATTTTTCCTTGCAATAGAAGCTGGTTCTGTATTTGAATGGTGAAGAAATGATACAGAGGACTGAGACTGTCTTTTACGAAGCCTTGATCTGTGGCCAGTTGTGACTTCAAGTCTGCTTTGCTAATTGTCGTAGTGCGATTTTCACTTTCTGTCAACTTGGAACTGTTGAGTCAAATTTGTCTGCCAGAAGCTTTGTGTGAAGGCAGGTCAGGTCTGCCTCCAGTGGGACTGCAATATTTAGGCTGTTCCATGAGTTTGAAGGCATTCGCTGTGAAAAATGTAGCCCAGGTGATTCTGACCTGTGAGTTGTATGAAGGAGGAACAGTTGAAAAGTGTGCTCCTCTTACTGAGCCCAGTGCTGCAGAGGGGCTGCCAAGTAGCACTCCTATCTTCCTCTGCCAGCTTGCAATAGACTCGAGTCTTTGATTAAAGGTCAGAAACATTGCCTTGTTGTATTTCTCACAGTTGTCTTCATCTTGTCTCCAGAGTCTAATCACCTGACCAAGTTAGTCTTCCTTTTCCTTTCAGTTCTCTACTCCTATGTGACCTGGAAGAATACATCTAATTCAAACTAATTGCCTTAAATTAACTACCTGGAATTAAAATGTCCAAGTAACAGTACATTTCTGGTTTTAAGTGTTAACATTTCTATTATTGGCATAAACTAGATGCTGCAGAACTTGTCAGATCAGACTTTGAAAATATTAATAACTAATTCCATTAAAGATCACAAAAAGTCTGGTCTGACTTTCTAGGCAAAGCTGAGTCACATTGAGTAGTTCCTAGATTGTCACATCAGGTTCTTAGATTGGTGCATACTCATCTACAGAATTAAGCTGAGCATATTTTCCATAAGGCCCTGAATGTACAGTACAGCCTTTAAATTACATTTTCTCTCCACTTTGTCAAGCCTGAATTTCTGAAGAGTAAGGATGTTTTCTGCCAGAGCATTTCCTGGCTACTTAGTCTGAAACAGCTTAAGCTCTGAAATGCACCAGTTACTCCATCCAGAGTGAGGAAAAGGTGTTGTAAAGTCTATCTAAAATGCTGTATTTAAAAACCAAATACCCATAGCTTATTTCCATGGCTTTCAGTGTGTAATGCGGAAAACAAAGGTGAGTTTGAGTTAGGTTCTCAGCTGTCATCCACTTAAATTCTTGCCTATTGAGCTGCCATAGTCACATGTAGTGTGTTGGTAGGGATTTAGATGTCTTGTGTATGTTGATAAATATTAAGATTCTAGGAATAAAATACTGTGATGTGCCAAACTTGTGAAAAAAGTAAAGGCTTGATGGTACAGTCACAGAATCACAGGATGGAAGGGACCTCTGGAGGACTTGCCCTGCTCACACAGGGCCATCTAGAATGTCTGGATCACTTTTGAATATCTCCAAAGATGGAGACTCCACAACCAATCTGGGTAACCTATGCCACTGCTTAGTCACCCTCACAGTGAAAAAGTGTTTCCTGATGTTCAGAGGGAACCTGCTGTATTTCAGGTGGTGCCCCTCACCTCTGGTCCTGTCACTGGGCACCACTGGAAAGAACCTGACTGTCCTCTTTGCGCCCTGCCTCACATGATTACATACGTCGATAAGATCCTCTTCTCTAGGCTAAATGCCTTTACATACCATCATTTTGTTCTAGAATGTCATAACAAGAAAACTAGTGTCTTTTTAATCTCTTAGAGGTTCACAGCCTTATCTGCATGTTAATGATGGTTCACTGTATGACAAAGGTGTTGAAAAGATTCAGTTAACTGATGCTATTGAACCTTTTCCATTGGGAACTGCAATCTTTCAGATTTGCCGTCTTTTTATGGTGTTTCGTTTTATGTCCTTTTCTGTAATATTTTGTGAAACTGGGAGCATTTTGGCAAGGATTTTTAAAAGAAATTATTTTTTCTTTGAGGAAAAGAGGTTTAGATGGGTCTGTATGTTCCTTCCAGATGCATTCTGTGTATTTGCAGAAGGCTACCACAGAATGTTTTAGAACACTAGTGTTACAAGGTTGTATTAGAAAGAATTTCATCTATCCAAGGTGTGAGTACCTGTGAATGCTTCTCAATTATAAACATCTAATCTTTTGTTTGTTTGTGGGTTTTTTTTGTTTAAAATTGGTTAACTTCACATTTTGTTGGGGTATTTTTGTGCATAGGTAAAACAGTTTGTTCCCTGCAGTGCCATTTGTTACTAGAGGCAGAATCATCACACAACAACAGTCTGAACCATTTTGAGGGACAAGACAAACTTTGAGTTCTCTAGATGTAGGAAAACACGAGGGCAACTTCCTGTGTGAGTCTCTTGTTCGAGTTTATAGTAGCTGCTTGCTGGAATTTCGCAGGGAGTTTAGTCCTTTGATGTCGGTGCATGGTACAATGAAGGCGTAAACTCCATGTAATAGATGTGTTTAAAAAATTATGTCCCTTTTCAGGCTCCGGTGTATGAAATGGGCAAAGGCCTAGTAAAAAACCCAAGAGTAGTTAACTTTGTGCCTTCTGCTGAAGACCTAGCAAGGTGTGAGCACCAGTGCTCTGCTGCGTTCCTCGTTGGTTTGGTTGGGCTCTAAGCATCTTCTCGTTTCCTCCCCAGCTGAGTATTGAACAGGCCCAGGCTGTGGCAGAGCAGGTCGAGATGAAAGCGAAGGTGGTACAGTCTGAAGTCAAAGCAGTGACCACAAGACATAAGAAGGCCTTGGAAGAGCGGGAGTGCGAGCTGCTCTGGAAGGTACGCAGCCAACGCCTGCGGTTTGAACCGCCGGCAAGCGCCTGTGGGAAAGACGCTTTAGCTAGTCCCTGGCCAGAGCCCGGTACCCTCCCCAGGAACACCCAACTGGAACGCCGCGGTTCGCGGTGGGCTCGTTTTCTGTGGGCAGCAGGGTGCCGGGTTCTGCCCCGGCGGGTTTGTGCCACGGTCCCGGTCCTGACCCGCGGGTTCGCTCCGCGGGAACGGCCCCGCGCGCGGGGCGGGCGCGCCCCCTGCCGGCCGCGCCGCGCGGCTCCCTGCGCGCGCCTTTAAACGCCTCGTGCGAAGGATGTCTTTAAAAGCCTCGGTAATACCGAGCTGCAGAGTCAGGTACGTACTCCGGGGTGTTCTTACCACATCTGCTCCTCATAAATGAAAGAAAAGGAGCAAAGCTGTATGTACTGTCTCCTTTTTTTCAGAAAGAGGAGTAGAAATTCTGTAAGATTTAACTTCCATTGTCCCAACACCTAAAAACTTACTCTCAAACAAGACAGTGTCTCTCTGATTTTTTTTTTTGCTACTAGTAGAAGAATGCTCTCTAGCAAGAGTATCTGCACAATCCCGAACTCCTGCACTCAGTTCAGCCATGATGCATGTGTAGTATTTTGAGAGGAGGAAAGGAAGTAAGAGCAGAGTTTCTTATTCCAGAAAGGTAACTTAGTGGTCATGGCTCTTCTCTGCTTGCTTAGCACAGATTAGTTTGGATTGGGCCTTTGGGTCCCACTTGTAGAATTGAACGGAAACCCATTCTCTGCTGTTGGGTTAGGTCTTTTAGATCACTGAGTCGAACTCGCTTGTTCTATGACCACATGTTTGCAAGTACTGGTACAGGGGAGCAAAAATGTGTGGTCAAGATGAGAAAAGTTTAGGAGTAAATTTGGAATGCTCCTCTAACATGGAGTCGCACCAGATAGAGTGTCAGGAAACCAGGTGCTGTGTGGCTGTACTGGCAGAGCCAGGCAGGATGGCACATACTTAAGGTTGGTGAGGCACAGACTGCCAAGAAGCAGTGCCATCCTGCTAGAGAAGAGTCAGGGAAGAAGTACTTTATCAACACTGACTGGAACAGTAATTTTTAGGTTTAATATCTGTTGCCAGCAAAATGACCTTTCTGGTAAGAGTTGATTGCAAGGAACTACTCCAAGTACAGCAAGTACAGTCAAGACTACTGCAAGTACAGGAAGACTATCCCCTAAAGGAGAAGTCTTGTTTTTTCTCTAGTTTTTTTATAAGAACTATCAGCAGCAAGATTAAAAATGCACTTAATATATTTACTGTACACCTAATGCTGCTTTTTCTGAGATATTTGAATTGAAGGAGATTAGTTCACTTTCCACTGTTAGCCTTCCCCAAGAAGCTTGGCAGCCTTCTCTTTTGAGATACTGCTAGTACAGGAGAAGAGCTTCCCCTAAGCTTCCAAGAGGCTGCATAAATGCACTTTACTGGAATGTCTGCACTGAAAGCAAATTCTCTTTGGGTTATAAAACAATATTTTAAGAAGGAAACTTGGTATTGATGGGAAATCATTCTAGCAAAAAAAGCTGAATGTATTAAGCCCTCAAGCAAAGAGTGTTAGTGAATAATTTTGAGTGCCAAAGATTAAGCTGAGGCCCAAGATGAGTAATCTCTTTAGGAAATCTATTGGAGGAAGCATCTCTGGCTTTTTTTTAAGTCTGGTAAAACCTGTGTTCCTTAATTTTAAATGAAATAGCATGTTTGTACATCTTATCTAGTCACTATATAACCAAGGAGTCTTCAGACAGTGAGCTGTCCCTCATTAAAATACATTGCTGGTATTGTTCTGCAGCCAAGCAGGTATTCAGACATAAGGAAATGTATTTTTGTAACAGTAAAGCAATTACATGTTTCATTAGTTTTACAAGGCAGGTGTCTTTGCCAGATGGTCTGAAGTGATTTTTCACAAGTAAAGATAAACACAGGCTTGTATAAAATAGTTACAAACAAACCATTTTTGCTTGAGCTTCAGTCCCCCAAGCAGGACTGGCAGCAACCTTCTGTGTCATTTGAAGTGACACTGTAAAGCATCCTGTTGTAAAGCACAAGCTTGATGTGACTGCCAGTATTTGCAAGAAAATATTAAAATAATTGGACCCTAAAAATCCCTGGAGACAGATGTCTGGTATTATCTAGTCATATGAAGACAGTTCTGGCAGGCAGGGGAATGACACGAGCCCATGTGCCTTAGCTGTTGGTGACTCCTAGCCTCAGCGATGTGTGGTAACCGCCTGCCTTCTGAAACAGGTCTCAATTCTGGTGAGATCAGGCTCAGCCTCTGCTCTCTTCTTGAGAGCCTGCAGTAACTTCTGTCCTCCCTGGAGTGTCTAGATAAGATGTGCCTTCAAATGATCTGTCAAGTACCTTGCAACTAGGAAACAACAGCACTTGATGAAGCAAATCACTATTAGTAAGCAAGTGACTCTTTCAAATGGCACTCTGATGTCGCAAATCTGCAGGGTAAGAATGTACAATTCGGGCTGGAGGATGGGAGAGAAGAATCATCCTGAATTTGGGTGAATAATAACTTTTCCTCACTTCTGCTTCTCTACATTGCAACTTTTAGAGGCTTGTTCTGCAGTTCTGTGTCAACATGCTGCAACAACTGCACAACCGGTTTTTATGTAGAAGAATGACATTAGGAAATGTTTCTGTGTTTATGGGTTGTCTTTCCTGATGTAAGTGTGCTTTTCTCTCCCCCCTAACCCCCCCCCCAAGGTGGAAAAGATTCGTCAAGTCAAGGCTAAGTCACTCTACTTGCAAGTTGAAAAGTTACGTCAGAACCTAAATAAGCTGGACAACACCATTAGTGCTGTTCAGCAGGTCCTGGAGGAGGGTCGTACCATGGATATTCTCCTGGCTCGGGACCGCATGCTGGCTCAGGTGCAGGAGCTGAAGAGTGTGAGAGGCCTTCTCCAGCCACAGGAAGATGACAGGATCATGTTCACTCCCCCTGACCAGGCACTGTATATGGCCATTAAATCCATGGGCTTTGTCAGCAGTGGGGCTTTCGCTCCTCTGACCAAAGCCACTGGGGAGGGCCTCAAGCGTGCACTGCAGGGCAAAGTGGCCTCTTTCACAGTGATAGGCTACGACCATGACGGTGAGCCTCGCCTTTCGGGAGGTGACATGATCTCTGCAGTGGTGATGGGCCCGGATGGAAACCTTTTCGGGGCAGACGTCAGTGATCAGCAGAACGGGACCTACCTGGTTAGTTACCGTCCACAGCTAGAGGGAGAGCACCTGGTATCCGTGATGATGTGCAACCAACACATTGAGAACAGCCCCTTCAAAGTCGTGGTGAAATCTGGGCGCAGCTACATTGGCATTGGGCTGCCGGGGCTCTCCTTCGGCAGTGAGGGAGACAGCGATGGCAAACTCTGCCGCCCCTGGGGGGTTAGCGTAGACAAAGAAGGCTACATCATTGTTGCCGACCGCAGTAATAACCGCATCCAGGTATTCAAACCATGCGGGACCTTCCATCACAAGTTCGGCACGCTGGGCTCCCGGCCGGGCCAGTTCGATCGACCTGCTGGCGTGGCTTGTGACGTCTCCCGTAGGATCGTCGTAGCCGACAAGGACAATCATCGCATCCAGATCTTCACGTTCGAGGGGCAGTTCATTCTGAAGTTTGGGGAGAAAGGAACCAAGAACGGGCAATTCAATTACCCATGGGATGTGGCCGTCAACGCGGAGGGCAAGATCCTGGTCTCTGACACGAGGAACCACCGCGTTCAGCTGTTTGGGCCCGACGGAGTGTTCCTTAACAAGTATGGCTTCGAAGGGGCGCTCTGGAAGCACTTTGATTCCCCCAGAGGTGTGACTTTCAATCACGAGGGCCACTTAGTAGTGACAGACTTCAACAACCATCGCCTCCTGGTCATCCATCCGGATTGCCAGTCAGCGCGCTTTCTGGGCTCGGAGGGCACCGGGAACGGCCAGTTCCTGCGCCCGCAGGGAGTGGCGGTGGATCAAGAGGGACGCATCATCGTGGCCGATTCCAGGAACCACCGGGTGCAGATATTCGAGTCAAATGGTAGCTTTTTATGCAAGTTTGGCACTCAGGGAAGCGGCTTTGGTCAGATGGACCGTCCTTCAGGTATAGCCGTCACCCCTGATGGGATGATTGTTGTGGTCGACTTTGGAAACAATCGAATTCTCGTCTTCTAATCTGTGTTTGAATTGGGAAGAAACTGTCTCAGGGAAATTCTTCTAAGAGAAAATGAAAAAATACAACGTTGATTCAAACCTACCTCATCTTTAATTTTTTTACAGATGAATGTACTTATCTTTCCTGCAGGGAGTGAGCCTGTAAAGTTAAAGTCTATCTACCTCATTGTCCTCCCTTCCCTCCCTGGTTTCTTGCCACCCTCCCTGTCCCCACACACTCAACAGTTCAGAACGTTTTACCTCTCCCCCCGATGGGGTTTCATGCACAAACAAGTGTTGCTGTGCACATTAGGTGGTTTGTGTGGTGAGTTCTGTAGACTAAGCCAAAAAAGGCTCTATGTAACTTTTTAAATGGGGAAAAATGGTTGTAGGCTTTTGTAGAGAATTTGTGTTCTTGACCATACTGCAGTTCTGTGCGTGGGGACACGGGAGGGGGACTTTTGTTTTTTGAATTGCTGCTGCAGCAGAGAACTTTTTCCTGTTCTCCTTTTTATACCTCAGTGTGTTTGATTTACTGGTGAGCACAGCATCTTGTTCCCAGACGACTTTGAACGTTTTGCGGAAGTGAGTGGGATTCACTTGCCGGGAAGAGCAAGTTTGCATCTTTTTGGCATTTCTGTGTATTTTTTCTGAAACACAGTAATCCAACAGCACAAAGCGAAGCTGATGAAAATGCACAAAAATTCTTTAAGTTTAAACCAAATTGTTCATTCTAGTTGGCTTAGTGCGGTCGTTGTAAAGTTCAGATAAAAAGCAAGGCTTCCTTTAATGTATCCTGTTTCTGAGTATTTCTTTTACCCTTTCTTTTGAAAGCTAAATTAGTTTTTAAAAAGTTATTGTTTCTTTTTTTATCAGTGCACCTAATCTGAATAACAGAAGAGGTTACAAGGAGCATTGAAACAGGGAAAAATCAAACCCTTTTGATTTACTTTCTTGTGAAATGACTAGCTTTTTTTTTTTACCCTGCCCCATAGAGATATTAAGGGAATAACATTTGATGGATTTGTTAGAACAGAAGTGGTACCTTTTTCCAAAAGTAAGAAATAAGCACAGCTTTGGAGATTCAGGGTGCATTTTGAAGTAGTCAACAGGTTTTTGCGTTTAAAAAGGACTGCAATAACTATCAGTGACAAAAATATTTTTTCATCTTCTGGCTTCCCTAAAGAGCTGGACTGAAAAATTTGGGAAGGATAACTGTATTTTTTGGGGTGAGGTGGGCCTGTAGCTGTGTGTATCTCTTGCTACAGATCCAAGTAAAAAGTTACCAGGACCAGCATAAGGCAAACTGCATCAAGACAAAACTTTGCTGACTGATTTTTTTTTTCTTTTTTCTCTTTTGTTCTCCCCAGGGCAGTACCAAAGAATTCTGTGTAAAATAAATGTGTATGATCCTTAAAAGCTTGGAGGCAGGGGAAAGGTCACCCTTTCAGGGATATAAATAAAGCTTTTCTGAGAAGTGGAAACTTTTGGGGAGAATAGAGATCTCTTTAGCAAAATGTGACTTTGGGTCCTTGGAAGTATTTGATTTTATTCTTCATTTCATTCTAGTTTAGCTGTTAATGCAGATATGGTCTCTACAGAGCTGTTGCTTCTCGCTCTGGATAAGGCCTTTTGGTGGCAAACAAGAATAGTTAAAGTAGGGAACAGAGAGCCTTTCTGTCTCTCCACAATGGAAAAACTCACGTAACAGTACTCTTAGGCTTGGAGATGCCATGAGATTTACTGTACTGTTTGCAAGAGAAGATCTGTGAAACACAAACATGGTTGTTATCAAAAAGTCTGAAGAGCCTTAACCATCCTTCAAGGAAAGGGTTCATCTCTCTGCCAGCCACCATGCACAAAAGTGACCTGAGATTGAAAGGCTCTCTACAAGTTTGTGAGCAATCACAAGGTGCACTTTCCTTCTTGCTGCTTTTCCCCTCCAAGGAGAGTGAACTTTCTGGGTTTTGTAGAAATCCTGATGATGTGTGCAGACAGATAGCTGCCACTTAGAGGAAGCTTAAACTGAAGGACCAGAAAGAGACAGATTCATGAGATGGCAAAATATCTTTTGAAAGAAGGGTGAGGAAGAACACCTGAATTAAGATAAAATAACTGTGCTGTCTTTCAGCCAAAGCCTCAAGGAAGCAAACTCTTCAAAGCAGTTTGTTTCAGTTAGGCTTAATCTTAGGATAGCATGGTTTAAAAATAGTCTGTAAAGGATAATCTTTTATACAGATGTCTGTCATTAAATTTGTGTGGCCACTCAAAATATGGGGATGAGAAAGCTAGTTTACCTTTGACTTTTAAAAGTTTTGCTTGTGGATATGCTTCCCTTCTTGGGAGTGGCCTAACAGTTGTGACAGATGTCCATATTGTCTTGTACTGTTCAGTCCAAGAATTATTTGCAACTTGGGCTGTGAAAACTGAGAGCTTGCAAGACCTCTAGATACCAAAGAAAACTGGTTTAAAAAGCTTTAATGTTTAGTTTGCAGTGTCCTTGCATTTATGCTATCATGTCTTAAAAACGCCAGGTCTCCAATATCTTGACCAGAGTGGCTGACAGTGTTGGAGTATGCTAGAAATGCTCCTGTGCTTTAATGCTCATTGGGTTTCCTCCTTCTCTAGGACTAGAAAGGAGTTGTCTTCCAGGCATTAAAAAATATTAAGTGTGCGTTCAGGATTGCGTTGAACTGCAGAAACCTTTTCGCCCCTCTCCAGCCTGCACCATGTAGAAGGTGCCGGACACTGAAGTTGCCCTTTGCTATTTTGTATGGAGCCATTGCACAACCCCAGTCCAGCTCTGTCAGGAAGAGGAACGACTTTAACTCTTTCTAAGTTCCTGTCTAATTCAGTGGGATTTGCTTACAAACCAAACCTCAAGTGTTTGACCTCATGTATTGGGGAGCTTTTTCGTTTTAAAAACACTGCTATTTAGCTACCCAAAATAATTCCCTATCGTTGTCATAGATAGTGCTAAGCACACTTGGTCTCATTGAAAAGTGGTAGTGTAGCTTATAAAATGGAGTGTTTTATATGCAATGAAAATAAGTAGCGGTAATATACAATGCCAACATCAAATTCCCCTTAGGGGCTTTTAAAAAGTAATACTTAAATGAGATTCAAACCTTGCTCTGTTTTTTCCATGCATGTTCTCAGGCTATGCGTGTTCTCAGGTTAATGCCCCAGTATCATGACATACATGTTTGCAGAGAGAAAAAGCAAGGCTTTGAAGCTGGATTGCAAACTGAACAAGTGTTTGGAGTAATCTCCTGAACTAGTAGAAGCAGCCTGGAGATGGGTGAGGTGAGCTTGTGCCTCTTTCTCTCAGCTCTGACATTGGGAACAATGGATGTGGGTGACAGACCTGTCTACTAGAACTCCCAAAGGAATTTCACTGTGCCAGGTTACACCAGTGGCGCTCAGTAAACCTTTTGCTTGACAAAACGCTGTCAGCAGTCAGTACGGCTGGTTTGGGTTCAGCCTACAAGGCAATCTTGTCCTTTCTCAGAGCTATCTAAGCAGGAGCTTCAGCAGCAAGCTGAAGCAGACTCAGTACTTGATAATGCAGGTCCTTCCGATAATTCACTCCTTTCTATTCAGTAGCTTTTAAATATAACTTCTTTAAGGAAGCCCATGAACCTTAAACTTGTAAAGAAAGCAAGGGAAAGATGACAACACCTGAAATCTAATACGTATTGGGGCCAAACATAACCAAGTTGAGAGAAAGAAGAACAAGGCACTTGGATGTGGCCTTCCCTTGGAATTGCAGGAAAATGGGCCCAGTCTGTTATGTTGCAGTTAAACCAAAATTAATTTCCGAAGAGAGCAGGCTTTATAGGCTTATCTTGCCATAACTTTGATTATAAGATTTCTTTGTTCAGTTGTGGTTTAAAAAAAAATATTGTGCCAAAGTGTATTGTGTTTTGTTTTGGTGTTTGTTTTTTTAAGGAGTGTAAGCCAAATGGTGCCAAAAGGTAATAGGGTATTTAAAGATAGAGATATTTAGACAAACAGTTTGGAGCTGTATAAAAAATGAACACTGGTACTTGCGTTAGACAAATATTGTACCTTTGGTCTTTGAGTCCTTGGGAGTTTGAAACCCAGTTTGCTGTGGTACAAAATGCACAACTAGAGATGCCACTATTTTTTTCTTGAAGTTCTACCTCACTTTGCAGAAGTAAATCATCTACCTCAATCAGACAGGTTTGAGAAACAACTGAGAATCTGCCTGGGCGAAGGATTCATCCTGCCTGTTGGACGAGCATTTTAGTTGAAACGGAGATACTAAGTTTGTACAATGTGGTGACTTCTTGCTTTTGTTTGCTTTTGTTTTTGCTGCCTGCTCATGGAAATACTAAGCTGCCCTTGCTAGAGAATCTATAAATACAACCAGATGTTCTTATGTTCAGACAAACTGGACTGAGACACCTGAAACACTTTGGAATTTGTTCTGTTTTCACTAGGAAGTATGGAAATGTAACCTTTTTTCAGTATTATGACACTACTAGCTGACATGACATACTTCATGTTCATTTGCAGTGTTCTTATGTCCATAAGACCTTTAGGTCTTCTCTCTACAAGAGAAAAGCTTTTATGCACACCTACAAATATGTCCTGTTTGGAAAGACTAGTGTTACAATTGCTGTAAAGACAACGCTATACCAAATGCTTGAAGAAGGGAATAAGATCCTGATTTTTTTTTTGACTTGGTGATTGTATTAATAGCTTTCTTGACTCAATGGGATTTTTTCCACCATGACAAAGCAACCACATTGCTATTCCCAGAGGGCAGTTTAGGTTCAGACATTCTCAGGAGAGGCAGTTTAAAACCAGTATGTTGGGGTTTTATGCAACTTTGATAGTGACGTGCAACATGCCCCTTGTTTTACCTGTGGAGTAAAGTTGCGGAAGCACATTTTCAGATTACTATATTGAAAAATCTTTTTTCCTCCCCTCCTCATATTTAGGGGTGACAGGTGGGTACAGGCGACCCCTAGTAATGATAGGCTGTGTTGGGTTTGGTAAATGTTATGGTGGAAAATGTACATTGATGTCTCTAAGTGATCTTACGGGTTAACAAGCCAGACTGGCATCTTTTCCATCATTGTTTAACCAATAATGGTTCTAAAAATGCTTTGTGTACCTGCATGGTCTTAGACCTCCTATTAATGATTGTATCAACTTACAAACTCAGGTAGATAATTTTTTAAGCTCTTTGCGTAGAGCCTTACTGACTGAATGTTAAGTGTCTGTGTAGTGATGTAGTTAAGTAACTTCCTTTTGAACTACCAGACTAGTTTGGAGAAAAAAAAAAATCCTTTTATAGGTTTGTAGAGTACTTTTCAGACAATGTAGTAGTTTTTCCTTCAGAGGGAGAGATGTCTGTTTCTGGGTTTTGTTTTTAGTTTCTTTTCTAAAACGACTAAAAGGTTTTTAACTAGTTTGTAAGGTGTGCTTAGTCACCTGAGTTGGTGGGGGTTTCTTGCTGTATGTGATTCTTGTTTGTACTGTGCATTACCTGTCATGTGCTGCTTGGCTCGTGCACAATTTGTTGGAGGAGTGAGAGTGTTGAACACACACCTGCAATTTAAGTCAAGTAGAAATTGGAAGCCTTGAACAAAATGGAGGTCATCCACATGAAACCAGTGTCACAAACTGGCATTTTCCTGCCCTCGTTTAATTGACTGTAGATGTATGGCCCCATCTTGTAAAACTTCATTACCAGTGTATAAGTAGCGTTGCCTTGGTGCAGTTTGGCGTGGGGATCCAGAATGATTTTGTCAGTCCTTGGATGCTGGGCATCTTGAGTTGATTGGTTTTGTAGTTTCCTCTTCTGTTGCAGTTGCTTCTTTTCTACTTTAGTGATTAATCATGCTGCTCTCCTAATAATAATAAAAATGTCTCAGCAGGACTGACAGTGCTCTGCTTTTAATGAGCTGCTCAGAGCTTTTATATCTAATTGGTAATGAAACAGGCTGTGACAAGAACTTCCATGCTCCAAAAAGGGCATCACATTTCTACTTGGACAAAAAGTGACATTTTCAGATGTCAGATGTTGAGCACCGCAAAGAAAGCATGACAGGTTATGTGCAAACTTTTACGTAGAATAAGTGAGCAAAATGTTAGAACCCTTGTGTTAATGGAGGCTTCTGAATGTATCTTTGTGGTCCATAGGGAAGGCTGAAGGATGTAGCAAGGAGATGATGTATCAGCTACTGGCAGCCTTAAAACAAAGTCAGTGTCTCTCTGGACTTTAAAATGTTCCTATGCAGTTTATTTTATTTTTGTTTAATCAAATAAATGTGAGGAGTTTTTTTCATGGCAAATCTGTGTATGTGTGTTTGTATTACCCAGCCAAAGCCACCTCTTCTGTCAGGGTGCAAAAAAGAAAATGCATTTGCCTGAATTTGAATCTAGCTGCCTCCAGGTGATGACTACTGAAAACTTTAACCAGAGGCACCTGCTTTGAAAGAAGAGAGGAGAAACGGTGGGGTGCTGTGGAGAGAAATGCAGATTTGTTTGCTTGGTTTTTTATTAAAAAAAGTTTTGATGCAGTGTCAAACTCTTAGTTGGCTGGTCTATTAAAAACCAGCCTCATCTTCATGAGTGGAAGAAATGGCTTTGATACTGAACTTGCCACCTGTATTCCATGTGTGTTTTCCAGTTTTGCCAGAAAGTTCCTGGTTTAACTTCCTCGTTAGGTCCATTTCTGCACCTTTGCAACTGTGAAAGTAATAGTGCATTTTCTGAGTGATGGTGTAAAGCAAAGCCAGAACATTATGAACAGTGTATCCAGCGTCTTGCAGAGTGACTGCCAACATAAGTTGAGGAAGCAGAAAAGATACTCCTTTTCCTTACTACTTTAGAAAAGGTTTGAAAAGAAATGGTGAGCATGGGAAGATGCTCTTCAGCAACAAAGGTTTGAGGATTTGGGCCACTGACTTGAATTCCCAGCATATGGGTAGCAGCAGAGGTGGATTCCATTCTCTGAAAGTGCTGACTGCACTAGCTCTTCAAAACTGAGATGCTTTCTGGCCCCAGCTGTGTACAGCTGTAGGACTGCTCAGCACCCTGCTGTGTGCTTTATCCATCAAAATCCTTGACCCAGACCATCATTCTTTCTTCCTGCTGGAGCAGCTGATAATATGGCAGCAGTACAGAGATCACTTCAAGTTGAAAGGAGGGAGGGAGAAGACTCTACAAAGGAGGGGGAACAAGCTGCTCAGGTGAGTTTCAGGATTACCAACCCTGGCTAGCTTTGTGTGCTATTCTGTCTGTATTCCCTTGGCTCCTGTGCTCTCTCCCTGAAGAAAACCAGAACCTGGAAGCTCATTGAGCACCATCAGATGGCTCTGGACATCACTAAGTGCTGCACCATGGCCATGGTCACTCCACTTTCTTGACAAAAGCTTTAGCTCCGAGCCTGTGACAGCATGTAGGCAAGGAGGCTGAGATAGCAACAGAGGTTTTGGTGCTTGGTGGGAAAATGAGAGTGCAACTCCTTTCTCCTGCTGTGGGGATATGAGCCAGTGCATCACTGCAGGGGTGAGATCCTGGAGGCACTGGGAGGGCACAGGCAGCCTTTCCTTCAGGAAGTGGCCGAAACCAGAATAATAAGCATTAATGACTTTATTATATTATTGACATTATCGACTTTCCCAGTTTTACTTGACCTTCACTTCTTCACCACTATCAGAGCCTAAAAGTAACTGAGGGAAAAGGCAAAAGTGGACTGTGACTCTATGGCAATGCCAGAGCAAGACAGTCCTTGACTGCTTCCTCCCTATTTTTTCCCTCTGCTACTGGTAAAACAGCTGCTGTGGTCATGGAGCCGCCTTAGGGCAGAGAAGCAGTCAGTGTTACCGGGAGCTGGGGCTGGATGCTTCTGCTCACATGCAAATGCCGCTGTGATAAGATGTGCAGTATCTGGGGAACAACAACTGCATCCTTCATGGCGCCCCGAGGGGAGCGTTGGGTGCCTCCGGGTGGAGCCGGGCACTGCTGGAGCAAGGCATTAGCATCTTTTGCATGTGAATGCCCCGCATTCCTTGGGGGGCGGGAAGGGCAGAGAAGAATCTTCTCTATTGAGGGCCTAGGACCACCCAGCGAGCAGCTGTAACCTTTTTGTGTTTAATCAGTCAATCTACTTTGACTTGATGGATGTATCGGCTCCCTTGCTCCCTCCTTTCAGAAAGGTGATCTCGATGCTCTCTTTCCTGATTTTTTTTTTTTTTTTTTTAAATTCCTAATACTTCTAAATGCTTGCCCCTTCCTGAGGACAGAGTGGGTGCCACCTCTGACAGTGATAGAAAAGCTATTGAAAAAGTCAGCTACTGGGTCATTTCTTTGAAAGCCTTGAAAAGTAGTGAAGCCAGTTCCCTAGCAGAAGAGGGGTGGTAACATTTCCCAGGCTTTCTGCTGTACTCCTTCATGAGGGCTGCTTCCTGCTGAGGGGACCCACACTTGTACTCATTCTACAACTTGCACATTGTTAATACACTTACTATTCTTCTTCTGTCAGTTGTGGCTTGTTTGTTGAAGAGCTCAGGGGCAAACCCAGGACATCTGTGCTCCCTAATGCTCAAGTTACTGAGAGCAGAACTTGCAGGACCTGCATCTCAGCTGGCTGCTGCTTCTAAGTTGGCCCTTCATGGTGGAGGCTGGAGGCAAAGTACAGTGCCAGCAGCACAGGGAGATAAGGTGTTATTCCAGCTCTACCCTAAAGATTATCCGGGCAAAGTCTCAGAATAGCTGAAATGACACAAAACAGCCAGGGAGGGGAAGTGAGGAGAGATGCTATGTGCTGGGCTATGATAATCCAGGCATAAGATAAAGTCCCAAGGTGGGATGGCTCATCTCTTCTCTGCTCACAATAGGTTAATAGAGTCCTTGCTTATGCTGCTCTCTTTCAGCCTCCCGGTTTGAGCAAAACACAGAAAGTTTTCTGACTGAAAGAATTATAATTTTTACTCTAAGGTGGAAATTGCATTTAGAAAATATATTTTTAAAAAAATCATTATTCTTACCATCAGGCACTCTTCCACTGTACTGGCACTATTACACTTTTCTATAGGGGACAAAGGAAAACCAGGGAGAAGAAAAAAAAAAAACACCAAAAAAACCCACACCGGCACAAACAACCCCCATGCAGCTAAAGCAGGAGTGTTCCCCAGCACTGGTCCCTTCAGGGCACCCACTGCCTGTTGCAGCCATTGCCCTACACCCTCACCCCCACACCTGCTGCACCAACAAAGGTTTAGCAGCTGTACTGGGTTTTGTCCTTGCTGACCAGTCAGCTCTTACACCTTTCCTGTTTTGGCAAACTGCCACTTGTTGAGCTCATGAGGCAGAACGCAGCAGCAAAGTCCCTCTAGTTTCTCCTAGCTGCAAGAAGAGGCCATGTACCACCTGGCTCAGTCACACCCACCCAGCACCTTACACAGCCACACGTGCCCCAGCTCGCTCACTCTCACACCCAGACTCTGCCATCTCAACCACACACGAGAAAGGGACATAGACTGGCTTTCTGCAAGGGTGGCTTGTACTAACGAGATACAACCTCAACGATAATTAAGTCATGGTGCTGGGCCGTGTACTGCAGTGCAATGGTGAGGGCTGCAAACGGCCTTAGTGTGTCTTTACGCCACCACCACTTCGCTCCTGGGACTTGATAACACTTTCAGGCCAGCAATACAGCTGCTAGTTTTAAGGAGGAGAGCTGCTAACACTGGCACTAGGCCCTTGCCCTGTTAATGCTGGAACTGTGGTATTTGCACTTAAAAGAATCTTAATAAAGTAGCCTCAGGGGTGGGAAGGGGCAAACCTCTCCCACCCTTGGCTATGACCTGCAGGAAAAAAACTCATTTCCTTGCAGCTGGGGCCCCAGAGCTGCATAGGCCCATACATACACATACCTCCCTTTTCCAATGCCTGAAGGTGCAGCAGCTTCAACTCCAGCAAGGACCAAACTCCAGCTGCTGCAGGGTAGCAGACTGTAGCCACATCAACATAGCAAAGTTGGGCAAAAGCCTTTTCTTCCAGGAACCAGAGCTCGTATGTGTCAGAACACAGTAGCCAACAACAGCTCAGTCGCTGTTTCAGCAGGACTTTAGTTCGGGTAGGTGATGCTCTCCTTCCAGTCACTTCCCTCCCAGCTATTCTCTTCAAAAAAAGTAGAATTACACACTTGGTTAACCACCTCGTTTCAGGAAGTAAACTGCCACTCACATTCAAAACAGATACCAACCTCTCTTCCCTTTGTAAAGGTTATTTCAAAAGACCTCTAACCACACCTTTTTTGTTTACATGTTTTATTAAAAATTTACATAAATGAACACACTCCAGCGATTGGGGTATGCAGGTGTTCTAGGTTAAAAAAAAATATACAAAATCCCAAGCCCTCCTGGGCAGGGCAGCAGCAGGTTGAAGCACGCCCTCACTTCCTTTGAACAGTGGTGAAAGCTGGCATCTGAATGGGCTGGATTGAGTGGACTGGCTGGAACACGGGCTTCTTCCGCATGTCGGAGAGTGTTTTCACAGAAGGGAGAAGCTGGTTTCTCTTGATGATCTGCAGTGCCAGCTGTGTGTTACCTACAAGAAAACTTCCTTTTAAAAAAGAAGTACCTGTGTATGACTTGGGAATGACTGTTCTCCACACAGAGCTGACAAGCCCACCTGTGCCGAGGCCACATACATCAGCGGTCTTCCTCTTTGGTGAAAGGCTGACATGGACACGAAAAGTACTGGACAAAAGTACACTTGAAACAACAGTATTGCTTGATTCTACCTATTCTTAGCTGAAGACATCAAGCTTTCACCTCAGAGCTTCAAGATGGCAGCGCACCTGAAGGGCACCTCTTCTCGCTCCTATCTGCATCATGAGACTAGATCCCATACAAAATGCCCTCACAGTGTGACGTTACAAACAGTAATGCAAACGTCAAGGGTTACACAGAACACGTTTTTAAAAGAAGAAATCTGATTTTCAACTGTATGTATGGCCCATCAAATAAATACCAATGTAAAAGGAAAAATTCTTCTTTTTAAAAAGTAAACATATACAATTGTAGGAGAAAACCGGCTAAGTTCTGAAAAGAACATTTCTCCCTCTTAGCACAAATGCTTTTCTTTCATGAAAGTTTTACTTTCAGAAGAGATGCACCTTTATGTTGACATTTTTCTTTTGTTGCCAAAACAAAATGTTTTTAGCTACTTTTGGTTATATAGGTAGAAGGAGGTGAGAGACATAAATCCCACTTTCTGCTCTCTTCTGCTCTGTACTACTTTTTTGCAGAAAAATTCCAACTTAAACATATTTCTGTGAAAAGCTTTATAGAAGCCTCAATTCTGAAAACAAACGCTCACGTCCTCTGCCTGCCTGCAATGCACAACAACTGAAGGGGAACGAGCACACTGAAGATTTCCAAACACTTGGATATTAAGCCCCAAGGGGCACAGGTCTGCAGCCATGACAGCCACAATGGTGCAGCTGTACCACTCTGCTCACCCTGCAGAATTCAAGTGCAATCTTTCCAGTTTCCCATTATGTATGTAGAGCATTTTTTCCATGCCAACACAGTGAACCTTCAAAAGGAAGGATTTTGGAAGAGTTATCAATATTACAAGCTTTGTTACAGTACTTGCTACATAGGGCTTGACATGGCTTCTTTGGGAAACCTGGATTGTGGTTGTCTTTTAATTAAAAGCCTTCTAATCCCTCTTTGTAGTATAAACCTCATCAAGGATTTTACTGAGCCTACCCAAGACTGCTGATTTCTACACAAAATATAGAAGATTTCAACTATGATGATGAATGTTTAGGAAGTCTGGAGTGTGTAAGAACAGGATGGTGATAAACAATGGAAGTGAAGGTGTGGATACGTGGATCCATAGCAGTGTAAAATGGAGACAGAGCCTAAAGGGTGTCATCAAAATATTGGCACAACTCTGTAAAAGACTAGGATAGATGACTACGACCCTCCTCACCTTATACCCCAAATCTGGGTGACAGAACATTTCAAAACTTAAGAATTTGTTCTAACATTTTGCTCATGAGGGTTAGATGTAAACATCAAGGAAAAAAATCTAAAATAGTAACAATACCCGATTTACATTCAACACTGCAGCCTACATGGTAAATTCGAGTTTTTAATGTTGTGAAAAATATTCATTTCCTTACCATTCTGTAATTCAAGATATACAGCCAGCAGAATTGCCTCTGGAGGGATCTCTTTGGGGTGGATCAGCGAAGCAGCCTTATTGAAAAAGAAGAAGGGGTGGGGAGAAAAAGTGTTTAAGAGAAATATCCAGCTCGAAGAAAGTGCCCCTTGACAAGACTGTTACCATCATCTTAGCTAACAAAACTAAGTAACAATCCATAAATGAAGATAAGATTTTTTTTTTTTTTGAACTAATACACTCCATCAGGTTTATGCATGCAAGGAGAGTCTGAAAGAGCTTTGCAAGACTGTTTCACACTAATTAGCAGCACCATCTGCTGTATGCTTATGTTAATATATCGAGTCTGTAATTCTTGGGCCAATCTACTGTGGTCTCCTGGTGAGATGACAGGTGAAGAGGGTAACCTCCCCTGCTCCAAAGTTCAGAAAACAAACTTAACAAGGATCGTTCATTAGCTTTCCATATACACATTTTCTTTTGGCTATGAAGTCAATGAATTTATTGTAGGTACAGAGACCTATTATACTTTACATCCACAGATGGCCTTACACTTCTTTGGGCTTTACACATATGCTACAGAGCCCAAGCACAGACACCTGCCCAACCCTAAGAAGCCTCAGGAGGGAAAAGAGCAAGACAACTGCGTTAAGCAGTTGAGAACTTCAAAGAATTTGAACCTGTTCACCTACACAACTACTACGAAGTAATTTGGAAGACTGCTGTTTCAGTTTGCAACTCAAAAATGCATTTGAGTAGTCTTCCTGACAGACAGGAATGGCTGCAAAAAGAGACAAACATATTGTCATTGAAAGAGATGGGTCCCACCGTAAGAAAGACCAAATGACGCAGGCTAAGTAAAGACGGAGCAATACTTGAGAATTCTTGGGACAAGAGGCAGGCAAGGAACATACCTCTAGCAGAACTGCAGTTTGTTCTCACAGCCCTTAAGTTAATAGCTTAGGTGGTGAGTTATTAACTGATTAGAGAGAAGTAAACTCAAGGTCGTCAAGAACTTTCCCCTCTGAAATGTAACAATTACTATTGGATCAGTTAAAAAATAAAAGCAGTTAGAAAAAGTGAAAAGGCTTCCTAGTCATATTCCACTGTTTTGATACAATCTAGGAAGAAAAATGCTTCCTATAGTGGTACTGAACTGTTTACACAAGAAAGAAATTTGAAATTCCTTTATTTATGAACCAATCAATATTAGTAAAATAAAAGAAGAGAGATGCCATCTCAGCAAAATCCACAAATAAATCTGGACTATGAAATCACCAGGATTTGCTATGATCTAAATGGCACTTTGAAGGAAGTGCCTTTGTCCCTAAAGCTGTCTTGAAATTTGTTTTTCATACCTGATGAAGACACTTCCGAGCTTTGTCATATTCACTCCTCAAGCAGTAAGCACTTCCAAGGTTAAACAACATCATTGTTCGTGCAGATGTGACCGAGCTAGGATAACACTGTGGGGTTTGCTTGCCAGCTGCAATTTAAAAAAAAAAAAAAAAATTCTTTTTCTTTCTTACACTTTTATTCCACATTGGCCAAGTAAGTTCCTGTACTCTGCTGAATATGGTGAGTGGTACTTACAAGATTCCATTGCCTCATTTTCTCCTTTGTCAGACCCTACAAAGAAAAAAAACACAAACCCCATTGTGATTCATGAGCTTTTTGTACTAATTTTGAAATAAGTTTTAAAAGATAAAAATTTACTTCTTTCTTCATAGCCTGACATTAAAGAGGGAAAACAGCAGTTTCATCAAGAGGTTACACCACTTAAGACTTCCTGTCTTTCATGTTTTCCTTTTAGATTTGCAGATGACTACAGTGAAGTTTAAACTGCAGACACATCACTGAAATCAGAGCTGCTGTAGACTTAACTATGCAGATGGCTCTCAAGTATTTTTCTGTTACAGAATACACACTCCCACTGCAAGAAGATTAAGGTACAGATTAAGTTCTCCCCTCTCCTATCTCTCACTAAATGCAGTTAAGTAGACTTCACTTATATTCCAAAACTGGTTTAGAGACTAAAAAGGTGGAAGAGAAGGTATGAAGCCCCAAGGTAACCATAATTGTACATTTAACAAAATCAGCTTTCAAAAGCTACCTCCAAACAAACCAGAACACTACAAAATAACAGTCCTATTTATGTTACAGATTTAGCCACTTCAAAGGAATGACAAACATGCAAAAGACAAACGAAACACAAAGTAGGAACTAAAGCCAGGAAAACAAAAGCACACCACCACCACCACCAAAATACCTCAAACAACCTAAGTCTTAAAAGATGATGTCTTAATCATCATTATGTTTGTATATAGAAATTTACAGCAGGAAGGCAGCTGAGAGCATAACCATTCTAATGAAGTGTGGATTCATTAACCTTGATCCTGCTCATTTGAAGAGATCCCGAGGGAAACATCAGTGACGTTCTCGGGGTTCAAGTGAGTGATGGCATCAGATATTCTGTCTAGAGAGATGAGAGCTTCTGCTGCATACAAATGCCCAAGAAACCTACAACAGCAAAGGGTTAGGTACAAATGTCAGCGTAATCATCCTCACAGTTTGTTATGTGAGACAAACTGAATGTAGTTTTTAACATGACCACATGAAACCTATTACTTGAAACACTTGTACAGAAGTTAGCTTGCTTATAAAGTATTGTCAGTTCTGCCATTCACTGCTTTTAGGCATTAATGCTGTGAAAAAATCCGCACTTGAGTAACAACAATTCATTCGTGCACAGGAATTGCCATTCCAGAAAGACAGTACCTTGGAATGGCTTTATCTTAGAGAATTAAAAAAGGAATCCTTACAAAAACACCCCAGGATATGGGTACATCTGTAATTCAAGGTGTTAAAATTGACTTTACATTCAATAAAAATCAAACTAATTCTGTAAGATAGCTGCATCTCTAAGGACAGCAACTGTACAGGCCTGTCCATGGGCACAAACATCTTTCCAACTGCAGGTTTTGCAAAAGAATTAAGCAAGTTTGACACTTCTAGTTCAGCTCAGCTAATCAGCAGCTTTCCTTTCCAACGTTGGAACAGAAGGAACCCTGTCGATCGAAAGCGTAGTTAGTTTGCAAATATTTAATCTGAAACAAAAGTTGAGCAAAAAGAGTTCTATGCAGCTGTATACAGTACATTTCAAACTGACTATACAGTTGGTTGTAATGAATTACAAAAATCAGGTAAATATCAGTCAATCATCCAAAATAACTTCTGCAATTTAGATCTGATAGAGCAAACGGAACTTTCTACATGTGATTTATTTCACTTAAGAAAACAGTTAACAGTCCAATACTCCCAATCTGCACAAAAGCCTAGTTTCCTGGGACCAAGATAGATGGTGCTCTGCCTTTGCAGAACCCTCATCTGCATTACATAACGGTAACACTGCCTTCACAAAATTATGTGTTACCTTGCAAACTCCTCTAAAGTCTTGCTTATACAATGACTGTGCAAAAAGATGAGCTTCTGCAGTAGTTGGAAGCATGGGAGCCAAAGAATTTAATTGGCACATGGATCATTTCAGAGTGTTCTGCCAGCATATGAAAATAAGCACAAGTTACCTTGCTTTCCGCAAGTACGTTATCAGTTTTGAAAACTACCATTACTACCATAAAAACCTCTGCTATATTTTATCCTGTGTATGATGTAGGAATTAAATGCACAAACAAGGTCAGAAGGATGGGGCTAAAGCTGCCTTTTTTGAATTTGCAGAGATGTATGAGAACTGGTAGGTAGAAACAGAATGAGCTTTGAATCTCTTTCCAAAAAATACAGTCCTGCACTCCCAAGATCTGGTACCCTACTGACTGCGCAAACCTTCCTCTCCGAGGCTGTAGCTTCATAAGTGAGCTTTCAGCAGCGTGCTGGCTTGGGCTGATGTTGTCCGCCCCCCGCTGCTCATTCCTGTCCTTCCGCTGTGCCAGCACAGCATGTGCAGCCCCACAGTCAATCAGGCCTGTCACTGCACGGGACCCATGGCCAGAGATTAACAAATAGCAAAAAAAGCAGCAATAGATTCCAAATTACATGGAATTCATACATAAATGAGGGGACTCACGTTCCTGCGTGTCAATGAACATTTAGTCAGGGCTTCAACAAGAACAGGAGCGGGCCAAGCAATTCTTTGCATCAGATACAGAATTGGCAAGCAGCTACAGACATTGGAAGCTTCAACTGAGAACGCTCCAGCAAAAAGCAGGGCTGAGAAAGAAGAAATCACCACATCAGACTTACTTAAGAGACCCTGACAGCTTTGGTTGCTGAAGAAGTTTATCTGCATGATTCAATGCCATAAGGTTATCACCCAAAGCCAGAGCGACGTAAGCACTACACGCAAGTATTGAGCACCTGGAGAGAAAAAGAAAAAAAAAAAGGGAGGGGGCGGAAAGCAAATATGTTAAATGGAGAATTCAGTGATTTCAAATGCAGCTGTTAAATGTCTTTCTTGTGAAGTGCTGAAGAGATAAATCACAAAGTTTCAATAATGTCTTTTTGTCAAACTTGAAGTAAAGACGCTAGTGTTTCATTATCTACAGTGTCGATCGAATTCTCTGAATTAGGAGACACACACGTTTTGTTCTACCAGTATAAACCAAGGAGCACTACAGTACGCTCAGTAAAACTTTGCAATTTTGACCATTTAACAGATTAAAAAAAGATGGACCTCACCGCATGTGTCATTTTCTCATGGACAGTCTCCCTTTCTCACCCTTTTTTTATGCTTTTTGCCTGGTACTCCCATTTGTACTTCCCTGCCCTCCCCTTCTGTGGCAGCAAAGGGTTGCAGATGTGTAGCTTTCTATAATGGACCAGGTACAAACACTTAGTAGCAGTCAATTAAGTTGTAACACATTTCATACTTATATTGTACAATGTTTGCACACAGGGAGACGATAAACGCTGGAGAACTTGGCATTTCCAGTTTGTGTTCAGTTGAGAGCTGTAATCCGCTGCCAAGACTCTGATTGATGTGTGGCATTTTGTTGCTGTCACAGACTTCCTTATCTTTCCAAAACCACAAAATCTGACAGTTCCTGTAATGAAATCTGAACTACTCGCATTTCCCATCTTCAAACAATAACCCCACGTCAGGATGCCATCATTAGGCCAAGCTTCACACTTTGTAATAACTTCCCCCCGTCTCCGAACACAGCACTCAGGATATTTTCCACTCTGTAAGACATCATTCAGTGCAGGCTGCCTTGTCCTCTGGGCACAAGCCTCTGCCTGCGACGTCTTGCTGCGAGCATGGACTCTGTCCTTCTCCAGGGAGGAAGAGCAGATCCATTTAGTGGGGTCTCACGTTGGGAGCGATGGGAGGAGAGCCTTCGACTCTCCTGCCGGTCGGTGGGCTGTTACTGCACCAACCTTTGGGCAACTGTCAAGCCCACTTTCAGTCCCGCAGTAAATCATGTAATTCGTGGCAGGACCTGGGGTGCCTTTATTCCCCTTTCCCAAGGAGGCATGCTCCTTAATTATGCACAAGCAGGATAAGAAATTTCTCCAGTGTTTCTCCCTACCCCCCACTTCCTCTCCACCGTGCCCAGATGTCACATCAAATCTGAACACACACAAAAGCTTGAGAAAGGGAGAGGAAAGCTTCCCCAGCTCAAGTCCCAAACCTAAAATATTTCTGAAGGGTTGCGACTGGGGAGGGGGAGGGAATGGGAGGAAAAAAAAAAAAAAAAGAATCTCTGTAATAACAGCCTGGTTCTAACTAGCCTCTTTTCATCTCTGCCTCAAAGAAGTGCAGCTTCTAAACCAGCAGAGATGCTAAGTGTCACCAGCTAAATACCCTTAGACGCAGGTCAAGGCCAGCAGAGTCAGTCGCTACTGCCCTTTCTGTTGATGTGTCTTCTATTTCCCACAACTTTTTTAAAGCCTATTTTTGTTCTGAAAGCGTAAATTCAAACACAAGGCGCACTCCAATCACACAACAGGTAAGTCCAGCAAAACTGAAACCTACTTCTCTGCTCTAAGGACTGGCCACTGTTTAAGCACGTAAGAGCTGGCAAGATTCTTCAGCAACAGTCATTTAAAGAAGAGGAAAAGATTCCAATTTTCTTCCCTGCAGAACCATTCTTGCGCGCTTGGATCCATTGTTGAGCTGGCTAAACCAAACACTGCAGAGAGCTGACAGCTAACCGGAGCAGAAGAATTGCACCACAAGGGAAAAGACAAACTAGTTTTTCACCCCGGTCAGGATTCTGACAAAACTCCACAGGTTGCCTTTGAGCACAGCAGACTTCCAGCATCACTGAGCCTCTGCATTCCCCAAATAAAACTGCCTTTGCACTAGGAAAAAGAAAAATGTTTTTTTTAAACCGCCAGATTATGTCAAACAGCCTCTTGTGTAGGTCTCGGCAACAAGACTTGTCAGCCCACACTGACTGCAAGTTTACAGAACCCAAACTCTGCATCTGACTTGGCTTATTTCTCAGGCAAAGGGCGAGCCAGAGCGAATCCGGTTGTTCAAAACTTCTACCAAGACACCAAAAATGGCACTTCTGAACCATTGAGAGAACGTCACTAACCTGAAATGATTTAAAATAGCTAAGTGCAACAGTGGATATAAGCCATCTACTTCTCATGTTCCAACACAGACAAAACAATCCAAGATACTAAGAAATACAGAATGCAGACTGTGCTCACTCAATGGGGAAGTTCAGCACCAGCGAAGGGGAGGTGGGGGAGAACTATGGCTGACAGCAAGGAAGGAGAGAGTGAAACAGCTACGGGTGATAATCATTGTAAGCCTGCACTATCGTGACAGGGCCAAGCAGACCACTGCAATCTTTGAATGGACAAACGAGGCAATACTAGGTAGGTGTGGAGAAGGTACAAGGTATATGATGGGCAACAGTGGTCCTTACAGTACCACCTGTGAAATTACTAGCAGTGTCAGTGACGCTCCTGGAAATACTAGAATATGTACACTTCAAAATTGCGTAAATAAATAAAATAAATAAAGCATAATGATGGGCTGGAGAGGGCTGATGGAAGAGTCAAAAGAAAGTAGAAATGGTAAAAATTAGATCACATGCCTTATAGCAAGGGCATGTAGTTCAAATCTATTGAGGACAAAGTGACTGATCAAACTATTCCTTTAGCTGCTTTGAAGGGGAAAATTAACATTTTCACACAAACTTGTTCAATCGAGGGAGAAAAAGGCTACAAGGTCTGGTGCTATCCACCTCAACTTTTACAATAAAATCCACAAAATTTTCCAAATGTAGCACTGTGGTCTACCAGAACTCCTTTACTCTTGATGTATCCTAACAGTGTTGGGTTGTTCCAGTGCAATGAAACACACCACAGGCTGAGAGCAGAGCAAAGGAATTGCCTTCTCAGAGGATGAGAAGAAACAAGGAGAAGAATTGTTTAGAAGAAACTCAGAAAAGTGTGGAGTTTCTACTTCCTATGCATAGATTCTCAGCTATGTTTGGTGTCCTCAGACTTCTGCTTGTTGCTTTTAAAAGCTTGCAATTGAATTGCTGCTTATGAGAAGAGTCTGTTCAACTAATCTGTGCGCAAGTACCGAACAATACATATGACACAAGCCTCTTCTAGATGGTATTTTTAAGAACTATTTAGGGCAAAGTCAGTCAGTCATTTTAAACTCTCACTAGGATGTGCAACTGTACAAAACCATGCAAAAAAGGCATTTAAATTCCTCGTTTCAGTTCTAGCAATAGAGGTTTTTCAATCCATTGACTTAACAGGGAAAAACTGAATTGAATAAACACCTCAGGATAATCCTTGCCAACATTCAGTATTTTTTTCTTACTTTTCCCTGACTAGACAAGAATTTTAATTTTCTTGTTTAGGTCCCTAGTGAGCAAGACTACAGGAATCTACTAACATTTAAGTGTAAGGTATTTTGCTTTTCGTAGCTATCTGCAGAAACCTAAAAATGGTTTCAGTAGAACCATTCTCTAGGGATGTCTAGTCCTCTGGATTTAACCACTAAAGCAAGTATTGCAAAAAAATAAATCAATGCTTTTCCTTTCCTTACATGATGTTTTTTACCAGAAGCTGTGTAATTCTTGCTAAACTGATAAGTTTTTTCTGACACGTTGTCAGGTTTCATCAGCAGATAACAACAGCTGATTGTGAAAGGAAAAAAAAAGTGACACCATGTAATTTTGACATGTGACAACCACATTTTCAGGAGGAAAAAAGAATACAAACCACAACAAACTCACATCACTGTTTTTAATCCAGTGCTTTCTATTTCGAGTAGCTTACTCTTGTACCACTTCAGAATAAATAATCAAGGTCTCAGTAATGTCTCCTCACAGATTCCTGCTAGATTGCTTTTAAACAAATACAAGTAGATTTGCTACACGTAGTGGAGCAAAGTAAAGGTTAAGCTGGCCATTATAAAACGCAGGTTACCTAGGGTTAGGCTGGAACATAGTGTTTACCCAAGAGTTTAAGTGGGAAATTACTGTATGCTTTGTCCAAAATGGGAACTTAAAACAGATTTCTTTTTTTCTAAACAGGTGCAAGCTTTATAGTAAGAGAGATTTTCAACAGGCTGGCAGCCACCTGAAATAATTAATATTGCCAGCAAATGATAATCTTGTTGGGGAAAAGTAAAGACGTTCCAGATAACATGATATTTATTTAGACACATGGGAGCTATTCTATTTGGAGAGCACTCAGACTGCTGAAAAAGTAGTTGAAGGATCTTTGAGAACACGAGAAAATCTACAGTCAAATTTTACCTATGTTCTTCCATGGTAAAGAAGTCAAATGCCTGGACAGAGGCAAATTTTCTTTTTATTCTATGCAAACTAGGGATTTACTCCTCCTGAAAGAAGCACCATTCTCATTTGAAAGCCAGATTGCTGCTTTTAACACTTCCTTTTTTTCTTTCTTTTTAACATCCAAAGAGCATATAATGTTGTGGGGGCTGAATTCCAAACTAGCTTTATCAAGGCCTTAAAGGGAAAAGGTACCATAGAGTAATCTCCATCCCTTCCACCAATCACAACTGTTGTCAAATTTCTAGCTTTGTAGTTTATGGGACTTGATTTTTTTTTTTTTTTTAGTTTTGCCCAATATATAATGCCAAGCCTAATGTAATAGTGAGATCAGACAGACTGATCTACCTTTCCAATTGAAATTCTGGATGTTTTCTATCTCTTCAGACTCAAAGCCCAGGAGAAAGAAAGCACATGCATTTGCAAAAAGGCATCCTTAGATTAACAGCTACCATTCGACATTGCAAGTGCTTAAAAAATAAAAAAGCTAGGAATGACTCCAGAATCATAGCACAATTTAAGAGGGGGCTCATTCAGTGGTGAATATTATATTATTTACTTGCCTTAAATTTTCTAATTCCTGTTTCTTCAAAGGTGAAGAAGGTGGAGCTGCAATGAAGTTATCCCCTTCATGACTTTTATTGCTAGAATAAAAACAATGTATTAATTATAAGGAGTGACTGTAAATAATTTATTTAAAAAATTCTCAGTGTAGTAAGCATTGATATTTATTCACTCCATTTAAAAGGACAGCAAAAATTGTCTAGTCTAAAAAGCAGGGAAATGAAGCTATGGAGAAATTGAGGCACGTGCTCTTGTCCTAACTGTCCTATTTGAGAAGGAAGAAGAGGAACATTTGCCAGGAAAGATTTGACCAACAGACCAAACAACCCACACCATCCTCCACAGCCTTGAGCTATTTTTGAAATTCAGTGTAGGACAAGAACTTTAAAGTGGAGAGATGCAGAACTCGCTGCATTTGTAGCCTCTCTTCTTTTAGCCTGTAGGAAAAGCAGTAGACTAGTACTCTCCTTAGACATCTTAAAAACTAATTACATTAATATTCTAGAAAGATAGCCCACGAAGTACTACAGCTTCCTTTAGACTTGTAGCTGCTCATTATTTCAAAGTATCTTTTAAAAAAAAATAAAAAATAAAATTCCACTTTCTTAAAATTACACTTGGCTTTTTGGAGGAGCAATTATTTGCCCTATTTGAAAAGTATGCAACTTTGCTCTCCAATAAGCCACTAGGATCTCCTTTTGGAATGAGAATTGAAGAGAAGGCTAACAGTTGCACCGTGACAGAAAGAGACACTAAGGTTTAGATACAGATTTAAAGAAAAAAAAAATCAGAATTGAAACTGAGTCTGTCCACTTAACAAGAACTTTTTAATTAATGTAGTTTTATATCTGTTTATTATAAACAGGTAAGCTAACTCCAACTTAGACCTTCAAAACAGATACAACAGACTCCAAAACCTGTACTCAATACTGTTGTAGTGTATATACTTCATGCCTTTGCCAAAAATTAGATTAAAAAAATACCCTTAAGCCCTGAAAGTATGCACTTTTCTCTTGTGAATAAGAGAGGAATCTGCCTCAGAGTCAGCCTGCTCAATTAGTGGGATTTGCTTCAAAACCATCCTGTTCAATTAGTGTGATTTTCTTCAAATGCCTTATATGTTTTACTGTTCTCTCACAGAGGGTCCCTTGTCAGAAGGAACAAATCCTTAGAGAACCTTTCAGAACGTGACACACAAACTCAAGAACAGCCCAATTTGTTGCTGGATATTTTAAAATTGGCAATGACCACTGGGAGATATGAAGAAGTCTCCTTTTTTTAACTTTTTTTTTTAAGATGAAAAAGCATCCGGTTTTGAAAGCAGAAGGTGGTAAAGGATTTTCCTGTACAGAGCATGTTGTCCTTTCCTCACTCTGACAAAAAAAACCAAAAAAAAACCCTCCCCCCAAAACACAAAAAAAGCAGGTCTTGTCTGAGTAAGGGCCACCATTTTGCCCCTTAGTGGGCCCCATAAGCTCAAAATTGAAGCCTCATTTAAACCAGAGAAGCTCCATCTCAATGGGCTGCACACAGTTTGCCAGGGGAAGTTAGTTCACAACCTCAAAAGAGGTTTTTCTTAAACTCTTTTTTGTAAAATGCTATTTATTAAGCAATAGCTTTCCTACTTATCTTCTAAATCTAGTTTCCTATTCCTAGTCTAAAACCAAACACAATGAAGCGTACTAGGGCTGACAAATATCAAATCTGATCATGGGGAATTGCTTACAACTGAGTTGCTTACAACTGAGTTGCGAGACATTGGTAGATTGAATCGAGTACACGGTGCACATGCACACACAAAATCACTGTAACATCTGAAACTTCACTTACAATTAAAGAAATACCAATATGCACTGCAGGAGGGTGTGCGAAAACATCACATTTGCTGCACAGAAAATAAGACAGCCAGTGAAAAAAAATAATTTCACTGTCTAGTTTATTAAAGTTGTTAGGAATGGTAGGAATCAACTCAGCATTTTATTCTTAAATTAGCATACCAGCAATTGAAACAATGAGTAGCTAGCACATTTCCTTGGATATCCCAACACTGCTAAGAGAATTTACAAATACGTTACTTTTTCTGCTGGCCAAATAGAACAGGTAGCAGACACAGGCTGGCAGCCCAGAGTTACTTTGGACAAAAAGAAATGTTTACATGCAATTCTGTTTACCTGCATGCTTCACTGCTTTCACTGTTTTCTGTGTTTCCCCCCAGCTGATTACTAGTTTTAGATCCATTTTCCTGCTTTGGCTCCTGCTGATCTTCTGGCAGTAGCAGCAAGGCATTTCTTAGACAAATCGCTGCAAATTCCATACTGGCTACAGGTATTGCTGAGGACTGCCCATCACTTAAAGAAACACAGAAGTTAGCCAGTGAGTAGCAATCCTACTAAATTTAAAAATAAAGTCGAGCTACAGAAAGATCTGAATGCAGTGAAAACTTCACCCTAAAAAAGTTAAACCATGTTTTAATGTAACACATTCAATTTATGAAGACTTCTGTATCTTGATATTCCTTATACACAGAAAGTACACCCTGATGCCCAAACAGGGTGGGCACATTCAACCAAATAATTACAATAAGTTCCCTTGTTTTTCTTGACTTAACTTCCTGAAGTTTTATGACAGAGCAACTAGATTCTTCCCATGCTTTTACAAGAGTGAATTACTGAAAACATGGGGTTTTTAAGTGAGAAAGAGAGGAAAGATTTAGATAACCAGAAATACAGATTTCAGAGAAATTAATTTTAAGCTTTAATGGCCTTTTTAGTTACAATGAATACACAGTTAAGCCCTCTGCTGGCCATCACAGAGGAGGCATTCAAATGATAAGTTTAAGTAGGACTCATCAAGTATTTTAGCATGCCTCCCTCTTCACTACATTAATAATGCCAAGATGAACAGTTACTCCATGACAGTTTTTAAAACTCCTGATAAACAGATACGTACCCTTAACAAAGCTATCATAATAAAATAAAGAGCCCGTGGAAAACATACTTACTTGTAAACAACATTCTGTATTGACTGGGATGCTAGGACTATCTTACGGTGGTAGCCTTGACCTACTATAGATTGCACAATTCCCTTTTTGCTAGGAAGACCTTTAGTCTCTTGTTCTGATGTCTAAAAGGGGGGAAAAAAAAAAAAGGATGACTAAAATATCAAGGCTGTTGAATGAGAGCTTGACAAAACAAGAAAAGTTGGAAGAAGACTTTGAACCCTGCTAAAATTTAAGAATTAATAGTTTATATAGGTACAGTTTTAAATCTTAAGTACCATGAAGGATCAGGCACCTTCTATTGTCTTTGTGTTGCAGAGGGATTTTACTGCACACAGTCTAATCACAGATTAGTTCTGACAGCTTGTCTGATAACCTACTGACCTAGTTTCTCCTTTGTTTTGAAAGCAAAAGAGCAATGAACCAAGTAGTACTAAAAGAACTGCTAGGATGTCTAAAAAGAAATCATATCATCAGCCAAATAATATTCAGAATTGGCACCATAACACTTGCTGTCTTCTCTCCCTGCTTACACAGCATTCAAAACACTCTGAAAAAGCTGCTCAAACTATTCCACGGGGAGCATGAAACTGAACTACAACATATGAAAAGTTACATTAAATTAACTTGTTTAACAGATTTTGAGTATGCAGACATTCTGAGGGTGAAACGAACTTAAAGCATGCTAATTGTCAGTCCCAAGAGTTATCTCTCTCTACACCATATTTACTGAGGTTTGTTTGTTCTACCATGAGTCATCTTAACAACTTTGTTGGTAAGTAAAGTTAGTGATGAAGAGTCACAGCTGTAAGAAAAAACTTATCCTAAATCTGTGTTTAATAGCTATGACTTCTCAGAAAACTTATCAGAAGCTATTGTGAAGAAGAATATTAATGTTACAATGGCATTTATTGTCACAAAAAACCCACATATAATGAGTTCGGATATGAAACACGCATTTCAGAAAAGGTGTTAAAAACCTGCAGAAAGAGAATCATCTTCCGTCTATGTTTTATAAACTGATGTACTAAAGTGGGTGAAAATCAGCTTCAGTGAAACTACTTTTCTGTATGGTGTTCGGAGCGTAAACATGAATCTATACTTTGAAATCAACGAATGTTACTGCAAATTGGATTACAAGGTCAAACTAAACACACTATTGATTTTAGGGCCTCAGTTGTCATGTTACAAATCATCTTATAATTTAAAGACACTTCCCCTTTGCCTTCAATACTAACAGAATCCAAAGTTAGTTTTTTTGTGTGTGTGTGTAAGATTACAAATTCAGGAACCAGCAAGCTGATTTTGTGACACGAATTCAAGCTCTCTGGTACAACACACAACATCACAGCTCTAACAGGAAGAAAGCCAAGCTTCAGGAGCCTGGCACAAACTACTGCTTCGGCTAGTCTGCTACGCTGCTGAACACCGACCTTGTAAACAGAATCTTAGCTTTGTTTTTTGCCACAAAACCTATACTAATCCAGTCTCTCGTACTGGCTTTCTACTAGAGACAACCAGCTGCCTCTTCTTTATCTATGTGTTACTTGTAACCAGTAGGATGGACACAGAAAGCCACAAAATGAGTAGGAAGAAAGCTGTTCTTCCGGCATTCGCTGTGCTTTATAAAACTAAGGACTCAGAACTACCTGACAACAGCTAGCACATACGCAAATCAAAGTCAGTCTGGCTTTGAGCCAGCACTCCTGAAACTTCAATGCTGTGCCTGCAAAGTGGGGATACATGCAAACCTCTCCTATAAAGCTATAAAGCTGTGGTATCTTTCCTGAATTTTCTGAAATAGAGATACCAAAATGACAAGCCCCATTGAAATTCCCAAGGGAAAAGTTAAGAATTTTGTACTTGGAAGGATTTGCATAGTGTGCAGTAAATAAAGGTGCAGAGGACACCCAGAGAGGGAAAACAGAGAATCCAGAGGAGGGCAAAAACAGAATTAATATAGCCATACGTTCAATTAATCCCACCCATCCCGTGCACTGAGTGAAATGGGCATACTGTTAAAATAACTGCATGGGATCATGCAATTATAGATTACATCATCATGCCCACAGACGAGGGGTGAATTACAGTTTCACAGGGAATCAAGTACAGTACCTCTTAACTTCACAGATACACTATTTTGATGCAGTTTTCCGTTCTAGGAATGAACGATCCTGTCCCCATCTTTCTGAATTTTAACATACGAGCTTATTCTAAACCGACATGGATCAACAGGTTGAAACCCAGATGCCCCAGAGGACATGCAATACGTCTGCTGTCAGCAGGTTTCCACAAACTTTGCCAGCAGAGGAGCGACAAGTCTCAGCAGTTAGGGATTCTGTTCCCCAATGGCTGTGATCACGACAGCATCAAGATGGAGAAAGCTGATCTTTGCTTCCTCAGCCTATAGCACTTTTAGGCTAGCCAAACTAGCCTCACCCCTCTCAATGTCTAGTGGCAATTGAGTGAGGAAATAATGAAACTTTAGATGAGTTTTGGCTGCGTGAAGAGAAGGGAGATGATATACAAAGATTTCAGTGGAAATCAGAGCACATCTTGTTATCTTCATCCAGTTTAGTCCTATAAAATGAAGCCACATCTGAATTTGGATAGTGGATTTACAGTAGACAGAAATGAAAAAAAAAAAGGAGTTTAAGGAGTTTATATCACTTGTACAATATGAAAACTGTAAATAATTAATTAAGAACATCCCAGGAAGGAAGCTTCTCTGCAACCAAATACTTTTAGTAGTACTCTACAGGAGTCTTTGCATTTTCCAATACAGTTCTAGGACATAGTGTGATATTTTATTTTTAAACAGGATTATTCACCAGTCTGAGCCAATAACCATATTCATTAAAACATCAAAAACCCAGCCTTCCTGCCTGCTGAAACAGTAGCAACGTACATTCAGTCATATCTTTTACACCATAGTATCTAGCCTTAACATAGACAAAGGGTATCTACTGGATAAATGTATGTTTGCTCCTACTACTCCAGCTAAAATTTAAGCTAGAACCTCATCGTTTCAGAAGATGTAATGCAATTCCTAGAGTCTAAACATAAAAATTCGAGATGTTTCAGTCAAAAATTAAAAAAAAAAAAAGAAAAAACCCTCTTCCACCTCAAAGTATCAGCAACAAAAGTTAAAGTTCTTTCTGTGCATCAAGCCTCGAAGTCAATAACAAACCTCCAAGAGCAGCCACAAAATTTTTCCTTCCTTAGATATTACAATGGTCACTGATTCCAATCTCACCTTGTCATTTCTGCAATCCAGGAACACAAACCCTTGGAAGTACAGAACTTACTAAAGAGAAAAGATCTTGAGCAAGTTAAATTCTTCCATTCACACACAAAAAAAGACAGAGTTACTTGTGGGGTTGTTTTGTTGTTGTTTGCTTTGCAAGCAATTTGAAATACCAATATGAGGGTGGTGAAGCACTGAAACAGGTTGCCCAGAGAAATTGTGGATGCCCCATCCCTGGAAGTGTTCAAGGCCAGGTTAGATGAGGCTTTGAGCAACCTGATCTAGTGGAAGGTGTCTCTGCCCATGGCAGGGGGGTTGGAACTAGATGATCTTTGAGGTCCCTTCCAATCCAAACTGTTTTATGATTCTAGGATCATGAAATCAAGTGATGAAGGCATGAAATGGCAAAATCATAAAATCATGAAGTAAAATCACGACATAAAATCATGATTACTGATAATAATGTAATTATTGCTCTCACTAAGAAGAAAACTAATATAATCTTGGATTTTCACTATGTCAAAGTCTTTTTGTTTCTAAAAGTTAAGTGCCTTTTTATGGGTTAAGGAATCAGACTGAAGAAAATCCTGCTTGATTTCATTCAAGTTAGAGTCAAAGTTCTGTCTTTATCTTACAGCATTGTGCTGCGTTATACCAAAGGGTTTGTCCTCTCAGGTCAACACTCAGCTGTGTACAATGTACGATGGTGCTGCTGTTTATATTTTTTGAGTGCTGTTGACAGTTGCCTTTGAAATGTAATTTTAAAAAAGCTTTATGTATCATGCTTCTGTACTCACATGAACCAAACTTCTATGATTCTATGAAATGAGTGTGGAAATCTGAGGCATCATAAAATAGCCGTAAATAGTAAGCCAAACTATTAATGTTGGTATCTACATTTTAAGTAGAGAGCATTCACTACAGAAAGAACATATTGCTTCTTATTATAAAGTGATGCCTCATTAGAGAATAATACAAATTTATTTCTAAATAATATCTTTATGATTATCTCTAGAATTATTTTAAGATGAAGTAAGGTAAACCATCAGATGACTTGGAGAAATCTAATGTGTTTCAAATCAGTTCAGGATTACCCATTCAGGGTATGAGTTTCAATGCCAAAGGGGTGCAATGGTAAATTGCCAAAACAAAATCATGCTTAACGAGTCTCTCCAGCAAAAAACTTTTAACTTTATAGGACAGCAGCTCTAACAGCCACTTACATGCTTTTGTTTCATCTCACACCAATCTTTCGAACAGCCTACTCAAATTCTTCTGATCTTAGAAAAGCCAATTAAACACTGGGACTCAAGACACTGTTTCTATGGTGGTTTTCCTCCACCTGTTGCAGCTTCAGATTAAACATGCAAACACACATGTACATAAAAATAATCTGGACTTACACAGAAGTGTTGCAACATTAGGCCTTTAAAATGCATAGTTCAACTCAAGGTATTATTTCTCCCTTTCTGTGATCACATGTATTTCATAACTACAATCAAAATAAGGAATGTGCAGATCTACTTACCCCTTTATTGGCAGCAATGCAGCATTCTGCTATTCTTAGCCAAAGACGAGGGTTTGAGTGATAAACCTGAACTGCCTCAATCAGGCATTCAAAGGCAGCTAAGGGCCTCCCAATATGCAAGAGCTGAATTCCACAATTGTAGAGCAACTCATACCGTTTGTTAGTCAGTAGCGTACACATGGGTCTTCCTGAAAATTTTTTACCTGCAGAAAAGGATTACATCATATTGGATGTGCAGCTCAGGAGTGCAGAAAATATAACTCTGGGAGGAGAAGGGAAGCTGTGGGAAACACCCAAAAACTACCAAAAAAACCCTTCATTGCAGAAATTCACTAGCCTCCCTCTGTAAATAAATTCCTTCCATATCAAAAGTGATACCAAAGACAAATTAATTGTATTCTTAGTAAAGGCTGAAGTACATAAATGCTAACCACTTATGTTCCTCATCACTGAAGCTAAATGTCATATAATAATATTGAACTACAGGTTTGTGAGAATACACAACTTTATTACTCATATAAATTCCAGAAGAAAACCACTTTGCTGTTAACAAGCATAAAACATTTTCTACCTTCACACTTGTACCCAAGACTGCACTTAGGTACAGGGCCAGGGAGGAACAGGAAAAACAATACAATACATTAACTAGATTTTAAAGAAAACATGAAGAAAAAATTATTACATCATCATGAAATAATTTACTTGGAAGAGAAAAAAACCTTAAGGATTATTAATCGAAGCAAGAAAACATTATAGTGCTTGTTTCCTTGTCTTTTGCATACTTACAACAAAAGTAGATGGATAAAACTAACCAGTAGGTGAACATTTCTCATACTAGTCTGGGACTTGTTAAGTAAGAAAGTCTGAGAAATACACCATCTTCCAAATGCTAATTTAACAGTATTGCACTCCACATATTCTATATCTTCCAAGTTTTTAAAAAAAAAACAACCACAAGACACTCAAAAAAAAAAAAAAAACACCAACACAAAAACCACCCACAAATAAATCTCAAACCCACACATCCTTCAAGTCTTGATGACTCTACCTACTGTCAGGTAGGTAGCAGGACTATAAATAACATCTTTAATGATGAACAACAGGTCACAGAAACTTTATTTTGTCATATCTCCCTGACTGATGGTCAAAGACTATAAACGAGAGAGAAGTAATTGCCTCAGGCCCATGGCACATCAAAGAAAACAGCAAAAAAAGAACATACTTCATAATCATCTATTTCTGGCAACAGCAACTATACCTCATACAATCAAAATTCTCTTTATCCTGTCCTGTCCTCTGCAGAGATGGGACAGAGATTTTGCTGATCATTACTGAAAGTTTCTATCCTCTGTTTTCTTGATTCACTCACCCCTCTTCCATCATCTCTTTTCATCTCTTAAAAGTCTTACCTGGATCCAAGCTGCCTGTTCCTAGCTGCGCACACGCATTATCGTTTTCTTGCAAGGCTTTTTTAAAGTAAAAAATCCCTAAATTGTGCTTTCCCATTGCAAAGTGGATGCAGCCAAGATTGTTCCAGAACATACACCTTAAGCATTCACCTGAGAAAACAGCAAAAGACCATTTTCCTAAACTGAAAAAAAATCACTGAGCTCATAAAATGCTCCCACCACTCTCTCATAGGTCAACATATTATGGTAGTTTATTGAACATGATCTTCAGCAAGATATTCACGGATTATGCAGTTACATCCCTGTCTCACAAGCATTTTAATAACCTACATTTCTGTATACCATTCTATTCTCTTGGAAAGTTGACCTGAAATGACCTATATATAAGCAGTCACAGATTTCCAGATCTTATGCACGATATTCTAGGAGAGCCAGGTATAAAGCAAATTTGATAGACTGCAAGTTGAAGTAAGTTCACCTGGAAGTCTTCATAGCTTTTAGCAAGGAAGCACTTCAAGTTTTCTAACAGATGGCTCTTGTGAAAAAGGAAATTCTCAAATTATGTTACCTGTCTAAGTTTTATAAAATAAACAATATGTCAACCTAACCATACAGGCAGGAAATGCACTCTCCTTCCTAAATATATCATGTTTGGGTAACACTGTAAGAAGCTCCTTCTAAACAATAAAGAACAGAAAATTAAACTTTTTACTTATGTGCTGGTAATTGAAGTTTTACAGGGTCACCATGGATAAAAAAAAGAAAAAAGGAAAAAAACACCCTAAAAATCTAAACAACCAAGAAACAGACCGTTAACAAATTAACCAGACATTATTTTAATCATAGCCTAGGAAGACTATTAAGTGAACATTCTACTGTGCAAAAAAGTTATATGAAAATAAAACATTCCATAATATGTTGTTATAAAAAGAACTTAAAACATAAAAACCGTCAAAAAGATGTTACAGTAACTTCAAAAGCAGTGTCAAAATATGCCAGAACAGGCATTATGGCAAATATTTTTAATGTTTTCCCATGAAATTGATCTGTAAATACAGAAGTTTACAAAATTCAGTCTTGTGATTCCCAGGGCCAACTCTGCGACTTCTATCACCTAATCACAATCTATGCAGCAATATCTACTAGATAAAAGATCTTACAGCACAAGAAACTAAGAGTACTATCACAAAACCAGCATTGAACAAAGTAGTAAAGAAATTCAGTAGTTTTACAAGTGCAAGGATTTTTTTAAATCCTAACTCTCTACTGACAAGACACAGCTTCCTCTCCGTATTTTTCAATTGATGTTTTAAACAGTCAACTAAAATCTCAAATATATTTAAATAATACTGTATACAGTGAGCATATATATACACACAGTGTATATACAGTATATAAATAACTTTTATATCTAAAAAGGTATACACATTTATGTGCTGTTATATCTCTGTGCATGTGTACACATACATACTTTCTAGATATAAACATAACTTAAAACGGCATACAATAGAAGTAAAACCTTAACACTTCATGAAGTATTTGCATTTCCACCACAATAATCATTACAACTGCTAGTATCCTCTCCGAGTACAATCTGAAATCCCATTTCTAGATCTAGTATGTAGCCTTTTGTTTCATGTCTTGATTTAGAGACCCAAATATAAACCTTCCAAATATAACATTCATACCTTCACAAAAACATTTTCTTAGACAACCACTACATTGTCTAGAGGAATGTCCAATGAAAAACACAAGTGTTACATGAAGGAGCACAAGAAAGATGAAAATATCCAGCATATAAACCCATTATATTCAGGGCCTACTTCCTTAAGTAATCATTAATATGCTTAAAACAAATTATCAATTTGTAGTCCTATTATACTACACGTGTATGTACTTGCAAGATGAAGGTTTTCCATTTTACCTGTTTTCATGAAGCCTGGATGTTCAGCAATGTTTGCACTGTTTAGAAGTTTCACTGCTTTACGATAATTGCCCCGCAAATATTCAAAATTGCTTTTAAGAAAGAGAGAAGGAGCTGACTGTGAAGAAGAAAACAATAGTTAATTATCTCTTGTTTTATGTTTTCCACTGCTAGTGTCAAATCACTCCACAAACAGTTTGGCCCTGCTGCCATCTTAGGCCTTAATACTTTCAAGAAGTAGCATTGCTTTGTTGAGCACGTGTTTAACACTCACCTCCTCCAAACGACAAAACTATACATTTGTTACTGCTCTCAAACCCAACATTATTCTTGAGAACTCTGTCACGGCAATGGCTAAACTAAGATCTCCTTTTTGTTTAAGAGGATTTTTCTCCAATCTGTCTTCTAGTATACTCCTCCCCATGCTTCCCTCCTGCAGAGTTCAACAACCTCCTCCTGGGCTGTGATCTTCCTGGTCTCCCAACAGAGACCTCATCATCCAGAAGGATTTCTGTCAAACTGGCAGCTGTTGAGACTAGCAACAAAAGGGAAGTGCTCTCCTCCCATTCCCTGCTCCTCAGTTAACACAGAATTTATCTGGGATGGTGGACGTAATTCTGAGTTGAGATTCATAGATTCATAGATTTCTAGGTTGGAAAAGACCTTAGAGATCATCGAGTCCAACCATCCCTAATCCCCATTAAACCATATCCTCAAGTAGCTCATCCACCCTATTCTTAAACACATCCAGGGATGGGGACTCAACCACCTCCCTGGGCAGCTTATTCCAGTGGCTGACAACCCTTTCAGAGAAGAAATACTTCCTAACATCCAACCTGAATCTCCCCTGACTAAGCTTATGCCCATTTCCTCTTGTTCTATCACCCATCACTAATGTAAAGAGCCCTTCCCCTACCTCCCCACCATCTTTTCTCAAGTATTTATAGGCCGTAATCAGGTCTCCCCTCAGCCTCCTCTTCTCCAGGCTAAACAGCCCCAACTCCCTCAGCCGCTCCTCATAAGTTTTATTTTCCAGCCCCTTGACCAGTTTGGTCGCCCTTCTTTGGACTCGCTCCAGGAGCTCAATATCTCTCTTAAAGCGAGGGGCCCAAAACTGGACACAATATTCCAGGTGCGGCCTCACCAGTGCCGAGTACAGGGGCAGGATCACTTCCCTGCTCCTGCTGGTCACACTATTCTTGATACATGCCAGTATCCCATTGGCCTTTTTGGCCACCTGGGCACACTGCTGGCTCATATCAAGCCGGTAGTCAACCAACACCCCCAGGTCCTTCTCCGCCAGGCAGCTCTCCAGCCACTCCTCCCCGAGCCTATAGCGATGCTTGGGGTTTTTATACCCCAAGTGAAGGACCCTGCACTTGGCCTTATTAAAGCTCATGCCATTGGCCTCAGCCCAACGATCCAGTCTGTTCAAATCCCTCTGAAGGGCCTCCCTACCCTCGAGCAGATCGACACAGCCTCCCAGCTTGGTGTCGTCCGCGAATTTACTGAGGGTACATTCAATCCCCTCATCCAGGTCATTGATAAAGATGTTAAACAGAACTGGACCCAGCACTGAGCCCTGGGGAACCCCACTGGTGACCGGCCTCCAGCCGGATTTAGCCCCATTTACCACCACTCTTTGGGCCCTTATAGAACCCCTATATAAAAAAAGAAACTGCTTTCTAGCAAAAGGTAGGCCTCCAAAAAACTTCAACAAACACGAAAAGAAAAACCAAAACCTGCATAGTGCAGAATTAATCTTTTATGAACTGGTTTAAACCACCAATGACATCAGAAGTTTGTAATACCTGTAACATTTATAGTAAACTAAAACTTGTTTTGCACTGCTTAGATTATAAAGCAAACAGCCAGTTTATGACACAGTGTTTTGCTGTTATTTTGGTATCGTTAACAATAAAGTGCATTTTTCTGAGCAACTGAAAACAGCACAAACAAGAAAATTCTACATTAATTACACTTGCAGAAAAGAGATTACAAACCCAACTGATTGCATAGAGCATTATTTCAGACATCCATCCTCAAAGACCTTTCCTTGTAAAGAAAGTTAGCAAATTCAGTTTCAAGATAGAGAACTGATCTCGATTAGAAAAACAATAGCCTGAAGAATACTTACATTCCCAGCTGTATTCATAACAGACTTGATCTCCCTTTTACATGCTTTTAGTGACTTCATCTGGATATAGGCTCTCACCTTATACTGTTAAAAAAGTAAATTTGTTAAATAAAAAACAATAACTTGTGCAGGTTTGCAAGATGAACCATATCTAGAGATTTATTGCAGAATATTTTATATGTATTTTCAAAATAGGTAGTAAAAAGCTGTTCGAAATCTCTTCCTAAAAAAGAAATTCCATTCAGTCTTTCAACAACAAATTTATAAGCTTCGTATTTACAGTAAGCAGATGCACACTTTGTTTCAGTGGTCAACAGCTACCCTATATTCAAACACAGATACCAGCACTTAAAATGACAAACTAATCAAAACAATCTAACCTACCAAACTGAGAACACCAATAAGTGAATGCTGATAGAGAAGCATTTTGTTTCTTCACATATTTTTTCCACAGAACAGTACAGTGAAAAAAAAACTCAGCTGATTTAGACTATTGAAGAACTAGCAGATATAACATCAGTGCAGCTAACTGCAGTTAAAAAAAAAAAAATTACAATAAACTGCAGGGATTGAAATTGTTTTGTTGTTTTTTTTTGTGTTAGGTCAGTTTTTCCTGTACATGCATCTTACAAAAAGGAGGAGTTAGATAAAATTCATTCTTTCGTTTCACAACACGAAATTCAAGGAGACAGAGTATCATAATTCATGCTGAAATAGATTTGAAGAAGATGGCACTCAGTTTTAAGAAAAACTTGAGCTGATCTTGTACAAATAACATGCAGGCACTTACCTGATGTATCTTAGATTTAGCAACTTCTATTAAAGCTCCACTTTCAGCTTTTTGATTCGAGGAATCTTTATTTGTATTATTACCTGACTGAGCGTCAAACAAAAAAAGGAAGTATTACTATTAGTCACCTTTTAAATTCAGTTTACAGATTCTTTCATAAGCTATTTTTATCAATCTCACATGAAGAAAAACTAGTACTTCGTAGTCAAAAAATACACATCCCACCAAACACTGTAACTTGACCTTAACAATCAAAGCCCAAGAACAATCACACCAGCCTACAAAGAGCAGAATTCTATATTAACATTAGCGCTAAGTTGCTCTGCAGTTGAGGTATTTTCAGAATTCTCTTATCCACAAGGGTGATATGCACATTCTAGAGTCTCTCTCTTTAATATTTTCTTCAGTAGAACTACTATATACTTAAAGAGAAAATGTTTTATCTTAAGCATGACATTCCATCGTCAGGAAAAAACTGAAATGCCCTCTTTCCAATTCCAAGCCACTATTCGTTCTACTGTTTTTTCCAAAAGACACACACAAAAGACTTCATTTGGAAGTATGCCTCATCCTTTCAGACACTATGTACAAAAGATGTTTGATTTCCCATACTATAGTATGCAATCACAATTCCTCTCTGACACTAACTTTCCTTTCAAACTTAGGGTCTTATATGGTCATAATCCAAGACAAACAAGGAAAACTACGTATATTTGACCCTGAAGACAGCTGTCTTTCCAGTGCAAGTCTCTGACTTAAGAAACACTTCTTAGCTCCCTGGGAGTAAGAGAGGGAATAAACAGCTGCTGTATACAATTAACTCAGTTACTAACATGTATAAGTTTCTGTCTGAAGTTGCAGGTTATCTAACATAGTTTTATGAATTAAAAGTATTTTAAAAGAGTAATTTTGAATTGAGTTAAAGCATACTTCTGGTAAAGACTTAGTGGCATTCATACGATTTTAAGCTTACCTCATTTTTTCCATTCTTGCTGTTATTGTTGCCCTGTGAAATCATTTTTTCCAGAACAGCAAGCAGATGCAAAGCTTTCTCAGCTTGGTAAGTTAACAGGTATAAGTCTACAAGCAAGAAGCACACAGCCTGGGCAAACTTCTCTTCTGTATAAAGCAAAGTAGTAAGAATGATTTTACAGCTCTAATACCAATCCTTCCAAACATGACTGAAGAAAAAAAAAAAAAAGACTATAAAGTGCATCTATGCAACATTATGAGAAAAATCAATATATTACATAAGAAAAAAAACACAGACATCTACGTAATGTAGATAAGCACATGTACTGGGAAAAAAAAAGTAATTCATTCAAATGGCATCAGCATAAAAGCATAGACTAAAGACAGCTTAATGTGTATTTCATGTTTATAGATTCTGAGAATTGGTCTAAGCAGATCAGCATCAAAGATCCAGTGTCTAAATAGACAGATGGAGCCATATGCATATGTAGAATCCCACAGAACTTGAAAGGATTCTGCACAAACACACCTCCGCTTGGCCGGCTTCACAGAGTAAGTCCTAAATAGGCATACTGAAAACTGGGAGGAACTGAAGGAGAAACACCTTAACATTTACTTAATTTATTGAGCTACACACACATGCATCCTTTGGCCTTGTCACCTCTAAAATTCAACATGGATTATGAAGTTATTTCGTTCAAGTATGGCAATTCCACTACACAGGGTGCCATAGCTCATAAAAGCTGGAGGCTTTATATTCAGATATGAGCATGTAAAATTACGTATGACCTAACGTAGGTATCTAAAAATGTGAGTGCCCTGACAAATGCACACATCCACCCATGAAGTTGTATGATGACTCAAAATACTAGATTTTAAATCATTTAATTAGCTTTTACATATTATTTACATAAATACCTTTTAAACTCAAAAATCCATTGCAGTTTCATTATACTTGTCTGCCAAATGACTCTGAAATACCTTCCCCTGAAATTCAACTGTTGTTCTTGATTTAAGTAAATCATATTCTTCATTCTGAAGCCTATCTACTTTTTTTAGAACCATATTAGGCAATTTACAAATCACTTGTCTGAGAGCGACAGAACAATCTTCCTGTAGTTATTCTGTAGCCTGGAGAAAAGGGGGCTCAGGGGAGACCTTATCGCTCTCAGGCAGATGTAGCGAGGTCGGTGTTGGTTCCTTCTCCCAAGTAGCTAGCAATACGAAGAGAGGAAATGGCCTCAATTTGTGCCAGAGGAGGTTTAGATTAGATATTTGGAAAAATTTATTTTCTGAAAGAGTGGTCAAAATTTGGAACAGGTTGCCCAGGGAAGTGGTGAAGTCACCATGCCTGGAAGTGTTCAAAAAGCGTGTAGATGTAGCACTTCAGGTAATGGTTTAGTGGGCATGGTGGTACTGGGCTGACGGTTGGACTTGATGATCTTAGAGGTCCTTTCAGACCTTAATGATTCTATGATTAGGATTATTGCATGAATAAAACTCTTCTTCCTGTGTACATACCGAAAGGCTCTATAAACTGGTACAGTTTCTCCCCGACTGATATAGCTTCAGTATACTGACGCAGATGATACAAAATAACAGCTTGATTGTAGTACAACATACTATTTTCAACATCATCTAAACCATCCATTTCTTCAACAGCAGAGTGAACCTGAAAAAAAACTCCACTTGTTTCAATTAACTTTCAATACCTATGATTTTAAAAAGTGTCAAGTATTTCTAAAAAATAATCCAAAGGTATTAATCTGTCTAAAGATAGGTCAGTAAACTTATAAGTTAATAAACTTTATTATTGTTCAACATAAATCCAGGAAAAAAATTCAGAATTAAATAGAAAGCTGTCAACTGAAAGTGAAAATGTTACTTCACTACTATTATTATTAAACAAACTATTACAGGTTAAGGAAATCTCTATTGAAAGAATATAGCAGATCTTTCTATGGTTATAATCTCTGAAACGTTTCAGCTTCAGATCAACTTCAACTATAACTAAATCCACAACTATAAAAACAGTGTCCTAAATGATTTAACAGACTCAGAGGCTTAAAAGCAATATCACTTTCTTATTCCTTTATTAAATCTGGGGGACAAGGGGCAGAAATTTTATTCCTTTTTCACTGGAAGATCTCACCACCATTAATACCACTCCAAATGAAGTACCTTGCCAACATGTCTGCATTACCTGGTTCTTCAGCTGGTTAAGAGTTTGTCTCAAATTGTCTGTTGTAGTCTGGTTACTTTTACAGAACTCCGCAACAGCAGTATTCAAAGTTATTTTGTAGTCATCTTTGTTTATGTCTTGAAGGGTATTTAGGTGTTGTAAACAAGCATCATAGTTTCCAGCCTGGAAATTGCACACATACCAGAAACGTGCATTAGAAGATACAAAGTTTAAATTACCAGGCTACTAATTTTAATGAAAGTATCCTCAGTAAGTTCAGAGAGCAAAGTAGTATTTCCTTTAGCAGCATCAAGCTAAGCTAACCAAACGTCTACGCACTACACACATTAATCTGCATAAAAAAAAGAAGTATGAGAAGTAAGTCTTAAAGTTGAGGTCATAAACTTCAAAAAGAATTTTGTGGAGGAAGGACAAATGGAGTAGTTGATTATTATAAACAGATGTTTCCACAAAAAGTGTCATCCTGATTTCTCCTCATCGTAATTATTTTGAGTTTCGAGATTCTTCGTTTTCTCAGTTCTCATACTCTTTCCCCAGCACATGTACACTGAATGGCTGCAGTTGCTTACTTAAGTCCACCCCATCATTTTATGTTCATTCTTCACTTCACCTGGAAAGACTGTGAGTTACAATTTAGTCTGTGGAAGTCAGCTTAAGGCAGGTTGGAAAAAGAGGGTGTCACTTTCCCAGTACAGGTTTAAATAATACTTTTACAAGTTTTAGCTGTTAAGTGAAGTATTCGATCATCTAGGCACACCTAAACAGAAACTAGAACCCAAGCATAACGCTCCTTTGAGGTGTGATTTCATCAAGAAATCCCTTTCTTTGACGTCAGGAATAATCAAGAACTTCAGAATGGCTCACCTCTTTCTGCTTTCAGTTTTAGTCTTTTCTGTGTGTGTGCAGGAGGTATTTAGTGGCATTGAGGAATGAAAGAAAATTCCAGACTCCTTCAACTATGTTAAGTCTAAATGATCCTTTACTCTTTAATTCCTGTACAGGAATAATCACCTTCACCTCTTCCGTATCAGGGTTACTTCCAATCTGGTCAGTCAGATAAGCAGATTTGTTTCCATCTCTGTCAACGCTCCACAATCAAAAGCTATGCTCTGGAGTACCACAACCACTCTCCACTTCCTCCTTCTTTTTAAATGCTGTTCCATGGAGCTTCTCCTGGGCTCCTGCCTAACTTCCAACAGAGAAAGGCTCTGTGGTCCTGCTCTTCCTGAGAAAGCTGCCATTCTGTGGCTACTTTCAACAGAACCATCCCAGTTCTTTCAGTCTCCTGTGAAAGCACAGTTACACAATTTACAGAGATGTAGCACGACATTGACACGCAGTATTTCCACAACTCTAAGTATCAACATCATGGATCGACTAGTGATCATGTGCATAAACACAGGGACTTGCAACTCAACTGCTGGCATACTCTTTAACTGAGACAGTTCATCTCCCAATGATTTTCTTCATGAGTTTCCCACTCCAAGCTTCTCTTCAACAGGAGTAGATTTCAGATCACAGCAACAAAGCTTCTAACCATAGTTGGACTGAAAACCTCAAACCCTTAAATGTTCTACTTATTTTGTGATGTTTTTCCTCAGCCAACAGTCCTTCACTCTACTAGACAAGATCTAGAACATAACATACAATTTTACAGTAACTCTATCTAGACAGAAATTGGAAGTGCAATATGATTGCAGCATGCAAAGCAGTCCACAAAGCTATTTAAAGCAACTCAATAACAAGCAAAGATCAGCAAACAAGGACACCAGACTATTTCTGATGACATGTCACCACCTCACAACATCATAAACTTAAGAGAGTTCTTAAAAAAAAAAAAAAAATATGAACAAGATAATCTTTAATTGTTTTATACTGGTCCAGGGTAAGTTGTCAACAGGCAAAAGTATTTTAGGCACGTAGATTTGTGAGCAAGGTGGAAAACAGGCAACTCTTTCCTGTGCCTTCAGTTCTCAGGATCAAACGTCAATGAGCAAAAAGCTATTGAAAAAGAATAATTGAAAGTGATAGGAAGCACTCAAGAAGGACCAACTACACACACTTCATGTAGCAACATTCCAGACAAAATAAAAGTAATGAGTGAAACACACAAACAGGAATCTCAAAAGACAGTATCTAAGTTCTTCCCCTGACACATTTAACACATTCAAAACTGAATTATGCAAGGCATTGTGGAGATAGAGACGCAGCAATTGAAAGGAAAAACAATTATACTTCCTGTCATTTCCTACACTAAATAAAATTAGGAGACAATACAAGGAAAGAAGTAAACCGAAAGACCTGGTACCTGAACTTCTAACACACACACACACACGAAAAAATATCTTCTAAGAAACACAAAATAGGTAGCTAATACAGCCTGTAGGCGTTATGTGTTGAAGAATGTTTTAATGCAAAGTGGCAGAATAGTATACAATGCTTTTTGTGAAAGAACATAGCAGATGCTAAAATGAAAAAGGTTTGTTTGGTTCCTGTTTTTTAATACACATGGCTCTTTTAAACCGTTAAACATAACATTCTTAACTTGAAGTGATTAATTCTTCAGGAAATCATGTATTTCCAACACTGATACAACATAGCAGCCTGCTGCTTCTAATTACCTCATTATACAGCTTTTAAGGCTACTAAGTTTTGAGAACTGAGATTAATGTGGTCTTGCACACTTCATTCAAGTATCCCCTTCAGTCTTCTCACATCATAGCAGACAGAAAATGGATGTGCTGGCCTTATAACACAACTAGTGCTACTTTTGATATAATATCCTGTTAATACACTTGCCACTGCACTAAGAAAACAGGAAAAATAATTATATAAGCCCATTTGGCTTTGTCTTACCAGAAAAGCTTGTAACGCACTGCTCGACAATTCCTTTTCCTGATCAGTAATCCCAGAAGCACCCGCTCCTTCATGTTTCTCGGTACCTTGATCTGTAAAGTGAAGAGAAGATTACAAGGAAGTTTGCAAATGTGATGACAGCTATTCAGCTTAAAAATTTTGTTTCTTCCACCTCTCAAGATCCACCTCAAGATCAAGTAACATTCCAGATAACTGCAGCACTGTCTCCCTACTACAGTAATCTCAAGTTATCCAATACTCCTAGTGAATTCTTCTCCATAAAATGTAAATATAATAATCCTAGCTAAATTACTGTCCTCAATCAATAACCAGTCCTGCGAGTTAACCGGCAATGCACAAATTTTAGATTTCTCTTTGAAGCTGCAACCACACTCTAGGATTGTCTTTATTTACACAAAAAAATAGCAGTGAAGGCCACACACCATAAAACAAGTACCACACTGGGTTAGATGAACAACCCATGCATCCTGTATGCTATTTCCTAAACAGCAAGCAAAGAATGCTTTAGGGAGCCACACAAAAAAAAAACCAGAGCAAACACTGGAACTTCCACCCAGCTCCCTGCTTTGGAAGAGTATGTCTCCCTAAATAAGAGGCTGCAATCAAACCATCATTGTTAATAATCACTGACAGATCTGATGTATTTTTTTAAACTCTCTATACTTTTGTACTCTTCAATATACTCCATCAAACAGTATCTAGTGATTACACTCAAGCGATGAGCAAATGCTGCCTATCCACATTTTCAGCCTCACTCCGGATCTTACAGATCTTTCTTTGAATCACCTCTTTTCTGAGGTAAACAGGCACAGTTTATTCTGCATCTTCCTCACGTTTTTCCCATCATCTTCCCTGGTTCTAGCATGTAACACTGTCCCAGCTGAAACAAGGACAATGTAGCAATTATGATGGTGGCCCCTTTGAGCATTTATATAGCAATAAAATGAGGTTTTAACTGTCTTCAACTTTTTTTACATAGAATTCCTAACATTTTACCTTTCGGTCACTGTTGAGCATATTTTCCAGAAAGGAATCTACTGAACACATTTGTCATCAGGTAATTAAGAATTCAGTGAAGCTGCATTAAAAACCACAGTACAGACATTCCATGTCAAAGAAGCTGAAAAAAACACCAAACCCTTCCTTGTACTGAGCACAAACTAATGGAGGAAAAAAACCCAACTGAAAACACGACACAATCACCACACCAGACAGCTTATTTCTAGAAGCATTAACTCATGTGCTAGAACGTACAAAAATCATTTAATGTTTTTGAAACAAAGACTTTATAAACTACTTTTGCAGAAAATTACTTCCTAAGTTTCAAAGTGGAAGCTTTGCTGAAACCTACCTTTTGCTATTTTAATAGGCCAGGTAGGCTTTGTAACTTCAGTGTCTTCTTTCTCTTCCCTAGGTTTGCAGATGTAATGCGAACTCTACTAATTTTGTTTCCACTTTGAACAAATGAAAACACTTATCTGTGAGCTCCACCACAAAATCCATTCCCTATCATCACCAATATATGTAGATCATCTGCCACTGACTATGAAAATTTACAAATATAAAACAACAACAGTAAGGGGCAAACAGATCTCACAAGATTTATCAATTAATACCCACAGTAGGAATAAAGCACGTTTAGTAATCTATTTATAGTTTGTGCTTGTTGCTGGGAAGATAGTGAGATCCCTTCCATTGCCCCATGCAATAACACATTTGAGCAAGAACCGTAAATATTTGGTTGTGACTTTCATCCTGCATCAAGATGCCAAGGAAGTTGACATTTAAAATGTCAACAATCTAACTCCCACAAGTTACAAAGTAACCCACTGTGACTTAGACAGGATTCAGCAGTTTCAGCACTTTGGAGGGATGGATCATCGGAGGGCTACAGAACTGTATGCACCTGCTCGAAAACCTGGCTGTGCATAAGGCACAATCAACGCCACTTGCACTGCCTTTTCCTTGAAAGGGAAAGGCAAGAGAGAAAATTAAAATACAAAAAAGCTCAGAGAATTTTTGATGCACCAAGGTTTTCCGCAGCAAAAGAGAAAAAGAACAAGAAGCACTTCTCTTTCAAGCTAAATATAGAATAGATCTGATTCCTGCTCTAAATCCTGTGATTGTACAGCTGAACAGAAAGCTACCACCCTTCAAGGATCTCTGGAACAGCAGTGAATAAGCAAACACGTTTTCCCTCAAACTTCCATGCTAACAGTTATTGCTCAGCATGCCTTTCAGGTTATGCTAGTAAAAGCAATCACAGTGCAGAGACTGGAGACTAAAATTTTGAAGTTGATAACACTTGATCTGGGCAAGAGGTTCCTCACACAGGTTTACCTAGCAGAGTGCCATCGTAAAACAAGCACCTCAAACGAAGGTGGGCTTACCAAAGTCCAAATCTCGAAGCAGAATGTCTTCAGTTAAGTGAAAGATAAACCAGAGACTGTTGTCTAAGTTGCATAATAAAAGCAACACTTATATAGCTGTTTGACATATTTCCTAGGGAAAAATCGGGACAGGTCTATGATTTTACTATGTCTCTAAGTCCGCTGGCACATTAAATAAAAAACGAAATGAAACAGAGGACTGCTTTAAGCAAAAACAGAGCTGTCTCTTCTCCTATAAAGTCAGTTTTATGGCTGTAATCTGATCGACTGCACCTACCGCGACTGAGTAAACAAAGCAGGTCTGCGAAACCTGAACTGGAAGCTTATCAAGGAAGAATAAAACTAAAGTCCACCTGACATAGTTCACAGCTGTGGTGGGTTGACTCTGGCTGGACACCAGGTGCCCACCAAAGTCACTCCATCACTCCCCCTCCACAGCTGGACAGGGGGAGAGAAAATATAATGAAAGGCTTGTGGGCTGAGATAAGGAGAGGGAGAGATCACTCATCAATTACCACCACAGGCAAAAACGGCTCGACTCAGAGAAATTAGCTTAATTTATTACCAATTAAATTGGAGTAATGAGAACTAAAACTAAATCTTAAAAACCACCTTCCTCCCACCTCTCCCTTCTTCCTGGGCTTAACTTCACTCCCGATTTCTCTACCTCTTCTCCCGCAGCAGCGCAGGGGGACGGGGAACAGGGGTTGCAATCAGTTCATCACACATTGTTTCTGCTGCTCCTTCCTCCTCACACTCTTCCACTGCCCCAGTGCGAGGTCCCACCCATGGGAGACAGTCCTCCACAAACTTCTCCAACCTCCTTCCCACAGGCTACAGTTCTTCATGAACTGCTCCAGCATGGGTACCCCGCAGGGTCACAAGTCCTGCCAGCAAACCTGCTCCAGCATGGGCTCCTCTCTCAACGGGTCCACAGGTCCTGCCAGAAGCCTGCTCCAGCACAGGCATCCGACGGGCTCACAGCCTCCTTTAGGCATCCACTTCTTCCAGCATGGAGTCTTCCATGGGCTGCAGGCAGCTATCTGCTCCACTGTGGACCTCCATGGGCTGCAGGGGACAGCCTGCCTCATCATGGTCTTCACCACAGGCTGCAGAGGAATCTCTGCTCTGCTGCCTGGAGAACCTCCTCCCCCTCCTTCTTCCCTGACCTTGGGGCATGCAGATTTGTCCCTATCACATATTCTCACTCCTCTTTCCAGCTGCAATTGCCCACGCCCAGGTTTTTTTCCTCTTCTTATATATATTATCCCAGAGGTGGTATCACCATTGCTGATGGGCTTAGCCTTTGCCAGCAGCAGGTCCATCTTGGAGCCAGATGGCATCGGCTCTGTTAGACATGGGGGAAGCTTCTAGCAGCTTCTCACAGAAGCCGTCCCTGTAGTCTCCTTGCTACCAAAACCTTGCCACACAAACCCAATACTTCCTTTGAAAAAAAAAAAAACAAAAACCAAACACACCACACTTTGGCTACTCTCTACCCTTTTTGCCCAAACACACTTGAAACCTGTTGAAGAGCTAAAGGGCCTTCTAATCTACTGTAATCCTGCCACTCTTGTTTAGACCAGGACCTACTGCTTCAGCTGATCTTTATTATTGAGAGATCTCACAGACAGGAGTCACCTAGAAGCTGGCTGGTATAAGATTCTGAAAAGAACCTTCTAATTCCACTTAAACGGGAGGAGAAAAAAAAGTACTCTTGCTATCAAGTGCTCACAAATAAAACTATTATTTCCATATTTTTTGAGGCATTTGAAAATTAAACAGGTAGGTGCATTGTTTCCTGGCAAAACACATGGCATGCCACTTGCTTACTCAGATGTAGTGATCTTTGGCATTCTTGCACAAGCATGTGGTGTGGGTAACACACAGCACACCAGTCACTACTGATATGTTCCTATCCATGCAGTAACTACAATTATAAGCTGAAATATCTGAAAACAGAGCGGATTCTCCGCTTTATAAATGACAGGACTCGATTTATCTCTGTAAATTGTATTTACATATGGACCTGTTTGTTTAACTTTTCATTTTGTCCAACTTTCACAAGTACCAAGCAACTCTAATACTTGTCAGACTAGTGATGAGGGGCAAAAAAGGCAACCTGGAAAAGGATGCAAAAATCATCTGCTCAGATTTTGATCCAGAGGAAGCTGCTGCACTGAATTTGAAGTTAAAGAAACAAGTCAGGAAATTACCTTCCCAGTTAGCAATGCTGGGGCTGAGCAGCAGAAAACGCTATGTCACGGAGGCTTGTTTGCTCTGCACGAGCAGGCACTTGTTCCTACTGGAGAAGCTACATCATGGTGGACAGCAGAACTTTGGGAAAACTGGTTCTACTAGAGGAGAAGGAAAAGCATGAGACTGCCACCTGAAAAGCAAGATTGCTCTCCTCATCGGCTTGCTGCCACATCATATAAGCAACGAGAAGCCGCATCTCCCACACACCTATACCCGAAGACACCTGGAGAGTGACTGCAATCATCCTCACACCTGTTCTCCATATCTCCCAGGGACTGCTGTTCCTGAGCTCTCTTGTTCCTAGACCCTGTAAATTACACCTTGCATGAACCGGGCAGTTGAATACCAGAGCATGTCTGGAATTATTTCTTATTTCCAAACTCTACTGGCAGCGGGATAACGTCTTGCCTGAAAGGGGAGGGATCTATCACACGACTCTTGCTCCAAAAGCACTTTGAAGGGTATGAAGACCAGCCAGAGTGTTCAGGCTTTATAAGATAATGACAGTTTGTTGCACCAAGACTATCTTTTTCTATGAAGCACTGCACTACTACTATAAATATAAGAGACTTCTTCAATGCTGTACAATAAAAAGCAAACACTTTTCAGTGGAAAGTTATTTGTAGCTCACTGCTGTGAACAAGTACAGTACGTAGAATATCTTGCCACAGGTCACATCTTTGATTCATTTGGGCACATACTTCACTTTTAAGCAAGTACAACTGAAAAGTTCCTTCAACACTTCCAAGAACAACAAAAAGATAAAAAAACTTAACGCTATTTTTTTCTTGGAGTTTAGGATACACAGTGCTTATAAATAAACACAGGATAGTTTAGTACACATCACTCAGTATAGTACAGTAACTTTTCCCACAGTCATTTTCAGATTCTCAGGAGTTTCACATTTAGCATCCAGAGGAAAAAGTGATTAAGAGGATTTTAAATAATGCTGCCGTGACGTAAAACCAGATGAAAAAAAAAAAAACAATCCAAACAAAAACGCAAAGAACACAAGCAGATCCCTTTGGCTTTCCTCCCCATCGCCCTCTTCTCCGTCCCCATTGAGCTGCCATCTGAAGGAAGGATCCTTCCTGCATGAAGGGTATCCTTACGGGAGATGGACGAGCAGTGGCTTCTCGAGGCTAATGAGTTACACAGCAACAGTACTTCAGATTTATTTCTGGTGTTTACCAGAAGATGATTTATTTATTAATCTCAGCGATTTCTCTCTACAGTGTCTTTTCAGGCTCAAGTTAAGGAAAGATTCACTCATCCCCTGAAACCAAAGCGGCAACTCAGAGGGAGCCGGACTGAACTCCAGAGATTAAGCAGCAACAGAAAGCGTTCCCATCTTCCCAGCACCCTCCGGACGCCCCAGTTTAACGAATTAACCCAGAAGCTCAACTTCTGCAGCGGTTATTACGCTCTGGGAGACACCCATCCCCGCCAACACGTCCCTAACGCTCCCCTCACAGAGCCCTTCCAGGCCAGGGGGGTGCATCGCCCCGGCCCCCCTCGCCGCGGGCACAGAGGACCCCGTTCTCACACGGCCCTGCCGGTGACCCGCCAGGACACAGGCCCACAGGCGGCAGAGCTCGCCGGCACCTCGCACCGGCCACCGGTGACTGGCAGTCCCGCCACCGCGAGGGAACTACTTCCTCCGCGGAAGGAAACAGCACAGGGCAGGCCACGCAACCGCCTCTCCTTCCGCCCGGGACGTACCGGCACTCACCGCCCCCCGCGCGGGACTGTATCACTCCGCACCAGGCGGCCCAGGGCCGAGGCGGACACGGCGAACCGCGGCGGCTCTCCCCGCACTCACCCGCAGCCTTGTCCGCCGCCATCTCTGCTGCTGCGCGGTGCAGCTGCGCAGTCCGAGCGCGCCGATCGGGCCGAGGCTCCCTCCGCCGCGCCGAGCGCTGACCGCGGCGCCGCCGCCCTCCGCTGCCCCCCGGGACTACTTTGCCGCCGCCGCCCTCCGCGCGCCGAGCCCGCCCCGCCGACTGCGCCTCTCGCTCCTATTCGCCCGCCGCTTCCGGGTTCCCGGCGGCCTCGCGACATCCGGCCGTTGCCGGGGGACCGCGCCGCTGACGTCAAGACGCCGCAGCGCGTCCCGCCGGGCCTGGGGCAGGGGGGGGAGCCGTGAGGGTGGCGCGGCTCGTGCGCGTGGTTCGTGCACGTGGCGTGGCGTGGCGTCCTGCCCCGGAGGCCGTCGGCGCGGGGGCGCCATGTTGCCGGCTGGCTGCCGGGCGGCCCGTTGGGAGCCGGCGTGCGGGCCGGTTATCAGCCTGGCGGTCGGAAGTGGTGTTAAGGTGCTCATCACCATAGCCATGAAGGCAGATAAGGCGGCCCCCCGTCTGCATCCTAAATCCCTTCCTAAATGGATGCTGGAGCACCATCTCAGTCCCCCCGGGAGACCCGGGGAAGCCCAGTTTCACACCGCCCCTTGGAAGTGACCTTGGAACGCAGCGCGCTGGGGGGCAAAGCAACCCTTATCAGACTGGAGACTCCAATTAGCGTTTGTTATTGTTGTCCTTATCTCTGTCATCCAAGTGCCAGACATGGGATGAATGACATCGGCAGCGTCATAAATATTAAAGATTCTTAAACGTTTCCTATAAAGACTCGGGTAGACTATGGACAGTATTGAAGCGTTTGCCTTTGCCAAGACCTGTCTTTGTAGGCTCAGCAGCCGTGTGGTGTTCTGACTCTGGAGCGAAGGACTCTGTGGATGAGTCCAGAGGAGCTGCCTTCTCGTTTGAATGCCCGTCGTTATACACAGTGGGAGGCGGGATGAGATTAGGAGAAAGGGTCACAGGCACCAAGAGGCTCCCTGCGTTTCTGTCCCTTGGAGTCACAGGGACAGTTACCCTCCATTGCCATTCTGTGAATGTGAGTTTCCATCACTGTGCTCTCTGTGTGCTTCCTCTGTGTCGCAGTGGGGTTCCTGTAAGACGATTATGTAGTTTCCATAATTTTGTCATCTGTTGATATGGGAACGCTTTCTTGTATTATTTCTCCAGATGCGGTTCTCCAAGACTTTCCCCCTTCCTCATTTATTCCTGTTAAACATTGACTTGTTTTCTACTTGTGACAGTAAGCGTGGATACACCTGATTCTGATGAAGAGACTTTATATGATTTTGACCTTGTTGCCAGCAGACATTTGTCAGGAAAGACCAGACTATCTCAAGCACACTGCACTTGTTGCACGCCTCTTGTGCATTAGATAAAGATTTGAGGATGAAATTTGTCCTTGAGGAAGTCAATGGCAAAAGTGATTTAGTGGAAGCAGGATTTCTTCTTGCTTGTCTTCTTCAGTAGGCCTCCAGCTACGATTTTCCCCTAATTCTACTGTAAGAGTAGGGAAGATTTGTAAGGACAGGTGATACTTTGTTTCACAAGAGGGATACAGTTGGAAAGAAAGAAACACACTTTCAGACACACCGGCTCCGAACACCCTTAAACCATCACAGCTTTTAATGAGCCAGGTCCTGTAAAATGAAAGATTCTGAAAACATTATTTCAGGAATGTCAAGAGCAGGATGATTCTTTTTATTTTGTAATTGAAATTCTGAATAGTCCAAATTATGTTTAATGACTTCTATTAATCATCACTTCTCCAATTCCTCTTTACTAAACTCTGATCTTCAGACTTTGTTTTAGACATATATATATCAAAGAGAATCCTGCAATCCCTATTCATACGTATCTTATTCCAAGTGTCTGAATTTGTTGTATCTTCTTTTGTAAGAAATAGCTGCTGGCCCAGACCATTAGGCTGTATCTGTATTGGCGAGTATCTGCCAATAAAGCCCTCCTAATGTGTATGTACTTACTAGTGTAATCATTTCTTTACGCTGGCATTTTGTTTATTTATCGGTGTGTTTTTATACACATACACACATCTACAGATGTAAAACCCGTGCTGTTTTGGTATGCAATAGGACCTATAAAGGCAAAAGCACTGTGCTGCTAGTGTAACTTCATATTCTCTCTGACTTTTATCAAAACAAGAAAGTCACCAAAAACCCACCCTGAGTGACACAGCAAGAATGTCTAATGTGGACCTGACCTGAACGTACGTCTCCCTCTCTCTTAGGCTTGGTATGATGTTTGTCACCAGTATCTAAGCAGCAGCCTGCTGATTCCCGAGCATGCCACATCAAGATGGGCACCACGATGGATTTGCTGTTCCCTCCTGTAGCTTAGCTTTTCTTTAACAATCTTGTCAAAGCTTGTTCAGCTTCAAGTATGGCAGCCCTGGTATCCAGCTTCTCATCTCTTCTGCATCATGACATACAGAGGACAGTCAGAAGAGTTTGCTTTATCCATGGTGCTATGATTTTACCGCAGGGCTTGTTTACCTGAGGGATACTTACAGCAATCTTTAGTATACCTTCCAGCACTGTTTTGCCATGCTGGGGGCTTGTAGTTCCATTTTTTTTTTTTTTCCCATTTCTAAGGCACAGACAAATCAATTTTTGTCAGCTGGCCTTTTTTTCTTTTTTTCAGTACGGATGATTTTAAAAAGGAACTTAACATTAATAAAATCAGGTCTTCTCTTATTAAAAACCAAATCTTAATTACTTATGTTTGTGGAGAGTACTAAGGGAAGAGAAGAGACACATGCCCTTCGTTAGCATTGCAGTTCAAGCATGCAGTCATCCAATCAAAAATGTTACTGACGTTCGTCCTTGAAAAAGATTGTGATAGCATCACCACCTTCCTCTAAGGACATAGGAGGAAGTTTCTTGACTACATGTATGTATAATTTACATTCTGCCTGAGACATAGTAGATCTTGCCTCACTGAGCCCAGAGGCTCTTTCTGTGATCTGCTCACTCGGCAGGTACGCCATCTGCTGCAGAAGATACCAAATAAAATAAAATACCATTCGAGAGAATAAAAAAAAGCATGTAAAAAAAAAACACCAACACTTCTGCTAAAATATTACCTCTCCTGGAGATTTTGTTTTTCAGGAAATAAATTACCACAATTCAGGCTTCTAGCCCAAAACTCAGTTTGAAAAATCAAACGTGATACAGAGAAGGGTAGATTTTCCTAGGTTTCTTTAGCCCATTTCTAGGCTACATCAAAAGAAGCCAAAGGTTCCAGCTCTTATTGTGAGGTGCAAAGGCGGAGGGGGAAGTTTCAGGAGGAATGAAGCATATCTGCTCACAGAGAGCAGTCCCAGCATCTCATTCCTCTCTTGTACAGCAGACTAGATTAAGCAGTAGTAGTCCAGAGTTTCCTCTCTGGTTTTGGCCTCACAAAGCAAACTTTTCAAGGCTCTATTTTAAGTTCTTGTAGACTCAAAACCAGCAAGACAGCAGTCTCCTTCCCAGCCTTGCAGCAGTAGATGTAGATAATCTCCCCACTGATCATATGAGCAAGACCTGGCTAGTAGAGGGGAAAATCAGGATTTGCGACATCCCCAATCACTGCCAGACTACAGAAGAGAGACTATGACGAGCTTCAAAGAGCACTGGGAAAGTTACAATTCCAGATACAACAGTATAGAAATCTCAGCAGCCTTTTGCCTAGTAAATTCCAAAATGCAAATTATTTAGTCTAAGAAATACTTTCTCTGCTATTAATAGGGCTTCCTATCCTTTGCTACTCTGCAGTTTAAAAGCTTTTAACCCCTAGGTGGCACCACACAATAAAGTAAGGCGTGTTTAAGTACTGTTTCCCCGCTACAGATGGAGTTCTTATTCCAAATGTAAACTAGTGTAAATTTGAGAATGCTGAATGCAGCTATTAGTCTCAGCTTGGTAATCCTCTTTTTCTGGATCTGTCTCTCAAAGTCAATAAAATATACTGCTGTGAATCTCATTTAAATATATTATTTTTGCTTTCAGAGTGCTATGGAATATATTTTCCTGGAAAATTATGGTGCACCACAAACGATTACAGTTTTTGTTCTGTCTGTGAGCAGTGGATAAACCAGCCTAGGCTGTGTTTTAGCAATTCACTTGGAGCAGAGTAGATTGACAGCTGTTCACAGCTGGGGCTGAGGTTCTTCACATCTCCAGTATATCCTCACACAGAGGTTATTTTGCATCAGGTGGGAACTGGCCCAGTACCACACATCTCCATTAAACACTGTTGAAACTCCCTGAAGTAAAGCTACCTCGCAAAACTTCCTCAACCACAGGACTTCTAGGAAGCAGCAAGTTCCCCTTTCACCTGTCTCACACAGCTATGTTTCACACCAGCCTCCACTGCCTACAGAAAACTTCACAGGTGGAAGGAAGCCCTCAAATTTCCCTCACTCCTGCAGTTTCTGAGTGACACTGTTCTACTTGTTTCAGATCCTGCTCTTCTCTCTGATGCTGGAACACGCATTGCTTGGTGGCGCAGGGGAGGAATATTAGCCTCCACCCTGCAGCCACAGCAGCAGTGCCAGGAAAATACCTTGAGTAAGGCCTTCTTACACCTTGCTTTCACAGACAAAAAGGAGGGGCAGAACATCTTTCTGGCAGTGCCTACCACTGTGACAGCATTGCTTACAGTCAAATAGAGATGCTGAGTCTTGGGAGACAAGCTTACACAGACAGGACCTCAGCAACATTGGGATATGGAAAGAGAACAAGCGGGTGCAAAACTTCTGAGAGCAGAGGGGTACCCCTGAGAAACATGGAGAACAATGGAGCATAAGGGATTTAGAGGAATGATGCCACAATATCCTCCATAAATTTCTGTGATTCCCTTTTTGAAAAGAGGTGCTTGTCTTTTCCTCAAAGTGTAGTACCTGATAAGTAACTCCTTTATGGCATCACTTACCTCCCCCTTCCCTCATTCTAGATCTGCTTTGGTTTTGCTTGTGTGTGGTATTGTTAACTATTTTCGCTCCATCTGGCTCTCATAATAGCACCATTATCTTTCTCTCTTAATGGGTTTAAATCCAGGGATCACCCAAATTGTGCCATGTCAGGCTTTCCTAGGATAAGAAACAAAAATGGTTTTATATCATCTTTGTCATTTTTCTCTTCCAGTGTCATCCAGCAGAAATTTGCACACCCAATTACAATTACTCTGGAAATAAAGGTGGTTGCGGAAGGAAAACTATACACGTATCACCATACATTTTGGGTTGTTTATTTTCCTGTAGAGAAGGCTAGCCTAAAGCTTATGGAACTTTGGTTTCCACTTAAACAAACTGACAGAAAAGCCTTTATTTCAACAGAATTATACTAAGGCCCAATACTTAATTTACAGAGGGGCAAAATTTCCAGTGTTACACAGTTTAAGAGCAAAAGGATCAGGTCTCTAAAACATTTTGTGATTACATCAGTGCCTTTTAGCACACGCAGGAACCGATTTATTCATAACAGCAGGACGTCTGCATGACATCTGTGTTTATGTCCAACGTGTCAAGCACTACTTTATGCCCTTCTACACTGCAGAGTGCTTTGACCCTTTCTAAGACCCAGAACTACAAAGCACAAGTACCTGTGCTGAATCGGAGGCTTTGAGTAAACGTTGGTTCTTTAAGGCCAGTCTTAAGAATTCTTCCTGTGCTGGCCTAAGCTGACACATACGCTTTGTAGGGAAGTCTAACACTTGGTGTCCTTGGTATTTCAACAGTTAGGAAGCTGGAGTTTGTTGAGAAATTATGTTATGTCTCCAGGAAGGAATAATCTATAAATCAGAAAAGAAAATGTAAGTGAATTATTACTAATTAATTGTTTATGGTAGTTATTATTCTCAGCATTTCTCCAGACATTCAGAAAGAGATGGTTTCTCTCTTCAGAAGTATAAAGCAATTATTTTTTCACTAAAGATACAAATAAAGTTTTTCATTGATAAAGACTGTATGAGATGTTGTAAAAGTCAAAGAATGTGTTCCGTACAGTTTTTCTACCTTGACATGGTACAGTAGAATCTTTATGTGTGTTCTCATTATGCTTCCTTTTTTTCAAGTTCTTACAGGCATTTAAGTAAATTTAAAGTATGTTTTCCTCCAAAATTTTTAGGAACTTAAGAATATGAGATTGAGTGTATTTTATGTGTCACAATTTGCTGAAAGGTGTTAAGACTATTCTGATGGAGTCGTTTTCTTAAGAGATAAGAGGTTGGTTTATCTATTAGTTGTCTAAAATAGTAGGCCTCCGTAAAACTTGCATTTAAATGCTTTCATACTGCACATCTGCAGATCATATGAAGATATCCAATTTTTTTGTTTGTTGTGAAAACCAACAGGAAATATCCTGTTGGCAGCTACCATTGTTCTCTGTGCCAGACTGTGAGGTTCTGTTGTGGTTTACCCTAGACACAGAGCCCCTCACTCTCCCTCCCCCACCACCGGAGAATGGCGAAGAGAAGTAAAGAGGAAAACGGAAGGAGACTTGTGGGTTGAGATAAGAACAACTTAATAGTAATTTAAAATATAATGATAAAGTAATAATAATTATATTTTTATATATATTAAAAATAACGTATATGAACAAGTGATGCACGGTATAATTGCTCACCACCTGGTGACCAATGTCCCGTCCCAGCAAATGATCCCAAAACAGTTAAGTCCCAACACTGCAACCCCGGACAAGTGAGAGGCCCAAAAAGAGAGAGTGAGAGAGAACTCCAAGAGACTTGAGTCTGAGAGCACCCTCAGAAGGAGAGTTCCAAGCTTCCACAGCCAACCCTCATCTATACACTGGGCATGACGCTGCATGATATGGAATACTCCATTGGCCAATTTGGCCCTCAATTCCAAATCTAAGTTCAAATCACAAGGGCAGTTGTGGGCCCTTTGTCCCAGCTGTGCTCCCCCACAGCCTGTTGTGCTGTTGTGCTCCTGCACACTGGAAAAAATGTGGGAGTCTGAAAGGTCCTTGAGGCCTCAGTATCAACTATAAATACCAGTGCACTATCAACATTCTTCTAACAAATTCCATACTAAATCCAAAACACAGAGCTCTTCTAGCTGCTAAAAAGAGAAACTAACTCTGTCCCAGTCAAAACCAGGACAGGTTCTGACTCAGGCAGTCTCCAGCTCAAGTTAAAACCCCTGTATTTAATGATACATTGTTAAATACAAAGGTTTTTTCTTTTCTGTTTTGTATTAAATTTTAATTTGCTGTGCTACATGACAGGAGTAAAATATTGTATATGATCCTGGATGAATCCAGGATAAAAATCCCAATCCATGTGATGTTTTCTTTACTTATAAAGATCAATGTAGATTTTAGTCTGTTCCAATAGTTCATATTGGCTCTTCAAGTTCCAAATATGTTTGACTGTAGTAGTAATCTCTGAAAGCTATTTTAGCTTCTTTCTATCAGTCCTTTCTGCCTAATCCAAGTCAGTTGTAAATGCATGTGGCTTCAAAGGAGGGAGAAAAGCAGCATAATGAAAATATCTGTGATGAAAATCACTGTGGACTGACATACGGTAATCGTATGTCAGCATATGCCTGTGCTGCATCTACAGCGTATATCCATTTGCTAAATTCTATTTGTGTCCAAAGTTGTAGCAAGGAGATCAAGTTTCAGTGCAGTCAGAAAAACATAGAAGCATGACAATATGTTTAATTTTTAATTTTCTGTAGAAGCAATCTTGCATATTAGTTACTCTTTCCTTGCTCCTTTCCCTGACCTCAGAGGCCATCCTGACAGTTAAAACAGATTCACTCATCTCACCCCATGTTAAATTCTCAGTGTCAGGAAAGATGGGACCAACACAAAGATCAACTGTAGGCACTACAGACTTTCTGAAGTGTTTACTTTTTTTGGCCTCTATGTGAGAACAAAACTCCTATTTTTTCAAGTTGGGAAAATATTCAAAAGATGCAGTGTATACAAACATGTGGAATTATTGAGGGGAAACAGTTTCAGCTCCCTACTCCAGACCTAATCTTTAATGACTTAACCACTGAGTCATTGTATATGTATTTGTTTCTGGTTTCTAGACCAGAAATCCCACTCTAAATCTGAGAAATCTCCCTTTGGAAAATTTTGCTGAAATTGATACAATTTTAGTTTCAATTAAATAGAAATATAAGAAAAGTGCTGGGAAATTTCCAACTCTAGCCAGATGCAAACTAGCTGCAGGATATGAGCTAACCCCAATTCTCATGCTTCCCAAAGAAGCATTCCTTCTTCCACTCCAAAGTTGAGGACAGCTCTTTGTTCCAGTTTTAGGGCTCATATCAGAGCTGACAAAACATATCTTGGACTACTCTGGCAACTAGAAAAGTAAGTTATTATGAGCTGCAAATAACATCAACAATTAACAGTAATAGCAGTGAGTATTGTGTAATACTTGATGGGTCTAAAATTTCTTCCATTACTCAAGTGTAAAAGGAAAGCGAGCATTTTACTTGAGGGTACTGCATGATTGTGAATAGGTTTGAGTGAGAAGAGAGTGTAATTCAGAAGGTGCAGTGTAATTCCAAGTGTAATACAGTGGGTTTCGAGTTACATAAATAAAGTAAATGGAGTATGTATTTCCTTTCTATGCAGAAACACATAGTGAAAAATTTAGATTTCTAGTCAGGTCAGGGAATGGATTCTCCTCTCAAGACAAATCTAAAATAATTGTGCCAAAGGAGTGTCACTAGATTGACACTGCTATTCTCAAGATGAGAAATTGACTCGCATTTTTGAGTCTGAAGCATGAATGAACACAGTAGACCAGTGAAGTGCCCATTTAATCGTTTGGTTTTATTAAATGGGACACAGGATAACTACATGTGTCAAGAGCCAGAAAAAGGAAAGTTACTTTTAACATGCACGGGTCCTGGGATTAGACAATCAGCCGAATTTCTGCCCAAGGATTGTTGCCCTTAAATCTGCTGAAGGTTATTATCCATAACCAAACATGGTGGTGGTGGTTGAGGAGAGGCTGTGTGATGTTAACTACAGTTTCTGCTTCGCTGCCTTACCCTGTAATGACATCAGCACATATTTCACATTCTGCGAGGGGACCGTGTCCCTCCTCCTCTCTGCCACTTGGAAACAGTGAAGAGATGAGATCTGACACTTGAAAACGCTGTAGTGCTGTGACCTTGTCAGCGTATAAGATGGTCTTAGCGGATGCAGAAAATGCAGCTGCCCAGAGTATTTTTGCCTCGTCCAGCTGGTGTCCTACCATCTCCAGTACCATCTAAAATACAAAGCTGCTTCCAGACAGCATTGCTTTGTTATTCACTTGACTTTACTAGCCTTGTCAGAGTTAATTGGATTTGTGACGTGGTCAGATGTTTATTTCTTGATTCTGTTGTCCCTTGCCTTACAGGACACGTATGCCAGGGGAAACTACAGTACATCTAGCAGATATTAAAAATATGAAGAGATACATGGATGTGATTTTTAGGAACTAAAATTTAAGGAAATGTGTGCTTAAAACATACATTTTTTTATTCTAATCTATGCCAATATTGTCACTTAGCTCCTGATCTATGGAGATAATTGGAGCACTTACAAATCTTTTTCTTTAAACACACCCATAGCTCTCTAGACAGTCTAATATCATACTCATTAGTTTGGTCAGGCATATATTCCCAACTAAATCTTATTGTAGATGAATGCTATTTTGGGGAAGATTGCACATTAACCATAGAATTATGAAGTTACACTTCTGGTAAAATCTCATTGTTTACTAAGTATTAGAAAAACCTATATTGTTTATTAAAGTCACTGCCTGCAGCCATGATTTTATTACACTTTCCTTTGTGTAATAACTTTTATGTTTTGTTCATGAGATGACAGTCTCAGGCTATAAAATAGCTCCAGTGCAATTCACTTTCTAAATCTTTGCTACTATTACTAATGTAATATTTTGCTGTAAATGCTTTTAAATACAATGAAAAACAGGTATCAATAACAATTATAAACATTAGGTGATTTAAATGAAAAGCCACAAAAGAGGAGGACTTCATTTACATCTACTGCAAAAAAGCACGAGTTCGGGAACAGAAAGGATTTGTTCTGAAAAACACTCTATCTGACCACAGAAGTTTTGGTTAGACAAGAAGCCCGTACCTCACCTTTGAGAACAGATACACACACACATACACGCTCCCACCCAGAGCATACCACTACGGAAGTCACAGTGGATACAGTCAGTCATTATATCAGCCTTTTCTGCGGGCTTGGAACAACAGTAAATCAACCACATTTTGGGGTAAAAAGAACTTATAGAAATAGCTGAACATTCATTCATATGTTGGAATAAGCTAAATTTCATAGATTTTATATGATATTAAAAGCAACAAGAGAAGGAGAGGCAGACTGACAAAGCAGTTAAGCACAGGCTTAACTTTAAGATTGTATCTAAATCCTCACAAAGTCAACAGCTATACAGTTGGAGCTATGCCAGTACATAGCTGAAGACATGACCATCACAGTCTAGTTTATATAAACATGTCGTTACTAAGTTTGTAAGCAGAAATGATGTTAAGTGACTACTTATAATCTGTAAATGTTTTGAAAAACACGTTAGCAAAATTTTTATATTGACTGGTGCAAAAGAATAACAAAACCAAAGAGAAACTACTTGTCATCATTGCAGCAAAAAACTGTGCATGATTTATCTCTATTTCATTCTGATTTTATTATTAGCATAGCTCCAGTGCTTTCAATACACATAAAGCTGGCGTGGCATAGAGGCAAATCAATTGAGCTTGGTTTCATTTTGGACAGGTCATTGGAAGCATGTGCTAAATGCACTACAAGGCCAAACTTCTTCACCCTAACATATTGTATTAGCTGTGAAACGAGAGGACTTTTTTTTTTTTTTAATTATAGTGTTTTCATCCTTCATACTGATTTTTGAACCATTGGTCCAATCAAAGAAGGCAATATTTGGTTCTTCAGTTCTTGTACTGCTAGATAACACTGTGTAAACAAAAAAGATTATCAACCTAGATTCTGAAACCACTATTCTACCCAACCAGGAACTTCAGGAATGGACTTAGAACTTTAGTGTGACAAGATAGGAAATAAAGTTACCAAGTTGCTGAAAAAGTTACTAAGTTATAGTATCATTGTTTCTATTTGACAAATTAATGATAAGAAGCATTAATTATCTTATGCTCTAGTGTATTATGATAATTAAAAATTCTTTGCTAAATTTCCTTGAGGATAATTATAAAAAAAAGTACCATCTCCTGGCAACAGTCTATAAAATATTCGGTGTATCACAGTTGTTTCATTACATTAATATGTCTCTGTCAATATAATTATTTAACTTCAGTAAAATAAGAGATTTATTTTTTTTATTTATATGGCATCTATTAGCAACCTACAAGCGATAGCTGGAGCAGGAAAAAGAAGTTCTTCTCCAACCATGCCTACTATTGTGGAATTGATTTATTTTTGGAGTAGACCTCTGTTAGGAAAGATAAGTTTTCTAAGAAGCTATTTAATATGCAGAGGACTATTAAAGAATAACCAGAAAAAGAAAGCAAAATTTGCTTTGTATGTTTTTATTATTTATTAACCTGTTTGAGTAATGGTTAGCAGTTACTTTTATACAAACATGAAGAGTTACAATCCCCAAAATTTCACTAGCATTGCTCTGTGCTACTAAATTGTACTATTCTCAGCACTAAAAAGATAAGGGAAAAACTGTTAAGGTCAACAACCATGTACACATCAAGATAAAGCTTATCAGCTTTTATTTATTACTACAGTCTTTCCACAATACATTATTAATATCAAGGGTGTATTAACTAGCATGAACATCTAACTGACTTAAAAATTGCATGTTAGTCCACAAAATATTGCTGAGGTCTAGTCGAATCTAAAACAAGATTAGATATTTGTAGGAGAAACAAGAACATCTGCTAAGATAAAAAGAAAGCCCAAAACTCCAGCAAAACCTAATGCTCTGTCAGAAGCCAAATTCCAACTTAAAACGCAACATTCCTCTAGACATGCTGTTGCGTTTTGTGTCATATCTACATGAAGCTTGGAAGCAGGACTGCGACAAAATGACGTGTTCAACACATACATCTCTTTTCAGATACAAGGTCTTCCTTAGCGACAGGAATAGGATATCCACTTATAAAACAATTTCTTACAAAACTACTAAAAACTGGCACAAGATAAAACATCTCCAGACCTGAAAGTTCCTTAGCCTACCACCCTGCCAGGAGGCTGTCTGCACAACACATCACCCCACGATGATGGGGACGCGTTGGGTGGTACCTGAGAGGAAGTCCATCTGTCCACCTACTCTGGAGCCCACAGCCCTGGAAGTGCTGCCATCCTTGAACAGAGACGGCTGCAGCTTTCGGAAGACTGGGCAACCTGCCAAGCGGATGGGTAGATGAGCTGGCAGGGAATCAGCAAGCTTCTGGCAAAAATCTGACAAGCTTGGGTTCCGCAAGATTTCTTATTTAAAATGTAAGAATGCTAGTTTCTATTCATGCCAAAGTACTAAATAGTTTATATTAGGAAGTGTGTTTTGTAAAAATCCATTTTCTCCCTCCAAAATATATGTCGAGAAAAATTTAACCTGACAAGTTCTTCATGAAGTTCAGATAAAAACCCGCACACATTAAGCAACATATGCCTAATTAGAAAAATTAGCATTGAAATAACCTACCTGCTAAGTTCATGTCACCTATTGCCTGCTTAGTGCAATACAGTGCATTGTAGAAATACTACAAGTTGTAAGAGACATTGCTGAAATATCACAAGCGATGTATCTGCTTAACTGTGACACTTCCTCCTCAGGGAGGCTAGGGCCATGCATGGGCAGACATTGACTATAAAAATGGTTTAAAATGTTATCGCTCTCCCAAGTTTTTGTTGACTTCCCTTAGTTAGAACTAGTAAAAAGGATAACGTGATCTGATTTAGCTCAGTATGAAGCTGAACTTTGTGCTTCAGCACGAACTTTCAACTTTCCAAAAGTATTTCAGACAAAGTAGCACATACTTTAATGGAGTTATATTGCTTACTGTACCCAAGCTAGAACCTTCAGTTCGGATTGTGCAGAGTTTGCTTATATATTTAAAAGAGCAGGAAAATCTACAGCCCTTCCATTGCCAAACAGTATAATAATTAAGTAATAACTACTTATCTCTTGGAGTAGCTAAACTCTAAAGGAGTTTAGCAGCCTTTCTCTGTAAAACATTATTTTGGGACTGAATCCATGCCGATGAATCCAACTTTCCTTCTGCACTTGTGTCAACGCTTTACATCCTGACCAGGTGGCTGGCAAGCCATGACCCGAGTATGTGTTGCTTAACAGTCAGCAGTTCATTATAAGGAATGCTGACAGAGTTGGCCCCTGTGAGTACCGACATCTCACTGCATTTGGTTTTCAGTATTCCTCCTTCATCATCTCATAACAAATGCAGGATTCATGCACCTACCTTGAGGCCTATCACTTGAAAGCAAAGTAGGTTTATGCCACACTCCTGCTCCTTCTAGCAGCTTTATGCTACTGCTAGAATCAGTTCCAGCTGTTATGTACACTCTGACTTCTGCTTTTTTGCAGGAACCTAAACAATCTGTTAAGGAAGGTAGGAATCACTGTAGCAAAGAAGGATCCACATCAGGTATTCTGTCCTTTGCCAACAAGAAAATACCAGCATGTACGATACCCTTCTGCAACCTGGAATTTCTGTTGTACCAGGACCAGACTTCAGAGAGAAAAGCCTTGTCTCAAAGTTTCTATTTTGTATATTCCACAATTTAACTTCTTTGACCAAGGAAGAAGGTGAAGGCCAACTCTTCCCTAACAGCCAGCAGGAATAACAGAGCATAAAGGTAGTCAGTACCTATTTTAATGTACTGCTGCCTCACGCACTCTGGAGCACCAAGAGAGAACTGCTTCCACTCTAGTGAATCTCCCTTCCTAATTATATCTAGCAGCATCCAGCATACATGCTCGTACTGTATTAGAACATAACAATAACTGTAAATGTGGAAGAGATCCACATCATTGACTTTCTGAAGTCAATGACTGCAGCTAGCAAAAGCCATATCATACACAAAGGACTGCTCTGCAGGAACTGGTCAGATCACCTTGTGTAAGTCGTGGCCTTTTCTACAGAGAAGGATACCTTTATTTCATGCATTGGTATTAAGCTGAATTTCTTTTTCCAGTTTGTATGTCCTGGGTCATTGGCATTTTTCATGTTGCAAAGCAAATGCTGATGCTATATAGGCTGTAAGGGAAAACAGCTGCTAGTTATAATGGGGGTTTCAAGAGCACTTGGTCAACCTGAATCTTCATAGAAGGTTTAAGCACCTCCAGACTGTATTACATCTGTCAAAGCAGAAGCAAATACAACATAAAATGTAGAGTAGGTCCAATTTTTAGTGTGTCAGTAGAATCAGCCTGTAGTTATTTTTAACTGCCTTGGAAAGCTTAGCAGACAGATACAGTTAATCCTTTAAAGGATTTGCAGGTATTCATAGCTTAATAAGTAAGCATATGGATTAAGCCAACAGAAGATTGTAGACAGTCAAAGACAACCTTTACTTGCTAACATTCAAAAAATAAAAAGAACAGTCTCTTTTATATACTTTTTCCTGACAATCTCTCTCAATTGTTGTTATGTGCCAGAATCCCATACTTTGATGAAATAAAAATGTTAATTAGAGCCATTAAACTCTACATGTGTGATAATTAAATCATCAAATAGCAGTGGATTTCTGTTATCTTGTTTTCCCATTACTGTATGAATCCTTTGAAAAGCAGAACTACATCATGAAAATGAATCAAAAATGCATCTACTTATGCAATAAATAAACAACAAAACTAAAGTTGTAAAAGTTCATTTTAGGAAGAAGAAAAAAAAGGATGAGTGATTTTTATAGGTCAGATTTTATATTGTTTGTATTCTTTTCTTCATAAAGAAATATTCACACTAAGAAACTATCAGGGGTCACTGACATAGGCTCAACTGAGAGATCTGGGCCCCTCAGTATATTCATAAATGATGTGGGAAAGTGCACACCTAATAAGACAATCAAAAAAAATAATCAGATGACACAAAATTATTAGGCTGAGGAAATCTAAAACTGACTATGAAAAGCTTCAGAGGATGGTTCAATACTGAACGGGTGATAAAATGCCAGAGGCTATTTGGTGTCACTAAGCGTAATGCACATCAAGAGAGGAAAGGAAAATATGCATATACATATATACATGGAGTGTAAGTCAGTATCACCAGGAAAGAAATCTATAAACATCCGGTGCTTAAAAAAGCAAACAGAACCTCAGGAATTATTTAAATATTAACAGAGAACAAACACGAAAAGTCTGCCCGGCGTGCATTCAGGCCACAGACACATTATGAACACTATATGCAGTTTTAATCATTCCATTATCAAAAAGGTTATGGAAGAGTTAGAAAAATAGCTGAATAAGGATATGATAGAGATGTATTAAGTCATGAATTTTATGAAAAAGAAGAGCTGGGAACAGTTATTCACTATTTTTCATAATATAATATCAGAAGGCATGCACATTTTTTGGTAATAATCAACTGAACTAATTTTCATTAGATATTGTGAGGCCCAAACTGTACATGGATCAAAAAAATCATGACTTCATGAATTCAGCAGTTTCATTCAGTAGGTCACCAGTAACTGTTAAACAAAAGAGTCTCCTAGCCACTGAAGGCTAGAAGAGTATGATGGAAAAACCACTGTAAGCATGACTGCCTCCGTACAGTTTTTCCATAAGTATCTACTTACTAAGAAAAGATACTGGGCTCGGTGGACTTCTCATCTGGCTGAGTCCAGCAGTTCTCAAGTCCTCATGACTAGAACGACTGAAATCATGATGTATATTGTTTGGCATATTTTTACAAGAAATTGTAAACCTCCCTTGTTCTATCACTCTGATTCAAAAAGAATCAAGATCAAACAAAATTGTTTCATTATCTGTACAACTGAAGAAGCCTAGTTCCCTAGACATTTTTAAGGTTATACTCTGGCTACCAGACAGCCCACTCCTTTCCCCCCTCAACTCTGTTAACTGAAATATATACATACAATAGTTGAAACATACACACAAAGATAAGAGCAGATTATTACTCCACAAGGTTATAGTTAGGAACCTGCCCTTCCCAGATTATTTGATAGTGGAATTTATTATTGACTGCCACTTGAACAGAATTGTGACACACAGGGACACAGGACTAGAACGGAACTCCTGGATTACTGTAAATGATCCACTCTTACACTTGCAGTCGTATCACTCAATCCCTTTCAGAAACTGACCAAATTCCCTTTTAGAACTGCTCGATCAGATGGCAGTCTCAAAGCATCTCTGCTCTGGCAGAAAATTCTTTTTGATTTTTAGACTCAGTGTATTCCTAGTCAGTCAATGACTTCTCCTTTTCTACTAAGACTGTCCCTTAGTTGAAACAGAGCTTTACCTCTCTGGTGGTACATTCAGAGAAAAAGAAAAATCATTTCTTCTGTTAATACTCATTTTGCCTGGCTAATCAAGTCAAGCTCTTTTACAGCACATTTATCTTACAAAATGGTACGCAATGTGAAGGGGTTCAAGCTGACTGGGACACCATGCCAGTCAGTGCACTGCACGGCACTGCAGACACTCGGTACCACACAACCCTGGTTCTAAGAGCTGTATAGACATGTTAGCACATTCCTTTCAAGCCGATGTGTCCTGTCAAGACAGTCAGCCTTCCTCCACACGTATTCAATGCCAAACTACTGTGGCTGTACTAACTGACTTCTGGAAATAGTTTAGTGGTGGTTAGATCAACTATTTCTATACCATACTTCACTGTGTAGTGTAATTATGCTTCTAATCTCACATTGTACACTTCTAATCCCATGGATCACCATACCCTTTTTCCTCACTGACTCTCTACTGATTTGCCATTCTGGAATGCAGAATTTCCATGGAACAGACTCTTAATTCTTTCATAAATATCACAGTCTACGACAGTCTTTGACATGCAAACTGAAAAGATTTTCAGAGGCTGGCTGCACTGACAGCTTTGCTGGAATGTTTAGCCCTTTGAGTCACCACAATAACTCTGAAGCTTAGTGACGACTATTATGTGAATGACATCATTTCTTATCATTTTGGAAGAAACATCTCCTTAATATAGCAGTGGCAGATAACTGGTATCATCATCACCAAGTTCCTAAGAGATGCCTCAGAAGGGAAGAAATACAAGTAAAACAGTAGGAAATGAAGATTGACAGAACACTTGACAATGGTTCTGCATTTTTGTTTTTCTTTTTGAGAACAGTCTATCTTAATTTCTCACACATTCCAATCATTCCCATGTACAATCCAATTCGCTTAGCTAGCCTGGACATCTTTCATTCTTCACGGTTTCTCTGGCCCTGTTCCACGCTGCAGATTTGTTCCTGCGAGTCACTCTTACTAAGAGACACTGCGCAGAGAGCGCGGTTTCGGGAAGTCTACCACTTATCTGACTGAACGCTTCACTGCCGTATGGGTTAGCACTTCTTGTGAACTGAGGAAGGGCAGCGGTCTCGGCGTAGGAATGAGAGCAACTGCTTGGACAGTGGACTCTACCTTGATACACGCATGAAGGGAAGACCAGCACAAAGACCAACATAAATCTTCAAAAACTATTTGAGGGCAGAAAGGGGCTCCAAAACACAAGGACATAGAAGAGCTTTGTCACAAAGGAAAGAAACCATGAGAAGCTCCAGGACCTCAACGGCCCAGAGTGATCTAGTGGATGAGAGGATGAAGGGTATTCATGTTTTACAGATGAATTAGAAATGGTGAGAGGAAAAGGGCTGTGAAAGACAGTGGATTAGGAGAATGGACATGCTGAAAAACATTCAAAATGGAGATTTTTAAAAAACGTGTGACCTTCTGCACAAATTTAAATTTAGTTATTGAATATAACCACATAACAGTAACAACTGTATATGCATATTTCTTATGAAAGCAAGGCAAAATATTACTAAAGTTGAACATGCAGACTACATGTATTTACCACAATGTTTATTTGAAAGTAATTTATAATGGTTACAACTTGCAGTCTTTAACATATATTAGGAAATCTATAATACATATCTGAAATCAGACTATGTAATTACAGAGAGATCTATATTTGCTTAGCAGAGGAAGCAGGGCAGTGGTACTTTCATTCCCTTTCTGTCATCGTGACAGATGTCCTATTGGCACTGCACCTGGCTTCTGTGTTCCTCATATGTTGAAACAATGAATGAATGAGAGGAAACAGCCTGGAGAAATTCCCTGTGCTTGACTATCCTTTCACGCTCATTTTGCGTTGCTGCAGTACCTCTGGCTTAAGAGAGATTTCACTTGATTTAGTTCGAGTCAAGAGAAGAATTATCCCCACGATGTGCCTCACCACCACTGAGCCCATATAGCCGTGCAACAAGCCCTTAACCTTCCTGACCAGCATTTTGAATGTTGTTCCAACGGCGAAACAAAGCAATCAGAGATTTCAGATGCCATCTGAAGTGCCACTGTTAATCTCTTTCCAAACACAGAACACTGCACTAATAAACATCAATACTCATTTCAAAGCCTTCAGAGCACCTAGCTAAAGTACTTCTACTGTATTCCAACAGGCAAGGGTCAGCAAGTTTCCGCTATAAATCATCATCTTAAAGACAGATGCTACATTGGCAGTTTGCAAAGAATTTGGATAAAACAATTCAACCAAGCCCAGCAGCCCCCAATGAGAAACAGAATGCTGGACAACTATCGATAAACACTTTGACAGAGAAATCTGTATTTCTTATAAAATATGCCATGTTGAATAAAACAAGAATCTTTCCCTCCTTTATTTTCTTTGATACTCCTTCTCAATCAGGTATTCTTGCTGTGAATCAGTTTCATAGCACAGTACTTGCCTGAAGTAAGATTTGATCCTTTTTCTTTACACTGGCAAGATTCTTACCAAAGTAATGAGAAATTTTTATTAGCCATGACGTGCAAGATTTATTCTTTTATTGTGAGTAAATAAATATATAAAATATTCTGGTTTGTTTTTTTAATTTATTTTATTTTTATATAAAAGCATGAATCACATACTTTTAAATGCAGATAAAATTAACATTAATTTAAAAGACCAGTTAATCCTCACCTACATCCATAGACCCACTCCGATCGAGGCCGTTCACTTGAGTATAGCTTCACTGAGTGAAGGGCAGGGATAAGAACATGGAATGATGCTGCAAAAGGGACAAGAGCAGAGCATCTGTTCCTGTGCAGGTTTTTTTTGTCCTCCCACACATGAAAGGGACAGACACATACATAACATGCACAGTGTTAATTTTCAGCAGGTCAAGAAAAGGGCCGTCACATGGCCCTGTCCCATTACTCTGTTTATGTCACGACAGCTACAAATGCCTGGTGCTGAGATTTGATTTTCTCCACTCACTACCTGATCTCCCTTTCCCTCCCTCCTTACTTTTTACATGTTGTCTTATATCTTAAAAAGGTACCTGGACAATACATCTTTTTGGCACTCTGCGTGCAGTTCTGCTGACTGTATTAAGTGATGTTATGCACAAAACCAACATGAGGATAGGTTTCTTCAGGACTTAAATAAAAGCCAAAAAAAACACCCAAAACAACCAGGCCTCATACCACTCTAAAGAACCTTTATCACTCTGTTCATTGAATATATTATGTTTTAAGGTTTGCTTTCAAGTGAGAACTCTTACTGCCACTATTCTCCCTTTCATCACATTAATAACTTTTCTAAACAATAACAAAAAAATTAAACATCTTAAGACACTGTGAGGCTATTCTAAGGCAACTCCATATTGCAAATTTTTTGTTATTTTCTATTTGGGCTACATTTTTCTATCAATTCACAGAGAGTAGAGTACAGGTTGGTCTTTAATTCATAACTTGATTGTACTAACCAAAGTCATCCATTTACACAGTTCTGAGGATGATTTTCACAGGCAGTTTTATTGAAAAGGACATCATCCTTACCAGACATATTATTCACAATTCACAGAAAGAGAAATATGGAAAAGATTATCTCCCTCCAACATATGAAACAACACATCACTTCGTTAAAACAGCAATTTCTAACTCAGTAGTTTAAGGAAGTATATATAGATATATTTCTGAACTCTGTAGACCTTCAATGACTAAACTTTTAAAGAGGGAATCACGTCAGTTTGTGTAAATAAATAAAACATTTTCCAAAGTTTTCCCTTTTTAACGGATAGCAAACTGAAAATAGAGATGTCCTTTGGCAAGTAATGCAATCTGTAACAAAACAAATAATCTCTCCCGTGCAGAGGCAGGATAAAATGGGAGCAGGTCTCAAGATCATTAAACCCCTGAGATGATGAAAATCTAACCCAAATATATTTAATACAATACTTAGATAACTACAATATTCCCTTCTAAGCTAAGCACTCTAGAATGCTCACTTAGGTGGCAGTTAAAAGTGCTCTGTGTCTTCAAAGGAGGACTCCAAATTTTAAAATATTAGCCTATTTTAAGGTTTTTATAAATATTTTTGGAAATGCCACCCAACGACTGGGCTAGAGAGAAACTATCAATTAGAAACTAAGTCCTGTAGATGAAAGATTCGCAGACCACACAACAGAGCCACCAGGTGACCATTTGGCAATCTCTGCTTAGAAGAGCCTGTTTACATAAATTATTGGAAGGTAGCCTGAGTACAGGTTTACACTTTTTTAGCTACTCTACAGTAATTGTCTCTATGAACACTCTTATTTTGCAGTAAACAGAAGATATCTTACCTATTTCTACTGAAGTCAGAACAAATACAAATTTCTTCACAGATGCCTCGAAAGAACATGCATGAAGTAGCTACCACCACACCACGAACACGCATCCTTCCTTGTTTTATAGTAACCTGTCCAAGTAGCCACGCCATCTGACAACCAAAAAGCCAGTATAAAGCAACCCAGCAACTTGAGAACCAGTCACTCATCCCCCTGAGGTAAAGAACTGACTAAAAGAGCAGAATTGTAAATAATGCACAAGGAAGTGCCTGCTGCTGACTGTCTCTACAGTAATTAGAGAAATTATTCATTTGCATATATTTTTTTCTGAATAAACAGTATTGCATTTAAAAAAAAAAAAAGACAGACATTTCTCTCTTTGAAGAGATGATCCTGCTCAGATCAAAGGAACAATGATACTTATATCGTGTGGCCCCGGTCTCCCAATGGAAAGTAAGGGCATGCAGCTCTTGGATGATCAGATCCTACATAGTTATCTTCTAAAAATGCATAGCAAGCATATATTTTTAATCATCAGCCAGACATGTAAAGCACATTTTAAATCCCATTGATTCCAAGCAAATTTAAGGGTGTACTTAAACATATGTTTAAGGTGCATTGCTGTATCTGCTGCAGAATGGTAAGAAATTTAGATTAAAGAAACAAAATATTCTCTCTGTGAAATAAAACAGTCTGTCTCCTTTGCAGTAGGCCATAACACTCTGCTTCAGAAAATTAGTTAGCCCTGCACATTCTTGAAAATTTACAGTGCAGTACGCAAAAAATAAATTTAGAAGTAGGTGGCACGTTGCTGCATGGTCTGAAGAGCTTGTATTGTCAACCAGCAAAAAACATTGGATGAATAACAAGACCTATACTTGGTCAAATGAAAACCAGAAATGTGATGTATAAAACTGGCCATAGTCTAACTTTTCTTATGGATTCATCTCATTAAATCTCCTGAGACATGTTTGTTATTCCCAAGTATTAACTGTACAGTTTATATTAACAAATTTCAACATGCAGATTGAAATATTAGTTGTGTCGATGTTATCCATTTGCAATTTGTGCTATTGTCAACTATTCAGCTGTCATTGAATTTTTTCCTGACATAATAACTTGAGCATTGTAAACCAGAAAATAATCAGAAATTCACTTTCAAGATTAAGTTTCAGATGACTAGCTGTTAATACTACAAAAAAGGCACTTTCAAAAATCATCACCATCTTCGTGAATGCTTTCTGAATATTAACTGCACGCAAATTCAGATCAACAAATAATGGCAATAACACTTGCCTTTCTCTTTTTAAGGTTTAGTTTTGTACTTTTTAACAAACTACAGCCAAAGGCAACAAAACATCTTGTTGGGAACTCTACGTATTCTGCTTCTTCATTGCTGCCTTTTCAAAGAGATGCTTTCTGCACAGCGAACTAGCAGCATGTATTGAGCACTATGACCTTTATGATTTTGGTTTAAACAACGAGGTCAACATTGCTAAGAAGCCAGTTTTGCCTTAAAGGCAAAATTTCTTTAACAACCCAAAACAGATCTTTTAAATGTAATTGAACTATAACAATTCAATTCCATAGGCTTATGAAAAATATGCCTTCTAAATTCACAACCAATTTTATAGCATTTGGCCACTGACAATACACAGACAGAGAAGCTGGCCCATTACTTTTGGGATTTCATATGATGCTAACTCAGCATCGTGGTTTAACCCCAGCCAGCAACTAAGCCCCACACAGCCGCTCACTCACTCCACCCCAGTGGGATGGGGAGAGAATCAGAAGAGTAAAAGTGAGAAAACTCGTGGGTTGAGATAAAGACAGTTCAATAGGTAAAGCAAAAACCACACATGTAATCAAGGAATTCATTCACTGCTTCCCATGGACAGGCAGATGTTCAACCATCTCCAGGAAAGCAGGGCTCCATCACATGTAGTGGTTACTTGGGAAGACAAACGCCATCACTCCAAACATTCCCCCCTTCCTTCTTCTTCCCCCAGCTTTATATGCAGAGCATAACGTCATACGGTATGTCCTGGCTGTGTCCCCTCCCAACTTCTTGTGCACCCCCAGACTACTCGCCGGTGGGGTGGGATGAGAAGCAGCAAAGGCCTTGACTCCGTGAAAGCTCTACTCGGCAGTAACGAAAACATCTCTGCATTACCAACACTGTTTTCAGCACAAATTCAAAACACAGCCCCATACCAGCTACTATGAACAAAATTAACTCTGTCCCAGCCAAAACCAGCACACTCAGACGAAAGTTTTTACATGAAAGGAGACAGCCAACAGAGAGCCCTATATTAAGAACAAGCAGAGGGGTACAGAATAATGAAAGCACATCAGAAACCGAAAAGGCACAGAATACGAGAGAAACCAAGACTCCATTCCTGCAATCGCTAACCAGCTGTGCACAGGAGGTGTCTTCCCCCGTTGGTCCCTCCTTGGTCAGCACGGCACAGCTAGCTTACAGCTACACAACTCCCTCTCAGGGTCTCAACTTTGGCATCGCCCCAGGGCAGCTCACAGAGGGATGCAGATCACGCGTGTTAGGAAATGATGTTATTTTGCCAATGAGATGTTGTTGTACTTTACTCTTAGGTACCCATGTAGTTAAGACATTGGCAAGGCTTTTTCAAGTTAAAACTGTTGCTAACAATCAACAGCTGAAACAATGTTATTTCTCATCATAAGTTGATGGACCTGATTCTTCAATGAGTTCACCTTGTACAGTCATACCTACCTCTGCAAGTGTAAGAGTGACTGGATATAAGATATTATCAAATAAGAATGGTAGTTTTAAGTAAGAAAACAATAAAACTTCAACTTTAAAACTTAAAATTTGATAGTCAGAGAAGACCTTATATTTAATGTGCCTGGAAAATAGCTATAGGTTGGGTGAGGTGGGGGAAAATGAGGCTTTTCTGTTTGCTGGGCATCATTAACATCAGTTCCTGTTCACAGTTACCTTTCAGAAAACGCTGCATGGAATGGTTGTTCCCATACATTCACAAGATCATTTTGCCAGACAGAAACGTTTTTTACAGGGGAGGAAAGGAAATAATGTCTTTTTGATTTTTTTTTTCCCCTTTTGTACAATTACTTCATCTTCATTACAGGCTTTTCCTAAATTTCATCTTCCTATCATGCTGCACAGCTAAACTCTATGAATAATTTAATTGTGATACTGCATTAGCATACTGCACCGTTGATGAAGACTTGATTCTCTCAACAATTTTGTTTCCATCTTGATTTTTTTTTTAACCCAACCTGAGAGTATGATGACCAAGCATTTCCATTTTCACCTTCTCCTCTGCAGCGCCCGAGAGAGAAATAAAATGGAGAGGAGGTAGAACAGGAGGGAGAGCTTGCTTCTGGTAAAGGCAGCAAATACACCACACAACCACCATCAGAACTGTCGGGTATGCAACCTGGTAAATGAATCCTCAGAGCATTTTGATTGTACACACAGATCTCTTTCAAAGGCACGCAGCAAAATCCTCCATTGCAAGAGGATGAGACAGTGAAAGCCACCTTAAAAAGACTCCAGAGTGAATGGATGTCAGGGGAAGGAGGAGGGGAGAAAGAAAAGAGGTGGCCTCTCTTTCTCTGTGAATAATCTTTGGTAGACTTACAATCACCAGATTTTTATTTTTTTTTTCAGCTAGCAACATTAGCCTCTATAAAAGCAGAAGCACAGGAAAATTGTACTGTCTTTTCTCAACATCAGTATGTTCCCTACTCAGCACAAAGCAATAAGCTCTTATTATCATTCTTCCACATAGCCTTTTATTTTCTACTACTTTCACATATTTAAATATTACTTGCTGTCATACACATTTTGGTTTCAAAAAAGTCCTAGGGGAATATAATTTACATACCTCTAATATAGTTCACACGCAAACGATAAAATAACAATGTAACAGGAAGTAGCTTAAAACACTAGTTATTTTCAGTGCCTTTGTGAGTGAGGTGTTAAAAGCTAACCCATTGAATTTTAGTGATTTTCCATTTTTTAGTAAAGCTTCACAAAAATCTCAAGACCACACTCTTGGCTAAATAGCAATCTGTCCAATTATGTTAAAACCAACGTTATCACTTTTGATTGAAGTAGTTAGCTAAAGTTTGGACTCTTAGAAGTTGTTTCAGTTAGGAAATGTACTATAGAATCTGTTGAGGTTTTTCATTTGCTTTTTCCCTTTCTCTTAGAACCGCAACTTGACCTGCAGCTAGGCTGACCTAACTGTTCACTGTCACTGAAAAGGCATTCTCATCTCACCGCTTTCCAAATTCAAGTTCCTTCTTCCTCCTCTCCTTAACTTTCTGGTCAGTTCTGTTCCCTACCCTTTGCTCTAGCTCTGCCACTCCTCAAACCCTTTCCACAAGCTGATTCAACTCACTAAACTGGAAGAATTCTTCTGCCATTCTAGTAATCAATTTTCTGCTATTTTAGTGATTAAAATCCATTGACCCAACAGTGATGAAAACCAGAGATAACAGAAAGAAATTCATAGCAGGTCACACGGAGAGAGAGGAAGAGATGGGGGCAGAAACTCCTTCCTTCAATTGTGGGAAGTGAATTTTGTCTGCTGTCTTGGGAAAACTCAGTCATGCAGCAAGTTGTTTTTCTGGGGGGCTTTTGAGCAGCATTTCTGTATTTGGTGGTCATTGTTTACCGGATGACACATCTCCACTAAAACTTTGCCAGTTTTCTGCATCTGCATTCTGTCCACAACAAAATACTTCTGACCATTAACTATGCATCTGTTATGTACCTGTAATGTAGAACACAGCTACCGTTGTTTCAGCTATTTTATACCTAAAGGACCTTACTGAAATTCACTTTCATGAATGGTGAGCTACAAGTTCCAACACCTGATCGCTACTAAAACAAAATATGAAAGAAATGTCCACAGTTTGGCTTGCAAAGCAACAGAAAGCCTCTGAGAGAAACACATGGATTAAAAAGAAAAGGATCATTTCTTTCCTATTTTAAAATACTACTTAAATTAAATTAAAATATTTTAAAATACTACTTACTACTACTTTTTCTGGGAAAAACACACAGTAGCAAGAAAAAACTTCAGTACAAACTGCCGGCATACAAAAGTCACTAATACTGCCACTACCTTTCTGTACATCCAGAGGCTCAAACATGCATCCTTTGTTTGAAAGAGAAACATCCTGTGTTAAGTTTTTCCTGAATCAGATACATAACATCCATCCATTAAATTTTTATGGAATTTAAAGTCGTTCATACATTACCCTAGCAAACACATTACCTCTGTAAAGCGAGGGAAGAGCTGACACGCTTGCTTTCTTCTTCTGGGACTTTTAGCAAGAGTTGAGTTGTGAAAATGATGGCGATTTGACCCATTTTTTTCCAACTCTAAAGCAACACTTATGAGAGCAGAACAAGTAACGGGTAGGCCTCTTGGAGAGGATAAGACCACCGAGTCCTCCCAAAAAGGCACATCTCATCCCTAACCACACTCGCTTTCCTTGGGTGCGAGGTGCTTCCTTCAGGGCGAGGGCTGCCCGGGGAGCACACGGCACTCAGCGGCGAGCTCCCCGCCCCACCGCAACACCTCGCAGCAGCAACCGGCCTAAAGGCACGCCATGGCCGGCCGCTTCGCCTCACCTTCACCGGGGTGGCCCTGCTTGCAGGGCCGGCACCCGCAATGGGGGCAGTCCGAACGAAAGGCGTCTGCCCCCCAACTCACGGTGTCCCTCTCCTCTCCCGGGGCGGCGGATGAAGGCCTGGGAGGACGGCGGGAGACTCGGTACCGCCAGGCCTCCGCTGCGAGGAGGCAGGCGCGACGCCCTCACACCCAGCGGCTGAGGGGAAGCGCTCGCGCACGGGACCCCGACCGCCGCCGCCGCCGCCTCACGCCGCCGCCCCGAGCCCCGCCCCCCGACCTCCCAACATCCGGGTTCCTGTCAGCCGCCGCGGCGCCGCCGCCCGCTCCGTGTCTCGGGGAGGCGGCGGGGCGGGGAGGAGGCAGTGAAGATGGCGGCGGCAGCGGTGGGGAGAGGTGGTTCCTTCGGTTCCTCTTCGTCCGGGCTCGGTTCGGCTGCCGGTTTTTCTTCTCCTTCTTCCGCCGCTACGGCCACGACCAACAACAATGCGGAGCTGCGGGCAGGCGGCGATGAGGACGACGGGCAGAACCTCTGGTAATCGCCTGCCCCGCCCCGCGGCCGGGGACCTGGGCGCGCACTGACCGTTACCGCCCTCGCAGCGACTCCAGCCCGGTGGGGGGGGCGAGACGGGGGGGAGGGCTGGCTAATCCCCCCTCCTGGCCTTCGCTCCCTCTCAGTCAGCCAGCTAAGGGAGGAGGGAAGCGGGGATCCTCCCCGTGGTGGTGGCAGCTCCTGCCCTGCCCCCCGTCCCCCACGCCTTCCCCCCCCCAGGCGGTGGCGAGGGTAGGGGGCCGGCAGGAAGCGCGACCTCCCTCCTAAGCTGTGTCGTCTCTCCGCGCCAGGTCCTGCATCCTCAGCGAGGTGTCCACGCGCTCCCGCTCTAAGCTGCCTTCGGGGAAGAACGTCCTCCTGCTGGGTGAGAAGAGCATCCCGATCCCTTTCCCTTCCCTGCCTTAACCCTCTCCTGGGCGTCTGAACCTTCTCTTGTTTAGTGCCCAAGGGAGGAAGGTGGGCGGTGGGGGGTGTTGGTGGTGGCAAGGTGCTGGCTTAACCCTCTCGCTTCTTCCTTTGCACGTTTTTGCTTCATTTTGGATATCCAGTATCCAGAGATGCTTTAGATATCCTCCTCCTCGTAGGTGCCTCGCCATAATACCCTTCCCCCAGCCTAGTTCCTTAGGTGGAGATGGCTTGGGAGGGCGGTTTTTATTGTCTTTCTACCCCGACGAGCGTTGGCTTCAGGACGCGTGCGGGTCCTTCAGCCTTTTCTGAAACCTCCCTCGCTCAGGCAGCCAGTGCTGCTTGCTGGTCCTCTCGGTGTGTCACACGAGCCCGAAAAATTGCTTCCGCGGCCCGTGCGGTATCGATGACGGCTGCTCCCTGCGGGCCGGAGGGCGGGGTAGGTTGTATGGGCGTGTTGGTCGTGTCCTGCCCACACGCGCCCAGCTTGTCGGCAGCAGCGATGCCATCGGCAAGTTGGGCAGCGAGAGCGGCACCGTTCGCTGCTGCCGGCTTTCATTGTGTTCGGTCACCTCCACCCAGCGTGTTCGTACAGCCTGGCGCTTTGCTCAGGATTAGGAGTTACGGAATGGGATTTTGACAGGGTGATAACGAGGGACCCAGCTATTACTCAGTGTTGAGGGAAAGAAGAAAAATGCTATGTCAAGCAAAACTGAAAGCTTCATGGGGGAGAAATGGATGCTTTCAAATGTGTGTGTGTATATATATTATTCTTACTATTAATAGTTTGGGGTTTTTTTTGCAGAAAGACTATTAAATACTATTACCAGTAGACAATTTAATGAATCTCAGTGGATAGATCTGTTAACTAACTGTTTCTTCCAACCTCCCTGCCTTCCTTTGCCAACCTCCCTGCCCCTAGAAAGAGCTGTGCGTTAGTATTTGGAAACATGGTTAAAACCCAGTAAAGATATTCATGTGGACTCCATGCCTACTAATGATGTTTTTTCAAGTTAGTTTTTTTTTTCCGTAATTGTAAAGCAATCACTGTGACTCTTTTCTTCCTGTTTTGATAAGCTGAATGGTGGTTTATAACTGACCACGAAGGAGAAAATTGTGCAAGGATGATGGAATGGTCTAGCAAACCTGTTACAGGACTTAGTACCTGTTAATTTGTTGCTTTTTATGCTATGTAGTTAAGTAGGATATTGAGATTGGAATTTCTATTGACATTAAAGAAAGGAAAGATTTGATAATGGTTGAGGCTTTTTATGTGATAAAAAGCTAAATTGGTTGACCGTCCTTGTTGAAGTTGGAAGATTTTTCTTCCAGCTGTGATCCTTGCCAAGAAGATTACACTCTTGGTTTTTCTCTTACTTTGTAGCAAGGCAATCCTTAGTACTCAATAGCTGGAGACTGTGCTTCCTTCAAAACTAGAGAGGGCACCAGAAAATTTTTCCAAATGCTGATTTAGATTGTGATGTTTAATCTGTTATATAGAAATTTTCTTTTTTCCTGTTTATGTAGATCTTATAGGATGACTTAATGTAACACTTTTCTTTTTAACTGATGCATTTTTTTAAAAAGATGTGCAGATTTGTAGAATAAATTCTAGTTCTTTCTTAGGAATTGTGTGTTCTAGAAGGCCATGGTCCAAGGGAAAAAAGTTTGGCATGTATTTAGGAAAAAGAGCATCCGATCTGAGGAGTGGCCAATGAGGACCATGGCCATGTTCTTTGTGAGAATACGTAGTCCATTTATTACGCTTTGCAGTTCACTTGCAAGTCATGATGCTACTCCTGAAGCACACTGGCACAGGAAAAGGAGAGGTCTTACGTATGCTGTATTGGGCAGGTTCTGTATGTGAAGTTCTCTCTCTTCAGGTTCTTGAGCTATGTGTTTGCAATTTTTCTGTTATCTCACATTTCCCCTCTTTTTAAGCTTTTTTCTTTAAATGGTTTTGAACTAGCTTTGGTTGTTAATACAGATCACTTCTTGCCATGACTATTTTAGTTTCATCACTCTTTGAATGCTTTTACAGACAGGAGTTGTAAAGCCAATCAGGGTCTTGACGGGTTTCACTCATTTTGTGGTAGGCAGATGCTTGCAGAACAAACAGTATACTGCTCAAAACTTCCTACCTGACACATGATATGTGGTGACAAACGAATGCTTATTTTCAATACAAACTGCATTTAAAAAACAAAAAACCATCCCCTTAGCCTCCAACCCACCCGCCCTTGCCCTCGAAGAAAACACCACCAGAAAAAAAAAAAGAATGTGGTGTTCTTTTGTTTGCTAAAACAAGTATTCTAATTTCCCTGCAGCATTTATACTTTTCAAACACTGTATGTACTTGTGTGCCTAGTTGTTCTGGGAACCTGGCAGTGTTTGGCATACTAATTCTGCTATTTCGATATTTATTTTTAGCTATGTTAACATCTCATTTTTAAGAACCTGGAAAGAAGTTCAAGACATCGCAGAAATAACTAAAGGAACCTGGAACGCCAAATGTTAATCTCTGGATGTGGCACATGGTTTTGGGAAGTGAAGGTTAACATATAATACTGGTAATTCTCTGCTCAAAATTGGCAAAAAAAATAGATTAACTCATAGGTTTACTTCTTCAAAATTGTTTCACTTATAGACATTTTTTCAATAACTGTTTTTCTGTGAAGACTTTTAAACTTTGATTGGCACTGCATGTAGTATAAAAGCATTTTTCTGTTCCTATACGAACAGATAATAAAGATACAAGCTCTTCTAAACATTTCTGTAAGGCACGTATTCTGTGATTCCTAGGCAGTTCTGTCATAGTGACTACAGCTACCTCATTTAGCAAACTATACCAGCAGAAAACTTGAGATGTCCCTGCTTTCTTGAGGAAATTGGGTGCTTTTAGTGACATTTCTAGCAATTTTTTACAGGTAGCCAGAGCAGTGTGGTGGTGCTGATTTTTTTCTTTTTTTTTTTTTTCTTTTCTCGTTCCTTCCTGAACTGTCTCTTCTGCTTACTTGTAGAATAAAAGTAGCTGATCAGAGGAGATTGATGCTTTTTGTTGAGTGTGATGAAAAAACATGCTTATAACTGGGAGCTCTCTTGTTCATTCCATTCCTTCTAGAATCATAAATGAACCAGCAAGGGCAATAGACGGAGCAGCTAAAAAGTCACCATTGCAGGTTACGGATGGAATCCATAGTGCTATAGAATGTTTGAAGGCTTGGATTCAGAAACTCAAATTAAGCAGTTATCCAGTAAATTGCAGCATGCATTCAGGCAAAGTCATTCCAGGATGTGTGAGAAAACAGGCTCCCAGCTTGCAAGTGAACTGGATCATAGAATCATAAAATGGTTTGGGTTGGGAAGGGACTTTAAAGATCATCTAGTTCCAACCCCCCTGCCATGAATAGGGACACCTTCTATTAGATCGAGTTGCCCAAAGCCTCATCCAACCTGGCCTTGAACATTTCCAGGGATGGGGCATCCACAACTTCTCTGGGCAACCTGTTCCATTGCTTCACCACCCTCACTGTAAAAATTTTTTTCTTTAGATCTAATCTAAATCTACCCTCTTTCAGTTTAAAGCTATTGCCCCTTGTTCTGTCACTACATGCCCTTGTAAAAAGTCCCTCTCCAGCTTTCTTGTAGGTCCCCTTCAGGTACTGGAACGCTGCTAGAACGTCTCCCCAGAGCCTTCTTTTCTCCAGGCCGAACAACCCCCACTCTCTCAGCCTGTCTTCATAGGAGAGGTGCTCCAGACTGCTCATCACCTTTGTGGCCCTCCTCTGGACCTGCTCTAACAGTTCTATGTCCTTCTTATGTTGAGATCCTCAGAGCTGAATGTGGTATTCCAGGTGGGGTCTCACAAGAGCAGAGTAGAGGGGCAGAATCACCTCCCTCAACCTGCTGGCCATGTTTCTTTTGATACAGCCCAGGACACGGTTGGCTTTCTGGGCTGCCAGCGCACATTGCTGGCTCATGTTGAGCTTCTCATCCACCAGCACTCCCAAGTCCTTTTCCTCAGGGCTACTCTCAATCCATTCTCCGCCCAGCCCGTACTTGTGCTTTGGGATTGCCTCCACCCATGGGCAGAACCTTGCACTTGGCCTTGTTAAACTTCATGAGATTCACACAGACCCACCTCTCCAGCCTGTCAAGGTCCCTCTAGATGGCATCCCTTCCCTCCAGCGTGTCCACAACACCACACAGGTTGGTGTCATCAACAAACTTGCTGAGGGCGCACTTGATCCTACTGTCCATGTCTCCAACAAAGATGTTAAACAGCACAGCCCCAGTACTGACCCCTGAGGAACACCACTTGTTACTGGTCTCCACCAGTGCTGCTTTTTATCTGGCTTTGTATTTCATATATTCCTCTGTCCCTGAAGCACAGTAGATTCTTTGCCTGCAATGCTAATGATGTCAAACCATCTAGTGACACAAGTACACCTGACTCCAGATGTCTGTATTGCACACTTAAAGCTTCTACTAAATCACTAGCGTTTTGCTTTTGGGTTTTTTTAATGTGTTTTATCCCACTTGGCGATAAAGGCTTTGAGCTTAGCAGGCAGTGAGTGTTCAACTGCCTTGTGTCCACATTTTCTTTCTACCCCAGACATCTCACTTTTCAGGGCCAGGCCTGTTTGTTAGAATTTTTGAGCTCTGCACCTGTCCAGTGGCTGTCAGGATGCTTGAGAAGAAGTTTCCACAGTCTACAGTTAACTTACAGGTACACTTTTCTGTGTGTACATGTATTGGGAATGGCTGGTATTGTAGAAAATGGTACATCTTGAAGAGCAGTTTTAACTTGTGAATTTCTTTTAATGGACCCGTGGAATATAGTGAACTTCAGAATTAAGTTCTGATACAGCAAATTGTCATGAGAGTATATAAAATTAATATAAAATCTGCTTACTTAAATTTGTACTCAACACTACAAGAATTACTTTTTCCATTTTATTTTTTCCTATTCAAATAGCTGAAAGTTTTGCTGTGATTATTTTATCATTACAGGTGATTAAATACTGATGTTGATACTGTCCTTATTGTTCATCTCAAATGTTTATTAATCTTCTAGTACTGCAGAAGTTAAGTCAGATAGCTTCTTTTCCTCCTCTTCTTGCAACTTCACCTTCTACAGGCTATGAAAGCCTTCCAAATGTGGCCAAGTTTTGTTTAATTCAGCAGAGTTATGCTTCTAAAGTGTCAATTGTTTTGATGGGGCATTGACCTAGATAAAATTCTAATTGCTTGTTTTGCATCTACATTTTTTTTTATTTTTTTAGAACTAAGTAGTACTTCATAGTGTCCTTCCTGCTATAATACCTTTCCAAAAAGCCAGAATTACCTGGCTGCTGTGTAGTAGAACTTACTTACAAACAGCACAGGAAGTTCTGAAATTCATGAATTGCATTTTTTTTAATTCGTCTTAGCTTTGCCAGAGGTGTTGCTGATTACTGGATCTATCTCTGAAATAGCTCCGAAGATGAGGAACAGTGAAAGGAATTGTGCTTCTGTATTCTCCAGGCAGGTTAGTGGCAGGAGTACCAATAAAGATGTCCCTTTGATAGTAACACAGGATTATTCTAATGTGGTAGTGAACCTGGGTAAAATACATTAGATGACTTATTGCTGTGTTAAAGGACAAGGCTTGCATTAGAGATGTATGCTGTTCATATTCACTGTAGAATTCTCTGCAGTATTTGGCTTCCTCTGAGGGTGAGTTTCTCCAAGCGTAAGTAACACTGTTACTGCTGTACCTGTTTCCACAGTCAGGCTGTGTTCTTGTGCTACAGGACCTGAAAAAAGGCACACTGGCACAGTTGTCTGCAGTGTGCTTTCTATCACGTTGTAACGCAAAAGTGCAACTAAGGCGCTTCCAGAAAAGGTATTTAATTTTTCAGTGTCACAAAGACACCAAATGAATCATATATGAGGGGAAAGACTTATCTAGTGGAGTACAACAAACTTAGAGGAGAAGTTATTTTTTGTCCGATGAGTAAATCATAATTTAGTGGCAAGTTATTTGAAGAGTTCATATGACCTACTTACTGTGAACTTCCGTGTTGTTTTGACGGATTCTAGAGAAGGATCTCATCAGCATAATTAATTTTGTTCTTCACTTCTCTGAAAGCAAACTAAATTTGGCTTACTCTGATTATTTTGATCTTGTTCTGCAAAAGGCATTCTTCAATTAGTATAGTGTGTGTAAACGAGTCTTTCACTATTATGTGAAAAGGCAGTTATTAGCTTGTGAGAAGTACTTTATCTTGAAAATAGCTATAGTACACATGTACTTGGTTCTAGTGGGAAGACGACTGTTATGTTTCCACTCCGCTGTTTTAGGATTCAGACATTCCACATGATGTGGATTAGAGATCACTCTGTGATTCTGGGAAGGCATCTTTGCCCTGTTTGAGAACTCAGGTTTGGGTTCGATGACTTTGTTCTATCATACTTAAGTGGTTTTTTTTTCCTATTAATAAAAATATTCAATATTTTATGTTAGAAATATTGGATGTTGTGAATTGTTCTACCCAGAAGCTGTCTTTTGTTTTGTAAAAAGGATAAAGCTAGTTCACAAAAATATGCCTTTTGCAAGACCCAGGAGGAGTTAATTAGGACCATTATCTCTAGTTTTGCTTGGCCTTGCTTGAACATATTTCTTAGAGATGAGTTGTATAATTCCCATATCAAGCCAAATTTTAATCGATGGTTTTAAAAAGCAAACAAAAAACTCAATCAAGGAACCAGTAGGATTATAGACTACACGTGTTTAAGTGTATCCAGGGCTTTTCAAAGGGCTGGTGAAAAAAAATCAGAGCCCCGGATGGAAGAGGAGCACACCAACAGTACTGGTGACACAGAAGAAATATTCACCTCTTGCTTCTTTGCCTTGCTGTATTTTAAATGCACTTGAGGCTTTACAGTGGAGAAACAATTTAAATAGAAAGTCAAAACTCATGTCTGTCCTGGAGATAACACATTGATTGCAGACTTCTGCGAGAAGTAAGAAATGTCTTGTTTTAAGACAAGTGGAAATCTACTTCCATTTTCATTTTCTAAACTGAAAGAAATGTGGAAATAGCATGAGTAGTAAATATTCTTAAAATTAAATTTGTAATTGAAAGTTTAGAGAAGGCCTGTAAAGGTGAGCCTAAGTTCTCTCTGGTGTGATAGTTTACGGTTGAACAGTTGAAGTAGCAGTTCATAGGTAAGAGCCCGCTTGCCCGCATTCACAGAGGCGATTCGCTCACCTCATTGCCCGTCCTGCCCCTGTGCAGGTGACCGTTCTGCCAGGTTCTCCATTGTAGCAGAACAGTCAGTGATACTCCATTTTCTGCTCAGTAAACATACTTTTTGCCTGGAGTGGTGAGCAAGGAAGGAGGCTGGGCAGGGTTTATATTATGACTTCTTACCTCTTTGAGAACAGCAACACGAAGGATGTCGTCCAACTCTGTTTTGTAGATGGAGAAGCACCTTGGACAGAGAAGCTTTGGTGAGCACAACCCCAAACTTGAGCTCATCAGAGGAGTGAAGCGTAGCAGTGTGGGGATAAAAATGAAACGGCTTTTGTTTAGTTAAGTGTAAGACTTCCCATTTTGTTAACAAGATGGTGAAATACTGTGTGTAAGCAGATTGGTTTGGCTTCATTTCAACTGCTTCCTAGCCTGACTTTTCTGCAAAGTTAAATCTGTTGTCCTTCTAACTTGTGTTCGTCTTTGGTGTATAGAGGCATCACTTCTGCATTGCATGCACTTAGGATTAATTTGCTAACGAGATTTGTAATAACTATTCAGGAGTTTTAGATAAGCACTGGTTTAAGATGGATTTGTATTTTGATATTCTTGCTGAAGAGTTAACTACAAAGCAAAATTATACTGCTGCTCTTTCCCAGCATAACTTGATGTATTCAGTGTGTTGACTTTTCAGGTGTTTATACTGAAGACTTTAGGTTGGAAAAAATAAATTAATAACAAGGATATAAATACATTTGCAGCTGTCACAATTTTAAAAGGTATATGTAACATACTAAAAATCCACAGATCTTTTGGTTTCTCTTATGTCATCTGCAAACTGTACTATTCTCTTCGTTTACCTGAGTAATTAATGAAAGTAGTACCAGTCCTTTCAAACTTCACTGATGCATCATTCTGGCTTCCTGGTGAATGATGAGCACTGCTTTCTGCATGCAGTAACTTGTGTGACACAGTTTTGTATGTCAGTGATCCACCTACCTGATATTGGTGTTTTGAAATGGGTGGATATTTGCAAAGGAGAAGAGAGTAAAGAACCTTCTTCACAGCACAGATTAAATTTCAGTAATTCTACGATAGAAGGCTGGAATGACTGCTGTATGTGCATATATGTCCAAAGGTACTAATTTTACCTCAAATCAACTTGTCTTATGCTGTACTGATAAAATTGCTTTCTGTAATAGGATCTGAAGATAATTACTGGAAAACTTGAGGAGGGAAAATAAAGTTCCAGCTCTTATTTTGCCATAAAATACTAACTTAACAGTATTGCACTTGAGTTTACTTCAGGCATTTGAAAATATGGGGATGGGGAGGAAATCGCACAACACAGCTGTGATAAGTAAGGGGCTTGTGGGATGTATATTTCAAGTTTGCCTATATTGTTTAGCTTGAGCACTTAAACAATAAAGTTGTGTAGATAATAGTGTTTATGTAAGTATGTTTTAGCTTAGACTGCTTAAGTGTATCTTTTGTCATATTTAGAGCTTTTCATAACCACACCTGTTTCTTAGACTCAAGTTGCAGTCACTTTCATTAAGAACTGCTAGATGTGCTTTGCAGAAGATGCTAAACTTTCCCAGTGCAAACAAACTGTAGTCTTTATTGCCACCTATGTGAAACAAACCAGTATGCAAGAGAACTTAGCTAGAGGTCAACTGTTCTGAGAAACTAGGAAAGCTGTTAAGTGCAACCCCTCTTTAAAAGGAATAAAAAGTTTTGTTTTGTCTTACCTTTTGAGCCTTCTCTTGGCACAAATTAATTGAAGCTGCCTGTTCAAAAAGGTAAAATAACAGAATGAATCATACAGAAATCATTCACAAAAGTAATAGCAACTTCAGCAGAGTAACATGTCAGCACAGCAGCTCTTAATAAAGTCTCCTCAGTTACTTCTAGATGACAAATTTAAGAAGCTCAGGTAAGTACTGTTGTGAGGGCAGAGAAGGAATTGTAATTCATCTCTGGTGACAAACCTTGAACTCTTCACTTCTTGGGCAGAATTTTTATTTAAAAGAATATTCTCATGAGAAGAGGAGGAAAAGCTTGGTGTATGAATAGAAAATAGCTGTGCTTTTCAATGTTTATTTAAAATTAGCTATAATTGTTTTCTGAGGTGCATCTTGGTTTAATATAGTTAAGGAACTGGCAAAAATGTTGAAAAAGCTAAGTGAAAAATTAAGTTGTATCAGTTTAACTTCTCTATACTTAATCAGATCTTAAATTTCAGTTCTGGTATTATTTTTTCTTTCCTCTCTATTTTTTTCTTTTTTTTTTTTTTTTTTTTTTTAATGCCTTTTCATTCCATTGAGTTAAATCCCCTGGCTACTTAGAGTAAATAGTCTTATGCTTTCTGGTAGCTTCTAGACTATTGGTGAAATCTGAAAATAAAGCTGACTCTAAATTGAAGACTTCATGCAGTAATCTTGGGAATGATATGTTGAGTAAATTCAAAATCAGTCTATCAGAATATAATTTTTCTGCTCTTATCTGTGGTTATAACTGTAGTCTTTTTAATGTAGCCATAATATTGTCTATAAGATCATGGTCAGTTCCCTTTAAAGGGAAAACTTTGTTATGTTTAGCAGTGAAAATTACTGTCCTTGAACTCTTCTCTTTGTTATGTAGTTAAAAGCAAGCATTTATACTCTCCCTGTATAGGAGAGACTTGGGGGAGGGGGGCGGCGGCGGCATGGAACAAAACAAAACAAAAACCAAAACAAGTTCTGTTTGGCATAAAACTGATAAGATACTTCTTAGGAACCCGATTTTAATCTTAATTTTATGACCTGAGAGTGAATTCCAAGAATTTTCTAATGTCTGGCTGTTACGTGCCCATCATACTGCCAAATTAGAGTGGCAAAACCCTGCTTCATGTCCAAACTCAGCTTGCCTGCTCTTTTGAACTCAAAAAACTGCACGTGAGACATATGGTTAGAAATTGAAAGTTTTCAACCAGAGTCTGGCAATAGTTGAGGTTTACACAGTGCATATGCTGTGAAGGTTCACTGGTTATATCCTAGCTCCCTTTGGAGGGGAGAGAACAAGAGTGAGTGGATCTGGACTGCAGGCTCGTCACTGTGCGTGTACCCAAATACAGATGTACTGTTTGTCACCTCTTTTTAAGGTTTCTTTAGACCTGTAACAGAAGAGATTCGATGAAACCAACCCGCAAAAGCTAAGGAAACAGTTTTGCCTTACTGAGCTTGGTGGTGTGTGCTGCTTGATATGAGAGAATTCTAAATTGTATTCTTCTGATTGTAAGATGAGCTTGCTGTGACTTGAATTCCACTTTAACACTTCGATTGCAGTTGAAACACTGAGATTGTTTGAAGGTTTAACTCCTCCTAAAGATATCTTTTTAAAGATGCATGTAAGAGCCTATTTCAGATAGGATAGTTAGTGGCATAATTGCATTTATCAATAATTAGAAATAAGATGTGAAGCTTAGGCATGCACTTTGAACAGATGGATGAGTTGGTCAATGCCTGCTATACTTCAAAACTTCAGTGAGCTAAATCACCCTGTTCATATATGGTTTCCTTCTTGTCTCAGGTGGTTTTTAATAAGTAACTGTGATAAAAGATTGAATGGTATCTAACTTCTGTCTCTCCAGGTGAAGATGGAGCAGGTAAAACTAGCTTAATAGGAAAAATTCAAGGAATAGAGGAATACAAAAAAGGAAGAGGAATGGAGTATTTGTATTTAAATGTGCATGATGAAGATCGAGATGGTAAGTTTGTATTGTAATATCTTAAATCAATTTGAAAACAATGGTTCAGTAGTGTGATATTTGGAATGACAATGGGATGTTTTCCTGTCTTTATAATTTGCAGGAGTCCAGCTTAGGCCATGAGTGATTTGTATCATGAGGAAGTTTCTCAGTGTAATTCCTTTAGTAGATACCATTAGTGACCACTTAGGTGGTGGAGGAGGAGAGGAACCAGTCAAAAGAAAAGGCCGAAAATAAAAGCCCAGGAAAGCAGTCTTAGCTGCAACATTTTGAATGGATGGTAGGCAAAAGTGCATTCCTCAAGCCTAGAGGAAAAGGTGCCTAGGCTCTTATCTTGCATCTCCATTCCTGTAGCAAGTGTTTATCTCTTTGAACACACAGAGAAACCTTTGCCTTGGTGGTATCAGAATCTGCAAGACTACACATCATGTATTGGTGTGCACGATGCTAAAAGATTTTAAAAATGAATGAAGAATAACAAAAAGAACAAAACCACTAACCCAAAAAATTTGAAGGAAAGAGAAATAAAGTAGAACCTGTGGTTCAACTGGCTTGAGTTGGCTTATGGCTAGAAGGTAAAAAAGATGTTTAAGATCTAGACCCCAAATACCTGCAGTTATGAAATGAATAATTGATGCTTGTACATGGAGGAACAAGGGAAGGAGTATGACCAGGCACTGCAGAGGTGCGATGGATTATCTGGAGGCAATACTTGGGGGTAGTGGACTGTGAGTAAGGACATACTGGGAGCTGTGGGGAAAAACAGGAACTCATGTCTATACTATAAGGGCTAATATAGGTAGAAGGAGAACCAGAAGAAGCTGGCCTCTTTTATTCTGAAATCACCTGCTTTTCTGACTTCAGTGTCTGGCTATTGGTCTCAAAGATAACTTGACCAGAGTTAAGAGGATTGGGAGTTTGATCTATATGTCTTCCTCAGAACTTCTGTACCAAGTAATAAAATCTTAACTGAAGGCAAAGTGCAATTATATTAAGCTATCTAATTTTGAATCATTCAGCTCTTCATTTACTGCAGAAGTGTCTCTGAATATTAGAGTATAATGTTTTGGGGAGAAAAAAAACAGTGGGATGATCTATTTGTATGGTGATTGTCCTTTTGGAAATGTGAAGAATAACTTTCTTCCCTGCTAAGTCCATCTAAATAATTAAAAACTTGCAGTTCTGCTCCAGTTTTCTGAAGGGCCAAGATACATTCTGTTCTTTAAGAGTTATATAGGAATATCACATTGGAGTTTTGAAGGGGAGATGGCAGTCCTTAAGAGCTGAGCAGACCAAGGGCTGAGAAGGGATGGCTGAATTCACCCAATTCCTCCCTTATAAGTTGCATCTTGAAGAAAATATTTTCCCTCTCTAAAATGGTGAACATTAATTTTGGAAATTGAGTACTATCTCTAGATTCTCACTTTCAGATAACGTATTTAAGACCATCAATTATCAGCCATTAAACGTCAGGGTTTGGAAAAGGAGGGGGCATCTCCACAAGCAGCAGTTTGCTGTGTTGTTACATATGTTCAATTGACTGATAAAACCTGTCATCTGCTTTCTTCCTTGAATTTTACATGACTAAAGAAGATTTAATAGCCATTATGTAGCAGACTGTTTCAAGTAAGTCTCATAAAATGCTTTTCCTCGTTTTGTAGACCAAACAAGATGTAATGTATGGATTTTGGATGGTGACTTGTATCACAAAGGTCTTCTTAAATTTGCGATGGAGGCAAGCACTCTAAAGGACACTCTAATTATGTTGGTAGTAGACATGTCTAGACCTTGGACTGCACTGGATTCTTTACAAAAATGGGCAAGTGTTGTAAGAGAACATATTGACAAGTTAAAAATTCCTCCTGAAGAAATGAAAGACATGGAACAAAAGTGTGAGTATTCTGTCAATACACAGGAATCCATTTAAATCATATATGCTTAATGCTTTCTGCACCATTTAATCTCTCCATTGCAGTCTTTTTCATTTTTTGGAAATGTTACTTAAAATTAGGAGCTATCAAGCAAGTCAAGCTTCAGATAAGTCTCAAGTAGCTATATGAAAAATACCAATATTTCTTTCTAACAAAAGTACCTTAATCTGGGGGGCAGGGAAGCTTTCAGAATGAACACAGCTAGTTGAATTTACAATCTTGATTTTTACACATTTTTCTAGATAAGATTCTCCAAGTGAAAAAACTTCTTAGCTTCCAATTTTTTATTTTACTTATTTATTTTAAAGGCAAATCACTGCATCAGCTTCTTAACTGTTCCTGTAATTAGTCAGTCTAGAGAATCTGCGACCTGTTTCCTGCCTACCAAAGGTGTAAATGCTGAAAGAATTCGTGAATTCTGGGCCCTTTCTACTTGACTTGAAGAGTTTTATCATAATTATTATTGATGCTAATGCAGTTATATGTTTGTTTTGGCACGCATATGATATAGCTATAGCTCTATCAGTGTCTTGTCTTTTTAGTTTTAAACATGCAGAACATAAAGATTTTTGCAGGCTTCATCAAACTGACTGAACTCACTAACATCATAGCTCTCTATTACTTTTGGGTAGCCACTGTATTTCCCTTGCAGTACTAAAACATGAGTCTTTCCAGTTCATCTCTCAGTGAATTACTACAAGGAAGAGCATGTGAGGAAGCTGTATGTTAAGATAAAATAGCATGATTAAACTTTGTTTATAAGTGTGAAATTGCTCTCTGGAACTGGTATGTTCTTAAGCAACTGACTGCCAGATTGCTGAATAGCTTTTTCAGAAATGCAAGCTGTAGCCATGCTGTGATAACATAGCCCATTAGGTGAGAGTTGTAGATACTCTGGAATGGAGGGAGGGGGAAGTTGGTTGTTTTGTTTATTCTTTTAAGAGATTGATTCTTCTAAGGGAAGTATCATCCTTGAGAATCATATCTTCCACAAGAACTTGTTTAGGAGGCAGGAGCTGAGCTCTTTTGGGTGTGGCTTTTTGGTTTGGTTAGCGAAACTCTACAAAATCCAGTAAATTTTAATGATTAAATGAGTCATTTAAAAATGACTACTCATTAAAAATTTTATCTGCTCTCCTTGTCTTTTATCAGCTGGTCTAATTCTTATAGATATTGATGGTCTCCATGTTGGATATAATAGAAGCCCTGGACGCAGTCCAGATATGACTGGATGTGACTGGAAGCTGTTTTTGTTTTGAAGCTCTTGTGATGTGGCTTCATGCGTTGCTAGGCGGGCAGCGGCGTGACACTGCCAAAAGGAGGAGGGAGGAACCTAGCCTGACTTTTGGCTACATGGTCTTCATTTTTTGTGTCAGGCTTTGCTCCTGAGAGGCTCCTGCCAGCTGATTTAACTTGCTAACAGGACTGGAATCTACTGAGGGCTTGCATGTGTAGTTTTCTGCAGGTGTGCTGCTGTGTTTGTCTTCCAGTTCTAGCAACTGAACTCCACTCAAAGACAGACCCTGTGAGGACTAAAACTGGTATGGGAAGGCATTAGGGGATACACAGCAGCTGTGTGTGAAGGGTTGGAATACCTCTTCCTGTTACTGGATTCAGCTGTGTCTCATGAAGCCTTGTGGCCTGGTCACTTTAATTGTGTCTCTAAGGGAGACCTGAGATTGTATTCCACAGTCTTTGAGCTGTGATACACTACATCAGTTCTCCTTCTTACTGTTCTCTGTACTTGTATAAAGATTATTATGTTGTGATTGTACAATGGGAATTTTAGGAAGCCACTGGAGGACTTCTAGCACTGGAGTAGTGCGATTTTTATTTTAGCATGCAATTATCCCAGAACAGACAGGATGCTGTGTAGGAAATACTCCCTTGAGTGGCTGGCATATCTTGGGAACTCTGGGTTTAAAACTCAGTCAATTTGGGAAGCTCTCGGAAACTTTCAGACCAGACTGAAGTAGCAGCATTCCCTGAATAAAAGCCGGAGTTGACTGCTTAAGTAGAGATGATAGTCTGAGCATATGCTTTTTGTTATTGTGACCTCGAAGATCTGTAGAAAAATTGAATAATCTTGGCCTAATACATGTTTTTCTCTAGGGTGTTGAAACAAGTCTTGCTCTGTTAATTGAACTAATGCTTCTCTAGAACTGAACTTGGAGAGCTTCAATCAGTTTAGTGAAGGTTGTGGTGGATTAACATAAATAAGGGCAAAGCAGTGAGAATGTACTTTAGTTAGCTGCTTGTGTGCATTATGCAGCTGAATTGTCTTGCTGTCTGATTTATTTTTTTTTTTTAGCTGAATCAGGATGTGCTGCTCATGGGGAAAGTAATTAGTGGTGGGGGATTTGGTAGAATCCTGTTTCTGCTGTGTGGAACAGGACATGTGATGTGAAAGGTACAGATATTTTATGCCTAATGTTGCATCCCTGACTGTAGGATAGGAAGTGACTGTAATTAGAGGCTTGGGTGTATGTATCAGAAACTGACAAGAGTTATGTTCGTAACTTTATCTTTTTTCTAATTCTTATATTCTGTCTTACCCTCCTTGCTAAATTTTAAAGTAGTATCTGATCTATTGTAAAAGCATACCAAATATTTAATATGGTATCAACTAATCAAAAAGCTAGTTAATAACTAATGTTTGTGTATTCTATTATTTTTGCTCGTTACTACTGTAGATTCATGGTACAGAGAGAGACAGAAGTGTGGACAAAGGGTTTTTAGGTAAAACATAGTATATGGTAGCAGCTAAGCAATATGTGTAAGGCTTAATTCTGTTTATTCTAACAAACTGTTTCATTAATTTTGCGAAGAATAATGCAAGGAAACTTATGTCCTTTAGGAAACATATCAAGCAATAATAGTTAATAGCAACTGCCTGATGGTTCCACAATGATAAAATAAAAATGGTTTAATGTTGTCCTTACGGATGGCTTTATCTGGTCATGTTCTTCTGGCTGCCAGTCAAGCAGGTCTCAGACTTAACTAGTTCTCTCTTGTGCTGCATAGAGCAAACAAATAGTCAGCACTTGGTGCATGTTCAATTTTTTCAACATAAAGAAACAGAAATATTATACAATCAACAGGGCTAGAGATCAATGGCAGTGGAAATCATTGTTGAAATAAAAAAGTAGCTGATCTTTTAATACAACTTCTTTTATTTTCAGTGGTAAGAGACTTCCAGGAATATATAGAACCAGGCGAGGATTTTCCAGCTTCTCCACAGAGAAGAAATACTTCATTACAGGAAGACAAAGATGACAGTGTGATTTTACCCCTGGGTGCAGATACACTAACATGTAACTTAGGCATTCCAGTAGTAGTAGTTTGTACAAAGGTTTGTTTCACATTTAGGTTTTTTGCATATTTTATTTAAGCAACTTTGTCAATTCTGGAATTGGGGTGGGAAGCATGTGGTCATTTTGAATAGCTTGCGTAAGAATTCTTTTAAAATCTTTAATGCTGAAGATTGGTTATATTCTGGAAGCTCTCATTGCATGTTATTTTGGGATTAGTTTTTCCTTTAGTTCTACCAGTTTTCAAGGAATTGAGGAATACCTCAGACCTGGTTTTGCTCACAGAAGTCTCACAGAGCTAGTCTGATTTCACTAGAATTCCCCTTGATCTCCACGGTCCTCCTTATTCCACAATTAGTGTTTTGGTAGGGTGGGTATTTTTTGTTTCTGATCTTTTTCTGAAGATGAATATATCTGAGCGTTCTAGTTAGTAAAGTGCTGCTCTATTAACTTTCCTCAGTTCTTAGGGTGTTTCTGTGATCTGTTTTGGTTTCTGTTACATACGTAACCATATTCTGAGTCTAAAGAAAAAATGGTGTGGTTCTCTTGCAGCTGTTTTTTTTTGTTTTGCTCCCCACCACCCCCCACAGCTCTTCAGTTCTCATTGGCATTAAGCATACTGTATCTGTAGCTTCTGTTGGCCCACAGGAAAAGAATAAACTTTTGATGCATATGCTGTTCCTTTGCTGGAAGGCTAACCCTCTCATTTCAAACGCATCTTTTCCCTCATCTGCTAGCTCCCTGTTATTCTCTCCCCCTTCTTCCTCTCCTCGTTTTTTGGTTTTTTTTTTTGCTTCCACATTTCTTGCTTTTGCCTTCCTTTGCAAAGGGTGAGTCAGTAACTGGATAAAAAACACATTGGGCAGAAAATGGTGGTCATTCAATGAGTCAGTCTTCAACAGAGACTTTGAGTTACTGCATTGGGGGCGAGGGGAGGTAAATGAAAAATAGCAATCACGTTAATGCCCAAGTTAGTGCTGACCACAGTACATGTGCATCAAATTAGATACCATTTAAAAAAAGGCTCGATTATGCTTAGAACTATCTTAGCAGGTTTTTGTTTCTCTCTGCACCACCCACCCCACTCCCTTCTCCCTTGCCCAGTTGTGAACTGGATGTGTAGCAGCACTGCTATTTCAGTAGATAACTAGAAGTGGTATATTAATTTTGTGTTTATTTTGACAGTGTGATGCCATCAGTGTCCTGGAAAAAGAGCATGACTACAGAGATGAACACTTCGACTTCATTCAGTCACATATCAGACGGTTTTGCTTACAGTGTATCCTTTAACACATTGTAAAGATGATAATGACTTAATTAAATCATAGAATGGTTAGGGTTGGAAGGGACCTCAAAGATCATCTAGTTCCAACCCCCCTGTCATGGGCAGAGAAACCATCCACTACACCAGGTTGCCTTAAGCCTCATTCAGCCTGGCCTTGAACACTTCTAGGGATGGGGCATGTACAACTTCTCTGGGCAACCTGTTCCACTGCCTCACTACCCTCACAGTGAAAAATTTCTTCCTTATATCTAATCTAAATCTCCCCTCTTTCAGTTTAAAGCCATTGCCCATGAATTATGACAAGCTTAAGAGAATACTTGCATCTGTACCAAAGTAGGATGCAACTCCTTTACTGTAGCTGGCAGTCTGCTTCAGCTACCTCTACAGGCAATGTTGAATTAAACTTTTCTGTTTTACTTTCTTTCTTTTTTTTTCACAGAGCTGCAAGAGTCTAGCATGTCCCCTTACCATGGATTTCCTTACTTGCCTTCATTTCCATATTTAGGAGTCAGTTCATAAATCAGCACATCTTAGCTGACAAGCTCCCTAAAATAACAAGATAATGCACTTAAGTATGATTTTGCTTCAGAGCACATAGCGCATGTTATTCTTTTTGACCCAAATATGCAGTCTCTTTGTTCAGTAATTCCACAGGATGAGGTGATGAGGGAAGGAAAGTGTGAATTGCTGTAGGAAAGATCCACTGGCTTTTGTGTTGGTACAGAGACAACACACATAAGCTGTTGCTATGCTATTATTATTTTTTAGCTTCTTTTTTTTCCTAAAAGAAGCGTATAAAATACTCTTTAGTGTTGTTTAGTCAGCTAGACGTGCTAAGATCTAGTTTTTAGATGTCTGTAACATGCCTACATTGTGTCATCATCATTTGTGCTGTGGTAAAGGGAAACTGAAATGTTATTGGAGAGACAGCAGTTAACAGATGGAAAAAATAGCTCAAGAACCTGAGACTTCAGCTGAGTACCAAGAAGGCACTTCCTTCCAAGGGCTTTCAAGACCTAATTTTTCAAAATTGAATTATGGGTAATTGTAATAAGTCTTGTGGATAGAGGAAGAATACAAAATATTAGTAGGAATTAGTCTGTGATTGCATATGCCATGTACAACTTGGAACTCTATTCTAAACTTCACTGAATGGGAATTGGATCCCATTATATAACTTCTAGAATTTGAATTGCATGCATGTAGAAATAAATCAGGGCATTTGGCATTGTCAATTTGATTAGGGCATTTGGCTGTGTCAATTTGATAACAGACCATGCTGATAAACTAAGCACTGTCTTGGTCTTTTTGTAATGAGCACGACTCATTTGCCTTCATTTTTTTTCAAAAGCAGATCACTGTGTAATGTAAGAACTTGCTCCCCTAATTTAAAAACCCGAGTGGGGAAGTGGAAGATCTTTGGTGTTTTTGAAGCTACTAGTGTTAATGCTGTAGTGTCTGTGATACAGGATGGGATAATGACAAGATATAAGGATATGGCTTGAAAATCTTTGTTCACTAAAAGCTGAAGACAGTTTTGAAGGCATCATAATGAAACTGTTGGGATTGTGGGCTTTGAAAGGGAGAAGAGCCTGTACTTTACTCTAAAAGCAATAGCTGAGTTGGCCCAGAACAAGTGCAGAAAGAAAGATTTAAATTACTAAGTAGCTTATTTCAGAAATTAAATGTTGGAAATTGTTTGGCCTATTTGATTTTGTATTTCCCCTCTAAATTCTACAAAGTAGATAATCTTTAACAGAAGAGGGTCACTTTAATATCTCTTACTAGCCACTAAACTGAGTTTTCTTTAACAAGTTTATTCAGATGGGGCAGCACTTATTTACACCTCAGTAAAGGAGAACAAAAACATTGATTTAGTGTATAAATATATAGTCCAGAAGTTGTATGGGTTTCCTTTCAATGTTCCAGCTGTTGTCGTGGAAAAAGATGCAGTATTTATGTAAGTTATCTGCATTATTATGTGTATATGGCTACAAAATGTATTTGTGTAAGACCCTAAACAGCATTTAGAGCCTTTTTTGCTTATGATTTTTAAAGTTCCGTTGAACATTCTCACAAGTTAGAGTTGGCGAGTGCCAGTGGACTGAGATTACAAATACTCGCTGCCCCAAAGAGAAATGTTAAACCCAGAGATTTTGCTCTTCTCTGTTATGGTGAACCAATCTAACTAGTTGTACCAATCAATAACTAGCTTGCACAGGAGAACAGAAGCGCTGACAACTTTCCTGGCTTTCAGTTCTGCACAGTTCAGGATCGCATACGAGAATAACCTGAAGTAACAATAGAATTTAAAGCCAAATAACCCTTTATCTAGTCCTGCAGGTTGGGATAATGACAAGAAGATAGGAATATTGCACGAGAACTTTCAGACACTAAAAGCAGAAGACAGCTTTGAAGATATCATCACAAAACCACCAGTCAGAAAGGTAAATTGAGATGTTTTGGCATTCAACTTTCTCATTCTTTGAGACGTTGCTTCCAGTTTTATCATAAGTGTGTGATAAACCGTGTGAGGTTTTTTCTTATTTTGTCTTTTTATTTTGTTCTTAAAGTTCTTTAGTTACCAAAAAATCATTATGTTTCTGTTCTGTGTAGCTCTTCTCCAGCTTACACTGTTTTTCTTCCTGCTGCTGTTACATTGCTCAAGACTACAAATATACTTGTTTTGCTTTTAATACCTATTTGATAGTGAAAAATCTAAGTGTCACTGAACTGTTGGTCAGGTTGAGTTAGTATTTTTTTTAAGAACACTCCATTTTGCTCCAGATTGCTCATAACTTCATAATGCTTTCTGTTTCTATTGGAATATTTAAAATAAGAAAACTTGAGATGGTGTAAAATAAGCATGTGAAAACGGGTTCTACATTTATTCAGTATATTTTCTCTATATACTATTTAACAAAAGGCTTTTCCAGAACTATCTAAAAACACATGTGGGACTGCTGAACAAAATGCCAACAGCAGCGAGCCCCATGCACGCAGAAGTTATTGAAGGCAAATATTCCTATGGCTTTTTCTAACAAAGCTAAGAATTTGGGACTGATTATATTTCCAAGTGTGAATTATTTTAGCTGAGAAAACTAATACTATGTCCCTTTAGGGAAAAAATCAAGAGAGATATATATAGTAGTATGTTAAATTCTAAGTGTCCAAGTAAAATATAACTGACAATTTTTTCTGTGTGCTTATAAACTTCAGGCCTGGATTATAAACTTTGATATTTGCCATGCTTGTTTTGGCAAAGTTTTTGTGGTGAGCTTATTTGGAGGGAGAGTGCTTGCAATTTCATCCATAGGCCTGGGATCTAAGATGCCTCTGTCCAGTTCATATGCAAGTCTGATGCAATGCAGGCAGAGAATCATTCTGCCATAGTTATGTATAAAATAATACCAAGGTTGGGCCTTGATAAGTTAACAGAGATGTGAGCATGCTGCTTAGTTTGTACATCTGTGAACATTTCTTACAGATCCTGAGATCTATTTCACTTCTGATTAAATTAGCTTAAATGGAATCAGGAGGTAGCAGTCTTAAACATAGAAAATGTGGTCTGCAGTCAACATAGGACTTTACACATTTACTTCACTGTTGAATGCCTTGGTCATATTCATGAGTTAAGTATAAAAGGAAATACATTTCTCTCTTAGTCAAAATCCTGTTAATATTTTTGTATTGCAGTTTGTTCACGAAAAAGAAATTGTAGCAGAAGATGATCAAGTATTTCTTATGAAGCAGCAGGTAATTTTCTGTCTATAAAACAAGCAGCCAGTGTTTCATTTAACAACATTCTCAATACAAACTTGGGTTTGTATTCTTAGTTACTGTAATATCTAACACTACATGGGTTTGTTTGTTTTTTGCAGTCACAGCTGGCGAAACAACTACCTACTGCTGCAGGAAGGCCAGTGGTTAGTAATAAAAATTTTAAATGTCATCACATGAAAATTATTCACTTTGATGTATTTAGAGAGTTGCTTGTTTTAATTGCACTATCAAATATTCCTTGATCTAACTTTTTTTAAACTACATAGTTTTAAAGTCTACATCATATACTGCTCTAAAATTATGACACTTCTTCACAGCTAGTCATGACAACCTATCTTGATAGCAAAGACTAAATGTCATGGCTTTGCTGTCCATATGTTAGAATGCATCTAAGCAGTTAGTCGACTCCTCTTTCTGTCCCAAGAGTGTGCCAGGGAGCAAACTATGTTGGCCAAATTGCCTTGGTGAGTTTTATATCCTAAATTTGACACTCTCTCTCTAGGAATGTTAAGACTCTGGCCTAAAATTAAGGTCAAATGAAAACTGTGACATCATCTACATTTAAAATACAAATAATATAACTAAAAGTTAACACGAATTCAGTGGATAGCATGTGATCTTGTAAAGGTAGTTTTACCTTTTTGGATGAACTGCGATTTTGTGGAAACATGACTTGTTATCCTTGAAGTAATGAGTAATGCTTTTTCTGCTGGGCTGTATTTAGTCCTTTCCACAGTATTGGTGCTATGTGGTGTCTTTCCAAGAAATTTGGTGGTGTTCCTCTGTGATCTAATCAGTGCAGTTTTCCTTGTGATCAGAGGCACTACTGAGTAACAGATGGATTTTCGAGTTTCTCATTGACATAAAATTAAAAGCTTCACTACTGCTTTAGTTGCACTGAAGTTAATATTTCTAAGAATGTTGAAGTGTAAAAAAAAAAAGCCCCAAAAAACTTGCACACAATCATCAAAATCTAATCCTGTATCATTTCAATTGTATGGGTTATTTCATTATTTAAAAAAAAAATAATATTAGGAGCTGCAAGCACAAAATGCTTCATTTCACATATTCTTACACTGCATGATTTAGTTCTGTAGAAGATTGACTATTTCAGCTTTGGAAATCTTTTTTTTTTTCTTTTTTTGCATAGGATGCCTCTCCAAGAGTTCCTGGAGGTTCTCCTAGAACACCAAATAGATCTGTAACATCAAACGTTGCCAGTGTTACACCTATCCCTACTGGGTCAAAAAAAATTGATCCCAATATGAAAGGTACCTTTTCTTATGAGGGCACAAACACAGTTTGGGATGTAAAATAGCTGCTTTCTTTATGCCTGCTTTCTTTAATATGCTTATTTAGATCACTAGCACATAAAATCAGTATTTATTTAGCAAATGTTTGTTTTCATTTTGTGTTGTTTTTTTTTTTTTTTTCTTCTCCCTCCCCTTGTAGCTGGAGCTACTAGCGAAGGAGTCCTGGCTAACTTCTTCAATAGTCTCCTGAGCAAGAAAACTGGTTCCCCTGGTGGCCCTGGTGGTGTTGGTGGCAGTCCAGGAGGAGGTGGCACTGGAGGTGCTGGCAGCAACTTACCACCATCAGCAAAAAAGTCAGGTATGATTAATGATAAAAGATCAACTCAATCTAAGTTGTGAGTGGGTGATCATTCCTATTGGTATAGTTTATCAGAAGTATGAACACTACTATATTTAGCTGAATGTTTTATTGGATATGGTTTTTGCTTCTGTTTTCACAGTAGTTTAGTACTACCTTTTTATGTCTTTCAGAGGATCAAAGTAGGAGAAAAAACACCTCCCTTCCCAGTAACGTTTTGTGTAGACTGACCTGGAAATTTTTTTTACATGTGCGCACTTCCCTTTTTTAAATGCAAAGCTCAGTTGGCTGAGCAAAGTTTATGAGTACTTCCTAATCTGCCGCAGGCAAAGTCAGCAGTGCTAGTCTGAACAGCACCTGGAGATTGTTCAAATGCAGCTGATGCAGTATGAGATGCAGAGACCAGCCCTGAAAAATCTTGTGGGGAGTGGCTGCCAGCGGGTTTGACTGATGCCAGGCAGACAGAGGCAGGGCACCAGAAAAGTGGTGTGTCCGAGGCTGTGGCAGAAACTTCAAGAACAGAATATGGCTACTAAGGAGAGAAGAACGTTCTCAGAAATTTCCTACTGTGCAACAAATGAAGGGTTAGAGTGTAGCCAGTTTAACACGGCAAAGGACTAGGTTTTCAAGGAATTGCTATAAATAAAAATGTTTGGCTTAGATGTGGCCTCTTCACCTTCCTCAGTATTTCCTGCCTTCTGTTTAGTGTTATCTATAAAACTCACTTTTCAAATCTAAAAAGCAGCTGTTAAGATAGTACTTTGGGATTTGAGAATTAGTTTTCCCCACAGTGCCTATGAGAAATTCTTTTGCTTATTAGTTGCAATATTAGCTGCTTTGATTCGGGTGTGGTAGAAGCTTGCTTTAAATGATTCAAAGAGCAGCAGCACATCTTGCAAAAATTAGCTTTGTGGATAGCTCCTATTAGTTTGCATCTTTAGAAAGGATGCTGGGACATTGCTAGAACTACACGTGTGTCAGAATTTTCCTTTACAGCCTGAGATACTCTGCACACTTGTCATGGCGTTAGACTCTCATGTTCTGCACCGCCTTTTCCCATAATGTCGTCTCCGTTCTTGTGATAGAATGTGGCAGGATAGAAGCCTAAACAGGGGAGTAAAAGTAAAATGGTGAGGAAAATGGTACGTTTTAAGCTTGGATCAGGTCTAAGTGTGACTGCACAAACATTTGTGCCATTCCAAGTTAGGGAGGAGACAAGCGGGTGAGGAGAGAAAGGGATTTGCCATCTGTAGGTCTGCATGCACCCATGAGCAGTGGTGTCAGGTTTATGCTGACCAACTATGTAGAACTGACTTCACTGGTCTGTGGTGAAACTCCTGATTTACTTTCAGAATTATTTAAAATACATATGATGCAGAAAATTGTGTAGAAGTATTCACACTGCTAGCCTTAATAGACTTTTCTGTATTTTATACTTCACCTTAACTCTTCGTTTACTGACAGTTAATATAAAATTATAGAAGTTTCTTTGAGAAATCAGAAATATAGAAGGATGTGACTTTCTCTCTACTGTTTCCTTTCTATTTCTTTTGGATTTTGGCCTTATGCCTTTATTCTGCACTCAGTGTGCAGTAACAATTTTTAGCATTTACCTGATTTGAGAATTAAAGAGACTGTAGGCTTTCCCATAGACATGATTCAATGATATGCATTTATTTTGTAGGTCAGAAGCCAGTTTTAACAGACGTTCAGGCAGAATTGGACAGAATTTCACGAAAACCTGAAATGGTCTCTCCTACAACACCTACATCTCCCACAGAAGGTGAAGCATCTTGAAGACACCAAATAAAACCAATTGTTGAGTTTTCTGGGATAATTCAAACTTGCCTCTGCCTCTTCCTTCAGTGACTGGAACTAAAGAACTGAAATATCTTTCAGAACACAATTGATGTCTGTCTTTCTTTCGTATGTGTTGCCCAGCTTTACAAAAGGGAGCTGTACAGATGGAAAACAGTTATCACATCATGTAGGAGTACTGTTCACAGTGCAAGAATAGTAAAGTAATTTTTTTTTTCTGGGTTTTGTTGAAAAGTCAGTGTAATGCTGTAAAATTGCAAGTATGTCCACTTAAGTGATAGGGGTTGCTTAGAACAGGAAAACTGATACACACCACAGGCACTTAATTTATATTGATTTCCCAACCTGTTAGGCAAGTTTAATACTATCTTAAATAGATTAACTTCTACAGGAGAGAACAAATACTAGTTTTTGAAAGAGAAAATGAATTGCACAAAGCTGTAACAAAACCAACAAACTCCAATTATACTTGAACACTTCATTTGGAGTATGGTTAAAAAAATCTGTTTGATCTCCACTGAGATTTACACTGCATTCAAAAAAACATGCAAAAATTCATTCCAAATATAAGACTAAATTAGTGGCTAGGGGTTTTTTTTTGGTTTTTTTTCTCTTTGATTAATTTCAGACACTGAATAAAAGATGTATAAAGCAAAAGCAGAGGTTAAATGTACAGATTATCAGTATCCAGATTTGTCTATATGTATATGGCTCAGCCTTAACGTCCCCCACTATGTTTCCCACATTAGTTACTGTTTAAAATTGGTCATCAAAACTGTAATCAGTTAATAAAGTATTCTCTGCATTCAAATCTAAATAACTTTCATCGAAGCCATGGTGTTCTTGTTTATGTACAGTTAAATCTACGGATGTGGTGTAAAATGTCTTAAAACACACTTTTATATTTTACCTCTCAGTGAATAATATGGCTGGTAGATATTTAAACTACCTTGAAACATTGTTTCTGGAAGGAAGTGGTGTTTGTTCCTCCGAGTAAAACTACCGTACTGGACTTGGGTGGTTTCTGCTGTAACGTGTTTCAAAAGCACACAAGTTACACCAGGGATCCTGCTGATGACTCCAGTGTATTGTATAAGAAGTAGCTGACCACGGTTAGGGCTTGATGTAAGCTTTCAGTACACAGACATTGACTGTCGCTTTACTGTCTGTGTGAAGTTTGTGGTTGCTTTCTACTGATAGGCTCAGAATAAGAAGCATAAAAAGTATATCCTGATCAAATGATTGCCAAGAGACTTCTTCAATGAGCTCAGGTTTTCTAGGTTTTTTTTATATCAACAAGTCTTACATTGATTTCTCTAGTTACTTAGAAAACTTCTGAAACACTGAAGAGGAGAAGGTAAATCCTCTTTATTTTGAACATGTTGGTACACTTCTCCATTTCCTGCATTCTGTAGTCATTCTACTGAATTACCTCTGTATTTTCAAAATACCTAAATTTACTGAAGAACAACATACGTTTTGTTGCATGTTGAACTCCCTGAAGTTAAGCATACTTGTTAAAATTGATTCGAAATATTGAATTGTGGACTGACAAGTTTCAGTAGAGGTTCTTAACTGTGGATCGGTTTTTCAAACTGGAGTCCTTAAAATTTTGCTGATGGCAGTGATTCAGAAAAGGTGGCACATGGGGAAATGCATGACCTGCTGATGAACAACTGTATAGAATAAATTACGTCTTGAAATCAAATTAAGCTTCCAATCATGGATGCATGGAATGCATCAGTATCAGAACAGTTCTCTAGGTTCTGTATGTATGCTTCTTGAAACAGAATTTGAAATGTGCTTGAGAGAATGGATTCTGCTTCTATCATCACCAGTACGCCTCCTCGTACAACTGCAGTGGTATGTGTTGGTAGGGTGAAACTTTGGATTTTAGGGCAACATCTTAAACTAGTTGGTACTGTCCAGGTCTTTGAAAGAAAACTTTAGCTCCTGCAATCTTTAATTTAGTTCATTTGAGCATCTGTCAAAGCACAACACCCTTTCTGAAGCTGGAAAATAGGTGTGTGATACATTAAGAGCTGTTGCACTAGATGCCCTTTTTTGTGGAGGCTGGGACAGGGGAAAACCTTACTAATGACTCATTATAATTTCACTTCTTAAAGCAAAGTTGGCAAAATACCACTCTGTATATTTAAAGCTTCTAAATGTATTTCTTCCCTAAAGTGATAGCTCTTTGGTTTTGCTTTGTTTTGTTTCAATTATTATTATTTACAAAAAGGCTGTCTCCCTACAATGCTATTTCCTTCTGTAAGACTGAAGTAGCCTGCTTCCCTCCTTAAGGTTCAGATTCTCTTAATGCTGCTGTCACTGTCTATCTACAGCCTGCTCATGCTGTTTGGGGGGGGGGGGGGGGGGGGAAGACTTTAAGGTATTTTTACCACAAAAGGAAAACAGCTGAGAACAACGTGTTTCTGTGTAACCTGATGGCTTTGGCTTCTTGTTTCCCTCTGATGAGACCAAGGCTACTGGGCTGGTTGCTTTGTCCTCCCGAGTTGCAATTCCCCTGACTACTGCTTTGATGAGAGGAGACAAGGTGGGATTTACCAGAACTATCATGCAAAACGAGTCTCGGTGACAGAAGGCCCTTTTCACAAATGGCAGTGCCAGTGAATCATCTCCCTGTTCCTCCTTCCTTCACCATCACGTCAGGCACCAAAACTAAGAAAGAAATAAATTGGGTAAAACAATGAAGGTAATTTGGCAACGATACTTCTGCATAATCTGTTATTGTGCTTTCATGCCCTAAGCTGTAGATGGGTTAGGTTTGTGATAACCCCAATTTTAAAAAGAATAACAGCATAAATAACTTTAAATTTGCTTCTAATCACTCTTGTGTGCCTTTAATACTTCAGTGTCATTTGGTACAAAGTTTCAGCGTAGGGCACAAGAGGCAGAGATTGAAGAGGTACTACAAGAACTGCAGGAAATCATTTTTGATGAAGAACAATTAATACTTTTTAAACGCTTTGCAGTATGAATACTGCAAAACCATGACAAAATAAACCAGATAAATTCCTTTAGACTTTCAGGGCTAGTTCTGTGTAGACAAAGAGCTGATTAGCTTCAAGCTAAACTATTTCAGGGGAATTTTACAAATCTCCTCTTCCTCTTCTCTATACCATGTTCCTACGTTGGTTCTTTGAGTATACTGGTTGTAATAAAGCTGTTCTGCAGATTTTAAGCTTGAAAGTTTTTGAGTAAATGGCCACTTTATTTCCAGACAGTTCATATTTTTCAGCTGAAAATGGCAGTCTCTGAAATGTGCATGTGACTTTCAGGTTCTGTGGACTAGCCACCATACTATACTACCCTTAAAGTTCTAGTGATGCACCTGAAATAAAAGTACCAGCCTGTTGGGCTGCAGTCTCTTTTTGGGGAGCAAACTTAATTTGCAGTAGGATACCTGCAGCTGCAGAACCATTGCCTATCAAGTACCTCACAGCTGTATGCTTCTCTGCGCCATGCAGAAACGTGCAGAAAACCACTGGCAAGAGCTGGCCTAACCCTGCGTTTGGGAAATGGGGAGGAGAGTTGAGAGTGGTTTTTTTCTTGTGCCATACGGGATACTCAGAAATAGCTGTTAAAACTGCTAATTCTTCATCTTCAGCTGTTTAGAAATCACACATTCTAGCATGTTAGTATGGTGATTGGGCTTTGTGAAGTTCAGTTGCCATACTGAGCCCAAAAATAGAGCCTCAGCAGCTGAAGAAGCTTCAGCAGATGTGACATGTTTAAGTCTTTTCTGAGCTCTTTGTCACAGTACTTGGTGTATTCCATTTGTTAGCTAGTCATCCTGTATTTACTCCATGTAATACACAGGGCTAGAGTCATGAAGAGAAGCTGTTGAGATGCCCATGTGGGAACACCAGAACTGAGAACAGGGAGAGCCATGCCTCCAACCAGCTGACCAGTGGAGGTCCCCAAATTATGCCGCAGCAATAAACCTCACCACCCTTTAAATGAAAACGAGTCTGCCTCCTTCAGAGGTTTGAGATCTTCAGCTGCTTTCCTATTCCTTTACTTCCTTCTCCTGCGCCCTCTGAGAAGAAAAGCAAAAAACCCCACAACTGCATTTATGAACGTGGGAAAAGGAGAATGTTTATTCGGGACAAGTCAGATCCGTGGTGCTCTGCCACTGACTCCGAGCTTGAGGGATTTCGCCTTTCGCGTTGTACCATAACACAGCACAAAGCCAGTGCCGAAGAGCCACCGTAGCATCGCCTGATGAAAACCGTGATGCAGCCCTGGCCTGTATCCACCTTATTGCAGTGGCTGGCATTTACTCAACGGCTGCAAGGAGCTCCAGTCACGCTTTTTTGTAAATTATTTCGACATCAGTGGCAAGGAGGGGTAATTGTGCCGTACAGCTATACTGCGCACACTCTCATCCCCTCTAATGAGGTGGCTTTCCCAACTGGATTGGTACTGCTTTTTGGTCACTATGGTGGGTATCTTTGGAGAAGGTGTAATGAGGGAGAAAACTAGGTCACTCATCACTAATCTACTGCCACCCATCTCCCACTCTCTGCCTGGCTGGAGATGTTACCATAGCTCAGGATCTAACTCCAGGGCTGCTTCTCTGCCTTCAGCTCTGGTCCTGCTGTTCCAGCAGAGGCCGTGGTGGGGGTAAGAAAGACTTTTCTTTTTGGAAAACTCCATCAGGTGTAGCACATTAAGCAGAAGGAAACGAACAGGCATACATCTGGAATGGGATTTCCATTACATCACAGCCAGCTAATTACAGTTATTTGCATTAAACAGGCTTGTTATTTATCATAACTGTTGTTTTGCTTTACATTCCCTCTTTAAAGAAAAGATACTGTACTTGAAAGACAGTTCTGATGAAAAGGGTAAAGAGCACCTGCAGTTTGTGTGAATAGTAGCATTGGTATGTTTTAACATAATGCTTGAAGTATTTTTAAGCTATCAGGTCCTATGCTGTTGTCCAGTTTTCATTCCTTCTCTGTCACATAATCTTACTGTACCTGTAGCTTTGCTGATGTTTTGCTTTTCCTGCACCTCCTCTATTATAAATAGATATATTAAGTGGCCTAAATAAGTTAGGTTTTAAATGGCAAGCTAGTCTTTATCATAGAATCATAAAGGCTAGCTTGCCACTTAAAATATAAATGGTAAGCTAGCCTTTATAATTCATGCTTCACTGATATGTATTTCCTGGAGAAGGCCTGAACAGGAAAAACAACTCTCAAAGACAGCAGTAACTAGAAGGACGTTGCCACGTATTTTATCTTTTGTAGGCTTGTCTTGTGCAGGAGTCCTGTGACTCCTTGAAAAGCAGTCTCTTCTCAAGATGGTTGTCTTTTAATGCTAACACCTGTGTTCATGATCGAGCAATGCTGCCTTAAGACATTGGTAAAGATTCAAAAGAGATTAACTGCGAAATGGCCTTAGATGCTACCGAGCACCTTAAAAGGAGAACGGACAATTGCTTCTGTCTCCCTTAAGTCGTGTCTCCCTCAGACCACACGTAGCCTAGACACACGCTTGGTGGCTTTGCAATTACTCAGCCAGTTTTGAGATATTTTCAAGGAAGGAAACAAAACAAAAAGGGAATTTCCTTCAGAAGAGAGATGCCAGACTCTGTAACGTAATCTTATTTATAACGTACTAATGTAAAAAAAAAAACCCACAAAGTAACGAAGGCACTGAGGGGCTCACAAGCGGCAACAGTAAATGTTACTGACCGCACCTGCCTGCCCAGCCCTGCACTGGGATGGTGCCAGCAGAGCCACCGTGGGCTCACCCCCACGCCAGGCAGAAGCGAAGGGCACGCCCGTGGCGGTTCCGTGCTTATTTTAGTGGGAACTCCCATGCCTTGGGAGTTACGGGACTTGCCCTGCCCATTTGCCCACCAATGTTTTCTCTCATTGACAACAAGGCAGGTAAGCAGGGACAGCTTTGCCTCAAAAAATCCTTCTCGTGTCGTAACCTTGTGCGACAACGGGAAGTAAATTACCTTGTAAACTCTTCTTAATTAGCGCCCCTTCGAAACTGCGAACAGGCCCAGGCCTGAGACGGCCCCCGCCCCCACGCAGACCCCTCCGCCCGCAGCCCCGCGCTGCAGGAGGCGCCTTTGTGCCGCCGCGCTGCCGCCTTCTCCTTCCTCTTCTCCTTCCTCTTCTCCTTCCCCGCCCTTCCTGCCACCGCCCTCTTCCCTTTTGCTTTCGCTTTGCCCCTGCTGGCGGCGCGGCCATGGACAACGGCGCCGTCTACAACGAGACCACCGAGCCGCAGGCCAAGGCGCCCCACCGCCCCTTCGGCTGTACGCTGCGGCACCTGCGGGGATGGCGGCTGCCGGTCAAAGTTCTCCAAGCGGTGAGTCTCCTCTTCTCCTCTCCTCAGCGCGGCGGGGAGCGGGGCCCCCGCCTCCACCGGCGGCGGTCGTGTCTCCCCGCACCCCCGTGGCCGGGGTCGTGCCGGGCCTTGCGCGGAGCGAGCCCCTCGTGGCAGAATGGCTGCCTGGAGTCGAGGGAGAGGCCCAAAGCCTCACCGAGGTGGCCGCGGGCGGGCGGGGGTGAGCCGCGCCGCTGGCCGGTCCCGCTCCCGCCGCGCCGCCGCCCGCGCGCGGTGCAGGCGGCCCTGCTCGGGGCACGCGGCCCTGCTCGGGGCACGTGCCCCTTCGGGGCAGAAGCGAGCGTGCTGCGGTGACCTCCGGCTTTAGGGCAGCCCCTTGGATCTGGAAAATTCAACTTCAGTGGCGCAGCGCACGTGCGGGGGGTGGTGGCCGTACGCGGGCTTCGGGGGAGCTGCTCCTGCGGGTCAGGAAGGGCTCGCTCCGCCGGAAAGCCGGGCTTTGCAACCAACTGCCTTTGCCGTTGGTTGGCCACTAAGGCTGTGCAGGCTGGTAACGCAGATGGAAAGCGGGAATGGTGTCTTATAACGCCACCGTCTCTATGGTTCCAGGTTATTTTGTGGTGGGGAAGTAACAGGCTTGTTCCCTTTTCGTGTTCTGGCTACAGGAGCAGGTGCTGACATCTGACGGCTGCGTGCGTGGTGCAGCCAGGCTTCGGTGCTGCAGCCGGCGTGGGTCGGTGGGCTGCTGTCGTTGTGGTTTAAAATGGGAGGGAACCCTCACGGGAAACTTAGTGTTTTCTTCTGAGGGCCACGCTGGATGAAAACAGGAGGTAGAAGCCTTCGGTTGAACCTCAGGGTAGGGCAGTAGAACTGGGAAGGGCTGGCTGGGTCATCAGATCCAGATCCCCCTTTCCTGCAGTTGCTGCAGCCCATTTGTAAGCTTATCGCGCTGCACTGTCTGTGCTTGTTTCTCCCATGATTCATGGTAGCAAATTGCATCACAAACGTGCAGTGTTGATGATGGCCTATTGTACGAAACATCACAACGCATCACTTCGTGTTGGGCAGTCCTGTGCCTAGCAGGAAATAAAAGGCTTATGTTCTGCTTGCTTTTTGATACATGTAACCTTATTCCTGAATGCATTCAGCAGTTGGGTGCGTGATTCAGACTCATGTTTGTTCTGGGCTCTGCGATGGGCTCTTCCAAAACGTGCCAGTGTGACTGCTGATAAGATGCGAGGAGCATCATTCTTAAGAAGGCAGGGAAGTAGTGAAACCAACAGTGGGAAAGGGCAGCTGACTGTAAATATGTGTCAGGGTATGTTTTCCAGCCAACAAAGTGGCTTTTTAGTCAGATGTCTCATGCTTATGGGAATTGTAGGTGATTTCCAACCCTTTCTCGTTGTTTCACCATTGCAGAAAAGAGGACATTTGCGTTTTAAACCTTGTCTTGCACACAGTCAAAACTCTCAACCAGAAATGTAAGATTCTTGAGTGCTGGTAAAGGTAACAGTAATGCTGCCAAAAATAATGTTTGTATTTAAAAAAATCACACCCAAGAATACTTTAAATAAATATAATAGAACATAAACTTATAATTCATCTACTGGAGATGAATAAAGTAAGATCTGCTGACTGTTGCTCCCAGATAAGCAGATCACATATAAGTAGTTTCACCAACTAAAATAAACTATTACATACACAAATTTACTGGTGTACCAAAGTCTTAAACTGTTTACCGGAACAGAGGAATTATTTTAAAAGCTTTCTAGATAGGAAAAAGGAAAATTGTTATTACCCTTAACAGGATGGGGGATTGTTTGATATAGTTCTAAAGAATTAGCAGTTTATGGCCTGTACCTGACCTTCAATAAGAAGAAAAAGAACGTTGTCATCTTAGCCTGCCTTATTAAAGCATTTTGGGCAGATGAAATAAGGAAAGTGTAACTGCCAAAAGGATGCTGGGAGGCGTGCTTATTGCAAGGTTTTCTAGATTATTTGTTATTTTTTTATATAGGTGGAATGTTTGTGTTACTCCATGACTGGTTCAAATTCTGCATAAAGGTAGGTGGTACAGCGCGTATTGTGCCAAGATATTGAGGCAGAAACAAATTCTTATCTAAAGCAGAAATACTTGTCATCAACTATTGGTTAACAAAAATGCCCTAACTGGAAAGGAAAATAGTAATTCAGTCTTAAATAATTTCTGTTCTTTTTCTGAGCTATTCACTTCCTATAGCAGCCCTGATTGTGGAGACTTACGGAATTAATATATGCACCCACCTGAACTAGAAGATTTTGTGCTGGCAATACCACTGCCGAGCATTTTCACAACCCTGTTGGAAAGTTCATTCATCTCCTTTATTTTCATAGCATTCTTTTGTGGCTTTTCGCTTACTAAATGTAGAAAATTGACACTTGTGTAGAAACTTCCAACAGTAATGTCAGTATCAATTAATAACTTCTGGCTGGTAAGGGACAGGCAAAGATGTTTAAATTCTGGCGTACATACAGACAGAGAGGACTGATAATTAGAAAAAAAAAAAAAGCAAAATTTAGAAATCGCATCTCCAATGATGCTTTTCCCTTTACAGTGACCAGGAAGGCAAGCAGTGCATGCACATGGCAAGGTGTGGATTTCCTGCAGGAACCAGGGAGCCTGGTGCTAGCCTGTCTGTGTCCCCATGCACCTCTGCAGCCCATGCACGCTCTCAGCTGTGCCCTGACCTATCTGCTGGGTAACTTCTGCCTCCCCACCAACGCTGGCACTGCATCTGCAGCAGTGCAGGGCTCTGGGAGAGAGGGAAGGAAGGTGGCCCACGGTGGCTGCCTGCTTTTGTCTTCAGGTGTTGCGCTGGGCTTCAGGGTGGAAGAAAATCTACCTGGAAGGTTTAGGTCTCAAGAAAATGAAGAACTACTGAGCTGCCCTTCTTCACTCGTTATTGACGGCTCAAAGAAAAGCAGTAGTGATATTCTAGGCATCGGCTGCTAGGGATTCTCCATGGGATCGGTGTGGAGAAGCAGATACAAAACCAAAACAGAGCTTTGGCTGCTTCACATAAGCCTGTAGAGGTCTGTGCTTGTCTCAGGACTAATGCTGAAGGACGAAGGTGGATCTCTGGCAGAACAGTTCTTGGGAAACTAAATGAAATGTAGAATCTCCTGGCTTGTTTAAAGCAGCTCACATATTTATACTGTATCTAATAGTGGGATGTTACTAAAAGGCAGATGAACAATAGAGGATATAATCTTCTGGCTAATACTAGAAAAAGCTTCTTTCTATGTTATATAGCTGTAACTGTATAAATCAAAGTTAGGAACTACTCTTTTAGTGGTGTTTACTCTGTTTTCCTACTACAAAAAAAAAAAATAGTTTTAATCTCTTTTGTTTTCTCATAGTGGTATCAAGAAGCAAGTTAAGAAACCCAAGCAGAGCTCTCTGGCAGCTTATAAATGTGCTGTTGATACACTGCTTTAACCAAAGTTATTCAAGCCAAAGCTTTTTTAATGATGTACTCTATTTTGTTATTCAGCTTATTAATAAAAAAATGAATATTGACTTGGACAAGTCCCACATAGGACTCCACTTGGTAAATATAATTTGTTTGACACTGAATCCTTTATAGGTACTCTTTAGGTGGGATTTTCTTCCACTTGTTTGTACACTCAGTGGAGAGTGGTTTTTTTTCAGTTATTTACATCATAATTATGGTTATCTGGGCTTATAAATTCTTTTTAAGGGCAGAATTATTTCCTTTCTGTTCTGTTTCATCCCAGGTGAAAGTGATGGCATTCAGTTTTCAGTGCTGATAGACCTAGAACTATGCATGAAAACATATCTCGCACTTTAGCTGACCTTGTGAAAAATGCAAAATTGAGTCATTGGACACAGCTGTAAGCAAATCTTTTGAAATGAAAAAAAAACCAAACCCAAACATAAAAATTGAAAACTTGGAGTTCAAAACATGCCTTGGACACCTGTGTAGTCACCGTTTTAGGTGTGAGGGCTGCTGAGAAGTTTGCCTTGCCAGCCACTGGGGAGAGAGAAAGGAAATATGTGGAGGTCTGATAGTAATATTAGTTTCCCAGCTCGGGTTCTTTCTGAGATCCTGTTTACTCTATGTGATTCCAGTGTTTTCAAAACACGATGCTTTGAAGTGCCCTTCTGAGGTCTGGCTTAGCAGAGGGAATTTACAGTTCCCATGTGCTAAATTGCTGTTCTTGGTTTTACTGTCAGAAAACTGAAACCAAAGTCTGGTGGTTATTTTCCAAGAACAATTCTGAATTTTAGAATCCGATTTATTTTTTTTTTAAGAAGAACTGTCAACCACATTATTGCCCATATACTCTTATTAAAAATGGGATCGTCAGTCTCAATTTTATGACCGAGTCTGATTACTAGTAATGGTTTTGTTTTAATTTAGTGAACTCCTTACTACAAGGATATATAATCCTGCATCAACTTTATGGGATGAAGGAAACTGGCAAGAAATGGCCAAAATGAGAGAACATTTAAATAAAGCAATATGCTTTCTTGATCAATTAAATAGTAGAAAATCCAGCAGTAGATGTGTGGTGACCGTACAGCAATTAACACGAGTTCTTTCCTCAAAACATACTGTGGCAGGAAGGTGAACATAAGCTTCTGCATAGATTAAACACTGTCCAACATAGCTTAAACATAGTTTTAAGTTTTGGTTCCTACAAGTACAGCTGAGCTTCTGTCGTTACTGGATCATAAGCACGTGAGCTATTAGCTACATGTACTTTCTCTGAAGTTTGTCAAGGGAGGTAATGTTGGCTCTAAGTCCTCAGGGAGGTAGCTGACTGTGCCAATGCTGTCCAATTTCCCCCTCCGCCCTGAACCCAAACGCATTTAAAATGAAGTGCAGTTGTAAGCAGTAAGCAATAGCATTTTTGTTTGTTCTGAGCAGGATGCATGCTCTCCACGCCGCCTGCCTTGTCTGCTTCCAACTGCCAATTGTACAAAACCACAAATCGGGAATCTTGTCTGTCTAATCAAGAAGCCTCTGTTTGGCAGGGTGTGCTCAGCTTACCTGAGTGTAGTTTATTGGCTGACTTTATCAGCAAGTGTAAACCGTGTCAATATATAATTATTTCTGCCTGTAACAAAATAGTGCAGAATTTTATGGAATTCTTTGTAGATTGAGGATTTTCCTTACAGCTGTCTTTATTATAACGTTCATAACAGAGACATCTGTTCGAAGATAGTAGAGAGTTGATCCAACTCAAGTACGTTATTTGTTTGCAGATTCTCTCTCTTGTGGCTGTTATTTGTGAAGAAATTGTGAAGAATTGTATGAAGTGTGGTGGACTTTATTTCTTTGAATTCACAAGCTGCAGTGCCTGTCTTTGGAGCCTCCTGATCCTGTGTGTGTATTGCACTGATTTATATCCGACATTTGGTGAAGATAAAGTACGGAGAGTGGTAAGGATTTTTTTTTTTTTAAATAAAACCATTTCGTGTAAGTGCTTAAAGACTACTGTGGAGTAAAAAGGCTATGCAGAATGAATCTCCTTTTGGTCTTTATTTAAAGGGTAGATTAAAGTAGTTTATAGTTAAAAAATGAGTCAACTTTGAGAGTCTCCTTTGTATATTGACAACTGTTCCAAAACGATCATGTTGGTTTTCTGCGGGATTTTAGGATTTGTGTGAAACTCTTTCACGCAGACTAATGCTGCTGTGTAGTCCTCGCATACACGCAAATACTCAGAACACAGTTTACTGCCAGCATGATACTTGTAACTTGCCTGTTTACCCTATCTATTTTCCTTCTGGGTGTAGCCTGCCTCGTTTTTGGTAATAATAGTATTTGTTACAGTTTATGCTTTTATATTTCAGAAGATAAAGCAGTGGTACAAAGTTCCTGTGTAAAGTCAGTAAGAATATTTCAGTGTCTTATGAGCATCCCTTCCTATTTGTCTTCAGAGGAAACGACTTTTTTTTTTTTTTTTTTTTCCTGTGAAGGTACAGATAAGGGAGTGTAGTAAGAGATTTGAATGAGCACATTTACTTACAGGTTTCTGGTTTCTTAGATGTTTTACGTAGGGAATAATGCTAGCATGGTTCACCTGAGCCTGAATTGGATTGTGAAAGAAGTTAGATGAAATGAATGAAACACTTAAGACAAAAACAGGGGAGTATGTACTGCAGACTCTTTTAAATAGTTGATAATGTTGAATGTTGTTTGGAATATAGCTGTAAAATATATTTTCTGAAGCTCCCATTAGCGTCAAAGTTTCAAAGCATAAATTCACTAGCAGAGTAACTCAGCTTCTGTTACAGTGCTTGTTCTTTTTCAGGTAGTATATCTACAATTCTATAACATTCATGTTTTTACATTTGCAGAATTTCTGGGCCATGCTGGCCATAGGTGTCTGTTTTCTGTTAGCGTCAATAGTGTTTGCTGCGACCAGCTCTGGGTCTCCTGTTGAAACTGCTGCATATGTAAGTCTTAAAATTGCATGATTTACTTTGTATTTATCTTGTGTGTTGCCATGGTTTAGCCCAGCCAGCAGCTAAGCTACCACACCGCCACTCACTCACTCCTCCCCCTCAGTGAGGTGGGGAAGAGAAAATTGGAAGAAAAGGGTAAAACTCGTGGGTTGGAATAAGGACAATTTAAATAGGACAGTACAAAAAAAAAAAACAAACACACACGCACAAAAAAAAAACACACAAGAAGGGATAATAACCACAATAATACTAATAAAAGAACACTACAAAACGATTGCTCACCATGTGGAACCCAGACCCTGGATCCCAGCCCGTGATGCCCCTCCCCTGGCTAGCTCCCCCAGTATATATTCTGAGCATGACATCATATAGTAGGGAATGGCCCCGTCTAGTTTGGGTCAGATGCCTTAGCTGTGTCCCCTCCCAGCTTCCTGTGAAAAGTTAACTCTATCCCAGTCAAACCCAGGACATACGTTCATTTCTCTGCCCTCTAAACTTCACTCAATTTGCAGGGAAGAAACTGGGCAGGGAACAGAACTCAGTGCAGCACAATGTTTTGAGAGGAATTAGCTATTTCAGACCTTCCAGAAACTTACCGTAGGAAATCCAAAGAGCAGCCATTCCTCAGCATGGCTGGAAAGCTTCTTTGTGCACTTGCAGCTCCCTAGTGTTTGCAGCTTGCTTCTGGATTCCTCAGACTTCACGTCTCCGTATTATTCCCTGTCATCTGTCACTGTTTCTACATTGCCATTTCTCTCAGCTTCCCCAGTTCTCTGATATCCTCATCTCTGAAATGGCTGCTTTTTCCCTCAATTTTCCATAATGCCACTCCCTCACAAAGTCAGCATGAAACCATGTCTTTTGCCAGGCATTATAAAGCATATGTGGAGAATGCTGACTAGCAAAGGCTGCAAAAAGAGCAGCAGTTTCCTCAGTGACAGAAATAGTTAGAAGAGCAACAGGGCATGCATCTCCCGAGGAACGCTGAAGAGGCTCAGGGCAAGGCACTGAAGATGCTTTGGGATGCTGTGGATGTCATAATTACTCATTTGACACTTCTTTTGAATAACCTTGGAATTGTGAATATGTGAGTTAAAAAGATCAAATTTTGGTTTTACTCTTGAATAAGAAAAAATGAGTTAGAAAAGAAAGAAAAATAATAATTCTGTCCGACAGGCAGCATGAGCTATTAGAGGTACATGCTTTTGTATAGTCATCTTCTGTGATGTTGATATATTCAGATCTAATGGTTTCAGTATAAAGTCTTTCAAGTTTTTTTCTGGAGCTGGAAAAACAAAAACTGTCGTGATTTAAGACTTACTAGTGTCAAATTGCTTTGGAGCAAGTCAGTTATGTAAAATTTAGGTAGAAGTTAGGATAATGCATATGTGTGTTTCCTTGTTTGAAAGAAACTGCTAAAACCAGCCTTCTCCTTAGCACTATCTTGCCATGACTAACAATGAAATGTCATTAAAAAAACGTCATTTCATCTCCCCTTGCTGACCCAGTAAGGACTTGCTTAGGCTCCCCGGATCTTATCTTCCTTCACCTTCCATGTGTTACTCTTCTTCACTTACTCCCTTTAATCAGAAGCCATCGCTTAGATAACCTCTATACCACCAATGCCATGCTTCTTTAATAACTAACTTTTGCAATAAAATTAATACACTTTTGCTATGAAGGGCTGTTTAGAATGTGTTCTAAGGTTCACACTTGATTAAGAGAACGAGAACTGTAAAACTTCTGCATTAAATGTGGTAGAATGATGATGTCTGATCTGTTGTGAATTTCAATGGAACTACCAGTTTACAGAGGACTGTAATATTAATATGGAAGCATTATTAATATATATAAATAGTCCAGCAAATCTCTCCAAACAATGTCAGAATATTGTTAATGTTTGTATGTTTTAAAATCATATGTTTCTTTCACTTTCACAGGTACTTGGACTTCTTGCAAGTGGTGTGTTTTTAGGTGAAGTTCTTACAGAGAAGTTTGCCTGTCAGAAACAAAACATCAACAGATGCTCTGAAAATCCTGGCAACACTCTCACTGCCACAGAAAATCAGCCACTGAATAAACAAAGCTAACTTTCTGGAATTCTTTCCTTTTTTTTTTTTTTTTTGAATGGAGCAAACTAAAATGAACTTTTAGTGCAGTCTAGGTAACAACTCCTGTTTCTTCCCTCTAATTGATTTCATACGCATTGCTCATCACAAATTTTTATAGATCCTTGGGTCAAGTAATGGCATTTTGAGTGTCATGTTCTTAGGTAATGGGTCCTGCTTAACAACTGGTCCTGCCACCTGTCCAGGTGACATACACTGAAAAAATCTTGTGTCTACGTAGAATAACTTAAGGACAACAGTGTGCTGATTTGATTTTGGCAGAGGTGACTAGTAAAGATTAATGTGCGATGTATAAATTCTGAGCTATACCTTAAAGATATTTTCTGCATAAATGGACCAGATATTCCTGTTACCAGTTATAAATTAGTACAGCAGAATTCATTCTTGTACTTACTGGTCAAACTATGAATGTAAAAGGGATACCTAATTGAAGCCTTACAGAAATCCTTATCCTTACGTAAGGGATTTGGTTTTGGTTTTACTATTCATACATCTCAAGTTCTGTCTGTGGAAATCAGCTTACGGAATAGCGAGTGTAGGAGTTTTACGGGGAGGGTAACATAATGGTATATTAAGGAGACAATTTTGCACCCCATGATTTCAGTTTGGAATTAAATGCCAGAATCTTCCTTCAGATTGTGTCAAAAGCTCTAAAAGTTGCAGGAAGAAACTTGAAAAGCCAGCTGTGAGGAGAAAAAGATGAAGCACTAGTACTTTCACAAAGTAACTCCAAAAGTAGCAATGTGAACATCAATGGGAAAAATGTTACAGCACATTGGTACTATCCTGGTGAATATAACTTTCAAAGTTAATACCATACACAGCCTGTTTATGCGTAGTCAATGGCAAGTTTTGCCAGGATGGTTATGGACCCCATGGTTTTCTTTGTTTATAAATAAGGCACTAGCTTGACACTTCTTGCTACTGACTAGGTCAGTTGGTAAACAGGTAAATAAGCACTTGTACCCTTGATTTGTCTTAAAAGTGACAGGCTGTAGGACTGCCAAGAAACACTACTGATGCAACACATATCAGACAAGTGGTGGACATACCAGACCAGTGGTATGTATGGCTGTAAAAAGTGAAGTGGTGAAAAGGCGTTTTTCAGATGTCTGAGGTAGAAGCAAGACTGCAAGACTTCACTTAAGAGGAAAGCCTTCAAAAGTACAGCAAATTGCTCTAAGCCAGGAGATGTTCCAAAATACCAAAGCAAATGAGAAAAAGCTGATTATGCAAAAACAATTCTTGTTGGAGTGCTCGTGACATTTGCTGTGCCTTCCAGGCATTAAGTCCGTTTCATCAATACCCTACAATGACAATTTTATAGTCCTGTAACCTGTTGTGGCAGCACTGAGACCAAGGCCTCCAGAAATTGGCTGAGCAAGCTGTATTTGTAAAAGGATGAGGAAGCTGTTTTAAGACAAAGGACTGTAAAAGAAGGTCAAAGTTGGTGTTTTTTGGTTTGTTTTTTTTTTTTCTTCCAGTTCTGCCACTTTCTGATGAATGTGAGTTTGTGATGTTCTCTCTATAAGCTCTGAGACCTAAGCCTAACACTACACTTTGCTTGGAGGATGTAAAATTTTGACAGGTTGTGTGAAGCATCACGTTTAAGCTGTAGCTTGGTTTCAGACATTTAAAGGACATAATTTCTTTCACAGAATTTCCTGCTTTGTGAAGAAGAAATGCTCTTTGGACTGAATGTTTCCCCCTTGTATTTATTAGTGTCCATTTGCACTAAAACCTGATCTCATTCTAGGTGTACAGAGCTTGCTGTAGCTGTTGCTGAAAACTGGGTAGATTAGAGATGTTTTGCTTACAAGCAATGTTACTGGTGATACAAAACTTGCCATAATGAGAAATTGCTATGATTTACAATGTCTTACTTTGAGGATTGTATCCATATCTATGATTAACACTCTAAGGTTGTTTTTTTTTATTATTGCCCAGAATTCTACTGAATTTGGTTTTACATCAGAATGTCTATAGTCTCTAAACCTTGATCTACAATTAAAAGCTGTAAATATAGTGTAAGAATAACACTGTGCTGCTTATATTTATTGAGCAATGCAGCACTGTAACAGGACTTTTATCTTCAGATATTTTTTCATGTAACTTTTCTCAGCTTAAAAACATGTGAATAGAGTTCTGGATTTTGGTTGCTTTTTCTATAGACTTTTTCCCACCTAAGTGCTTTGTTATTGGTGCCTGTTCCTGAATTTGGAGATAGTGGTACCGAAAGGAATCTGTAAAATCATCTCTCTGACTTGGCCTCCCTATCTATGATACTTACTGGTGATACTTCACAGAGAAGCTGAAATACAGAATAAGATATTGTTATGAAAAGGTGCCACAAAGAGCTGGTGTTAGAAGAAGTGACTCTGAGATCTCCTGACTCCCGTGATTTGACCATTAGGCCTTTTGAAACAAATAATGCCAACCTTAGCAGAATGGTTTGATGGATCCTCCTGCTGCATACCTGCTGGTGTCCCTGGCATGTTTTGGGTTGTTAGAGTGAGGGGGTTTTGGCATGTTTTTTGTTTTCATTTTAGCTGTTCCAAGTAGGCAGTTTACACCTGTTCTCTCACCAACTGACTGATCCATGTATAGATTTGAGGATCAGAGTCCTTCTCTTACTAAAACAGATGCAAGCGTTGCCATCAGCTAATAACAATAACAAACAGTAGTTTTTGGGAAACTGGTTAGTTGTTTTCCTGTACATCACAGGAGCTTACTCATGGGAAGAGTCCTGCTATTCTTTACAATATATAGTGCTCCAATCTAGATAGTGTTTAGCTGGCATTAATCTGTCACATAGCAGTTAAATACTACAATCAAGTCACCTATTGGTTATAGGTTTAAGGTACTTGCTAAATTGTTGCTTCCAAACCAGTTGTTGGCTAACAAAGCAGTTTCTCCATGGTGGTACTATTAATCCTAGGCTTGTAAGTATGAGGTCATTTTTTTGTTCTGTTCTGAAATAGTTGAGAAGCAGGTTTGCTAGTGTGTATGCTGTTCTCTGCTTCTGCGAGGTCATTTGCTTAACTGCTTTATCAGCTTCCTAAGATAACAGTGCAGGTGTGTGTCCCTCCGAGAGCTCTTTTCCTCTCACAGGCTAGGTGGGGGAGAGACTTCCTTGCTGTGGTGGCTGAGCAGACTGGTCTCCTGCAGTCTTGACATGCCCCTTTTGATGCTTCTGGTGTCAGATCCAGGCTTTGAGTGTCTGTCTTTTAATTAGACTGATCCCAGAGAATGGCATTGGAGCTGGATTAAACATCTGGTTTTGCAGGAGCTCTGTGCATGTGGCTGGATGTCTCTTACCCCTCCCATGCTCTGTCAGCAAAGCGGTCTGCTTGTTTTACTGCTTGCTTCTGATTAAGTCAGCCTAATTTATTTAAACCAGCTATTGAAATTGCTTATGTTAAGGTGGCTGATTTTGACTGAAGTGGACTAGGGATTGTTCAGGAGAGTGGTGGGAGCACTGGCAGAAGTGGTGTTACAAGCAACTGTACTACGTTTCTTCTTCTGTTTGCAAAGTAACCATCTCTGTACAATCTTAACCGGTAGAAGAACCTGGCCAATACATCTAGCTGGGGATTGTCTTCTCCCTTCTTCACCACCGTGCTTGGCAGTGGTGTTGCGAGCCTGCTCAGACACATTAAAAGCTTTTGTCTTTTCCAGCTGAGCCTGTCCAAAAATATTTAAAGACTCTGCATCCACTTTCAGGCTTTGTGTACAGCGCATTGACAATCAGTGGAGAGGATTCTCCAGGACATGTGAGGACTTGGTGTTAAGTGGCTGGACTGCGAGTTTCTGCTCTGAAAATCTGCACAGGCATTGCATAGATTGTGAATGTTCATTTTTGTTTTCCGTATAGTCCACATTAAAATCACAATGCTACCACTGCCCTTCAGGTTCTACACATGTGAATTGTTCCTTACTGCTTGCACTCTGTGCTTAAAAAGAGCAGGGAAGGGTTGTGGTCTGTTACAATTAAGTTCTACCTTTGCACCCTCCAACTTGGAAAAGCAGTGAGCTATCACACACAAATCTCAGAGCTCTGCACAAGATGTTTTTGCATAATGGCCATCAGGGTGATCCTTGTTCAAATTTGTGCAATAAAAATACCAAGGTTTCTACACTGAAGGGAAATACCTTGTGAAATTTGTGAAAAGTTATATAAAATTGTAGCGAATCAAGATGCTGGTAGTGCCTTTAAGATGGAAATTCATCTTTGTTTTAGTCTATTGCTGTAAACATAAGCAGTTTTCTAGATATTAAAATTTATGCTGTTCAGAACTATCTATAACTTTTAACACCTTTGAGAATTTAAGTGACTTCTAATAAATATTAAATCAGGATGAAAATACAGTAGTTTATATATATAAAATAATAAAAAAAATAGTTTTGTTGCCAGTGTTGCCTTGAATTTCCATTCAAATAATTTTGAAAGGCTTAAATATTTTTTCTATTCTAAACCTGTGGTCGTCTTTAATGTATAATGTCTTTAAAACTTTCTAAAATATTTTGTAATAATTTTTTAAATAAAACTTTAGTAAATAACTTGTGTTTCTTGTTTCTGCTGCTATGATTTGGTGTTGCTATGTAGTTCTCCCAGACCAAATCATAGGAAATAACATCATCCTTTTTTCCTCATTTGGAGGAAAAAGTTTGCATTGTGTTTGCCTGTTACTGGGGAGGAGGGTCCGACTTGCAAAGCTGGATATTCTCACTGCAAGTTGCCAGGAGGAAATGTCTCTCATAAGGTCAGTATTGCCTCCTACCACAGAGTCCAACCAAACAAGTTTGCAGTAGCCTTTACACCTACCATGGTGTATACGTTACTGTGACAAGTGTAATTCAAGAGCTGTTTTCCTATTGTCTTGATCAGTTGGAGCTGAAAATAATGAAGTGGCAGACTTGTTAAAGGAAGGAGCACAAACTAGCAAAAGGTGTTAAGAATAAATAATCTTTTCTGGTGTAGAAAAATGTGGGTGACCAAGTTACTTGTTTGAGGGGGAGCAGCTGGATCCTTTAAAAAAGTTTGTCTCGTTGTGAGTGGTAGAGGGAGGGCGAAAAGGAAATAAACCTGCATGCTTTCTGGCAGGGTACCTGTTTTGTTTTATAGTCCTATAGATTGCTTATTACCTGGTGGTGATCTCGTAAACAGGAGCGGATTGGCACTCTTTGCATTGTTGGCGCTGAAATTGGAACGCCACAGTATGTTTTTCTTTATATTGTAACATTAAAGGTGAAATTGTCTTTTTGATGAAGGTGCCAGAGATGAGTGTAACCCTAAGGATTCATAAGGGAAAAAAGTCTCTAATGCTTTTAATTACATTTGAAAACTAGAAGCAAGAAAACAATTGAAGCAAAACGTTATATTAAAAGGTTACGTCAGTGGTGGATTTACGCAGCATGAGGAAAATAACTCTGAAGTCCTAAGAAAGACTAATAAATATTTAATAATTTGGAGCATGACCACAGAGTTTAAGTTCTGTTACTGCTAGAATTGAGACAACTTCTTTCTCAGGAGCGTAATCCAAGTTAGTTTACTGTAAATTCTCAAAATAGCACAGCAGGGCAGAGTACAGGCTGGTAATCTGCAGCTTTCCTTTGTGAGTGCACAGGTACTGCCTGGTCATTGCTGTCCGTGCATCCATTGTTCCAGGCATGTATGTCTGTCCTTGCTTTTGGGTGAGCCTTCTCCTTCCAGTGAGAAGCACGACCAGCCACCTGCTTTATCACACAGCCTCCTTGGTGCTGTTGTGCAGGAACCAAGTGAGGTTAACTGCTTGGCGGGGTTTTGGGTTTGACTTCTCTTTGTATTCAGAACAGCTGTTCTTTGCCTGCTAAAGGAAGCACAAGGAAGGTCAGAGATGGTTTTTGCGTTGTGTTCCCACCGTCTGCAACAGGAATCTGCTGAGAAGCTGCAGGAGAGAAGTTTGCCCACAAGAGGGCAAAGATGATCCTGTTATTGAAATTATTTATTCCGGAGGACTTCGCCCTCTTTCCACCTGTATTTTCAGTGGAGTTGAAGCCCCCTTGCCCTCTTCTTTTGTCAGTGTGGCTATAAATTGAACTGTGTGTTTTAGTGATACTGTTTCAAATCGTTTGCTTATTTTTTAAAAAGTAACCTGAAGGTTTTTAGATAATATAACCAGATCAATATCGTCTCAAGAAGATACTTTCCCTGAACAGTTTGAGTTTTACTTTTATTCCTTTTGGTTCGTAACATGTCGAGATGTTTTTGAAAATTCCTTTTTATTACAAAGTCGAGCTTTGGCTGCATGACTATACCTGCACCTATAACAGTGCACTGCGGCTTGGAAGATCGTTGTGGACTGTACTATGCTGTGGTTTTCAATGAAAGGCCTGTGGATCATAGGTGGGAGAAGAAAGGAATAGCGAGTACCTGAGCATTTCCTGGATTCTCAGGAAGTTAAATAAGAGAAGCTTATTATTAAAAAAAAATGCAAATTATGCATGCTAGAAAAATTCTGTGGTCCACAAACAGAAATGTTGGCAAACATAACTGTAATGTATGCCAGACAGGGCTTCTTGCAATTCCGGTCCTCTCCAGGCACCCCAGCGAAACTTGCTTTGCCCAGCCCGTGTGTCCTAATCACTCATTCAGTTTGTTTCTTATGACCTATTATCTCTTGGTTGAGTATCAGAACAGGACTGGGAAAATAAAGCAGACTTGCCTGCTTTGAAGTTGGCAAGTCCTGAGGTGAGACTCAGGGCTTCACAAGGAGGTGACAGCATAAGCACATTCTTCTGTAGCATGACTCATGTGTGGCCAGATGAGGACAGCAAATAGCCAGTCAGGTATCTGTTGCCAGATGTGCTGTGTGAAAGCCTGTAGTGCTCTGTAGTGCCAAGTCTGGGGTGTACTTCAGAACTCTATTTTCAGTCCTCACTTGAACTTACGGAAAGCTCAATGTTGTAAGACAAAACCATGACAAGTTATTACCACATACCCTACCCTTGCTTAGAGAGTGGTGGAATGTTGCTCAAAATAATGCAAGTCTGTCTGCACTACAGCCCTCCTTTTCACCAGCTGTCACTCTTCCAAAAATGTAAGTGCAGACACTGTTTTGAAATCTCTCTTTGTGTTGGGCTGTAGGTGAGGAAGGAAGAGTTAATTGTTCTGCAGTCTCTGCATGCCACTAACCAAAGACATGGAGGTGCTACCCTGGTGTAAGCAACAAGGTATCCTCAGAAGGGAGGACAGACTCTCACCCCTTCTATTTTTGCTATTAACACAATGCCTGTTTTCACTCTCCTGTGCCTCTCTGCTCTGTTTCAAAGGCTGCAGATCATTGGCTATTGATACTCACGTTGTTAAAGCCTGGCTTCCCGTTCCTGTCCCTCAAATCTAAACTAAACCTTGCTATCAGTGCAATTCGTGGCAACAAGAGCTTTGGCTAAAGCTCTGCCCGCTAGTTTCTCAAACCAGCTGGGATAAAGTGGCTATGGAGATCTATCTGAGGGGGTACAATACAGGCCTAGAAACAACTGTCTCGTTAACATAAGCCTGTCTGTTTGCTGCCTCATAGTCCTCTTGCTACGAAAGGCTTGTTTTATGAATGAACAAATGTTGTTCTTGACTCGATACAGTCTTTTAATTGTAAATGCTTGTTTCTGGCAACTGTGCCTCTCATTTGAGGGTAACAAGGGCATAATTATTCAGCTCTCATGCATCACAAACTGCTGAGCATGAGGTATTAATGGAGTGCTTTGCTGCCACCATAGCTTAATAGCTCCAGCTGCAGCATTGTGCTCTTGTTTGGCTGGGGTTCATGAAAAAGGGGGGATGCAGATCATTAAGTTTTATGTTAGGAGTGATTTACAGATCTAGAAATAACAGTAGACTGTGCTAGATGGACAAAGCACTTCTGGTTTAAAAGGAGCTATTATACAAGCAGAGCTGTGATACATACTCCTGGTGGTACGAAGCCACCAGCGCTGGTCCACCTCATACAACCCCCAATAATCGCAATAAAAGAAAGTTGTGTTAGAGGAATTGTGTGTGCTGGCAAGGCTGTACTGGGGGAGGGAGGAAATCACACTCTATCATCACAGCTGGCTAGCAGATGTAATAAAATGAAGCTGTAAATGGATGCTTTTGGCTAGCTATGGGCTATGAGGTGATACACAATGCCTAGCCTGGTCTCTTCCCATCTACCCAGCTATCGCATTAGCTCTGTTAAGTGCTGAGATGCAATTAAGATGGACTTGGGTGGGTGTTGCCCCAGTTCCACATGGGAAAGTAAAAGGACTATCCACTCAGCCCTACCCTGCGCTGCTCCAGCTGTGAGGCCAAGCTCTCCTGGTAGCTGATGAAGAAAGAGGCACATCTACAGGGTGAATCAGAGGGGAAGGGTAACTCTGGCACTCTGAGCCACTGCTGCCATGATTCACTCTTGCCCTTCTCTTTCTTCATTGAATACGCAAAGGGGAATGGCTGGATGTTAAGACTAGTCCCATGCAAACAGCCTCCAAGAAACACTGCTTTTCCCTGGGAGCATGGCATTTACACTCTTTGGGCTGCAAAAATACGTGCTGGATGAGCGCTGTCTCTAATTTCCTAGTCTGTCCTTATATGCCTAAAGGTTAGGGGCCTCTAAGTCTACACTTGTGGGTTATGTTTTTTTTCCCGAAGGTTTCTAGAGCCTTGCTAAAATTCCTCCTAGGCCAAGAAAGCTGCTTGTCTGCTGTTGCTCTTCCTGCACAAGTGCAAACATATAAGAAAAGAACAAGCGGTTCGACATACTTAATTTAGCAATGACTCTATGTTAGTGGCTTGGGGATATTCTGTGGGGAGAAATGTCCCACCATTCTGCTTGGCCTACTGCACCACACACACGCCCCCCAGCTCCGCTTCAAACACTGGCATACTCTTCTTGTCTTTCTGGTAGTCCCTTCATCAGCTACAGAAACCCATAAGAGTTTCCTTCACCACTTCACATGGCTTTTTTACTCCATGCTGCTAGCTGTATTTCCTGTCCCAGTGAGGAGGGCAGGATTGCTGCTCTTTTGATAAGGCTTTAGAGGTTGCAGTTTATTCCTTTCAAACGGTTGCTCTGTGTATTGCTGTTATTCTGGGTCTGTAAGCATCTAAAGAGCAATATATGAAACCTACACCACCTTGGGCATTTTGAATTTAACTCCTTTCAAGCCAGGATCGAAAAAAATGCATTTTAATTGAAGTCATTTTATCTACAACCTAATCCTTTCTTCTGCTTCAAAAGCTCTGGCCTTCATGGCTGGCTAGTGCTCTAAAGGACACACTCTGCTCAAACACAGCTCTCACCTGAGAGCCGGTTTGTACCTACCCAGTGACAATGCTTTTGAAAATATTTATCTTACTTGCCTTTCTTTAAAGCTGTAGTTCAGCAAGATGCAAAAAACAGATGCTGCTGGAGGTGATGTCATGTTCAGGAAGCGCTATGAAAACATTAACCGGAGTAACAGCACCGTTCTGAGCTGCTCGCTCAGGAAATGTCAGGCAGTGCTGCTACTCTGCAGTGGCCTCTTGATTTTAACTTCTTCATCTGCACTTTCTTTTCTAGCTCTGCCCTCCGTGTTCCCCACTACCATTACCCCAAAAGGCAAGGTTCCTCTCAGCCTCCTTGTTATGAGCCCTCCCCATCATACTACTGTCCCCTACAGGCAGTCACAATACCATGCCTTTGGCTACCCAGCACTGGTTTCTCAAAGCCAAGCTTTCACAGCACTAAGCCCAAACAATGCCAAAGATTTTGGTATCTTAACTTCAGCCTCCACATAAAACTGAAAGCTTGCCTTGGCAGCCACCTCACCCTTGCGGCAGGAAACTCCTGTGGTTTTGCAACTCTTTTTTTCTTTTTAGTTCTTTTTTTTTTTTCTTTTCTTTTTTTTTTTTTTTACTTTCAAGCTTCCTACCTGTGTGAAGTGCTGCTTCTGGGCATGGCCAGACAGCTTCAATTTCACTGTAAGAGCAGCTCAGACAGAAGTTTGGCAGAGGGCAAAAAGCAGATTTTTTTTGCCAACTGCCCCAAGGCAGAAGGGCTGGTCCGGGCAGGTGCTGAGAGCTTGTTTGATACTTAATAAATTGGCAAGCCATTAATCCAGTAAACCAGTGCAGATATGAGATAATAAGAGAATAAGACACTTCACCAGTTGCTTATAAATATGGGTTTGTTTTTTTTTTTTGATGCAAGCTCCTGGATGGTAGGAACCCACTGTGTCCTAGTAATAAACAACAGCACACACCTACCATACTGGCCGTGAGAAACCAGAGTACTGGCCCAGGGGAATAGCCAAGGCTATGACTCTGGGCTCAGGGACAGGCAGTATAGAAACAACTCTGGAGAAGCCAGTAGTGGGTAATCAGTGACCTCTAGAAGGGACAGGCATAGGAAGGAGTAGCCAACAGCACTTACTGCTTTTCCTGTTTTCCAGCTGCCGTTGTGCTGGAAAAAAAGGTTCGTCCTTCTCCAGGAGAGGAAGATGACAAGCACCAGTGAGACTTTCCGACCCGCTTCCACGTAGCAGGGTTAAACGAGCCCTGGGGCCAGAGACTGAACTCAGGAGCTGCCCGTTCCCAACGGGATGGCCTTGCGAGCGCGCGGCTGCGTGCATCTGCAGAGGAGCGAAAGGTGAGCTGAGGGCACGGCGCCCGCACCTGTGCGCCAGTCCGAGAACTGAAATGGACTGAACTGGAGAGGTGCTTAACAATCCCCTAGAGCTTTGTGGTGAGGGGTCCTGCCAGCTGCAGGCAGAAAGAACGGGACATGGGTCTCCCACAGCCCCTTTCTCTGGTACCTGCTTCTCCCCATCTCACAGAACCAGCAGCACCCCTGGATGCCAGCCCAGTGTCAAGCTCATCCATAGCGCCCAGCCAGACACAGCTCCAGCTTTCCCTGGCTTTCAGGTGACACTCAGCCTAAAAGCAGCTCTGTACTTAGCTCCTAGCCAGAGGGATGGCCAAGGCCACTGGCCAGCACACGGCCTCTCACGCTCAGCAGCAGCGTTTTGCTCCGTGCTGTCTCTCAGAAGAGCGGAGCCCTGTGCAATTTTAAGTTAAACAGGGCAGAACATGTGGCAACTCGATGCCACATTCCACAGCCTCTGGGTCAGGTTTAGTGCATCCTCCCACAGCTGTAGCCGAACATAAAAATCCCAGGTGCAGGGTATGAAGTCTACACAGCAGACAAGCAGAAAAGAGAGACTTTTTTATCACTCCAGGCCTTTTATCACATCTGCCCTTTAAGTACTAATACAGCCAGAAACTGTTGATATCTGCCAGCATTTCTGCATTTCTATTAGTACATAATGTATTCATATCAGTTCCTTCCCTCATCAGCTTTCTACTGATGTTTGCACCTGCTCTTCCTTGTGCCCTGCTCCTTTTTCTCCTAATAAGCTCCTAGTCCTCTTCCCTGAAGCACCATTCAACACCCCCACCCCCCGCACTTCATTAAAACCGTAAAACTAAGTTGTTATTATCCTAATGTCCTGCCATCCCCTCCATATGCCACATAGTGATTTGCTCCCAAAGCCTATTAGGAGCAAAGAACCCATTCCTTCATAGTTCACACAATGCAAAACACAACCATTTCAGAGCAACAGAAACAGTGTGCAAGCTGTCACAACCTACAGTGTCTTCACCAAGCACTGCGGTCCTCGAGCTTTTCAAAGCCACCCTTCCTCTTTTTTAAAAAGTTTCGTTTCCCCTTCTCATCTTCCCAGTTTCTACCCAACAAAAGCACTATTCAGTCTCTAACTTATTTCAAGCCTCCATAGCTCAAACATGAGGGTGTGGTTGTTTTTTTTTTTGAGCACGAAACAGTTTGTACTACCTAATCTCTTCTACCAACATTTAGATTTTAATTTGCAGTAAAACTGAACTCCAAACTCTACCTATGTTGGCTCAAAGGATATACTACACTCATCTTGGAGCTGAAGAGGATGTACAACTTTTGGGTGGGATAGTCAGAGACCAGCACATCCAAACACTAGGGCAGGGGAACAGTTTTTTCTGCAGCTCCTACTTCTTATCCCTCAGTTGCAGGATGTATTCTGGCACTCCTCAGAGAGAAAGTCACTGCTCTAGTAGAGGAAGGAAAAAAATGAGCAAGACAACAATCTGATTCTCAAAGCCGTTACATCACCCAAATAGTGAATATAGTTTATTTTTAAAACAGCTGGAATCCCATATTTGACAAAGTTGCAGACAGATGGAGCTTTCAGAACCAGGTTGACACTGAAGGAAATTTAAAACATTTTTGCTGGCAGAGCTACAGTAGTGAGGTGCCAAAGTCCCTGCCAGACAAAGCCATCATTCAAAGACCCCTGGTAGAGCTGGTGACACCTGCGAAACCTGTGCTTTTCTTGGTAGACATGTTTCACGAGGATTTGGAGGAAGCAAAGAAGCTTTGGCAGCAGAGATGTCAGTTTTCCAGCCTGAAAGCATCCTGCATTGAGAGCATCTGGTGGGTCTATGGACCCAGCACTGTCATAAGAGCAAAAGCTTGCAGGCATACCTTAGACCTGTCAACAGGCACAAAACCCAAAAGGGAACTTGTAATTTACTTCTCTCAATTATACTCAATCCAGTATAAACAAGTGCACTTGCAACAAAACATATTCTTTGGACTATCACAGGGCACAGCTCTTTGGTTGTCAGACTGCTTGAAATTCCCCCTAAGGTTTTTTTTTTTCCCTCCACATGGTGACAAGTGATGTGGGAGGCTAAAAAAAAGATGCCAGTATAGTACCAGGAGATGGGATACCGTTCCAGCAGAGAGTAGAAACAGCCTTTTCTTCAGCTCAGGCCCCAGCCCCAGCCCCAATCCTTAGCAGATGCTTCTCCCACCTCTACCGCAGTGCTGAGGGCTCAGCTGTGCTCATGCTACGTGCAGCAGAACATCCGTTTCCCACAGGATTGTCAAGAGGAGTTAAAGCTTGTAGGAAGGTGCCTTCTCTCTATCTGAAGTGATACCTCAGGAGGTGAAGGAAACACCAACAGAAACAGAGCACTTCACTTTCCTCCAGGGGAACAGAAGAGATCGTATCCTTAAATATCTACCATGTCAGCCCAAATTAAAGTCAGAATGCTGGTTTCCAAAAACTGTGGTTAGCTCAGTCTTGGCAGGAGAACTGATGATGAAGCACCCTTGTTGCAAAAAAGTGAGTGTATGTATATATGTACGTGTGTACACACACACATACCTTCCGCTGCCCAGAATGAAGTCCCTTCTGGTGTATGTCCTTTGGACTGTTCCTGTGCTAGCAGGGCAAAGAAGCCTGAACCATCACTAACTCTGCTGACAGTGGATTTCTAGCTGAGAAGGATGTCTGTTCTCCTAAGCCAGAGAGCCCTTTGAGGCATGCTCAGTTCAGGTTGTTAAAAAGAAAAAAGTGACCCATTTCTGACCAAATGCAAAAAATGTCATCTGAAGGTACGGGGCAGAAAATGAGGCCAAAGTTGGACATTGTAAAGTAAAAAAAAATAGTCAATATGAAATTAATAACATTGTAACTGTCTGTTATACAGTTTTATTTGAATAATCCTCTATATTAATGTCAAAGCAGTTTCTCTGGGAGTGAATATATGTATTTTCATCGACAAACAGTAGACTTTTGTGCTTTCAAATTGTTTCCTGCTCTATGACTCTAGGAAATATGGCATTTATGAAAAGGAACAGCAAAAAGAATCACAGAAACTGTGCACCGTGAGGAGGGGAATATCTACCTTTCCAGGTTAGCTGCTCAGTTATTTTCATTTACTTACTCAAAATTTTTGACTTTAGCAGTTGGCTAATTTCTCTTGTCAAAGAGTGGAGGAAAAAAACCCCCACAAAATAAAGACACATATAGGGTGAGAGAAAAAAACAAGGTGGCATCAAATGGCAATGTATGATGACCTGCTATGAGGAACAAAAATAATTTTCTGAGAGGACTATTAAATTATTTAGCAGTCTTGATGCAGAATTTCAGACAAATAGAAAAATGCATAGCAGGCCAGAAAATGCTTTTTTACCCCCACATTGGACCTGGTAAACTGTATTAAATCCTACTTTTTGCAGAAACCTGATACACCATCATTCAATTGTCTTGACAGAAGAGACCAACAAGTTCTACTTCACAGCTAGACACAAAAGAGGACAGCACCAAAGAGGAGGGGCCTGTGCTTCTCTTTTTCCTGCAAAGAATTTCCAGCTCACCAGAGATGGACAGCAAAAGGGCAGAAAGACAGAGGTGCCAAGAAGGCATTGTCTCAGCCTCAAAGTTACAGAGAACTTCATGACAAGACCAGGTTGGACAAACTGAACTGTTCTACCTGTCCAGGCTCTGGGCAGAGTCTGCAAAAGCACAGAATCATAGGATCACAGAATGGTTTGGGTTGGAAGTAACCTTAAAGATCATCTAGTTCCAAATCCCCTGTCATGGGCAGGGACACCTTCCACTACACTAGGTTGCTCAAAGTCTCATCCAACCTGGCCTTGAATGCTTCCAGGGATGGGGCATCTACAACTTCTCTGGGCAACCTGTTCCAGTGCCTGACCACCCCCAGAGTGAAGAATTTCTACCTTGTATCTAATCTAAACCTACTCTCTTTCAGTTTAAAGCCATTTCCCCTTGTTCTATCACTACACACCCTTGTAAAAAGTCCCCCTGCAGCTTTCTTATAGGCCCCGTTTAAGTATTGGAAGGCTGCTAGAAGGTCTCCCCAGAGCCTTTTCTTCTCCAGGCTGAACAACCCCAACTCTCTCATCCTGTCTTCATAGCAGAGGTGCTCCAGCCCTTGGATCATCTTCGTGGCCCTCCTCTGGACCTGCTCCATGTCTTTCTTGTGTTGGGGACTCCAGAGCTGAATGCAGTATTCCAGGTGGGGTCTCATGAGAGCGGAGTAGAGGGGCAGAATCACCTCCCTCGACCTGCTGGCCACGCTGCTTTTGATGCAGCCCAGGATATGGGGCTTTCTGGGCTGCAAGTGCACATTGCATGGATCCCAGCAGAGCAAGAGACAAACTGCATGTAAGAGAGAGAAAGCAGCACATCGCTCCATTCACAATGGGCTTTCCATAAACACTGTTAGATTCCAAAGAGAATAATTTATAGGAAATGCATAGAAATTTTCTACAGAACGAGTCTTACAAATACCCATGTCACAAATGAGTATTAGTGAAAACAAAAAAAAAAGAAAGCCAACGAAACATTAAACACATTCTTGGGTATATGTTTTCCTGCACTTGGCAGAGGGAAGCTTTTAAGAATAATCTTTGATTGTTAATAACCTGTAAAAATTCATGGAGAAAAAGCTTGATTTCATCAGGTACTGTTAGGGCTAGGAGGGAGTGTTTGCAGTGATGCATTCAAGTTGCATTTCATAATTTTTGACGCTGGCTGAGCTGATGTTAGAAAAAGTCCACGGTTCTGATAGAAAGAGGTGACAAAGACTTGAGTCAGCTTATCCAGGCACGAACCAGTTTGTAACAGTTCCTTCATTAAACAAATAATCCTTGGAAATTAAGAATCAGGTAGGAATTTGCAGGATTTCCCTTCTGTAAACAGATGGAGGAAATCAGAAGGATTTTTTCCATCCTTCTGAGAGGAGAACCAAATGACTCTCCAAATAAGTTTTAAATGCACTTATTTCAAATAGCTGGAAATGACCACAGCCCAGCTTGTGAGACAGAAGTTGTCTTTCTCTGTAAAGCTCAAAAAAGCAGGTTCTCCATTATAAACTTCTTTGAGGGAAGAAGAAGTAGGGGGAGAAAAAAACTTTGGTTCATAACATTGTTTTGCACAGACATTCAAGTAGATGTTCAAAAGCTGCCGGCTGTCCAGGCTAGTAACAAAATACCCATGCTCTCTACTCAGTAGTGGATGTTCCTCTTTGGTATCCGATTTTGTAAGGAAGGCAGACGTCTTGTGGAGGTGAAGGAGTCATACAGATGCATCTTTGAAAAGGAAGACAGTGTCACTTGTGATGCCACAAACAAATTCATCTACTTGATTAAGGAACATGCAGGAAACCTTCTTTTAGTAGGGGTTGGGGGAGGTAGAAGAGAAAGCACTGATACATTCACTACTTGCTAGAAGCAAGTTATTTTGCTCTAGTAGTCGGTTGTTAACAGTTGTCAGTAGCTGTGATACGTCTGTGCTGTCAGAAAATAGGGAATTATTGCTTTGTGAGTAATTTTGAGTAACAAGGAACAGGAGGTTAATAAATCCTCCCAGGTAGACACTGCCCTGTGGCAGAAAATATAAATATTCATTTTGGGAAACGTTCTGGCAGTTACTAAGCATGATACTTACTTGTGGACTGCGTGATGCATGAAACCTTGTAGGATGACCATATGCTTAAAACACAAAGGATCGTAGCTAGGAACCCGAAAGTCTGGATGAGAAAACAAATAAACCACAAAAACTTACAGAATATTAGGTGACACATATTCCATGAACATATGGACGCTTTTGTATATCCAGCTACATATTTTATGACATTAACAGAACCAAAAAGTGAGTTTTTACTCCATTCTGCCAATAGACAAAAAAAAAAAAGTTTCCATAGTATAATAGCAGCTTATGTCTTGTCAAAACAGTGGCTGAAAGATAAGACTGAGAGTCATATGCAAGGAGGGAGAAAAAGCTGAAGAGCAGCATAGAGTCTCATCTTCTAGACTGTTCACTAGGATTCTGCAACAAAGAGAAGACTTTTTCTAACGCCTCTGATTACTGCTCTTTTACTGCCTGATTCGAACAAGTCTTTCCCTGCCATCTGCCAAATAAACACGTCAGGTAGGTCTTCTAGTCTGTTTGCATCATCAGGACTAAGTTTCTGAAAGCGATTCTTTATTTTGGAGGAGTTGTATTTCAGGTCCTGCTGCTGTGAAAACACTGTTGCCCACATTCAGAAATCATGCCTCTCTCTATAAAGCCCTCCAGCCAACAGAGGCAGAGAGTATCTTCCAGTGAGTCAGCCCAGGAACCCAGCGGGGTTTAGCTCAGGAGAAATTCTCTTCAACAGGCCTCTGTTCAGGGGCAGGAGGCGTCAAAAGTCAAAGACTGAGGTGAAATCCTTTAGGTAACTTCGAGCTGCTACAACAGCCATTTGTCGAAACCGAATTGTCTTAATTCTTCCCCTAAACGTGTTACTTCCTATGAGTTAAAGCAGGAGCCTTGGGTTTCAACTCTCTGACAGGACAAATACCCACTGCAGTGGTGAGTCTGGAGTCTCACGACAAAATATTTTTGTTGGCATTGTGTTACAGCACATTCACTGACATGAGCTAGAAGGTAGTTCACCCAACCAAGACAAGTCAGAAAGGAAAGAAAATAAAATTACAACTAACTGATTTCCAATGCCCTACTTTATATATATTGCAATTTAAAAAGTGTCAAGACTAATAAACATAGTCTTACCGCTCCAGCCACAAGTCCCGTCAAATTGTAACTCTTGGATGCTGCTACAATCGATGCAATGAGAAGCAGAATTGTACCGATTAAATAATGAAGAAACTCCTGTAAAGACAAGCACAGCCTGCGTCAGAAGGGAAACTTATCAGGAAAGCATTTCGATGTGCCTCAGAACAAAAACAAGTTGGCAGAGGCTACTCAAATCCAGAGGACAAAACACCAGTGAAAAGAAAAAGAAAAAAAAGCTTAAAAAAACGGAAAAAAAAAGATAAAAACCCACCTAGTGAGTGGGTTTTGTACCATACCTGACCTTCTGTTCAAAAAGGGAGAGAGGGCAAATCTCCAGGTCTACTAGTGTCACTGGAAGAAGACCTACTTACTGGCTACAGACACAACCCTTTCAATTACTGGGACATTACTGAGGGTGAAACATATATCTTTCCTGCATCAAGTATGCACCTTACTTCAAGAGACAGTTCTGGAGGAAGGAGGAAGCCTTAAGGGCATATTTCTCTAGCCTATATGAAATGGAAGTAAATGGCATAAATGGAAAACCAAATGTTCCTACTTCTGATAATCTTAGAAAGTAAGCAGTGGATCTACTGCTGGATTTACTAACAACTTACATCAACCAAGACACAGGCAGTGGAAGCAGGGACAAGTACCCTGGGAAGAGTACAGGGATGCTACCCAGTTGTGTGGGGATCAGATCAGGAAGGCCAAGGCACAGATGGAGCTGAACTTGTCAAGGGATGCAAAGAATAATAAGAAGGGCTTCTACAGCTATGTCAGCCAGAAAAGGAAGGTCAAAGAAAGTGCACCCCTTCTGATGAGCAAGACTGGCAAATTTAACAATGGCAAGGAGAAGGCTGAGGTACTCAACAACTTTTTTGCCTCAGTATTCACTGACAAGCTCTCTTCCCACACCTCTCAAGGCAGGGACTGCGGGAGCAAAGTCCCTGCCACTGTAAGAGAAGATCAGGTTGTGGACCACCTGAGGAACCTGAACATACACAAGTCTATGGGACCTGACGAGATGCATCCCAGAGTCCTGAGGGAATTGGCTGATGTAGTTGCCAAGCCACTCTCCATAACATTGAAAAGTCATGGCAGTCAGGTGAAGCCCCTGGTGACTGGAAAAAGGGAAACATTGCACTCATTTTTAAAAGGGTAGAAAGGAGGATCCTGGGAACTACTGACTTGTTAGCCTCACCTCTGCGCCTGGGAAGATCATGGAACAGATCCTCCTAGAAGCTATGCTAAGGCACACGGAGGACAGGGAGGTGATTCAAGACAGCCAACATGGCTTCACCAAGGGCAAATCCTGCCTGACCAACCAAGTGGCCTTCTATGATGGAGTGACTACATCAGTGGGCAAGGGAAGAGATACGGATGTCATCTATCTGGACTTCTGTAAGGCCTTTGACACACAGTTCCCCACAACATCCTTCTCTATAAATTGGAGAGATGTGGATTTGACATGTAGACTGTTCAGAGGAAGATGAATTGGTTGGATGGTCACATCCAGAGGGTAGTGATCAACAGCTCCATGTCCAGATGGAGATCAGTGACAAGTGGTGTCCCTCAGGGATCTGTACTCAGAGCAGTACTGTTTAACATCTTCATCAATGAAGTAGACATTGGCATTGAGTACATCCTCTGCAAGTTTGCAGATGACACCAAACTGAGTGCTGCTGTTGATGGGCCTGAGGGATAGGATGTCATCCAGAGGGACCTAGACAAGTTCGAGAAGTGGGCCTGTGTGAACCTCATGAGGTTCAACAAGGCCAAGTGCAAGGTCCTGCACCTGGGTCAGAGCAACCCCTGGTATCAATATAAGCCGGGGGATGAAGGGATTGAGAACAGCCCTGAGGAGAAGGACTTGGGGGTACGGGTGGATGAAAAGCTGGGCATGAGCCCACAATGTGCACTCGCAGCCCAGAAAGCCAACTGTCCCCTGGGCTGCATCCAAAGCAGTGTGGCCAGCAGGTCAAGGGAGGTGATTCTGACCCTCTACTCTGCTCGTGTGAGACCCCACCTGGAATACTGCGTTCAGCTCTGGAGTCCCCAACACAAGAAGGACATGGAACTGTTGGTGCAAGTCCAGAGCAGGACCACAAAAATGATCTGAGGGCTGGAGCACCTCTGCTATGAAGACAGGCTGAGAGAGATGGGGCTGTTCAGCCTGGAGAAGAGAAGGCTCTGGGGAGACCTTATTGTGGCCTTTCAGTACTTAAAGGGGGCCTGTAAGAAAGATGGGGACAAACTTTTGCTTGATAAGGGGCCTGTTGTGATAGGACAAGGGGTAATGGTTTTAAACTAAAATAAGGTAGATTTAGACTAGATACAAGAAATTTCTTACAATGAGGGTCATGAGGCACTGGAACAAGTTTCCCAGAGAGATGGTAGATGTCCCATTTCTGTAAACATTGACGGTCAGGTTGGGCATAGCTCTGAGCAACCTGATCTATTTGAAGATGTCCCTGCTCATTGCAGGAGGTGTTGGACGAGATGACCTTTAAAGGTCTCTTTCAACTCCAACTGCTCTATGATTCTAAGACTGGAAACAGGAGGGAAGTCACAAAGAGCAAAACTACGCAGACACTCATAAGCAAGGACCAGGCTCCTACATCTGCAAGGGGGGCTGCAGCTGTCCTGTGGTAAAACATGACATCACGTGTTTTTCTGAGAGATCACTGAGGCACCACATTTAAGTTCTTTTCTAGTGTGACAAGTATCAGTCCAGGAGTTGATTTTATCTTGCACAAGCAGGGGTTATCTGTGGATTTAGATTTCGAATCTTCCCAAAGGTTAGCGCAATCAACACGGGTGTTTGCAAGCTGAACATGGGTTGTTTCTTTTGCATGGTGGGGTGGGCAGGAGGGTATCTGCTTACTTTATTTGCATTGCACTACCAGCATGAGCCAAGCAAATGTCTTCCAAAAGGGAGAGGAGGTATTCCATCTCAAACCAAAGGAGAGAGAATATAGTCCCCAAAAGGAAATTGTTCCAGGAAATCCCAGAGGAAAAATAGCCTGTCATACCACACCACGGTTTCCTTCTGCTCAGGTGTTTATAAACAACGGCTGAGGAGGATCGTTACCATAAAGTAGGCTCAGAGACTACGACTTACTTTCCTCATTTGTAACCTTGTTCCAGGTAATCAAGCTCTCCACCCTTGCTTTTGCTACAATAAATTATTTTCATAAGGAGGCTTCTCTGGCTAGTCCATGATGCAGCAGGTGAATTATGCATGCCATTGCCTCCTTAGAGACACCAAATCAAGCAGCATACACAGGCCACTACTTTAGAGGAATGTGAGGGATGGGCAAAGGTGCAAAAGAATCATCAAAGGCAAAATTAGGTGGAGAACCAAGCCCCAGCAGGGCTGGGAGAGTGCCCCTCTGGGGAAATACTTCCCAGCTTTAAAAGTAGTGCTGAACAGCCTCTTGAACCACTGCAACTTTACTAACTGCAAATCACACCCCTGATTGCAATGCAGAGATCCTGCCAGGAAACTCAGCCAGACACTAGCTGTGGTTTCTCAAAGTCCCTTACAGACCTTCCTGTTCTGTTCTAAAGATACTTAAATATGTGACTGAAAAGAAGGTTGGTTGTAAAAGAGCAGCAATGTTCAAGCATTACATCCCATAAAGATACCTGAAGCTGAACAGCCACAAACTGTAGTGCCTTAAACTCACTAGTGACTCTGGAACATTTAGGAATGATTAAGCACACACAATAAAAACCCAAAGCAGCCCATGCAGAGATCAAAATGGCATAGTCCTGTTACAGCAATGCACACATTAGATGCTGCTTTGCAAAACTGTCATTTACTAGCTTATTTCAATCCCTGCATCTGTATTATCTCTAGATAAATAATTACTTTTTAGAGACCGGTAGTGGTGGTACACGTTTAAAAAAATAAAAAGAGGTGCAAGCCTAACCGTATTCTTCACTTAAAAAGAAAATTAAATTTTTCTCTCTAGTGAGAAGTGCATGTATGGACAAATGGTTATTTTCGATCTGTAAACTACTTACATAGCTTCCATTAAAAACCATCCGACCACTTCTTGGATTTCAAAATCCCTCTTCATCTCTCCAGTTGGTTTTCCCCACCCCTTTGGTCCTTCCTCCATGGAACTAACATGTCACTATGTGTAAGTGAGACACATTCTAAGCAGTTATTAAAATCCATCATCCTGCACTAGGACGCGGACTCTTCTGCTAGCTGACCTGACCCAAAGCTACTAAGGAAGTTCAGGTCCCGCATTTTCTGTGCCACTTGTTAGTTCTCTGATAGGATATGAGAGATGGATGTGAAGGGGAAATGTGGGAATGAGGCAGGAACATCCTGCAGGATATCCCAGGAAAGGCCAGGCTATGGCAATCAGGTTGAGGCTCCTATTTCTTGCTATTGTTTAAGTTACCTAAAACCATACTAAAAAGAGACACGTTTGACTTCAATAGTACTCACAGATGTTATTTTGGGACAGGATGTAGTACATGATTCCTAATGCTATGATTTGGTACTCTAGCAATCCCTTAGTTGCTATGAATGACCTGAGCTAGGACCCATCTGCTGAAGGGTTGATAATCAGTAGCTTCTTTTGAATTGTTTCAGAACGACTCTATTGCCTTCCCTGGAGTAAATCTGGATCTTTATCTGTGTAAAGGAGGGCAGGATCAGATCTGAATCATCTAAAAAACTTACAAATAACAGCATCTGCTGAACTGAATACTAATAACAAAAGCAACAAAAGGATTTGTATGCAAGGCAAAAAAAGAATTATGTGAAAGACAGCCTATCATTGCGTGATAGCACAAGAAAATGGACTAAGTAATCGAGACATCATCCCACAAGAGAGGCACCACGACAGCAAGGAACCCAGACTTACCGCAAGCGGCCAGCTAACACAAGTGAGCTTCCTGTAGATTCTGAAAATGTGGATAATGTAGAAGAACAAAATCATAACCAAGTCGCACATGGTGACAATCTGAAAGTAGCTGTATGCACTGTAACTTGTCCACGGAGAACTATTTACACTGATGAATCCAATCAGCAGTGAGATCTGAAAGACAAAAGGAACGTTAAAGATTTTTACAATGGTGTTCAGAGGGCTGTGGAGATGATTTTAAACACAACAAAATGGCACTTACAAACAGAAGACAAATATCTGATGTAAATTGGATGGTCTCAACAAAATGGAGAGCAAAGTAACGAGCATGGTAAAAACGTTTTAAAATTTGCTCTTAAATGAGCTAAAAAAACCAATGAAGAGTGGGAAAAGAGCCAACTGCTAGAAGGAAAGCAGCAGTTTCAGCATGAAGAATTCAACTTAAAGAAGTGTTTATGTACAATACAAGAGGTCTCAAATAGAGAAGAGACACTGAACGCCTGGAGTTGCACCAGCAACTGAAGCAACTAAACTCCACCGACTTTCAGAAGGAAATTACGGAAAGCTGTAAAAATAAAGGTGCCCATGAACACGTGTGCCTTTACTTCCATTTAGCGAGAGTTCTCACACGCAAAATCGGAGGACTTGGCTGCAACTGAACTAACAGTTTTACTCTTCCTTTTCTGCCACCTACAGAGCAGGAGTATTAGCAGACTATATGGTGGTATCACAGCAAATAATATAAACATTTGGAGGAACTGATTAATTCACCTCACTCTCAATACAATAGTTATAAAGCTTTAATAAGTTAACATTGTCACATAAAACTATGAAGCACTATTGTACAACTTGTTTTAGTTGTAGGCTTGCAAAGGACAAAAGCTATTGTATTTTTTTAATTTAAAGCTACTTGTTTATTTTACTAATCTTGCTGCTTCTACCAGTCTGACTAGCCTGGGTGAGAAAAATAAATCTACCCAGGATATACTCGAATATTTTCTTATTACAGACTTTGCCAATGCATGCTTTCAGACACTGTGATTTTTGGTTCATCCAAAGTCAGCCAGGAGCAGTAGTGATTCACATTTTAAGTGTCTCTCCAAAACACTAAAACTATCACAGGAAGCCACCACTTCAGGACTGCAACATCCTTTCCTGCACACTCATCTTCCAAACTCCTAACCAACTGCATCCATTATCCAAATAATTTCCTTAAGGTTAAAAGGAAAAAAAAACCAAACAAACAACACCCAAACAACATAGCTTAGATTCTTCCTGCTCTAGTGTTAACTGAGTTTCACCTGCTCAGTTCTAGGCAGACAGGCTAAACACATACATTCTCAAGTGAATCAAAGCTCTATACACACATAAGAACTTCACAAGAAGTTCACAAGAACTTGCACCTTAGCCAAACTTCATCCAAATAGCCAGATCAATGTTATGGCAGTGAACCACCTCAGAAAGGTGGCCCCAAAGAGACTGCATTCTTGAAGTATCATCATCCAGACAATAAGACACTGGTAAAAAAAAACTTAGTTTAAACCAGAACTAGTTCTTTCAACTTCATGGGAGCATAATTTTTTTTTTTTTCAGTTAGGAGGCATAAAAATTTGAGAAGCATAAATAAGAATATGAGCCATGCAAGGACAAGGTGAGGAAATTCATCTGAGGTGTTATATTTCTCAGAAATAAGAAGACAGAAGGTACCAACCAGTCAGTGAAGAATCTGCTCAGCTCCTAAGAACAGGGTAGAAATATGAAACTGAACAAACATGCTTTTCATTTCAAATGTACTTTACCATTAAAACAATTCCAAAAACAATTAGTAAAGATTCTCCCTTCTTTGATTTTAGATGTGCCTCGGCATATGGGTAGGAAGAAATCACTGTGTGACAAGAGGTATTTCTTTCAAAGATTTCCTTTCTTAGCATGAATTTCACAACATGAGATTTACATGCAGCTTCTAAAGAGGGTTCTCTAATTGGAGGGACATCATGCTATTTCACAGGACAGGTGCAAAGGGGACGATATCAACAGCTTTATATAGAGCCATACCATGTTTGCCACACGGTATTGTCTGCATGGATAGCAGGTACAGTCAGAGTTTAAAACTCACCTGTTGAAAAAGAACGCTAACAAATGTAGGAAATAGAGCCACGTAATACTATTTTTCCTTTAAAAGTGACAAATACCAAAGTTCCTTCAGGAGATAGCAAGTTTATCATGATATACCAGGTGATGACTGCATCTTTTTCCCCCCTCTGTAATTCCTGTTTCCAGAGAACTTGAAAATGAGCGATAAAATGATTAATAAGTAACAGTCCAGGATACAGTTCAACATATATCTTAGAAGTCTCTCTGTGGCACAGAGAGAGAGAGAAATGAACAGCAAAGCAATAAAATGATCAAATGTTATAAGTGTTCTTTATGCATCTCTGCGCAGGGCAGTAGGTTAATACATCTTGAAGAGAAAAAGTAGAGGCACAAAAAAATTAAAGCACTTCCATTTCAATATAGGATTTCACAGATTGTGAGAGCAGCAGACATGTAACCCATAGCCAGCAAGCCAGTCAGACCAGAAGAATGGGTCAAATGATGGTCAGTCTCATTAGAAGATTTCAATATGCTCCACAAAACATATCCAGGCTTCAGACCTGCATTACAAAAAGGGTGGGGGACACATGGCAGGACACTACAATTTAAGTGCTTTCTGGTTTCTGAAAAGCAAAACAAAGAACATATGCATCAATCAACTCCAAGGAGGGATTTTTTGATTTAAATGAAGTTCCATATTTACTCTGTTTCACAGAAGTTGATCAGCTTAAACTAATCCACTTCTTGACTTTCCATAGGACCAGATATTTGCAGTGAGTCATGAAGCATGTTTAGGAACCCTGGTATGTATCAGGAACTATCTGGCAGTGAAGTCAACAAGAACTAAAGGCAGCCAGTAATTGCCAGGAGGCACTCAACACCTTACTAGACAGAACAGACATCATAAAAAAAGATGGTAAGAGTCTGCATTCTCATCTCTATTTTGAGCTAGAGATGAGGCAACCACATCCTCTGCAATGTGCCCGCAGAAAATGTTGGTTCTTGAATAGCACTGACATAAGCTGCCACGCCTAAACTCCGTTCTGATTTGAAGCGAGCACAGCTCTATCAAAAATGAAACAATTTTCTCCTTCCTGATATGGTCTTCCTTCAAAAGCATATCCATGGCCCCTAAAAAAGGGTGAACAAGCACAGATCTTTCAAGGATGTTAATGGAAGATGGGACATGGGCTGGTGGGATCATGATCTGATCTTCACAGCAAAGAAGAGCCAAGGGTTACGCTGCTGTTGACTTCAAGTGATGAGGGCAAGGCTCAAGACCCTTTTTCCCCTGCACTATGACACCACTCGCTCAACGTGTCAGGCATGGGCCAGGCCAACCAGCCACACTCAGGGCTCGGGTGTGAGAGAAAGACTGCAGCAGCATGTATGTCCCAGCTGTGAAGGAAATGTAAAATGTGATTCAGTTATGTCTCTCATGCTCACAGCAAGGATCACTGAATCAGAGAATGGTTGAGGTTGGAAAGGGCCTCTGGAGGTCATCTTCCCCAAACCCCCTGCTCAAGCAGGGACACCTAGAACCTGTTGGCAAGGACCGAGTCCAGCTAGGTTTTGAATATCTCCAAGGATGGAGACTCCACGACCTCTCTGGGAAACCTGTACCAGTGTTTGATCATCTTCACAGTGAGAAAAGCATTTTCTGATGTTCAGATTGACTTTCATGTGCCCATCACCTCTTGTCCTGTCACTGGGCACTACCGAAAAGAAGCTGGCTCCTTGTTCTTCGCTCCCTCCCATAAGGTATTTATACATGTTGGTGAGCTTCCCTGAACCTTCCCTCCTCCAGGCTGAACAATCCCAGCTCTCTCAGTTTCTCCTCTTATGAAGGATGCTCCAGAACCTTCATAATCTTTGTGGACCTGTGCTTAACTCCAGTTAAGTTCATGGTGCTCTTGCACTGGGGACCCCAGAGCTGCACACAGCACTGCAGATGTGGCCTCACTTGTGTCAAGTAGAGGGGAAGGGTCCTGACCCATGGGCAACACTCTTCCTAAAACAGCCCAGGATGTCCTTGGCCTTCTTTGCCACAAGAGTGCCTTGCTGGCTCATGGCCAGCTTGTTGTCCACCAGGACCCCAAGGTCTTCTCTGCAGAACTGCTTTCCAGGCAATAGGCCCCCAACCTGCACTGATGCAGAGAGGTTTATAACCTAGATATCTCTGGATGTGGGACTCTGCATTTGCCTGTGCTGAACTTGATGAGATTCCTCTCCGCCCAGACTGTCAAGGTCCCTCTCAATGGCAGCACAACTCTCTGGCTCATCAGCCACTCCTCCCAGATTTTTTATCATCTACAAACTTGCTGAAAGTGCACTTTGCCCCATCACCCAGGTCATTAATGATGCTGAATAGCACTGGCCCCAGTATTGACCCCTGGGGTACGCCACTAGTGACTGGCCTCCAACTGAGCCTTGTACCACTGACCGCAATCCTCTGGGCCTGGCCATTTGGACAGTTTTTAACCCACCTCACTGCCCACTTAGCTAAGCCATACCCTGTCAGTTTGTCTATAAAGTTATTATAGGAGACCATAACCTTATTAAGGTCAAGGTAAACAACATCCGCTGCTCTCTCCTTGTCCACCAAGTTAGTCACTTCATTACAGAAGACAGTAAGGCTGGTGAAGCCTGACTTCCCCTTTGTAAATCCATGCTAACTACTTCTGATCACCTTCTTGTCCTTCATGTGTTTGGAGATGTTTTCCAGGATGATTTTCTTCGTCACTTTGGAAATGAGGTGAGGCTGACCAGCCTGTAGTTCCCTGGATCTTCCTTCCAGGCCATAGAGATGACATCAATCTGTTCAAGCTAGAGAGGATAGGGAAGGACTGGACAAGAGTGATAAATTCTTTCCCTGTGCTATAAAATACTACTTTAAGTGTTCCCTAGAAATGCTGTTCCTTTTTGAAAATCAGCTGTTTTCCTCCCTGCTTCTTCTTGTCCTTGTCAAAGCATCTGAAGCCCATTGGACACTGATTACACTTAGTAAAACAAGGAAAATGTGTACAAAGACTTCAAGGAAGTCAATCTTCCACTGCAGGAAAATTCAACACCTTCCTAAGGAAAGGAGAGGAATCATGCCTTTGTACTATGAAGAGATTGTATACAGGAGGAAGATCCAACTTCCAATTACTCCTAAGGCAAATGCACACTGGAAAAAAGGCCCCTGGCATCAGGCCCAGATGTCATTGTACTCCTAATTTCAGATGGTTTGAATTCCACCTAACTCCCTGCACTTGCTCTTGGCTGGCTGTAGTCCTGCAGATGCAATCTGTTTACAGAGAAAGCTCGGCTCCAAACTTCCTAGCTTCGCAGGAGCACACCGGGCATGATGCTCGGACCAAGACCAAGCCAGCAACACAATCCTCAGCCTCTCTGGTGGTTAGATCCTTCTGCGTTTTCCAGTGACAGGACTGGAATCCCGGAATCAATCACATGGGCCACCGTGAAACTGCCTAAGAGCTGCCTGCATCTCGGGACTAACAGGCTGGACTCCCCTTCACTAACGCAATCCTGCTGGAGTGTACCAGCAAAGATGGAAGAACCTCAACCCAGATGGCAAGTTCAAAGCACCTCACTAGAGAATCAGCTGCTCCGAGGAACAGGCAGGCAGAAGAGGTTACAGATACAATTTTCCTCAATAGTGCCCTGAGGGTAATGAAGAAACAATAACATAAGAAAGGACTTGTTTTGCCCTCCATGTACCCATAGGGCAGCTGGCACCACTAAGCATTTTCTGACCGGGTGGTAGAAGACTGTAGTTTGTCTGACCACAGAACAGTTTTATAACCCAAGAATCAATCTGTGCAAGTGCTTTCTATGATCTTTTCCTGCTGTCCATTTCTGCTGATCCATTTCTGCTGAATGGATGTAATAAATAAAGCTCTGGCTTTACTGCCAATACTTAATTCTTTTGTAACATTCAGAGAGAACTAAATTTGTCTCAGACACAGCTACCTGCACAAACGTAAATCCAGTATGATCTCCGATACTGACAACAACCTACTCTAAAGGACAGCCCAATGTTCTGAGCAGAGACACACTTTCAAAGACAAACACTGACATAACAAGGGAGGAATTGAATGTCACTAGCTCTTGAATTCTGACCCCAGTACTGTAACCATCTTACTGTCTGAACTTTAACAAACCATGTATTTTGCTACTTCAGCTCCCTCATTCGCCAGATGAGGGCTAATAAAGACTTCACATGCATTGTGCTAGTTTTTCACCTTCAAAACACTTCAGATGTGTAAAATAAGGCAAAAACGTTTATGGCAACCAATCATTATTACCCAGCTGGACTGAGTTGAGATAATGAACTAATTACTAATCAACTCAAGGTACCGCATTATTAGCCAGCTGGACTGAGTTAAAGATAATGAACTAATTAACTAACTCAAGGTACCGATCCTGCCTACAAGAGGCAGGCCATTTCCTCCTGGCTGCGGAAGATGCAACAGCGTCCTTGGTGCTGCAGCCAGGCTGGTGAGCAACAAACGTTGAGCACCGCTAATAAACCTCCAGGTCAAGATGACTGGTTTTCCTCTAGAGCGTGAGTGAGAATGCACGCCCACTAAAAAAAGACGAAACTCACAACTCATCCTCCAAAAAAAGCCCAAATCAACAATCAACAGATGACAGACGTAACAGACATGCATGGGTGAAAATACGTGTGGGAATGACTCTAAAATATCCAAGGAGGAAGCGACAGAATAAGTAAAGCAGCAGGAAAAGGCTGGTCTTTTGGGAGTTGCGTTTTGGTTGATTTGTTGCTGTTACACCACACAAAATAACAAAAATGAGAGTTCTAGCTCACTGTGAAATAGGAATTGGTGTTTATTCCCTGACTGTCACTTATTTACTTACAATAAACTCTGTTATTATGTGTCGCAAAAAAATGACCTGCAAATAAACTGCTTTCTAACTGGAAGTGTAATCTTTAACGCTACGGCTACTTTACTGTTCATCCTCTTGACCATTCCTGACTGTTCCCTATTGCACGCTATCATTTGCCTGTATCCGGCTGCTCTTTCACAATTCTACTAAGGACTGTGAAGTAAGGGTTACCCTTTCCCACTGTGCCTGTACAACACCCCATACAATGATGATGGGATAAACTTATCTGCCTTCGCTCGTAAGGCCCTGTGCTTTCCATTTGTGGTTAGAGCAGTCTTGAAAACATACCAGTCTTTTGGCTGCTGCTGAACAGTGCTTTCAGAGCAGCAAGGCTTTCATACTCTTATCTCCTTCCCCTCACCCCAAAGCAAGTAGGCTTACGAGTGGGCAAGACGTTGGGAAGGGACACAGCCAGGACAGCTGGCTCCAACTGACCAAAGGGATACTGCAGACCATATGATGTCGTGTTCAGCGATGAAAGCTCAAGAAAAGGAGGTATAAGGGGAAAAGTTCAAGGTTATAGCATTTGTCTTTCCAAGCAACCATTACACATGCTGAGGTCCTGCTTTTCAGGAATTGGCTAAACACCTGCCCTCCGATGGGAAGTAGTGAATGAATTCCTCTTTTTTGCTTTGCTTGCATGTGTACTTTTTGCTTTCCTTATAAAACTGTCATTATCTCAATCTATGGGTCTTTTTGCCTTCCTTCTGTTTTCTCCTCACCCTGCAGGAGAAAGGAGTGAGAGGCTGGATGGGTGTGTGGCTGCTGGGGTTAACCCTCAGCAGGTGGCCTACTCCTTGCCTGGGACTTCTAGATGCTGCAGTAGTACAAAAAATGATATTAAAAATCTTCATTGTAGAAAGGAACTGAATATTGGTTTTTGCAAATCCTAAGATAATATCCTGAACTGACTGCTGAAACTGCTGTCTTAGTGTGTAACTTTTAACTATGGATAATAATTTTCTTTTTCTATATAGAAATAAGATGTGAAATGCCAGCTAAACTGCAGGGCAAGAAGATAGTGTTGATAGGAAGCAAAATTGGCTCAAGTTGGCCATAACTGTAACTCTTATCTCAAAGATTTACCATAATACTGTGACACACACGTTGTCATCTACAAGCCACACAACACTGCATTATCTTTTCATTGAATTATTTTGCCTTGCAATGTACAACCACTTTCTTGCTTTTTTCAGAACATTTTTTCTTTCTTGACTATACTCCCCTCTGCTACACTTTCCCATATGAAGTTGTACTATGACTTGTTGTCTCCAGTGTTTTCTTTCCTTCTCTTCTGCTCTTTATTCTCCCTTCCTCTTCTTTCCCTACATTACACTCCATATTTCTTCTCCTTTATAGCTCTCATTCTCTCCCATCCAAATTTCCCTCTATACATACGAACACACCATAACTTCCCCTTTAATGGTTCCTAGCTATCTTCCCCACTCCCTTGCATCAGGACATGCATTGCAATTGGCTAAGTAAAAATTAGCACCATTGAGGGGAAAAAGGTCAGGGGACAGGATTCAGCATATACTACACCTGCAAAAAGACTGTAAGCAGCTGCTCTGGTTCACCAGTCTCCAGTCGGTAGTTGGCAACACCTGAAAGTGCTTTTCCTTTCCATCCTTCTCTGACAATTTAACCCTCAAGAAGACAGAACCAGCTTCCATACACCTCCCCCCCACCCCCGCACCCGGAATGCTGGAAAACAGCATTAAGAAAAGAGCTTCTCCACTGCACTTGCTCAGGCACTGATGAACCTTTATACTGCTTAAAGTCCCTCCTCCTGAATCTGAAAAGATAAATACCCTGAGAACTATCCATGAAATTGATAAAAACTGTTTGATTTCCACTCTCTTAAGACTTAACCAAGTTCTAGCGGAAGCAATAGTACAGAAACTGTCTGTCTAAAGATTTGGAGCAAGGGGCAGCACTGACTCATATCCAGTTTTATCACAGCCTCTTTTAAAAAACAATATAATAAGATCTACATATTTTTTGCATTTGAAAGAAAAAAAGTCAGTTTCCAGCTTGCAACACCAGCCAAGACAGTAAGGGGAATTTTCCATCCCAAAGCGAGCCAATCAGGATAACTATGCCCTGGAGAAATGCCCCTGACTGCAGCTGTACATTTCCGATGTTACACCTCAATATAGTGAAGCAACACCCATATATTATTAAGTACATATTTCTGGACAGAATAAAACACGTATTTTGAACAGCTTCCCAAAACAGAAACATAAGCGCAGTGCAGGCCAAGGTTACAATTGTAGTTCATGCAAGACTGGTTCAGCTAATTTAAGCAACAAGTTGACTACTGCTGTAATCAAGATTTCCTTCTTCCAGGGAGGTGTTGGAAATGTGAGCTGTAACAGTCAAACCTCTATTAGAAAGAGAAGATTAAAAACCCTGACCATTTAAAACTTCACTAATGACAGATGAAATCAGCTGCCTTCAAGTGCATGGTTCTGTGAAGCACTCAGTCTTCAGTTGCACAATAACCTCTCAGCCCCTGTGTCTGGGCAGATTTCCTTCTTGTCTGGCTGCTTTGCTAAAATAAGGAGGCTGCCTGGCCTCTGATAAGTGACTTCTCTCATGTACCACCATCCACAGGCTATTTACTGAAGATAAAAATCGTGGGAAGGTGAGAAAAGGCAAAATAATCTTATTCAGACCCTCTATGACTCAGATAAGAGGACAATCCTAAATACAAGCAAGTGGTATTCTTTACTTATTAATAAGAAGTTATCTACCTGCTTAGGCACAGACCTCAGTGGTAGAAAAGGATGTGGGGCAATCACAGAACCAGCATATGAATGACACTATTAAAGAGCCCTTCTTACAGGGTGTTAGCCATGATCATTAAAGAGACAATTCTTTGTAATGACTAGTTACAATTAAGCCTGGCCTGCTTACTGCCTGCGAACCGCAGGCCAACAAAAGTGGGTTTGGTAGAAACTAGAAATTAAGAGGTTTGAGCTGTCTTAAGGAATGGCAGAAACGTGGCTTTCGATGGCAGAGAACGGAATCCAATGATGATGTACAGGAATATACATGTTCATGGAGGCATAAAGACACCTAAGGTATACAAACATTGCTGGAGAACTTTGTCCTTTGAGGCTGTTGCTGCAAAAGCACCTGAGTCCGGAGAAGGAGCCCTCCTTTGGGGCAGGAGATTGTCCACCTCACCTGCCATACTTCCTTTCAGTTGGCTGGGAAGAAGAGCTCCTTGTAGGAGTAAGGCACCTTTGAAGCCACTACTCTGAACCATTCTCAGCACATATGTTTGTGTTGTTTGCCCTTTAACTAGTCAATAAAGTCCCATATTGTCAGCAATATACAACACAGAGCTTAATCCTTACTCGTGAGCTATAGAGCTCTTGTACGTAAAGTTCACGGCTGTCTAAAAATGGATTCACCAACCATGCATGGCAATACCACCTACAGAGAAGGAGCCCACGTTTGCTGACCAGCCAAGCCTGGCTCAGACTGGCTGGCTGCTTGAAGCTCAGGGTACACAGTGTTTAACAAACATCCACAAGCTCTGCACAGCAAGCTGCGAAGTTTCCCCCCTGGACCTGGATATCCAATACATATCTAACAGCATATAGCTACTTAAAACTCAAATAGGAACATATAACACGAAACCAGTACCTCATGGCAACGATCATTCTAATAACCTATGAAACGAGATGCACAAAAAATAGAAAGCATACGCTATCCAATCTCATCTTCCTGGAATTGGTTACTGAGATAAGGGATACCTTGCGAACCGCTCAGTGAAGTCTCAGTGCCTGTGCCTGCTAAGCCTCAGCATGCAATCTGTTCATCACTTGCCCTTACAGATGCCGCTCACAACACGGCCCGTTGTCATTGTCTGAGGCATTTACTGCTTGACTGATTCAAATCTTCAGTTAACACCTGCCATATCTCTCCCTGCCCCAGAGAACACCGTGCTGACAGCTGGCAGTTGCACAAACAGCAGTTTAAAAGTTCGTATCTGCCATCTCTAGCAAAGGCTTTGTTAGCCATGGCAACGAAGCCTTGAGCAAGGCCTCCTCGAATAAGAGGAAGACTTGTTTACATCACTGAAGTCCATGTTGTTAGCCGTGCTGGTGCATTATAATTCTTATTAGGAAAAAAACAGGTGAGAGTTCCCGAAAATGCTAACATCGTGACAATTTCCAGACCAACTGGCATCATCACAGCCTGGCTGCTAGATCAAACCAGGCCTTAGCACACAAAAGAAGAACCTTCTCCAAGTGCAAACACTTGATGCTTGGCAAGGAGGGCCATGAAGATGGTTTGAGGGCTGGAGCACCTCTCCTATGAAGACAGACTGTCAGAGTTGGGGTTGTTCAGCCTGGAGAAGAGAAGGCTCTGGGGAGATCTTACAGCAGCCTTCCAGTACCTGAAGGGCACCTACAAGAAAAATGGAGAGGGATTTTTGACAAGGGTGTGTAGTGATAGGACAAGGGGCAATGCCTTTAAACTGAAAGAGGGGAGATTTAGATTAGATATGAGGGAGAGATTTTTTTACAATGAGGGTGGTGAAACACTGGACCAGGTTGCCCAGAGAAGTTGTGGATGCCCCATCCCTGGAAGCGTTCAAGGCCAAGCTGGATGGGGCTTTGAGCAACCTGATCTAGTGGAAGGTGTCCCTGCCCAAGGCAGGGGGGTTGGAACTAGATGATCTTTGAGGTCCCTTCCAACCCAAACCATGCTATGATTCTAAGATGCTACAGAACTGAAGGGCAATGACTGAGGGGGAAAAACGAGAAGAGACAAGATGAGATTCTCCAGTGGCACTGCCGCAGCTGACAGCTTTCAGTGACCACCTGGAGCCTGGCAGGGCTCTCAAACACACTGGGACAGCACTCCTGTGTCTACTAGGAAGGTTCACTCGAGCAATCTACAAAAGGCTCAGTTAGCTAACAGGTGACAAGCAGCAACTGGGGACTGTGTTCTTCCCAAACAGATGAAAGAGCTCTTAAAGTGGCCTTTCCAGGGCATAATTACAGACTTGCAGGAAAGTATGCTAAGTCCGTCTGTACTTCTGTAGCTGCTGCTGGTCATTTCAGGTTAACAGCATACTTCTCTCCCAGCAGTCAGTACTTCTTTCTTGAACTCACTAATGGCATTTTTTTTAAAAACACACACCAAAAACACTCTAAGAAAACTCCCCCTTGAAGCAGCTTCTCCATCTCGTCACCACCGCATTTCCATTTCCCTTCAGGGAAGCTGTGAGCAGGAGAGGAAGCCGTGAGCCTTGCAGCTGTTGCTACTGTTGCAAGAACAGCAGCCAAGCGTGCTTTGGCTTTGAAAGCCGCAGTCACCTAGCTCCGACCAGCCAGACGCACCTGTACTCGCCATTACGTTCATCGCATCACCCGCAGCGCAGTGCCGGCAGTTGTTTCAGCCGTGATGATCCCTTAAGAATCTGAGCTACGCAAAAAAGAGGAAGCTCACAGGTGGGTGAAAAGAAATCACAGCAATTTTAGAGTTTGATCTCTGTGTACAGAAAGTAGCAATTTCTGGCTGCTGTATACTTTACATCTCACCACAAAATGGGAGGACGAGGCCACAGTGCGCCCAATGTGACAACAGCCAGAGGAGACAACTCAGCCGCAGCACTGAGTGAGTACCTCACAAGGACTCCCCTCCAGGGAGGGGAGCGGAGGAAATACTTACTCATAGTAAGCACAGACTGTCTGGCTTTGGGGAACGATACTCCATTACCCCAGCAATGCAGAGCAGGTACCTAACAGAGCGTCACGGTCAGGAACGCTGCCCTCACTGCGGTACGGCCACGGCTCTGCTGGGTCACAACAAGACACAACAAATTGTTCCAGCACCTACATCCCTGGAATGCAGTGAAGGATGCTTGGCAAGATGCTCTTTATCATTTATAGACTCCGAGCTGATGGAGTCTGCGCTTGGAAAGAACTGATCCCCTGGCTTCTGCTTCTGTGTAGCAGGAAAGGAGGATGTTCAAAGGGACACGATCTCCAAAGAGAGGGAAGAGAGGGAATACATCACCCTTGCATGTCTTAAAGGAAGGTGACAGAGCAGTAAGAATCCATGCTTTTCACCACACCTTCTTATCCATGGACTCTGTGTACACCTGATTAAGATTTTTAAATGGCATTTGCAAATGTAGCTTCCTGTAAAACAAATGTGTCAGGAAACCACTGCCAATACCTCACTCCGCTCTTTCAAGCATACTAAACACATCTCAGGTGATGTGGCAAATTTCTAGGCTTCACTTCCTTTTCTTTTCGTTTCAGAAAATGAATTTGCTAACCCGTGTTCAACCACTTCTGTACTAAAAGCACTGCATGCATTAAGGTCGCTAATGAATGTATTGCAACGAATCCTACTGGATGGATCAAATGAGCAATGAAAGGTAGCTCCAACTTTGTGCTTTTTGGAAGCCTCTTCTAAGATACAAATCAAACATTCACTGACACATTCAGAACAGATTCCCTCGTGTTTAACAATGACTACAATTGTCTTTTTACAAAATGTACTGGAGTGGATTTTTTAGTCTTCTAGAGCAGTTTCAACATCAGAAAAATTTCTAGTTTCTTTTTTGCTAAAGAGAAACTAAATTAAATAAGAGAAATTAAATTAAATAAGAGAAACAGAAATTAAAACAGATGGTGCAAAACCTTCCCCTGCCCAAGAGAAAAAGGACTAAATTCTCAGCTTGTGGTTTGAAGCACATGGAATCACTTCAGGCTTACATAGTTCCTGCCCTTATAAGTCAGACACTTGCTCTTGCTGCCAGTAGACTCTATGGCTGCACTGTTGCCTAAAAACTCTTACCGACAAAAGAAAAATGAAGGAGGCAATTCTGCCCCTCTACTCTGCTCTCATGAGACCCCATCTGGAGTACTGTGCTCAGCGCTGGGGTCCCCAACACAAGAAGGACATGGAGCTGCTGGAGTGAGTCCAGAGGAGGACCACGAAGATGACCCGAGGGCTGGAGCACCTCTCCTGTGAAGACAGACTGACAGAGTTGGGGCTGTTCAGCCTGGAGAAGAGAAAGCTCTGGGGTGATCTTATAGCAGCTTTCTGGTACCTGAAGGGCACCTACAAGAAAGCTGGTGAGGGACTTTTTACAAGGACGTGTAGTGATGGGACAAGGGGCAATGCCTTTAAACTGAAAGAGGGGAGATTTAGATTAGATATGAGGGAGAGTTTTTTTACAATGAGGGTGGTGAAACACTGGACCAGGTTGCCCAGAGGAGTTGTAGATGCCCCATCCCTGGAAGTGTTCAAGGCCAGGTTGGATGAGGCTTTGAGCAACCTGGTGTAGTGGAGGGTTTCCCTGCCCAAGGCAGGGGGATTGGACCTAGATGATCTTTGAGGTCCCTTCCAACTCTAACCATTCCATGATTCTGTAAGGAGAGCTGAAGTAAAGCTACATCAGTTCCCTGGCTAGGTTTACTGCGTAAACTTTTTGAACAGTTGCATCACTACAGCTGAGAATGGCTGCATGGAAGGGAGACAGAAATGGAAAATTCCTTAAACTGGTGTTGCCTGTTATTTTTTTCTCATCAAATTAAACCATGTCAGCTTACCACCAAGCACTCCTTGGTTAACACATAGGGAACACACTGTTTGCTCCCAGCTCTTATGCAAATACCTGGGCAGAAATTGTAAAATAGCCACCCAGAGCAGAGGTACGGAAAAATACAACTGGCTGAGCCTGCCTGTTTCAGTGATCACAGAGAGGAATTAACAGGACTTCCCAGACCTATTGGTTTTAATTACTAGGCTTGGACATTCCTCACTCAAGTGCTCCTGCTTACTTTGGAACCATCTAAGACATAGATAATTTTTTCCCCTCTTTACCCAGCATGCCAGGCAATGTCCTTTTACTGCAGCTTCTAGTAGAACAACAAAAATAATTAGCAGCTACAACACATACCTCTGACATTGGCCTGAAGAGAAAAACTTTGCTGCTAAAAAACATGTCCTATTTCTTATTGCTTAGCCAGTAGTTCATCACATAGTTGCAGACTGAAGACACCTGCAGATTCTTGGGGTGGTTTTCCTCAATTATTATTTTCTTCACAAACATAAAATGCCTCCTGCTTGCCTCAAAATAAGCCTTTTGTATAATAGGTCATGACATCAGTGATAGCTATTACAGCATTATTTTTCACGTTTTCTGTTATCAGCCGGATAAAAACTCAAGCAGAACATGGAACTGTTTGAACCTAAGCTTTGTAGGTTAGCATCCAGCAACTTTCACCAAACTTGTTACTTCTGGCTGTTATTTTCCTTTGGAAGAACTATAGACAGAGTGATGTTAGAGGAAAGTTGAAAGTGCAGTCTACAGAGCACCCAGAGACGGGTTTAAAACTTCAGCATCTCTGCATATCACCAGAACCCCTCTCTTCTGACTGACCAGCATTATTATCATACAGGCAAAATCATAGAGCATTGACAAGCTGCTCCAAAGAATTAGATGTTTTATTTCAATCACCTCCATAGACACAAAGACATTTCAGGCTCAAGATCAAGTTAGAAGATTGAGTAGCTTTCAAATCACACCAAGAATCATTTGCTTTTGTGAATTTCCTTCTCCTGTATCAATGGTTTTGATTAAGAATTGTTTTCTTCCACTAACAGATTTTGCTTTCTTTTCATATTTCAACTTCTTCTGAATTTAGCTTCCAAGTAAATTTGTCTGATATCATTCAACACATTCAGAAATTGATCTCGGCTCCAGCAACCTAACTACCAGCATTTTTTAGCTTTCGGTGTTAGACGTATTAATATTCTCTTGATGTATGAATATTCTCTTGAATACTAATACTCAGCCGTATGCTAGTGCACAAATAACCCAGAGAGGTTTCAGCACACTTCAAAGTTACTCAGAATTACTGACTGTCTTGTTGGCCATTCCCATATCAAGCATGTATCTGGTTTTGTCAAGACACACTTTGGAATTCAATAGATGCTCAGTAGAAAAGCTTTAACTACTCCCTTAGCATTTTTAACAAGTTAAAATGATGTTGTTAAGTCAACTTTTATTGATTTTATCCATTTTTACCTTGCAATTGTTTGCAAATTTTTTCCCCAGCCTTGAGAAGATAATTCTGATTTTCTGCTTTTTCCTGGTTCAGACTGAGCTGAAAGAATCAGCACTGTTTTGTGCCAGAACCATTGTCCACTCAGTAACAACAGCATTATCATGGGAACAATCGCCTTCAGTCTGAACTGTGGTCAACATTAGCTTGGCCCAACCTGAAGGTGAGGAAAGAGAAGCGAAAAAGGCCAGGGGCCTCTGTACTGCTGAGAGGCCTGAAAGAAGGAACAGTCCAAGAACTGTTTGAGAAGCTTGAGAGACCTACACAAACACGTGCTGTGCCATGACGGCTCTCCTTCTGCATGTGAGGTCTCAACACTTCTTTTCTCTCTTGGGTCTGTACTGGGCACACTCTTGCAAATCTCTGCATCGGACACTTTGGACAGGTGGTACAATCACAGCCATTCCTGCCAGCCAGCTGCCCAGGATGGTGGGACACCTACATAGGCTCGACTGTCAAACATGAGCTGTGCTGAAAGCAGTGTCTGTGGCATCCTACAGACTTCAGTATGTAAAAATACTAAAAGGCACATAAGGGCTCCACAAGACATTCAGCTGAATCAGACTTGTTTCAATCTATGAACACTGCCACTTGAGCCACTCCAGTGACAATACGGATGCAAATTCATACTGCTGCCTATAAAGGCACAAGATGCCTCAAAAGGCTTCCAAGAACCCATCTATTGAGAACGGGCCAAGCTAAGTAACATAGGTTCCTAGAAAGTCTTACAATAAAACAAGCCAGCGGCAGCACAGACGCAGAGCAAACGTGTTTCAAACAAATCAGCACAGTTAGCGTGGCATACTGAAGACTGCCATGTGTGTTGATTTTGCCAAGCTTGCTAAAATTCAAGTTATTTAGCTTCTCTGGTAAAAGTGTATTGTGCACATTTATACACACCCACTCGCACACTTATATAGTACACTGCAGCCGTAGAACCAAGGTGGCCACAATGGGATCCTGCATGCATCCCTGTGAACAGAAGAGATCTTGGCAAAACTGCAAATACAAAAAAAAAAAAAGGGGGGGGGAAACACTAAAAGAAAGAGAAAAATCTATATTAACCACTGTCAAGTTAAACCAGTTGAAGTGGGTTAGACGTTGAAGATACTTTGCAACGTCCTGTTGAAATCAGAATGTCAATTCAGACTGGATTTTGAAAATGGAGCCCCTACTAACGTTAGTAATATGCATGAAAAACTGCTTTCAAACTGTGTTACTGCCATGTAAAATACACAAATCATAGAACTATGTTTTCTCCTCCATTTTATTTTCAAAATATTTACATACCGTTCCCTAAACATTAGAAAGCCAGGAACTCAATGCATAAAACACGTTATCTTTTCAAAGCTATAATCATTCTGCAAGGTTAAAGAAATTCTCTAGCAAAAAAAGTAAAGGAATTAATGTAGGCTTACAGGAAAGAAACATGCTTTTTACTTCCTAATTTCATTCTATGCTAGACACCACAGCACCCAGGATTTGAAGAGAAAGCACTGGTAACATTTAGACATTTGCGACAATTCAGTAATTATCAGATTGCTGCACAATCTCCTAATCTTGTCCAAGACTGCTGAGTTTTAGTCCTCGCGTTATGATCTCTCTTACAGAAGAACAGTTGTAACATTATTTTCTATTTCCTTTGTATAATTTCTATAGCATATTGTTGTCATCTATTAGAATTCTTTCATGCACACACAATTTTTTTTTTAGCTTGCAAGCATTGCAAACAGCCCTTAACATTACAGTAAATGACAAAACGTTTCTTCCTCGTTCTCTCTCATATCGATTACTTCTTGGAAAAAGGAATTGAGGAAGAAAGAGAAAAAAGAAACAGTAATGTTCCCTCTTCACAACCACAACCGTTCAGAGGCCCAGTATGCAATGATATACATCTAACCCAAAAGACCTTACTTTTGTCCTCTGCCAGCATAATGGTTCTCCTTCTTAGCAAGACTGCAGTCCCACCAGCCACATTAACACTAATCCAGGAACGTTCATAGATTTAACACAAAGAATTATTTCCAAAGAAGGATACTGCAAACACTTCTAACTAGAAGAATCGAATGCTAATACAAATGGATTCATAGATAAAGCGGAAAATACTGTCTGAGAAGAGATAAAGGAGAGCTGCAAAAATATTTAACTTTCCGTGTTTTATTGAGTGCAGGAGTTGATCTAGAACTAACCTATCCTGGTTACCTACACACTGCAGCACAAACATTTAGTTTTCTGAAGGAATTATTTGAGAGGATGACACTATCATGATACCACATTAAAGGAAGTTCATTTGCTCAAAGTTCCTTGGATACCTGAGGTAACTCCTACTGATGTTATTTACAGGGAAGCTGGAAAGCAGAAAAAATGTGAGAAGGTGAAGCTGAAAGAGTATTGAGGAGAACTAATTTACGTTACTTTAACTTCTGTTAAAGTCACCACAGAAAACCACTAGCTTAAATTCTGATAAATTTGATATTGAACAGCATTGATAAAATATTACTCTATGTAAAGTATGTGAAGCATTATATAAAATTACATAGTTACATAATACTACATAAAATTATGTAAAGCATGCACGCACACTTTATAGGAGCACCAAAACCTGAAACTTCAGCACAAATAAGCATGCCTGTGCTAGCTGTAAGTCACACATCATAGCTGCAGTGACACCACAGCAGGATAGAGGGCAGAGAAGACTAGGTATTTCTAGTCCATAAAAGGAACTGTTCTTTCCACCACTGGTGAAAGCAAAAGCATAGACAGACTTTTAGCTAATCAGCAAAGCACAAGTCTACTTTTTTAGGACTACAAGTTCATTTGCAACGTAGACACGCTCAAAAGAACATCGTTTGTCTCTTGAAAAGATACTCTAGATCCACGCAACGGTTTGGAACAACCCAAGCCAAGAGAAGGCAGCAGACAACTGTTTGTATTCCTACCAAACTGAATTCCTAGTGAGGGACAACTCTGTGGTTTCACGAGTGTGGTACGAATGCTCAGTAGGTGCAGGTAGCTATGCCCAGTCACATTCAACTACATCTCTTGGTATCGAGGCTCATTTCTAAAGACAGCTGATGGCTATTAATGAACTAGAAGAAATTTGGTGCCTTTCAAATAGAAGCTTTAGGACCTGATATGACTCTACTGTAACCTAGAACAAAACGATTTCTAACTTCTAATGTCAACTTAGGACTTTGTAGATGCTAATAACTTACACAGGTTAAAAAAAATGACTAGACAAATAAATGCAGAGAGGAAAAAAAAGGCATTGGAGGCTATCAAAAATGAAGGCAACAATTCCACCATAAACGGTTGTCAAGGTACAAGTTTTTGTGGGATGAGACTGTATGTGAGGAGGTATCGCTACATGTTGCCTTCTGTGCTCTTTCCTAGCCATCCATCATTATCATTGCCAGTTCTGGTATTAAGCTGACAAATGACTCCACAAAAAACTATGTGCCACAGAAATGAGAAAGAGCTTATCTATTTGTTACCCCTCTCTGCATCTAGACGGAGCAAAATTTCCTGCACTGAGACTCCAGCTCAAATCCTGGCAGCGCTCCACTGTCGATTAATTTTGAATTTCTGATTTTCAGCCATACATCTTCCAGATGCCTCCCCCAGTCACTAGGTCACTGCCTGGAGGTCTCGGACAGCCAGGGCATGGAGCCAGCTGGACTTGCAGTCTCGGCCATGGTGCCCACCCATACCAGTCCACTCTTGCCGCTGGCACCTGGCCCTGCTTTCTCCCAGAAACTTACCCATGCCAAGTAACGAGGTGTTCCACTGGAGCACGATCCGCATTCGCATCACGGTGTCACCGTTATTATTAATGGCAAAAAGTTGTGAATACTAATCACTACCATCAGCTACCGCTACCAAGACACCACCATGCAGCACTTCCAGCAAGTAGCGCTACTCCGGGCTCCGGCACCTCCGCCTGAGCAGAAGCGCGCGTCGCTGCCTTCGGAAAACGCAGAGGCAGCTTCTGCCAGACCTCAACGCTTCGCTCTGCCAGCGGGACCGGGGCTCTTCTTCCTCCGGAGAGCCGAGGAGTAAAACCGCAGCGGCCAAAACGGCAACGAGCTGCGAGCCCGGCACCCCCCGACGGCACTCTCCAGACCCGCCGCCAACAGAAGCGCCCAGCAGGCACTGCCGAGGCGCCAGGGCGGGCCCCAGCGGCCGCCCCCCGCCCGCTCTCCCCTTACCATCTGGGCCACCTTCAGCATGCCGGCGCAGGAGCGGAAATAGGCGCCGTCCATGAGCTCCGCGTCCGAGCCCGCCGAGGAAGAGGAGGCGGCGGCCGGCGGGGCCGCGGGCCCCCCGCTGCTCACCCCGGTGCGGATCACTCGCGCCCCGTGAGACATGGCTCCTTACTGCGCTCCCCTCGCCTCCCGGCCCGGGACAGGCTTACGGGACGGGACGGGACGGGGCGGGGCGGCGAGGGGAGGGCGGCGGCGCCCCGGGGCTGCCCGCGGCCGGGCGGAGCGCGGCGCCGCCCCGCCCGCCCTCACCCGCTCCGTCCCTCGGCGGCTGGCGCGGCCGCGGGGCGGGGGCGGCGGAGAAGCCGCGGGGGTTTCCCCGCTGCCGCCGCGCCCGCGCGGGGCGCCGAGCGGGGCGCGCGGCAGGGCCCGGGACGGGGCGCGGCAGGACCGGGACAAGGCGCGGCAGGACCGCTCGGGCAGCCGCAGGGTGGCCGTGCCGCGGCTCCCACCCGCCGCTCCCCGCAGCACCCTCCCGGGGCGGCAGCCGCGGCGGGACGCCCGGCCGGGTGAGTTTCGCAGCTGGGTTGCAGGAAAATAGACGCCGAAGCGAACATTCCCGAGCAGGGAGAGGGGACGCCTCGCTGTACGCTGTGGGGTCCCAGGAGAGGAGCTCCGCCCTGAACCGGCCACCACAGCGGCTGGCAGCTTTACTCGAACAATAAAAGATGCCCGGCCTGTCAAAAGTTGTTCTTGGAGGGGAGCCGCTCTGGTGCTTCGCAGAAGAGGTACAACTGCAAACAGCGTCTTCCTACAGGACATTTATCATCGCCAAAAAAATCCCCAAACCTTCTGATTCATGATCTCGTAAAAGATAAAACATTTGCATTAAATGGGCAGCGTTAGGTGAAAGCGTAATGACTGTCTAAATGTCCCGACCCCCTTGTCTGAATTAAATTATGCAGAGATACTAGCAAAACTCAGCAAAGGAAGCTATGTATTTCCTTAAATTTAAAAATAACTTGTTTTGATTTCTGACAAGTGAGGTAATAGCAGGCCTCTGAGCTCTTATGAGAGCAGCAATGCCATCTTCTGCTGTTCTGTTCCTATTTAGCATTTAATAGCTCCTTCAGCAACAAAAATTGTCTTAGGAGGGAAGACAGGTAAGTTCAGATGATCTCCAACACAAATAAGGGGCTTGGCATAAGTAATTTACATGAGCAAGGCAGGGTTTGCCAGTGTGGGCAACGATCTGTAATACCAAGCAGTACGTAGTTTTGGGCTTCTATTAAGCCAGCTAATAGTTGCAGCAAGAGGTATTACCCGTCCCTACAAATTTTCTCTCATGTCATTAGATATCAAAGCTGCAACATTGCCAGTCTATACAAGAGTAAAATGCTACCTGCTGAGAAAGAGCTGCTTGTGTTGTTTGTTTGTAAACAGATTGGTTTTTCCCCCCCTCTTCTCCTTACAGTTCAAGTTCAGAAGCATGCACATTCATGGGTTTCTTGTAAGCCCTGTGGAAGAAGGTTCTAGTAACTTCTGTACTTCCTATTAATAAATATTTTTCTTACCTGCTGATTCAGCTTCTTTAGTTCTTAATTTCTTTTGAAAGTATGTATATGACTGGGGCCCTGCTGATCCGAGTTCAGCCCAGTGAAACAGAAATCCCTTCAAATTAATACAATTAGAGTAACAGTCATATTTTCTATTCAGAAATACAGGCATCTTCCATAAAGCCCTGGCACACACTCAGTCTAAAACACTGCTGAATTTGAAGGTGTTGTTACAGTTCTCATGATATTTACCTGCATCTTGTTAAGTGCATCATGTATGATGACGATAAGAGGTACTGACAACTCCTTAATAAATGAAATTTGATGGCCATAAGTTGACATCAAGTACCCTTTATGTATGTGGGTGACTTGTTTCAGACAAACAGTCTCTCGGAAAAAATCTATGTCGTCAAGTACCGTCATTTTGCAAGTTGATTAGCATTTTGTTTATTCTTCTAAAGATCTGTATTAAGAATTTCACTAATGACTTCATCACTTACCAGTTGTTCTTTTAAATAACATTTCTTTCAATCTTATGCACACTAAGCAATGCCTGCAGCGACAAATCTTGTTTTAATTGTTACATGATAAACCACAGTTAGCTTATCTTCTTTATCAATATTAGTATATACAAAAGAATATAAGTCAGTTTGCAAATTGGTATTTAAGACTAATGCACTGGAAGAAACAGATAACCTTTTGGGTGCTTATGCCTTTCCTTCAGGCCTGACATAGGAGGAGCAAACTTCATAAGTAATTCTCAGCTTGTACTGATTCCTCCCATTTTAACTAGCTATACAGAACACTTGAAGAATAGACAGTTGGTACCCTGGGAGAAATCAGACAGATAAGAGCGAGCATGAGAAGTAAAATAATTATCTTTCTAAAAGGAAAGAGCAAGGCAGATAAGTTACGGTTTGGGAAGAAAAAGCAAGGCCAAGCATAAAAAAAATATGTACTAGGCAGAAATTTGCTTAAAATTAAGAATTAAGGATTCAACTCACAGATTTGCCTTTGGAAGACATTCTACACATCTTCCCTTGAGGATCAGCACTGAAGACTCAGAGAGGTAGTAGATACTTTGCCATAATCATTCCTTATCTGGTAATAGCATGGTTTTGTCCTTCAGTAATGGGTTTATTCTGACACGTAACACACAGTTTCCATGACGGTTTTTGGTGAACTGGATGAGACACATTACTCTCTCTTAGCTTTACTTCCTTTATCCACAAACGTCTGGATTACAACTTTAGATCAGACCATCACAGTTACCACAAAAATAATGAAACATTTGTGCAAACATAGTCACGTTCTTTGGACTTAAGATAGGTACATCAAATATCATTTAAGAAAGAATTTCTATTACTGCAAAAGCATTTTTAGTGATGAGATTTTAATTCTGGCTACACTTATACATTTTATCAGTTGACATTTGGATCACTTTTATGCCTTTGATTTTTTTCCAGCAATGGAAGAGCATACGGCATTTTAATGACCCATTTTATCTGTGTAGATAAAATGCATAGTTGGTAGCCCTTCTTCCTTCTCACAACTGGATAATTTTAGCAAGCAGCAGACAGCCTGACCTTTGTTGTACAGGCCAGATGTAATTCAAAAACCTATATTTGTCTGCAAATTTCATCTTGCCTTCCCTTACACTGACATCCTGTGACTCCAACAGATAATTAACAACAAACCAATGTGATCAAGAACAGAATTAGCTGGCTGCTGATAAATCTTCTTTGCTGCAGGGCACGCACGTTAAGTAAGTACACAACATTTAGTTATAGGGAGAAATAAAGAAGTTTTTGGAGCAGTAAGACTTCTCTACTACCATATGTAATCGCCCACCTAAGTTTTAGAAGACTGGAAGAGTCCAATTCTTCTTAATCCAGGAAAAGAAGATTTACCAGTAGTTTTAAATGAGGAAAACGTTAATATCACAAAATAATCACGACCTTACATTCTCCACATAATTCCTGGAAAAAATTCCTTAGGTAAGTTGTACTTGAAAGTCATTTTCAAACTTATCTGTTTTGAAAGTCATAATGTGTCATACTTCTGCTTGACTCGAAAACATTTAAATGAGTGTCAAATAAAAAACTTCATTTGTTAAACTAACAACTCATAGATGATGCCAGCAGACAGGAAAGGAGGGAAGAAACTGTTTCTAGCACTGGCATCTTGATAATTCCTCTATGGATTTAATCTTTCTATAATTTAATAGGATTTAGAAGCCTAGATTTTAATTAGGACAGATTAATAGCCTAATCGAAGAAGAAAAGACAAAACCAGTCCCCTGAGAAACAAAACGTATTACCTTAGGTGTGTTTTGTGATATTCTCAGTAGGCTAAACACTGAGCACTAAGGGACTGTTGTCTAGACTTATGCCTTGGAGCCTGCTGGATTTGAGAGACCTGTTAAGATAACGTGTCGGGTGCAACATTCCTTCTGTGAGCTTCCAACCTACAGTAACAGGTTCCAAAAGCAATCTCATGATTGTGACAAGCTGTTAGAATATGCAAACTGACAGGATCATCTGAAACTCTGAAAAAGATTTTAAAAAGCAACCTTCTACTCCCAGTTTATAAAACATGCACAGTTGGGTCATTTATTTATTTATTTATAAAGTTTTGGGTGTGTTTGTTTTTTTTGTCGTTTTTTTTTTCCCCCCACAATGTCACTTTTTATACATAGTAATGAGACAGTATCAATCTTACTTTTCATTTGTAGCATTCAGTATCAAAAGTACACTTGTAACATTTAAACTTACATTTACAAAATTGGCACATCATCCGAGTAAGATTTATTAAAAGTTTAGTAACAACATCTATACAACGTCTAGAAAAAAGTTAATTTTAAAGAAGCAGTATGAAATTTTATTATACAGTACAAAGTTGGTGTTAGATGTCTCTACAGATGATATTGCATTATAAATAATAATTTTAATCTCATCTTAAGATATATTGTGTCAATTCTAACAGAAGTGTTAAAAAATACCTCATCCCTCTTCCTAGCTTTTGTCAGAGTATAATCCTCAAGGTATTTTATACTACAGAATTAATTTTAACAAAATATTTACTGCAAAGTTTGTGATCGCCAAGATATAAAGCTAAAATATGTATTTCCAGCATAGCAGGAGGTAACCACGAAGGCAAAGAACTGTAGAGAGAGGAGAGAAAAAAAACCATATTAGGAAAAAAAAAATATTTGAGAGCACTGTCATTTTTACAAAAAAAAAAATAGTTACTGGGTTTAGAAATGGGAGAAACAGCAGGCTGACAAAAATGGCATTCTTTCATCTCCTTGTACTTGTGTGGCCATCCCTGTCAACACTGTGTAAGTAAGCTTGTATTATGTGTAGAAATATGGGCCTAGAAGCAGACAAACCACGGCATATTTCAACTCATATTTCCCCATTACACTGCCTCAGTAAGGATCTTGGAGACTGGACTCCCACCAATCCCATACTTGCTGCTTCTAACACCAATTGCTGATAAAGGCTGAGAGATAGTCCATGGGAAGTGTGAGCTCAAGCTAACACGCCAGCATTGCTGCTGTGTTCCAGGAATTGCCTACAGTCCACCTGTACCTCACTATGGCATGCTGTGCATCAAAACAGGTTCATTTACAGAGAAAACTTGGATTCAAACGCAGGCCCAGACACGTTCTCAAACAGCAGTAGGTTACCGAATTCAGAGGTCCTCTACTGATGAATAAAGGTTTTCCTCAGTGTAAATAACAGTGACAGCAACCACGCTGAGATATTACTACTTTGTCGGAAACTGGTTACAGAGAAAGCCTTCTGTAGCATGCTAGATTTATTTTATGTTCAAAAGATTAAAACGACACAGTATCAGTGGTGCTGCTTCTGCAGTCCTTGCAGCACAGGCACACAGAAGCCAAAGAACAGCTGTGAACTATTTCAGTTGTACTGATAAAGTCCAATTCAGTGCCAGTGGTTAACTTCCTGTTAATCACTGCATGCTGTTCAAAATAGACAACGTTCAAAACAGTCTCATGATATGACCAGAATGTTTTGTGCTGGTAACTGAACCAAATAAAGCTGACACTGCAAATAGGATTAACACTACTTTTCTTGGAGGTGAGCACTGATAGGACAGAGAGAACAAAAGCAAGTTACAAGAAGGGAAATTTCAATCAGATATTAGGGGTTAAAAAAAATATCACAATGAGAGTAATCAAATACGGCAGCAGAGGCCCAGAGGCACTGTGAAACAGCCACCCTTGGAAACACTCAAAACTCAAGTCGACAAGGCCCTCATAGCTTGATATGAGTTAGCCCTGCTTTAAGCAGGGAGAGAGCTGGACTAGATGATCTCCAGAAGTCCCTTCCAGCCTAAAACCATTTTATGATTCTACCAATGTTTCTTGCTTATATACCACCGTTGGCCCGGGTAAGCACTTCATCTCTGAGAGCAGGGCACTACTAAGCGTGCATACAGGCAGTAACTTCAAGGCCTCCAACAGAGGGCTCTTGGTGAGCCGTGTCTAATGTAAACTTAATCTGTGCACCAAAAACTGTAGACGATGATGTAAAATATTATTACAGTAGAAAACTGTAGCATTGTTCTTTTCCAATAATTTTGTTTCTTATGAAATAAAAGCTCTATGTAAAATCTTTCTAACAGAGAATGACTGTTGGGGATAGATGATTTGCTAAATTCTCACAAACATCCATCCGTGAAACCCTTAATGGGTTCAGAAAACAAGAATCTACATTTAATAGTTTATTTAGACAGAGCATTAGATAAACACTATTAGGAGGTATTAGAAGAGATTCCAAACATCCCATGAGACACTGAGGATTCATGTATTTTGCATAAAACCTGAACCAGTACGGAAGCTTATATAGCAGCATGCAAATTCCTGTTAACAGCAGTGGCTGAGTAACAGATCAATAGTTATGAACTGCCAAGAGGACAAGACCCCGAACACCACTGAAGTGACAGGCACGTAGTTATCCAATTCCCAAGACAAAAAACAGAGCAGGTGTTCAAGTCTCTGTGTTCATGGCCGTATAAAATAAGCTTCAGTCAGAAGACAGGATTTGTGAATAGTCCAGAGAGGACAACTGCAGAAGCATGAACAGTCAGCAAAGTAGCTGTAATTTGGAATTACTCTATACAATTGAATTTGACTACTGTTGCCACAACATGCAAAATGTCCTCTTACAACTCCCTCAACTCAGCTAGACAATATGTTCACCTACTCAGAAAATGACAAGGCTCTTTAAAAAAAAAAGTTGTTTTTCACCCACATTGACTCACTGCTTTGGATCTTCCAAATCTAAGTAGCAAGACAGTTATGTCAGACTAATTAATGAGTTGCATCCACTTTAAAACACTGGTACGTTGCATGATTTTTCAGGTATTGCCCACCGAATTCAGAAGAAAGTTTATCAAAAGTTGAGGCTGTAACAGAAGATCACAGTAGAAACAGCAATACTGCCACTTCAGGACCTTCCCAAAGGTGCTGTGTATATGCCTCAGCCCACAAAAAGCTGAATGCACCTTATCCACATGCATGCAAAGTTAGCTGTTAGTTTAAACTGCTTTTGAAGTTTTCCAAGTGCATTGAGGTGATTTGCTGCTCACCCAATCTGTTTTGTCCACTGTGATGCGCAGGCTATAACCTCTGCCAGACAGCTAGTAATAAATGGGGGCAGGAGAGGGGAAAAGCAGTATTATCTTAAAAAGATTACAGCCTTTTCTATGTGACTGTCATCTCCTGGTGGAATTTCTAGTCACCTCCAAAAACTATGAGCTAAATCACAGCTACCTATAGGTTTTGTGTGTGAGCTTCTATATACATCTGCAGCGTTTCAAAATCCAGAATGCGTGAACTTCATTGGACATAAAATTGGTTTAAACAGAAAGTGAACTCACTGAAGAAGCTGCCCAGCTGTTGTAATTGTGACTGTCCAGTTCTTTGGTAACTGAAGATGCATCTACAATGGCAGCAATGAGGTACAAAATGAAGGCACTTCCATTAAAACACAGACCCTGTTGAAAAACCAAACAATGTAATTAATATACACATGCATTTGTTACCATTTTCTATTCCAACATTACAAAACTCTCCTCTAAAACATAATGTACACATGCAACGTACACAAGAAATGCGGTTCTTAACTATTTTTACTGTCCACCAAGTTTCTACCCGTAAAATTAAAATTTAACTGCTTATTTTGAAGATTCATAAACATTAAAGCACATTTTGGACAAACTGTTCTCTCCATTGCACTAAATCCAGAAGAGCCTTAAAGCTGATGTACTGCAAGTTTCCAAAAGTGAAAATAAGGATGCAGTTTGCTTATCACAATCTAAGTGTTAGACGTTAAGAATATGACACTACATGAAAAACAAAACAAAACTGTGATCTGATTGCATTTCTAATCTACACAAAGATACACTGCAGGAATCAATAACTCATGGCATATGAAGAATATTTATAGAATTCCAAAACTTTGTTTTCTCCACTTCTGAAGGAGATAAAGAGGGTGTAATTTTTTCAGTTGCATTCTTACACCCTTCAGTACCTTTTCCTTCTGCCTGTTTTGAGAAGAGAAAGCAACAGATAACAAGGAGAAAAACAGCCTGAATGGACTACATGGGTCATCAAGATTAATCCATGGCAGATGCTGCATTTTCTCTTCCAAGCAGAGTTTGTGTCTCAGGGTACCCATGTTCATTACTAAGAAAGCCACAAAGCCGATAACATTGATCTCATATAACACTATAGAGAATAAACAAGAACAGTTTCTTCAGGCTTTGCATGTGAGAAAAAACAGGAAGGGAAGGGAGAACAGATGTAAGAAGATGAAAGAGAGAAAAAGCTGTGAGAGTTTTTTTTAAAGTATGTAATTTTAATGCTTTTTCCTTTACTTACATACTAATTGATCATGGCTATAGGAAGCTCATTCTTATTTGAAAAAAAAACCCCAAACACCCAAACTCCACCCTGCTACTTGTTTAAGGCATATGAAATATTAATTTGGCCACAAAATACACTTCTAGCTCACTTGTGCCATGTTTAAGTGAATACCCGTGACATGCTTTGCACCTATTTACAACTGCAGGAATTAGTAACTCAGTTTAGACCAGGTCCTAATGTTGTACACAATCCGCTCCCTTCAGCTTCAGGCTCCATGTTTACGCTCGAGTGTTACACAAATATCATAACCCTTAACTCTGTTGCCCCAGTTGCCTCTAAATGTCGCCATACTGGTGCAGCTCCAACTTACTAATTTCCACGGTGTGAGCCAGTGGATGCTAGGAATATATATGCACATTATTGACTGCTGCAGCCCAAGAGAAGAAATTTGGAAGGCAGCAACAACAGCTGTACCCACATCAGCAATTCCCTTAGTGAACCAAAGCGTAGATCAACAGCTGGAAGTTGTTGATACGGAAGCTCCTCACATCCATCTCCAGGACATTTGGTTCTGGCAGAGTTTACTTCAGATTCAGTGGAGTCTGGCCCACTGCTGCATGCTCCCATGACACACAGAATTCAAAACTTTCTGAAAGGAAGCCATTCCCCAAAAACGCGTTCTCTCAACTGCAGGCCCCTCCGGAGAGCAGCATAGTCTGCTGTCATATGTCAACGTGCCAGTCTTCAGGTCACTACTGCCTATATGATGTGCTATGCCCATGCAAAAAGCCTTCTTACAGTTTTCAGAGCAGGCAGACAGGCATGTACATCCTCCTGTGGTTCCTAAGTCCTTGCAACTTCAGGGCATCTGGAAAAGAGTCACTTATCCACCTTTCCCCAGGGAACCATGGACAGCGCTGCAGCACTCAGCAGGAGTCCAAGGTCTGGCACTTGAGGTTTGATTCAAACACTTATAAATGAGTGGGGTTTATCTCACTGTCTAATAAAGATATTATCTCTGTCCACAGATCTCACCTCTCTTGTTTTATCTGGGCATTACAGTAATAAAATATCAAACTGTCAATTTCAGGATAAGATGGCAACAATTGGCAGGTTCAGGTGAACTTCTGTAAAGCACTGATTTTCAAACTCCACACTTGATTGCCTAGAGTATTTGTTGTTGTTATTTTTAGATTTCCCGTTCCAAAAAGACTCAATTACCCTGGAAAGCTACAAATCCCTGCAATATCTTGTCATGCAGAAAAGAAAAAAGCACATAATTTTTGAGAAGTGCTGCTCTGGGAAATAACACTGTTGGGGAAGATGGAATGCAATGCAAGCTGACTGGGCCTTTACTGCCAATATATTACTCAAACCAAATGGTTCATGCTAAATTACCATCTGCTTCTTAAATTCAAATTTACCAGATTTTAAAAGCTTCCATTGATTGTTTTAGCAAAGAACTTGCACTATTAAGGAGAGTCAGTTTTGAAGCACGTCCTTTGGGTTAATTTGCAGTAAAAGTAACTGCATCTTAAGCAATTTGGTAATGTGCTTAACCTGCAAAAAGTGGATTTATGACAGAGAAGTCCAGATGTAATTTTGGATACTGCATACAATAGGCACAGTTTGAGCTAAATGTTGCCCAAGAAGGCAGAGGAGTAACTAGCAAAGAATAAAATTCAGGATATTTCAGAGACTAGGGGAAGACAGGCATAACCTCACTCACTCAAAAAGGTGTGTCATGCTCTCTTGAATGAAGACATTAACAACACCTCTCTGAAAAGAGACCCAACATTGCTCTCAGCCAGCCAGGAGTGGCAGAGGTCCAATTCAAAGGCTGGCAATTTAACAGCTCTTTTAATACCTTAGGGCAAAACAAGCTGGAATGCAAGCATCTTTTATTTATTTTGCATTTATTTTCTCTTCATATTACCCTTTCCTATACAAGGAGATTACCTTTTGAACCTACATTTATGTGATCTTATCTACAATACGTTTGGAACTCAGAGCAAGAAATACACTCAATATGAAGTAGAAACAAATCAAATACTCCATCTTGTCTATCACATAGATAAGGGACAACTCATTCATGTGCAGCTGTTGTCTGACAGTAGCGTTAAACTGATGAAAGAGGGGTAATGACTAAAGGCATCTTTGTATCCGTTTGGATACACCTTCTCTTTGAACGTACTTTACTGACATCTAATGCAATGGCAAAAAAAAAACCCAACAAACTTCACACCTTTAAATGTACCCAGACACATTACTGCTGTAATTGAAATAATCCAATATTTCTATAGCAGTGTTATAGCCTTAATGGTAATTGCTGGTCAGGAAACTTGAAAACAGAGAAGCTATCTGAACATCATCCTTGTTGTTCTCGTTAGTAATTGCTATAGCTGGCTATTGATTACAGCAGCAAATGGGAAGGTGAAGAGTATCCAATTTTAGTCATGTACACAATATAGCTGATAATAAGCTGTTTGCAACACAGAAGTCAATTTTTTTTTAATCATAAAAATAACAGGATTATAGTCAATAACCTTTAGCTAGGAGAATAAAAGAAGAACGAACAGTATCTCACTGTATCATCAAACCATGACAATCAGACAAATGCAAAGCTAAATTCTTGGATGAGTCATATACAGTTGGCTGAAGTGACAATGACTTTTAGGATCTATTACCCTGAACACCAGCCTGTTATGAAAATCATGTAAAGATACATTGTTGAGAGGTGCAGCTAGTCAGGTTTGTTCAAACCACAAAAACTGGATCTGAATTTTAAGCGCCTGTAAATTTTTTCTGTAATTGCATTAGCTATTTATCTGATTTTCATGAAGTCTTGAGCTAAAAGCAAAGGATTATACGGCATGTATTTTACATATATATTACACTAATTTTCAGCATCATTTTCACAGCAGGCCATATGTGGATTGTCAGACTGTTGCTACCTCTGAACCACCTTTGCTTTTACTTTAACAGAGGAAGACTCATGTTTTAAGAGCCAAGGTCTCACTTCCAATTCATGGTGTTGATTCCAGCAGGGATTTCTGCTGTTTAAGCCATATGGCCAGGTCTGTTAGCTCAGAGGCAGCAACTGACTCATTCTTCATGGGATGTAACCACTACAGGGAGAAAGAGGCTACTGTGCATAAATATCAGTCACACGCACATTATTAAAAATCAAGTCACTACATCAACTGCTGAACAAAATGGTGAAACATCATAGGAAAAGCGTTTTAAAAGCGTCTGGGTAGTATGAAGGTTCAACACTGCAGGTACACAGCCACACACTAATTAGGGAAAAATCCGCAAAAAGCCTAAATACAGTTGTTTAACTATACCCGTAGAACACATCAATATTTTATTCTTTTCCTAACTCAGCAAGCTTAAAACAAGAAAGAAAGGATGTATTTACCACCGTGGTCCATGGCACCTGGGGGATCCTGGTGTAGGTCATTGTCATGTAGATGATCAGAAAGAAGACGGTGAGAACCCAGTAAAACACAGCTACAAACATCACCCAGCCAAAGGCCGGATATAGAAAGTATTCCGTTCCAGCAATCAGGGTCCACACCAGCAGCCCTAATACCTGCAAAAGTTATGGAGAAGAAAGAAAACTGTTACACAATCTTAGACCTCATACATTTGTTCTAGGTCAAGGAACGACACCACTGCCATTCACATAACCATTTGATGAGCTGAGGGATGCTACACTGACAGAATACTAACCTAACAAAAGGGAAGAACATAAAACTGGTTTTGCTGTTGCAGGACGTCACAAAGGGAAAGGCAGAATGAGGAGCCTCGGTGTTGATTTAGCTCACCTTTTAACTATTATGGAGCCATACCTGCAGTGGTTTTACATCTAGCTCTCAAAAGGATTGCTTATTATAGACTACTAGCTTATGCACATGAAGGTAAATACTATCATTTTGCAGTCTGAGAAGTCACTTCAGAAACAGAAGCCTGTGAAGGACCACTGGGATCTACAGGTCCCATCTGCCACAGTCACAGGTAACAGAGTAGTTGGGGTCTAGTTCAAAATGGTCCACATCTGCTCTGTGGACCTGTAGGCACTACAGACACAAAATAACTCCTAGGACCTTATTATAAAAGGTAGTGAAATATCAACAGCCACCACCACTATAACGTGCTGCTGGACCAGAGCAGGTCAGGTTGGGAATGTCATTATATTCCACAGTTCTTAGAATATCCCTCAAATGACCTGACCCCAAGTAGTAGACAAGAACTCTCACTCAAGCAAACTCCCCAGACAAACCAGTCTGGGGAAAAAAACTCTCTCCTGATCCTGAATCTGGTAATCTGTTCCATTTAAGACAGGAAGAAATACACGAATCACAGATTTTAACATGCTCTCTCCAGTTTTCTCTAGTGTTAGATGATCTCCGATGCATTAAGGAGGATGAGGAGCAAACAAAACAGAAGTCAAGTCACACGTCACAGAAAGAAAAGTTGTGTGCTTTGGAAGTTGTCCAGCAATTAGAAAAATCTTAATTATAAAAAGAAAGGGATATTTTATACCTTAAAAACAAACAAACCCCACAACATACATTTTACTGGAGTCAGTAGTAGGAACTAAAATTCTTATATTTGAAACAAGGCTCATCTCTTTCTGCTGTCTGGACTATGCTGAAACTGCCCAGCAGTGAGAAATGGAAGACAAAATGAAAGCAAATAGCAACACACTTACTTAACAGACAACAGCCACAGATGGACAATCTAAAGAACCTTCTATCCCAATATCCTGTATCCAGCAGTGGTTAATAACAGATGTCTGAAGAAATATATTAAGAATAGACCATGCAACAATAATATTTCCTTGGACTACCTGCCTCAGCTCTCAGGAATGCGCAGTGGAGGGACTTCCTGAGCCTACGGTGGTATGTTTGTTATCAATTGCCTTTGACAGAAGATGACAGTTTTGCTATAGCTTCATTTGCACAAGACCTAATCCTATTCCCATGTAAGTTGTTGGTTATGGTCCCATTTACTTTTCTATTGCAGAACTAAACACGTAATCTATAATGATAAATCTTTAAACGTTACACAAAAGACAAAACTATACTGTTAAACAAGAGTTTATTGTAATCAGTCCCACTAACTTTCAGCAGCTACCTGGTATCTGCTTATTTTGTCTTCAATTCATCTTCCAAATTGCCACCCAAACTTAATTCAACCCTCAGTTTGTTGTCCTGTGTATACTCCTATATGTTATTTGCGCGTTCATCTACATCTGCACCATCATACATAAAAGCATCCTATAAACGTCTGTTCCCCTTTTTTTTTGGTCTTGTAATAAGAGAAGGTACATAATTGTCTTTTTAAGAGCATTTTTTTCACCGTTTTCACGAATTCAGCGTTTCTTTTTTAATAGGAAGCCCTGGAACTTGCTTGGACTGGGATAAAAATTTCTACTTTCCACAGCACACCAGGGGAGGGCAGCATTGCCTCACAAGAACAGTTCAAACAGCATTAACTGGGTAGCTTAAAATACACGCTCTTCTTTAATGCAAGGTTATCAGTTCAGTAATGCTTCCCATAGTTCATTTTAATTCTAGTTCCAGCAACGTTTTACTAATAGCAGCAATTCAGTTAATAACGCCTTAAATTGCACCAACTACCCATGATTAGTTTAAAAACCAACTCAATTTCATTAACAATTGCTTTAAGATAAAACAATCTTGATAGACTGTTTAGCTAATAAAATACCATTTTCTTAGGATACAAAGTTGCTTTTCATTGGGCCCATCGACTTTAATCCAAATTTAAATTCATCATCCAGAAATTACACTAACAAATAATTGTTCTCATGCTTGATAAATAATTATTAAAAGACAGAATTACCCTAGATCTGACTAGTAAAATACCAAGAACAGAAACTTCGAAGATGAGACAAAGAAAACAAAGAAATTAAATAACATTAAACCACATAACCTACTGATAAGTGTTGGTTTTTAGAAAGCTTTTAAAAATTGAAATAGACTTTTTCATAAAAAGCACCAGACGATGGAAAATGTTTAATACTAAATTCAACACAAGTCAGATTGATAAGGACACCTCAGCTTATATAATCGATTACCTCTGGAAAGAGTAAAAACCTTACAAGTCGCAAATTATTAAAAAGGAAAATATTGAGGTTAATGTGAGACCACTAATCTTACATTACCACTCAATGAAGCTAGCAGGACATTAACTAGTGCACTGGTATTCTCACTGGTCACTGTTTTTTTCAGTAATATTATAAACTGGTGTTATCGCCTCTCTTTCACAATCATTTCAATATTTAAGCGCTGTACATCTCACATGTATTCTAAAGAATTGCTTATTTTAATGCATGTTTTTAGCTAGCCTGTATCAATGGCAGAACAACTTACCTAAGCAATTGAGATGCACCACAGATGTTAAAAGATTTATATTCTTAACCAGTTCTTGGTTCATCCGCATCGTAACTTTGATGAGTTGCATATTAAGAGCGCGTCTGACATTTTCAGTTAGATACAGATACTCTTACTGAATATTACTGGAGCTGACAGGCTGAAATAATATTTCAGATTTCTTGATTAGACCTGAAAAGGTCAGATCAGCTCATGGTCAACAATTCACTCTGTGTGTCGTTAGATGATATAGCAAATGGTTTTATTGCATATGTAAACATACGCAATAAATTGATTTAAAGTTCACACTGGCTGTCAGCATCTACAAAATACTTAAGGAGTCAAAGGAACACAGACATTTAGACAAGCCTTTCGTGATTAGCTTGTCTTCTCAGCATGTTAAATACTGAAATGGCTTCTGCGGTGTTAAAAGCCTGTCTCGTAATATTCTGACTGCCCCTTACATTACGCATTTGCTGTTCAACAGATCAGTACAAACTGGATGACACTTGTGCATCTGCTGGAGCTGAGAATGCCACTTTTCCTGCTGATTTGATACCATATCTCCCCACTGGGAATAACTGGACTATATTCAAATGCTGTCTCAATGAGCATCTAGTGTACAGAATCTGGCAAGTGAGTGATAGGTAGGCGATACCGTAAAGCAAAGACCAGCAACTGCAATACCTGGGGAGCGCCCACAGTAATTCAGTGTGCACAGACAGTACACGGCTACCTTCACTGCTTCAGATCAGCTGAAAGACAAGGGAGAAAGCTGCACTCAGTAACTGGGAAAGGCCTCTATCCCACTGTAACAAGGTGTGCTAGAACATATCAGTAATAGCTAAGTATTTTATTTTCATTTATGAGCAAGTCAGAATATGCTTATTTAGAATCACAGAAACATACTACAATCCTGTCGAAAATGACTCCGATAAAGGGAGTAAAAAGCATCAAGAAGACCAAAGCAAATAATGCATGTGGTAGTTGACAAGAGCGGCTGCTGTGTCCTAAGACTATCAAGGGCTCCACCAACTGGGTCCAGTTTTTCAAGTCAGATGGGAGATTTGGATTTCGCTTTTCAGCACGTGATAAAGGCAAGCAGTTTTCCCATGTTTATTGCAGTCTCTGATTTCACCTTAGACATCTATTTTGTGATCATTTGGCTGCTGCGTGATCAGGTACCTCCATTACCAGAATGCATTAAATATGTCAAATGTACTAATGCATACTTCAGCAGTTGGCAGATACCATAAAAAGGAAACAACTCTGTAGCAAAGTCCAATATTATTGAGTGTGCAGGTTTAAAATTAGATACTTAATTGCATATTCAAAGCCTTAAATAAGTGCCACAATTCTTCCACAGTGCTGAGAAATTCAAAAGTATTAGGTTATTTAGTCACTTTAAAAAAAAAAAAAGGCTTTGTTACCTAGTAGATGAGACATATCTTGTCTCATGTTGCTGGTACAAATCAGCAGGTATGAAAGCAGGTGCGAGCTTGAATCTGTGTATCCAGTTTTGCTTTTTGAAGCAGCTTAGAAACTGCAGAACTTCATACTTACAAACTGTATTTAAAAAGCCTGTGATGTAGTGACTCCTCTCCAGTGATGCTAGCATTACAAATTCTGCAGCATTCATCTCGACTGGTTAACTCAGCAACACAGTTAAAAATGTTTATGCATCCTTTTCAAAGGAAGTAGTCGTCTCATTGTGGCAGAACTGACAGGGAGAAAAACCCAAGGCTCATCTAGTTTCATGAAAAAAAAAAACACAACAAAACTATTTAGAATGTTTGCCTGAAGCTTTTCCTATTCTTTATCCTAGAGATGCTTCCCAGGACCATTTTAGTTCTCTGTATGCATAAGTATCATAAGATTTATGCAGAGTTGCTACTGGTATAGATGGAAATTATGGTAGAAGGAGACTAGAAGAGTTGTGCCTTTGCAGCAACAGTTGTCTCCTGCATTCAAGCCACCTAAACATGGACAGAATTCAGCAAGCAGAAAGCAAGACATCTTTCCTCTCCTTCCCAAGAAAGGAGATTTACGACTAGAGGAAAGAGAGACCATTCTAAATTATTGCACATCATTATTTCACTACTAAATCAGAAGTTAGGAGCTACCTCAGCAGCAGCACAAGTAGTCTATGAATGTCTCAATCTCCATCCTTTTCTTCCCTTGGCTACTCTCTCCAGGCAAAAAAGCCCCAGGGAATCTCCTGTAGGCAGAGAGAACACGAACATTTCTCCTGCCTGCTCCCTGGTTTCTTATTCCACCTTTCCTGGCCCTTGGAAAGACAAGGTCGGTTCATCAGGCACTAGAGGGTAAAGCAAGGATCCCTAAGGGCAGCCAGACCAGCAGCAGTTCAGCACTATAGGGGCTCCCCTTGTTTGATGTTGACTAGTTAACCAGCCTTAGGGTGTTCATAAGAATTTGGTAAGATTAAGAGACATTCTTCCAAACCTGTCATGACATGGAACACACACCAAAACACAGGATCTTAGATTGCGAATCAAAATATCCAGGGTGGGATGGGGGGAGTGGGGACCCGGGGCGGGGGGGCGCTGTATTTGAAGATAAAAACAGAAGGAAAAAAAGGGCACTCCTCCTCAATTGTTCCTATACAACATGCCCAGGACAGTCTGTCATAAGAACAGCCAGATTTAATTGTCTTATATTTGACAGATACAGAATGATTTTTTTTTTCCTTCCAGCTAAGGCTAAACGGACTAAGAGTTTGCATTACACTTAAAAAATGTCTTTAAATCGGAGGTTTTGTGCTCTCATACACGACCTATGAGGTGACATACAACAATCAACAATTCCACCTTCTGCCACTGAAGGGAGCACAATCATCACTTTTTTTTTTTTTAGAAAAACGCTTTGGAAGGGGACACTAGGCAGGCTTCAGATGCCCAGCAGAAACATCAAAGGGGCAATTTTCGCACAGTGCCAAATCCCTGCAGATGGAAAGGGAACGCTCGAAACAAGCGATGTATATACTGAAATCTTTCACAAGGGTTATGCCTTGGGGTTAGAGCATCTGCACAAAGCAACTTTGATGGGTTCACTTCCATACCGGGCACAACATTATCACCAAATATGCTGGTTTACCCACAAACTACTCAAAATAAGGATAATTTGTTTGTTTGCTCAAAAAACAAACTAAATCCCAAACTCACAATAAAAAACCCAAACCCACAAAACTCTTCCCCAATATTTAGAAAACTATTTTAATGTCCATGGAGGGAAAAATGTCTAAGAAAAAATACGGTGCAAGCCTTCAAGTACTTAATAAATCAATCAAATATCAATCCAGGCTAAAATACAAAATATAAAAATCTTGTTTGTGCTGCAGCCAGAGAAAAGGTGATACACCTTTTTTTTTAACTTAGCTCTTAAAACTGAAAGGATTCAAATAAGATTTCTATTAACACTGAGTAAAGATGCAAAGACAAGGAAATTCAAAAACATCTTTCAGCTACATTTTTTAGACATAAAATCCTTGCTTGTCCAAAATTTCAAGGACCATGTTAATTTACTGTGTAATAATCTAACCAATACATTGTTTTACCTACTGCTTCTCTTTCCCAGCCTCAAACATCTTTTTTAACACAAAACATTGCAATGAGTTTTCATCAGCCCATCACTACCATCCCACTCCTCACTACCAACCACGCTGTGTACCACTTTTCTTCCATAACCATTCAGTGTTAACAGCAGTTGGAGGAAAGCTTTGTGATTCACCCAGACTGCCTTCTGGTGGGACAGTCCCACAGAAGGGAACTCAGGTTCTACATACAAGCAAGGAAGAAAAAAAAAATTTATTTGAATTCTGCATGTTTTTGCAGGCTGTACACCAAATAAAGAAAAGGCTAGAGTTTTTGCTGAGACTTTTCAGGACTCTGCCTGTCTAGCAAAATTTTAAAAAATCCATAGTGCTCGCAGAAACATGCCAGTGGTCATAATGGACATACCAATGAAGTATTTTATCGTTTATACAGCACAACTCTCAGTGTCAAACTGAGTAGCAGCTACAAGTCTCAAGTCTCTCCTAATTTTGAAAACATTTCTATTTGTAATAAAACTGTGCAAAATACAGTCTCTTGTACTTTCGCAGAATTTCTAAAAATTGTCTGAATACCTTTTAAATTATTTCCAGGCAACTAGTTTCAGCGTTGACTCTTCCCACAAGTCTTCAAACTTTCTGTCATGCTCTTGGCTCCGTGGCAGCACCAGCGAGCACCCCTCACTACAGATCAACAGCTTGAAATACTGGTACAACAGTTACCATCACTTGAGAGAACTCCTCCACAGGGTTGTTTTTTAGGATAGATCTCCTAAGAAAGAAAACTACTGGAAGCAGCACATGCCAAAATATGCTCCAGAAGTATGTCTTTACTAAAGACTGAACTCTCTTACTCAAGAGTTTAGTCCAAATCATATTACAAGCCACACAGAAAAACCTCCTGACCCAGGCTTGATATGGGTCAAGGCTCACTGGCAGACGTTTCATTCAATAGGGAGCACGCCTATTCCAGAGTGAGAATTCAGATCAAGCCCTTCAACAGCTGATGGACCTCCTGCACCTTTCCCACAGCTCCACAGAGCAGTGAAGTCCTCCCACACCTACCCACTTTCCCAAGAAGGAGTCCAAGAGTGCTTTCGTCAAGCAAATTGGGGACCAGACCTCTCCACACCTGAGCCAGTGAAGAAGGGCTAATCTTGATGTTCAGACTGTGATGCTCATTATCCGGATCAGCCATGCAGTGAGTATGTACGGAACTGGCCATGGCACGTGTAAATAAGGGTATCAGCTTGCACTCATGCAGAATGATTCACACTGAGAGGCAGAGCCAGCTAGCAGAAGCGCCCGAGAAACTCTAAGTCTCCTTGGGGAGAGCAGAGAGAGGGAGGCAGTTAGTGGGTGGCACGCAAGCAGGAAATTTTGTTTTTCTGATCAGAATGGGTATCGCAATACTGCAGTGCTGCCTAGGCATAAAGACAACAGTACCTGAGCAAAACGCAGTGGCACACCCCAATTCCATGTCACCTTAATGAGTCTACTGCCTACAAAAATGAATAAATCAAAGGTACCCTTTCTCTGGGCTCCACTGTTGACTCCACTGACTGCACTGCAACTCACACGTGAGGAGTTTTCTGCAATATGGTGCTCTGGCTCACTGCAAGTGACAGCTGAGAAAAAATAACTTGGGTGGGAGAGAGTAACGAGACTGTATTGTCTATCTCAACAGCGTATTACAATGCTCAAATGTTGCTTCACCTGAGAAATATGCATGGAATGTATGAGAATAGAGCTAACATCAATAACAGACCAAAATGAGGTAGCTTAAATTAAAAAAAGCAAGAGATGTTTTCTGGAAAACACAGACTACCCCATTTCCTATTAAAACAGTGAAATCACTACAAAAGAGTTTGTTTCTTACAGTTTCTCAGGAAGTTTTGTCTGGAAAAATAACTAAAGGTAGGATAGTGGATATTCAGAAGGTAAACAAGAAATAAGACTGTACTTGGGTTGTAAATTTTGTTCCATGTGATCAAAAAACATAACAGAAGATTAGAAACTGTTTGGAAAGGAATAAAAGAATAAGAAACTCCACCAAACAGAAAATATCACAGTGCTTTATAAATCAATGGCGTACCCACGCATTGAGTATGTTCTGTTCACTCCTCTCTCACATTTCTAAAATGATTCAGTTGGATTGTTCAAGGCACAGAGAACGGCTCCTGCAAGAAAAGACAGTTAAGGTTGGAAAAAAAGATGAGTTCAATTTTCTGTGGAAGGCTGAAGGACGATATAACAGAAAGCTGCAGAATGGCAGTGGCATAAAGAAGGGAACAAGGACTGGATTAGGACTTGCAGCACAAGAAGCATCCAGCTACATTATCAGGCAGAAAGCTGAAAAACAAATAGAAGGAACTGATGTTTAAAAAAAAACTCACCAAAAAATAATAAAAAAAACCCCAATACCTAACCAGATTACAGAATTCATTGCCATAGGAAACATCATACACACTTCTGGAAGACAGCTCAGTCCTATCTCTATACATTGCTGACATAGATGATAGTCAAGATGCAGCCTTCAGCTCTGGAAATTCCTAACATGCCATTTGCTAGAAGCTAGAAAACTACAGCAGAGAAGGATCTTGCCATATTCTGCCATATGAGACTGAATACTGGACTAAACAGACCACCGACCAGATCCATTACAACCACCGTTACTAACTTCAGGTGTTAATTTGCCTTACTTTCCTGCAGGAGATCCTGGCAACTGAGTACTGGAAGCTGCAAAAGCGTTAACAACAGAATAGGATGGGATGACTATATGCCACATCGACATACCGTTTGTTTCTGAAGTAGAATTACAAGAAATAATCTCAAGCAATGGTGAAGAAACTGGCTTGAATTATATCATCATAAAATCTATCTTCTCAGCAGAGCAGTAGTTGATCATTAACAGGTCATTAAATATGTACAAAGCATAAAGATTGGTCCTCCTCCCAGGGCACTTTCCACATTAAATGCTTTAAGGTTTGAGGGCTGCATTCAGGAGCACACTACTGTTTACTGATGCCTGTAAATTCTAACTTAATGCTTGTGTTTTGCCTGAGGATCTGCACACACACAGACATTTTTACAGGTTACTGTGCATTGAGCATGTGTCAGCTTTTGCACCCGTGCTAACACAGTGCCACTCATCGTTTATCTACATAGCCGCAGCAGAAGAGACAGCCTCATCTTTGCCCATAATGTTCTACTGTCTGACGAAAGTGCCTTTATGCAGAATACAGTGCAACGGGTCAGTCCCAGATCAGTCAGGAAAGAGACCTGCAACCAGCCCAGAGCTGCTGCAGCTGACCAGGACACACTGGTTACTGCTATCAGTGGCTCCATCGGGGCCACAGTTTAATGTGAAAATAAAGAGGGGTGGTGCAAAATGCCACCAAAGACAAACAGCCTGTCCTAAAAAGCACTTACTTACCTCTCTAAAAGGGCACCTGGTGAAACAGCTGGAAGGCAATGACCTCCACAGTGCTTAATCTCTAAAGGTGACCTCAATGCAAGGAGACTGCCTGGCCTCTTATCTAGCAATCACGACGGATGCAAATAAAAGGAATGCTGCTGCTCCCTTTCCTTCCACTTCAGCAAGGCCTGGCTGTGGCAGGGATTGCTCCCATCACCTAGCATTTCCCCAAAAGTAACACTTTGCTATTGTGCAGCAATGCTGTTGATGCCAAATTCACTGTCTCCTGACAAATTCACAATCTCCTGACAGAGTTGGGAGAAGTGGTAGTGCTATGGCAAACACAGTGGTATCATGGAGTTGGGAATTACTCACTGGAACTCCTGCTATGCTTTGCTCTTCAGCAGCAGAGAAAGGAAAACGTAAACTAATAGCATATTAGATCCAAACACAAAATAATCCATCTTTTCATTTAGTTTCTGAGGAAATTTTCACTTAATGCTCTTTTCGAATATGAACTATAAAGGAGACAATTACAAAGCAAAATAGTCACACAGAGACAGACATGGCACAGGATACATATTTCTCTGATTCCTAGTGGTTGCTTTTGCACAGCCTCTACAGGCAGGGCTGTTTCAGAAAAACTTGAAGGTTTGGTACAAACACCTTCAGTTTAAAAAGTAGCATATAAATTTCATACGATGATAATTTTTTCCTTTTTAAAGCCCTGGTTATAAATCATCAAGATAAGCAAAACTACAAGGTCAAATGTTTCTGTACTTAACATTCAAATATCGATGTATTTTGGAACTCTGAGTAAAAGTTGGAGCTGATTTCTTTGAGAAGTAATACTCACAAATTGGTCCTTTGAACACTCCTGTCCTTGTACAGGCAGTACAGAAGCAAAAATGCATCCTATATGACTCACATGAGATGCAGTAGTAATTCCTTGAGTCGGTTTGTAGTAAGTCCTATGATCAAATTCATACGATGTTGCACTATTTCATTGATTTTCACTTCAAGAGATTTTCATACTACAAAATTACGTGCAGATTTGAGAGCTCATGTTAATAGGGAGCATCAGCTACTCGGTGAAAAGACTTGCAAGGACTCGCAGTGCTTCTTTGCCGCAATTTAAATCTAAAAAAAAGACACCAAAGAAAAAACATACTGACAGGCTTTTTGAATTCTTATTTTGAGATCTGAAGCTGAGATTTGGACAAAGGAAGAAATTTCCTTTCCTCATATTTAACAAGAATTTCAGTGGATGATGAATGTTGTATTTCTTCTCAAGACAGAATAGGTTTCAGGAGCGCAGCTGCAATTTAACTGTGTGGTAGGGTCTGCCCCCTCCTAGTTTTTGGGTTAGGATTTTTGGGGGCATTTCTTGGGTGAGGCAGATGACAAGCTTAAGATACAACCTTTTGTGCAAACGTAGGGACTGGTTCACAAATATACGGATGTTTTTCTGAGAAGGGCCACAGGCTTTCAACTCAAGGAATAGAGACCTTTTTCTGGAGGTAAAGATCACAGCACAGCCCTTGTGCTCCAAATACAATTTGTCCTTTATAAAGCTCACATACAAACTGTGAGCGCACAGATTGTGGATTCTGACCTCAAAAGATACAGGGTGATATGGGTCTAGCTGAATGTGTCTTCCCCAATGTGACTACTTAATTTTATTACTACAACTACCATTGTTTCTTAATGGAACATGATGGTAGGAAGGGTTTGCTCTTTTGTTCTAATAAATTAATATAAACGAAAAGAGGTTTCAGTTACCTATGTGTTGTTCTACCTTGATCTTGCCTCTTCTATCTACATAAAAACTTTTCCTTTGGAAGAAGTCTTATAGCACTCTGTCTTCCTTTCTCCCACCTTCCCTGAAGGGATACAGTTCCTGAGGGTAGAAAAATACCAGCTCCTCAATAACAGCAATGATTCTGTAAGTTACTTTTAATATTTTGTTCATGTGTACATGTAAAATACATGCACTCACAAAGAAAGTCATTCTGCCATCGTTTGTATGTTAGTACGGTGAACTATTTTTAAAAGAGAATTCCTAACAATGGTTACTTATGAATTATGACTGATTATTTATGTAGTCCACTTTGTCTAAATGATGCCTACATTCTTCAAGAGAACAATGCCGTATACAGCTGCTTTATTAATAATGTCACTGGCTCTTTGTTGCTATTTTTACATCTCCATCTTCCTGTTAGGCCATGTAAATAGAGATGCCTATAATTAGCGGACGCACAGCATTGTTCACAAATCTTAGCTGCTATATTAAAATAGAAAGCTTATTACTTCTTTGGGAATAACTTTTATTTTGCCCTATAGTTAGGATACACAGTCATAAAGCCAGATATGATGCAATGGGAAAAAAAAAAAAAAAAGGAAGAAAAAAAAAATCAAAGAGTATCTGCTAAGAAAGGCTATTGATGCATTCTATATCCATTTAAACACGAGGAAAATATTAACTGCTCATTCAAATTTTTTTTTAATTTTTAGAATGAAAGTATCTTTTAAATTCCAGCTGAACACCACAGAAACTGGTGTTGTAGAATACAGAATTTTTGCTTACTGTGAGACAAAATCCTCTAGTCACTGGAACTTGTAATAGTTTCCCTTGCCTGACAAACAGAAGACATGAGAAAACAAGTCTGCATCCAGATCAGTTGTTGTCTGCCTATTTAGAAGCTTATTGTACCTCTTGACTATTTCTGTATTGAATCCCAAATACAAAGGTCCAACCCCAGGAGCCATTATCCATGTTTTTGGGCAAAGATTATAGATATTACAAAGACTGATCCACATGTTGTAGAAGTGCCTCCTCGAAAAGTCTTTTTCCTTCTATAGCAAAGTTGTTTTCTTTCGTGAATACGTTTTACATTAACAACATAGAAGAGCAGCATACCTAGAAACATTTAACATTCGCATATGCTTTTCTGGAGGCATTTGTGTTCACAGACTTCACTGTCAGAAAGGCCCATTTTGGCCACGCGTGCAATGGTATAGAGATTTCAACCTACAACATGAGTTTTGGAAAGAGATGATGTCTTGGCACAGGCATTGCAGTGGTAAGATTCATCTTGTCTCTAAATAAGCTGCCACAATGCCTATTTACCCTCATTATTGAAAAACCTCAGCCCTGCTTCTCATGTGAATTTGTCTGAAGTCAGTTTCTAGGTATGTCCTTTTCTGAAATTTCCATCTGTCACCAATATATCAAAGATAAATATAGCTCTTGGTATAAAGTTAAATTGTTGACAAGACTCAACTGAACAAGAGATAATCACAAATACTAACATTGCTTCTGATAACAAGCTATGCTTCCCATCCCCCATGCCCTCCCCCCCTTTTTTTTTTTCTTTCTCTCTTTTCTTTTCACAATAGTAGTAGAAAGAGTTTACTTTAAAGGAATCAGGCACAGGGTAAAACCAGAATTACATTTTCAATAGAGATCTATTTAAGAGTTGTTACCACTGTCCCACAATTAACATTTGCAGAGAAGTTTAGGGTACAAAAGCAACTTTAAGATTGAGAGTTATATGCAAATGAAAATATTAATGCCAACAGAAGAAAATTAATTGGATAAACATGTAAAAAGACACTGTGGATCAGTCATGCTTTTAAACAAATCCTTGTTACTGTGCTCCATAACTTTATTTTCAAGGTTCTGAAAAAACAAAAAAAGTCCATAAGCCTGAAAGACTTCCCACAGCCCATCTGCTCTCCATAGTAAGTACTCAGGTGGTGCATGCAGGGTAAGAGAACAAAGTAAAAAGCTCCGTGGGATACCTGACACTTCAAATTCAAACTACGAAAGTCATAAATTAAGTATACATGCTTGTGTGTGAAGCAGAGTATTATGTTCTCCAGCTGTCTCAATGGGCCTTGTGCAAACAAAGAACAGAACAACTGGCTACAACTATTAGCTTTCTAGTGCAAGGAAAAAAAGTCTCCACTCAAGAAAAAATATTTTAGGGCCTGAAGACATTGGCTTACTCAGATTTAAATAAGTGAGCAGAAATGATTCAATGTCCCTCTGCTTTTCTGCCAGAGGTTGCTGTCCTGTGAGAGTGACTGCATGCAAAGCTGCTCCTGAATTACCACACTCTACCGCCCAGCGTATCCGCGGTGAACAAATCACCAGTTTGGGTTATCGCCATATGCTGAACTGTGAACTGCAGTGAACAGCAAGGCACGGAGACCTGTTCAGATGTCTGCATTTAAAAGCTGCCAGCCTGAAATCAGAAATTCTGTATTTGCCTCCTATAATACATGAACACAGAAAAGAAACAAGCAGGAACAAGTCCTTTTCAACTGCTGCTCTCGCCGCGTGCTTCTCCTTACGCCTCACTGTCCCCACAATACAGCTAATAGATTTTGGGTTTTCAAGCATACTCAATTCCATTTCTCTCTAAATCTGATTTTTCCAATACAGTCCACAGATGTCAGAACATTCACAAACTACAGGGATTACTATAGATTAGTGGATCTCCCATGCCTGAAAGAGAAGCGTCTACAGCAATTACACTTCACAGTAGAAAGGTATTCCCCATACATTCTCTTTCTAGCTCCTCTGCAGGTGTAGCACTTTCCTCTTGGAGATGAGCATGTTGTAAGCCTGAAAACTGGTACAACCCCAAAACATATCATGGAATCGTTTGGGTCGGAAGAGACCTTGAAAGGTCATCTAGTCCAACCTCCCCTTGCAATAAGCAGGCACATCTTCAACAAGATCAGGTTGCTCAGAGCCTCGCCCAACCTGACCTTCAATGTTTCCAGGGATGGGGCATCTACTACCTCTCTGTGCAACTTGTTCCAGTGTTTCACCACTCTCATTGTAAAAAAATTCTTCCTTGTATCTAGTCTAAATCTACCTTCTTCTAGTTTAAAACCATTGCCCCTTTTCCTATTGCAATAGGCCCCTTATCTAGCAAAGTGTGCCCACAGTCCTAGCACAGGCTAGAATTTTGTCCCAAAATTCAGACAAATGTCTTCAGCATGAGATCAAACTGGTGGTCTAAAAATACAAGTACTGCCTGCTCTTCATCCCATCCAACCTCCCTCCATTCCCTGCATTACAGAAGCTGAGTCAGCAGATCAGGACACTGGCTCCATCTCAGGGCACAGTCTCATGCATAGGCACAGACTAAACCGTGAAAAGAGAGGACAAGGCTACTCCACCATCAACCAGGGGCAGATGAGTAAGGCAGATAACCAGAGGGCAGTCACTTGTCAGCCTTCAGCGCTAAATTTGCAACTGCTTACCAGTCAACCACCTCTGCAGCACTCAGGTCACAGTTCATCATGGTTTAAGGTGATGGAACTGTGACTGGGTCAGCTGCTGGTTCAGTGGAGGTGGCCACGACCTGACCCATCAGGCAGCTGGCAGAACTGATATCCAAAAATATAGCAACTGACTCTGTCAAAGGCTATCTGCATCTGACCCGCAATTTGTTAGTAGCCAGTGGTGCAGCACACGCACACCAAAGTTACAAGGAGGAGAGCTCTAGGTAAGGTAATAAAAGCCAAGGAGCCAAGGGCTTACAGGCTGAGGGTATGCTCTGCTCTAGCAGCAGGCTCCCTTCCCGCCCCAGTGGTTCTTCTGAAATACCCAAGCCTTTTCCTGCAGTTCTGTTTATATTACACCATCCTCAATATACACAACCAACTAAATTATATTTACTTAGCTAACTTCCACACCTTTTCCCTTTCTCTTTCCTCAGATTTGGATCACAGCTTTCTTCTGCCCAGTATTTTCTTCCCTAGAACGACAATAGTGCAGATACAATAAAGAGGTGTTACCAGTCTTTGTTCAAATACTCTTTGTTGAGTATTTCAGCTATTTACCTCCTGCTCAGAGGTTCCTGTTTTCCCACTGAGGGGGGAGGGGAAGGCTGTAAGCCTGTAGAATGATATGGTGGCTTTTTGTTTAAAAAGCTGTGTCCAGTCAGAGATATTTAGCACGTTCCGCCCCCCCCCCCCCCCCCCGCCATGATATTTTTAGGTTCAAATCAAAGAGGTAAAATTAAAATCAAAGAGGGAAAACTCTTAAGATAACTCAAAAAAAAAAAAAACCAATCTGACTACAAAATCAGTATTTTGCAGGGACCTTTCTTCAAGCTACCAAGTACTGCTATATCAAGATGCTCAAATCCACACACATTGAAAACTTGGTCCACTATCATGAACTGTGCACAAAGCTAGAGGCATGTAATGCAAGCCCTTACTGTTGATAATATTACAAGTCTTAGCAAATATAAACCAAGAAAGCGGAAAGGAATTAGGCCACTGAAAGACATCACTAGCTGGGAGCTTTGCTAGTTCACACAAAGGGAAAAGGAAGCACACAGCATGCATAGTGATTTGCCTTTGATACACGAGAAGGCGTATGACATTTGATAATCCAGTGATAAGGCAGGAAAGCCATGGGACACAACCATCTGTTGGACTGAACATGTTTAGATTGACATTTCTGATGTTGAGCTGTTTTGACGTCTAGGATTTAATAGTATCATGAGGTTACAATGATATGGATGTAACAAAATGACTAATGCTTCACCACAAAATAAGATTTCTACTTGTACTGTGGGATACATGACTATAAGGATCTTTAAAGAACTACGTAAATTAGACATTTTGGTTATAAAAGGGCGTGTCCGAGAAGTGGATCAGAAAAGCTTCTTCTTTTATCATCTATCAGCTACTCTGTTCAAGCCAAAGAAACTGCGCATACAAAACAAGTAAATAAATTGGTAGCACTAACAGTGTTTTGTAGGAATTTTGGGAGGAATCTTGGTAACAAGCGGGTTAACTGTGCCTTTCATTTTCCCAAAGGCAGTTTTAGCACAGTAGGTCAACACAAAAAAAGGTAGAATGTTAATTAGGCTCCTCCTAATCTCAATCCAATTTGACAGTAAGTATTCCACACTGGGCTACAGGAGAGGAAAGGCCTTAAGGGAGGTGATCTCTTATTAGACTAATCCATGAAGTTGGCAAAAGAAACAAGCGGGGAAAGTTTCTGGGCATGCGCTTTACTTTGGAATAACAGAGCCATCTCTTTACAAAGTCCTAACAAGCGGATAGGAAATGACTATCGGAAAGGAGCTGCCGATCTTTAAGAGCTCAACAAACAACACAAGTGCTGATTAGCGTGTATAGCCTTGGCGGTAGGTTGGCTTTTATGTTCTATTTCATGTGCGGATATTTCGGCATGACTGAAGTCAACGCAGAAATTTGCAACAGGTTTTAACAGCATCAAAAACTGATGGGTTATTACCTTCTCTTCATAACAATACCATTTGTGTACATTAGATCTTAGTCTGATTCGTTCTCATCAACTCATCTGGACTCTATTTGCACCCCTTCTCAAGGATCATCACCTTGTTTGTGCGCATTGTCTATGTAATCTTACAGAAATAGCAACCACCACAAGGCAAGATTATGTGCTCTTTTAAAATGCACTTCTCCACCATTTTTTTTTTTAAACTGAGACCTAAATTGAAGAAGCATTTTGAAATAAAGCTCAGTTTTTAAAGTGAAAATTACCTCGGATGGGGTTGGTTTGGGTTTTGGGGTTTTTTTTGAGGCTAGCATTCCACTGTACAGCTTAGTAAGAAAGTAAAAATTAGACGTAACCAAGCTTAGAGAATTCCATTTCATTTATTGCTGTGTACTCTGTTTAATTTTAACTTGACTTGGTAAAAACAGTTTCTAAGAGACCCCATCTCACCTTTAACACATTATCTTGACTTGCTTACTTCAAGCAAACATTTCCTAGATAGTCCTCTGTTACTGCATAAAAAGAATGTCAAGTTCTTTGTACAAGTGTCTGGTCATGTTTCATGATTGCTAAGGTCTAGAAAGAAATACCAAAGTTTGAACAAAATATTTGGAAACCTTATTCTCCTGGCTAAGATTCCTACCCTTTTTGCTGAGAAGATAAACAAGGAAAATTCTTTAAATATATTGAACAGAACAACGCAAATGTAATTAGTAACATAAAAAGTTGTTTATTATTATTCCACTTTTGGTAAGCCTCGTCTTTCAATAGGCCTGTGTAATATGTTCAAAACTGGTTTTATACATCTTGAGATGGAGGTCATAATTCAAACAGAAAACACTACAAGAGAACCAATCTCTTCAAGATCATTACCTTTCCTCTTGCACACTGCCTTTTAAAGTCAAGTCTCATTCATGCAAGAATATACTGAAACCAGTAAAACAAGGATTGTGGTTTTCTGAAACTAAATATAGTAGCTTCTCAACAACTACTGTCTTTCTGTCCAGCAGGAATTTTATATGGCATCCAGACTGACATTAGCTAAACTCCTATGCATTTGGAGAGGAAAAAAGAACACCAATACTGGTATTCATTTGTACTGTGCTATATCTTGGTGATACCACTGGGAAGAAGAAATATTTTCATCTTGGAGGTCAACTGGCAATCCACAATAGTAAGTAACTGTTGTAACACTACTGCACAGTCCAATGAACATGGTTTATGCACACAGCGAGGCTTCAAAATATAAATCAGAAATCCCAACAGAGATCCTGCTTTTCCATGTATATTGAATTTCTGATATTGAAGAATTTTTCAGCCTTTTTCTAAAACCTTTCATTGAGGTCATCACAAGATAGTGGTAGGTCTGACAAAAAAAAAGTTCGTCTAACCTGCTCTATGCCTATGGCTTAGGCAAAAGCATTTGTTTATTTAAAAGAAAGCACCTGCTGCAACGCAAGAACCAAACATGTCACAATATATTCACCAATAAACTCTGAAATCACTGTATCACTATAAGTATTTCTAATATTCTTCCAAAATACTACTTTTTTTTTCCATAGTTTTGTCTACCTACAGCTTTATGACACAATTAAAGACGGATATCTCATACTGAGCAGTGCACATTCTTTCAGGTGCCTCATACCTCGTTCTCATAAGACCCTATTTTGTCAAATTCTCACTCTTCTATGTTGATTATCTGTGTCAAGCCTGAAGAAGAGTAGTCTGGATGAAGACCATGCAAAAAGTCTTCAGCAAGCTGCCGTGAGCTGCTGGGCAAGGAAGGCTTGAAGGAATGAATGGACAAAAAACAGGTAGAAGAGCGTGCAAGAGAGAGACAGGCACAAACATATGTTGAAATACTTTCCATTAAGTATGCAACGATGCTGGAAATAAAGTTCTTCACACATCTTAATTCCATCATTAGTTAAGTACACATTATGGTATAGCCTGTAATTACATGACCCCATACTTTCCCCTTCTCCACAACATCACCTGTGTGCAGCAACAGAAGGGAGAGCCTTCTTCAGGACTAATGCCTTCCAATATCTCCCTTTCTTCTTGTTTACTTGTGTGGCCTGCAAACTTGTTCTCAGTGTGCAGCTTGGTATCCACATGGGTTCTTTAAAAATACATTGTTATCTGCATTACCTCACAGGTGATTAATAACCTATTAAACACAACTCTCAGATAAAGTATGGTATCCCAATTTTACAGACAGTGTACTAAAATTAAGGTCAAAAGTACTTCTTACCAGATTTCACTGGAAAACTCTTTTTCCCCCCCATAGCACTTAACGTGGCACTGCATTCTGCCTCTTCAGAACATAGCTCCTACCAACTTCAGCTGTGAATAATCACTTCCTTTGCATCTCGGACCCAAAATCGGGGATCCAGAAAACAGGGAGAAAAGAGAGCACATTGAAATGCCAGCCTTACTTGACCATCTAGCAACTCATTGGAACAGTGTAGTGTAAGCAGAAGATAAAAATCAGATGTTCCAAGGAAGCAATTAGCCAGGAGACCATCCTTTCTCTTCAAATAATCCCTTTCCTTATTCATGACATGCCTTCCTCCAATGCTGTATGCACAATATTCCAGTAACTCCCAGAAAGACTCTCCTGTGCAATGACCATGACAGAAGTTTCTCGATAAAAATGACGTGATCACGCAGGTTTTGACTGAATTGCAGTGTTGCACACAATCCAACACCAAGCCAACACCGCCAGCGTGAACATCAATTCTGGTGCTTCTTAATTTCCAAGGCCTTCAGCTATACTACATCTTTAATGGTTTTGTATGTGCCTGTACACCTGCAAGCTCTTTGAAACAGCGTATGATATTAATGGCAGCAGGGTACATCACAGTTTAGAAATTAAACCAAATTCAAATCAGTGCAGATGCTGTCATATTTGGGTGGTTCCCCCCCCGTAAGGATTGAATAAAAGCACTTCCCTCCCCAGCACGTATCACAGTTGTGCTCTGAGCCTGTAGAGGACACTTGTGCATTTATTTATGCTTTCCAATCTACAGCAGTAGCAGCATGCATCCAACCACAGATCCACCCTCCCCTCACCTGATTCTTGTCAGAGTCTGCCCTGCAGTAGCTGTCTCCAGTTGGAGACAACCAAAGTTAATCTTATCAGTTGAAGAGTCATTTTAAAGACACATTGCAGAGGTTTTCCTTTTGTTGGAGGCTTTTTTGCCTGTTCCCCTGCCCCTCAATGCTCAATTCCTGCCCGCAACACTCTCCATGCCTCCATTTTTAAATTTCTCCTTCAGTTCCTCATACTCTCCTCAAAACTGTGCTACTACATTCAGTTATTACCTGCTGCAGGAGCTGCAGCCTTGGGAATAGCACTACTGTTGAATGAAGAGAACCACAGCTAAAACACATATTAAAAGAGACACTTTCACATAATCACTATACACACATACAAAGGAAAAAAAAAAAGGAGGCCCTGTTAGCAGCTGTACAGCTTCCAGGCTGTCGTGCTTGGGCCGCTCTGGCAACCAAATCCTACACAGTCCCTCTCTCACCCTCCCCCACCCCCAGGGACGAGGGAGAGAATCCAAGAGGAAAAAGAAAAGAGACCCGTGGGTTGAGATAAGAACAATTTACTACTACTGCTACCAATGTATATATATACAGATATGTACAAGGATAAACATATACAAACAAGTGATGTACCGTGTAATTTCTCACCACCCCTTGACTGAGGCCCATCTCGTTCCAAAGCTGCAATCCCAAAACGGATAAAACTCAATACTGCAATCCCGGATGAACGGGAGGCCCGAGACAGAGAGCAAGAGAGAGAGAGAAAGCACTCTGAGAGTCCGAAAGTGAGAGTCCCGGAAGGGCAAAAGCCCTTCTTTCCGACTGACCCTCACTCTTATACTGGGCATGACGCTGCATGATATGGAATACTAATTGGCCAGTTTGGCCTCAATCCTAAATCCAAGTCCAAATCGTAAGGACAGTCATGGACCCCTTGTCCCAGCTATGCTCCCCCCTTATCCTGTTGTGCTCCTGCACACTGGCAAGAACACGGCAAGCTGAAAAGTCCTTGAGACCTCAGTGCCAACTACAAACATCAGTGTGCTATCAACATTCTTCTCAGAGCGAGCCTCTGAGTAAAACCAAAACAGAGAGCTCTTCTAGCTGCTAAAAAGAAGGGCTAACTCTGTCCCAGCTAAAACCAGGACACAGGCTAAATAAATTGAGTCTGTGCAAAATAGTGTCATCTTTAATATATTTAAATCCAGGTCTGGACGTAGCAGTTACATTTAAAGCTGGTGATACAAACCAGTCTTGTTTTCAGGTATGAAGAAGAGGCTCTTGACAAGTTTCCTTTCAAGTTGTGCACATCAGGCCATCACTAAACACAGGCAGCAATTACCCAAGTATGATCAGAGAAGCTGCTTTCCCCACATGGCCTCTTACCAGTCCTACCTGGCATTTTTCAATATATTTATTCTTTTTAACTAGATTATGATATATCCAAAGACTGACAACATCTTGCTGATTATTACCATGCTTACTTAATTCACCTCAGTTCTATAAAATCTGGTTTTAGCACATCTCATATTAGACCAGAAACATTGTGGTTGCCCAGAACAAACTGCTGGGATAGCATCCCTCTAATGATATCAATTTGTTGAAATTGGTTTTGGTTTGCTTTGAAGATTTCTGTCTCAGCAAACTTCTAGTTGCATCAAAATCATCTGCACGCCCATAGCTTGCAAAAACAAACTGTGTAAACACTCAATATTGTGTCCTAACTCGGCAAAAACGCAGTCACACCCAGGACTGATCCCAGTCTGTGTAGTGAAGTGATTCAGCAAAGCCCGAATCCAGTATTAATGAATGCGGAACCAAGACCCCAGCCTCTTTCAGTTCACTAACATAAGCTTAACACCAAACCTTCCTTGGACCAGACCCAGCTTCCACTGAAAGCAGTGACTTGATTCTTTCCTTACTCAGTCCCTCCTTCACTGGAGTCCTACACCTGAGCCACTCCTTTCCGAGGCAGGTGAATCGGTGCCAGGGGCTTTCATGGGAACTGGCTCAGGCCACCTGAGCAGAACTACCTTGCCAAAGGTCTGATGGACGCTAAAATCTATTTGCTGTTTGACCCTAGAGAAGAGGGCTTGGTCCTCTCTGCAAGGATGAACTTTCTACTGCTTTTCTGGAATAGAAACAGAAACAAGTGCAGAGATATCACACTGTTACAATATGTGCTTTATCTAAAATAAAAATGAAGCCAAAAATACATATATACATACCTATATATATTTTAAAAAGCAAGACCATTAGAAACTTGACTATATGGCACTATTATTCCCAGGAGAGAACAGGAAAGAACAGCAGGCTGAATGAGAAGGCACTTAACAACCAAGGGCAGCACATCGTAATTCCTGCTACGCTTCCTATTCAGAAGGGCTCAAGAGTCCCTGTGAGAATTTTTCTTTGGTTATGAGAATACATTTTTTTAAGAAGGATCCTTGAGCCACTGCTGCTCTAACCCTGCCTGTTGCTTGTACACAGTCGGTGCAGAACATAGGGCAGAGCAGACACATCCACAAGCTCCCCAGGCACGCAGGAGTGCTCCCAGCATCCTAGGGCAGGGAGTGAAAGGTATCTGCTCTTGCTGTAGAAGCACTTCGTTAACAGTTAAGACTAGAAGTCAGAAATTTGGGCGCCATTTATGATTTTACAAGCGTCCTGTGTGACTCAGTTAACCTTTTTGCCTTCGTTCTTTCCCTTCTCACATTCTTACTACACTGCTAGCAAATATATCTCTTAATCATAAATGGCATGGAAAATGTTTGGATTTGGGTTTGTGGTTTTTTTTCAGATAGGCATACATTACTTTAAGATCCTCTAATTTGTTGTCTTAACAGTATGTAATAAACCCTTCCAAGGAGAAGGCTGAAATCCCAGAGTTCGGAAGAATATAACAGGAGGGGAGGAAAAAAAAAAAACGCAAACAAAACAATAATCAGAGAGAAAAGGGGCACTGACGAGTTCCAGATTTGTATTCATTTTAGGACAAAACACAGCATTAAGTATTGCCATCATTTGCTGTATCTGACAATACCACTGTCTTCACAAGTAACTCAGTTCCCATAGTGCAATTATCCAGGGATGGGAGTCTTCTGGGGTAAAAAAAATAAAAATATCTTCCATAGCTTCCATAATAATTTTTATCGGACAAGTTGGCATAGCTGGAAAAAGGCAGTTCTCAGGGATGCAGTCCCAATCTCTTTCCAACTATGTCATCAACCTTTGTCTTCAGACCACAATGATCTTAGCCTCAGCACTCATTCTCATACACCCAGCCGCAGCACCATGCTAAAGCTAGGTGCCTAGGAAGCTGTACCTATTCCATTAGGAATAACAGGAGTGCACATTTGACCTACATACAGAAACAGGCTACTGGAGGCAAAAAAAAATTATTTAAAAATAGCTTTAAGTTGCATAAAGAACTTTTGTAGGTACGAAAGAAATAGTTTTCTAGAGTTTGGGAGGGGTAGGGAGAAGCAATTATATTCTATTCACTGTCCATCCAAGAATAAAGCTGATGTTTAAGTATGTCTTTAAAGCATTCTTCTCATGTAGAGATAATGACATTTCATACATATTCCACCTTAACCTTGAGGTATTGAGAATATTTTGCATTTTTGACCTTTTGTAAAATATCTGCATTCAGTTTGAGAGATGTTTTCACCCTCTTACCATGTCAATCCTAACACTGTTTCAATCTGCACTTGGGAGCACGTCCCAGACACCACTTTCCAAAGCTTCTGTTTTCTTGCGTCCCCCAAACGGTTCTCTCTTCCCAAGGAAACACCCTGATCTTGTCCAGGAAACCAAAGACCTTTAAGTAAACAGAACTTTGAACAACGATACGATCCTAGAGGAAGATGGAAATCATATAGATGTGTATATCCACTAAGGAGAGTTACACTAACTAAAGGGTTAGCAATGGAACAACAGCATCTAAAAAGGAAGAACTGAAATCTGACTGTAGTGAGAGCTTTGTCTGACCAAGAGCAAAGGAGAGTGCTTAGACTTTACATTGTGTGTTTTCTTACTCATGCACAGGAAGATGAAGCGACTGACTAGTATAGGACACTTTTTTTTCACTCAGTAATTCAGAGTGAATCGTTTTAAGGCTATGCTTATGTACACCTCCTCTAGGCAAAGCACTTGTTCAACGCATCAGAAGGTGCTTCAGTGTTGCCAACTACATGCAAGCAGACGCACTATGACTGGAGTAAAAATTGCATTATATGAAGGAAAAAGAACACCAAAAAATCTCTACAGTTCCTGATAGAAGAGAAAGTCTTGCTGCTAGTCAGGTGAGGAAAGGGGCTTTATACAACTCCATCTGTGTTTCTGAGGGCTATTCCAAGAACTGGGGATGCAGGAGAAGCATAGGACCTATACACAAAACTCTGAACTGCAGTCAGAGGGCATAAGACCAAGAAGAAAAAGCTAAACACAAGGAGAGCTTTAAAAAATTAAGTACAATTTTTGTCTTGTAGCCTTTTCACAGTAGACAGTCCCATGGTATTACTTCTGGTTTTCTTAAGATTCATATTATTTTATTGCTAACTTAATTCAAAACCTGAATATCTGTAGAAGATATTGATGCACCTATTAGAAAAAATGGGGGGAAAAAGCCTATTGAACAAACATTTGGACATGTCCAGTTGTTGCAGTTTTGGTAACCTCAATATTTTAAATCTGATATGACTTTCAATATCTATTTAATATTCTGAGCCTCACCACTCTACTGGAATAAACAAATTCAACAAGAATTCTGAATTAAGCCTGCATTACCTTTGAAGAATAAAGAAACAGTGACCAAAATTATTTTTATTGTCTAGAAATATAAATTCAAAATATAATTTTTATGAGGTGCCAATAATGCAAATGACCTCCTATGAGGCTTCTATTTCAACTATATATATATATATATATATATATCTTATTCTGGGCATTTCACTCAAAGAATAGTCTGTGTAGAACAGCGTAAAGAAAAGCAACTATAATTAGAATTTACTAAAGTTTACACCATCACAAGATCCCACTTGCAGTGTTAGCATAACCACCTGCCAAACTTTTCCAAGCTCTGTCGTATTTGTTTTTGTTAAGGACAAATAGCCATAACAAGCCGTAAAATTAGCAGGGCACTTTAATGAAAGACTGTATCTAGTAACTCACTGGTGTGAGGTAACAATCTTAAGGAATCAATGTCATCATGCTAGAAAGTAAATATTTTTATAACCACATCCATAGCAACCACAAAACTCTCCACTTCTCCAAAGTGATCCATAACGTTTGACTTGCTAAGCTGATTTAAAGCTCTGAGGAGGTATCACTAGCCATCATTTATCTTGGCCATAAAATTCCCAGGAAGACAAATATATAGTCTTTCTGGGCCATCGTTGTAGAGTAAAGAAACACTCAAAAGATATCTCTGGACATAACTATACTTCCTTCTTTTGAAAATATAAATCCTGCAGGGGGATGCACACTATAGGAGTAAGTATCCATTATCTTCTATAGCATCTTTTACTGCAGTGTTAGCTCAGGCAATCGACATCTGAATTAAAGATGTAACATTGCTTATGTCTTATTTACTGCTTTTCACCAATACATCTCTGTGTGCCTTACAAACATTTGCATCTGTATTTCATGAACAGATAAGCCACTGAGAGAAGTTAGAAAAGTGCAGATAAATTCACTGTCAGTAGTGACCTGGCCAACTAAAGCCAGGGAATTCAAGACTCCGAGTCAGAAGCCCCTGACCCATTCAGAAAGCATTACTACTTCTGTATATAAGTAATTTGGATAAGCTCCCACACACCACAGTTGTGTTTTATGCCAGTTCCCAAAGGTCTCTCAGAAATCCAGTGGCATTTTCTACTGCTCTTTGCACTGAAATAAACTGATCCCAGTTCTTTCATAGCAAGAGGCAGGAAACCTTGCAGGCTCCCTGGTCACGGAGGCAAATGTAGAAGGGAACAGAAATCTGTCAGCATCAGGTAATGTAGCCTACGCTTCAGGCTGCAGTCCTGTGCTCGTTCAGACTAGATGTGTGCAGTGCCAGACCAAACGGCATTACCAGCTTAAGCTGAACTAGTTTTGGGAACATGACTATTACTGCTGAATATGCACAGCCAACTGCACCCTAGATTTACGCTGGCTTTAAAGAAGCTATGTAAAGGACAGATAATACCTGATCCATCATAAAACCTGTCTTTATAAAGCTAATTCATTCTGAGCAAATTTGAAACAGCAGACTGAGTTAATAGCAGACCTGTCTTTTGCAGCACTGCAAAGAATCTCAGTAGGAGCCGTTAAGCTCAATTTACTGTGCCATTAAACCACAGCCTCAGTGCAGAAGTAGGCTGGTTACCAGTGCAGGTGGAAATCCACACAGCAGTTAATTCATCTTCACAGCACCCAAATTAGGGAGGTAGAAGCAAAACCTGATCAAGATCCTTTCATTTAAGGGACTAGAAGATTTAATTTGAGGTAACTTCGTGTTTTTCCTTTCTCTTTGGTTGAAGAATAACACAGATTTGCCCCTTTACCTAGAGAGAAAAAGAGAGCTCCAGTTTCAGAGCCAGGAGTCACAGACTGCACTCCTCTTGCTGCATGCACACCGCTGACTGACAGCAGCAATAATCAAATATTTATGCAGCAAACTCTCAGAGCATTTAGCACTGTTGTTTAACACTCTAGCTTAGCTTTAACATAGCATCCTAACGAACACGAGGTTTGGCACATGAGTAGCTGCAGCAATAGTGGGTATTACTAAAAACAGCTGTCTTCCCTGCCCGTCTCACAGGTGTCTCCAGAGCAGGGGCAGCAGAAACAAAGGCGTGCTCTTACCACAGCAGCTGCATTTCAGAGCTTGGTGCTTAGACTGAGAATGATCCATCAGGCTGCAAACTCCTGAGATTGAAATACAGACACACATTCAAGTTTGTTCCATTTACAGGTTTGCAAATTCTTAGCAGAAGGATCGTTCTGTGAGCTGGGGGATCAGTACTGAGGGTCAGAAACATCCTGAAGAGTCAATCTGTGCAGGCAAGCCACAACTTTTATGTATATAATAGGATGACCGGAACAGGCAGGAACTGACCAATTTCAGGTATACAACTCCACTATCGCTGAAAACGCACAGCCAATTTTGAAACAGATCTTGTGTAAAGCTAGTCATGCTCTCTTAAAGCACATTTTCTCTCAGGAAAAAAAAGAACATACAGAACTGGTGGAAAAGGTTTGACCAAAAATCAATGCCAAACATAAACCCAATTATTAAAGTGAAATAAGCGAGTTTATATATGTGCGTGTATATTTCAGTTAATTCCATACCAAGATATTCACTAATATGTTTTTCTTATCTTTTAATTTCACAGAAGAACAGCTACTCTACCTGCTTTAAAATAAGTGGAGTTAAGAACCAGAAGTATTTCCTCAAAGGCAATGTCTAGCAATATTCTACTTCGGTAGGACCTTTCAACTTTGTATTACAACTGTCCTCCATTCTCTCAAATACATCATCACAAGTCAGTATAAGTTCATCTACATTAGAAACTTCTGTCAGCAACTCTGAGTTGGCAGGAACTGCACGTTTTCACACTGCTGATCAATAAAAATATGTATGTAGAAACCTGTAACACAGACACAACTCTACACTAGTCTACAAAGTGAGGTAGCATTGAGATTCTTTCTGAAGCTGGTAAAGGTGTTCTCACTTAAGTACTTCGGAAACTTAAATCAAAGATGGCTCTAAATGTCAATATTAAGGGACTCAAGTATCTCAAAATGGTGGCTGAAGAATCATCTTATAATTATTCCAGGAGTCCGGAATGGCTGATAGGAAACAAAGTCCCCCTAAAACACTCTGTTTAGAAAGGAAAGCTACAAAAATACTACCACGGGCCAACACAAACCAGAAAGCACACTTCTAACAAAGAGTTAGCAAGAGCCTGTCCATGCCCTGTGGCCATGTAGCTCAAGGTAAGCACAGCTGATGCAGTATTTCACAGCCATGCTGAATATACTACATTCCAGCAGGGGCTGGGAAAAGCCTTGGGCACCTAACAACCTCAGTAGGATCACTCTTCAGATAAAGTACAAGAAAGTTCATAATTCTGTCATAATTAGTAACTGAAAATAATGGAAAAAAAAAAACCATCTTTTCTTTCAAAAACTAAGACTACTTTATTCACAGATTTACCACAAACCTGACAGTGAAGCATCTCCTGTATTGAACAACTGAAACAAGCTACGGCCACCTGAAAATTGCCAGAATACCCAACCATGCCAGCATACAAGGTCCCAGCTGGCAGCAGGCTCCGACTTCATACCTTCACCACTTCTTGCCTTCACAGCAGCCATCCTCTCTCTGACTGCACTGTTCCTGCTAGAGGTCCTACACAGCATGTTTGCCGAAAGATTTGCTTGTTTTTTTTAACTTGGAAGTCAGCAAAAACAACAGTCATTCCACTGCTCTGGTGAAGCAAAATGTTTTCAAGCCTTGAAAATGAATCTGGTCAAATAAGTTAATCTTTTCAGCATCATCAAAGGAAACTCAAAAAATTAGTTGGGGCAACCAGCTTTTGTAGCTCTTTAACTATTAACAGTGTAGATGAGCAGACTTAAAAGAAATGTACTATTTTTAAGCAGAGATGCTGCATATCTATTGCTTAACACACCGAGAGTAGGCAAGGCCTGCAGAGGGACCCGTGTCGTGTTGTTCACCATCACTAAGACAAGTGACCAAAGCCCACACTGCCTGGCCGACTCTAAGTTCGTTTACACCTTACAAAGTACCTGCAAAAAGTAAAATCGCTACCAAAACCAAAAGGTGTTAGTTTGTATACCTCTCTGCACAGGTGTATCTAATCAGTAGAGCATAAGGAAATAGTCTTTTTGACCTACAAAATGAAGATAAGTTGCCTAATTAACTCTCACGTCACAGTTATCTGTGCACTACAAAGTGGAAAGCGCATACGACTAATGGAGCTAAAGAAAAGCCTCCAAAACTCAGCTCCCGATCTGCCAAAACTCATTTTTCTGCTATGAGAGGTGATGATACCACAAAGACTGTGGCAGACTAAAAAGACTGCACATGCCCTGTATTACTTTTGGGTTTGTCGATAGTTTCGAGGCGGGAGCGTTGCGCCCCCCAGCAAAGCCGCCCTTGTTTCCACGCCGTTCCTCCCCTCCGCTTCACCTGCCGGCACGGACACCCATGGAAGCCGCATCCGGTGATGAACTGAGGGGAAACAGCCCAACCGCAGCTCCAGACCACAGCGGAGCACCCCGTGCCGGGCCGACGCCCCCCCCCCGCCCCTCCGCGCACCCCCCGCGCCCGGCCACTCCACGGCCGCCGCCTGCCCGGGGTCACTCACGATCTCGATCACCATGAGGAGCCCGGGCAGGGTCCGCAGGAACTCCCTGTCGTAGGCGAGGGTGCTGGAGCTGGCCGACAGGTTGGCGGTGAAGGAGCTGCTGGTGGTGGTGACCGTGTGAGAACGCGGGCGCGGCGGCTGCTCCTCAGGCGACGGCACCGGCGGCTCCATCGTCGGCGCCGCGGGGCTGCCCCGCGCCTCCCGGCCAGCGCCGACCCGGCGGCGGGGCGCGGGCAGGGGCGGCGGCCGCCTGATGGGCGGCGGGAAAGGCGCCCCGCGCGCCGCTTTGTGTGGCCCCGGGGCCGCCGGCAGCCCCTCGCCTCAGCGCGGGGGGAGGGTGCTCGGCGGCCGGCCCCGGGCGGAGAGGCGGGTCCGGCGGCGTGCCGCCCGCCCAGGAGCCCGGCCGGCCAGTCCCGCCGCGGCCCCCGGGGCGGGAGCGGGGCTGAGGCGTCAGGGCGGGCGGAAGGCTGCTGAGGTGGGGCGGTGGGGGCGGCCGCCAGGGCCTGTGGGGGGGACCGCGGCCCGGGGTTGGTGGTAGGGGGGATTACCAGCGCTAGGAAGGGGGCAACGTGGGGCTCCTCCGGCACCATCTCCTGACTTCCCGGACTTTTATACAGGCAGAGGCCTTGGGAGCACGTCTGCGTCCAGCGCAGCCGAGGAGCCAAGCAGAGTCAGCCGTTCTCTGGAAAAACACCTCGCCGGAAACCGTGCCATAGCCCCCTGGGTGAGCACGGTTTGGGGGTTCCAACCCCAGCTGCCTGCCATTGGCGTCCACCTAGAGTGTTGCCTCCAGCTCCATGGGCAGCAAACATTGACAGGAGACGTCCTGGCACTGCAGGTTGTCATCCCCGCTGGCTGCCATCACTCATTAGTGGCACACTTGGGAGAGGAACCACCACGAAGTGCCACAGGCAAGTAACAAGAGGCTAGGAGATGCCACAGCCCTCTCAGAGCTGGAAATGGGGATCTACCAAACCACTATCAGTCTCCATGATGCAAAAGACTTTAAAAGCCATGAAAGTCACTGGAAATTGAAAGTATGAGGTCCTTACTGGCCTACTACCTGACAGTGTTGAACTGTTCCTTAACTTAGGTTTTTTAGTACTTTTCCTGTCTAAAGTGTTGCCTTTTAAAAACAATCATTTTCGGGTCATTGAAGAGCTTCTAAAGTGATTTTCCATTCCACAGTAAGTATGGTGTTTCAACAACAAGCTAGCAGGTCATAGGGGTTTTTTTCAACATTAAAGAATTCTCGTTAGCAAAGCATTTGTGTATGGCAGCTCAGTAAAAATGAAGTGTTTTCCATATGTCTGGTGGCTATTGTCCTCGAATTGTTTACTGCCACTCTTCTACTGGCTAACAAAGGATGGATTTTGCTGAAAGGTAATCTTTTCAGCAAGAGATTCAATCTGCTGGGGAGGGAGGAGAGGATGGCAAAGTTTCTCTCCAAAATACGGGAAATGGGAATTACCGAAAGGAATTGGTTCTGGAGCATGATTGTGCCTCTGCTCACAGTGTAAGCGTGTCACAGCACAGGCTCCATGGGCTTCTTGGAATGTGTGTCTTGGCTTGGGCTCTGTGGAGCTCCCATATACTCATAGGCACTGGTGACTTTTTTAAGACAGCAGAAGAAATGTGGCAGAGTTTTGCAAACATGAGCTGCAGGTCATCAGAGTGAGATGCCAGTCACTGAGGATGATATGATTTACAAATATCTTTCTTTGTGAGGAAAAGAAAAGAGACCGTTAGCAAACCACACACTCAAACACAACATCTCAATTGCGAGCAAGGAGTTTTACACATTCTGGCAAAACCATAATTTTTTGTGGAGTTATCAGCATTTCTGTGTTGGTTGCATTCCTATTTTATCCCTTTCTCTTGAACAAGAGCTCAGATTTTAACAGAAAAGAACACATCTGTGCACTGGTCTGTTTAGAGACCTGCTTCAACTGGCTTGCAAATAAAAAGTGCTTTATCTGATTGTTCAAGCTTCCTTGCAATGCCAGAGCTGCTTTGAGATGCCTGGTTGCTGTTAGTGAGGATCCACTGTAACAGCATTGATTTTCTCCTCTGAAAGACTTACTGAGTTTCGCACCTATTAGATTAGTGAGTAAACGTGGTGCTAAAATTCATGCCGATAGCAAAATCAACACAAATTTCAAAATGGTTTGAGTCATTCACATCATTTTCCCTTTCAGAGTTGATTTATGTTACGCTGGATGTATATTCTCGCCATGTTTCCAGGATGTTACTCAGTGGGCTCAGCTTTGATGCATAATGCCAGAGCTCTGTTTTTATTTTGGTCCCTAAACTTCTGGAGGTCAGTGTTGTTTCTCTTTCAACCATCACAATTAGAGCAATAAATTTCATTGCTTCTGGTCTGCATGTCTATCATTTGAGCATCTCAGGTCCCCTGGCAAAAAAAGTAAACCAAAAACACAGATAGGGAAAGATTTGTTTTCTGTTTCAACTATATTAAATCTGTTAATATAGCACAAGCTTTCAATGTCTGTTGTAGAGGTCTAGTGTTGTAACTAATTCAACAAGAACTGGAGGGCTACATTTCTGGGCAACTTCTCTGAACACTGGCTGCTGCTCTGATGTCCTTAGTTAGCATGTTTTTCTCCAGCAAACATATTTGGAGAATGAGTTTCAGTATGTCCTGGTTGTAGCTAGGACAGAGTTAGTTTTGATTCCTAGCAGCTAGAATAGCACTGTGTTTTGGGTTTAGTATGCGATTTGTTACGAGAAGAATATTTATAGCACGCTGATGTTTTTAGTTGGTACTGAGACTTCAAGGACGTCTCAGCTTCTTGTGTTTTGCCAGTGTGCAGGAGCACAACAGGCTAGGGAACAAAGGGCCCACAGCTCCTCTTATGTTTTGAACTTAGATTTCGGATTGAGGGCCAAATTCGCCAACGGAGTATTCCATATCATGCAACGTCATGCCCAGTATACAGATGAGGGTGGACTGGGAAGTTTGGGATTCTCTTCCAGACACCCAGAGTTCTCTCTCTCTCTTTTCAGGCACCTCTCTCGTCCATGATTACAGTGTCAGGACTTATCTGTTTCAGGATCACTTGCCAGGACAGGAGAGGTGTTGGTCACCAGATGGTGAGCAATTACACTATGCAACACTTGTTTCTGTATATTATTATAATTGTATATACTTTCATATATTATTATTATCATTATTGCTTTTCTATTATTATTATTGTTATTATTATTAAATTGTTCTTATCTCAACCCACAAGTCTCCTTCCCTTTACTCCTTTTAATTCTCCCAATTCCCCCAGGAGCAGGGGAGAGTGAGCGAGCAGCTCTGTGAGTTTAGTTGCCTGCTGTGTTAAACCACAACACACTGAAAGAAGGGCAAACACTCTAGAAGCTTTTCTATACCACTGATATTCCAGGAAGCAAATTCCGTTGTTTAACTTGACAGAATACTACTTTACATTTTGAATGTTAACTAGAGCTCTAATTTTTTGTTTTGCATCCTTGCACTGAAGGCTAGAACCAGAAAGCCTGCAGGGACCATCTGAGCTTAGCCAGATTTTTTTACATATAGATAGCATCAGAAGCAAATAATTGAATGCTTCTGCTTGAACAATCAACCTTTTATTAGAGAACTACCAAGGGAGAAGAAGGTGGCCCATTTTCTGTATTTTAAATTAACCTTTCAAGGGAAGGATTGGTGAGGCTTTTAAACACCAGTCAAGATTGTTACCTCTGTTTTTCAACTACTATCATGAAGTAAACTGGGTTTAGAAAAAAATATGTAATTTGGTGAAGCCTTTCAATGTAAATGTTTTAGTAAAAGCAAAATAGCTGATGCAAGTATTATCGGGTTTCTAAATAAAGGGCTTACTTCTGAGTGTCTCGATATCTAACTAACAGATTCTTCCATTTAAGCTGGTTTAGTGCTCAAATCCTGAGGTATCAACATTTTTGAGATTACTGATCGAGCTCTCTAGAACTACCTTCTTAGCAGCAATCTGGCCAACTGGAAGTGCTAATTAAAGTAGACTCACAGGCCCAAGGAGTGGAGCTGACTGGAATTTCCTGAACTGGTTTTCTGTTTTGAAATACAGCTTCCCTTTCCCCCTCCCAAATCCTAGAATTTTCAAATGTAAAAGTTATTCAGACTTTTTTTAGGTATGTAGAACAAGTAAACATACAAAAGGAAAAGTGATGGAGATTTTTCACTGGCCATCAGCAGATTTCAGTCAACAACAAAACTTACTGTTTTTAAACCACCTAGGAGCGATTTAAGAAAACTAAGGGAACTTATTCTGAAGAAGGCACAAAAGGAATTGTACTTCGTGTGGAACCCAGGTCATATGTAAGGGATATGGATTCAAGTCGGATGTCCAGGACAAATATTCTCACCCTTGACATCCTGCTGTGCTTATCTGAGGATGAGATATTTTCAGTTAGCATTAAATCAAGAAATGCTTGGAATATTTCCTAATGGCTTTTCGGAATCAGCAAAGTGTAGGCTTTGAGCTACAAACGTATTTAAGTAAATAATGAATAACACATACTACTCTTCATATAGAAAAGCTGATTTATACTAACCCAAACCAGAAACACTTGATTTGTAGTTTGGTAGTGACATGTGCTATAGGCACACCTAATGATCAATCAAGGCAAATTACTCTGTGTATGAACTGGTATTTTGCAAAATAAAGATGGTTTTCATGATTGAGATGCTTGGATCTTCTGATGTTGCTGCAGCAGAGAGACAATAGATGAGATGCCTGTATTTTCAAAATGGCTATTATTCAGCAAATCTGTAGATCTGTGTTTGTATGTGGGGTTACTGAACATGAGGCTTGTTTGGTTTGGCAGCTTGGGCACCCCAAAATTAACAAACGTAAAGTCAATACCAATGGAAACTGCAGTCTGAGTAATGACAGCACATGGGATTTGGTTGTCAGATACGTAAGTTACCAGTCTAATGCTGGTAACTTTAGCTGTTTACGTTCTATACTCCTTTTCTTACAAATATTTATTTACTTGAAGTTTACTTGAATTATATGGACAAAGGCCCGTTTGTAGACACACAGACATTTTACCTGCCAAAAAGCTGCATTAGAAGATCTGCACTGCCATACAGAGAATTAACTCCATGCTGTGAACAATAACATACTGACTTTAAGATTTTTTTTTTATTATTTCTTTTATTTTTGAAAGCTATTATCGTGACACTAAGTAAACTGTTTGATGATAGAGACTGTGCTACGAAAAGAAAGCACAGAGTACATAAGCCGTGTATTTTCTGTGCATTAGCCTTTCACCAGCTGTTTTGTCTGCTCTGGGAATGTAAAAATCCAGCCTTGAAACGCAAATGTGTCTTAGATACTGTGCTGAGGAAAAATTGCTCACTTCCTCCAGAGCAGATTTGTACTTAGAATACTGTCCTGTGATGCTATACACACACGCTTAACTTCAGGTCAGAGAGTACATCTACTCGAATTAAGTGTTCGTAGTGAGAACCATGAAGGCTGTGTACAAATCTTCTCAGAATGGGAGTTGTGGGTTTTGGATTTCAGGGTCAGAGACCTCAAACCTGTAAGGCACCTGTAAAAGTATGCCCATATTGTATTTCACAGCCTGCTCCTCAGCTGTCTTTCTCTACAGGGAGCCTGCAAGCACCGCTCCAAGCGCAGCTGGTGGCCATGCTTTCTCACACCTACAAATCATGAGTCACCTGAATACTGAAGAGTGTCCGGTGTCATGTTATGTGAGGAAGCAGCTTAGTCTGCCCCTGAGCATGTCCAGACAGGCTGTCCCTGAGGCACACTCATAAATACTTTCATTGGGGTCACCAGCCCTCCATAGACCTTTAAATATTACTATAGTACAAACACGTACTAGTGATTACGTTACTCAAGAATATAAACATTTCCACTGAAGACATGCATGATTTCTACTCACTGAGGATGGTGCTTGCCTGAGTGTTTATGTAAATCACAGCAGGTAGTGGTCATACAGCACCCAAGCCCAGTGCAAAACAGCTGGAGGAAAAGATCACCTTTAACAATTGTCAATGCCATATTTGTTTTTAGATAATTAACGAAAAAACCAAACATTTCCACCATACTTTCATCACAGCATCATCCATGTTTAGGGAGAAAGTTTATATCTACCTCGTAACTCCTGGCATCAGCTTGCCTGCAGGCTTTATCAACAGACAGCTATCTTGCTCTGCTGTGGTTGGAAAAACACCCTGAAACATGCCTGAGACCTAAAGTGCGCCTTATATTATGCTGAATTATCAGGAAGTGGTGAGCTTGCTGTGTGCAGATATACAGAGAGAAGACATCCAGTAGCTGGCAGGCAAAAACCTAACCAGATACCATGGCTAGGAGCTGAAGTCAGACAAATTCAGACTGAAAATAAAGCATCTTTGTTGGTTTTGTTCTTTTTTTTTTTTAACTTATCTTTTTAATACAGCATAATTAGCTATCTGAGTAATTTTTTAAGTAAGGCAGTAGACTCTCCATCATTTTAAATCTATAATTCAAAGCTATGGATTTATTTAAAATATACTCTTTACCAAGATTATATTGACAAATTTTGTGGTCTGTATTGTACCGTGCACAAGAGATGAGTGATTTGAAAAAACACATAAATTAATTCCCATTAATTCCATAAAGCTACAGTCTTGTTAATGCCCTAGTCAGCCAGCTGTATAATACACGTGCAGCACCAATGCCTGACACATCACCTGCTTGTCCTGAAGCAGCAGCAGAATAAAGAATTTCACAAATTTTGCTGGCTGGACTATGCCTGGCCAATAGTTGGGTAATGAAAGTGCTGTGTGGTGAGAATCAGTTTTGTGCCGGTGGTATGCAAGGCTTAGGGGTGGAAAATCCTCATCCGGAGAAAGAAAAAAGGCGAGTGGGCTGACCGCAGGATCTGCTGAGAAAGGCGGCCGCTGGCTGGGGTGAGGTAGCAGAGCATGCATGTCCTGTCGTAGGAGGCTGAAGTGCAAGGGAGGGGAACTGGGAGCCTGGCAGGGCACTGACCTAAGTCTTGGAGAACACAACAGTGCAAGGAGAAGGCAGAGAAATGAAGGCAGATGTGTTACTGCTCTTCATACTGGTTTGCACAGGTGTTCTGTTAGTATGGGATAAAGACATTTGACATCTATCCGTTAACAGGAGGAGAGCAAAATGTGAGCAGAGGAACACGTTAGACCCTGTAATAGTCTGAAATCCCCAAGCGACCAAGCGATACGATATCAGTATTTTCAAATCAGCAACTTATCTTTGCAAGTAGACCAGTGCCAAAAGATTTCTATGAACACAAAGAACAAAATGACCCTATTATTTGTACTCACAGAACAGGCTTAGCCCTGAAACAAAGCAAAAACAAAGAAACAAATCTCCCTAGCACAAAACACAGGCAAGTGCAACTCAAAGCAGGACACAGAGGCGCAGGCACCAGTGTTTTAGCACATACAGAACACTGCTCATGACTACAAATAATTACTAGATGCTTTCATAGCATAGATTCGCACAAACCAGCATGCAAAGGTGCAGTGATACCTGGTAAGTCTTGCGTCAGTGCGTGAAAAATAGCTGCAGTGATGCAAGGCACTTGGTGCGTTCTTCGGTTCAAGGCTCCTGAAAACAGCTATTGCAAGAGAAATAGGAGCCTGGAGAAACGGGAGATAAATCGAAGAGAGAATGATTTTTCTATTATGGCTGCCTGTATTTTTGGGGAACAGAGTGTGCTGTCTGTTGCTGGTCTAGCAAAACCTGCTGGGATTTTTAAATGAATCGGAAAGCCAAATTTTGTTAAATTTCTCGATTCACTCAATCTGCTTTGAAAATTGCAGGCTTTGGGCTGTGTGAGAATGATGCATGATATCAGACTATAGAGCAGTCAGGGGATGGATGATGGGCTGCCTTTTGGAGGGACTGGGATTTCCTCAGAACAAAGGCTTATCCCATTTATGACATGTCTTGAGAAAGCTTATCCTGTCAAGTCATTCATCACCCTACTAACTAGCTACTGAGCATGGATAATGCTTCTTTGCTAGATCAGTGAGGGAAAAGAGAATTTCAGAAGAAAGGAAGGTTTTCATTTGGGGATTTTAGGAGATTGGGAGAAGAGCTGATAGGAGTTGGGCTATCTAAGCTCTTTGAACCATGAGAAAAACATACCAAGAAGGATTTTACTAAATGCTCATAGTGTAGCTAAAATACAGCCTTTCTTTTGAGGGCAACCTGATTACCTAGGTATTTAAATTATGTGAATTGGCACAGCCCTGTGGACTGCAGTATTAGATTTTGAGTATGTAGAGGATGCTCTGAGATAGATGTGGCTCTAATTACTAACATTGAGGTGAGTTAAGTCCATCATATATTTGTGAATGTCTGGCTTAATATTAACTTATTAACTATGAGACAATTCTGACATTAGATTTATTATAAGATAGACATCCCCTTGAGCCTCAAAATTAAGCAGCTTACTTTCCTATAACTTTTGAGATTGGCTCACCTTAATGTTCAAGAATGTTCGGACTCCATTGGAAGTGCTTGCTGCAGTGGCAGTATTTATGTAAGGTCAATCTACTCCTTGTACCTTTTTCTCTACTAAAAAGTTACCATGTTTTCTTGGCATTTATAAGAATTTGACATCTTTTAGTACTCTTTGAATTTGTTATGTTCAGCTGGAATTGATCAATAGGTTAAAAGACTAAGAAGGAGGATGAGGACAGGTAGTGTGACAGCTTAACCTTCATCTTCTCAGCACATCAGAAAACTGGTTTTACATATATAGATATATGTGTGTGTGTGTGTCTGTATATATACACGCATACACATACACAGACATATCCATATAATTAAAGGAATGTCTCCTTAGACCCAGAAAATTATTAAAAAAAAATATTAGTCACTAAATATATGATCTTACAAAAGCAATGTGGTTCTCTGAATACGCCAATCAATTAATTCCTTTCTTGCCTTCTGCAGAAAGACTCAGTCAGAGGCCAAGGAAACAAGCTGTAAGTGTGTGCAAATGAAGGTCATGCACCAAGCTGCTGTGCTGTCTTCTTAAGTGATGTTATGATTACTATTTCAGTGAAGTACTAATCAGGGAGGTCATATTTTCGTAATTCATTGTTCAAGCAGGCAGTACAAGGAAAAATGTCAAAGTTAGCAAGGATGTATACAAACCAGGTGTTACTTTGATGAAATCTGAGATTATTCCTTGCATACAAGAGTCCCTCCTATGCTAGAAGCCTACTTTTATGGACTGCCTGAATTCACTAGTGAAGGATTTCTTGATGTAATCCACAAGTAAGGAAATACGAGTAAAGGGATTACGTAAGTTCATCAGTGCTAAAATGCAGAATTTAATAAGTGATCTTCATAAATAGCAGTGAACAACACTGTGATATTTTAAAGGATGTTTCAAGGTGTCTGTCTAATTGGAAGATGAGTCATAGGTGAAGTCCTCCAACCTGAAAAAGTACTCCTATCTGTAAAGCAACTGCATGTAAGGCAACCAGCTGCAAGAAAAAAAAAACACATACAGAAAAGGGAAAAAAAAAAAAAACAAACAGATGCTGGGGAAGGCACCTGCACTGCAAAGACAAATATTCAGTCTTGTCTTCTTACAAGAGCACAAAACAGGAACTGCAAGGACGCATGGCAACTGCCTCTCTAGCAGAGGGCAATGAAGGGATACCAGATCCATGGTCCACCTTATCTGAGTGTGAGTGACATAGTTGAAGCTCACCTCCAAATCTGGGGAAGTGAAGAAGAGGCAGGACTTGAAGGACTACATCCCCCACATCCTTGCTCTGTATGTATCCCTGCCTTGAAAAAGGAACCATTATTTCACAGTATTTCATTAACGTGATTGAAAATAACTTTTAGCAAGCATCAGCCATAAGATGAGTGACAACGAGAGGTATAGTCCCTCCAGTAGCACTACACAGAGAAGCTGCCTTTACCCTGTATGTGTGGTAGTGAATCCCTTGACATAAGTTGTGCTAAAAAAAGCCACTGATGCATTATAATCAGTCAACAATACTAGACTAAAGCACATGCACTCGGCTTTGTTTACTCAAAGGCAGTATAGAAAATAAAAAATATGCCAACCCTAAACACCACCAACTCCCAACACTCCAAATCTGTACTAAAATGCGTATGAAGATCAGCTGTTTCTTCAGATCTGCCTACTGGATTTCAATATATTTTACGAATCATCTCAAGCCAGATAATGCTTTTGAAAGCAAAGTAGTATTTCCAAAACTCTATCTAGCTGTGCAAAGACTCGTGACTGGGTAAGCCCCAGAAAACTGCATTGAATAGATATAAACCGTATGTTAACACTGTAATACTTCAGAACTGAAAGCAGACTTGAAAATGAAGCATTTTCCCTGTTTACGTGTTGTCTTTGTGCATGCAATTCCTTTTTTAAAAAGCAAATTTAACACAGAGGCAGGTAGACAGCAAGCAGTTCTGGGGAACGAAGTCACCTGTTCTTTGGGACAAGTTCAGCACAATCAGCCATCCCAGGCACTTCCTTATAACAGCCCAGCTGAAATGCTTGCATCCTGACTCAGGCAGGCTGCCTTGAATAGTTTACATTCCCTGCTTATTTACCCTATAGCTTCTGCACCAATAAACCACATTGTCATTTTTAGCGATGCATTCAAGAGGGACTCATCCAAGGCCTGATTGCCTGGTGCAGAGTTCTCAGTCATTGTAACATAATGAGTTTTAAACCAGTCAATTCCAACTCACCAATTAAAACAAGGTATGTGGAGCTGTGCTTCTCAATTTTTCCCATACCAGGCCTTTCCACTCTATTTCCTAAAAAACATCTGTCCATCCAATCTGGACCTGATTACTGTCCCAACATTAGAAAAGCACAGATGTTTAAACCTCCCAGTATCTGCTTATCACTCCTTGGACGCTCCCCTGACTCAGCCCACATGCTGACATGACAGCTTCTGTCTAAACGCAATCATTCACAGGAGTGCCTCTCGTGCCCTCATCACCATAATGTCCGATAATTCACCAAACATGTAACCACGTCCCCTACGCTTCACTTCAGGATGGATTACAGTAGCAATGAGAAAACCAGTGAGCTGGCCTTGTGCTAGGGGAGAGCTTGCACACAGCACGCGAGTTCTCAGGTGGAAGGAACCAGCAAGATTTCCAGCCCACTTGGGGGTATTTTAGATGGATAAAAATGCATCAGGAGTGTCCCTGGAGTGTTCTTGCTCAATTTCTATCATTTAACCTCAACCTCTGGTAACACCAGGCTACAGCTGCTATTACCGTTATTATTATTTGGTTGTTAAGATCACATAAAAAACCTTAATAGCCAGAGTTATGGGTACCTTGCTATTACTAGGGCTCCCACTTCTTGCTCTGAGTCTGCGATTGCAAGAAAGAAGGAAGAAAATTTCCTCAGAATTTCAGGAAGAACATTTTGAGGAGCTTTGCTTTAAGGCCGTATCTCTGACTACTTGGTTGGACCTAAAAACTGCTTAGTTTAGATCTGAGGAAAATCATGAACTAATGAAAAGGTAGCCAACACTTCGGATTATTTCTCATTTGTTAAATGCAGTGTGTGCAAGAAAGAATGGAGGTCTTTACAGCGAGGAGGTTGCAATTATTTCTCAGACCGCCTCTTGCCAGGCTTTCTCATGACTATCACTGCATTTTTCTGAACCCTCAGGATCCCAATGCAAAGTGACTAGAGTCCATATTTTCTCTGTATAACCTGTCTGGAGTGCATGAACAGCATATTTTTCTCATCTCGAGTTTCCCGTATCTTTCTTGGAGAGTGACACATGGAAGGGAGGAGGAACTTCAACAGCAGTTGTTATATCTCAATGCATTTTGATAATACCAAGTGTGCTTGTGAAATCTCTCTTGCCCTTGAGCAACTGCTAAGTTCTCTGAGGAGACATTTCCCAGGTTTTAGTTTGGAAGAAAACATTGCTGCACTAAGCTGTTACCCTGAAGCCATGCCTGGTACAGAACGACAGGTCAAACGGGGCTTGAATCGACTCTCAACAGCTTTGTCTTCTCTCCTCCTGTATATTAATTAGTACTTGTTGTTGCATTACCAGCTCAGGTGCTGGTTAAAACTTTCATTTGGTCTCATTCCTTATTCTCTAATTCTGAATTCTCCATTTCTGAATTTCTCAATATTCTGAATTCTGTTCCCTCTCTTTTCCACACACTGTACATACAAGCTACGCTTGAAACAATTTACCTGTAGGGCAGGCAGTCTAACTCTACTTCATTGTCTTCTCTCAATTCAGATCCTGATCTGACTGCTTTCAGAAAGCCAGTTGTCCCTGCTGGAAAACACCTCTGCTGCTCTACAGTGCCCAGCACTTTCAAGACAACCGCATATTCCTCTGCCTAATGGTTATAAGCAGCTGAATTGCAAGTTTTAGGATGTATCTGTGAATAATGTATAGTCAGGGATAAGTTGAAGACAAAATCTCTTAGGAAAAAGAAAAATAAATTACTTGAGTGAGTTCGGTAACTCAGTAAACATTAAGTGTAGGGTACTACAGCTCTCAAGTAGGAATACACTGGAATCAAACTAAGCAACTTTTGTTACAGTTAAAGCCCTCTGGCTACCAAGATTTTGGTGTGATCCCATATTCTAGAGACTTCCAGCAGCCTGAGCAATAGGGAATATAGCTTAGGGAATACCCCTAAGAAAACACTTCAGCTTCTGCTATTTTAAAACAGTGAACGTATGAATAAATATGCAAGTGGCAGAAGAATCAAACCCAACAGCATAAAACTTTGGAAGATGCATTCCACACTTAACCTCTCTACTGGGCAACAAACGTGAGACAAGACTCAATGCAGATGACCGCACACTGAGCTTTTTTTGCCGTGCTGGCTAAAGCTGTAGGAGTTCTGTCTCTGTAGTAGCCTACAGCCTGAAAAAAATGCAGATGAAGAAAACCAGAGGATAAGACTAAACACGGACAAGAGATGACTGCCGTTACTGAGTGCTACTGCAATTACCACCTAACTTGAAGCTTGGAGAAAATTATACTGATGAAGTCTACATTAAAAAAAACAAAACCAAAACTGAAGTTTCTCTGTCACATTCAAATGCAACTCTGCACAGTAAGTGGCAATTAGAAAAATCCCTACATTGGGTTTAAATACATCGCGAAAAACACTTACACAAAACCCAGGCTTTATCCCAAAGCCCAGGCACAGCCAAGGCTGTCTGTGCTCAGCTATCACAATACAGAGCAGCTTGCTTTGAGCTCACTTTGCTAAAATGCTTTCAAGTCAGTATATTGAGCCTTCAAAAACATGCGTCACAATACATGTTGGTTTATCCTTGATGCAACAAAATGGGGAATAATACCACAAAAAGAACAGCATGTTAAAAAAATGGCTTACGTTGCGATGCAAGTGTTTTGTGTTTGAAGTTCGCATTTTAAATACTAGCTAATGCTTCATAAACACCTCTATATTACTATTTACATAGATCGGGAACCCAGCTAGTGCTTGCTAACAGATTTGGCTTGCTTTCCAGTTCTCACCAGCCTTCAAAAAGCAAAAAAGCAAACTAAAATCCCCAAAGGCTGTACTTTCTGAGCCCTCCATATGCCCTGTGCTCAGTAGTCATCAAACTGAAGGATATTCGCTAAGTCCTCGAAACAAATTCAGAAAGAATTTATCACACCAAGAGCTGAAGTATGTCTCTGTGACAAGAATGTGATGTGGTAGTTTGCAATTTTTGAAATGGGGTTTATAAAGAACATGGATTTGGAGTAAGAAAGGGCAAACTGGTTCAATTAATATTATATTTTCACTTAAACACAGAATATGCACTTTTTTTTTTTTTACAAACATGGCATTTCAGAGCTTCAATGACTGGTAGCATAGATGTGATACTGTTCACCTAAAAGAGTAGCAATGTTTTCAGTTAACCCAAGCTGACTTACTGCCATTCCAGAGACCAAAGGATGGTCTGGAAGAGATCTATGCAAATCTATGTGGTATCTTCACAACCAAGCAGCTTTAAATGAATGGATGGAAAAGCAGCTGGACATCAGTCCTCCTGGTAGTCTTGCTAAAAGCCTGTGCAAAATTCCCAGCCCCTCACAAGGCTTACTTGTACACATAAACATTCAATAAAAGGTAGGTAGGGGTTTACCTGTATAGGTGAGCATATGCTTGTGCAGGTACACACCTACACCTTTGCATATGAAGAACCCTTCCTAAGGTTCACTATAAAATAGCACATATAGGTGCAGCTCCATAAAGACAAGAGGGAAGCTGGAGCAGATATGAAGAAAAGCTCTAGGATGAAAGACACTAAATGACTCCCATCCAGCTGAGAAAACAAAACATACAGTGTAGTGACAACAAGGAGCACCAACATCATGGAGTGCAATATGGATTATACTGAGCAGACTTTGGCAGTTACCCCTGCCTGAACAATCAAGACTGCTCACAGGCCAGAGCTGCGCTTAATTTATTATTCACTAATTCCTTCAGCATGAGTTACAAGCAGGATATACATTTAAAAGCAGTAATTCATGCTGTTTCTGGTAACTCACTGAATTAATCAACATCTGGTTTCCAATGCTCCCAACAATTACCCCTCACAATGTCTCTCTAAAACAGATACCATAGGTAATAGGTAAATACAACAAACAGGTGAATTCAATTTAGACATGGGGAGCTCCGACAGAGATACCATTCTGCTGGACGTCACCCTGCTGTTCTCCTCTTGCAATCCAGTTCTGCAGTTGCTTTCAGTAAGAGCAGAACTGACTGATAGATCGAGAGTGTCTGAAAGTCCCTACCCAAAGCATATTGGCAGGAATCTGAAATCCAGTTGGAAAAGACTGGTAGGAGAACTAGGTTTCATTTAATCTGAATGCCAGATATCTCCCTTGCACACGCTGGAATTGAAGGCAGATACTCTTCTCATTCATTATTCAAAATATAAGTGTTCTTTAGTGCTCAGATTTCTATCAGTTCATGGCAAATCACAGGAGAAAACTCCATGCGACCAGGAGACAGGCAGAAGATAAAACAGTTTTACACTTTCTAACAATATGAAGTGCTATGTGTTCTGGGACATTTTATTTCAGCATTGACCAGCCCCTGTGATGCATACGTACTTCATTCATACACCTCCAGCCTTACAGTGAAGTCCAGGGTGGGGGCATTGCGAAGAAGCATCAGCACAGGCCATTGGAAACTGACTTCTTGTCTGCCAAATTCCTGCATCTGGGGGCCAGCCTGGGTGTTAGTTACAGTCAGATGATCAAAGACACCCTGCCTGTGAGCACTGATTTAGTGAGAAAGCACCACCTCTTCAGAAGATAATGCCCATATGAAAGAAACATATCCATCCTAATTCTTTTGTGATGGTTTTTACTTTCCTGTTGATTCAGACTTATTAGAATTAAAGGCCCTTTGGATGGTACGTTTTAGATACCTACCTATTTATTCTACTAGTTGATTTCATGCACCCTTAAAATAAATAGAATTTTGAGCAAGGAGTATGACAAGAAATGACCTGACGTCTGAAACTCTGGCTTAAAATTAGGAATAGAATGCATTTAGTCATAGGTTTGCTGGGCAACCACCTTTACCTGTCTCAGTATCCCTATTTGTAAGTGAGGAATTAGGACATTGCTCTCATTTTGTGAAATACTTTGAGGCTTTCAAGTAGACAGTGCGTTATACTGTTCGCAAAAAAACCCCAACCAACTTCTTTTACAGTACCGTGCCCTGCAACTAAGTAGTAGACTTTCCTTTCCCTGGTTAAACACTTGTGACATCTCCCACTCCTTTTCCTGATGTAAAATCCTCACAAACTGAGCACAACATGCTCTCATAATTTTCCAGGCTCTTGCAACTTCAAGATGCAACAGAAACAAGTGTTGCTGGATGCACCTTACAGGAAGCCAAGTGATGCTGAAAGATCTCACAGACCATACTGTCCAAGAGCTGAGGTGGTGGCTGCTGCCCTGTACTGGGAGGGTCATAGACAACAGGCAAGACAGGGCCTTGGGCGGAGGTAATGAGGTGCTGGGTGGTTTATAGCGAGCTCTTTCTCTCACTTCCAGTGGATCTACAACACACGTATTTGGTGCTGAACTATAACCATCTCCAAGTACAAGGCGCTGCAGTCATACAGGAACCTAAGGAAATTCGGAAGTACACGGGAAGGAAGGTAACCGCGGAGCGGGCAGAATTGGTCACTTACCCACCAGTGCCCTCCAGTGGCTCACACAGCAACTCAAGGAAATGTAGACGAGAATCTGTTTCAGAGGTCAAAGACACCATTTCATTGAAATTGTTTCACTAAAGGACAGAAATAAAACTGCTGGCATCTGGATATCAAATAGCTCTTTTTAAAATTTCAGTTCTTGCATGGCAATCTCATATCTGCTATCATGACACAGCATATCCATAGAAACCCACATTCCATCAAGTGAATGAAATATTAATCACGAGCCTTGTAAAATGAGACATAAGAAACCAAAGTGATTCCCAAGACAAAAATGTTTATTTGTACTAACTCTTCAAATGGGTATACATTCACAATCTTAAAACAAAAATCAGTACACATGTCTAGGGCAAGGTGAGTATGCATCATTAGAAGATAATGCTTTCCTTAGTAATTAATGTTCATAAATCAAGAATTAGTTACAAATTTATGACCTTGTACGCAAAAAACCTACACAAGGGTTAACGATTTCGGTAAGACTATCCCGGTACTAGGCAAAACAGAGTGTTTGTAGAACAGGATCCTATCACAGTTCCAGGATCGTATCACAGTTTTTTAATGAGCAGTAAATATTAGTGGGGGGAAAATATCTAAAGCCAAGCTCAATGTTCTCAAGCACTGAAAAGCAAATACAAATGGTGAAGTAACTATAGAAATTTAAATAAATTATTTTAGTTACTGAAACCTCACTTTTTGTCTGAAAAGAACAAGAATATCATTGCAGACTGGAGAAAAGAATTCCATAAAAACCTTTTCTCTGGATTTGCCTTAGAATAGGCTTCTGTACAAAACAGGAACAATCAAGATTTTGGGGTCAGTGGTAGAAGTAGTACTGGAATAATAAAGAAATAATCTTAAAATATATATTAATTTACCACATTTAGCTCGTATAGCCCTTTATGTATCTTACAAAATGCTACTGTTCTATGTACTGCATGTAAAAAAAAGTTTATATATATATATGTATATACACACATATAAAGGCAAAGCCAATCAGCTTGGTATTGAAAAAACCCACAACACGAAGCATAAGCAGAGACGCTGAAGGTTATGCAGCAATGAGGAGTGTACGTTCCACGTGTGCGTTAATGTAACAGTGCTTTCAGTCTTAACACATCCTTCTAATTGTTTAAGCAGAGCGCTTTACTCCAAGTCAGCTCTACCAATTACTTCCTCAGTTGCCACAAACATTCGTGTTACATAACTTCTAGCCATCTGTTATATTTAGCACTAAATCAGAAATAAGGCAAAATAACTTTTCTCAAACAATGAATATCTGATAACATTCACAAGATCTTCCAAAAATTAATGCAAAACATTATAGGAGCACAAGAAATGGTACTCCTGAGCTGAAGCATCTACACAAAGCTGCCCCAATGCTCGTCTATTTCAGAGTAATCCAGGCTACTTAAGTGAGTAGGACAATTATTCCCAGGCAGTCCCTTTGTTTTAGCAAGTTTCGAATGACAACTTAAAGCTTCAGGATGGGTTTGTGCTCATGATTTCTGGTCTAAAAACATCACTGAGATCAGCGAACAACAGTTCTGATACTGCTCAGAGGGTTGGAGTGGATATTCAGAGCGGATGGACATTCTTTTTGAGCCCTGTAAATCTCAATGCTAACTGTTGTCTCCCAGCTGCAAGAATGAGTCCACTCTTTGTGTACCTAGCATATGTTTTACCAAAAAAACTAGTTTACTACACAAGAAAAACAAGAGATTTCATTTATGTATCTTCTCTTGCATCAACCTTCTTAAAAAAAACTACAAAAAACCCCATCCAAGTCAACCCCACCCCCAAACTCCACAAAATCATAAATTTTCCAATAATAAATAAAATTAACCTCCCTGATAAAGCAAAGGTGCCTGAAAAAAATCTCGTTGAGATACCTGGCAAATAAAAGACACAGATGCCTTTGAGAAGCTTTCTGGGAGATTGGTCATAAAGGACTTGATCCAGCACCCATTAAAGTTTTGTCCAGTGAAAGATAATTTCAGAATTCATCATTTCTCTGTGGGGGCTGGTTCAGGTCTACAGTCCAGTTGACGTGTCAGTCACTGGCAGGCACAGAAATGACTGCAGTCAGCGTAGTGGTGCATAACCTTTTTGACAACACGAGCATGATCTACCAGGGAATTCCCTTAACATTCCTTGGAGTGTTGTGTGGAGTGCCACACTTTGTAGCTGACGGTTAAGCTAGAAACACAATATGACAATTTTGAGCAGTGGATACCCAAGAGTATCCTTCCCCATCCACCAAACAATACCAGTGAAGAATGACCACAGGTACAACACTAAAACAAACCCTAGGCTCCAGGGCTCAGAATCCCTGGGGTCAACATCTCCCGCTTGTTTGGGGGAATGGGATTCTAGAAGAGCCTAACTCCTGGGAATAGCAAGGGAGAAACAGAGAAATACAAAAATGCAAGGATTAAAAAACAGAAGGGGAAGTAATGATCCCCTTCTAGCATATTCCCTTTAAAATAGTGTAATTAAAAACTTTAAATTCACTTAGAAATTGGTTTCAAAATAGTCTGACAGTTTTAAAGACTTTCAAAAATTAAAATATTCTTCACTAGAGTTCATTAAAATATCCCTGTAGCCCCCTGAATAACTGCTACCTCTTGTTTTGCATTAATATTGCTTAAATTAATATAACCATAACCATGCAAAATGTTAAAATTTCAATGTGTATGCAGAATAAAACCAAGTTCTAATAGAAAGACTCCTAATATTTCAAGGTTACAGGCTTGATTCAGTCTCCATCGAAACTAGTGGGATTCCTCCCACGGCGTCCAGTGGATTTTGGACTAGACCTTAATAAGAGACAACAAAACATTGTGTTTTATGGTGTAAGAACACATAAAGTACACTTGTGTATACACACTAGATATGTAGTGCACCTTTTGCACTGCGTATCTTACAACTAGTTGTATTTTAGACAGTAAAATGACAATCACCAAGCCAACACCGCATGCTATGTCAAACTGGGCTGTAAAAAAACAATACCCAAAGACATTCATGTTGTTACTGTTGCCTAGTGAGCAGCTTTGAACGGAGCTTAACGGTACATCCACTTGAACCCACATATAAATTTGAAAGGCAGAAAGCTGCATTAGTACAAAGGCCTGATTGATTTTATATGTGCTCTGGATGACTTTGAAGGCAGGATATCATCTCTCGGACAGGCTTCCCTTCATAGCAGATTTGATACACAGCCGTAAATAGTGGAAACCTGAGGAAACAGAGTGGGGAAAGCAAACGCAGCCTAAGTTTATTCTGCAACATTTTCTTAAATGAAAGAAATAAAATGGGGTGAGGAGAGAGAGAGAGAGGAAAGAGAGAGACTGAAAAAATCAATTTCTTCTACTATTTGTCAAGCGCTAATGCCAGGCTGAAAAGCACTGGGTAAACACAGAACCTACATGCACCTCTAAAATGAGTCACTCTCAGAAGCCTAGCTAGCTATAATGGAGCCTGCAACATTCATTATGTATGGCATAACCATTAAGTGATCTAAAATAATTAAAAGCCTAAAAACACTCGCATCTTTTCTTGACATTCTTACAGCAGTACTCATCTACGGTTAAAAAGGATAACTGGCACATCAGTTATGCATTATCTCTGAGCAACAATTTGATAATATAATTGCAGAATATGACACAGACCCAAGGAGAAATTGAAGGTCAAGGTTTTACTAAGAGTCCAAAATAAAACATGGATTTTGAAACACTGAATTCTCTCTCTTCTGTTTTTTCTTTTTCAAATTGGCCACATTTCCAGCAACCCTCAAATTATTCAGGCTTCTCTGATAATCCGAACGCTTGTTACGGCCAAGATGCTTTACTGAAATTTATATTTGCTTTCTGTCCGTCCTGGACAGTGACAGCCAGACAAGTCCCATTTCCATACAGAGCCTGGTGGAATTTTAGGGATTAATTACCTGTTCACCAGAATAAATATGCCATTTCAGTATGGCCTTTTTATTTAGATTTTGACCAAACACACTGTGTTATTTTGACAGAAATAAAAAATAAGGAGCATTGGAGGTGGTGAAATAGTTAATTTCTGAGTGATTCAGAATACATCTGGACTAGGACTTTCTCCTCAGGAAAGCATTCCCATCAGTCACTAAAGCTTTATCTGTAATGCACATATGCAGCACTGAGCAGAACTCCCAGCCAGTCTTGAGCACCATGTATGCTTGCCCATACACTCTGCTGCAAGCATTACACTGAGGTAACTCTGGTATCACCACAGAGCTCTGAACGAGACTCCTCAAAGTGAACCACACATGACCAGAGAAGCCATGAGGCATTCGGGAGTGCCCTTACAGCATGGCAACTACTGCATTCTCAGGGGCAGATACAAGATTTGCACTTGGCTGGATGCAATACTTTGTGTTACTAGGGGCAAAAAAAGTGGGTCAATGGACGCGGTTGTGAATTTAGTCTGTTGTTTCTATGGCTTTTATTACAAGCGCTCAAAAATGAAACACTACATTTTGAACTACCTGAAACGTTTTAATGTCCTGCTAGGAATGCATGTCCATTTCTTTTGGTTTATTTTTCTGGAGAGTAAGACAAAAATAGCAGCAATAGCAAAAACTATTTCAGGTCAATCCAACTGACTTGATTTTTGGTTTTATTTCATTGATGGAACCAAAATTAGCACATAGCCACATATCTGCTCTTTCAAATCCAATGCTACGCTGTTTAGGTTGCAAAACCCTTACTCAGAAATACGCAGGGGAAAAAAAAAAAGCAAATGTTTAACATGCCTCACTTATCACTCATTTTGTATAATATATTGGGCTGGAGCGGGGGCTGAATTTGTTTTTACTGTAAAAATTAAATGTAGGCACTAAAATAAAATCTGTTATGCCCATGTGAGATTTTGCTAGAGGTGGCCACAAAACACGTGAACCTTCCGAAGCAAAAGCAAGTTTCACACAGCTTTAGATACAAAACTTGTAGTTACTTCTCAGTGAAGAAGTACCACTACTACAAACCACATCTTGATATGTGAGTCTTGCTGTTTATCACAGAGAACATTACTCTGCTGTGCCCAGGTCTGCCACACTTCATATGGGGAAAGCAGAATCAAGGCTGCTGACTGCAGGCTCACAGCCAGCAAACTCCAAATGCATCTTACGCCTGAGCACGTTAAGAGGGTTGTTAGTTCTACAACTCTTGAAAAAATGAGTTGCACTGTAAGTATCAATAGGTAGCAACCCTGCTATCAAGGCTCTTCTACTGAACTTTGACTTTTGCATAATTCTACGTAGCCTTGGAACTCTTTTTGTCGGATAAGAGTAGGAAATTTTACTCTTACCTCTTCACTTTGTAACCATGGCTGGTTTACTATGTTTTGTGTTTTAAAGCAGTAGCAAGAGAGTTTTCAAAAACACTTTCAAAGTTACTTTCAAAAGTCTTGTTGAATGAGACCTTTTATGAAGAACATATATGCTGGGATACCAAACAGAAATTAGCAACTCTCCGTTTTCATATCTCCCGTTAAAAACACAACCCAGTCTTCTAGTTGTTGCAAGATAGAACAGGGGAAAAATCAACCAACCAAAAAGACCCCAAACACAGCATCCTGTCTCCTTTAGGGAATCATAAACAGGAAAGACTGAAGCCAACATTTTAATTAGTTTTTTTTCTGCAGTTAGCTTAATTATTGTACACTGCAGAGACAGACTTACGTGCCATACTCCCAAAGATAATGTTAAAAAATAAGCAACTTAATGCAGCTGATCTATTAAAACTAGACTTTAAAAACTGCTTTGGGAAAAAAAACAGCAAGCCTTGCTCTTCTGACTGGCAGTCAATTATTTTCTGATTTCGCCTCCTCTGAAAACAGGAACAGATAGAGATAATGCATCCCTTAATCTCATAAGGAGACAACTGTGTGTGTGGCTTTAGGAATCGTACATGTTCTGACTTGAATACAAATGAACAAGCCAGGACGACCTGCTTAATTTCGTACCACAAAAAGAACCTGACCTACACAAGCAAGTGGCAGGTTTTATCCTACAGCAAACTGGAAGCCGCATTAGGAAAAGCAACTGTGGTATCTAAGCAAGAATCCATGTGGACAGAAGCAGATGCTCTATTCAGCTGATCAGCTATACAGATCCTTAATAACAAAGATCCTCTCCTGCGAGATAAGCAATGAATTTACTACTATGAAACGAGCTGTAGAGTCTCTTCAGAAGTCTCTTTAGGAAGCTCAGTTTCTATTTTCATGTATTTTATTCTTTTCACATGTTATAACACTCTGCTATGCTTTTCTATGATAGCAGAAGGCAATAATACATTCTGTAAACAGAAGGGCATCCACAAATTTATCGTCACACTATTAGCTCTATCTACAGTAATACTAGTTTCAGGTTTTATTTACTTCTCTCTGTGATTTTTAACTGGGGATTAAGGCACTCTTATTACAGTGATATTCTTTTTGGCTATTACCTTAAAGAAGGTATTGAGATTAAAATGCAAAAAGAGTTATGGAGATAAAAAAAGGGTATGCAGAACTTGCTTTATCTGTTCTTACTTACTTTTCCAGCATTCCTTTCTGTTTGAGAATGCGATACACTTCTGCAGAAGTCTGTGGTCCTTGCAGTTTCTGACCATTCAACATTTCTTGCTCCAATTGTTCAATAGACTAAACAACAGAGGGGGGGTGGGGGGGGAAGAAAAGGAGAGCTATGATAAAGTTTTCATAAGCCTGACAACATCATCTGAAAGGAAAAAAAAAAGATGTTACTGAGAGTTTTCCCTTTCTCAAAAGTGTACGTGAGTAAGCATATATAATATTCTCCTATATTCTTGTTTGTAAATATTCTCCTTCTTAAATCTCCATCTTCCAACATATTATCCTTCCAGCTTTTTTTTTAATCACCCCTTCTTTTTAACACCTTTACACTCATTATAGCCTCCTAACACTCAAAAATTAGAAGAAAGAGAAGGGTACTCTCTCAGTACAGCTAGCATGTCTCAGATAACCGTACTATTACTCCAGCAAACCAGGAGTGTAGGACTTGCAACGATGGATTTCACCCAGTGAATACGGTACCTTTCCAGTTTTAACGAACGCTTCTGCTACACGTCGATTCCGGCCACCGTAACACGTTGTGATGAGATCAGCAACTCCACAGCTCTCCAGGAAAGTGGCAGTAGACACCTGGCCTTTGCAAAAAATTCTAGCAAAGGCAATCATCTCCATCAGGCCAAGGCGAATAACGGCAGCTTTGGTATTGTCACCGCAGCAAAGGCCATCACAGAACCCAGCTCCTACTGCCACGATATTCTAATGAGAAAAAAAAAAAAAGGAAATGAGTCAATTATTGCTTACAGCATCCTAGAAGACATCAAAAGACAAAGTGCAGATGTTCTTAAGAACGGCAAATACTTTATTAATGTAAGACTAGGTAGTTGGTTTGGGTTTTTTTCTTTTTTTTTGTTTTGTTTTTCATTTTGGAGTTTATGGGATGACCTTAAAAAAAAAAAAAAGAGGATGGCAAGTCTTACATTACTAAGTGTTTCCAAGGATAAAAGTGTAGTTAAAGCTCTAGAATAAGCTGCCCTGGAGGCTGTGGAGCTATTATTATTGACTATCTTCAACCACAAACAGGTTACACTACACCCAAACAAGGTTTTATCTAGATGGAGCTGTTCCTGCCCTGAGGTAGGCGTAAAGCTAGACTGACAGCCCACAGCCCTTTTATCCATGTTTTCTTTATCATTAAAGTAATACTGAATCTAAGAAACATTTATTGACTTCAATGCTGATATGTTAAGGGATCAAATTCAGCTAAGCTAATTGTGTTCAGCCCTTTTAAGTATGCAGAGTTCCTATAATAATAATAGTTAGTCAAGGGTTCCTAGACGGTTCATGACACAGGAAGACCTTTCCTAAGGAAAAAATGTGTTTGTTTTTTTTTTCCCTTAGACCTGGTGACAGTCTTCTACAAAGAATGTACTATTTCTTTGTGAACAGTCAGCTATACAGTCCTGTCTTTGCTTTACAAACAGAGACTAGTTGAGACACTTTTGAGTGAAGTGACTACAAAAGCTATTTTCTGGCCTGGGAGTCAGAGACTAACCATGGTTAGTTTGCCCCTACCAAAAAAAAACCCCTAAACCTACCAAAACCCAAAACACTCCAAAAGAGATGGCACTCTGACATACTGATAAAAAAAGAAGTAACAGATGTGGTAATACCTTTCTGCATGCAACAATAGCAGCAGTGACCTCAACAGAAATCACAGGAGAACCAACATTATGGCACCTAATGTAGCATCTGGTGCAGGGGAAAAAAAACCAACCAACCAAACCAACTTTAACTGTTGCTGAAGGAACAGCAACAGTCAGAAGTTGCTAATGAAAGGAACGAGCTTTCATTTATGCCAGTTTTGGTTTGGTTTTTTTGGACTGTAAGAACCAAAAACTGCAGGCAGTTGCAGTACTGTGTGGCCAATTGTGGCTAGGTTACTCTCAATCAAATGAGGTCAGAAGATGAGTCATTGCTTTTTGAGCAGCTAGCTGAGGTCTAAAGGTGACCTTAAAAATTGCAGACAGCTATCTCAATATCAGACCTGGAGCAACAAAAGATGATCAGACTTTCAAAGCTGTTACTTTAGATCATCTTGGCTTAAATCTTGGCTGTGATCGTTCAGTCAAGGTATGTTTTCATCAGGTGCCTCTCCCAGAGCATCCTCCAATATTTCTTCATTTGGTGGCAAAACAAGAGGAAGTCAAACAGGTATTTAAGAAGTTTTCAGATGAGATAACCCATCTAACTGGAATTTACACCTGTGTGAAGTCTGCAAGCGTTTAGCACTCAGCTAAAAACAAAAACATTTTTGAACAACCTCTGGGCTTTTTCCATGTACTTCTTGAACACCTCAATCCTGAAGCTTCCCCTTCCCTCCAACTTTGCCTGCTTTGACCTTCCTTTCCACTTTGAAGCAGCCTATCTGATCACAATTTAGAGTATGATTTGGGCTATGGTATTCTGTTGTCTACTTCTACCTTTTGCAATGTTTGTCTTTGGAGCAACAGAAACATTGGTTTAAGCAAGTCATACCAAGACTGGTTACTTCTGAGGAAAGGAGGCAGGGAAGAAGGGAAGTTGTGATCTAACTCTGAAACACTAAGTTCCTTGTTTGTACAATGTCCCCATTGTATGTTCTTACACATAGCTTGCAAATAACGAGGAAACAAGAAAATTGATGATGGTCTAGAACACTCACCCACACCTAGAAGACTGTTATATCCTGGTCGACATAATCCTAAGGCACAACTATGAATCTACAAGCTCCACCATCTGGTTTCATTTAAATCCTTGAAGGATATCTCTCTCTCTCTCTCTCTCGTGTAATACACTGTAGAGAACTGAATTATACCACACTGAAAATCACACCTTACTGAAAGATGAACCAGTCTTTTAAAAACAAAACAACAAAAAAATCTCACAAAACTTGAGACTGAGTCATCTTTCTGTCCAAAACAAGACCAAAACAGGCACCTTGGTCCTTGAAATCTCTGGGTGCAGGCACTAAGTCAAGTTTGTTTCTGGAAGATGTGTAAGCAAAACACAAATTAACACAAAAGAGCCTAATGGCACTAGCACTGTAGTGATCCTCCAAGAAGGAGACTGGGGTGGGAGGAGAATTGTGTACCTATCTGGCCAAAACATCTAATACGAATGCTGCCACCGCCAAAGCCTACACTTGAAGTTACAAGAGTTCCTGCAAATGCAATGGGTATACATTTGTGCGAGAGGGGAGAGCCCACATTTCCATGAGCTCAAAGTCTGACTGTATTTACCTACACAACATGGGGGTCTGAGGACCCAATAAGTAAGGATGACTTTAGCTTACAGACAAACCTGTTGTTCCAAAGGCTCAAAAATACCATCACAACAACCCCAAAATGACTGCAACACAGAGTTCCTCTTGGCCTGAGGGATTCAGAGCTCTCAAAACTCACCGCACGCTTGAACAAACACATTTCCCCCAACTTGGCAGTAACAGCTTTTTACATTAAAGCATGCATCCTCTAAGCACGATGCACAGGGTGGTCTTATATTGCATATGGTTTTAAGATACCAAAACACTTTGCACTAACAGGGAAGTCTTTAGCTGGTCTGGTATCCAGAAGCTGGCATTAGTCCTAGTCCTAGTTATTCAGGAACACAAGCAAGGATTGGACTCTTATTTTGTCACTAAGATACTGAAGCTACATTCCAGAAAAGAAACGTTGATGCCAGGCAGTGCTCACAGTATGTGTCACAGCAAATGCGAAAAAGTGTTTTTTACTTGCACAGGACCTGCTGCAAACATGCCCGAGGTCACAAACGCAAGGTCAATAGATGACCAAGGAACCAAGCCTAACAAGTTTGCAGACTTTGCTGACAGATTGTTCTCTAACACAGTCAGTGCTCAGAAATACCCAGTTGACAGCCCTACTCTGTTCACAGTAAGTCTGTGGAGTGCTCATGAAGACAGCTTCAGAGGCCATTTCTGAGGCAACCATTACCTCTCCATAGTTAAATGGATCATTAGAGATCTAAGCAGAAATGTTAATTTACCTGTGACATACAGCCTCACTTGAGGTAGTCTCACAGCTCAGCACAGCCTGCTTTCCCACCTGCTTACACATGAACCCAGAGAAGCTCCTTGCTTCACATCATGGCTGAGAGAAGTCAAACGAAGACTCAACAAATCAAAGACAGTATCAACAGGGCTCTCAGAGAGGTTAAGCATAAACTGCTTGCTTGCTCCTGGCAAACTTGAATGTAAATAATGGATTTCATTTCCACTGAATCTCAGGAAAGAGCAGTTACCACAATCAACTTCTACAGTACCTAGATTGATCATCCAACAGTGACTGCCATAAATACACTTTGCAGGACCACCCTGGTCAGTAATAATGCTGGGTTACATAACCTGACAAACAATAAATCATTGTTGTACTTGTTACTTCTTTGGCGAAGCTGGAGCCATAAGATTTAGAGATGGGCCTGAAGCAACCTGAAAGGCAACCACAGCTGCTGCTCCTTCTCCTTCCTACAGTAACTGTCACCTCTGTCTTCGTCCTTGGCTGCTGCCACTTGAGGAAGTTTAACTCTCTGGATCCCTGAACAAATACATATCAGGCAGCTGGTGCGTGGGCATTTTGCCATATCCAGATTCTCACTTCTTCCCTCACACTTGCCCCTGTCACCGCTGTACTGAGTAAGTGATTCCAGTACAGTTTATGCCCAAGAATGCAGCTGCCAATGTTTATACTGCCTCTCAAGTATGCTGCTAGGTTTATACACCAGCTCAGTCCTTCCTCATCTTCCTCAAACATCTGCACTGTTTGATTGTAAGACCACACACTGGCACAGGCACTAAGGACTCCAAGGACACCTCAGAGGTGATAACCTTGGGTCTGTGCCACTCTGCAGTATCACATCCATCAGCATCCAGGAGCACATCCATATGTATGCATAGCTGCACAAACTACTCTTATAGTGGTGTCATAACCTTTAAGCACTTCCTAGGAAGATCCCTTCATTGTCTGGCAAATGGCTGCTGGAATTTGTAGGAGGCCTTCAGTCAGGCTGCCTGTAAAGCTAACTGGGCACCTTGAAACTGAACTATCCAAATTTGAAGTTTGTTAATTTCTGACCTCAACCCTTAGAAAGGGTCAACAAATAAATGTGAAATGAGCTCCAGTCCTCAAAAGAAAAAAAAACTGATAGAGAAGAACGTGCTAAGCACTTTTTGTTCCCACAGCCAAGTTACTGTAGACAGCTTTTCCTCCTCAATATCATCAGATTTTGTAAAGTGACTGCCATTGCCTATTCAGCCAGTCTCCGAGGTGATGCAAGACTGCATTTTCACTGCGCTGATTTCTATAATTCAGTATATCTCCATCACCCCACTGTCACAGAAAACAAATACTGTAAATGAAAAAGATAATCTATATATATGCATATACATGTATATAAATAGCAATCAAGCACATATTCTTTCATGATCATCCAGCTGCAATACCTATTATTACAGGCTGAATTCAAATTGCTTCAAAAAACAAATTTCAAACCTAAAATTAGCACTACTGTATGGGAAAGCTGAGCTCAGAGCACTCTCTGTTACCCTTCTGCATTCTTTCCCAACCTTAAGGCAACCATCCACATTGAAAATCTCTGTTTAGAAAGGCTTGCAGAAATAAAGAGCGAGGTAAGTAACAGGATCTAGTCTATATTGCCAGAAATACCAGGAAAGTCTCCGTTTCCCAAGCTGGTATTTATAGAAAAATGCAGAAGCTGAGAGAATATACTATTTCTCACAGTGTACTATTTCTCATCCTTTAAATACCAATACAGGAGTTGCTTTTACTATTTCCACATCCCAAAAGACAGTCTGGACAGGCATGTGTGCCTCCTTACTTCTGTCCTCTAAGCTGCAGTTTACAGTGGCGCTGCTGACATTTTGAATGGGCGCTGCTATAGGAAGGGAGTAGGACCTCTCTTTTTAAACCTGGCTCTTCACACAACACGACACTGTCATCTTCTGTAATAGGAATTTCCTCCTTCCAGCAAGTTAAATAAGGCTGATTTTTACTATTTTTCATGAAGTAACTTTCCAAGTTTAATAAAGTAACTTTCAGGTGACAGAAGCTACACTTTAGATTTTTCCCTAAAAACAATCGTGAAATGATGCTTATTTTTCACATTTTTATTACAAAGATTATCAGATGAATCATAAAAAAGCGAAGTGTTTGTTGTCACCCTTAGTAAACAATTCTCCTAATAGTAAGAATGTACAATTTATAAGAAAACAAGCTCAAGTTTACATTTCATTATTCGTATCCAAGCTTTGCATTTTGCTTTGCACAGGCAATAAAAACATACCCATCTGTTTAATTTTAGCTTCTCCATTTTCTTTCACAGGCATACATTTTCCCAATGCGTTAATAAAATTTTGCAACGTTCAGTTAAAAACAGCTCAGGAAATTATTTACATGCTGTCAGCACAAGATTTAGGATTAAACTAGAAAGGAGTTTAAATGAAAAATTACTTTAAAAAATATTATTTCAATAACATTTTCTTTGAGATGAAGGACATATCACTTACACCAGCATGACTATCTATGCCACTTTATACCACCAGTTCATGCCTTGTATCAGGCAAGAAATCCATAGTATTTTTAAACAAGTTAATCTACCCTTAATTGGGTTTTTGTTTAGAGCTCATACCATGCATTTCTTTGGAAGTCTCAACTCAGTTCACAAAACATACCGCAATCAAAACCAAATGACCAGAGTACATAGAACATATACAGCTCTTTAGAAATGCAACTAAAGAGTTCAGTCTGCAGGATGAATAATGAAGCAGGAGGGAAGAACAAAATAAGGCTACAAAGAAAAGACACAAGTTTCACCTCAGTATATTTCCAGGTCAAGAACAACAACTTACTTAAATTCTTCTGCACTTCCAAACAGATACTGGTATCTTGCCTGACTTGGACCTTTACAGTGGAGCTTGAGTGTCTGCTGACTAGCTGCTCAGTTTGATGGGCACGCTCATCTCTAGCGCCCTTTCACGAGATTTGTCTGGAATAAAGATTACCTGGTACAGAACTCTATAAAGCAAGAATTTAAGCTAGCCAGAAAACATCAGGCTGAACAGATTTCAAAGAAAAATAAATCTGTAAACCATTTTGACTAATTTCATGGGTCTATACACAGGGATTGCTTTCTTGCTAACCTCCCACATCACCACACATTTTAAAGCAATGGCTTTGTGGAGCCAAACTATGAACTCCATAATCTTGAGAAATTGCTATAAATACAGTAACTCCAAAGCATGTTACACCAAAGTGTATCCCATTAGCCCAGTGCACAGACCCATGACATCCTCCTCCGGACACAGGACAGTTCTCAAGACAAAATTATCAAGAAAACCAATATGCCAAAAATTATGATGTTAGAGCTATCCATCTACTTCCTGCTGAGCAGCAATCAGAACTCCTTAGCTTAAAGACATCATTCATTGGCTTGGTAGCTTTCTAAGTGAATGGTGTAGCTTACACATAAATTCAACAGGGAAAACTAAGCAATAGAAAACAATTATCCAAAACATAAAAAATAAAAAGATAAGCCAAATTATCTACTAAACCACTACACTCATCAGAAATGCTTCCATGATAGATATCAGATAATGTGAACTATAGTACTATTAGCCAGAGTGCCAAGCGACCAACATCTTCCTTTCACAAACAGCCTGTAAATTAACATGAAAAAAATAGCAATAAGAATATGTTTAAGCTAGCCTTTGCGTCCTGTCAGCATCAATTTTGTTACCAAAAAAATTCCAGATGGGTAACTGTCTGAAATAACTTTTCCTATTCAGGCGACTTCTGTATGTGGTCATCCACACAAACCTCATGCAGTGTATGTCCACAAAATGTGAGAGTGCTCACACTAAGACAATGGAGAGGGGAATAGTTTTGTCAACAGACACAAAGGATTAATGCTAACTTCCTTCTCTCTTTTTGTGAACACACTGTTGCAAAAAGAAAAAAGGAACTAAAATGGATTTAGAAATATGTTGATCAGTTAGTTAGGTGAAGTCAACGCTTGTTTCATGGCTGTGTGTAAGCCAAGTGAAAGATGTAGAAAGAGAACTGGGGAGATGGTGAGGCAAGCGCCTAAAAGGCAACTCTTAGAACATGTTGCTCCCCAGGTTCCTACATGTTTTTTCTGGAATGTTATGTAGCAGTTTTATATGTTATATAAAGCACAATAAGCTTAATTATTTAAATGAAAATACCCTCTTTTTTCTACAAGGATCACCGTTCCATCTGTGTACCAGCTGTAGCCAGTTAATCTTACCTTCAGAGCACCACAGAGCTCAACAGTATCTGCATCATCTACTACAGTTATTCGGAAGTTTGGAGTTTGCAGGAGTTCTTTGAAGAGAAGACCGTTTTCCATGATTTTGCTGCCTGTTGACAGAGAGAAAGGAAGGCTAAAAAATGAGTAATTTATTTGGTTGTCATTTAGCCTTTTCTGTGCAAGCCAAAATACTTAAAAGCAGAGATAAGGTTGTTCTATTTTCATCCTAAACAGACTCCTGTTTTAAGTGACTAAGGACATGTCTACATTGCACTTGAAAGCTCTGCACTGAGTTACTCTGGACTTCTTAATAATTATCTTCTCAGCAACAGATTCTAAATAAAATATCCATTAATTCTCTATACTATCTTTTTTTGATCATTCTCTCTAAAAAGAACAGTTAATAATATAACAAAGGTGAATTAAAAATATAGCAGGTGCAATTCTACCAATTATTTTTAAGGCCTGCATTCCAGAAAAATACCTACCGATAAAGGCATGTCAAGAATGTTTTATTAATTGAGCATGCTGCCACTGACAAATGTTTCTAAGCACTAAGAGGTAATTCAACCCTTCAAAAATAAGTTCAATGCAAAAAGCTGTTAATGAGAGGTTACAAAGCTAAAAATGCACAAAACTGTAAAAATTAACACTGTAAAAAAATAACGTGAACTCTGTGATATTATGTATGACTACCTGTATATATATACACACACACATATGCCCATCTAGACACTGTGGAAACCAAGACTAGGCACATCTTTACATCTCTGTGCTGCAAAGGTGTGAAGACATCAACATAGAACTAAAACCATGTCTAGCTTTTGGGGTAACTAATTATTTTGAGAAAATAAAAGAAGTATACCTTAAAAAAAAAAACCAAAAAACAACCAACCCAAACACGTATAAAGGTACCATCTGTGACCATTACACCTGACCTAGAGTACAGAATATATAATCATTTATCCATACAAAGCCATGCAGACCCAAGACAAATCTTTAGCATAGTAATGCAATACAGCAGTTTGTTATGTGAAGGGTAATAAAAAGCATGCTTAGTATTTCACCTCCTAAGGTCACAACCCTAGTGAGATTCAGTAAAATCGCACTCCTCCCTCTCTCTGTCTATTCCCGGTATTGTCCTAGTACTTTTGGAACTGTAAACATTCTAGGAAATTCAAAATTAAAATAAGAAGACGACAACGGTTTCTGATAACAGCCAGCTAACGTTGAAAATGATAAAATTTGAGCTATTTGGTGTGCAACTGTGAGGACAGGAGCACTTTTTAAACATTCTTATAACTTGGAACAGTACCTATTGTGGTTTCACAGAATTTCTCTGCTGCCACCTCATTAGCAATGTTAGCTCCCATCAGCACACTGATGTCTATTCCCATCTTCTCTCGAATAATGTCAGAGATCAGTTTGAGTCCCTCCGGGCCTTCATCTATTCCCTGCAGCCAACATTAAACGGAATTACTAAAAAGTCATTCATTAGACACAGTAGAGAAGAAAGCACATCACAAGTAGTCTTGTCCACGGGTGAGAACTCCAAGGCGGCCTATTCAGGTAGAGACTAAATATGACAGACTTGCTACCTGTGAAACTTCTAATGTTGTGATCTCTCCTAGCTGTCTTCTTTTCATAGGAGGTAGCACCTTAAGAACTAGGACTAAACTCTAGATGATGGTAACAGTCTTTATTCCATGCTCAAAGACCTGATTCTAGTAAGTGCTGAATATTCAGCTGTGTGAGTTCAGAATCTCAGCTGCTTATTATCAGTGTATCCTTACTAAAATCAGTGAAACATCACCAATCCAGTGATACTTGTGGATCAGGCCTGCACTTGGATTTGAAATTGCACCAAAACTCCCAAAATGGCATCCCACTAACTTGATTTGTGAAGAGGTATCTGAACTGAAGTATCAGAGAGATTCCCTTGTGTACAAGACCAACAACAGTTTACTAGTAGAAATCCAGTTTAATCATTCTGAATACTACTAAAAATGGAAAAGCCATTCACGGATATGTAGAAAGCTGAACAACTGAGAATAGTTTAACTTCTGAGGATATTTGTAATTTGTATTTATAATGCACTCTTTACAAAGCATTAAAGTAGAGGCAGAAATAGGACCTTAGAAAAGAACACCCCAGAGATGAATGCTGCAATGGAGAAGAGAGTCTGGTACCCAGAACTAACCTTGCCTAATCAAGAACTTCAAAAGAGACCACTTTCTTCTCACAAAACCCTTTTCTCCCAGCCTGCTCAACACAGACTCCTTTTGAGTTTTTAAAACAGGGGCATGGCAGACAAGGTACTGAAATGGTCTTTCTTTCCCACAGTATACCACCTTTTACACAGTACTATTTTTCAGTGTTGGGGATTTGGTACTTTTGAGGATTGGTAATTTTGAATTATGATTTAAAGGCAAAAAGACAGTGTGATCCTCTACTGCTTCCAGATACACATATACACACACTTGTATGTTGCTAGTAGTGACATTTCAGGCAGGCAGTAATTTGCACTTCCACAGATCAGAGGTGAGATTCCTTAAATACCATGGTGCAATCAAGAGACATGCAGAAATGCCTGTGTAAAACCAGCCAGTTAAACTACAGACAACAGTGCTTGCACTTCTGCATTGTTTTTCAAACTGTATCACTTAATGCACAGCTCTGCTTTCTTATCTTTAAAGAGCCACATAGAAAGAATCAGAAAGCAAGCACACATACACGTTATATTTTCCCTCACGGTGTCAAAAATATCCCCACAAAAAAACTGTAAGGCCCCTGCTCCTAAGCAGGCAATTAATAAACAGAAAAGCATGCACACATTGGGAACAACTCCAAAACTGTGAATACTTACACAACAATTATTCATCCAAGTGAAAGGAGATCAGAGAGGCTTAAGCGCCAAATTAAGCCCTTCTATGAAACAGATGCGACTTCTGACAAAGTCAAGGAGCACTGTTTCTTGTAGAGTTAAACCAAATACTGAATGACAAGGTGACAGGAGAAAAAACAAACACTCCTCCCTCCCTCAAAAACCAAGGCTCCAATATAGGAATTGCCACTGGGTAGCAATGATCTCCAGGCAATGGAAGTTCAATTCTGTGGTCTTGTCACTTGTGTGCTAGCATGCCTGCCAGAGCAATCTCTGTGGCCTATTACATAGGTAGATGAAAATGAGATTGATGTTGATGCTGCCTGAAGAGTATTTTGAGTGACCTCCACCTATCCTGCTTCCATGTGCTCACTGCTGTACGTATGGTAAGTTGTATATGGTTCCTCCCCCAGCACCCACACAATGATTTGTTGGTTTTCATAGACACCAGTGATCAAACTTATGCAAAGCAACAGCTGCAAATGTTTCAATGGGAATACAGATTAACCAGCAGACAAACGTCTTTATTTCCCAAAGACTCAGCTTTATTATCAGTCGTTAGGCTCTGCTTGAAGATTAGACTGTCAAAAAAAGAAAAAAAAAGAAATAAAAGACTAGAAGATGACACACTGCTAACTTGCCCAGCAGTTTAGAAAGCACAGAAACACGACGTTCTACTAATGATATTTTTCAGAGCAGAAAATTTAAATGGCACTTTAACTGCCAAAGTTAAAACAAGCCACTTAAACAGCATTAGTGTTGAGCATAATGAGACCACCAAAAACATGACTGATGAAAACAGCATGCATAGAGAAGCTGCAGAAGTGGAGGAAAGAATGCATTCCTGCCTCTACTAGTTAAGTTTCGTTATTGTATTAAATCTCTGCCCTTTCTTAAGTGATGCTTTTAATGATGCACAGTTAGGCCTTTTCGTTGAAAGCTAACCTGTACTTTGCATTCTCCCGCAAAAAAATTCAAAGGGGTCTCACATCATTTCTTTCAAAGACCACCTACTGATGCAGTGTTGCAAGGTGACAGCAGAAAGCTGCTTAGTTGTCAACTCTGCTTTGCATGCCAGGTGCCACTATTTTACTTACACTACACCAGGTACCGACTTTTTTGTTGTTATTTGGTTTTGTTTGTTTGTTTTTTTGGGGTTTGGATTATTTTTCTTTTTTAAGCTAAGTACCAACCTCCCTTTTTCTTTTTTTTAAAACATAGCCACTAATCAATACCCCATTGAAGCACTGGTAAGCAATACTCAGAGCAATAACCTCAAAGGAACATAGGCCCAGACTCTGACTTCAGATATGCTGACATAAATCCTCATTTACTCCACTGATTTCATCACACTTATTCCTATCACTAAGGACATGAGAACATAAATCACGTTTAGCAAATTAAAGCAGAATAATGTTTACGTTGAGCTTACAGAAGAAAGAAGTATAAACGGATAAATACAAAGCATTAAACTCAAAGGCATCTAGGTCAGTTGTGTGGTTTTGACGCTATGCGTTCAGCTCTTAACACTGCCTTGTTTTTTCCTTCTACAATATGAAAAGTTTTTCTATAAAATGCAGCAAGTGCACTTGGGAAGCACTACTTTTTCATACATCTCGGCAATATATCAGGTCAGCACTGACAAAACAATGCAGATGGGCTTAGTTAGCCAAGCTACAGAGACAAGCTTGCAGTAAGTAGTGATAGGGGATTTTTGTTCTTTTAAGCATGGATCCATAAATGTACCACTTTCCAGAAATGACAGTAAACAAGAGAATGTGCACTGAAAAAATGGCCTACTCTCAACTAAGTACAAAGGAACAACACACCAGAATCTTCCAAATCTTCTGGGAACAGCTTATTCTTTGCAGCTAAATACACAGGGTGGGGGGTGCAGGGGGGAAACCCATCCATTTAAAAATTGTCCTGCCATCAAAACTACAAACATTCCAGTGAAACATTTCCTGCACCTCTGCCTCCTCCTATTTCCTATGATCAAACTGTTTTTTGGGGCCATGAAGAACAGACTCTCTTGTTGCAACATAATATTTAACACGAACAAGTGCACTGTCCTCTCAGGCAGTGAAATTCTCTCAGGAGTTCTTAAAATGATCAACTCAGTGTGTGGGATGTGTGTTAACAATCAAAGCATTATGTTTGTGCTCTGTTCTTCATATAATGATGTGTTTGGAAACAAATATAAGATTGCAAAGCTTGGTGTTGCAAAACATATTCACTCTTTTCTTTCAAGTCTTGTGAAAAGCTTTGTTTTACTTGTCCTGCAAGCCCTAGCCTAAAATAAAACACTGCATAACAATCCACTAATGACTGAGACAAATTTCAATCTTCCATCTTGAAAGGTTTAATGAAACAATCAAGTGAATAATGCAAAAAGACTTTTGATATGAAAACATCAAGCCATCTTGTTTTAGAAGATTCCATGACACATTCTCAGTTATTAATGTACAGTATTTTTCATACCTTTATGAGAGTTATACCGAGCGCTTTCTTGGGTACTCGTCCTGTGATTTCATCGCAGACTTTATGAATGAACTGATGAGGAATGACAAAAACCAGCAAGTCTGCATCCTGTACAGCTTCATTAAGGTTTGGGACAGCAACCTGTGTAGTCGTGGGAGAGAAAGGCCACATAACTTCTTAAAATTGATACTACACACAAGTAGTTATCTGGTAAGTAAAAGCACATTTTGGTCTTACACTAAATGCTACAAACTACTGTGCTTCATCATTGAAAATAAGCAGTAACATAATACCAGAAAAGCAAAAGAGTTTAAGCTTTCAAACAAGCTATTTTATGTCTTAAAAGGAGCATTTTCACAGCCACCAGCATGGTTAGTGCAACAAAAATGCTCTGTAACATTCTAACAAGTACTTTGAGTAAGAAAATGTAAAATAAAAAGCTGCCTTCTCTTTGATAAAATAATCTCAATTTTTGATAAATTACTTAGTTTCTTATATACTCAAATTTCTTCTTCAGGCCTCTTATCCCTACTAGTTTATATTCTCTTTCTCTGTGCCCCTAGATTTTGTTTACCCTTTAAGAAGGTGATCTACTTTGAAGTCACTTGCCAGAGTTCACTTTTCCTAACGCTTGATGACCATCTTAAAATAACACTCAGGTTTAAAACATAGCACTAAGCTCAACCTATTAATGATGAGAACAAACTTGAATGAGCAGGTAGTGGATGGCAGAAACATCACACATGCTGAAGGCTAGGGAAATGGGATTCAGCGTTATTGTTAACGAGAAAACTGCAATGCACAGCAATCCATGTTTTTCCTGCCCAAAATCTCTACTGAATTGTCAGCTGCTGCAGTCTCTAAAGCTTTCCGGGCAAGAGTCACCACCTGACCACCCATGAGGATGTTACACCAACACAGAGTAGATGCGGAGTCCCATTGTTCTGCCCTGGCAATGCTACACCTAACATTCTGATCTGACTGCACATAGTTGAAATGCAACTGAGAACCACGTAAACTGCCAACGGCTTGCAGTTTGCTTGAGAAATACTCAAGCTCTCACCCTGTAATACTTTCTAAGAGTTTCAGAGTGCTCCAAATCCCTTCAATTCTCACTGACCAACCAGCTCCCTTCCAAAGTTGAGGACGATTTTTTTTTTTAATGGGTGTAATCAGAGCTGTTAATCTTGCCCTTGTTTTCACATCTGCTTCCATGTACAGAAGCTAAAGTAACATAAAGATAATAGTGAAACAAAAAAAGAAAAAAAAAAGAGAGTACAGTATGTTGGATTTATCTACCTGCATAATTGCATAATCTTACTTGTTCGAATCTCTGGTCTCATCAGTAAAACAGCATATAGTTTGAAATATTATAAACCCTAAAGTTGTTAGCAAAACAAATTTTACCTCCATTCACAGCATGAGCAATATTCCCTCTGCGCCATAACTAGAATTTAGCTTCTGAGCCTTACCACATTTTCTGGCAGCTTGTATCCAGGGAGATATTTTATGTTTTCATGTTCATTATTTATGATATCTGACAATTTTCTCCCATTAATATTCTCCTCGAAGACCCACATCTTCACTGTGGAAGCAAACTTTTGCAATTTTTTCACATTATTGCCTACTATTTTGGCAACTGCAGAACCCCTGAAAGGAAGAAAACAAAAATTCTAAAAAATAAAATAAATTATTTTGCTCTAGAAGAAACAGATTATCTTTAGAACAAACAGAAAGTCAAAGGTTATTGGACCAGTTACTATGCAGCATTTTTGAGCTAGTAAAACAAGTGGAAAAATACACCAGTCATTCACACCTGCTGCTTTCTCTCAAACAAATCTATCTAGAGTACCTTGGATGGAAGCATTGACTGAAAACATCCTTACTTATTTTGTTTGCATACTGGCTATCCAGTGAGTGTTTGGATTCTATTTCCACAAATCCAATGGATTCTATCTTCAAAGCAGTGGTAAAAGTGACATACCCAATTTTTAAAAATGGATCATTTTCACCTTTAAGGAACAGGAAGCTTTCTTTGCTAAGATGACTGACCCATCAATTGCTGTACAATACTGATAGGCATTTAAAACCAAGAAGCATTTATAACTTGCATAAGTTGTAAGCTTTCTGGTTATGCTGCCAACCTCACAGAATTTAACCATTGCAACAGCATCCTCTGAATTTGCAGGCGGACAATTCCATTACTGTTAGCCTCATTTTCTCCTCAAGAACAGCACACAGTGAAACCTGTAGGATGGTGATCAATTTTACTAGTCAAATCTCGAAAGCAACAATGAAATGAATCAGAATTACAGAAGCATATACAAGAAGAGGAACAAATACAATGTTGCCTTCCATTCCTAGCCTGAACACTGCACAGAAGAAAAAGGTGCAATTTCATAAAGCCTGTTAACCTAACTTCCTTTCCTGGGAGAAGAAGGCAGCTTTGTAATTACTGATAACCTACTAAGCAGAGAAAAAAAGAAAAAAAGTAGTCAGATGAAAAAAAAAATACAGTCACTGATCTGAGGCTTATATGTGTGTGTGGAAACTGCATGCTTTATTAGGAGGTAAGAACACTTTAAGTTTACAAATCTATTTATACTCACACACTCCTCTAAATTTATTATGGACATTGCTTGTAATAAACTCATAGCTGGCAACTAAACAAAATAGATTCATTCTGCTCCAAGAGCTTTTAATATGGCACAACTTATTGTGCTGTATTAATGATGCATGCTATCACAGGCCTCAGGTCACTTTCTGAGTATCATAGAATGGCATAGGCTGGAAGGGACCTCAGAGATCATCTAATCCAACCTCCCTGTCATGGGCAGGGACGCCTCTCAACTAGACCAGGCTACTCAAGGCTCCATTCAACCTGGCCTTGAACACCTCCAGGGACGGGGCATCCACAACTTCTCTGGGCAATTTATTCCAAAGCCTTACCACCCTCGTATTGAAGAATTTCTTCCTACGATCTAATCTAAATCTGTTCTCCTTCAACTTAAACCCATTTCCCCTTGTCCTATCAGTGGACACTCTTGTAAAAAGTCCCTCCCCAGCCTTCCTGTAAGTTCCTTTCAGGTATTGGAAGGCAGCTATTAGGTCCCCCCAAAGTCTTCTCTTTTCAGGGCTGAACAATCCCAGCTCCCGCAACCTGTCCTCGTAGCAGAGGTGCTCCAGCCCCTGGATCATCTTTGTGGCCCTCCTCTGAACACACTCCAACAAATCTATGTCTCTCTTATGATGGGGACACCAGAACTGGACACAGTATTCGAGGTGGGGTCTCACAAGAGCAGAGTAGAGGGGGAGAATCATCTCTCTTGACCTGCTGATCACGCTTCTCTTGATACATCCCAGGATGCGGTTGGCCTTCTGGGCCGCATGAGCGCGCTGCCGGCTCATGTCGAGCTTCTCATCTATAAACACCCCCAAATCCTTCTCTTCAGGGCTACTCTCAACCCACTCTGTGCCCAGTTTGTATTTGTGCCTAGGACTGGCCCGACCCAGGTGAAGGACCTTGCATTTTGACTTGTTGAAGCTCATGCGGTTTGCACTGGCCCAATTTTCAAGGCTCTCAAGGTCCCTCTGGATGGCATCTCTTCCCTCAAGTGAGTCCACGGCACCACACAACTTGGTGTCATCAGCAAACTTACTGATGGTGCACTCAATGCCGTTATCCATGTCGCTGACAAAGATGTTGAACAGCACCGGACCCAGAACAGACCCTTGAGGGACACCGCTTGACACTGGTCTCCATGTAGACATCACACCATTGACCACAACTCTTTGAGTGCGACCATCCAGCCAGTTCTTTATCCACCAAGTGGTCCATCCGTCAAATCCGTGTCTCTCCATTTTAGAGACCAGGATGCCATGTGGGACAGTGTCAAACGCCTTGCACAAGTCCAGGAAAACAACATCCGTTGCTTTACCCATGTCAACCAGTGCTGTAGCTTTGTCGTAGAAGTAGTGGCAGAAAAAACTATAGTAACTTAAGTAGACCTTCTTCAGCTAAACCATAAAACTGTATGTCTTAAAAGACTGGAATTTATTTCTTTAATTGCACTTCATACACTACAAAGTCCCCTTGGTTCAGGAAGTGATACAGAAGCCACAATTGTCAACCACCTCTTAACGAGCTCATATTCTAGATCTGCAGGCACACAGAGTGGTTTCCACTGCGATGGTAGACAACTCACCAGCTCAACTCCCAAATTTCAGATCCACGCAAACTGAATCACATTCCACACAACACATGTACGCGCTCCTCGGAAAATACTTTGAGTTCCTTGAACAAAGGCACATTTACTGCTGCAGATTTATATGCAAAGTCTGGATCCTGGTAAATCACTGTCTTCAGTTTTGACCTTCACTACGTGTTCTGTGTGCTTAGTGTTGATAGAGAAAGAAATAACGGGTTCAGTAACTGTCTGGCTGGGATTTTCAGTTTGCCAGCATAATGTTTGACAGTGTGTATTACTTGAGCGAGACATTAATTCCATTACTATTTATCACTTAAATGCCTTAGCTGTCTTTTTTTTTTTTTTTCAGCGTTTGAATGGAGTATTAAAAAAAGTGAAGATTTGCCTAATCTCAGTTCATGAACTCAAGAAAATTCTCCTGACTGGCTCCTCCGGTTCCTCATTTCCTGTTATGTTGCAACAACTGTTGCAGGACTGAATTAAGCAAGGTCAAACAACTGACATGGAGTCTAAGACTGCTCTATGCAAGGTGAAACACCATCTCCCCACACCTGTTAATCCAGCAAGCAAGCCTATATTTTCTTCTGTGCCCGAATACTCCGCAGTGTGTACTCTGAAATAACATACTGGAATGTCTGGCTCATCTTGTATACTCCTGACACATCACAAGGCAAAGGAATGGGAATTCTTGCCAATTTATTCCTAGCAATAAATTGTAGTGTGAGCTAGGTTGCAGGACTTGGTGCCTGCACCAGCTCAGTTACACAAGGGAAAACATTGCGAAAGATTCCCTCATAAATCTTAACCCCAACATGCTCTGAGGGGTGGTTAATGTTATTCAAGTGATACAAGGTAGTTGCATGACAAACAGCAGTTCTCCTTCTTGCAATAAGTATCAAAGGTATACCCAAATACAATCCCATACACTTATTTAACACTTCTGAAGAACTGAATCCATCTCTCAAGTACTGTATTGACCACCCACTTTGACTCCTGCCCTTCAGCGTTATAGTGTATCACAGTTGGTCTGCTTTCCCCTCACCACTTTAAAAGTAAAGCACAAAACCCAGAAACTCCTAAACTTCCCCAGATACCAGCATCAGTGGAAGTCACAATATGCAAGGGCAAATAATATCATTAACTCTAGCTCTAACACTAGTCCCTATAAAATCACCTCAGTTAAGCCACAAGTTTTACCTCCCATTTGTCTACAGCAAGTTCCTAGCTATATGAACCCCTCTGTCCCGATAACTTCCCATACTCTACAATTTCTGTTCAAGTTGGGCAATCAGATTAATTAACAACTGGTTCTAGCAAAACAGACAGCGATAAATTCTGGCTGTGCACACCTTGTTAACCTGCCCTGGAAGCATTATCAGAAGAGCAGGCTCTAATACATGTCTGATGCAACATTTGCAGTGTTTTAACTGAATCTGGGCACTGTCCTTCAATTCTGAGGCTCCAAGGCATATTCCCAAGGTGTACTCTCCTTGCATTCAAGAAAGCTTATTTTATCCCCTATCTTAAAGATGCTAATGCAATCACTTATCCACCAGCTGAGCAACCCTAAACAGGCAAGCCCAGCAAAAACCACAGCTTCTGTTCCTCCGTGCCTTGCGAGCCATCTGTCCCATGATCTTCCATCAGGTGTTGAGTGACCCTTGCCACGTCAACTTCATTGTTAAGGTGACCTTCCCCCTAGCAAACCGACCAAACAAGTTTGACTGGAAGTAGTTTATCATCCAAGGCAATTGGTTCAACCCTTCTAAACGGCCACTGTCGTGCCAAGATCCTTTAGTGTGTTTTTTTCATCCCAGATATAGGTTAAGGGGCTGCGATAAGGTAAAAATGTCTGTACAGTTATCGGCATTTGTGGGACAGAATCATATCACACAGAACCCCCAACCCCCCCAGTCTCCAAACTGCTAAAGATGGCAAACCCCACTCAGTTCAACTACTTACATGCTTACAATTCAGGTAACCCAGTCACATACTCCTGTAATCCAGGCTTCAAAAATATATAATTCCAAAATATCAATGATAAGACGCATATAAATGCTTCAATTTATTTCTATTTACCTCCTTTTGAGCATTAAATGCTTCCACATTAGGACCACAGGCCCCAGCTCAAAACAGTACCTACATGCACGCAGGCACCCAATTCAAATTAAGTCCTATTTAGTTCAATGGTTGCATATATTGTTAAATCACAGTCCTCTTTGCAGTCAGGGTTTGGTGTCTGTAATCCCTTGGACTTTGAGGAAGGAATCACCTACCTCACCAAGAATTACTGTTTTCAGAAACATTTGGGGCAGGGGGGGGCCAGATGGGAGAGCTGTTGCACATAAAATCATTTGCAAATTAAAATTTTTGATTACTTCGGTTTCTGCTTTCCTGCCACACTGCTATCACGTATGAAAAAAGGTATCAGTTATTTGAATACATTTATCCCCAAAAGAAAGAAAAAAGCTGATGTCCAGTAATAGCATTATCTCTTTCTCTCAGCATCGCAGATACGGGCATTTTGCCACCCACAAATCCATCCCATGAGGTAGAAGCTTTTCTTGTTATTAAACTGATCCAATGAAGTGAAAACAAAATATATATGCACGTGGTTATTGCCAGAAGGTAATATCTACAAATTCTTTTGCTTCTGCAAGTGTGTTTCACAGTGAATCAAATATGAATGCAGTCAAACTTCCTGTAAAACTTTTTTGCTAGATTTCAAGTATGGAAGAATGGCAACAATACTGCTAACAGACGGATAGGTCTAACTGCATAATTTCCTTCTGACATACATTGCAACGCACAGTATCTCTCCATTCATCTTATGAGCTAGTGCAGGGAAAGCAAGAGACCCTCCATGGAAATGTCAGCCACACCCTCAACACGCTATCATAAAGGAAAATAAAACTTGGCAGTTGTTGATATTTTTAACTATGCAAAACAGCACCAAAAGTCAATTGCATGGACAGGGCAGGGGGTGAGCAACAAGTCTCAGGTCACCTCCACAAAAGGCTGTTAAGTTTTGTTTAATAAACTGCAGCACTTTGCTCTACACCAAACTCCTCTGAATTTAGATTTAGTCTTAAAAAACAGAATGTTATCAGAAATAATGTATTTTTAGCATTAACAATTAAAGTGACAAACTGTGAAGATACATTTATATAACACAGTGCCCTTAACTTTTTCATTGTGAATAGGGATCCAGGATAAAAACAGTGATCAGGAACGGCAGAGAAACTGAAGCTGCAAGACAAAAGATCATTAACACGATGCTCCTCTTGGATAAGTGATCAATAAATCTATTACTTTCAGTGGACACAACAGTCAGTTTATTTAAGTCTAATTATAAGCTAGTGGTAGATGTGGCAATAAAACCTTGCCTGAAGCCTTCAGTGCGCCTCAGCATAATCAATTTAAAAAAGAAAAGGTATTTCAAACAACGTAGCGTCTCGCAACTCTTCTTTGAGCTACAGCTAACACAGGAAACCCCGAACAACACTTTCGGAAAGAAGTGGACTTGTTACAGGAGCCCCACTGGCAATGCTTCGTTAGCAATGACCTGCTGGGAGGGAAAAAAAAGAAAAAAAAAAAGAAAAAAAAAAAACCAAAACAACATGTTCAGTAGCTTTTAATGTCTATGTCACCTGACATCGGACAAACCACACAACAGACAGCAGGTTAAAAACATCCTAAAATAACTTTTTCACACAACGCCAAAACAGGGTGCTCGCTTCTGCCGCTTCCCCCTCCGTTTCCCTCAGGGCAGTACCTCAGCCTCCGAGGGAGACCGAGGGCTGGAGCAGACCACCCGCGCCGCACAAGCGCGCCCCGAAGCTCACCACAGACCAAGCCTCGCTGGCAGCTGGTGCTCCACCACCAGCACCGGGGCCGTCGCCTCCGGGGCGCGGCCGCCCTCACCACCGCCACCCGAGGGGAGCTCGGCCACGGCGCGAAACCCTCAGGCTGCGGGCCGGGGGGACGACAGCGAGGCCCGGGCGGGCACAGCCGCAGGGAAGGTCGCGCCGAGGCCACCGCTGAGGTATCAGCCCCCTCAGGGGGTGCCGCCGCCGCCGCACTCACCAGTTGCCCGAGCCCACGATGCAGACCTTCAGGGGCGCCGCCGAGAGCGCCATGACAGCGCCACCCGCGCCCCGCCAATGGCCGCGACGGGCTCCGTGAGGCGGGAGCTTTGCCGCTCCACCGCCTTCGCCGTCAAGGCATCGCCCTCGCCTCCCTCCGCCCCTGCGGCTTGCCGGGAAGTGTAGTTCCGCCCGCCTCCCTCATTTCCTCACCCATGCCGCCTCTGTGGAGGGGTCGAGGGCTCCCGCCGTGGAGGGCGAGGGGAACGGTCGTTCGCCTCGCCCTCCACGGCGGGAGCTCTCGACCAAAACTGGCAGTCCCGCAGGCACTGTGCTGTATCCTTATTGTCACCGTTTTCTACTCAGCTAATAACACGCATTTCAGTCATACATGCCACAACAAAACTCTTTTGCTCTCTCCTAGTCCCGGAGCAGCGCTGAATAGCTTCGGAGTAAGTCTGTGAAGCGCCCAGATGTGAAGGAAACAACGTATCAGGTATTAGAGCAGGTCAGGCCCAAGAGGATCTTAATGAGGGAAATATGAGTGTTTTCAAACACTCCTTTCCTCTCAGCCTGTAGCCGAAATCATGTTCCCTGTCCCTCATGCTTCTCCAGGGGGAAAAAAAAAACAAACAAAAACATGCAGATGAGCTGTTGGCTTGGTAAGGAGGTTTTGAGTCATCTGCAATAAACTTTTTTGTCAAAGGTGTATTTCTACTGACAATTTTGGCTTATTGAATAATAACCTGGAAGCACTCAAATATGGTGCCCCTCAATCTGTATTAGAATAAACTGTGTATTCAGACAATTCCCTTTTGAGCTTTTCGTTAAAGTTTTGAGCTTTTCATTACAGGGAGCTGTGGCAAACTTCTTTTGCACCTTTTCTAAATGCCTTGCAAGGGACCTGATGGTGCTAGCTCTTCCTGAAATGCTCCTTCAATTAGAGGCTACATGAAACGAAAAGTTGTAACACCTCAGTTGTCTTTTGGGTTGTCATAACTGAAGTGGTGTGAACTGCTACCTGGCGTTCTCCTTTCTGTTTAAACGTCGGTTTTTCGTTTACTCCACTGCTGGTTTCCCATCACATAAAACTAAACTAGAATGAAACAAAACAAAACCAAAAAAAAGCAACCAACCAACCAAAAAACGTGCATAAATCCAATCCGCTTGCATTAGTATCTTCATTTCCAGTGGCAGCATTTCCTGATGTGGAGAAAACCCTCATGTCATTATTGTTTGAGTCCTGTGAGGGAGTGTTTTGCTTGTGCTTGCCTTAAGCATCCAGAGAACTGGGTTGAAAATATTCAGCCTACCTTTTGAGGGATTGGGGAAGCAGTAGGTCTATAAAATTGAATGAGGACTTAAGTGACTGGAGTCTAAATACTTAATGAAATAGAGAAATGAAAATGGTGTAAAAAGTGCATACTTAATGTAAGCGCTTCAGGATCATTTTGATGATCTGACCAGAAAAGATAAAAGTCTTTATTGGTTAAATGGGAAATATAAAAAATACAGACAAATTATAATTTCTGTAGATTTTCTCATAAAGCTGACAGTTCTTCAAAAGTGTAGAAGGCTGTGGTCTGTGAGTCTACAGCATTTTATGAGGTTGTGTGTGTACTTCTGTGTTTTACATAGAATTGTCATTGTCTTACTGGCAGCCTGCAAGCTAAACTTTAACATACATCTCCACCATGAACTAAACTGCAGTCTAGTTAAACAATTCAAATTTATACAAACTCTGTTAACAGCCAAAATATAATATAAACACATACTAATTTTGAAGAATCCTCAGATACATTGCAGAAGTACATTGCAGAGGCCTACTAGTACCATTCCAACTTTTACCTATGAATAGAGTATTGATTAATTTAAGCTGCCTCTGAGGTAAGAAATGGCCAACCCTTTAAATAAAGACACTGCAGACAATGGAGAAGAAAGAGCAAGAAAGAACCATTCTACTGTTAAAACAAGTGCTACCAGATCATTAATGTTACCAAGAACACAGAAATATTCTTTTATGCCTTACCTGCAGACTCAGACTGCCTGTGTTCAGGCAATCTAGTTGTACTGATTGATGATACTGTCCTCCCATCCTAGCTTAAGTGTTGGCACACTGAATTACTTTTTGCATGTTAGTGGCTCGAGTTCAGAGTCTGGCATCTTATTTTAAATCGCTAATGAGGTGGGTTAGGAGTAAAGGCAATCTGAAAGGTAATCTCAGGGAAATCAGAATAGTAGCCTCTTTTGTAAAAGAGCACATCCTCATGGCGTAGCCATGACAGTCCAGGTGCAATCAATGAACTGAAGTCACAGGTACTCATGCGCATATTCAATTCCCCTGAACCTTGTACAGCAACCAGCCAAAGGGAAGTGACAGCCAGCTATGGGTTCTAATAGGTCAAGCCAAACAACTGTTTGCCTGAATTATAAGTGTCAAGGCCCCCAGATTCTGGGTTGTGTATGTAAGCAGCTGAGAGAGGAGCATGTGTTCCCTTATGCCAGGTTTGCTATGGCAGCAGTCTGAGCTCCTCTGACAGGTGAAACAAGCATCTGGGTTTATTAAACCACCACTAAGATTTGAAAGATTTGATCTGTCAACACCCCAAAAGACCAAGTCAATATCAAGTTTATCTAGTGCATGTCAGAAAGCAGATGGTTTGGTACCTATAATTCCATTACAGGAAAAAAAAGAAGAGGAAGATTGATAAAATAAACATTTTGGATGGAGAACAAAGTAATAAAAAATGAGATCACTCTTTTTTTTTTTTTTCTTCCAGTTTTCCTGTATATTGAAGTGTTTTCTTGGTCCATTTTCTTCTTCAGTGCTTCATTTGACTTTACACATACTAATGAAAAAAAACAGCATGGATTAAACATCCATTAAGATGAACAAAACCAACTCATATAAGGGCAGTGTAAAGCTCTGAGATTCTCTAGTTGCATGTTCTAAACTACTTATATGCAGAGTCACTGCACTTATAGCTTAATCTATTAATGTATTTTAATTATTCTAGATATTGCTAGGATGCCTGTTCCTCTTTTTCTAGGAAGTTCTCTATTTGTCTGACACCCAAGCATTTCTCAAAACCTGCCAAGCTCCTTTCAAAACTCAGTACCCAGAGATAATAAGATATGTCAGTGCTAATCTACAACTGCAAAGAGGTCCTGTACAAAGCAGAAACGTCTGGCAACTAGAAAATATGGTAGAGCTACAATAGTTTAAAATATTTAGCTTTATTTGCAAATTTTTGAAAACAACCCTGATTACCTGCTTGGAAGATTTCAATTTAACATGCTATTTTTCTCATTGAATAGGTTATCATAAAAAACATGGGGTTTAGGATACATTTAAAATCATTAAATAAGAGTTTCCTTTCATTTTATTCTGTATAAAAGATAGGAATCTGATTTTTATATAATTAGGTAGTTATTGCACTGGAACATATTAAGGTCTTGAAAAACATGTTGAGTCATTCTAAATTCTGCTGATTTTGTAGGAATTTCTTTTACATATATACTGTTATGGGAGCATGGGACTGGCAAAACTGTAACTTCTTTAGCCTAACTATGGATATGGATTAGGTAGCACAGCTCAGCCTCTCTGAGTAGATTACCTCAAAGGAAAGAAGACTAATATTTTCATATGACATTTCACTTTCTAAAGCATCTTAAAGACAGACATGAGGAAGAGGTTCTGCCTAAATTTAACAAACATAGATGCAACTGAATAATAGAATTAAGAAAGTGCTCTTCATGTCCCACAGTCTTTTGACTTTTTTGAAAGTGTACAGAATGGGAAGGAGCTAGGTTTGGCTTTTAGTTTTTGGGGTTTTATTTCCGGTGAATGCTGAGTAACTTTAAAGTCCCCAAAAAGGAGAAATGCACGTTAAGGCCAGGAAATGCTAAGAGGCACAAAAGTTTTACCTTCCCTCCCACTCAGACTTCCTCCCCTTCTACTCCATTCCCTATTCCTTCTTATCTTTTTTTCACATAACTTGTTTTCCCATCTCTGACCTGAGCTTATTTTGTCAGGTCTCCACTCCTTTATTCAAACATTTCTCATTTATGTCCATTTTCACCTTAGATTTCTCAGTCCTGCTCTTTTTTGTTTGACTATTCTGCAGTTTTAAGGATAGAAAGTTAATGAGGAAAGGAAGGTGTTTCGAGGGTTAAAAGCCATTTTACCTTAAATTACATTGAGATAAATGTACTTACTTTATTTTTAGAGAGCTACCCACCTCATGCAAGGTTGACAGGCAGCTTCAAAATAAATAGGTCTTCCAAATATATCACCTCTGTTCTCAAAGAAGAAAGAATATTTGCAGCTTTGCTTGGAGATCATATTGCATTTTGATAGGCCTTACAAGATAAATAAAATTTTAATCTAGCTGAGAACCTAGGTCAAGCACAAATTATAAAGCTTAATAGATAAGGAGAAATCTGGAAAATAACTGTCACGTTTTAGTTTTATAGATTTTCTCTCTGTATCTTAATAGATTCTGCTGGCACTGTTTTTCCTCTGCCTGCCCAACACAGTGTACTTGTTTCAGGTAACATATTACTGATGGCAATTTGTTACAAATTATTCCATTAAGTGTTTGTGTTACATCATTATTACTTAAGGTCATAGCACGACAAACCTTTTGAGTCAGTAAAAAGGCCATCCTCCCCAGTTGCTCATTCCCCTTTCTACACCTTCTTTCCCCACCTTATGTTGACACAGAAATGGCTGTTTGTGCAGTCCATGCAGAAAATCAAACAGGATATTTAGCTGTGTTTATCTGCTTTTTCTAGCTTAAAGTGTTCGTTGAACAACTGTCTCAGCCCATAGCATAAGAAGTTGTATGTCTGACTAAGCAATTTACTGCTATTAGATTTGTATTCTTGAATACAGAGTCTAAATATATAACAGAGGCAGAATTATGTGGGCTGAGGGCAATATACAATCCTGATTTTGGGAAATATGGGTATCTGTCAGGTAAGTATTTCTTGCTTACAATCTTTAGGCAGTGGAGAACTAATTTTAGAAGAATTGCTTGTCATTGCTCTATCCTGTATATAAACAGTGTTAAAAGATATTCCTTACAAAAGAAAAAAATAAAGGCAAGCTTTGCTCTACATATGTGGAATATTTTTTTTCCTTTTTTTGAAGTGCAGAGGGCCTCAAATCATTCCTTTCTTTTCTATCTTTCATTCCTATCTTCTTGAAGTTGAACTAGTCTTCATCTCACCTTACTCACCGAATCATTCTGATGGCATGCAGGGAATGCTTTCTAACCTTTCCTGCAAAGCAAACAATAAGAAAGACCTTTGTCTTTGGAAGTTAGGAGAATGGTGGTGGTGTAAGAACGTAGGCCTGGTTCCCTGCTGTTTAACTGTCCGCTTTGATAAAGTGTTCAATTTGCAAAGCCTAGATCAGTATCTCTGATGTGACCCTTACAGCTGCTAGAGACTTACTAGTGTCTTGGTTCTGGTGCTTATTGCAGCTGTGTCCGGCTCTCATCCCTGAGTTCTGCTTTGCGGACAACTCTTACTTGTGTGGTTGCTCTGCCTTCCAGACAGTGCAGTGACCAGATCTCCTACAAAACTCTGAAATGAGCCTCCCACTACTGTGCAGCCTCAGTTCACAAAACTGTGTCCCTGTAGCTACACAGGGCTGTTACCAAGCACATAGAAAGTATAATTGAGGTTTAGGAGGACTGAATTGAAATTATTTACTGTTTATTTCAAAGGAATTCTACATAAAATTTTGGAAAAGTTATTAGTCAAAAAAGATTTGGATCATGTGTTAACCTTTTTCTTGCAATCTGTTGACTGCAAGGGGATTATTGAAGAAGAAAAAAAAAGAGGCAATGAAATGAAAATGTGCATCTTTAGATAAACTGCACTGGCTACTGACCATATGACATAACTGTTCTCAGCTAGGAACAAAAAGAATACCAGGTCTCTCTCTGTGTGTACCATTACCCCATGGAATGCTGGAATTAGGAAAACTCTGCTTTAACTCGAGAGGAATGGTTTGTGCCTCTTTATGTCTGTGATGTCACAGATGACTGCAGAACTGCTGCACGTTCATTGCCATCATTGCTTCCATTCAAACAAGGAGTTTTGAGTAGCCTTGTGAGATCTTAACGAGGATTAGTCAGGAGTTTCTTAGTGTTGCCATTGACTACTACTGGTTTCTTGGATTGTTAGGCACAGTGCTATGTGCTAGCATCATGCTGACGCTGGGCAGCTCTGGAGGGGCACTTGGCCCCAACACATTGTTGCAGTGAACAATGTGATAGTAGAGAAGTGTCTGAAGTTGAAGTGAAAACTATTTCTAGCTCGTCAAGATGTAAAATGACTATCTAGTCAGTTGAATTATGGAATCAGAAGTTCATGGATGTAACCGACATTTACGTGCTGGGAAGCACAGCTAAGGGACCACACAGTTCTCTTGTCCATAATGGCATCTGATATGCTGAGCAATGATCTGGAATCAGGATAGATCACTTACAGTCTCTCTTTACTGTGCTCTGGTGACTTTTACTACGTCTAGAGTGAATTTTAATTGGCACAGAACTACACTTCCAGATTGAAAGTTTCTGGAAAGACAGTCTCAGTGCTTTCAGGACAAGTTTTTAGTAACACGAGATATGAAGTTTGGGATTTCCAAAATAAGGATTGAGACAGTGAAGGCAGTTCCATTAACATAGTGGATGTTGACCTAGATATGTATGTCTTCATTTGTCTCCTTATATCAGATATTCCGTCTTACGCAGTCTGAAGAAAACATTCAGATAAAGTTATTGTAGAAAGATGTATTGACTGATTTTTAGACATAATTGCACCCAGCAATTCCTGCTAGATCAATGACATGCTTAGCTGATGCTCTCAATAGCTGTTTCTGCAAGTCAGTTTGTTACTGTTTAATAGCTTTTATTGACATAGACTATGTGAAATTGTATGCAGTTCCATAATTGATTCTTTTGTTGCATTCAAATTTGATTATATGTCATTGTCATTTTTTGGAACAAATTAGTGAACTGTCTTGTCTGTCAAGAGAAACTGAACTGAGAACCACAGAATGTGTTTTTCACAATGTCAGCATTGTGAAACAATAAGCAATATAAATTCACTGTGAAACAGTCAACATGAAGTACTAAATTCAGAAAGTAACTGTTGATTCATTTCAAGTAAAATGAGAGCCTTGGTGCGTGTGGCCTCATGAACATTTGCTGTAGCAAGGAGAGTAAGAAATATGAGAAGGGTGCTCCAGTTTTGAAGGGAAGTGAATAGCTAAAAAGTTTTTACAAAACATGGTAGCTAAGCTACTATCAGGGCCCTCAGTGAGCCCACAGGCTCTAGTTGCCTTGACCAGTCTGTAACCATCTTTTTCCGTAAGCCTCCTCTGGAACTTCTTCCCCATCTCCCAGGCTTTGGCTGCCCCTGTTCACAGGCAACTATGGTGTGGCGCAACTGCATAATGTCAGATCAGACTGCTCGTAAGCAGTTAGGTCATGAGAAAGAGCTGTGAGAAACCTCAGATGGGACTCGGATGCACATTCTATCCATGCACGCTCCACGCCTTGGCTCAGGAGCTCCATTTCAGCTCAGGCTTTGCTATCGGTTCCTGCCTGAACGATGTTGCATGTATGCGATGCCAACCCTGATGTTGCCTCCTGTCTCCTTGGGTTGACCTTTGACCTGCCAGGTGTCTGCAGAGTTGTCTGGCCATCAGTGGACTTTTGGCTGAACCTTCTTACTGTCACTGGACCTGCTTTGCTCTTCTTGCTCAGGCAGTGTAGGACTACACCCTTGTTAGGAAGGGCATTGCTCCCATCTGCTTGTCATCCTGGCTCACCTTCCTTGGCAGGGCCGCTCATTCTTGCTATTTCCTGACAGCTAAAGCTAGAAATATTTTTCTACAATAGCTTGAAAAGTTATAATCATGCAGACTTATTTAAGGTTCACTCTTAGCGCAGCAAATGCATAACTAACTGTTTTTTCAGTTATTGGATGCACCTGTGCTGATCCCGCATTGCTGAAAGTAGGAGTAAGACTAACAACAGGACAAAGATCAGCTGCACAGAAAGGCAGTTTACTTGTGTTCCTCGATGCATTTGAGCAGCTGCAGAGCCAGTTTATTTGAGAAAAGTTATGCAGGATTAGGAACTAGGGCCATAGGAAGTAACAATTAACACATGACTCACTCATACAAGGAAGGTATGTAAAAAGGGCAAATTGTTCCAAATTACAAAACTATTTAAGACTGGACGTGAAAACATCTTCTTATTCCCTTGTTGTAGAATTAGAACAAATCACTCTATTATTATGTGAGATCATATTAAAAATAAATCAGTTAGGATAAACAAAATCTGTATCTATAGATGTTATATCTTAAAAATACACTCTACATGCCAAGCAAAACTAATATAGTATTTAGTAAAAAGCAGCTTACTAACTCTTCACGCAAAGTGTAAAAAATCCAGCAACGGTGCCAGCCAGCATTTCATTAGCCATGAAATACAAAATAGACATAGAAACACTGCCTTAAGAGATTCTTGGGAGACTCAAAAGAATTGCCTTGTCCCATGGCTCCACCTGGGCAGTCAGGCTGGTTAAATCTCAGGTGACATTCTCTTAATGGGTGGTTCTTTATAGCAGGAAGAACGTTTGCGAGCCTTTGAGCTGAGTACCAAGCCAAGCTGGTTGTCGATGAAGAACCAGGCTGTGGAGTACCAGTTGTGTAAAGCCATGCAATCTGCAGGAGTTCTACTATGTGGGACTCACAGGGTGCCAGTGATCCCAGGGAAAAAAAAAAGTATAGGCTACAGGAGTAAGAAAGCCAAATTGTACTTGGCAGTTGTGCTGTGATAGGCATGTTATTTTTTGGCACCACTGTCTTCACCGCTTCCATCTGCACAGTAGAGACCCTAATTCTCTGTATGCTGACTTTGTGCTGTTTTAGCTGTGCACTGTACAGAACTCTGCCACGTTCTAACATACAGAGACATTCCTTGCAGCTATGGATCTGCACAGGGCACGTGTATTGTCTGCTTTGTAAGTGGCCACCACGCACACTACAGGAGGGGCAATTGTACCTCAGCTTCTGACCTTAAGACAGCAGAGCATCTGGCTATTTCCTGTGTCCATTCTTTTTCTAGATAGTAGGTCATAATAAGTGATCCTGTAAATGCTTAAAACCACCTGGTTTGGACATCAGATCATTAAGTTTTAGAGCATTTTAACAGCAGTTTCTAGTGAGATCTTTTCTATAAACCCCATTTCCTATTCTTTTCCACACATAGCCCTTAGTCTATCTTCAGGATGGAGGGCAGGCCTAGCACTGCAGGCTAGTCACCTCTGTCACAGAGGTAGGGCAGCTTCCCTGTGGCCTCTGGTCGCCTTTCATGAGATGCAATCTTTTTTTCACCAGCAGTGGGCAGTTTTTTTGCCTTTACCACTTAAAACATTCGTGCTGTTCCATTGCGGTGCATCAGAAAACAATGCAAGCTGTGCAATTCTAACGTATGCAAAGCCTCTCTGCATCGAGTGTGACAATCTCAGTAACCTTCGTGTATACTATGTGCAGTCTAATAGTACCAGCAGCATCCAAACCCTGTTGTCAGCATACCAAGCTGGCACGGAATGTCCCCTGTGGAACTGATCTGCCGCAGCTAGTTTATAACTCAAGAGTGTAGGGCTTTATTTATCTTATCTGCAGAGGATAAAAACTCCCATGAGGGCGTTCCAACTTTCTGTTTTGTTATTCTGTGGTAGAGTCTATGCATATTAACGTCCTGAGTATCGATGCCTAGGATAAATTTAGCATCTAGAGTAACTGTGACTGATTTCAATGTTTTTGTTTAGTTGGAAATCATACACTTGCCATAAATTGTGAAAGGCCAGGGGGTTCTGAAACAGCCTTCAAAGATGGCAGCTAGCTACCTTTAATGTCAGTCTGATAGGGTCTGAGTATGTAAACCAAAGCTTTTCAGTGTGTTTAACATCATTTTTTTCAAAGAAAAATTCATCAATGCCCAACACTGTCCTGATTTGCAAGCACTAAAATGTTTTTTTTTCTATTAAATTTTAATGCCTGTTAACACTTTTGTTAGCAGATACAACTACGCCCGGTAACAGAAGACTCCTGAATGCAACTTCATTACAAAACCACGGTATTAGTCAGCAAAGAATGACTTTCACTGGAGACTGATTTAGTATGCTGTAAATGAGGAAGCTCCTTTGGCACCAGAGGGAGTTGCTGTTTGTTCAAACATATGGGGACTTTATTGGTTTATAGAGTTTGTATGCAAACTGAGCAAAAGACCAAGATGGAGGCAAAGGAGGCATTAGACTGAAAGTTTCTGAACAAGATGTGGCACAAACCGAAGTTTACAGCCAGTTACTACGTCAATTTTTATTGCAATTCTTAAAATTAGCAAATGATTTGAATTAATCTCCCACTTTGGACCTAATTTGAGTCTCTACTCTTTATGTTTAAGAAAGACTGGGATGTTCTTCACAGCAAAACTAAAAATCTATACTTTATGGATAGTTTAATTGGTTTTAGCAGCTAGCTTAGGCCCTCGCCCAACGGAGGCATTTCCAAAAGAGCTCTGAGCTCCCAATTCCTGAGTGATGCCTCAGTTGGTTACTTGGGTGTGGGAGAAGCAACAGGAAAAAAAGAATCGCTGCAAGTTTTGAGAAAAACAATGGTGGGCTATGGTGGTGTTAACAATTTCATCACTAATTTTGATTTTCTTTAATTTTGGATAGAAAAACTTCATTGTTTGTAATGCTTATGTATATTAATGTGATATTCAGACCCAAAGTAATGTTCTGAAGTATTCATCCCCAAAGCTCATGCAACTTGGTTGCTGTGGATAGGATTGTACAGGCATAAATGTCAGGAATATAAGATGCAATCATGTTGATTAAGAAACAGGGTGAAGAAGAGTTGAGTTTTGGTCACTACTGATATGAGTAAAACCCAGTAAATATCGGTAGATAGATATCAATAGATATTACCAGATATCAGTGAATATCAGTGGATATCTCTCAGTAGAAGAGAGATTTTGAACATGCACAAGGAATAAATCCACTTTTATTACATAAATGCACTCTGAGAGTCAACAGCATGCCACAAACTACTGTCTTGAAAAAAAATCTGTCTTTTTATGTAGAGGAGAGGCTCTAGCACTGTTTGATAGTCTAACTTGTATTCATTCGGTTAAAGAGGAAAATTCTTTACAATTATTAGCATGAAGAGAATATCCTCCCTACAATTCTCCCCATCTCTGCAAATTTGTCTCCTCTGCGCTGATATTCTAGTTTATACCTAATACGTAAGAGGGATACCAGGATGGCGTAAAAAACATTTGAAGAATAAATTAACACATTAGAGAATGAAGCCTCTTCTCATTTGTATTTATTTTCTCAACTGCTATAAAACTTGCTGCATCTTTTAGAAGAAATATTATCAGTTCTCTTGGAGATTCAAATTTTCCTATTTGCTGCTAGCAGACATGTTGCATTGTTCTTCTTTGTCTGTGTACCTGCGAACTCTATTGCATGACTAATTAAACTGCTGTAATAACAGTGAACTTAGTAATGTATTTTATGGCTTAGCTTTCAAGTTTACAAGAGTATTTACTTGAAAGATTTTAATTGTTTAGTGTGTTGGCCTTGAAGGCACTAAAATGTGCATGACACATGCATGCTTTCACCATTCAAAATTCATCATCAGTAATGCCATTAGTAGTCTTCTGAAGTTTGTGAGCTGTCCAAATTATAATGAAACGGAAAATTGACTTTGTAGTCATTAATTACCACATTAACTGGGTACTTTCTTGCACCTTTAAACCTTGGAGATTTTATGAGAGTATTGGATTAAATAGAAAAATGATTTAGTCTTTTCTCAAGGGGAAAAGTGAAATATATAAGCTTTTCAGGATAGGCCATTGCAGATGTATCTGGAAGATTTTGAGAACGCATTCAGGCAAGAAAAATCCTTGGCATCAGCCATGTTCTCTGAGTGCTCCTTCCCATTGAGGAAATGGAACACATCACCTTTTTAAATATTTGCTGAATTCTTTGGAATCCATGCCTAAGTGGAATATTTTTTTCTATGATGTTTAAATGCATTTGCTCTTTTAGTTCTTTTGTTTGCTCTGTGACTCTCAAAATAATGTGTTCAGATTCTCTTCTCATGCTATGTTAGGCCAAAGGAAACTTTCCTGGAGGCGTGAAACGTGATGTGCTTGAGCTTCTCCAGCTCTTTTCTATACTCTGTGAGGTCTTCCATATTCTTAGGAAGACGTCTTCATAATAACCTAAATTATGTTGCTTTCCCTTTGCCTCTGACTGTGGTCTCCTTAGTAAGACCAAGGACGTTGTTACTTCTAATCCAAAAGTTGGGGCTTTTTTCCCTTTGACATTGTTATAATTTATAGAAATATAGCTTAATTAATACATTATGTCTGTGGGAAAAGCTAAGCACTGTGAGATCTAGGTCCTATTGCTTATCTTCTATTATTAGTGGCATTTTATTAGAAACTCTGCAGTTCTGGCAATATATTAGTTTTAAGCTAGGCACTGGTGCACAAAGCAATACATTTCCCATTTGCTTTCTAACTGACAGTCCATTCATCTGCTGGTACAACTCCTGTGAGGAATTAATCAGACTTAATGAGGCCCTCATCATCTCCTTTTTGATGTTGTGCACTCTGCTAGTGCACTCCTGCAAAAGGACATAATGTAATAGATTTTTTGCTTCTCTTTCCACGTGTTTTGTGACGTGTTTTCCTAGATTGTGCTGGCTACCACAGAATGTTTGCTTGACTTTGATTTTGAGCTTTGTATGCATATTCCTTATTACTCTGCGGATGTGAACTTCATACCTGAGTCATCTCTTTTACTGGCATTTTGAATTTTCAGTCATGTCTGCTGAATTAGACTGCCATCCATCCACTAGAAGCCTTGTTCTGGACTGAGTAGATCTTGAGCTAACCCTAAACAATATGCCTAGATCTAATTCTAAATCTGCCAGTCTTTTAAGTGTTTTCTGCAGCTTTTTAATTGTATGCTAGATTTCAATATTCTTTTCTTTCATAAGAAAACAAATTTGATTCTTCAGTTTTCATTCAGCCACAGATACTTGTAATGTAACCTTGTACCCTAGATAAAACCACATTTTTGTGTATCATTTTATGGCACAGCTATTGAACTTATTACATTTCTATGCTGCAGTTTCACTGCCTCCTTTGACCTATATTAACAGGAGATGCCTGAATATACCATGTATTTCATCACCAGCCACCATAAAAGGTGACCTTCTCAATGTCATTTTTTCTTTTAATGATATCTATTCCTTTTGTATACACAGTGTAACAGTGTTTGAACTTCCTTCCATTGTCCGCTGTATTTCTAGAGAGTTAGAGCTCTGATTGAGCCTTTAGGATATGTATTTTAATTTTATTTCTGATGTTATGTGACATTAAGTAGACTGTGGGACACAGGATGCATAGCAGAGATCAACTACATTAAGTGCTTTGATTCCGGTTGGGCTTGAATTTCTTGATCTTCTCTATTCTACAGCACAAATATCTCAGAGGCGCAGCTCTTCACAAAGGGTGCCACTAACAGTACAGAGAATGTAGGGGAAGTTCAGAAGCCAGTGCAACAGGCTTTGGTCAGTCCTTCCACGTGTGCATTCCTTGGTAGCTAAGAGCACCATTAGTGAGAAGAAAATAACTTTATTCTCCAAGGAAGAAACACCAATTGCATTGTGCTACAGATTGTAAATGAAAAAATGTACTGCCTTGGTTCTATGTTATGAGTGGATATTCATCCCTTTTTTGTAAACTGATACTGGATATTGCTTGCTGTTTATTTCTACATGCCCAGTCCAGGTTGAAGCAAACTGCTCTTGGCCAAAGAAAAAGAAGTTGGTAACCTTAGCTCTCTTGACTTGAACTGGAGAATTTTCCTGAAAGAGAGGCTGATGCAAGAGTATTTTTCTGCCTTTCTCTCACTTTTTTTCTTTCAGCAAGACTCAAGCCTAAAGACCTGTACTGCATTTAAACAACTTCATAAAATTTCCACTTTTGAGAACTGTGCTAATTTCACACTAGGGAAGTGTTAGGACAAAACAAAGCGTGAAGAAATCGCTTTGTGTATTTCTTCCCATACTTATTAATTAATAAGGCCATTAGTACCTCTGAATACATAAACATAGTTCCTATCCTCCATGAAGAAAATTACTTGAGCACAAGGAATGTGTCAGAAGTGTTATGCATAAAATTTGTGTAGATAGGAGTGGTATTTTCCCTCAAAACTATTAAACTAAAGAAAAATAATCTTAAAACCTATAGCATCAGGGCATCAGTTTACTTTCATGCAGAGAAAGCTTCCCCCCCTCCCCCCGCCCTCCCTTAAACCCTTCCTTTTTCTTGAGCAATGGCTTGGGTTGGCTTGCTTGGATTTGTTTCCCTTTGTAATATTTTCCCGATTCAAATTACCCTCAAATGCTTGGTTATCTCTGTGGTTGATGACCTCTGACTTATTTCTGGTGCACTGGATCATCAAACATCATCATTTTTCCTTCTGAAGCACTATGAGAGTGAGAAAATCCTGTAGTTAAGTCAGGAGGCTTGTCTTCTATTTCTCCCTGGGTTATAAACTTCCTGGCAGTTAACTGCCAGGATTTTGACATGTGTGGTTTATGTGCAGGCTCCGAAGACTGCATCTAACCTAGCCTTTTTTGGCAAACTCCCCATTGCACTGTTAGGCTGACACTGGAGCAGCTCCACCTCCACTGGGAATTCTAAAGTAGACCAGCTGCTTGTGTTGCTATCAAAATGTTGTCTAAACTTGGTTAGAACAGATCTTGCTGGCAAAATAAGACGATTCCAACTGCCAAAGACCTTGCTGGTGCTCCAAATGTGGTGTGACAGTCCTCATTGTTCTTTGCAAAGACAAAATTTAAAACTCTTTCAAAAAACTGACCGATTCTTGTCTTTGTTTCTGCCTATAAGCCCCATTTCTCCCTGTTAGCAACAGAATTCTATGCCCTTCTCTACAAAAAGTGATATGATATTTGATTTCTGACATGAAGGAATCTGGGATCAGATTAAATTAGTATATGGGCTGTGTTTTCCCATAAGATGACTGTATGAAACACACGTTGTGTATGAGTTTATTTATAGCTTTTAGATGAGGATTTTGTTCAAGCAGTCTCTAAAAAAAAATAGAAGGTGCATGATCCTTTGAAGACCTTTCCTTTTGCATTTGATACTTGTACTAAAACCTCAGATCCTTTCTATTTGTTTTTTATGAATTGTTTTGAAAATTATGTGGAGAGCTTAGAGAATTTTTAAATCTGACATCAGATTAAGTGAAGCCTAATTTGGATGGGGAAAGTTCTTATTGAGACCCTTCAAAGCTTTGTTCTATTGTTTGTTTAAATTTTTATTTCTGATGGCAGTTTCAAACATTTATGTTTGATTTTTTTTTCAAGAGATCCAACGTCTGTCCTGTTAGTTAGGGGTTGATCTCTCCTGATCAGGATTTCAAGGTTCCCCCAGAATTGATCCCTATTTTTCACCAATAGGATAGTAAGATTAGACATTCCTTCTTCATTTCACATAATCAGGATGTCTGAAAAATTAAAAGAAATTTCTCCAGTCCCCTGTGTATCCTATGAAGAAGGAAGAAAATCTTCCTAGTGTGCAAACCCCTGGATTCTTCCTATTATTATCATTTCACAGGGTTGTTAGTGTCTCCAATCTGTTTTATCAACTTTCATAATTTTAATGCTCTCTCATTTTGTGAAAGCACAGCCCTGTTTTTAGGCTGTAACACAGTATCACCATAGTAGGGGGAATTTTATGATTGATTGAAGCTGGCAGAGCTCAGAGTTTAGAAGGTCTGCATTGGTGAACCTGCAGCTAAGGAGTGCCTGTTCCAGGCATCCTCTGTGAAAAAGACCAAGGTCAGGGAAAGTTAAAGTGAAAAATGGCAGCTTCCTGAACTTGTAGTTTGCTATTCTAAAAAATTAACATCTGTTTCTACCTTTGAAATCAAGGCAAAAACTCTTGTATCAAGCCATGTGTGAATGCACATTCAGTTTTGCAAAATAGGCTTTCAAAAGTCAAAGATCAAAGCTGACAGCTGAGTTTTAGAAACCAGAGAGACAGAATCATAACTCAGCTCTTTGCATATTTGAGGTTATCTCCACTGGATACTCCTGTCAAGGCTGAGTGTGATATGAGAGAGCAAGCATTACAAGCAAATTCACTGGAGAAGAGGGAGAAAAAAAATATGGCTGTCTTTTTCTGTCCAGCAACCAGAAAAGGATTAGATAAATAACCTTGTCAGGCTTTTAAAAACCTTAGTTTCTAGTGTTCTTCAGAATCAGTGAAGATATCAGTCAATTCTGTGCTGTGGGGTCCTGCTGAACATAATGTTGCCTATCTGTTATACCAGCATTGAACCTGCAGACCACACTGGAATTAGCCCAGCATTTGCACAAATTAGGCAATATGCAGCACACTCCTTTTATGTTTTAGTTTTTTATAAGCTAATCTTAGTCGTTGTAATATGTAAGAAATTTTTGGTTCATGTATTTTTCACTCGGTGAACCCTAGAAAACAAAATGTCATCCCTAGCTTGGGACATAGCACACATTCTATAGTTAATCAAAACATAAACCCCAAGACTATAAACCTCCAAACTGTAAAAGAAAAACAGGCTTTATTGCCTTTTTGCATGCTTGTTGACTAGTTTTACTGGTGGGAGCTAAAATTTAGAATTGAATGGCTAAATATATCTCAGTGGTTTATTGAATTTACAAGAGATTTATTTTCATAGCAAAAAGCAGTTAAAATACAGATATGATGATTTTTTTCTACAGTTCTTGCATTTTATTTGAACATTGCTTGTAAAAAACTAGAAAATCTCTACAATCTGCCCAGTTTCTAAAACATCATCATGAAAGAGGGAGTGAACATTATGCTTGTTTTAAAACAACATTCTGCAGTTTCAGACAATGCTTCAAACACACTCTGTCTTTTGCCATGTCTATATATTTCAATCACACATGTTGAAATACCTACCAGTATTGCTTATGCAGATCTGTAGGTAAAAAAGGAGTCAGGCATGTTGCATTAGAAACTTGGATTTGTTTCAATTAGATTTCTGTAGATGAAACTGCTTGCAGAATGGAGTCTGAAATTAGTAATCTAAAGTACTTTCTGCAGAAGTAGTTGTTAGAAAGTTTAATTAACTGACTTTTTCTCCCGTTTTCAGTGCCAAAAAAACTTAAATGTTTGTGTTTTGTTTTTAATTTCTAGCACATAGTTCCCTCCTTTTTTAAAAAAAACTGTTATCTCATTGTGTGGTGGATTCTAACACTACCTAAACAGCATTTTTAGAGATGATGGGAGTAAAATACAGCTCTGCTGTGGGTGAATAAGTGGGTTAGAGACTGGTCTAATTTGAATGAGACTGGTTCTTAAGCTGGAAGATATCGCATGCTATTACTGAACAACTGTACAAATTGCCATCGGTGGAGTATGAGATCAGAGCCCAAGTGGCACAAGTTAGCGTTATATTATCAATAAATACACACCCCGCGGTGTGAGTGCTCTATAGCAATACTTTTAGGATGTAGATCTGTCTTTGCACATTAGGCATAAGATTACAGGTGCATAGATATTTCATTCAGAAAGTGGATGGACAGTAAGCCGAGTGTTTTTACAGATTAAGCTGAGTGTTTTTACAGTGATATACAGCTTCATGCCTTATGAATAACAAATGTTGAAACCTGACAGATTCCACTGGAACCACTCAGCTCTCCAAAAAAGGGGGACAAAAAAGAGCTTGAGCGCTGGTTTGAGATACGATATAAGAGAATGGCACAGAGTAAACTCAGCCTGGTCTTGAATCTGAATTTGACCCTTAGGGGGTTAGTGTGCTTTTCAAATCTCTAAATGTTTAGCTACAGAGATAGAAAAACAATGGCTAAAAATGCCTGCACGCTGTTAAGATTTGGTATATGGGCATTTATCTGTACCTGCACATCAAACCAAAAACGGTTTCTGTTATCCAGCTGGTTATGCTAGATAATCTCAGTGTTTTCTTCTGGCCTCAGTGTGTGAATGAATCTCTTCGAACGAACTGTATTTGCGAGTACCTCTAACAATTGTTCAAACATTAGCTGGCACAGAATAAGGCTGTTCCCACTAGCTAAAATACACAATTTATAGTGTCAGTGATATTTATGTTCCCTTAGTTTCTCATGCTCATTTTGTTTCTTTATGCACTGGCTTCCTATTTGTTTCCAGTTGCAGTTCAAAGGGTTGATTCTAGCTATGCAGAAAATACCTTTCGTCATGGTTGTCGTACACATCACTTCCTCATGCATATTTAACAACATCCAATGCAAATACATATAATATGCATAATAGGAACTAGTATTCTCTCCAGCTAACCATCCCAAAGTTTGTATTCTAGAGGCTGAGACATTTTGATCCAAGTTTTGTTTCAACTGGTCTAACCTGCAAATTACAGAGCAGCGCACTGTAGCTGAGCAAACAAGCTGTGAGAGTCTAGCTGTAGCAGCACAGACCTCTGTCCAAATGAATTTGCAATGTCTTGTGCAGAGTAAATTACCCTGCACGCAAGCCTCTGTTTCCTGGCTCGATTGTTTCTGGCAGCCAAGGCAGTCTGGTTACTTTTGCCGTATGCTCTGTGTCTCTTGACTGTTTCCCTGTCACCAGCTTTAAGTTAAGTGAGGTTTAGGGAGATGGTTATGCTGGTAGATGAGAAACTTCCATAAGAAGCTGCCAACAACAGGATGAAGTGTGGCAAAGCGTGTTTAGCATACGTTGCAGGCTTACAGGCTCCATGGAGGCAGGATAAGATGCATAGTGATTGAGCAAAGCTAAAGTTGTCAGACTGCAAAGTAAATGTAGCTTCTCCATATTCCTGAAAGCCTCAGGTCAGAAGTGTTTTACTCAGGAACGACATGCTGGTTCAATCTGAGTGAAACCATTATATAAGACAGAACATAGTATTACAATTCTTGTACTGTGTTATGAAAAGGCCAGATAAGAGGCCTCCCAGTCCAGGTATCTATGGAACTGGATCTGAGCAAGGACCAGAGGAGACGCTGCTGCTGTGCACTGTTTCTTTCACCTGCTGCATTCACTCTCTGGTAGTTGCTGTAGACAATTCGGGAAGCATTAATTAAGGCTTGGTGAAGGCATGATGTGGCATGAACTGAACTTTAGGGATCACGTCTGAGTCATTCCAGTGCTGATGTCTATAGACAGTGGCGACAGAGGTGCACAGTGGTATTGTTTTGTCCTAAGTATTGCCTGCAGTTCAGTGACAAGATGGCTTTAGTCCCCAAAGCTCATGGGAAATGAAGGAGTGTCTCAGAAGTACTCTGTAGGGTGAGAAAGAGGAGTCAGTAAAACTGAGCAAGCCTTGGGGCATTTCCATGGAATAGGTTCAATGCTTCAATGTAGACCAGGCAGAATTAGTTTCTGTAGACCATATAGTTAAATTCCTCCATATGATTATGATGGTAAGAAGCTGTGTGGAAATCTGGTGCAGGGAGGAGGTGGAAAAAGAACCTGAAAAGTTCTTTTTATAGAAAACCCAAACCAAGATGATTTGGTTATGATCTGACCTTGTTCTGAAAGCTAAAACTGCGTAGCTCAGCAAAGGACGGAGAAACTTCTCTGTTTCCTGATAAGGGCAAACAGTGTCGAATTTATTACCTTACCAGATGTTTTGCTTTCTAAAAGGTGGGATAAACAATGAGTTATTTTGGTTCTTTTGTGTATTTAATGAAAGAGGCAAAGTTTTGATTCAGCCAGAGAGTGAAAGTAACGTTCTAAAGGAGGACTGTAAGTAGTAGCTATGTTACCCTGGAAACAGTGAGAACCTTCATCAGGCAGGTTGTTGTCAATAAAGAGCTAATTAAGAATACTTGTAACAAACCATGCATCATGTAGGATTGCATCAGACTAAGTCAGTGTGTATTACCCTCAAGTCTAGCCCTACTGGGACAGACCATTAGCTAGTAAAAAAAAATAAATAGGTTCAGTCATTTTGAAGAACATTAATAACTTAAAATAAATGAGGATAAGGGCTCACTGATATCAAGATTGCCATGAAAGGTTGTCCAGCTCTGTTAGATTTCAACAGTATGTACATACCGGACATATGTCCATATGGACATCCAAAGGGATGGGAAGAGATATATAACATATTCTCATGCTTAATTACAACCTAAAAGCTGCATAGAGTGCCAATGTTTGACTCAAAAGGACTTTTGGTCTACCAAGGGGAAGGGATACTTAACACATGAACAGCTACACTACAGGTTAAACCAGAGGTCTGTCTAGTCCAGTACTTTCTTCCTTCCACTAGTAAGTGTTTAGAAAAAGACTCAAGAACAGGGCAGGGACTATTTAATCACTAAAGTAAACAGTCTTCAAGGCGTCAGAAGTTTAGGACCTTTCTGAACTTTGAATACGTCCAAAACACTTTGGCCAGCCTTGTTTAAATGTTCTTCAAAAACAATTGCTTTCTTTAATCTTTCTAGACTTTTGGCATCCAAAGCCATCTTGTAACAATGAGTTTTGCGAGTACAAATCATGTGAAAAAGTATTTTCTTGTCCTTGTTTTAAACTAGCTGCCCCATAGTTCTTGTTTCATGAGACACAGTGAAGAACCATTCTTATTAACCTGAATACCATTTTGTACACTGGTTGTCCCTTTTCCAACTGAAACCACTGTTTGGTTTGCTCTCTCCTCATAAGAAAAGCTGGGGTTTATACCTTTTCTTTTTCTAATCGGTCCTCTTTGAAGGAATATTACAAATGCAGAGTATACAGACACTGGCTGTACTATATATAACAGCATGCTGATATTTCTGTTTTCCTAATGAGCTCATCACAGCTGTTTGCTTGATTACCCTGGAACACTGAGAAGGGGTTTTCAGAGGACCGTTTAAAAAGACTCCAAGCTCTGTTTCCTGAGAGGCTATAGCTAATTTATAGATCACTATTGTGCATGCATAGTATAAGCTATGTTCTCCCCATGTGCTTTACTTTAGTTTTGAGCAACATTAAATTTCAGTTGCCTTTTTATCAGTGATTTAGTCACTACTAAAGATCCTTTTGCTACGTTTTGCACTTGATTCCAATTTTAAAGCGAATGAAGGGATTCTGATTTAAGAAGACACTGAGTAAGATCCCAACTCAGAGTAGTGCTTTCTCTCTATTTGAAAAGTGGCCATTTATTCTCAAGTTTTGTTTCCCATCTATTAACTAGTTTATAACCTGTAAGAGGACTTCCTATGCTATCACATCACAGTAATCCTTCAAGCAGCAGTGAAGAAATGTTTTGGGATTTTGTGAAGTTCTCCTGGTACATAATATACTTACAGCCTGTTGTCTCTTCCATTTCAGAAACTCCTTGATGAGCACAGTGTCGTTATTTGAGTTTTGTTGTACGGAAAGGTATGTAGAGGCTTCTCTATACATGTGCAAGGAGGCTTCTTTCCCTGACATAATTCTCTTCCAATAATTTCTGTGGAAGGCAGAAAAAATTATATTCATTACCTATAATGTGGAACATATATAGGTAATGTTGCAGCGGCTGATGTCATTTCATAAAGCATTTTGTTCCACTCTTCTGGGCTGTCGTTGTAACTGATTATGAGGAGAAGTGCAAGGGTCTCATGCTTATCTGCAGAGAGTAGAGTCTGAGCTTCCTGAAGGAGCACACCTTGTTCATTCTGATGTCTTCTGAAAACTGTAGTCATTAGAAGTAGCGGAGTTGAGCCTAAGAATGAGGATTTTCAGATTGTGGTCATAGAATTTCTTTCCGTGGTAAACAACGATTGGGGAATTTCACATGAACATCTTAAGTAATAGCTCTGACTTGAAAAATTGGTTACTCTATAACTCTATAACATTTTGTTTTTAAAAATAACTGAGTTCATAATCTTTGCACTGCAAGAGATGTGCATTAAACGTTCCGCCTTAAACTGAAATACTGAATTAAAATTCAAATTTCCAGACTGCAGTGCCTCAGTATTTAGCCACAACACGAGAAGTTTAACTACAAAATTCAGGATCAGGTTGCCCAACATTTCTGCTACCCAACCACAACACATATGGTAGGATCTTCCAGAGATAAAACTGGGAGAATCTAAGTTAGGAGCCCTCCTCTCCATGCTCATTTATATGAGGAATGAAGGCCTCTCACTGTATGTGGATTCGGATGGTTTGAGTATCTACCGAGGTGCAGAACACAGAGGGGACATGATATTGGGTACACTCCAAAAATCTCTAGTACGCAGGAGTGCAAAGCTTACCATGGAGTTAAAGCACAGGAGCTAAGCTCAGTTCCTGTTTTGCCGTGGACTCTCGGAACTCCTCTGTATTTCAGGTCTCCAGTTATAAAACGACGACACGAATAACGACATCTCCACTATGCTGTGAAGACACATGCTGTAATGAAACTGGGGCGCCTGGCTAACGCAGCAAGGGTGCCCACAGAGTGGATGGGAGGGCACATCACCACACGGCGCTGGACTGAGCTGGCTGTTCACGGCGTGCTTCGCTTTTTAGCGGGATCTTGAGGATCCTCTGCTTTCAGGAGATGTGCCTTAACTCATAACCATGTTTTTTGCAAAGCCTGGATGCACGCTATGACGGATGCGGTATGTTGATGCGCATAGTACATGCTGTGTGTTGTGCTCCTGGCTGCCGGGCACACCGCCTGCCTCCTGGCTTCCCACTCTGCGCGGGCACGGCTCGTGCTGTGCTGCACCGCGGACAGCCATCTCCTCGCCGTCACGCTCTGCGGTGCCGGTCAGTGGGGTGTATCGGCCCGCACCGAGAAACGCCCTCTCCCGTGCCACGCTTTGCGCTCCGGTGGGCACAGCTCGTGCGCGTGCCCCACGCTTTACAGCCCGGGCATCCCTTCCCCGGCGCCCCCGGGCGCACGCCCCGCACGCAGCCGCGGCTTCCCTTGCTCCTCGTGTGCGCGCGCGTCGCGCGCTCTGCGCGCCCGTCCCGGCTCGGCTCGGCCCGTCCCGCGCGGAGGCGGCGGCCGCCCGCCCGGCGCTGCGCGGTGGGCGCTGCGCGCTCGGTCGCGTGCGCGCGGGGCAGCCCCTCCCGGTGCCATCCGCCGGTGTGCCCACGGGCCCGCCCGGCCCTGGGGGTCGCCGCTCTGTATCGCACGTTGCCCGGGAAGCCCGGGCGCTCGCGCGCGCCGTCTCGCCACACCGCGCGGGCTGCGTGCGCGTGTCGCGCCTTTCCGCCTTCGCCGCGTGGCACCCGCCCACGCGCAGCGGCCTGCGCGGCTCCCGGCCCGCTCCCGCCGCCAGAGCAGCGCGCTGCCCCGCGCTCGGGCAGGCGGTGGCGGCCCACGGGGCGGCGGGCAGGAGCCCGCGGAGCGCCCGGGCTCAAACCGCCGCCCAGCGCCCCGCAGCTGCTCGGGAGGAGGCGGCGCAGCGGTTCCCTCGCCCAGCGCGGCCCGGCCCCTTCTCCCTCGGGCGCCGCCCCTCTCCCCGCTGCCTGTGAGTCAGGGGTTTGCCGGGTACGGGCAGCAGCCGTGGCCGGAGAGGGCTCGCAGCCTCCGCCGCGGGGCTCCATGGAGAAGGCGGCAGCGGTGAGCGAGGGCGGCGGCGGCAGCAACAGCAGCAGCCGCAGCAGCAGCCGCCCCACGTCGGCGGGCTCGTCTCCCTCGTCCTCCTCCGCCAGCCGCGGGCTGCCGGGCCGGGCGGCGGCGGCGGGGAGGCTGGATGGAGGCGGGGGGGCCGGCGGCGGCAGCAGCAGCCCCAGCTCGGTGGCGGCCAGCCCGGGGGGCGCGCAGGCGCCCGGTGGCGGCGGCGGCAGACGGCGGGAGCCGGTGCTGGAAGGGACGCTCAGCAAATACACCAACCTCCTGCAGGGCTGGCAGAGCAGGTAAACAGCCGGGCCGGCCCCCGGTGGCGCTGGGGGCCGCGTCCTCCCCCAGCGGGCGCCGCTCCCCACCCCCAGCCGCCCCCAAGATGGTGTCCGTCCGGGAAGGCGGCGCCGCCGCCCCGGCACGACCCCTCCCCGGCCGCCGCGGGCAGGTAGGCCGGGCTGTGCCGCCAGCCCTGCCCGAGGCCAGGCTCCCTTTCGCTCCTCGCCCGCCTTCGTTCATTTTGTTTTACTTGTTTATTCTCCCAACCGAAGAAGCAGTCGGGTATAAAGCCGGAGCGGGGGCGGGGGGCGCAGGGCGGCGCGGCCGGAGCGGGGGCCCCCCGCGCTGCCGCCGCGGATGCGGGTAGGGGCAGGGGAGGACTAGCGCTGCACATGCTATTTTCCCCGTGTTCCGTTTTTAAGCTCCTTTTCTAGCACGTTAGTCTGCTTCTATGAAGTTATCTTAGATAACTAGAGAATGAAAAACTGGGTGAGAGCTTCCCAGAATAAATGGGAAAAACGCCACACTTGTGATTATTACTATTTTTTTGCTACAGGGTAGGACGGCGGAAACAGTTACCTGTGTATTTAATAAGGTCTCCTCTGTTGCTATGTCCTTCCTGTTTGACAAGTCCCGATTTATGTTGATAGGGTGACAGGCCCTGGTCCTGCAATTTGTTGGGTGTGGACAGGCTGATGTGCATCTGTGGAAGTCCTGGGAAAGGTCTGGTTTTGAATCTAGTGCCTCAGTGCAAAATTTTTTACAGAGTTGAAGTCAGACTGTGGATTAATAATACTATATTGGCATCTGTTGAAATCAAAAGAGGAGATTTCTTACTAGTGTTTGACTTATTGTTAAATTCAGCCCTCTTAGTGGATGGATGAGGTTGAGTATCTAAAACTTGACTTTTTAGTGTAAGGCATCACAGTGATGGTTTTAAAGAGAAGCAAATGCTATAGAGAGAACGTTTACAGGACTTGATACAAACCTTTAGGAAACAGAAAAACCCCAAACCTACCAAAACCTGCTGTTGCTTATATTAAGTGATCCCAAGCAGTAAGAACATGGGAATGTCTGGGGCCTTGATGTGCTGATGAATTCTAAAGCCTTTGTAAGTGACAGCTGAATTGCACAAATGCCAATGATGCTATGATGCTGACTCGTGTGGGGCTAAATCAGTGGTAGGAGTACCGTAGCAGTACTTCCTGAAAAGTTTCAGGACCTGGTCTAATTCCATACACTGGAGAGCATGGGTAGGTGTGCCAGCTGTGAGTGATAATGAATATGTCTGGTGTGATTTGAATAGATGCTTATCTCCATAAAACTAGACTGCTTCAGTGTAGACACAAAGAAGTCCCTTGAATCTCACTCGGTTACTGCGATTCTGTGCTGGATTCGTGTTAGACTTGTATCTGTTTGTTGATTTATGCAGTCCTGCTGTAGTTTTGTTTAAAAACCAAACAAAACACATTTTGATACCTAAAATGTAGGACTAAAATGCATGAGTAAAAAAAAAAAATCATGAGTAAAAGCCCACCCTCCTCATTTTTTTTCCCCCGACACCTCCATCTTTTTTTGTAGAAATGATAACTCTTTAATCATGTGAGTGATTTTAAGGGTCACTTTCATGTACTCTGATGAAATTACAAATTAGAGGTATTTGCTTATAAATCTTCGGGTCTAGAACTGCTCGTTTGTTGTATTGGGCACAGATTAAATCTCTGATAAGGCTGACAGTTTGAAATAGCGTGTATAATCTGTGCATGTCCAAGAGACACTTATTATGGAAAAAGGTAAATGTCACTTAGTTCTACCATAGCACTTGGAAATTAGTGCCTATTTACTTTTAGCAGTCTCTTCTAATGCTGCTTTATCATGCTTTGTCAATTGCAAATTTTATTTTCAGTAAATCTGGCTATTTGAGCAAATGGTTTATAATGACACAGAGCTTTTAGGCTAAGTAACTTTTTTAGTTTGTTCACTTACTCCAGTCTGGCGATGTGTGTATCTGTTGTTTGGGATAGGGAATTCGATACAAGTTCTAAAGAGAACACTTGAAACTTGAGGCTTAGAAAAGTTGGTCTTATTATAACATTCAGTAAATGAGTAGTGATCCATGGGTTCAAGTGCGGTGGTTTGGCCTTCTGAATATTTGTTATGGAATATGTTTTCTGTGAATTGAAGCTCAATCTGTTAAGATTTGGTAAATGACTTCATAGCTGACACCTGCAAATCAATGAAGAGTATATGTGTTACTGAATGATCATACAAATCAGTTTTGAATTTACTTCATCTGAAAACCCACAAGATTGTTTAACTGCGTGATCAATACAGCCAGATGGCATGAATATAAATAAAATGGAAAAAGTAAAGCAAAAACTGACAAGAGTTCAGTGATCATGGATTTGGAATGTTCTTATTTAAAGCTCCTTATCCATTAGCCTAAATAATTTAAATGTATTTAAAGTTAGCTTATGCCATGTGGTATTGAAGTTGAAAGGCTTTTGTAGGTAATCCAACACTTACTGTGCAGAGTAGCCTCTGCGAGTCTAAAGAAATGATTGTCATTGGAATTATAATAAATTAGTGTCACTTTTTTATCAATTGTCCTTTAACAGGCGAGTGCAAGGTAGTCTTATTTTAGATAAGGCAACTAAGTATGAATACTGAAGCATAACACTGCATTTATAAGCATTAGCTGAAGGCCTCAAATTCAGTCAATCTGGAGAGCTGCATTGCTTATTTTAAGACTTTCTGAGGGTTTGTTGTCTATTACTGAAGAAATCTATTCTGCTCTAGGAGGTTCAGGAACAGTCTGATTTGGAAATGTGTGAGGTTCTTCTTTACCTTTATAACAAGCAGAAGGAAACAATGTTGTTTTGTTTTGGTTTTTTTTGAGGCAGTTTGTTATGTGATAAAGATGCTAAGGGGATTGGGCATCTAGAGTGTCTCCGCTAAAGTCTGTAACTTTCTCTGGATTTACACAGGTATGAGTGCAGAACTTAATCTAGAACACAGACACTTTGACATAAACACTTGTGTCTGGTCTAAGACATCTGGGCATCTGACTGTCTTTACTATGAAATTACAAATAATTGTGTTATCAGAACTGAAGGACTGTTAAAAAGCATTTCTGTTGGGATTTACTTGTTCTACATGTTTGGGAAGCTAGTAGCTTTTATTTTAAGTGGAAGTCGTGTGGATTTGATGGACTTTTGATGTCTTTCTAGAATCGTCTCATGTCATGCAAAATCTATTTTGCCAGAGTTAATTTGATAATAATGAAATATTTATTGCCTGTGGCATTATTATCCTGTTTTTGAATAGATGACCAAAATGTTTTAAAAAGTCTTAAAACTCCATTTGCCCAAGGTAGTGTGAAAGTCATGCGTGGTCTGCTTCCCCCTCCCTGCTTTTTTCCTCAAAATTGTTTTTATTACTTGTGCTTGTAGGGTTTTGTCCTGCAAGCATGTATAAGCCTCTGGATCATCTGCGTTTGGGCTGGGGCTTAAATTTGGATTTGTGACAACAACAAATGGAGCCCGGCTAATGGATGTTGTTGCTTTTCTGAGCTGAACTACTGTTTGTAAATTATTCTGTAGCCCAGATGTTTTCTAAAGCACTGCTTTGGCCCATTCCTGTTTCCTCTCTCAGTTGAGAAATGTATCATGTTACTAGCCTGCATGAATCATGCCGATATGCTACTTGTGCTTGAGAATCACGAGACTTCTTTTGGGGATTAGCTGCATTCCTTGTATGTCAAGAAAAAGTGTACTTTGGGGCAATTTTGGAATTTTTTTTGTGCTCAGTTTCTTTCCTGAGCTTCACTACGCTGTGGTGTGGTCTCTCTGCTCGTGTAGTTGCAGTCTGACTGCTGCCACCACAGAAAGACCCTTCCTTGTTTCCAGTGTCCCGAACAGCAGCTAGGATGCCACCAAAACCAGTGGACACTGCTCCCTGTGCTACTTCAGGGGCTGACTTCTTTGGCTCCCAGAGGCTATGCTGCTCAGGCCGTAGCTGTAATGGGAGGGTTGTTTTCGAAGTATGTTGACAAAATATGTCAAGACTGTTTTGTGCTATAGCACCTTCAAAAATATGCTTGTAACGATTTTTAAATTACTATATTTTTTAATTTTATATATGTTCTGGAGAAAGAGATTGTGACCTCTTAGAACGGGAATTGATGAAGGTACTTCAAACTTGGTAATAATGCCCCTCTCACTCCTGAATTAGCTAGCCCATCTTTTGCAGAATTCTGCGATTGACACATCTGCTTGTGGAGCTTTGGGGTAGTTAACACCTCTAGTCATTGCTAATTCTTAAATGGTACCAGTCAAGTTGTTCTAGCAATGAATTGTTGCCTTTTTCCAGTGTAAAAAAATGAGTAGATGGTGACTGAACAAACTGTATGACTATAGTTGTGTAGGTATACCTATATAGCTGCTGGGAGGGAAGTCTGTCCAAGAGAAAGAAACTGTTTTTTTTAAATGTAGAATAAACCATACTGTCAGGATTCCAACAGTAGCCAGTATCTGAGAAGGAAAAAATAACCATGGACTTATTTAATGTTTGTGAAGTTTGCTGAAATAGGCATTTTTTGTGTTCTTACTAGAATCGGATTAACGCCTCCACTGCGTATCTTTTCATCTTATTGTGTTTCTGGTATATCTATATGGGGCTTTATGTAGTGTTGTAATACCTTCCAGGAATTGTCTGCAGAGTTTGGGAAGGGGGAGACTATTTTAAGGAGCTGGAGATGCATCTTGCTCTCCTCTGCTGTTGGAAACTTGTTCCTTAAATTTTGGAGCCTTGATTATAATTTATTAGGAATTGTGGAAACACTTTAAGTTTTCAAGACACTTTGATAATGTTGGGCTAAGATTATATTAAACATTTTACTTGCAAAATAGATTTTGCTAGAAACTGTAGCATGTAGATTCTGTTTGTAGTATTAGGCAATGTGGAAAGGAAGAACGTTACTTAAAAGTAATGTGTTTTAGTTCTGTTGAACTAATGAATGGGATATTTTCCATGCTGAACACTCAGGCATTGCATATCTTATGCTATTGAAGTTAAGATATATATCATTAGTTTCAAATAAAATTGGAATTTAAAATATCAATAAATCAGTTACTAGTAAATTTTGTTTTGAATTAAGGCATTAAATCTTTTTTTCTTAATCCTAAAATCTGTGTGGCAAAAATAATCACATTCAGATGTAAGCTTTTTTTCTCTTCTCCTTTCTTCACTTTTTGCTGTTGAAACTTTTCCCCATATTTATCGTTAAAGCTCCCTTAAAAAAAAAAAAGTAAAAGAGGGGAAAAAAAATTTCTTTGATTTTATATCCTTGATTTCTTTTTCTGAAATCAAGTGAAGATGCACTTTGTTTAGTTAGTGGTTGATTAAACCTAACTGGTTTAATCATGAGCTTGTTGATTTAGTTCGAATAGCTTTTGCTGTTGCCTCAAAACCATCTCTTTTGGGAGAAGGTTCAAACAGCGAAGTCAGAGATAGAATTTTAGCAAGGTAAGAGGGAGGCTGAGAAATCCATAATTGTCTGCCCTTCAGTGATGCTTACAAGGAAAATTTGGAAGAAGACAACTTTGAACTGAAAGTTTCAATTTCAGGCTGAAATTGAAAAGGATAGTCTTGTGGTTTGCGCTGTGGAAATGTGGATTCTCGTTGGAGAACTGCCGTGGACATTTCTCTTGTCCCCAGGCAGGTAACCCAAGTTCTTTGTTGCTCAGCTGCCGTGTCACATGGTGTCAGGGCTGCTTATGCCTATGCAGAGGATAAATTCATATAATGCATAATAATCTAATGCATAAGATGCTTGATGATAATGTAGGAAAAATCTGTTTAAACCAAATGAGACTTGGGCATTTTCACTCAGCAGTATATTTGGGATTTGCAAGTACACTTCAGAGATGAGCAGCAGCCTTGTACCAGAGGGAATGAAGTGACAGGCAAAATAGATCGTGGTCTTCCTTTACCCAGATGTCACGCTCAGCTTTCAGACAGTGAAAAGAAGTGGCTGTTGGCACTGACACTGAAGCACTTACTTTCCCTTATCTGTGTTTTGTTATTACTAGCTCATTTTGCTGCTGGCTTTTTGAGCGGTGATTTCTGTGCTTAGCAGCACAGTATAGATGTGGTTAGAGGGAGCACACATGCACTTGCTGGCTTGCTTAAAAAACCTCACCAGTTTATGAATATGGATTTTGTTCATGTAGCTGAAGTGACAGTAAGTTGTTAAACTAAATAGTGTGTCTGGAGTCTTTTTATGAGCATGTAAGAAAAGTATTCAAAAGATTTCCCCAGTTGTTACATATTTAAAAACAATTGTTTAATAAGAAGAATGTATTTGGGATTTAGCTGCTTCTAACATTCTTACTCTATGATGTATTTAAAAGGCTGAACCTTCTAGGTGAAAAGGATGCTAAAAATTGCCAAAACTGTTGGTTTTTAATGTAAAATTGTATTTGTTAAATATATATTATAATGAATGGTGAAACAAAAGTATTGAATTTGGTTCAAGTAAAAATGCTCAGTTTGTTTCTTTGGTCCTAATACACTTCCACAACTTTATTTTCAAGTATCTTGGCATTGTGCTTTAGACCTTGTAGGCTTTTGGGGATATCTTACAGAGGTGCTCCATTACTTTTGGAACCTAATCCAGGGAGGCAAAGTTTGCTTAGTATTTAACTGTTGCATTTAAAAATGTTTCAGTAAATGCTGTCTAAATGCTACTGCACTCCTTTTTCCAAGATGATAGACAATTTAAAGTTGAAGAATATAGATCCTCAACTACCCTGTTCTGTAGTACGAGCCATAGAATTTGTTGTGGTTTCTGTTCCACCTAGGCATATGTTTCTCTTTGGATATCTATCTGAGAATTTTTCTTCCAGTGATAGAGGACTCTTCACCACAGCTATGGGAACAATTTACTGAGCTTTAATCACTACTGAGAAAACTGCCTTTTGTTCTTAATACATGTCAGCCTTTGACTTTTTACTAAATCTCATTATGCTGGTTGTGTATGAGACTGAAGAGACCTCTTATCAAATTTAATTTCTATGCTCAGTCTTTTTTGGCAGGCTAGGTTATCTTTTGTCTGTGTTTGGAGTATCTAGACCAATGGAGTTTTCTTGCAGTGAGTCAGATCTCCCAGTAATTTTAATAATTTATGATAGTTCTGGTTATTATTTGATATTTCAATGTTTTTCTTCACACCTGGACACCAGAACTGCATACGGTTTCAGTTGTGGTTGCACTGGGGATCAAATACAGGGGTAATGCATCCTGTTTCCCCCAGCTCAATACACCTTGCTTGAAAAGTTCGGAGACTGTTAGCTTTTTAGGTCTCCATCATTATTTTTTGGAAACCAGGTTGTTAATTTTGCCTCATAAGTTTAACTGTTAGTGTAATTACACACAGCACTGGGACCTCATGTTCCCTGGTGCTGCCTGGGTTCTCCAGAGAGGTATCTTCATAGCCACGCTCTTGTTTTTTCCCACTTGCTTTGCTTAAGCTGTGAGTGGTGCAACACCTTGGTGCTTGTTATGTAGTTTCTCCTGATATCCGGTGTATTTCTTGATCCAGTGACATATGGCATAGTACTTCCAAAATGAGTGCCAGAAGTGTCAAAATGAAGAGTAGCACTTAACTATCCTTTTTTTTGATGGGAAGGTGAGGAAAAGGAGTGCTGTGGGAGCTGTCTCTCTGCAGTATGCTCTCTCCATGGTTAGCATGTTTTTCTGTGTCCCCAGTGATACTTTTTGAGCTTTCTTATGGTGTGTGCATGCCCCATTTTGGAGGGAGTGAAAGTGGTGGTTAATCATTTGTTTACAGAAGACAATAATTTTAAAATATGGTTGAGGAAACTTATTATTACTTGGTCAAAATAATCAGTATATTTTCCTTACCCTGAATTTTTATGAGTCAATGCTTTTCCAGGTAAATCCTCTATCTTGTAATTATGACTTTTTTGTCACTACATGTATGATTTTATTTTGACAGTTTTGGAATGCATGTTATTTGCTGATGATAGCTTATTTTTATGTCATCAGCAATCTTTATGAAAATTTTTTTCCCATCTAGGTCTGTGCTAAACACTCCAAAGCCAAGGACTGATTGCCAAGGAACCGTATTAGAAATACATTCACTCAGAGATGCTCATTTAGTTATGTTTTGAGACTGGCTCCATTTTTTAGCTATTTTTCAACACATTTAATGTCTTGTTCATATTTTTATTGTACTTAAAACTTGGTGCTGTTTGTGTTAGAACATTGTTTCGGTGCTGTTAATATTATGAAGTAAGCTTGCGATATAAGAAACCCAGCAGGTTTTCCAGAGGAAATTTTCTTTTAGTAAATGCATACTGATTGGTGTTAATTATCTTGCTTTAAATACCTTTTGTTTGTTTAAAAATGTACTGTATCAGCTGTTGCATTATTTTATTGAACATTGGGTAGGCTGAGAGGCCTGTGCAGTTAACTAGACTTTCGCATTTATACTTTTTAAAATGCTTTGCATGGTGTAGTTTCCTTTAGTTTGAGAACTTTCCCATTGGTTCTGGTGGAAGGGAGCTAGTTCACCAAGTATTGATGAACTTTAGCATTTTGAATCATTCACCATATTCTTGGTGAAACGTAACAATTTTGTTGTGGTAGTGTCCTTCTGATAAAATTATGGTTTAAAATTTGGGGTACTATTCCTCAAAATAGAAGACAGGACTCATATGTCATATTAATTGCTGCATGCTTGGTGCTTGTTTCAGGACCCTTCCGCAGGTGAAATGCGTTTGCTGTTGTGTTATCTCTTAGTCCAGTGCACCTGCTCAAGAGTGTTGTGCAGCATTTGCAGGTGCCTGAAGGTATTTGACGGAAAAGATCTTAGGCTATCAGTTGGATGGTTGTGAGTTGAAATCCTTAAATTAATATTTTTCTGTGGTTTTGAATAAGTTACCACTACAAGTTCATATATCAAGTTCATATTTCTCAATGACCTGGGAAGTGGCTTTGGTTCAGCTACACAGCCTTTTAGAGATTACCTGTTGTGGTGTTAAGAGTTGCACCTTGTATAGAGTACCTTTCATCAGGTTCCCAAGATTTTTTTATAGAACAAGTCAATAATGATTGTTTGATTTGCTTGAGAATGGACTTGTAGCACAGATAAGAATTGTGATGGGACAGCTTATCTAGGTCATTCAACAGTATAATTAAAAGTTAGAGGAAGTGCATAAATGTGAGCTGGGGCTCTGTGCTGGTAAAGCTTCTGCGTTTACCTTTGGTACAGAATTGTGAACCACACTGCCACTTGCAGCTATATTGGTTGCTGCATCTTTCATTGAGATGGGATGATGCTTTTACGTAAGGGAGACACTGGAGTCAGAGCACTATGTTTAACTTTACCAGAAGAGTGGTGTGTGTGTGTTTTTCTAGCTTTGGAATATGGAGAAAACCTTACTAATAAAAAGAAAATAGTTTAAGCTAGTGCGGGCAAGATAATGCATTCTGCTATTATTCTCCTGAAGTTTAAAAAAATAAAAAAAAAAAAAAGAGGAAGAGGGGAAATGGCCAATTTCTTGTTTGTTGCCATTATTTGGGGCTGACAGGGAATTGAAGAAGAGTTGTATTAAGTTTCTGCATACTGCTTTTATCATGGTGATAGGAGGAAGATAATGAACTTGGTAGTGAAATAGATACCAAAGTGTAGGCAAGATGGAGAAGCAAAACAGGTTATTCACTGCTGCATTTGGGCATTTTTGTACTGGCACAAAAACCTCTCCTGAAGGTGGGTGGTTTTTTGATGCCTTATCACAGTAAGTTTTTTATAGAAGTTCCTGCGGTTGAAAACAGAATAAAGAGATTTATCTTTTTTTTTTAATTATTTTTTATTTGAGCTGGAAGATTTGCATTCCGCGCCATAAGGTGTAATGTGGGTTTTGTGTTATGTGGTGTTTTTTTTCCATTTTTTTTTTTCTATGGCCTGTCTTTTTTCGTACCTGGTGAGTAGACTTTGATTTTGTGACTGTTGGGTTCATGTGTCAAACTTTGTCTTATTTTTATTACACAAGTGCAAGGAAAGGGTAGTTCAGCAATAGAACAAGGGAGGAAAGAAGAGACATAGAATGGTGGGAGAGGTTTCGAAAAGGAGTTCAAGGCTCTGGAAGAGAACTGATGGAGGGAAAGGAAGCCATGGAAAGGAAGGAAACAGAGGAGAGAAAGTAATAGATGCTGAACTGAAGACAGCACAAGGATAGACTTTTACCAGTTTAAAAAAAAAAAAAAGAAAGTCTGGAAATCATTCCAAACATGAATTCAGAATGAAGTCTTGGAAACTTAAGTGAGATAATTTGCTCTTATTTGTTAATGCTGCCATTAGGAATGGCACAGAAGAAGTATAGAGGAAATTATTGTTTTCTAAATTGCAGAATGTGTAGAGCAGTGAGGATTTTTCTGGTTTTGCTTTCTTTCCTCTGCCACTTTCTGTAGCAGAGCTCATTTCGGGCTAGTAGATGACTGATGTGAGTAGCAGCCAGTGAAGCTACTGATGGTGTCCACCTGGATATATAATAAGATGCCAGACTTATCTTTATGTATTTTTTTTATAAGGAAATTCAAACATATGTGATGATGAAACCATTTTCCTGTTAAAGGTTCTAAGTATTGTTTCTTCATTTTTGATTAAAACAATGAGGATATGGATTTTTGTAGAACAATGTTTTTAGAAATATATATACGTAAAGCAGTAACCTAATGCATGAAGGTCTTTGGAAGTAATTGTTGCTCGCAAATCTAAGTTGTAAATTCTAAATCTAATTTCTTCAGAAGGACCATGGCTAATACACTACATATCTCACAACATATTGATGAAGCCTCCCTCTCATGGACTCTGTGGACTCTATACATATGTTTCTAAGAAACAGTGTTGACAAGATACTCTGTTGTGAAGATGGCTGTTTATCAACTGTCAAGATAAAGACCAAACATAGAAACGTAAACTTCTCATTTCAGTCAACGAGTCGATGGTCCTAAGAGTAAAGGCAAGGCAAACCCTATTGGACTGCAAGGTGTTGGCACAGAAAGCTGGAAACTTTTCACCCATTCTAAGATGATGCAGCATGTAAGAAAGGTCTGGTTTCTGTGAAGCTTTGTTTGAATCAGCTGGGGTGGAGAAGAGATGGAAATGAGCCAGCATGCTGATCTTACAAGCAAGATCCTTACTTTATGTATCATATTTTCTTCCATATGATGCATAAAGAAAATACTGCATGGTCTTGGATATGTTCATTCTTTCCAACCAGAAACCTTTAGACTATGGGTTTTAAAACAAAAAAATTAAAAAAAAAAATAAATTCAAAAGCTAGGAAGAAGAAGCAGAAACGAAGACAAAAACTTGAGAACTTCAAAAATTCCCAAAGCAAGACCTTAATTTGCCATTTGCATTTTTTTCTTCTATGTAAGTATATACTAAAAATGTATGCAGCTCACAAAAAATGGCAATAGTGTAACATAGCTGAGTTCTAAGCCCTTGTATGTGAGTGTGGGATGTGTATTACTCGTGGAACAGGTTCTGTCAGTGAAATAGTATTTTAAATGAAACTTGCAGTTGGGAGAAATGCCAACATTCATGTGGTTCAATTTTGAGAACCTAGGTGATAAATTATCTGCATCTTGAAAGTGAAAAATAACAGCTGCTGTAAACACTGCAGTAAAAACACAGAACAAATTTAAACCCAGATGTTTTATTCAATCAACTTGCACAAAAATTACTGTCCGAATAGATGCGTTCAGAAAGCATTTGTCTGCTAGAAAGTATCTGGTAGTGCATGTATTTGCTTAGAATATATCATAATAATTTGTGTCTAGAACAGATACAGAGACTACTGTGAATTATATAAGTAATACAGTGTGAAATGAGGGAGAAATGAAGAATTGGTTTGAGGGCTGCTGACTCCTGGCATCATGTATGTGTCTTTCTATACCTGGAAATTACCTTCAAAGTTTTTATGTTGCTTTCTCAGATGGTAATCAGGTCTTGTTATTATGTGTTTCTTTCACATAAATTATGGAATTAATGTACATGTGTCCACAAGGCAAAAATAGCTAGAAGGCTGTGAGGCAGCTACCAGGAAAAAAATCGGGAAGCCGGATTCTTGAATACAGAAGCTTTGTATTGGCATTATAACTCTGATGACCTAGACTGATGAAGACAAGCACACTTGATATGAAAAGGTGTTTCAAACTGTTTTGCTTATCTGTTTTGTTAGAAATGTTACTAATGTTCCTAACACATACATTAAAGAAAAAAACATTCCTAACACATACATTAAAGAAAAAAAAACCATTGGTGAGCTTGCATCCTTGTCAGTATTGCAATACAATACTCGGTAAAAATAACTTACTAAAACTAAGTTGTAGCACAAGTGTTCTCTTTTTAAACTTTTAACACTGTATTTTAATGGTGGTAGTGTTTTCTTTTTTAAAAAAAAGATTTATTTTTCATCTGTTCCAATTTACTAAATTGGAACAAGCCTCAGATGTGATGCTTACACTACTGAGGTTAGAGGAGGAGGTGCTTGATCTCTAACTAAGCACGTCTTTCCTCATTAAATCATTGCCAGGTGTAATATATATGTTTTTCTTTTTCCTGATATAAAAGTGAGATCCACAAGTGACTTTCATTGATTACAAGGTGGTTTTCAGATCTACACATTAATCTTCCAGTTTAGAGGAAGGTTATTACATCCTGAGGTCTCTTATACCTTGATGTTTTTAGCTGTGGACTTGAAAATAACACTGAAGATTTGCTGGCTCCTGGCAATGACTCTCGCTGAGGACAGGGCATTGCAAAACAGGGATGAGCTATGAAGGTCTGGCAAAGAAGTCAGTGAACTGTGATATAACCTCTATAAAACTTTGCTGACTCAAGGCAGCTAATTGAATATTTATGCTGTAACATCCGTTGATGGTATGTGGTTATTCTTTGAACCTCATTGGATTGCATTATTGTAATACAGCACAGTCAGTATCTTTCTCTTGATAATGTTCTTGTTCTTAAAAGTTGACTTCAACAAAATAGCTTCTGAATATTGAAAAGATGTCAATTTGAAATCTAGTTGATCTAAAAATAAACTAAGAGTCATTTTGGATATATTTGAATCTTTTCCTGCCATTTTTTAAACATATAATGATAATATGAACTACTTAATCTCGCCAGTTCTTAACAATGTGTACTGAGGGGAAAAGAAAATTTCTTACGTGGTACGGCAGTCTTTACTTACAGTTACTTTCTGTTGTAGATCTCTCTGTAAAAATTCCATAGGTCTATTTTAAATTGACTGTGCAATCATGCTGTACTTCCTTTCCATCCTCACCCTTCTGTTGCCAGTGCCTCTGTTCTCTTTGGTTCGTTCAAGGTTTTTTGAACATTGTAAGGCATTTCTGTAATTCCGTATTCTGTTTGTAAAAACTAGAGCTATAATTGATGCAAGTTCCATCCGGATCAGCCTATGTATACGTTTTATTTAATGCTTGCCAGGCTTCATACAGTATGTCTGCAGTTGTTCCACACCCAGTAAGGAATGCAGCTTAGTGTGCCAAGTAAATTCATCATCAGAGAGATAGTGAAATGCAAGAGATCTGGAGGTTGATGGTAAAATATGTGGTTCATATTTTTATTTCGCTTTTCTTCTTTTCTCTCTCTCTCTTCTCTCTGGGAGGACACAGTAATCTAAACATGTTTTTGAGGCTTATTTCAGAATATCCTCTTCTCCTCCGAAGTCCCAAATTGCACTTGTTAGGGGAAGGTTGGTAATTTTCCCCAGAAGTGAAAGCTGGGGCACCTGACCTGGGGGTGGTTCTGTCTAGCTGGGTCTCTTTGCTCCTGGATGAGAAAAACACAGTGACCAGAACACCAGAGATTTCTTATTCCTCGGTTTTCTTCTGTAAGTAAATAACTTGCTAACAGGACTGCTAGTTTCCCCCCCGGTTGTTATACTTTGATAGGAGAAACCTTAGTGAAAATGTAATTGTGCTGGGGCAATAACGACTTCACTGGTACTCTTATCTTTCTTTTTTAATTAAGATACTGATTTACACTTGATAGTCGTAAGGAGCTATGAGAACAGCCAATATCTTGAAGCAAAGCTCTCAGATGTGACTACAAGCATGAGAATCAGTTACAGTCAGTAAGCAATTGATAACCTGTTGGTTATGACAGCCTTGTTCAGCTGCTCTGTCCTTCCCAGGGGGTCAGAGGTTCAAATTGCAAGTTTCATTCTGCAGCGTTCTGGTAATCCAGTGCGTTTTCAGCCTTCATGTCCTCGCATGCCCTGTGCTGCTTACAGGGCGTAGGTGGATGATACCTGCGTTTTGGGGCGCTGTAGAGTGTTTTGTTGTGGTGGTTTCTGACAGCTGGCATCAACAGCTGCCTGCAGCCCTGCTTTGGTGTGCTCTGCGCTATGTGGCCTGGAGTTCACCTGTGCCTGTGAGCTCAGACTGGTGTTAGTTGTTGAGCTATACTGAATCAATTCACAGCCCTTGGGCCCAACAGCAAAGGATAGGTTGCAGGTATGGCATAGCTTACTTTGTTCAGTGTGGTGGTTTAAATGTTGCTGACCAAAAAGAATCCTGTAATATATACTGGATTTTTGCTATGCTGTGGACTAAAGGCTGGCAGATCATTCAAACCTGGACAGAGCTCAGGGCTCCGCATAGCACACTGTGCTCCTGTCAGTGTGGAAAAAGTATTGGAAGTGTCTTGCTGCACGTGAGCTCTTATAGAGGGCTGTGAAAGCTGGTAGGAGGCTTAGGTGGATGCTCCTTGGACACAGAACCTGGTGGGTGTCCCTGAGTTGAGGGACGAGCCATGGGAAATAGCTGGACCTTCTAAGCAGACTGTAGCAGATAAGAACTTAGGTTCTTATCTTTTCTCTGTGCTAGGTTTCAAATGGGAGAATTTTCCTTGAGGAAGAGGACTGAAGAGATGCCAGATACAGTCTTGCTCCTTGCACTGAACACACAGGTTGGCAGTTGAATATGAAGGTTTTCTGTAGGGTCAGATAAATGGTATGAATCCACTTGTCCTCCCTCCCATTTTCTAAGAATCTCCTTTCCCATTTACTTAGTCTTGCTTTTGATACTGTGACAGCAAGTGTGGGGAGAGTCGTGTTGTAGGAGACGGACTGAAGAGAAGAAAACATTTCAAGGTAAGGAGATCAAATATGAAAATGTTACAGGTGCTAAAAATGAGAGATGAATGAGCTGTGACTAGGTTGCAGAGAGGAGCCTAAAGACATTAAGTCTTTTTCGGTTTTGTTCCCCTTGAGCTTAAAAATTGATTTTTCAGAAGTGACATTTGAACAGATTGAACACAAGGGGTGTGGAATAGGTGTCTCAAGCGAGGGAGCTGGAAAGCTTAATGGAACTGTCAGTAGTAATAGAGAAAGCAGCTGGTATAGGAAAAAGTATAGTGCAATTTCTCACAGATTACTTATTTGAGATGGTGTCAGGACATCAGGAACAGATGTCTGTGAGGCTGAAAATACCTATTCTACTCATGTTGAGTTTTAACTTTCATTAAATAATTCCCTCAACTGGATTTAATTATTGGAATGCTGAATTACATGCTTTTCTAAAGGAAAATATCAGAATTATGAAACTAACGTAGTTCTGGAAATGTGAAAACTACTGGATCTCTGCTCTGGCAACTTGTTTATTATCTCCACCTTTCCCCCCCCCCCCGGCATTTTCATCTATTAGGTAATCGAACTAATTGTGATGGGTCTCCTCTGTTTTAATGAGTATTTTACACTTACAAGTTGGTTTATTCCTCCCCTTGCCCCCTTTCTGTATGCATTTGCCAACATTGGGTTTAAAGGTTCAGTTAAGTTGTGTCATGTTTATACTGCTGAAGGGAAAATGACCACCTTATATCTTTCCCTTCAGGGGAAGAAGTCTTGTTTCTTGAAATCCCTGCTACTGAATTTCATCCTGAAATTCTTTTTCTGCATGGTTTCCTGCTCTGTCATTGTTTCCACTGCGTAGTGGGCAAGCTGGCTATTGCAGTTCTAACAGCAAGCATGGGATTTACTAGAGGAGTCTAAGGAAGTGCCTAAAATTATTGAATTATTGCTGGTGTTTTAGTCTGTTACTAAGGACTTTCCTCCTAGTGTATTTAGGTTTGTGTTTTTGTGTGTGTGTGTGTTTTTTTTTTTAGCAGTTCCTTTATCATACTGTCTGCTTGTCACTGCTCAGAATGAAATGAAAAACAGAGAGGATGTCTTGTCAAATGCTGCAGTGCAGGACAAGCACGAGTACCCAGGAGTGTGGCAAAGGCAGGTAGTAGGGTACCAAAAAGCACTGCAGAGCTGGAGTGACCTTCAAATGTCAAATCTCTGTTAGAAAACAGGACTTAGAGTTTGTGCTCCCTGAAGTGAAGGAGTGATACTTCCTTACCATGTTTTCTTTTGAGAAAAAGTGGGTTTTTAGAAATGAATGTTAAAAAACCCCAAACAAACTATTGCTCTGTAGTTAGTTTTCAATTGGGACTAACATTTGCTTTGGGTTTTTTCCCCCCCCTGTTTTTTTTTGCTTGGGCATTTTTGATTATAATTTGGGTGTCTCAGATACAATGAGTGAGAGGAGTTGTTTTGTTGGGGAATTGGAATAATGTTATACATTCTGAAGCTCTCAAATCATGTATTGTCTGCTTGAAGTGTCAGATAAGAGAAACTAACTGCTAAGGAGCAGTATCTAGTAAGACTGTTTGGAAACAGTTGATAACATTTGGGAATAAACGAAAAGAAAACTACAAATAAGTGATTAAATAGAGAAGTACTTAACACAGCTTTGATTTTTGTCATAACTAGGGACAAGAAAAAAGCTAGAAGGAAGAGCTTTTTAAACTGCACTTGAAGGAAAGAAATCAAAATAAATTCTAAGTCATTGCTGAAGAGAAGTTAGTGCAAAAGAGTAGTTTTACTTGCTTCTGATTTTTGAAGCTGAAGACTTCTGGTAACTGAAGGAAAACATATTGCTTATAACTGCTGGTTGAGGAAATGGTTAAGCTTTAACAACTTGGTCTTTCCTTCTTCCAGATCTCCCTGTAGCCTTTCGTTATTAGGACTATGGAAGTTCATGAGGATGTTCGTAATGTAGCCTAAATGTTCAAGCACTAAACGTAAGATTTGAGGTTCTAGCTGGTGCTAGAACTGTTAAACTTCAAGTTTAATAGAAATCTCACGACTCGATGTTACTTCCCGTTACATGGAAAAAAGCATGCTATTTTGCTATAATATATTTAATGCTGGTTTTATCAAAAAGCACAAACCTGACCTGAGGGAACCTGTGAAAATCTGAAATTGAACTAGAAGCAAACTCTAAAAGATGTTTTATTTGTCTCATTAAGTTAACTAATTGTTCCATGGTTTGATCTTCTACAGGCAGGTTATTCTATGTTATACTGTTAATAAGCAGTGATGTTGTCAGCATGTTTAAAAGAAATTGGTTTCGCTATCATATTTTGATTATTGGCATTATTTCTTCAATACTCATGTACTGGTTTATTGCAAAAGTGAAGAATTTAAGCTTCTCTCCTGAAGCCATTGTTTTGTAGTTGTTCATAGCTCAGAAGGTTGTAATTTCAGTTATGGCAAAAAGGTGCTTTTTATTTGTGTGGGAGGTTGGATTAGATGAGCAGTTTCTGAATTGCTTTCATAACTAGCGTGATTGTAACTATAGGAATGACAACAGAAATTATGTTAAGCTTTTAAAAAGTTACTAGTGAGTTTGTGCCTCTTTGTATAGCAGACTGATTGCTTTTGTACTAAGAACGATGTCAAATTTTATTTAAAAGTATCTACTTGCCAGCTGATATTATATGACGCTTCTCAGTAATTCAGTGAAATATAACAAGGGACTTGGCAGAAACATATGTAATGTAATATAGGAGGCTCCTGAAAAATACCATTTTTCATAATTTTAAAATGGAAATTGATGCAGTACTGAGTACAGTGGAAACTAATTTGGCAGGACTGCTGGTGCTGAGTGGTGCAAATTGTTTTTACTATCTGTTTTCTTTGACCATCCGTCTAAGATGTATATTAGTAAAGTAGTTGTTAGTGTGGGAGAGACTATGTTTTCAGCCTGGGAGAAAGTTGTTGCATGTAATTGCATAAACGCTTACTTTCCAGGAGTTTGCAGTTGAAAGTTGATAACGGGACAGAAAGTGAGCTTTTCTGTGTACTAGACAAGCTGTGAAGTCAGGACTGCTGTGTACGGTGATTCATCCATGTGACTTTGTCATGGATGAGTGGAATGCACCTCTCTCGAAAGAGAGAAGCAGCAATGTGTTTTATTAAGGTAGAATAATAATTTGACAGAGTTCAATAAATTCGATGGAATTAAAGAAAATTTAACAGTGATTTAACAAGGTTCAGTAAGTTTGGCAAGATTCACCTTACTAATTACCGCAACTCAGATTGAGTTAGAATTGAATTAGAATGATTCACACAGAGACCAGAGGTGCAAAGAGTAAAGAAGACTCTCCTGTTGACTCATGAGGTTCAGAGTGGACCCTGTTGCTTTCTAAACTCCTTATGGAGCCTAGGTGCAGCTAGGTCCAATGTTAGTTTCAGACTTGGTCAACGATTTCTGTCTAATGGAATTGTCTATACAATGTTTCTAGTAGCTACATGGATTAGTAATGTTTGATGAGTATTGATTCAGCATGCTCTCAGTCACTTACCGAGGATCTGTCGCAGGTAAGGAATCTCTCTGCCTTGGGTAAGGAATGGTCTCTTAGTCTCAGGTAAGGAATCTTGAGCCTTGAGAGGCATCCCTGCGCAAGGGGAGTGTCACCTGGCATGCAGTCCAGCTGCCATTCAGGGAGAGCTCAAATTGGGCCCATCCTGATGGTAATATTTATAGAGTGACGTAGTTGGCTGCTAGTCAGTAGTATAGACAAGATAGATGTGTTCATTTTAGCTCTGGTATCTTGTTCTGTACTTCGGTTATCTTGCATTTTTGGGTTTTGAAACCACTTTTTGAAATATTTTTCAGAGGCATCTTCACTCCCTTCTTTGTGAACCAGGAGCTTTCCTGCTCGCAGGTTCACCACAGAGCATAAGGCCTGTCGCTCCTTAGTCAGCCTGAACCCAAGTATGGCTGGGGGTCAAGTGTAACTATCACAGACCTGCCGCTGAAAATATCGGCCAGTGGTTTCCATGTGATGCTCGTAGCTGCAGAGGAAATGGATCTCTTTCCGGCTGGATGGATGACTCTGCAAAGTTCCTCTTCTACCCACCTGGCTGCATTATTCTTTAGCTAACTACAACTCTTATTGTTGTATGAGTTGTACTGGGATGCCGTGCTGAGTACTGCTACTGGCCAGTAATGGGACTAAAGACATGAAGATCACAGAGCAGTAGTTCTGACGTGACACCAAACAGGGGAAGGATAGTTCAGCTGAACTAGTTTTTTAAAGTGCAAATCAGCAGTTATTCCTTGAGGAGGGTTAGTGAGAAGTCACAAGGATTTTCAGTTGTGCTTTCTAAGGGCAGCTTTTTTCACTTTGGCCAATTATGTTTATGTAACAATTTACTGAGATTCTGGGAGAACAATTGCTGTTTATTTGGCACCATTGCTGTGGACTGTTGTGTAAACATGCAAGACCTTGTATTTCTATTTAAAAGTAAGTGATTTAGAGATTAAAGGACTCCTGTCTGATGTTTACTTTTTTTTTTTAAATTTTAGTTTACTGATTATAAAGAAATTGTATGTATTGAGAAATACTAGAGCTACTTTATGTATTTTCTTCAGTAATGTAGTTCTGGAATGGAATTGTTCACATAGAATGCAAACAATTTTAAGAGAGTGTCTATGCTGATTTCCTAAGTCTTCATCCATGGAAATGCATCAAATGTAAATCAGGTTAAATATAATTTTTGGAAAGGTTTTAGATTCCAGAGGAATGTCATGTTCTTTAGAGTCTCATATCAGTAACTTGCATAGAATTAAATCTCTGACTTTCTTCCAAATAACAATGTTGGAAATGCAGATTAGGAGAAGAAAATGTAAAAGTTATTGCATAGTTAAGAGGTAAAAATGAACATGGCTTATCTCTCTTTGTAGGCTTTTATAATGATTTAGTAGTTACAAATTATTTCGCATATTCCAGTTGTCTGCTGATGTAATTAGCATGAATGTATTTTGTGGTTTGAGTCGAGCTCATAGATGGTATCTGAAATGACCTCCTTTGCTTTTGTGGTAGCTTGTACCAGCTGCTTTCATGAGATCAGAAGAAGAGCCACTCCTTCACCTTCCTACTGCTGAATGGGGGGAACCCTCTTCCAACTGTCTGTTCCTTCTGTGTTTTTTCCCCCTGATTTAGCAAGTTGAACTAATTTCCACTGAGTTTGATGAGCGCTAGAGAGGACCCAAGAGATGGGTTGTGACCATGCAGCAGGGGAGGAAGGAGAGAAGAGGAGCAGTGATGAACCCAAAGTTTGGATGAGGTTTTACAAACAGCTGAGCTGTAGACATGAGGTGAGGTTAACTGTGCTGTGTTTTGACAAGAAAATCTGAGATATGTAAATCTAACCCACACTTGGCAGTAAGCCTAGAGCACCAGTTTCTGAGGGAGAGGGATGTGATCATTTGTCTAAGTTAAAACTTAAGTGAGGCCTGTTCCTGATCACTCGTTTACTACTCATGCGTTTTCCTCGGTCATTTAAGCGTTGTAGTAGAGTTTGAGTTGGCGCCATCAGCTACTGTTGTTCTGAATGTGGTGTAGTGATACGCTCTGATCTGCTGTCAGTCCGTCAATTTTAGTTTCACTGAGCACAGGACTTGGTTTTTTGCTGCTCTGCAGGAGCGATGATCTCTGGCAACGAAGTAGAGTGGAACAGAGAACAGGAAAGCGTTAAAAACTTCTCATGCCACAGCATGCACTAGTGGCACTTGTGATTTGGAGCCTGCAGGTATTCAGTAATAAACTAATAATGAACTAGTTTTGGTGAGAAGTAGGAAAAAACCCAATCTTCACTAACCTAGTATTTAGTCTATAGTACATGTAGTCCATTGTTTTTCTCTGGACGGTAGTTGGAAGTCTGGCTAGTAGAGTGCTTTATTCATGACTGTAGTGTCAAATGATTCTTCAGATTTCTGTTTACTTTATTTTAGGTCAATTTACTGAAAACCTTTTGGCACACTCGGTAGCCAGACTGTTCTGCTTGTCTACTCCTTCATCCATCCACTTAATTTCTTCTGTAAATTGTCCCTCACTTGTTGGCAGCAGAGTGATCGTAATAAAACTGAGGTTCTGTCTCCATAAACCATGATGTGTGTGACTGCTCTGATTAATTTTGAGCAACATCTTCCTATTGAAAACTTTAAGGTTGATAACATCTTTTTATTAAGAGAGTTTGAATCCTATCTAACCTTTTGCATTTCGTGTTTAATGATGAAAAATGAGGCAAGAGCTAGGTAACAGTGAAGACCGTTCTGTGATTTATGTATTTTGTTCAATGATTACTATATTCAATGTAGTGCAGATTTTATAACATAGAATTTATAATTCAATTGCATGACCTAAGATACCTTTCCTGTGACTTCTGGGTTTTTACAGTCTGCTTAAAGCAACCTTAATTTCCATTAAGCAGCAAAAATGAATTGGAAAGAACTCCAACGACCAGTTTGCTTGCATTGACGTTGACTCCTTTTTATTTATATGCAGGTCAACTCCCTGAAGTTCCCTGACTTGCTACTGCACTGTACATGTTTAAGCAACAGGTTGTCACTGTTGGTCATGGGACCATATTCACCCTACGTAGATAATTTCCCTGGCTTTTAACTTGGAGACATGCAGCCCAAATACTTTGGGCTGAGATAACAAACTCCTTTTGTCTGTGTAATTAGCTCAAGATATGAGATGAATGATACTCATAATTTCTGTTCTTTCATTGTTAAATTGAGCAAAAAGCAGCACTTAAAGTAGCTGAATTACTCTGCAACTACTCTAATGGAAGCTAGAGTAGTCTTGTCATTTGATCTACCTCTACTTGCAGTCTGTTTTGTGGTCTGATTTTTTTTTTTTTTTTTTTTTTGGTTAGGGTTGGAAGAGACCTTAAAGATCATCTAGTTCCAACCCCCCTGCCATGGGCAGAGAAATCCTCCACTACACCAGGTTGCCCAAAGCCTCATCTAACCTGGCCTTGAACACTTCCAGGGATGGGGCATCTACAACTTCTCTGGGCAACCTGTTCCAGTGCCTCACCACCCTCTGAGTGAAAAATTTCTTCCTTATATCTAATCTAAATCTCCCCTCTTTCAGTTTAAATCCATTGCCCCTTGTCCTATCACGACACGCCCTTGTAAAAAGTCCCTCTCCAGCTTTCCTGTAGGCCCCCTTTAGGTACTGGAAAGCTGCTATAAGATCACCCCGGAGCCTTCTCTTCTCCAGGCTGAACAGCCCCAACTCTCTCATCCTGTCTTCATAGCAGAGGTGCTCCAGCCATCGGATCATCTTCGTGGCCCTCCTCTGGACTCGCTGCAGTAGCTCCATGTCCTTCTTGTGTTGGGGACTCCAGAGCTGAACACAGTATTCCAGGTGGGGTCTCACGAGAGCTGAGTGGAGGGGCAGAATCACCTCTCTTGACCTGCTGGCCACACTTTTGATACAGCCCAGGATACGATTTGCTTTCTGGGCTGCCAGTGCACATTGCTGGCTCATGTTGAGCTTCTCATCCACCAGCACTCCCAAGTCCTTTTCCTCAGGGCTGCTCTCAATCCATTGAGATTGAGAGTAGTTGATTGCCTGAGTAGTTTGCTTGGTATTCCCACCTGGAGGTGTTTGGGCCATCCCTTGGTTTGTTATCCAGCAGTTGTCTCTTCCTCTGCTTCGGCGCCCATGTGGTTGTTCAGGGTCACTCTCTGTGCCTTTGTTATTTGTTTCATTAATATTTAAGTCCTAAGCAACATCAGGTCTGGCATAAAAACTCAGAGTCATATTGGTTGTCTCGTAGCTGAGTGCTTTTCTGTATACAATCTATAATTCTTGGCAGCAAAAGAGGGCTTGAAATCTGCAGATGTTTGATGTATGAAGGTGCCTCCTCTAATGAGACATAATATCCAATAACAGTAGTGCTGGGTTGAGTTCAGGTTAATTCTTAGCAGTGAGGAACACAAGTTGTTGGAGAAGCGAGAGGAAGAGTTGGGAGGCACAAGTCAGAGAAACATAAACCAACTTTACTGCTGCAAATAAGTGTTTGATTGATCATTGTCCTATCACTACACGCCCTTGTTAAATCTATAATAAATACGTTTGATTCATTTATGGATGTTGTAATAGCAAGTACCAGAAAGACCAAGCTAAGGTTGCATCTTCTCTTTTCAGTCTGTGCAGTCTCTTGCAGAATATGGCAAGTAGCAGACCGAAGCTTCTGTAAAGTACGGCCCTTGGTCAAATCTCGCTTCACTATTGCTCTGTCTTCATATATGACCTTCCTGGAAATGGGGGTGTGTGGGGTGTGTGTGTGCATGCACGCGTCCCTACTTAGAGACTGTTGAAAGAATAATATATAATAGTGTCAGTCACTATTGGACTCATTAGTGCTCCAAGCAGCTGCGTTCACAGTTGCTGCATTCAGTGCTCTTTTCTTTTTAATTACTTTCCTTCAAGTAGGTCTGTGGGATACTTGCATTTTAAGAACGCCAGTCTTAGTATGTTAATGTACATGGTAGGCCTTTGGTTCAGCATTTCAGGCTTCCTGAATTTATTTGGCTTGTTGGAGAGTTGTATTTTTGGCATGTTAGACCATCTTATAAACTGCTTATTTCATACTGTATTTTGTAAGTACTTTGTGGAAGATGAGTTGATGCTAGACCCTAGGCAGTTTTTGATGTGAAGTGTACTTGCCAAACCTGCCAAATCTCACAGAACTCATTGCAGAAAGCATGAAGCAAAAAAGTGACATGTATTTACGGAAGGTCAAATATTTCTGTATTGTTTATAATTTTAGTGTGTTTTTTTCTTACAGAAAAGAATAGGCAATAAGATTCCTGGCATGGTTGGCATTGTTTTGGGAGATGTTTAAAACTTTGTGGTAATGCAGCTGTTTGCTTAGCAGCAGTTTTAACAACTGCTAATGTGAGTAGAGAGAATTACAAATACTATTATGGAAAAGCTGTTTTCACTAGCTAGATATAATTGAATGTCTCATTTAATGTATATATTTTCTTTATTTTGGGGAAGAAACTCAAATTTGTTCAAATTTTTAGTTATTCCTCTCCCCCCACCGTTTGGTTATTCTTTTGTAGGTGATTTGCTACGGTAATGAAAGTAGATGAGTCAGTTTTTCTGATTTACTTACTACTCAGCTAGTTTGCTTATAGGTCCTCCTAATAGTTGTTTCTCTGGATAGACTTAAGGTAATTTCTAACTAGAACATCCCTTGACTAGGCAAAGTACATACCTTCTACTCCTTTGCATCCTCTTGGGATGACTAGGTGAAATCTAAACATCTTAATTTAAAATCCACTTTAGCAGATTTTGGGAAAATAGAAGAAAATGAAGAGCTTGATTTCTGATAGCTGCCTTGTTTAATTGGTAGGTTTTTTTTTTTTTTACTGGTTGAGGCAGACCAGTACTATGTATAGACTTGGAGAAAAGAATCAGTTGTCCATACAGGCTCCAAAGTAGGTTGCTGTAATTTTACTTTCTCGAAGGAGCAAAGTCTTGCTTCTGGATAAGGTGGAAAGGTGAGATTGAGAGAACGACAGCTTCCTTCATTTTGGTGCCCAAATGACTATCCTGTGGACATGGCTTCAGTGAGAATCAGTTTAGCAGCAGAGTCTCATGTCATATGGAGCACTGCCTTCCCCTCATGAGGATGCAGAATGGAGTTGGTTTGTGTTGTCTCTTGTATGTTTCCTGTATCTTGTTTTAGAATCGCATAGAAGTGTGTCTTTCTAAAGCTTAACGTGCTTTCATTACATGGAGCTCATTAGAAGTGACATGGAAGTACTTTATTCTTGTTTTGTTTTAGATCTTGGTGGTTTTTCTTATGAAGGAAAATGTATTTTCCTGTCTGGAAGCTGTTTTTAATCTGTGACCTGACATTGCCAGAATTAAGATTGCACTGGCCCATTTATTCCCCCAATTATGTCACTGCTAGCCTTTTCCCTCTGATCTGCAATATAAAAATTGGAGCCTGCTTAATTATTAATTAGTAGTGAATTTAGAGCAAACAAAAAGGAAGGTGGCAGGAACTACTAACTGACCCAAAGTAGCGTTGGGCAGCCAGCCATTTTGGTGGACTGTGAGCAGTAAGTGCTGTTTATGGTATCAACCTCAATTGCATACCTTTTGTTCATGTGTTTGCCCCTGAATGGCACTTGTTACCTCTCAATGTGACCATGTTGTGCTAAAGCATAGATTAGTGTGATGAATGTACTTTTCCACAAATCTGTACGCATTCTAAACCTGCTGGGTAAAAAATAGATGAGTTATTTTTAAGCCTGTTTTTTCTCCCTCACTCCTAAAAAGCAACCCCTAAGCAACTCTATTTGAAATTAAGAAGTTAATATTCATATTTATTCTTCCTGTAGTCTCTTTTTACTTAAATAAAATTTGGACATGTCTATTGCTGACAGTGTAGAATTTCAGACTGTTGAAAGTAATTGGCCTGGCAAGCAGAAGTTGGTGAACTGATGAGCTGGTCTGTAGCAATTGTAGCTTTTGCAGATGCTGAGAAAGAGGGGACGTTTCGGTTCATAAAGCACGCTCGCTTGTAAACTTAAAGATTGACTGGGACTTCACAAAACAGGAAAGGAGACTTCTCTTAAGATTTTATTTGTATGAAAGTTCTGTGGATGTTAAAAATCATGAAGGGCATCATGATCAGAAACAACTAGTCATCTATTAGCTGTGAATAATACTACTTCTATTTCTTGTCTCCATTTTAGTTGTGGAGCACTTCTAAAAGTATCCAGCAAATTGTATTTCAGCTTGACTGACACACAATTACAATAATGCAGAGAAATTACTGTTTTAAAAATCCAGTTTTCTTTTGGAGATGCTCAAAGTCAGTGAAGTTTTTAGTGAATACTGCAGTTCTTATGTTTTCTTATGTTAGAAAATGGCAAATTGAGGAACTTCAATGAATAAAGGACGTTAAACAGTTACTGAAATGTAAGCATGTTCTCCCAACCACCTGTCTTTAAATGACAACTTTAGACATGATTTTTAATAATAAAGTCTTTGACTGTCAAATACTTATGCCCTGCTTTATCTTTATTGGCATGAATAATTCCATTAATCTTATGGCTCAAGGTAAAAGGGGAAAAAAGCATTAAGCAGCTGCATAAGTGTCGTCTCCAAGATAGCCTAATAAGATACAGTTTCCTAAAAATGAAATATTTCTGTATGACATCTTGTTCAGCTACTGGAACCATAAACTTTGCTTTTCTTTGACAGTCATTTACTGTCTATCCTATAATTCTTTCCTAGTTTTTTAAACTACCTTAAAAAAAATATATATATGTATATATGAAATAATTTGGTTCTTTACTCTTGAAAATGTCCTCTTTTTGAGGATTATGGAATCGCTGAAGAACATGCCCTGGCGGTGACTGAAGGAAAATTGGGATGGAGTGAAAGGAGTGTGTGTTTGGAAACTCAGAAACGTTGAGAACAAAGTGGTAGGAGGAGAAGGTAGGGAAATTATTCTGTTGGTGAGCTGCTTCTATTCTTGATGCTGAAATGTGTAGCAGAGCATAGTATTTGTCACATTGCCTGGAATAATAAAATCAGCAGTCTGAGAAGGAGAAATACATGAATTGTTACTTTTCTAATATGATAGGGAAGGTGATGTTGCCTATCAAGGTTTTAAATGAGAGTGAAGACTTTGTGCTGTTTCAAATCAATGTATTTTATCTGAACAATTTGCCTTTTATGGGTAAAGCAAAATAAGAAGTAGATCATAAAGTATGTATCATGAGACTGGTTTAGGAGAAAAGGTATCTGGGGAAGAGCAAAAGTGGTGTTTAGAGAGAAAAGCTCCTCTGTCCATCAATGAGAAGGTAACTGGGGAAAACAATTCTGAAAAGCTGAAACCAAGGCTAGCCTGTTGTAGAAACCTAGCATGCTTCTGCATCCAGAAGTAGTTGCTGTGTTAGGTCATCTATAATGAAAACTGTTTTATTGTTTGGAGATTATGGAAGATTTTGTCTTCAGTCAAAGGATTTGTCTATACTACTGTGCAGTATTTGGGCATCCGTACCAATTTTAAACAGATGAGCTCTGGGATTAGACACAGTCCAACTATGAAGCATGGATTCCAATGTAGGCTAGTTTATGAATCCAAGGAAGTAATTGATACAATTCTGCTTTCCAAAAGAGGTGAGTTCTTTTAGCAGATTGAGTCCATGATTGAAGATTTAACTGGGATTGCAATTGTCCATTTGCAGAAATGTTTTATATTAAAAAAAACCTCTATCACATTATGAATTCAAACTGGAAATTGTACAAAATCTAATCCAGAAAACTGACTTCACTGGGAAAGAAGAGTGTGGGGAGAATTCAAATCACTAGGAATACATTACACAATGGAAAGATTTGGCAGTTCTACCTTGAAAACTTCCTGAGATTACGGAGTAGTGAAAACTTATTTTCAGATGATTGGTTTCTGAGATGTGTTCAAAATAAGGGGAGAAAAGAAGGAAGTTATTTTAAGAGGTGTCTTTTCTGCTGTGAACATACGTTTGGGTGCATTGCAGACTTATATCCACGTGGCAGCTTCAGTGACCAGCGCACCATGTTATAGATGTGTAGTTGAATATTGAAATGCCTAGAAATGTTTTGATGTGTGGTTTTTTTTTTTTTATTTTTTTTAATACGTATACATTTCCACTGGGGAATATGGAAATGCTTAATTTGACTGGAAATGGGAAAATGAAAATTCTTGAATCCAGTGAGGTGAGTAAATTACATCAGAAATGTCCTATTGTGTCCTTCTGATATTTTTGGGTGTCTTTTTTGGTGGTTTCATTTGTTTGTTTGGGTTTTTTAATTGCCTCAAACTGGGATAGTATTGGAAATGGCAAATTTTCTTATGGAAGACCTGTATAGCTGTTGTTCTCTGGCAGGCTCTCATGGTAGACCATCTGTTGACAGGCTCTGATAGTAGACCATTTTCATCTCCTACTGCACCACCAGCATTTTATCACTTTTTAAACCATAGTCTTGGCTTTTCCTTAAATTCTAATTGAATGGGGAACTAATATTAAATTATTACAATACAAATTATAGTATTAATATATTACAATTATTACTATAATAAATGCTTATACCAGTGAATGCAAAATCCAGTCGAGATAGTTTACTGTACAGTGTTCGAGTCTGTCTCTTCCCCTCCAAGAATTCAGAAGGCATTATAGTTACACTTCCTAATATGTCATACTTGTTCTGTGTGATTTTTTTCTTTTTTTTTTTTTTTTTTAAATGACTGTCCAGGTGAATGGATAACAGGGATAGGAATGAAACATGAGAAGTGTTTAATTAAGACAAATAGATACAGAATTTGTAAGACTCAAGATTTATTCTGAGAGCGCGCTGATTTTGAAATATGCCAAGTAAAATAGAATTAAAGTGTAATCAGGCCATATTGGCAAATCCACAAGTAACTTAAACAATTCTGCTAGTGTCAGACTTTTTTTTTTTTAAACTTTATAGAACAGCAATAAAATTTTAGTTTTCTGAGGGTGGCTGAATGCTGTATCTTGTAAATGATATCAGCAGTTAGTAATGCATCTGCATTTGGTTGGAATGGCAGAGGGGAGTATCCTGGTGAATCCCAAGAGCTTGAGGCAGGCTGGGCCAGGGGAGCTTGGAGCCAATATTCTCTGAATGGATTTGAGTTTAAAGTGAGAAAGCCACTGGCCAAGGCTTTTATTTGGTGAAATGGCCTGATTTTTCTTGCCTGTAATTTTACATGTCTGCTTTGAACAGTGCTTAAGCAGTTAAAACCACTTAAAATGCATTGAGCAATAATTTACTAACTTGCCATTAGATGGACTCTTTTAATGGATATTAATTTTAAAAGAAAACAAAATTGATGATATTGTCCAATTTGGAATAACAGAAAAATTTAGCTGTTTTTTGGAAGTGTCAGTCAGTAACAGTTATTTCATCATTTCTGTGTAGCAGTTTTTGTATGTCTAGTATGACATAGCTTGACTCTGCTACCTCCTACCTGACTGTTCTGTAAAGGATATGTTCGTTTTCATCAATGTTAATCTGTAAATTAATTCCAGAAATACAACATCATGAGTAAATGTGTGCTCTGTGAGCAAGGCCAGTAGAGAAGTACAGGATAAGGTGGCAAGATTAATTGGTTCTAGAGAGGTTAGTGCTCTTATTTCCCTGGTGTGCAGAACAAATGACTTTTAAGAAAAAGTTAACAGTTACAAGATAGCCCTGTCCTTTTGATACAGTTACATGAGGCTTCTAAAATGGCACATGTACCATTCTCTTACTTCTGTTCTGCTTTATAGATATAATGCTTTTCCATCCTCCGTTAATGAAAGGATCTGGTCTCCATTTCTTCTGCGTTTTTGTGTTGATCTGTACTAGGTCATCACTTGATCTGTGATGTAAGAACATGTTTTTGAAAGCTGCTTCTGTTCCTTCTGTCTCTTTCTGTTCCTTCCTCTCCTCCTGCCTCCTTTGTATGAAGTCTTGTACGGCTCAATTTGACATTTAATACCTTATTCCTTCTCCTGGCTTTTCCTGTCCTTTCAGTGGTTTATCCAGTTTATAAAGTGCATTATCCTCCAGATTCTCTTGTGAGGCTATAGCTGTCTGTGAAGTTTGCTCCTGACTATCTTTTTCTGTGATACCACTGTGTGAAAAGGTGAAGAGGGGAGTTGTGCATCAAACCTAACCCTTGAAAAGCAAATACTTGGTTCTGTGTGATAAGAACAGTGTCATGGTCAGAATGACTGTGAAAGGTTCCCGAGCTCTCCAAAGTCACAGGAAAGTTATTTTGTTGACACGACCTGGATTGGGACTTACGTTTCCGTAGATACTTCTCTTTTCTCTTGTGAGTTTCAAAGTTGGCAAACATAGAAACTGATTAATTTCGGACAACAAAGAAGGCAGCGTGATTGAAGTGATGCTTGCAAGAACTGGTTACTTTTTTTTTTTTTTCTGATTACTGCTTGATTTGTACTGGAAACACGTTGCATGTTTTTACAGGCAACTGAGATGTTATCACAAGTACTGAAAACTGAAGGTACAAGGCCAATGATAATGTTCTGTTTTTCTGAGGCTGTACGTAAAATAGATCATGGTTGGCTGGAAGGTCGAGTTAATGTTACTGCTGCAGCCGTGATGACAAGGATGTAGAGGGATGCTGTCTCTGCATATATGGATTTGCAGAAGTTGCCACTCTGATGTCATCATGCTGGTAAAGGTGTATTGTGTACTTGCATGGCTGGTTTCTGTCCCTAGGGTAGCTTTATGGCAATGCAAAGAACATCTTTATGGAGCTTACAGTCGTTCTGGGAGTGCTTTGTTGTTTCAGAATGCAAAAGTTTCTGAGTTGAAGTGCTCATCACGTTTATGTAATAGATTCTGTTCTAATAAACACAGAGGAGCTTTTTCCCCCAAATCCATCCTTTGGTCTTGACAGGAGAAGGAAAGATGGTTTTGCTTGCCCCTGGCCCGCCCCCTCCCCGTTCCTCCTTTTATTAATTGTAGAACTGGACAGCAGTAACCACAATTGATGATTTCCAAGGTAGTAATTGATAAAAGATGGCCTGATAACAAAGGCTGGAATAGGTGATTTGTACCTGAACAATAAAAGGATAATGAGATTATAATGAGCATGGAACAAAGACAATGAACTTACAATGAGTGTAGCACAGGCTCAGAATGGACGTTGCTACGTACAAAGGCTAGGCTGGTTTGGTAAACCCAAAGAGCTTGCTGAAAACTTGTCAATTGGATGGAGAGAAATGCTTGCTCTAGGGTCAAACTACTGTATAATTTTCTTATAGGCTCGGCATAACTTATGCCTAGTGCTCTGCTTTTTCTTCTGAATATGTAACGTTCCTAAAATGGACAAGGAAAACTGAGAATGAGCGAAATGAAAATTTACTATGGAATGTGCAAGTCCGACTTTTAAAAAATTGTATATTTTCCAATTTTGCTATCGTCACCTGCAGTTAAGTGCATCATCTCTCCCCACTAAGCAACCTGAGGAGAAAAGATGTTTTGTAAGTGAGAGCAGTGCTCTAAAGTCATTAAAAGTCAAACAAAATGGGAAGGTTATGGGCTGGTGTATTACAAGTCAATAAGGTAATCTTCTGAAATGTTGGCAATTTCCATTTAGGGCCTCCTTGTTTTTAACACTACTGTTGAAAACATTGTGGTGGTTGACATTCAACTTGCCATCTCTCCAGTCCTTTTTTTGTGGTGAAGGTAAACTCTGTAGAGAGGGAGTGAAGAGATGCCTTTCATGATTACAAAAGAGAGACTTTTCATTTATTCTGTGAGGGAAAGGTTGCAGAGACACTTAGGATTCTATGTGGGAGTTGGAGTCAGGGCAGAAGTGAGAGACAGTGATGCACTAGCTTAAAATTATTTGGGACAGGGAATGTTAATCTGTGAATAATTTAAAGAGAATTTGATCTTTGTTCTGGTGTGAAGGCGGTGGCAGTAGAGTTATACATAAATGTGCAAATACAGGTTGCCCAAGCAAAATGTCTGAAGCTCTGTAAATCTGAGGCGATGATTGCTTGCATCATGTCCAGGCTTATGTAGCTTGAGTAAAAAGGTGAGTGCAAGAACACCAAGAACCTCCACAGGCTGCGAAGACAATCTTGGAAATATTCTATGATGGGAAAGGTTACAAGTGGTCTGCATGTGGGGACACTGAAAAAGGGCAAAGACAAAATGCCACTTTCAAAACAGGGTAGTAACTTGAGCAAATTTGGGCTATACAAAACTACAGAAGTCTGAGTAATCACACCGTTTATGAAATTCATATGACCTATGCTAATCCTATCTGGAGGAACAGTAGGCAATAATATGCATTCCAAATGCCTATGTTAGTAGTATTATCCAGATGGTTAGGGCTGTTTCTTTATTAGAAGCTAAGAGGGTAACCTGCATTTGCGTCATCTTCACTCTGGTCTGTTGCGAGTCATAGCAAACTGTCCTTTGTGTGAGCCAAGAAGTTGCTGTCTCCTCTTGGCAAATAGTTAAAGTGTTAAATAGTTGTTTTGTGTAATAACATACATGATTTCCACAAGGAAATGGAATTTGAAGTCTATGATGTTGTTTAGGTTTATTTGGAAAAAAAAAAAGTTTGTTTCCTACTCTTGAAACTGACACACTAGGTTTGAAACTTTCAATTAGTGCACTTGGACAATGCAATTAGTTTATTTTTGTTTGTATAATCTTGCAGTTCTAGCAGTTGATTTATTGTGGAATGACTTGTGTTCATCAAAACTGAATGAATTAAGACTGAAGTAGGGTAGGGAACGTTGTTTTATCTTTAATGAGAGGAACCCATTGCCCCTTCCGGTCCCCAGAGAGCTACACTTGAGCAAAATTTTAACTCAACAAATGGGAACTGAACATTCAATTCGCTTGGCTGATTTTCAAAATTACACTTGACATCTATATGCGAGATATTATCACAAAGATGAAAATACCATAATATCTTTAATTGCGCTCATCCCGGTACAAAAAACATCACCTTTTCAAAAGACTAGTTGTGGGGAATTAGCATGTCTTTCAAGGTTATAAATTGAAAACAAAGGAGAGGCCAAACAAATCCAAAAGGAGGAGTCTCATACTTCCTCAGTGGAAATTCTTCAATTAAAAACTCCTTTCCTTGCTTTTATGTCCCGTATGTGAAACTCACAATTAATCTGAAAGAAACATGAATAAAATTATAGCTCACACATGCCCTTAAAAAAACAAACCTAATGATCAAAATAACAATACCTTAAAAAATTGAGTTATTACAAAAACGACTTTAACCTCATTTCTTTATTTATGATCTTGATTTAAGATCAGTCTGTGCTCTTTGAGTAAATGCATGAAAAACTCTTTTAACAGAAGTACTATACAATTGCAATTTCTTTGAACAGGTACTTTGTGCTGGACTTTGAGACGGGGATTCTGCAGTATTTCGTGAATGAACAAAGTAAAAACCAGAAGCCACGAGGAGCCTTGTCTTTAGCTGGAGCTATAATATCACCCAGTGACGAAGTGCCACACATGTTGGTGGTCTACTCTGCTAATGGAGAGATGTATAAGTTGAGAGGTACAGTGCTGCTTAAAGTGCCAGCTGAGTCGTTCTTCTCTCCCGCTTCTGCACCTCTTCTCTCATATCTCATTTCTCTTCTACTTCCCTGTGCTATTAGAATGTACTGGTTATACAGCTATATATATTGTTGCATACTATATTATAAAACGCAGTGGAACACTAATCTGGAGTTAAATACTTGTGAATTTACCATATATAGACTTTCTGGGCTGGAAGATACCTCAAGATGCCTTCTATAAGCTGTTATTGTGGCATTTTGATTATACGGTATATCTTGTTTATTTCCGAAGGAAGAAAAAGCTGCTTTCATTGCTGTCCACAGCATAGCATTTCATTTCTAATACTGTTTTCCTCTGCCACAGTCCTGCAGATAATGTGCAGTAATGAATCTGCTGATGGGTTGGAGAAGGAACAAATGCCAGTGGGAGGCTGTTACGATACTCTGTTCTTATCAGTCTTGGAATAATTGAATGCACCTTTAACATAAAATTTTGCCTTCCCTTGCTCCCAACTGTGAGAAATACAGTATAGGGTATGGGGTATGCAAGAGTTAATTCGGAATATTTAAAAAAAAAAAAGGGGGCAGTATGCTGATGCTAAGGTATTTTCAGTATGGTTGATTAATCTGGATGCTTTCCTATAAAACTAGTTTATCAGAAAATAAAATGATATAGAAAAAAGTGACCTGTAATAGTGTAAGAAAAGTTTAAAATTATGTTAGTTTTATTCTGACCACAGTTTATCAGTTGGTTGGCAGGGCAGAGTATGCAGGACTGTTCTGTGGTGCCGTGTGTTGCTGTTTTATATGTAGAACTGAAAGACAAGAATAACCAGGGAGAGTTTTGGTTAAAATGTTTTGGAACATGCACAGCTAGAAATCACGAACACTTGTGATTTCATTATGATGCTTTGCCAATCACTTGAGATTATTAAATACTTACAATATGCTGCTTTTAATTGAATGAGATCTATGAATTTGATTCAAATCAGTAAATAATTTTTATGATGAGTCAATAACCATTGAGATACTTAATAGCAGAGGAAGTAAGAGAAAATATTTACTGAAATTATCCACTCTGCATTGGTATTCTTAATTAGGATTACTGTAGTAGTGGTTTGTTTAAAAAAAATCCAAACCAACAAAGAAACCCCACAACAAAATAGAAACAAACCTCTATCCTAAATATACTTATTAACAGGAACCACCTGATATAGACTGCAGACAATCTTTTCTATAATTCTTAAACCTGTTTTTTAAAGATGTATAGGGGAAATTGTGGTTTTCATTATCGTGTTTTTAAGTTGCTTGCAAATGCAGGTTTAAAGAGATTTAGTTGAACTACATTAAAACAGAAGTACTTAAGTATCTGGGGAAGTGGCAGCCTGTCTGGTAGCTGATTGACATCCTGAGTGTAGAGGTTTTACTGACTTAAATGCTTCATTATGGCCCTTGTCTTTCACAGAGACACACAAATAAAACAAATTAAAATTAATTTTAAAAAAAAGTCTTCTGGAGGTAATTCTGCTTTTAATAACACTTGGAGGAGATAACCATGGAGAAGACTCATATCTCCTAGCTGGCCACAGCATCTTAAATTGAGATTTAGATGTGCTGTACTGAAGAAGTTACACATACTTAATTAAAGTAGTGTAAATTAGAATTTATAGTGCACACTAATGAATAAATAATCTTCCCCCTCTCCCGTCGCCTTCTCTTATGTAAAAAAAGAATATTGGTTTATGTGTGTTTTCCTGCATTTTCTTGTTTCTGTTCTAGCTGCTGATGCAAAGGAGAAACAGTATTGGATAACTCAGCTTCGATCTTGTGCGAAACATCACAGGGAAGGTAATTCTAAGGTAAATAATTAAGAGGGAGAACTAACTATTATGCTTTAAGTGGTGTAGGTGAAGAGGAGCATGATCTGGATGATAGACTGGCTGCTGTAATTAGTGGGTTGATAGGTAGAGGTTTTTGAATAAAAGCAGGAAGTCGTCATTGCTCACTCACTGGAGCATACTTAAGTCAATTGGGCAATCTTAATACATAAACATTGTCCTGTTTCTGAGAAATTCATGAAGTGCATTTTGGATGCTGTCAATACATGGTTAATTGAGTGGCTGGATCAACAGTTTATTAATAAATACCTGTGTGATGTTCTGATTAGTATTTAAAAGTGTTAACTGATAATTAGTTTAATTTGATACAATTTAATGGCTCTTATTAGAGAAGCTTCAGGTAGATGTTAGCAGTGGTCGGTCTTCAAATTCTTTACTAAATCTGACAGAGGTCATAATGTAAAAATTTACATCATTTCTCTTTGAAAGTGATGTCAGAATTTTTGTCCTCAAACAGTTAAATATTTTCGACAGGTAAAAAAAAAGGTTTGGACTTCAAAACTAGTAGAATGATAGATTGAGGGTGTCCCCTGCCTCCAAATAGAAATTACATGAATCTGTTTAAATTAGAACACACTTTGAAAGTGGGAGTTATTAATAACTAACAACCCACCCTATTAGAAATAAGTTATTACTGTATTTATTTTATGTATGCTTTTGTGTTAATACTAAGTCACTAAAAAAAAAGTCCTACTCTTATCTTCAGTCTTAAGCACTTCTATTGATATCTTTACAAGAATGAAAAAGATTGCTTTCCTTATCGCTTACGGTTTACTATATGAAAAAAAAAAAAAAGAAGTATATAACTGCAAGCGGAAAGACTTCCTCCCTGCCCCAAGATGTTGAGAATATCAATCTTACATTAACTGCGGTCAAAGTCACGATCCTGAGTGGCTTTAAAAGTTGGACTTTGAAAAGATGGATGTTATTTTGAGGAGACTGGCATTCACTGATACGTGTGAAGTAAAATAAAAGCAACTTTTTTTCTTCCTTTTGAGTGATGTGGACTTACCAAGAAGCAATTATGGTATAATTAAAACCCTTTTTGAAGGAGAGTAAGTAACTTCAGTGTTTCAATGCTCTTTCAGTTCTTATGCATGACAATTAAATATGGTTTTTATACAGTTGTGGCCCAGTACTATTCAGAAAGGTGCAACTCTTCTTGTTCAGGATACTCTTACAGTTGCTGTTGATTTCCAACTCAGGGACTTCCTGTGCTAGGTAGAGATGATCACTTTTTATACTCAATTGCTGTCAATGAATTATTCCTCAGTAAGTTTTCTGGTCACTTCTTGAACCCATGTAAATGTTCTGCATCTACAATGTATTGTTATGAGGTAATAGAACTATTGTTCATTGTATTTGATATCCGAGGCTTGTACAATGGAAAATTAATTCTTATATTTCTACTGCCTATTAGTTTGATGATATTTCTTAATACTGGATTTGTTTTTCTCCTTTTGCCTGCTTCTGATAAGTAATTCTGTAGAGGTGTCTATTTTAATACCAAAACTTCATTTCAGAGTGACAGTAATTGAGTTAAAGCTGATCTTTGTGTAAGGGAAGTTTGGATTGTTTTTCCTCCTTAGGTAAAAACTGTTGCACTTGGTAATAATTTATGTTCAGAATTTTTCATATTGCCTCTCCATGTTGAGCTCCTGCAGTAGTAGTATCTACATATTTTGATAGGCTCTGAATTAATTAGTATGTCAAGAGGAAAAATCTTGGTGATATAACAGTGAAAATATCCAGCAATTAGCAGTGGACCAAAAAAAAGCAAGTAGAATTTTAGGAATTATTAGGAGAGGAGCAGAAAACAAAAGGGAAGATACTTAGACTGCTCTAGCTCTGTCAAATGCTTATCTTGAATACTTTTATCAGTCCCCTTTCATTTATAAAACGGAAACATTGGAGTGGGAGAAAGTACTTCTCATCACTTTTGTTATTCTTCTATACAGAATGAACTTAGATACTGGAGTGTTTTTTCCCCAATGATGAGAAGGGAAAGAGCTAATCAGGGAAGTATAGTGTTAGTAAGTGTTGTCTTCTGCAAGTGGGATATAGGTTCACTGGGGGAAAATAATGGTATAACCAGGCAAGTAGTGGGAAGGTTCCCAAGAATACCAGTGAAGTAACTCTTAGCTACAGGTCTTTCATATTGGAGAAAGAACACGTTTTTGAAATCTTAAATAGATATTATTGGAAGGAGATTAATTGGAAAACATGAGAATTTGGAGAATGTTTTTCAAAGCTGACTAATTTAGTGGCCTTCTACGACAAAGCTACAGTGCTGGTTGACGTGGGTAAAGCAACGGATGTTGTTTTCCTGGACTTGTGCAAGGCGTTTGACACTGTCCCACATGGCATCCTTGTCTCTAAAATGGAGAGACATGGATTTGACGGATGGACCACTCGGTGGGTAAAGAACTGGCTGGATGGTCGCACTCAAAGGGTTGTGGTCAATGGTGTGATGTCTACATGGAGACCAGTGTCAAGCGGTGTCCCTCAGGGGTCTGTTCTGGGTCCAGTGCTGTTCAACATCTTTGTCAGCGACATGGATGACGGCATTGAGTGCACCATCAGTAAGTCTGCCGATGACACCAAGCTGTGTGGTGCCATGGACTCACTTGAGGGAAGTGATGCCATCCAGAGGGACCTTGATAGCCTTGAAAATTGGGCCAGTGCAAACTGCATGAGCTTCAACAAGTCAAAATGCAAGGTCCTTCACCTGGGTCGGGCCAATCCTAGGCACAAATACAAACTGGGCACAGAGTGGGTTGAGAGTAGCCCTGAAGAGAAGGATTTGGGGGTGTTTATAGATGAGAAGCTCAACATGAGCCGGTAGTGCTCTCATGCAGCCCAGAAGGCCAACCGCATCCTGGGATGTATCAAGAGAAGCGTGATCAGCAGGTCAAGAGAGATGATTCTCCCCCTCTACTCTGCTGTTGTGAGACCCCACCTCGAATACTGCATCCAGTTCTGGTGTCCCCATCATAAGAGAGACATAGATTTGTTGGAGCGTGTTCAGAGGAGGGCCACAAAGATGATCCAGGGACTGGAGCACCTCTGCTACGAGGGCAGGTTGCGGGAGCTGGGATTGTTCAGCCTTGAAAAGAGAAGACTTTGGGGGGACCTACTAGCTGCCTTCCAATACCTGAAAGGAACTTACAGGAAGGCTGGGGAGGGACTTTTTACAAGAGTGTCCACTGATAGAACAAGGGGAAATGGGTTTAAGTTGAAGGAGAACAGATTTAGATTAGATCTTAGGAAGAAATTCTTCAGTACGAGGGTGGTAAGACTTTGGAATAAATTGCCCAGAGAAGTTGTGGATGCCCCGTCCCTGGAGGTGTTCAAGGCCAGGTTGGACGGAGCCTGGTCTAGTTGAGAGGCGTCCCTGCCCATGACAGGGAGGTTGGATTAGATGATCTCTGAGGTCCCTTCCAGCCTATGCCATTCTATGATTCTGTGATTCTATGAAAGCTGAAGCTGTGTCATTTATTCTGTGAAGTATTCATAGGAGAGCATTCCTTCTTCCTGCACTGAATCCAGATGAGCACTGGTTTCCTTTCTTTCAGAGCTGCTGCCTGCTTCAAAATGCTACTGTATGACTTGCCATCCTTGCTGTCTTTAAAGCTTCAGTTGGGGAATGGAGTGGTGGAGGAAATTAAGCACAGGAGTGATGGGGGCGGGAGGGGGGAGGGTGGTGGCGGGAAGTAAAAGAAAAAAAAAGTCGTACACTGGTGACTAAATTTAGTTGCATCCTAATGAATAGCCCAAAGGTGAGCTATACAGCTAACAAGTGATGTAACACGAGCTAAATGTGTCACTTTGTTTTAATTAAATTTTACATCTTAATGATAAAAAAGCAGTAAAATGATAATATTCTCTGGCAAATAATTCCCATGCTGTAAGATAGTCTTAATGTTGTTGGTATTCCCATACAGGTCTCAATCCACTTAATTACAGACTGCTCAACCTCCACAGAATGCCAAATGACACTGTATTGGAAGAAGTCTTTAGTCTGGTTAGAGTTGCTGTTTTTTTTAGGCTACTCTAAGTGAATATTACCGTACAAGTTTTAATTAAAGCATTAGTCAAATCGGAATTCGGTGGTACAAACTGCTTACAAGAAGTAGGCTTATGCATAGTGTTTGTGGTAACTTCCAAGAATAATTTTATATCCATAAATTCTCACAAGCAATTTCTGTTTCATACCCCTTTTTTCTTGACTGTTTAATGATGGTGGCTGTAAAAGCACTACTGAAAACAAGCACACGGATTTTTTTACCAGCTCTTAATTCCAATGCGTGTATCTATTGCTAGATTGGCCTGTAACTCTTGCATTTCTCAGTGTGTATCAGGAATGTGGCAGGGAACAGCAGCCTTTCTCTTGGGAAGTAGCTTCAGTCTTAAATTATGCTCAGATGGTAACTTTCAGCTTAGATTTGTGCTGGAATAAAGAGGTAGACGACTCCTTGTTCCAGCTTCTGTTTTGGAGCTGCTCAAGAGAGCTGTTGAAAATTGGATGGTGTGGTTTCATGTTTCAGCTGAACCCATCTGCTGATTTCCTGCAGCTGTAAATAGCAGTCCCATTCCTTTCCTCCTGCTGCCATCCTTTGTGCAGGCTCTGTTGTCTCTCTGGTTCTGTGATGGCTTGGACATCAGAAACAGGAAAAAATGACATCTTACTAAAAAGGACTCAGTTACCTCACCAGCTCACTGAGGAACTGGATGAGCACTAATGCAGAGGAAGCTGGACTCTGCTTCCATCAGCCCCTGGTGGTAAAGCCCTGCTCTCTTCTTCCTCCTGGATGGAGGATGGCTGAAATAGATCTGGCCAAAACCTAACCTTTCTCTGGTTTAGTCTGAGACTTTGAGTTTAAAACTGAGCCAACCTGATGATTACATGCCTCTGTGAGGGACTGTCTTGCTCTCTTTCCCTTCAAGCAGTGCTCCTGGTGCCTGTCATAACCATCACCCAGCCCTTTGGAAAGACAGTTTGGGGACCTGAACCAGCAGAAGATTCTGTGTATGTGTCTACATCTCAGTTTGTCTTCTGGTTTAACTCCCTAGAGTGGCTCTCCGTGAGGTCAAATGGGTCTCAGAGTCAGCATGGAGAGATGGCCACAGAGGAGGGCCACAAAAATGATCAGAGGGATGGACACCTCTCCCATGAAGATGGGCTGAGGGTGGTTTAGCCTGGAGAAGAGAAGGCTCTGGGGAGATCTTGCTGTGGCCTGTAAGGGCCTGTAAGACACACAGGAGGCCCGTAAGAAAGATGGGGGCACACTTTTCAGCAGGGCCTGTTGCGACAGGACAAGGGATTATGGTTTTAAACTAAAGGAAGGTAGATTTAGTCTAGATATAAAGAAGAAATTTTTTACAATGAGGGTGGTGAAACAAGTTGCCTAGAGAGATGGTAGGTGCCCCATCCCTGGAAACATTGAAGGTCAGGCTGGACAGGGCTCTGAGCAACCTGATGTAGTTGAAGGTGTTCCTGCTCACTGCATGGGGGTTGGACTAGACGACCTTTAAAGGTCCCTTTCAACTCAAACTATTTTTGATGGAGAAAAAAGTCCAAACTTGCCTCTTTCAGTGGCAACTGCAGTAGCAGTTTAGCTGTGGTGTGAAACAGCACCTGTAGTAGTGCGTGAAAGTTTGAGGTCAACAGTTCTATCAAATCATTGACACAGGTGTGTAGTTTTTCTCCACAGCTGGAAGAATGGTTGCAATAGAGCTTTGGTGGCCCTTCTTCAGTTTTATCAGGTTTCTTCTTGCCTTGTTAATGAATGGCCACAGAGATACCCAGTGAATACTCCCTTTAGAAATTTAAAGGTATTTTAAACATTTGCATGATAACTGTTTTCATAAAGCCAGAGTAGTGAAAGTTTCAAGTCTTTGTGAGTGTTGTTGTGGTGGTTCTATGCACATCAAACCCCTTTTCCTTTCGGGCAAGTTCACTCTTCTCCAGTATGCTTGCATGCTTCCTCCTCTCATCATTGATCTATAGAAGTCAACTAAAGAATAGTCTTTCTAATTAAAACATGCTTTGGAAATTCTTACAGTGGTGAAGCTGAGAAAGAAGCAGTGCTTGGCTATAGGTATATGTGTGGTGGACACCTTTTTTTCCTGTTTGGAAACTGCACGAAGCTAAGAGTTGCTCACAGCTCTACTTTCAGAATCCTTCTACAGAAATGAAAAAAATTCCATTTAGGACTGAAAATGAGCTTGCTCTAATGGTTCTTGACAAAGAAAAGGTTTTGTAATGAAATGGTTATCATAGTCTTTTGCTCAAAAGCTGACACATGTATTGCCTTACTGAAGATGATGAAACACTACAATATTCTGTCAGAAAAGTTAGTACCACAGATGGTGCTTTAGACAAATGTGCGAAGTGTATCATAGACTGGTCCCTTTGCAAAACTGAAGTTTGGATGTGTTGTAGATTGTTATTTGCATTTTAGTATTTGTGAATGATCATAATGTAAAATAAACAGATCTCTGTCTATATTTTTCTTTTTTTTCAGTGTTTATTTATTTAAGGTGTATTGGAAAAGAAGTAGATGAGAATTGAAATGCTGCATGATGGTGTCTCAAAATCATAATTACTTTCTGATAGCATTTGACTTCTCATTGCTTTAAGGCTGCATGCAGGGATTGGTTCTGTGCTATATGTATGCAGAGGAGTAGAGGAATGTCATTTCAATATTTACTATTCTGTAGAAAACATCTGTAGCACAGTGCCTGTGAAAATTGTGATTATCAGCCATGAACAGATACAACAATTCACTTCAGAAATTAGTTTATTGATCTTTGGAACATTGCATTTACTTTCCAAAATAAATAAAACTGCTTCTGGTAAATGGTGAAAAACATTTCAGCTTCTTTGTGAGCAAGAAGGGCAATCTCCAGGGAAAATGAGTCATGAAAACATTAGTATAGTTGGAACTTACTGTTCTACAATTACATTATTTCAATTGCTAGGATTTTTGATATCCAAATGGAAGCTGTTATACTGGTGTGTTTTTTTTTTTTATCTTGGAGGTGGACAATCTACTAAAATAAAAATCTTAACCCACATCTATGTTAGCTGAGCATACTTTAGCTAGCTTTAGGTCATAAAACAAAGATGAACACAAGTTAACAAATTGATCTTTTATTAGCTTTATTTTTTTTTTATTGCATTTTCTTAGGCAAACTGTTGGAGCAATGGTAAAGTGTAGCCTTAGGAAAGAATATTTGTAATCCTTTTGGAATCCTTCATTCAGCCTGTGGAATTCTTGACTCGTTGGCACCATGCATTACTAATTGTTGAAGAGCTTGTATCTTTCTTTCATCAGACTTTTCACTATCTTTTTATTTATTTATTTGCAAACTGGAAAGCAGTAAGACCAAAGAAAGTGAGATATGATAATAGAGGGGCAGATCAATCATACCATCAGCGCTAAGGGAAGGAGCAGGGGATTAGGAATAAAGATCCATCAGTTACTGTCATTGCTTTGATTTCCTGGGAGAATGACTTTCATGACTGTTGTAGTATGATGTGTAATTAGAGTGCTTTTAGCTGTCGAAAACATCACATAGGTTTTAACATTTTAACAAAATTGGGAGATTTTGACTTTTGCACAGCTGTGTACCAATGCAAAAGAGTTACTTGTCATTTCCCGTGTTTGAAGAAATTCTGCAGAAGAGGAGGCAAGTATTTGGCTGGAACATAGGTGTTGACAATGTGTTGTAAAATTCAAAAGTGTATAAGAGGCTGAGTGTGTAGTTCTTGGAGAGGCCTCTTCTGGCAGTGGCAGGAAGAAACTGTCAGAAGAAATTAGCTGCCGCCTCTGTCTTCTTGAAGGGAGCAGGCACAGTGCTCTGCTGCTGTTCTTTGTGGCATTGAGGAGTGGAGCCTCACTTCAAAAGGTTTTGAGTGATTGTAGAAACTGCCTCCTGCCAGACATTGACCCACATTTTGCGTATGACTGCTCTTGCAAGTTTAATTTGGAATTTTTCACATTTATCATGGGATCTTGCCTAGGGATAGCTTCATGAGTAGCCAGAGGTCCTGGTGCTGAGCTCATGTAGGATTATGTCCTCTACAGAATAATCTCAAATTAGATGCTAGAGGGTTGGGTTGGTGGAGATTTCTGGCACACTGGTCAGAAACATTGGGTGACTAGATGGATAAAGGTTATAAAGGGACAGAAAGTGAAGAAGTGAGGAAAACTTGCTTGCAGACCTGTAGGAACCATTGAAACCAATGTATTTGAAAATGATATTTGGCAGAGACCGTGGCTATATGCGCTAATTCAAGATTGCCAATCTTCCTGACTTGTTGAGCTGTATAGGATTGATAAACTATCTTGTGCTGAGAGGAGAGGACTCTAGGAGAGGCTCACCGGCAGAGATGATCTTGCTCTAGAGATCGCACAGCACTGTTGCAGGGTAAGGCGTGAAGCTGAACATCAGGCACACCAGGCAGTGTGGTATAGTCAGCCCTTGCCAGGCTGTGAGTTTATGTATGTAGAGATTGGGGATTACCTAATGTCCTTGTAGCAGGACAGCCTTCTTGAGCACCACCCACTACTGAAACTATAGATGGGCTGTTCTTCCTGATTTTTTTTTTTTGGCTCCCGCTCCACTGTTTCCAAACTCCATGCCCTAAATGACTGTTCATCAACAACGGTTGCTGTGAGCTGCCACATACCTTCACAAAACTTAATGAAAAGCCATGTTAAATACACTGTGGTCCCACGGACTGTTTATTCTGCCTCAAGTCACATCTTGGGAGTGTAGTTGATGTTGCCTAGTGAATTGTGATATGAACTAGAGCAAATTTTGCAGGAAAAAATCTAATCTGGGTTAAGAGACTTCTAAAATAATGGATTTATCTGTTTCTTGGAAATGTGTTCACTACTTATTTGTGACACAAAGCCGATTAAAAAAAATGCAGCTAGCTAACAGCTTTTGTACTAATAGTTCACTATAAAATTTATGACTCCTGAGTGTAAGTGAGGTTTGGTGAAAGGCGTATTGTGTTAGGTGACAAGCTGAGAGAAAATGTGAGGTGTGAGCTGCAGTCAAGGTGTCTGTTGTGATCCATGGATCAGCTGCAGGTAGGTCACTGCAGTTTGAAACATTGTCTTGAGGGAAAATAGCATTGAATTGCCAAATAATATCAATGATGGAGATATTAACTTAGAATATATGCGCGTTTTAATTTATGAACATATCTCTCAAAGTGTGCAGGTTGAATGAGATTTTGGCAGCTCTTTTTTCTGAAAGCTAACTCTCTCCTAGCATTCCTTCCTGATTCTGTATTTAAACAGAAGTAGTGCATGGATTTTTCCATATTTGTTTTATGTTATTTTTGTTATTCGCAGATCTGTAACTCTCCCCTCCTCCCCTCGCCCTGCAGAAAATCAAAACATAATAAAACCACTTCTCTCAAAATGTTGTTTTCTTTCAAGCAAAAGTAATACCTAAACTCGCTGTTTTACATTGCTGCTGTTTATCTGAGTTTTAGGATCAGTCTAGCTATATGAAGGTAGCAGTCGTGTGTTTTTAGTACTGTGATCTCATGGTACTAGAATGTCAGTGATTCTCAGAAGATTTAATTCTAAAAACAAAATAACTTTTATTGAACTGAAAGATAAGTTGATCTTATGCTGGGGAAAAAGTGAACATACTTTGTTCTTCCTTTGTGCCCTAAATTTAGTTTAGAAGTATTCTGATGCTAGTCAGTTTAAAAAAGAAACATCAGTAAGTGTATTCTGCTCTTATATACTAGGGATAGCCTTTTTCTTTGAATCTTCTATTTAAAAAAGGAAATTCAATCACACCCAGTTTTCCTCATCTCCTTCCTTCTCCCAAATACCTTTTCCTGCGGCTTTTATTTTAGTCGTAGTTATGTCTAAGTGATGCTCTTCCAAATGGAAGATGAATTGAAAACCTAGCAACCTTCTGAGAAATTCTACCCGTGCTGCTTTTTTTTTTTTTTCCCTTGGAGTCAAATCCAGTTTTAATGCAATTGTGAATTATTGGCCAGGATGAGTAGTTTTTGAATGTTTGATTCTACAGATGCTTATTATTATAATCTTATTAGTCATAGTAGTAAAGAATATGTTCATTGCAAAAAACAGTCTGACTATCATTCTTGGAAATATTTGTAAATGCAAGTCTAGATCAATGGAATAATGCTTAATTTCTCTGCGTATAGCAGCTTTTTGCGTGCTGGGAATGCGATAACTCATTTTTTTAAACTTTCAAATCCCTCAAAAAGTCTAAAGTCTAGTTCTCTGTGGGGGTGGCAGAGGAATCATGTAACTTATTTTACTCTTCTTTCTTGACAGTGCCAGATAATCTGCCTTGTCATTTACAGTCAGTGTAGTGGTAACACGATGCCTGACTTCAATTCCAGTGCTAGTTGGAACCTGTTCACCTTGGATTTAAAGTATTTTAGTGGAATCACTGCAGAATTGCAAAATTTGACCTTTAAAGGATAAGGAGAGAGATTGTACCCAAGTAGTATTTTTGTGCGCTTGCCAACAGGCTCAGAGTAGTACCCTTCATTGATGGTAGCTGTCTTAGCAATGTGGAAGGCTGTCATCATTACTTGTGCAGGGCTTGTAGGAGAGGTGAAATGATGTTTCACCCATAGGGCTGTATATTTACCTCACTTTCTTTAAGTGCTACTAAATGTCACTCTCTGGAGTGGTTTTTGTTTCATGAGGTAAGAGTTATTCTGATCCAGTTTTAACCTTACAGATGCAATCAGCAGTTCAAATAGAAGGGAAAAGCTTTTTTATATTGCAGTTTTATATATTGCGTCCCATGGTGCTCTAGTACACACCTGAGCTTGATTGAGAATTGCTGTCCTAAAGACCTCCAGGAAAATTTGGGTTTGAAGGCTGCAGAAAACAGATCGAGGTGGCAATGCTGGCAAACAGTTAGATGAGAACAGAGAAAGTTTTTGAATGTTCAGACTGATTTTATAGGTTATATGTTAAAAGTATTCACACTGCAGATACTGTTGGAGATTTATTTCTGGCCCCTTTTGTATTTAGGGTTTATCCTCAGCTTACTTCAAAATGTGTTGACTGTTTAAGCCATGTTTTGTTTTAAACGTTAGTGTTTAATTGATGTGTGGATTGCCCTTGCCAAAATTGCAACTCCTGTAATGTTGAAAACAGCACTGCACTGTTTGAGAAGTTCATCAGGTGAAAGCAGGAAGACTTTTTTTTTCCATGCTGTTAGCACCAGCTTGGTGAATTACAGGTCAATGGCTTAATAAAAAATATGTGTTGGCGTTTTTATTACTCTGTCTGCAAAATCCTTCCTAATCTTTCCTAAGAACTATGATTATAGGAACTTAGCACCTTAATATGTAAGAGTTTGTGAAGATTTTTATGAAGCACAATTTCAAACAATCCAAGAGACAAAGGCGATAGCTACAATGTTTCCAAGAAGATCCCTGCTGAGCAGTGCAGGTGGTTCAGAAGGGATAAGTCAGTCCTGAGCTGAGCACAGGTACACCTTCAGATTTAGGTTTGTGATGAAAGTAGAACAGTGCAAATCTGTAGTCTGAACTGTAAATTATTTACTTGTGTAAAGGTACTAATATCAGCATCGCATGGCTTGTTCTAGAGCATTTCATCGTCGCGAAGTAGAAGCTCATCTCTGCTGCCGCCTGGTACAGTTAATTCTTCATCGCCTAGTGGCCAAAAACATGTGAATCAAAGTGGGCCAACTGTTGTAACCATCACACATCACAAATCACCTGCAGCTGCTCGAAGAGCCAAGAGCCAGCGTTCTGGTCAACTCCATGAAGTCAGAGAGGTAAGAAATAAAAATCTGCTGTTTGCTTTTTTTGATTTAGAATAAGCAATCAAGTCTGACACATTAACAATTCTCTTTGTTTCGTACTTTATGTTTGATGGCTTTGTTTTGATCCTCTTGCTGAGCAAAAAGTGGTCTTTAGTTCTGGTTCAGCTTAAAGTCTGGTCTATACAGGCTTTTTTTATGCTGATGTTAAAATTAGTGTGTGCACATGCTTAAAAGAGGAACTAGGTTGGCCTCAGCTCCCAGGCTTTGCAGTGGTGCTGCAGTGCTGAAGGAGCGTCTCTCTTAACCTACGTGCAGCAAAACTTTTCAGACTGGAAAGAGAGGCCTGAAGCATTTAGATATAACTAGAAAAAAACAACTTGAGTGAGTCTGGTGCATGAATGTGAAAGAAGGCACAGCTCCCTACACTCAGCAGTTTGTTTCTATGTGGCTGTAATCTTAACTTTGTTGTCAAGTTTCTGTTGCTGGCTTTGTGATGGAAGAATGCTTTGTCCGTATAAAACACATGAAAAGCAAACAAGAAAGCATGTTTCTTTCCAAGTGTGTTTACCAGCGTTTAAGAAGTATAATTCCTATACCAACTCAAGTTTGTCTTCCAGACAACAAAAATAGTACACAGTTTTAAGCTTAAATATTATGGCAGACTTTCACAGAACTCACTTTCATCTTTCTTTCATCCCCTGTTATTTTTGCTTTGAATTTCTTGCTGTTATCTAATAGTGCCTTTGTAGGTCCCTCTCCCACTCCTTCTACCAAAGAAACTGTTAGCAGTCTAGTTGCTTTAAAGCATTCTTTTATCACATGGGTTTAAAATTCTATCCCAGTTCTTCAAGTTGCAATCTCCAGAGTCTGCTTTGAAGTTTATGCTCCCTAAATGTTTTATAAATGGAGGCCTTTCATATTAAGAATTTGAATAAATTCTTAGTGTGTGCTCACAATGAAGACTCAAATTACACATCCTGATGAAGAATGCTTGTTCTTATTCTAGTGACATTAAAAGTGAAAACTTCCCTTGTATCTTCTGTTGCATTAATGATAGTCATTCTTACTCTGAAGAGCACTGTCTGAATGTCACCCATGTTTTCTTTACATTATAGAAAACACCCATCTGTTTGTTTTTAATGAGAATATCTTGTCTTTGCCTACTAGTCATCTCCCCCAAGCTGTTTCTATCTTACTAAATGTATTTGCTCTCATAGGTTGAATTCAGAGTGCACCTTAAACCTATTAATAAAATAAACAGTGGAAGCTGTTGCAGCTTTGTCAAATGAAGCTGAGTGGGGCTGAAAGGAATTTAAAAGAGAGAATTATTATGTGTGCTGACCATAATAAGTTGAGAAGGGAAAAAGTCAACAGATGCAAAGAACTGCACTTGGGAAAGAAGAAATAAATATAGTAAAAAAGAGAATAAGTGGCTAAGTATCATCCCTGCAGAAAAGGCCTGGGGGTTGCTGACTCATTTGTTAGGAGTATATTTCAATGTGATGTCAATTCCAAAAGGATAAATGAAAGATAAATGTGTAATCAAGGAGGATAATTATTTTGCTATGTTTGATGTGAGTGATACCTCAGCTGCAGCACCCAATCCTGTGAGAGCAGCTTAGAGGGCTGCAATAAAAAAATCGTAGACATTGAACGTATGATAATGATTGAAGGTTAAAAGAAATGAACGTTTTCAGGGAGGGTAAATGGAACTAAGATAAACAGTGCATAAGAAAATTGTATAAGGAGATGTGTGAACTTGACCTTTTTGTGTATTGGATTTTTGTTTTGTGTGCTTCCTCTTAAAGAAGAGCATATCAGTGGAAAAATCAGTCCTTCTTCCCTCTTTCCCAGTCTCATGTAAAAAGTGGCTGCTTGACTGATCTTGTTTCCATCTTGTGAAAGGATAATTCTGTTTTTCCAGATTAAGGAACCAGGCAGATTTCGTTTCTGTGTGCACTTCTGTGCATTTTCTTCCCCTCCCTTTTCCAGAGAGAGTGCACCAGACTTGGGTATATGCTGCCTGTTTTTTCAGGGAGTATTCTTGCTCCCTGTATGTATATAAGTGAATTACATCTACCCTCCCTTGTCAAATTTATGAATAGAGAGATGGATTCAGAGACCTTCAAAAAGCACACTTAAATCTGTTCTAGTCCTTTTTTTCTTTTTTTTTTTTTTTTAATCTGAAACAAGGAGAAATAGGAATTAAAGGTACAATAAGAGAGAGTTTATCAGCCCCTCAACACCCAAATCTTTGTTTTTTATTTGGAAGTCGTGTGGTGTCATTTTTAATGAAGGGAAGAGAGACTGCAAAAGAATTATAGATCTGTGTTAGTGTTCCCATTATAGAATGAAGTCATTGAACCTTTGACATGAAGATAAGCTTTTTTATTGTACTAGAAATAGGACTAGATGAACTAATTTTACATTTGTAAAATACAGTAGTTAAATCAATGGAAAAAATTGATATGTTCCTGGAAAATTAGAAGAAGCATGTATTTTTTTTAAATTAAAAACAATATTATGGGAATACTGTGATGAGATATGAGATCTTTGAAAAACAGGAATGCTGCAAAAGGAACATCCTTCACTGGGGACATATGGTCATGACTAGCTTGGAGAATATCCCTGGGAAGTGCTGAACTTGAAATTGCTGCTCAATTCTGGACCAGTTTTTCTTGATTTGGCCATGTTATTTACAAACAGTGAAGTGTATCTCCCATGTTGCAAACAGGACAAGATGTACTTTTATATTTGATATAATGCAATGATATTTGATAATACTTGGTTGTTTTTTTTTCTCCTTTTTTTCTTTCATAGCAAGAATAAACAATATATTGTTTCTTTCTGATTTTTTTGTTTTTTTTTTTTTTGACAGCATAGAGAATTTTAGTGTAAAACAAATTATGGCACAGAGATCTGTTTAGAGCCAAACTGATGTGCGAAATTCTGTAAAAGCAGTAAATGCAACTGCATAGGTCTCCAAAATGACACAAGTGTTTCTTTTGTGACATTAGAATTTTACCTTTTTTCAAAAGTTTAACTTAAAATTGAGCATGAATATGGAGCTTTTGACTGCTATAAAAATTCTACTTTTAATATTCAAGCTACTTTTGTATAGCATTGAATTGAAAAGAAGCTCACGAACATTACTTTTCATCATAATTTAATTTTATTTTAAAATAATTGTTCTCTTAAGTCACATTTTTGCTTATATTACCTTGCTATTAATGGTCCAGTCCATACTGATTTATGGAATGTTATATCAAAACTAAAATTCACCATACATTAATTTGAGAGAGCTGATCTACTATGTGTTGCATTTTATGCAGAATTATTTGAGATCCTACCTCTTTATTTGAACCATAAATTACCATTAAAGAGATACTTTCAGCTGAATTTGTAGTAAGTGTTTTTATGGTAACCCAAGTGTGTGTGGTTTTGAAATTGAATTCTATTTTTTAAACTATGCCCATTATTATCCTCTTAGCAATTTGTGGTAAGAGTTATACTTCCAGCATTCCTTACTGCAAATAGTTAAAATTAATAGAACATAAAGCCAAGTGGCCACATCACATTTCATATTAAATTTTAGCTGCCACTGAACTAAGTAATAGTGGCACACTTCATCTTGGAATGGTGTTTATTTTGGCTGGGAATGTCTGACTATTGTACAACCTCTGCCAATGTTGCCATTGTTGTTAAAGAACCAAAAATTGCGGTATGTGAACATTTTATCTTTAAAGATCCCTTCCAACTCAAACTGTTCTAGGATTCTATAATTTTGTAGTAACTCATTTATAGAAGTTTAGAGAAATTAAATGAGGCTAACCAAAGAAATCTAGAGAAATATTTTTTCCATAATTTAAAAAAGTCGATAGAGGAATTTCTAATCCCTTTGAAATGCGGTGTTCTTTACAACTTGCGGTACTCTACAGTGGACTAGTCATCAGCATATGTTTCTGAACAGCTGGTACAGTGAGATCCAGATTTCATGGGACCTCCACCACTGTGACATCCATTTTGTGTGCCAGTGGGCAGTTGCAGAATTTGGAAAGGACTGCTTTTTGGTAAGATGACAGTCCTGCTATTCTTGCATGTCCTTTGCCATATATAAACATGATTACCTTTTGATTCCTGCAGGAATTATGCAAATAGCTGGTAGTTCTTTCCTTCCTCCCTTACAGTGTAAGAAAATCTAGGACTTTTACCTAGGGCTTCAGGGAGTGAGGTTTTACCTGCAGTTTTTTGGGGCCACAGTTGTCCAGTTTTATGTGGGTACTAGGAGAAAGATACTTTTAAAACATTTCAGGGAATTTTCAAGCAACTAGAGTCTTCCCGCACTTTAAAACTAGTATTGTAATACCATCTAGAGATCTCTCAGTTGGATTAACCAGGGTAATTTAATCATGGTAGTTTATAGATACTGCAGAAAGTATTTATTGCATTTCACTTTTGAAATCTAAGTATCCTGTTTTCTGTCTGTTTGGGTCAAATCATATGGTCGTAGAGTGAGTGGCAATTTTGGAAGGAGAAAAGGAAGAACACAGAGGAGGAACCTCTGATAGGTATAGTTTTTCCTGGGCTTATATTTAAAATATCTTTCCACTATCCAGAAAAGTACAAGGTCAATCCTTTTGATCATCTTCAGTGGCTTGAGAGGTCAGCCTGTGTGAACCTCATGAAGTTCAACAAAACCAAGTGCAAGGTGCTGCTTATGGGTTGGGGCAATCCCAAGCACAAATACAGGCTGGGTGGAAAATGGATTGAGAGCAGCCCTGAGGAGAAGGACTTGGGCGTGTTGGTTGATGAGAAGCTCAACATGAGCCGGCAATGTGTGTTTGCTGCCCAGAAAGCTAACTGCATCCTGGGCTGCATCAAAAAAAGCATGGCCAGCAGGTCGAGGGAGGTGATTCTGCCCCTCTACTCTGCTCTCCTGAGACCCCACCTGGTATACTGCATTCAGCTCTGAGATCCCCAGCATAAGGATATGGAGCTGTTGGAGCAGGTCCAGAGGAGAGCCACAAAGATGATGAGAGACTGGAGCACCTCTCCTATGAAGACAGGCTGACAGAGTTGGGGTTGTTCAGCCTGGAGAAGAGAAGGCTCTAGGGAGACCTTCTAGCAGCCTTCCAGTACCTCAAGGGGGCCTACAAGAAAGCTGGAGAGGGACTTTTGACAAGGGCATGTAGTCATAGGACAAGGGACAATGGCTTTAAACTGAAAGAAGGTAGATTTTGATTAGACCTAAGGAAGGACTTCCTCACTCTGGGGTGGTGAGGCACTGGAACAGGTTGCCCAGAGAAGCTGTGGATTCCTAGATCCACAATGTGTGCCCCATTCCTAGAAGTGTTCAAGGCCAGGTTGGATGAGGCTTTGAGCAACCTGGTATAGTGGAAAGTGTCCCTGCCCATGGCAGGGAGATCTTTAAGATCTCTTCCAACTCAAACCATTCTTTGGTTCTAAGTGCATCATATCATATACAGAAATATATAGTCTGTAGCTATAGATGAATGCTGGTCAGAAAATGAGATGTGTTACTTACTACATTACATCTTAATACTACTACATCTATACTTCATATGTATTGTGTGTATTAGACATTCATTTGTCTGCAAACTCATTGCACAAATTTTTAATTTTAGCAGGGTGTGGAAAACAGAGACTAATGTCCCCACTCTAAAACAGATAATGAAAAAGCGCTTGCAAAAAATCCAAACCAGAACTGTAGCTGTTTCTCAGAAAGCAACAGTTTCTTCTTGGCTAGTGGTAGTGAAGAAAAGGCAGCAGAAAACCTTCGAGTCAGTTTTGTGTCCACTGAAGTCAGTATAAAGTGCATGAGGTTGTTAAGTCTGAATTCAGCTGTTGATATTTATTTGACGTAGAATCACAGTACAGCTATTTAACGGTGCTTAGAAACTTTTTGAATTGAGAAGTATTGTAATACAAATTGCGTTCCAGGTACGTTTAACAGCTTAGTTACAGCTGAGCTGGCTGTTACTGAAAGGGTTGCTCCCAGCTACGTTCTAAACGTACAACAAGAGCTAAAAGGGGCAGCTGCAGACATTATCATTGCACTTTCTTCTGAATCGATATTGGCCCAAGTTCTAGAAATGTGTGTTCCTTGTAAAGTACGAAAATACTGGTGCAGAAATGGTCTGGCTGTTCAGCCATGCTAGTGTGATCAGCTGCTATCTGTATCCTTATAGGCAAAAAGCGAATTTAGAGCATATAGGAACAGATAAAATTATTTGGTATCTTCTGTGGCTGTTTCTTTGGAGGCTATTTGGCTTGTCTGTAGAAGGCTCATCTCCTATGTTTGTTTATTCTACCTTAAGTTAGTACTGCAAAGGTCAATAAAAACATCTCTTCAGAGGATAAATGGAATGAGTAAATCTCTGGGAGTGTCAGTCTAGTACCTTCCTAAGTAGTAAACGTGCATGTGCTTATAAAAATTTTTCAGTCAGTAACATTAACTGTCTCACTTTGGGGATGAGGAAGTATAAATTATTCTAATAATATAAACCAATAATTATTACATTGCAAAAACATGAGATGAATACTCTTGTGTTCTCTGAGTCTTTATGTTGCCTTTGCAGTATCTTTGATGTCACTAGGAGTGCATATAAGTTACGCCTTCCCAAACTACACCTTGTTCTGTGCATTTGATTTTGTATTCATGCAAAGGTTGAGTCATCCTGGATTCCAGACACCCAGGCAAGGAGAATTAAGGTTGCTATGGGAATCACAGAGCAAATGTTGAACTAAAAGTACCCTATTTGTCCATACGGGTTATGTCAAGAGTGAACTTGGTTCATTGTTTCTGGTTTTGTTTTTTTTTTTTTCTAAATCTGAAAAATATAAATGATGCAAACATGGCATCTTTTCATAAGTATTTTTCAGCCTGTAGTTTAGTAGTAATTGAGCATGTGCAAAGGTGATCATTTTCAATGATTTAACAAATGGCAGTTTTATAAACTAGGGATAATACAGTGGGTATGATAGCTACATTCAGACATTGCTGCAGCTTTCATTTTCTTAAGCAATTGCAGAGAAGCTAAGATTACTCTTTACAGTTATTAAAATATTTCATTAAATTTTAAGTAAATGGGAGGTTCCCAAAGGAAAATGAAAGAAGTCAGATTCGAAGGGAATTCAGTCTCCAGCTTTTGAGTGCCTTTAAAACTGTCATTTAATTTTGTACGTAAAACAGAATTCAGCTGTTCTGTTTTATATACATTAAAAAACAGCATAACATAGCATACGTTTACCTACATTTTTTGAAAGCTATGAGGCTGTTTCTTTCATAATTAAAGCACAAATACTGTAGTAGTTTCAATTTAGAGTTGAATAGACAGTTTGAAAATGAAGCTTTAAAGAAAATATAAATCAGTAATTCTTTTGTCAGATCAGGGTATCGCATCTCCTGGTTGCTTGTTTAGTGGCCTTGCTTTCAGCGTGAGCTTTGGGTGACTGGCTGGTGCAGCAGCGATCGTCCTAGCAAACCCTCTGCAACTCTGTTTTTAATGCAAATTACTGCTTCCAAGATACATGGACTGTTTTGTTAATCCACACTTAAATGCTATTTTTATTAAATTAAGAAGATATTTTTGAATGTTCTCAGTGGGAATAGATGACAATGTAATATTAGGTGGCTAGAGCCGAGTTTCAAATAGTAAGTACAGAAAGTACTTACGTAAATGCCCTCCAGGAGAAAGTAACCATAGAAATGGTTCCTATATTTTAACCATACTGTTCAGTTTACATTATTATACAGGTTTATCGAGGAACTTACTGTAAACTTCAGCTCCTTGTGTAACACCCAAAGTGCTGCATGCTACTTTAAGAAATACAGGAAACACTTCGATTTTACAACAAATGAGAATAGTAAACACTATAGCTCTCCTCTGTTGTTTAACGAAGACCTGATCTCTAGCAGCTTTTGCTACATGTTCTTATTGTGATCTCCATCTCTAATGTTTGGCTTGCTGGTTTTGAATGATTTAGAAACTGTGTGTGTTACATGGATGGTTTTAAGCAGCTGCCTATGTGCTTCTTGCTAGCAATTCTGATTTCTGACAACATGCTTTTAAAGATGGCTAAAAACATGACGCAACATTTCATTCAACAATCTAAACTGAACTATATCTGCCTGAATTTGACGTATGCTTTTAAGTAGCTTTGTATTATAGGTACTAGATGTATACTTGTAATTTATCGATTATTTTTATTTTTTATTGTGGTTCATCTCTTTGTCTTCGGCTCCAGAAACATAGTCCTATGTTCTTGCTTATACTGCTTAGCATGTTCTTCCGATGTTATACTGTGTTCCTGGGATGACTGCGTGCAGTTTTTCACATAGACATCTCCAGTTATCCAATTGCAATTTTATTGGTAGGTCTAAGCTGGCAGACACAAAACACGTGAATTTGTAGAGAAGTTGCTGTGTAAATGCAATTCAGCCATATTACAGAATGTCATAAATTGGCTACTCAAAATCATGGTAGTGTATGTTAAATCACTTCAGTGCTGTGAAGTTAATGATGTCAATTTAAACTAGTTGACAGGGTATTTTACCCGTTCGCTGGGTAAAAACCTGGCTGGATGGCCAGGCCCTAAGAGTTGTGGTGAATGGAGTTAAATCCAATTGGCGGCCAGCCACGAGTGGTGTTCCTCAGGGCTCAGAAATGGGGCCATTTCCATCTAATATCTTTATCAATGATCTGGATGAGGGAATCAAGTGCACCCTCAGTAAATTTGCAGATGACACCAAGTTGGACGGGAGTGTTGATCAGCTTGATGATAGGAAGGATCTACAGAGGGATCTGGACAGGCTGGATCAATGGGCAGAGGCCAATCGTATGAAGTTCAACAAGACCAAGTGCCAGATCCTGAACTTGGGTCACCACAGCCCCATGCAACGCTACAGGCTTGGGGAAGAGTGGCTGGAAAGCTGTCCGGAAGAAAAGGACCCGTTGGTGTTGGTCGACAGCTGGCTGAATATGAGCCAGCAGCGTGCCCAGGTGGCCAAGGTGGCCAATAGCACCCTGGCTTGTATTGGAAATGTGTGACCAGCAGGACTAGGGAAGTGATCGTCCCACTGTACCCAGCACTGATGAGACTGCACCTTGAATATTGTGTTCAGTTTTGGGCCCCTCACTACAAGAAAGACATTGAGGTGCTGGAGTGTGTCCAAAGAAGGGCAATGAAGCTGGTGAAGGGTCTAGGGCACAAGTCTTAAGAGGAGCAGCTGAGGGATCTGAGGTGGTTTAGCCTGGAGAAAAGGAGGCTCAGGGGAGACCTTATTGCTCTTGAAAACTACCCAAAAGGAGATTGTAGTGAGGTGGGTGTTGGTATCTTCTCCTAAGTAACAAGTGATAGGATGAGAAGAAATGGCTTCAGGTTGTGCCAGGGGAAGTTTAGGTTGGATATTAGGAAAAATTTGAACTCAATCTTCAAGGTCTCTTCCAACCTAAAAGATTCTATGATTCAGCTTTGGGACATGGGGAGAATTCAAAAGGGGTGGATTTGGAATGCTTTGTCACAAGTTAGAGGTGTGCTTTATTCAAGGCTCAGGAATTGCAAGATTAGATAGTTTTGATAGTGAGAGTTCACTTGCTTTTCAGAAAAATGAGGTGAATATGCTGTAAGATGGGGAAGAAATGTCTACTTTGATTGAAATTGAAGATCATTTCAGTGTATACTGGAAAGCTGAGAGTTGTTTAAATGACAGAAATAAAATTTTATTTTACGCTTGAACACTACAAGCTAGGTGGCAGGGGGGTGAAAGAAAGCATAAGCATTGCTGGGAAAGGGAAGAGCACTGGAAGTGTCCATCAAAAATTTGGGTAAGTACTATATGGTATATTGGACTACTCTGAATGGCTGCATGTGTGTTTATATATTCCCGGGTGGAATGGAATAATTAAAAAAAAAAAAAAAATTAGAAAAGTTGAGTTACATTTTCTAGCAACAAGTGTTCTGAGAAACCTCTTCATCCTTGAAGCTACACATGTTGAAATGTGGAATTTATGTTCCAGTGCAACATTGCCTTTTACCTTCTGAAAACTGATTTCACTCAAAGAACAAAAAGCAGGTTTTATCCAGAGTATGCTATATTGCAGTAAACTAATAGAATTTTCCTGTGATTGCTGATGTTGACTTAATGACTAGCAGCAGCCTTTTAGGTGCTCTGTTGAATGCTTAAAATTCACAAATGGGCCTTAATTGCTGATAATCAAAATATGCTTTTTGCCTCTGTGCTATAGCTATTGACTTCACCAAAGCGATCCTTCTGAAATGTGTAAGAAAACTTGTACTCAGAAGAGCCTGTAGAATAGCACCTGCTTATGAGCGAAGTTTTACCTAAAACTAATGACTTTCCTTGCAGATTTTGAGGTAATTTTTATAGTAAATTTACGTAAGAATGATTCCCTGCAAGATGTTTTTTTATAAGCTGTGTTCTCAATGCTGCATTCTACAATTTAAAATACAACAGTGTGCTTCCCGCTTGGCTGGATGGCAACCCGTCGCTGTCCAAGGTTTATTGAACTTGCAAGCTCCTTCCTTTTGCTTCTCTAATTTTTGATTCTGGAAGCAACTCAAGGCAGGGGAAACAACCTTGGCAGCTACTGTCTGCTTTTTCTCTGTGATTTTACCTCAAGATCCCAATACTCTACTCTCCTTGTCTTTGATAGTAAATGGTAAGTCTTAGTAGGTGACCATTAGTAGGATATGGTTAATATAGCAGTTAGATTAGCGAATGCTCAAGAAAAGAGCTCACGGTGGGGGAACCTAGCACTGATTAGTTGTGTTTTGGTACAGACCTTATACTCATAGCAAATGTCATGCATTACCTATACATGTGTGAAATATCCACAGGGAGCTCTAATGCAACGGGCAAAAAAGAACATCTGTCACATCTCCTGCAATAGACCCTGATCCCAGGACATCTCCCTCCAGTGACGAAATGACCAGTGCTAGATTGATGCTGATCATTTTGCAGGAAATGGATTGCCCACTCAGGCTGATTTGTGGGGAAAAGTAATGCTCATTGATATATTTTGTCTGAATCATGCTCTTTCACTTCAGTATTTATTGTGGCAGACAGCTCTTACTGAAAAGCTTTAACTTCTCACCTAAAGACTTGTGAAGTAGCTCCATGAAACACTCTTAAGATAGCTGACACTATCGGAGGAATTTTGTTTTCCTCCGGTGTTTTAGTATTTGGTTTGTAAATCTTCCTCTTCCACAGGGAAAAGAACGTGAAGTTTATGTTGATTTGGAAGGGAGAAGTGTTCTCCTCTTCAGATCTTTAGCAGCAAGAAGGAATTATCAGAATATGCTAACTAGCAAATTTTGGGAGGATGACAGAGAAGGGTGTGGGTTTTTGTGGGGTTTTTGTTTGTTTGTTTTGTTTTCTTTTTTTAAACTAGCCATAACATATGTAGCTATTCAAGGGAAGTTAAATATTCAGGGTATTGATTAAGATTAAAAGCATTCTCTAGTTCAGAAAATCCAAGATTGTCTGTCTGCTAAAACGTTCTCTGGCAAGATTTGAACTTTTCGTCCTAGTCTGTCTCCATGGACACAAGGTCTTTTCCATAATTTGTCTCCCCTCCCCCCCCGCCTCCCCGTTTCCTTTCTATCATTCACTAACCCATTTCTCAGGTGAGGAGGAGGATAGATTTAATACAGAAAGCATGCATTTAACCTTAAGTCTGGAATTTTGGTCATAAAGAAGTGTGGTAAGGAGTCTACCTGAGGTAGCAAAGGGACGCATCTGGTTTCATCTGGTTTGTTTTGACCTGAAGTAGGTAAGCTGTTTTGCTGAGATTTTTGGAGGCGTTCTCAGGGATCCTGCCAGAGCTGCTAGATCCTCTCTTCTAACTAGCAGATGTGTTGCAAGAGCTGTGAACCTGTCTTTGGTGTCTCTCTATTTGCCAGATACGAGAAGCGAAGTTCATAGAAGCTCACAGTGGACAGTCAGGTTGTCCTTGGGAGTGTTAAACATCCAAGTAAAGTGTCTGCATAAAGTCCCAGAGAACGTTGACAGTTACAGATGTCATACGCTCTTCGATATTTTGAAGAAAGATCTGTTAAGGATATCTTATGTCTTTTGTAAAACAGGTAGTTAGGTCAGCTCCTTTAATTGCTGAGCTTCTGCCTCTTTTAAAGCATTGAAGGAGCTTTCTGCTGTATACCTGGCTTGCAAAGAGACTGATAATTTCTTGGGATGGTAGATTGCTTTCCTCCTCGGGTACTGGAAGAGATGTTTAAGGCTTCCGGACTCATCAACAAAGACGACCCTTTTCCTTTTTTCCTCCCTCCTCCAAAGCCAGCAACCTTATGGGCTAAAGCAATAGTATGCAGACCTACAAAATACAAAATCTGATATTTGTAGCTGTGCAACTAACAGCAAGGGAGCTTGGAGGTGAGACTGGTAAGCACTGGATAGCAGACCAATGAATAAGAAGTCTGTAGTCCATCAAATGATAGCACATAAATGAGTACGAAGTCTGTAGTGTATCAAATGATTAATGAATGTTGTCTTCACAAAATAGAATGATGTTATGTTGTAAGGATATTCAGAAAGTGTCTAAGTTATAGAATTTAAAGATATAAAATAGGAATTGAATGTGTGAAGAATGGAGCATAGGATCATGTCTAGTATGTGAGTAAGTTAACTAGCCAATTTAAAAAGTACGTGGCAGGAGTTGGTAAATAACAGTTGCTCCCTGGAGTATAAATCCTGTGCTGAGATCCCTGGAGAGCTCATAGCCCCTGGAGGTGCTGATGTCAACCAGTGGAACAGCAGCGACATCAATGGAAGCAGCAGATTGGAAAGAATGGGTAAGAACAGGAAACAATTGAGCCAGACTGCCTCCTCCACACTTTGTTTTCTCCTGGTTGTCTTAAACTTGGCTTTTAGAATCAGTCCTAGTGACATTTGCTCTCTGTTCTGTAAGGTTTTCCTCAAAAGGAACCACCCTGTGGAGTGTGCAATGAGAAGACTGAGCAAAAAGAGCCAAAACAAAACCCCAAAGGAAATAATATTTTGTTAGCTGAGACAATGAAGATATGTAGCAACTGGCTTTTCAGTTGTTCCCTTAACAGAGATTATGTGGGTTCCTGGTTAGGGAGAAGAGAACAAAATAGCGGATGGGAGTGGGGGGAACTTGTTTTTATTCTCCTCTGAGGGAAGAAATAGAATTGTGCCAGCAGAGACGAGGACTGAAAAGAAAAAGAAACATACCCTGGTGATTAGCTGCCATCGTGATTGTCAGAGGTATAGGTCTGTTTGTTCCGTCACTTTGTGTGTCTCTGTCTGCAAATTACATGCCAAGTGAAAATTAACTTGCTCCCTTGAAGCTTCATTGATAGGATGTATGTGTCTAAGGCTTAATAACTATTATATAACAAGCCATTCCAATTTTACTGTTCATTGTTTGCTTCTTTAAAATAATTGAGGTCAAGCCGGCTGCTACCCTGAGGTGACAGTAATGGAGAATTATGTGCTTATCATCTGTAATGGGAGAGAAGCAGTAATCAAGGAAGGACAATTGATATGGATGTCATTATCTGGTTCCATCTTTCCAAGATGCTTTCAGAGTATCTTACTTGGTGTTCTAGGATCCTTTCTTAAAATATTTTTTCTCATTAGCATATTAATGTTCACAGGGTCTACTGTGAGTCTTCATCCAGATTGAAGCTTTGTGGATAGAATTCCCTTCTGTTCATAGCTTAAGGAGATTCTTTTTGGTCAAAAGCTCAGATTTTATTGTAAGGAAAGGGTACAGATATGTTACTTGTGGAACTTAAGCATGTTTGTTGTCATCTGATCTTGTAAATGTTTCTACACTAGACACTTTTAAAACTGAAGTGCAAAATTGTCTTTATAAGAGATTTGTGTTAGTATATTGCAGTATTTCTACTAACAACCTCTGTGTATAGCTCTTTCACTTTAGTCATATATTAAGCTGTAATTTTGCCTTCCTAGCTTGCATGGTATTGATGGAATCCCATTAGAAGATCTGTGGACGTGACTTTACTGAAGAAAAGAGAGAAGTCTATAAATCCTATCAGAAAATTTAATTTGTCAAGTAGTAGGATGCACATAGCAAGTGACCTTGAGTAGTCTTGAGAACACTTTTCAGAAATTAAGCCAAGGCAAAAGTTCTCTTGCTCTGCAGTGGTTAGATATAAATGTTAACTCAAAATGAAATACAATAAATTGGAAAAAAATACCATTTTTACTGCAGCTGCAGAAGCTATCTTAATTTGTCAGACTTATTAATTGGAGAGGTATATGTTTCGAGCTGGTGATTAACAGTACTTAAAGTAGTCATTTTGCATGTTGTTTATGCTCTTTCCTTTCTCCGAATAAATAGTTGAGAGGGAAAGTTTTGCAGAAATACTAAGTGGGAATTGTGAATTTGAGCTGAGTTAGTAGCTAGTGTGCCAAATTAATGGACGGTGTGATTGCTTTAGTGACGTTGCAGTTCCAGGTATCTTTATCTTACATTTCGATACATACTTGGTATGTGTGTGTATATATATATATGTGTGTGTATATATATATAAAAATATTTTTGCATATATTAGTTGTCTGTTTTAACTAATAATTTTTAAAATATGACAGTTTGTGGTGGTGTTGATGAAATATAGGTCAAGATTGCAAGAGGAGTCCTTGCTCAAGGTCAGAATTGGTGACTATATTAGGTTTACATGGCAACCCAATGTATTTGGTTTACAATGGCTTAGAAGGTTTTTATTTTTTGTGCATGGACTTTCTTATCTTCTGTCACTCATGTGCTTTTGCTTTTAAAAAAAGCAGCGTTGTATATTAAAGAAAATAAAAAACCAAACCCCATGGTATATGCTTGTTTAAGATTGAGAACCAAGGTCCTGACTCATATAACTTAAAACTTACTCTGGGGTGGTTTGAAAAGCTAATCTGTCCTTGTGTCCTTTGCCAATGTCTTCTGAAATGTTTTTCTCTTGGTACTGTTGTCTAAAAGTAAGAAACTAGTATTTCCAGAAAGTGTATGTGCGTGTGACAGAGAGAGAGAGATATGTTGTGTTTTCATGTAACACTTTTATTTAAAAAACAACAACAATAAAAACCTCAACCAACCAACCAAACAAAAAAAACACAAAAAAGTGAAGAAGCAAACTGGCTATTTCTCAGTCTTTGAAGGCAGTAAACTTCTCACAAGGGCAACCTGACTTAGAGTTGATAAGAAAGTGATCTGCATTGCATTTCTGTTACTATTTAAATGTCTAAAGCTTTTCCCAGACAACTGTTTATTTTACTGATGCTCGGGTTTTCATGTTAGCACTGTGTTGTTTATTTTCCCATGTTTCTAATAATTGTTTTCAACTTGCATGCAGTCAGTAATGAAAAGGATTTAAAAATAAAAATAGCTGCATTATATCTTTCAGAGGAGTTGCCTGGAGATGAGTAGGTGGACAATGTGCTGCTAACGGTGGCACAGAGAATACTACAGTAGAGAGAGAATTTTTAACTGATGGAGCCGAATGTCTCCTTGATGAACAATTTCTAACACGTCACAGAGGAGCTTGTTGATACAGAATTTCTGTGGATTTTCAGTGCTGAAAGAATATTTTCATTTTTCTCTGGAGTGGTTTGGATTTTTTCATACACATGGGTAGGTGTGTCTTAATACCTACTGTAAAAGGATTCAATATGTGTGAAGATCAATCCAAAAAAGGAAAATACCATATGTTAAAATTTAAATTGCTTATGTGTGTATCAGATTGTGGCTGAGGAGGTCCTGAGGAATGTTCCTCAGGTTTTGTATTCCAAAAGAAGGGTAGGAAGATCTGAAGTATTTAAATCATTATATAGAAAGACAGAATTGGTGACACTACTCATTTTCTTGGCCAGCTCCACATGGCCGGCATGACAAAGGGAGAGTGTCTGCTTGGCCTTTGAGGTAACGTGGCTGATGTCATTTTTCCTTTGCTTCAGGGAGCTTGTGGGAGATGTCCCTGAGACAGCCGTGGAGCGGGTAGTTTTGTAGCTAGCTTATAGCTGGTGTTTGCTTTAGGTTTTTGTAATGCACTGTTATTTGGGTGAAATCCTGCAGGGTCATAAATTCTAGAAAGGAAGATGTTCTGATTATCATAATACCAGTCTGGGCTGGACAAACAGACTTAGACCTGTTAGTCCTGGAGTCTGGATAACAAGAGCATTTCCACTGTAAACAAAATCATGTCAAAAGCAGTCATATGCTCTTCTATTTAGGTGTGACTATTCAGTTTTCTTCCTTTGAAGTTTTTATTTATCTTTTGTTTAGGATGGGAGGAAAAAATCTTTTACAGAAAGTTTTATTATTATATTATATTATTATTATGTATACTTAATAATTGGGAATCTGTCTCTCTAGTTCCAGAAACAGATTGAAGCCTTAAATAAAAAATTACATTCAGGTTTTGTAAGATGATTTCTCAGCATGGGAAAGATTGATATATCATCTAGTATTTTAACAACATACTGCATTACTGTAATTTTTTCTTTTAGCACAGAAAATAGTACCTCAATTTTTCATTACTATTTCTTAAATTTATTTCTAGCAGCTAATTTTGGCTTATTTACTGTATGAAAGAATGTTCTTTCCTCTTATTATGTCTGAAATACATTTCTTTGCAATTCTAGGATATCTCATATCTTTTTCTGCCTATCTTTCACGTATTGTGGGGGTCACCCTGAGATTAGAGTAATTTCTGCTTACCCATTTGTTTGGAATCTTGTCACATAACCGTTTGATCCCATACATCGTGGTTGGCAGTGTGTGCACAACAGAAAGATCCAGGAGGTGCAATTCCAGCTGCAAAGGAGTAGTTAGTAGTTGCCGTGGCTGGGGTAAGTGGGGAAAGCAATCAGACAGGATTTTAAGATCAGCCAGGGAAAGGAGAAAGGAGGCCGCAACAGAAGCTGTGAATTGGCTGTTTTGAAGCAAGTGGTAGAGAGTGGATGACCTACTGAGGGGAAAAAAAAGAGATGATTCCTGTTGCATTCAGTCTTCTGTGAGGGCGTCATTGGGTGACAGGTTTCTTTGAGGGTAGTGTCATTCGGAAGAATTGTGTTGAGTTTGTGTGGCAAGGTTTTGGTAGTGGAGGGGCTACTGGGGTGGCTTCTGTAAGAAGCTGCTAGAAGCCTCCCCTGTGTCTGATAGAGCCAGTGGCAGCTGGCTCCAAGATGGACCCACTGCTGGCTAAGACCGAGCTAATCAGTGATGATGGTAGCACCTCTGTGATAACATGTTTCATAAGGGGAAAATACTGCTGTGCGACAGCAGCCAGAGGAGAGGAGTGAGAATACGTGAGAGAAACAACTCTGCAGACAGCAAGGTCAGTGAAGAAGGAGGGAGAGGGAGGTGCTCCAGGTGCCAGAGCTGAGATTCCCCTGCAGCTCATGGTGAAGGCCATAGCAAGGCAGGCTGTCTCCCTGCAGCTCATGGAGGTCCATGGTGGAGCAGATATCCACCCTGCAGCCCATGGAGGACCCCATGCTGGTGCAGGTGGATGTGCCTGAAGGAGGCCGTGAATTCATGGAGAGGCAGTGCTGGAACAGGACCCTGGCAGGACCTGTGGACCCGTGGAGAGAGGAGCCCATGCCGGAGCACTGGTGACTCCATGGGGGACTCATGCTAGAGCAGTCTGTTCCTGAAGGACTGCACCCCATGGAAAGGACCCATATTAGAGCAGTTTGTGAAGAGCTGCAGCCCATGAGAAGGACTCATGTGGGAGAAGTTTGTGAAGGACTGTCTCCCATGGGAAGGACCCCATGCTGGAGCCGGGGGGGGGGGGTTGGGGGGGGCTGGAGAGAGGGGGGGGGGGGGGAGAGAGAGAGAGAGAGAAGGAAGCAGCAGCAGCAGAGATGATGTGTGGTGAACTGAGTGCAACCTTCAGCCCTGCTGAGGGGGAGGAGGAGGTAGAGAAAATCAGGAGTGAAGTTGAGCTTGGGAAGAAGGGAGGGATGAGGGGAAGGTGTTTTAAGATTTGATTTTATTTTCTCTTCTCATTACCCTACTCTAATTTTGGTTGATGATAAATTTAATTAATTTCCCTAGATCAAGTCTGTTTTGCCTGTGACAGCAATTGGTGAGTGATCTCTCCGTGCCCTTATCTTGACCCATGAGCCTTTCATCATGTTTTTCTCCCCCTGTCCAGTTGAGGAGGGGAGAGAGAGAGTGTTTTGGTGGGCACCTGCTGTCCAGCCAAGATCAACCCATCACAAGAATACAGACGAAACCTGAGAATTTCTGGCAGGCTAAAAGGTCTGAATCTCTTCACACTTCAGGAACAGCTGTTAATAGGGAACACATAATGTAGTCTACTTGTTCTCCTGCTGCAGGCTGAAGGTGGAGATAGGAGCAAACCCTGCCTATGGTTCTAGCCCAAGACTTCCTCTTACTGAACACTTTGTGGTTAGGTAAATGCAGTCCTACCGATGTTAGATACATGTGCACACGTACAATTACTTTTAATACATGTAGTCCTGATAGTTCTTTATTTTTTTCTATTTTATATCTAGCATAGAGTTGTATTTCTGAAGTTTGAATGCATTTGTGGGAATATGCAGTTTCTTTCCCATATTATGAGAAGCTATTTATAGGTGAAGAGGGAGTGTCAAAGCTGAAACAGGAGTGGAAAGAGAAGTGGGTTGAGGCTTGGTGAGGAGATACGGGCAAATAGTCTTTGCTGTTGTAAAAACCGGAGAACTACTACTTTAAGCTGTCTGTTTGCAAATGGGGAGGATGGAGAGCTGAAAGGTTCTAAAATAACCCTGTGTAAGAGCAAAGTCATTCAAAATTAAGCCAGACATTTCACTTTGGAAAAAGAAAGTCACAATTTAACTTTCTCAAAATCAAAGCTTTTCATTCTGGTTTTGAAACCAGCTTAGAGTGCTGATAAATCAAGCACTGTGCCTCCCCTCTCCCCCGAGACAGCAAAAAGAAGATCCGTAAGTAAAATAGAGGATTATGCTATAGCTGCACGGCCTAGTGTCTGTCCTGTTAAGGGTTAATGTGTTTATTGAGTTTTGTCTACCATGGTTTGGTGTTTTTGTATTAGTTCCTCTTTGGTTTACTCTTTTTAAAACAACCACACTTTAGCTCTTTTAAAATCTTTTGTCAATGACTTGTTTAATAAATATATTGACAGGCATGTAAAAAAATTGAGTTATTTCAATAACGTACATTATTTCCTTTCCTTTTGCCACAGAGTTGTTCTGTGACTCTCTAGAATAGGGGTGAGTCTTCCTTTTTGTTCTGTTCGTTTAACGCCTTAGACAAAGTGGGTTTTTATCAGTGCTCGAGCAGTAAATACTCAGCAAGCTCTAATACTTTGAATCCTACACAAAAGTTGCGGTTCCTGGTGTCTTCTGCTGCATCAGGTCTGCAGAAGAGCTGTTGGTATTGCAACTGTAATGTGAAACTAGCACAGAAAGGGTGAATCAAAAAGGCTAGAGAATATTAAGACTCAGCAATACCTTGTATTGGATAAAGGGAGAATAAATAATTAATCTTATCTAATTTTCTACTAATCTAGGAAGAATGTAGTGAGAAAAGCCTGTAGAGCTTTGGGCTAGGTGATAGCTGCAAACGTTCAGTTTTCCAAATGTTTCCTAAGCTCTCCAATCAGTTTATTTTACACTTGCGTCTTAGCTGCAGAAGAATGTAGTTGTCCTTTATTAAAGGGGAGGGATTAATGGAAACGTTTGAAGTTTTCAAAGTTTTATTTCACAGAATGTTTATTTATTTATTTATTTATTTATTTCCTGTGGAAGCAAATATTTGGAAATGTAAGCTGTTTCTAACAAAAAGAAAACAGGAAGGTAGGAAAACTGATCACAGAGATATAAATGTTCTATTTTCGTTTTGAAGTGAAGCATGAGAACGTCAGGTTTTCAACTTCATACTCTAATTCAGGATGGGATAAGGAGGGAAGCAGTTTTCCATACAATTATATTATGCAGTCTTCCACAAAGATGATGTTTTTTCTCTGAGCTCTACATTGTTTGCCTGCCTGATCTCTTTTCCTGAGGGAATATTTGCACGACTGTGTGTCTGTGGTGCTGTTGGTTTTGTTTTAGTTTCGAAGCAACCTTCTGTCCGTGCTGTGGAGCTCAGTTACATGGTATGTGACTTCTCAAAGCAGAGCACTGCCTGGGGTTCTAGCAGTTCCCTAAAGCTGTGTATCGTGGAGGTCTGTGTCACCTTCTCACTGATCTTGTTTTCTGTCAAAGGGAATTAAAATTGACTGTAGCTTCTACAGAAGCTTTGGCCTCTGTTTTAAATGTTGACTATTAAAATGTCATTATTGTTAACCTTCAGCAAGGCATTTTGCTAAATTTCCTTACAAACCTTACAACAACAGTTTTTCTCTTAATTCTACTCTAACTTGTTTTCAACGATTGTTATTTACATCTTTGAGTTCAGTTTCCTTTCTTACTTTTCAGTGTGCTCAACCTATTCTTTCTTAATCAGTCTATTTACCACAGTGTAGGGAGGCTTTGAAAATATAATAATTAAAAAGTCATGAAGTTCATAATAATACATTTTTACAGTATAGTAACTTGGACAAATGGAACTTTAATCTTCATTGTTTACAAAGTCTTCAGATACTTTTTCTAAAGCTTTCGAGTGTGAACCTATAATTTTTTTGCAAGGTAAATGTAAGAAAAGAGACTTGTGTGCACGTATAATTTCCTGCAGACTGTAAAAATGGGGAGAGAAGTTTTAAACATCTCCTCTTTCTTTTGGCTTTAGGAAGGATTTTGGAAGCTTGCTGATTTGTTTAAAGAACAGCCTGCTCAAATTACATTGATTTTTATCCGCTATACAAGCATGCGTTTCATCTTCATCTGGATGGTCCAAATCTAGAAACAGATTAACTTTCTCCCTGACAGATGATATTCATATCTGATAGTAAATAAGTACTCTAATTTGCATCCTATACTAATGTCTGTAAACTTACAAATGACCTTATTTTGTATTTCTTACTGATGCTTGAGAAATGAAAAATGTCTATTCTTAAACTGTGATTAGATGTTTTCTGTAGGAAAGAAGGAGGAGAGTCAGTGTAGCTTCCTTGAGTGTCTTGGATCACATACAAAGGAAAGAAAATCTAAACCTAAATTAATAATGGAGAAGAAAGTAGAATTTTCATACTTTTCCTTACGAAGACTTTCAGAAAGTATAAGTCACCTCATTAAACCTCCTATGAACCTACTGTTTTAAGAGACGATATTCTCTAACATAGTCTTGACATTTTTACAGGCCTTTGGTAGTCTCAAGCTCTTCGTTTTTGTAGGTAAGTATATGGTATGTTTGGATCAGAACATTAACATCCATTTGTGGTAGTTCTTCACATTTAGTCACTATATCAACCCATAAGAATTTAATAACTGCATAGTGATATTTCTTATGACAGCAGATGTTTTTGGACCTTTACAGATCATGAGCCAAGTTGAAGGACAACAAAAGAATCTTGTACAAGCCATCGAAGCTCTCCCAAGTTCTGGGCCCCTTTCTGCCTTGGATCAGGACTTGCTGCTTTTAAAAGCTACCTCTGCTGCCACCCTGAGCTGCCTTGGAGAATGCCTGACTCTGTTACAGCAAAGCATGCATCAAGTGGGCCAGCATCATAACAGGACACTGTCATCAGGTGAGCACAACCTCTCTTGGCATTATTTTATGTGCTTTGGGGTTTTTCATTATGATACTGAAGCAGGCAAAATTAACCATTCCTAAGAGAGGCAAGTAGAGGTGAGCAGCTTGTAAGCTTCTACAGCCTCAGGTGTTGTAATTTTTTTTTCTTTGCTTAAAAAAAAAAAAAAAGCAAAATGTATTGAAATCAGAGGAGTCTTAAGTCTTCGTAGGGAAATCAGGTTCTGAAGACTGCGAGACAAAAAAAGGGCAGGCGTGGAGAACAGGTAGATAAGCCTATATTCTTGATGACTGTGCAGAACCTGCTTGGTTGGAGTTTGTTTGTGTGTGTGTTTCCTTTTTTAGATTGAAATCACAATACAGATTTGTTTGATAACAATACATGTAATATTATGCAATGTTATAGTGAAAATCATATTTCTAGTCTTCTACATGGAAGGATGCTGTTGAGGCAGATTTATTCTAGTCTGTGGTTTTCTTTAAATCTGGAAAAAGTTCTCCATGCTGTTATTTAAAAAAAAAATAAATCTGTGGCAAATTTTTATGAGCCTAAAATGTCAAACAGTATGATTCTGCATTGAACTCTGCAGGCATGAACCTCTCAGTCTCCATGTAGCTTAATTTTGTTCAGTTCACCCAGTTCTGTGTCTGTGTGCGTAACATTGGAAGTTGGACCTTCAGCTTTCTGAAAGGGTGGTCAGTGTTCCAGACACAAACTGTCCTTACTTACTGTAGGTTTACTACAGGGCAGGATATGCCCTCAGGGCTGCTGAGACAGCTAGGTAGGAAGCCCTCGGTGCAGGCAAATGACATAAAAAGAGTTCTTGGAAAAAAAAAATTGTAAAAACTTTGACACCTATACTATAGTATGTCATGACTTTTCCTGCATCCGGATTCTGATATATTTCGTAAAGAAACATAAGTGAACAAGAAATTTTCTTATTTTCTGTATTCTAATTTTCTTGTAGAAAATGCAAAAAAACCTTACACATATCTAAATAGTAATGATGAAGTGCATTTAATTGAATTCTTTGAGATAATTTCATTTCAAAAGAAACAGTTTATAACAGAGATGAAAAGCAACCTTAAAAGAAAAGTCACTTTCTAGTTTCAAAGTCCTTGAAGGTTGTTTTTCATGTCCGTATGATCTAAGTGAACTGTCAGATGATTTGAGTTTGTACATGTCCTTGAATCTGTGTCCAAATAATCTTCTGTTAAATCAGTGCCTGTATTTTGACTTGATAATGATTTTCGAGAATCTGTGCACAACAACAGAGAAAACAAGCATAACATTAGAAATTGCTGAAATGGAATCCCATGGTTTTTGTAAAAAAGTGGAAAGCCATGACTATAAAGTACTTAGTAAAATTTAATAAGTGTTTTTGTTTGTTCCTCCTAAGACTTTAAACTTGTACAAGAATCCTTTCAGGAATCAAAATTCTGTAGCAGTGGTTCACATCAGCATCTTTGGTGTAGCTGTGAGAACCTGAATGCAAACAGTTTATTCTTCAGTGTGTACATGTGCATGTTCTTCAGTATGTAATTAAAGAAAAAAGACAGAGAGGAACTAAAAGCTGCTGAAATATTTAGTCTCTCCTCCCTGACTGAAAGAGTTTGTGAAACGATTCCCCCCCCTGCCCGGTTGCTCTTTTCTTTTCCCCAGACCTTGTTATGCAACATAGTTGCCTGAAAGAACCTGGCCTGAAAGTCTTGATTACTGATTTTTGTACACGCTTAATATTGTCCAGTCATACTTTGATAGACTTTACATTTCTGCTGAGTCGGTGGAGTTTCACAGTCATCAAAGCTGCGTAAAGTCATATTACATCAGATTAATGCCTTTAAGTAATCCTCTAGCAAACTCTAATTCTGAGAGATAATATATTTCATTTTAATTCTGTGTCCTCCAGGTGAATTTTTTAATTTCATATCCAGAAGGTGCAACAAAAAGATGACCTTTACTGTCACCTCTTGATACTGGCAGGTGAAAATGACTCTCTTTAGTTTAAAAGCCATTATGTTCCTCTGATAGGAAGTCTCAGACACCTTTCCCGTGAGATGTGATGGCCCTGTGCAATTTATTGTCAAGTGTTTCCATCCTGGTGCTGTCTCGTTACCTTCTGCATAGAGTCCAAGATGCTAGTGGGCATTGTAGGGCAGGAGTCCCCAAATTTTGTAGAGAGAGACAAAATAGGAATTTGGTAACTTATTTTCTTGCTTCTCATGAAAGCATTCCAGTCCAGCACAGCTGCACAGTCCAGTGCCGCCCCTGTGGAATGTGAGAAATAACCAAAAGCTTAACTTTGGTGATTTGAACTTGCCCTAGAGTGTACCCTCCTTCAGCATCAAAAGCTCTCACTGTTATGCCTTGAAGAGAGGATTGCCTGAAAAGTAGATATGTATCTATTTTTCTCTGTACCTTTTCTCTGCTTGTTTCCTTGAAGTCTTCATGGCTGATTAAGCAAGGATTGCTGTTGCCAACTGTGCGCACTGTAGGCATAGACCTTGTGATCTTACTGTTTCTAAAGCAAGGACTTAAAGTAGCTGAGAGTTTCTGACCTGGTACTTATAGAATGCACTCATGAAGATTATAATTAAATAGAAGCTATTTTAAACAGATTTACAGAGCTTTATTGTTTTAAACAGAAAAAAAAATTATCCTTTCTTTTGATATAAATACCTTTATTGCTTTGTTTTCCAGTAATGAAAGTAGAAAGAAAGCAGTTTGATATTCAGTTTAGTGGAGTTGGGGATGAGGGTGGACTTGAACTTCATTTTAGCAGCTTCTCTGTTGTCTCTGTTTTGGAGAAAATTAATGGACAGGAAAGACAAAATCTACGTGCTTTCAGTTTGGTGACAAATGACAGCTAGGTATCTCCTGCAGTTGAGATGGCAGGAGGAGGCAAAAATGAGCAGAGTCCTCCTCCTTTTTCTTGCTTAACCCCTTCCCCCGCCTCCCTCCCAAATGTGTGTAGACACAAAAGCGTGAGGAAAGAAGACAAGGGAGAACATACTCTTTGTTACTGGTGCGGTTTACTAAATTCGACAGTCAGTCAGGTCTCCCTTAAATGCATCATCACTAGACTTGCTTCTGTTGAGAGTAACCAAAACAATTTGCTGTTCTATCTAAATGCTAATGCGTTATTCCTTATATGTTCTTCTTTCTTTGGAAGATAACGTTATTTGCTAGTCTCCGCACAGCATTAGCAGATACAGCGTTGTCTTTCTAATCTGAAAAGCAGGTGTGCAGCTGCCACTTGCTGTTGCTGGTTCAGTCTGCTGTAGGATTCAGCAGAGCGACAAAACTGTCACATCCATCCCTGACAGGGGAAGGAATCCAGGTCTAATCTTGGTCTCTCTTCAAGGCCTACTGTTGTGTTGTTAAGGGGATATTTGTTAGAGTATAGTTACAGTATATTCTAAGAGTTTTATCAGTAGATATTAGCTTACAGTTGTGCCAGGAAAAAACATAAATGTGTTTTTTTTAGTTTATAAACTGAGACCAGAGGACTTAAAAATAAAAAGGTTTTTGTTGCAGGATTGAGGTAGGTATTAAGCATATTTCATGCACCAATTATCATGCAAAAATGTAGTTTGAAAGTCCATCAGGTACCTAGAAAATCAGAACCAACAAAAGAAAATTACCAACATTGCTTAACTGAAAAATTGCTTAACTGTAAACCTTCTCTTTGGGGAAAATTTCCGTCCCTTCTGCTATGTGCACCTGTGAAGGGCAAACATGTTTCTCCTGAGGACCTTTGTGTGGGATAAGCCTGTTGTGCCGTCTGAAGTAGGTGAGGTTTTGTGAACTGTAGCATTGCTATATGGAAAGGAGAATAGGTTGTGTCTGGATGCTGTACTTTTCTTATGTAGCAGTGTTTTCCTGTGCCTTGGTGGATTTGTCTGCTGCCTGTTCATCACAGTGAAAATCAGTGTTGAGGGGAAGTGGGAAAGAAGCTCGCTTTTGGGTATTTTCTATAAGAACTCTCACTTTGTGTGTACATACGCACCGAATTTCCAGAGGAATCAGGCTTGGATTTTCACTCCTGGAACCACAGAACCAACACCATGCAGGTAGAGGAGATCTGACTGATTTTACTAGTTGTGTATTTGGTACGTCCTTTCTAATTTTTACATAGTTTACTGCAGAAACAGATGTTTTGTTTTCATTTAGTGTAGTGCTTTGCATAGTCTTATTGCAAATAGTAAGGTAGCTGTGTAGCTATGAATGCTTTTGTATAATTTGTGACTGCCTTTCTTGAGAATTTATTTAGAATTATGAAACACATCAGAATAAAAATTGAATTTACCTTTCTGTCCACTGTCTTATGGCTATAACTGAGAACAGGGCAAAAATCTGGCTTAAAACCAAAACAGTGACAGCAGTTTCTTCCTGTTCTTACTCAACTCTGAAGATAAACCTTATTTTCTCATAATATGTTTTTTTTAATCTTTTTTTTTTCTTCCTGAAGTCTTTAAAAGAACAGAAATCAACTATCGATAGAAAATTTTGAGTGCCATAAAGTGGCAAAGATGGCAGCTCCGTTAGAGTGGATATTTACAGATGGCAGCTTTGTCTGCGGAGAGTAAATTCCAATAAAATAACTTGATTTGATATGGGACAGAGAACAACTACCTGTACTATTTTGTGGTGAGACTAGTTTCTGCTAGTGCAGATGAGAAGTTTCTCGATTTACAATTGATAATGAGAGTCAAGTAGGAGCCATGTTGTGGTGTCCTCTCACTTTCCATATGGAGACTGTATTCTGATTTTAGTTGAAATTAATATTATTTCTGTTGAGTTCTCTCTTCATACTTTGCTTTTGTCTGAAAAATAGGCTGCTCTATTAGATGCATGGCAGCTCCCTAGGGATGATACAAGAATGCTGACATCTCAGAGTAAGATTTATAGATTAAAGGTTGTGAAAGATTCCCTTTGAAACTAGGCATGGAATTTTTTCAACTTGTTCAGAGGCCTGACTTTTTATTTATTTAGGTTTCTATGGTGTATGACTAGTTGCATCTATCTCTTCTGCAAAGTCGTCAATTTCCAAACAGACAGAATTTAGCAAAACAATTTTTATTGTATGCAGACATGTTGAGGAAACAGATGTGCTTTATCATTTGGACCTTAACTCTTGGCATCCTACTGGTGTTGGCTAGCTCATAATGTGTTGTTAAGATCTATTTAAAAATTGATTAATCTGACAAGATTTGTTGTTTTGTGAGGGTAGCATTGCCCTTGAGACAGGTGGAAAAACGTGCTTCCGTAGTTCTAACAGTTTCTGTTTCTGTAAGAGAGTCTAAAATATGTGGAGAAGGGTGAAGTAAATAGCCTTTTCACAGAATGTTTGTACTGAAGAAGAAAACTAGTCTGGTGTTTTTAAAAATATGTAAGTGATGGTGAAGTAAATGTTCACACTTAAGATTTTCCCCTGAAGTGAGGTGTTTATTCAAGTGGCAGCTTTTTCTTGTGCTTATTTACAGAAATTAGATTAAAAAAAAATTGTTTACAGTGAAGACCAAATAGATTGTGTGTGTGGAGAGAAAATGGATAGCCCAAGGAAACGATCAGAAGACTTGCTTTTAAAGAATGGCATAAAGAGAAGTCAGTTCAATTTGTTTTTTTAGTCTCTGTAATAGGAAAATAGCAGTAATAATCCAATATTCAGCTGTTTGACAGGGAGAAACAGAAAAACAGATTGAGATTTGTTACTACAAAGTAACAAAGAGAAGTGTAGGCATGCTCTGCAAAACTCTTTCTGGCTATTCAAAAGTGAAAAAAGTTTATTTTAACTTCTGCTCCGCCCCATCCCACCCTCAATCTGTACTAATTAAGATCAAAAAGACTAAAAGTTTTTCAGCGGGTAACAGACACATGAATTCTCTCCAAGGAACCAACATTTTTATTTGAAATTTTCCAATTTGGTTTTATTGTTCATGCCGATGGTATGCTTCCTTCCTCCCATGCAGTGAGAATCCATTTTGGATCTGTCAAAAGAATCTTCAGATTGTCCTCTGAATCAGAGCTTGTTTTGAGGGATCTGGGGTTATCCTTTGTTTCTAAAAATTGTTCAAGACCTGAGGAGCAAAGAAAGAGATACTATTGACTACAGCCACTGTGCTCTTCATTCCTTGCCATGTATACCAATACCGTGTGTTGATTTATCTCCATCTTTGGAATGGGAGCCGATATCATCTTCCAGATGTGTAGGACCAGTATGTAGGACCAAGAAAATGACCTTTTGTTTGATACTTGCATTTTCTTTCACGTACTTATAACTCAACCAAGATTTACAACATCTACTGGCATAGTCCTCAAAGTCATTGAAACTCAAAAAGCTTTGCAGAATGTGGCCTGACAGGAGAGCCACAGAAAAGTTCTTCCTTTGGCAACAGGAAATTTTTGAGTCATTGTGTGAAATACGCATTGGAGAGGGGAAAAGGGCTGGATTTTTGCCCTGTTGGTTTCCCTGAGCTTTGCAAATCATTTTATACTTAACTATTTGCTTATGCTTTCTTCAGCAAAAGATGGTGCCACAGAATCAGACAAAGTAGACCTGAAGTTGTGTCATGTCATCATAACTTAGTGCCATTTTAGATGAGAGAAATGTTCTGTATTTAGTTTATCTTTAGAATTTGGTAAGACCTTAGTTATAGGATTTGCAGCCTGTTTTTTAATAATGTAAGTGTTAAGATAATACTACATAGCATTACCTCACCAGATCAAACTATTTACTTTAATTAGGAGGCAACCTCTGATAACCACTAGTAATATGGACAGGAGAAATTGCGTGTTCTTTAATGTACTTTGTGTTGATTTGGATGATCTTAAAAAGTTGTCAGTGATGAGAGAAGATAATCCTCCCTGTGGCACTAATTGTATTTTCATATGCAAATTATGGTAATGACTTGAAGAGCTGCAACTTTCTTATCCATATCTCTGCATTTTATAGCAGTGTGTAGTTAATAGCTGAATTTTAAGCTCTATGCTGAGGGCTACTGATTTGAATGTTGATACTATATTTTAGAGCACTAAGGGAGGAACAACTGTGCAGCCACCTTAGTTAATCATTCTTTCTGTTTTGGCATCCTTAAATACTGGCCCATCCTGGAAATCAAGTGCCCCTGGAAATAAAAAGGTTGTTCTGATGTCTAGTTCTGTTTGATTCATATTTAATGTGAATCTTTCTAATGAGACCTCTTCTAAACTGTGATCTTGGGACCAGTAAAGCATTTTAGCACTTAATCTAGAAAGAGCTTTTAGTAGTACAGACAAAAATAAAATAGAGCTGCTAAGCTTAAAACTCTGACTTTTAGGCAGAAGAAATAGAGGGATGGGGAATATGTTACCTGAAGTAGTCTTTGAACTGAGATCTGATGCAAAAACTAGATGATTTGTCACCCTTCTGGTACTGGTCCGTATTTATAAGATGTGGCACTGTGTCAAGAATGTTTACTTGGATAACTTCATAACTATTAAAATACTGGATAGAGAATACTTGTTTAATTACCAGGGTGTGTCAGAGTGTATAATCTTTACGTATAATTCTGTCTGGTGGTGGGAGTAACACTTTATCCTTTATTGACTTTTTGAAAAAAATACTTATCATAGATAAATCGGCATAGAAGACGCAAGAATATTTTTGTTGCTAAAGTAAGACTGTGCATAGAAGCAGAGAAGAGATAGTAGTTCATTTATATTAGTAGAATGTTGAGATGAATGGAAGAAATCTGTAGTCTGTCCCTTGGAAGTTGATGCTCATTTTCTGCTTCAGAAGGTATCCTGGGATGGCCTGGGCCCAAGTCACACTCCACAGAGCAACTGAAAAACGGTGCCCTCAGCTCCTTATCATCTGCTAGTGCCAACATTACATGGGCAATAGTACCATCTGCAGCCCAGGATGGACAGGCACTACAAGCAAATACCGAGGTAAGCATGCTGGGTCTCTACAGGCTATTTCAGTTTTATCTGAGACTTGATGCAAACCATGTATGATGGTGCATACTTCTATTAATTACTTATTGTACTTTTTTCTTTATAGCACCCTATTTGTTTGAAATCAGTTGTGAAAATGCAGTTTCATGCAAAAATGCACTCTAAAACCCAGAACAATACGTTGACAATATTGCTGTGTGCTTTTGCTTCTCTGAGGTACTTTAGACAGGGACAGCAGACTGTGGCAGTCTCTTTTCTAGTTGTAAAAGCAATTAACAGACTGTCAGTACATATTTCTGTCTTTTGTTGGTAGAAAAATCAGTTTGTTTTTTTTTTTTTTCTAAGACAGACATAGAGACAGGAGACACTAGGACCACAACATTTGCTTGCTACTTGTTCTTCTGTGTTGCTGTTTGCTCTTGGGTGTCTCCTGAGTCAAGCTGACTGTTCTTTGAGTTGAAAAGACCCCTTTTCCTGTTAAGTGATTATGGGCAGAACTTGTCCACATCATCCTGCTCCAGCCTGTTGATTTGTGCTTTTGTGGCATTTACTTGGTAAAGGGCAGTTCTGAAGCATCGACTCTTTGAGGAGGCTCACAGCTGCGTATCAGGAATCTCATGCACTGAAAGTCTCTCATCATGCCAAACTTCTCCAGCTTCTACTGTCTGCTTCGGTTACCAGTGCTGCCCACCAGGAAAACACTTCACTCTGAGACCCCACAGATTGTAGGGCACCTGGAGCACCTGAGACCTGGAGAACTGGGAAGAAGTTTTTGAGAGAGCTGAAGAAACCCTTTTCTACTAGTGAATGCTGTTTGGCAATTGCAATGGCTTAAATTAAGTTATATCGCCTTTAACAAAATGTGTAATGGCTGGGGACATCAATAAAGCTGTTCATTTTCCCAGTTCTTTTGTAGTATCTTGAATTGAATATAGCTCAAAAAATCCAAGGCTAAACCAGATTTTTGTTTTTAATATTATGTATTACTTTTGTCCTTAGAAAGTAATTTCAGATTCTGTTACTCCTAGTGTCCATTAATCACGATATTTAAATTACCTGTGGTTGCTTTTTATTAGGAAGTTGTGTAATTTCTTTGCCAGATAAGTCAACTGCAGTTTTTATAGTGGGTTTTTAAAACGAGGCTATTTAAGAATATTATTTTGAGTTTCTATTTTACTCAATGATACACTGCAATTTGTTTCAGTAGTTTTTTTTGGATGTTTTTATTCTTGACCACCTGATAAAGCCGAATGGAATGTGTAAGCATGGCTTTGCAGCAAGAACATAAAGAGCAGCAGCTGATTTAACTCATCTCACGGTATCATTTTGCAGTTGAGTTGAGCCATTTATGGCTTATTTTAAATTACTTTTTTTTTTGTTTTATGTATAAAAGGAACTGCGCATCATCACACTCCGCTTCTTCCCTACTCCAGATAAGATACATTGTTGTTAATAACTGCAGTGGCATCAGCTGAGAATGAGAAAATGCATCTAGATGTCATTGTTTGACAAATTTTTGACATTGAAGACCCTGATTTGTTTTTTTGTTTATCTGGCAGTTTCTTTTAGATGGGGAAGAAAAGAGGAAGCTGCAAGTGTCATTCAAATGAAGCTTATTTCACTTAATGATTTTCTTTTAAAAATCTCCAAACTAGGCACTTGGATGATCCTCATTTCTGAAGAAGTTGGTAGTGTATTAATGGGGCTCAGCTTTCAAAATATACCTGCCAAAAGAAGCTTTTACAGAAGCTTACCTGCTTATACAGAAGTTCTGAGAAGAGAGAAAGAGAGTGCTGGTTCCTCTATCAGTGCTGTCAAAATTAATTCCAATTTTTTCTTTGACTAAGCCTAGATTTTTGTTTTAAAAAAAATCTGTATTTTTTTATGACATAACCTCTACCTCTTAGTCAGAAGTTTTACCCCAAAGGAATGGGAGAGAGCTTTTTGGCTAATGCTCAGTGTAATACAGAGTAGATGCACCGACCAAACAAATTGTGAATTGACCTGTAGTCTGAAATAGAAAAAGCCATTAAATTGCTACCCTTGAGGAACAACCGACTCAGCTGCTTGTATTATAGAATGTTATTTATAAGGAAAAGATAATTTTAGGTACGTGGATCAGCACTGATTTTAAAAAGAAGAGAGAGATGTTTGTTATGTTGCAGAGGGATCTTTCCCATATAGCAGGCTGCCACTGGCAGCAATTTCCTGGCAACATGACCAGGTGCCTGAATGTGTTTAATGATAACTGTGTTAATTCTCAGCACAGCATGTAGACGCTTTGCAGCGGTGCATTAAGCAACGTCATTAACAAACCAATGACTTGTTCTCCGCCATGTTTTTTATACGTTTATGAAGAAGCATGGATCTTTATAATTCTCCTGGAAAAGAAGGCTCTTCTGATGCAATTTTCTTTGAGTACTTAAGCATTCTTGAGGGATATAGTAAGTTCTGAAGTTGAATTTTTATGCTGGAGATAACTGAACTAAAACCTTTCTTTTGATCTGTCACATTGTCAGTGTTTCAGGAATGCAGTTTCTCCTCTGGTGAAATAATGTAGCAGCTAAAGATTCTTTTTAGATAATGTGTTGGTGTTTACTTGCTTTTGTTATTTAGGGTGTTTCTTGCTTCCAAATGCAGGGATATAATTTGAGGTATTGCTTAAACTAGTTCAGAAAACACAAGATTTTGTGGTAGAGGTTATTTTCTTGTGTATTCCTTGCGTATTTTAGCATGTCCTTTCTTGATGTTGCTGTTTCGTCTTCCTAGATCAGTGTTCTTTAGGGTTGTGACATAGGACAGGATTAAGTTAAAGACTGTTATCTTCACTGAAAGAAGTGAAATGCTGGGTCAAGCACCTTTTGTCTTTTTTTTTTTTTTCCTTCATATATATAACCCTCCAAGTTTTAGTTAGTTTTTCTTTTTGGATTTTTTTGGTCTGTCCACCTGAAACATCAGGTGGAAGCAGGGAGAAGGGCTGAGCTAGAGAGAGCTATTCTTCATCTGATGTGAGTTGATGTAAAACACTTTTGTGCATCCCCTAGTGAACCACTTTGGAGTTTTTCATGTAAGATATGTAATAATTTGTAAGTATTTTTTAGGGTTTTTCCCTTAAAGCAGAACAGGACAAATCCGATAGGGAATATAGCAGAGCACGTTCTTCAGAGCTGTGACATGAACGTGGCCTATGTCTAGCCTGCAGTAAATGGGACCCTGCTTACTTCATTTAAGGGATTATAATTTTGAAATTCCTTTTAAGAAAAAAAACCAAACAACTGACATTGATTAGTTTCAAAATACGGAGTCTGATAGTAAATTCGTTTGGAATAAACTTGGTGCCTAAGTAGAATAAAGGTGTGAATCACTTCCATGTGTGAGCTGCTCTTCCAGTTCACCTAATTGTCATTTTGGGTGTCAGAATTCCCCTTTTGAGCTGAGAAAAAAATGACAGGCCAAATGCTTCCCCTGGCAGCCGAATACAAATGGGAAACAGGCTGTTTTTATGTGGGACCTGAGAGGGAAGCAATCATTTTCTTTACATCTAACAGTTTAGTTAAGAAATATTATAAAAATCGTACTGTAGATACACGTGCAATTTAGCTCACTTCATGTGGTTTTTATGTCTTAAAATGCCACGACAGCTGATTCTTTCCATCCCGTGGATTGGTATCTACTGAGTCTCTCTGCTTTCCTGTCCCTAACTTTCCCTTGCTTATGCACATGAGAAACTGTACACATGCTCCATATTGAAGTGTCTTTTTAATAGGATTGAAGTTTTAGCTCTGTAGGATTGAGGCTTTAGCTCTGATTATCTAACTGCTAAACCAGGTTTTAATTGTGATAGTGATTGCAAGGGCAGTCAAGTCCAGATCATTAAAGATATTTTTGTCCCCTAAATGATCTGAACTTTGATGTTTTCAACTGTGTGAAGGAACTGTGCTATTTATAGGAGATACTGAATTGCTTAGTTCTTAATTTTAAAACATTACGTGTTTTTGTCCAGTCTCTTCAGGTGATAGTCACTTTCAAGCTGAAGTTGTTGTTTTCTATCTGTAGGTTAGTATACATCCAAATATGATGATACATCATCCTTTACAGAGGATGTAATAGCCTTTAAAGCTATTACAGAATGTGTTAGAGATGCTAAGAAATAATTTTAGAAATGCTTCTGCAATTTTAGAAGCTAAGCTAGATACAAGAAATTATTTCTAATTCAATAATACCTTTTCTTTATATATCTATGTCTCAGCAGACTTTCCCAGGACTGTGGGTTGTTTCCTAGTGTAAATTTTTCCTAGTGTTTCCTAGTTCCTTTTTGTACCTGCCATAAATCTGTGTAATTGATGGAGATCAGCTTAGCCATGAACGTACAGCGCTGGCTACGAGTGCAGTAATGGCAGGAGAACAGATCAGGGTGGGAAAGGAACATCTGCAGTATTACAGAGTCTCTTTGCGCTGTTTAGTACAGACGTTACAGGATGTCTGAATGTGCTCTACTTTTTGCCTTCTGCATGATTAAGTACTTTTTGGGCCGAAGAGTGCAGTAAATGGCCTGTAATGACTTGGATAGATAAATTAATCTCTAGGCAAAGACAGTGCCAGTTAATCCATTCACTAGCAGACCATCTAAAAAATGAAATCTGAGATAATCAATTGAAGGTATATTTAAGGATAATCAAGGGAAGGTATATTTAAGGATTAAATGTACAATTACACTAAAAGTAGAATTAAATGACCCTAAGCCTGCTACAGCAGCACTGACAATGACTAAGATAATCTAACTGATTTTGATTTTATTTTTTTGGTAGCTTTCTGAAATAGTTACTGTGTCAGCAATCTCTAGTAAAACTGTTTATGCAAATAATTAATAAAAATTTAGCTCCAGCCAAAGGCATTGCATTTTGTTGAGTCACTCCCGTCTCCAAAATGCATGAATTCCAGCTGGTATGTATATAATATGCTTGAGAGTAATATTCTACTTAAAATAAAAATAGAAAGCTTTAATGCAAAATTTGCATCTAATTTGAATAAACATGAGGCTCTGATTCATGTGGCGTTCCATAATTACGAGTGAAATTCAGTGAAAACTAATCATTGGAATATAAAGAACTCGGATTCCCTTGCAGTAAGGCTTAAAAATTGGGTTAAAATGGATCGATTGCTTAGTCTGTTCATTATAAAACTTGTGCCCTCTGCAAAATGAACTCTGAAGCCAATGTTAATTTTATTTCAGGATTGTGTGCTAATTGATTTGTTGTGCGCCAATTGATTTCCTTTGTGCTGTCAGTTTTATTTCTTAGTATGTTTATATATGTGGGTTTGGCAATACTGCCCATTAGTAAGCTTACTCATCTCATTAAGACTGTCAGTGACTTAGCTGGACTTTAGTGAGTTGGGCTGAACTCTTCTACAAGTATTTGTCTCAGGCTGGAATTGCCTTATCTTGCTTAGTGAAGTATCATCCAAACTGGCTTCAGCTTTTCCATCTGGTCTTGCTAGAAAAAAATAGGGTTTTCTACTTGTGGTGGTGAATTCTAGTGATTCTTTATTTGAAAAGCTCTGAAAGTGGAAACAGCTGGGATGAAAGCATTTAATTACAAAACTTTGTATCAGAGGAGGAGTTGGAAGGAGAAGATGAAAGAGGCAAGACTCTTCTACATTATACTGTGGAGAGACCACTTGGTCATCTTCACAGTCTGAGATGGACCAAGCGGTTCATCCGGCACTGAGAACAAACCATAGAAGCCTTTCAAGTAGAGAGTTCCTCTGGCCTCAAGAAGCTAGCTGTATAAAAGATGACAATCTTCTAGGCCCGTTTGTTTCACATATACATTGACTGTTCTCCTGGTATGACTGATTTGTTTTTCTTTTGAAGGACTTGAGCCTGCCCTTTTTTTATTATGATTTTTTTTTTTTTTTAAATTCTGTGTGTGTGGCAGCAATGAGAATGTGTATAGTAGATAGGACAAAAAATTGCAGGAAGAGTCAGAATGGTTTAGTAAGCGTGTTGCCTTGAGGAAAGATTGTTAATACTGCTTATATTAACATTTCTTTACCATTTCTCTTCTCTTACAAATGTGCTGGCATGTGGTATTGCATACAAGAAATGGCACTGCGAGAACTGGATTTACATATAGATTAGTATTGCAAGACCAGATGATTGTAAAGGTTAAATTTGTAGTTGTCAATCTTTTTGTGCCTTCTTTATGTATGTGAACAGTGTATTGCTGACTAATCCGGTAGCATTTTTCTGCCATAAATTTGCTTAACTAGCATACAAAGCGACACAGAAGAGAATTACAGCTGGCTGAATGACTTCAGTTCTGTTACTTCCTAACTTTTCAGTTGCTGGGTCTTGCAAGCAGAATCACAGAGTGCTCCAGGTTGGAAGGGACCTCCAGAGGTCGTGCAGCTCAAAACTCTGCTCGAAGCGGAGCTAGTCAGGTCAGCTTGCTCAGGGTCATGTCCGGTCAAGTCTTGAACACCTCCAACAGTGGAGGTCCCACAACCTCTCTGCACAAACTGTTGCAGTTTGTCTAGGGATTTTATCAAATGGGAGCAAAGGTTCATTTGAGTAGGATGCCTTTCCTTACCAAGCGGCTAATACTGGGTCTCTTAAAGTGTTTTTCTTTCCCTCCTTTATGGGAGTATGAGGCAAGTTGCTCCTAGTTCTTCAGATTTCTCCCCAAGGATATAATTTGAGAGAGAATCTGTTTTAATACAGGAGGATTGCAAGAGGGTACAGCCTTCTGCCATACTTTGCTCCATGTTTAGTTTCCCTTCCTAACCTGCAGCTCAGTGCAGTCTTTTTTCTTTAGCTCCTCAAAAGTTATAAGTGTATGACCTTTCAGATCCCTCACAATCTCTGAAGTCCTGCCTGGCCAGTGATGGGAATGCCCTGCCACAGTGTGGTTTGTAAGCTTGTAAATTCTTACCTAACTTATTTTGGATAGCGTTAGATGCGATATTTATAGGCATCTTGCTTCTAAAAAATTTGATTCTCAAACCAAAACTGAATCTCTTTCAGGAGATGATTCTTCACTAGTATCTGTATTGCATTAGGAATAGGTTTTGTTAAAATTGTTTATCATGTGATACAGTTATTTCTTGTGGTTTTAGGTTAGAATAAAATTGACTATTGTGATTTATGCTAGCCTTCAAGGTTTTTTGCTTCAATTTAGGACAAGTCCGTGGGGCTTTTCTCTTTGTGCTTTTTTTTGTAGTCTCATGTTGCTGTTCGTTTCTGTTGATACTAGTGATGAAAAATATTTATTCCTAGTTCTTAATGAATTTATGCAATACTGCAAAGTCCTCGTGTATTTTAGGATTCAGAATAAACAGTGCTGTACTTCAGTAGCCCTCATTTGATAAAAGATGCTCGCAAGGTGTGTGGACTGGTACTGGTACTTTGTGTAGAGTCTATGCTTGAGAATTAGCTGCTTTTCAGCTGCTTTTCATAATTGACTACCGTGGGTTTATGAAAATCAAAATTTGCAAGAGGAATTGTCTTATGAAGAAGATATGAATATATAGGAAAAAAAGTTGTCCAGCAAATATTATTTGGTGTATAAGAGGATTAAAATGCTGTAGGTAACCCGAATGAGGATCTCTGTTTAGAAGGATGTGAAGTCACTGAATGATTCTTTATTCTTAAGCCTAATCACTTCAATTGTTAGTTTCTAGTATTTTTTCTGAAGGTTTAGATAGGCTATGCTTCAACATAGACCCAGATGCCCTTTGTTTCATGTTACATGCGTTATTTTCCTGTTCTTTAAACAACAAACCAACCTTTCTTCTTGTGAAATCTCTTATGTTATCTGGTCCTCATCACTGCTATGTTGTTACATTTACCCCTAAATATGGTCACAGATAAGAGTTAAACACATCTGCAGTGTAGGAGAAGGAAGCTTTCTGAGCTTGTTCTTTAAGGGTGAAAAGACCTCTGCTCCCAGAGATACTGCTGCAAACATTAACAAAAAAGCATTAGAAAAGCTCTCAAAATAGTGTGTATCTAGATAATGTGCCTGCCTCCAGATCCCTGCCAGGTTGATTTTGTTAGGAAGAAAAAGATTGCAAACCTATTTGTTACTTGAGATACAGGTTTTGTGATTATTTTCTTTGCTCGCATCATCTGTATGTCAGCCTGTCTATACTTACAAAGTGTTAGTATCAAATGCATTCCTGCTTGCTTCACAGTGAAGAAAGGATCTCCTAAAGAGAGCTAGGTGTTACTTGGTTCAGTAAATGACTCTGCTGTTACCTGTTGTGTGCAATTAATCTAGTGTGATAGATTGCTTGCGCACATTGCCATGCTTTGATCCTTGCAATTGTCCCTAGCTGGAAAGGTTCTCTGACTGCCCAGTGTGTTTAGCATATTCAATTCAAAAAAGCCAAACAACAAACCACAAAATATATATAAATTATCCATACACAAAAAGAGTTGTTTTAGTCGTTGATAGTCCTAGTTTTTGAAGAATCTTATTTTCTCTGGAGACCTGAATTACCAAACACGAAATTTGATAAAAAATTAATTTTTGGGCATTTCATAAACATTCTTTCCTGATGCAAACTTTTTCTACCAAAAATTCTATGGTTTTACCTGTCAGTGATGAATGACATATCCAGGATTACACAAAAGCTTCAAGCTTGCTCTCTCATACCCCAATCCCAGATGCAGTAGTTACTTACCTGTCCAGATAGATAAGTCTGGATTATTTTTCTTGGTACACATAGTTTAAGGTAAGTAGAAAAATCTACCTATTAGGCCATTTTTCCTTCATCCAGCTGGATCTCTCTTGTTGATTGGATCTGTGTGTAGTAGATCACAGTAGAAAAGTGAAAAGAAAGTGATATTTTGCTTGCCATAGTAATGATGTGTGTTATGCTGTGCTCACTTTTTAATTGTAAAATCCTTTTTATTTGATTGTCATTCTCCATTTCTTGCTTTGATATTTTAAAAGTGATCCTAACTTTAATTTCAGTTCATCATTATATCTAAGATATAACAATTGAATGCTAGGAAAAGTGTGAGGGTGGATGAGTGTGTTTTGGGGTTTTGTGGGAGGGTGGGTTCCCCTTTGAGGTGGTAGACTTTTTGTATATTGATACTATGGCAAATGTTTTCTCAGCAATTAGAGCAAAAGTGACTGACAAAGGCAGTAGAGGACACAGCTCCCATGAAACACACAGAGTAAATGAAGAAAATCAGCAGAGCTGAGCCTCCTGTTTTCCTACCTTTAAGAGACCTTTTTCAGTATGAAATTGAGGTATATGGGCTATAATAAGTTTTTTTGCTTTCTACATTCTCCATTTAAGCTCTGCTTTGGTTCTGAGCTCGTTAAGTCTCTTTAAAAAAAATAAAATAAACCTTGAACTCTGGGGAACCTTAAGTCTCTTTGAAAGTGACTGGAACTTTGGTATCCAGGTGCCCACATTACAATGGGTGTTTGGGACGTTGGTGTGTTTGAGGTTTTATCTTTGATCTACCCTTTCTTTGCAATGATCAGTTAACAGGGATACCAGGAGCAAAGCATAAATAAGACTTCAGTAAGGTGGAGGCCAGAGCTCAAGCAGTGACTTCCTCTGCTTACATTGTGTGATGGTGTGGTGGTAAATGTCGAAAAGAGTATTTTCTATTTTGTTTCGTTTGAACTATTCTTGAAGAGTAGAAAAGGTTATATAAAGAGATACAGGAGCTCATTGCATGTAAAAAAAAAATTGTTGCTATCTTATAGTTAAGCTTAAAGTTGCTAATCAGTAAATGACAATGCATTTGGAAGTTAGAGGAAAAGTGCATGGATGATGATGATGACTTCAGTCTTTACAGGGGATTTGAAGTAAATTTGTTTGGGTTTTTGTTTGTTTTGTTTCAGGATTTAGGTTGAAGTAAATTGAAATTTTCTATTCAATTTCTATTATGTTAATTTTCTATATGGGAATTACTCCTTTCACAGCATGCCAATATGCTAGTCTGTATCTAAAACAGTTTAAAAGTACAACTTACTGGATGAGCTACATTTGAGATTCAGATCACTGTTATTGAGGAATACGTGCAGTAAGCTTGCAGGGTTTTCTATCAGGTGCATGCCACAGCTGGTAGTAAATGCGGTTAAATATTTTGAAGGTATACGTGCTGGAAGAAGAGAAGACAAGTGATGCATGCAAGTTAGTGCAGTTTTGTCAGTTCTGGTACAATGACAAGCCCAGCAAGAAGCTAACAGCTCATTCTATATTACTGCTTTTGAAGTGGTATTACTGTATCTACTTCACAAAGAGAATTCTAATTTTGGGATTGAGACTGGTGAAAATCTTATGGGCCAGTTTGTCACATTAGTGTAAATGTGCTAAAGCTCTCTGACCTTACAGAGTTATATTTAATCTTACACCCACAGAAAACCTGTTTACAAGCTCTCGAGTTACACAAGTGCATGTGTAAATGATGCTTGCAAACCTGTATCATTAACAAAGGGAATCTGATAATCAAAATGAAGCCCTTGACTTTTATGTGCACCAGTAGAACTAATTGTAATTAGATGACTCTACAGAAAATACGGCAATCCTTGCTTAGTCTGAAAATGCTAATTCTCTTTAATGTTGCCTCTGAACAAGTCCTGCAAGTAATTTATTCCATCTTTCTCTCAATGCAAAAATGTTTCATACAGTGTTACTTTTTTAGTATCTTTCGCAATTTTTTTGAATTTAGAGACTTAAGGACTACTTCCTTTGGAGTATTATTAAATGGTATCTTTTAATCTGCATGTTTTAAATTCCTAAGATTCATCCTCTTGCTCCTGACTACAGTCCTTTTTGTACTACGTAAAAACTTTTTCATGCCCTAATGAAAATTCGTAGAATATTTTGGTGTAATTATATGACGAATTGCCTTATGAATCCTATACAAGTCCTCAGTGTGTCCATGTCAGGATACATATGATCTCTGCTTGTTACCGTGATGGAGAAAAGGCTGAGTTACTCAATGCCTTCTTTGCCTCAGTATTTACTAGTGACATCAACCTTCGGGAATCCCAGGTCTCTGAAATCAGAGGGAAAGTCTGGAGGAAGACTTACCCTTGGTGGAGGACCACCAGGTTAGGCAGCACTTAAGCTGCACATACATAACTCCATGAGGCCTGATGGGATACGCCTATGAGCATGGATGGAGTTGGCCAATGTCATTGCAAGGCCACCATCTATTGTCTTTAAAGGGTCATGGTGTTTGAGAGAGGTTCATGAAGACTGGAAGAAAGCAATTGTCACTCCTGCAGCAGTACAGGCTGGGGGCCAATTGCCTGGAAAGCAGTTCTGCAGAGAAGACCTTGGGGTCCTGGTGGACAACAAGCTGACCATGAGCCAGCAAGGCACTCTTGTGGCAAAGAGGGCCAAGAGCATCCTGGGCTGTTTTAGGAAGAGTGTTGCCAGCGGGTCAGGACCCTTCCCCTCTACTTGACACAGGTGAGGCCACGTCTGCGGTGCTGTGTGCAGTTCTGGGCTCCCCAGTGCACGAGCACCATGAACTTACTAGAGTGAGTCCAGCATAGATCCACAAAGATGATGAAGGTTCTGGAGCATCCTTCACATGAGGAGAGACTGAGAGAGCTGGGACTGTTCAGCCTGGAGGAGAGAAGGTTCAGGGAAGCCCACCAATATGTATAAATACCTTATGGGAGGGAGTGAAGAACAAGGAGCCAGCTTCTTCTCAGTAGTGCCCAGTGACAGGGCAAGAGGTGATGGGCACATGAAAGTCAATCTGAACGTCAGACAGCGCTTTTTCACTGTGACGGTCATCAAACACTGGTACAGGTTGCCCGGAGAGATCGTGGAGTCTCCATCCTTGGAGATTATTTGAAACTTAGCAGGACTCGGTCCTCGCCAACTGGTTTTAGTTGTCTCTGCTTGAGCAGAGTGTGGGACAAGATGATCTCAAGAGGCCAATTGCAACCTAAATGATACTGAGATTCTGTATATTCTTCTCCCTCCGTGCCAACAAATAAACCAGATGAGATCTGTGTCATGCTTGACAGTACTGTTGCATGGTTGTGAAGTGTGTTCGAAAACCAAGCTCTGAACTAATTATCTAAAAATTAATTTGCAGCACAGCAGTTCATTTGAAAAATGAACTTGTGGAAGAGGCTTTGGAAGAACAGAGGCAGGTTTGCCCTTTGACAGAAACACAGCTTTTAACTCCGCAATTCTACCTCAGGCTTGTAGAAGTGTCTTTTTCCTGAAGGCGTTTTTTTTAAATGCAGAACGTTTCCTTCGGAAACAATTTCTTTCCCTTACAGGTTTCATCAGTTAAAAAAAAAAATTGGCATGTTTTCTGGTGAAGACCGCTGACTAGAACACCTGCTTAATATCCCAGCAGATGACCTCTCTAAATTAATTGATCTCAGTCTAATTAAGTGACCTGTTTAAATAGGTCTCTGCCAGTGTGTGTTTTCGTGTCTTCTGCCTTTAAACTTTGAAGTGAATCCCTTCATAGCATTTTTAGAAATGATCTATTGTTTTCCAGTTTTGTTTTGTTTTTCTGAAAAATCCTGGTGCTTCAGTCCAGTGTTGGAAACTCATTTTGATTAAAGTGATTTTAATTATAAGCCCCTTTTTGGTGCTTGTTTGTAACTGGTTCAGTGTTTGATTCTCAGGGTTAGCACCCAAGCCTAGCTGTGCTGTTCATTTCCAGGCTGAGCTGCGCACAGCTCAATAGCTTTGCAATTATATTTTACAGAGGGGAAAAAGTAATAATGTATGTCTGTATCTGATAATTCAGAAAAGCTGCTATTACAAGATAATCACACAACATAATCTTTTGCATGCTGCTGCATGCTTACACTTCGGTTACTACTAAACGGCATGCTATTTCTGTGGAAACAAAAAGAATTAAAACCTTGATTGGACTTTCATGACACTTTGTATTTTGTGACTGTATGTCCACGCACTTTATGTTATGCTTATACGGTGGGTTTTTTTTAAAGAAAATATGCATTACTTAAAAAAGAAATGTCTGTTTTCTGTGCTTTTAAAAAGTAATTCAGTGATTACGTAGAACAGCTAATGAGAGGGAAATACAGAAGGGATATTGCTTACTGAAGATGACTGCTGTTGAGTTCCTGTCAGAAAATGTAAACTACTCACTTCCCAAGAAAATAAGAACTGAAGTAGCAAAGATGCAGACAGCCGCTGTCATCTACATGCACTGAAAGTCACTAGTATGTTGATAACTCTAGTAGTAGAGTTGTGAGACTTCTGGTGCCCCTTGCACATATTCTTAAAATAGGGGACAATTGAGGTAATTAAAATTACAGTCCTTATTGCAGAGTGGTCATTAAACACGCTTGATCCTAACATTATGTTGTACTCATCCTCCCTGATGAGCAGGAAGTCTTTGATTTAAAACAAGGCAAACACTACTTTCCTGAGCTGTTTGTAGGGTTGCTTGCCCTCAGTGTGCACTTTTCGTAGAGTAGCAATGAGCGGCAGTTGCTATTTTGTTAGTAACTCTTTGGAAGGCGTAGAAAACCTAATACCTATTTTAGCAGGCAAGAAAGATGGATTTCTATCCCTGGCTGAATGTCCAATCTTCAGGAGAAAAAGAAAATTCTTTATATATGATTTAGTCTATGAACTGGTTGATGCGTAATTTGTTTATTTTCTGATGCTGTTAACAACTAAAGGTTATGCAGCTGTTATATGTTCACTTGAAAGCTTGTTATTTGCTAGCGTGTTTTCTCTCTCTCTCACGCTCATGCACACTCGTGCCCCCTCCCTCCTGCCCCCCACCTGAAGGACAGCCCACCAGGATCTCCTTTGGGAAACAGCAGCACCGTTTCCCAGTTGGAGCTGTGTGCAGTTAATCTCACTGATCTCAGTGCCACGTGACTAGAAACGCAAGGAACAGATTGACATCCGATGCACACTCTCCAACTCGTCGGATAGCCAAAAAAAAAAAAAGCGGGGGTGGGAGTGAGGAGGGGAGGTTCCCTTGCTTTTTTTCTAGCGCTCTTAATTCCTGCTGGAGCTTGTTTGCCGCGAGGTCGGTTCATGGCAGTAACAGAAGCAGCAGAGCTTATTTGGTAGCTCAGTGCTCTCAATGAGGTCAAGCTGGATCAAAGGGAAACCTCCTGTGGAAGCATCTACTGTAAGTTCTGATACTGCTTTTTCCACGCTCCCTCCAAATGAATCATAGCCTGTACAACTGAGCCAGGCTTTGGTGCTGTATGTCTCCCTGACTGATAATTTTGTATGAGGTGGTCAGGTTTTATGTAAATTAAACTTGTCAGTAAGGTGTCAGTTGGGTAATAATGCTCTGCATTTTGAGAGGAAAGGACTTATTGCTCTATCCTTTTATTTTCTGAGGGAGTAGGAAGAATAATGTGGTTTTGTCCTTTCAAAAAGCTGCAAGCTGTTGAGGTTACAGCTCACCCGATTCTGTTTTATGTAATCCACGTATTCTACTTTCTAAATAAAGTAGTTGTAAAGTGTCTTTCACATGTCCTTGGATTTCACCAAATAGCTATTCTTTTGGGAATAGCTACCTAAACGCTTATTTAATTAAGAAAAAAAAAAAAAAAAAAAGGAGAGAGAAAGAAAATACATTACTTGAATCTTGGAAACATCTGTAGTAAATAAATTTCAGAGACACTCTCCTTACACAAGCTGCTGTTCACCTGAGGGGTCTCTAATACGATCATTCAGAAATATTTCTTTGAAACCTAATTCTGAATATCAGCTGGCTTTAATGAAACTTTTCAGTTGCATAGACTTGCACAGTGAGATAAAAAATTTCTCATTTTATGTAATGAACTAGCTATTTCTGCAAAAATGCTATTTAGTGTAAAGGAATGCTAACTTTTGCAAGTAGTGTTGTCTCATTTACAGCATAGAAACCTTGGGGAATAATGAAATTCTGGGCAGTAAATTTTTCAGCTGTATAACCCGACTTTAAAAATACAAAAAAACTTACCTGAATATATATCTGGAAGGCTTGTAGAGTGGTTTCCATGGACTGAACAGAATAACTGCTACCTGTTTGGATTATTGTTAGTAATATATTGTAAACCCTGAGGGAAAATAAAGTATCACAAATTGTTATCCCTTTCTGCTGTAAAGTTCCTCTTGAAAAGAGACAGCATGATGTCTCTCTCTTGATGTAGTGTATCTGGAAACTGGACAGTATTTGCATTACTATGCTGTGAAGCAGTGTAATGATGCAAATGTCATAAAGACTCATGGCATCGCCTTACCTTCCAAAATCTAATATCCTTGTGTTTTTTCCAAAGGTGTGTAATTATAGTCGTCTTTTTATCTCCTTCAGTTAATAGTCTTGACTTTCTTAGGTATCTTATCTTGGAAGTTGGATAGAGCAAAGGAGAAAAATAGCGTGAAATCAGGTCACGCAACATCTCTGTGTGAAGTATGAGTATTTGCTGGAGAGATTTATGAAACAAACTCTTGAAGACTAATTTTCAACTTCATACTTCTCTTTAATAAATAGAAGACCTGTTACTTTAATATGCTGTCATTTTTGTCTGGCATCACTGCAATATAAATATGAGAAGATAATGTGTAAATTAGCATGTCATACTTACCACTCTTGCTCTGAGCATAGAATCAAAATTCTCTCTATGAACCCATCATGGGATTTTTTTTATTTTCAATTTGTATTTCTTCTTGGTTTTAACAGAGGCTGTCTTTGGTTCCGTTGAGAGAGCTCCATTTTTAAACATATATAGTGGAAAAAACCCATACTGTATCTTTTTGTCCAGATGGTGATGTTTCTTTTCATTTCAGCATTCAGCTTCTGAGTTGATCCTAGTTGAAGATGAAATGACAGACACTGAAGATAATGAAGAGGAGGATTTAGGAGTCATGGATGATCAACGTAGTGTAATTCTCCATCTCATCTCTCAGCTCAAACTTGGCATGGACCTTACCCGGGTACGAACATTATCTCTCTTTTATATTTGTTCATCCTTTTTTTTCCTTCTCATCCTTCTGTGTGTGTTGATGCACATGCATGTGATTCCTATGAGTGTGTTTTTCCCCTGTGGACAATAAGGTTTGCCTCCTCATGAAGATGTGGTTCTAGAGAGCTATGGAGTGCTGTCTCCTGCTAGGAAGGCTTTCACATGAAGTGACCACATCAGATTTTTCAGGAATCGGGGGACACAGTTGGAGGGGAAAGGGCAAGAAAAAGAAGAAAAAATAACCCCTGAAACTCTTCCCTTTTTTGCAAGTCTTTCAAAGCAACCATATGTTGTGTGTGTACCCTACCTGTATGTTAAGTCAGGGTGCACTGAGTGTTTGAGAAACAATACCGTCAATTTTATAGATGAAGGAAATACATACTCAAGTTACTGCTTTGTGGGTTGGATTCCATTTAATTACGTGGCAGCTTCAAACAAAACCATGATGGTAAAGAAATTAGTCTTCAATGTATCACTGTTCTTGTCCGTACTAAGGAGCTCATCAGGTTAACCTTCTGATCCTGAAACCAATATTGTTATGAGCTTATCCATACTGGTATGATTAGGGATGTTATGGTGTCTGAGAAATTTCCTGTAAGCCGTTATGAGTTTTGGAAATGAAGTAGATGTTCTGGAAGCAGGGAATGCCTCTTTTTGAATAGTCCTACGTTCTAGGGACTTCATAATCTTCTCATGGGACTTACTAATCAAGTGGATTTTTGTAAAGATATGGAATACCCTTTCCTACCACAGAGGGTTTCTACTTAAAAAAAAAAAAGCAAATGAAACTATAACCCAGTTCCTACAAATAAAAAGAGCTTAGTCTGACTTACTCCCTTGACTTACTCCCTTACTCGCTAAAAGTAGCTCTGCAGGAGATTCTTCTCGTGGGCATTTTGATATTCTGAAGAGTTCATCTGCTTTCCTTTTGGTCTTACATACTAATCAAAATCTATTTTTACTATCGCTTTCTTAGAAAATAAGGCTTTTGCAATATAGTCTTTTTTACTTTCTCTGGAGCAATTGATAGTATTTAAAAATACTTTTTAAAGACTGAGCGATCCCATGATCTGTTGCTAAGTATAGCTATTTAATAGCTGCACAGAAATTAATGTTTTGTTCTAAATAGAACAAAAATTCCATCATTTCATTTGGGAATAATTTATATCTGTCACTTCTTAGTATATCTGGGGTTACGTACAGTTCATTTTTGGTTTTGTTTTTCTTACATTCCTCAATTTTTCGTAACTCTTCCTCTTTTCTGTGTTCTTTTGATAAGGCTTTCTCAGTCCATAATGTTTAAACTAGACTAAGATTGCTTATCTGTCATTTTTGGGTCTTCAAAACATTTTGTCTTCAGTAACGAACAAGATTTTTCTTCCCTCGTTTGCAGTGTCATCTTTTTGTCATGGCAGAGGAGGCAAAAACCCCAAAGACACACAGTTAATGTAAATAAGAGAAATTGCTGAAAATTAGGGAAGTGTAGACACTGACAAGAGAAGTAGGAAGGTAAATATATATAACTACCTATTTCTTACATAGTGTCCTTAGAGCAGTTTTTAAGGATAGTGATTATCAGATCTATCGTGTGGAAGAATATTAGCATGCATGAATGTATGTATGTAGTACCCACAGTCTAAAAAGAAGAACAGGCATATGGCAGAGTTAGATCTCTCTCTAGTCTGTGTGATGCACGAATACACATATGATGGGTATTAATGAGACATGCCACATGTGCACATCACTTTGCTGACCATTTCGAGGATTAAAAAAAATAAACTGCAAGACAGCTGGCTGCCTTTTTATTAACTTTGCTTCCTGACACGAGGCCCTTAGGGCCACAGGCATGTGACAATAAAGCTTGGTTTGTTGGCTGCACCTCTTCTCGTTTTTTGTTATTTCTCTGAAAGTCAGGTTTCTGATAGCCTTGATGCTAGTCAGCTTCTGCTGGAAGTGGTTGTAGCACAGTAGTTGCTAATATCAGAGGATGGATTAAATGTTTCCATTTTCCTGTGCCTTCTTCCCTGGGGTTGTTTCTTTGGGTCATTTTGTGAGCTGTGGATTGTAATGTGATACATACATGAACAAACAGCTCTTCTGAGCCCTTGGTAGCTTTAGGTTGTGGATGCTTAATCATCACCTTCATGTACCATATCAGAGGAAGCAGCATCTTTTCCTTTTCCTACGGGATGCTTGCTTACGTTAGTGTTGGCCTTGCCTGCGCTGGCGTCAATTTCCCACAGTGATGATAGCCACGTTTAATGTTGCAGAGGCCCTTCACTTTTGAAATGTGTCATGCTGCTGTGCCTTTTAACGAGGAGTTAAACAGTAAAAGTCTACTGTGAATGAAAACAGCCGTAATGAAATATTAAATTATTTCTGGTTGAGAAACTGATAACTGCTGGCCTGGATAGGCACACCCTCCTTTGGGTTAAAAACTGGCTGGACGGCCGGGCCCAAAGAGTGGTGGTAAATGGGGCTAAATCCGGCTGGAGGCCGGTCACCAGTGGGGTTCCCCAGGGCTCAGTGCTGGGTCCAGTTCTGTTTAACATCTTTATCAATGACCTGGATGAGGGAATTGAATGTACCCTCAGTAAGTTTGCGGACGACACCAAGCTGGGAGGCTGTGTCGATCTGCTCGAGGGTAGGGAGGCCCTTCAGAGGGATTTGAACAGACTGGATCGTTGGGCTGAGGCCAATGGCATGAGCTTTAATAAGGCCAAGTGCAGAGTCCTTCACTTGGGGTATAAAACCCCAAGCATCGCTATAGGCTCGGGGAAGAGTGGCTGGAGAGCTGCCTGGCGGAGAAGGACCTGGGGGTGTTGGTTGACTACCGGCTTGATATGAGCCAGCAGTGTGCCCAGGTGGCCAAAAAGGCCAATGGGATACTGGCGTGTATCAAGAATAGTGTGACCAGCAGGAGCAGGGAAGTGATCCTGCCCCTGTACTCGGCACTGGTGAGGCCGCACCTGGAATATTGTGTCCAGTTTTGGGCCCCTCGCTTTAAGAGAGATATTGAGCTCCTGGAGCGAGTCCAAAGAAGGGCGACTAAACTGGTCAAGGGGCTGGAAAATAAAACTTATGAGGAGCGGCTGAGGGAGTTGGGGCTGTTTAGCCTGGAGAAGAGGAGGCTGAGGGGAGACCTGATTACGGCCTATAAATACTTGAGAAAAGATGGTGGGGAGGTGGGGGAAGGGCTCTTTACATTAGTGATGGGTGATAGAACAAGAGGAAATGGGTATAAGCTTAGTCAGGGGAGATTCAGGTTGGATGTTAGGAAGTATTTCTTCTCTGAAAGGGTTGTCAGCCACTGGAATAGGCTGCCCAGGGAGGTGGTTGAGTCCCCATCCCTGGATGTGTTTAAGAATAGGGTGGATGATCTACTTGAGGATATGGTTTAATGGGGATTAGGGATGGTTGGACTCGATGATCTCTAAGGTCTTTTCCAACCTAGAAATCTATGAATCTAAATATGCATGGAGATTTGGTAGAACAGGCTAGGTTCTGTGGTGGCCAAATAGACTTCAGTAGCTGCTAGAAAGAGTTGGGTGGGGGAGCATTTCGCAGCACTAGAACGTAGTGTGAAACTCATGCCTTGGGCTGGGCTAGGACTTGAAACCTCATTTAAAATTGTAATTGCTGGGAAAAGAATAAGTTTCTAAATTGTTGGTTCTGTGGATTTTTAAAAATGAAAAATAGCGCCAAAAATGACTGACAGCCTGGTAAATGTGTTGGCAAATGGCATCTAGTGGATTGAAATTAATGCTAACAATTCGTACAGATGGATGATCACTCCCCCGCATTCCCTGACCTTCCCTACGCAGTTAGTATGTGCTAAAAATAAAGGGCTGCCATTCTGTGTAAAGAGACTGCCAGTAATTCGGCAGAATATCATCTTGTTGTAAATTATCATTGTAGTATGTTCACAACGTCGTAAGTTTTTAATTTGTTTGTCAATATACTTTTACCTTGTAATTTTCAAATGTAAGTGGGACGAAAATAGCCTATTTTATTCCCACAGTGGCAGAGATGACAGTGGAAAGCTTTTGTACCTCTAAGAGAAGGACATCTCAACATGGGGTACCTTGGTCGGATTTCTGAAAAAAGTAGGGAGTGGTGCTGACGCCCATGTTTCACCTCACAGTAAATAGTAGGAGTGATAAATATCTCTGTCCTTAAGAAGTCATGCTCTTACTTTTCTCAGTTGCATTCAGATCTCATTAAGTATAGGTGAATTCAAACCTAGGAGGTTATGATCAAGCTTTGAACCAATATCCTCTTTTGAACCTTAATGAAAAGGGAAGAACGCCTGTTGAACTGCTTTGTTTTCACATGAAGCCTGAGAGGGAATAAGAACAGAGATTATTCTGACGTTTTAGAATGCAATCAGATTTTTTGCTTCAGACTTCGGCAACTTGGTATTTATTCTAGACAGATTCTTTTGTCCATTTGGTTCTCATGCTGACTTTTTCTCAGAGGAAAAAACTTACGCAGTTTTGGCTTTTTATGCAAATTCAAAAAAAGATAATTGTTGTAGTCCAAAACCAATATAAAGAACATAGGTCCTAAGTGTATTTCTCTGGACAGTGCATTCTGCTTGGCTGCAGAGGAGCTGAAAACCTCATTCCTTTGGAAACTAGAGTGCTAGCACAAGCCCAATGCTAGCCAGAAGAATGCCGTATGCTTCCAAATTTATTTATTTCTAATTTGCTTATTTCTGCAGAAATCAAGATAAGGCGAATTAAAAAAAAAGATTGCTATGTTTTGGGTTTTTTGATTATGTTAGTGTGTGGTGGTGTTGCATATCGTAACTTTCAGGTGGTGAGATTATTTTGTAAAAGGCAATGTTTCTTAGGCGTATTTTGTAATACTGGAGTTGGGTAAGCTTAAAAACTCAAATATTTTTCATATGTAGTTCTACCTTCTTTTGAGGAAACGGTTCAATTATTCCGTTTTGCAGTGGATCCTTTATTGCTACAATTAGGAATGTAATTTCCATTTTAGTTGGGCTTTTAAAGTAAGATCATTTGGGCTGGATTTCAAACTTAGATTTCAAATTGATTCTTGAAACTGAATAATAGGAGTCCCATGATTCGTAACATCTTACTTAGTGGCTGTGTTGGTGTAGCTCTGTTAAGTATGTAGCTGCAAAGCAGACAGCTAGTACTTGAGAGAGTAGATATGAGGACTATATGGTCACGTCAACAGAATGAAACCACAGCAGTCTTAACGTTGTACCATAAAATGTGCGTCATCAGAAGTACGGTCTGTAGTTTTCTTCTCCTCCATTTGGGCTAATAAAGGTCACTCTTTTAAAAGAGAGACACTGGGATATAACGAGATGCAGTGTGCTGTTTATTCAAATGAGTTTCTCTGCCCTTTCAAGTCTGTGCAGTGAACTCATGATAGTCAGTATTTCTAGACAGCAGTAGTGGGTTTTTTTCTCTCTGTTTTGCTGTCGGTTTCCCCTTGGATAACCTGATCATTGTACAATTTATATTAAAATGAGATCCTGTATTGAGGGTCAGTAATGCTGCACTGCATTTTTTTAAGATTATATCAGATAATGAATGTTTGGTCAGAATGAGAACGTTGCAAGTAAGATGGAATTGCTTAAAGAGCCAAAAATACCCTAAGAAAATCTACTACCCTTCCTCTTTGCCTTCCGAAGTTTTAGATTTCACTTTTAAAAACCAATCTCCTCAGCCCCTTGCTATCACACGGCCACAGGGACTGCAGGCTGTCTTTAGCACTCAGTAGTTTGCCACGCAGAGTGTAAAATTAAGGCCCCGCGTCTTTTGAGGCCTCATTAGGTTGGTAACAGAGATCATGTAGAGTCCTCAAGGCTTATAGAGTAGATTCAGAGGGCTATTACAGATGGAACTTTGCTTGATTTATATCTCAACTTGTAAAAATTATTAGCCTATAAAAGACTGTAAGTGTGTAAATAACAGACAGAAGGAGAGAGAATGAGTACGTATGTGACCAAACGGAATAGGGATCTGTTTTTTTGCAGTCATGGTGTGTTGACTTACTTTGTAGCTGTGTTTGAGCCGTTGTGACTGGAATTTTTTTTCATGTTTACAAGTTTTCTTTGAAAAGAGCTAAACGGTGAATAAAAGTTTGGGAGCTTCTATTTCATCATCCATGGGATCCAAAAGGACTGAACTGTGCTTTGGTCCCGCTTAGAATAGCAAGCTGGGGTGGCAGGGGGGAAAGCGAAAGTGTTTGTGTTTGAATGGTGGCTCTCTGCCTGCAATAAATAACCCACGCTTTTGGGAAAGGGAAGAAGTAAACACAAGGAAGAATTAAAAAGGAAAGCAGAAGAACTGCTTTATAGAGGACAGCTGTTGTTGTGCATCTGGCATCACTGAGCCACTTTGACTCTAGACGATTTTGTGTGTGCCAGAAGCTCTTTGTGGGTCATGCAGGAGTGACCTTTGAGCTCCCCTGGATTGGTCCTGCACAAGGTGTGGAGCATGGGGGAGAAGGAAGGGGGAGAAATAAATTACTTTAGGTCCTGTATCCTGTGTCTGTCTTGCAGTGCACTCCAGGGTGCTTCATTGAAAGCTTTTAATGAAGTGTTATTCCGAAGTGAGTGACTTTGGCAACATCTGTGTTGCTAGATGAGCCACTCGAGGCGGCATCCAAATCACTCAGGACTGGCTCCCTCCAGCGCAGACTGCCTAGTGCTCAGTCCCAGATTTTTTCTGGCCCCTCTGGAGCCTCTCTAGTCCCAGGATGTTAATCTAACAGTTTTGTGCAGTTTTTGTTTGTTTCAGCTTGTCTAAAATCAGGTGAAGGCATGCAGAGGCCCACCACAGTAGTATGGTACGATCTCAAACCAAGGGGACGTGCTATGTGCCTGGGGGTGACAGGAGGGTGTAGGGGTGGCAAGGGATTTGACCTGGGAGGTGGGAAGGAACATGACACGTGATGACTGTGTAGGGCAGAGGGAGTCAAATGGGGAGCGCTTTCTTGCTTGTAACCTCTTGAGAATGGTCCTTAGCATGGTTTTATCCTTGGAAACACACCTGAGATTTGGGTTTCGATTGGATCTAGTTGACTTGGTTTATTAGAGGCTGGAAGGGACCTAATAAATGTGCAGTTGGTGGTCAAGGGCCCAGGAGTGAAACTGGGAGCCCAGATGTTTGGCTGAATGGGTAGATGTACCCCCTTACACTCTCCACCACTATCAGGTTGTGATGTGTACGTTTATATGAAATACTCATCTTCTAGAGGTTTGACATGGTATGCCCTGCCCTTTTTGGAGGGTTAAGATTAGTTGGGTTTGTTGATGTTTGATGTAATTAATTTACATCAAAGTATGTTTTAATGTCCTGTAAACAAGGAGAACAATGGTTGGTCTGTTAACTGAGAGGAGAGGAAAAGGCAGATTTCCATGTGAGGGAACAGCCCATCCCTGTTGTGTGAGCTGCCGTTGAGAATCACAAGGAAATGAGAAGCAGCCTGCACGGCTATCAAGGCCACTGCTTTTTCCTTTGCTCATTATTTACTTGCTTGTTATTTACACTGCAAAGAAAATTAAATTGCTGTAGCAGAGGGGAGGAAAATTCACTGTCCCAGAACTTGGCAGGGCCAGAATTGCAGCTGTCTTAACTGTTCTCCCCTCTCTTCCCTCCCAGTAGTATGATCACGGGGAAATCATATCTGCCTTTGTCTGCTTTGCATACAGGTAGTGCTTCCAACATTTATTTTGGAGAAAAGATCCCTGCTGGAGATGTATGCAAATTTCATGGCCCATCCAGACCTGTTTTTGTCAATTGCAGCTGGAGCCACTCCCGAGGAAAGAATTATCTGCTTTGTGGAGTATTATCTAACAGCTTTTCACGAAGGCCGAAAGGGAGCGGTTGCCAAGAAGCCCTATAACCCTATAATTGGTGAAACGTTTCATTGCTCATGGGATGTGCCTAAAGATAAAGTGAAAGCATTCAGAACTAATGGTGCCTCCACGGTTTCTAAGGACCCAGCCAAGGAGTTTGGCCAGGACCAGTCCACGTGCTACAAGCTGAGGTTTGTAGCAGAACAAGTATCCCATCATCCACCGGTGTCTTGCTTTTACTGTGAGTGCAAAGAGAAGAAAATGTGTGTGAACGCTCACGTATGGACCAAAAGCAAGTTTATGGGCATGTCAATAGGTGTTTCTATGGTAGGTGAAGGTAAGAAATGTGCTTTTATTTTGTTTTTGAGCTAATGTTGTGGGTGTCAACAGAAATCCAGATGTTTTCCTGCTTGCTCTCCCTCTAACCTTTCATTTGAACCTTGTGGCTTTTTGCTTTTGTGAAGTTTGGAATTAAAACTGTAGGGTTCCTGTAACCTTTTCTGTCCAGACAGAATGTGAGACACACATTACATATATGAATATGTGCTTATATTTATGAAAGTCAGTTGACATATGACGGTACTTCAGGTATAATTAGGTTGCAGTAGCAAATGGCTACTGATGGCATCTTCTGTAAGAATGTTTTTATTTGTCTTGCTCACTTTTGAAGTAATATGCAATTCGTTATGGGACAGTTTTACAACTGGAACAAAACAATAGGAAAAAACATGTTTTTACTTAGGCCTAACATTCTTTTTTTCATAGTTTCTGCGAAAAATCATAGTTTCTGTAGTGTTTACAAAGTTAGTGTATTATCTCAAGGTTTCTAGCAAGTCATGTATAAATGAGATATAAATCATGATGTGCCGTATCATACATATACAGTCTGTTTTGTGCTAAGTCATTGCTTAACATGAATTCAGAAATACAGGGAATCATGACAAATTTCTTAATGGATGATCTGGACTAAGAAACACACCTGCACCAGTGTTGTTACTGACTGCTAATGCATTGGCTCAATGTTTTTAAGCAATTTAGTCTGTCTCTTTTGCCATTTGAGGGTAATTTCCTGTGTATGGTTTTTAGTGTTTTGTCTTAACTAGTTTTTAGACTGTAGTCTCAGAAGTACCAGGACAACTTACAGTAAATGCTTCTTTTTGTCATCATTATGTTAAACAGTATGATATTAAAGGCAGTAAAAATGTAGAGTGGGAAATGAAGTGATTTGGTTTTGCTTATTAATAACAACAAAACAATTATGGTGAAAACATACAGATACGTTCTGCTATTTCTGCTAGCTAGAACTAAAGAACAAACTCAAACAGTACAAAGGGCTACAGTAGCTTCTTTCCTGGTGGCAATATATTCCCTTTTTTGTAGGAGAGCCATGAAACTTCCTTACCACTGGATTTGATATTGCCTTGATAGTTAAAGTTTACAACAGCACTGCTGTTTCCTTCTTCCTCTGATTTAGGTGTGTGTTTTTAATACAAAGTTAAGGAACTTGGGAAGGGAGCGTCAGAAGGCAAATTGGTCCTTCTGTCTGTCTCCTGACTGTACTACTGCCAGCCTGAGGCATTGGTTTCACTGGCTGCATTTTTCTGGTACATACTCATTTCTAGTACTCTTTTTCTCAGTGAAGGAAGCTATTTAATGGAAATAAAATTAAACACAAAGTCACTTATGATTATGTAGGAGTAGGGAAATTTCTTTTTCTTGCTGCTAGCGCACACAGTTCCCTGGGATTGGAGGGGTGTCTACTGTGGTGATTATTTAAGACTTCAAAGTCCTGATGTGTCCCAGTTTTGAGAGAGAAAGGGTCTAGGAATTAACCACTTCCCTCCCCCAAGGGAGCGTTAGAGAGCCCCAGTTACTGTTCTGGGTAATTCAGCGGTAGGGAGTGCCATCTTTTCTAGTTCAGATGTTTATCAGAACAATTTTTTTGACCTGTAACTTAGTTGTGACCTTAGCGTTGAATACAAACAACTGTTTGAAACTTTATTCTCTGCTAAATAGTTTTGTGTGTGGCCTTCAAACAATTCAATGAAGCTTCTTGTACTGCAGTTGGCTATTTACAGAAATAAAATAATACTGAATTTTTGAACCTCTATTCTGTAAGGAATATGCTGGTAATGTTTCTGTGGTGCTTTTGAAGCGTTTTTTTAACTTGTCACAATGTCCTTAGATGTATAGAGCATTTCTATGCTTTGTTGTTGGAAGCAGCAGTGGAAGTGCTGAAGTAGGAAGCCATGGAAGTACAAAGGCTTCTATAAGAATTTATAAGAATTAGGGGATTTGGGAACAGTATTGCCCTGTTGTACAAAGGGTACAGCTCAATATCTTAGTTGTACAATTGTTAGTATATGTTACACCTCAGAGTGACTGAGATTTTTTTCTGCCTATGATTTTTGTTTGTTGCTTCAAACTATCAGCTGCAGAGATGCAGAACCAGTAGGAAGGCACTGCTGGAAAGCTGTGTGAGAAGCTGTTTTATATGCCAGCCTTTCTTCTGTGGTTATGAGGGATCTAAATCTGGCTTGCTAATGAAATGTCTCAACTCTTTCTTCACTATATAACAAAACCCCATTCTTCAGAGTAGTCAGCATTGAGATGCCTCCTGAGAAAGCTACATTGAATAGAGGAGAGGGTTGTTTTGCATAAAAGAATTCATGTTGCATGCTCAGTCCCTAATTCTGGTTAATATTAATTATGTACTAATGAGAGAGTGAGGGATAGGAAGAGAATGTAATGAATAGAATCATATTAAGATTTAAATTAGCAAGGGATGGGAGAGTCAATGTAAATATTTAATGTTTTTACATGATCCAAAGAATTTTCAAACAGATACTGGCTGTAGGATAAGGATATTTTAGTGGGAGAGGCTGTGGTGAGCACACATCAGTGTAGGCTGTGTGTATTCCTTTTCTCCTTTTGGGTTTTGTTCCAAAGCAGCAAAACCCAACAAAAAAATGTCACCTTTGATTCACCGGTTAATTTTGCTGAGATCATAAAGTACGTTTAAGTGGGTTGCTCTGTATTGTCAAGTGGCTAGTTATGTCTTGTATTTTCACTCCTGCTGTTTTAAATGTTTTAAAAACTAGTGAGGTATAGACTTCCAAAAACTTATTTTAAAATAATCGACATTAACCTTGGAAAGATTTGATAAGTAGGAACAAGGTTCAGTGCTCTTTCCAGGGTAAATCTAAATAAAAGCAATGAATGTTTTCTCTCTTGTTTTTTTTTTTTTTTTTTTTTTTAATTTTATTTTCTTTTTTTGTTCAAATATATGTATGTTTTTATAGATACAGGTCTATAATTTCTATTCCTGAGGCATTAGCGACTTTTTAATTTACCAGTCCCAAAGATTGACTGCTCCCTGCAACTAGATCTACCAAAACATTTCCCTAGTGCTACTTTTTATATTAATATTTTTTCACCCACTGGTTTCAGAACAGATTCCGTATGGCATGGCACTCATTAATTAATTTAGCAAATGGCTCCAGTCTTTGGAAAATGAGCAGTGCAGCGCAGCTCACTGGAACGTTTATGAGACGATAAGAGCCCAGTTCTGGCATCTCACATTTTCCCATGTGAGCCTGCGTGGCTGGTGATGCACTACACCCGTGCGGGGTTCATCCCGTACATAACTTACTCCTGTTTGTGCAGTGTGAGGACTAATGCAGACAGAGTGAAGAGCCTGTTAAATTAGGAAACTGCCCTAGGCCGTTTGTGTCCCACGTACCATTTGTTGTTCAGATTGATCTCCATGCAATCAGTGGGAAGCATTAAATTTCACATGCCTCTCCTGTAGCTGAGTGATCCGGAGCCTCCTCCGGGTATTTCGTCAATGTGCGTTACTGGAAAATTAATTCACAAAGCTGCAGCATCAGTGAGGGACATGTAACAGTCCAGCAGGGAAAATTATATGCCGCAAACATCACTTCCTTTAACGCCGGCTGAGGAGTCGTGGAAAGGAGCATGACTCTGAATATGTTGCTTTACTCAAAAGCAGGAGTAAATGGTGTTGAGGACGTTTCAAGGGGGAATTTAAAAATTCCACACTTGTTTATAAAAAATTCACCCTTCTCTGTGGGATTTTTTTTCTAATAAGCTACATTGCTAAATCAACTCTTTTCCCAGAGTATTTATCTGGTGCATTCTTCCATGCATAACAGCTGCCTATAAATACTTAAGGTTTTTTTTAAAGGAATTTGCAGTTTCTGAAACAATTCTTTGATGTGAGAGCAGGAAACGTTACTGAAAATGGGAGAATCTTCTGCAACTTTTCATGTATATTTCCTTATAGCCATTTTTAAACTAAAAAATGAAGAATTTCTTACAGTGGGAAAGAAAGGAAGAAAAATAGCCTATATGTTTTCCAGCAGATATTTTTAAAGATCAGTCACAATGTAATGATACTTCTAAGCAGATGTTAAGAGTACAAAACACTTTTAAAAATAACTGTTAGATTTTAGTTTTTCTGCCTTTGATTTCTCAAGATTTAAACTCGGCAGGGTAGGGCATGAATTCAAGTTGTGGTAACCATTACAAATGTTGACTCTCAGTGTCATTTTGTCTTCCTCTTCCCAGAGAGCACACTGGTCTCAGTTCAGACATGGTGATGTAGCTGCAGGCTTCATAGTGCTTCAGTTAAATGAGGACTTCACAAATAATGGAATGCAAAACTCAGTCACGTTAACACGAAAAGTAGTGTCAAGTTGTGGATATTTCAGATCTTCTCTTTATTATTTTTCAGATTCTAATTATTGAGTTGGAGTCATATTTCAAGTGAGATAGCACTTCATTAAAAATGTATTTATTCAGGTGTTTAAGGAACTCAAAAAATATGCTACTAAGTGCTAAAAATACTGCCAAGAGACCTGGCTTCAGTTTTTAATATCTAACCGGCTGTGGTGGTTAAATATTTACATTGAAGGTCACTGCTGTTATTTGCTGTTTACTTTTCGGTGTGCTTGGCAGCATTCATTAGAGCTCTGCCTCCCTCCCACTCGAGCATGGAGGAAAAAAGCTATCGATCCTGTCAGAGAGACATAAGCAAACCTACACTAACTCAGCAGGAAATTGTGTTTATCATGGCAGTTTCCTCTCATGTGGGGATATGCAGTGATGGTCAGAGGAGGATGAATGGGCCCGGGAGAGTAGGAGGCTCTGGAGAAGCTCACATGAAGGTGTGGTTCATAAATACAGTGAGGTTCTCCCTCAGCAGTGAGCACCACACCTACCCACCTTGCTGGTATTCGACATGTTGTCTTTTGAAAAAAAAAAAAAAATCAAACACAAAAACCTCACAACAACAAAGCTCCCCAAAACTGTCATGTTGGAAGCTGATGCTTCCAGGCGGACTGTGCTTTTTGACTGCGTGAGGATTATATCTGTGCTTGGACCATTAAGACTGGGGAAATGTGACCTTATGGGTAGCACCACAGGCTGTTTCCCGCAGCTGGTTGCTGTTACGTGTCTGTTGCCTGTGACTGTAATGAAGAAGGTGGAAAATAAATGGGAAGAGGAGGAGAAAGGAAAGCTGACAGTCTTGGGTCTGAAACCTGTTGTAGTTCTCTATGTGGAAAATGCTTAACTGCAGACTGTTTGGTTTCCTTTCTGCATTTGATCAGTACCCATGAGCTGATTTTCATCGTTTTTGAACATCATCATCTAGTTAAAAGGCTTCTTGATAGTTCTTTTTTAATTCAATGATGTTATAGCATCCATTTAATGAGTTTGATAAGCAGAGTTGTCTTTTTGAGTAGAAGTTCTTCCTGGCTCTGTGTCACAGTGAGTTGGATAGTTGAGCCTTCCTGCAATGTGTTAGGTGTGGTTTTTGTACCTGCAGATGTGGAGCTGAGGAAGCTTGAGGCAAAATGTGTGTGGGTGTGTTCTAGCTATGTCCTGGCTGCTCCCTGCTGATGAGGGTTCAGCCCATGACACGAGCAACTCGTGACTTGCTGAGGCAAAATGGTTAAAGGTCCTTTTAAGATCCTGCTCTTCTATGTTTGTGCTTTTGCACTCTGCAGCTCGTTTGTGTCAGACTTGCCAGGCGAGTAGAACATTGGCTGCGTCTTTGCTGGCAGGCTGAGGTTGCAGAAATCCTGAGAACAACTGCATAAAACTCTTCTGGTTTGGAAAAGGTGTTTTCTTGTGGCACAGTTTCAGAAGGCAGAAGTGACAAGCTGCAGAGCTTCCTGTGTGTGCCTTTAGTTCTATTAATTGGAGCAAATAATTAAGATGGTGATTCTGATAGAGATCTGTGCTTTTAAATTCTGAATGTTATGTAGGATTGTGTTTTCATCCAGTGTTAAGGGCATATTTTTATGTTGGCAGTAGTAGTGCCTTAGTGCTTTTTCATTATTACATGTCAGATCACTTTGCAAAATTAGTGTCGTTATTCCCTTAAACAGATAGACAAACTAATCAATACCACTACCAATGTGTTCTGTCTGCCCCAGGGTGAAGGCAAATTGGCTCAAGCTCATCTTGTTTCTAAACAGATGCTATTACTATGTCAAGTTAATTTTCCTGATTTTTTTTTTTCAAATATTTCTGCATTGTAAGTGCTTCCTGTGGTGGGTTATTTTCAATACCTGTTGTGAAAAATTATTTTCAAAGCTGTAATTTTTGCCTTTAGGTGGTTATTAAATGGGACACAAAAGAGTGTAAAACTCTAATCTGTCTACTACAGATACATGGCATGTTCTAATTCTGTGTGCAAGGTTTAAGGATCTCTTTATGGTCTTATGTCCTGTTGTTTGTCATCCTGAAGACCAAACTACAGCTATGGTTGGGATAGAGCTGTATCCTTAACCCCAGGGGAAGCTAAGATCTGATCAGACCTGCAACTTTCTTTGTAGTTCCAAATAATCTTGAAAAATTACTGCTGCTGTGTGGTGTTACTTTTAGTTGCAACCCCATAATGCTGAGTGTGGATGAACCTTTTCAGAATGAAAAATTGGCCCCTCGTTGGTTATGCAAGACTTTTGCAAAGGCTATATGGGAAACTAGGCATTTGGAATTGAAGGAGCAAACTTCTAGGAAATTTCTGGATGACTTCCTTAAGCATGTTTCCTAGCGGTACCCACAGACCTAGAGAGCCTTTCGCTCCCACCAGTGAATGCATCAGTAAGAAATTAGTGGAGAGGACCCAGTTGTGTCTGATTGAATGGCCAACTGAAGCATCCTTTGACCATGCCCATATTTTTTCTGGAGAGAGATTACGATACGACACTGAGTGAGCATCTGAATATTCAATATGGCTTTTTGCAAGCAAGTGTTGTTTCTTTTTCTGGCTTTAACAGTTTACTGCTTGTCAATAACACAAAATAAGTAATCCAGTCAGATTTTCTGATAAGCCACTTGGCACCAGTAAGGACCCCAGGGTGCACATTCAAATTGTGTGCTTTTGAAAACGTTTGTTTGCAGAGATTTGTTCCAGAGGGCAGACTTTTTTTCTTATCAGACAGGACCCTCCTTCAAGGCGAGTTGCGCGTTGTGCTGTCTGTGGAAGTCCATTTGGATGACAGTAGTTGGTCAGTGACTGTCAGGTCTTAGCAGTGAACTTTTATCATTTCACTTTCAACCTTCTTCCTATGTAGGTGTCCTTTACCTGATGGAACATGAAGAAGAGTATGTTTTCACCCTGCCTAGTGCCTATGCTCGCTCAATACTTACCATCCCATGGGTGGAGCTTGGAGGGAAAGTCAACATAAATTGTGCCAGAACGGGCTATTCTGCTACCGTCACATTCCATACCAAGCCGTTCTATGGAGGGAAGGTCCACAGGTATGGGAATTACTGTCTTATTCTTGTTTACCTGCTATTGGATTTCAATGGAAAGACCCTTGGGCATCTGTTTGGTTCTTCTGTTGGAGTATTTTATAGACAGATACCTGAATTTCTTTTCCTATTAGTGTCTGAGATGACTTTGAGCTTTAGAGCACAGTTTATTGTAGTTACCCGTTTTGGATTGTTTAACTGAATCGGAGGTATTTCTCTCATTACACAAAAGAGAGTGTATTCTTCCAGGTGTTGTTGCTTGTAAAAATTGCTATAAGTGCAGGATCAGAAAAATGTATGTTGAAAAGGCAATATTTCTGCTACACCAGCAGCTGCTTCTATGTGAGTCTTGTAGATGAACTGGTGGTCTAGGTGGAGCCCCTGTAGGGAGGAGAGAAGCGAAAGCAATAGCTCCCTATTGGAGACTGCCACTTCTGCACTGAAATTTCAGGCGATGAAAATATTATTGATGTGTCTTTGATACCCCTTTATTAAGGGTGTGAAAAGCCACTATGCAATATAGCTTCCTGTCTTACTTCTGTGCCCAAGTTGATGATGCAATATTAACGTACACAGACTCCTTTCTTGTCTGTAGCAGTGTCTGTGACAAGGCTGTGTTGCCTGTTGGGGTGGTGCATTTTGGAATAATTACCTCTGTTTTGTTTTGTTCCAGTTGGTCTAATTATTCTTCCATATGTGTGTCAACCATTTCAGTATCGTGTTCAGGCAACTACCAACGTGCGCTGTTTTCACAGGGTTTTTTCTAAAAGGTGTAGATTAGTAATTGGTGCCATCAGGGTGAGTGGATATTGAGGAAGGCTGTGCTGTATTAGTTTAATTAGTTAAAAACTTGACTTTACAGGTTACTTGATGTGGCTTGCCAAAACGCGTGTGTGCATGTTCGTAGAGAGAGACAGACACACACAAAAATTCACCCTGCATTTTGTTTTCCCAGTTCTACCTGTCTATTTTGCTCACTCTCAGACCAGCTCGTGGACCACTGAGGTAGCTTTAATCATTGCCTCTCAGCAGCTGACAAGTAAACTTGTAGAGCTAAAGAAGAAAATAAAGGCACCTGAAGTCTTTGACATAGGTACTGGGCAGCATTATGTTCAGGTGCAAGAACAACATGTACTGAAAACGTTAACATGAGTGTTGGGTTGTTTCTCAGGCTGATGAGGTAACCAGTTCTGGGTGAGAGCCGAGTATCAGAGCGTTAATTTGGGTTACCACTGGGTTTTGGGAGAATGTCGTCTAAAAGCTATCGCTGTGTTAGCACAGCTTTCTTGGGTTGAGTCTTTCTTTTTGGAGACAGCATCACTACTTGCTTGAAAAATTACTTTGTAGACGTAGAAAGCTGCTCGTAGCCTTAGCAGCAGTAGTGTTTTTGTATGCTGATAATAAATGGTACCAGTTATTTCTGTGGTCTTTTCTTCTTCCCTCTTGAATTAGGGTTACAGCTGAAGTGAAACACAATCCCACTAACACCATTGTGTGCAAGGCACAGGGAGAATGGAATGGTACACTGGAATTTACTTACAGCAACGGAGAAACCAAAGTGATCGACACAAACAAACTGCCTGTTATCAGGAAAAAGATTAGGCCGGTAGCAAAACAAGGCCCGCTGGAATCAAGGTAAGGGCAGAGGCATTACGGTGTTCTGCTTTTGAACCTCAGGTGGGAACAGAACAGGGAAGCCAACTGCCATTATAAATGGTGTGGTTCACTTGGTTCTCTTCCTACAGCTCATTAATCTAGGCATAAATAGCTGAGGCTGTGAGTTGGTTCTTTGGAACATAAATTACATTATAGTGACATAGACATCAGTTTTGTAGAGGCAGAAAACGCTTGTGTGCATTTTAATGAGCATTTGGAAAATGGTAGTGCAGTGTTTTCACCTACTTTTTTGAGTGATTGTAACATGGTTGTCAAATCAATTTGCAAGTAATGTTGAATCTTGTAATTTGCACTGGAATTTCATGTTTTATATATTTTATATGTAAAACATGGTGCAATGTGAGCTATAAATACACACACAGACACATGGTTTTAAGGCTCTCAGCACCCACATCACATGCCTGATTCTGACTAGGTACATTAGAAAAAAAACTTGTTCTGTTATTCACTGTCAATAACTGCTGATGCTTATCTTTAGAAAAAAATCAATATTTCTATTGAATTTAGGAACATTTTGTAAGAGGATTTAAAAACGTGAGTTAAGCTTCATTTTATTATCTGCAAATATGTTCTCTTTATTGTACAAAGATGTGTCTTGAGTCATTGTGCAGGGTCAGATACCGTTTTTCTACTGTATAGACATGCTTGTTTATCACAAACTCATTTTTCCCCTGTAGTTCAGGAACAGAAAGGTTAGAGTAAATAAGGAAACCAGTAGCTCTGCAGTGTATTTGTTGTATTTTTTGGACACTGGTAAACACGTTACAGCTATCCAGTGTTTCTGCAGGATATGCAGTTTATCAGATTGTAAACAGAAACTCATTTAAACACCCCTGGAAATATGGGAAAGCTTCAGTCGGTTTCTTCTCACTATTTTTCTGGGTAAAGTTTCTGTTAGGCTAATGCAGTGTGAGAAGGCGCTACCTCTGAATGCAGTCAGTTATATGAAAAACGAGTTTGGCTGAATATTGATAATTATTGTTAACTGGGAATATGGAGCACAAGCCTAGAAGGGCTCCCTAGAGTAAACTCCTCTGTTAGTAACTTCATGAGAATAGGCAGTGTCCCGATTTACTGTACTCCTGCCTTTTGGCTAACATTCCCTTATAATTCAAAAATGTAATTGCAAATAAACATGGAGGTGGAGCATCAATGAAGAATATGAACAAGAAATAATTAAAAAAATCCATCTGCTTTGAGAAAAAAGCTCAGGTGTGAATATGAACAAAATATGAACAAAAGCTATGGAGAAAGTTAACTTGCATGGCAAAATACTGGGAGTTGAGCAAATCTGAAAAATCTGGTCCATAGGTGCAATGAATATCCTAGTAAAGTGATGGTTCGCAAGCCATGTGACTTGCAAAAATGGCACGGAGAACGTGGCATCGGTCTGCCTCTCTCCGTCCTGGTGTCCAGCCAGGCCGTCAGCTGCGGCACAGGCGTTCTCACTCTCCGTGTGTGCTCCTCCTCCGTCACACAGGCACCTTTGGCAACACGTCACCAGTTCTCTGAAAGAAGGTAATATTGATGCAGCGACCGAGCACAAGCACCGCCTCGAAGAGAGACAGCGAGCGGAGGAGAGGCAACGCCTGGCTCTTACGACGCCATGGAAACCAAAATATTTCGCCAAAGAGGTACGTTCATGCAGGACCCAATAGCATCTTCCTGCAAACGGGGTGGAGGGGGGTGCTTGCCTGTGTTTTTTACCATGGGCTAGTGTTGTTCTAGGGCCGTGATTTATTTATTTTTTTTTACATTCTATGCCAGAGTTTGAGTCTTAAAGAGCAGCAATTAATTGTTCCATGTCTCTTTTGTAAACTTGCTCGCTTTCCTTCAGTTAGATTTATTTCAACCTGAATTTTTGGTACCTAATGTTAGCCACCTAAAGCTGTGGTTTTTACCTTAAAATCCACGCCTTAACGTACAAGCGCTGTGTACTCACATCCTCTGCTAGTCTTGATCTCAGCTACTAAAATGAATGTGCTCCAGGGATATTGGTCCAATAAGCATGGACATTGTAAACACAGTCTTGGGTTTCATCTGCTTGGAACGAAGCTGATTTTACCAAGTTTGTCTTTGCTCTTTCTTAGAGGAATGGGGGAAGGGAAGTAAGACCGACTGAGGGGATTGTTAGATGACGTATCGTTAAGTTAGCCGTTGTGTGCAGCTATTTAAACCAGCAGCTTATCTGTTTGTCTTCCCATTGCTTCTCTTCCCCCTTGTAATTTTTTCCCAGATTACCTGTAAATTCATTAAGCGTGGAATTTTCAGATGACAGGGATGGTTTCTTGTGTTGATTGGTATTATGTTAGCTTTTCTGTGGACATACACAGATCCAGGATGTATAAATCTCTCCCTAATTTTCTTGCAGGGTGATGGCTGGCTATACTTGAATCCTCTCTGGAAGACCCATTGACGGGATTAGAGCAGTTGCCTCGTAACTTTCCCTTAAAGGCATTAGAATGACACAGTATGTAACTTCAAGATGTCATTGAATAGGTCCTGTTACCAGAAGATAGAAACGAGAAGCTATATGCTGTGAATGATGCATCTCAAAATAACCACAAGCTCCAGTTGATTCAGGAGCCATTTTGTGTGTATGGATACACAAACACACACGCACACGTCCATGTATACACACATATATACACACAGGGTGTATGTGTTTGCGTGTGTATTATTTACACTACATGTAAACAAGTACAAACACTAACAGTGATTTAAAGACCTTTTCCTCTAAGTGTTAGGGCGTAGAACTCCATCGGGACTCAGCTGGGGTTCCCCAAGTTGTGTGCTTGCAGGATCAGGCCCTATGCTAGTATTTAAGAAAATACTTTTTTATTAGTACCGGTTAAGGTTTTTCTATTTTTCACTTTTGCCAAAAATGTTTTGCACTTAAAATGTGACGTGTCACTTAATGGCAGTCTTCTGTCTAAACAGTCATTGAGTAACTCACTTTGACATAAGAATGATACACTGACAGCGCGCACGCTCGCTCGCCAGGATGCTGATGTAAGAGCATGTTTCCTGTCACTTAGGAGTGTGAATTTTTTGCCATCTTATAAGTAGCAATACCTTCTCAAGAACGTTGTTCGCGCTAACCCGTTGTGTCCTCGCTGTTTTCTTTGTTGGTACCTCAGCAGTTTAGTAGCTCTCTGGTCACCAGTGAGCCACCTGGTCATTTTGATCTTGCCATGTAACGTTCTCTGGCTACTGTCACGCCAGTGCTTTTGGGTTTCGTGTTCTGCTGAATCCCTTCTGGCAGATGTGGCTGTGGTGGGTGTCCCAGCTCGCTCTTGCCCCAGCTTTCCACCCCACATCAGAGGTGTAGCACGCCGTCAGCTGTGCCGAGGCACCCCTTCGCAGCCTTGCCTTTGGAGCTAAACCGGCACTGGTGCGTTCCCGCTAACATGCCAGGCTGTGCGTTGAGGCGGGCGAGGCTGGGCAGGGGTCCTGTCCTGCCACCCCACTGTGCCGGGCGTGAGCCTTCCCCACCAGCCAAGAGGCAGTCCTGTAGGCTGCTCTGGGAAATCGGAGGGAGCTCGTCTGGTCAGAGCCCTTGATTCCATACTGAGGCTCCAAGCAGACCTGTGTTTTGATTTCTTTTGCTTTTGACCCAGTTGATTGCTTCTGGATGAAATATTTGGACGAATAGAGATGATATAACCAGCCTTCTCAGATGAATGATTTTCTGATGTAAAAGTAATAATTTAGTAAATTATTACACTGAGAATATTAATGAAACAAATGAGATATAATTTGTTTTGTAAAGTTAAAAAAAAGGCAAGTGAACAGTCTTGTAGCTTGATCTTGGTTTGTGAGGTAACCACTGTGACACCTAAGAAGGTGGGTTCTAAAATTGTGTTAAAGCTTCGTTGCTCTTTAGTTCGTATTTGTTGAAAGTGAAGATGTTTTTGAGAGGAGTGACAAGAAAAGGCAAATGTAAAATGTGCCGACTTCTGCTCAGTGCTGCTTTCTGCAGTGCCCCGTGAGGAAACCACGGTGTTGCTAACAGACAGTAGCACGGCTGCCTACCTTTCTGTAGTACCGGTTACGTTTGTGCCTTCTCTCTGCTTTCCTACTCCGATCGCTTACGCTTTGTAGGTACCACACAAACACGCTTAGGTCAAAGCACTGCTTGTATCTGTTCTTGTGCGGCCTGCGTTTTCTGACTGATTTTTTTGGGTAGGTGTGAAGATCTCTTGAGCGACTCAGAAGGCTAAACGGAGGTGTGAACACAGGGAGGTTCGTTAGTTGTCTGAAGTGTCCGAACGAACATTAGTTGTTCGTTCGGACATCAGGTTTAATAGATAGTTACATTTGAACTTCAGATCCCTATTTAATGAAGGCATGGCTCCTTTTTCCTCCTAAATGCCATTTTGTCTGCTTGTATGTATTTTTGTTGCACATTAGAAAGATTCATGTTATAAATTATTTAAATCCTGTTTTAAAAAAAAAATGTGGACTGTATGAGCTTGATTTTGTAACTGACACTTTTTTTTTAAAGGAAAAAAACCCCTTATTTTTAGGAATAGTCAAGGTTTTTCTGTAACAAAACCAAATTGATGCTGTCATAGTAATCACTGAACTACTACTGAGTATCATCAGGAAAACTCGTATTTTATCACCCACGAGAATTAACTTTATAATGGATCCACCCTTGTTCTAGAGGTTAGACTGATAAGTAACCAGAAGTATTCACACAGTTTGTAATATCAGCACAAAGAACAATCGAAAATGCAGAATTAAACACGTGGAACATCCTCCCAGAACGTGGACTTTCATACACCAAAGAACAAGCCACATACTCACTAGAAATAGCCATTGAAGACCTCTCTGTCAGGCATGCAGGCCTGTGCTCCTGAAAGAGTAGACCTCTTTCAGCTTTGATGGTACGACTGTCGAGGCTACAGAGATGCTGTAGCCCTTCTTTTAAGGAGAAATTTGAGTAATTTTATGCTTGTAATTTATTGGAGATTTTTTCTGTCTGCATGGTTGGTTGTTTCTGCATGCCGAGAACATTCCACTTGTGCTCCGATAAATGTTCTGTTTTGTTCTGATGCTGTGAGGAATCCCCTGATGCCGTTACCGCTGTTTCTTTTCAAAAGTAACTTGGGAGAGTCAAACATAAAAATAGTCCTTTTTGAAAAGATCCCATCAGCGAGAGATTCCAGAATAAGATTCACAAATGTCATTTTGTTTTTCTGATAGTTATGTGTTCAGTATATTTTACAGGACTGATAAGTGAATATTCATAAGCCTTATTCCGTAGGTTGTTCTGATAGCTGTCTTGGACGTGCAAGTAAATATCTTCCTTTTCAAGTAGCCAATGTACACTTTGAATTGTAATGTAAAAACCTCCATGTACTCCAGATTTATTTTTTTTTGTGCACACCTGTAGAAAGCCTATGCAACCTTTTTCTTTCTTAAATTAGAAATGTTCAGAACGAAAATTTATACCTTTATCATTTAAAAGATGCTCTGGCAGTCTCTTCTGATTTGCCTTCCTTTCATAATTTGTGAATTTAAAATGACAATGCTTATGAATAAAAGATTTGTTTCGTTTAGTAGTGGGACGCCCTTTCTCTTTCCACGGAAGCATGAGTTAACTGGTACCAGTTACTGGGGTGTGCAGGAGCAGTGTACAGCACCCAGGGCACCACTGAGCTGATCCGCCTGGTTCTGACAGAAGCGGCTGGTCAGCTGAACCTGGTTTGTTGCCGTTGGGTTTTCTCCCTGCCAGAGGCAGTGTAGGTGAGTGTTCTTGTTTCAATGGGACAGCACCACGCAGGGAGAACAGGGTCCATCGCAGCTTCAGGAGGGGCTGGGGAACAAGTGCCTTATTTTGACAAACGGAAAGGGAGTAAGTTAAGGTGTTGTCTTGTTTCTCAAAATCACATTGCATTTAAACTTTGTCATGAACAGAGATTGTGGATTAGATACCTCTTAAAACCCAACTCAATTATTGCAGCATTGGTCAATTGCATGAGAAGGAAAAACGTGCTTAGAGGCTTCATGGATCCGGGTGTACATTTTTCAGGTGTTAGCCAACGCGGTTCTGGTTCACTTTAAACATGGATCCACAGCGCTGGAAACTGTTGCGTGAGGACACCTTGTTTTTGTGTGAAACAGAAAACACCACTGGCTGTAAACAGGACAGGAAGCAGTACCCAGCCGTGTCCTCGCCTGCCGCTGCATTGCTTCGGGGCCACGGCTTGGGGCAGTTCATGCATCTGGTTTAAAGACCTTACTGGCGCTTTTAGGCAGAGACCTTTATGATTTACTCCCATTTTTTACTCATAGTGGGATTAATATGTACCGAGGTCTGAGTCAGAGCATTCAACTGGTTTTTCAAGAGTAAATCTATCAAGATACTTAACTAATGACTTTTCTCCTCCTCTGTTATGGAATTACTGCCACAAGTCAAAATATTTCTTCTGGGATTACCAGTAATGCTGCCTGCCCTCACTGCTTCCAACAGTAATGATAAAGCGATACAGAACTTCAGCAACACTGCAGTTTTAGTTCCTTAGCAACTGAAGACCAGAGTCTAACTTAAACATTTTTTTCCCTTCAGATTTTATGTTTTTGTGACCATTATGCTTCATCAAAACGTGACTTAGTAGAACAGCAAAAGGATGGCTGTAGCTAAGGAAATCAGCTCGTATGGAAGGTAGGTTTGGTAACGATGCAAGATGCTCGGATTTTCTTTGCTGATACGAGTGTGGCTCAGTTCTCAGAGAGGAGGCAGAAGTTAGTTTAGCTGAGTAGCTCTGGGATGCAGGCGGAGAACCAGGGAACTGATGTGGTGTGCAGGCTGCTGTGGAACCAAGATGGTGACGTGCCGCCTGCCAGTTCTTTGTAACTTTGTTTTTTCTAAGTGGCTGCCTTTAAGACTCCAACTTTTCATTTAGATGCAGAGCATCAGCAGAAGCCCTGAAGTCAAACGGTATTTAAGAAAGCTCAGGTAAGTGGTAGGCAACTTCAGGCCCAGGCTGGCTGAGATGCCTGTAGTGATCTTATTTTTCTTCCACATAACACTTTTAAAGCTATAAACGTTGACAGGATTCACTTATTTCTGCTCTGTTGAGGAGAACACTGTCAGCTGTGATGGAAAACAATCTGACAGAACTGCAAAGAAACTAAAGATGTGAGGGCAACCTTGTGTTTCCTCCTTTTAAAACAAACCTGAGTTACTGCCAAACCACAGGCTGACCGGCAGCATCTCTTCTGCTGACTTTCAGATGTTCTTCCAAATGTTAGATCGCTTCTTTCTTACTAATGGTGAGGGGGCAGGATGCAGATCTGCTTGGAAGAAGCAAGATATTATAAATTACGTGTCACATGACCACCCTTTCTGCTGGTGGGAGAGCTGCTCAGCTGCTGGAAGGATTCACTGCAACACGTGTTTGGGAAGGAGGGCTACTGTTCTCTGAAGATACTGCAGCCACCTTCATTTCCTCACAGCAGAGGCCCTGTGTTCGGCTCAACAAATTTAAGCTGGAAGGATGTTAAGTAGCTGCTGTGGCTTCATTACAGCAACTTCATGAGGTCAGCACATCTGCATTACAGAGTGCGAATGACTTGATAACATGTTGCTTATAGTCCCGGTGATAAATTAATTTAATCACAACAAAACCGACACAACACCCTTAACACAAAACTTGAATTAACTTTATTTTCCCCTACAGTCAACAACTGGTCTGCATTGAGCTTTAAAGCAACAGAATAAAATGAAATCTCCAAACGACAGGGGGGCCCAGAAATCCAGATTTAATTACCTTTGTGAAAATGTTGCAGCTGTAGTATTGGTCTGTATAAACCATCGGCATCAAAAATGAGTTCATAAATCAAAAAAATATTCTACACCTTGGGAAAGAAGTCAGCAGTAACATTCTCACAGAACACTGTAAATTTACATTTTCTTCGTGAAAGGTACATACTATTCTGCGTTTTACATCAAATCACTGATGCAAGTTTTGTTTCTATAAAAAGTTACAGCCCGTGGCAGGAAAACAAACTGCAAAATCCTTTCATTTTAATTAAAGAAAATTTTCAAGTCTGTATAAAGTTTTCCTATAGTTGGAAAGTGAACATGTTCATTCAGTCTCCATTTATATTTTAGTGCATTTAATCTGACAGTTTTCACCACTTTTTTTTATTAAAAAAACCAACAGTATAAAAGACAGACAAAGCAAATAGCACTATAGCTGGAATTTCTTCAATTGATTTAAGCACTCTAAATAAAAATGCAGAGAAACAGATTACCAGAAAGACTTTGACCCTCACACGATAAGGCAGTGAGGGGGGAAGAGGTCTGCAAAGCCTCTCCCTTCCATAGCCACAGAAAAGGGGTTTTGTATACCTGTCAACCTTTTTTTTTTTCCCCCCCCTCATTAAACAGGCTATACTTGCTTTACCAATGTAAACAGTTACCTAAAATAGTTTAATTTCTGTTCTGAAGCACCAGCTGCTACGTGATGCTCAGTTGTACGTTACTACAGCATTCATTACTGTCGTTTCAGATTTTTCAGGATACAAATTTAGCCCTTGTATCTACAGTGTGCAAGATTTGCCTTGTCTACCTTACGAAATGACAGTGTAAGGCAGCAATACTGCAATCCCGTGTTAAACAAAAGCAGCTTGTCCAACCTAAACTAGCATCCAATTATTCTGTCCTGTCAGCTCTTGTGAGAACTGCAGCTTTGCTTCTTACACTCCAGATCAAAACCAGCCTGCAGCAAGAGTAAAAGGACATTGAAAGAAATAATTGAAAAAATAATCATGGGAGTAACCTATTTTGCAAGTTTAATTTCGGAGAGCTCTGCTTCCTCTCAGTTGTTGAAAACAGTTTTTAGATTTCAGCATTCCAGTTTACATACTGCCGCTCCTCAGCTGAACAGCGATTTCAAAAAAAGATTGACAAGTATGCATGTGCCAAGGACCAAATTGCAGGGTTCTTTGGTGCCGTCAGTCCAAATTCGCAGCGGATTTGAAGGATAATATGTACCAATAAAAAAAAAAAACGCTGCTAGACTTGGATAGCAGCTCTGTCGTGCTTCACATTACAAATCTAAAACAGCTGTTCTCAATAAGCCAATATTTTTAATCAGACATTGCCTGAAAATTTTGTACAATAATCTGGACCAATGATGGTTCTGTACCCTCATGTTGCTGTGAAACATGACTTGAGCTAAAGGCAAAGACTGGTTATCTCAAGGACAACTGCTTCGTATTAGCAATCATAACAGTGTATTTAAACTGTCTTCCTGTTGGGTCTCTTGCCTTTCTTTAAAATTAGTTTATTCTTAATGTAGCCACGCTTCCTTTTGGAGGTCTAAAAAGAAAAACAGAATAAAATGTGTTAGTTAATGATTTAGGCTTGACCGCGGTTTAGTGATGTGCATTTCAATGCCTCATCTTTAGGTTGATTTTAAAGAGCTTAAGGATAATAAACCCTCATCTAGGTATTATCCAGTTCTTGGTTTTAAAGTTGGGATTGTTAATTCCTGCCCAACATTTGCAAGCCCTGTCTACCAGATCTGTAGAGTTGTTTCAAAGCTTGTGCTGAGCCAGAATGAATATGAACCAACGTAATAAAGCTCTAATATGCCCAAAAGAGCAGAAGCGGAGTAGAGTTGGCTTTGCTTGGAAAGACCTTTTGCATCTTTTGCACTATTCAATTCTCTGAGAAGTTAGCAAGGTGATCAACAGTAATACCTACTCAAAGCAGCATTTTTCAAAAATAAAAACTGGATAATCACATTTTAGTCTTTAATCCTCTGCTGTTGGTCTGTAGGCCCGTTAGTGCTTTCTGCTCATGTGTCTTTATCAGCATATTTTAGGTTGTTTTTTTTTTAAAGGCAGTAATGGGGGAAGCGTTAATGTTAGTCTTAGGTAATATTAAATCCAAAGGTGTATAAATACAGTTTTAGCTCATGGCAGTTGGAATTGTGTGTTCACCATGCCTGCCACAACGCATTAGAAAGTCAGCAGCGCCCACACTTGCTGCGCTGTGCTGTGCCCATCAGCAGGCTCTATGATGTCAATTAAATATAAACTTTTAGTAACAATAATAGTAATATTATAAAGTGAGACAGAAACAAACTAATCTGTGATACTCAGACATGTTACATCTCTGAGCTTGGGCAATGTCATCCTAACATGGAAGAGCGGTAGGAGATGGACTGAATTGCCAGTACGGAAGCCACTGCTGGAAACCTGTGGCTACGAAGGAGCCCTTCAGAACACATTTAAGAAATCCTAGTTCAGACATTGGCCCCCATGCTCTTTGCTGGTCCTTGGGTTTCTTAATGGGAAGTAGAGCCTGCTTGTGCTGTGGGAGCTGGCAATGGACCAGAATTTGCATCAACTTTTATCCCATCTTTAGACAGGGAACAGAGATGTGCACAGCTTCAGTGGGGTCAATGTGTCTGTCATTAACAAATACAGCCTTGCTTGTCACTTAAGATCAAAAGTTACAGTGTAAGTGCATGATAGGCTCAATAAAGCTTATAATTTCCTTTTTAAGGTAAGTCTAGCTTCAGTGACAACTCCCAAATGCCTTATTTTATGAACTTGCATCAAATCACAAAAATAAGCATCTTTACCCTCTAACATTCTTTACTTGTATTTCCATGACGCAGTGTAAGTTTACAGCCTACACTAATTTAGTGCGTTACACGTGTTTCTGACAGGATTCTGGAATTCCTTTTGTAAGACTTATTTGAATATGTGGAAAACAGATGTTGTGAAGGACAGGGCTGCTAAGATTCTCCCCAGCTCCCCTGGTAACACATCTTAATAGGCTGAAGTAGCACACCACAGCTAACCCTTTTAAAACCATGAAGATGACTTCAAACAGGAAGCAGCCAGACACTAAAGTTCCGTCAACAAAAGTTTCATATTTAATTTATTTAATACAAAATCGCCATTTTTAAACTTCTAGGCATCACTACTTTCAAACAAAGTCAGAAAGCAACTTCCACATTATTTTCTTAGTGAGCCATAGATACTGAAACATGAGTTGATGTACTTCAGAGATTATACTTCCAGTTACATGAAGACTTAAGAGTTGTAACAGCCAGTGACACACTCTATTTCCAGTTAGCATTCTGCCTAAAAAAAATCTAGCCTTGTGTCTTCACATGCTTTTAAGTTAAGCAGACAGTAAATTAACAATTATTACCAGCAGGCAGGTCTGATATTGGACACTAACATGAACAGTATCCGTAACATTCTGGCTAGTGGAAATGCATAATTCACCAGCTACGTGATTCACTGTTAAAAAGAAACTGCCATCATCTCCTGACCCCTCTCAGTTACTTCACTGGGAACCCACCTTCTTTGACAAATACTTCTGTTTCGGCACAATGTTGGTTACTCTAGGTTTATGATCCAATGTCTCTCTGTTGTCTAGTTGTTTCACCTTGTATATTCTAACAAGCCAGTGCTCTGAGGTAAAGGCTTCCTCCAGATGTTTAAATTTAATGTCTTTGTTGCCTATCTCCGCATTGCGTGTACGATCGAATCCAGGGGGTGTCCGAAAATCCAGCTACAAAAATTAAAGTTGTGTATTAGTTTGAGACAAAACCCAAAACACTTATCACTGCAAACTGCGTCACTTCATGCCACAAGGCAACGCTTTCAACTGGTCTAGTCGAAGGACAGCGTTTGTCTTGCACTGGTTACTACTACACAGAAGATACTCTTGGTTCCTTTTTATAATTGAGGAGACAAATTGATTCTTACTCCTACAGATGTTTTAGGAGAAGGCACTTCATGTCTCAATAGAGATACCACATCTGCATTCAGAGATGAAACTACTCAAGGGAAAGTCTGGGGTGCAGCACCTGTGGTGGCCTTTTAGCATAGCTGCTCCCTTGTGCTCTCGCTTCTACAGTGCGACAATTTGTGCTTTCACTGTTTTCCACGCAAGTCTGAAATAGTTCCTGTTTGTCAGTTAAATTTGACCCCCACGTCACAAATAAGATCCACTGGCATCAGTTTTAGCTGAACAAAGGCTTCTTGTGCTAACACATCAGGATATGAAGGGCCCCTGGCAGCAAAGGGAAGAACAGGGGAAAAAAAAAAAAAAAAAAAAAAGCAAACGAGGCAGATTTAGCTCCATACATACACGTGATGGTCCCAAAGGGGAGTGACAACTCTCGCTGAGAATTATGCCCCTATTACATAAGTGCCATGTTGTTTAATACCCTGATGTGACTTGGATAGAAACCAGATCGTTTCTGATGGATATTAAATAGTCGATTAACAGTTACACTTCTGTGTTGCTATTAAAAAAAACAAATCTAAAGCTCTCCACAACATAACAGTTAATGCTTCAGCAAGCGCACTGCATTAATGGAATTAAGATGCTCGTCTGGGGCAAAGTAAAGGACAGCAGAAAGCCGAGTGCAAGAGCAGGTTAGCAGCAGAAACACTTTTTTCTAAAGGTTATAAAGAGTACAACATGCCTAGATGTGTTTTAATTTGTAAAGCTGGCTCTTACCTCCCATTCTGCTACTACAAGCAACACTCAATCTAAAAGACGGAAAATACATCAAAATAACATTTGTTTTCTCACATTTCAATTAAGATTCAGTGTAAGCTGTAGCACTAACCTGCATCTCTCCAAATCTGTAATAGGACATTTTATACATGAGGCAGTTCAGCAAAGTTGGAGAACCTGCCTTGTCTACCCGGAACTCTCCCTGAGGGGTAAAGTAATCACTTTCCTTTTAAAATAAAAGAAGACACAAAGAGTCAATATAAACTAAACTACTATTTAAGGTCATTTCCCATTCCCTTCTCCACACCAAAAAAAACACCTTCAATGCAGAATCCACAGAATTTTACAGTTTAAAAGCTGATTTAAGCTAGTCTTAAAACAGAAAATGAGGGTGCTCATTGAAGGCAAAATAGTTATAAGCAGGTAGTTTGTAACCCAGATCCCAAAGGACTAATCTTCCTAAATCCATATTATTGTGCTGGTACAAGTTTTGTCACTTCACAGGAAGCAGTTACCGGAAGACTGATCTCAAAATATGAAAGTTGGTTGGGCATCTGTAAAAAATTGTTCTTCAGAAAGGTGAAAAGCACTGTTCTGTTGATATACAAGGTCTGCAATGTTACTATAAGCTTCATATATGCACACTGTTTAAACAAAAAATTCCTGCCATTTTCATCTCCAGTACAAGATGAAACTACATACACGGACTACTCCCTTTAAGCCTGTGCTCAATATCTAGAGGTTTCTGTTAGGCTTAAGCAAATATTACTACAGACTTCTGCAATCTCTGAGATGTTTGAATAACTTAAACTCTACATAAGTCAATATTAACACTTTAACTTGTTTTCTACTATTACTGAGTTTGAAGACGTTTGTAATGCCAACCATTTAAACAGTCTGAACACTTCTACTTTTTTAAAGCAGGATGGTGCATAGTGAGACACACACACGCAAGAATTACAAAAGATATCCTGTACTTTTAGTATCATGCCAAAAAAGTGAAAAGCTTTTGAGGTTACTGACCTTTCAAAACCATAAATATTGAAAGAAACTGGCCTACAGGCCTCTGCACTCCTACTGTTCTACGAAAACAACCCATAACACATTTTTCAGATAAAATTACAGTAAATAGTGGAGATTTCCCTCCACTGTAATAAGCACTACCAGAAAAGCAACAACATAAATAAAAGTTAAAAAAAAAAACCAAAACAGTCCAGATGAACATACAGAAATACAGTATTCAGCCAAGAATGCTTCCGTTTTCCTGTGTATGTTTCCACTTACCCGAATATCTTTGGGATGTTCCCCCTCTGCTATTCTCACCATCCACAAGAACTTATTAATATCATCACCAGAGTAGCCAATCACACCACCAAAAATAATCAAAACATAATCCACATCCAGGCTTCTCATGATCTCGTATGCTGCCGACTCATTTGATGACATTGCCTTTCCCACCTGTATCGGCACAAAAATACCTTAAATATCTGCACAGCTGCCCGTTGAACAGATCCACAAATCAATCTCCTGCCACACCAAAGCCCAAAAATAAATACACCTGCCAACCAAGGCCCACGTTTTCATTCTAGAGAAAGAAAACCCATTGTGTCTATTTAGAAACTCAAAAGCCCAACCTAAATGGAAGTATTTTCTCCTCTGTAAGAGGAGTGCTGCCTGTTGAAATAAGTGTTTCCAGTATAAAATTTAGCAATAAGGGTTTTCCTTTTGTAGCACTTAGAGACAAGTCATGGCTGTATTGCCAAAAACTTAGTGTTGCGGAAAATACCTAATTAGAAATTATTTTCAAAGCTTTAGGCGCAACACAAAGTGAATAAATTATTTGAAATGTTAGTAATTTCTTGGCGTTTTTTTGTGTTGATGTTTTTGTTTTTTCCTTGAGCTCTGTCCTTCACTGATGAAGCAGCCATGCTGCATTGTACTCAGGAGCACACAGGCACCCTCAGCGTGGAATTCAACGTTAAGTTTATGCCGAGAAAACGTCAGAATAGATACACCCTCTAGAGGAGTTATAACATAGTTTTGGCCTTGAAAAAATTTTAAAGCTGTATCCAGAACCTCTTCCATACTGGTCACTTCCCACACTTAAAGAATCCACTCAGGTCAGTAGTTCCATTTGCTATTGAAGGTCTGGCACTTCAGGCATAATAGTATCTCGCTGTAGCAAAAGGGAGTAACTACAACATACGTAATTCTGCATCCGAATCGGTACATGCAGTTAAGAACGTCATTAGAAACCGCTAAGCTTAGGCTGCAATCTGTCAGAAAGAGCGAGAACCTCAGCTTCGTGGCCGTTATCCTAATCCATGTGAACTATCTGGCAGATTTCCATTTCTGTGCAGACGGAAGTCAGCGGCCGTGTCTCCGAGGCACGCCTCATTTAGCGCCCAAGCGCAGGTATCCGCCATAGCACGTGTTTATTGCTTGGCTCCCCTTTATGGAGTGCTCATTCCGAACGGGACCTGACAGCGCCAGCAGTCACGCTGGAGAAAATTCTTTATTAAAACCCATCATTGCTAATTGCTGTAACGTGTACAGTTACTGTGCTTATGCAATCCAGATGGCTCCCACGGTCTCTCTCGTCGCCTGACGTGCCTTGTCCTGCAGGGATCTGTTGGTTTAGGTGCAGTATCTGCACTTCCACCTCTGGTAGAAGAGGCAGGCAGACAGAGCTATCCGAGCTGACCGTCCATCTAAAACACACTAATGCTGTCAGGTCACCCATCTCAATAAAAGTGCCTTTGTACACGGGAAGGCTTGTTGACTGGGATTAGCATCAACAGTACAATTTTCCAAGCTTGCTTTTGGCTGATGTGAGTTCCCTGCCCCTGTCAAAAGCACGTCCATAGGATTCCTCCCTTCCCCAATACGCATTTTTTCAGGACTTTGTATGCTCAAAGCACAGCTTGATTAATTTGTTGATTTTGAACACTGCTTGTCTGCAGATCTGGTCCAACTGCTGTAGCAGGTACTGACACAGGACAAGAAACTGTCCCAACATGTTCCTAAAGCCCCTCCCCTGTTCTGCCCGCTCAGTATGACACAGGTCTTCCACGAAGAAGCGGCCCCTGCGTGATGGCTGGCTGTCATTACGCAGCCCCCAGGGAGACTGCAACCCAACTACAACACAGAGCATTCTTTTGTTTCTGAAAAGAAGTTTAAGTTGCCGAGGGTGGTGCTCCTGTAACCACAGGCAATGCCTTTGTGCACAGGCACACATCTTAAACTTATTCCTCACAAGAGAAAGAAATTAAATGTACAAATGTTTTGTCCAGTTGCAAATTTGAGAAGACAGAATCCTGTCAAAATCTGCAGCAACTCCATTGCTATTCATAAACTTTTTCCTTAATATCATACTCTCCACCAACAGATATTTACAATTTCATACTCTACTGCAATGTAAACATTTTGGCATTGTTACTCCATAGAAAATTGCCACCCTTACCAGGGCTATGTGGCTGTTGTTCCAAGTATTGTTATCAACCAAGGTTGTCCGGTTAGCCATTCCCGCTATCTGATAACCGTAGTCCCACCACGACATCACTCTGGCGTGCTCGTCTGTGTTTTGTCTCAGCCAGTAGTAAGCTTCTCTGAAGTCATCTAAGATATTCCGAGTGCTGGAAAACAGAGTTCCTTTTAGTCACATCAGTACAAACACCAGCAACAAACAAACTGCACTATGATAAATCCGGGCTCACGAATAAGGGTTTTCTGATCCATTCAGGTCCCTTTGAGGGCTTCAGTCACCAACAGTTGTAAGTCTGAATCCACCAACAGCTGAATGGCCAGAAGCTGAACTGCTTCTGAAGATGTGACTAAACGCATTTTATATATTCATAAACAAGTTTTCCCAATTGACTCAAAAACTTCATTGTTAAAATCATAATCTTTACTGGCTTTGGATGGGATTATCTTTACATATTTACATTAAATATTTCATAAAATCTTGTATCTTTTTGAAAATTAGAGTATTAAGAATTTTTTATTCACGTGACAATTCTGCCTTAATATAATTAGAAGTGATTAAAAGAAGGTATAGCAAATTGTAACGCAAAGGAAGTGGAAAAGCCTTTGCCCTTTAATTATTTTCAGACCTGTAGACCTTACTTACCCATCATGGTTATAGGAAGCGAGAACAACGCTGGGGCTGGAGTACGCGTTGCTAGTTACCCAGGTGCAGTGGACAGCAAACATCATCAACAACATGAGCATCAGCATAGTAACAATGTTTTTGATATTGGGACCTAGTCCTTCTTCAGTTTTTTCCTGTTCAGATACATGTTTTCTCACTTTGCCTGCCTAAACGAACACAAAGACATCAGTTACAGCAACTTTTATCACCCCTGACAATGGAACCCATGCCTTTTTCTTCACCACATGCACCCCATAAATGCTACGAGATACTATAAAGCTAGTCCAAGTTGTAGCATATAACTAAGTATGCACAAGAATATTTTGACAGTCCAGCAACTTGGAACAATGGATGATTCCTTGAAAGCCTCTTTCAGAAGAAAAAAAAACCCCAACTATTATGTGAGGGTCGATGCATTACACATCTTTGGTTTGTCTCAGTATGATGATGCCCTTTTATAAGGCAGGGTGGAAAAGAGAAAGGCACAGGTATTTTCCTTGAGGAAAAGGGGGAAACCCAAGTTTCATGCATTGCCAGGGTCAGTGTAACTAAGCCTAAGAGATAAAAAAACCCAGTACCTAACAGTATCTCCTTCACGATGAAGAGAGCATGCAGGTTTATGTCTAGAAATATTTTTCTATAAAATATATTATTCTTTAATTTCACCACATCTTAGAGGAAATACAAGATGGAAACATGGAGGCATTCAGTGGCACAGAACTGCTCTAAGCGGTTAAGGAGAGCGAGCAACTGTCTGCCATCGCTTCCATAGAAAGCTGGGTCAACAGGGTACCCTTCCCTTTAGGTTAAAGGCTCATCACCGAGAAAACTACAAGGAACCACTTCCACACTGACATGGATTTTTTTTTTTTCAGGACATCAGTTACACCTTATTGGGGAACATCAGTACTTGTTCTAAAGTTCAATGCTAGTGATTCAGACCTCTAGTGGCATTTAAAATATTCTGACCAAAAGGAAAAAAAAATAAAATAGTAAAAATAAGCTTTTTACTGACTCCTAACTTTTGGTGCCTCCCCTCACCTTATCATACAGGTTGCCAGGGTTCCTTTTGTCATCCTCATCACTGCTGTCCTCTATTGGTGGATTTTCCCTCTTCATATCATCCCCCAAATAACGCTCAAAGACATTGGAGAAAGCAATTGCAGACAGCATACAGACCACTGGAGTCAAGGTGAGCATCAGTCGAACCATCACACCAGCAAAGTAAACGGCGCTGATGGCGTACAGAGCAACTGCAGGGAAATAAATCTACTGATGACATTTAGAAAATAGCACTCGCTCTGACTGCACATATCCATGCTCTCCATAAAACTACTTCTGGAAGTGGGTTGAGCATCTGTGCGTATAAAGACTTGAGTGTGCATTTTGCATTTCAATGCTTTTTAATTTACAGAGACACACTTCAATTAATATTTATCCCTTTTCAGTCTCAAACCCTTCCTGAAGTTCATCTTAACAACTGTTAACAATAACACAACCCCATTTTCATATGCATTAATAATGTGTCAGAAGATACATTATTAGTGAAATTTAATATCACACACCAAAAATACTACTGGAATAACACAGGAGCTTCATTTGATTAAAAAGGTCAAACAGCTCTAGGCCAAACAAGTTATTGAAACTGAAAAAGCAAAAGGAAGTGTTAGAATTTCACGTAAATATCAAATTTTAATTTAAGTTAGAGATATCTGTGGACAAATTGGGGGCTTGTCTACATTATAATTCCATACAAATGCTATGATATTGTGAGCCCTATTCTGAAGCAAGTTTTCCTGAACAGTATTATCTCCACTACCTCCCACCCCCAAAAAAAAAACAAATGAGATTTTCAGAATAGTGAGGAATATTCAGAACACTTTTCTTAGAAGGCAAAAAGCCCAAACAAACCTGTATATACTGTTTAGGAACATCTATTGTTCAAGTAATAGTGGTTATTCCTTGTCTGCTACAGTTTAACATTTTTGTGAAAGGTTTGCCATGGAAAGCATGAATGGACAGTGATTTATCAGGATACATCACAAATATTTTCTACTTTGCGGTAAAGTAGTACGGCTCTCCGTTCTCACTCACAGGTCTCTCTATGCTGACTTAAATGGATGATGCAGCAGTAGGAGGCTGAAAGCGAGTTGCCCAGCACTGGTCTTGACAAGGACTCGTTGTAAGCCAGAGCACAGAAGACCCCAGAGCCACTGAATTTAACACGTGTTCCCAGTGCCCACACACCTCTGAGGTAATCCTAAGAGGCAGCTATGTTGGTCTGGAGCCTCCCGTCCCGGTAAAAGCCCAAGACCTGAGTGATCTTTACTCCTCCATATGGGCTGCAACTTCAGATTACATCCTTGCAAGCCTCATTTGCAACCTTAAAAGTCTGCTTTCACAGTACAGCTTTGTACAGATTTGTTGTCACTGACATAGGGAGACCTCACACCTCCACTTCGGCTTGTGTCTTATCTAACACTTGTTCCACAGCAAGTAATTCCGTTCACTAGAATAGCAGAAAATTTGGAAAGAAAAGGCATTTTGAATCATCTGTGATGGGATGAGTGCCAGACACCCAGGGAAGGGTCGGTTGCCTTGCAGGCTGCCTGGAGAAGGGACTTTCCTTTGCACTGAGCTGTTCATCTGGCTGACCTGTACTGTGGAACTGTGCCCCCACGCGTGGTTTGCAAGACCAGCATGTGGAAGAGCGTGCAACTCCAGCCACAGGACAGAACCACATGGACAAATATTTCAATCCCATCTCTTGGGACGATACTCCATCACCATTTCCCCAATCTCTGCATTTTTATAAATGGTTTAAAAGCTGCTGGGTGCAGGCAACTTGTAAATATCATCTTTAAACACGTAACTTTTAAACCTTTTTTAGAACAAGCTATATACTAGCTTTGAGTACACAAAACCAAAATAGAATCAAGTTGAAGACAAGATTTTTAAAAACAATTTTTAAATATTTTCTCTTACCAAAGACTCTTTCATCATTGATGTTTTTGATACAGAACCACAGCCCTGCTGGGAAAGTACACACGAGAATATGCAGATCAAAAAAGAAGGAAACCCATGTTGTAGGCTGATGCTCAGACACAGAGGCAATGATCGGGATGTGAATTTTCGCATACCTTTTTTAAAAAAAATTCAGTTCAAATTATTTTGAAAAGAGAAAATCATTAAAACTTGCAAACATTAGGAATTCTAAAATTCACAGGAAGCATTTCAATTTAAAATGGCAAGTGCTCTATTCAGCAGAAATCTGATGAAACTTTTATACCAAAGAAGTCTCCAAGTCTTACTGCATTTAGGAAGTATTTGGTGTATAGAGTTATTTAAAACACCAATATAAAGGATTATTTCTATACTAATTAAAAGAATGAAAATTATGAATGTTTTGTTTTACTACATCTAAATATGAAGCCAAAAATCATAAAAATGAACACACACAGCTATGGAAGCCCCACCATTACATTTTGAAGAGATAATCATGCACGCCAGTAAATTTTCTAGATTTCCAACACTATTTCAAAAACTCCCCTCTACACAGAATACTTTAATTTTCTTAGTACAGAAAGTTACAGTATTAAATACTAGACCGGTTACTGATGCCCTCACGTTCTTTTAGATGCTGAAATAAAATCAGGCCTTGTCTACACTTGGAAATACACGTCAGCTAAACAACATGTCAAACACTCAGTGCAGAGAAGGACAAAATTGTGCTCTGCATTAAAGGAAGCCGTGCATACAGGACCTAATCTGGGCTGCTACGTGACTGAATGGCGAGGTATCAAACATACGTCCTTTTCTTCACTGAGATATAGTTCTCATTCAAAACTGCATTGTGTGTTTTAACACAAGATGATTTTCTAATGTAGACAAGCCCTCAAAAGTTTAATGCTTTATATACATAGACTACTTCAAAGGCAAAGAACAACATATATATGTTCTTCAAATAAAGCTGAGGCTTCTTTACTGACATCTATTCTACTACATTTATTACAGAGTTGGTACAGAGTCCTGTATGAACTGGACTTTGGAGCCTGAAAAAACCTGAACTGCAAAAGTTTCAAGTTCTCTTATCCCTGCTTTTGATCTTAAAAAAAACCTACTAATTGTATTTCACCTTAAATACATTTATCTGAGAAAAATATCTTGAGTTTTATTCCTATTCTCCTGGCTGGCTAAAGAATCCAACATTGGATTTTTTAAAGGTTAACTAAACCAAAATATTAACTAACTTGGGTTTTTACCCATGAAAACACACATGAATAAGCTAGAATTGTTCAGAGTAGACATCTGCATACACAAAACGGACGTATGAACATAATTAACAGGCAACATGCAAGATCATATCTGCAACATCTTTGTGATATTGTGCAATGTTGTGCAATGTTACACAATGAAAATAGCGTAAGTTTAAGGCTCTTTGTAATTTTTTAAATGTGTCCTCGAGTGTTGGTACAACTTTGGGTTATTTTATGCTGAGAAGCACTACAATTTCATGTAGAAAAACACACCATGACATATTCAAAGACTTCCAAAGAAGCAAGAAATTTAACGCAAAAATTAATGAGATGGTTGCAAAGATCAGGAAATAGTAATAAAAATGCTCTCTTTTGGTAACTGATTAAAGCCTACTGTTTTCTCCTTGACTGGAATACTAAATGGATTTGAGGATGAGGAGAGCAAAAGATTATTAGTTTTCAGTAGAATGCTATTGATATCTAAATCCTTATATCCTTTATCCTTACTTACCCAGTGTCCCACAATGAATAAAATCTGCCACTCCAAGGAGCAATATAACCTGAAAAAGAGAAGAGGAAAAAAAACCTTTTACTGCCTAGGTATTTAAATCCAATAATTTTTCTACTCCCTCAAATGATAGCACAAAACCAAACAAATTTCATTGAACTTGTAATATATGTGAACCAGACCTACTGCATTAGGCAGGCTATAAAGTCTATCAACCATGAAGCTAGTTTTAGAAGAACACTCTCTTACAAGATTGCGTTGTACTCACCGAGTATCAAGACACACACACCTCCAAAAGTCAAAGAATGCAATAATAAATAAAATATTTCTCAAATAACATGACAGATAACAACCTATACTCTGTAAAGAAGTATAAGAAAAAGAAAACATAATTTATAAGAAAGAATTTAATTTTTCTGACATGCCTGAGCAGGAAACTGGGAATGATCTATAGCCAAAACACCAATACTCAACGGAATACTGGTTTCCTATTGTTTCTCCACTGATGGATCTACATGACATGGAATATAAAAACTGCTACTAGACATGCTGATAAGTCTTACATATTATTTTTTAAAACAAAGCCTTTAGATACTTGAATATCATAAGATGAAAAGAAACAGTATCATTATTAGATGAAAGATAAAAATTATTATTAAAAGTTATTAGTAAGATTCTTCTTAAGTTTTACTTCCACTTTCCTTGCAACTGTTTCAGCTCCCTCTGAAGACAGACAGACACATTGAAATAGGAGAAAGTTAAATCCTGTTATTTATTACCCAAGTCTTTGTGCATGACACAGTAAGTCTTCCCTCAATCTGATATTCAATATCAGATTAACTTGACTGAAAGTTTTAGTTTAATATCTAGTTTAGACATTTAAATATTGTGGTTAATGTTCTACAACAAGATATATTTTTCCCTTCAGTCTTCAGATGTAAAGCTTGCTCCCAAATCACTGCATGCACAAGAAGGAGCTACCAGCAGATGGGGAACTACCGGTAATGGTCTCCTCTGGATGTACACAAAACATGAGGATTAGATGGCATTCACCTGAGGGTGTTGGAAAGTTGGCCAATATGCATCACCCAGCATCTTCATCAGGGTGATAAGGGAGGCCTCTGGCACCTGGAAAACGGTTAATGCTACATGTCTAGGAAAGGCAAGAAGGAATTATGCAGGAAACTACAGGGCAGTAACCTGAGTCCCTGAAAAGATCATGGAGCACAGCCCCCTGAAATACAGTATTAAATGCTTTTTGAACCATTTTCCTCATTTCTCATTTATAAGCTGAAGAAGAACTGGCTGGACAAACAGACTCTTCGACAGGTTGAAAATTGGCTGTACTGACAAGCTCAAAGTAGTACTCAGTGGTTCAGAGTCCAGCTGGTGGCTAGTAAAAAGTAAAAATATCCCAGAGGCCAAAACAGTGAACCATGCTAAACTGAAAAGAGTGGCTGACATGCCTTACGGCAGGCAGGAGTTCAATCCAGAAGCTCAAACTCCTTCTTCCAGGTGCTGCACCTGGGATACAGGCTCCAGATGTGGGCACCCTTTTGCAAAAGGATTATTAAGAAGAGAGAGGGGGATCAGAGTGCCGTGACATGGTCAGGATCCCAGATCACACAGCATACCAGAAGCTGAGGGAATGAGGTTTGTTCTACCTGGGTACAGGGATGCTGATCAGTGAATTCCAGAAGTTGAAATCAACACTTCCTAAGAACTTAACATAAGACATACTTTGCTGCACACTGAGATTAGAAGCTGAATTTTGTTTTGATAAGCCAGTCTGAAAATTTTTGCTAAGTATTAATAAGACCTGCTTATATGTAGCGAAAAGGAAATCATAAACCATCAAATTTCATAAAATTTTTAAACAGAGACGCTAAGCATTCTTTTGGAATCATGGTATCAGTATTAACAAAAATAAAACTGCTATTAAGCAGTCCAAAATGTTAAACAACTGATACGAAAAAAATTTATGCCAGAAACATTGCTAAAAAGAAGAACAACAAAGAAGTTGGTTAAACTAAAAACAATTTAAGTCTCACAAAAGGTTTTTTCCAAAATAAAACTCTGACAAAACAGAACTGTATTTGAGGTATTAAGATCATGCAATTTAAACCAAGCAAAAATCAATTTTTGCATGGATAAAATATATTTAGCTAGGAAAATAAGATTGCTTTTTCTTCATCGGAGGAAGGAAGTATGGTATTAGATCACAAAGGAAGTATATCATGGCATCAGAAGACAGCAGTGAGCCACCTGGGGATGGCAACCAAGCAAACTCAAGCTTGTTTTTGTGAGATTGGATAGAACTGCCCTGAAGACTGGAGGCTGAACCACAGAAGTAGAGTAGAATTTACAGACTAATTCCAGTCACGCAGAAATCAGATTCAAGTATTTCAAAAAGTAAGCAATCTGACCTTGACCTATCAATGCTATTCGGAACAGATTAGCTGTACGTATCTTCATAGCGCACTTTGGCTATAGTTATGTTCCTCATCCAGTCTGACTTCTTACATCATTACGTGGACTGTGGGTAAACCCGAAAGATTGGAATGATGCTACAAATGCAGCCCAGAAAGCACAGTGAATTCCAACACACAGAAATATAGAGCAACATGGGCACTGGCTTGCTGTGACATTGCCACAACTGCTTTAGATTAAACCAAATGTTGATCATCTGGTTTACTGGCTACAAAGGTAAGCTAGTTTCACATTTATTTACCTGTGTATGTCAAATAGATGACACTCAGGAACACAACACCGGCAGCTAATGAGACACCCAAGAAGAACAGTGTCTGAAATTCTTGCTTTGTTAATCTGTCTCTCAGATACTGCAAAAATGCATATGCCTGCAGCAGTGCAAAAACACCTAAAAAAAGAAGAAAGTTTTCGTTTAAATGCTTAAAAGCAGTAACAGCTGTTAAAGTAATTGGCATACTTTGGCTATGTTTGAATTAGAAAAATAAATGTAAGGTACACTCTTACATCTAAAAACTAGTATAAAATCACTTTCTGACAAACAGCCCTTGATACTTAACAGGGATGATACTTTTTTGCAATGACAGAAACTTGCAATGAGAGAAAATACTCTCCAGAACATTCTTTGCTTATTATATCAAGAGCTCCTATACCCACTGCCTCTTCGCTCCCAAATTAAACTGGGGTAAGAGAGAGAATCACCTGAAAACTAGATGGCATTGACATGACAAAAACACAGGTTAACATACCTAGACCTGGTGAAAAATTAAGACATAGACCCCAGGCAACATAGAAACAGGGCTAATGTAGAAATTAAGCTACTGAACAAAACAGGAGGATTTAATGAAAGAAAAAAACCCACAAACCCAAGCATTAGGTGATACAGACAACTGAATTACATAAAGCTAGTGTTGAACACCGGAATGCACTGCATCCCACACCCTCAAAAAGGCTGTTGATTGTTTGAGATTAAACTAAAACTTGGACATGATTTTTTCTGTTATTCATTTCAATGTATAAAATCAGATCAATCCAATGATTAGCCCATTCAAAAGGGAAAATTCACTGGTAGCTGACAGAAGAAAATAGAACTCAAGTGTAGGATCTTTTTTCAATTTCACAATAAATTTGAGGTGCACAATGTTGACATTCACTAGTTCTGAACTTCTAGAGAAAGACATTAATGAAATAAATGTAAAATTCTTCAGATGAAAAATGTGGTTGGATAATCTCTACTCTTTCCATTATATTCAGATTGTTGAGAAAAAAAATATCTCTATTCTTCTGGTAAATTTTAATGATATTCCAACTGCTGTCCCAAATACATTTTGATAAGTGACTACACATAATAAAAAATCTGATATATCTAAAACAAACTAAACTGTATCACACAAACAGTGTATGCAGTTAAATGTAAACCTGTCAGTCTTAGTAGAGGTTATTGTTGTCAAGAAATCATGATGTCTGACTGTCAACAACTACTGAAAAATCAACTCACTTTAAAGAAATAAAAAGAATCAAACAAGATTGAAATCAGTTATTTAAAAATCAGCGTCCTGATTAGTAATTTAAGTCATTTGTATTTAACCCGCTTTGGAAAAATTACAGAAGACTATCAACTCTAAAACCGAATTCCTCAGTAAAAACTGTGTTTACCAATAAGGAATGTTTCAATTGCACATTGCTTGAAGGCAACATTATATTACAAAACAGTAGAGATTATCAATGTGTGAAATAAGTGCTTGTCAGAATGCCTAACTGATCCAGTGTTATGAAGGCATTTTACCTCCATTAACTCACACAAAGAAGGATAATGTGTCAATTGGAAGGAAAACTTCCCTACAGACACTAAATTGTAGCTCTTTTTCTTCAACAATTTAGTTTGTTAGTATGTGTTCTTTCTAATACAAGGAAATAAAGCCGCAAGGATTTGAGGTTTTCTTGTGCTAAGCGGGCTGTTTGGAAGCAGACATTTAATTTTCTTACCTGCAGCTGCCATGTGTTCACTTGTTCTAATCGGCTGAAATCCCACAAAAGGTATCTGCATCGATAATATTAACCCCACAATGTAGAAAGTGCTATATGCTAGGAAAAAAAGAGTGAGGAGAGGGGAGGAAGAGACAGGTGGGAAGAAAATAAATACAAACATTTCAAAAAGCATTGGTTCCATAGTAGAGTCCATCCGTCTCCCAACTTCAGTGACACTGAAACAGACCCGTATCATTCTAAATAGTTCAGCCATCCTAATTACTTTTGTCTCCTTTGACTAGAATAAACCTGCCTATTGCATCCAATTTTAGAGGAAGTAGCAAAGTATTGCTGTTCCTAATAGTAGTTTTTTCTTCTCCTAGGAAAATAAACCATCTACCTAAGATGCTCTAGCTTGGAAATAGTTTTCTTTTCCCATCTTCTTTTTGCAAGTCATGGATGGGGGAAGAGCTCTCAGACAACAAGTGACAAAAGAAGACTTCTATAGGAGGAGAAATTGAAAGGAGCAGACCTCAACACAGCAAAATATTTAACAGTCCACTACCTATGTAGGAAATGCAGAAAGGCATGCTTGTTTTTTTTTTTAACACTAGAAACTGAAAAGCAATAGAATTAAAAATTAATCACATGCATTAATAGATCTATATCAACCATAGGGACTCATAACCCCCAGAGAGTAGAGGCCAAGAACATCATTAATATTAGTATTTATAATATGAATTATTATTATGTATGCACTAAGAGTCATATACTTTATTTTGACAGTTTTGGTCCTCAGTATTCCAGGGTGAAGAGTGGGGACAGGAAGAGAGAAATACCAACTCAGAACAGCCATGAGCCTGATTACGTTTCAAGTAACCAGCCAACTTAAAGTCCAAATGAAGCTTTGTTCCTTTAGTGGCAAAGAGCAATAATCTATCTCCCAGATTTTTAAACATTCCTACAAATCATAAACACTGTCTTTGTTATGGCCTCTATCTTATGAGGAGATCTCTGTTCTCATACAATCCTTCACTAACCTCCATGAGAACAGGTTTGGGAGCGCATCATTTACCAGTAGTATTGTTTCCATAGCACCTGTGTGGTCTCACTGGGGGATTATGCCCCCAGGGTACTGTATGCTTTCCAAGAGTCACAGAAGTGGCTGTGATGGTACTTCCAACCACTTGCTGCCTTCTCTGGTGTGTTCTTTCAAGCACCTGTATTGCACTACTTGGCCTACCTACTGATCTATTCTCTCTTACGTCATTGAAATACGGTATTGCTGTAGGAAGCTCAATTTTTGAAGGACTCACTACAACATAAATCATTTACCAAACCATGAAAGTGTTACAACACTGCCATCCTGTGGAAGTTCAATGATTGGCATAAATCATTATATTTCACATTTGTTAAACCAGTGTAAATCATCATTTTTAAGCCTAATCTTGTAACTGTTCCATTTTCTATCCACTCCCTCATCCCTTATTTCCACTTCTTTCAAACAGCTATCGCATATCTCTGCCTGGCATTAAAAAAAAACTTGGCAATTTACACAGCAGGAGAATTTTTGTAGGAACTTACAGATACCTCAAGGTGATGTATCATCACAAACTTTCCATGTTCCTTTACATTCTACTGCATGCACAGTCTTTGCAAAAATATGAAATTGATTTTGATTCCTGCAGGCTACTCTCATGGTAACAACTGTGACCAGGTCAAGAACAAAAACTTCTGACCTACTGTCGAAAAACTCATTTTACAAACAATCTTAGTGGCTGTACACTGCACAAATACAGGAAGAACCTACTGAAGAACTTCTCCAGAGAGTACAATCAAATACAGGGCCACGTACTTTCAATTAATGGACTATAATCACCAGAAATAAACACTAATCATCTAAAGTTTCAGAATACTGAATTAGTTGATATAAATATATGTCTGCTTGCTATTTAAATTATAAAATCCAATACATAAACCAAGGAATTATTGAAATTAAGTTTTAAATTCTTGAAGATGCTTGTTTTTGACATTAAATATTTTGAAAAGTATACAGAACTGAAAAATTGTACAGAAAAAAAATAATACAGATTGAAGTGAAAATTAGCAAGTCTCTAAAGTGTGCAAGCATGGCTTAAATCTATATTGGTACCAATATAAAACCATTTACATTTTAAATATATGATAAACTGAAACAGAAACTACTAGTACAATAATATAAAATAATATCAATGGTTCCTATACCTGAAAAAAGAGGTTTTTACCTGTATAAGTGCTGCTAATACACTGGAATTGTAAGCACTTGTTCTTAATTATTTAGCTAGTAAGATATTAAATGAAAGACACAGACGACTGTCAAGAAAAAAAAAATAAAAAAGAAAAAAGAAAAGAAAAAGCAAAGCTTAAGCTTTCAAATGTAGGTAATGTAGGTAGTGGGATCACCATTGATGCCAACTGGGTCAGAAGTTATCTGGCTGATCAATTCATCTGCCTGCAAGTCATAAAATATTTTAAAATTGGCAAAAAATTCACGTTCTGGGAAACGTTTACTTATTAAATGATTCTGAATTACACTGCCAGGCATATCAGATCATGTTCCATTAACCTCTTCTTTGGTGTATGAGTAGTCATATGAAAAATACATACTAGGAAAACATCACTATTTTTAAAAACTTGCTACCATATATTTTTCTCTACATTTATGTTATTATGTTAGACTAAACATTCATCTGGTACAAAAGTTAGGCTCACACTAGCTTAAAATAGAATTAAGCAACTGATATAGAGATTAAAAACCCCAAAATTCTCAGTAATAGTAAAATGGATGCAGATTTTACTAGCTACTGTCAGCTGATACAAGAGTTTTAGCTGCAGACTGGTAGTTTTTTGAGAATGATGAGACTGCTGCAGGCACACTAGCAACTGCATATGACAGAAACTCCAAAACTATCATTATTCTCCCTACTTCAATGAGCTTTTGTAAACTCTTGTCCCTATCTGAATAGTTTGGAAGCGAAGCACACCTAATTTCTGTCTAGAAGTGCTTGAACATTCTGATGTGTTTTACAAAAACATCCCGTTAAACAAACCTAGAAATCACATACTAATGCAAATACAGACTTCTCTGTGTGTGAGGCTTTCCATGAAAGCTCAAATTAAGCCACCAGTTGCAATGAAACAGTAGAGCAGCACTCACAGCTTCATTCTGACACCTCTGCTGAAGCACATCTCCCTCTCAGCTGAAGGGCAATAACAGCTCAAGACACTGTACCTATGTGCAAAACAAACGTCTGCCAAAACCTTCAATTCACATGAACCTGCAGTGCTATTGTCCCCAGACGAGTTCACAGACTAGTTCATTGAACGCTGAAAAAGTGAGAGTACTTTTTCTTTACTGTTTCTGGTTACCACATCGCTTGAGGATTTTATAATTAGTAGATTTAATTCTCTGTTGCCTAACTCACAGAAATTGGAAAATGAAAATATTTGATAAAATAATTTTAAAAGCAAACAAGAACAACTCCTTTCCCCTTAAGTTATGAAGAAGTAGTTAATGAAAAAGTTAAGTAACACTAACATTAAAAATTAAAGGTCAGTTAGAGCTTTTTATTTCTTTTTTTTAAAAGACTTTCCACTTCTGAATTACATAAATAGATAAACAAAGAAGCATAAGACCAATATTTATAGTTTTGGAAACAAAAATACAAAACTGAACTTGAGTAAATAATGTAGTATGTAATGGTTTAAATATATATATAAATATATATATTTCTCTATCAGGCACTAAAAAAAGCATTAAAATAATTAAAAATACAAAGATAAAACAGTATTAAAATGGGTAAAAAAAAAAAAGAAACATTCTGTGATATTACACCTCCAACTCATATTATGTTCTCAAACTATCATAAAGATTTCTCATTAGGGAGTCAAAAATGTCCTAACTTATAAACCTTTGAATACCTGAATTGCTTATTATTTATTTCATTCACACACCAACACCATGCCCAACTGATTTAACTGGTAAAGTCTCTGTAAAAACAGTTTACAGAGTATTTAAATGTCAGGCAAATCAATTAAAAAGTTAGTCTCTTTAGATTACTATTCACACATTCCTGAAACAGGAAGGAAGGCTGACCCATTAACCCAATAAAATCTTAAGTATTCACATGGAGTGGACAGATTCTTACACTACTTTTTAGTCTAGGTTATATAAAATACACATGACTGCTTAAAATTCCCTATGTCTTTTCCCATATATGTCACAATATACTATATGTTTGTATACTTTCTGCTGCACAACTTTTTAAAAATAGCAATTGTTTAACATACTAGGAAAAGATAAAAATATGAAACATTATTACAGACATATACATAATATATATTAAAAATATATATTAAAAGGATTCCACAAATATCAAACCATCTAATCTTTTTTTTTTTTTTTTTCAATGCACTAGAAAGGAAAAAAAAATTAGCAGCTACATAGATGAAATTTTGGAAGTGTGACTATGTTTTAACTCTTTATTTCCATGTTGTGGAAAAGAACTGACTATAATCAATAATCAAATTAATAAAATGCAACCTGATATGCAATTACTTAATTCTCACTTGATACAAAACACATCAGTATAATCAATTTTGTATCTCATGATTAGGTATTTGAGAATGACTGTTCAATGAACAAAACTTACCTATGTAGACCCTTCTGCTGTATCTCTGCATCAGCAATAGAACAAACACATGCAGTGGAATAAGGTTGATGATGAAAACATAACCACCCCATGCAGAGACCTAAGAGAAATGGAAGAGGAAATTAGATCTGAAAATATCTGCCAATTCTTAGGATAGCCAGTGCTGGATGTATATATCCTGATGGTCTAACATGAAAACACAAACCCCACCTAGACAAGCAGTCAGAATTACTAGTAATACCACCAGAATCTTTCACAATATTAATTATCAAAAAAGGAAAAACCCCAACAAAACACACACCCCCTCCATATCAAAGTATTAAAGACTTGTTAAATGGGCTGGTGCATTTTCAAGGCCATCCTTCCTATACCTCCTCCTCATCCCAAGCTAATCTGGTCATGCTGACAAACAAGAATGTGATGCTGGGGGCTTTTATGTATGGTGAAGGCTGCAGCACAAGGCAGTAGTAGGACTCCCATGTAGGATCCAGAATTCTGACAAAAAAAATTTAGCACCACGCTCTGCACTTTTTGGTGGGGACAGGGAAGAGCATCTCCAGCCAGAGAGGAGAAAGGGAGCAAGGTACACCTCTGGGAGTAGAACTCCTACAGCAGAGTAGTCAAAGCAGGCTGCAGTGTAAGGAAAGAAACAAAGGAAGGGGGCGGATGCACAGAGAAGCAGGGCTGAGCACTGTGGAATGGTGCACAACAACACCAGGGAAACTGCAAACCTGTAGTAACAGGAGCACTTGAGAAGCACTAGTATGATGTACTTAGAACTGAAACACTACAATGGTATCAATATATCACTGATTGCTGCTTTAGATAAAGATTTAATGAGCCATCATTACAATGTGTTATCTACATTTCTAACATATTTAGAAGGGCTAATGTTGAGTAGACAATCTGTATTTTAACACATGCCCTCTTGTCAAATTCCAGTCTAGACTTCTCCCATATGCACCCTAGATCTTCATTTTTAGAATGGGCTAGCTAATGTGGTTTTCACTTTAATTGTACTTTAGGGATAAGATTCATGCAGGTATTTTTAAAGCTCTAGAATCCAAAAAGAAACCCAAATGACTATGTTCTATAGAACAGATTCTAAAATAAGGATGAGGCCAAGTACTGTTTTTTGACACTAATAATATAAAACCCAGCGTTTCACAATTTGGTGTAACTGATTCAGACAATATGAAACAACCAAAATAGAAATCTTCTAAATTTCCTAGAAACTTGTTTCATATTATCGTTATTGCCAAATTACTAGCATGAAGTATCATGGTTTTCACAGGCAAGTTTATTAATTGAGAGAAAATATTATGTGAACACAAGTAAGACAGAACAGAATGAGAACAAATGTGCAATTAGGACACTGTCATATTTATGGAAACGTTTGAATGAAGCAGGTAGCTTTGTATGGACCAAAGACGTGCATGTCTAATTATCTAATTAAAATATTAAACAAAATCTAAGCACTGAAGACTATACTGAACGGAAGATGCACTTTGGAACTTTTCCAACAAAACTGAGGCACCCTCATAGATTGGCAAAAAGAATGGAAACATGCTTTTACTCCTACAAGGTTTGCTTCAATGTAAAGCTTTGTTCTATTTTACCTCCTTGTCATATAAAGCTATTTGAAGCAGAAGTTGCTAAAGTCAAATAAATGCTAAAAATATAAATGCAAGGAAAAAACTCTTCTCATTATGGAATACAATGAGTCAAATTACCACAGTGAGTTAGGTATGTATTTTAAGCAGATTTAGGTATCAAGAAAGATTTCTGTCAGCTCATGCAGTACCCATTTCTCTTTCAAGGATCTGTTCCTCAAACTCCCCACCACGGATTGACTCTTACTACCTCAAAATTGTGATTTAATTTTCAGCTTACACTGAAAACATAACTAATTCCATCAGAGAAAGTCAAATTATATGTTTATATTAATATTATATAACAAATAGTACAATCATGCTCTGTCCTAAAAATTTATCCAAGCGAAACATCTAGAAGGGCATCTTAACAAAGCTCTTTCCCAAAGGGAAATATAATATATGGAAGCCACCACCAGGGATAAAGTAGGTACCAATAAAATTCTATCATCTAATCACTGAGGCTAAGGAATGGACAAATCTTAACCTTTCACTAGTTGACAGCACTTGAAAATAAAAAGAAAAAAACATTAATTTATATTCAAGGATTGAATGTCATGATGATGACATTTATTCCATACATTTTATCACCATGCACACTCTAGATCACATCCCCTCCCTCTCGTAAAATCCCACAGATCAAGACACTAGTCAGATTAAGATGGGAAGAACTTGTTATTGTGTGATTTTTCAGCAGTAAAATTTTAAAAGTATTATATTTGTTATCGGCATATTTATGAACAGCACTTTTAGAGGATCTTGCCAATAAACTGGCACAAAACTGTGGTATATAAATATAATAATTCAAAATCTTACTTGTCCAATTTTGCGTAAGTTTACACCAAACCTACAGGATCTCTTCACTGTAATGCTATATAAACAGCAACGCCAGGTATAGAAGTGGCTGTTTATTTAATGACTTGGCAAAAAGGAGGAGAAATGAGGGAGGAAATAAATGTACTCTTAACAGGAGATAGCTATCCTCTTTGGCGACATATGCAGAGCTATTATTTGCTGTATTAACTGCGAAAATCTCCCAGAAAACCCAACGAATATTAAAGCTAGAGGAAAATCAGGCAGCATCCAGATAAACTCTGAATTAACCTTGTACTTTAAATTAAGTCATGCAAATCAGTTCATAAGTTCCTTTTTCTTGCAAGCCTAGCTACCTGACTGTAAAAAAGCAATATCTGAGACCTCAGTCTTCACCAATACCAAGCAATTAGCCTGACTGTCCCACCACTGGCTGTTTTGAGGCTAATTTATTTTTCATATAGCCACAAAAAAAAAAAAAGTTTATCAGGTGAAAAAAAGACCTTTGACTGATTCATATAGGAAAATTCCTCAAGTCTAAGGTTTCAGAAGATGGAGGTGGAGGGAAATCAGTTCTCTCAATTTTGCTATTAGTTTTATCTCCTGAATTTTACTACTGTTTTCCCCTGTTAGCCCTTAGGACCATCTCCACAATAGCCTCCATCTTCCTAGATCAAGAATGAAAACACACTTTATGACTGTTTAATCTGACATTGAATTCATTCAGCAGTTCTGGTGGTAAGCTTTACTTTATGGCATAATTATATCCAAAGAAATAGCTTTCTAAGTTATGTAAGTGTAACTTTTCTCATAAATTTTAAATATTACTATTGCATTTTAGTAATAATGGCACAGACACATGAATATCAAAATTCCACCTTAATTTACCTGCACCAAAACAAAATTCCCACTGAATCAGAGTACACATTCACAGCATAGGATAAATTTGTAAGTAAAGTTTTTCAAACAATTGTTTTCATTGAGTTTATTTAAATACTTTAAATTTCAAAATATTTATTACGTCTTTTTACTCATATATTTAAGGTTTTAATAGCAATATGAAGCAATAATTTTATATTATGGCTTCAACAAAGATTAAAATCTCCTTCTGCTCTTCGTCAATATATGGGTTATGTAAGCCCTACTCAAATAGCTTAGCTATTAGCGATATAAAAAGCTTACCATGTAAAAGTAGGATAGACAGCAGCAGATTGTCCAAAAAACCGACCCAGTTTTCACAGACTTCACCTTTAAAAGTAACCAAGGATTTATGAATTACAAACAAATACTGGACAAACAAAAACAATCCAAAATTTCATTTGAAAACAGCTGTCGAGAACTTCAGCACGTATCAACTTATATTTGTATGCTTCTGAACTGATGTCCATAAAACCAAACCATTTGTCCAATTCATTCATACACCAAACAGCTTATACCTATCTCTCTAGTTACAACAGAGGCAGGATGCAATGCAACTCTCTGCTTCATGATCTGAGGTAGAAAAGTAGTTGCAACACCTCTACGCTACATTCTCGGAGACATTAGACTACTTCATAATTCTAAGTGTAGACTATCGATGGCTGACTTTGGCTGGCATCAGATCCAACTTTGCAATTATAGATAAAAGAGCTATTCTGTAATTTTGAAAAACTCACTTAAGGTTAATGAGAGTATCCAGATACTAAAAGTTTAGCAGGATCCATAAACTGGCCCACGAGTATGATTTTGTCCAAAACTGATGGTGGTGATTGTGGTGTGGGAAAATAGGAATGAAAAACCAACATTCAATAAAGCTAGAAAGTTATCTATAAAATATATTTGATTCATACGTATTTCATGCAAACATTATTGCACTATGCAGTTTCGTTAAACACGAGTTCCAGAAGAACAGATAACTGCTATCATGTCTCAGTTGTTTTAAAGTAACAGCATAGGTCGATGCTATTACTGTTACCAAACATAGTACACCTTTATTCTAAGTCCAGAGTTAAAATACTTGCATTTAAGTCACAAAAAACTTGAATTCTCTTCCATTATACTCCTATCAACAATATCCCAAGTTTGAAATATTCTAGAGCTAAAAAACTTGTAAGTATGCATCTGCTTATGAAAAGTAGAACTCTTGACAAAATCATAGGAAAAGCTGTAATGACCACGTACATACATGGAGACACTCAAAAATCAAAAATATATGCATTCAAGGCACGCACAACAGACAGTACCATACAGAGTCTATGCTGAATCAACAATATAGTTATGCTATTTGTGATATTTCCAAAATAGATGTAACAGTCCAGAAAAACTCCAGCTTGCCTAAACTCTTTCATACAAAACTGCATTACAGATACAATTCTACATAAAGATTAAGGAGTGACAGACAAGCTGCACTAGCAAGCCATCTAATTAAAAGACATCAGACTATTCTTTTTTTTAAGCATACAAGCAATATTAGTATCTTGCTCTGGACAGCTTTGGGTATTTAATTTGGATGCTTAAGTCAAAGCCCAGACCCTCCGTACAGTCAAAAGCTTCTCCAGAAGATGATTCAAAGCACTTTGTATTCCAAGTCTATTGCTTTTCACCAGTTAAATACGGAGGCTAAAGTTTGATACTCACATAGTACCAACACCTCTAAACTGAAAAACAGAAACAACCCTTCTGTTTGCTTTAAATTTATAGACTTATCATGATTATTATTGTTATTACTACTATAGGACACACATACTTCAGTTGAATGGTACTTTTACGCAGCAAACTAAAGAGCCTGATTATGGAGTGGTTCAGATCATGTGACTTCTCAGTACTTGCCTGATCAACAGCCAAGGGGAAGAAGGATGAGAGGGAGGAAAATAAGAATTCAATGGATTCTAAGAAAAATCAGTCATTTGGTTGGAGGAGAAACCAAAAAAACCTTTCCAAAGCAAAAGGCTCAGTAATTACTTACCCATAAATAGTATGTGAACTGTAGTGCAAAAATAGCTATGCCTTCATTGTCAAATGATCCTGCTACTGATCGGGATATGTAACCTGGAACTATGGCAATAAAACAGGCAGCTAAAAGTCCTGCTCCCTGGTTCCACAGTTCTCTGGTGAGCAGGAAAGTAGAAATAGCTGTAAGGCCGCTAAAAACTGGTGCTAGGAACACACATACATCTCTTATATGGACTGTCACATTAAGCATATTTAAAATCCAATGTATAAGGCCTGCTGTCACCATCAGTCCTGGGTAGACCTAAAAGGAGAAAAAAACAAAACAAAACAGAACAAAACCCACTAGATTATTGCAGAAAACAATCATGGTAGGTTTATTTGAATATAATTTGCAATGAAACAGTCATTTCTTAAGCTGATATATGCAGTGAGCAGGTAAATCTAATGGAATTATTTTAATACTACTTTAATCATGTTTTGACAACACCGCTGAGTACCAGAGCTTCTTTAAATTTTATCCAAATGCTAACAATTACATATAATCCATTTTGTAAATGAATAAGCAGCATACCAATAATATCCTGTCTTGCCTGACATTTATCATAAAATGAGAAGAATTTGTATTTAAGGTATGGAAGCAGAAGCTACAGTTTGCAAGATAATTTCAAGCCAGCTAACAGCTTTAAGAAAAAAACAAACCCCGAAACCCTAAGATAACAAGAAGAAGACAAACATTTCCCAGCCCTATCCATTTTCCTCCAAAATATACCATGTCACTCTTTCACTTCTTGTTACCGATGGAGAAAGAAAATGTGCATCAATAAGACTTTTTTTTTTTTCGAGTTGAAAAGCTGCCAGACAGTCAGTTGAGTATTATATATTTGCAAGACACCTGTAGATGTCTTAGGATATGAAGGATTAAAATAAAGTCCTATAAAATTGAATTAAGACGTCCTCCAGGAAAGGTAGCATAGACTTACACAAATCTATTGAACCCATCATAGAATATTGGAGAACTTTAAAATATTCTTAATAGGAATTCTACCCTCCCACATTCATCAACATTAGAAAAATCAATATGTACTAGAAAAGTTAATATGTACTTCACCTGCCTTAGTTTCTTTCGAAAGCTAAGAAAGGCGTTGTACTAAATTAAATTAACAGACAACAGAATGTTCCCCTACATTGAGAGAGCTGGTTTTCAAGATAAACTATTAAAACATAATATAGTATATGACTTGCAAAATAATGTATGCAATCAACGTTTCAGTTCTATGTTCTAAGCATTTTTACCTTATATAAGACAGGTATGGAAAAACCACACACACACATATATATATAAAAAAAGAGTCTCAAGTATTTCTAAGATACTAAACCAAATGGTGATTCATTGTTACAAAAAACTTTGTAAATGCATTTAAATGGTATGTACTATAATTAAAAAGTTTTAACGCACCTTAATACATTAAGTAACACGTGGCTGTGTTACTTACTGTTACTAAAGCTATTCTACCAATGAATGAGATTTGTATTCTGATTTGATAATATTGTTTCTTACACCTGTCCTGCCTTGTAACTTGCATCGATACCAATCTTACCTATTCCTGATGCTTCGTACAGGTTTAATTTCAAAAGGTCTTTTCCCAGTGAAATCCTAACATTTTCCATACACACATGAAGTCTAGCCAACACATATCATTGGATTAAAACTTGTGCCTTAACAAATTTAAATAACTAGTTGTTTTTTTTTTTTTTTCATTTCATGTATTAGAATCACGGGAGTCATAATACCCTTATTTATCACTATTAGAAGTTCATATGTAAAGAAGGAAAACCCAGGTCTGTATTTCTTTATCCAGTTACATACTGTGAACAAGACTAACACATGTTTACTTACTGTCTTAGTTCATGTAGCTAAAAACTAACTTTGCTGTTCCTGCAGCAATTTGATAATTAAAAGTGTATTTTCTTAAGATTCTCCTTTTATCAATGTTAAATTTGTACTGAAAGTTCAAAAAACTTACTGCAAAATAATCTTTAAGTTATTATTACAATACTTACAGTTCCACCTACTATTCTTCCCAGTGGATACCATGCTCTTTCATCAAACCAATTTAAAAATTCATAAAACCCATGGGATGCAAGATGATGTGTTGATCTATAGTTAAACCTAGAAAGAAATAAGAGGGGGAGGAGGAGACAAAAATCAAGAACCTCAGTTTTAGGCATACCGTAAGTCATCTATTTTCTAAGACCTGGAAAGCAATTCAACTTTAGCATCTCATTTAGCATATAAGTCCTCTTTAAATCTATAGAGTTTTAAAGTAAATTACTAAGTTCCCAGTTACTAACCAATATATTTTCTTCATTTCTACAGACAGTGCATATACACGGATGAAGTATTACAGGTTTGGGGATTTTTATTTTTTTTTTATACATTAAAAAGTTTTCTGTGACTCTTACAAACGCTCCTGTCATTTTCTGCATTCCTTTTTAAAGCTAGTTTTCAAATGTAGTCTATCAACCAGTTATTTACCACATCCAGAATACCACTTAAGCAGAATTAAGATAATGGAAGAATGCAGGACTCCCATTCTGAGACAGGATAGCTACCCAGTATATCTGCTGCTGCTCTATTTCATGTAACATTGAGAGGTGACGTAATGTAATAACATGCAACGAAGGGAACTAGTCTATTTGTTCACACTATGAATCTAATGGCCTTGACATATTACCTTCTTTCAATCAACAAGAATCTACACAATGTAGAATCTACACAGGTGAAGTTTCATCTTCAAAATTTGTACATTCTCTGCCGCAGAAAACTCCTTGTAGAACAAAAGCCCTCTCCCATGCATACCTTCAATTCAGTCTTCCACATTGCCCATACACCATTAAAAAACCACGATTTCCATCAAAGCATTAATCTTTGACTTTTCTAGCACAACCTTTTTCTGGCAAAACCCTTCAACTATTACAAAGTCCATTAATTCTTCAAATTAGGCATCAGACTGCTGTGAGAACTGCAGCTCATGTTAGCCCAAACTGTAATTCACAATCATTCAAAAGCCAAACTAACAAGGCTACAGATATTGATGCTGTAAAGTTTTGTAAAAAAAGTTTAGGCTTAGAAAAGCCTGGATGAATACCACTTCTAAACCAAGCAAAAACCATAAACCCAACTCTCCTAATAGATATTCTAATTGTAAATATTCATTAGTTAAAGAAGCATTAAAGATTATATTCATTAGTTAAGTAGAAATTCAGGTAACTAAATAGAATACCATAAAAGACAACAGGTTAGATGAGCAAACCACCATGAAAGACTTCCAAAGACTCTTAGTATCCAAGAGTAGAAAAGCTTATGTGTATTTTTCATTTTGTCTATTTTATGAAACTATCCACTTGTATCAGTAACATGCATCACTTCTAACACAAATTTTAAAACTACATCAAATTCTTTAGTATATCTAGGATTCCCAAAATATCACAGGTTTATTTTGGACTAATTCGTTTTAACAGAATAAAGCTAATGTCACTCAAGACTGTAAGACCCATCAAGTTCCTACTTGTTTAATCAGTACAAGTCTAACATCTGAAGTACAACCACACAGAGGTCATGAGCAGATTTCTTCATCTACACAGTAAAAGAACAAAATGAATTGAAATTCAAGTCCAGTTGTCAGCAAACGTGCATGTTTCCACTCACTGAACTATCACAGCATCAGTCAAGTGACATTAAAAATAGAGTGCAGTATTTTCAGGAACACTCTCTTACGTGGTAAATCAGCGGTTATGTAGAATACATTAACTGAGAAAGCTGTGGACTTTCACGAGTAATTAGTCGCGTTTATATAAGAAAATTCACACAAACATCAGTCATTCTGACCTAGAAATCTTTGTATCAAACACCAATGTGACATTTGTTTCTAATAAGCCTGCAACTATTCCCATTTGACTAGATTTCTAAATATTAATTAATTTTCCAGTTCTGAACTGTCATTATAATGTGATTTATGAAATGCTGTACCTGTAAAATTAGCCTCTTATCTTAGTATAGCAAGGTCTATTGTTAATTTGTTTAGTGCCACGTAAGTGCCTGCAGTATGGTGTGAGACAAAGCAGAAGTGCTATGTTCCTACAGGATGTGTACAATACAGCCAGCTATGGATTGGACTTAAAACGCACTGAAAACTCCGTCAATGTTGTTATCCTAGAACTTTAAAAAGGAAAAGAGAAAGATATGTACATGGGTTACTTTCAAATTTTTAAGTCATGACTCAAACTCACAGAGGCTACAAAAGTATGACTAATGTTTACTTTTAGAGCATTAAAAGATTAGTTAAACAAATGAAATAGGCAAGAAGAATACATATTGACATTCTCCTCATGTTTCGAACTAGTAAAGCTTCACAACTGACTTCAGAAGGATGCAAACAACTGTCTTGTGCTTTGGCAGCATCCATTAAGTCTTTAATAAGAGTGAATTACCACCCAAAACTGAAATGCAACATAACAGCATTCTACTTCTACCACTTAAGAGGTAAGAATTTAATCTTGCCTCCTAATATACTTTCGGATAGATATAAATCTATTTAACTCTTTCTTTCAAAAAGCAATTGATTCTTTTGCCACAAATGAAAAGCATATAGAGACAACTGGGCGTGTCTTTACAGTAGAAATGGTTAGTAATACTATAGGTACTTAATTTTCCACTGTGAGAAGACCTATAGATGAGAACAAGAAGTGACTTTCTGACCATAGAAACCTATAAAAAATATTTAAAAGCTTAACTACAGCATCTAACTTTGACTTAAAAAAAATCTAAAACCAAAAAGCCTGCTCACTTCCCCTCCCACTAGGTAACCTGTAACCAAAAATAAATTAAAATGTAAATATAAATATAGGGATATGTAAGGAGACATTTGATAAGTAATGTTGCCTATCAAAGCCAGCTTCAGGCCTTGACAAAGTGGCAGACATGGGCAGACAACGGTATGGTATAGCGACTATGTAACACCAGCATGATGCTCTGACGCCGCTTACTCACTTCATAGCACTCTACGGACAAGCCTGTACCTTATAAAAGTGTTTCCCTTTTGGCCAGAATGGAGACAGCTGCTAACGAACAGTGTATGGCAAACCATAGGCACACAACGTTTTTACCATTTTGGTACTTTTCAAACTGTTTGAAAGGCAGCACAGTGATATTGTATTGCTACAGCAGTACTGTTATGGTATCTACAACCATCTACAGGTTTCACAGGGGTGTGAAACAGCTCTGAGAAATATCAGAAGTGCTGCCTTTGCCTATGCCCACATCCTGGAGATTTAGGGGCTGCTACTGAGGGAGGAATCGTAATGGAGACAAGAACAGTCAGTGCTGGGTAGGGATTGCACTTCTCAGGCTTGAGTGTCACTGCCTTCTCCAGTTCTTCCAACAGCAGCGAGAATAGGTGACAGAGATATTTAGGGCTTTTATTCAACCGTCTTTCTGACTGGCTAGACATTAGCCAAGGAGACACAGCAACTGGAGTACACTACTGGTTACAGTGACTAAATAGGATGCAGTACTATGTGACAGGACCAGACTGAAGGAAAGGATCCTTTTTCTCCCGCTCTCAATCTTTATACCCATCTGATCTTGTGGTATGAGAACCTCTCACCCATCTCCCAAGATTCCCCTCCTTATCCCTTTAAGGCAAGTCAATTTGAGACAGACCTGAGAAGAATGAAGAACAAAATGATATGAAGCGCATGCCTAATTAAGAACCTAGCTTGAAAGACAGATGAATATTCAAGTTCTCAGTCCATGTTGTGAAGAAGCCACACACTTGTGAACATTCAGCAGAGAAGAGCTCTTAAAGACCTGACTGACTAACACCAATAAGCGTTGACTTTTCTTATTTTAGCTGACGTTCTAGGAGGAAAAGTGATGCACTGCTGTTCTCCTTGCCTCTTTCTGTCAGGTCTGTAGTTTGAACTGTCTCCTCCTCTGAGCTAACCTTTAAAGGAATCATCGAACAATCCTAAGTCTTTCGACATTTCAGAATTCAAAGTCCCAAACACCAAATTAGCCTGGTATTGTAGTTTGAACCATTTGAGGGATGCTCTGATGATCACAAAAGCACTCAATGCATGGTACCATTAATTTTGTAGCACTACCGGAGATACCTGTATTGGTTGGTTCAGCTGAAAACTGAAGATGAGTTAATAAAGATATGGTTCTCATTTTCAAAGCACATTTCAATTTCAGCAGAGAACAGAGTTTAAGCAGCAACAGCAAAGTAACTCAGCATAGACATTTTTATTTTTTTTTAGTAGCAGCATTAATTTGGAAAGCTTAACTAGGCAACTTGCAAAATAAAGCCTGTAAAGTTTTCAGTTATATGTTATGTACCGTTAATCTTAACTATCTATTCATGTTTGGGTTCGATTTTTATTCCACCTTATGAACTGCTTTTTTGATGACACAAGCTGTAAGATGATTAGTTAAGACTATTCACAGCAATCACTGGCTCTTTCCAGGAGCTACAGAATTCTCCAGCACTTCTCAGCAACAATTACTGCTATATTTATAAGGAGACATCTTTGGCTTTGACATTCCTAAGCTTATATTTCCCTGACAAAAGTACTACTTAAGATGAACATTCAAATAAAATTCGGGCTACTGAGAAAGTGAGAACATATAAGAAAAGAGCACATGTACAGCAATGCAATTACTTCATCCAGATCTGAACAACATTTAAGGGAAATTACACTGATGGTGATGGAATTCATTTGACCCTCCAGTTACAACAGAGCTCAAGATCGGCGTGATGCTTCTTGTGGGAATGTTGTTGACTGTTGAAAACACTATCAATTTCAAGCTATCTGGCATTTTATAGCCATTTGAGAATATATAATTCCTTACTAGCAGAATCTGTTGAAAATTTTCTAAGACTGCAATTATAAAGGCTTCTGTGCTCTAAAAGTCTTCAGCTGCAGATGCACAAAATTTTCGCATCTGCAAACTTGGAAAAATGACACGATACAAACTAACTGTGAACATCACAAGCTATCTGAGCAATTCTAGGAGTCAGTTTTTAATGCAAATGTAGATTACAGAATCAATTTTGCCATACAGCATCTAATTAGAGATGGCAAGTCTACATTCTTGAAAGAGATAGTTGTGGATTGACTCTCCATCTGACATATTCTTTGCATCTAACAAGAAGAATTTATTCAATGCAACACATTTATGGAAAATCTAACAAGAAATTTCATCAACTTCCACTGAAATGAAGAAAAATACATACAGTATTCCATATTAAATTTTAAAACACCTGCTTGCCTACATATTACACTACAAGCACAACATCCTGAAAGACTTATTCTGAAGTCTGTATCTACGGATAAGCAATTATCACAATGAATTTTGCATATGGATTTTAAAACGGAAGTACGGCACCCCATCAATCACATAAGGAATTCAATGTACTATGACAGTATTTCTCATCACGGAAATGCTAACTTGTGTTGAGTTTATATTCTTGGAAAAATATGTACGGACATTTAAGCCAGCTTTAACCAATCAAGATCAGAATTTTGCAGCAGCAATACCTGTAGGCAAAAGTACTCATGACAGGTGAAGAGCCTTTCCTACCACAACCCAAAACGAAGGTGTTACAGACATCACAGTAAGAGTATCAAAAACATACACTGAGCTCTCCATGTGTAAGAAGCAGCAAGATGGGAGAGTCATCCTCCATCTACCTGAGCCAAAACCGACATAACTCTACAAAATGGAAGAGCAACCAGGCAATTTTATTTCAGAAAAATCTCACGTACCTTTCTTTTTAACTTAAGCTGACGCCAGCAGAATGGTTTTACTAGGTCTTAAATCTAATACAAACATAAAGATACATTGCATGAATTGTCCTTAATTACAACATTTATATATAATCAAGTATTTAAGTGTCCACAAATCTTTTTTTCTGGAATTCCTCTAGATGCACACCTACCACAGCTTTATGTGGAAGATTTTATCGCTTTGCACACTCAACCAGAGCTTCTGCACCTCATTGGACAACTAACACTAAGGAGTCATGAATGCATTAGCTTTACGCAGTCTTCCACAAGGGACATGGAACATGTTTGCACAGTTCTTATTAAAGTTGATTGAAAGACGATTGCTAAGTCCATCAGAAAGAAAAAATAAAACCTTTGGCTGACATAGAGTTCAATATTGTCCTAATTCTGAGGTTCTTTGGGGGTTAAATATGGCATTTTTAATGGTTTAGTCTTTATGATTTTATCTCAAAAAAGATGGATAGGTAGTTACTCTTGTACTCCGAGATAAGCATCAACTAAAATCAAGTATTTGGTGAAAGGTCCCAAAAGTGCCCTGCGTTTAGAGAGGCCCAACTGATCTTTAGGAGTTTTGTTGCAAGGAGGGTCATTTGAAAAGAGAAATATGCATCCTGGAAGTCAACTGTCAACTGGAAGTATAACGTTTGATAAGAGAGTTGGCAGCAGTACTATCATTCTGAGTTCCCTCAGGCTCAAAATCGGTCATAATCCTGCTTTTGATTTCAGATTTCCTAATTCTGAGCAAACACACTCACTCAGAAAAATGTGGCAAAGACTCTGTTGCTGTACGAAGGATAGTTAGGATGTTGAATTAATAAAATGGCAGAAAGTTCTGCAGTGATGTGGCCACCTAACTTCAGAAAAGATGGAAATTCTGAGTCAAAGGAAGAAAAAGTTTCTGTCCCTGGAACGCAGCTGAGCAATGAAACTCCTCCTTTTTGTAATACCATTAGAATAATCCCTGATGGGGAAGAACAGTAGAAAGCCCAGGCAGAAAAAAAAAAAGCTGGATGGCACAACCAGAAGGGTCCTTATTTTTTCAGGTCCAACATTCAATCATGCTCAATGGAAATCCTGAAGAATACCAGAATGGTTATAGAATAACCATTAAGAATAGCAGAATATCCCCAACATGCTTAAGAAGGATTACAGCATTCCTACTGCCACTACTTGGCATGGTATTTTCACTGCCTGCAATAAGATGTCACGCTTAGCAAGTGCTAAAATCAAGAACTGCATGCTGCCAGTAGTTTAATGACACAAAATTCTACAGGGAGCACACAGTCACTCTAACTTCTTCAGAGAGCCCAGGGCATCTTCAAAATTTTTGCTCAAGAGCTGCAAGCTTTTTAGAGCGTTCCATGACCACAGCTTATACTTTTCACACAATATACCACATCTGAAGCCACGATATGCTTCCCATCATCACTATAGTAGGCGTATATCTGCCTACATTTTCAGACACTTTCTCTGATGCCTATTAGGCATTTTCATGACTTTTTTCTATCTTGCTTTTGAACTATTCCATGTCTCAAGGCAAACTGCTAATGGAAAAAAAAAGAATAGTCTGAAATACATAGTAAAATAAGGGATATTTCCTATTCATTGTGGGTACTTCAATTCTATTTCAACTATTTGGGAGTATGTGGCTCAGTCATCATCTCTATTACATAAAGTCACCTGTATGCTACAAGGCAGTGGTAGCTGTGGAAGTACTAGGTACATCAAAACGCACTTGAACCTACTTCACAATCACTTCCCATTAAGTGAAATTTAAGGAATCAGTCTGGACACAAGGTAGCCTGGCAGACCGTTTCCACCCATAAAATATGGAGACATAGTAAAAAGTAAACAGGATCTTTAGAAAGATCACTAAATCACCAACATGCCATATAATCATTTAAGCAATGACAATCTTATTTCTGGCACAACATTTGAACAGTTATAGCACTGTGGAAATAGCAGAAACTATTGTGTTAACCCCTCAATAACCAACAGCCTGTGACCTGAACTTCCATTTAATATAAGAAAGAGTAGGTCCAGCTAGAACCAGACACTAGATATCAAACCACTCTGTACAGATTATGCCAACATAGATTTTTTTGTTAGCTCACAGAAATTAGAAGAATCTACAGCACTGTGGTTGCATGTCAGCAATCCAAGTCAGTTTAGCAAGTTAAAATAACAGTGTTTCATTCAATATTGCTTAAGTATTTGCTCTTTAGCCCATCTTTTAATGCACTTGCTATTCTTCCTCCTGCAACTAGCTCTCAGTTACCTGAATTCTCTGACTATGCTTTCTTTCTATTGTTCTTTCTATATGTAGATTATGTTTAGTCCAAGAAGCTGGACGTCTCATAGAGCACCTGTTCAGCTCCATCTGTTGCAATATTGACTTACTGACTTTTTACTACAATGAATGCTGAAAAAAATAAAAATGAATGTTTCAAAGTGGATAATACAAAGTATCATCAGGGCAGAACTAGACAGTCTATCTAACTTAAACAATTTCTGTCCAGTGACTGAGGCCAGGTTAAAGACCTAGTTTTATCTAACTTAAATATGTCTGCTCAAATTCTGCTTAACCCTTCAGTACCCTGACATAAACAGACATAAACATTGCATTCATCCATCCGGCATGTAGCAGGGATCAGGTAATTTTCCACTGTGTGTATGTACGTATATAGATATACAGATACAGCTATCTGCAGAACAAATCAAACAATATGCCCAGGGTTTGCAGAAACCTTGAGATAGATCTACTCATGCCCTAATCAAATGAAGCTGAAAAGAAAAATGCATTAATATAGCCCAAAGTGAAAAAGGATAAGGGGAAGGGGGAAAAAAAAAAAAGTATTCACGACTCCAGGATGCCATGTACTGAATTACACACCCACCTAAATTTAATTGTGGCAGTTATCCTTCAACTGACCTTTGCTAGTTAAAAGGAGTGCAGAAGCACTCCTAATCTGCTTCTGTGCCCAAATCAGACAAATTAGCTCGAATCACAGCTAAAAAGCAAACCTCTCTAAAGATGATCTAAACTATTTCACCTGATTTTTTTCTGAAGCAGATTAGGAGTACTCACATGATCTACTAATACAGTCCAACAGAAGGGATGGTGGCCTCCAGCTGAGGGCAGAAAGACTTCCAGCTGTTTGCAAAGTGACTGCATATTCTCACACTGGAGGAAATTGATGTGGGAATAGGATGTTACCAACAAAACAAACAAAGACCAGGAAAGTAGATGACAACAGAAAGCGGTCTTCATCCTTCCCTGCAATACACAGACTGGAGTTAATCTTTCTAACTACATTTTGCATTCTTGATCCACTTTCAATGTCCGATTTATTCTGAAACAAGTATGGCAAGCAGAATTTAAAATCAGCTACCCACTACATTCATTTTATGTTTCATACTGTTTCAAATAAGTCTAAATAAATAAAAAAGCAAGTTTACACTGAATTTAATTCAACTTGTTAAGAATTGGACTTAACTGTTACCAATGTTTCTTTAAAGACTATGCAAAAGAAACACAAAAATGTAGTAACAAAACATCATTTGCTTTTTATTAGGTATCTTCACTGAAACATTATGGATTAAGCGTGTTTCAGGGACTACAGCGCTCAGTATTTATAATTAATATTAAATTCCTGCCACGTACAATGTAAAATTAAAGCTACGTTTGTTTTCTCATTACGTGATGGAATTTCTAGTATTGCTTAGTATTACTATATTGTAACTATCAAACTACTTCACTGTGCTCCTCTGTCACTTTAGTAAAATCCGATTCATGTTCAGAAGCAACCTTGAAGAGGCTTTTAAAGAAAAGAAAATACAATTGAAATATGGAGGTGAGGCAACACTGTTAAGATGAACTAGGCTTAGTATTGCACACATACGCTCTGAGGCTGCGATGCCTTTCTGCCACAAGTGCTATTACAGAAACATAGACTACACCCAGCATTGCCTCGTTTATCGTATGTCCAGGAGCATGTCATTTCCAAAATCCATCACCTCTTTGACCAGCTGGCTACATTAGTACACAGTTTGGTAGCTACAGCCCATCTGTCATATATTAATGAACAGTAAAAGGGATGAATTTAATTTCAAATAACATTTTATTAAGTAACAAGTACTGACTTGAGGTACCATGCCCACCCTTTCTCCCTCATTGCCACATAAAATGGAGTAAGGTCATCTGGTCACCCATGAAAAGGAAGGAGGAAAGGAGGATACGAAAGCAAGAGGATCAGCTGCAGCTCAGGCGGGGCTGAAAAGAGGTGTATTGCAGGGAATACGTCAAAGTTTTTGGGAAGGACCTAGCAGAAGTTCTCAAGTGATAGTTCTTAGGTCACATAATCCTAAATCTTCTCTCTCCTCACCCTCCAGACATGAATTAAATCGTCCTGTTCCAGGACCTTTCACGATTCAATCCCCACCAGACCATATGGCCTCTCAACTCTCTCTCCACAGATGCGCATTTAAATTAGAAAACTAGAGTTAGCCTTCTTGATTCAGAAAAGGGATTTGGCTCTAGATCCCAAACATCCCATATAACCATTTAAGCAATGATAGTCTTATTTCTGGCAGAACTTATAAACAGTTACAGCACAGCAGAAGAGCTTTAGGAGAAACTATTGATATGTTCACCCCTCCATAACCCAGTGGCCTGTTGGTCAGTGAACTCATGGATACTTGAGATTCGAGCAACATAGTAGCTCACTGACACTGGAAAAAGGGAGTTTCCCTCTCCCTGCATCCAGCTGCAGAACCTGACACCTGCGCTTATCAGATTTCTGTGAGTTAACTTATTAACACAGCAGAAAACTATCCCAAGAAACGCCCAACAGATGATCGGAAATTCAGGAGAACTGCTCCACTTGATTAGATGCAAATAAAGCAAATTAATACCAGTGAAGAGACGCTTAGCAGCACCTTGTCATATTGTAGATATTCAGAGTGAGGTTTTACACAAAACACTCTGAATCACCATCTTATCAACCACAGCAGCTTTCATGAGGTTCCTGAAGGAGCCTTGGGAATCATCTTCCATGTGTTTTACAACATGCAATTGATATCCATGGGTACTCCAGCACAACCTATTAGATAACTGAGATAGACGACAACACTGCTTAACTTCCCAGGTAAAAGAAGCACTCAACTAACATTTAAAGCCCTGAAAGAAGACAGTAGATGGTACTGTACAGAACATACTATCACAAAGCAAACCCACAATGTGCACAGGTAAGAATGTTGCGTTGAAACTAGAGTATGATGGAAACATAAAGAACAAGGGACCCTGAAGATGACTTAATAAAGCAAAAGCTAGAAATTAAAATTCAGCGATGAAACAATTACAAGCATGACATATTTGACACAAAACATCACCCACTCTTCTCCTGAGCAAAAATTGGGGTTTAGTGTGGAAGGGTGTGGCTAGCGTTGGTGAAATAGTGGTGGATTACAAAATTAAAAAACTAAAAATTCCTTGGCTCCTGAACATATTTAGCCATAGGAGAAAAATTACATTTGTCATTACTAGCTGACCTGAGACATCACAAATTAAGATACTGTTGCAAATGTTTAAGGCAGTCTCTCCAGCGTCAAAATCCATTTTCTATTTGGCAAATGAAAGATTAAAACTGTTACAAAGTAAAATGAATTGTGAGACATATACAACCATTTTTCAAATATTACTTGAGACATTTGACATTAGATATATCATTCTAGTCACCTGTATAAGATAAAACAGTCAAAACAGTAGCATTACACAACTTGTTGGAAAACTCAAGCACTGCATCGGCTTTCATTACTCTTGTTCTATAGTAAAATGAGCCAAAGAGACACCCATTTACTTCCGTTGTTAACATCAATATAATAATGCCAAAGCTTCAATTTTGTTTCACTGACTTTCTAAATTAGAAGAATTGCAACTTTAAGGCATTTTATCTATTGCCAGAGAAAGAATTAAAGGTATTTTAAAGGTCTTTAACAGCCAAATGATAAACTTTAAATATTTCAACCATGAAGATGAAACTGCCCTTTTCAAGATATACATTATAAACAATATTTATGAAATTTTAAGTTCGTCAACTGAACTTCCAAATGCTGCTTGGGATAAGCTTAGTATAGGAAGGAAGCAAATTCAACATACGCAATAGACTACAGAAAAAAAAAGGTGGATAAAGATAGACATAAAGAAAGGTATTCAGGACAAGCAGCCTTGTTCTGTTATGTTTTGCTTCTGCGTCAAGAAAATGCATTGCTGTATTATCAAATCCTCTAGCTACAGCACACAAGTGTTCTGTTCAACATGTTATCTTCCCAGTCAGCTGCATCCTCAAACAGGTGCTTTCCATAGCTAGATTTCCTTAAAATATCCATCTATTGTGAAGATCAGAATAAAAATAAATAAAATCACACTCCTTGCACTTGAAGTTGGCTACCATTTACAGTATAACAATTGCAAAAAACCAACACAGACTGAAAAAAAAAAAAAAACCAAACAAAACAAAGCAAAGAACTCACAAGGCATAGGCTGCCCAGCCACATAGAACAGTTTAAAATTACACAATTACATGCTATTTTTCTCTTCTGCAAAATCCATTTACCATTCAAACAGGATATATGGTGCCCATGCATACAGTGTGCCACTCTTTTAAAGTAAATGTAAATAATACTGTGTAAAACAGTCTAGAAAATAACAGCACTCCCATTAAGAACACCACCAAAAAAAATCAATAATCAAACCAAACTCACATTCTCAGTTGCAACCTAGTTTCCCAAGGGTTTGGGGTTTTTTTTAATGATTGTTTCAAGTGAGGGAAGTTTTGAAAAGGTGTTTAGCAATTCTGTCTTTGTGGATTATCAGCCGAACATGCTCTTTAACTAACAAACTAGAGAGTCCCTTTCCAAAGGGAGAGGGACTTTTTACAAGGTGTGTAGTGATAGGACAACTGGCAATGGCTTTAAACTGAAAGAAGGTAGATTTTGATTAGATAGAAGGAAGAAATTTTTTACATTGAGGGTGATGAAACACTGGAACAGGTTGCCCAGAGGAGTTGTGGATGCCCCATCCCTGGAAGTGTTCAAGGCCAGGCTGCATGGTGCTTTGAGCAACCTGATCTAATGGAAGGTGTCCCTGCCCATGGCAGGGGGGCTGGAACTAAATGATCTTTATGATCCCTTTCAATAAACCATTCTATGATTCTATGATAACTAACATAACCCATATAAATCAATTGCCATAGAAAATTATATGATAAGCATTGTAACACTGCGAAGTAATTATCATAACAGTTCACATATCCCAGCCATTTACATTAAACAGGCTCTTTAAAAAGTAGCGCATGGTACTGGACTTGGGTCTCCCACAGCAGACAGACATTTTAAATGCTGTCTCCTGCTCTTACAAGCAGTCATGGACAAACGCTCAGTTATTCCTTGTTTAAAATAGACCATTTCTCTTTCTAAAGCACTGGGATATTGCCTCACTTAATAGCAAGAACTTTTGAAGTACAGGAAGCATTTAATTCTCCATATGCCACAGGAGCTTCTACCCTGGAAAAACAGCAGTAAGCTGAGAAATATAGCAGCTGATCTGTTATTTTGTTGTATCTATGTCCTTAAATTCATTCCTCAGGCTGCTTCAACTTATATAAGGTGTGGTGCAGCATTAGGGTCAATTTCATGGTACCTCTCAAGCCCAGACCTACTGGCTACCCACATTAAAAATACCTCAGCTTGATTCCCAGCAACAGCTCAGATAAAGATCACAAGCTCTGCTCAGCTACAGGGCCGGAAATGCAGTCTACCTGTTGGACATACGACGAAATTTACTGCAGACATAAAGCACAGAAAGACTATATTCTAAGTTCACTTTGTTCTCTAAGCAAGTGGTTAGACTGACAGTTAAAGAAGTTATGCTAAAGGAGTTAGAGCTAATAATAACAAAAACATCTGCACATGCCCTGCTACAGGGTGCAGGCTCCACAGGCTCCGAAAGCAGCAGCTTTAACGGCTCCACTAAGTAGAAAGAAGCCTTCAGGACTAGCCCTAAATGTCACTACAAATGTACCTCAAAGGGCTTGCAAGAATGGAATTTTCAAAAATTAAGGAGGAAACTCTGCAGCACAAGCACAGATAGACATTAAATGAAAAATAATCTGACTGAATCAGAGGAGGTCCTTGTGGAACAGCAGAGACCTCCCTAAACCCAGCCTACCCTCAAGCAATTAAAAAAAAACCTATTAGTACCTATAGAATTTCAAATTTTCTCGCTAGCTTTACTGTCCAAAATTTTTATTCTCCCCTTCCCCCACCAGTTCAAGATGAGACAGGTTTAAAAACATGAGTATCAGGATTCAGGCTGCCAAAACCAGAGACTATTAGAGACAGAATTATGATAGAAAGCAAAAGGTAACCTTTATAAACCACCCTAACCCTATGTAATCAAATCAAATTTCTGTTTAAAAAACAGAACATACTAAGCTGCTCAAATTATAGGATACCTGCCAAGAAGAGTCCATTCAAGGATTTTTATCATAGCATTTGCTCTAGCTAGTCAAGTGTTTGTGAGTATTTGTTGAAGGCAGTTTAAAAAAAAAAAAAAAAATCATGGCATTAAAAGCTAGGCTTGCTGGTTCAGTTCGACTCAGCCTACATAAAACATTCCAATACATTTTCCTTTTCAAGTTTCATTCTGCTATCCAGAAATCAATGAGAGGGTCAACACTCCACAAGCATTCTATCTCACCTCCTGTTTTCAAGATGATGACTGTAGGGATAGTATCTGTATTCAACCATACCCTGCATGCGTTTTATGAACGCTGCCCCTCCTACCCTCCCATGCATAACCCCATTACTGCACCCATATGAAGCCTGATGAGGTTTTCATCCCAATTAAAAGTTGTGCAAGTGAGGAAAGAAATACTACCTGCTAGATAAAGATGGTAGAAAACAATAGCAGAGACGGAGCAGAGGTTTTATTCTCACACGAATGTTATTTTACGAGGCCACATGGTGAACCACTTTTCAGCTCCATCAGTCTAACTGATCAAATCTAGCCTGAGGTTTCCTCGCTCGCAAAGCACAGCCTCTGCTATGCCTTCAACTCTGTCCAATGTTCTTTTTCCATATTATCCTCCTTCCATTGAATTCCTAATATTTACCAATTTCTGCAATTTCCTAAGCAGCCAAAAAGTTCAGAAGAGTCAACTGCACACCTTCTTGATTGTTAACACTGTATCTAGCTAGAAAAGTTTACTTTGCTTCCAAACAGCACCCTCCACGTACCTAAACAAGGAAAGGCTGTTCAAGTCCCCAGACATACAGGACTTACTATCTTATAATCTAGAAAGCCCCAAAAGCCAGACTGGCATGTGCTAAGAGACTTTCTCAACTCATGTCATATTGCAAAAGAAGTGGTCAAAAAAGATGCCTGATCTGGATCTTCCTCATTAAGAAGGAGGGGGAAGGGGAAGATAACTGGCAGACTATTCTTCAAGAACAAAAATCTCTAAACTTGCCCTTCATGAACACACAGGCCCCACTAAATCACATTTGGAGACTAAGCTAGAATATTTGTCCTACTATAATAAAATGACAGAAAGGAGTTTGAGCTACCCAGCTACCTGAAATCCTGCTAAAATTATCCATATTACTACACGGGAAACAACTTTTATCTTTCTAATGTAGTATGTATCTTACATTTAGAAAAAAGTCACAAAATACTTAATCCAACTGTTCAGTAAGTACACAATCTTTTAAAATATATTCCTATAAAATAGAAATAGAATACTTCTCATGTCACAGCATAAAAAAAACTTATGAATGAAGATACTGTGGTAAATTTTTAATATTAATCTCATGACATTTGCAACATCTCAGAATGAAGCCAAAGTGGTTATATTCAAACCAGACTGGAATCAAATGCTTTCCCAAGGTCTGTGTCCTGGTTTCAGCTGGGACAGAGTGACGACTTCTTTTTAGCAGCTAGAAGAGCTCTGGGTTTTGGTTTTAGTCTGGGACTCATTCTGAGAAGAATGCTGATGGCACACTGATGTTTATAGTTGGCACTGAGGTCTCAAGGACTTTTCAACTTCCCGTGTTCTTGCCGGTGTGCAGGAGCATGGCTGGGACAAAGGGTCCACAACTCTCCTTATGATTTGTACTTAGAATTAGGATTGAAGGCCAAACTGGCCAATGAAGTATTCCCTATCATGCAGCGTCATGCCCAGTATAAAAATGAGGGTCAGCTGGAAAGAAGGGCCTTTGCTCCTTTGGGGTTCTCACTCTCAGAGTGATCTCTCTCTCTCTTTTTGAGCCTCTCGCTCATCCGGGATTGCAGTGCTGCAACTTATCTGTTTCGGGATCATTAGTCCGGGACAGGATGGGCCTTGGCCAAGGGGTGGTGAGCAATTACACTGTGCATCACTTGTTTGTATATATTATTATCATTGTACATACATATCTATATATATTCATATATTAGTAGTAGTAGTATTAAATTGTTCTTATCTCAACCCACAGGTCTCTTTCCCTTTTCTCCTTTAATTCCCTTCCCCATCCCCGGGAGGTGGGGGAGGGTGAGCAAGTGGCTGTGTGGAGTTTAGTTGCCGACCTTGTTGAAGATTATAAACAAAAGGGAGTGTTTGGGAAAAGAATCCTTAAGTGGGATTATGTGATGGGTTGAAAGCCTCCAGAAAGATATCAGTTTGGAGATGATGGTGGCTGCCACGCCTCAAGAAAACACATTTACTATGCAATCTGCTGTCTTTTTGCCCAGCAAGAAGAGTCACTAGCAGGCCAGATGAATTATCTGGGTGAGCCACATCTGCCCACAGCCTACAGATTAAGCATTCTGAATTGAGATTATCAACACTACCATCCTCTTTACATGATTTTTTTTTCCCCTTATGAACACCAGCTTAAGGTCCTTTCCTTCACTGCTACATACCCCTTCTTTTGTCGCTCCTATTGCTCCAGTGTCTTAACATGCTATGGTTTTGTACGTATACATGTCTCCACCTTGACACTCAATCCCAGTTTACCCTCTAAAATCAGTTGCTAATTCCATTACTTTCCAACGTTCATATTCTTCCTCAAAATTAAGAAACTAAACTATAAAATAAAAACTGATGGTGGGCAGGCTCAGGGAACTAAAACATTACAGTATTTTGAGAATTCACCTCAGTGAATCAACTCACCATGAGTGCTTTAGAGCAAGCACAAAGGAAAAAGCAGGACTGCACAGTTGGTGACAGAGGAGAACTCCTACTCCAAAAGGCAACCATCAGATCAGCTAACTACAATACAAACCTACAACCTTAGCCTCTCCCAACAAAATCAATATATTTACACAACCTCCGGTGTTCGATCAATTCCGTACACCACTTCTAATGTTCACTTGAGTTACACTCTGTATTTTAATGAAGCTTTCATACTTATAGGTGTTAATTTTTCATTAATGAAATAAATTCGTATCAGCTCAAGAATCCATCTAGCAAATATGATCTGACCCTAGCAAAACCTGTCTTTTTGGCTGTGCCCAAAATAAAATCCTAACTTCCTTTAACCTGTCTACCTTTGAAATGCAAGCAATAAACACTGGACTTATGTTTATTTTCAGAAGTTCATTCTCATTCACCAAAGTCCACTAACGGTAGACGATGGTATCAATGACGAGAAAGTGGACTGCTATCACATATATAAAACATACTTCCCACTCGCACAATTATGTTACCCCAATGAGGTATGATAAACAACAGTCACGCCGATGACAGTTAAAAAGCTGCTGGTTTGAGCGATCAATGATGTCGGTTTGGAAAACACAAGGACGTATATGAGATTGTGGCAGTGCTGTTCCGCACCAGAAACTGGCAGGACAGTAGGAGATAACATTCCTGGCAGTAGCAGGTAGGCAAACGTAATTGACAAAGATTGCACCGGGGCTCCATACTGCACATGCCAATTGGTACAGAGAGGGTCTCATGCTCAGGTACATGAGCTTCTGCATTCCAGCTTAAGCCAGCTCTTTCACTCCTAAGGTAACTAGTGTTGATCTGGTGTTTAGTAAGATGCTAACATTCTCAGGGAAAGACAAAAGTTTGATCCAATGCCATGGGATATGATTAATGATTCAGATACCATTAAGTCACACATGTGAGAACCGTGCAAACAGAATGAATGTTACTATTTGATAGCACTCTCTGAAAACTACTGAGGTACCAAAAGTTGCTACTGTTTTAGTCAGTAGCAGTATCAGGATGCAATGGTCTCGCTGGATATATCTACCTTGTATGTATACATATATATATATACACACACACATATACACTATTAGGTGTATATATATGATACGAACAGCCAAATGAAGTAGCATATGGGCATGCTGGAGCCGTACTTTAGACAAATCAGTACGTAGAAAGTCGTCTCTGTTCAAGTACTCTGTAATTTTGGTTGCCTTGGTCCAGCAGCCATGCTGGCATTTAAGCCAACATCTGACAGAAAGAATGAACTCACTTGACAACTGAGTTAAACACACTGTTGTACTTTCATGAAAAGCTTTCACCGTGCACTTGTGTGTACGTAGCACAGAAATTATGCTCTTGATCCACCCAGCCGTGAAACCAGCCAACAGATGAACCAAATTTCAGACATGAAATCTGTCCATCCCAACGTACCATCACTGTCCACGTTTCAAGTTCTTGGCCTGATGATGAAATCTTGAAGTTAAATGCTGGAGGCCTGTCAATAGTACAGCTTAAAGTCAATGCTGACTGACTTCATGTATCAGCTCACCTCACACAGGAGCTGCCAAAAACTACACACATTTTTCAAAGTCTCTGGACCACCTCAAGTGAGGAAAGTGAACAAGACATGAAGAATGTATCAAAATAAAGTGGCTATACTATACGAAAGAGGCATTCAGCGTGGGGAAAAAAAAACAACAACAGTAACCCTAAGTAATGAGGAACAGGTTATAAGTTTTTAAGTGACAGTACAGTGACCTTAAGACACAAGTTTGTTTTTGCCCTCACACAGGCATCGTATCATAATCGAGATCAAAAGCAAAAGCTGTCCTCTCTCTATTGCCTTGGTCTATTGTACTACATTTGGGTCATTTCTGGAAGAAATGCCAACTGGAATAAGTCTCAGAAGCTAACTTCATAAAACAAGCAAAGCTACCCTGCACCAACCGACCCCAAATCAAAACCTAACTTACTCTCAGAAATGCAGCATGAAAGAGGTGTTAGAAAAAAGTACTATTCAATTAATACGCAGAAAACCCAAGGCAAATCTCCCTTTCTTCCCACCCCAGATCTCTTATCATATCCATACCAGAAAAGTGGATTCCTAAGTAAATGAGTTTTCTATACCTTAAAGGCAACAATATTTTTTCATTCAAAAGACTAAATGCTCTTCATTTTATCAAAAATACCTCAGCTTCCTCTCTTGATCACAAAGCAGATACTAGCGAATAGGTGACATATCAACACATTGTGAGGTACCCTATGCAAGCTTGACAGAAAAAAACCCCAAAGGAATGGAGAAAACTATGGAACTGTTCCACCAGGAAAGACTATGGCCACTGTCCTGATAAATGAGAAAATCCAGTTTACCTGGCAAGCTGCTAAAGAAGTGGTTAAAAAAAATAAAAATAGAGCACTGCTTCTAATCTCTTTTCATAAGCTCCTTTCCCACATTAGATTCAGACTTGTAAGACCCTTACAACTGTGAAAAACCATTCCTACCTAGCTACTCAACAGTAGTTAGGAGCAACATAATTTTTTACTCTTTCCACCAATATTACCACCGCAATTGAGAAAGCCCTTTGTTTTTCCTCAGTTTCTACCATTTTAGGTTCTCTTTCCTACTAATTAACTTAAGTGCATTTGCCTCTACCGTTTCTGGCATGCAGCAACATGACACTAGCATGATTCTTGACATTTCAACTGCTTCCCACAGACCTGCATTAAAATCAATGCGTTTTGTCAACTTCATCTATTCTCTAATTAGCAAAGGTACATACAGCAGCACAGGCAGCAATACCTTCTATTTGTGTACTCAGGAAGATGACTTTGCATCAGCTTCCACACTGCTTAAACCAGAATTTTATCTTTACAACCATATCACGACTATGAACTTAACTTCCATAGCAGCCTTTTTAATGTCCTTCAACGCTTAATAACAAAAGTTATGCAACTCAACACTGTAAAATTTCCATTTATCCAACAAGGATGAGCCTTGATTATAAAGATCAGATAATGTTGTACAAAAATGTAGGTTGTATGCTTAGAAAGTTTCCTCCATGATAGAAAGTCTTTTTGCTTAAATTTAGATTAGAAGAGCCTGAGAATTACACTCCACAGGACAGAACCCCAGGTTCATAGTCTCATTGCAGATGTGTTTAACTATGCTCCCTCCATTGTTAACTTTATTAATTGAAAGTTTGCATTCCATCCATTCATTTGCCTTTGCAGAAAAACACTTAAATTATGGGCAATTACTTGATGTTTTGAAGATACTTTGAGATATTTGGCTTTCACATCACAAAGCGTGTATTACTTCAGACAGCATTTAACAACAAAGCAATTCCTTGTTCTCTATCCACTATTCTGAGCCACGATTTGTGAATGGATTACTTTGGTGGGAAGCGAGGTGGGGGGGGGGGGTGGGGGGGAGGGAAAGACCAGAAAAGAGGAAGTTGTGCTTTTGCAACTATCAAAGTGGAGCGTGTTCTCTGCAGATAAGTACAATTTCAGATTAAGTTTAAGAGTATCTACCGTGCATTTCAAAATGAAGTATCTCCTTCCTTCATGCGATTAACAATAAGACCCGAGACATAAAATTTTAAACTAAAACCAGAGAATTCATTACTCTAAAGTCATCTGCTGCTTACCCTACCTAAAGTTCTAAAAAACCCATGGATTCCCAGGACGAAGTAGCCACAAATATCGAAACTAATTGTCACGATTTCGCATTAAAAAAAATTGCCCCACATGTCCCGTTGTCTTTCACTTTGCCTTGCTGCAAGGAATGAGTGCAGCATTTCTTGATCTTATACATAAAATGGTTTCAGTCCCCTCCAACAGGGGAAAGAACAGACAGCTTCTACAGGAAGGAAAGCAATCTTTTAAAAAAATCAAGATGCGTGGGAAACAGCAAAAGTCCTTGGGCTCAGAAACGCAGCTTTGAAACACTTGGCAGTAAATCAATGTCACCCATTTCACTGTAATCCCTCAAGTCACTTTTATGAAGATTACTTCCTGCAGTGCATTCCTCGCCCTCCTCCCTCCCCGGCCGACAAGGAAAGACCACTCCGAGAAGCCGCACCGCACATCTGGAGACCAACGCCGCGACAGAAGGACCCGGACCCGGGCGTCGGTCACGTTCGGTACAACTGCTTCATCACGACGGCGGCGGCCGGAGCCCCCGGTCCTCGCCTGGCACCCCGCCTTCCTGCCAGCGCCGCAACTTTCCCCGCGCCCCTCGGCAGCGCGGCGGAGGGTCCTGCCGCAACTCCGCCGCGTCCAGCCCGCACAGCTCCACCGGATCCGGGAGAACCGCCGCCTCCCCGGCCCCGAGGTCTCCGCCGCCCAGCTCCCTCCCGCCCCGCGGGAACACCAAAGTGCCCGGCACCGCCGCTCGGTCCCGGCGCTTCCCTTCTCTTCCCCCGCCGGCTCCTGCCCCGCTGCGGCCCCTCACGCCTCTCCCCGCGCACCACGACCCCTCGGGCTCCCTCCGACCTGCCGTAGCGTGTCCCGTCCGCACCGCCTCCCTCCTTCCTTCCCTCCCTCCCTCCCTCCGCCCGGCGGAACAGGCAAGGAGCAAGTTCGCGAAGTGGCGGAGCGGGAGGCAGGCGGCGGCGGGGGAAGCCTGCGGGCCACCCCCCTCACCTCCCCCGCCGGGGCTCACGACGCGGCGCCCGCCAGAGGCGCGCCCCGTGAGGGGGCGGCTTTCCCGCCTCCTCGTCCCGTCCCGTCCTGTCCGGCAGAGACGGGGACTCACCAGGGGTCGAACTCGTGGATGATGCTCTCGAAGCGGATGACGGCGAAAAGCCGGGAGCTGAAGCCGGCCAGCCATGCCAGGAAGAGGATGGTGAAGGAGAGGAGCGACTGCCAGCCCGCCGGCTGCGACAGGCCCCCCGACAGGCCGCCTCCGCCCGCCGGGGGGCCGCCGGCAGCCGCCGCCGCCGCGCCGCCGCCGCCCGCCCCGGCGCGGCTGTTGAGCAGCGCCACGGAGTTGGCGGCGGGTTTGTGCTTGTTGTCGGGGGCCGAGTGCTCCGCCATGTTGTACCCGGGGCTCCCTCGCAGCCTCTCCGCCTGGCGCGTGCGGGGAGGAGGCGGAGGAGGGGTGGGGGAGGGAGAGGGAGGAAGGGCGGGAGGCTCGGCAGGGGAGGGGCGGAGCCCGCCCGCTCCCTGCGCGGTCCTCACTGCCTCCCAGCCGCCGCCGCCTCCTCGCTCAGCCGGGCTCTGCCTCCCGCCGCCGCCGTCACCATCCCAGTGCGGCGCGGGGCGGAGAGGGCCGGTGCGGCGCGCGAGCCCGGGGGCGGGGCCAGTGACGGGACGGGGCGGAGCCGAGAGGCCGAGGGCCGGGCTCGAGCTCGAGGCGGGGGGCGCGGCCAGCGGCAGCGCGCGCGCGGGCCGAGGGCAGAGCAGGGGAGCCGCGGGCGCGCGGCCGGCAGCAGAGGGCTACGGCCGCCCCGGGCGCGCGAGGACCCGGGCGGGAGGGGGCGGGAGGGCGCGCGGATCGGGTCAGAGCGAGCGAGCGGTTTGACATTGCCGCCCTCTCGCGCGGGAGGAGCTACGGGGGGTGGGCGGGGCTCCGGGGAGAAGGCGCGGACGGCGGGGGGAGCGACCAATCCCCGCGGTAGCCCTTCTAACAGGAACTGCGTGACGGCCTGTCACAGAGCGACAGGTATTTAAAAGGGGCGGGGCGAGCCCAGGCAGCCAATCGGAGCGGCGGGGGTGAAGGCGTGGCAGCGCGCGGCGGGGAGCTTGCGCTCGCCGCCAGCCATTGGGGGGACAAAAAGGGGGCGGCGGTGGCTGGCGGCGGTTTGCTCTAATCAGAGCAAGGCCTGCGAGTCACGTGGGCGCCCCCAGGAGCGGCGCTCACCCCTGGCGGCCGTCGGCGCCGCGCCAGGGAGCTGCGGTGCGTGCGGGCCGCCGGGGCGGCCCCGCTCCCGGCGTGCTCTGCGCGGGGGCGCCCGGGCAGCGCGGCGCGGGGCCTGCCGGGAGCCGTAGTCCGTGGGGTAGGGGCGTGCCCGAGCCCCTGAGCGCGCGAGAGCTGCGCCAACGGCCGTAACGGCTCCAACGCCTCTTGCTCGTCAGGGGGGTGCTGTGGCGCTGCTGGCGGCGCGGGGGGTGTGTGTGTGGCGGGAGGCAGCGGGAATCCGGGGGGCTCGTCCTCCCGTGAGGGGGCCCTGGGCTGGCGCGGAGTGCTGGTCACCCGCCTCAGCCCTGGAGCCTGCTTTTGTTTGTCTCTCACGGTATGAATGTGCTCTCCCATGCTGTACCTCCTCGGGGCTCAAGTACTTCTGGAATCATCTTTGCTGCGGCAAGTGTGCTAGAGCTTGGCCCTCAGGCGGTGAGGACGTGTAGCTGGAGGCAAGGCCTGGCCGAGGCCTGGGACCGGTGCTCTCACCTGCAGGGTGTCTGGGCGCACCTGCCTCTGCTGGGAGCACTTCCAGTCTGGCGTGGAGACTGGCGAATGGAAACCTTGACTTTTATTTTTCTAAAGTGACTTCTCTTTTAGTACTTTTCATGATGAAATGCTATTTGGGAGTCTTGTAACTTCCTCAAATATTTTGTGAAACCTACAGCTGTAACAAAAACGTGGAGAAAACTGAAAGCTAGCGAAGCTTTGCAGTCAGGCTTTTGAATGGTCCTGCTGACCTTCATTCCATTCTGAGATGGTGAAAGACTGCCTGCTTTTAGAAGAAGTGTGATACTAAGCACTGGCAAAATAAAAATATATGGTTATTTGCACTGTTTACACTAATGACTTACGTTGTGATCTTTATGTAGGGTGTATTTTTGAAATTAAATAGCCTGGGTTTTCTTGTCTGAGCTCCAGTCAAACAAGGCTCCTCAGAAGCCCTGAAGATTTGCTGTTCAATTTCACTAGTATCGATGGAGACTACACTGTGCCTTAGCTAACTATATCATTCTAATTAGTCCTTGCTATTGTCTCTGTTTTTGTTTTATTTGCCAGAGGAAGAAAACAGTATGTTTCATTGTAAGCGAAGTGGGAGCCTTTCTATTAAAGTTGTTCTTTTAGTGGAAAGCTCTGTTTAACAATTTGTAGGGAATGTAACTATTTTTCCTTATGTTAGTCAGCAGCTGTGATTTGTTTACTTGGTTTGAAAGCAGAGTTACTGTATTGTAAAGTGTGTGCATGTTTTAATATGAGCACTTTGATACACTGTTACTCCTAAAGGACTCAATTTTACATACCCTTTTAGAATAAGGCTTATGAAAACTTCCAGAAAGTCTTGAGGTTTTGTTTTGCTGAATTTGGCTCTTGAAAGAGTTTTTTGTTTGACAAATTCTTTGTTTGCTTTTTAATCCCTTGTTCTTTCTTATTCTTGTTAAAATCGACCAATAATATGTTCAAGATAAACTAAGTTAGACATTTGCCCCTTTTCTAATGTTGTCAGTGAGACTTTTTTAATGAGCTGACCAACTGGCATTTCAAGTGAAGGATTTTTTATTTTAATTGGCTCATGAACAAAGAGCAAATGTGACTAGAAATTTGCAACTATCAAACGTTTTCTAAAATGCATTGACTGATTTTACAACAGGCTCAGTCCTGGTCTACTTTTCTGAAATGACAGTGTGGTATTTCCATTCTCACAGTTGAGATCCTGTGTTTAGGTAACAGCACTTTAAGCTTCACGATGCAGTAGATTTGCTGCTTTAAATAGTAGTGTTGTACGTAGAATACCTTTGTCTGTTCATCTTCTCCTGCCTCACTGCCTAGACGGTTTCCCTACATGTCAGGGAGCCAAAAAGGACTGATGATGCATATCAACTGGAAAAAAAATTGTATATCAGAACGTTTCTTATGTAAAATTTAGTATCAATGTTAACTTTCCTTGATTGGGAATCTGATTTATTTTAAAAATATTGCAGATCATGGTGTGAATAAGGTTATATGGTGTTTAAATTTCAGTGCTATAGCTTTTATATCCAACAGGGAGGTTATATCGTTCTGACTGTACTGGCAAAGTTGAATCAGACAATTTTTTGAGCATAGACAAGCCCAGACAGAATGTGATTTATTTGAATGCTGACTAATGGTAAAGTGTTTCTTTGTCATTGGTAACAAATGATATTGTTGCCTATTCGTTTTCAAACCATTCAAAAGTCTGTACTGTTGAATACCTCAGAGCTTGGGCAATGAAATTTAGTGGCAGCAAAAGCACAGTTCTAGTAAAAGCTTTTCTTAATGTTTCTGTAAATACATGGTTTGAATTTTTGTATGAAATAAGGTTTAGTAGTTTTACAAAAAAAAAAAAAAATCATGCAAATGCACACAGGTGGAAATTCATAGACTCCTGTAGTGAGATGGAAGGATTAAGTGATTTTGATGCTATGCTGCCATGACAGCAATAGAAAGTACGTTTCTGTAGAGGAGATGCAAAACATGTCTACTGAAAACTACATTCAACCCATACTAATAGCTTGATGGGGAAAGATTTCTAATCTCTATTTTTTTTTTTTTAAGCTCCCCCCTTCTCCCCCCTGCCCCGTCCTCTTGTGTCCTTCCATTTGTTTTAAGGTAATTTGGTTTTGATTCGTTCCACTGTGTATGATGGTGTTTTCTTTGAATACAGAACCCACAAAAATGTCCACATTAGTGACTGAGCAGTTGACTTTACGTAGTGATTATGAACCCTTTTGCATATAGAAAATTAGTTTCCTGTTCTGAGCATGTAAAATAATAGCCAAATGCCTTAGGAAAAAAAAAACCACACCTTTTTTCACTTTCAAGCTTTCTTCATAATGGAATTATTCAGGGGATAATGCTAAGCACACAATTCATGTTATGGTTGTACAAATCAGAGCATCCTGAAAGTTGTGGAGCTGCATACAGGAAAATGTTAGATGAGATCTCCTCACTCCTCAACACAGCTACCGTCTATCACTGATGCTCAGTCTGCTATTGAAAGAACAGCAAACAAAATTGGTGCAGATGGACACATCCAGGTAATAAATTATTAATCAGAAGTACGAAATCGTGGTTGGTGGGAACAATTCATACTTTTCACCAAACTGTGTTGGCAACAATTCAGCAGTGTTTATTAAGAGGAGTAGGTACCTTAATTTAGAAAGCCATTTGAAGAGCAGCTCAGGTTTGAGGTGAACAAAGAAATCTCTTAAACAGTCCTTCCAACTTTATGGTCCTGCACATGAGCAAATTAATAGGTTTGGTGTTAAGATTTTTCGAGGGTGGCTTTGGAAACGAGCGATGCAATACTTCCCTGACCTGAAGAATATGACAACGTCAGTGGCACAGTTGAGCATAACTTGATGTGGTGCAGGATGCTTGATGTCAGCTGTGTGCCCAGATGATTGTTGTTTAAAAATCTATGACAGTGTTTAAATGAGAGAAAACATAGTACTATTGCACATAATTATCCTTGAGAATGTGGAGTTTAATGCATTTTAAAAATAACCATCTATTAGCCTCCATACAGACAAAACGACACTAGTTTAAAATAATTTCGAAGTCAATTTAGTTAAGGCAAGTGCAACCCTTTGTGGATAAGTGTAAATCACTTAAGCCAGTTGTAAACGGATACCAGATTGTCTGCAAAGAACTTTGCACCCTGTGCAACTATAATGAGGTTTTTAATTGATTTGAATTAAAGTAGCACAACTGTTGTGTTTAGACAAGGCCTTCATCTAGCATTTAATTCAATAACAGTAGAAACTTGTCTTACTTCTGACAGTGTTCTACTGGTGATTTCTCTTCCTTTCGAATATTTTTTAAACACAATGTTGATGTTCCTCCTCTGCTTCTCCTGTCTGAATTATCCTACTTAATTTCCATTTCCCACAACCTGCGCAGTGGTAAAAATCACTCCCGTTTGCAGGCACAGGCCTGCCAGGAATCACAGTGCTTTTGCTCTCCCTAGCCAGCCCCTAGCGTATTCTTTTGCCACCAGCACCTTTTGCATCAACCTCATCTTCACTTCTTGTGAAGAAATGGGGCTTTTCCCTCTGATGGGCTGGTACAACTCTGCAAAGTCTTCATCCCTTTTTAGAAAAACTGAGGGAGAGGCATGCGCTAGGCCTTTCTTTAAATAGATTAAAAAAAGCACCATACTCAACGTTATACATGCGTATAGTCTTACCCACACGCGTAAGTGCCGGTGCAGCGTTTAAAACCTGTGGAACCTCAACGTACCTTTCTCGAAGTGTTGTGTCTTGTCATCTCTAGTGTTTTGCAAGCACCTTAACCAGAGCTTGGTTGTTCTTGACAAATGCTGCAGACGAGTGTTTTTTGCAAAACTTTTATTTTATTCTTTCTGGGAAATGTGGTGGAAGGAATGTGCTGCCTTGGGGATGATCAGTGAAAAATAAAATTAAAAAATAAGGCTGTTTTCTTCAGGGACATCACTAAATGGCCCATCAAATAGCTGAAGGGTGATGTTTAGCATGTAAATGCCAAGTCCCCAGAAGTTGCAGATACTGGGTCTTATTAAAATGTTATGTTGGAACAGCAAACCTGCTAAGGGAACCAACTGGAGGGTAAAGCCAACCTCTGGGGAGTGGAGTGAGAGAGATCCACTTTAAACATGTGGGTTCTGCTACCACTTACTTGTGATTAAGGTGGATTTTGTCACTAGATTGAAGTGAGCGAGGAGAGCAGAACACAGGAAAGAGGTGTCACCAGCTGCCTGTTAGAGCATCGCAGTAAGACGTGTGGAAACAGCAAAGAACAGAGGGACAGAGAGGAAAGAAAATGATTTTCTTATTGTTGTTTAAAGCCTGTTGAAATTGGGGGAGTGTGTAGTCAAGCAGGATTTTGATCTCCCTTGAGTTGTATTTTTCTTCATTGCCTCTCTCACCAGAACATTCCCCACAGTTCCTGGTAGCAACTGAATGTAGGGGACGAGGTTATTGTTTGCACAATGTCTGTAAACTATTGCTATAGTTCATCCAAGCTTAACTCTTTTGATTTTAGTTTGGCTGATAAATTTGAGCAAGTTGTTTAAGTTGGAAAGTTCTTCTACAGTATCAAAGATAACTTCAGTGCATTAACTAACTCAGTAGGAAAAAAATTGAAGATTGTGTAGTATAATATCACAAAGAATTCCCCATGCATGAAAATTTCTCTGTAAGTATTGTGCAGTATTTTTCCTTAATTGGATTTGTAGTCTAAATGTGCATAGCCCTGAGGAAAGAGAAGTTATTTTACAAAGGATCATTTCTAGTGCGTTTCTGTTGCTAGCAATTCAGGCTAATTATTATCTCCTTGCTGTTTTCTGGACTGCTTGTAGATGTTCTTCTAGTCAACTGCTGCATTAATAACTGCATCAGAATTGCAAAAGAATTGAAGTCATTTTATTGTGAAATGAACTGTGCCAAAATGCACAATGGGATACAAAACAGGAGCTTATGGGTGCTTTGGGATCATATAATTTCAACCCATCCTCACATATAGATCTGGAGCGAGGACTCCCTCATTGTCAAGAAGAGAATTCAGCAATGACTACTTTATAACTTTATATGATTTGAATTTTTTTTGGCTGCTGCAGTAGCATCAAATGATTAGAGGCTTCAGAAGTGAAAAAAAACCTGCTGAATTGCAGAAAAGTTACTAAGAGGCTTTTGATGACTTCTGTCCACCTGTGAACTGAGACACTATGTTCTTTGATACCTAATCTGTAGGTCTTCAGTTCTTACCCTAGGAATCTCTTTTTGTAAATGACTGTAGCACTTGAATCCCAGATTTATTGTTATCCAGTTGAATTTCTGGCATGTATGGTTTTGATTATTTTTTTGTTATGATTGTAGATGTACCTGGAACAATGAATCTTGATGTTTAAAATCATGTCCTGAGGAAACTGATCCCACAATAATTAATCCTTACTGCTAAACTCTCTTTTTATGCATCCCTCCTTTAAATATTTGTTCCACTTTTATAGGTCTTAGGACACTGTAATCCTTATTGATACTTTATGCCAGTTACTGATACATGCTCCCAGACTGAAAAACCCAGTTAGTATTTCAAATTAATTTCCTAAATGAGAATTCCTAATTATTAAGAGTAAGCAGCCACATAAATCTGAGGCAAAAATAAAGATCCTTTTCTTATCTGACTATGTAAGAAGTGCTGCTGCAAAAATAGGACCAGAGGATAGACTCTTCTGCCGAAGCACCTGAGCCACTGTTAAAGCCAGACACTGCAGGACATATTGAACAGGTTAGCAACTACTACGTGCCCTGTTTCATTCCTGATGTGACAATCTGCCAGAGTAACATACCCTAACGTAACAAGCCATCTCATAACTTTAAAAAAGCCTCTTGTTGTTTTGTGGTTTGAATTCTATCCTTTATAACTTGTTTTTTTTTCTGTTATGCTGTCTGTAGTTCAGCATTTAAAAAACACTTGAGAGGTTGCGTGAAATTGTCTTTAACATGAAGACACACAAGTGCCTTACAAATGCTGATTTAATAACTCCACTCCCCTGGCACATGCGTACAACCTGCCTGCCTCCTCCGTTCCCCCACCCTTGTTGATATTATGCTTCATTTTTGCATGGAGCCAGCATCACTTGAAACCAGCCAAAGTTGCCGAGACCTGTGTGATAACAATAATCTCAATATTGCTCTTCTCTGAGCTAGAACAGATGCACATTGTTTTTGTGTAAAAGGCCATGTTCAGTGTTGCTTTAGCTGCTTTGTGCACGGAGATCACACAGTAGGAATAGCCGAACTGTTGACCCTTCAGAATTGTATAGGTGAGAGATTGAAAAATCTTCCGACTGTTCCCTGCACTGATGCCTGAAGTGTAGACCATTATGTGCAATATTCAAGACTTATCCTGAGAGCCTTTTCAGTCCTATAACCTACGGTGTCACATATGCATTGTTAACGGGGTGGTGAGGGTGGTGCATGCTCCAGGATAGCACCGGCATCCAAACAGTATGGCGGCTTCTATGCTTGCTCTTGTTCTCTGTCATCTGTCAGACAGGCAAGGTCATAAAGAGCTTATCAGCAGTAATTTGAGAGATGTATTTCTTCAGTGTAGTTGCAGTCTTTCAAGTGCATGGTATAAAGGTAGCATTTCAGGCTGCAGAGAGTATTTGTCATGGAGGACTTCCTTCCCTTCCTCCTCCTCCTCCTCTGACCTTGGTGGGGTTTTTTTCTTCCTTAGATATGTTTTCACAAAAAGTGCCACTAACTGGCTGGTGGGCTCAGCTTTGACCTGCAGTGGGTCTGTTGCAGAGCCATCTGGAACCGTCAGTGTCCAGCATAGGACAGCCTCTGACCTCTTCCCACAGAAGCTGTCCCTGCAGTCTCCCCACTACCAAAATCTTGCTACATGCATCCAATGCAGGTTTCCAAGTCCACACAGGCAAGCTGGATAGAAAATGTGACCAAGCTATCTGCATCATGATATCTTTTTATTGATTACCAGGAATTTTTTACTTTACTCAAAGGTCTTATTGCATACTATTCTTGTTTATGCAACGTCGCGTGTTCAATATTACGCCTGGAGGCTGTACGCATTTATGGAGTCACACAACTTTTTCTTTTGAGAGGGTCTTCTTTATTAATATTGAGAATAAATTCAGGAATTTTCAAGATAATAGGCTTTTTTTTTTTGAGAAAATACCTGCACTGTCTTGACATACAAAGTTCTTCAATTTGCTGAATTGGTTCTGCTTACACCTCCTTGTGACTTCCACTTGAAGCAGAGATACACTCCATGATTTTTATTGCAGGCAGATGGTAAGATTTGTGTGGAAAACCTAGGGAATTTTTATTGGGCTGTTAATTACTGGCATTTGAATTATTAGGCATCGTAATATTTTTTTTATTTCTACGACAATTATCCTTCTTCTGGAGAGAAACGTGACTGTATTAGTCAGTGACTTTGTTTTCTTCATTAACTCATGATGTTAGGTAACAAGAAGAAGACTGGGCTCAAATGCTCTTTTAACAGCATTAGAGTAGTTTTGTCAGGCTTGCGGAAAAATGCAGTGTCATTTCATCGTAGTCCCTCCACCCCACTGTGGCCTGTAGCTTAGTGTGCACTGTCCTAACCTGAGCTGTCAAGTAAAAGTTTTATGTGGTTTCTTCTAATGTGATAGGAGAAAATTTTTATTAATACAGTCACTACTGGTTCTCACAGCCAACAACTAGGAAAGCTGTGAATATTAAGTCATAAAGACTGACCATCTTTTACTTAATTCTCTATTTTAGTTGAGATAGAGATATACTTCCAAAGATCAGCCAGACCCTCCAGAGTATTATAAGCACTGTCTGTCAGCATAACACAATTATGTTTTGGAGTACTATAGAGACTCCTAAAAATTTGGAAATGCAAGGTCAAACCTTGACTGCTTTTAAGTGTGCAATCCTGAATCATGTTAATTTATGATGGCAAAGTTTTCTGTCTGTTATATATTAGAACAATTTGAAGAATGACAGATATTCAGAAGGATTAAAAAATTAAATATAAATATTTTAGTTCCTCTGTCTCCATGTGGTGTTATCCTTTTACTCATACAGCCAACATCATGTCACCTAGTTTCTTGATAAAGAAGCAGAAGCATTCAGCTTCCTAAGCACCAGTGCAAGGCAGGTCTGTAAGAAACGTATACGGTAAGCTTTCCTTTTCCTCCAGGTTGAGAGATTCAGTCATATTTTGTTCCACCCATCCTTGCTTCAGAAATGAATACCTCTCAGTGTAAGTTTTTAATTTGGTAATTAGACATTCTTGTGTTTTATTATAAGTTCCTTTTGGAAGCAGTGCTCTCATCATTCCTAACCATCACTTTTTATTAGCTGTTGGGAAGCCATCCTTTTGTATAGTGGGAGATTAACTGCAATTAGATTCCATCTCACTAAAGCACTGCTATGTAAACCACTTCACCTCTTGTTTAATTGAGAAACTCAAAGTGGAGAGACTTTATGTTAACAAGGAAAGAATGAATATTTAAATTGGCCAGAACAGTGTCATGGCTCTTCTGAGCCTCTTAGTTGGCATTACCTCCTTTCCTGTGCTTATATGGTCCTTATTTTCAGACATCTGCAAGGCTTATGAGTGTTCTGGAGTTATAAATAATACACGGGTAGCAGAGTTGAGATGTTAAGTGTTTAAAACAAGCTCATCAATGTATATAAGTCATGAGCAAACAAACTGTTTGTTTCTACCCATATATCTAGTCAACTCTGAATTTTTTGAAAAATAGTTTCTTAGTCCTGACTTACATGTGGCAGAGGTTTCTCATCACTGGAGGAACAGAGTCACAGAGGCCAGGTTTTTTGTAACAATGCTGTTTACAGATTTCAAAGTGTGGTCAGTGGATCCCCATCATGGCTACCTATAAGAAGTTCGCAAAAGCAAACCCAATACCAATGACCTTAGATGAACTGTGGAGAAGTACATCTTAATTGGAAAACTTTTTGTGGTATAAAAATTGAAAAGGACTGAAAACAGCTGTTCTGCAATGTTTATGCTCTTGGTTTAGTGCAGGATGTCCTACTGTGAGCAAGGAGCTGCCCCAGTCCTGTCTGCTGTAAGGATGTGATATTGTATTTTGCTTTTTAGACTCTGTTTTGAATGTCTAATACTAATAAAATCTAGGTTTGTTAGGGCTCTGAAGAAGATTATTGCAGATTGTCAGATGTCTTGGTTTGCTGGGAGATGAACTTCTGTCCTTAAACCGTTAATACTAAATAGTCCTAAATGTCCTGCACTTCAGCTGTGTTTCAAGGGTACTGACTGTGATACCTGAAGCAGAAAGGAAGAAAACTATGATGATAGTTGGGGAAGAATTTATTTCAATCGTAGAAAAATGTAAGTAATATTTTAAATCCTAAACTTCTATCCTGTAACTGTGGTGGAGGGAAAAGAAAAATGCCTATGCCTTAAGGAGCACATATGAAATCCTAATCAGCAGGAGCATTCTTGGTGCTTAGCTACCCGGTTAATCTAAGCAACTTGCCTACAGT